>NC_059152.1:6129691-8529691 GCF_020740605.2 Lemur catta | reverse complement strand
CACCAGAATCTTTCCTGCAAAAAGCCAGGCTGACTTCTCATAATGGTTGCCAGCGTATTCATTTTCAAAACCTAAATCAGCTAAGACTTAAAAGAAGGAAAAAAATTGGAGAGAAAGGTACCATTAGCTTCAAAATCCAAAGAAAGGAGTGGACTCTCTTGTTTTAGACACACACACACACAAAAAGTGATGGTGATGGGATGGAACAATCCCCAAAGGAAAAAACATCACCACCTTCTCCGGGCTTGGGGAGATGGTCAGGTATCCGCATGCCCGTCCATGCTTCTGGGAAAACGTGCTGCACACGTGTTCTTCAGACAGATGTGAATGCTCTTAATGGGCCATTTTCATCCAAACATTTAGATCTGTGGTTGGGTAGATATTAGCGGCTGGGTCAAAACGACAGTTCTGGTATGAAATATTTATATTTCATTGGCCTCTGTGTCTGCCTGTGTTGTTGTGCCAAACATTTTAATGGTTTTCATTGAGGACTCTTTATTCTTTTTTGGAGAAAAAGCTATTGAGGGGGAGTAGGGGACAGAGCACAAAATGCTATCTCCTCCAAAGACTTTGGGCACTTTTCCCAAAATAGAGGCGGAAGGGAACACTGGCCTCTGCCTGGCAAAGAGTTTGGGATATTTATTGTATAGCTCACCAGTGTTATTCTTTGCCTCTTAGCCTCTCTGATTGAAATTCCAATTTGGTCCTGATTTTGTAGAATAATCAAAGTATTGGATTGGAGGGAAATTGCAATTCCTAGTACACAGCAGAATGAGATGGAAGCAATGTAACTTTCCATTTGCAATTTAATTTTTGAAAAGTGCATTTATTTGAGTAATTCTTATCCAGTAGTTTTTAAAAATCTTTATTTTTATCATTACATAGTAATATATAGACTCTTGTAAAAAAAAAAACAAAAAAAACAGAAAGTACAAAAAAAAAATAAAGAAAAAAACAAAAACCACCCATAATTCCAATAAGCCCCCGAAAAAGATTACTAATTTTAAGTGTGTTCACTTCTGATCTTTTATATGCATTTTTATTTCTCTTAAAAATTTGAATTTTGGCCGGGCGCGGTGGCTCAGGCCTGTAATCCTAGCACTCTGGGAGGCCGAGGCGGGTGGATCGCTCGAGGTCAGGAGTTCGAGACCAGCCTGAGCAAGAGCGAGACCCCATCTCTACTAAAAATAGAAAGAAATTATCTGGCCAACTAAAAATATATAGAAAAAAAATTAGCCAGGCATGGTGGCACATGCCTGTAGTCCCAGCTACTGGGGAGGCTGAGGCAGTAGGATTGCTTGAGCCCAGGAGTTTGAGGTTGCTGTGAGCTAGGCTGACGCCACGGCACTCACTCTAGCCTGGGCAACAGAGCGAGACTCTGTCTCAAAAAAAAAAAATTGAATTTTATTATATATGAGATATCATTTCTATACCTCACTTTTTTTTTCTTCTATGAAATTTTAATACAGATATACTGTACATATGTTTATGTACCATATGTATATCTGTTTTTTTTTATTTCAGCTTATTATGGGGGTACAAAAGTTCAGGCAGGACATGGGCAATTTCTACCCCTCACTTTTTATAAATATTATATAGTGAGCATTTCCCTGTTACTGCTGTTCTTGTAAATGTAATTTTTAGCAATCTTCATTCTTGCAAAGTATAGATGGTCATAATTTTTTGGATGAGTCCCTTATTGCTCAATTTCTTTTTTCATTTTGGCATGTTAATAAAATCATGGTGTGCATTTTGTATTTGAATCTTTGTTGACATTTTTGATTATGTCTTTACCCTAATTTCCTAGAGAAGAAACTACTGAAACAAAGGATAGGCACAATTTTAAGTTTCTTCTTAAGTATTTAAATTTTTTTTCCAAAATCAGCTCCCCAAGATATATTCCCAAAAGTTGCAGATGGAGGGCTGGCTGCCCGGTGCCCACCCCAGCATTGCCCCAGCTCCTTGGCTCACCCCTTGCCTCCACTACTGGAGAAGAGGAGCAGAGAGCTCCGTAGGCTCCAGGTGAGGTTGCCCCCCCCCCCGCCCCCGGCGCCCACCCCTCTCCCAGCAGGTTCACCTAGGGCAGCGCTCCATGTTTCTCCACGTGTTTCTTCCACACCTTCATCAGCAGGAGCAAGGAGGAACTGCGGAGATCTAAATGCTCCTGGAAAGACCCTCCCAACAGCCCCCTCCCCAAGCAGCACTCCGTCACTACAATCTGCCTCTTTGACCAACAGACCACTCCCACCCTGTCCTTCACCGCAAATTCTCAGGTCATCTGTCATCACCCAGGCTCAACCCCACACAGCTCAGCTACCAGGACGCACCCTCTACCCCTCCCCACTTCTGAAGACCCCCAGTGGGTCATCAGCTAAATTCCCTGTATCCTCAACCTCCTGCTTGGTCACTCCTGTCAATTTCTTGCTCAGACTAGAAACTGGCTCTCCCCTGATGACACTGGGTTCCATGCAGGCTTTTTACATCATAGCTCATTTTTTTCTCTCACTTATCTTGAATAATTTCATCTGGAGTGGTGGATATGTGCTGCTTTTTCCCCACTGATGCTTCCAGAACATTCTCCCTCCCTCCTCTCTAAATGCTCTCAACTTTGAAACGCATGTTGCAGAACATGGGCTATCCCTCCTGGCTCCCATCTTCTACTTCTCCCTGTAACACTTCTCTTCATTTATTAAAGATTTTTAGCCTGTGCCTCACGTACCCTGTCTCTAACGCAACTCATGTCATAATTCTTGGTGATATCAACACCCACATAGATGGTCTTTCCACTATTGTGGCCTCTCGGCTCCTTGCCCTCCTCTCCAACGCTGTTGTTCTCCACCCCACCACCAAACTCCACCTCACACAGCTACCCGCTCATGTGGTTCCACCCTGTGCGATGTCATTCCCAACAACTGTATCTCTGCCATAATCTCAGCATCAAGCACCTATGCACCAGCTACCCCCTCTTCTCTTTCTACTCACTCTCCAGTATCCCCAACAAGGCCAACAATCCATTGATTCTACTCTACTTTTTATGTTTCTTCATTTGAATCCTGTACTTTTCTTGTTGGGTCTATTTCTAGGGATTTTGTATTGTTTTGCTATTTTGAATTTAATTATTCTTTTAAATGTATTGTCAGTTGGTTATTAGTGATATATAAGGAAAGGTTTTTTAATATGGCTATAATAATGATAGTTAAACTTTATAGAACGAAATAAGGAAAGGCGGTGTCTAGCATGGTGGTTAGCACAAAGGATTCTGGAGTCTGATTGTCTAGATTGAAATCCCAGCTCTATTACTAGCTGTGTGACGTTCACCCAACCTTTTCTGTGCCTCAGTTTCTTCATTTGTATAATGGTGGTGATATAGTACTTGCCTCATAGGATGCATGTAAAGTGATTAGGTTATACTCAGATTTCTTTAGAAAGACAACCATATAATTTATAAGTAATACTTTTTTGATATTTTTATCATTTTTCCTGTATGTCTTATAATGGAAATTTCTAGGAAAATGTTTACCAATAGGAATGGTAAGGAAAATCCTTCTCTGTTTCCTGATTTTAATGAGAATGTCTATTTCATTGTTAACTGTGCCATTGAGTATTTGTTAATTAACAGGTTTTATTGGGAATGAATGTTGAATTTTACCAAATGCCTTTTTAGTATCTGTCAAGAATATCATATTTTCTCAAACTGTTTTTGTGTGATTAATTATATTATTAGTTTCCCCATATTGAACCATCCTTGAACTCTGGGCATAAATTATCCTTGGTATGATATATTCTTCTAATATATTGCCAGATTTGATTTACTAAAACATTTAAAAATTTTTCCCCCGTACTTATAAATTAGATTGGTGTACAGTTGCTTTCTTTGTTCTAGTTTCATCAGGCTTGTTAATAAGATTACACAGATTCATAAATTTATTTGGAAATATATACATATTTTGTTGTGTTCTGAAATAATTTATTTAGTGTGGGAATTAAATTTTTGTTGAAGGTTTGAAAAAACTCACCTGGTAAACCTACACACCTACCTCAGCCTCCTACTTTCTTGAATGTAGTCTTTGACAACTTGCTTAATGTCTTCTGTACTCATTGATTTATAAGGGCATCTACTTCTTACTGAGTTAATTTATGTTTTCCTAGAAAATTCAACTACATGTTGTCTACAAGAGGCACGCTAACTCATAAAAACTAAAAGGCTGGCTCAACTCACCAGAGAAACACAAACCAAACAGAAAGTAAATATCACAAAATCAGTCCAGTTAAAATTCAAGGTTAGAAGAATTAATGGGTCACGTCCCCCCTGGGGGGGCCCCCAGAATTCTTTCTTACCACCAGTCACCTCCCCCCAGAGCAATTTCCAACCATCGATCTGGGAACTGTCATCTTTTAACATTAGGGCGAGAGACAGGAAGGCAGAGGGTCGGATAGGTAGTATTCAGTCCTCCTCAAATAGCAAAACCCACTTGCAGAGGGCCAGAAACCCAATTTCTGACTGGTACCGCCTGTGGATCTCCGAGCCAGAGGGCCGCGAGGGAACAGAAGACAAAATTGACCATCTTTCTACCTTTTCAGAAAGTCACCTGGTGCAGCTTCAAGAAAGGAGAGAGTATGCTCTTCTGTCTTTCTTTCTAAAAATCCAACTTGATCTCTTTTATTTTTCACTGAAATTCCTCCTGATGGTACCACGTGCCACATGAAGACAGTGACTGAACCCTACGGGATGGGTTGTCCCTCTGGGGAGGCTAATGAGGGCTTGGGAAGAGCAGTAGAAAGATACCAAGGGGGTGTTAAACACCTTCCCTCTGCGTCCCACCAAACAGGCTCATCAGCTGGGCAGCTGCTGCACCCTAGGGTCTAGCAGTCTGCTGGAGAGGATTATGCCGAGGGAAAAACCAAAACAAAGCAACTTTACTTCCCTCCAAGATCAGGAGCCGAAGGTCGCCTAAGAAGGGGGGAACAGAAAGGGAGAGAACATGCATGATAAATGTGGGGTTGTCTCATCCTTTTCACAGCCAACTACCTTCGAGGCTGCCGTCCAAACTGCAGAGAAAAGTGGGAACACTTTCAGTCCAGTAGGGAATTTTTCCCTGGTGCTCTTGTTTGGAGCAAGTAGGTGTGTTATATAAGGGCCTGGCTCGATCCCAGCCTCCTGCAGGAGTCGGCTCTCTGGGATCCTGTAATTAAAAGTACCCAGGCACCATGTGAAGATGAAAGACTTAGCAGATTTGGGAACTGCACCCAGCACGGCTGGTGGTCTGCCCGGAACTTGTGAAGGGTGGTCTGGCTCTAACACCTGCTTGGGAGTTTGGGGAACAGTGTCAGGGAAGCTGGGAAGCGAGGGTGGCAGCGCTGGGCCGGGCTCCTGGAGACTGGGCCATACCTGTCCCCGAAATGCGACTGGATGTGGATGTCTGTGAACATAACTGGGTTCCTCGGCGTCGCAGGGAGCTCCCGGGCTCAGTCCACGCTGCGCATGAGCCAGGGTGAATGTGCCCCCCCCAGCCCCCGCCCGTGCATTGTCACCTTCCCCGCTGCTCCCAGGGGTTCACCGTTCATGTGTTTTTATTTCTCTAAGTCTAGCTGCAGCTTTCCACACTCAGAGCTCCTGTAACCTGTATCCTGTTTGTGATCCTGGAACTAAAGGCCCCAAGAGATCTTTTTAAAGAGAAATATTTGTATATTCACCTACCATGTGCTGATGTCCCCAAACACGAACGGGAACCTACGTCCCTGTCACTGGCTGCCTGGTGGCAGAGAACCCACCACACGTGATTCACAGACCACCCCACTCTGCACTCGTGTGGGTGCTGTTCTTACAAACTTGACTTCCCGGGGCTCCACAGGGCTGTGGATATTAATGAGTCCCATTAATAGTAGCGAGCCATATTTCACAGGCTCTTGTCCCCTGAGCTCTCCTAGTACAGGAGTGCACCCTCCAAGAACGTCTGTGTGCCCTAAGGGGTGTCTCACAAGTGCTCACAAACAGCCCTCCCATTGCTCTGCGGGTCGCAACCTTCATCCTGTTGACGGCCACAGTTGGCTCCGACTCCTTGGTGAGACCATCCCGGTCCTCCCCGAGCCCCTATCCCCTGTGGAAGTGGGGGTAACAGCCCTCCCACCCTGTGCGACACTGTCACTCCTCCAAAGCAGAAGTACTCCTGGCCCCTTCTCCCAGAGCCCTTTATAAAGCAACTCCTACAGGACCTCCCTGCAGACCCTCTGGCCTAGGGGCCATGGCTAGAGAGCAATTTCCGACAGACACCATGCTGGCCTCCTCACTGTAGCGCCCTTCTCAGCTACCTGCCACTTCACCCTCCTTCAGACAAAGCCCATGCAAATGATGCTGCTTGCAGCCACACACGAGTTTGTCTGTTAAATTTAGATCCCAGCTTGTGTCCAGATGAGGACCCAGGTGACATTCTCACCTGCTGGCTAGTTACAAAATTCTTGGAAGGGTAAGGGCAGAGGCAATCAGATCCTTAGTCAAATCGAGCATTTAACTTCGCATCTTCTTAGCCTTATTTTTTGGGGCAGCTCTTTCCCTAGAGACTAGCACTCAGAGATCGTCACTGCGCTGTCTCTTTAGTTCTGAAATACGTGCGTGTCATCGAGTCCAGGTTTGATATTCCATAACAAAATGATCGGCAAGGAGGAGTCCATTCTGTTCTTCCACCGATCCATAGGGTCAGATCAGACATTTATCGGACAGATGACACAAGACACAAGGTTCTTTGGATAATGTTTATAATAAAATTTTTTAAAAAATTATGGCAGAGTTCTATGAGCCATTTCATTGTCCAACTGACCCACGCACTTGGCGAGGGGAGGGGCCCTCTCCAGACAGAGCTCCGGGAGAGCTGGACAGAGCTTGGCGTCTGGATTTAATGTCCCTCCCCGCAGACTAACTGAGTAGTCTTGGGCAATTCACATCACTTCTCTGAGTTTCTGTTTTCTCACTTCTCAGTTGAAAAATCTTGCCGGGTTATTGTAAGAATTAAAGAAGATTTAGTAGGTAACTTGGGAAATGTCAGAATTTGGGGCCATTATTTAGTCTGGAATCATTCTTTGGAGAGGACCCACGTGAGCCACATGGTTCCCACCATCTCTAGGTCTGCCTTTGAAACACACCCCTCCGCCTCTGCGTGTCTCTCTCTCATGCACACGCACGCATACCTACACACGCACACACACACGCGAGTAAGACCATGGCCTCTACATCCAGGCTGCCAGGATGTGAGTCCTGGTGTCACACCCTTCTCACTGTGTGGCCTTTGTCACTCTCCTGAGCTTATGGGTGTCCCTTTCCCTCCTCTGTTAAATGAGGACTATTGTGGGTGGTATGAGGATCAAATGAGTGAATATATTGAAACCACTAGGACAATGCCTAGAACATAAAAGAGCGTGCATGGTCACCTGTTACTATTCCTATCCATTGCTCATCCTTCCTCTGGGAAAAGAAACAAGCAAACTGCTATTGGTGAGAACCCGGAACTCCCATTCTCTTCACTGCTGACCTTCGTCCTGCAACCTCGTGTGCACCTCTTTCTTCCATTCTCCCATCTGCTTTCCCTTCCAGAGTAGCTGGCCCTGGTGGGTCTGGTGGGTACCTATAACCTCATTATGTCCCACGCTCATGCAAGGCTAGTACCTGCAGCCACTAAGCAAACCACCTCCCAGACAGGCTGTACACAGGCAGCACAGAAACCGTCCTCTTGCCACAGGTGGCCCCGGGAACATCTTTGTAGTGGAGGCATGTATGCTAATGAAGTTGACAAAGGAAGGGGGCTGCCCAGAATGTTTGTTCGGGCTCCTGCCTGGAGGAGAGGACACTTGACTCTGAGAGACGGGGCAGAGTGTCCCCCATCTGCAGCGTGCTGGGTCTGCGTGACCAAGGAAGATGCTGTCACCTGCAGCAAGGGTGGCTCTGACTCTGGTCTGCTGTCCACTCAGTCTACTAGCAATCAATGGATTGCTAAGGAACAATCCCGTAAGTGGCCGCTGGCACACCTAAAGGACTTTTGGGGAAGATGCGTGGACCAAAAACAATTCCTGTCTGCACCAGCTGGAAGTGTGGGCCACACCATGGCAGATGGAAGCATGGATGCTAAGTAACAAGCGGTCTGGGGGCCAGAGCACTCTGGGGCAGAGAAAGAGGTGCCGTGAGTGAGGACAGAGAAGAAAAAAGAAGGACTCACGGGTTAGACCTCCTCTCTAGAACCTTCCACTCTTCCTCGGAAGACCAGTAAAAGAAAGCAGGAAGAGAAATCAGTTTCCTTTGACTTCTCTAAAGCCAGTGTTCTTCAGAAGGGAGAATGAATGACCGTGGTTGAAGTGGGTAAACCATCTGATGTTCACCCAGAGAGGTCTATTAATGGATGTAAAATGTAAAGATGAATCAGTGGGACCGACTAACATTTATGAAGAGTTGAACTGGGCAGAGAGAAAAAGCCTTGTACATTGGCTAAGAAAGGGAAAGGGTTGCATGCCATAGGATGGATTTATTTGGCCAAGGTTTCTGTTTTGATCGCTGGGTAATCATATAGAGCAGGAACGTATGGTAGAGAAATAAAATCTATATCTAGAAGTTGTTGACTTTATGTACAAAAGTGCTTTGCGTGCCTATTTTTGCGGGCCACTCCATCGCAAAAATAACTTTGCATTTCGTACAGCTAGTTGTGGTGGAAAAGGAGCTCCAAAGAGTAAGCAAGTTTCCTACAAAAAGAATCCAAGCTGTTGAAACTACAATTAAGAAATGCAAAGAGTTACTAATTTTACTACTGAGATGAAAAGAAATTTACAAGCAGGAAAGAAATTATGGATCAGGGCAAATTCTAACTCTAGGGGTTCAGGGATAGGAATTCTAATTATAACAGGACAAGGGAGGACTGTTTGGGGAAATTTCTGGAAGATGAAGCAGGAAAGCTGATGGTCAAATGATATTGCGATGAGAATAAATTGAGATGTGTTTGCAAGGAGCCAAGCTGGGTAATCATAAAAGGAAAGTCAAGGAGAAAGTGGAACCTGAACACCCAAATAAATAACAGAAACTCAGATGATAAAAGATGCCAAATATAGTGTGCTAATATTCAGAAGGTGTGGAAAGATAAGTTAGAAGCCAAAATGCAGTTACCATTATCATGCAAAGGAACAATAGGATTCTTAGCAAAAACACATGACTTAGCATCAGACCAATACTGCTTTCCTTAGGTGGCTTGATCTGGGGAGAAAAGGCTGTTATCACCCCCTATCAAGAGTTTTCAGACCACTTAAGTGAGCCCTCAAAGTAGGAGACACAGCGATGATTATTGACCAACGTTATCTTTCAAGGGGGAGAAGCAAACTGACTTTACACATTAGTGTTCGTTAGCTCTACCGAACCCAGATTACAAAACACTGGGAGTATTTCTGAGCACATTAAGCAATATTTGCAAATTTGTGCAGGTGAGTGTTGACTCTGAACCAGGAAATGGTTCTCAGCCAATCATGGCATGATTTCTTTTTCAGAGTTGGACACATGAATATTATTGTGATTAGCTAACAGCAGGGAGACATGGTGTGTGAGACCAACAGATATTGCAGCTATTAAGAGGAGACATAGACATCAATCTAGCAACAAACATGTATTGAGCATTGGAGTACGCTTGTCACGGTGAGAAAGGAAACCTCCACAGCTGGCAAAGCCTTCCACAAGTATGTCCCCAGTTAATTTGCACATTTCCGTGAGGTGGGTGTTGTTAGCCCTCTTCATTAATGAGAAAAAATGAGATTCAGAGAGGTTAATTGAATTGGAGATCTCCCGATTTCTAGTTTTATATCCTTCCTGTGTACATTGCACATTTATAGTCTGGCCCATAACTTCGTAGCTGAGTTACTTAAACAAGTTCTTTATCCTGTTTCATTCTGAGTTGTTAAAATGAAAACACTAATACCTACCTCGTAAGGTTCGTGTAAGGATTAAATGAGAGAATGTGTAGTAAAATGCCAGACATGGTGCCTGACACATAGTAGGTCCTCAGCAAATTTGGTTTCTCTCCCTTTTATTTATTGAAGCACAGTGGTGGATGGATTAAGCTGTCCGGCATGGATTGCACAAGCCAGCATGGGGCAAGATGACCTGCTGGATCTGGCAGCATGAGTTCTTTTGCATGGAGGGGCAGCGTGCGAGGCCTGAGAGTTGGAGGGCCATGGGCAAAACCTTGATGGAGGAGCAAGATCTGCTTGGAGGTCAAGAGCTGAGCCGGTATAGACAATAAAACACCAAGTCAGGAAAAGACAGTGATGTCTGTGAGAGACCAAGAGCTGCTACCCAGTTTGCTGAGCACTGCTGGTGTTGGGAAGGATGGGGGAGGGGTAGAGGGAGCTGGGGCTTCTCGCAAGAGGAACTTCCATGCTGAAGTGTTCCCACTGGATCCTACGAGGAAAGGTGAGCTATTGAAGGTTTGTGAACGTGGAGTTTCATCTAGTAAGAAGGTTAATCCAGTTCCAGTGTGTAGAATGGACTATCACAGAAGAGGGTGAAGAAACAGAGAAATTTTATATTTTAGAGACACACAGCCTCTTTTATTACAAAATATATGTAATTGACTTAATCTCATCTTAAATGATTTGGGCATTCATTTTACTCTTGTAATTGATTATAGGGGTTTAAAACTGTTATGTTTTTGCTTTTATGACATATTCTGGTCATATCTAAAGTTCATTTGATGTGGAAACTAGAATAAAACTCTCAATTGTATTGTTGTTCCTAAGGTAAAATATAATCTACTTCAAGTCAATTCACTGTGTCATAAACTGCCCAGGAATGAAACTTGATAAAAGGCAGAGACTCACTGCATATGACAATAATTAAATCTGTATTCAACATGAATAAAAGAATGGCTGTAGGGGGAGGTAATTTGGAAGACTAAAAAAAAATTGACTTAAAATGACAGAAAATCATACTGAAGTTTGATATCCATTTTGAGATATAGGGTTATGCCATGTATTTGAGAAAAAACAAAATCCAGTTAAGTGCCCAAATTATTAAATGAATTGCACTTTCAGAAAGCAATAGACAAAGTCTATGTTTTGGACCTTGGAACACATTTTTCTCAGGAACACAACATTGTAAATAGATAAAGGTTAAGTTCCCAGTCTGTAAAAATCATATTAAATCATCATATAGTAGAAATATTCTATATTGGCAATCAATAGAATTGAGTAATCTTTTCATAATCACAGTAATAAAAAAGAAAATATTGAAGATGTAATTTTTCAAAAAATAAAGGTAGAGTAGGTTTACTTATAGATTAAGAGGTTGATAAATAATTTTGTAAATACTCTGAAGAGAATATCTAGGCACTTTCAAAGGCTTTAGAGTTAAACCTCATTATGTTTACTTTAATATTTAAAGTGTATGACTCTTCATTCATTCATTCATCAAGCATAACTTAGATATCCACAACTGGGTATTGTGCTGGTGGCTGGATATTTCAATGCAAGAAAATAGCTTCTAACTTAAAGAAAAACAGCACTTGAAACTTTTATTAATGCATTCGGTCATTTACTTAACAGATATTGAGTGTTGGCTACCCTGAGTCTGTTACTCCTATGTATATCAGCTGCTATTAAGCATTCCTAGCTCACCAATAGAATAAAAAAGAAATGTTCCTCAGATAATGACCAAAAATTGGGAAAGAAAAATGAGGAAGAAAAAAGAAGAGGACACATGTGTGTGTGGGTATGTGTATTAGTCCATTTGTGCTGCTAAAACAAAAGAGCTGAGACTGTGTAATTTATAAAGAAGAGAAATCTATTTTCTCATGGTTCTGGAGGCTGGGAAGTCCAAGATCAAGGCACCAGCATGTTTGGCTGTCCAGGTTGGACTCGGCCGTGATAATGGTGATGGAGAGACGGGGATTGGGGTAGAATGTTCCTTAGGTGAAGAGGACAGATTTCCTGTCTGCCCAGTCAAAGTGCACTCTTAGACATCATCCCAGTGCCATATTGAAAATTCCTGAATAGCTTTTCACTATCCAACATAGTCCTTGTTTACTTATTAATTTTTATTTCTGTTTTCCCCTGCTGGGGTGGAAGCCACATGAGAGCACGTGCCTTACCTGTCTTCTTCGTTCTGTACCTCCAGTGCCAATAGCAGTGGGTCACCCAGACAAGCACTCGGCAAACACCTGCCAGACAAGTGGACTTGCCGAAGGGAGCAGTCAGAGGTTGAGGAATGGGAGTGATTAAGAGTACTGGGCACGTGAGGAATAGGAGACAGAGAGTAAATTAAGATGGTTTTGGTTAACTTCTTGGATATTCCACTCGCAAATATATTTGACCAATAAGAAAGAGCAGGCTAAAGAGGGCCAACTATGGAGAATTTAAATCTTCCCATAACTCAAGAATATTTTTAAGTGCCTGGGTAGATTGACCACCAACTCATTCGTGTCTCACGTTAAGACTTTGACATACAAGAAGAAATTGCGTGGATGGCGTCTTAGTGCTCCGGCCGCCATAACAAAATACAGCAGACTGGGTGCATTCAACTACAGAAGTTTATTGTCTAACAGTTCTGGAGGCTGAAAGTCCAAGATCAAGGTGTTGACAGGCTTGGTTTCTCCCAAGGACTCTCTTCTTGGCGTGCAGATGGCATCTTCTCACTGTCCTCACGTGGCCTTTTCTCTGTGCCTGCAGAGAGAGCGCCAGTTCTTGGTGTCTCTTTTTCTTCATATAAGGACACCAGTCATACTGAATTAGGACACACCCATGTGACCTTATTTCAACTTAACGACCCCTTAAAGGCCCTATTTCTAAATACAGTCGCGTTCTGAGGTGCACTGGGGGTTAAGACTTCAATAAATGAATTTCAGAGAGTGGAGGGGACACACTTCAGTCCATCACAAATAGCCTTAAGAAGAGGCAGGGCTGTTGCAAGATTGTCTGTCCAGATGGAGACGCAACAGTGAAGGAAAAGCCGTCTGCAAAGGATACTCACGGGCTTCCCAGGCCCAGCCCAAGTGCAGGTTTGAGGACATTCGGGAGCCTGGATCCCAACACCACCCTTCTGTAAGTGTAAGTAGGCATTCCTCTGAACCCTGCTTGCTTACTCGAAGATATTTTTAAGCGTCCCCAGTCTTTGAAAGGGGAACTGAATGTTCCCCCTGCCTCAGCTCCCTGTCGCCTAAAAAGCATGTGATGGAAAAACCAGGCTGGGCTGGGGACAGAGTGGGAGCGAGCATGATCTCAGGTCCTCACGCTGGTTTATGTTGTGGTTGGTGGTCGCCGTGATTGGGTCTCTCAGTGGTGGTTGGTATGATCTGGAGGCTGGCGTCGCTAAGCAGAGGTTTCAGTGACGACTACAGAAAATAGAAAATTACTGTAAATAAGGTGGTATTTAGCTGTTTTTAATTTTATACAGCTCATTATACCATGGTCAAATGAAAACCTTGACGTTGGGAGCAGGAAGCGTGCGGCTAGTGGGGGTGAGTGGACTCCAGGCCCGGCTGCTACACTGAGCGAAAGTCACTCATGAGTCTTGCAGGAGCCAGCCACACGGACGCGATCTTTAGAAATCAACTTTGGTGATTTCTGCTTCCCAACAGAGCTCTTTAGAAGGTTCCTGCTCTGCTTGTCAATAAAGAGACAGGGGTGGACAAACTGGGGATGCGAGGGTGGACGTCTCCGATGCACCAGGCACAGGCAGCTCGTCCTAATGAGATCAGGCCAGTGGAACACACGTCCTTACTCCAAGTTCTTGACCGTGAAGGTCAGGTGAACACAAAGCCCTGGCATCTCTAAGGCCAGGCCTACCTGCTCTCCAGACGGCTTAGGAAAAGGCAGGGAGTGTTCCTGGACTGCTCCCTCCCTGGCCCGATAATTGAACTTCACCCAAACATTGAACTTCAGAAAATGTAGAGACCTTAGCACACCATCTACATTCAAGTTGAAAAAGCTTTGACTATCACATGCATCTCTGCAATAATCCCACCGGAATTCCAGCCCCTATTTGAAAACCGTGAAGTTAAAAGAACAGAACAGAGAGAAATAGGAGTATGGGATAGTAGCTAAGAGAACGGGCTTTGAGGTCAGGTGCCCTGAGTTTAAATCCAGGCTCTCACACTTACTGGTTGCGTAACTCCGCACAAGCGAGGTATCCTCCTTGTGCGTAACGATAGTGCCTACCTCTTGGCAATGTCGTGACAAATACACTCGCGAGGGCTGGGGATGGTGGCAGGCATATGGGACAGAAGAAGCTTGTTATCATGATTACAGAGCAAAGGCTCCCTTGGAAATTTCACTGGGTTAAAGGAGAGCGAGACAGAGAGACAGAGACACACACACAGAGACAGAGAGAGAGTGTATGTGTGTGAGAGAGATGAGAGAGACAGATTGTGTGCGTGTGAGAGACACACACAGAGAGAGGGAGAGTGAGAGTGTGTGTGAGAGAGACAGAGAGGCACAGACTGTGTATGTGTGTGTGTGTCTGTGTGTGTGAGTGTGAGTGAGAGAGAGAGGGAGGAAGAGAGAGAGAGAGAGAGAGAGAGAGAGAGAGAGGAGAGACACTGTATATACCTACCTATTAGGTAGGAAGCAAGGGAAGGGCAAATCAGTTCTTATGAAACATCACTGTGAACACTCTATAATATTAAAACCCTTTCCAAGCATGTGCCAGTGGCTTGGTGGGCAGACCATACTTTTTTCCCCTCTCTAAATGCGATGTGTTATATGTCCCTCTTTCTGAGGCTCTATGGTCTTGAGAAATCCAGGAAACACTTTTACCTGCCTTGACCCAGTCTCACCTTCTCCTCTTCTTCATCTTCTTCATCTTGCCAACTGTCCCTGGCTTGGGGTGACCAGCCACCAGTCCCCAACCCCTCGGAGTGAGACCCCCATCACCAGAAATCTTTCCTCTTCCCAGCATGAGCCTCAAAACTTCTGGGAGCTTAGGCCTTAGAGAGATTTGCTGGTGTATGTCACAAAGACACTGGCTGATTTGAAGGAGACGTCCATTCATGGCTCTGGGAAGGAAGGTGGGCAGTACGGAGGGAATAGAAAGGAGAAGAAAAAGGGAGGGAGGGAGGGACATTTTCAAAGTTTGCTGTGAAGGAAGAAAAAAAGTAATGAAGTGAGCCTCTTCATGTAACTATATATGAAAATATGAACATTTGTCATAGCCAGGATAAATTTAACATGCAGAAGAATATACACACTAGAATGTTAAAGGCAGCAGGGTACAAAATTGTAACACAGTATGATCAGAACAATGTTAAAACCAAACAAAAAATAGATGCAGGAAAAATGGTCTGACAGAAATACTGTCACAGGGTTAGCAGCGGGGGGTCTTTGGGAGGTTGAGGGGAGTTTTCTTCTTTCTCTACAGCAGAGAGAATGAACAAACTTATCTGGAAGAGAAGGCTTGCTGCACTGGGAGTGCCCCTTTTCCCAGCCACTCTTGACCATCCCAAAAGCCGGGCTGTGAGGGAGCCTGGCCCTGTTTTCATTGTTTCTTTCCTTTCAGTTTCCAGCTTGTCCCACCACACGCCAAGCCACCTGTGCAGTTTCCCGATGGATGTCTTTATGTCCCAGGACCTTCCTGCCCTGTCAACTCATCCACCTTGATTGACAACCACCGCCCACTCTTTCCCTCGCCATTCAGGGGTGGGGAATCTGGGGCCTTAAGGCCACACGTGGCCCTTCTAGGTCCTTAAGTGCAGCCTCTCGACTGGATCTAACGCCGCTTCTGATCTGCCAGGAGGTGGAGCTCAGGCGGTGATGCGAGCGATGGGGAGCGGCTGTAAACACAGACGAAGCTTCGCTCACTTGCCCTCCACTCACCTCCTGCTCTCCTGCTGTGAGGCCCGGTTCCTAACAGGCCACAGAGCGGTGCTGGTCTGCCGCCCAGGGGTTGGGGACCACAGAGCTAGAGGATCAGCTGAAACAGTGGACCTCCATGCTGCCACCAAATATCCAAATGCTTTCCAACAAAAGGCGGACACAACGAAGTCATGAAAAGGTTAGTTAAGTTTAAAATGAACAGTTTTGATTTTTTGAAATTCTTAAGTATGTAGTAGTTAGATTTTTACTAAATAATGTGTATTTTTAAGTATATCTAACTGAAGTTTCTTGAATGTGGCCTTATTTGATTACAGCTAAGTTAATGTGGCTTCCAACAGGAAAAGGTTCCCGCCCCGATCTACCTCCTGAAGCTCTCTTGCACCCTCCCTGCCACTCCTAGGCTCGGGGTTCATCCTCTAGTCCCTCTCACCCTTGGGACAAGGTGCACGGTTTCACTGATTGCTTCCCCCCACAATACTCCCTGCGCTCCACCCAATAAGCCTTGTCCCTAAGCACCAACCTGTGTGTATTTCCACCACAATCCTGATCACATTAGAGCAAAATTCCTGCTTCTTGCGTGCCATGTCCCCTAAATTAGGAACCCTCTAAAGGCAGAGACCTTGTCTCAATCATGATTGAAGCCCCAGCTCCTAACACAGTCCCCGGCACGTGCCAAATTCTTAATCAATAGCGTCCAATCGAGTCTGACCCTCCTTACCAAAAACTTTGCATGGAGACCCCTCGCCTGACTTCCAGGAACATCCAATGGTGGTCTAAACCTGCTTTCGCCACCTCAATCCCTACCACCCCCCAAAACAGCCCGCAGCCCCGCCATGCTGGGTGGTCACGTCTCCCCAGCATACCTTGCAGGGTGTTCTAGTCACTCCCTTTTTCTCCCCGTGCCCAGAGCACCCTCCCCTCTTCTGGTTTCCTCATTCCATTCCGGGTCTCCTGCAAGTCCCAGCTCCAGCCCCACCTCCTTCCAAAGTCCCTCCTTCCCCCCCACTCAGCAGCGACAGCAATCCTTCCCTGCTTCGGGGACTTCCCATGTGCACCGTGTCACGTTGCTAATGTAGCCTAGGTAAGCCCCTCCACTGCGTATGTCACGCACACTTGGACACAGGGGGCTCCCAGTAAGCGCCGTTGACTTATTGGTGAAGGTCATCTGCTGCCGCGGAGGTCACCGTGTTGGGTGCACCGGTTTTGGTTACTGAGCTGTGGTTCCGTTTCTCACACAGGTGGCACCTGGAGGGAGGGCCCCTGAACCTACGTGGCAGAGCTTCAGTCATCCCAGCCCTCCCCTGGCTGCTCTGCCTCTGCCTCTGGGTCTGCTACCCCGGGACCCTGGGCAGACAGCCAGAGAGGCCCTGCCACAGCTCGCCGAGGGACCAGGAAGACGGGTCCCAGTGGATAAGAGGCCCTGTACCCTGTGGCCAGCACCCCGGTTTTCAGAACCCCCCATGGATCATGCAGAAGAAGACAGGCTTTGCTGAATCCAGGCAAACCGTTCTTGCCCATGGGAAAGCGTCAGGAACGAGAAAATCGTGTTTGTTTTCCTTCTCATTATAAACTTTCAGTGACTCCCCTCTGAATACCGTCCAAAGCAGTAAATAGCCTGGAACTTGAGAATTCACACATTTTTATTCAAGTCTGTCTTTCATTAATCAGATCCCGTCCGTCCAGGGCCACCCAGCCTGCACCTTTTACTCATTTACAAAGAAATGGAAAATTCCTGTCTGAATGGGAGAATGAATGAATGAAGCCAGTGGGGACAGTTTTCCATTTTCTCATACGCATTGCGCTCTCTGGAGTCACGAATAAATGATGCTATAGGCATCTCCTGCGATGTCCCCTCATCCTGGCTTACTTTGCGGGGCTCTGGCTCCAGCCAGGGCTGAGGAATGCCGAGGACCTGATAGGAGACCAAACATCTCCTGTCATTGGGCGGCTGGGTGCTGTCATGAGTCACCTATCCTTGGTGTTTCCCTTCTCGTGGACGTGGTGTCAGCCGGTGCTTGCTGGCCTGCAGATGGGACTTGCTTCGTGGAGGAGGGTGGCTGGGGACTTCGGAGCGGGTTGAGGGAAGCTGGCCCTGCGCAGCTCAGAAGAGCATGGGGGACGAGACTTGAGGGTCTCTGGGCCTGAACTTGGGCCCCCTGCGTGCAGATCAAGGTGAGGGCTCCTCCGGCTCCAGCGATTACAAAATGAGGCCATTCCCTCTGCCTGACTAGAAAGAGGCCTGAGCGGTGACTCATTCCCACCCATCGGAGAATCTGCAGCACTTCAGCCCCGGCCTCGACCTCTGGCCTTCCACGTGCTAAGTCTTCCCCGCGTCTCTCTGGACAGCCTCAAAACCCAAGGAAGGAACTAAGACAAAAAACTTGAGTTTTCAAAACTGGACGGTCGTGAGGAGGAGGGATTCTTCCTTCTCCCTCTGGCCTCTCTCACCCCCATCCACCGACTTTTACCTTCTAGAAACATCCAAGCTGTTTGTCACCCCTTGGGTGCAGCTTGTCCACTGAGCTTCTGCATTTGGGGCAGAGTGACGAGAAATCAAAGTGAGCTCAGCGCCCCAAGTACCTAAAGTGCATGCTCAGTTATTTACCATGACGTTGACAAGAGCAGAATCACTCTGGGGCGAAATGCACTCTGGGGGATGTCATTCATCAGAGACACCCCAGCTCTGTCCTCTCACCCCCACCTCAGACCCCCTGCTCACTGTGTCCTCTGCAACACCTCCAGATGTGGGGTGCTGTGTGTGGGTTGTTGGAGAAAGAAATGTTTTCTGCTTAGAGTTAATCCTTGCAAATTGCTGCACCCGTGCATTTTTCGTAAGAAGGAAGCCCGGATGAAGGTCACCAAGCCTGTAGAGACTGCCTGCACCGTGGTGCAGGTGTTGTTAAAGGCTCTTCAAGTGCCACCGGTGCACAGGGTAGAGCAGGGGTCACCTGTGTTGCCCACCCAGCGGGCTGACGATCAAAATGCCCATGTGCTCCTGCGGGCATTTCCGATTCAATTTATATTTTAGAAGAAAGCAAATGCACTCAGACAGCCCTCTCCTAGTCTTCTCTTCCTGCCCTCTTCCCCCTCCCTGATAACTGAGCGAACCTTTCCCGCTTCCCCCTGCTTTTCGCGACTGAGCAGACCTTCCAGGTGTCAGTGGGGTTGCCTGGGAGGCCACAGACCCCAGCTCCACACCTAGGGGCCTGCTGGTTCTGCTGGTCCTTGTGCCCTTGAACCCCCTGGAGATCCAGGTGTGGCCGGACCTCTCTTCACTTCCCAGCAAGGCCTGCAGCTGCCCAGCGTCATCCTGGGCCCACCGTCCGTCGTTCCAGCTAGATTAGACCCGGGCCGAAGACAGTTTGGGCCTTTTGATCAACGGCCTTTGAAACCTACACTTTTCCCACGTAGGACATAGAGATCTTACGGGAGTTGCAGAAACCTGCCTACCCCTGGGGTTGTGCCCGGTGCTGGCATCCCCAAGGGCTGCCTGGGCTCCTCCCAGCCCCGGGCTCACCCTGCGTGAGCTGGCACTGGCTGGCCAGCCCGGCCTCGCCGGGATCCCAGTGTGGCTTGGCCTTTGTCGAGGAGGCAGGCCGCCTGAGGAACTGGAGTTAAGCAACAGATTCCCAAGGGCGAATTCCTGCCCCGCGCCTGGTATCTGGTTTCTGAGCCAAGCCTGGGTGGCTGCATTTCTGCTGATTGCTCACTGTGGCCGCGTGCTGCGTGCTGGCTCTCTGCTCCTGCCCGGATCGTCCTCCCCAGAAGTTCAGTTGGGGGCCCGAGAGCTGCGGGCCCGGATGCAGCTCTTAGATGCAAACACTCCCACCCACTGAATTCTCAGAAAATACTAAGACCCCTTACAGCCGCGCTGGGGTC
The DNA here is from genome assembly GCF_020740605.2 of Lemur catta. Classification (NCBI taxonomy): domain Eukaryota; kingdom Metazoa; phylum Chordata; class Mammalia; order Primates; family Lemuridae; genus Lemur; species Lemur catta. The sequence continues at coordinate 8,509,987 of NC_059152.1, read as the reverse complement.
CTATTAGCCCTTCCTCTGGGTTCAACCGAATCCCCCTGGCCAGCTGTTATTTTAGACACCTGAAATAGGCAGGTGCTTGATATCTGGGTGGTATAAATTGCAGAGGGGCAGGGCATGGATGATGTTTGAGGCTGGGACTTACCGTGGGCAGAGCCTTCTTGGCCACGGGGACAGCTTCGCCTAGCTTCACCCAGCGTTTCTCAGATCACCCTGTTGGCGTTGGAGGGTTGTGTCTGACGATTTTTGCACGGAGGTTAGAAATGTATGAAAGATGGTCTGAATTTCTCATCCCTTCGCTAGAGCAAACCTAACAGCCCAGACGTCAGCAAGCTGCTGTTATTCTGTCTCCATGAGTTGGGAGGGATTCCTGTGCCCATCCCTGTTTTCACCTGAGATCCCAGAACCTGGCATGGACCATACACCCTGGAGTTTGCCGGGGACAAACCTGTTTAAGCCTGTCCCGGCTTAATTATGCAAACACCCCCTGTTGCTTTTGAAAGTGAAAGTTGGACAATGAGTTACGGAGTCACCCTCTGTACAGAGGACATGCCATTCGTTCCAGCTGTGTTCTTTCCAGATGCAAGAGAGCGTGTCAGGGCTGGAGCAGTCAGGGCTGAGAAAGGGAAGTGACTTGTCCACACTCACACGGTGAGTCAGTAGCAGAAGCACTGAAGAGAATCCAGGAGTTTGACTAATGTGCTACTCACTCCTGCCGCCGCCCTGGTAAAGGGAGTAGAAAGGACAGGATTCGTGGACAACACGCCTTGGAGGACAGAAGCCCGCGTGCCAACGCGTGTGGAATGACGTCAGGAGACTTACAAAGGGGCAGGTGCAAAATAATATTGCACAATGCAATCGATCCTTCGCGGGAGCCCAGGAGCTGTTGGTTGGCGGGTGAATTGAGGAGTTACAAATTGGCCACAGAGTCGGGGTGGGGGGCGGCGGGAAGGAAAGCAGAAGGCAGGACAATCACGGGTGGCTGCAGGGAGGAAGCAGTGAACTCCTCGCTGCCGGTCAAGTCAAGCCTGGGATGTGGTAGAGCAGCCATCCCCAACCTTTTTGGTACCGGGGACCGGTTTCTTGGAAGACAATTTTTCCATGGATGGGGAGTGGGGGATGGTTTGGGGATGATTCGAGTGCATTACATTTACGGTGCAGTCACACCTCTCTGCTAATGATAATCAGTGTTTGCAGCCGCTCCCCTGTGCTAGCATCACCACCTCAGCTCCACCTCGGATCATCAGGAGTTGGATTCTCATAAGGAGAGCACAACCTAGATCTCTCACATGCGCAGTTTACGGTAGTGTTCATGCTCTATGAGAATCTCATGCCGGGGCTGATCTGACAAGCACTCTCAGGCGGTGATGCCAGCGATGGGGATTGGTTGTCAATACAGATGAAGCTTCCCTCGCTTGCCTGCTGCTCTGATTCCTAACAGGCCGCGGATGGGGACTGGTCCGTGGCCTGGGGCTTGGGGACTGCAATGGTAGAGGGTGTCCTGGCACTGCAGAGGCAGGAGGACTTGGGCTACCTCCACTCTACCATGGCATCACTTATGGGGGCTGAGCTGGCTTCTGAGAAGGAAGTCTGCCAAGGGGAAAAGGGGCGAGCCCAGCACGAAGGGAGGAGGTGCGGGGACAGCGGGCAGACAGCACTGCCTGGAGCAGAGGGAGATGGAAGCAAAGAAACAAAGACTGTCTGCCCAGCATCCTCATTTTTTTGGTTTTATGGGAAAATGGTGAAACTCTTTCTTGTAAGTGGCGATTACAGAGGGTGGGAGTAGGAGAGAAACCACAGTGAATTTTTTTTTTTTTTTCAGGACCAAAAAAATGTTTTCCCCAAACTAAACAAAGTTAGATTGAGAAATTCAACATGGTACCTTAGGGACCCGGTGGCTCATGGTGACGCGGAGGGCCGCCTTCCCACAGGCGCCAGCTCAGACTCTCATGGCTGCCTGGGGACGAGAAGGGGACACTTACAATTTTCAAGACCCAAACAAGTCACGGTTCTCTGTTTGCAAAATAGTTTTGGTCGGCCTCTGGTAATGACAGTGGAGTCCCCTGTGGGAGCCCATTTTGTGAGCCACCGCAGGACGTGTGCTGGGTGCCCTCTGCCCCACCTGTCACCTGCCCAGGGCGCTTCACCTGTTACCTGCTTCCCATAGGACAGCTTTATGGCCAGTGACTGCAGTGTGTGCCGCTTGCAAAAGGTGCTTTGCCTCAGATGAGGCCACGGGGCCCAGTGCTTTAAGTAGCATTAAAGAAACAAAGGAATCCCATAATTGCAAGATGAAACTTTGTGTTCAGAAAGGGACAGGAGGCCAAGTTCTTTAGGAAACACTGGTGCTGGGCTCTGGGTGGTCCGGGTGGCATTAGCTCTTTAGTGCCTTGATTAAATGAAGGCATTCATTTCAGATCTGCCTTTTTTTTTTTTTTAACAAGAACTGTAGGAGTCATTCAACCTGCTTTAGCAAATTACGGTGATTTTAAGTGAATTAAAAAAAGTCGGTAGCCCTACCCACATTCTCCCGTGTCAGAAACAATATCTGATGAAGGGAAATATCCACAGCCTGAAGGGGAAAGAAAAACAAATCCCAGCATCTGCTCAACTGCATAGGATGAGGTTGTATTTTTATTTACACGGGGTGGCATTTTTATTTACGTGAAATCCTTATTTTCAACCATCTGATTTGTGTTAACACACTGGATCTAAATCTAGTTGGGTCTTGTGCCTGCAGACCCCTCTAATTAGTGTGACATATCTTAAATTGTTTTCAAATTGAGGTGGCTGTGCCTCTGGTTCTTATCTGAGGAGCCAGAGGCCTCAGGCGACCTGCACAGCCCCGCTCTGCTGAGATGTTTATCTTCCAGCACTGCTCTCTCTCCAGGGGCTCTGCAGGGCAGGGGCTGAGCTCTGAAGCTTCTCTGGCTTCGGGTGGAAATCTAGCTCCTTGGCCAGCCCGGAGTGCTGTGGGGGGGAGGGGCGGGTCTCAGCAGTGGGTCTTAGTGCAGGGGAGGAGCAGGTACTGACCTTCTGGACAGCCGGGCACGAGGACTCCTGTGCCCACCCTGGGACTGGTTGCCGCAGGGTGTGGGAGAGCCCAGGGTTAGGGTTAGGGTTAGGGTTAGCTCCCCCTTGGCTGGCCATGCATCGTGCATGCCAAGGATGGAGGGAGGGACCTCAGTCTCAGACAAGAACCAGGGGCCGGCCCACAATCCTTGCACCCCAGGCCACTGCTGTATAATCACTGGTGCCAATGTCCATGCTAATGACTCTAATGGCCATCTCTGTCCAGGCGAGGGCTGAATCCCAACACCAATGTAACTTTCCCCAAGCAACTTGGATTAGGCAATTGGAAAAAAAGGAAAAAGAAAGACAGAAAACAGTGAGGTAAAGGTAACTTCAGTGTAATCTTAGCTTTTATTATGTAAATACAGGGTGGGAGCGCTGGCCCCACCAAACCAAAAGGATTAGTGAAACCGTGCAAAGTGTCTTGCACCTTCTCAGAGACCTGGGTATAAACTCCTACAGTGGTTCAACTCTACAAAGACAAATGATTTTTTTTAAATTCCATTTTATTCATTTGTAGTTTTTCACTTTTTTAAAAACAATTATGTATGTCGAAGGTGTACAACATGATGTTTTGATATACATATAGAGTTAAATGGTTACTAGATAAGCAAATTAACATATCATCTCACATAGTTATCTTTTTATGTGTATATGGTAAGACCACCTAAAATCTACTCTCTTAGCAAATTTCCAGTACACAGTACAATATTAACTATAGTCCTCATGCTGTACATTAGACCTCTAGATTTATACCCTTTAACCTACATCTCCCCATTTTCCCCTCTCCCCACCCCTGGTAACCACCATTCCACTCTCTTTTCTATGTATTCAACTTCTTTTTAAAATTTCTTATGTAAGAGAAATCATGCAGTACTTTTCCTTGTGTGTCTCAATTATTTCACCTGTCCTCCAGCTTCACCCATGTTGTCCCAAATGGCAATATCTCCTTTTTTAAGGCTAAGTAATATTCTATTGTGTGTGTGTGTGTGTGTGTGTATATATATATATATATATATATATATATACTACAATTGCTTTATCCATTTATCAGCTGATGGGTACTTAGGTGGTTTCCGTATCTTGGCTATCATGAATACTACTGCCATGAAAGTGGGAGAGCAGATACCTCCATGAGATGCTGATTTCATTTCCTTTGGGTCTATATCCAACAGAGGGACTGCTGAATCACATGGTAGTTCTATTTTTAGTTTTTTGAGAAACCTCCATACTGTTTTCCATAATGACTGTACCAAGTTACTTTCCCACCAACACGGTACAAGGGTTCCCTTTTCTCCACACCCTCGCCAACACTTGTTATCTCTTGCCTTCTTGATAACCATCCTGATAGATTTCAAGTGATATCACATTGTGGTTTTGATTTGAATTTTCCTGATGATAAGTGATGCTGAGCACCTTTTCATATACTTTTGGGGCATTTTTATGTCTTCTTTGGAGAAATATCTATTCAGCTGCTTTGCCCCTCCCCCCCTCCTTCCCTTTTTTCCAGACAGGATCTCGCTCTGTCACCCAGGCTGGAGTACAGCGGCACTTTCATAGTTCACTGTAACCTTGAACTCCTGGACTCAAGTGATCCTCCCACCTCAGCCACCTGAGCAGTTGGGACTAGAGGTGCATGCCACCATGCCCAGCCAGCTTTGCCCATTTTTCAATCAGGTTATTCAGTTTTTCTGCTGTTGAATTGTGTGAGTTCCTTATATATTTTGGATATTAACACCTTATCAGACATACGTCTCACAAATATTTTCTCCCTATCTGTAGGCTGTCTTTGCATTTTGTTGATTGTTTTCTTTGCTGTGCAGAAGACTTTTAGTCTGATGTAGTCCCACTTGTTTATTTTTGCTTTTGTTACCTGAGTTTTTAGTGTGGTATTCAAAAAACCATTGCCAAGGAGAATGTCAAGGAGCTTTCCCCCTGTTTTTTTTCTAGAATTTTTATAGCTTCAGATCTTAATTTAGGTCTTTAATCTATTTTGAGTTGATTTTTTGTGTACATGTAAGATAAGGGTCTAATTTCACTCATTTGCATGTGGATATCCTGTTTTCTCAACACCGTTTATTGAAGAGACTATCTTTTCTCCATTGTGTCTTCTTGGTGCTCTTGTCAAAAATTAATTGATTGTATATACTTGGGTTTATTGCTGGGCTCTCTATTCTGTTCCATTGGTCTATGTATATGTTTTTATGCCAGTATCATACTGTTTTGATTACTATAGCTTTGTAGTACAATTTGAAATCAGGAAGTAGATGCCTCCAACTTTGTTTTTATTTCTTAGGATTGTTTTGGCTATTTGGGATCTTTTGTAGTTCCATACAAATTTTACAATTGTTTTTTCTAGTTCTGTGAAAAATGTCATTGGCATTTTGATAGAGATGCGTTGAACCTTTACATTGCTCTGGATAGTATGGACATTTTAATAGTACTAATTCTTTCAATCCATGAACATAGGATATCTTTCCATTTATTTATGTCATCATAAATTTCTTTTATCAATGTTTTATAGTTTTCAGTGTTCAGACCTTTCATCTCCTTGGCTAAATTTATTCCTAAGTATTTTATTCTTTTTAATGCTATCAGAAGTGGAATTGTTTTCTTGATTTCTATTTTGGATAGGTTGTTATTGATGTAAAGAAATACAACTGATTTTTTATATGTTGATTTTGTATCCTGCAACTTTACTGAATTCATTTATTAGTTCTAACAGTTATTTGTTTTTATTTTGTTAAATACTTGGAGTTTTCTACATATAGGATCATGTTATCTGTAAACAGGGATAATTTTAATTCTTCCCTTCTGTTTTGGATGCCTTTTGTTTTTCTTATCTGATTGTTCTGGCTAGTACTGTCAGCACTATGTTAAATAGAAATGACAATAGTGTGCATCCTTGCCTTGTACTGGACCTTAGAGAAAAAGCTTTCTGTTTTCCCCATTGATTATGATGTTGTCTGTGTGATTTTCATAAATGGCCTTTATTATACTCAGAAAATTTCCTTCTGTACCTAAAGCTTTGAGAATTTTTATTCGACAAAACATGTTGAATATAGTCAAATGCTTTTTCTGCATCTATAGAGCATTTTGTGAAAGTGACTTGCAGAGTGGTTATGCTTAGTGCACTGATCCAAAAAAGGATGATGTGGGCCAAGAACTGACAAAGAAGTGTAAGGGAAATGATCTCAGAGAGGCTGGGGGTGGGTGGACAGATTAGCTTAGCCTCCAAGGTGGGGAATATATCTTGTGGTGAGAATTTATATAGTGGGGCTTCTTAATTTTCTTTCCTTTCCCAAAGCTAAACTGTAGCTTCTGCCCTAATTCTAGGACATTGTCATTATCTACCCAAAGTGGTCAGCATTTAGACACTTAATGAGTATGGATCAGCTGAAAGTACTAAATGTAGCTTGAAAAAGATGAAAAGAAGGGCTATTCAACAAATGGTATTGGAACGGGTGGCCAGCCATTTGGAAAAATAAATTAAAATTAAGCTGATTCTTACCTTACTCTTTACTAAATAAAGAAACTCCATGTGCATAAAAAACCTAAAGGTAAAATTTGAAACCATAAGATTTAAAAATCATGGGTGCATTTATTGACAATCTCTGTATGGGGGAGTCACTTCTAGTGTAGAATCCATAGGTTTTAGAAATTATAAATTTAATACCATAAAAGTGTACATGCTTTTGTATGACAAAATTACCTTTAAAAAAAAGTGACAAATCAGGGAAAATATTTGCAACATCCATGAGAAACACATGTATAATTTCTTTAAATTGCAAAGAGCTGTTACAAATCACTAAAGAAAAGCTGGTATGAATCAATAAATAAAGAATTGGGCAAGGAATATGAATAGGCAATTCGAAAAAAAATAATACAAATGTCCAATAAGCACATTCTGTCGAAATTAAGGATGCATATCCAAATGATAACAGGGTACCATTTTTCACTTGATTGGCAAAGATTGTAAAGTTTTATAATAATTAGTGCCTGTAAAGATATTTGGAGAAAGAAATTCACAAATATTGTTATGGGGACTGTTAATTGGTGGTCATTTTGCCAATATTGATAGACTCTTCTGAGAGCAATTTATCAATATCAATCATAATTTTCATTGCACATTTACTTTGATCCAGCAGTTCACTGCTTGAATTTAGCCTACAACTACATTGGCTAAATTATGCCAAGATGTATAGGATAAGGATATACATTATAGCATTGTTTATAATAGCAAAAACCTGGAATTCACCTACATATCCACCAACTGAGGCTAGTTAGACAATAGAACTTTATGAAGCAGTTTTAATGAAAGACTAAAAGTTGACTGGTAGATCTTGATATAGAGGATCTCTGGTTTTTTAGTAAGTAGAAAATAAAAAAGCAAGGCTAAGGACAAAGTATTTAGCAATATCTGAAAAAGTTTTTAAATTGTGCATCTTATTAGAAAAAACTTTTGGGCACATTCCCCAGTGTATTTATTTATTTATTTATAGAATATAGAACATCTATATGCCAGTATATGTATACAAACAGATACAAAAATAGAGTAAAGGGGGCAAATTAAAACAGAAATATAAGCTCTAATTTTTTTTTTTTTTCTCAGCCCTGGGTTGTTTTAGGGACTCTCTTAGATGTGTGCACTTACTTCACATTAGAGTGGAATGAGCATATCATTGTGGAGGTTTAAAAATACGTCTGCAAATTTTTTGACACTTCCATTGGGAGACAAAGTCCCCTTCACACTAAGAAGGCTTTTGTGATTGTTTTGACCAGTAGGGTTTGGGGGAAATGATAATACGTGATTCTGAGTCTAGGTTATAAAAAGAGAATCTGCAGCTCATCACTTATTCCGTTACTGAGTACGTACTAGCGCCTACGACAAGACGCCAACTCAGGTAGGAGCTGGGGACCCAGGAGTAAACCAGGTAGGTGTGGCTTCTGCCTTCACGGAGTGTGCAGGTCAGCAGGGAGGATGCGGACACATAAAAGGCAACCTCAGCCCTTCTGGGGACTCTTACTACTGGTAACAAGGAAGGTATAAACCTAAATGATTGCTCCTTCCTTACTACTTCAATAATTGGGGGTAACTGGGAGATTTATTATTATTTGTTATGTTTAATTTCAGAAACATTGAATTTAAGTGAAACATATTTTATATGTACAGTGTTATATTTATGACATTTATTGACACCAGAGGTGCCCTTGTTCCAGGTGAAGGCAGGAAAGTAAATTTCTCGCCACCGTCGTGGGATTGGGTTCACAGTGGAGGTGACAGCCTCGTTTCCTAGGAGACTTAGCTCTGAGTGCAGGGAGGACAGAGCTAGGACACACATGAGTAAGGCCATCTTCACCAGGTGTTCAGCTGTTCTTTGTAGGCACATTTGTACAGTCTTCAAAAGTACATATCCATGCATTCAACAATTATTTAATATTTAATTAAGAAATAATTATTTACTAAGCAATTTAATAATTTAAATATTTACTATCTATTTAAATAATTATTTGATAATTATGTAATATTTAATTATTTAATAAGCAATTGCTATTTTGGGGTACTCTTTGGATCCTCCTATGTCTAAATTTCCAAGACGTCATTCCCTCAACTCATTGTCCAGCACGGCTTTCGAGACTGTGTACTTGAAGACAGGGTCTTAAAGAGGTAATTCAGTTAAAATGGATTAGCGTGGGCCCTAATCCAATATGACTGGTGTCCTTTAAGAGAAGATTAGGACATAGGTGCACTGAGCATGAAGCCACGTAAAGATACAGGGTGACGATGTCCATCCACACACCAAGGAGAAAGGCCTCAGGAGAAACCAGTCCTGGTACCACCTTGATCTCAGACTTCCAGCCTCCAAAAATCGTAAGAAAATAAATTTCTGTTACTTAAACCACTCAGTCTGTGATGCTTTGCTATGGTAGCCCTAGCAGACTAACGCAGTAGATACTTAGATATTTTGAAAATAAACTTTGCTTCAGTTGTCTGCAAAAAAGGGAGATGATATCACCAATAGTTACATTTACGTGGTAAGGCAGCATAGAACAGTGGGCATATGCTTGCTCTGGCAGGGGCCTGGTTCAACTCACCGGCTCCATCACTTACTAGCCACAAACTACTTACTCTCCTTGTGCCTCAGTTTACAGATCTGCAAAATGGGGCAATAGTACTTACCTCACAAAGTTGTTACGAGGAATAAATGAGTTAGTGTTTTAAAGCACTTAGAATCGTGCTTACCACATTGGAACGGATGCATGAATATTAAATAAAGCAGCTAGAAAGTAGAATGAAACTGGCTTACAAAACCCTTTTAAATGCAACCATTTTTTTTTTAAAGTTCTAAGTACAAACTGTTCTTATTATAGTGAGGAAACACCCGTGACGGCATTCAGAGTCTTTACCTGTTCGTTGGGGGATCAGAGTGCGGAGTTTGTGTTTGTGGGAGGACAAATGACTAAATTCAATGCACATGCTCTGCTGATGCAGATGGTCACCCCCGTGCACCCTGACGGCAGTGACTGTCAACGACTGCCGGGGAGTACTTTAACATTTGCCAAAGACGGGACCCTTGCCGGCTGTCCTCGCCAGCGTTCATTGCCACCAGGAGCACGAGGGAGGGAGTCCAGCGCGTGTGCCGAAACACGTCCACAGGTGCTGTCTGCACACAACCTGCCGCAGAACCCAGGTAAACACTACTCAATTTCTTTTGGTAAAACTTTAACACAAGATAAACTTGCTGACTGCGAAGTGTGCCACATGACTGTTCCGTGTGTGATAGCTAATGTCAACAGAGTCGGGGTAGCGGGGGCGTCCCGGGGTCCAGGGACCAGTGTGGGGAACTTTCTGGAAGGCCAGCCCGGCCACAATCTGCTCCCCGCAGCTTGCTCCTGCCTGTCAGTTGTAAATCAGGAGCATCGCCCGGTTGACCGTGAAGGTGTTTGGTGACTTAGGGCTTCCGGCCCACTGACTTTTAATACCCATTATGGCTCCTGCCAGGGAATCCTGAAGCCCTGGCAACCGACGAGGTGACAGCTTTGACCAACAGCACCTTAAACAGCAATGAATGGCCAGTCGTGGAAAAGGAATCTTACAAACCAACTGGGGAAAGAGGGGCATGTTGTCAACAGGGAGACGGCACCTGAGATAGATTTCAGAGGATGTCACTTCTCTGGGCTCACACACGGCCTTGGATACACTGGGAACATTTTTATGAGCATAAAAATGACTAACGGAGACTTGAAATATTTTTCTCTCATGTCACTTCAATCCACAAAGCTATTAAAATTTTCAAAACTTCGGGGCACCAAAGAAATGTATTATCTGAATTTGAGTAATTGAGAGCCAACCTCCGCCGGCAGTGGGTGGGTAGGTTGATGACACATTATATATTTTTTAATTTACATAGAACTGAGCCATTACAGAGCTTTATGTGTCCAGAAAACAGCTTGGAAATAAGGAATTCAAAAAAATAAAAACAAAACTTGAGGGATACTTTTCTTACACATATACTGTTCTCGTAGAAGAACCAGCGCTTAGGCCCTGACTCAGAAAGTATTTCTGTTTATTGTACACATTTCCCTAACCAGTGTGAGTTGCTCGACTTCCACGTGGATAGCAGCGTAGAGACAGAAAACTAGAACTAGAGAGAGAGGCTTTTTACAGACATACATGCTAACAAGGGACTGCTGAGCCGAAGAAGGGGAAAACAGAAAAGTATAAAAAGCAGACAGACACAGTAATTCCAAAAAGCACAGTAATTTGTGACTTTTTAGTGTATAAGCAAATAGCCCTCTCTGTCTCAATTACTTAAGCCCATAATTTTATGATCCAATAGCAGTGGAATCTGTTCTCATTGTGACAACTTCAAGACCAAAGGAGAAAAAAAAGAAATTAGTAAAGTTCCCCACTCTCTTTAAGAAAGCAGGAGAGGTTGAATTACATTTTAGAAAGTTTTCTGCCCAAACTGTCTTTCCTTCTTTCCTTTCTACTTGCTTGCTTTTTCTCCCCCTTTTCCCTTCCTTCCTTCCCTCCCTCCCTCCCTCCCTCCCTCCCTCCTTCCTTCCTTCCTTCCTTCCTTCCTTCCTTCCTTCCTTCCTTCCTTCCTTCCTTCCTTCCTTCCCACCTTCCCTCCCTCCTTCCTTCCTTCCCTCCCTCCTTCCCTCCCTCCTTCCTTCCTTCCCTCCCTTCTAAGGACCAGCTCTCAATTGCCTGGAACTCAGCTCTCCAGAATGGCTACAAAGAGAGCAGAGATTTTTATGCACAGGCATGGAATTATTACATATTATGTGATCAATATTAGTTCATATCCTTTAAGAATCGTCTCACGGTTTTTATGTTTCTGAACAGCTGAACTATTGTGAAAGAGACTGTTGCTTGAAAGGAGAAGAAATGAGGAGAAAAAAATGAATGAAGGGAATTGTAAGGAGAGGATATGTCAGACAAAAACGTTACATCATCCCTGCAGTGGGAAGGGAAAAGAGGGTTCCTTTAAGGCACAAATAAAACTTCTCCATCCCATTTATTTTCACTTTTCGTTCAGCTCACAGCCAGACGTGGAAAACAGCTCGTTATCACCAAATGCCCTTTCAAGTGATGAATCGCTAAAAGAAAACTTGAAGTCACCTCCCCATGTGATATATAAGAACTGTTGGCATATTCAGATCTTCCTAAGGAAGGAAAGTTTAACTTCAGCAACTCTGAAAGCAAGTCTTATCAACTGGATCCTTCTTTGTTCCACTCACCACACACACACACACACACACACACACACACACACACACACACACACACCCTCGTAAATAAGAACATCATCCTGTAGGGAATGTATAATAACGATAATAGTCTCCCATGCAGCTCACTAGCAGCCAGGCACTGGGTTAAAGTTAAATATTGACTTCATTATCACTTGATCACACCCCTGTGAGGAAACTGAGGCTCAAGGAATCTAAGTAAAGTTCCGGAAAGACACACAGCTTGCAAACGACAAAGAGCTGGGATTTGAAGTGAGGTCGCTTATTAACCATGAGGCCCTACTGTCTGCCAATGAGGTGTAAACAGTGTTCCCTGCAAGTGACTCTCATTTTCTCAAGGGGCAGGGATGAGCAAAATAGGCAGCTGGAATGTGTGGAGGACCTTGCTCTACACAGAACGGAATTGCTGGGCTCTCTGATGTTGGTTAATGATCGGCATGTGGCCTGTCTGAGTGACTCACATGCAACTCAGGGTCAGGGGCTGGGAACGGCCATGTGGGAGGGAGGCCCTGGGCGGCTTCTGCAGCATCAAGCACGCTGTGTAGATGTTTCTCTGTTCGCCCAGGGCTCTCTGCAGCAGCGAGTAAAATGTTTACAATCTGCTCCCAACTTTTACAGGGGGAGGTTCCATGTAACCAAATCGTACAAGACCTGGGCAATGTGGTCTGTACACAGATCTCCACTGTCACGCCACAGGGGCCAAATTCTTGGTGACAAAAGGCAGCCTTGGCTCTAGCCTCAGTGTTTTTAAGGATAGAGCAAAGCCTGAGGATCCAATTATACATGGGTTGGGCCAAGTGATCCCAGAGCCCCTGTTCTCTACTATTCTGAGGTATTTACAAAATGCAGAGAAGGCAACTGGAAAATAGAAATATGCAAACTGAAGAGAGGGAGAGAGAGATTGACTTTGGAAATCATCAGCCTGTCAACCTAACATATGGAGAAATGCAGCAACCATTGATCAAAATATGTTGTCAGCACTTTAACAGAATGCTAAGAAAGTACCAAGGTGTACAGCTGTGTGACAGACCACGCCTCTTGGACTCACAGAACTTCCCTAGGAGACAAAATGGCGAATGACGAAGCATCCATGAGGTCACGACAGGAACCTACAAATGCTTTGCCCCCACACTTCAGTGGGACCTGGCTGAGCAGTTGGGCCTGAGTCTCACACGCTTGGGCAAAGGTTAGACTCCTTGGGGAAGAGCCTGGGCAAGTCTGCCCACCATTTAGGATTGTCCCGTTCCTCAGCACTGCGGGACGTTCACAACTACCCAGCACGAGGGCTTCTCAACTTCACCACCCAGAGTGAGCGGCACTGCTCTTCGGGGTCCCATGGCTCCCGGGTGTGAATTCAGTGGCCAACATCTACTGAGTAACTGCTCAGTAAGCACTGGCTGATTGAAATAGTAAGTTCTCTGCGAGTGTCTGCTCATTGACTGAGTCATTGGTGCTTGAAACCACAGTGCTTAATCATAGTACTCCACCTCACTGCACTAAAACCAAAATACTGTGTCCATGTTTCTGATTTAGGGGGAAAAAAATCCATCACTGAAGAGGGATGTGTATAAATACCATAACCTCCAAAATTGTTGATATTTCTGATATTAAAGCAGTGCAGACTCATTGGAGGAAAATCTTAAAATACTTAAAAATATAAAGAACCAGAAATAATCACACATAATCTCATAATCCAGCCACTTAAAGACAATGAGTAAACATTTGGGTGTATTTCTTCCCAATTTATTTCACACACACACACATTTATATATATTTACATATTTAAAATTATAATTATATGGAATATATGACTGTGTATCTGTCTTTTTCACGGAATGTTATAGATCGGGCATTTTCAATGATCAACAACTATCTCTGAAAATGTGATTTTTATATATCTACCCGGCATTCCATCGTACAGATGGACGATGACTTATTAACTGTTTCCTTGTTTTTGTATGTCCGGTTTGTTTCCACCTTTTCTTATGTTGTAAAGAATGCTCCAGTGAACAAGCTTATTCACAGACCATTCTATTCATACCCACTTCTGATTATTTTCTTAAGATAAATATCTACAAGCAGAGTACTAGGACAAGGGAATAGAAACACTTTTATGCCTCTTGTTACGTATGCCTTAAAATATTTTTTAAATGCTTTTTAAAAGATTTAAGGATTAAAGTCTGAAGGAAATTATGGAAAGAAATGACGGGTTTGGGTTTTTTTGTTTTTGTTTTTGTTTTTGTTTTCTCCAGCCTTATTGCCTGCTTTCCTCCAGCCTGGGCCAGTCTACGTCTTTGTCACCTTTAGAGTTTAGAATTTCTCCTTCTTCTCATGCTTTTCCCAGCCTCCCTGGAGCACTAACCCTAGAGAGGTCTCTGCTATCCATGACCTGTGTCGCCCGTGATCCAGGGTTCCGGGGCTCCTCACACACCTTTCATAGAAACAGGAATTGCTCTGCAGGGAGTTGGTTTCAAGGCTAGAACAGACACTACAATCAAAGGCCTATTGTCTAAAAAAAGCAAGTAAAAATATACAAGAAATGTTGATTCCATGGAATTAAATCCTAAATTACTTCCTGACCCTTTGTATTTCTACACAGCTCTTTCCAGCATTCCAGCAGATTTCAGGAATGTCCAGGGGGCATTTTAGCCACAGAAAAAGTTGTTGATTCCAAAAGCCTCAGTAATGAGCATTTTCAAATATGGTGTTTGGTTATTGGCAATGATAAAGTTAGGGTTATCTCCGTTGTTTCTTTTATGTAGAAACAAACTACGCAAAACATTAAGTTTGCTGTTTACCTTCAAAGGTAGCTGGAATTTCTAATTGCATTACAGCAGCTTTTGCCCCATTTTTCTGAAAATTTACTTTGCAATGTGCACAGAATATATTCATGTTCATCATAAATATCTTCCTCCTCCCCTTTCTAAGTAAGTCGAATTTTAATTATTATAATAGATGGATTTTCTTAGGTGATTCTCATTATAACTTCTTATGTCCTACTTTCCCACCTTACTTTAGTTTTCTTCTTTGTCTTCTATGTTATATAAAACACACTCTAAGAAATTTATGCAAAATCATTTAGTATTATATACCAATAGAGTTACCAAACATATTCCCACATTTCAGGAATTTAGATGGATATAGGTCCCTGCTGATAGTATCATAGAGTCAAAGAAAAAAAATAGATTTAGCTGGTACCTTGGGATATGAAATGTAATTCCCTCTTCTGGTTAAGGAAACTGGAGCTCAGAGAAGTGAAAAGGCTACTTACTGAGTCTTTGGGGTGTGTCATTTAATCAAGGATATGGAACAGGAAAAATAATAAACATAAAAACTGACTTCTTATAAAGAAGTTTATAAAACATGTTCGCATTCGACATTAAAAGGCATCGCAATTCTGGCCTTTCAGCAAATGACACACCCGCGTGCTCTATTTACCTCCGAGAGACCCATGTGGCTGTTTTTATACCTGGTCTTATTTCATTTATTGGCTGTTACCGAGGGCAGCACCCCCTCACCTGGAGACTCAGAAAGCGTTTAAGATGAATTCATGCACAAAACAGGAGGCTGACGCTTTGGGTGGGCCAGTTTTAAACGGAGAGTAACATATCTTGCCATAAAAGTGAAGAAACTGTGGCCACATCTGAGTGGCAGAACCACAGTGTCAGTGGGATTTTAAGATTCAAAAAAAAGGCGGTTCCTGATCACATTTGCCAACTGGGGCTCCAAAGACCAAATTAAATCTCAAAGAAACCCAAAATTGTGTCTTTCAATGTCCAAGAGTGGGTTTCTCCAATAAAGGCACCTAATTGGATATCTTTGCGAGTTACATCTTCATGGAAGATGATGGTATGTGCCTATGTGACATCATAAAATAATGTTAATCATTCATCTGAAATAGTTCTCCCATTAATGCATTCACATTTTTGACATTTATTGAGCACTTCTGGTTTTCAGGCACAGAGGGAGGAATTCAGACGAGAATGAACACGGCTGCTGTCTTCAAAGTGCACCCTGGTGGGCACACCTGGCCTGCTGAGTCTCCACGAGCTATCTTGAGTCCTTGGAAAGCTGCACTTCCCTTGTAGATGACAGCACGGTTCACTATGCCTGTTTGGGACAGCTCTAACATAACCTTTCCATCCATGCAGTGAGTTTTGCGGCATTTTGCATTCACACTTTAGCAGGGTGTATTAGTTCCTTAGAGCCGCCACAACAAATTACTACAAACTGGTTGACTTAAAACAACAGAAATTTATTTTTACAATTCTTGGCGGCTAGAAGTCTGAAATCCTCTGATGATGGATGCGATTGAAGGTTCCGACTTCATCACAGTGCAATATATCAATGCTGCAAAATTACACTTGGACTCCATGAATATACATACAAAGAATAATTTTTAAAAAAGGAAGTCCAAAATCAAGGTGTTTGCAGGGCCATGCTTTCCCTGAAGGCTCTAGGGGACAATCTGTCCCATGCCGTTCTCTTAGCTTCTGGTGTTACTGGCAGTCCTTGACACTTTTGGCTTGTAGATGTATCACTACGATCTGGGTCTCCAGAGTGTTCTTCTGTCTCTTCCCCTGTTCTTGCAAGGACACCAGTCACATTGGGTCGGGCCCACCCTAATTCAGCATCACCTCATCTTCACTCGATCACGCCTACAAGACCCTATTTCCAAATAAGATCACATTCACACGTACCATGGGTCAGGTCTTCAACAGAGTTTTGTTGGGGACACAGTTCCACACATAGCACAGGGATTTGTCACATCCACACTCTTTTCTCGGCAGAGACACGGAAACGCTGAGAGTGAAATGCATTCGTTTTCTCCTTTAGCTGCCAGGCTGCAGTTTCATGCGGCTGTGTCCGACAATGAAGCAGAAAAGCCTGGGTTTCTGGAGCTCCAGAATGGGCCACAGATGGTTAAAACAACGTGGAGTGTGTTTTTAGAGGAGAGAGGACAGATCAACCTAAAGTGCACCTTCCCGTAAGTGACATCCCCCTCTCTCTTTCATCTCTGTGTGTGGATAGCACATTATCTTTCATCTTAATGTCTTTTTCTCCTTGTTCCAGTGAAGTGGCAAAGAGCGTGAAAGTGCCGAGCTCCTGCTGTAAATCAGGTGCCATTTGGTGCCCCCATCCATTTGGACGCTCGCTGCGCGTTCCCCGCGACAGGGGTTGCAGCCACTATCCTGACAGCTCCTGTTTCGCTACTCTTAATTGAGTCTGGATGGCCTACCTGGTAAAGCTTTTATTTAGGCAGCAAAGTGCACATCTTGTTCCCATTTCGATCATTTGCATTGGAAGTGCTTTCCCCTAATGAATTCATTGGCATAAAGAATCCAGTTCCACCTGTAGTACTGTTCCCTTTGGCATCAGTTGCAAGGCTGAATAATAAGCCAAAGCGCCACCTGGAAGAGCACAAAATAACCCCCGTACTCTACCCTGTGCACTGCTCACCTGTGCTCAGCCCTCGTTCTTCCCAGCGAGGCCCTTTCTCCCCACAGGGTGCGGTTCTTGTTTCTGTTGGTTCTGTGTCATGCCCTGCTCTGCACAGCATCGTGAAGGCCCCGTCCCTTCACGCTGCAGTCCCCAGGCAAAGGGTTGGTCTCAACAGGAGCTAAAATCTTCCTGGCAAAGGAGGGCTGCAAGAGAGACGTTTTCCTCTCACTTCTGGCTACCTTCAGGGGAGAGGCAGGAAGGTTTCTGCACAAAACTGCAGGAAGAATGATTGCCTTTGCTTGCCATCAGAAACCATGACTAGGCCGGGCGCGATGGCTCATGCCTGTAATCCTAGCACTCTGGGAGGCCAAGGCGGGTGGATCGCTCGAGGTCAGGAGTTCGAGACCAGCTTGAGCAAGAGCGAGACCCCGTCTCTACTAAAAATAGAAAGAAATTATATGGACATCTAAAAATAAATATAGAAAAAATTAGCCGGGCATGGTGGCACATGCCTGTAGTCCCAGCTACTCGGGAGGCTGAGGCAGGAGGATCGCTTGAGCCCAGGAGTTTGAGGTTGCTGTGAGCTAGGCTGATGCCACGGCACTCTAGTCCAGGCAACAGACTGAGACTCTGTCTCAAAAAAAAAGAAATCATGACTAGCTTCTTATGGCAAGTGGCACCTCACTGAGTGTTATAAGGACATGTGCATCATAGTCCCTGCCCACTGGTAACATACTACTTAATATGAATTGCAAGGACAAGACAAACAAACCAAGAACATTCAGCTGGGTGCAGTGGCTCATACCTGTAATCCCAGCACTTTAGGAGGCCAAAGTGGGAGAATTGCTTGAGGCCAGGAGTTCAAGACCAGCCTGGGCAACACAGGGAGCCCCCACCTCTACCAGAAAAAAAAAAAAAATGCCAATTGTGGTGGTGCGTTCCTGTAGTCCCAGCTACTCAGGAGGCTGAGACAGCAGGATGGATTGAGCCCAGGAGTTTGAGGTTGCAGTGAGCTGTGGTCAGGCCACTGCACTCCAGCCTGGGTGACATAGCGAGACTTTGTCTTTCAAAAAAAAATAGAAAGCAAAACAATTAAAAAAAAAAGAACATTCAGGCAACTATAAAAGTACACACACAAAAAAAATCTTTGGATTTTTATAAGCGAAAGGAAACTGCATTTTTTGTTAAATGAATACCTGTCATAAGAGATACTTTGGGTAGGGGTGGCCATCTTTCTTCCAATTACAGGGAATTTCATGCAGGAAGTTTTAAAAATATTTATATCCTAATTATTAACAACTTAGTAACAAATTAAGTGTACAGTCAAGATTCTCAGTTGCAAGTGAGAGAAATAAAATTCAAATAAGGGCAATATATTTACGTACCTAAAAAAGTTCAGGGGTGGTTCCAGATCCTCAAACAATGTCTTCAGGAATATTCTCCAGGCTTCAGCTTTGCCTTCCTCTCTCTTGACTCCATTCTCAAGCAAGCAAGCCCTATTTTTTGACAAGGTGTCCGCCAGAAGCTGCAGGCTAATTTTCTGTCCGTTTAACGACCCAAAAAGAGACTTTCTCTTTTCCAGTACTTCTAACATCACTCCTGAGGTTGGCAATCTTATTTCTAATGCGCTCAGCATTTAACATGTATTCATTCCCTGACCACCAGCCTGGTTAAGATTTTCAGTAGCCGGACTTGGACCGCATCCCCACTCCTGGGGCTGGGGGTGACAGTCAACCCCACGAGAACTACAGGGACTCAGAGTCAGAGAGGAGTGCTTTCCCGAAAGAAAACTAGGATCTTGGTATCATAGGAAGAAACGGATACTGAACAGGAAAAAGCAGCAAATGCCCGTGACACTATACAAAATAACACAAATTGTTCTGAAATTCTGATTAAGAACTACAAATCAACCCCAGATTTTTAAAGTGATTTTAAAAGAGGTCAACTTGCAGTGTCTTCCATGGAACTTCTGATTACTTTGCACTAGGAAACAAGTCAACAATAAATTCTTCGTTCCTCTTGCAAACCAAGATCGTCCAGGAACACTTCCTGTTAATCCCTGTTTTAGAGTATTACATAATTTCTGAGTCCTTGTTTCAGGAGTAAAGGTAACAAACAGACATAGATAAAAACAAACAAATGAAAAAGAACAGAAAATGTTAAGTGAAATTTTTCTATTTTTACATCATAGTTTTCTTCATCAGGAAAATCTATTTGACTCAGTGATTTCTGAACACAGCACATAACGATTAAGGTTTGTTTTTTTTTTTTTTACTTAAAAAAGCAACCACTATTTGTAATAAATGCAAAGGAAAAAAATATGAAAGCTACTCTTTCATGGGATAGATATTGCCATTTTCCAGGAAGGCACTATAATGTTTATCTTCAGTTCTAATCTTCCTTTTCACCTCAAAATTTTAGTATTCACTGAGACTTATATTTGATTTCATGAATTCTTGACTAAATTAAAATTTTCCATTTTTCCCTCATTATAATTAGCCCCAGGTTTTTAAAAAAATCCACAAACATAATAAATTCAAAAACCAACTTGTACCAAAAGTCAAGGAAGAAGTCTCAAAGGAAATTTCAAAAATATGTAGAATTGAATAAAAATGAAAATACTACATATTAAAATATGTAGGTGTAGCTAAAGTGCTGCAAGGAAAATTAATAGCATAAATACTTACAGTAGAAAACAGAAAAGACTCAAATGAATAATCTAAGTTTCTATCTCAAAAAACTAGAAAAAGAAGAGCACAATAAACTCAAGGCAAGCAGAAGGAAAGAAATAATAAAGTTAAGAGCAGAAACCAATGAAATTGAAATCAGAAAAAAAATAGGAAAAATCAATGATACAAACAGCTGGTTCTTTAAAAAAATCAATAAAATTGATAAACTTCTAGTTTATCTGACAAATATACTGACAAAAATAAAAACAGAATACATCAATCACCAATATCAGAAACAAAACAGAGGATATAACTACAGATCATGCAGATAGCAAAGGATTTTAAATTTGACGACTTAGAAATGTACCAATTCCTTGAAAACCAAAACTCAATTGAAAGAAATTAATCCAAATAGTCCTAAAACCATTAAAGATAATGAATTTGTAAGAAAGCATATGAAAAAGAAATCTCCAAGCCCATATGATTTCACTGAAGAATTCTACCAAACATTTAAAGAATTAAAATCAAATTTACGCAATCTCTTCCAGAAAACAGAGGAGGAGAGAACATTTCCCAAAGTATTTAATGAAGCCAGTATTACCTGGATACCCAAACAAGATAAAGACAGTATTAAAAGAAAAAGGAAAAGAAAACTACAGACCTATATCTCTCATGAGCTTATACAGAAAGAATCCCCAACAAAGTATGAGCCAATTGAATCCAACAATGTATAAAAAGAATTATACACCATTACCAGATGGGATTATTCTAGGTATACAAAGCTGGTTCAACATTAGAAAAATAAATCCATGTAATCCATCATATCATAATGCTAAAGAAGAAAACCATAAGATGATATTGATGTAGGAGAAGCATTTGATAAAATCCAACACCCCTTCATGATATAAACTCTCAGTAAGTTAAGATTAGAGAGAACTACTCCAACTTGATAAAGAACATCCACAAACAGAACAAAACAAACAAACACCTATAGCTAACATCATACTTAATGTTAAAGGACTGAATGCTCTCCCTGTAAGCTTGGGAGCAAAGCAAGGGTGTCCACTATCACTAGTCTTATTCAACATAATACTGAAAGCTCTAGCCAATGCAATAAGACAAGAAAAAGAAATGAAAGGCATATAGATTGGAAAGGAAGAAATAAACTGTCCCTATTTGAAGATGACATGAATTTCTACATAGAAAATCCCAGAAAATCTTTAAATAACACTGCTACAACTAATAAGTGCCTTCAGCAAGGTGACAGGATACAAACACACAAAAATCAATCACACTTCTATATGATAACAATAAATATTTGAAAACCAAAAGCATAATACAACTATTTACAACTATTCCAAGGAAAACAAAATACTTAGTTATAAACTTAAAACATGTACAGGATCTGTATGCTGAAAATTATGAAATGCTGATGAAGAAATCAAAGAAGACCTAAATAAAAGAAGAGACATATTGTGTTCATGGATTGGAAGATTCAACATAAGTAAAAATGTCACTTCTCCCTAAATTGATCTACAGGGTTGATATAATTTCTATTAAAATCCTAGTAAGGCTTTTTGTAGACACAGGCAAATTTATTCTTAAATTTATATGGAAAGGCACAGAACCTAGAATAGATAAAACAATCTTGAAAAAGAAGAAAGGGTAAGGTATCACCTTACCTGATATTCAGGCCTAGTATATAGCTGTAGTAACTAAGACAGTGTGGTATTAGTGGACAGATAGACACATAGATAAATGAAACAGAGGAATAGAAGACCCATACAAATATACACATGACTGATTTTTGACAAAGGTGAAAAAGCAATTCAATAAAGGAAGGATGGCCTTTTCAACAAATGGCGCTGGAGCAATTGCATATCCATAGACAAAAAAAAAAATGAACCTCAGCCATAACCTCATAACTTATGCAAAAATTAACTCAAAATAGATCACAAGCTTGAATGTAAAACATAAATCCTTAAAACTTTCAGAAAAAAACAGGAAAACATTTTTGTGAGGTAAGGTTAGTCAAAGAGTTCTCAGATTGGACACCAGAAGCATCATCCATCAAAGGAAATATTGATAAATTGGACCTCATCAAAATGATCAATTCTTACTCTGCAAAATAACCTCCTAAGAAGATGAAAAGACAAGCTACATACTGGGAGAAAATATTTGCAATAACCTGTACCCAAAGGTTTATCGCATTTAGCTATTATTTGTAATAGCAAAAAAATGAAAACAACACAGACATCCTTAAATGGGAGAACAGTTAAACAAACTGTAGTACAATCATAAAATGGAATTCTACTTAGCTATAATAAAAGGTAAACCATTAATACACACAACAACCTGGGTCAATCTTGAGGGAATTATGCTAAGTGAAAAAAAAAAAAAGCCAGTCCCCAAAGTTTACCTACTGTATGATGTCATTTACATGGTATTCTTGAAATGACAAATGGAGAACAGACTCGTGGTTGCCGGGGTCAGGAATGGGGACTGGGGAAGGCTGGAAGAAGGTGAGGCTATGAAAAGATAAATTGAGGGATGTTTGTGGTGATAGAAATGTTCTGTATCTCAGCTATCATTAATGTCAATATCCTGGTTGTGATATTATATAGTAGTTTTGTAAGTTGTTACTATAGGAGAAGCTGGGTAAAAAGTACATAGGATCTTTCTGCATTATTTCTTTTAATTGCATGTGAATTTACAATTTTGTCAAAAGGAAAAGTTTAATTAATAAAAATCAACTTGTAAAAAGGAAATATTGACAATAAAACACACAATACTAAGCATTAATAAACCATTGAAAATACGTAAAAAGTAAGCCAGAGTACGTTTGCAAACTCTACGCAAGTGCTTTTGTACTTGGAACAAATTTCTCTGGATTCTGTCAAATTGACAGTAAGCTTGCCTGCAAGGTCATTCATCCATCCAACAAATATTTGGTGAGGGCTTCCTACACATCGGGCACTGTGTGGTACAGGAGACTGTCCTTGCCACTTGAAGCTCACATTGGGGAGACGGTGACAAACAAACGAATAAATACACTAACCAAATCATCAGAGACTGTGATCAGTGTCACTTAGGAAATAAACAGGGTGCTGAGACAGAGTAAAGCTGGGAGAGCCCGTAGGAGGTAGGATGTCAGAGAACTGCTCTGAAAAGGTGGCCTCTTCAGTAGGGCCTCATGGATGACAATGACTTGTCACTGCAGAGGAACAGAGGCAGGCCAGTGTCATTGGGGTGGGGTTGGTGAGGTAGGCAGGAGATAAATCAGTCAGGACCTTACAAGCCATGGTAAAAATATGAATTCAATTCTAAGAAAAATTGGACGTCTTTCAGGGGTTCACAGCCAAGAAGTGACACGACTTGATTTAAATCTTAAAATAATCATTCTTATTGCTACGGAAAGAATGTGTGGCTCTATGACATGAGGCTCAGCTGCATGGGAAATGAAATAGTGGCTTAAACAAGAAAGAGGTTTCTCTAACACGAAAGCCTTGTGCATGGGGTCAGGGGTCCAAGATTCACCCAACAGCTTCATGTTCATCAAAGACCTAGTTTCCTCTATTTCTGTGCCCCATTATCTCTGCAAAAGGTTCCCATCCACAAGGTTGCAAGATGGTCAAAGGAATTCCTGACCTTACGTCTGAGTTCTAGACTATAAAAGAGGGGAAGCAAAAGAAGACAGAATGTTTTCTATACCATCTAAATCAACTTCCTTTAAGCACCTTCCTTCAAAGTCACACAAAACACTTCTGCTCACATCTCATTGCCCATAATTTAGTTACACGGCTATACTTAACAGGTGGGGCTGAGAAATATGGTCTTTCCCTTACGATATCTGGGTTAGTAAGGTACTCATAGCTATTAGAACATGCAAACCCAAACATGCTTATTGGCTTGACTATGATACAAGTATATTTCTCACTCATCTGAAGTCCAAAATGATGTTCTTGATTGGCAGGTGGTTCTTCTCCATGCAGTGGTGGAGAGACCCAGGTTCCTTCTGTCTTGTGCTTCTGCCTTACCTGCATCAAGCTGTGGAAAGAGAAAGAGCATGGAGGACCAGTAGAAGAGGTTTTGTGGGCCAGGATTAGAAGTGACATATCACTTCCACTAATGGCCAGAACTCAAGCACATGGCTGTGTATAACTGTGAGAAATGGCATCTATCTGTGCCCAAGAAGATGACATGGGTTCGTGGCAGGATGAGCCAGCAGCCTCTGCCACTGGGACAATGAGCCCAGCTATTTATTATTAACCTAATAAAACCCACTATTTTGTTACCAAGAAAGGACCCTGGGAGACAGGTAGCAGTTTGTATCATGGGAGGCGACAGCAGACACAAGGAGACCAATTCCACCAGAAGGCTAGCAGGCAAAGAAATACTTGCCATCCGCCAGCAATGAGATGGCATGTTCTAGAACCAAAAGATGACATAGTTCTTGTACAGATTTTATTGTGCAGTGGTGCTCCCCCACAAACATCTCAAGGAGTTATTTTCAGCCCTTAAAAAATTCATAAATGTGCAATGAACACTATGCAAAAACTATGTGAAATTCAGCAAGTCACTTAACCTCTCTGAGCCTCAGTTTCCTCAATTGTAAAAAAGTGATGATGCTATCAACCTCCTAGAGATAAGTGTAATAAAGTGCCTCGTGTAGTCAGTGCCTGGATCACAGTGTAGTAGGCACTTGAAAAATAGTTATTTTAATAATTAGTGGGTTAGCATGACTAGCCCAGCTTTAGACTTGATGTCAGGTACACGTGGGTGATAGAAAAGTAGATCTTCTGTAAAGATCTTTGCTTTCCCAACTCAGACTAGATGGCATGCATGACACGGTCAGGAAATCTCATGTCACATATTTAACTGAGTGCTACACTCTGTGACAATGTCTTCAAATGTCTTGGGACTTTAAAGGAAAAAGATTTCGATAGGAGGAGGACCTGGGACTCCATGGATGGGGACTTGACCTGAGCTCTGAAGGCTGTACAGGGCTGGACTAGGAAATGGGGAACATTTAAGGTGTTTGTGCCTGGGACGGAGTCGTTACCCCAAAACTGAACAAACGGATGCATGGAGAAGCAGGCTCAGAAGACAAAGACAGGAAGTCCAGTTCATGGGAGAGAGAAGAGACTCCTCAATCATCACCTTTGCTGGGTGTTAATGTGTTGGGAGACGGGTTGGCCAGCATGCAGGAAACCACCTGAGCAGGGCCCTACAGAGCAGGTGAGAAGTCCGGGTTAAGGTGGAGGAATTGTGGAGCAGAGGAGCGCAATGATGGAGCAGTGCTGGGATCAGTTCAGCGAGAGTCAGGGGTTGTTCTGCAGCAGGAAGCTGGAATGCAGAGAAGTGGGTCAGGAGTCCGTGTCGGGAACTCAGATGGGACTCGGGACGCTAGGCTCAGGGACAGGCAGCAAGACTCCACCCAGGGTAACAGGGCACGGGACCTGTGGCTCAACCGGATGCTCAGATAAAGGAGTGGAGGAGGAGGTGAGCTCACTCCTGACTGCAGAATGAGCAGGGAATTCTAACAGACAGGAAAAGCAAGAGAGGGAAATGGAAAGTGGGGGAGGATGGTGAACTTGACCGTGTCTTTGCTGGTCGAGCCCGTGTCGAGACACAGAGCTGGAGACGCCTGGCAGGCAGTTGGAAGCACAGAATCAGAATTCCAGCACAAGGGCCCAGGAGGAGAGAGACGTGGAAGGCATGCTAACAGAGACCGGAAACAAAAGCCACGAAATGGATTCGGTCTCTGAGGGATTGGTATAAAAAAAAAAAACCAAAACCAAAAACTAGAAAACCAAAGACCAAGCCTTGGGCAATATATAAATAAAAATTAGAAAAATATTCCAGGAATATCTAACATGAATACATGAACCTTAATGAAATTAGTTGTCATTACTAGGGCCACATGATGACCTCTGTGGTCCCTGGAAATGCCACGGGCATTTTGGGGCCCCTTCCTCCAGTAAAAAACAAACAAACAAACAAACAAAAACAACAAATATTATATCCTACAATGGTGGTGGTATAAAGACAAATAGAATCTAGACTGGATTAGTTCTTATATGTTATATATATAGTTATTATATTAACTTTTACAATATTAACTTTTTACTTTTGGTTTTAAAAGAAATTAAAGCATTTCGAGGGCCCCTAAAAGTACCATGGGGCCTACTGTGCCTGATACAGACGCTGTCCCTGGTCATTACAAGACAGTGGGCTGGTGTGAATAACTCAAAATAATGGCTAATTTCTTTAAAATTATGTACAGTTCACTCTAGAAAGTGTGTGTGTGTGTGTGTGTGTGTGGTGTGTGTGTGTGTGTGGAGAGACCTGTTCTTTTTGTTTTTAATGTTATAAGCTGATATTGTAGTTGACCTTGACTGTCGCAAAGCCATGATCTTCGTCCAGCTGAAGTGGTCCTGAACCGAGATGTGCCACTGAGGGGCTCAGGGCAAGATTAAACCAACGGTTTATCACACTTTACTGTCTTTAAAAAAAATCAACTTTAGTTTTTTAAACGTATATTCGTGGGTTCTGTCCCTCAGAGAACATGATTCCCTTGCTAACATGCCTCTTGTATCTCCCAAGAGGAGTTATATTCAGGATCATATTAAATAGTATGTAGTTTTGATGTTTGGGGGGTTTGGTTCCTGTGTCCTGAATAAAGTGAAATTTAAACGCCTCCCCAAAAGCGGAAACTTGAAAAAGGTTGATTTAACTATAAAGAATTTCAAGGCTCAAAGGGAGAAAAGGATGGACCATAAGTCAGGTGACTTTAAGGGTTTGCGTCATCATAGCCGAGAGCCCAGGAAGACCTGCGAGGGCTCAAGTATCAAGGAAATGGTACAAAGGGACAAGCTGAGGAGCTACTTCAATAACACAGTTCAAATCAGGTCACAGGCATTTACTGAGCATCTACTATGTGACAAGTACTGACACTCCAGCCTGGAGTTGGAGGCCTGGAGGAGGTGAAACAGCAGAGAACACACACTTCAAATGAATCCACAGGGAAAGACGTTCAGTAGGCACAGGATGTTACTTTAAGAGTCAAAGTGAGAAAATGACTCCAAGGAGTGATATCAAAAGTGGCAGATGACTCAGAAAGGATTAGAGAGACAAGAGCCTCTTGGAGATGGTCACAGCGAAGTCACTGGCAGCTGGGGTGATAATTACTTCCAGGGAGTGGTGGGTGTACAGGGCAACTAAGCAGCAGAGGTTGTTTCGAAGGATCCTGAAGTCTGGTTCTGAGCAGTAGAAGAACTGGTTGGGTTTAGAAGTCCCTGCTTCAAGCCTAGTCTGGAAATCCCTCACTTAACGCAAACCAGCGTTAATCCAGGGCTTGTTGTGGCTCATGTTCACGGCACTGTACGCATCCTTTAATCCTCCCAGCCACCTCTGCAGTAAGTAAGTAGTGTGTTTATACCCATTTTTCACAGATAGGGAAATGGAAGCACAGAAAGTTTAAGTATTAATAGCTTGCCTACGATCACACAGCCGATAGAAGCTGCAAAGCTGGGATAAGGACCGAGGCTCTGTGGCCCCAGGTCCTGTGCTTTGACTGCTGGGTGACACTCACCAACAGCGAGTGGGCTCCGGACAGGTTGGTGAATCTCACATTGATCTGGCCGTTGGTTTGGTGGTTGCTGTTATTGCTGTTATATCAACTTACAGGGGCAAGTGGAGCACAGAAGGGTGACGGGTTTACCCAGGAGGACAGCAGCAGGAGCAGTGCTGGCAGCCAGCACAGATCATGAGTTACCCTCCCACAGCTTAAACTTCAGAGCCCTGCATGACAGAGCCAGGCAGCCCAGAAGGAGCGCACTGAGCTCCCCAGAAAGGGGAGGTGGGGACACCGTTCAAAAGAACAAACATCTGTCCAGTCCTCAGCCTCGATCTGTCTCTGCATCCTGGAGCCCCCTCAAAGAGAAAAGCTTTATTTAAGGAGAGGTGACTTTGTTTTGGCCATCTTGTTTTTGCTTTGAGCTCCTAAGAGAAAAAAAAAAAACACAATCGAGGAATAAAGGGCTGTAATTTGCTTCTTCCTTTTTTTTTTTTTATCAAAAGTTAGTGACATTACTTTATCAGCATGGAGTGTGTGCAGTTGACCTATAGGCCTTTCTCTGTCTGGTAACGAAAATACATGCCTTAGAAATGTGTGTGCACGGACAAAGAGAAAACTGGAGGGATAATTGTCATAATGATTAGGTAATAAAGTTAGACCCTGATTTTCGTGACTACAGTAATTGCGGCTTCTACGATCACAACAGCTTAAGGAAAATGGTAGTGAAACATCCATCAGAGGAATTGAAAGGGAGACAGTATTGTTTGTTGGAGAAAAATAGTGGGGTCTACAATGGCTACACTGTGGATGCCACAGCTGAGGATGACAACAGGTACACGTGCCTGCCTGCCTATCCAGTGCAATTTGTCTATATCTTTAATGTATGTGGATCACGTTTTTAAAAATCTAATGCTATTTAAGTACAGTTGACCCATGAACAATGCAGGGGTTGGGGGCACCAACTCCTTGTGAAGTCAGAAATTCAAGAATAACTTTTGACTCCCCAAAAACTCAATGACCAGTAGCCTACTTTGCATGGGAAGCCTTACCAATAACGATTGATCCATGAATGCATATGTGTAGGTTATATTATCCATTATATTCTTAGAATAAAGTAAGCTGGAGAAAGGAAAATAAGGAAGAGAAAATGTATTTACAAGTGATTAAGTGGAAGTGCATGATCATGGAGCTCTTCATCCTTGTTTTCACGTGGAGTAGGCTGAGGAGGAGGAGGAGGAAGAGGAGGGGTTGGTCTTGCTGTCTTAAGGGTGGCAGAGGCAGAAGAAAATCCACATGTAGGTGGATCTGTGCAGTTCAAACCCGAGTTGTTCAAGAGCTCACTGTATACTGGAGGATCTTACTTTTCTTTAATTCCCTGGTAAATTTCAGACCTTATAAAGTGTCATTTTGTAATTTTGAATAATCACTTCCTAATTGATCTCTTTTCTAAGGCTACAGCTAGCATTCCATGTAGAATGTTCTGGAAACTGGTGATCCCTGTTCTCAGTAACGGATAGAAATGCATATTAGCAATAAGAGATGGTTATAATGCAGAGTTAACATGAAAAACTCAAATATTCCTTTCCAATCCTTTGGCAATGACATTGGCTAGGGAAGCACTGATGTAAAAGCTCAAGGCTGTGCGTTTTTCTGTAGATGTCACCTCCAAACGGTGGCCTAGTCTGAAATGAAGACTGCCTGTCTTTGCTCCTTGAACTCCGTCTATGTGACTGTGTCGCTCAAAAATGCTCTGAGTTCATGTGTGGCTAAGAAAGGAATTCACCATAGTCATTTTCCCTCCCGACATATCTATTATAAAACAAACTGCCCACAGTGATTTACAAACTTTGTTTTCTTTCAGGACAACACAGTAAGTTGCCATCTCATGTGCTCTACGAAGAACTGACTCCCTCCCACTGACCCCCATACAGGAGTCGGGGAGGGGGGCACAGGCATGGAGTCCTGGCCTTGGAGAAAGGATGGGATAGGACGCTGTGCTTCTGCACCACCATCCCTCGGGGCACCTGAGGATGCAGCGCTGGCTGCAGTCCAGGTACATTGGAGGCGATCCTAGAAGCAAGAACATCCATCATGCTTAGTAAGATCTTAGGTTGTAACGGCTGCCTTGAGCCTTCTGACATTTTTTATAAAGCTCCCGGTCATAAAACACTCTTTCCGCTTCTCCTGCCATATGTTTTTCCAGCTGGACTTTCACCAGTCTTCCGCTCTCCAGAAAGTTCTTACTCATTCAGCCCAAGGGTATCTCATCAGCTTTTCTGAGGACTGCTGGAAGTTTCAGCAGGAGTTCTGGCCACATGGAAAATCAAGCGACCTAAGCTTGTAGATCAAGGTCTCCAGTTGTGGGTCCAAGCCTTGAGATGCTGTGCCTTCCTTGTTCAATTTAAATTTAGAGACATTTAAATACACATATTTAAATATGTAAAACAATTAACATATAAGAAAAAAGTTCTCTTTAGTATGCATTTGCTGTGATTCAGACTTCCTCACCAAATCCAACAGCAAGGAACTTTAATAACAGTTTTTGTCCTTTAAGAATAGTTTTCATCCAAAGATTGGAATCCACCCACTCATTTACTCTGATCAGCCAGTGACCTCCGAACTTTGTTTTTTCATTGTTCATTTTCTGTTTGCCTGGGACACTGGAAATGTTTTAGCTTTTCCAGATGCTGTTTTTCTGATTGGTTGATACAATGGCTAGAGTCACGACTGGTGGACATACATTCGTAGTTCCTTGCCTATGGGACAAGGTTCACTCTCACAAATTCTAACCAAGTAGTTCGTCCTTTGTAATTCAGACTCAGTTGCTGCCCTCTTGGTCTCTTTTCTTTTGGGTGTATTTAGAATTCAGTTTCTCATCCTCTAAAGCCCTAACTGAAAAGGAACTGATGACCCATTCTCCATGGCAAACGCTCCTTGGGAAACTCTCACAAGGAACTGGGCCTGGTATGTAAAGCTGCTACTTGAGTGACACATTTATATTTCATATACAGTAGAAATTGAGCCCAATTGCAGATTTTAATAGGGCCACTCTTTCTGGTAAGACCACACTCTTCCTATCCGCCCCCTCAACTCATTGACTGTCTTTCCTCCCCACCCCCATCTGCTATTGTATGTGCCCAAATCTTTTCTCACTACCTTCACACCATGTCATCTTCAGGGGCAAAAATGGTGCCAGTATAATGTAAAGACATCTTAGAACAACTGAAACCAGTGGTATAAAATTGAAAATTTTGACAGTACTAATCTGGGGAGACATTATATTCAGGGGTAGCTATGAAATGTGCTATCTGAATTGGCAAAAAGTATTTTTCAAAGCAGGTTACCAGAACACAATCTGACAAGGAAATCCCACTGATTTTCACTTTCTTTCTGGCTTGTTGGTTTCACTAAATGCTTAAATAAGAATATAATTACAATATTTCTAAATGATTGGGCAAATGCTCTGAAGCTTGACTATATACCTCCCACCACTCACAATAATACAAGTGGTATATATCTGGTAGGTTACCCATTAAACGACTGTGACAGATCGTATTTCTGGTTAATTGTTAGTTCCTTACGACCTTAGACTTTGCCTGTGTATTTAATAACACCATCTGCTGTCTAGGGTAGCAACACTACCTTTTTACATAAGGATTACTGTTCTTACTTCGTAAACAAAAGTGCTCAATCTGAGGTGTTGAAACTCTACCATAGAATTATTTAAATTATACTACCTACGGAAAGCTTAAAGAAAAAAAAAAAAACTAACTTTTCTCTATCCTGGCTTTATTGGCTTCAACTAAAATATCATAATTTATATACCATAATAAAAGGATAAAAAAAGATTTACAAGTTGTATTCTTGGTCTGCGAAATGAAATGTTTTCAAAGAACTCTGTCTCTGTTACGCCTGTCTTGTTTCTCTTCTTCCAGACTAGTTTCTCATCGTATATGATCTCTGGGAGATTTCCCAATAAACCAGACAGTTAAAAAAAAAATTCTCACAAAATTAAATGAGATGAGACTTTTTTTTTTTTTAACCATCACCCAAGATCATGCCTCTCTGTTTCGGGGCATGTTGAGAATCCCGCTGGTTCGTAAGAAATATGAAAACATCTATTATAACACAACATGTGAGTCTACAAAAAGGCAAATGGAGACAGGGTTTGAAGTCAGCTACCTTGGTTTGGGTCCTACAGATAGTGGCATCTGTTAACTTGGTGGTCGGGGTGAGGAAGATGGGGAAGGGCAGAGCGTTTATGTGCAATTGCACACTGTACTAATTTAGAGTAATTCTGCAATCCATGAATCAGAATTTCCTAAAAACAGAAGGGCTCTGTGGAGTGGCAGAACTGGCTCACATCTAAGGGACATTTCCTGCGTGAGGGGGAAAAACAGCACCTTTCTGAGTCGGGAGAAGGAAACTCCATTCACTTGGTCATGCATTTATTTGTTTCTTAATCCACTGCCAGCCTTCATCCAAAAAGGAGCTGAAGTGAATGAAATCACTGTGTGGTTTTATTAGGGAAATGACAGTCCTTAATGGTGAAAATTTTCTCACAGTCGTGACACTGTTAAGAATCAGGAATGAACACTGGAGAAGAAAGCATTGGAGGTAACGTGTGTCTGATTTTGAAGCCCCTGACTTTTGTTAGGAACTGTGACAAGGCCAACAGACCCGACCACGATCAATAAGCCTGGCACTCACACACAGCTCCTAACTTTATGCTAAATAAAATACGGACACGCCACAGAGTGTTGTTGTTTTGCTTTGTTTTGTTTTGTTTTGTTTTAAAATTACTTGGAACCAGAAAGGTTGGCCTGAATACCCACCGCATGAAAATAATCAAGAGGTCGTTTGCCAACAGAAAACAACTTCAGAAGTACGGAATGTGGAATTCTGAGCCTAAACCACTTGACAGCATCCCAAAAAGGCATGTCCTGACATGTTTTCAGTCTGAGAGGGCTTCAGCATTCCAGGCGTTTAAAAGAATGTCTCTTATTACAGCTACAAGGAGCTGCTCATGCTATTCCACACTCTGAATTCAAGGAATCTGGAAGTCTAATCCTGGAACACTCATTTTAAAATACATCGAGAAAGCTTTATATGAAAAGTAAAGCATATTTGGCCCTTTTTTTTGTTTTTCGAGAATAGTTGAAATGAAACAAACCCCACACATGAGTGCCTCCCCATCATTTTTGAAAAACACAGAATTTTTAAAACTTCATTCAAGTTTTCCCCTAATCAGACCCAAAGGAGCAAAAGTCACGTAGAAGGTGACGAATGTATCATTTCACCATGGTTGACAAAGTCACAAAAAATTTCAAAGCATCAGAATTCTTTGAATTGACTCTCATAACATCCTTTATGAATTCAGTACGTAGCCAGCAAAGAAGCCGCACTGCTATTAAGCAGCAGAATCCTAGGTGAGAATACAAAAAAAAACCCTCAAAACAAGTTTCCACATCCTCCTGACCTATTCAGCCCAATGCCTGCCGGTGTATGAAACTGTTTTTGTTTGTTTGTTTCTACAACGGAGGGCCTCTTGAGTCATCTGAAACGCCTGTAGATAGTAAATCTTTGCCCATTTATGTAGATATATGCAAAATCGGGCAGTCTCATGGGGACAGAAAGGTGCAAATATTTTCCATAATCCCTGCGACACTGTAGTTGGGCATATTAATGCTGATACAGATGTTTTGCCCCGGCTAATTTAAACTTAAGTATAGACGGTGGTTTAGACACTCCTAGTCTGGGATACAAGCCCGCACCAGGCAGACATGTTCTCAGATGATTTGATGAGCTGGTAGCCATTTAACCTCACGACTTTATTTGGATGGCACAATTGCTCCAAAATCATGGGCAGGCTTTTCCTGGTAGTTTTTCTGCATTGTTGTGTGGGTCAGAAGAATGTTGGGCTTGGGGTTTGTCAAGTTCGCCTGTATTCCCGTTACCCCCACCCACTACATGAGGGGTCAGAACAGAACTGACACCAAGGCCAGCACTCTCTCTTCCACTCCAGAAAAAATCACTGGCCCCAGAGCATCCAAGGGACCTGCCTCAGGTCAGATGCCTGGTGTAGGAAGAGGACCTAGTGTCCCTGAGTGATCTCCTGTGTAGATAGTCATATGCATGTAAAAAAGGACCTAGGAAGAAAATATAAATAGGAGGTAGCCCACCAGTGGGCTAAAGAAAGAACTGCAGTTTGGGAAACCAGAATTCTAGCCATTAACTGCACGTTTTCTTTGTTTCAAGGCACATTCCTTACTGTCTTGGTGCCTCCGTTGCCAAATGCATAAAGGGAACAGAATGAATTGAGGTTCTTAGGTATTGCTAAGAACAATGACTTGGCTGGGCGCTGTGGCTCTTGCCTGTAGTCCCAGCAACTCAGGAGGCTGAGGTGGGAGGATCTCTTGAGCCTAGGAGTTCGAGGTGGCAGGGAGCTAAGATCACACCACTGCACTCCAGCCTGAGTGACAGAGCGAGACCCCATCTCAAAAATAAATAAATAAATAAAATAAGGAATGAATTGGCCTGATAATGCAAAGATAGGTAGATAGAATAAAATAAAACCAGCCTGACAAGTGGTTAAAGTCTAGCTACCTGTTAAAAGCTAAAAGCTAACCGCCCTCAGGAAGTTCACATGTGTGTACTTCCCAGGCATGTTTCAGAACCAACTTCCTTACTCAGGAATTTGCTTGAAGGGCTGGGAGTCTTGCCAGCAAGTCCATCAAAGTTCATTTGTATTTGCATTTGAGCCGTGTGTGACAAGCTTTTTAGTAAACACGCCATATTTAGGTAGTCACTTTAGGGAATCACTAAAGTCTCTTGCTGGGGCTCAGAGCTAGGCTGTCTGCTTCATAGAAACATGTTTTCTTCTTCCTTGAATGAACTGCAGTTCTGGGTGTGAATCTTAATTCTCTCAATGGTTTTGCACTCTTCCTGGCAAGGAGATTAATATCTCTTTGGGTGGGTGGGCACAGGAATGTATGTGCATACAAAAATCCACTCCAACTAAAAAATTGCAGTCCACAGTCTTTTTTAACTTTCCTTCCTTCCGCAGGGAGCTCTCTCTGTCTCTCTTATCTATTAAAACTGACCACCCTCCCCAAAAAAAGTGGTAGAGAAAGAATTTTATTGTTACATGTTTAGATCTTTGAGAGATATAATTGTTTTAAATAGCAACCCTGCTTTTTTTTTTTTTTTTTTTTTGCTGAGCATGCTAAAGTAAGTCACCAGAATAGATTATTGAAACTCCATTGGTAGAGGCCCAATTTTCCTGCTAAATAGCATTCTATTGCAAAATACATTTTCTTTCTTTCTTTTTTTTTTTTTTTAGGCTGGTCAAGTGGAGCAGTGGGAGTGGAGAAGAAGGAACAAAGGAATCTGTAACTGGTTGTAATCAATTAGTTGTAAACACCATTGCACTCGGACCAACCCAAAATACATTTTCATCTTGTCAGGAGAAAGTCAGTCCGGTTCATATCGGCCGTATTTTATTTCATAAGAAATACGACGAACAATAACAATGAAAGCTCATTTGACTAAGTTATGATCATTTTGTATCCCATTGCTCCTTTCTAACCATGAAATGTTAGACAATGTGTTGTTTCACACTTTTTCTTTTCAGTGCTCTGTACGTCTGAGTGTAATGTAGTCAGGATTGGAGGCCTACAGTTGGAATTAAATGATTTCATGAGTTTTTCTTCTGTTTTTAAGAAAATAGGTCACAAAGAGTTGGAGGTGCAGTATTCCAATTTGGTGACTACTAGAACCATATCATCATCCAACTAATTGAATCTTTTGTCCTAACACTAACATCAGTTTTTATCTAAGGTTCATAAAGACCAGCACAAAATGATAAGTCCCACGTAGACGTGGTGTCATAGCAACTGTGCCTCACCTCTATCATCTCTATCTGTTCTGAATGTCTTACTTTTTTTGGATTGAATGTCCTACGAACTACACTACAATTTTTCTTATTCCTATAAATATAGGTATGGATAAGCAAGTCTTAACACTCTTTTTGTTAACACTCACAAATGTTAACACTCTTCTGCTAGGCCCCTAAACTGTGCTGACATAATTTTTAAAAATGCAAGATGCAATTAGAATGTTCTCGACTACATCCTTAGACAACAGGACTCATACCTGGATTTCAGTTCTGACATTCACTTCTAATGTGACTTAATCACCTAATCTTTTAATACCTCAGGTTTTTAGTCTTTGAAAAGGATGACAAGATGATAGAATTAATGTCCACAATATCTTTTAAGTGTCCACATGAAAGATATAATAAATACCATGCTATCGTATTATTCTTTAACCTTTAGAATTGCTATATTATTCGATTTTCTCAGTTCCCATACTACTGAATGTGTATGTAGGAAATATGCATTTTTAAGTAAGAAAGCTAATGAGAGGAAATTCACCATTTTAATATTTTCAAACGTTATCTGTTAATTCCTTGTTTTGTTAGCATCTTCCTACTGATGCTTTTTAAAGGATTTTAGTGGGTATATTAAATATAAGTTAAACCCACATCCACATATTATTCCAGAAAAGTACATTTCACCCTGCTCTTTCCAAAAAGCCACTAGGAGGATTCTGGCATCCAATGGCTGTTGAATCCCTTCCAGTTCTACAAATTTCCTTGCAGACTGAGCAAGTGTGTGACCTCAATCTCTCCTTTGTCTGTTTTGCCTGTTTCTCACTTAGCTCTTTAAATTCTGACACAGTAAGTAGTTAACCTTCATGAAGACCCCAAATTTTGCTCTAAATGGGGACCTATACATATGTTAACACATAGGCTGGTGACTAACAGCTTCTGTATATAATATGTAGATGATTGAGAGCTCCTGTGATTTTATTTGGCCTGATTCTTAGATCTGCCACAGAGAGTTTACCTCCTCCACATGCAAAAATCTCTTTAATATCTGAATGCTCTCTGTGCACAGGGGAGGTAGGCTACAGGGAGAGGTCAAAGAGAGGGAAAGTATTTCTAAAAAAGAATATTTGCAATTTGTAAAACAGTGGAATTGTCTCATAAAATGCAATTACTTAGAAGAAATGCTCTTGTATCAATTACAGAAGGTTCATTAATGTCACGATGCTCCGTAGTATGTGTAGGTGTGTTCATATAAACAAATGGGTTCAAATATGTAACTTTTTTTTTAAGCAGAAAAGCCCTGAATATTACATGTGCGCTTCTTGTCTTCTGGCACTTTTGCCCAAGTATAAGGAGCCTGTGATGATGTCCACAGAAATCCAAATGAAAGGAGGCTGCATTTTTTTTTCTCCTTCAAATACACTAAGGTCAGAGTTTAAGAAGCTTTAGCGTGGCTGCAACATCATGTTATTTAAAGAAGCTGCACTCTAAAGAATGAAGGCTGTGATTCTATGTCTGGAGACAGGGTGAAACCCATGAACTCAGCAGTCCCTAGGAATACCATCTATCTCCTGGACAGTATCTATAAGCTGTCCTTCCTGCAGCTACGTGTCCTGGGGGTAAAGTTCTGTTAGAGGCCTCTGATAGGAATAGATTCTTGACACTGTCCTGTAGACTGTCAGTACAGGAGCTGTGTTAGCAAGAGCTGCTTGACTGGAGTAAGCTCTGGGGACCAGACTCAGATTTTAGATGTTTAATGCTCACACAGTGGAAGTCCATGTATATCTCAGTGTGGGAAGGTCACAGTTGTTCTACCTCTTGAGCTATGGCTTGGAATTGCTCCCTTAGGTTTGCCTTAAGAGCCAATTCCCTTATTCCTGTTTTTTTATAGCATCATACTGAATGGCTTTCCTTTTACTCCTATACTGTGATTTTTATTTTAAAAAAAAAAATCTTAGAAATTAGAACTGGAAAGGACTGTTGGTTTGTCTAGTCTCAGCAGGGGTACTCCCTATAAAATATTTCCTTTAGTTCTTAGGACAAATTGCAACATTTCAGCACTCTGGTTAAAAGCCAACAGCCCGCTGCTTCCCGGAGACTTGCCGTGCCTGTCCGTATACAAATGTGCAGGAAGGAGCACACTGCAGCCAACCCAGTAACCTTGACTCTGAGTTGCAAAGATGATCATAATTCTCTTCTGAGAGGACCTGGAGCCTTAAGCAAGAGGGCAGAGTCTACGTGACTAAAGCATACCAACTTCCTCTTTCATAAGTCATCACATGATGAACTACAATTACAATTCCTGCCTTGTCTCTGTGAATTGCAGACGCATTGCCTCACCCTAGAAACCCTGCTCCTGTGTGTGGAGGAGGCGGCTGTAACTGCTGCAGCAGCCGCTTTGGAAGGGATCCAACTTCAGTCTGTGCCGGGAGGGCGGGCGGTGGGTGGAAGACAAAAACAAAGCTATGTTTACTTAGCATACATCGATAATGCTGCTTCAGAGCTACATGAAAGGCCAGGCAGCATGAAAGACTTTTGATACAATATAAGGAATTGCTGCCCTGGATCCAGGGCCAGCCTTAACTCCCTTGATCCCAGATCCTTTTAGGGCAGGCGAGCCCAGAACTAAAATAGCCTTTCCATTTTCCAGAGGGCATTTCATTAGGGAAGTTACAACAACTTAGTTTCGACATTAAACTGGCAGTGTAAAATAAGAAGGAAAGGCTCTTCTTTGGGAGAAGAAAAGCTCTGTTCTACAAAGATCCTTACGTAGTATCTCTCAAAGCCGAATGTGTATCTCTAATTCTATTTTGGGATGGAGTGGCAGGCTCTCCCTCGAGTATGACAGTGCCTGCTTGCAGGTAAATGAGTATAATTAGGCCACGGCTTTAATGGCCAGTTGTGTTTTCTTGTGACATGTTTCAGCCAGTGCTCAGTGGGGCCATCTCTTGAGGGTGTCGAGATGGCTCATCTCTCTGCAGCACAAAGGCTGGGCTTTATCCCCTTTGGGCAATGGGCAGTGGGCCCGCTGGGTGAAGTCACATGCTGGAATGACTATCACAGGGTCTCCAAGGAGGTTGACCAGAAAGACAGGTCCAGAAGGAGATGCCAGACAGCAAGGGCCACGAGTGACCAAACCTGCTGGCACCGGCTGCTTCCTGGAGAGGTCCCAACAGGCCCCATTCTCCCAGTTTGGAGAGGGTGAGGCAGGATTGCAATTGCAGGGCAAGATCCGGGAACAGATGGGGAGACTTTTAAAGCAGACGCACCTACTCTGGAAATCCCCAAGAGAAGAAATTCAAGGTTAGCTTGTAAAAACATTTAGGTCTGGCATTACGTTTTCTGTGCCATTTTTGAACAGGTTTTTTTTTTTTTTTTTTTTTTTTCATGTGCTTTAAGCAGCTCCCTCCACTGTTTCTCTAAGGGTGTTTTTCCTCTTCCTTGTGGTTAATCCTTTGAAGCAACCTGGCATTTTAAATAGCAACAACTAGAGAAAAACGTCAGCAGGATTTTTTTTCTCTCTCCACCTACCAATCCAGTTGTAGGAAAGATAATATAATTAGTACCCTGTTCTTCCCACACTTAACCAGCTCATTCCAGTCTCAGGGGAGAGCTGTGGGCCCGTGTTCCCAACAAAAGCAGCTCGAGAGGCCGCCCTTACAGAGCAGAAGTGTCAAAGTCTCCACCGAGAGCGACTGAGCCCGCGTCTATTCGTCACTGAGACTAACGACCAGCCCAGCGTGAGCTACCATAACACACACCAGCTCCTCCTCCCGATAAAAGTGTGAAACTCAAGTGTTCAACTCAGTCTGGGCAGAGGCCGAGGCTGCCAATAGCAGCCGAGGGCCCCGCCGGCTGGGTGCACGGCTGCACCCCACCGTCCCGCCAGGCGGGTCTGCACCCAGGACGGCTAAGCCCGGCCCGGTTGGCGGCAGAGGCGCAGATCCGCCCCCGCCAGCGGCCCGCCCCGCGCGGCGGCCACCAGCCAGCCGCCCTGCCGCCCCCACGGCCCGCGGGCACCGCGCGGAGGCGAGCAGGCCCCGCCACGGCTTGCGCCTGCGCCCGCGCTCGCCAGCCCACGTTCGGGCCGGGGGGCGGGGCCTGGGCGGGGCCCCAGACCCGCCGTGGAGGCGGCGCCTGCGCCGTGACGCGGCCGCGCTGGCCGCAGACCCCGGATCCCTGGAATGTGCGTTCGTCCCACTAGGCCCCAGTGCCAGCGGCGCCGAGGCACGTCCGCGCGGAGCGTGCGCACTCGCGGCGGCGGCGGCTGCCCGCGGCTCTGCGCCCACGTCACGCGCCCGCCGCGCGGCCCTACATAAGGCGCCGGGCTGCTCGCGCCGCGAGGCTCGGGGGCGCGCGGGGGGGCTGAGAGGACTGGTGACCGTTAGCTGCCGTTCTGAGAGCGGCGTGTGGACACGGCCCTGGGCTTGGGAACGTTCGCTCTGCACGTCAGCGACCCTTAAAGGGACAGGCGGGGCATGTGTCCTTCACAAGACGTGCAAGTGCAAAGCACCACTGAGGGAGTTCGTGCTCCCGCGCCCAACAGCGGGCTTTCTCGTGTCCCTCCTAGTAACACCGCAGCTGGGGACCGCCCTGGCTCCAAAACCCCCACCGTCAAGACACGGAAACCAAGTTACAAAGTGGCCTTGTGTTTTAAAAAAAAAACTAGTTTTTAGCACGATGTGGCCCTTAAGGACATGGGAGGAAAATAATCCTGACAGGGAGCGGACAGAACTGAGTTGGGGAGCGACGTGAAGGAAAGCGGAGGAAAAGCGCACGGCCACTCTGCACCGCAGTCACGCCGAGGCCGGCGGCGCGGACCGCGGGCGGGCGGGCGCCGCGAAGCCGGTTCTCCCGGCGGCTCCTTCTGCGCTCAGGGCTAGGGGGAGGGTGAGCGCGCGCGCGCGGGAGGACGGGCGCGCGCGCGAGGGGAGGGGGCCCGCGCAGGCGCCGTGCGAGGCTGTCGAAGAATCAAGTCTGTAGAAGTGGAGCGGTCGCGGCGGCAGCAGCAGCAGCGACGGTGGCGGCGGAGGTGAGGCGGGCTGGGCTCTGACGCGGGCGCTGGAGAGCGGCGACGCCAGGAGCTGTAAGAGAGCGGCGGAGCGACCTGGGGCCCGCGTCGAGTCCGAGCTCCACGCCGCCCGGCCGCCGCCTCCCCGGCGCGGCATGCCCCGCCGCTCGGGCTGAGCCTGCCCCGGCGGCCGCCCCCCGCCCCCCGCCTCCCCGCCCCCCGCCCCGCACTCGGTGCCGGCCGCCGCCGCGACCTGCTGCGCTACCCCGCGCCCGCGCGGCCCGTCTTCGCCCCGGTCTGGAGGCCCGCCGCGGCCCCGGCCGAGCCCCTGCCGCCGCGCCCGCAGCCCCGCCGCGCCGCGCCGCCCGCCCGCGCCCGCGCCGGCCGGGGGGACCTGCTGCCGCGGCTGCAGCCCCTCGCCCCGCGCCCGCCGCCCCTCGTGCACCGGGGGCGCTGCGCGGGCGCCGAGCCTTCGCGGGCTTTGCCGCCGCCGCCACCGCCTTTGCGGCCGCCGCCGCCGCTGGTGGGGGAGACGCGGGGTTGGGGGGGGAGGAGGGCGCGCGTGGTGCCGGCGGGGGGCGGCGGCGCCCCCTCCTCCTCCTCCTCCTCCTCCTCCGGCGCCGCGGGCTCCTCGGACATGGCCGCGGCGGTGGCGGTGGCGGCCGCGTCCCGGCGGCAGTCGTGCTACCTGTGTGACCTGCCCCGCATGCCCTGGGCCATGATCTGGGACTTCACCGAGCCCGTGTGCCGCGGCTGCGTCAACTACGAGGGCGCCGACCGCGTCGAGTTCGTCATCGAGACGGCGCGGCAGCTCAAGCGGGCGCACGGCTGCTTCCCGGAGGGCCGCTCCCCGCCCGGCGCCGCGGCCCCGGCCGCCGCCAAGCCGCCGCCGCTCTCGGCCAAGGACATCCTCCTGCAGCAGCAGCAGCAGCAGCTCGGCCACGGGGGCCCCGAGGCGGCCCCGCGCGCGCCGCAGGCCCTGGAGCGCTACCCACTGGCGGCCGCGGCCGAGCGGCCCCCGCGCCTCGGCTCTGACTTCGGCGGGAGCCGCCCGGCCGCGGGCCTGGCCCAGCCGCCGACGCCGCAGCCGCCGCCGGTGAACGGCATCTTGGTGCCCAACGGCTTCTCCAAGCTGGAGGAGCCGCCCGAGCTCAACCGGCAGAGCCCGAACCCGCGGCGCGGCCACGCCGTGCCGCCCACCCTGGTGCCGCTCATGAACGGCTCGGCCACGCCGCTGCCCGCCGCGCTCAGCCTGGGCGGCCGCGCCGCCGCCTCGCTGGCCGCGGTGTCCGGAGCCGCGGCCGCCGGCCTGGGCTCCGCGCAGCCCGCCGACCTGGGCGCCCACAAGCGGCCGGCGTCCGTGTCGAGCAGCGCGGCGGCGGAGCACGAGCAGCGCGAGGCGGCCGCCAAGGAGAAGCAGCCGCCGCCGCCCGCGCACCGGGGCCCGGCCGACAGCCTGGCCACTGCGGCCGGGGCCGCGGAGCTGGGTGCCGAAGGGGCGAGCAAGGGCCGCGGGCCTGGAGAGCAGGACTGGGTCAACAGGCCCAAGACCGTGCGCGACACGTTGCTGGCGCTGCACCAGCACGGCCACTCGGGGCCCTTCGAGAGCAAGTTTAAGAAGGAGCCGGCCCTGACTGCAGGCAGGTTGTTGGGTTTCGAGGCCAACGGGGCCAACGGGTCTAAAGCAGGTAGGGGCGGCTGTGGAGTGAGGGGGTC
This sequence comes from Lemur catta, assembly GCF_020740605.2. Lineage (NCBI taxonomy): Eukaryota > Metazoa > Chordata > Mammalia > Primates > Lemuridae > Lemur > Lemur catta. Next base: position 8,467,853 of record NC_059152.1, on the reverse strand, counting down.
TAGGGGCGAAAGGGGGACCCAGAGCAGAGGGGAGGGGTGGTTCTTTCCATTCACCATTTTACCCAAGCCCAGAAACAACAAACACCCAACTTCCTGATCTGCCTGAGGCGGAACCAGTGCTTAGTGGTAACGTGTTCATGTGCTGAAGCAGCATAACAGAGATGAGTCAGACTGGGCTGATAGGCACTGACACGGGGTTTTCCTTTCCCAGCACATTCTTGGATGGGAGCATGAGGGCACCAGTCACCTTTTAACCTATTGAGGGACATTAACAGTCACATGCACAGTTCAAACCGGGGTCCATGCATGCAGGTGTGAAAACAGGCACTTCTCTACGAGCCATTTTCTGAGGCTTGGTTTTCTTTTAAATCAGCGTGTTGCCTCAGCCCCAGAAGTCTAAGGATTTTAAGCTGCATGTGCACTTGAAACTTGTGCTAGTATTTTATGTATGTGCTTTTAGAGAGTAGGAATTCTGTGTAGAGTTTTGTGTTGCATTAGGAAGAGAAGGCTCTTTTGTAGTGCACCTTCATTTATCTCCCTTTTTTCCTTTTATTTCTTTGTTTTTCCAGTTGCAAGAACAGCAAGGAAAAGGAAGCCTTCCCCAGAACCAGAAGGTGAAGTGGGGCCCCCTAAGATCAACGGAGAGGCCCAGCCATGGCTGTCCACATCCACGGAAGGGCTCAAGATCCCCATGACTCCTACGTCGTCTTTTGTGTCTCCACCGCCACCCACTGCCTCACCTCATTCCAACCGGACCACACCGCCCGAAGCGGCCCAGAATGGCCAGTCCCCCATGGCAGCCCTGATCTTAGTAGCAGACAATGCAGGGGGCAGTCATGCCTCGAAAGATGCCAACCAGGTTCACTCCACTACCAGGAGGAATAGCAACAGTCCGCCCTCGCCGTCCTCTATGAACCAAAGAAGGCTGGGCCCCAGAGAGGTGGGGGGCCAGGGGGCAGGCAGCACGGGAGGACTGGAGTCGGTGCACCCTGCCAGCCTCCCGGACTCCTCTCTGGCTGCCAGTGCCCCGCTGTGCTGCACCCTCTGCCACGAGCGGCTGGAGGACACCCACTTTGTGCAGTGCCCGTCCGTCCCTTCGCACAAGTTCTGCTTCCCTTGCTCCAGACAAAGCATCAAACAGCAGGGAGCTAGTGGAGAGGTCTATTGTCCCAGTGGGGAAAAATGCCCTCTTGTGGGCTCCAATGTCCCCTGGGCCTTTATGCAGGGGGAAATTGCAACCATCCTTGCTGGAGATGTGAAAGTGAAAAAAGAGAGAGACTCGTGACTTTCCGGTTTCAGAAAAACCCAATGATTACCTTTAATTAAAACTGCTTGAATTGTATATATATCTCCATATATATATATCCAAGACAAGGGAAATGTAGACTTCATAAACATGGCTGTATAATTTTGATTTTTTTTGAATACATTGTGTTTCTATATTTTTTTGACGACAAAAGGTATGTACTTATAAAGGCATTTTTTTCTTTTGTTAACGTTATTAGCATATCTTTGTGCTTTATTATCCTGGTGACAGTTACTGTTCTATGTAGGCTGTGACTTGCACTGCTTTTTTAGAGCACTTGGCAAATCAGAAATGCTTCTAGCTGTATTTGTATGCACTTATTTTAAAAAGAAAAAAAAAGCCAAATACATTTTCTGACATTGTAAGATTGCCTTACTGTCTGTTATTCCCTATTGCTGGCCCCTTTCTCAGGCCGGAGGCCAATTGGTGGAGAAGGAAAGGAAATGAGTGAAGGGGCACTGTTGTCAAGTGGGCATGCCACTGGGATATGTCACCAGGTTTACCCTGAAACGTCCTCTCAGAGGAATAGGAGAATAGGTTTTGAATCTCTATTTTGTTCTTAAAGTTAAGTTCTTGGGATATCGATGACTGAGAGGTGCTGCTGGGAGATTTTCAGGATTGTGTAGTCTTGTGGGGGGTACTTTTTTTTTTAAAGACAAAGTTGACCGCTGTTCACTGGCCACGTGATCAGTTGTAAGATTACAATGCTGCATGCTAGTTGGTTACATAAGACACGATTCCAGTGATGGAAGGCGGTCATAACGGATGGTGGTGTGTACAAGATGGCACTGCCATCTCTGAGCAGAGCCTGGCTCTGCAGCGCCACTTCGTCTTTTTCAACACCCTAGAGCTCTGTTTGTTGTTGCTGTTGTCCTTTCCTTTGAAAGAGTTGCAAGGGAAGTTACAGTCCGGGTGAACTTGGAGATTGTGGGATTGGTTTTGTTTCCGTTTTGTGTTTTGTTTTGTTTTTTATCATTTACCTGTAGTGCTATTGCTGTTGATACTATCACCTACACCCCGTTTCTAGTGAGTGCTAAATACAGTATGGTACAATGACAGTAACAGCCACATGGTGCTGCCAGGACTGCCCGTGGGCATATCAGTGACAGCCCAAATGTGGGTGGAGGAAACCTGTAATTTCCTTCTTACATGTGTTTGAAATACCAAGTGAATAATACTGTTCTTCTGGAAAAAAATGATAAACTAGTGAAAATTAAAGAAATTAAGGGTTTTATAGTAGACAGGCCCCACCTCTCACAACTATTTTTGGAAGCCTTTTGTAAACTAATTTCTTTTGATCGCTATTTTGCATCAGTAAAATGATTTTTTTAAGCCAATAAATCATCAGTTATTAGAAATAGTTGTCTCACAGTGATACTGGTTTTTCTTTTGTGCTGTTATGATTTAACATTGACAGGAACACTATTTTAAATCCTTATGTTCAGGTGTTTGTAACTTGGCCTTTTAATTAGGCTGAATGATGGCTTCAAGGTCTACTACAATTTATGTGTATGGTTCACAGCCTAGTTTCTAGTTTAATTTGAAAGTACAGATTGTTACCATCTTTGGATTCTTTTTTAGTTATGTGTTTGTCTTTTTTAAATTGCTCAAAATATTTTTTCATGGTCAAGTTACTATCACACTTGAAAATCAGATACTGCACCAAATACAGTATTTTTTTGTAGTGTTTTTAATGAGTGCACCTACTATTATTAATGCTGTGGGAATTCATGTTACCGGCCATTGTTATATTACAAACAGACTTGCATGATTAACCAGTTTGTTGTTACACATTTTTTTTTAAATTGGAGTATATATGACTCAGATCAGACTGGTCTCTCTTATGTGAATGCACACATGCAGAAACACAAAGTCGATTTTACATGCCCGTAGAGACATTTGTAAAGAATTCAGCTATTATGGTCTGTTGTATAAATGTGTATCTAGGCACTTTATTATAACTGGAATTTGACCTCATAGATGTTACAACTTGATCAGTCATTTGACCCAGTTTGTGGTAGCTGTCTGTATGTTTTGCAATCTTAATACAGATAAGCTTTCCAAAAAAGATTAATAAAGAACCATCCTGCTGTTTTGGATAAGTCTATCCAGCTGTGGAAAAGGCAACCTATGGTTTCTCTGTGCTGGTGTTTAAGGGGGAGAGTATGAACAGCTTCAAAGGGCTGTGTATTGCGGTTACTACTATTAAAAAATAAGATCTGCACGAGTCTGACTGGCCCTTGGGTGGCCTTCGTGGAAGGCTTGTAGCTGGAAAGTGTTGATCTGGGTTATTTTTCTGGCATTCTTTGAAGTTAAAAAGTTAACGTTGGGACATGGGTTTGATCTTTCGTTGTACCTGATGACAGTGCAGAGATTCTCCACAGCTGGATAAAAATGTCAGAAAGCTACTTATACTGTACATGGGCAGTATCAGATTTCAAATCCTAATATTTCAGCTGTGCTTTTAATACTCAAAATATTAGGGGATGGGGTGTTGAAGCTTTCCCTTTTTTGCTTTAACAATTTATAGAATTTAACAGATGTACTGTCTTTCATGTGGCCTCACATATAAAGTTATGAGAACGTACACATGGTTTACAACTTTTACTATATACCTTTCCTTGGCCACCAAGTATTTTAAAAGTGTGCCACCTTTTAACCTTTACTTTTTTTTAAGTTGAAGGTGATACTTTTTCTATATATGATGAAACTCATGTCAACTGAAGTGAGTGTAATCTCAGATATCAACATTATTATATTTTAAAATCACGCTATGGAAATATCACCTGCATTCTGTTATTTGTCAGATTTACAGTACCTTTTTTTTCTTTAACTTTTAGCATTAAATAAAAATAAAATTGGGAGCACTGAACATTTTCTGAGGCCTTTTTTAATTTTTTAAAAGTAAGCTTAGAGTGGCTATTGTTTTAATCACTAATGGCAGCGTGACTAAAGGATGTGTGGGTTTGGGGTTGGGGTTTGCCTGGAAATGCAGGAGATAAAACACATGAAATAAAAAGGCAACTGATGGTAGAAAAAAGAAGTGCTAGGGACTGGGGAAAGGGCAGCTGGATAGGAGAAACAGATAAAAGCTGAACAGAGTACAGCTAGAAAGCACTTGTTTATTTTTCAACTAGCAGTAGAGCCAGCTATTCTGCAATAGTAGATTGGAAGGAGAAGATAGTGACATTGAAAAGACTGTCAAGACCTAGAGCTTTGGTGAAACAGCCATGGCCACAGGAAATGCACTGAAGACAAAAGGGAGAAAAAAAAAAAAAAACCCTACACTTTGCAAAGCTTTGGAATGAAGTGAGAGCTAAAGTCATGTGTGAGCTTTATTGATATCCTGGAACCTACATTTATAAATAGAGATAAAAGGCAGAAAGCACTCACATACATTTGAAAACTCCTATCTATTATCACATAGTAGTTTCCTAGATGTTGCAGCTTTTATTCTTTATTGATCAATGGCTTGGCAGACTTCTCTATGAAAGGAAGTTGTGAAACTCATAAAGAGTTTTAGGGAAAAATATACATAGACTTACATGTTTCAAATTAAACAGCAACAGTGAATGTGTACTTGAACATATTTACATTAGGGGTGGTCGAGTAAGTGGGGGGCCCATCATTACATATCTTTTAATTTTTTTTTCATTAGTAGTCCATTTAAGGTAGTTTTCAAGAAGCCATATTCTTAGTAATAGATTATAGCATAGCATGATTTTTCATTTAATAATTAGGTTAAAAGAAATAGGTTAAACTATTAATCAGTTTTTATTTTTGAACTTTAAAGTGCTGTTTTATTTTTAGTGAAATTTAAAATAGTGCAGCTTGCAGAAGTCATTTTAAAAATTTCACAACCCTCCTCCCAAAGATAAACTTTAATGATGGCATTCAGTTTTCAGTTAAAAAAATAAACCAGACTCTTGATGTGGCAGATGTCTTTGTTTATTCCCCAAAGGGTAGTGGGGGGGAGTTAAAAGGAAAATGTGGAACTCCTTTTAACTCCTAGACTTTCAAGGCCCTCTTCATGCAAAGTTGTTTTGCATATGATTTATAGATGATTATATTTGGCTAGTGAAGAGTAAAATATTTCTCTTCCTGATTCCTAAGTGTATACGTGGAATCATTCAGAAAAATGTTCAGTTGTGTGTCGGCCACTAGAAGTCCTGAGTCACCCTCATTTGCTTGCCTTTTGTTCATAGGGAACAGTGTGAGAAGAGGTGCCTCAGTCACAGTCCAAGGTTAGATGCAGCAATGAATGGAATACATATTGACCCAATTTAGCATCTGGGGCTCTAGAAATGGTGGTGATTTGGGGGAAGGGGTGTTTTAACTCCTTCAGTGCCACCGGTCAGGCCTCTGACACTGATAGTATTACAATCAAATAAAAATTACAGGTGTGAGTTTCCAGATTATAAACTACCTAGATCCCTTGCATTTTCCTCAGTATTTCTGAACCCCTCACTGTAACTCAAAAGACACAAAAACAGAAGTAAGTTAATTTGTAAATTACTTGTTAAGAGATTGGAAGATGGAAAAGGAGTGGATTTATAGATTATCTGTGAATTCCTCTATTAATCCTCAGGTAAATCCATACTTAGGGCTATTCACACTACCCGTATTTATCATTAGCAAATTAAATTATATCTAATTTAACAGTGAACTTTGTTTTAACCCATCAGCGTGTCACTGGCTCCCTCCCCATGTCAATACAGCTTAGCCTAAAATGCTTGATTTAGACCAGCTTTCCTTTGATTTGAGTATAACTTACTGTCTTTTAAGGTTATAGAATATGAAATCTATATTCGCACTGGTGTTTATCACAGAATATTTTGTGCTTCTGCATGACACTGAGCAACATAGAACAATCCATTCACCCTACAGAAAAGGTATTTTAGGGCAAAAAAAACCTATCATAGTTAAATCATTATTTAGAAACATGTAGACACTATCTTAAAACTGGTATTTTGAATCTGAAAAACAACTGAGTAAATTTCCTTATTAAACAACCTATTAGAATGGTATAAGCAGTTTCTTTTATAATATAATCTTAAAACGTTTCTTTGAAAAATGTAGAATGACCCTTTGCAACTCACTAACTCAAAATCAGAATAATAAAGTTTGAGTGCAAGTAAAACTTATCACAAGGTCAGCCACGAAAAGCCGCTGGATGATTTCCTCCTAGGTCAGACAAGTCTGGAGACCAGACTACAGGATTCCTAGTTTAAATTGAGAGCTTCGAGGCCCTGGCTGATCTCATCCTTTGAATGGGCTTTAGAAGTCAGATTGCATAATCTAAAGAGCCTCCTCCAACAGCTCCGCAGAAGCCCTTGATGCTGAGATAAGACATCGTGTATAGGGTAATAATGTCACATTTGAATATTTCTAAATATAGTTTACATTTTGGGGAAAATGAACTATGTTACATAATCTGTAGATCACATCACTTACTACTTTTACTTAGCAATTAGTATTTGTAAGTACATCACCACTGCCCGTTGACATTCAGATGCCCAATTGGGCACAGGCATCGGGCACAACCAATGAGTCAGGTTTTGTTGTGTAGACACTCAGGTAGCAGCTTTGGCAGACAAACATTTAGGTCACTGCAAATTTCTCTGCCATTTAGAAAACATCTTTCCTATAACAGTTCAAATAGAGTATTTTGAACTGTGTATGTGGCTATTTATGTCTCCAGGAGAAAAACAAACAAACCAAAAAACCAGGAACAAGATTTCCCCAGAGCTAAGGGCCTCTATTTTAATGCATGGAAAGAGTTTTTATTAAAAGTGAACCTCAAACTACTGAGCTTTGCCTTCTTTTATCCTTTGATTTTGAAATATTTGCTACACTAGGAAGAATTGTGCAGAGAAGTGATAGGTAGGAGTAGGGACTGTCTAGGTCAGAATAAATCCGCATTTTAAAATTACACACAGCCTTGGCTTGTGCCTGCCTTGTTTTCCCCAACCTGAGAGATTCTGTGAGACTTAACCCAGGCTAAAAGCCCATTACCCTCATTTTATTATTTCTGCCTGCAAACAGCAACTCAATTAGCTTTTCTGGTGATAAAAGATAAAGATTTATTGTACCCCATACACAATTGAAATCAGAATTTCACAGGAGGGTCACAGTCATTAGAGAAGTTTTGGAATACTGTTCTCTTAATAAGCACCATATGGCTGGTGGTGGTGATTATTCAACACCTACTAAGTGGGCACGTCATTCTAGGCTTTGAACGGCTGAGAATCCAGGCCCCAGCTTTTGTGGAGCTTAAAGTCAAAGCCACAGGTAGGGGATGTCCGTTTGCTTGGTTGAAGGCACAGACTGACAAGAGTCAACCACGAGTTGGTTTCCTTCCAGGAGTTTGAAAAGTACAGCTAAGGGCTAAATTCTTACATGGAGAACAGAGTCTCTTCCTGGGATTTGCATCTGGAACCACAGTCGGATTCTGACGCGGAAACACAGTCCCAAGTCCGAAAGGCTTTGGCACAATCAGTTCCTTATGCACAGAGCGCGACAGCCATGCGTCACGGAGGCCGCCGGGCCCCGCGATCGTCATGCAAATCAAGAGTCCAGTTCCAACGACCAGGCTGGGTCAGAAGCGTGAAGCTGTAGCTTTTTTTTTGTTTGTTTTGTTTTGACTTTTTATCCTTGTTCAGAATGGCGATTTTTTTTTTTAAAAGGAAGAAAGCCACCAGCCCTGCCAAGCCCCGTTTGCCCCGGGGGGAAGGCGAGGAGGCGGCTCCCTCCCCCTCCAGCCGCCCGCGGAAGGTCCACGTCGAGTCCACGCGGACGCCTCGCTGCGGATTCCTGCGCGCCCCCCCCCCCGACCCGGCCCGACCCGACCCGACCCGCGCCGCGAACCCTCGATCGGAGAACTTCTCGATCGGAGAACTCGATCGGACCTCCGAGCCCCGCCGCGCGCACGCGGCGCCGCGACCCCGGGCGGGGCGGGGCGGGTGCAGGCCCGGAAACGGGAGGCGGCCCCGCGTGTCCCCGAGCGCCAGGCCGAGCCCGCGCTCCGGCTGTCGCGCTGCAATTAGAGGGACCGCGGCCCCCCCGCGCCCCGCCCGCGTCCCCGGGCGCAGTGTGCGAGCGCGGGGCCCGCGCGCACCGTCGCCGAGCTCTGCGGCGCCGCCACCGGGTGCCGAACCAAAGAAAGCAAAAGGTCTGGCCCCTGCTGGGCGAGGCCGGGCGACGAACGTGCGCGCCAGCGCGGGGGTGTGGCGAGCCCTCGGTGGCCCAGAAAAGATCAAACGCGCGTCCGCAGCAGCCGGGGCTGCCGCCTGCAAGGGTCCCCGACGCGGGCCAGACTGTGCCGGGTGGATTTGCTAAGTTGGAGATGGCGCATGACAAGAGCTGCCCCAAATGTCACTCCCTTTTTGGAAATCATGATGCTGGCTTTTTTTTTTTTTTTTGAGGCTGTAGCTATAATAAGCCAAATGTTCCACGCTGGTGGAGTAAACATGCATGTTTAAGGGGCATGTGTGTTAGCAGAAGCACACTAATGCACAGTACATGTTAATAAAAATGTATTTATTAAGCAAACCTCAGGACATGCCCATGTGGGAACTGCCAAGTCAAATAAAGTCCTGAAACAGCCTAAAAGGGAGTTGACTTTCTATGGAGAAACTTTTATTTAAATTAGAAAAAAAAAAGTTTTTCTCTGATCATGGTATGGTATTATTGTGCACTTGGGTGCCACCCAATTAATTAACTTCTCATTTTTCTTAAACGCTTTAATACTCTGCAATATGATCTCAAAAAATGAACAGCATGGGCCGTGTCACTTTGAAAAATGACATTAAAATGACATTTCTCCGTCACCAGCCTTGGAGTGAGGGGTGGCAATCAGAAGTAACAACTTCGTTGTGGACTGAGTGTTGTAAAATAGTTTCAGTCATCGTTTAAAAGTCAATGCTGTACATTTATGGGGAAGCTACAAAAATAAAGCCTGGTTCCGGGCTTGTGAGTACCCGGACACAACCCTGCCCAAAGCCTTCCTTCACCAACTTATTTTTCTTTCCAGATAATATGCACAAAAACCATTTTAGAAGCTTGAGATGGAAATCGTGCAAAACAGTCTACTCCTTACATGTTTTTTTATCCAAGGATCTGGAAGGTTTTTCAGGTTGCAATGCGATTCCTAGGAAATTATTCTTGCTCTTTTCCTGTGGCTGTTTGTGTTGACACGGTGGCGGTCCAGTGGGGGTGGCCCTGCTCCCTCGCAAAGACCCTGCCCAGAGAACTGTGCTGAGATATGCAAATTTGAGTATTTCTGAAAACACGCCTCGAGATTATCCAGTTTTGTCCCAGGTAAACAAACCGCTGGAATAAAGGTGGGGAAATCTCCAGATGTTCTTGGGCCTTTTGTGGTTGTCTCAAGTAATTGATTTAACCTGTTGTGTCTGCTTTGTAATTATGAAAAAACAAGCAAACAAACAAAGAACATGTACTCACCTTAGAGGGGGACTAAGGAATCAAATTGGGCAACCTCTATGACAGGTTTCTGATTTTTTGTATATGAGATATGGGACATCATTCGGTGGCTGGGCACAGTGAGTGTGTACTGCTGCAAATAGAGAGTTTCGGTTATTATATGAAAGAGGGTACTAGCAAATCACTTTGAAACACTGGAGCGAAGTGGCTCCCCCTGCTGTCATCACGGAGGATGCATTGTCTCCCAGGCCAGAGTCCTGTACCTGGGACACCCACTGGTGTCAATCAGAGTACCAGGGGATTCATGGAGTTATCGTCACCATAGATGATGCATAGTTTTATTGGAAATGAAATAAAACTACAGACCACAAATAAAGGATATCAACATTTTCCTTAAAGCATCTATGCTTGGATTCAGTTACTGAAGGGTGAGCCAACTGTATAAACCACCACAATGGTCTACCCTAGTCCATTTATGGCTTTAAAAGCAAGGATGGTATTTGTGTGGCCAGTAGGAGCTTTGGGGCAAAGTGGTTGAGGATATCTTTGAACATATTTCATGTTTTTAAAGATTTATTTAAATAAGGAATCAACAAAAAATGACGTATGATGGGAAAAAAGAACCCCTTCGTTGGGTTTTTACCTTGGTAAAAATGTTGCATTTTTTAAAAAAATCATTTCATTTTCTTGTCAATCACAGTTCTCTACACAGGAGCCAGCCAATGGATCCGTAAGTCTTCTGAGGTCGTAAAGAGTTGGGTGTGTCAGCCACAAATCTGTAGCCCTGGAAGGAACAGATTCAAGGTCTTGGTGACAAACACTGGCTGAGCTGAGTCTCAGCCCATAACCAGACCGAGCCAGGGGTCTTTCCTCTGTGCGTGTTTACAGAGGGGTTGAGGACACGGGAGGAATTAGCTTGAAACTCTTTGTGGATGAGATGCATTGTAAGCAGTTAAGAAGGAAAAGAGATGGAATGTGCAAGAGTTGAGAGATTGGAGAGGAAAAATTGCATGAGGGAACCAGCATCTAATCATAGCCATTCATTCATTCACTCATTCATTAGTTCACTTATTCTTTGACTCCAGCACTTCTATCTCATGGAAAAGAACGTGGGCTCTGGAGTCAGACTACTCAAGCTTAAATTCCAGCTCTACCTCTTCCTAACCTTGGTGTTAGAGAGGTATGAAAAAATAGTGTCTTCAGTTTGCTTCCAGAAACCGCTTTCTTCATTCTGCTACCCCATCCTCACTGCTCCCTCTCAATCTCCTTCACTGCTTCCTGCTGACTTCCCTTGTTGGACTGTCCCACGCTTAGTCCTCAGAAGGTTTCTTCTCTCGGTCTACACATACTCCTAGCAATCTCATCCAGAATCATGGTTTTAAAATAACATTTATATGCTGACTTCCAAATTTGTATCTCTAGCCTGGACCTCTGCCCCCAAGTACCAGCATTGTATATCCAGCTACGTGCCCAGTGTGTGCACTTGAATGTCTAATTGGCATCTCAAACTTGTATATCTAAAATCGAACTCCTGATCTCCCCCTCTTGCTCCCCAGTCTCCATTCAGTCTTGCAAATTCCATCTTCCAGTTGCGAGGACCATAGACCTTGGACGGGTCTTTGACTTGTTTTTTTTTTCTCACCTACTCCCTATCCAGTCTGTCAGAAAATCCTCTTGGCTCAGCCTTCAAAATATATTCAGAATCTGACCACATCTCGCTACCTGCTTGAAGCCACTATCATCTCTTGTGTAGAGTATTGCAGAAGCTTCCTGTTTTACCATCTTCTGTCCTTGTCCTTTGCAGTGTTCATTCTCAGTTCAGTAGCCAGAATAAATCTCTAAACTATTGATCTGATCTTGTTTCTCTTTTGCTCACATCCCTCTGATGCTTTTCTGTCTCCTTCGGAGTCAAATACAAAGTCTGCAAGGCCTTGCCGCCTCCTAGATAGGGCTATTGTTCTTGCTCATTCCATTTCAGCCACATGGGCTCCCCTGCTAGTCCTTGACCTTGCTAAGCATGCTCCTGCCTCAGGGCCTTTGCACTTGCTCTTCTCTGCTTGGAATGCTCTTCCTCCAGATGCATGCTAACTCATTCCCTCATATCCTTCAGGTCTGTATGCCAGTGTTCCCCGATCAGTGAGGTTTTCCCTGACCACCTTGGGTTAGCGTCCTATTGCCACTGTAACAAATTACCCAAACAGTGGATTAAAACAACAGAAAATTATTATCTTACAATTCTGGATGCCATAATCTAAAATTAAGGTGTTGGCAGAGCTAGTTCCCTCTGGAGGCTTCCGGGAGGCTCCTCTTCCTTGCCTGTTCGAGCTTCTAGAGGCCACCTGCATTCCTTGGCTTCTGGTTCTTTCCTCATGTCATTCCAACCTCTGGCTTCCATCATCTCTCTCGTGCCTCCTTATAAGAACTCGTGTCATTACTTGGGGCCCAGAATAATCTCCTTATCTCAAACATCCTTAGTTTAATCACATCCACAAAGTCCCTTTTACCATGTAACGTCACATATTCACCGGTTCAGATTAGGACATAAACATCTTTGGGGGGGGCATTATTCACCTACCACAATCTATTTTATACCCTATATATAAACACGCATCCCAAGCCACTGCACACGCTGTTGTCTCTGTCCCTGTTTTATAATATTTTTCCTCCTAGCACTTTCCCTTATCTGACATTGTGTGTATTTACTGATTTGTGAGCTTTTGTTTCCCCCGCAACCCTTGCATGTCCTAGAGTGTACAGTCCATGAGGCAGGGCAGAGCACCCGCAGGGTCATGATCATGTGCAGTATAAATATTTGTCAAATGAGTAAATTTAGTCTCTAATCCCAACAAAGGCTGTATCGTGAAAAATAATAGACAGTAAGAAAAGAGCCACAAAAATGCATTTGTAAGACACAGGGGAACCCCAAGCAGTCCACCCGGGGACAATGTCCCAGGAGGGCCACGGCCATGAGGCAGGGCTGGCCAGGAGTGGGTGTGGGGAAGGGGCAGAGCTCAGCTGGGTGTGATGCACCTTGGGGTGCTGAACAAGCTCAGGGGTCCTACAGATACTGCTCAGCCAGGACAGAGGGTCCACATGGACAGACTCGGCTCGGAACAATCAGAAATGAATGGTCAGGGGACTGTGTGCTAACTATCCACACCAGAGTCCGAATCAGATGGGTGGTGTAGCCTGCGATGCTTTTACAGGTGTGGGGTTTAGGGGAGATTCTGACAACACAGGAGGAAGCCGGTGCTCACTGAGGCATAGGGCGGCGACGGCCTCGCTCACACTCAGCCCGCCACAGTGGGGAGACTGAGATCCGACTGCTGAACCGCAGGTGGGTGCTGCTGCCACCCAACTGACCGAGGGATCGCTCTGGTCTTCCCCTGCTCCTGGCTTGGGAGGGGGGAGAGGAAAAAGAGGGGAGTGGGGGAAGAACTCACCTAACAGACCCCCAGGTGGTCTTAGAAGCAGGTCAGCAACAGGTTGCAGCAGCAGTCCTTTTATTGGAAACTTCTGGTGAGCGGATTCAGTGTGGACTTCCTTCAAATCCTGGCTCCACCATAGCTTACGTGTGTGTCCTTGGGTAAGTTCTTTGATGTCTCCAAACCTCAGCCTCCTCATTTGTAGAATGAGAATAAGAGCGCTTATTTCTTAAGTTCATCCTGAGGGTTAAATGAAGCAATGTGTCGCATCTCCTTGGGATTTATTATTTATCTCAACGCAGGAAGCAGCAGAGGTCTGGGAAGGTGACAATGTCACCTGCTCTTCCCCCCCCACACACAGCTCCTGAGGCCTCAGCGCTCATGTCTTTCCCTCGGGTGCTCTGGGGGGGATTCCTTCTCATAGGCCTTCTTTAAATGCCTGTTTACACCCCAAACCCCAGCTTTGGGGTTCCCTCTCCACACTCCCCTTTGGTGGAACCTTTCCCCACCTTCCAATGGTGACAGATTTCTAGTCCTTTGTCCCTTCTCAGACCCTGTTGACTCTGCCCTCCGGCTTCAGTTGCAGGTATATGTGGCTCTGCTCTGCCTACGCTCCCACCAGCCCTGCCCTGGGACCTCTGGTCCCTTTTGGCTCCGGGGAAAAAGACAAGCAAAGGGCACCAAGTTCTAGCAGCCAGGGACAGGTTGATAAGGAGAAGCCTAAAGATGCTTCAGTTTGCGTTCTGTCTCCCTGGCAGCAAGGGCTGAGGTCAGTATTATGCTAACTTAAACAAATGTATACATTAGTCATCACACCGCAGGCATGGAGATGAGAGAATGCTAATGCTATAGAATTGCAAACACAAAAGTGCACTGTAAACTCCATGGCAACATAAAGATGCTGACTTTTATTGTTTAACTTGGGATTTTCTACCCAAGCTTTACTTTGGTGAAGTTAGGGACTTGCCCTCATATATATAATTTATAAAAATATCAAGACTGAGACCAACAGCTGGACAACTCCCCTGATTAACTCCTCTCTAGCTGTCTGTGAAGTATTAATTCAAGACTGTTCTTCCAAATCCTGAGCTTGTCCTAAGGCCACTGCTTTTTCTGGGAGCTGGTTCTTGTGGCTTTGGTGCAGTTAGAAGTCACTGGTGCAGTTATAAGTCATTCTGCCTTGCAGAAACGCTTCGCTCAGGTTTGCCATGAGGTCCACAGTGGGAGCCGGGAGGTCAAAGGTGCCAGGACAGTCGGGCGCCTTCTTCCTGGCGAGGCTGGGAGGATCTGCGAGGTGAGCTGCTCTTCACTCTTGTCCCCCAAAGAAGGCCACCCGCGACACAGAAGTCTGAATACGGAAGCAGGAGGTCGCTGGTTTCTTTGGGCACATCCGGCAAGAGATCAGAAGGACGTTTGTTACTGAAATGCATAAGGTGTTGTATAGGGGCTTATGAAAATGAGGCTCTCACTTCAATGTGTGGTCAAGATTGGACGTGAGATTGTGAACACAGGAGCTACTGCCTATTTGCTTTGTTTTCCTTGAGCCATAATAAGTGCATTTATGTCACACCACAGAGCCACTGGGAAGACACGGTCACTCTGCCAGGAGATGGGTAGCAAAGGGGATGGGTGCAGAGCAGAAGAGACACTGATGCTCTTCTGGCCTAAGCTCCCGGGTCCCACCATGAAGGTTCACATCCACCTGTCCCCAGGGCAATCTAGGCATGAAGGAAGACTTTGGAGTGGCCTCTCTCAGTCCCAGGATTACCCTGCATCACTGAGTTACCATGTGGCTCCCTAAGTCTCCTTCCCTGCTGACTCCTGTGACCACTGCCCTTAGTGAAGGCTTCTGGATGGCTCCATGACCCCTAGATCACAGCTTGCAGCTACTCCCTCTGTCTGTTGACCCATGTTGGCCAAGTCCATGGCTCTGCCTTGGCTCGTGCCCAAGTTCTATAGGTTTCCCTGTCCCCCTAGACCCTACGTCTCTTGGAGAACTGGAGGTCTACCTTAAGCCCCAGCCCCACAGTGGGGACTCCAATGCTTGCCCGATGTCCTTCCCAGCATCTCCTAGGGAATGACTTTCTGCCCTGGGTTCTCCGTCATCAAGCAAAGCTCCCTTGTTGAAACTCTGTACTTTATCATGGGCTGCATGATGCCAACCACTTTCTGAACTGTGCCTGAGACTCTTAGGGCCTAAGGATGCTGTACCTCACCCCTACCATCACCTCCTAAGTCCGACTTTGCCACCAAATCAGTGCCTGTCCCATCCTAGTGAGCAAGTCTGGTGCCCCTGTATTAGTCAGGCTTCTCCAAAGAAACAGAACCAATAGGATATGGACATAGAGAGAAAGAGAGATTGATTTTAAGGAATTGGCTCATGCAGTTGTAGGGGCTGTCAAGTCCAAAATCGGTGGAGCAGGCCAGCCTGCTGGCATTTCATTGTGGAGTCAGTGTTGCAATCTTCAGTCTGAGAGCTATAGGCTGGAAACTCAAGCATGGCTTCTATGTCGGAAGCTTGGGGCCCAATTCCTTCTTCTTTGGGAAATCTCAATCTTTGCTCTTAAGGCCTGTTTGGATGAGGCCCATCTACATTATAGAGGGTAATCTTTACTTCAAGTCTACTGATTTTAATATTAATCATATCTAAAAAGAACCTTCACAGCAACATCGAGACGTGTTTGACCAACTGGGCTCCATCCATAGCCTAGCCAAGCTGACACATCACGGCCACTTTCCAAGTTTGCCTTTCCCCTTCCCCTGGCTTCCCCAGACCATGTTGTTTCCATCAGTTATGATGCTTTCAAATGCAACGTCACAGAAAATCCTACTCCAATAGGCTTCAAGGACAAAGGGAACTTAATGGCTCTTGGAACTGAAAAATTGAGGCAGGCAGACTTCAGGTCTGACTCACTTAAGGTTTAAGCTTTATCTCTCTCTGATTCTCTTGGCTCTGCCTCCCCCGTGTTGATATTATCTCAGGCAGCCTTCTTCCCCGATGGCGAGATGGCTGACACACTTCCTCACTCAGATCCAAGAGGCAAGAGAGCAGAGCATCCCTTCTAGAACAAGGCGCAAGAGCCCTGAGCTCTGATCATCTCTGATTGGCTCAGTCCTGACATCACCACTGTGGCCAAGGGAATACTCTGCTCTGATTGGCTTAGCTCTGCCCATGCCCTAACCAATCCCAGGGCAAGGGGATGGGATTGCCCTGACTGGAATCTAATTAGGGGTCTCCCCTGGGATTAGGAGTAGAATCCATCCCACCAAAATAAATGGCTGCTGCGCAGTGGCTGAGGGGCAGACTGGGTGCTGGGGAATAATGGTGGTGCATTGCCAAAAGCCAGGTGCACACCCAATGCTGCAGCCTGTGCACATGGTACCCACTGGAGCTGAGTGGACCCAGCCCATGGGGTCATGGGCAGTGGTCCTGATCCCAAGATATGACAGCTGCTTGGAAGGAGGGGTGCTCCCTGCCTGGATGTCAGGGCAGAGTTAGTCCAGCCTGGAGGAGCAGGGTGCTGGCTGGTTGTGCCCACTTCAGATGTCCTTGCGTCTGACCTGTTTGCCCCTCCCTCTGCCACTGAGGAAGTGAGCCCCTCAGTGGGACCAAACTCACAGCAGCTAGCTTGACAGCTGCGCCATCTGGGATGCCGCTGGGAGCCACCCGAAGCTGGGGAGAGTGATTCACGCCGTTCTGATGAGTGACTTGGCAGGGACAAAGAAGGAAGGAGGAAGGTGGCTTGGAGACATGTCAGGGCAGCCCAGAGAAGGGGGTTGTCTCTGAGTTTCTGATCTGTAATTTGTTTTTGTTTGAAAAAAAAAACAACAACTGAGGTGTCAGGACTCATATCTTAACAAGCTATAAAATGCCTCCTCCACCCCTTTCTCTGTCTGTACTTCTTTTTTCTTCACCGTGCTGCCATTACAGTCTCGGGTACAGGCATGTCACATGGAATGCCGGGGGCGGGGGTGGGGTGCACCCTTGCTGGAAAGTGCCCCGGATTCCTCATGCACAGTGTTCTCTTCAGACGGGACCGTGCAGCCTGTCGCTGTGGTCAGCCCAGGCGTGGCCATGAACCATCAGCATTGTCATCAGTTGCCCGACGACAAGGACCATCCACTGTCTGAGCAGACACGTGGCAGGGTTGTGCTGAAGGTACCCGTGTACCCTGTCAGACCTGAGAAAAGACTCTAAGAGAAAAAAATCAGAAGAGATTTTCATGTCCTGAGTATCATTCTGGGCTAGGGAGAGAGGCATTTGGGGACAAAACCTGGTTGGAATGACACGAGAGTGCTGTGACACAAGCAGGGACAGAATTCCAAATTGTGTAAGGAAAAAAAACCACCCTGTCAAATCCTAACAAAATGCTTTGTGGTTTACAAAGCTTTTTTGCCTCTGTCAGGTCATTTAATCCTTATAACTGTCTGTGAGAAACCCTTTTACAGCACAGAAAACTGAGGCAAAGAAAGGTCTATCAACTTGCTCAAAGTCATACAGTTACTAGGTGAAGCCTCCGTTTAAATCCAGATCTTCTAACTCTAATCCCATCTTCTTTTCAATATTTGAGATAACACTTTTTTTTTTTGTGTGGCCCTATCAGCACAGGGAATATTAGCTAAGTCGTGCCGTGCTGTGGATCATACAAATCCCCCAAACCCGTTTGCTCACAGACTGGTTTATACTCATTCTTCATGCTTAGTTTGCTAATGTGGGAATCACATGTTACTGTTGTCTTTATTCTCCTAGTTTAATCAGGAAAACGAGCCAGAAGAGCTGAAATGATTAGCTTGGGATCATTAGAAGAGGAAAGAATTTATATTCACAGGGACTGTATTTCTAGTCCATTGATTAGGCAATTTTGCTTTTATGAATCAACTGTGGTGATTGCTATGCTGAATAAAATGTGGAATTGCTATAACAAAGAAAACATACATTATTAGTTTGAAAATACATGCTATGTACAGCTGGGCCTAAATATTCGATGGAATATTTCTATTTCCTCTTCCTGATTTTTGTTTAGCTTTTCTCAAGAGGCACTCACATGGGTTCCTCAGTTCTGTTGTGGCATGTGGCAGTATGATTCAACAATGCAGTGTCCTGGCATGTGACATTATTATTTAATTTCCATCGAAGCCCTATTGTAGATGCAGGTTGGTGTTCAAAGTCAACACAGTGTGCTTTAGGGGAAACATCAACGACCACACATACTTGAATCTGCAGCTCTGATCCAGAAGGCAAGGCGATTTTTAGAAACATGTATGATCACCTTTGGAGAGTCTAATAACAAATGTACTAGCAATCTCATCACTTATTAGTGTGTTAAATTTTTTTCTTGGGGTATATAAAGGTCATTTCATAAATTGCACATTTCTCACTGATTAATCTCCTTGGATTACCTCTTGCTATAGCAAATATGATAATGTCCAATAATTGCAATTAACAATCCTGGAACTTTATTTCATGAGAGGATGTTCTGAAAGCCAAATAATCACTTTTAAGAGGATAGCAGAAGATTAGATAGGGCAGAATAGAAACGGAAGAAAGAAGAGAAAACAGAGCAATGCATAGTGATAGACGTAGTGCTTAGGGGACTAAAACATTGAAAGGTGGGGGTTTAGGAGTTAAGAACAAAGAAGGAGGTATTTGGTTTAAACACTATGGGATTTTAAGGATTCTAAGTCTCAGATGTTTCACGGATTAATTCATTTGACAAACATTTATTGTGTGCCTCCTATATGTGAGGTACGGAGGATTTTTTATTGTTTTTTAAGATCCAGCAGTCTTGTCACCTACAGAAAATGGACTGGATCACAGAGAGATTTGGCAAACATGAAGGAAAAGGGGAAAGAGAAGGAGAAAGAAAACAGCAGAAACGAAAGTGGCGGTTGCAGCCAGTGCAGACACAGTCTCCATTGCAAGCCCTCATTTTTCCCAGGTAAAATACGTGTCGTATTTCTGAACTAACATGTGCCCCGGTTTCCCTCGGCAAAGGTCAGTCAATCATGAGTACAAGCACATCACACCACGTCTGTAAGTTCTGCCCTCTGTCAGGGACCGTGAGAAACACAAGTGAAGATTCAAATTCAGACCCTGTTCTCAAAGAACTTAGGGTCCATCTGGAAATTTCAAGTGAGTGCACGCTCAGTAATACACCCAGCGAACACAGTAGACAAGCAGGAGGCGAGTGGCATGCCTTAGGTGAGGGGTGCATGGTCGTTCAAAGAGGTGAGTGAAAGGGAAGGGACAATTACTCTGGGGTAGTGGGAAATAAAGTTTGGATAAATAGGATAAGGGGGGACTTCTGAGGGCCCAGAAATTCACATATGCAGGGAAGGACCAGGAATCCGGTGGTGGCCCATGATGACACAGGCAAGTCAGGAAGCCAACCCCGGTGGAGGTGTTCATAAAGGGTGCACAAGGATGTTTTAGGGTTAAGGCTGCTGACAGGCCAGATCAATCCAGTTCTGAGAAACTGGACCAGGATGGCCGCAGAGATGGGGTAGATGAGCCATTTCGAAGAAGAGATTGCGAAGGCCCAGAGTCTTACCTGTTTAAGGGCACAGATGTGGAAGGGGCTTGGAAGGTAACTCCAGGTTGCGAATGTGGGTCAGGTACGAGAGCAGGAGCAGCACCCATCTTGGGAGAAGATTACAAAGGCCCAGATAAATGTATAAGAATGACTTGATGTTGTGCTGGGACATGCCCCAGGGCAGAAACAAGACCTTCCTCCTCCTCCCCCTACTCCCAGGGTCAGGCAAAGATGGAAGTGGGTGATGCCAAAGAACATCAGACGGGAAATGGGCCAGGCTGCCGAGCGGCCAGGCCGGGCTGAGCCGGAGCCAGGGACGAGGAGTTCTGGGTGGAGGAGGTTGGAGCTTCCAGACTGGAGGGTGCAAGAGGAACCAGGGACAAGCAGAGTGGAGTTTGTGGTCAGGAGCCCAAACTGGAGTCCCCTTGGTGCTCAAGGCATGTGTGTATAGAAGAACCCTCCAGTCTCACAGTCTCTGGATCTGTCCTTGTATCTGTCCTTTCGTCCCTCCATTGCCTCGATTATTCGACACGTGTGACTTGATCTCACACGTGTACCAGGCACTGCGCTGGGTGCCAGGGCAAAAAGAAAGAAGCCAGGGGCCGGGCCCTCAAGAAACTCTTCGCCTGCAGGGGAAGGGGCAGATAAACAGACTTCCAGAACTGAAAACAGAAGCGGTAATTCCAAGGAGACCATCTGACGCAGCCATTTGGGATATTTTCTCAGAAATGAGCTGTAGGGCTGCTGTGTTGAACCGGGCTGGAAGAGGGTAAAGATTTCAGAGCTCTTCCTTTGGGAACTCTCAGCAGGAGCAGTGAAAACAGGGTTAGAAATTCACATCCCAAAGTTCGACGTATGGGAGAATCCAGGACTATTAAGTTAAGCAGACCTATGGGAACGGCGTGGCCTCGAGGCGCTAAGAGGCAGAGCATATGCTTTTTAAATTGAAGGACAAAATCACACAAAGGACAACTTGCTGGGCGCTTACCTGCTTGGAAAGGAGCCCGGAGATGGGAGTCCCCTTCTCCAGGGCCCCTTCTTAGGTCCCTATAACACTGCTGACATTTCACCCTGGAACTTCTGCCTGACTTCACCCTCTCGAGATGTCCCTGAGTCCTAGATGCATCGTCCCAGGCTTGGGGTGAGAGGTGCAGGGAAAGGAATGAAGTGTGGCAAGGTCGTTCATTGCTCAGATTTGGGCATCAAAAACTCTGGGGTTGAATTCTGCCTCCGCAGTGGGTTTAGCTATTTCATCTTGGGCAAGTTACTTTCTAAATCTCGGTTCCCTTTGTAGACTGGGCATAAGACGGCGCCAGTCTCACGGGGACTTTGTGGGTATTGGATGAGATCACGTATGTGAAGTGCCTAGGCTTGTGTCTGCTGCCCAGGAAATGCTCAGTGCGTGATCCCTGGTATTGTTAAGAATGCGGCTCTCTCCATGTTCTGTGTGAGTCCCAGGGCTAAACAGTGCTGCCTAGATCCTCATTTGCTTCTCTCCCCTGGCACCCAACTCAAATAGCAGCTGCTGAAATACTAACTTCATTAATAGATAGAATCATCTATGAGGTACCTCCACGGGACAGCATGGACCACAGCACGGCTTCAACCCCGCTGCTTTGTCTTCCTGCTAATTTCCTGGTTAATCCCACGATGTGAGCAAGGGTGTACTCCCTCCACCCCCCGTCCCTCGCTGCCTACACACACACACACACACACACACACACACACACACACACACACACGCTGGAAGATGGACATGCAGGCAGCTGGAGGGGTGGGGTCATGGCAGCCCACAGCTAAATCCTGCCCAAGAAGCCCTGTAGTAGAGCCCACAAAAAAAGAGCCTCTTTGCCAAAGGAGATTTTTATTTTGCAGTTTCCAAAAGGTAAGAGAACCCTTCCAACATTTTTTTTTTTTTTTTTTGCTTACAGGCTCAGAATTTAAACATAGGACACTGAATGGCCAGAACCTTGGGCCACCCCTGAGTGCCCTGGGGCATGCTGCCAGCACCAGGCATTCGAGTTCCTGCCCAGTAGGCTTGTAACCTGAACTCTCTATTTCTAAAATCCCAGTTCTCAGTAGCCGGCACAAATTCTGGGCCACAAAATTCTGAGAATGATTGCACTTGTCAGCTGCTAAAGTCACATGCCCTTCAGCCTGGTCCCTTCTAGTGGGATAATAGTGCTTCTGTTAGAGCCTGTGAATTTCACTGTCACATAAGAATCGGCACCCCTAACAGTACCACCCAAGGCTGGCCATAATCACCCAGAAATACACCATCGGGCCTGTCATAATTAATCAATTCTCAGGATCCCCCAGGGTCTCCAAATACAATGACTGGTAGCAAATTAATAGAGACTTTGGATCATCCCATTTAACTTCATCAAGGAACTGACCCCATGATGAAAACTTAGCTTAATTAGGATAATAGCTCATATTTAAGGAGTGCCTCAAAGCCAAGAAGCCCAACAGATTCTGTCTCTTAATTTCCAAAGCAGCACCACATGTAACTGAGAGCCAACTTCAGGTGGACAGGTATGTGTATCCCTGGTTTTTTTTTTTTTTTTTATGGATGAGAAAAGCCTGCTGTATACAGTGACAAGCAGAACAACAATACAGAGCGAGGGGCTAAGGATATGAACCCAGAGCTCCCGATTCACATTTGCTTTGCTTAATGTACGTCTGTGAACTACCAGCAGCACAAAAATCTATGCAGAAGGAAGTTTTTGGAGCACATTAACTAATGAATAGGGTATCCTGTGTGCATGGCAAAGCCGTAAATAGATACCAGTAGTGGAATGTTCGAGTGGACAAATATA
Source organism: Lemur catta (assembly GCF_020740605.2). Classification (NCBI taxonomy): domain Eukaryota; kingdom Metazoa; phylum Chordata; class Mammalia; order Primates; family Lemuridae; genus Lemur; species Lemur catta. The sequence goes on along the minus strand of NC_059152.1, from coordinate 8,445,328 downwards.
GGACGTGGCTTGTGCTCCGGCAATGCTGGAGTCCCCCACAGAGCCCCATGCTGGTATGTTAACCAGGCTGTTTGGAAGCTTTTTTTTTTTAGATTCAGTTGCATGATAGTACAAAGAGCCTTGTGTTACGGTCTCAACACTACTATTTATACCCTGTGACCCAATAAGCACTGATTCCTTGGTTGGGGTTCTCCCAACATCTCAAGAGAGAGAAAAAAAAAAAAAAGAGGGGAAAAAATAGCCTGACTGGAAAAAAAAAAAAAAAAAAAGTTGTTCTCATTTACAATACTTGAGTCAAGAATTTGGAAACATGACCCCAGCCAAAGCCTTCAAGCCCTCGTATCAAATGTTGTTATTTTTGGGTAGCGTGAAAATAAGGCTGGCTGAGGAGTGGACAAGGTGCCCGAGTGGCTGTGGCAGGAAGGGGGTGGGAGGGGTGTGGGGGACGATAGGGAGGGACTCTGTCAGGGGAGGGTCCTGCCAGGGGCTGGGGATGCCAGCTGCTGGGCTGGGCCCGGGCCGCCTCAGGGAGGAGCTGGAGAACTTGACCATCCCTGGGTCAGCCACCCTGCCATGCGAGGGGACGGGAGATGTCCACTCCTCCTTCTAGGTGCCTTGGCGCTGTGTCCTCCCCAATGCCCTGAGTAAAGCACCTCAGTGACGTTTAACCCTCCCTCCCCTGGCCTCCCCCTTTTGGGGAAGGATGCCCAGCCCACAGGAGATATTTCTGTGCTCTCTCTGCAGTGGGTGAAAGGGAATCCTGGCTTAAAATACCGCCCGTCGGGTAATGCCCCCCTGCAGCCCCACAGAGCAGCGTCCGCAGCAGAGCTGAGGCGCTGCCATGTTTGGGGACACAGCTGTCACTCCGCACCGCCCCCGTGCTCCCTGCCAACTTGTCGGTCCCCCCCCACACACACACACATACCCCCGGCTCACGGGCCACATGGCTACCTGCTCTGTCATGGACTTTCAGTACAGATTTGAAAATTATCCTAGGGGAGCATGAAGGATAACCAAGGTATCACCTAAGCTTTCCTGAGAGTACGGAGGCAGGAAGGCTAAACTCTATTCTTGCATCATTCATGTGCTCTCAGTTACCTTAGCTGGAAAGGTCTTTAAAATATTTAGACTCAATTCCTCTTTGTAAAAAAAAAATAATCAATGTCTAACTGCCTATGAACTCTGCAAAATATGAGGTTGTCTGTTCTTGGCGTAAGTTTCAGGTTTTCGCGCATCCGAGATTTTTGCTTCTAACTGTTCTGGCCACACAGGCCTCCGTGCACCCACGGTGACACTTCCCATAGAAATTCTGCCTGTCCTTTAATCAGTCCAAATACCAGCTTCTTCACATGGCTTCCCGTGGGCGCATGGTAAAGACAGGCGCCCCCCCACCTCCGGACAGTCGCTAGGCTTTGCGGGACTTGGCACATTTATACTTTTCACCTTTTCAAATGGTATGTTTCTTCTCATTCTTGTAAGAGCTGGCAGGATCCTCAAATACAAAAACTGTCTTGTCCATCTTTGATGCCTCTCGGGCTGTTCCCAAAGTCCCAGGCTCTGGATGGCGTTGGGATTGAGCGAGGCAGTCCTGGTGCCTGCCGGGACCACAGCCCCGTGGGAAGAAGAGGAGCAGAGCAAGCCCGTTCCAGTGGGAGCAGACGGCCAATAATCAAATGACTACCGTGGGCTGAAGACTAGGACAGGTGGCACAAAACCCAGCCTCTAACCCAGCTGGGGGCAGTCAAAGGAGGCCTTGCTGAGAAAAGACATGCTGGAGTTGGGACTGGCCGGGGAGGAGGACTTAGTGGGTCAATCAGATGGTTGGTGGAGGTGTGCAGGCAGGAGAAATAGCTGCTACGAGCCAGACACAATGCCGCACATTCTAGAAAGGAAAAAGAAATGTATTAGATCAGATAAAACAAAGGAATTGGTAAGAGATGGATTGGAAAAGTAGCAAACTTAAATTTAAATTTTGGATGGCCTTGTAAGCCGAAGTAAGGAGTTTTAAGGACAATGGGAAGCTATGGTTTTTAGTAGAAGGGAGAGTCTAGGTTCCTTGCACTCAAAGTAATATAACTATTATGACATTGTGGCTGGCCCACAAGTGTTTGTAAATGGATAAGTGAATATTTATCATCAGACAACCACAGGAGACGACCCTGAAAAAACTTCTGCTACAACATGCTAGTTCATGTTATATTTTTCCATTTTTGAGTCTTACAAAATGTGTCAGTGCAAATCAAAGTTATTTTTCTGCCAAGGCTTGAATTTCTCATCAACATAGGCATCGTGTGAGCGGACAAGCATATTCACTCGGACCCGAAGAGCCACGTTTTGCCCACTCTCTTACAAGGGATCTTTCTCATCTGTCTTTAGTAGATAGATTTGGCTGTTTTTGTCAGCCTTCCAGAACTTTCAGTGCAGCCATGAATCTGCAATCTCTGGTGTAGAATGACCAAACATTTTCCAATGCACCCCAGAAAACATGTTATGGGGCTTAAGATGAATTATTATGAATTTAATCTACAACAATTTTGAGCAAGTAATATAGTTTCCTGCTTTCGTAATGGGAAGTGTGGGGCCGGGGCCACAAATGTAGTGTAGGTTGACTGATAGCTGTATTCCTCCAAAAGCAAAGTAATCTTTCTTTATAGTGGTACTAGATGTACTGCAATTTTATGTCAGCACAATTTTCAGGAGATTTTATCTCCTTGCCCCAGATATATTCCATTTTCTTAGGAATTTTGTCTTGGATTTGGCTCTTTGGACTGATTCCTGATGGTAGCTTGAAGAGCACCACTTTTAAGATACAAGATGTTGGTGCCTTATAAATTGTTTCTTCATACACTGTAGGGAAAAAGAAACTCACTGTTTTTATTCCCATCTAGAATAAATATACTTGAACTCTTTCTGCACATGCCAATAAATAAATAAACGAATAAACAAATAAGCAAATTAAGGCTTTATGTTGTTGGCATATGTGATTTCCTGTGGGGGGAAGGACGTATAAATCTTCATCTCCGCCTCTCCCTCCCAATAACTTCTAATGTCCAGAGCTGGTTTCCACCCAATGCAACAGAAAGTCAGAGGACTGAAAGGCAGGAAAGATCACAGGTGCTCTCCCTAACACCTGTTTGATGAGGAGATTTTGGAGACTCAGGAGAGACTGTGTGGATGTCTTAACCTCTAACTCCTAACTTACAAACACCTACCACTTCTTTGAGGCCAGTAAGGTCTGGGGCAACTCCCAAGAGGTATATACATAGCCTAGCTCCCAAATCCTTTTTATTCCTGAGGTATCCTTTCTGAAACATGTGCACTGTTTCAAATGTAATTTATCTAGGTAGAGGGAAGTCTGACCCTAATAAAAATAAGACTATCTTCTTCTAAGAAACAAATACGTCCTGTGCAACTCCCGAGAGCCCTTCTTTCTGCAGCATTAGGAGGGAGAAGTGGCAGTCACTGGCATCCCTGCCACTCCCAGTGCCTCCCCCTGCCACCTCCCAACCCCAACATGTTCCTGTGCCCTGGAAGGACAGAGTGCATAGCCTGTGGGTGCAGGAGGCAAAGTACAGGAAGTGATTTAGTTCCTGAGCCTCAGAGGAAGGTACATGCCTGATGCAGCCACCTTGCAAGGGCCTCCCTTGCATACATGTTTTCTGGGGCCCAGATCCGTACGCTGTCATGTGGACGCTTTCATTCCACCCTCCTGCTCTGCTCAGACTGCTGCACTGCAGTCGCTAATACCCCCTTCCTTTTCCCCTCCCACTCCCTGTCCTGTCCCTGCTGTCCCCTCCGCAAAGCCTCCCAGATACGGGTGTGGGGGGTGGTGCAGGTGAGAGAGCTGTCCACTCCCGCAGGCAATCACTGTCCTCGTGACTGAGCCTGTGCCTCCCGCAGTGGTCACGTATACTTCCCGGCGATATTTGTGAAATCAGCTAAAATTGTTCATGAAGCCAAAGAATAATGCCAACCCCGAGTCTTACTGCAGCTGCACTCAGGAGAAATTAGGCTTGCCCTCAAACAGTCGTATATAGGCCCGTGCATCTCAGGCTTTAATGTGCCTGCACATCCCTTGGGAAACCTGTTAAAATCCAGATTCCGAGTCAGTAGTTCCGGGGCAGGGCCTGGGAGTCTGCATTTCCAACAAGCCGCCAAGCGACGCTGTTGCTGCTGGTCCGAGGACCACCCTTTCAGTGGGAAGGTGTTGACCCCACGCTCCTTGAGGGCCACTGTCATGTCCCATTTTATCTTGTGTCCTCAGTGCTTGGCGCTGTACCTGGCACACAGGTATGTGCCTGGGAACGTTTGGAAGGAAGACAAGGAAGAGAGATGAAAAGACAGAGAGGAGATTACAAGTTTTCCATTGAGTCAGTCTTTCCTGCTCTTAACGTTTACCACTTACTGAAAACCAAGTCAATAATCCCTCAGGGGATTAGAGTAAAAAACAAACAAACAAACAACAACAACAACAACAACAACAAAACCCCGAATCAAGACAGGCCATAGGTGAAACAGATGCATGAGGCTGGTGGCAAGTTGTTTTCCAAGAGGGTTTCTTCCCAGCATATCGGCAGATGTGCCTGCTGTCCCCAAGGCGAGCTTCCTTGTTGGCCCATCCCTGCGAGAACGCCAGAGTTGTCTCCAAGGCAGGGGAGCTGTGACCTGCCCACAGGCCTTCTGGTCATGTGCCACTGTTATCTCAAGCTCACTGAGCCTGTGGTGTGGCTCTGGGTCCCCGGGGAACATTTGAGGGACAGCATTTCCTTTGGAAAGTGATAGAACTTTTCTGTTTGCAAAGTTTGCATGAAGCCTCAAGACCCTCCGATCTTTTCACCTCCACTAGTCTTCATTTATAAGACAAAGCCTAAAGTGCTTGATCTGTAAAATGCATCTTGGCAGGGTGTGTTGGAATGCCCCTATAGTCCCAAATACTGGGGAGGCTGAGGCAGGAGGATGGCTTGAGCCCAGGACTTTGAGGCCTGTCTGGGCAACATCGTGAGACCCTGTCTCTAAATAAATCAATAATACATGTTGCCAACAGCAAGCAGACTCGTTCGTGGAGAGCCTCCTCAGCCAGGGTAGTTTTCATCTTAAAAAAATTCACAGAGCAGGCCGGGCGCAGTGGCTCACGCCTGTAATCCTAGCACTCTGGGAGGCCGAGGCGGGTGGATCGCTCGAGGTCAGGAGTTCGAGACCAGCCTGAGCAAGAGTGAGACCCCATCTCTACTAAAAATAGAAAGAAATTATCTGGCCAACTAAAACTATATATATAGAAAAAATTAGCCAGGCATGGTGGCGCATGCCTGTAATCCCAGCTACTCGGGAGGCTGAGGCAGTAGGATCACTTGAGCCCAGGAGTTTGAGGTTGCTGTGAGCTGGGCTGACACCACGGCAACAGAGCAAGACTCTGTCTAAAAAAAAAAAAAAAAAAAAAAAAATTCACAGAGCCATGAAGAGTGGGTAAATGAGTGTGTTGTGCAAATGATTAGGTGCTCCCAAGTTATGAGAACTTGTGCCAAAATTCATCACTATTTTCAGAAAAAAAATGCGTTCTAAATTGTTTCGTTATGAAATTAACCTAATCCAAAATCACTTTAAAAACAGGGGAAAAAACCAAAATGGGAAAAAAAAAATTATTCCAGTACATTACTACCCACTGTGAAACACAACTATTAAGACATTTTAGGGTTTTTTTCCTGTTTATCTTTTTTCACATGTATTTTTTACATAATTTTGACGTGTGACACGTGCGATCTTATACAGTACTATTAAAATTTAACATTGTATCTGTCATAAGCATCTTCCATGTTATTATACCTTCATAACCCTCATTTTTACTTCCTACCAGATGGTCTGTTCAATGGCTATAGCAAAGTTTTTTAACTCAGCCACTTACGCAGTTAAATGTACTACATATTTAAGTTGTTTTGAGGGTCTTACAAAAATAACTGTGCTAAAAATGTAATTTAGGAGGTGGCTATTTGCACATGTATAGAGGTTTAGATTATCTTATGAGCTTGAAATCCAAAATAGATATATTATTGATCCAGATATTTTTAAGGAGATATATAACAGGTGACATAATAAAAGCATTCAACGATTGGTCTCTAGGAAGCAAACAGGGAATAGACAAAGGTGAGGCTTCTTCGCCTCTGCCAGGGAGAGAGGCAGAAGCAGCGAGGGGCCGTGCTGCAGGGGGATTTGGAGTCTGAGAGGCCAGGCGGGGACCTCTCACCTGCCTCGGTGACAATGACTAGTGATCTCACCGCTGCGTCCCAGCCTCTTCATCGAAACCAGGTAACAGTACCTACCTCAAAGGGCTGTGTGGCAGGGGAGAATGACATATTATACACAGAAGCCCTCCGGACAGTGCCTGCCCCAGCGTGAGCTCTCAGTAAGAGCGAGAAAACCCCACAGGGCCAGTAACCAGAGTGGTCCAGGAAGCTGCCCACTGCTGTCATTTGTGGGGTCCGGGGCCCAGATGCTATGTGTATAGATAGTAAAAAGCTACAAATAAACTGTTAAATATGTTCCGTCCTTCCATCGTGACAAGTATTCCCCCATAACAACAAAACAGAAAATGCGCATTAAGCTGTGCTATGACGGGCGTGAGAGGCACTGAACATTAGGAAGACCTCCAGGAGGAAGGAGAGTCTGACCGTTCGTGGGCCTATCGAGCTGCTGTTCAGCTAGCGGTGTTTGCACCAGCAATAAGAATAAACACACACAAACTCCCCAATTCTATGTTTATTAGGAAAAATTCATTTTCTTGCCTTCATTTCAGCAAAACCACTGATTATATCTCCATCATCACAATTTTCACATAATCTGCGTTCCACTGATAGCAATAATCTAACAGATTGAAAATAAATGTAATTATATTAAAATATACAAAATTTGGAAGCATTTTCATCAATATGTAAATCAATGTTAATGTAAAACACGAAAAGTTTAATCATTTTGCATGTGTTTTCAAGAAAATTATTTTTCTTCCCAAATATTCAAAATTACTTGTTGTAACCCAAATGCAAATTCATGAGTAAATACCGAAAATTAAAATAAGATGATTTAAACAGATCTGAGGCTTTTTCATTTAAGTTTTATGAGACAATTTACATGTTATTGCATGTTTTTATAAAAAAAAGACTATGCAGTTCTAGCAAAGTCCATTTAGTTGCTAATGGCAAGAACCGGTTTTATGCTTCACATATGCTATATCTAGGACTATATTTATATACAAAAGTAAGAGAAATATGAGTTATGTAATATTGGAAAATGTTAGCCAACATGTTTGTGTAACTATCGCATATACTGTGCAATATTTTAGCACCTCTCGAATCCTGAATTTGAACAAGAAGAGAAACAAGAAAATGATCTCTTGGGAAGCAGTTTTTTATTATGCAAGAATCCATCACATCCTTGCCATATGATAGAAGGACTCTCACCAGGTAGTGATTTTGTCTTTTATTTCAGCACTTTTGATGCTCAAATCCGCTCCGCACTCCACAGTTGTGTGCGTTTCTGGAGTCAGCGGTGGGGTAGACGCATTTCCTCAGTACTCAGGTGCAGGTGCCTTTTATTCCAAGGGCAAGATGCGAGGACAAGTGCTGTGAAGAAATGTCCCTGGAGCCTGCACAGTGTTGGCTGCAAGAGTGGATGTTTAGGATCCACTGAATGCCGGGGCTCAAGTGACAGAGTACTCATGCATACTTTAATAAGTGTGTGTGTGTGTGTGTGTGTGTGTGTGTGTGTGTGTTTCTGGGGGTCCTTTGAAGTATGAGGATCATTCAGTATGAGGACATGGGGCTCCCTTGCCCATGTATAAAGGTGACACCACAGAGAAGAAACAAGTGATATTATGGACAAATATTTATTGGGGTACGTTTTCTGCAGTGCTCCAATCCTTCTTACAATTATCATTATCCATATATGTCCCCTAGTTGCATTAGAGTCTATTCTAGAGCATTTCTCAATACCTTACCCATCCCGGATGATTTGACTTTCAAACACTGGGCCTGTGTCAGTTTTGATATCAATCTGTAACAGAAAATGGAAGAGAGACATCCCTCCTTTCTCATCCCCAGGGCCAATGCCAGAACTTCACAGCCAGTCCCGCAAGAGGGGTGCCTGTCTGGAGAGAAGGCTCATGATACGGAACAGAGGGGCAAAGCCCAGAGGAGGAGAATAGGCCCAAATGCAACTCAGAGTCCACCCGCTGCGTGCATTAACAATCTCTTTGAGTCTTGACCCTTTTTTCATGATCTCTGAAGCTCAACTGAGCTTTTGCTTCCTTCCAGAAGCCTCCAGCCATTTGTTAAGGGAACCAGACTCCAAGAAAATAAGAAGAAGGTGTGTTTGAATGTGAGACAGTTATTTTTGTAGCCTGTGCAGTGATAAAATGATATCACTGTCTGCAGGGCTGGGACTCTGGGCCCTGGGGCGGAGGGAGGACAGCCACCTGAGCTGCCTGGCAGAGATGTCAGAAGCCACAAGCCACGCCCGCCAGCCAGGAGGGGTGGCCAGTTGTCCAGTGTCCACGAAAGGGCATCACGTAAGGCACTGAGCTTGAATTCTTTTGGTGAAATAGTCACCCTTTTCTCTAGAAGTTGTTTACTCTGCTTATCTTTAATTCCCAGATGAGCTTCACTGCATTTTTATAAGGCCCCTCTTCACCCTGGCTCTAGCCCAGCGTTGGAATGTCATCATTTCAAAATCGTATAAATTTTCCTTCTTGTTAGGTTAAGGCAGTGACCTCAGTTTAGGTCTGCCTTCAGCTTTCAGTCCTCTTTCTCCAAGGCGTGTTTTAGGGTAGAGTCTCAATATCACTATGTGTCGCTATATGTTTATTACGATTAAATAACTACTCCCCATAACACCAATATCTATCCACTTCAGGAACATAAAGACTGGTGGGAAGGCAGGGAGAAGGGAACGAGAATAAATCTGTGCTCCAACTGGAGATAATTCATCACCTTGACAGATCTTTCCCTAGAGCCCACTGTGTGCCCACGCTGTCGACCTGCAGTGGTCCGGCTTCTCCCAAGCTCTTTGTCATCTAGGAGGGAGAAGAAACCAAGTGCACGGATAACTGTCATTCAAGGGAGAGTAAGGTGAATTTATTAAGGAAAATACAGTGCATATGATGAGAGCTCCGTTCAGGAAGCTAAATCTGGCAGCAACGTGTACGGCAGATTGAAGTCAAAGAGGTAGGAGATAAAGAGGACGCTGAGCCAAGGCCTCCTGGGTTTACCTGTAGGGATATACGCTGTCAAGACGGAATGTTCTTCCACTCCTGCCCGGGTCTGCTCATCGTATGTTTCATGGTACATGCATTTCACGCATGTCTATTGCCCAGCATGCTTGGCCATGCAAAGAACACGGTCAGGAGGACGTGGGTCCCAGGTCGGGTCACTCATAGGCATTCTTGGGGAAGGAGGATGGCACTGGGAAGGCCTGGACTAGAAACAGCCCTGTTGTTGGCTGAAGGTGTAGGTGAATCCCATCACATAGCAATGAATGCTAGAAAATTCTAGTGGACCGAAAGAAAAAAAGAAAAAGAATCGATACTGCATGTGGCAGTGCCAAAGACCAGGTGGGCAGGAAAAACGAAATACCAGGAAAGATTTAAAAAGCACATCCTACATGAGGCCTCACTCTGCAGGCGAGGAGAATGAGGCCACGCCCAGAGATATTTGACTTAAATTCTGCGTTGGGTTGGATTCCCAGGAGTCAGAGCCTGAGGCTGCAGCAGGCAGGCAGAGTGTTTACCGGGGAATGTTCTGGGACCTACATCTGGCCAGGAAAGCGGTTGTGACAAAGGCGTCACCCAATCTCCTGGGGAGCTCTGGAGTGGGGATGGCCCTTCCCAGTTGGCCCCAGTTGAGGCTGGAAGGCTGGGCCTTTGTATCCTGCATGGACCAATTATTGAGTGTGGGCTGTGCCCGAGAGGGGGGCGTAACCCCAGTCAGGTGGCTCCCATTAGGCAAGGGCCCTGCCTGGAGAGGGTCTCGGCTGTGAACACTCGGCAACCGACCCTCTGGCAGCTGGGGAAATGAGGGCCCCGGTTCTGAAGGACAGGGTGCAACAGCATCTACTATGTCATCTACTTTGCTCTGTCTCTTTTGAGAATCTTGGGAGAGAGGCCAGCAGAGGGAATGTTATTACCTAGAGCTCTGCACTCAGCAAGGATGGGAGACGGTGCAAAGCCAGCTGTTGAAGGGACCTCGGATGACAATGCCAAGGAACCCAAGATGGGCACCCTCATGAGAGGTAACTGAGCTGAGCTTAGTGGCCATGGTAAGGGTCTACAGTAGGGCAGCTTGGTCACCAATCTGCCACTTATTAGCGGTGTGACCTTGGGCGAATTACTTCATCTCTTTGTCCCTCAGTTTCTTCCTTTGTCAAACAGCGACAAAAATAGTTCTTACCTCATAGAGTTGTTGTAAGACTAAATGAGATAATGCATGCAAAGCGCTTACTGCTAGCCCATAATAAGTAGGGCTCAGTAGAGGGCGTCTGCCAGGATCATTATTGTTATTGTTAATAATCATAATAGAAAGGTTGCCAAACTCCGAGGAAGGCCTTAGGCAAATGCTGGGTGCCAGAGTCCCAATCCAAGAGGTGTGAGAGTTAGGAAAACCGGATCAATCACAGAGACAAAAGGCAGGTGTCTGTGCAGGGTGGGGAGTCTCAACAAATACCCAAGAGAGGGGCTGTTGCCCCCTTGAGTTTTATGTGTTCTTGGCTCTGTGACACAGCAGAAGAGCCCCATTTTACAAAGCCCAGAGTAAAACAGCACACCTTGCTGGTGAGAAAGTTGCTGTCTTCTTCATTCCGCCCCATTCCTTTAGGTGTGTGTAATCTACTCCTTCCCACTGAGTTGCCTTTACCTTAGATTCCAAATCCTGGCTTTGCCACCCACCTGGAGGCCTTGGGCAAGTCCCATAACCTCTCTGACCCTCAGTTTCTTCATCTAGGGAATCAGAGGAATAATGACTGGTCTTAGGTGGTGGTTGTGAGGTTCAGGTGAGACATCATATTTGGAAGTCGTTTCCAAACTGTAAAGCACAAGCTGGATGTCACTGTCATTAGGGCTGTTCTGCTGGTTGCTTTTGTGTTTTGGATGTGGGGGGGCCGTAACCAACACAGGCCGGAGAGGACAGCCACAGGTTAATGACGAAGGAGATGGGAAACTGGGATGAAAATGGTCCCTACGATAGCTTTCCCACCTGAGTGGGAATGATGCTCTTTCATCTCTTTGTGCATTAGAGACCTATTTTGTGCCAGACCCTAAGATCTTTAACATTAAGAAACATATAAGATATAATCCATTCTATTTTGTGGTATTCATGACACATCTGTTTGGTTATGTGTATTAAATTTTATTTCCATAGGTAAGAAAAGATTTGTGCAGGTTCACCCATACTCCATGCCCCAGTCCCTAAATTATCTAGATAAAATCCTCATGGGCTGGGCCGGGCATGGTGGCTCACACCTGTAATCCTAGCACTCCGGGAGGCCAAGGTGGGAGGATTGCTTGAGCTCCAGAGTTGGAGACCAGAGTGAGCAAGAGCAAGACCTCATCTCTACTAAAAACAGGAAAATTTGCCAGGTGTCAGTGGCTTGCACCTGCAGCCCCAGCTACCTGGGGAACTGAGGCAGGAGGATTGCTCGAGCTCAGGAGTTTGAGGTTGTAGTGAGCTATGATGACGCAACTGCACTCTACCCAGGGTGACAGAGTGAGACCGTGTCTTAAAAAAGAAAAAAAAGAAAAGAAAGAAAGAAAAAGAAAAAAAAGGAAAAAAATTAAAAAACCCTCATGGGAACATGAAGCTCCTGGCAGGTGTATGTCTTCCTCAGTTATTACCATTCTGGGTGTGGCAGCCACCTTTGGCCGGACACCTCACCTTGGGGAGGTGATACCCAAGTGTGACACACACACACACACACACACACACACACACACACACACACACATGAGTTTAACTCTTAATTACATTGGAGTTGGAGAGTGGAGTCTTTTAAGCAGAAATACAAACCTTTAATGGATTTTAAGTTACAAATCTTTTATGACTCATAATGTTTTGTTTTTGGTTTTGGTTTTGGTTTAGTTTAAAAAAAAAAATCTCTCCTAGCTCCACAAAGTTTGAAAGGTTTTCTTTGGACATTTAAATCTGAAATCTAACTAGTATTGATTTCTAGGTGCTGTATGAAGTAGGGATCTAATACTTTTTTCAGCCATATGTACATATTTTTAAAAGTAAAGGGTATTTCCAAGATGGTAGGAAATGTGACTGTGTGGAGAGAAAGAAAAATGAGCAACTGGATTAGAGATTATAGGAGGATAAAAAGACTAAACCAGGCCTTAGAGTTTATTAGGGTGAAATCCTTCAAGCCAAAAGGTAATTATGGGCATTTTCCTGCCCACTCTCTCCCTCTTGGCGCGTGTCGTTTGGTTTAACTCAGCTCATTGGATGAGTCCATGAGCCACGCTGGGTGACCGTGGTGGAGAAGAGCACTTCCATGACAACCATGCCATCGGTTTGTTCACTTACCTAAAACATACCTGTGGAGCATCTGGTACTGGCATACAAAAGGGGTTAAGAGTAATCCCTGTCCTCATGGAGCTCGCTGTCTGAATAGGAACACACGAATACAATGTAGTTTCCTAAATAGTTGAGTGTCTCGTATTCATCAAATGATCACAGTTAACAAAATACTCACATATATGATTTTTTATATGTCTGAGATTCACAGAGGCTCAGGGACCTGCCCAAGGTAACACAGCTAGTTGGTTAGCACAGAGTCAGAGTTAGCATCTAGAGTTTTCTTTTAGTCCAGTGTTCTTGCAGTTATGCTGTGTCTCTGGGCGTAATCTCAATTTTCCAGTGGCTTTTTTTGTACAATTAAATCTCTTGCTAAATCCGTCTCTATTTATTCATCTAGCAATTTACCTGTGCATTTATCTACCCGTTATCTACACATCCTTCTACCTCTGTGTTATCGGACTGTCTACCTCCCTGTCTGAGTAGGCAGAGCTGATGGCAGGAAGCGTACCAGGACAGATTTGAGGCTATTTGAATACGGCCAGATCCCAGGCTCATCCCCAGCTCTTTGCCTAACATCAAGCCAGCTACCTGATATATTTGCAAATCAGTTTCACATCTGTGAGGGTTTGGACTAAAGTGTGGTCTAGGTCTCCCATGATGTCTTAATCCATTTTGTGCTGCTGTCACAGGATACCCGAGACTGAGTGATTTATGATGAACGGAAACGTATTTGGTCCACGGTTCCAGAGGCTGGAGAGTCCAAGATTGAGGATCCCCATCTGGCAAGGGCCTTCCGACTGCATCATCCCGTGTCAGGAGATGGAAGGGCAAGAGATTGTGTGTGCACATGTGTGTGTGCACGTGTGTGTGTGTGTGAGAGAGAGAAAGAGAGGGGGGAGAAGGAGAGAGAGGCCAAATTCATCCTTTTATCAGGACCCCACTCCCATGATAACTAGCCCACTCCTGCAATAACACCATCAATTCATTCATGACGGCTGAGCCCTCATTACCTAATCCCCTCTCAAGGGTCCCCCCTCTCAACACCATCGTATTGGGGATTAAATCTCCAACACATGAACTTTGGGGGAACACACTCCAACCACAGCACATAATTTCTTAGTATCCTAATTTTTTCAAAGTATTACCTCCTTGAATACTCTCTTATTTGCTAGTAGGTAACTTCACATATATAACACCTGTCGTCTACAGCTACCTCTCATTCCCCTTCCGTGTTCTATTGGTTAGGCTCCTTTGGGTGCAATTAAGAAAAACACGACTCAAACTCACCCAAGCTCAAGGCTCTGTTCGTAGTTGGAAGGACTGGGCTGATCACAGAATTGACGCAGTAACCAATAGAACCAGGGTCTCAGCACTGGAACCCTATAGGGATTCTAAGTGGACGTATCTCATTTTCTCATTTTTCCTCCGTATTTTATTTATGATTTTCTGTTTCTCTTTATCTGCAGAGCTCATTCTCCTCTACTGCAGAAAGGCCCCGTCCACGCCATGGGGAATGTGGCCCTGGTGGTCCCAGCTGAGCAACTGCTGTAGAAAATTTTTTCTCACGGCGCGTGAACGTGGATCCAAAGGGAAGGACTCCGACTGACCATCTCCCACTTAACCAGCCTGTTAGGGGAATTAGATGAGGGCCGCGATAGAAACCTGTGGAACAGGGGAAGGGTAGATCCCCTCCAAAAGGACGCTGAATAACGACAATTAAAAAAAACTTCCTTTACAACCACCGATCAAATAATAAGGTAGTCATGGGCAGAAAGAGCCACTTGAAAAAGTTAAGGCAGATAATGATTAGGGTCATGGGCCCCAGAAACAGTTTTCCTGGGTGAAGCTGTGGGCCCCTGAGCAGATGATTAACCTCTTTAAGCCTCACTTATTTCACCTATAAAAGAAGAAGAATGCTCCTTATGTCAATACGTTACTCTGAGGATTAAATTTATATAAAATGCCAAGCGCAAAATAAGGATCACAACAGTTGGCTATTACTGCTGTTATTATTACTGCTACTGCTTCTACCGTTAGCAGTAAGATCATATAACAGGTATATAATAAACAGTAGAGTCTGAGCTAAAGCAATGCCTTCTGATGTCTAATCTAAAGCTCTTCCCACACAGCCTGGATCCGGGCAGCTGAGCGTTGGAAGGTGACGGGTGAAACAGTGGTGGAGGTGAGTAAGTAGGATCATGGTGCTGATGTGTCTGGATCCTGTCATAGGCCAAGTGGACAGTGACTCCCTTCTTTATTTTATAATTACCTCTTATTACCTTATTTTGCAGAAGAGGAAACTGAGGCACAGAGTGATTAACTTGTTAGAAAAGTCACCCAGCTAGGAGGTGGCATGGCAGCTCCTTTAGGGCCTTGCTGCTGTGTTGGCAGAATAAGGTTCTCTTTAGTGCTCTGGCTAGACGGTGTGAATTCTGTTATCTCCTCTCGTTACTGCACGTGGCTGGGCTATCAGGCTCATGGTTGGCGTTCAGTCTTTTTAAAGAATAAATGGGCAATGCCAACAATGACATTTGCTGGAGAAGAAAGCAGGAAAATACAGAACTCAGATTCTAGTGAGATGTATGTTGGTTTGAAGTTACATAGGTAAGCTTCCCCCAATAAAATAACTGTCAGCTGCCACTATTTTGTTAATTACACGCCCCACTTCCATGCAACCTTGGGATTGACTTTTGTTGCAAAAGAATAATCTTAGATCCACCCAAAACTTTTTCATTCTCATTTTTTTTTTTTTTACAATCCAGGAATTTCAAAATAATAAGGGTGTGTTAGGTCATCCCTAGACCTGTTTCACTTTGTTACTCAACTCCACGGTCTGACAGTCTGCTCTGAATTTCTGTAGGGTGTATCATTCTCTACCTGCAGGGGAGTGGTGACTCAGCCTGTTGAATAACTCCTTTTCTCTCATTATGACATGTCAACCTTATTTCATTGCTGTGGCATGTTTCTTGCCCTGTGGCTGATAAACAAGGTAACCCAGTCAGGAAACCAAAGCACATTCCCTACTTCTGAGTCAAAGCATGAATCTGCCAATCTAGACCTAGAAGACATCCTCTTACACCTTGCTCAATCCTCTAGGGAAGTTGTTTTTCTTTTCCTCAACCCCATCCCTTCCCCCACCCTGAGCCCCTAAGAGGACATAACCGTGGAGCTATTTCTACCTGAAAAATAAATCCAGGGGATAAGATCTTTCAGGTTGCATTTATCAAAAAAGAGAATGTTTAGATCATTGACTTATTTGAAATTGAGTATCTGTTTCTGCAAGGTTTGATCTGTCTGGTGTTGGTCACACTGGGTTACACATTAGGATTCTATGACTCTGTCACAGGTGGGTTGTCAGGCAAAGTCTGTGGTCATGGAGACAACATGGTGTCATGAAAGGAAATGCCAGGGTTTGGGGATTTCTGAACCCCACTTTCCGGAAATGGGAATAAAAATAACTCCTTTTAGGGTTGCTGTAAGAATTAAATGAGAATATATGGAAAACACATGTAGCAATATATCCCTGATCTATGTGAAGTTAACCTTTCCTATTGACTTGCTGAGTAACCCTCACCATGGTACTGCTTTCTGCTTTAATTGTCCCAAATGACAAAACAGAGATAATTGTATTTGCTACTTAATCATGTTTACAAACACTTGAACTAGTGGAAATATAAATTAGTACAACTTTTCAATAGGCAATTTAGTATCATCTATCAATATACATACACACAAACATATATGTATCTCCTTTAATATAATTTTCCTTTGGGAATTTGTTATAAGAAACTAATCAAGTATTATTCATGAGTGTTAATAATGACATTGTTTATAATATGAAAAATGACAACTACCTACAAATCTCACAATAGGAAATTGGTTAGGTAAATTATTATATATCATTATATGGAGGAATACCATCTAAGTAGCCACTAAAAATCATGTGGTAGAAGAATATTTGTATGGCAAATGTTCATTCTGCATCACTAAGTGAAAAATGCAAATAACAAAAAGAATACACTGTTTGGTGTTTTTAATAAATAAGAAATGCACATATACACGTGGAAAAAAATACCAGAAGGCACATATAAAACATTAATCATAGTTCTCTTTGGTTGGAACCCAAGTGATTTTTGTTGGCTTCTTTTGTGCTGTTTTTGTGTTTTACAAGTTCTTTTTATTTCTTTAATTAGGCAAACATGATTTCAAAACATGCTGTTAAACTAATTTCATGTTCAAATGGGCATTATAGTTTAATCCATGATCTCTACCTTTACAATGCCTTAGCACTACTCAGACAAGAATTTATAAATCCAAGCATAGAAAAAGGCCGAGACAAAATACCTCAAAATGTTGACAGCGTTATCTGTGTGTGATAGTGTACAGGCGATTCTGTCTTTTCAGCTTATACTTTGTGTTTTCAAATTCCTACAGTCTGCACATATAACTGTTATAAAGAGGAAGAATGCTATTAAAATATCTGTTGAATAACTATGATTTATAAAAAGCAATATTTTCTTAATGCCTCTGTGGGAACTGGTCGATTGGGCTTTTTTCTTGACTGAATTCAGTTTATCTGGTAAGTAAATAAACTGGCTCAAAGAAAGCCCCTGTTTCTCAGACGCATCATGCCTATTTTGAGCAAAATCTAATTTCTTTTCTTTTTAACATCTTATATTCCTATTTCAGGGTGATTTTAATTTGCAATAGCAAGTTATTCAATGCTCAAGTCCTGAGCTGCCCGGGGGAAAAGAGTTCTCCAGCACAACAACTGACTCTGATGAGGCCTGAGAATCTTCCAGGCGGGTCTGGTCTCCCAGGATCATCAGCCGGATTCTAGATCAAAGGGGCTCAAGTAAACGCATTAACTTTAGACTCCCTCTCCCCACGCCTGGGATCCGCTGGACGCCTGCCCATCTGGGCCGAGACCTGCGGGCGGCTGTTTTTGAAGCAAGGGTGTCTTGAGGTCATAGCTAAAGCACCGATTTCCTTGTCTGGTAAAACAACCAGAATGTGTGTACCAACATTTCCAAGGACAGTGCTGGGCTTCTAGCAAAAGAAAAAAAAAGTTGATATTCAGGCTAGGGATAAAAAGCAAATAGAGGCCAGGCGCGGTGGCTCACACCTGTAATCCCAGCACTCTGGGAGGCCGAGGCGGGAGGATCGCTCGAGGTCAGGAGTTCGAGACCAGCCTGAGCAAGAGCAAGACCCCGTCTCTACTAAAAAATAGAAAGAAATTATCTGGCCAACTAAAAATATGTATAGAAAAAATTAGCCGGGCATGGTGGTACATGCCTGTAGTCCCAGCTACTCAGGAGGCTGAGGCAGGAGGATTGTTTGAGTCCAGGAATTTGAGGTTGCTGTGAGCTAGGCTGACGCCATGGCACTCACTCTAGCCCGGGCAACAGAGCGAGACTCTGTCTCAAAAAAAACAAAAAACAAATAGAGTCATAGGTCTATTGCTGAAGCTGAACTATTTTACAAATGCCCTAAGGCCCCTCTTCAATTCACTCTCCACCCTCCAAGCATCAGACTGGATCTTCTCCTGGACATACAATGGGCAAATGAATTTGGGAGCAGCTGACATTTCCCCCTGCCTTTTTTCTTTTATTAAAGGGCAAGAGTTACTTCTCTACTGGAAAAAGACTCTTACTGACAAATGTGAAGAATGCTGACGTGTTCTTAGAATAAGCATCATCACAGATAAGAAAATGAAAAGCGGAAAAACTGACAATGTATTTCAGTTGGTGGCAACTCAGTTGCTAGGGCCAGAAATCTGGGAATCGTCCTGGCCTTCTCTCTCTCCTTCAACCCCACCTCTAATTCCAAACTGTCGCCAAGTTTTCTCTGAACCATCCCCTTCTCCAGTTGCCTACTGGAGTCCCAGCCTGGTCTTGATGGTCTCCTAGCCCACAGCCCCCTGTGTCGTGTGCAGGGAGACCTGTGCCCAGCTCCTGGAGTAGCCCTTGTGGAATACAAACCTCACTCCTTCCTTCCCTCTTAAATCCTTTCTTCTCTTGGATAAAATCTGAGCTCCTTGATGCGGCATTTGAGGACCTCAGGGATTTAGCCCCTTCTACCACACCCACCTCCCAGCTCAAACCTCAGCAACACTGGAACTTCCTGGGTGCATCGGCGGCAGGGCCCAGTGCAAAATAAAGTTGCAGTGCCCCCTGTTCAAAACGCAAATTCAATGACAAATGAACAATTATTAAGAATTTCAAGATGGCAGCCACAATGCATTAAACCCCAAGCACGGGTCACACATCCACGAAGACGCGGGACCCTCAGGGTGTTTTCACACCAGTTTCCTTGCTCCTGCAGTGCTTTGCCTGGAATGTCCTGCCCGTTCTCCGCTTCTGCGCTACCTCGTCTTGAAGATTCATTTGGCTCTAGTATTTGTACCAAGAAGTCCCCTCAAGCTTCCCTTCCCATGACCTCACGCCCTGAGCTGGGGTGGGGATTCCTCCTCTGTGCTCCCTCTAGACCAGCGATTCCCAGGAGAGGAACCACCAACCGCCTAGGGGGGTTGTTCAAAATTAATCTGAATCCCAGTGGGCGGGGCCTAGGAATCTGCTCTTTAAAAGCTCACAGATACAGCTGTTTGCATGCTGGCGTTTGAGCGCTAACATGCTCCTCGTCAGGCTCTGTGCTCGGTTCCTCTGTTTCCTTAACATCTCGCACACTGCCTGGCAGGTCTTCCCGGATGTTTGATAACTGACTGTTGGATCCAACTTCAGGTTTGCCTTCTGCCTTCCCACCTGTGCTTCTCACCGACAACCCTGAGTCCTTGGAGCCACCGTACTATCTTTCAGGGTTAGTGCATCTCTGCATGTCCTCGGTGGCTGGGCACAGCCGGTGCTGTCCTGCCCGAGGCCCCCGAGAGCCACCGATGGGGTTGGCACTTCCTGGATGGAGCCTCCAGCTGGCGTGTGGGGGATCTTTGGCTTCCATGACTCTGCACCCCAAAGGGAGCTCTAAGCATGTGCCTTGGCTTCCTGAGGGGACCAGAAGGGAGCAGAGAGATGAGCGATGACGCCGTCGCCACAGCTGTAGGCATGAGAGCGCATCTCATTTTCTCCGTGGTTGAGGGCCCTCATGTGAGGCTCCAGGCAGGCTGCGGCCAAGGGGACAGCAAACGGCGCCACGAGGCCCCAGACTGCCAGCATTTCCTCAGCTGTCTCCCTCTTCTTCTTTAATGAAGCAGTGACATCAGGAAATGAGCTGAAAACCCAGGGGCCTGGCTCCGGCTCATGTCAGTCCCAGAGAGAGTGAGAGGCAGCCATGAGCTCAGCTGTGGCCGTTTTTACCCCGGTCCTGGCTCCCGGGCTCAGGGGGAGTGTTGATCACAGAAGTCCAGGAAGCTGTGCCCCAAGCCCCGACAGAGCCCCTGTCTCTGTCCCCTCCAGCCTTGGGCAGGCAGAGCAGCCCCCACAATGCTATGATGATGCGGGTGACAGACCTGCCCCAGCCCAAGGCCCACGTGGGGTGCTGGATATTTTATTGCAGAGATTGGGGGATAGACCCCCCTGGGGGTGGTCGGTGTGCAAACGGAGAACAGTTGGCTGGAAGACTTCGGCCACTGTTCATTCTTGTCCTCCCTGGTGGGGTGTCAGTAGTAGCAGGCACAGTGCAGCGAGCAAATGCTCACTCAGCTGTAAGCAACTTCTATGCCGGGCTCACCCTGGGCTCAGCCCCAAGGTCCCAGCGGGCCACACTCCCAAGATGACCCCATGGCCTCCTAGATGGATGAGCCCCCCAGTGGATGAGTCTCCTCCACCCCCCAGGTCTCCGCACCACCCTCCTGCAAGGGCACACCCGAGCATCAGACTCTTGTCGCTGTTTGGAGACATAAACACCAGAAGCTGGGGGACCCCTTCACAAAACCCTGGCCCCCCACCTGCTGTTTGGGTTCGACACAAAATGTTTTTGCTTTGTTTCAAAAAAATATTTTCAGTTGATTTTATGGCTGTTGTTTCAAAGCTGAGCTCTTTCTAATTAAGGGCATCATCAGATTTGGAGCCCATGCCAGCCAAACTAGGGACAATGTCCAGGCCTCAAGGAAGCCGATGCCGGGAGGAGAGCCCTGTGGTTCCCTCGGCAGGGAGGAGGACCGGTCACCCCACGGACCATTAAGCAATTGTCTGGGAGCCAGGGGTCTGCATATGGTCGCCGGCATAAGCAGATGTCTCACGGATCACGAAGCAATCGAGGCTGCTTACATAGCTGGTGCTTTAGCCACACACGATTTCGCACTGTTCCCCTGAAATTTGCCTTCAAACTCACCATCATCACCCAGTAAGAATAGTAGCTTAAATTCAGGGAGTGCTTGATATGTGCAAGGCACAGTGCGGAGACTTACATGGTCTCATTACAGCCCATAAAACCCCTGAAGTGTTGCAGCAATTAGCCCCACTTATGGATGGGGTGACTGACTGAAGCTTGGAGGTGTGAGTAACCTGTCCGTGGTCACACAGATGCGAGGGTTCAGGCTGCACGTGGTGCTGTGGCCACAGTGAACCTTGGCATGTAATGACTCCTTCAGTGACATTTAGTGCATTTTACAGCCTCCCTGGGTAGCTGTCAAGGGGCGCCCAGATCTGTGTCTTTGTACCACCCCTTCTCAGCTCTCTGTAGCACTTCCATCCACCTGTGGTGTAATAAATATGCATATGTGTGTGTGTGCATGTGTATGTGTACATATATGTGGCCTCTTTGTCCTGGGTTCAGGTGCACCCCACTTCCACAGGGACAGAGGCTCCTGTGCTTGGGACCCTTCCAGACCTTGTCCTATGTACCTCTTCATCGGGCTGCTCATTTGCATCCTGTATAATAAACTGGAAGCACAAGTGTAGCATTTTCCCGAGTTCTGTGAATCACAGTAGTGAATTCTGAAACCTGATGGGGGCTTGGATTTGTAGTTGGCTGGGGAGAGGTGTCGGTGACTTGTCTTAATCGGCTCAAGCTACTGCAACAAAACACAGACTGGTAGAAATTTCTGTTAAACAGTAGAAATGTATCACCCACCATTCTGGAGGCTGGGAAGTCCAAGATCAAGGTGCCAGCAGACACGGTGTCTAGTGAGGGCCTGCTCCTCGTACATGGCAGCTTGTGTGTGTCCTCTGGCGGCCAGAGGGGTGAACCAGCTCCTTCAGGCCTCTCTTATAAGAGCCCCAACCGTGAGGACTCCACCCTCATGACCTGATCCCTCCCAGAGGCCCCTTGTCTTCATACCATTGCAGTGGGGATGGGGTATAACGTGAATTTCAGGGGAGCACACACATTCACACCACGGCACACGGGGACCCTGTTGGTGGCTGGTGTCTGAAGTGGGGGCTGTCTTGGTGAACTGAGCCCATCACCTATGGGGTCTGGGCTAACTCCAGGTAGTTAGTGTCACAACTGAACTGACTCATAGGACACTCATTTGGTGACAGAGAAGCAGAGAACCGATCGGGGTTGCTGTTGGAAAAACCACCACACCCCGCAACTGAGCTGTGCCCTCCACGGTCCAAGGTGACACTGGACCACTGGTTCAAGAACACCAGGGGCCAGCATGGTGCCCGACACTCCACAGGTGTCGGCAAATTTCACCCCTCGCTCTGCAATTTCAGGCTCTCAACCTCCAGCTTTGGCTCCCAAGACCCCTCTCTTCATATCCAGTTGAGTTAATGAGACAAATATTCCCCGTGTTGGTTACCGTGAGTGTGGCCTTCAGATGAATGGCATTGGTAAGTTTTAGGACACATCACCTAAGGTCACATTCATAGCTGGTGACAGAGCAAGGAGCCGGCATCCTAGTCTCATCCCTGGGATGCTGTCCCTCCACCTCACTGCCTTTAAACTTTCCGAAGTGTCCTTCCTTATGTGAAGCCACGACAATTCTAGGACCAACACGAAATCCAGCAACTCGCCCTAGGTCACCTGATGCAAACGGTTTCCAGCTCTGTGTCACCCTCACTCCACGCTGCAAATTGGATTTTCCCCCAATCGACCATCCCCCTCCCACCGGACGTTGTGTCTCCCAGGTCCCTGAATTTCAAATCCTCTGTCCTCTGATGGCACAGAGAGCTGAGGGCAGGTGGGGACGGAGAAGATTCCAGAAAGGCCCCTACTGCTGTCACCGGGGCGGGCGGTTCCGGTGCATGGAGGCCGGCTGGGTGTCCGTCATCAGCTGTCTCCTCTCCCGGAAATGGCTTCCTCCAAAGGGTCTGCAGCAGCGGCAGCAGCAGCGGCAAACCACGGGTAGGCCTGCTCTGAGCCTCTGGGGTTGCTGGAAGGTGGAGGGAGGAGGGGAGGGGACACAGAGGAGGCCTGGAGAGCTGCCATCAGAGTGCGGCTGGTGACAGGAAGAATCTATTAATCTTGCGTGCAGAGCCAAATATGGTGCTGGGGCTAGGTAGGTAATAAACAATGGTCACATTGCAAACTCGACAAGGAGGGACGTTACCGACGGGAGGGAGGGCAGGCCTGACGTCACCCTCGTGTGCGGTCCTCATTGCTCTGACCCGGCCGGCTCGCCCCAGGGTGCGGGGAGCCCATATTTGTCCTTGTTGAGTCCACATGTGATTTTTTTTTTTTTTCCTTGATGTGCTCAAAGCAACAAGAGGGAAAGCGAGGCCTGCTTGTCACGTGGAAGGTGTGTTCGTGGCGCTGCCCCCTGGCCCCTGGGCTCTTGGAGGCATGAGATGGAGGGAGCCTGTTGCCCTGTCTTCACTGGCTCTGCGTGTGCCATGCACACACAGCCAGCCTCTTAGTGGCAGTGACAGCACATGTTGTCACTGGGAATGGCCAGAACTGGTGATTATGATTATTATTATTATTTTTTAGCGTGAATGGTCAAGCACACGGTATAAAAATGTGAGTTTTAGCTCTTCCAGGATAGGTGTTTGCAGGCATCTGGGGAACACACAGATGTCTGGCCCTTTCTCACAGGGACACAGGGACTTGATGACAGCTTGGCTGCAGAGACAATCGCTCACACGTGAAAGTGTGAGAATGAGCACAGCACCTTCTAGTCCCAGCGCCAAACAACCGGCGAGTCAAATAAGAGCCGCAGGGACCCAGGGAGACACGGAGCACTAGGTTCGAGCATTGGCTTCCTGAACCGGGTGGGATCTACTCCTTTTTCCTGTGCCTGTGTGTGTCTTTGGGCTTTTTATTTAACAATGAGATTTGCCTGCAGCTCGTGTCTTATATAACCAGATTAAAAATGGCAGTAAGGGACGAAGTGTCAAGTGGTGATCAGACGAGCACAGGATTTTGAGCCAGAAACAACTGGCTTTGAACCCCAGCTGTGACCCCCATCAGGCTCGAGACCTTAGAGCAGTCAACTCACTCGCTGAGCTTCTCCTTGCTTGTCCCTACAGCAGGGTTGTCCCACCCCTCAGCAGGGTTTTGTGAGAGTCAGAAATCGTCCTCCAATGTGGTAGGTTCTCAATAAATTATAGTTGCGATGGAAACAAACACAGGCTCTTCTCAACTGAGATGATGAACTCCCTGCAGGTGAGTCATCAGTCTCTTGCTTAGTGGCCAGGAACTCTCCTTCCCCTGCTGTACAGTTTTGTGGTTCGGAGCTCTTTCCAACAGGCTGTGGCTTTAAAAAAAATGCAGATAGCTCCTGCTGAAGAGTGAAATCTCTTCCCAGGAAGCCAAAGGGCATCCTGCTCTGATTAGCACTGACTCTGTCTGGACTTGGTCACAGAATGCCGAGCAGGGATCTAGACGCTGCTTTGCAACGTGACTGCCAGCCTGACATTGAGACCAGAATGCATCGCCACCGCTTTCCTGCAGGGCATCCTCGAGGAAAAGCCACTGAAGCCTTCAGAAAAAGCCTCGGCAGGGGTCCACAGCCCGCAATGTGGGTGCTAGAAGTGGGGGTGACCAAGACCAGGCTGGCTCCTGGGCTTCCCCGGAAGCGACAAGCTTCCCAGTGTGTTGCTGAGGACAATGTGGCTGCCACACTTGGTGCAGGGAGGGATGGTCACCATATGCATTCCTCACCCATCGCGCATGTCGATTTCACCCATTTCTGTTTACTCTCCGCGATCACTGTCTGAATGAAAAATCAAGACATCCACATGCATTTGCTTCGTGATGTCCACGAAGAAAAACTCTAAATCCTTTGTCCTAGAAGAAAAATATCTGTGAGGCCATCAGTCCAAGCTTTAAATGTCACAGAGAGAATCGTATAGCTCTGCTGGACCAAAGCTGTGACATGAACGATGTAAAAATGGGAAATGAATTAGGATATCCGAAAAGCCAGGCAAGCCATTATTAATGCAAGAGTAGGAGTCAGCCTAAAATACTACTTAACTTTAGTTGTAAGTCTGCAATTCATATTTCTCCCATAACCAAGTGACATTAAGAATAGTATATTAAATAAATAAATAAAGAATAATGGAAGAATCTGACGATTGTCATTTATCACCCATAAAGATCCACACTTCAACTCCATGGCAACAACATCAGTGATCTAAATGTTAGCAAGTGGAGCACATTATAAACATTTAGTTATATATTATGATCACCATGAAGTCATTACAACGGAAATAAAAACTGTTTTTTATCTGAACTATTAATATTCATCAAATGTTAATGAAAATACCTAACAAATAATTATGAAAAACACATTGCTTTAGTAATAAAGATGAAAGAGATGATAATCATGGTGAATATTTAATCTGCAAAATAAAGAACATACCATTAATAAGACTTAATTATGTCACTAAATATTTAATTTTACTTTCGCTACTAAATTTTGCTTGCACGCTGCATATTTTAAATGTAAAAAGCTTCTTAATAAGATTTGTCGTTTCAGCAATCTCAGATGCCAGACCATTTAAGTTTGACTTACTGTCTTCATCAAATTGGTCAAACATCATTTTATTTATTATGAAGCGAAATGAACAGCCTTCTTTGCCGTTCACTATAAGCTATGCTTTACCCAGAAGGGACGTTAATAATTGATTCTAGGTTATACCCACAAAAATAATATTTTCTAATGGCAAATAAAAATAATTACTTTCCTTTTCCATTTTTTTTTTTCGGTGAATATCACCATTTCCCACATTTCCTATGGTTTGTGTGGGAGAATATAGGTCTGAGCTTGCTGTAGAGTAGGGTCCACGTCGCTCACAATTAGATCCCTTCATTTTCTCACAATCGACCCTCCTCACTTTAACTACCCCTTCTGGAGAAATCTCATTTCATATGTTTAGGATTGCAGAGAGCAAGTGAGGTTCCTGGTTCTGTGGACCAGCACAAGGGCAGCCCCAAATCTCCCGACCTCACCTTAGCACGTGTGCAGCGGGGTTGTCCTCAGGTGCTCGGGCTGGGGCCAGGCTGTCTCCCATCTTCTGTGTCCCTTTACTGCCTGGGCCCGTGATGACCTGAAGCTCGGTGGGAGGAGCACAAGGACCCTATGGTGGCCGGGACAATATGAAGCAAATGCACGAGGATGGGTCTCCTGGCAAAGTTCTCTCACCTGTGAATCTGCATGTCCCATCCAGCTCCAGTGGCTGGGCAGGCTGCTGAGGCCATCGGGTAGGTGCTCACCCTAGGCTTAGCCTTTGCCTACTGAGACGTACAGAGCTCTTTGTTGGAAGAGGAGGGAGCATCCTGGCATGGTTGCTCGGGAGGGACCAGGAGGGAAGCCGGACAAGGCGCAGGGGACCGACCGACCCCACTGGCCCAGGACCGAGGGCCTCTCTCAGGATGTAGGGATTTTCAGGGCTAAAACCAAGGATGGTCACCCTCAGAGCGTCTCTGACCCAGGAGACTCCAAACAGTGCAGGGTGAGACCTGGAGGGGAAGACAAATATAACTGCTTGGAAAGGCCTCCTTCTCCCCCGGCCACAGCAGGAAAGCACTGGAACAGGCAGGGAAGAAACCAGAAGCCCCAAGGAGAAATACAATGCTTCTTCCATCCTTGGGCATAAACAGGGGTTTGGAGCTCCGTCTTTCATCCGGTTAGGAATTCAATTACCTGATCTCCAGGGATTTTTGGAGGCTGGAGCCCCCAGACATCCTGGGCGCGGAGGCTGATTACTATGCCAGGGCTGCTGTGGCTCAAAGTTTCCCAGTCGCCAGAAACATGCTCCTCTTGTCGCTCCCTTTCCCTCCTGGTGGTCGGAGCCTGACTTGCATTCAGAACTGGCCCTACAGGCTGCAGAGTCACCATCTGCCTACTGGACCCGCAGGCCCATCTAGACTCCCGGGGCAGCTGCACTTTCTTCACAAGAACACGCTGGGAGTTTTCAGATGGGCCATTGTGGTTGGTGCTAACATTTTAATGTTGTAAGAACCAACAGTGACCAGGATGATAACAGGGCAGGTCTCCTTGACACATCACACTTGTCTCAGGTGGGAGTCATTTCCGTGATGTCCCCAGGTTGCCCATCCGTGCCGTGACGGGGGGAGCCAGGCAGCCCCGGGGCTGTTGGTCCTGTGCTGGTGTTGGGGGGTGTTCCTTACTCCAGAGGGGTTCGGTCTGTGCAGAGGGTTAAGTGCACAGGCTGACGTTCATCTTGTCGGTCAGCAAGAGACTGATGACGTGTCCCCAGGGGATTCGGAGACTGAGACTTGCGACTTCAGGAGCCCCTGAAGGTCTGATCACTCTGAACTGCCTTCCTCCCTCCGCCATTTTGCATTGTTTTCAGGGTCTGCTCAGGATGGCATCTTCCACGACGTCCTCCTGGCCTCCTCTGTGAGGTGGGGCTTCTGCAGGCTCACCTAGCACTCTGTGCACAAATCCATCCTTGCCCTTCCTCCTGGAAGTACGGTGGCCCCTCGAACAATGCAAGGGTTGCTGCACTGACCCTCCATGCAGTCGAAAATCCATGAAAACTTAATTCCTAATAGCCTACTGTTGACAGGAGGCCTTCTTGATAACATAAACCATCCGTGAACACATATTTTGTACGCTATATGTGCTATATGCTATATTCTTACAATAGAGTCAGCTAGAGGAAACACATGTTATTAAGAAAATACATTTTCTGCTCAATAAGTGGAAGTGGATCGTCATACAGGTCTTCATCCTCATTATCTTCACATGGAGTAGGCTGAGGAGGAGGAGGAGGAAGAGAAGGGGTCGGTCTTGCTGTCTCGGGGGTGGCAGAGGCAGAGGAGAATCTACATACGTGTGGACCTGCACGGTTCGAACCTGCATTGTGCAAGGGTCAACAGCAGAGACTCTCTCCTTCTCCAGACATGGGACTTTTAGGGAGAAGGGGCCCTGTCTCTTCATCTTTGTTTCCCCAACAGCTAAAATAGTGCTTTGTTCACAATAAACAACCACTAAATGCCTGCTGAGTGCTTTGAATAATGGAGGCCTCCTTGCCTTTCTTTGAATCAGAGCTCAAGGGACTACCACTTCCAAGAAGTTTTTGGGTTAACAAAAGACACCTTCGCCTTTCCCTATGACCCTCGCCCTCTCTTATTTTTAGAAATAGTTAATGTGGCATAATTAATAATAATATCTAATATTGATTAAGCGCTTACAACCTGCCAGGCACTGCTGCAAGCACTTTCCTTCTCACAACAACCCACGGAATTAAGTTCTATTAACATCATCCCCACTTTGCAGATGATGAAACTGGGAAACTGAGGCACAGAGAAGTTAAGAAACTTACTTACGTTGACATGTATCAAAAGTGGAGGAGTCAAGATCAACCCCATCCAGTCTGACTTTAGACTTGCTTACTCACGATGCTGTGCTGTCTGTGAGTTTTATTTCGGCTGCATGTTGAATGAATGACTAAGACCTCCAAAGTGGTGCTGTCCAATAGAACTTTCTGGAATGCAGAAATACTCTTCATCTGCACTGCCCAATCAGGAGCCACCAGCCACATGTAGCTATTGAGCACCTGAAATGTGGCCAGCGTGTCTGAGAAAATAAATTTCCAAATTTTAGTTAATGGAAATTTAAATAGCTACATGTGGCTAGGGGTTACTGTATTGGACAGTGCAGCTCTAGGGAGAGAAAGGACATTTTTACAAGATTTTTTTATTTTTAATTATTATGGGTACATAGTATTTGTATATATTTATGGGGTACATGCGGTGTTTTGATACAGGCATATAATGGGTAATGACCAAATCAGGGTAATTGGAGTACCCATCACCTCAAGCAGTTATCAATCCTTTGGGTTAGGAACAGTCCTATTCCACTCTTTGGTATTTTAAAATATGCAATAAATTATTGTTAACTGCAGTCACCCTATTGTGCTACCAAATGACTTGCTAGGACATTCCTCAGCTTGAGAAAACACCTTTGTCTCCTTCACACCCACATCACAACAAAGTGGAGTTGGTCAGGTACCAGCATGGCCTTGGCCTCTGTCTTGCACACGACCCCCCTGGGGTTCACTCGGGGCACCGGCTGTGGAAACTCACACTGTTTTCCAGCTGCACGCAGAGCCCTTGGCACCCTGTCACGTCTCTGCTTTCAGTGGCACCAACATTTCTTTCTGGAGTGAGCTGCTCCGTCATTCCTGTGAGGAAGGCAGGCGACAAAACCATGACACAGAAAAATGGCCTCGTCCCTGCAAGACTGTTCCCAGCGGCCACAGCTCCGCCAGGTGCCACGAAGCTGACCACGCTCAGCGGCCTGGGGATTCTTTTCCTGGTGACAATCTTTGCTTCGGGGGGTGGCGGGGGGCAGGGGGGGCAGGTTCGACACCCAGGCTTACAGGGGAAGGATCCTGCTGTCTGACGGTCCCCAACCCCTCCCATAATCGTAGGGTTCAACCTCCTCTGGGTGCGGTGACTTATTTCCTCCCATTGTAGCTGGAAAGTGCTATAGTATGCCTTTTTGATGATTCAAAGGTGTTATGTGCCTTTTACTCTTTCCTCTCCAAATCCAGCCCTCTCCTTTCTCTGTGCTGCTTTTATACCAGTTTCCATAGTAACAACCTCTATTGTATCCCTGACTGCGAAGAGAAATCATGCAGATGTTCGTAGAGATCCAACACCTTCCAGGAGCTATTTTGATGCACCGTCTCCTTATCTCCCTGCGCTAATTTTCTTGTCCCTCTCTTCTCTCTGCAGCTGCCCGTTCCCCCAAATACCTACAAGCCCTTTAGTATGGCTCCTCCCGTCTTCTCTGGGAGCCCGGGGGGTGGGCAGGGAGAAGGAGAATGCTGCCGGAGGAGGCAGGGGTCTCATGAGGAATCTTACTCTTTCAGGTGGCTTCAGACCCAATGACAGGCGCCAGTCCCAGACAGGACGTGCTAAACACAAGAGCTCCAGGGAGCAGAGGCAAAGGCACCAGGGATCGCTCTCCCGTCGCCCTGGGACATGCATCCTTAGCAGAAAGCTCGGTATAAACAGAGCCCGCCGTGGCCATCTTTACTATGAACACAGCCTCACACACACTCAGCTCCGCCCCAGCCCCGGGAAGAGCTCACGACCCTATCTGTGGAGTTGGAGGGTCTGTCTCAGCTCTGTGCATTTCCCTTGCAGAGATCAGCACCTTTCCTTGCTGGGGTGCAGGGCCAGGCAGAGATGAAAATACAGCACACACACCTACACACACACACACACACACACCTGGGCTTTGAAGACCCACAACAACGGAATTGTCCACCTTCCCTCCGGCAGCCAGGCTCAGCTGGCGACCTGGGAAGGCAGGAGGAATGGGGGCTTCGTCAGTCATCCGCCGAGACATTGCTGGCAGAGTTCTTTGCCCACCATTCCTCCTTGGAACTGGACATGATTCTTTTGATTACACAAGCCTGACAGCCTGATCATAATAAACACGTAAGTGAAGAGAACCTATTCCTTCCCAGCAGCATTATTTATGCACCTAAAGCAAAGGCTGGGCTATATTTAGCATATGATGTCAGCGGGTTGTTTGGATTCTTGGAAACTGGCAGGAAGCCACCGCTCACATGATATATGAAATCACTGATAAATGCTTCTTTTCACCAAAAGAAAAACAGCTTAACAAACGCGGCCCTTTTCCGCTTTCATCTTCCCTCCCTCCCTCTCCTGCACCATCCTTCCTCCCAGCCGGGCCCTCTCTCTCCTCCTCCTCCCCCCGCCCCTGCCACGTCTGGGATTTGTCTTTCTGTGGCACAGCTCAGCGGAGCCTGTGAAGTGGAAATGAGTTGCTCAGTATCACAGATCAAAACGAGGCTGTTGGGATGCTCAGGATGTTTTTTTTCCACCCTCTCCTCGAGCCTGGAAGGCTGCCAAAGTGCTCGTGAATCAGACGCACATGCACAAAAAGGCAAATCTATACAGCAGTGGCTTTATGGGGCCGGGTATTGATGGCGTAGCACCAGCTCTGGGTTGCTGTTTTGCAGGCGGAGATGGGAAATAGATAGTGATTCAGGATTGCCATTAAGTGTGAAAACAGCCCCTGTACAGATTGTGCGCAATAAACCAAGTGCAGAGAGAAGCCGTAAGAGGCTCTGGATTTGCCACACTGCATCAGCCTCGAGGCCCATCAAGTTCAAGCTCCTGATAGGTGTGGCGGTTAATACCTGGTGCCTGGGACAAATCTCGCTCTGTCTTGCTCATCCTGCACTTGGTCTGTTCTGCAAAGCTGTCGGAGGGCTTGGGCAGGGTTGTGTGTCTGTGTGGAATTGAATTAATTCTTGCCCTCCCGTGGAGATCAGTTTATAGGGCCTGAAGCACGCAATTTAATTACCCTTATCTTAGCTCGTGTAAAAACCAACACGATCATTATTGATCACGGATTCATCCGGTTCCTGCATCGGCTGTAACATTTAACTCAGTGACCCCCTGCAGGGCCTGGGAAATGGGGGAGCAGCTGCTCCCAGGGGGGGTTTATTTACATTTATTTGTCCTCAGCTTCATCCAGTGGCCTCCCGTCTGGCATTAGACGACATTGTGAAGACAAGGACAGGGCTGTGTCCGGCCCTTTGTTATCCTGGAGACCTTGACGATAGTCCCTTCTAACACATGCACTGTAGAGGCTGAGCAACCCCAGCGTGGTGACACTGGCCACGGCCCTGCGAGAGTTTGGAAAGTACCACCGTGACACTGGCTGCCACCGGCCTTTCGTCCACACCTATGGGTGCGCCAAGCTCCCCGAGAATGCCTGTCTGCACCCTGCAGGGGAGAGGGAAACAGAAAGGAAGGGGGAGGCAGTGAGAGCAAAGCAAGTCTGTGCTGCTTTGGGGGCAGCTGCCTGGATTCCTACTGGGGGGAGGAACAGATGGGTGGAGCGATGAACAGACAGATAGATGGACGAGGGGTG
Organism: Lemur catta; assembly: GCF_020740605.2. Taxonomy (NCBI): domain Eukaryota; kingdom Metazoa; phylum Chordata; class Mammalia; order Primates; family Lemuridae; genus Lemur; species Lemur catta. Next base: position 8,413,546 of record NC_059152.1, on the reverse strand, counting down.
GACGCAGGCATGTGTCCATTAATCAGTCAGTGAGAAGTCCCCCAGAATGGACACTGGCCGTAGGGAAAAGCTGTTCTTCCACCCAGTCTTCTACTAATAATCAGCGTTCACCTGGGGCTCCGTAACAGGAACCGAAGAGGAGCCGAGATCTTTATCTGAGTTGGGATCAGTTTTTTCTGTCCTAAAATGAGTGGCGTTGGACACAGACGACCTGTTACATCACTTCCAGCCTCTGAGATGCTAAAGCTCCGACACATCCCCTCGGGGTGAATGCACTCCTTTCGGGGCAGTGACTGCCCTGTCCCCCTTGGGCCCCAGGTGAGGTGAGCGGGCTCTGCCTTGCAGCAGGGGTCCTGTCCTCAGACCAGGTGCTTACGTGGGGTGCTGGGGCATCCCTGGAGGGGCGGCAAATACACCTCCTCTGGACGAACACGTTCCCTCGCAGACTTGTCCTAGCTCTCCAGAGGGCCAGGATAGTGTTTATACTGACGATGACCATTTCTGTTTTATGCAAAACCAGTGCTTTTTGGCCCAAGCCGCCCAGGAGGTTTCTCATCATTCCTAGCAGCCCCGGATCGCACATGGAATGGCCGCGTGGCCTGTGGCGGAGCGGCACGTCATGGGAACAAACAACCCACTTGCCCATCCTGGGGCCGAGTCGGCCCATGGTTTCCCCAGCGCTGTGCTGCAGACGCGGCCTGTCCCAGTGTGTCACCTTGGAGGAGGTGTTGGAAGACCAGGCACAGGTTAAAGATCGTACTGTCCTCACAGTTCCCTGGGGAGAACAGGGCACGCCTTGCAGGGCTGCACGGGGACGTACCCCGGTCACCCAGGAGGCAGAGAGGAAGGAAAAGGAGGGCAGGAGCCCTTATGGTGGTCTCCATGGGAAGGAGTGGTCAAGGCAGGTCATTGCATTGGCTTAGGATTGGTGAGCGACAACAGAAAGTGACGCCTCCACGAAATTCATGTTCACTCTGACTGTTGGAGTGTAGAGTTGAAAGCTATCTGAGGACTCCAGATGTCTGTGAGTGTGTTAGTCAGGGCCCGCCAGAGAAATGGAATCAACAGAGAGAGAGAGAGAGAGAGAGTGTGTGTGTGTGTGTGTGTGTGTGTGTGTACATGCATGCATGCACGTGTTGAGAGAGAGAGAGACAGGGGGAAGGGGGAGGGAAAGTGAGAGACATTTTAAGGAATTGGCTCATGCAATTGTAAAGGCTGGCAAGTCCTAAATCTGCAGGGCAGGCAGCAGGCTGGAGACCCAGGGAAGAGCTGGCGTTGCAGTTCAAGGCCATCTGCTGGAAGTGTTCCCATCTTCCTCTGGGGAGGTCAGTCTTCGTTGTGTTTGAACCTTCAACTGATTGGACAAGGCCCACCCACGTTACGGAAGATAACCTGCTCTACTCCGAGTCCATTGATTTAAATGTTAATCTCATCTAAAAACACCCACACGGTGACATCCAGAAGGATGTTGGACCACACATCTGGGCACCGTGGCCCAGCCAAGTTGACACATGAAATTAACCATTGCAATAGACAAGTCACAGTTTGCTTAGGTTAGCTAAGAGGCCCTTGGGTAGACGTTAAAGCATCGCTTTAAGAAATTAAAAGTGCGGTTAATACGCAATCATAGCTTACAGGGGTAGCTCTTAGGCAGCAGGATGTCTGTGGTGACCTCACCCCCAGCACCTTCACCCAGGTGACCTCACGACTACCTCGGGAAAGCAGCTCATAACCTAGCAAACAGTCACCCCCATGGTCTCCCTGACTTGCACTACAGCTGGCGAGGTCAGCATTATCATCCTCATCTCAGAGACTAGAGGACGTTCACGGACAGGCCAGATGACGTGGGCCAGGTGAGATGACGTGGGCCAGGTCAGACAACCTGCAAGTGGCGGAGGTCAGGCTGGACCCCAGTGCCAGGAGCTGGCGGTTGGTCAGCGAGCAACTGCTAAGTGCCAGGCACTGCTCTGCCTGCCGCACCTGTGCTGATTTTCCAAACAGCTCAGTGCGGGAGCCATTACTGTGTAACAGGCAGGGAAACTGAGGCACTCTCCGCGCATCACACAGGGAGGGCTGAGAGCTGAGGCCAGGCTGGAGTCAGTATTTTCATCCCCTCGCTCCTGCCGCCCCCACAGCCTAGGCGATGCCAGCTTCTCCCCCGCACCCCACCTGGGTGCACTGCTGCACACGCGCAGCCGCGGCCTGTCTTTGGACCCCGCGGAGCCAGTGTAACGAAGGCTCTAAGGAGGTTTGCATGAAGATTTGGAAACGGAAAACAGAGAAACCCCTGTCCAGGGCTGGCCCCAGGCATTCCAGCTTATCAGAGGGGCTCTGGGGCCTTGCTTTCCTCTGGAGCACCATCTGCTCTCAGAGTGGGGGCCCTTTTTGTTCTGTCCCCACACTGCACACCGGGCCCTGCTACTGCCTTCCCCATGATCTGCCAAAGGTGGGAAACATTCATTCGAGAAGCTTTTACTGAGTGTCAGGCACTGTGATTGGGGCCAAGGAGAGAGAGGTGAGGACAGTGGCCCTGTGCCCACGGCGTGCACAACTGCACAGCCAAACAGAAGAGACGGAGCCACCAACCAGGCCGTACCACTCCCATGACGATTTGGCCAGCCCCGCCTCCCCTGTCAAGGCCTCTGGAAAGTACCCTGGATGCACCGAGTGAGGCGTCAAGGGATGCTGGCAGCTCTGTGGGGAGGGAAAAGTTGACCTGGGGCCAAAAGGACAGGAGTCTGCAGATGGAGCAGTGAGGCAGGGGCAGCCAGGCGGAGGGAACAGGACGTGCAAAGGCACGGAGGCACGAGTGCCTTCGGTTCCGCTCAGCTGGAGCATACGGCACACGGGGACAGGGCTAGATGGTGAACAGCCTGGTGTCCCGCCGAAGAGCTTGGATTTGTTCCTCTAGAAACACCGTGCCCGGCCCCTGTGCAATCTCGTCATTGTTTCAGAAGCCCCGTGAGCAACGTGGGAAGGTCTCTGCGGTGCCCTGGGGAGTTGGGAGTCTTGCTTGGTGCTCAGTCCCGGGAAGGAGCCTGGGGCTGGATGCTGGCCCTCGACCTCCAGGAATTTACAGTCTAGGTGAGAGCAAGATTAAGTACTGAAACATTAGCGGCCATCCCCAGGGAGAAAAATTAAATGTCAGGCAGCGTGGCCGTGACAGTAAATGCGGTGAGAGGTGGTGAAGGGATGGGATTAGGGCGCGTCCACGGGCAGATTCATAAATCAGAAAAAGTCATCGCTTCCTGCTGCTGAACTGGGCGTGGCCATCCCTACTGTCCCCTCCGTGAGCCTCTGTCCTTTTCCTTAGAGGATTTTCCAAGCACAGACTCACGGCTCCCTTCAGCCTGGAGGCTGTTTTTTTTCCCTTTTGGCTCAGACCTATTAACTGACCCTTCTCCAAGCTGAATTTCACCTTCCTCGCTAGACCTGACCAGTTCCCAGCGCATTTAGGTCCATCCCGGGTTTCAGACCCTCCTGTTTTTTGGGTTTGCCTGAAACCACCCCAATTCCTTCACTTAATACAGCCTGGGGGATAAAGATATTCTAATAAATGCTTGCATGATGGAGATGTCAAATGTGAGGTTTTGTGTTAAAAGCAGCTCTCTATTTCTGCCAAACCTGGCAATTTATTATGAATTCCGTTGACTGCGCTTGTTTGTACCCGGGAGAGAAGCCCTTGAATTGTTGATCAGTGTTTCCAGTGTTGTCACCGCAGAGCAAAGCGGTGCCTTTGTGTGTGTCTATCACAAACACGTTAGGCACACACATGTCCCATCTTCTCCCTTACGCCGCGCAGGCAGGGTGATTGAAACACGACATTTTAAACTCAAAAGCAAATTGCAGCAAGGAATTAGTGTGAAATGACTCTCCTCCTTTCAGGGCTGCTTTTTAAAAGTCAGCAGCAGCGCCCGGGATGAAAGTTGGCCTGTCAAACAAGTCCATTCAAGCTTGCCATTCCGCTGTCATTTGCCCGACGGGCTTGTGCTAAAGAGCAAGGATAAAAGAAAAAAAAAAAAATCTGCCAAAAATAGTGGCACTGAGAAGCCTACACTACGGCGAAGCCAGGTGCCAGCGCTGCCCACCGCGAGGCTCTCTCTGATAGGACTGCCGCCTCTCGGGCTTGTTCTGACAGGGATGTCGTGTTCCAGGGTGTGTGACCTCAGGTTTCAGCACCAAAGAGACTCGCAGAGGAAGGATCGCAAAGAGCTCCATCTGTGAATCCCCGAAGAAAGGGAAGGGAGAACAAAGTTGACACTGAAAATCTTGACTCTCCGAACAGCGTGTTCAGACAGCCCCAGAGCGGACAGGTTTGCTGCAGGCCTGGGACTCGCCCGGGGCCGCTGCAGCTTGGAGATTCATCTAGAAAGAATATAACGAGCTGCCTTCTCCCTGGTGCCCTTGTTACTCCCTGTGCGTGCTCTTTCTGGGCCTGCAGTCCCCTGGGTGGTAGCCCAGGGGCGTGGAGAGGGAGCGCCCCTTAGGAGCTGGGGAGTGACTGAGGCCCAGGAGGAAATGGCAGCAAATCTGCCAACTGGCGTGAGCTGCTGGAGAGGCCCCAGGAGCCGGGCAGCACGTGCTCCGGAGCAGAGGGGTCGTGTGCACGCCCTGTTCCCAGCCCCGATCCCGGCCCTGTTGCCAGCTGTCAGGGGGGTGGGCAGGCTGACTTCCTACCTCCGTGCCTCCGCCCTTGGGGGGACGTTGGATGGTCTCTGGGACACCCCACCTGTGACCTGCCTGGGAGGGTTATTGCGCTGGGAGGTGAGACAGATTCAGACTTCGCTGTTGCAGCCAACGTTTATCATGCTGCTGGGGGGAAGGTGCGTCCGTGGACCGTCCTCACCACCCCGACAGGTGGGTCCCCCTAACTCCAGTTTAGACATGAGGCCATGAAGTCCCAGAAAGGTTAACTAACACGGCCCAGTTGACGCCGTGAGAAACAGTTAAGCCAAGAACGAAATCCAGGTCTTTGGGTTCTAAGTCCAGCGTCTTCCATAAAAGGAAGTTTCCCAGCCTGTTTCAGAGGCGACGGCTGCCACGCGGATGCTGTCTCTTTTCACCGCTGACGTGTCACAGCTCCGGACGGAGATGTCCGTGCCCATCTTTCTTGTCCTTATGATGGCCCACCACCCGTTTGCCACGAGGGATGACAACTCACACAGTGAAACCAGATTGTAAAGTAGTTTCGAGTATTTCTCTGGCAACCATGAGACCTGATTCGTGTTTTTGTTGATAAAGACGTCCCGTGGAACAGCCGAGGGGCTGCGTGAGGACTGCAACGCGGTGCACTTGTCACAGCAGAGGGTCTCAGCGGGACCTCAGCTTAAGGGCAGTCTGCTGTTTAGTGGACCCCAATGACAACAGTGATCATCATTGCCATTATTATTATCATTGTCATTGTCACCGCTAGACCTTATGGCTGTGCCGGTGCTCTGAGCACTCGCTAATTAGAGCGTTTACCTGGGCCCGGCTTGCCCTGTCCTTGCCTTCTATCTTCTGTGTCACTTGGAACAGACTCTTGTAAGCAGAGCAGTCCCTGGGGACGTTTCCCCGGAGGATGCTTTTCTTTGGCATCCTTAGACAGCTGTCACGCTGTCCCAGTTGTTTTTTAAGAAGGAAGTCCCCAGGGTTCCACCGAGGCAGACTGGAAGTTGACCTCCCCCTGCCATGTTGATCGGTTCACTTTCGTTTCCCCGTGGAGAAGGGGTGCCAACCCCTGGGTGCCCACGGGCAGATCCTGGCAACCTCAGCCTTCCAGCTCAGCACCTGTTGTTTTCTACCCAGAACATGTGTTTGGACACGTAAGGATTTCAGTGGTTCCTGCAAAGCAAACTTCTCTGGAGGAGCCTGGGACCTCTTCTGTCCGGACCAGCTCCACACCCCCACGGGGCATTCTGTCAACAAAGCGTTTTAAAGGGGAGCGCATAGGTAATGCACTAGGAAGGGTAGTGGGAGGGAGGGAATCATTCAGCACTTGAACCTAAACTTGATTTGCCAGGTACGGTTAAGCAACTTCTGTTAGCTATTACTCCTGAACATTCTTAGGGGGCGGGGAGGAGTTGTCTTCCATTTGAGAATAAGGAAACCAAGAGACAAACGTCTTCAGGGACACATCCGTGGAGTGAGAAGGGTCAGAGCCCTTGGCAGTGAAGCGTCGCCCTTAGCCACTGTTGTCTTTCATCCCTGGGCACCCAGCAAACACACTGCGGGGGATGATTCCAGAGCGTGGCTTTCATTGAGGAATTCTCTAAAATATTAACTCGCTAAGGGACAGGGTCTTGGTCACTCTCACACGGCACATGCAGGCGCAGAGGGGTCAGTGATGGGCAGCGGATCACAGAATGAGCTAGAGCCCGGTCAACATGGACAGAGAAGGCTTCTTCCTCCCATCTACTCCCTGGGCTGGCTTTGAAGAAAGATATATTTTTAAACACAAGCCTCATAGAGAAAATGTATCCTAGCGTGTCCCCATAGCCTATTAATGGGGCAATTGTTGGCAGCCGGCACCATCAGCCCGTGCTAAGGGTTGTGTGTTCTCAATTTTTATTTCTATTCTTGTCCCCTGGCATATGATAGGGGTTGCTGTCCCCAGAGACTGCAGGGTACTGATGAAAAAGGTTTCAGTAGGTTCTCGTCTGCTCTCAATTTCAGAACTCAGACTTTGTTCAGACCTTCGGCCTATGGGTCTGTGCTCGCTTAATTCTTCACCCAGACTCCATGTAAACAGCCCGATGCTCCCCACAAGGCTGGCCCTGGGGTGAGAAGGGGCTAAAGTCACAGAAAGTCAGCCGCCGTTTCATTGCCACCGCACCCTGGCCTGACTTCACAGCGGCTTCCCGGGTTGAGAAAATCCAACTGCAAGTACTTCATTTCCCTACTTTGCAAAGGACAATAGCTATCCTGGTGGCAATTTTGCTTGTTTTCGGGTACCGTGATTAGGATTTATTTCCTTAGCTAGAGCAAATAAAGGGGCCTTACAACTCCTAATTAGAATCACTCCTCTTTAATTTATTCGGGATATCCTGCTGAATGGTACTTGCATCACCCAGTATTATTATTATTGCTGTTTTTTAAAAGCCATTTCTGACCAGGGTGGCTGAAGGAGACGCCCTTTGTCTGCCTCTTGTGGCCCTGGCCCTTGCCAAGGGCACTGTTCCTGCGCTGTGTGTTTATTTGAGTTGTGTAATATAAACAGCTCCAAGGAGATGGGCTCCTGCACTTTTGTTTTTAGACTCAGACTTCAGTTGCCCGCTGCAGAGCTTGTCGCTTGGGTGGTTTCCTCCAGCATTCTCTGCTTTGCTGCTGGAGAACAAAACAGCCCTGCCTTGACCCTTCTGGGGGACCAGCCCTTTCCTCTGAGCGGCCCAGCAGTGAAAGTGAGGGGCGGCAGATGCTGGCCTCCTCCAAGGCTTGGCCTTGCACAGAGTGGAATCAGGGGTGGGTCCAGACTTTCTCTGTAGTTTCTTCGTTCGTCTATGTCAGGAGCAGCGCTAGAACATTGAAAACATAATTCCGTGTTGCACGTGGCTTTACACCGGACTTTTCAGGAATGCATCAGATGGGTAAAACACATGTGACTATGGTTAGGCAGAAAGTTCAAAAGGTACAGGAGACATCAGCTCCACATTATTTTACTGTTCACATCCGCTCAAGGCAAACAATTTCAAAGCATTTCATTGCTAATTAGACCAAGCTCATGGTTTATCCCCCACCCTGATGGCTCCACGCAACGGAGAAACTCTAGGCATCTTCTCGCTCCGAGTTTGGCTTGGCACAATGGCATTGAAGGCACAGTTGGGTTGTTATACATTTTTAGTAACTGGTTTCTTAAAACAACTCTCCAAGGGTTGAGTCACTTATTCCTTTATATACCCGTAGTTGTCTTAAAGCAGATAAGTAGTTTCAGAAGAGTCACTGACTCTAAAACGTCTGGTTGCAGGCCTCCATCCCCGCCTGTGACATTTCGTTTTGCAATATGCCACCTCTCTCTCTCCAATCACCCCAACACACAGGCGCACTATCTGCCAGGGTCACCCGCCAACCTTGGGGAAAGAAAGACATTGTTTTCATCCTCAGGCTGTGAGTGTGGGGGGCGGGGAAGAAGGGGTTAAAGAGGTGGGAGGCATTGAGGTTTCGGAGAAGCAAGTCCCTGGGGAACGGGGGTGTGGGGGTGGGGCCCCCAAACGGCAGGAATGATTTTGAAGGGAGCAGGGGGAGAGACTCTGGCAGCTACGTTTTACACCATTGCATTCCCAGAGCATTTACAAAAATAAATAAATAAATAAATGCAGCAAGGAGCGGGGAATAAATGGAACTGGAGATTTGTGCATTAAATACTTCAAGATCTACCAAGCGAAGCCCAGCCGGGGCCTCCAACAAAGCCACGCAGCAGCCTCTTGTCTCTTCGAGCTTTTCAGAATCTCGATGCATTTTTCCCGGCAGCTGCAGCAGCAGCAGCAGCTTCCAACTCTTGGCCTATTCTCTGATTTACCAAGTCCCCAAAGCCACCCTCCTGTCTCCTGCATCTCTCTCCTTCAAGGTCGCATTCCAGGGCTCAGGGCTTTGCAGCCCGATGAGAGCCTCCGCCCGCAGCATCCCTCCCTTTGGAGGTAGGGAGGGGAGCGGGTGCGGAGCCCAGAGGAAATCTGTGCAGGCCTTGACTTTCTCACACATATTTCAGATGTGCAGGGGTGTGATTGTAAACAGCGTCTTCAGAGCCGGCCTCCCCGCCTGTGTCCTGTTCGAGTCACCCTAGGGGTTCCAGTAATAGGGCGTAAAGCAAACAAAGAAAAACAGTAATCTGGTGTTCCAATTGCATTTTTTGTTTTTAGAAAATGTTAATGATAGGTTATTTGATTACCCTAGGTTTGGCTCCGCTCGTTCTTTATTAAGCACATCTGGTATTTAGTAACAATATAAGTAGCAGGAGTTTTTTTGGCACTTGAAAATAAGCTCATCCAATGTTGCCATGCAGTTTGGAAACCCGTCAGTGAGGCCAGCCAAACTTGCGGAGATACAAGACTTTTTCTGCAGGCTGGGCAGCTGGCCAGGACAGCTAAAAAATGTGAATTGGCTAAGAACTGCTGCCACGCAAACACTTCTGGAAATTTCTGTGCTTGGGCCTGCCAAATCCATTATGCACAACATGAATTACAAGAGTTTCTATCTCTCCAAGCAGTTGCTTTTTGAGCTTAATTCTCCTATACGCTTTATGAAACACACACACAACCAAAATGAGAAAAACACCCAAAAAATCCACTACCATTTTTTTTTTTTTTGTCTTTTTCCATTTGGGTTGCCAAGCTCACAACTTTTCCTGAATTAGGAGAAATAGCCTCAAACTTTGGTTTGAATTACATTCAGTCTAACATGTGGGAGGGAACTGTGCTTCCTGGAAATTCTAGAAAGGAAGGATGTTTCGCATAATGGAGACAGCCCAATATCTAGGTAGGAAAAACAATAAAATGCAACAAAAGAGCTTGGAAGGGGAAAAACATATACACCCCGTGCATGTCTGGCCACTGGGGCTTTGGTCTTGCTGAAGGGCTTGGATCAGAAAGGAACTCTTGAGCAGAACTGCCCTTTCTGTGCTTGGGACCGTACCCCTGTTAGGAGGCGTGCTTACCATGAAGCCCTGGGTTCCGGCTCACAGTCTTAGCAGACTGTCAACCATTCGGGCAATTTTGGAAGCAGAGGGTGGGCCCTGAAGGGCGTGCCAAGCAGGTCAAAGGGAGAGCGGGTAGGACAGAGAGAGCCAGTCCTCCCCCCCCACCCCGAGATCCCGGTTCTGCCTGTGCTTCCCTCCTTTCCAGGCCTTACAAAAGTTTGCATCATGTGTCTTCTGATTCCAAATTGAGACTTGTCTTTTTCTGGTGATTCAGATCTACCGGATTACTCAGACTCTGCCCGGGGTTGTTTTCGAAGGGCCCGGAGCTCGACTCCTCTTCCCCAGAAGCCCTGGAATGACATTATTCATAGCACAAACATAACAGCTAATATGAGATAATCGTATTAGTGCATAGGAGACAAAAAGTACAGCTAAATCCTCCCAATTCCCACTAGGTGGTACGCCGTCTTGACACACAGCCTTCCTTATGATAACCGTAAGGTCCCTTCCCCACCCCTCTTTTCTGGAGGTCTTATTTGTCTTAGATAATAGCGTCGATTTTGGTAAATTGAAACTCAGAGGTGTTTTAACTAAGAGCTAATGGTCTCAGTTGTGCTATTCCCTCAAGTTGTGCCTCCAGCTCATGCCTCAGTTTCCCTCTGTGTTGGGAGGAAGGCAATGTTTGCAGGTCACCATCCTCCCAGGGTGTGGTGGAGCCCAGTACAGCAGAAGGGTCATGGGATTTGGCATCCAGTTCTGGCGTGGACACTTGTAACTTTGTGTCCTCACTTCTAAAATGGGGAAAGGAACACTCCCCTCCCAGCGCGGTCATGAGGAACCGAACGCAATGATAATTATGCAACTGCTTCGCGCACTCTAAAGCAAGATAGGAAGGCAGGTTGTTATTCATTACTATCTTTCAAGTCCTAATTATAGACATTTGATCACTTGCATTACTGTAAACACGATGCAGAGAGTGTGGGTCAAAGGAGTCGATGCACAAGCGTAACGTAATCCGGAAATTTATCCGAGTGGGCAATGGGAAGTGACTGTTGCTTTCTGCAGCTGCTGTAGGATGACTTCTCCCCCTATAATTCTTAATTAAAGTGTGTCACTCACTGCCTCCCCATCTTTCTGTCTCTGTCTCTCTCTTTGTCTCTGTCTCTCTGTCTCTCTGTCTCTGTCACCCTGTCTCTCCCTCCTTTCAGGAATCAGTTGGTGGTAGCAATCACTATGAGTGTGCCACTTGGCTATACTGACCCAAGAAAGAAGGTAAGGTGGCCAGGGCTAATTAAATTTCCTCTCCCATAGTGACCTGTATCCCAGAACTAGAGTTCACACTAAGCAGTTAAACAGGTTTGGGCATTTGAAAAAAAAAAAAAAAAGCTGGGGCCCCAAGAAAGCGCTCTTGGCCTCATTTCTACTTGGCTCACATTGTCTGTCCTGTTCTTGGCTTAAATTTAGAGCACAGGACACATTTTCTCAGTTTCCTTTTCTCATGTTCCTGGATCTTTGTTGCAGAATTGTAGGAAACGCGGAGTCAGGAGAGTCAGCCAAAAAGGATTTTCTCCCCTCCCTCGAAGGTCTGGGGTCCCGCTCAGACACCACACGTGCACGGCCAACCGCGCTCCCACCGCGGCCATGCTCCCGGCGGGCGTTGTCCCTGTTGTTTTCCTCCCAGTGGCCACAAGTTCTGGATTTGAAATTCAGCTTGGTTCAAGGGCCTTTTTCTTTTCTCTCTTTGGAGGAAGCCACCTCTCGATTCCCCCACCCAGCACGGTTCCCTGTCAGCCGTCAAGCCCAGCCCCATCTTGACTTCCGTGGTCTCAGGCTGCCAAGAACAGGTCAGGAGCTTTCAAATCAGGGTGAGTCCTAGCCACTGAGGAAGCCCTGAACAAAAAGGGGCACAGAAGGCCACTGCTGGGCACCACGGGGCCACCGATGGAGCCTGGGAGCGGGGCTGACAGCGGGGAGCAAGGTTGGAGTGGGAAGGCCCGGCCGCTTCCGCTGCTGTGGCCACAGTGACAGCAGCCCAGTGGCTCATCCACAGCACGGGGGCTGTCCCCACCCAGCGCTCCAGTCTGTAAGCTCTCCCCCATTAAGAGCAGTTAGCTGGTGCTGCTGTGCCTGCAGTCCCGAGGATGCACGTAGAATTTTCCAGAATCAGAGTCAGGCTGTGAAGCATTCCCCAGATGGTGTAATATCCAGCCAGTCACTCATGTCATTGAGCTTTTTGGCCTTTATCTCTGTGAATAATAATCACAAATATTCATGGCACACCCTTCACCTCCCTGCATGCCACGTGTGTTATCTTGTTGAATCCTCACAGTAACCCGAAAGGTAGGTGCTAGAACTGCTCCTGTTTTTCACCTGACGGGACCAAGACATGGGTGGGTTAAGTGGCCTGGCCAAGTTCACACAGCTAGTGAGTGGCGGGGCCTGTTTTTAGCAGTCCTGGGAGGGTAAAATGAGCTCTCTGGGCGGTACCCATAGAAACACATATTCTCTGTTCTTCTCTACCCATGAGCTCCGTTGTGTGCTATGTTATTTTACCCGCTTTGTTTTCTCGGGTGTACTGTAACTTCTTCTGAGCAGGCCCAAGACACTGTCCTCCCAGCCAGGGCCTCTGTGTTGTCCCGAATGAGCTCTCTCCTGTCCTTCCCCCACCTCATCCCGTCGGCTAGCCATCACAACAGCTACAAGAAAATCTCACACTTCTGTTAATAAAGTTAATGTTAGAAAGGATGGCTAACATTCAAACTTTCAGGTCAGAACCACTAATAAGTGTTTAAGACTGACCGTCTCATCTGACCTTTTAAAGCAAAGAGTGTTTTCAAGAGCTGATGCCACTTGCGTATATCTGATATTTGCTAAGTGCCTACTACGTGCTTGCTGTGTTCCCACTAAGTGCCGGGCGCTGTTTTCGGTGCTGCTTTGGAGAGCCTATGTGCTTAGAAAGAGCGCGGGTGCCTCCTGAATTCCAGTGTTCTAGAGAAAACTTTTCCTGTGGTTTTGCACAGAACCCACCTCTTCTTGTCCAAGGTGACAGCTTTAGCTGTGAAAGAAATTAAAAACGCCGTCTTGGAATCGCCATCTGATGCGTCTAAATGTGATTGCTGATGTTAGCAATAGGACCTTTCTATTCGCTGTTGGTTAAGCGACTGTGTGTGACACGAGAAGAAAGAGGAAGAAAGCTTAGCCGTCACTATTGTTTCTAAATGGCAAGACTGGTTTTATCACTATGGCATAGCTATTAGTGTGCCATATCACCTTTACATCTTTTTTATGTAATACTCCACGAAGCTAAATTTTTCTTTTCTTTTTTTTACAAATCTAGATTCTTATGGATACTTGCTAAATTAGGTTGCACAGCTATTCCTTCCTAAGTCGTAAGTGTTAAGTTAGCTGGGTCCCCTACCCAGCGTCTTTCACAGGACTCAATCAACCTTGGCAGCTCATCTGAGGCTTAGGGTCCTCTTCCAAGCTCACAGGGTAGAATTCATTTCCTGGAATCTATAGATCTCATTACAGCTTGCTTTTCCAGGGCTAGCAAGGGAGAGAGAGAATCTGCTGCTTTGAATGTCTGACCTTTAGAGCTTCTTTTAAATGGTTCATCTGATTAGGTCAGACCCACCCACGACAAACTCGCTTTTGATTAACTTACAGGCAACTCATTAGAGATCTTAATTACATCTGCAAAATCCCTTCACCTTTTTTTTTCCTATTAAAAGAATTTATTTATTTATTTATTTATTTATTTATTTGTTTATTTATTTTATTTTTATTTCAGCTCATTATGGGGGTATCCCTTCACCTTTGTCTTATAACATAATCACAGGAGCTATATCCGATCACCTTTGCCACCTACTATTGGTTGGAAGCAAATTAAGGTCCTGCTCACACTCGAGGGGAAAGGATTATACAAGGGTTTGGGGCATCAGAAGTCATCTTAGAATTCTGCCAACCACAGTAAGCTACTTGTGGATAGGAAGGTTGTCTTGGGTATTTTTTTTTTTTTTTATTTTCTGTCATTCTGCTTAGCAGAGCTATAGGCACACAATAGAAAAATAGTTGACGGACATGGAGAATTTAGTGATTGGAAATGAGTTAGTATTTTTAAGACACAAATTGTCTTGCAGAGCACACTTTTATCCCCCCTCGATAGGTCTTAATGGGCTAGTGTGGAGGGAAGTGTGGATACATAAAGATCAGAAGAGCCTGTGGGCTGAAAGAAAAAAATGAACTGGGGCATCTAGTTCCTCCTATCAAAGCTGGACGACATTTCCCATCTGGGAAGAGAGGAAAACAGTCCCTGCCTTCCCTTGCAGGGCTGCTGAGCAGGCAAAATGGGGTGATGGGGTAAGAGGGCTTGGGAAGAACAATAGTGGCCAATAGTACGCTGCTATCTCATAAGGTGAACACATAAGGCGATCAAATAACCAAGAGGGTTTTTTTTTTTTTTTCCTAATGATCACCAGTAAGACCATCTTGAGAGATAGCCCAAGTCTCTCCCATTAAGATGGGAAATTGCATTTTCTATGCACATATTAGCAGGGAAAGAGAGACCTTTTCAACTTCCTTTGAAGTTTTACCCCAACGTTGAGTTCTGGGTCAAAAATCCCTGGAGTAGCCTCCACAGCTGGTTTCCATAGTCCCCCGTCTCTGCAAGGAACACAAAGGAAGTGCGATAGTGGGAAGTGTGGGGCCACCCCCGGTCACATGAGAATTCCCTCTTAGCCTGAGCATGCAGCTGCACGGACGGAACGTGGTGACAGTTCGGGCTGGGGAGACAGCTTTGCACGTCCCCCGCCCACCGAGCAGGCTTCCCTCCTGCCAGGAGAGACGCGGCTGATAATGTGTTAAGATCAGATTAATGTGGGAAATAAACATGTAATAAATAATAATAGCGTAATAATAGTGGCTGTCATTGCAATGGTGATTTCTGTTGAGAATACGAGATCTACACTGTGGATGTCTCAGGATAATGTTGCCCTTACTTAAAAGAAACTGACAGATGTACTTTATAAAAATGAAGATAATTTAAAACTGAAAGAATTGGAGGGCAATGGCTCATTTTCCCTGTTCAATCATTGCTTTGTTCTTTTGACTTAGAAAGGACAAGTAAGTCTGTCTCTGTTTTTTAAAAAACTGATATTTAGATTCTACCTTCCACATCTCCTACTCCAAGCCGCCATTATAGACACAAAGCTCTGCCTGGGTTCTCAATTCTCCAGGAAACTCCATTATTTAAATATCCACCCAAGGCTGTTGTCATTTCCGCGAAAAGAAAAGAAGCATTTTTAATGATACAGAAGCCTGCTCAGTTTATGATTTGCACACATCAAAGCTTCAGGTTCATGGAAACACCCCAATCGCACTATCTCCCAGTGATGTTGATGACTCGTCAGAGAACATTTCCTTGTGAGAGAACCTGAATGCTTTCTCTTGTGTTTCTGTACCAAGTAAAATCTGCATTCTAGAACATGAAGCAATTTGAGCGAACCACATTGCCTTTGAGCCACATGTCTGATATTTTTTATCTGAGATGCTCAATGTACAACTTACACATGAGACAGAGATGCATACATGGCCATATAAGAAACAGAAAGTGTAATGACTGCTTGGTCTGAACTATGGACTTCTTTGGAATTTTCAAATGGAGGGTTCTTGTTGTTTTGGAAAGCCATGTTGACAAACTGATAGTATATTTTTAGCATGCCTTGAATGGAAAACATGCAAGATATGTGAACAATATATTTCCAAATATGCCACGTATTTATAAAACACAGTAAATGCATGACAGATTGAGTAGGCTATGTGGAAAAAATAACAGCTGTGGTACACCCTATTTCTTAGCAAATTCATACACACCAAATGACATTCATGTCCAATGTTTTACAAAATCTATTTTTTTAACCATTTTAGAAAAAGAGAGAAGGAAGACAAAAGTTTGCGAAAGAAAAATCAGAAGATGGGTATAAATTTAAGTGACATGTCATGTAATTATCATGTATAAATCTAGCTCTGAATTTCCCCTGGCATGCTGCCTTTTGATGGAAATGATATTAAATGAGGCATTAAAAGTGATCTGCGTTTTGAGGTGGGCTGAAATGTCATACATGAGGGAAAGCATATAGAAAGTTCCAGAATATAAAACAAGCAATGTGTGTGCCAATGATGTTAATATTTACTTGGATGTAGTAGCGTTTATGTCAAAGATCAATGAAACACATGGTTTGCAGCATCAAGTACAAGATCAAGTTCTACATTGAGAAAGCACCTAGAAGTCTGACCAGGGACGCTCTGATTGAAATCACAGGCTGTGGGGAGTCACAGTAACTTCCTCTTTTTCTTTTTTTTTGAGACAGAATCTTGCTCTGTTGCCCGGGCTAGAGTGCCGTGGTGTCAGCCTAGCTCATAGCAACTTCAAACTCCTGGGCTCAAGCGATCCTCCTGCCTCAGCCTCCCGAGTAGCTGGGACTACAGGCATGTGCCACCATGCCCGGCTATTTTTTTTTATATATATAGATTTTTTAGGTGTCCAAATCATTTCCTTCTATTTTTAGTAGAGACAGGGTCTCACTCTTGCTCAGGCTGGTCTCAAACTCTTGACCTCGAGCGATCCTCCCGCCTCGGCCTCCCAGAGTGCTAGTATTACAGGCGTGAGCCACTGCGCCCGGCCCCACAGTAACTTCTAAAGCAGGAGTTAGCATGGGAAGCCGTGTTTTTAAGGTGGTAGTTTTAGCAGCTGTGAATATGATGGGGCACAGCAATCTTTAAGGCTAATACGTAATCCCTTGTATTTGTAATATGGATCTGTGTGATTTACAAATAATTTTCAAATCCATAATCTTACCTGGGCTATGTAACTAACAACCCTGTGAGGCAGGCAGGAAAGGTTTAATTGTTCATACCCTCCTCACAAAGAAACCAAGAGTTTGTAACTTCTTCAGGGTCACAGAAACAGAAGGGCTCCGTCCTGAGAACTAAGGTATTTGTTTATCGAGGATCATATTCGGAAGAGATGGGATTTCAGGTATTTTTTTTTCTTCCTCTTCTTTTCACTTCTTTCCCCCCAAATTTCTACAATGAACAAATATTATTTTATAACCACAAAAATGACATTAAACACTATTGCTTCAAAAAAAGTGATGCAGTTCTCACTCTCATGCCTTCTAGCCCACGCTCTTCTCTCAACTCCCTGCTTGAAGCTGGAATGGAATCTTCTGTGCCAGCCATTACTAGCCTCTGCCCCCGGCACACGGGGCTGGACGTGGAGAATGCATGACTCTATTCCCCCGGCTGAGCGGCTGAAAGTCAATGCAGAACAGACAAGCTACGAGTCTAGAGGACCCAACTCACATCCTGATTTCTCCAGTGCTCTCGCTTCCTATTCTGTACCGTTTCTCCCAGATATGAAGTGTTTCAAGGTTCTGAAGTGAACCTTGCTTATCAAAGAAAGGTGACACTAAAATGACATTCTTATGGAGACTATGAAAATGTTGAAATATTGCAACTGAGTGTTCTGCTCAGCCTTGGCCCGTGGAAGGAGACCGGGCGGCGGGAGGTGGGGAGGGGGAGGCAGGGTGGGCGTGGGAGATCCTGGAAGGCCAAGCGTATCTGTTGGGTTGAAGTCTACTCATCAGCAGGCATCCCAAGCTTCTGCCGACCCTCCTCTTATGAGCGCTGCTGTAATGGGATGCTCCAAGTGACATAGAAACTCATGCAAGGAGGCCGTCGGATCCACTGGCCTAGATAGTAATAGACCGGCTGCATCATCGTTGACCTTGGGCAAGCAACATAGCCTCTCAATTTCCCACTTTCTCTACCTGTAAATAAATTGTCTCACTGGGAGGTGGAGGATAATTGAGATCAAATTCCTAAAGGATTTTTAACTCCCTAACATTCATCAGTTTTACCCTAAAGATGGGAACTCTAGGACCCCTTTGAGAATCTAATGAAATCTGTGAGCCCTCCCCCAACACACAAAAATATGTACGTGACCGTAAACTTTTCACATAAATTCAGGTGGTTTATAGAACTCATGAAGGTTATCTTTAAACTTCCCATAGGTTGAAAACGAAACAAAACAAACGTACCTCAAATGAGCAGTGCTATATACACGCAAAACGTTTCTCTCCTGCGATGCCATCTTTGCAGGCTTTATTCAAACGTCTATATTGCCCTATGTCATCACCATTACCCTTATTTTATTATTAATAAAATAACTCTGCTGTCTCTGTTGGTGCTCATCCCTCCCCCTACATTTTTTGTTTTTTTTTATATTGATTATTTACACTCTGAAGGTCTTGGAACCAACGATGTATTTGCCATTGGTCTTCTGTGTACGACAACATAGGTTCTTTCCACCTAAGCATAATTCAGTAAATAAGTAAGAACGTGCATAATTGAAGTAAATTTTTAAAAATGGGTCCTTTTTTATTGCTCTTGGATGATTAAAATCGCTATGCCTGAGAGAGAAAGTGAAAGGTGGCCCCCTCAACACGTTAGCGAGGACACTTCACACAAGCATGCAATCCAAGACTGATTAAAATTTGCATAATTATTATTCTTTTTATTTATTCTCACATAACTGAAACGCAGCGTTCTTGAAGACAGTTCTTAAGAAGTGATATTGTGCGCATAGGTTTAAAAGGAATCAGCCCATTTATTCAATAATGAAAAAGATCATTATTTTCACATTCCCACCTAATGTCTTCTGTTTTCTTCCATCATCATTTAGCTCAGCTGGGAATTAGGCATATTCCTTAGTTATACTTTAAAAATAGCCATAGCTTTTGTAGACAACTGGATTTACTCTGCATCGAGACACCTGAGAGCACGGTGTATATTTTTGCATAATGTGTAGATCTGCAGCACACCAGGATCTGGAGTTATCTATATCCCTGGCTCTCTTTATATATACATATATTTTTTTTCTTTACTAGCTTCTATAAAAGGAGGCTGCTATTGATTGCAGCTGACGGAGCCGCTTGAGTTGACATCTAAGCAACGCTAACCCAGATAGGGATTAGCATTACATCAGCCGTCAGGCGAGGGAGCCTGGCAGCCCGCCAGCCTGTAAAAACGGAACGCGTTTGCGTCACTGTTCCCTTGGTGATGCTTCTTGGAGCCTTGTCAGCTGTCCCCTGAGGTTGTTTCCTTAATATGTCAACAGACATTCCTGAATCTTTAATGCTGAATAGCTCTTTTCCTTTTCCAAAAACACTTTAGGTGACCAAGCAGCTAGCGTATCCTGTTGCTATGATCTTTGAAAATGTGTTTCTTTCATGAAATAGGTGTTTGTTCTATTCAAAACATGAGAAGGGATTTAAGAAGGTTTAGGTTTCTGCTTCTCCATGTTTGAGGACCTATTTTTGAAGAAACAGGGCAGCCAGCTTAGAGCCGAGAGCTGCCTCTCCGCTTTTATCATCCTTAGGAAAAGCTCTTATTCCCTCGCCAGCTTACCCAAACCCTCCAATTATCCTGCTGCAGCGTGACATTCATGGAACAAAACGGCGGGTTGAAAGACCCACCCGGAATTTGCCCCATTTACAACTCGCTCTCTGACCCGCTCTAAGAGTGCCCATCCACGGCTCGCTGCAAGCCGCAAATACGAGACCCGTCAACCCCTGCCCACGTGAAATCTCTTTCCTCGTTTTGGCGACATCTTTATTTGCTGTCCCCGTAACTCGATCTCCGCATGGATCTTGGCATATTTTACGTCGAAAAATACCCTATACAAGTGGGTAGATGGAGCCTTAGCCTCACCACCTGCCCGGCTCTCTCTGCAAGTCTGCACAGCTCATGGGAGTTCAGTTGCTCCCCCCGTGGGGAACCCCGCACCCCAGCTTGTCCTGCAGTTGCTACAGCAGCTAAGCACCATCAATAGTTTGAGCAGCTTAAATATGGAGAGGAGTCATTTGGGTTTGGGGGCAGTTAGGAGAGGGTGTGATCAAATTCACTTAATCATGATTGATCACGAGAAGTGACTGAGAAGAGAGCCGCCGTCCCCCGGTTGAACTTTGCAGCCACATTCCCCAGTCCAAGGGGCACTGTTGGTGGGGCCTCAGGTCTTGTCCTTTGGGGGGTTTGTGGCCATGGAATCTACCTCCGGGCTGTGGCTTCCAAGACCACTGCTCCCTTACCCCACCAGCTGTTCTAACAATCCCTGTTTCTGTTCCACAATTCATTCCCCACCCCCGTCCCCACCTCGTCCTGCCCCTGGGGCTCCGTGGCCAGGGCCACTGAAGAAGGTCCTCTCCCGTGAACCCAGGGAAGCTGGAAACGGAGCTGCTCAGAAGGGGAGAGAGCCCGAATCACTGGGTTTGGGAACTGAAAGGAATGTTTAGGGATGTAGCGAAACCCAAGCTTCTCATTTCAGTTGGAAAATAGAAATCCAAAGTCCCAAGAATTTAAGTGAGTTGGCTTTGTGGCTGTGGCCAAGTTGGTGCCAGACCTGGGGCTGGAGCCCACGTCTCTGCACTGGCCTTTGCCCTACTTGATACAGCAACCAGCTAGTGTCCCCGGGCAGGGCTGGGCGGAGGCCGGCTGTGGGCTCATTGCTCAGGCACAGTGCCCTGTCCGCTAAGGCTCTAGGACCATTAGGCCTTGTGCAGCACGGAAGTGAGCAGTGAGAATGGGGTGCAACTCCGGGGCGGGGGGTCACCTGAGCACAGCTCAGCTGGGTGCCCACAGGAGAGCTCTCTTCTCTGCACTCCACTTAGACTGGCCGGGGCAGACTGTCCCCAAGGTGGCACTTGTCTCCTGGCAGGACTGGAGAGGCAAGCAAGGGGCCAGAGGCAGAGAACCTGGGCCACCCTGGGCATAGCGTTTATCTAGACTCTCGCTCCCTTTGCCTTGGGAGCCAGTTGGGGGTGGGGGGTGTGGGAAATAACATGCATATACACGGACGTAGAAAAGGGACTTGAAACGCTGCCGCAGGGCTTACACATCCAGAATAAGTTTTTCTCATCCTTCATTTCTTCCCTTCCCCCAAACTCCATGTGTCTCTCATGGGCTGGATGCTGAATGACTGGCTGAGCATAGCGACGGTGGCTCAGAGCAAGGATCTTGGGGTCAGTAAAACCTCTGGGGATTGCTGTGTGATCTTGGGCAAGAATTTATCTTCTCTAAGCCTCAGTTTCCTCCTCTGTAAAATGGAGATAATGCTATTTATTTTAAGAAATGTCACGAGGATTAAATAAGATAAAGGCTGTAGTGTGTTTGGCAAAGGGCCTGGCACAAAAGGAACCAGTACACTTTGGTCATTGCTATTGTTGTCACTTATGGAACAACTTCCAGAGAGAGTTCTCTAGGCAATTAATAAACACAAATCTTTCCAGCGCTCAGGCGGGAATGCATGCATCATCACCGTATCAGTCTGGTGAGCAGTAACGGGAGCTATAGACGGGGCAGACGAGGTGGTGGAAATAACACCAACCACCCAGACCCTGACCGAGGCTGCTGATCAACATAAATCTCATGTGAGGGTTAGAGCCAGCTTGCCCTTGCCAGGGAGCCCAAAAGTCTGTTTTTAATGGCCTTTAGCCCTAGCTGTGGGCACCTGGTTCTACCACGTAGCCTAACCCCGGGAGATGGCTGTGTCAAAAAAAGATAAAAGAAGCACCAAAGTAATAATGGTTAGTGTGTTCATGGCGCACGGCCACTTAGGGAGTGCTTTAACAATCTCTGCAAAAGTAGCCAAGGTGGTATTTTTTATCACTATGCTTTCACAGACGAAAACCAAATTCTTAACAGGCTAAAGGATTTGTCTGAGACGGAAGAGCAAATAACTGTTGGGAGTTGGCTTCCACTCTCCTCTGCTCCCTGGAAATCTTCCTCCCTCTCCACCTGTCATGCTGCCATGCTTACACTGACACGCACGAGCATGCATGCACACGCACACATACACATGCGTGTGCACACAGATGCATGCACACATGCACGAGCACATGTACACACACACGTACGAATATGCACGTGCGCACATATGTGCATGCACAAGGGCACACGCATGCACACAGGCACACGCAGGGTGAGTGACATACAGGCGTGAGCTATGCACACTAACGAATCCCAGGTCTATACTCCGCTCCCCCCAGCTCCTCAGGAGGCTTCAGCACACGGAGAGGCGGCCACAGAGGCAGAGCTCTGGGCTCCCTGACACTGCACTGAGGATCAGGTAAGCCTACTCCCCCTGTAACCAGAGCTTTCATTTCCCTCAAAGGGACTGGAACTGAAGGTCTGGGCACAGGAAAAACCGGAACATTCCCTTTTTTGTGTCCCAGTGTCTCTTTCGCCATTGTGAAAAAACCGGGAGTGTGCTGGTTTGGGAATCCATCTTTCTCTCCCAAGCTTCGGGATGAGCCGTTTGGCAAACAGCTTCGCATGGAAATTGCAAATCTTTCAGATCACCTATGGAAACCCTAGTCTTTAGAAACCACAGCGGGGTCTTTGTGCTTTTGCCATGCCCCCCCCCACCCCGTGCCCACAGTGGGGGCGGCCGTTCTGCATAGAGTCATGTACGTTTGGTTCAGCTTGGAGAGGGTTGGGAGGTACCATTTTCATTTGCTAGCCCAATTTCTCTACGATTGGCTGCAACCTTGCCTCTCCTGCCTCTGACTCACTAAAGCAATTTTAGATTTGGCCAGCCGACTCCCAGAGTGAGCGAGGGATCCGCCACAGTGTTCTGATGCATCTCTGCTCTCCCCCTGGTACCAAGGGAAAGACTTTATTTGGGAATACGTGGACATATTTTGAGGGAAAATTTTCTTGTTTTATGCTGTCTACAGGTTTTAGAGTTTTCTTTTACTCTTCGGAGGGTTAAAATCATTGCAATAATACCATCAATCTTTTTATGCCTGTGATATCAATGCTCTTTTCATGGTTGGTTCCTTGAACATTTTTCCCAGGGACAAGAACGTAGCTCACGATTTTTTATTAGCAAACTTGTATCCCCATGGTTGCCACAGATACGACTTCAGTCACTTGAGAAGTATCCATTGAGCACCTTCTGGGGTCCAGGCATTGCTCCGGGAGATGAGACTAAAACAGGTAACAACACAGATACAGTTCTTGTTCTTAGGCAGCTTATATTCCAGGAATGGCTAAAAATAAATTTCACAGGTCATAAACCAAAACTAGAATTAAGACCAACCCATGAAACAGCTCTTGAACTTGATGGCGTCTCTTTATTGATACATTTAAAAACATTGTTATCAAATCACTTATTGGTGACTTGAATTTGTGGATTGAGTCCTTAGGAGAGGACTGATAAGTTAATATAACTTAGATGGCTCATTTTTCTTCCAGGATATAGAAAGCAACTATTTAAATAAACTGCTGATTTTTGTAAATCTGGCCCCTAGCAGATTGTAATTGGCCGCTCATTCACTCATTCATCTGTTGAATGCTATGATGGGCCAGGCACTGTGCTCTGTGCGAAAACACGAAGTGTAATAAGACATGACCCCTGCCCTCAAGGAGCTCATAATCCTCTAAGGAAAGCCGACATGGGGACAGCTGGGTAGTCGTGGCGCAGCCGGTGTTAAACGCTGCACTTACCGTTGCGGGGGATCAACTCCACCCCAGTGAAGAGATGACTTGTGAACCGTGTCTTCAACATGAGTTTAAAGACACCTAAAAGTCTATCAGGAGCCAGTGCCTTGTTTCCATTCTTTCCTCTCCCACCTTTGTCCTCTGGTGGCTATAAGGAACTTGGCCACGTTACCCGGCCGCCAATACACAATACCAGCCCGTAGCCCGTCTATCAAGGAAGCTGCTTAGTATTCTCTTTTGTGCAATCAGAGATTAAATTCCAAATTCACTGACACCGAAGATGAAACAGCTAATTATACGCAGTAATTGCATTTAAAATCTAAGCCTTTGAATGACTGATGAAATCTTTTCTAAAGGCTCCTGAAATTCAGTGCACCCAGCCACTGCCTGTGGTTAAGGGACAGGGTATTTTTAGTCTTGTAGTGTGGGCACAAGCTTCCCTGTCTTTCACTCATGTCTTTTCCTTGAATCCAGTCTGTGTATTTAAAAGAATGCTTTTGTTCCCCTTTATCTCTGCCTCCCAGTTAGTTGTTCAACTGATCGAAGTAAATTAGAAAAAGAGAAATATATACACTTTATTTTAAGGAAATAAAGTTAGAGAAGGAAGAAGGAAAAAAGAAAAAAAAACTAAAGTATTAGAAATAGTGAGATAACATATCTATAGCTAAGATAACATGTAATATATTGTGAGTATATATTATAGTAAGATAACATGAATTGATAATACTTGTATAATCGGGTAACAATATGACAGTAAATTTTTGTTTATTTTTTAAAAGTTTCCTATGTAATATTTTTAAATTTATAACTTGAACTTTTATAATTTAGAGCATTTGAAATATATATTGGAGAGTCTGCAGAGTTCTTACTCATAATTTTAGTCGTTGCTTATGGAAATGTACTCAGTCATTTATTAGAATTTTCCACTGAATCCATTATTCGTTACAAACATTTGGGGAGAGGGGAGGCGCGTGGTCCTCATCCACTGCCTTCGCCTGGGTCCCTGCTTCTGCGGCGGGACACGGCCCAGAGCACGGCTGTGTGTTTGGAGGACATTCAGTTTAGTTTTCTCCCAACTTTATGGCTGGTTGAGGCTTTTGGAACTGTTTCAATTGGATGAAAAACGAAGGAAGTTATGTCAGATGAATCATTTCACTGTGTGTTGCTTTACAGAATCACTTCCCCTGGATAATTAATAAAAGATTGGCAGGAAGAATGTCCCTGGAATAATTAGCAGGCAGTTGCAGAATAGGAACTTTCATCGTTCTCATTGTTCAGTCAAACTGAGCACCTAGTTTTTGCCATTTGGAGATTTTTGACAAAGACAGAGGTAGCCTGAGAGTGACAGCTGATCTTGATGCTTGTTAGAACACAGCGTCTGCGTTCACAGAGCAATAGTCCCCGGTCCTCCTTCCCATAACAACACCAGGGAAAGTTTGCGGGTGACCCCCTGCGAGAGGCCCTGCCGACTGTGAAGACTGCCTGTCCAGAATGGCTTGTTCCCCATGTTGGTTTTGGCATTTTGCAGCTCTAACTTGCGTCTTTGTAATGAGGTGAAGTTTCCAGTTTCTAGGCAAATAAGTCAGGCAGTGCAAATTCAAGTGGCATAAGTTTTTGGTTTTTTTTTTTTTCCTGTTTTTACATAAAATAGCACAAAAACATTTTCAGGGACTATACCAGGAGTCCTAAATCCTGTTTGATAAAAAAACACTTAGAGCTTGCACTACCTCTATTAATAACAGCTTTGAAATCAACAAACTAATCTGGGGGGAACAAACTCCTTTGCTCATTGGGTCAAAACGCAGACCTGATTAGTAACCCCTCTTTTGTTTTCTTATTATGGTTTTAATGTTTTTGCTTTTAAACTGATTTTGTTCCTTTTTGCAATTATCTTTTCATATGTGTTTTACTTCAGCAGAGTAAGATTTTCTGGCTCAGCTGTCATGCTGATATACGTTGCAACTTAATTTAGTACCTTGATAATCGTGTTAATATTAAAAATATAACTCTGGCACTAATTAGGTGTGTGACCTCCTGCAAGTTCCTTAAGTGCTTTGGACTGCAGTTTTCCCAAGTGTAAAATGAGGAGGTTGGACCAGAATATTTCTAGTTCCTTTCAGTGCCTCCGTTCTAGGGCTCTGAAGCCTGGGTTGGCTTTGGGCAGAACCGTTCACAGATTTATTGTTGTGGTGACTGAGGGCTCCCTCTCTATACTCTCCTCTTCCACGCCTCCTTCCCCTCTCCTCTCCCCATCTCTCCTCTGACTCTCCCTAGGAACTCACCTCCCAGCCTTTCCCGGGTCTGCTCCCCCAGCCCAAGAGCCAAGACCCACAGGCCCCATGATGGAAGAGGCCTTCCTGCCTGGGGAGGAGCTCTGGGCTGCCACTTGGCCATTCCAAGCTTGACCCTGATGTCATCTCAACCTGTACCCCCCAGCCTACCTGCCACCTGCCATGCCTGGGGAACCTCACTCCATCAAGATGGGACTCTGCGTCTTTGACATGAAAACTAATTCAGCGGTGATCTTCCAACTACCACCTGGGAACCCTGAGATGAGAAGACGTAAACACATCTTTCTGGCCAGAAGTAAGAAATGTTTTTGAAAACTTATGCTTGATCTTAGAAGTTCACGGAAAATTTGCATTCCACTCCATACTGGACCCATCTGTTTCAATATAAAAATGCTGTTTTTTAAAAAACATAGGAAAATGAACTGACAAGTAAGACTGAAACTCCAAGAAAACGTGCCGAGTTTAGTCCGTGGCTTTGAATACTCTCAGAGCCACCTCACCCTCCTCTCCCCCCACACCTTTCTGGACCTGCCTCCCCTTTGAGAAACGTGGAATGAATGCAACAAACCATTTGTGCAGCAGAAAGAATGACTAGTTATATATATTTTTTTCTTTAATAGTTATAATGAGTTGCATTTGTTGAGTTTCATAGAGCCCTCCCCTCTCTCCCTTCTTATATAGGTGCATTTTATGTGCATTTAGCGATATTTGTGCATATCAGTGAATTTTTTTTTGTCTGTAACCCATGTAGTAGAGAGGGGAGCACTATGGAGGGTGCTTTGGGGCCCGTGGAGTTTCACATTTTCTCCCAGGCTATGCCAGATGGGAGGTTGCCCCTTTGCAGGTGCTCTGGGCTGTTCCAGGTGATGTGGACCTGCCCCTACCTGGGGCTTCTCCTCACCTGGAACACCGGGGTATCCTGTTCATCTGCTCCCAGTGTTCATTAACTTATCCACATTGTTGGAAACCTTGCTATTTTTGTGGTCAATAGAACTGTAACTTAATGCTTCACAATTTACATGGCTAATTTCATGTATTTATGATGGTTTTACCACATGTCTAAAAGGGTTCTGATGTTTGCCTCTGGGAAGAAAGAGGAGCAGCTAGCAGCCCTCCTGACAGTCTGCTCAGGCCTCCCGTGGGGCGGGGGTCCCAGAGAGGTCCTGTATGTTTGCACAGTGAGGAGAGAGCAAATACCTCTCCAGGCAGGGGCTGCTGTAGAGTCAGATGATGATATACCTGAGACTACAGTAGTCTGAAACTGGTATTCCACGAGATATCATCTCACCCCAGTTAAAATGGCTATTATCAAAAAGACAGAAGATAACAAATGCTAGCGTAGATGCAGAGAAAAGGGAAACTTGCACACTGTTGGTGGGAATGTAAATTAGCACAACCACTATGGAGAACAGCATGGAGATTCCTTAGAAAGCTAAAAATAGAACTACCATATGATCCAGCAATCCCACTGCTGGGTATATATCCAAACGAAATGAAATCAGTATGTCGAAGAGATATCTGCACTCTCATGTTTATTGCAGCACTAGTCGCAATAGCCAAGATGTGGAATCAACCTAAGTGGCCATCAACAGAAGAATGGATAAAGAAAATGTGGTACATATACACAATGGAATACCATTCAGCCTTAAAAAAGAAGGAAATCCTGTCATTTTCCACAACATGGATGAACCTGGTGGCCATTGTGTTAAGTGAAATGAGCCAGGCACAGACAAATACTGCATGATCTCACTCATTTGTGGGAGCTAAGAACAACTGATCTCATGAAGGAGGGTAGCATAGTGGTGACCAGAGGCTGGGGAGGGTAGTGGGGAGGAGGGACTATGAAGAAGTGTAGGTTAACGGATGCAAACATACAGTTAGCCAGAAGGAAAAAGTTCTAGTGTTTGACAGCACAGTAGGGTGACTATAGTTAACAAAAATTTATTGTATATTGCAACATAGCCAGAAGGGAGAAGATTTGGAATGTTCTCAACACTAAGACATGATAGATGTTTGAGGTGATGAATATCCCAATTACCCAGATTTTGACCGTTATGCATTATATGCTTGTATCAAAATATCAAATGTACCCCGTAAATATGTACGATTGTGTCTGTAAAAATTAAAAAAAGAAAAAGAGAAAAACAATTAAGAGAAGAAACTGGTCTTTCAGATCAAAGCCAAGCATGGCCGTAGCCAAAGCCCAGCACCCCCTAGGTACTCATTCGCAGAAGGGAGCTGCCTCCCGGGGGAGTGGGCACACTTGGACTGACTTCACGTAGCCGACACAAGTGCTCAGTATTATTGCAGTAATACGGAGAGCGCCACCATTAGCATTTGCAAGCCCCAGGGACACTTGAAAATCAGAAACTCACAGAGGTGCTATAGTAATGGCAGCCTGGGAGCCGGGAACCTGCCTTATGCTCAGTCACCCGCTGCCAGCGTTTAACTCATCATGGTGCAGAGTAATTTGGATTGCATCCGTCTGATAGGGGGCTGCGGACCTAGAAGGGTGGTAATTTAAAAAAAAAAAGAAAAAAACCAACCTTTAAATATGTGTTTATTTAATCAACAAATATCGACTGTCAGAATTTGCTCCCGGCAAGGGGGGAAGGTAACCCGGGGTGCAGCCAGCCTCCAGGGAGGGAGGAACCAGCCTGAGGGCGGGGTGACTGGGGAGCTGGCAGGGCGACAGCAGGATCACAGACACAAAAATATTTTGTAGAATGAATGAATATTAAAAAGGGACAATGGTCAGCAAGTCCAAATACGGGTGGGGTAGATCCAGGCTAATTAGAGGCAGCAGAGCCCGTGAGAAATCGCTGTGTGGTGGGGAGAGCAGCTCAGAGGAGCAGCACAACACGGCGGAAGTGCAGGTATAGACCCCGGGAGAACAGAGCAGGGCCAGGCTCTGCGAAATGCATTGGCCCAAGAAGTTTCCCCAAGCAACCGTGCTGAATCCTCTGGGTACCTGAACTCGCTTTTCTCTCCAGCTTCCCCAGCAGCGGATTTTTGGACCTTTTTTCCCATTTCCATCCTTGCTCTTTGTTTTATAAGCAGTTTCTCATTTAATCCTCATGGCAATAACTCAGGAGTTAGCATTGGCCCAGATGAGGAGCCTAGGCTCAGAGAGGTTAAGTAGCTTGCCCAAAGTCACAGGGCTAGTAAATGTGAGAGCTGGGAGTTAGAACCATGTATGTCTGACCTCAAAGCCTGTGTTCTTTCTCTTTCACTGAGGCATTTCATAGACTCACGGGACCCCCGAGTTGGGAAGGATCTGGGAAGTTATTTAGATGAACCTCTAAATAACGCGTGAATCCCTTTCCCAGCGTTCTCCATCAGCTGAAAGCTGGACTAGGAGGCTTATGTTCCTGCTCAGGGAAATAGCAAACAAAGGCAGGAATAAAGAGGATGGGAGGAAAGGAAGGAAGGAAGAAATGAAGGGAGGGAGGAAGAGAGGGAGAGAGAGAGAATAAAAGTTCAGCTTCAATGAATGTATTTAGAATTTGTTGACAGAAGAATCTGGAAAGGAGCTATTTTAATTTCAGCATGCCTGAACATCTTGTATGTTATGTTTAGCATTTTTTTGTGCTTTGTGCTGGTCTCTTTCCTTTAATTGGAGCTGTGCTCTTTTCTTTCTGGTCAAGACTTTGTCTCTTCTTGATAAAGGCTTTAATTTGCTGCCTAGTCATAATGATCCTCTGTCGCATTTCCCAGTGTGCCCCAATGGCGGTATCAGCCCAGGGGAGCACCCACCCGGCCTGCCCAGGCTCCCGAGCACGACTAAGCCAGGAAGAAGGTGGAAAACAGGCCGCAGGTGCTGATTTGGGTAGGAGTAGCCCCTTTCTGGGATCTGGTACCTTAAGGAGACAGAAGCTGCAATAGCCTGGAGTTGAAATGGGGTGCAATGAGAGAAATCTGTTGCCTCACAAGGTATTTTAGGGGGACAGGGCCCTCAGACCTTGAGTAGCAGTAGCACTATCTAAATGTAAATCTTCAGGTGTGCGGACTTGGGGGCTTTTGCTGGATTCACCGTGGAGCTCTTCTTGAGTCCCAGGGCGGTGGGGGGGCCGCCTGCAGGGGGGTGCTGTGCAAAGAGCACCGGAGGCTGGGCCGGGCCGGGGCTGCGCTGAGCACCTCCCAGTGCCTGGAGATGCGCTAACGCGGGGATCAAGGAACACAACACGGTAAGGCTGGCTTCCTGCCCTCTGGAGGCTTAGGATCTAGCCCAAGGACCAATTGGAAGACAATCAAGGACCAAACTGCTGGAAAATGACTCTTAGGGTAATAGTTTAAAAAGGAAGAGACGTTGTGTGGCTGCTGATGGGAAGGAGGAGATTTGGTGCCATAGTGGGAGGAAGAGGCAGACGGCTGGGAAGTCCCCATTAGGATGGGATGCATTAAAATGGCAAATGATGCTACGTACGTTTGCCACAGTTCTCCAAGTGGTTTTCCATGTCGTCTCCTGTGATTTTCACCACCACACATCCATCCCTTTCTTAACATGTTTGGGAACATACGTCCCTGTGCCCTGGGCAGAGCTGATCGGGGTGAGGGTGAGGGCACCCGACCCCCAGTGGGCCACCAAGTCCCTTCCATTGGACTTTTGGATTTGGAAGCCAAAAGAGGCTCCGTTTAGTTTCTTTCTAGTGGCTGAAGCTGTGCGAGGCAAAGTTTGCAAGAGTGGAAAAGCAGAGGCAGCTGGTCTCAAGGAAGGGGGAGAGAGGGGGGCGGAGGAGGAAGCTGGCATTCAGATATTTGGGGGCAGAGACGAAAGGATCAGAAGAGCTGCCCGTGTTCAGATCTGTGGCCGAGCTGCATTCTCACACTTGGGTTCCGCGAGATCCCACAATTCTTACATCAAAGTCCCAGTCTCACCTAGTCAGGTGGAGTTTCCCTTCCTCTCGATAAAACACGTTCCTAATATTCATACCTTATCTCATTTCATTCTTGCAAATAGTCCTGCAAGATTGGTCTCACTGTTCCCGTTTTATGGACCACTTAGGTTTCAGCAAAGGAATGAGACTCAGTGAGAAACTTGCCCCAAATCATCAACTCCTAAGTAATTGAACCTTGATTCAAATTCAAATCTGATTTCAAAGCCCGGGGTCTTCGACGGCTCTCGCATAGCATAGCACTGTCTTCCTTTCCTAGGAGTGCCGGTGACAAAGTACTGTAAACCCAGTGGCTTAAAACAACAGATTGTCTTACCGTTCTGGAGACTGGCAGCCTGAGATCAAGGTGTTAGCAGGCCATGTGCCCTCTGCAACTTGCAGGGAAGGACCTTTCCTTGCCTCTTCGAGCTCCTGATGATGCCTGTACCCCTTGGCTTGTAGCAGCAGCACTGCAATCTCTCTCTGTCATCCCGTGGCCTTCTCCCCTCCTATGTCTGTGTCCTGGTGTCTCTCCTTTAATTAGTGCACCACTCATATTGAATTAAGGACCCTCCCTACTCCAGCATGACCTCATTTTGACTTGATTATGTTTGCAAAGACCCTATTTCCACATAAGGTCATATCGACAGGTTCTGAGGTTAGGACTTCAGCATATCTTCTTGGAAGACACAACGCAACCTATAACATAGCTCCAGAGAATGAAATCTAATTGAGCAGAGAACTGAGGCAGAGAGAGGCAGTGATTTAGCCAGGTGGCTAAGCCAGTAAGTGGTGAGCTAATACTCAGTTCTCTCTCTCTTTCTCTTTCTTTTTCTCTTTCTCTTTCTCTCCTCTTTCTTGCTATGGATGGGACAGATGAAGAAATCTTGTAGGCATAGGAGAAAGGTCATGGAAAATAATGTCAATTTGGGAGGGGTTAGTAAGAAGCAGATATTAATATTTAACTCTCTGATGAGCTTGCTAAAACAGAGCATAAAGAAGCTACAAGGTCAATGGGAGTGAGGGGTGAGTGAAGAAGATGGGCCAACAGTCACAAAGAGGGGCCACAAATCACAGTGATTGATTAAGTTGATTGTTCATTCATCCCCTTGTGAAATGGACACAGTGGAGTGTCATTCACCCAGTAAGTTTTCAATGGGTCAATGCCATTAGAAATGTGTGTTCAAATGCCTGGTTCACATTTTTCCCCCTCCTCTTCTCTGTTATATATCTTTGGAAAACTCTGAAAGGTAACTTTGCTTTACAGTCTTTCAAGGACTAAGATTTTTGGCTTGAACCTTAGTCTTGGACATCAGTAGTAAATTTAAAACTAACATCCTTTGAGAAGAGCCAGAAGTAGCTGAACAAGGGAAGGAAAAATGGATAGCATTCACAGGTATTAATAATTATGCTAAACATAACATGGCAATTCAATTCATCTCTGGAAACTTCTAGCAAGCAGCCATCTCCAAAATACACTTCATAGTCTCATTAACAGGCCTCGGTAAAATGTTCGCCTTCAAGATCTCCATTGTCAACTGGAGTCTCAAGAAAACCATAGGCTATGCACGGTGGCTCGAGCCTGTAATCCCAGCTACTCAGGAAGCTGAGGCAGGAGGATCATTTGAGCCCAGGAGTTCAAGGCTGTAGTGAGCTCTGGTCGCACCACTGCACTCCAGCCTGGGTGACAGAGCGAGACCTCATCTCCGAAAGAAAAGAAAAGAAAACAGTAAGACAAACAGGAAATGGCAAAGGGAAGTCCATGAGAACATGGACTATTACGTTATCTGGGTTTAGGAGATCTATGATATTAACAGAGGGCATAATCTAGGGACCCCCAGAAAGAGCAGGCATGTGTTGTAACATTCAGGATTAAGCACCAATCTTTAGCAGTGTTTATCTTTCCTGTTTCCAAGTTTTCTCTCCCTTTACCTTTTTGACACTAATACCACCATTCCCTCAATTGTTGTCCCTCAGGGCTGGGGGGCTCCCTTCCTGGAGCCCAGACACTCTTCCTTTGGCGGCACATCCCACCCCAACCCCCAACGTCACACCATCAAGCAGGTTCAAGTGCACCCACCTCCCATGTTAATAGATAACTACATAAGAGCTGAGTTCAGTCCTGGTTGAAATGTTAGTGTGTTACACTTTCAGACTTTTGGTTAGACATTCATTGATTTAACCTATTTTCTTTTTATATTTTGAAGACAATAAAGTATTCTCTTGAGTCCATTAATAAGTTGGAATTCCTTAGTTTGACCTTGACCCCTCTGACTTACCTGTCCAGGCTGACCTCTCGCTGCAGACGAGGCCCCAGTGTCCCACCCGTGCTTGGACTCCTCCACCCCTCCTTCCTCTCTCCCCTGGCCTTAGTGGTAGGCTTGCTTCAGGACCCAGCAAGAACACCTCCTCCTCCCTTCGAACTTTCCTCTGTGTGTCATCACACACAAAAGTGGCCCCTCTGAGCTCCTGATTGTGCCCCTTGTTTGGTGCTTTCTCTCCCAGCCAGACAGTGAGCACCTGCCATGGGCCACCGCCATGCTTCCAGGCCTCAGTGAGTCCCCTGAGCTACGAGGGCTGTTGACAGATGCTGGCTGCAGATACCAGTCTCAAAGATACCAAAGGGTCAGCACTCTCACCCTTTCTAAGTGAATCAAGGCCCAACGTATGTTTAAAAATCAGTCCTCTGTAGTCTTTGTCTCCCGGCTTGCAGACAGATGCCCACTCAGGCCCTAGCTCATAAAACAGAAAGAACTGAAAGAGGAGTTTAGACCCCAAAAGGGGGCACGTATGAAAAAAAGTTGAGCTTGTCAGTACTTCCCACAAGCAAGCAGCACTTTGAATGTTCAAAATGGCAAATTCTTGCATAAGGTATACTTCTGACACCGTTTCTAGGGTTGAATGTATATTTAGACTTCCACCAATCAGGGAAAAGAGAAAATAAGAAAACCACAGCACCATTACTTTGCAAGTGATATGCTTCATTACAGCACATGTGTGGATAAGTCTCTCTCTCTCTCTCAATATCAAATAATATATTTAGAAAAGAGGTAGCGATTAATTAATCAAGGGCTGATTATCCGGTTTGGACTGGGGCGAGTTTCTTGATTTCCTCCTTTACTCCCAGCCTGGTGGAAATCGCCGCCACACCACTGCCGGCCAGCAAGGGAAGACAGCCTTCACTTTTTCACAGAGCAAATCAAACGTGAATTCCTGCAAGGTGTTTGGATAGTCATTGTACCTGTTTCCTTCCTAATGCCCCTAATTCCGTTAATTAAACTAGATTCATTTCAAGCTGGTTGTATAGAGGATCTTAACGATTTAAAACAAAACAAAACACTCTCTACCTGGCAGTGCCATTTGAAGGACATTTGCTCATCCTTCCTCCTCTACCCTGAGCTCTGTGTGTGTGTGTATGTGTGTGTGTGTATGTGTGTATAAATCATCTAATTTATGCTCTGCATACAAATGAACAGTCTTGGGGATGCACAAACAGGTTAGTCCAGCGGCCTGAGGAGTTACTAGTCAGAGGGTATAAGGTACTACAGAAACCTAAATAGTTTCTGAAAATACTAAACAATAAGACATTTCTCAAAAGGGCTTTCAGTATTTTAGAGGAATTCCAACTCAAGCAGCTTTACACAGACATTATCACTTAATTACCAATATAAATCTCACCAGCAACTTCCATCACTTCATTTGCAAATGAATATGCACACCTCCTAAATCATTCCCTCCTTTCCTCTCTCTCCCCAAGTTATTCCCTGCCTGGATCCAAGAGACTCCACAGCAGCTGGGATTCATGGAGACCCCCAGTTTCCAGGTGTCATTCCAGGCCGGTATGCACCGCGGAACATGTCCATATTGAGACGACGGAATTATACCTGGTTCACCCTCCGACGCATCAACCCCTCCTGGCATGGGCTGACCCATGGCAGAAACCTGGCTCTGTTGGCCCGAAAGGTTCACAAACCACAGCGAACTTTTTAGTGATCTGAGGCGAAGTTTCCGGTATGCAATGAAAACTGAAACCCGGTTTTGGGTTTCCTTACCAAATTCACACAGAGCCAGTCATGACAAGAGACGTATGAGGTAGCAGGGACAAGCAGCACGGGTACAACGGAGACACACAGCCCTCAGCTCTGTTTCTAGTGCTGCTACTCACTTGCTGAGTGGCTTGAGGCTGGTCACCTGCTCAGGCCACCTTTCCCCAATACTGGGGAGAGGGGTGCTTTCTACCTCATCTATCTGGGACCCTTTGGGGGCCGTATGTTGAGTGAGTAGCATTCCTTTGAATCTCTTTTAATCACAGCACACATATTTTTACAGAGCCCCCACCCAGAAACACCAACATGTACCTTATTGTCCTGGTCATTTTCCTTCAAGTTGGGCTAAGAAACAACAGTCTGGACTAATTCCTTGGGTTCATCTATGGTCCTCTCACAGACTTCAAAAATATATATATATATTTCCCATTTTTAGGGAAAACAGAAACAAAATCTGTTATATTTATTTTAGGCCCTGTGTCTGAATTCTAAAATCTTGCTCTTACTTCTTTTTGGGCTGTAGCTTTTGATTTCAAGCACATTCACACTTGTTTAGCTTTCAACTTACAGCGAATGCTGGAAAAGGGATTCATGCATTATGTAGAGCGTTCATCTAATGCCCCCCCGGATCCGTGCTGACTCTGTGGGGTCCCAGGAGTCTGTGCAATGCCTGGGTGAAGGAAAATGGAAGCCAGACACACCTGGTTCCGGCTCCTCGTTCTCAGGTTTACTAGCTGTGTAACTTTGAGCAGGTCGCTTAACCTCCCAGGAGCCTGGGGTCCTCATCTGAAAACCTGGCCCAATGCCAAGTACTATGTCATTGCCTTGAGGATTAAATGAGAAAGTACTTACATACAAATGTGGAACAGAGTGCCTGGTGTACAGCAGGTGCCAAGATAGATGTTAGAGTCTGCTTTTCTATATTCACACAAGTCTCTGGTGGGGTGAAAATGTAGGCCATAACATGTTGGAGTATCGTGTCCGTCTTCACTTCCAGGGTCCTACTTCAAAAAGAAAAAGAAAGAAGGAAATAAACAGTAACTGTCAGAGGCCCTTCTGAAAGCATTACCCACCCATTGAAATGTACTTTCCATTCAAAAACTAGCTTATTAATTATTCATTGCTATTAGAACTGAAAATAAGAACAGAGCTCAGTGTTTTTAAGACCCAGAGCTTGACAAGAGGAGTGTTCCGATTGCTTGAGTTCTGTCATTTCCTGGTATCTGTGGGACACATCCCCAGATCTGAGATTTGCAGTTTGCAAGTCGAGCAAACTTCAGGCTGAATGACTTCCAGTCCTGTTCAGTGAGCGCCCTGGAATGACTGTTCTCTTTACTTTGATTTCCACTCCTGCATTTCTGGGGGATTATTTCACTGCATGGGTGGCCCGAGTCCCTTGGCCTTCAGCCCTGTGGTTCATTCCACCGCTCTGGGCAAGCAGTGACCACCCAAAAATGCGAGTCCCTCTCTCCTGCCCCGGTGGCATGAGTAACATCATCAGCTCTTCCGGGCTGAGGTTTGGGATGACGTAAAAATGTCACACCCCGCGGTGGCAGCAGTCAGGATCCCGCAGGAGCAGCGCGTGTGCGGGGCTTGTTGTCACACCAGGAATGCGATCGCCCCGATAAACAATCCCCGAGATGTTTTTTTCCTCAAGGTCGTACTGTGGCTTTCGAAATGGAAGCTCGGGGCTCCCTGCCTGGAGCGCGGGGGACAACGAACATGCGAGAAGCGACTCCTGGCTCTGCGACCCTTCAGCCCAGGGGGGGCGCGGAGGTGTCCCCTGGAGGGGAAGGGCCGGGGGCGCACAGCCGTGCAGGATGGCGTTTCCCACGCGTCTCTAAAGACGAGCTTTCTAAAGTGCAAAACCGTCGGGGAGACACAGTGACACACTTCCTGACGCCCAGGGCCAGCGCGGGACAAGCACGGCTGGCCGCGCACTGCGGGTCCCGCGCGCCATCTGGTGGCTCCGGCTGCCATCGGGCGCAGCATCCGGGCTCTTTCCCCGGGGAGGTGGGCTTCGCAGAAGGAACCCGCCGGTGGGCTTTTTAGGTTCGGCAGGAAGTGACTACCAGGGCCCCAAGGGGAGACAGGGAAGGCCAGATGTCCTGAAGTCCACATTCTAGGCCAGATGTCCCTTCTTCTACAACTGGATTCTCAAGGCGTCAGGTTCTCCTCAAAAAGGGACAGTGCTCCTTCCTTCAGGACCAGCCTTCATATGACACAGTGACAAGAGCAGTCTGAGCAGTCTGGCCCCTCCACGCTCCTCTTTCCATGTCATGACCCCACACACCAGGGTGCAGGAGTGTCCCTTTTGCCCCTTCTTGGAACACACGCATATTCTCTTCCAGCCTTCTGAACCCCACTGTTCCTCAGGCTCGGTCCACAGGCGTCTTTTTATCCTCAGACTATTTGCCTCAGTTTTTGCTCATAGTAGTGTTTCCAAAGTGTGTTTGTTCCAAGAACGCTGATTTTATTCATCAGAATTGTATCTTAAAAAAGGCACTCAAAGATTAGGAAACTCATGGTTACACAAAGTAAAAACAGATATGATTGCAGGACATCTCAAGAGGTTTGTACCTACTGAGAAGGTAGAGGATTTCTATGGAACTGTAGTTTGCTACTGTTTCTAAACTCATTTGACATTGAAACCTTTCCCCCACCTCCACCTTTGAAGTGCATCTTGAAGATACTGCGTTTATAAAACAACATCAGGGAAAAATGGGTGTCCTAGTCATGTGACCCATGATGACATAGCTGCATTTTCAAAACTGGAAGACTTATGTATTTGTTTGCTAGGGCCGCCATATTTTCTTATAGCTTTAGGGACTGGAAGTCCAAGATCAAGCTGTCAGCAGGGTTGGTTTCTTCTGAGGCCTCTCTCCTTGTCTTGCAGATGGTCACCTTCTCTCTGTGTCTTCAGATGTTCTTCCCTCTGTGTATCTGCATCCTAATCTCCTCCCCTTATAACGACACCAGTCGTATTGGATGAGGGCCCATTGTAAGACATCATTTCACCTTAATCACCTCTGTAATGTCCATCTCTCCAACTACAGTCACATTCAGAAGTACTAGGGGTGAAGACTTTAACATATGAACTTTGGGGAGACTCAATCCAGCCCATAACAACATCTTATTTTTCTGTCCGTTGGGGGAAATCTGTGCTTCAGTTGAAAATTATACATTGTTTAGAGCAATGTCAGCGTACTACAACCAGTGGGCCAGATCTAGCCTTTCACCTGTGTTTGCAAATAAAGTTTTATTAGCACACAGCCATACTCAATTTCTTCACATTTTGTCTATGGTAACTTTCATGTGCCATGGCAGAGTTGAGTAGTTGTAACAAAAAACATATGGCTTGCAAAGCCTAAAATATTTACTCTCTGGCCTTTTATAGAAAAAGTTTGCCAACCCTTGTTCTAGAGCACACCCTTCGGGTTTATCTAATGTTGATCCTATAGGGGCTCTGCACCTTTCATTGCCTTTGAGCTATTTTACAACTCAGTAATTGTAGATAATGGATAGCAATGCAAAATAATCCTTATCCAGAGTAAGCAAAAAACCAGTTTGCCTCAATTTGTTCATTCCTTTCAATATCCTCATGGATAAATGGGTCTCTTCTTTGAGTTCTCTTTTGAACTGGTTGTAGCATCATATAGTTCTCTTATTAATAATGAGTTGAATAAAATCTTTAACACATGTTCCTTTAATATCTGTATGAGTCCTAATTTTATCTTTTTTTGAAAATTATCCTTTAACATATCAATGTTAGATTTCTTGAGTGCGATAATGGCATTGGGATTATGAAGAACAATGTTTTTGCTCTTAGGGATACGTACTGAAGCACTTAGGGTGGGGTGTCATGGTGCCCCCAATTTACTTTCAACTGATTCATCATATATGTGTACGTGTGTATGTGCATTTGTACATATTCACACGTATATCACATATATAGGGGAAGAGAGAGAAAGAGAAAGCAAACGTGGTTAAGAGATGAACAATTAGTGAGTTTAGGTGAAGGATGTATAGTATTCTCCAATGGTGTGCTGGTCATCCAAATTTTCTGTATGCTTGATAATTTTCAAAATAAAAAATTGGGGGAGTAAGTTTATGTGATATTCTCAGTAAAGGATGTAGCTGGCTCCATATCCTACACTTCTGGATGGTTCTTCAGGCCTTCAGAGAATAGCCAATTGCAGATGTTTGTTAACAGCCTGACTTTTTGCAGTGGTTGCTACAAATAAGAATAAGTAAACGAACTATTAATGTTTCTATTGTCGTGTGGCTCAATTTCTTCTAGAATTCTTAATGGTACCAACTGAACCAGATGTGAAGGTAGTTTGTTTTTTTTTTTAATATATATTCTATTCCTAAACAACGCTCTTAAAAGAACTAAATCTTTTAAGATGAACTCGAGCTGAGGACTTCTTAGAGGGTGCTCATGTTTAAGCTTAGGGTACTACTTTTTGCAGTGTGTTTGGGGTGCGGGGCTTGAAGTTTGTATCTCTCAATTACTGCATAGCTTTGCACACCCTCTTCCCCCCACCCCAGTTTGGCTTCATGGCATTAATACCGTCTGAGACCCATTCATTGCAGTTTGACTGCTGCTTGGGCTGGGACTCTAAGACTTGAAATTTTAGCACACTTAGGGGTATGCATAGCGTGGTAACAGTGAGGGAAGAAAGTAAGCTAAACTCTCAAACACTGTGTCATTTAGCATAAAGGTTCAGGATTGAAATTTTCTGCCTGAGGGAAGCAGAAAAAATGGGTTTTCACAGAATGCTGCCGTTTTCTGAACCTAAAAGGCACACTAAAAATAGCTGAAGGGACTGAGCTGCCCAGAGGCTTCTTGGGTTGCCCAGTGGGAGTTCCTGCTCGGAGAATCTGTCCTTCACGGATGCCGCTGCAGACAAGCCCTGAGAGTCGGTGTGTGCTGTGCAGCTCTCCCGGGCTGATTTCATGTGGTCACGAGGAATCAGGGGCTGGAGCAGATGGAGATGTTCCTTAATGCAAGGATCCCCTGGAGGAAGGGACGTTCTGCCTCTGACAGAGGCTGGCAGTCCAGGAGGCAGAGGCACATTATGGGCTCAGAGACTAGAGCATCCTAAAATTGGGGTCAACAAATATCAAATGGGCTTTGGCCATGACTAACACTGACTCTAATGAAAAAAACGTCCTTTCTTTTCATTGCCACCGATACTGTGCTATTTAAGACTCTGATTTTTTTTTTCTTATCTGGGCTATTGCCATAGCCTCCTACCTAGGTCTCCTCTCTCCAGTCACCCTCCCCCCACCCAATTCATCCCACTTACGGGCTCCAGTGTAAGTTTTCTGTAGCCCAATTCAGTTCAGCTCATTCTGTGTAATTTCAATTTAATTTTTAACAAATCAGCCAACCAACCGACCGGTTTATCGAGCAAGCAAACAAACAAAAACCCTTCAGCAAGCTCCTCCACCTCTTATTGAATAAACACCTTCCCCAGTCCTGTTAACTGCGTCTGTCTTTCTAATCACATCAGCCATCTCTCACTCACCTACTCCACTAAAGGCTGCAGAGAGAGAGGAGGCATTTCCCCCGTCTCATTGGGATGGCAAAGACTTTGTCATACTCGTCGTGTTACTAAACCCCCATAGTTTTTAGCATAGTGTCATTCCCAGAATCAGAGTTCAAGAAACAGCCTTTGAGGGTGTATACACAAAAGAATTGAAAGCAGGGTCTTGAATAGATATTTGTGCACTCCTGTTCATAGCAGCATAATTCACAACAGCCAAAGGGTGAAAGCAACTCAAACATCCATCCACGGACAAATGAATCAATAAGCAAAATGTGCTGTATACACTGGAATATTATTCAGCCATAAAAAGGAAGGCAGTTCTGATACATACTACAGCATGCATGAACCTTGAGGACATTATGCTAAGTGAAGTAGTGCTAGTTTACCGATACCGAGATTTTCAAACTAAATGCAAACACAACCAAGGACTATTTCTTTTACTTCCTTTACAGCCAACCCTAGCACTGTGCTCCTCCTTGCAAAAGAAATCGGGAGGGCATGGTGGGACGGTACGTTTTGCAACAACTTACTTTGCCATTCCCACTTTAACACTTTTGCTCACAGGGCCCCTCTCCCCCACTCTGCCTGCCCCCAAAGTCTTCTCCTTCCAGTGTCAGGCCTCCTGCTATTAAGATGCTCAGACTTTTTCAGTTCTCATTGTCTGCTGCTGGATAAGGGATGGAATGCCATGAAAGAGAGAGAGAGAGAGAGAGAGAGAGGAAGAGAGAGAGAGAGAGAGAGAGAGAGAGTGTGTGTGTGTGTGTGTGTGTGTGTGTGTGTAAGAGGTGGCAGGAGGGTCTTCAATTTTGAGGATGGGGGAGGGAAGCAGGAAGAGGTTTTTTCCAAGGTTTGGTCTCTGGACGATTCACCCTGTCACACTGGAAAGATCAATCCTGCTAGCAGATTTGCGGTACAGTCTTATACTACATGGCTGTCTGTCTCCTTCCCCTCCCTCACTCATGTGACAGAGGCTCCTTCCTTTTCCCTTAGCCTGGGCATGTGTTGGGACAGGGAAATAAACCTTCCCTGTCACAGATTTTTGTAAAATGTACAGAGAATACATAGTAGATTAATGCTGATTAAATCCATCTTGATTGATTGATTACTACATTGAGAAAATTTAAATAGTTAAATAGCTCCTATTTCCTACAGACTCAGAAACATTGAAGTATTCATTAGCTGACGGGAGCAACACTGAACCTAAAAAATAAAACAGCTCATCATTAGTAAGATATGAGTTTACCAGTTTCAAATCACAATAGTCTTCAAGCTGAACTTCCGGACACTTTCAGCAAAGTTATCTTTTCCTTTTTCCTTTATGGTATTCGAAAAACAGTGTTTCTCAGAAGTACTTAAGAGTTTGGGAACTCTTGTGTATTAGTCAGAGTTGTCTAGAGGAACAGAGCCAAGAGGATGTGTGTATATGCAGGAAAAGGTTTGTTGTAAGAAACTGGCTCACGCGATT
The DNA here is from genome assembly GCF_020740605.2 of Lemur catta. Lineage (NCBI taxonomy): Eukaryota > Metazoa > Chordata > Mammalia > Primates > Lemuridae > Lemur > Lemur catta. Next base: position 8,372,145 of record NC_059152.1, on the reverse strand, counting down.
GTGAAGGCTGGCAGCCTGGAGACCCGGGAGAGCTGGCGGGGCAGATGGGGCCCAGAGGCCACCTGCTGGAGGGATTCCCCTTTGTCAGGATTCTTTCTGTCCTAGTCAGGCCTTCAACTGATTGGGTGAGGCCCACCCACACCATGAAGGACAATTTGCTCTACTCAGAGCACCAATATAATGTTAATTTCATCCCCCAACATTCCAAGTTCCTATGTATGCGTGTACCCATTTCCAAGAAAGACCCAGCAGAGAACACATTGAAGTGAGAAAAAAATGTAGGTGCCATACTGCAGAAGAACTAGGAGAAAGCCCAAAAAGTACCTTGCAGGGGTGAATGACACCAATGACATCTATTTGTGGGGTGTAAACCATTCTGCCCTAGCTAAGCAGGACAAAAAAAACCCATATGCTATCTCAGCATGAAATCCTGAAAATTGCTTCAATAGCTCACCTTAAGAGCCTTGTCACATCCCCAGTGAACGATCAGTGATATCTCCTTAATAGGCAGTCAATGCCCTCTGACTCTGAGTCCAGGGACAAAAGTTTAAATCCATAGGCCAGACCCTCTCTAAGGATACCTCCTTACCAAGCAGGGAAAGGGAATTCCCAGTATTGCAAGAAAAGCGACTTGGATAGTGGCTATTACTGGTGAGAGTTGATTGGCCCGGTGTGTCCAAGCCTCTGGCTAAGTGGAGCAGGTAAAACCCGATTGGAAGAGCTCTCCATAGAGTTCAAGTGCTTATCAGTGGGCTAGCAAAACAGCTGCTAATGGGTCTCACCTCCTCCTTTATTGCCAATGCAGCCACGAGGGGCCCCTCCAGTGCGCTGACACTGGTGAGAACTCCCCCGGCTTACACCGCTCCCTGCAGTGATGTGCTGCCTGCTATGGAACCACGATTCATCATTTAATAGGAATCCTTGTGTGGCTGAATACGTCGCCATCTCCTCCCTGTGCCAGAGGCAGCAGAGCGAGAGAGTCTGACAGTGGCAGACTGCTCGAGAGTTCTGATTTTTGCCTCCGAAACAGACTGCATGAGCAGGTTAATCCTGCACTCTCTGCCTGCCAGACCCTGATGGATCGGACTCCAGACGAAAGGAGCTAGGCCCATGGACAGAAGGAGACTCAATGGATTATTTTACCCGTACTGGAAAAGGGAAGCCCAGGGGCTTAATGCAGGGGCCCTTTTTGTTTGCAGAAAAGTAAAAAAAAAAAAAAAAGGAAGGGACGGGAGCTAGAAGTGGGAGTTTTTTTTTTTTTTTTTTTAAGTGCTCTTAGATTGTGTTTAAAAGACAAACTGATGGAAAATTTGGTGACTCCAGTCTTTCATGGCATTTTTACTGGAGTCTCAGGGGACACACAGGGGAGCAGTCAGAATGAACGTGCTCCTCCTGAAGATTCACCAAGAGACCAGTGAGATCGTGCCCCTTCCTCCCCTAGTTAGCACAGCGAGTCTCTAAGTAGCACACGATTCTCTTTCTTTCCATCTTCCATCTTGGCAGTCCCAAGCCAAGGTGAGACAACATCTATGTATCATGGAACAATTTTGCTGAATGTTGAGAGGACGGTTCATCCTCAAATATTTAAGTTTTTCCTTCTCTTCCTTCCCCATGTACTGTGAACGCCTACCGTGACAGTAGGGGATGTATGAGGAAGGCCAGCAGTCTGAGGACAACTTGTGGAGCTTTTAAAATAAAATACAGATGCTTGTGCCCCCCACCCAGAGTTTCTGGTTTAATTGTTCTGGGGGAAGGCCTACACATTCAGTACAAACACGTGGTTCCCAGCATTTAAAGATTCCCAGTGATTTGACTTCGTACCAAGTTGAGAACCACTGGATTAGGCCACTGAAAGTGAAGATCTTATTTCCTAGAAAAGCAGAGCTAAAATGTACCTATTCATCAGCTGCTAACGTCAGTCCCTAACAAACTTGACCTTGGTCAGCCACTTGAGTAGGAGTTGACCAAGAGACAACAGGGAAAGTGGACACTGAGGATCAAATTTATGTTGCTTTTCTTTTTGTATCGGTCTAGCCAGGAGAAGCAGGGCTGGGCAGTGGTGAATGTGGCTTTCAAGGCAGAAATGATGGTGACAATCAGTCAGGAAGAGGACCTTAACCCTGGAAAGAGTGAGACACTCAAAACAAACAGAGCTAGCAATACTAAACATAGGCAACTGGGCTGGAGTTCTGTAGCAGGGAGAAATACAGAAACTCAGCAAGGAAAGTTTAAACAAACAGGGGCTTATTTTTCTCCTCTAACAGAAAGTCAAGACATAAATACATGCTAGCATTGGTTAATCAGCTCCAAGGGACCCAGACAGATTCTTTCCTGGTTGTCTTCCCTGCCATTTTTCACGCAGAGTTTGTCATCTCCTGCTTGTTCTCTCTTGGGTTCAGGATGGCTGCCACAGGTCCACAGAACACCCTGTGCCCAGGCAGGAAGAAACAGAGGAGGACTGTGGCAGGACCGTCTTTCTCCTTTTGTCAGAAAGCAAAAGCTTTTCCAGACTGTAAGGACCGCCAGGCAAGCAGGGAACAAGTCTGCCCTGTTGGCTGGCTAAGCGTGAGCCATTGCCCAGGGGTTAACATACTGCCATCCTGAGCAAAACCAGGGTTTGTCAGCAAGGGAGAAGGGAGGATGGCTGTTGCGTTAATAACTAACGGTATCTGCCACAGATCCCCACTGGAAATTTGCGTTTTCTGGACGTTGTCCTTACCACAAACCTATGAGTGATTCTGCTGCAGCAATTTTCTCCATGGAGGGTGGAGGTTCTCTAAGGGCCTTTAGGGGAGACATCACAAGGCAAAAATTTCAGACAGAGCCTATCAAGCAGCTCCCCCCCCCATTTTAGACCCTTAGAGATAAACAGCTGATGATGCTAGCTGAAGTCTTGCTATGTAATTGCTATTTTCTTTCTTTCTGTACTTGTTTTCCACTTTGCAGCTATGAGCACTAAGCTGAAAGGATGGAAAAAGCACACTGCATTGACAATAGCACCATCTTCTGACCAGAGAAACATCAACTCTAAACATATCTTGGTTTTTGGTTATGCAACCACCCGTGTGTTCCAGAACACCAATGCATGAGATATGCATACATTTAAGAAGAACCTTTTCAGTGGATTTTGAGCCCTGTGTAGCTATTTCAGGTCGACATTCTCATCATTCATTGTTTAGTCCTATACCGTGGTGCTCTTGCCTACTGCTTCCCTGGTGATGCTATAAAAGACCGAGTTAAGCGTCTGCAGTGTGTCTTGACAATCGCAGACAGCAAGTTCACGCAAACACTCCTCAAGGAAGGGGACCTTTGAGAGAACGTTTAACTGGATCACTTTCCCTAACTCATGCTCTCTCTTTCCCATTCACTCTCACTCTCCATTACCCTTACTCAGAGGGAAGCAGGATCCATCTTAAGTTGGGAAAGTGAGGAGAGTCACAATTAAGATTCACAGGTGGGTGGGAACAATGACATCTGTAGGTGCACCACCCCAGATCAGAAGGGAATCAGGGACCTCCGTCTTTAGACATCTCGTGGAAAGATTTAAAACATAAGGCGTAGACAACTAACACCCATACACTTAAAGTTTGTTGGAACTAGTGTCATCAGAGCCCAAGAATGATGGTTATTTAGCTGTGGGAGCCAGACGGGGAGGGGGAAGCTCAGGCCAGAAAAGGATTCCTCTGAGACCACTGCCGGACACTCACATCCACGACAACAAAAGCGTGGGCAGTGCTTCTTTCTTTTCTTTTTTAAATTTTTATCTATCTATCTATCTATTTATTTATTTTTGAGGCAGGATCTCACCCTGTTTCCTAGGGTGGAGTACAGCGGCACCACCATAGCTCATTGCAGCCTCAAACGAACTCCTGGGCTCAAGCAATCCTCCTGCTTCAGCCTCCTGAGTGGCTGGGACTACAGGTGTGTGCCACCATGCTGGGCTAAGTTTATTATTTATTTATTTACTTATTCAGTTATTTATTTATAGAGGCAGGGTCTTGCCCTTGATCTCGTGGCCTCAAGCAATCCTCCCGCCTGAGCCTCCCAAATGGCTAGAATTACAGGCATGAGCTACCACGCCCGGCCCCCTCTTTCTTAAAACTGTACATATTTGTCAACTCAGGAAACAGAAGATGTGGCAGACTTTGGGTGTCAAGGGTCCATAAGTTGGAGTAAAGTAGCTAAACTTGACTACTATAAAGAGAGGGAAAACTCTGACACTTGTCCATACCGCTGGCACTTGTTTTTGATGATAAAATAACAGCTAGTCACAACTCTAATTTGTCTATGGATGAAGCAGGAAAACTGCAGGGAGATGGGAAGGAAGAAAACTATTCTAAACCCTATTCACATATCATTTCCATTGCAACTATTTAGCTCAGTGTTCTCACACTGGGTCTCTTCTATCGAAGCAGCCTGCCGTTTCATGTTGAGCCAGGCCACAGGGACTTTAGGTCGCAAATGCTCATGTTTGAAGGGTAATCATGTCACTAGAAATTTTCCAGCTAATCAACTTAGAACACTATAAAATATTGAATTTTTATTTATACAATTTCAAGTACTTATTGAGTAACTATCATGCTTCTGGTACTATGTTTGGTATTTAGGATGCAAAATGAATTAAAGCACAGTCCCAATTCTTTAGGAGCTCATAAGCTGTTGCAGAAACTACATATTCATCCATCCATACAACAATCATTTACTGGGTACCAACTGTGTGCTAGACACTGGGCGTACACAGATTCTATAGGAAGTAAACTGGACATAGCAATTGTGTATTTTTCTTTCTTGACGTTTTGGAGGTAATGTACCAGTAACATAGCAGAGTGCATAGCCTTTGAGCCAGACAGCTCCACTGCTTTTTTACCATGTTTTTTGGTTTGTTTTTTTAGAGACAGGGTCTCACTCTGTCACTGGAGTGTGGAGTGCAGTGGCACACTCATAGCTCACTGTAACCTTGAACCCCTGGGCTCAAGTGATTCTCCTTCCTTAGCCTCCCAAGTAGCTGGGACTACAGGCATGCACCACGATGCCCAGCCAATTTTTAAAATTTCCTGTAGAGATGAGGTCTTGCTGTGTTGCCCAGGCTGGTCTCAAACTCTTGACCTCAAGTGATCGTCCCGCCTCAGCCTCCCCAAGTGCTGGGATTACAAGTGTGAGCCACTGTGTCTGGCATCATGCATTTTTATCAGGGCAAGTTATTAAACCTCTTCCATCTTCAGTTTCCTCATCTGTAAAATGAGAAAAGTAATAGCATTTCCTTTATGAGTTGCTTTGAGGATAAAAATGCAACAATATATAGAGAGATATTATCATGTCTGTTTTTTCATAAGTGTGATGAATAACTGTTAGCCATAATTGTTACCACAATTAAAAGTAAGTTATGACGAGGGGCACTGGGAATGACTTCTTAGAGAGATGCCTTGTAATTTGGGTCTTCATGGATGAGTAGGAGACAGCCGTTCACTCAACAAGCATTTCCTGAGTGTGATATAGTTAGAGGTGCAGGTATTGGCAGTAGTGTAATAACAGCCATAACCCCATACCCCTGCCCCACCCTCAAATTGCTCAGGAGGAGGGGAAAGGGGGAGTGAGGGAAAGGAGAGGGGAGAGAAGTCACCTGCAATGACAATACGGGGCGACAATTGCTGTTAGTGGTATGTCAGGATGTTTGGGGAATTTAGAAGAGGGTCATCTAACTCAGCTAGGGCGTTGGCAGTGGGAGAGAGGTATTAAAAAGTGACTTTCTGGAGAGATGACATTTGAACTGTGTCTTGAAAAGAAAAAACTAGGCAGGTGGAGAAGGGGTAAGGGCTTTCCAGAAGAGGGAAGGGCTTTTGTAAAGATAAAAGTGAGAGCACACAACATGTTTTAGGGACTTCGAAATTAAGGTGTGTATGGGGCTTGTCAGGAGGGTGAGGCTGGAGAAGTAGGCAGGGGCCCCATCATGAGGCATCTTGGGGGGCATGCTACGAAATTCAAACATTATTCTGAGGGCCATGGATAGCTGATGGTTTAATTTTAGGAAGATCATCCTGGGAGCAATATGGAGTACATACTCCATGAGCCAGCTAGGAGTGATTGCAACTGCCTACCAGATGTCTCCGTTTGAGTATCAGTCAGGGCATCATTCTCAGTCTTCACTTTTACAAATCTAAGTGCACCATCCTCATTCCCTCCATCCCTTCCTCTACTATCGTTACTCGCCACCAATGCACTTCTTTCCAGAAATTCCCTATGTAGCGGAATGGCCATCATTCCCAAATTGCCTAAATCAAAAGCCTGGGAGCCAAGAGCCTTCCCACTCTCATCCTTGATCCCCCCCTAGAATCACTCCTCAAATCTATCCATGCAACTTTCCAGATCTCTCTCTTAGTGGCCCCTCCTCTCTGTGTCCCACCAACACCTTACTTTTAGACCTTCTTCATTTTCTTACTAGGACAATACCAATCAGATAACAAATTTAAACCAGATAACTTTAGATTTAAATATCTTTAAATTATATAAAAATAACTTTACGTTTAAATGACTTCAATTTTTATCCTACCCATTGTGTTTATTACATTTCAAGCTCTTTGAAGGTAGGATTGTGTCTTCTCCACTAAGGGACAGATCTTGGTGCTTAGAAGGCAAAGGAAACCAACGTCACTGATTCAGTTTGTCTGGGATTGAGCCAGAAACCAAACCAGCACCGTGGTTTTCTGTTTCCATATTTAGCAGTAGGTGCTGTCAGAAATACAGAAAATAGAGACACACGGGCTATTTTTGAGTTTGCACGTGGGAACACACGCATTGTGTTAGGTTTTGATCCTACAGTCAGCCTGGGCATTCAGCTGTGAGGGCTGGTGGCGTGTTCTCAGCTGTATCCTATCACACTGCTGTGGTAGTCTGCTTCTCACCTCCGGCCTTGCCTCTAAACATGCTTGAGTTTTCATTACGAATTTTTAATGCAGTTGCCCACAATCCATTTTCGACCTACTGTGTCCGTCTCTTTGCGAGTGGTGCCCAGCATAAACCTTTTTGAAAATAAGCTCCCAGGTGACCGATGTGCACCTTCTTTGTGCACTTCTCGTCTATGCTCACAGACAGGCCAATCTCCAACCGGGAATCCATGGAGCTGGTGTAGACACTGCATTAACGTTTAGCAAGAGCATCCTGTCTTCCTACAAATAGTAAGGGGCAGGGGCAGGGGCAGGGGCGGGGCAGACCAGGTAGGTTCCAGGCACAGCTGGTGGGAGGAGCCCACGGCCGGCTGAGGGGACCCAGCAGGCTTGCAGGCCTCCTTCCTGCGGGAGCGCGCCCGCTCAGCAGGTGCACGCGCACGCACGCCCGCCCGACCCGTGCGTCCGCTCAGCAGGTGCACGCGCACGCACGCACGCCCGGCCCGTGCGTCCGCTCAGCAGGTGCACGCGCACGCCTGGCCCGGCCTGTGCGCACGCGCTAGCGCACGCCGGCGCCTGCACGTGGGAGCCGGGAGGCGGCGGGGCGCGCGCGGCAGATGGAGTGGGTGCTGGCGGAAGCGCTGCTCTCGCAGAGCCGCGACCCCCGGCTCCTGCTGGGCGCCCTGTGCTGCGGGGCGGCGTCCGCGGAGCGCGTGGAGACGCTGCGCTTCCTCCTGCAGCGGCTGGAGGACGAGGCGGCGCGCGGCGGCGGCGGGGACGCGGGCGCGCTCCCGGAGGCGGCGCGCGAGGTCGCCGCGGGGTTCCTGGTGCCGCTGCTGCGGGGCCTGCGCGGGCCGGACCCCGCGCTGCCGCCGCGCCTCCGCCGGCGCGTGCTGCGGGCGGCGGGCGCGGCCCTGCGCTCGTGCGCCCGCCTGGCCGGGGGCCCGCAGCTGGCGGCCGCGCTGGCCGAGGAGGCGCTGCGCGACCTGCTGGCCGCGGGCCGCGCGCCGGGCGCCGAGGCGGCCGTGGAGGTGCTGGCGGCCGTCGGGCCCTGCCTGCGGCCCCGCGAGGACGCGGCCCTGCTCGAGCGGCTGGCGCGGGCCGCCGTCGCCCTGGTGCTGGGCGGGGATGGGGAGGAGGCGGGGCCCGCCGAGGACGCGGTGGCGCTGGTGGCCGGGCGGCTGCTGCCCGCGCTGGGCCGGTGCGGCGGGGCGGCGCTGCGGGCCGTGTGGAGGGGACTGGCCGCGCCGGCGGCCCCCTCGGCGCCGGGCCGCGTCGGGCTGGAGCTGCTGGTTGTGAGCGCCCTGGCGGAGAAGCTGCTGCCCGAGCCCGGCGCGCACCGCGGCCCCCGCGCGCACGAGGCGGGCCCCGACGCCCGGCGCTGCCGGCGCTTCTGGAGGACGGTGCAGGCGGGCCTGGGCCGGGCCGAGGACGCCCTGACGCGCAAGCGAGCCCGCTACCTGCTGCAGAGGGCGGTGGAGGTGTCGGCGGAGCTGGGGGCCGACTGCACCTGCGGCCCCCCGGAAGGAAACGGTACTTGCCTCTTTGCTCCCCGGCCCAGACCTGCGTGGCTCCCTGGGAGGGGAGCCCTCCTGCTCCCCGAAAACCGGGTCGTCTCTGCGATCCGCACAGAATTTGGTTGGTCCCAGGTGACAACCCGCCCCCCCCATCCTGAAAACCTTGGGAATCTCCTCTCGAGGGTATTTTCCCAAGTGACACAAATCACTGCTTTTGGGAACAGTCTGACCCTAGCAGGGTAGAATACAGCCCCCGTGAAACAATTTAGGAAAGTGATTGAGCCCGTGCAGGATGGTACAGACCCAAATTTGCACTGTATCGTGGTGGTAGATCCCTTCTAATGGGAAGGGTTGATGGCCACCAAATTGAAAGAAAAATTATCTGCACTGATCAATGAATTGAGTCTTGAGTATTAGGATTAGGCATCCATCATAAAAGCCTTCGCATTCTTTTGAAATTTCCTTTGGTAATTCTCTTAGGAGCAAGATTTACTAATGAGTCAGTTTTTTTTTTTTTTTTTTTTAAACATTTTGAGCTGTGCTTTCTACTACTTTGTTGCGGAACAAGCGTAGATGAAATAGAGCTTCCTTTCAATTTGGTATGTTACTGTTGATTATTTTGACTTGTCATCTTAAATTCACTCTTGAACTCCAGAAGTCCAAAATAGATTAACTCGAATATTGTCTCAATAGATAGAATATTTCTGTTTTTTCAACTGTAACTGGTTATGCATTTATTATAGGTAAAAGGTTTTTGTTTGGCTGAAGTTGTGAGATTAGATTTTCACATAATTTTAACATTAGATAGTACATATTTGAATAGTCCTCAAATGGGTGATCCTTCCATGAGAGTTTTCACTGGAAAACATTAAATCACCGGAGTTAAATACTCATTTATTTTAATGAGTCAGTCATTCTTCAGTTTTAGGGTTAAGCATTAGTCTTCACATACTTGCCCTCATTTTCTCCATTTCAGAAAGCAAGCACTGTTAACCTCTTTTAACTGACTATTTTGGTATTTAACAGTATGTCTTAATGTATCTTAGTTATATTATAAAATTCCTTGTCACAGTTAAAAGTTGGGTTAAATGGGCATGTTTAACATTTATAAAATTATGCCACTGTAAATGTTCACAGATGATCTGTGTAGTAAACTATGATTATTTTTCCTTTACCTGAAGTTTTTGCTTATGATTATTATTTGGTTCTGCTTGTACTAATCACTAATTCAGCCCTAAATTCTTAGTCAGAATCAGATCACCAGGTGTTTTACAAGTTTTCCTGAAGAAATTTCTCCTAGAATCTCTTTACATGTTCACATGTGGCTCATGTCACCCAATGCCTGGTGCACAGCTGATTTTTAGATCTCTCCTTACCCATCATCCTGGGGATTCCCTTCACTTAAGTTCTGTTACGGATCTCTTGTTTTTCTGTAGTTCATGTCTTTTTGGCTTTACTCGTATCAGTGTAGTGCATTCTCCAGTAGTTTCCTGAGATAGAATTTTTTAAGATCTTGCATGTCTAATAATTCCATCAAAGGATCCCTTATGTCTGACATGTTTTTATTTCTTTTGTTTTCCATTTGATTTCTGGTGCTTTCTTGGGGTTTCTTGTTTTTGCTCTCAAATTCTTAATCCTCATGAGATATTTTTTGTTCTTGAAATGTCCCCTTCTTTATCTTGTCCTTACAACAGCACTATCCTATCTCCCTTAAGATATTAGTGAAAGTTTGTTTTGGTTTTTTTTAAGTTTTCTTCCCCTTGCATAATTTTGTTTTCATCGGTTTCCTTTTTTTTCCCCATGTATTTGTTTTGTCTTGATCTTTAGTAGAGGTTTCCCTAGATGTCAAATGATCCTTGAATACCCGTTTATTTTTAAGAATAAGTTATCAAAATTGGGCTGAAAGCACCTACCATGTGAGTGGAGCTTGTCGACTGTGACCTTCACTGGAAGGTGATCTGGCCAGGTCATTTCTTTGGGAACTCTCTGATGTAAGTATTTTCAGGTGTCTCCTTGAGTTGGCCGTATTCTGCAGAGGACGCCGTCCGGCTTTCTGCTGCCTAGGGAAGGCCTGGCCAGCGTTCTGAGACCTAAGGGGGCAGGCAGAGGGGGGTCTCAGCACCCACCATGCACACATGTTCACTGAATCCCCGTTTTCAGTAGGGTTGATCTCAGCTAGGTCTTATGCCTCCCAGTTCAGAGACCCACTGTTTACCTTCTCCAGAGAATCAGCTACAGTCTTTTTTTCTGTTCAGGACAGAGGAAAGGGGACCTGGGGATGTGACTTTCTTAAACACACTGTGCACAAATCCTCTTTAGTTTAGCCTCACTTTTCACCTCCACGTACAGAAGTAACTTTTGCTGCCACTTCCTTTGGTTTGGGGCAATTTTGCAGTGTAAATCAAGTTGTTTTTTGGTTTTTCCCTATGTTAATTTAAAATTCCCTTATCTTGAGTCAGCTTGGTTTTCATCTGATTTCCAAATTCTAGATTTTATTGCTGTTGTCTGCTCTCCTGTTTGCTCCATTCTTCTGGGTTTTCATCTTTGAAAAATCCTTGACTGCTATAGTGAGATGCTTAGGGAGAGAAAGTAGGGTTTATATGTGCAAATCTGTCATTTTTACCCAGAACTCTGAAACAGTAATCTTAATTAAAAAACAAAGCTCCTTTGGAGATTCCCGCACCTCCGAACTAGGCTTTGATCCTCCATTATTAGAGGATACAACATCTGGTAATAGTGGCATTATTTTAACAAGTGTTATCATTAAGAAACTTACAAAATTTGCAAAAGGAAGAACTAATTTTCTTTTTTCAACCTTACTAGGCCCAAGTCTGTTTTGGTGGTCTGAGAAGAAAAAAGATGAGCTTCTAAAATTTTGGGAAAATTATATTTTAATTATGGAAACTCTAGAAGGAAATCAGGTAAGTGTTTTTCTACTTTAGCAAATCCTACAAGAGATCATAATTTTTTCTTATTTTCAAACATTCATTAAAAACAATGCAAAAAGACCAACTTGGATCTAGCAGGTGATGATAGAATCCACATGTACTTTGTTTTCTGATGTAAATGCAATTTAAAATAGAATGTAAATTATTTCAGGAAATTAATACTTTCAAGGGACTTAAATTATCATTCAAAAAATTTAGTTATATCTGATCTTCCCTTGACATTCTGAGACTTTAATGTCTATCAGAATCACCAGGATGGCTTATTGTAAGTTATAAATTGCTGGGCCCTGTCCTCAGGCTTTCTGATTGAGTAGGTCTGGGCTGGGGCCTGAGAATTTGAACTTTGTACAAGTTTCCAGGTGATGCTTCTGCTGCTGTTCTGGGGACCACTAAGGGCCCAGCCACCTGGAGTCATAGTAAGGTGTCAGTCCAAATGTGCACCACACATTGTCTGTGGACTGAAATAAAGAATTACTCATACATGCTAAATATATATAGATGTATGAGGAATAAAGGAAAAGCATTTCTAAATTCAAGTAAACTTTTATGGTTTTCTTTAATCAATAGATCCGTAAGACCCCCATTATTTATTTAGAAACTTAGACTTACATATGTTTTGAAGGCTATATAAATTAAACTCTAGGAAAGGTGTTAGCAACATAGTCTAAGTGGTATGATAAACATTGCATGCTGAGCTGACTCTACTTCTAAATGTGTGAGCTTGAGCCACGTGAGTGACTAGAGAAACTATTTCAGTATTTTTTTCCTTTTTGTAATATGTTGGTATTATCAGTCCTGCCCTATTTCCCAGGACAGTTGAGAACTGCATGATAAAATTTATGATAATCAGTATATGTAAATGTAAACATTACTGTATCTATATTCTAGGTTATATTCATTAGCTTTACCGTACTCAGTCTTACATAATTGAATCACAGTATGTTTTAAAAACTGGAAAATTCAGACTTCTGCGTATTTTTTAAATGGAAGTAAAAACAGAAGCAGAACGGCTACTGTTACATAAATGGATGACAATTCCCTTAAGTTCTTAAAGGTACATTTTCATTTCATATGATTTTTTGCTCTTATTTTTAGATACATGTCATAAAGCCAGTCTTACCAAAGCTGAACAATCTGTTTGAATATGCAGTGTCAGAGGAAAATGGTAATGATTACTATTATTTTGATTTTTATAACACTTACAGTTTTTCCTGATTTTTATGACTAATACTTGTTCGTTGTAGAGAATGTGGAAAAACTGTAAAAGTATACAGAAGCTAATGAATCATCTTGTAATGTTGCCACCAGGAGATAACAGCTGTTAACATTCCAGATATACACCTTCTGGATCGTGTTGTTCAGAATGTTTATTTCACTTAGCATAATACCTGTTCCTACTTACCCATATTCTTAAATAATCTTTAAGAGCGTAATTTTAAATGGCTGCTGAATTTTCCATAATGTAGACATATGGTTAATTTTTAGGCTTTTGATTATGGAAAATTTCAAACATTTACAGAAGGGTGTATATGATGAACCTTTTGGTTTTTTTTCTTTTTTTTTTTTTCTTTTCTTTATTTCCCTTCAACACAAGGTAGGGAAGTATGAGGAACCTATTCACCCACTTCAGCAACAATCCAGTCATGGCCAGCCCTGTTTATTGTATCAGATGTAGCCTTTCCTACTCCACGCCAAATGATTTTGAAGCCAACCCTAGATATCGTATCATTTTATCTGTACATACTACAGTATATATCCTTAAAAGATAAAGACTCTTTGGTAATATTGTAATGATGTATTCTTTTTTTAATAGTAGCTCTTTGCTATCAATATACATTTTAACTCCTTTTCATTCTTATTCTCTTAATAAGTCTTTTCCAATGTTTGTTAGAGTTACTTTTCTTGGGATTTCGGTTTTCTTGTGTCTTGGACTTCTTAGGAATTGAAAATTTCAAGATATAATTTTAAATATAGTTTATAAGCTGTTAATCACTGCTGTAGTGTGGGAGCTTTTTAGGAGAAATAAAATGAAGCTAGAGCTTCCTAAAATTATTTTATGACATTAAGTTTCAATCAATGAAATAGCGAAATGGAGGCCAGTAGTGTTTTTTATTCTTATGATTGATAAAATACTACATTATTGTGTTTACACATGAGAATTAACCTAGGTAAATGGGTTTTAGTGTCTACTCTAGATAATTACAACTTTAATAGTTTGACCCCTTAGGAATTGAGCTTTATTCAGCTGATTGCTCTAGTTGTTTTCTGATACATTGGGATTTTTCACAAACTATATGCATCTATGGTTCCACCTGGGGCTAGAATTTAATTGAATCCTGTTGTGATGTCACTTATGCATTTACTGTTAAAATGAGGTTCTTATGACCACATTTTGCCCACAGCTCTTGGCAAACCAAATCAAATAGCAGTGACTGATTTTGAAAAATTATCATTGCCAAAGAGTTGAATGAGCATCTTGGTTGTAAATTACAAATAATGGGCCAATTTATTTATAGAATGTCATGAGTTTAAAACGCTGAATATTTCTTTTCTAATAGAACTTAAAGGATATTTTGAAAGAGAAAATCCATTAAGGTACACATTTATTCCATTTTTTATTTGCTCACTCATTTGTGTATTCACTTCATAGGTACTTACATAGTGTCCAAGATATGCTGAGCCCTGGAGATAAAGTGCTGAGAGACATGCAGTATTTTTCACTTGAAAAATTGTTTTGATTATGAGTTTTAGGCAGGGAACAGACAAGAGGCTGAAATGGAGTAAAGGATGAGTGGAGTAGTCAGGGAAGGCCTGTCTTAGGGGTGACATCCGATCTCAGTGCCCCCGCTGAGGTGGCAGCACCTGGTACACAAGCCCCGAGGTGGGAGCGGCTCAGCGAGGAACAGGAGGACCAATGGCTGTGGTGCAGAGGGCGTGAGGAGGGCTTGAGGTTGGCCTGGGGGACGGGTCAGTTTTTGCTTCATTCGGATTCTATTCTAGGAGTGATGGGAAGCTATTCAAGGTTTTTAAGCAGAGGACTGACAGTTTCAGATTCCTGTATAAAAAAGAGGATTGCAGTGGCATAAGAGAAGAATTGGTTGAAACTACCCCCAAATCTAAAGTTCCCAACCTGCATGCATGGGGTAATAATTAGCTTTTGTACACTGCAGCAGCTATAACACTCACTTGCAGTCATTCTAGATGAAACTGCCTGAATATGAAATACTGAATACCGACATTATTTTTGTTATTCAGTAAACACCGTTGGATGTGATTAAAAACAGACTCACTTTTGTAGTGTTAAAAGGAAGTTAATGTGTTTGTCTGTAAGTGTCTTTATTCATAAGTATATAGTCTACATGGAGAGACTTACAGTTAGAATCAAATGTCAACATTAGATGTTTTTTTCCGCAGGATGTTGGCTCTTCCATCCATCCTGGCATATGTGTATTTATAAAAGAATGTTTGAAAGTGAAAATAAAATCCTGACCAAAGAAGGTGTTATCCATTTTTTGGAGCTGTATGAAACGAAGTTCCTTCCATTTTCACTAGAATTTTCTGAGGTAATGACAGCCTATCCCCTGCCTCGCTCTCTCTGTCAAAAGATGAGAGGTAAAAATATACTAGGACTTTATATTAGCAAGTATTATTTTATAGATTTGCATACAGCAAATTTCTATTTCTCCGGACCTATCTATCCTGTTTGGAAAAAGCTCATGTCATTTCTCAGGGAGCTGAATGGTAGAGCTGCCTGTAGCAGGACCATTGTGAAAAGTAGTTCTGTGGTATCAGTATTCTAAGCAGCATAAGGCAAGAGTGTGAAAACCGGGGTGTAGGAGGTTTTAGGTGACACTGCTCTTGTAGTTCAGAAACTCTGAGTGGCTGTTATTTAGTGTTGCTGCTCCCCCGGTTCTGACTCATTGAAATACTGCTGTCTCCTGTGTTAAGCAGAAATTGTCTTCTGAGCTATGTTCATTGGAGTCTATACTTCCATTTTTCAGGAACCACACAAAGCGAAGAGACAGTGAGAATTATATTATAGCTGTGATTTTAAGTTTTATGTTACAGTGCCATGTGAGTTAGTCACATGGTCACTTCCTTAGGTAGAGTAATACCTGTCATTTAGAGGTAACCTAAGTCAATTTTTCTAGTCGTCTCAATACATACTATAGTATTTTGATATGGATCATTTTTCTACATTCTCCTATCCTTCCTGCACTTCATGTAAACTTTTTTGACCAGTGTCTAGTAATGTTTTTTGAGTATAATTTTCCCCTTTTATCTTCTAGGTAGAGGGGATTAAATTCTCTTGTTTCTTTTTGTTTTTTTTTTTTCTGTTTCTACCTTTATGTTCCAGTATGTGGTTTTTTCTTTGGTTCCTCTTTTCTGTCTTGATCCAACATAAGAACTTTCTTAATATGTCATAAGTTTTTATCAGGCGGGAGAATTCTGTACTTATTTTGTTCTGGTGGAATTAAGGTTACCCTATAAGACCATCACTGAATTAACCTCCAGTGTAAGAGATGAGCTTTGCTTCTAGCAGCTCTTCTGCCAGCTTGTGTAGGATGTACAGTCAGGGCAAGTGGACTTTTAAAAATTGCAGTTACAACTTAATATCAATTATGTGTCTTTTTTTTTTTTTTTTAGTTTATTACTGGACCATTAATGGATGCACTTTCAGAATGCTCTCTGTATAGCAGGTAAACAAACACTATGTTATTTAGCAGTAATACAGTACTGGGTATTTGATACATAAGTTTGACATTATGAGACATGACCAGATTGTTTAATGTATTTGGTACATAATATATGTTGCCTAACAGTCAGCTTTTTCTTGTCATTTGGTCCTTTCTATACTTACAATTCTTCTTGCCTTCTGTTATTTGTATCAGGCATTCTTCTCCTGCCGTGAGCTCCTCCATTCTTGGGCTCTGTGTCTTTTATAGCTCACTTTCTCACCCCTACTGCTTTCTGCCTTCTTGGAAATTGGAATGACTTTGGCTAATGTGAACACTGTAAACTTTTTTCCTTTTTCTTTTGACTTAGTTTTAGACTTACAGAAAAGGTATGAGAATAATAGAAAGATTTCCCATTTACTTTTCATCCGTATTCTCCAAATGTTAATGTTTTACCTTATTGGCTTAATTGTGCTCTCTTCTGCTGTGTGTGTGTGTGTGTGTGTGTGTGTGTGTGTGTGTGTCTTCGCTTTCTTAGCTCTGTCAGCTGACCACACTTACCTGTTTGTTTCAGTGTCTCTCTGTCCTTCTGTCCATCTATCCACCTATCATATTAAGAACCATGAATTCACATCGATACATCCCATTTCATTTCAATACTGCAAGGTTCCTTACAACCTTTTTCCTTTCAGTATCTGACAGTGGCTGTCATTTTACTTATTTTAAATGTCGCATTTACTTCTTCAAAAGGTTAACAGAAGAGTTTGTCAGGATTGTGCCTTAGCCTCATTTTTTTTGAACATTACCTGTACTCTTGAATTACATCTTCAAAAATTTCCCTTTTGCAATTATGTTTGTCGTCTTTCTATAGCAATATTAAGTCAATTTATGGTTGTAAGTCTTCTGTTTGGTATTCCTCTGAGCAAGAAAAATCCCTCCCCACCAGTTTCTTTAAAAATTTTTAATTAGTCTGGGCCAAGTTATGTTAATATTTAGTACTATTTAATAAATATCGAAAGAGCCTCACAATGCTTGATTTGCCAATTATTTTTAGTTTTCAAATAACTCATTACTCTCGAATAGTTTTCTGAAACAATTAGACAGCTGGAGAGCAGTAAAACCAATGAAGAATCTTGGTGCTTTCTAAGAGAGTTGACAAACACATTTGTTGTGAAATGCCTTCAGTTTTCTAGCACTCTAATGTGTTCAATTAACAGATAATATTTCTGGCAGAAGTATCTAGCAGAAAAAATATGACTTTAGTAGATATTAACAATTAAATGCTCTTGCAAAAGTAATTGATTGCTAATATGTGTCTTTACTATGGATGTTATTTCTTTTATTTTAGACCTAAAGATTTAAAGTCATTGGAATACGTGTTGGAAACATTAAAATATTTTAAATGATCGTTTTAGGCTGTTATTTTTTATGATCCTGTTTAGCAAGATTCATACACATGTAAGGGAAAGTGTCATATAAAGGAAATCCATGCCTACTTCGTAGAGTAGGTTATTAACTCAGGTCCATTTTCTTAGAAGTTCCTGATGTTTCTGTAATCAGAAAGATTCTCAGAGTTTTACTGAAAAATGGAACGCAGGTTCAGAAAAAGATTGTCTGATTTATTGTTGAAAAACACCTTTGGGCCATGGTCCATTTAGACTAGTTTCAGTATCTTTACTTGTAAGTGGATCTTAAATATTTGTTTTTCCCCCCCTCTTTGTCTATAGGTCCCCAGGCCAGCTGATAGGAAGTGGTTCTCCATTGGGATTGAAATTACAGAAGTTTTTAGTCACTTATATTTCTCTTCTTCCAGAAGAAATAAAGAGTATGTGTCAGTAAAGAGTTTTTAAAAAATTTATTAGCTTATAATTTTTTTATTGTTAGCATATTGGTTATAAGCACCATTGTATGACTGTTACAATCAGTATTTCCAAAATAGTTTTTTTCCAGGATATGCACATGTTGTCAGAATGCATACCCTGGAAGATTGTGAGTACACACTTTTGCCATTGTATGTAACATTGCCAGTACTGGCATGAGTACCATGTAAGTAATTTTAGAACGTGTGCTGCAGTTTAGCTATTTTTTCTAGTTGTCTACTATTCAGTTTTAAGAATTAGTAAAATATACTGAAGAAAGAACAAACCTGCTCTTAGGAAAAAGTTGTAAACAGAACATCCGTTATGGCAAGTTATGCCTTTATAGATGCTGACTTAGAAAGATAAGAAAGAAAAATACATTCGTTTTATGTAAAACCTTGTATCCTAGAACTATGTCACATCATGAGGGTGGGGATTTATTTTTCTTTCTGATGAGGTAAGTTGGTGAGCAGAGCACAAAAGCAGTGTGATTTTGTTTGCTGAGCGGCAGAAGGACTTACTCTGCTTTGTAAGTCCTTTTTTCACTCCCACCTTTGATTTTTAAAGTGACTGTAGGTATGAAATATGTATTTTTTTATTTTAATCTGCAAACAGGATGACAAGATGACCAATGGTAATATCTGTTCAAAAGTCAGGGAAAATATGGAAAAGATGGTTTGTATTTCATGACTTTATAGAAAATTGATTGTTTTGATTACTTTTTTACACAAAATTAGTTTGTAGAGAAGATAGTTTAACTGTTAGAGCCATTCTTCAGTTTGCTAGAGTTCAGAAGTTCAGGCTTCTGGGCTGCAGCCCTGTGGGGATTAATTTGTCGCCCACATGGATGCCCTCCCGTGTTGGTGGCACATGTGAGTGAAATAACGTGGTCAGCACGTCTGAAAATTTGAGTGCCTGGTGTTTGTGGCTCAGGGCCGGGCCTGCCACAGACGCTGGTAAACGTGTTGCCGGAATGGCAAATGGCAGCTTAGCCATTGCCATCTTCCTTGTGTCGCGAGTGAGGTGTTCGGCAAAAGATGGGATTTATTGAACTTAATTAGTGCAAACAGAAGAGAGAGCAGTTCAGATGTTTATTCACAGTTCTTAGTAATTTTTTTCCGTCACCGATTTCCAGTCAGTATCTTTTGTATCTCTAGTTTTGTGCCAGGAACTTCGGAAGATGTAAAACACATACGATGTCCTTTTAGGAGCTTCTGAGGATTTCTTAAAGGTCATTCTACAGTGATGATCTGAGAAGACAGACGTGTCCACTGACTGTAAAGTGCAGGCTCTTGACACGTCACACGTTAGCAGAGAAGGCAGAATGAAGCACCATCCCTTTGTATGTCAAAATGGAAGTATAAATGATTGTGATTAGATCTAGGCTAGTCAAGAAACAGCTTATGGGAAAGATCTAATATTATTATTTGCAGATACTAAAGGCCAGTTACTATCAATACTTCCTATCTTGTTTTTCCTTAACATCTCAAACAGAAGAGTGGCTTCTAACTGTAAAAAAATTTATCTTTTACTTTAACATTTTTTTAAGGTAGCATCATGGTTATCAGAATCTGCAATATAGTAGAATACTTAGCAGGAATGAAATTAAAATAACATTGTTTTTTTTTATAATAGCTTTATTGAGATATAATTCATATACTGTAAAATTCACCCTTTTAAACTGTTCGATTCAGTGGTGTTTAGTATATTCAAAAAGTTGCACAACCATCACTGCTATCCAATTCCATAATGTTTTCATCACCCCCAAAAAGGAACGCCATGCCCATTAGTAGCCACTTCTTATTGTCCTCTCTCCCCAGCCCCTGGCAGCTGCTAATCCACTTTCTGTCTTTTTAGATTTGCATATTCTAAACATTTCACATAAGTGGACTCACACAGTATGTGGCCTTGAATGTCTGGCTTCTTTCACTTGGCATAGTATTTTCAAGGTTCATCCATGTTGTAGCATGTATCAATATTTCATTCCTTTTTTGTGGCTAAATAATATTCCACGGTATAGATATTCCACACTTTGTCCATTCATCAGTTGGTAGGCATTTGGATTGTTTTCACTTTTGACTATTAGGAACAATGTTGCTGTGAATATTCATGTACAGGTTTTTATTGAGCACATGCTTTTGATTCTCCTGGGTATATACCTAGCAGTGGAATTGTTGGGGCATATGTTTAATTTTTTGAGGAATTGCCTTGTTGTTTTCCATGGTAGCTGCACCATTTTACAATCCCACTGGCAGTGTGTGAGGGTTCCAGTTTCTCTGCATCTTTCCCAACATTGCTGATTGTCCTTTGCTTAGAGCCACGCTAGTGGGCATGGGGTGGTGTCTCATTATGGTTTTTGATTTGTGTTTCCCTAATGACTAACGATGTTGAGCATCTTTTCGTGTGCTTATTGGCAACAATGATATTTTAAAACTTTTTCTTTCAGGTAGTTTCCTATTAAAGTTTATTCAGAAGATGACCAGTAGACATTGGTGTGCTGTTCCCATTTTGTTTTTATCAAAGGCTTTGGCAAATGTCCCAAGATCGAAGGTCCTGGGTATAGAAGGGCTTCTTGCTCTCAGGTAATTTACCCTGTACATATATTCATGTCTGGTTATTTTCCATGACTTTACATCAGTATAGTTTTTCTACAATATGTGGTTTAATCTACAGTGAGTGGTTTAGTTAATATTGGCATTGGAATAATTGAGCTTTTAATTTTGTATAAGAAAAAATTTTAAAAATCTGTTATTCATATTATTGAACTAATTTTGTCTTACGAATTACTGATTTAAATGTGGACCAAAATATATGCTACTGGAATTTGACCACTAAATAAGGCCAGTAGGCTTTTTTATTACCTTGATAAGTAGAGAACTAAAGATAAAACATCAAACAGTAATATTAATTAGAAATTATTTCAAAAAATATAAAATTTTTACTTTAAAAGCATCTTCATTTATATGCTTATTTTAAAAAGAGATTTATGTCGTATTAAAATTGAGCTCTATTTGAGGCCATAATGGAAAATAGTAGCTTTGAAATTCTCCTGCCAGTGACTTTCTGCATTGAAAATTGTAGATGTTGTAAATCATCTTGTCAGTGATTACAGATTATCAGAATTGTCTCTGGGCACGTGGAAATGCATTTTTTTGTGTTTTGACGTCAGGGACGTTATTCATTGCACAATGATCACACATCAGATTCTCCTGAGAGGGGCAGCTCAATGCTATCTTCTTCAAACAGCTATGAATTTGCTGGATGTGGTAAGCTGATCGTTTGATACTTCCATTCACAAGTCTGTCTGAGTGGGTGTGCGGAAATGAGTTAACATAGCAGGCCTGTGACACCCCCATTAGAAAGGCCTGCTTATAAGATTGCCCCTGGCTGGCATCTGGGAGCTTGGATTTGGGGAGGATTTACACTATCCTAATGGATAGGAGTGGCACACTGTGCCCAGAGTGTGTACAAACGGTGTGTTTGTGCTGAACACTTGCTTTCCTTCTGGGAGTCTGGAATTTCGGTGTGTGTAGAGGCAAAGGGTATCCCCATGACCGGGTCCCCATAAAAACGCTGGGGCCTGAGTCGCTAGTGAGCTTCCCTGGTAGACAACATTTCACTGATGGCTCAGCTCATTGCTGGGAGAACTGAGCACACCCTGGGTGACCCTCTGGGGGAGGGCTCTGGGAGCGTGTGCCTAGTTTTCTGTATACTTTTCCTCCTCATCTTCTAGCATATTGACATCCAAGGAATATGTGCCATCTTTATTCTGTGCTTTTTACAAAGCCCCAATAATTACTTTTGCTTAGAGCAGGGGTCAACAAACTTTTTCTGTGAAGTGCCAGATGGTGAATAGTTTTTAGGCTTTGCTGGTGGTTATACGGTCTCTGTTCCAACTTCTGAACTCTTCCATTGTAGCTGAAAGCAGCCATAGAGATTTTATAAATAAATGGACATGGCTGTGTTCCAGTAAAACTGTATTCACAAAAATTTAGGCTGTGAGTAGTTTTCCTGAGCCCTAGCCTAGAGCAAGGGATCTTAATTCAAGATATACTTCATTTAAAGGAAATGAACGACCTTGGTGGTTTTCTTTAGTCAAGTGGTCATTTTTGTGGCTTTGAAAAAAATCACTTTTTGATTGAAACTAATTTCTTCTTACAGAATGGTATTTTTTTCTTTAGTGTTGTGACCATCTTTTCTCTAAGATAGTAACCTCAATTTTAAGGAAAATAGATTTTTAAAATCTTTCACTTTATATAATGAAAGATTGTAACTGATATCTTCATTTTAAAAGCTGAATATTTTCTTCTTAAAATACAGTTTTGATTTAGCTAATGACCTACTTTATATATAGTATAAATAGTGTACTTAGTTGCTTCCACAGTGATTTTGTTTTAATTAAAAATGTTAAAATGAATAATGTTTTAAAACTCTCCCATCGTGCCTAGGAGAAGGTGTCACTTTCTGATGTCTCAGCTTTTCTCATGTCTCTGAGACAAGAGGAATCCTTAGGACGAGGAACTTCACTGTGGGCAGAGGTGAGATTGGAAGTTTTAATAAGGTCTTTGAAAACTATAAAAAATATATTTTCTAATTGAATTTGATACACACTATATATATGTAAGATATAATGATTGCTTTGTTATCAGTAGAGATTTTGAAATACTGTATATGTGCTTTGAGTGGACTTAACTAATGCTGCTGAGATTCTCATGGAGAGGTGGGAGAGGGAGAAGTGTTTGCAGTAGAGATAAACCTGTTTAGAAGGAAATACAGCGCTAGTGGGCAGATCTCAGTTCTGGATGAGATGTGTTAGGAATAATGATGATATTAGACTCAAAAACAGTAACACAAACTTCCTCTTTCTCTTTCTTCTGTCACTTAATGGCCCTTTCCTCTTCTCAGTCACCCAAGCCTGACATTTCAGTAATTCTCAGTTCTTGACTTTATGCATCTAATTTATCATGAAACCCTGATGTCTCTTAAACATCTTTCTTCTTCTCCATTCCCTCCTTGGTGTAGCTCAGACCCTCCTCGCATGGAGCTTCTTCCGTTGTGATGACATCTCGTTGCTGCTCTGTCCCTGGCCCCCAGGCCTCTGCCCTCTGATTAAGCCACTCTTCTCAGCAGGACTCTTCCCGTGAATTAAACCATGGGACTTAATTCCTACTACTGACTTTAGCCCTTATTCATGACATACTTGGCTGAGGGTCGAGTTCTGATCTCTGTCCTGTCTAGGTTATTTTTATATATGTGTGTGCATATGTATGTACATGTTTATATATGGACAGGAACTACATATAGTATACATATATTTTTAATTTTTCTAGTGCTAGGAGATCAGTGAGACTAGGGATTCTTTCTTTTAGAAGGCAGTTCTGACTATGTATATGTAGAAGCAAGAGAAATCAGCTTGGAGCGGGTCATAATTCCATTGTTAAAATAATGAGGGCTTAGTAAGTTAATGGCAGAGTAAATGAAGGAGGGACAAATTATTAGGGCCTTTAAAAAATAGTTTCATTTTATTTTCATGATCATAATGCATCTAATATGTGGGATTTGAAAAATAGAATTATATAAATAAAATCACCTGTAATGCCCACCATTAGTTCTTAATTTTTTTCCCTGTGAGTATATGTATTCTCTTGCTTTCTCATTATAGGTATGTGTATGTGTATTTAAAATGATATAGTAATACATAAGATCTTTCTAAAGAAAATAAAGATTATACTTTTTGAATTTTACTTTTTGTTTTCACACATACTCAGTTATTTTAGCATGTTGCTAAGTTATTCATCAAGATGTGATAGTAAAAATTCAGTTGAGTAAATATTTTAGAATTTAATCAGTTCCTTTTGTTG
This sequence comes from Lemur catta, assembly GCF_020740605.2. Lineage (NCBI taxonomy): Eukaryota > Metazoa > Chordata > Mammalia > Primates > Lemuridae > Lemur > Lemur catta. The sequence goes on along the minus strand of NC_059152.1, from coordinate 8,348,403 downwards.
GACTTTGTTTCAGAGTTTTTGCTTTTATAAATAACAATGGGGGGAACGTAGTCCTATATATGTTTTTATTTATCCCTTTATTTTAATATAAATTCATAGAACTGAAATGGCTGGATTTCAATATTTTTAAGGTTCTTCCTATAGATTGAGAGAGGTTTCAAAGTGTGAAAGTATATATCCATGTATCCCTGGATTGATACAGTACCGAGCGTATCCACATGCTAAATTCTTTGGCACTTTGGTAGGTGAAACACGTTATTTGGTGTTTTTTATTTGCATTTCTCTGATCACTGGTGTTTTTGAACATTTTTTCATGTTTCTTTGTAGTATTTCTTCTGTGAATTCTGTCCTTTCCTCCATTTCCTTTTGCAGTATTTTGAGTTTTTTTCCTACTTGATTTGTAAGTGCTCTTTTTATATAAAGGATATTTTCAACTTGGTATATTTGTTGCAAATAATTTTTCTTATTTTTTTTAAATTTAGCTTTGCTTGCTTGAATAGGTAACTAATTTACACAATTTGAAGATTAAAACTGTTGGTCATCAGAAGTGTCTCATTTCTATCTTGCTCTTCTACTCTGTCCTGCCTCTCATCCCATCCCACCCCTGTCCCTAAACAAAGGGTAGCTTTTAATGTAGACTCTGCTACCACCTTTCAAATTTTAATTAAAAATATATTCTAGTGATTTTTTTTATATCTATAGGTAGGGACTTCATTTCTTTTTTGTTTGCTTGCACTGTATTCCATTGGGTGGTTGTACCTTTTTTTTGGAGACAGGATCTCGACCCGTTGCCCAGACTAGAGTGCAGTGGCGTCATCATAGCTCACTGCAACCTCCAACTCCTGTGCTCAAGCCATCCTCCTGCCTCAGCCTCCCAAGTAGCTGGGGCTGCAGGTATGCACCACCATGGCCGGCTAATTTTTTTTCTGTTTTTAGTTGTCCAGCTAATTTCTTTCTATTTTTTTTTAGTAGAGATGGGGTCTTGCTCTTGCTCAGGCTGGTCTCGAACTCCTGAGCTCAAGCAATCGGCCCACCTCAGCCTCCCAGAGTGTTAGGATTACAGGCGTGAGCCACCGCGCCCAGCCTGAATTTCTTCAGATGGCTAATACATGTGTTTTTAAATTTTGTTTTCTGCATTTTTTTTTCAGATAGTCAATCTTGTTTATTCAAGTATCCAAATAAGGCCTAGTCATTGCAGTTGATAGGTATAGTTTTTAAATTGTGGACTTTAATCCATGTGGAATTTATTTTGTTTTATGGTGTGAGCTGTGAGGTTTAAAAGAGAAAATTTATGTAAAAATGCTTCCGATTATATTTAGCCCACGTCCTATGACTACTGTCCCACCCCTACCCTCTGTCCCCATCTGAGGAGCCAGGTATTTGCCTGTTGTTAAGAAGCCAGCTCTTAGATTTCCTTATTTGTCCCACTAAATTTTTCAGTTCTGTAATTATGTTTGCTTTCACCCGTTTCCTTCTTTTACTTTCCTTTAGTTTGCTTTGCTTATCTCCTGATGTCTTGATTTCCTTTATTGAGAACTACTTAGTGCATACCTGCCGCACTTAGGCACCGTGCCGAGTGTTGGGAATACAGTGGTCAGCAAGGGAAACATGCCAGCTGTCCCCAGGAAACTTACAGTTGGTGCTTTATACCTTAACCCCAATTTCAATTCTTTTTGTTTGTTTAATAATGAAAGCATATATATATATAAAATATATAAAATCTTAGTGTAGATTTAGCTATAGCCTATAACTTTTGTTCACATTGTTATGTAAATGTCTTATGCTGAATCACGTAAGTCATTGGTGTTCAGTCATTTTTAGCCTATAGAAATGGCATTTTCATATAGCTCAGCCTAAATAATGTTTTAATTAATAGACTTTATTTTTGGAGTAGTTTTAGGCTTATAGAAAAATTAAAAAGTACAGAGTTCCCACATACCCCCTTACCACTCCCTCCATTCCTACAATTTCCCCTATTGTTAATTTGTGTTAGTGTGGTATCTGTGTTACAACTGTGACCCCATGTTGATACGTTATTATTAACTAATATTCTTAGTTTACTTTAGGGTTCACTCTTTGTGCTGTATATTCGATGGGCTTTGGCAAACGTACAGTGCATTACAGTATCGTACAGAATAGTTTCACTGCCCAGAAATCTGTGCTCTGTCTATTCTGACCGTTTCCCCCTAAATCCTGGAAACCACTCCTCCTTTTACTGTCCTCATAGTTTTGCCTTTTCCAGAATGTCATATAGTTGGAATCATACAGCACGTAGCCTTTTCAGATTGGCTTCTTTCACTTGGTAATATGCATTTAAGTTTCCTCCCTGTCTTTTTATGGTTTGATAGCTTATTTTTTTTTTTTAGCATTGAATAATATCCCGTTGTTTGGATGTACCACACTGTGTTTAACTCATTCACTTACTGAAGGACATCTTGGTTCCTTCCAAGTTTTGGCAGTTAGAAACAAAGCTGCTGCAAACATCTGTGTACAGGTTTTGTGTGGATATAAATTTTCAGTCCATTTGGGTAAATATCAAAGAGTGGCATTGCCAGATTGTATGATAACGGTAGGTTTCATTTTTTTAAGAAACTGCCGAGCTGTCTTCCAAAGTGGCTGTACTGTTTTGCATTAATGAGTAAGTGTTCCACAGTCTCGTCAGCCTCCGGTGTCATCAGCATTCTGGATTTTAGCCATTCCAGTAGGTGTGTAGTGGTATCTTCATGTTTTAATTTACCATTCCCTGATGATATATGATATTGAGCATCTTTTTATAAGCTATTTACCATCTGTATGTCTTTGAGGAGGTGTCTGCACATTTTTAAATCAGGTTGTATATTTTCTTACTCAGAAGTTGTAAAAGCTCTTTGTATGTTTTGGATACCAGTCCTTTATTAGATATGTGTGTTTGCAAATATTTCTCCCAGTCTGTGGCTTGTCTTCTCATTCTCTTGATATGTCCAAATAGATTTTTTGAGATTTTCATTTTAGGAGAATCAAGCAATCTTGCCTACCAGAGACTATGTGGATGCCATACCATAAGTCTGATGTGAAAACTCTTTGAAGGGAAGATTTTCTGAATTTTGTGACAGATTTGATAGAGGGAAAGAAAGAATCAAATATGCCTTTGAGTTTACTTGTCAGAAATAATTTTTGTGTAACAGAATCATGCCTAGGGAAATACAAGGTTTAGAAAGCCTCGCATATTTTATAGCAATAATTAGGAAACTTAGGTCCAGCCAGTTTTAGAGGACTGTAAAGAAAAATATATACTGTTAAAAGATATAAGTATTGGCTGACCTTACTGTTAGAATATATTTTAAGATTACCTAACTTGATAAAGACCTACACGGAACAACTTCTTTTAGCATTACTGAACTACTCATTCATGGTATGTCTGAGGTATCTTTTAGTAATTACCGATTCATTAATTCAGTCATTCATCAGTTTTGTCTGTGGTCAAGTGATGTTTTATTCTTTTGCCTCCTTAGAGGTAATTTTGGATGACCTTAATAGATGGAAAAAATAGTTTTAAAAAAATTCTTACCTTTTAGAAAGACTAATTTCATAATTATTTTCTTCAGATTTAAGCTCATTTATTGAATTTAAGATAGCTATTGTAAAAAGGAAACTGAGAAACATATTTAGATTTTTAAAACAAAATTCATAATTACATGTGGTCAAAGATTAAGGGTGAAATTCTGTGACTTATTTTTGTAAATCTTCTAAGAGATGTAATGGAAGAAACTAGGAGAGTTTCTGTTTTGAATTAGTGTACAGTATTTTCTTATGCACATATGGTAGAAGATACACTTGTGAGAAGGGTAGGAACTTTATAACTTCTATTTCAAATTCTACATCCTCTCAAAAATAAAAGTTCTTGTTTTAATATATGAAGTTGGAAGGAGTTTTAAGGTTATAATTTTATGTAATGTGTTATTTTTCATAGAGATGTTCTTTGGAACACCTCATCAAAATGTGCATTTTATATTAGGTACTTTAGAAATTCTTGCCTGTTAATGAAGTTTATAAATTCTTTGAGGGAGAATAGAAAACATACATACACACGCATGTCTATATATCTCACACAAAAATATACATACATATATACACATATACACTTTTTTTTTTGGCTCTGTGGAACCCAATCACGACAATAAATGGTTTGTTGCTTTGTTGTATTCAATGATTCAAATTCATTTCATTACAGAAAAAAGAAAATTGGCTTAGGGAAATTAGAAACCCTTTGTTCAGTTCGGATCTTAAAATGAAGTAGTGACTGTGTTCTTTTCCAGCTCTGTGACTGGTTGGGTGCTAATGAAAGCTGTTTTAAGCAACCTCCAGCTTGTAGCCCCGTTGGACTTCACAAGCCATCTTTAAATGCTTATGTGAAGACCCTAGTTCAAGAGTACGTTAAGTCGCCTGCTTGGGAAAGTAAGTCTAAAATCATTTTTATGGTTTGATATAACCAAAATATTTTCAAAGGATTTTTAAGTAATTTTTCAGATCAAGATTTAGGCTTAACCAAATGTGTGAGGATTTACTGATGCCAAACTTGTGTTTTAGTCAAATGATGTGAATAACAATGTAAAACTACTGTGTCCTAACTTACACCTTATCTGTTCTGAGACTTGAGGTTTTAAAACTGCTTATGTGTTTACAGAAGCTAACAAGCCTGAGTAAGAATTGCACTCCAATAAATTTATTTATGCTACAGTTACTGAGTCTTTATGAGCTAGACACTGCAGATGTGTTTTTGGAGCCTCTGCAGTGGAAGTATGTGTAGGTAGATTGGTCCATCTTTTTCGCATGTTTGTTTTCTTAGTATGAATTGGTTATGAGAAACAATTTTAAAGAACAAATCATGTTTAAAAGGATAGTTTCATTAGTTTTTTTCTGTTCACCAGAGATCGCTTCTTTGAGGAAACGTATAAGACAGCATGCAAGAAAACTCTTAGGATTCTTTTTATATTTCTAATGCTCTCTTTTCATTAAAGCCATTAGTGATAATTTGGGTAAATTGCATCTTTGAATTTAACACGTGTTAAGTTTTCTTGCTTTATCTCAGGCCAAGTCATTTTCATCTACTGAAAATTTTCATCTATTCTCTGATCTGATCATGGAATAGATCTTAGGTGATCATATAATTATCCTTCCAAAATACATGAGTTTATCCTTCTGGGAACATTTCTCTTCTGGGAACATTTCTCTTTTGTGTTTTATTCTGTCCATTGTCTAGTAAATTTCCTGTGCTGTTACTTGGAAGATTACCTTGTTAGCCTGAAAAAGTAAATAAATTTAGTCCCTACTAAAATAATAAACATAGGCTGGGGTCAGACAAGGTGTGAGACGCTGTGGCCTTTGTGTCTTTATCCATTCTGTCCCCTTCTGGTTACATTTTAGAGAATGCTCCTGTCTCAGCGAAATGCTAAAATTGCCTCTCACCTGATTACCTCGCATCTACTCTTGCTTCTCCTACAATCTCTTTTTCACATTGCACCTAGAGAAATCTTTTCAAAATACAAATTTCCATCTTAAAAATTTCTCCACCCTTCTTTGTATATATTCCCTTTAGCCTTTGATGGCTTCCTGTTACCTTTAGAACAGGGACAAAAATCCTCTCGATGCCCTGCAAAGTTTCCTGGTCTCTCCCCTGTTTGTTTATGCCACCTCAGTTTTTGGTCTTCCTCTCAGTGTATACAGGGGAGTCCTTCCATTTCCTGGGATGTGACATGCCCCCTCCTGCCAGAGGACGTCGGATGTGCTCTTCCTTCTATCTGGAAAGTTCTTGTCTCCCTTCATCGATCTCTTTCCTGCTCAGCTGTTCCACTCAGCCCCATTGTCATTTCTTCAGGAAAACGTCCTCTTACTCCCCAGACGAGGGCACGTCTTCCTGGTGTGTGCCCTAATAGCAACGTACCTCTTCTTTATAGCCCTCACTGCAGTTAAAATTTTATGTTTACTTGTTTGTTTTTTGATTAATGCTTTTCTCCTGTACTGTAAACTCCACGAGCACAGGAGCTGTTGTGTCTGCAGCATCCAGGTGAGTGCATGGCATATAGCAGGCACATGAAGACTGTTTTTGTTTGTATTTGAGTATGTATGTGAAATAGTGCGCCATGCCGTACCTAGGGTGTTCTACTGTATTTCATCTCAGCTGTATTTCCCTAAGAATCTAATAGTAATGAGGCATAATCACGTAGCTGTTTTGTTTTTGAAGCATCATCTTTGAAGGATTTTGGTAATGGTTTGCAAACCTTAACTGTTGTTATTTAAGCAGGAGAAAACTGCTGTGTGCCTGACTGGTTTGAAGCCAAGCTTGTTGCTCTGATGGTCTTGCTGGCTGTGGATGTGGAAGGAATGAAGACTCCATATAGGTAATTATTGCTATAATTAAAAAGAAAGCTTATTTTCAAAAAAGACTGATCAGATTTGTGATGTGTATTCAGACTTGTAATGGTTGGTGTAGAGTTGATCACAGTTATTAAAAGAGAGAATTAAAACATTGGCAATATATCAAATGTTTAAAATTAACAATAAAGAAGAATAAGTGCATATTAGTCCTTCTGGATTGATAAATTAAATGTTAAATTTAACAATTTGATATTAAATTAGAACTTAAAAAAACTATATGCAACAATTGCTGGCTTTATAAGCTCATAAGGACAGTCCTCAAGTGGTGGCTGGTTCTTTATTCCTTTTCTTAAGGGCACTGGTTAAATGGGACTAAAACAGTGAACAGTATTTTCAGGCTTGCAGATACAGTTGAAATTCCTATCATTAGACATTATTTTCCTTTGGAAAATGAATTTAAGTGTTTTATACAAATAAATGATATATAACAATAAAAAACAATGCCTGGTTTTATATCAGAGAAGAACGGGTTGTAAGATTCTAGCATAAGATTAGGTAAAGAAATTTACTGGCTTTGACCCCCTTGTAAAGTAAGTAATTTTTTAAAAATGGTAATGAAGATAAAAGAATCTCATTTATATTTGGGGGAGTATGAGCAGATCCATTCTCACAAGATTGTAATTACTGCAGTAAGCAGCTTCATTAGGTAGATTAGGTAGGATATCTGTATGATATACAGTTAATTTGATTTACATCAAATCTCTTTTCTAGACAAACTTTTAGTACTAAAGTTGGTTATAACAGTTTTTCATAAAGCTTTAGGGTTTTTGTATTTTTTTAAAACGTGCTATTTTGTTTATTAACTTGGTTTGTTTTTTGTTTTTGTTTTTTTGTATTATGGAAGCAGGGTCTCAACAATTTAATTTATAAATAAATTGGGTATAGGATTTCCTTCCTGCTGGTGCCTAGAGTTGAGAACAGTGGTTCTCCTTGTGCTTTCTTCTCTAGCGAATTGCTACACTCGAGAAAGCACAGACCAGAAATTCAGTCCCCCTAGGTGGTGGTGGTTTCTGTCGTCCGTAAGAGTAACTTTGTCTAATTGAATTCATTAGCTAACCAGTTCCCCCAGATGATAGATGGGAAATAATTTGTTTATGCTTTTGAAATGGTTGATTTGGGCATGTCTTTTAATATCTAGTGAAAAACGGAGAACAGAGAATATACTGAGGATATTCTTAAATCCTCTTCTGGATGCCCTTATGAAGTTTGGCACAAATGCCTACATGTCCTTGCTGAAAACCGACAGATGCCTCCAGCTGCTGTTGAAGTTGTTGCACACTTCCATGGTGAAAGATTCCAGCACCCAGAATGGTGAGGATAGTAGTTTCTGTTGGCGTCTTGCCTGGTATGTTGTTGGTATTTAGAACGGGAAGAAATTCCTGGCCTTCTAAAGTAAAAAGGAAACTTTATTTAGGAAATATTTGTGGATTGTCTCCTGGTGGTGCCAGGGTTACGGTGGTGAAGGAGCAACTGTGCCCTCGCGGAGTTGACGTGTGTTTACATGCGTTGGTGGTGGTTGATGTTAGAATGCTGTTTCATTTACTTTTTTTTTTTTTTTTAATTTATGCTTGCTCATTGATTTCCAGACCGTTGAAAATGATCACTATTTCATATATGTTTAAGCAGGATTCATTTCTAACTGCCACTATGCTAAGGCATGAGAATGGCAATAATTTTATAATTATTTTAAAATATCCTAATCTCTGAGCTACCTTTTAAGTAGAAAATACTTCCTACAGAAAGTATAGCGGTAGTAGAAGCATTGAGCTTGCTCTTCTCTCCTTAACTAAGATATAAAATAGCAGTCGAAAACCGTAGGTTTCAGAGATGAGAATATTGATGGATGAACCTTAATTCCCAATCCTTTCTGACCAATTTCACTTGTGGTCGTAGAAATTTGCTATGTAAGCATTCTAGAGAAGCATGGGTATTAGGTTAAACCTGAGAATAATATTGATAAGGTTAGATTTTAATATATGCCTATGAAATATCCTGATATTTTTAATGATAGTAGTAGAACCAAATGCCCTGAACATAACAGTAACTTTTCATAAGATTTTCAACTCCTTAAGGGCGTACATTTGAATTCATTTGACACATCTTATTAGTATGCTCAGTGCTTAGCGTAGGACTGTGTGACATGTGCCTTTGAAACATTGTTGTAGTGTTTGATACAAACAAAGGAATGTGTGAAGCCACCAGCAAATCAGTGGAAAGTAAAATCTTTTACTAAAAAATTAAAAACTATAACCGATGAATGTGGGAGGACAGAACAGTCCTCTCTCCCATGTCCCACACTACTCTCTCTGCCTTTTCTTTACCCTGTAGATACTCACCTCCTTACATCTCGAACTTATATTAATAGCATAAAGAAATATTTCCTTTCCTCAGATGCAGTCAAACCCATTAGATTAAAATAAATGTAATTGGAGATTTTCAAGGGAAAGTTAGGCCTTGGGGAACAGGGACAGAGTGGCACAAAGGAAAGCAGCTGCTGCCGGTCTTCTAGTACCATTGCCCGCCATGGCGGTTCCTCTTAACTACAGCAGCACAGGACAGCCCGTTTCACTCCCAAGTCACACCCTCCTGTCACCGCCACACCTCTCAGTTCAACACCCTGACACAGCAACATGCAAACCGCCGGCGAAAGTTCAACCAGGCTGGTGTTTATGGTTTTGATTCCTATTCTATGCCTCGTATAACTGACAGGAGTAAACCGAATCTCAAAAGAAGTGGCGCCAAAATTGGTCAAAAAGATGGGATACTACTCCACACCCATTAGGATGGCTGTTACTAAAAACAAAAAACAAACAAACAAAACCCAGAAAATACCAAGTGTTGGCAAGGATGTGGAAAAACTGGAATCCTTGTGCCCTGCTGGCGGGAATATAAAATGGGTGCAGCCACTGTGGACAACAGTATGTCAGTTCCTCCAAAAATTACACAGAACGACCACAGGATGCAGCAAGTACACCTGTGGGTATATATACCCAAGAGAACTGAAAGCAGTTCACTGACTCTCCTCTTGCATCTCCTTTCTATGATTAATCCCATCCAGTGAATTTTTTTATTTCAGTTCTTATACTTCTCAATTATAAAATTTCTATTTGGATTTTCTGTATACCTTCTGTTTCTTTGCTGAGACTGTCTGTTTTTCCATTTGCTGCACGAGTGTCCTTGATTGCTTATGGAAGCATTTTTATAATAGCTGCTTTAAAGTCTTTGTCAAATTATTCTAACATCTGTGTCATCTCAGTAGTGGTGTCTGTAGGTTGCCTTTTTCATGTGAGCTGAGATTTTCCTGGTTATTCATGTGCCCAGTAATTCTGGATTACATCCTAGCTATTCTGGATATTACGGTATGAGACTCTGGATCTTGTTTAAGTCCTGTGGAGAATGTCGGTATTTTTGTTCAGCAGACAGTCAGCCTGTTCAGGTTCAGGCCTCAGATTCTGACCCAGCTTCTGTGGGTGTTGGTTTCCGAATTCTCTTTAGCAGTGCTCTTTGAACCTATGCCACGTGTGTTTCATCCGGTGGCCATGCAGGGACCTAGGCAGTGGTCTCTGTTAGTTCAGTCCTAAAAGTCCGTGTTCCACGGTTTAACATTGGATCCATGCATGTGCAGCTTGGGGGTGAGCCCAGGAGTTTATAAACAGCTTTCTGAAGCTGCTCTTTTCTCTCTGGAGTCTCTTCAGTGCTCACTGTCTGCTTCCCTGGGCTCATCCTTTTTCGTTCTCTGACCAGAAACCCAGGGCGGATTCTGTTATCCGCTTTGCTGACTGCTCCTGCACCTGGTTCTGATTAGTAGGAGGACCAGAGGGAACAAAATTAGTAAAGTTCAGTGTTGGCTTCTTTCTGAATGCACCTGCTAACTTTTAGCTTTCAGTGTCTCCAAATAGCTGCTCCATGCATTCTGTCCAGGTTTTATAGGTGTGTTCAGTAATAGAGGGAGGAGTGACCCTGTTCCATCCTACCCAGAACTGGTACTCCTAAGAGATTTTTAAGATGACAGATTTCTCCATGGTGTGAATCATTATTATATTATTGGGATTCATTTGTGGCAAGTGATTCACCCATGTGCTTAACCCATTTGTACTTTTACTAGAATATCTGGTGTATTTTGTACGAAAGCATTTATTTCTGTCGTTTTAGTTGCACACTTTTTTTCCCACACAGATGAGGTGTTTACTGTGCTTCAGAACTTTGTCATGTCTACTACGGAAAGTGTTTCTGAATTTATTCTCAGAAGACTCACTATGAATGAGCTAAATAGTGTAAGTATTCATTGGAGTAACTTTCTTTTTCATTTCTTTCACTTTCTTCACCAATATTTGAGTGCTTACTGACCGGCAGTCACTGTATTAAGTAAAAAGCAAAATTAAAATTAAATTTTTCAAGAAGCAGCCTTAGGAAGCAGGAAAGAAAAACATAGACTTTGGAGTCTCCTACTAACAATTCCACCTGTTTTTTTTTTTTTTTTTGAGACAGAGTCTCAGTCTGTTGCCTGGGCTAGAGTGCCGTGGCATCAGCCTAGCTCACAGCAACCTCAAAGTCCTGGGCTCAAGCAATCCTCCTACCTCAGCCTCCCGAGTAGCTGGGACTACGGGCATGTGCCACCATGCACAGCTGATTTTTTCTGTATGTATTTTTAGTTGTCCATATATAATTTCTTTCTATTTTTAGTAGAGATGGGGTCTACTCTTGCTAAGGCTGTTCTCTAACTCCTGAGCTCAATCTGCCCTCCTCGGCCTCCCAGAGTGCTAGGATTACAGGCATGAGCCACTGCGCCCGGCCCTGTTTCTCTTTTCTTTTCTTTTTTTTTTTTTGGTGTGTTTTTTTGTTTTGGTTTTTTGTTTTTGTTTTTTTGAGATAGGGTCTCCCTCTATTGCCCTGGCTAGAGTGTAGTGATGTCATTTTTAGCTCACAGCAACCTCAAACTGCTGGGCTCAAGTGACCCTCCTGCCTCAGCCTCCCAAGTAGCTGTGCTACCACACCTGGCAAATTTTTGTGTCCTTTGTAGAGACCAAGATTGCTCTGGCTAGTCGTGGACTCCTGGCCTCAAGTGATCCTCCCGCCTCAGCTTTCCAAAGTGCTAGGATTACAGGTGTGACCCACGGCTCCCGGTCTCTATCTGTGTTATTAACTGTGACCTTGGGCAAGTTATGTAGATCTGAGTCTCAGTTTCCTCATCTGCAAAATGGAGATAATACCACATCCCAGGGTTGGGAGAGTTTCAGATGATATAACATGTTTGAAGTACTTTGCACATTCGGTGCATATTTGGGCCCCGTGTTCAGAGATTCTAATGTGGCAGGTTTGAGATGGGACCTAGGGGCTGGAGTGGGGGGTCAGGTGTATGTGTACATGTGTGTGTTAAAGCTCCTTCAGTGATTCTTAAATGCAGTTGGGGCTGAGAACAATAGGTTTTAGCTATAGAGGATGCTCTGTGAATGTAGCTATCTTCTCTGTTTCTACATTACACATAATTTATTCTTTTAGGACATCTAAAAGGAATTAATAAAGTTTTCCCCCTTCAAGAATACTTTGAAAGCACTATTTCTTAAAGAAATGGCTGTGTTTTTTTTTTGAAATCTTCTAGGAACAAGTGATGTAGCAATCAATTTGAATGCTTAGCTTATAAATAAAGTGAGAAAAAGTTCCCACTTTAAGAACTTTTACTTGAATACCTAATTAAGCACATTTGTTTGATAGCTTAAGCAGGTGTGAAAATGCAAAAAGGACAGGTTTTATACTGAAAGACTTGAGATTTTATGATAAAAATGTAAGGAAATAATAAAGAAGAAACCTTTAGCTTCCTTAATTCTTATCAAACAGTTGTTAATAGCAGTTCAAGTACACCTAAATTTCCAAGAAGGCATTTGATAAGGAAGTAACTTGTTTTTAAATTTTGCTCTAATACCACTTTATCATCCTCAGTATTATTTTTACCTTTTATTATGGGAAATTTTCAAAGATACACGAAAGAGGCCTGATGACCCTCCATGTACCCATTGCGTAACATGTTTTTGTTTGTTTGGATTTTGAAGTTAAAAATAGCTTAAGAAAGAGAAAGCTTAATGTTATTTTATATTTTAGATGCAAAGATTTTGAAAAGTAAATTCAATATATGATAGTTTTAAATTATTTTGGAAAAATTACTCTTTAATAAATTAGGTATTTGGCCAGGCATGGTGGCTCATGCCTGAAATCCTGAAGCTGAGGCGGGAGGATTGCTTGAGCGTGGGAGTTCGAGACCAGCCTGAGCAAGAGTGAGACCCCATCTCTACTAAAAATAGACAAATTAGCTGAGTGTCGTGGCCTGTGCCTGTAGTCCCAGCTACTCGGGAGGCTGAGGCAGGAGGATCGCTTGAGCCCAGGAGTTTGAGTTTGCTGTGAGCTAGGCTGACACCTCAGCACTCTCCCCAGGGTGACAGAGCGAGACTCTATCTCAATAAATAAATATGTACGTAAGTAAGGTATTTGGCTGGTCCGAGTGCAGTGGTGTTTACAACTCATTGATCACAACCAGTTACAGATTCCTTTGTTCCTTCTCCACTCCCACTGCTTCACTTGACTAGCCTAAAATAAATAATTTTAATAAATAAATAAATTAGGTATTAGAATTTCCAATTAAGTACATTTGTTCGGTAGCTTAGAGTTTAATAGAAATCTCTTCCTACACTTTCCCCAATGTCAGCAGCGTGCTGGTCAGTGCTGGCTATCCAGGGGGAAAGAAAGCCTTCATCTGTAGTACTTACTGATTTCCACGTACTGGCATGAGGCCGCTGGGTTGGAAAGAGATGTGAGGTGCGGCCTCCCCTGTTAGTTCACAGGGAGATAGCGGGCAGACTGGAAAGGCCTCAGTTTCCAGTTGTCCGGTGTGTGGGCTCCCCTTGTGCTCTCAGCCACGCCGGAGCCCACCTCCCTCCCTGTCGACCCTTTGTGTTGCAGTAGAGTAGGACACAGCGGATGGCATCCTCTGTCCTCTTGTCCTCTTCCGTTTTCTTCAGGCATTTATACTATTGATTGTCTTCCGTCTTTCTTGTGTTTTCAGCTTGTCCTTTTCTCCTGAATTCTTTTCATAGGCGTTTAAATAAATCTAAGGGTCCCTCATTTTGAAAGGACCCTCTCTCAGTGTCATGTTCCCTTCTAGCATCCTGTTTCCTTCTCTTTAAGCAGACACCTCAATTCCATTCTCATCTGGCTTTTATCTCTGTTGTAACATTATAGTTGTCAGTGACATCTTCATCATAAACCCAATGGATACTTTCCAAACGTATTTTTCTTGATTCCTTGGTCCCATGGGACCCCCTTAAAGCATCCTTAACTCCCATGATGTCATCTTCTCTTGGTCTCCCTCCACCATCTTTCTGGTTGTTAGTTCTGTTTCCTCTTTGAATGTCCATTCTCTGCTCTCCAGCCTTTGAAGTCGGAGCTCTTTAAAGCTTGGCCCTGGCCCCTTCCTTTCTCATTCTCGTCTGTCTCCTGGTGATTTCATCCACATCCCCAGCTTCAGTTTGGTTAGGGACCCTCAAATCTCCGTCTACACCTCAGACCACCCTTCTGAGCTTAACACCCTCCGTCGATTTCTCTATGATGACTTGAGTTGGATTTCTCACACTTAACGCAGTTCACAGCCGACCCCCCCATCATTGTTCCTGCTGGAGCTTCCCCAGGCTCCCTTCTCAGTGAATGTGCCACCATCCAGCCACTTTCTCAAGCCAGAAACTGGGGAATCCTCCCTGGCACCTTTTTCCATCACACTCACACCTCTGTTTCATCCGTCACCAGATCTTGTGATTGTTACCCTCCATCTGCATTGTGTCCCAGCTCCTGGCAAGGTGCCTGGCACAGAGAGGATGCTTGGCAAAAACTGATGGAATTAATGGATTGCTTCCTGTGTGCTTTCTGTGTGCCAGAGGAGGCCTCCTATGGTATAGTAACAATATACTGGCATAGTAATTGTTATAGTAATAATAATTAACCCCACCACTTAGTGCCAGTCCATGTATCATACTTTCTCTCACTTAATTCTTTGAGAAGCCCTGGGATGGACAGATGTTACTATCTCCATTTTATGGATAAGGAATCTGAGGCCTAACGAGGTTAAATAACTTGCCCTGTGTCACAGAGCTAGCGAATGGCAGAGCTGGATTGAACCCAGTTCTACTTGGGTTTACGAGTCAAAAAGGTCTGTATTTAATGCTGTCCTCCCCCCTTACTAGCTCTGAGGCAGCGGGCAAGTTGCTCAACCTCTCTGAATCTTAGTCTTGTGAAAGTGGGACAGTGATCTTTGTGATGACTGGTTTTTGTAGACACAGGAAGTGGCAATTGCTGTAATGGATGGTGGTCGTTATTATTTGTGATGTGCCAGCCCTGGCATGTGAGAATTGGTAGAATATAGTTTCTGCCACCCAAGGTCTCATAATCTAAGTGGGGAGACCAGTGAGTCAGTTGTGAAACGTGCTATAATTGTGCCAAATTCCAAATCACGGTGTGAGCGCAAGGAAGGAAGTCCGTAGCTCTGGCTGGGGAGATTCTGCAAGGCTGCCTGGAGAACATGACTTTTTCTGTCATCAGTGCCTTGCTTTAGTACTTTTAAATAAACTTATTTCCTGCCCGAGTGCTTGTAGCTTTGTGAAAATCGTGGACCTTGCTTGTGTCTGAAGCATGTTAATGTTTGTCTTAGGTTTCAGATCTGGACCGTTGCCGTTTATACCTGACGGTGTTAACTGAGCTTATAAACCTCCATTTGAAGGTTGGGTGGAAAAGGGGTAACCCCATTTGGAGAGTTATTTCTCTTTTGAAAAATGCATCTATTCAGCATCTTCAAGAGGTGGACAGTGGACAGGTAAGCCTTTTGGGTTCAAGGTTTGTATTAATAAGTTATGTTGAATAAGGTATAATGGGATACATATGCACTTGTTATATAATATTTTGATATCATAAAAAGCATCTGCTGAAAGTCAGTTTTTAAAATAGTACCCTCTGGTGATAAGGTGTGATTCAGATGGGTTCTCCTACCATAATATTAAACACATCACAGAGGCGTGGTGACTTCAGTCCTAAAATCATTTAGACTCAGACGGTGGGCCTGTCCTAGGTCTTTGGCCAGACGTGTCCAGGAAAGGTCATTTTCCTGTGCTTGGCTTCCTGCCTCGTTTTCTAGCCCAGCTGTTCCCCGCCTTTCCTCCTCCTCTCCACAGTGCCCCCATGCCGCAGCCACTCGAGGGGACCACTTAGACTTTCACAGGTGACAGGCACATGCCATGTCTTCCTCGTCGTTCAGCCTGGTCCCTCCGCAGGGAGTGAGAGTGTCTGCTCCAGGGTGCACTCGCCAGCGTCTGGTCCCCCCTTCATGGCCCAGCTGGAATCTCCTCTCCCAGAGGTCTGCTTAGATCCGGGTCTCACTCGTTCCTTCGTTTTCACACTGCTCTTCGTGCCTCCATTATAGTGTGTATTTCCACCTTTCTTGTTTTTAGAGTGATTTATGTATATATGTTTTCTCTACTAGATTTTAGCACCTGAAGGCATTTTTTAAAAACATAACACAATAAGGTTTAGTGGTGAAGAGCACGGGGTTTGGCATTAGACTTGCTGGGTTTGAATCCTGGCTTTATCCTTGCTAACTTGTGACCGTGGGGAAATTACTTCACCCGCCTGTGCCTGCCTTACTGCACCTGCAAAACGGGGATGATAGAGTTGTTGATGCAGGAATTACAGCAAGGTCATATTTGCGAAGTCTTTAGAACAGTGCCTGGCGCGTAGAAAGTCTCAGTAAATGTTAGCTATTTTCACTTAACGCACGGTTAATGTCGAAAAAAGTTGAACTGAATCGTAGTCTAACTAGTTTGGGCTACTAGTAAAAACAAAGAAAAGCTACTTGATTGTTTTAATAATTTAATTTTTATATCCTAAAAGGAAACTATCATAAAAGGAAATGATAAGGAAGATAATTAATATTTTAGCATTGTGTCTAGTACCTGTTAGTCTGTTAGTGTTATGAAAGAACATTGAGTTTTAAATGTAAAACAAAATCTTGAATCATTCCACAATAATTCTTATTCTTAAATTTGGCTTTCTCTAGTAAGTCACTGAATTACATTAAGGTTAACAGGGACCATAGTTGGCTCAAAAGTAGCACTAAATATTATTTCGTATGTTGGCAGTGTTGATATGTAAAGTCTATCCGTAGAGATGTTTGATTTATTTTTGTGGAGTTGGGGCGTGTGGAATAAGAAGTAGAAAGTTCCTTTCTGATAGGGATGTTACTGGTTGGCAACATTTGAGAGGATTCCCGTGGTTTCTCAGTGCAGTTGCTTACTGTGCCTATAGGTTCTTGTCTGTGTTACTAGTTTGAATTGTTGATGTTCTCTTTACATATAAACCGAGCTGTCTTGGTTACCCTCCTCTGTGTTCCTACATGTGAAGTTTCAAGTGTTTTGCATGAAATAACCCATTTGTTTTATCTTCAGAATAACCCCATGATTCTTTTACTGTGCCCATTTTACAGATGAGAAAACTAAGCTGTAGTATGTCCACACTTACACTGGTAATAGTGCAGAGCCAGGATTCAGAGCTAGGCTGTGTGGTTCCAAGGTGCAGCTCTTAAACTGACATTATGTGACCTTTCCAAAGGGCTATGTAGCTGATTGAGGGAATTATTTGTAACCTAGAGCCTTTTTTTTTTTTTTTTTTTAAGAGACAGGGACTGGCTTTGTCACCACAGCTGGAGTAGAGTGGCTCAATCATAGCTCATTGCAGTCTCGAACTCCTGGGCTTAAGCAGTCCTCCCACCGAAGCACCTGGGAGTACAGGCGCACACCACCATGCCCAGCTAATTTAAAAAAAATTTTTTTTTTGTAGAGACAGGGTGTTGCTGTGTTGCCCAGGCTGTTCTCAAACCCTGTCCTCAAATGATCCTCCTGCCTTGGCCTCTGAAAGGGCTGGGATAATAGGCATGAGCCACCATGCCCAGACCTACCCTTTTGTTTTTGAAAAAACATATTTAGCATATAGTTAAAGTAAGACCCACCCATAGAAACTCCATGTAAGTGTGTATGTGAATAGGAGACAGGTTGAGAGGTGCTTACCAACATAAACCTTTGGGTTCTGTGTGTAACTAGTATATCATGTCCTAGTTTTAGGGAACCCATCTACCAAATGAAGAGATCAAATTGTCTTAATCTGCATTTCTGAGTTCTTACTGCCATTTGAAATTTGTTCACGGTAGAGAAGCCAGTCCATAGAGAAGTAGTAGTTCGGTGTGTGTTGGATTTCCTTTTATGTCTCCTGACATTCAGGAGCAGGCGGGAAGAGGGAGAATGGGGGCCTTGAGCTTCCCATAGACTGTCAACTTAGGTCCTTATGATTAATGATTGATACTGCTTACATTAAGTAAAAGATTGCTGTTTTTCCTCCACAGGAGCCAACGCTGGGGAGTCAGATTCAGAGGGTAGTTAGTATGGCTGCCTTGGCCATGGTGTGTGAGGCTATTGACCAGAAGCCTGAACTACAGCTGGATTCTCTCGATGCCGGGCCCATGGAGAAGTTCCTCTCCTCCCTTCAGCTCAATCAGACGCTGCAGAAGCCCCACGCAGAGGCTCAGAGCAGGTGTGCTCACCCCCCGGGGTACGGCAGTTCTAGGAAAGACTCAGGTTTAAAAATCCATTTTGTTGTTGTCATTGATTGGTGATTGCCCGACATTGATCCAGAGTTACGGAACTTTGGAGATGAGGCTCCGGTTCAGGATGAAAATGTATTATTATATTATTCATCTCTGTTACTGTCTTTATTACTTTATTATCTGCTAACTCTTCTGCGTTTAGTTTTCAATGAATCATTTAAGGTGAGAAAAAGTACCTACTTCCAGGATGGTTAGAAAATTGAGTTTTTATGAAGTTTCCTAATTTTTTGGTGGATAGGATAGTTGATAAAGACTGTTTGTATCTGTTTCCCCCCTCCAAGGATAGTGTACTCCATGTAAAAGAAATGGAGAGAAACTTGGGGAAGTATGGTGTAGTGACTTTATTTTGTATTTCAGTTTTTTTGAAGAATCGTCGTCTTCCCAAGGATGGGGGAAAATAGTTGCACAGTATATCCATGATCAGTGGGTGTGCCTCTCCTTCCTGTTGAAAAAATACCACGCCCTCATACCAGCCACAGAGAGTGAAATTCCAAAACCCTTTCTGCCTGCTGTTCAAATGCCAGTAAGGACTTTGCAGTCTGCACTAGAAGCCCTCACAATTCTCCCTTCTGATCAAGTTCTACCAGTGTTCCATTGCATGAAAATTTTGGTTCCCAAGGTAAGATATAGTGAAACATGAATTTGAAGAATATCTGTAGGAGCAGCAATCAAATTTTCTGAAAATAAATAAGTATGTATGTATTTTTTTTTCCCCTACCAGCTTCTGACCTCCTCTGAGTCACTCTGCATAGAGTCTTTTGACATGGCTTGGAAAATAATATCTTCTTTAAGCAACACTCAGCTGATATTCTGGCCTAATTTAAAAGCTTTTGTTCAGTTTGTTTTTGATAACAAAGTTCTCACCATTGCTGCAAAAATCAAGGGCCAGGCATATTTCAAAATAAAAGAGGTAACTTTCCTTTCTTTTTCCTTTGTGTGACCTGTAGCTCATGAGAAAGACGAGAGTTATACTTGTAACTAGGTATTAGATTTGTCATTCTTTATTCATCCAGTCAATGCATATTTTTGAGCCACCTTAAACCTCTTGAGTGAGAGCGAGAACGCCTGATAGATGTAGAAGAAGAGGTGCACAGGGGTGGCCCACGAACCACATCTGCCTCACGAACATACTTTGGTTCATATAACTAAAATTTTGAATTAGTGGGCAGCTTTTAAGAATTGGGAAATCTGTATGAAGATGTGGGTCCCCTTCTCTTGGAAAATTAGATAATCTGGCAACACTAGCCACTCCTACGTGACGAAATAATCGAGTGCCTGGCGTTGAGTAGGAGCTGGCGTGCTCTTTCCACAGTCAGTCTGATTTGTCCTGGGTACTGAAGGCAGATGTCAGGTGCCATTTGTCATTGCACTTAGGCAGGGTTTATCTCTTATGTAGAGAGAGATTTCTCTGGATATAACCTGTATCAAAAGGTCTTGCTGGTGTCTGGAGGTATTTGCATTTGCAACCACTGATACAGTAGGGAGCGGAACAAGATGGAATTCCATCATGCCTAGGAATCCAAGTGCATCTCCTGACCCAAAGGGGAAGACAAAGAGTCAAATCCTTTTGTTACCCTGCTGCCCTGTGCTGCCTCTCTCGGTCCTTTTTTGCCTAAAGTACATACTCAGAGACTGTGGTCTTTGCTGCCTCAGGCAAAGGGAGGCCCACTGGCGAAATGCAAAGGAAAGTGAAAATATGCAGGGTGAGGTGTTTTTTCTTCTCTTTCCTTTTACTACTTTGGGCAGTGGTTTCTCTTGAATATTTCCAGATGAATATCACTGTTACTAAAATTAGATTTATTTTTATTGAGAGATGAAAAATTAGCATTCTATGCTTATTGATCGTCTTGCAAAATTATTCCAAAAATAATGAATTTTAAATCTTTCAGACTATTCATGGAGTGGAAACTGTGATTTAAAACAATTCAAGTAACAATTAAGCGACACTGATTTTCTTTAAACGAAATTGGTTAAAGGATTAAATGACCATTGTGTTTCATTACAGATTATGTACAAGATAATTGAAATGTCTGCTATAAAAACTGGAGTCTTCAATACACTGATAAGTTACTGCTGCCAATCTTGGATAGTGTCTGCTTCAAATGTGTCCCAAGGATCTTTATCAAGTGCTAAAAATTATAGCGAACTTATCCTTGAGGCTTGCATATTTGGAACTGTGTTTAGGCGTGATCAAAGGTAAAGATGCTGTTTTTTCAACTGGCTATAACTTATGTTAAATACCTACTCAAGTAGAATTGTATCTTTGTTTTGAGGCTTTCAATTGGAAGAATATAAATTATTAGTTAACTTTAACCCTAAGGCTTTTTTTTCCTATTTAAAACCTGTTGTTCTTTATCAAATTTTTTTTATGGAAAGACTTATTCAGGATGTACAGACCTTCGTAGAAAATCTTGGACGTGACTGTGCAGCAAACGTCGTTTTGGAAAAGTAAGTATGACAGATTTTCTATGTCTTGACATAAATGGGATATTCAAAATTTACATAAGACATTCTATATTTGTTAAATTTAATAAATGTCTACTAGTGATATCTAAGATAAAATATTGGATGTGCCTTCAGAAATATGTTATAAATTATATTCCCTTGCTAGTATTTTTTTTTTTGCATATTTCACTACTTACTAAAATTTGATAAACTTTAAAAAAAATTTTAGTGCAGAGTTCAGCGTCAGTAAGAATGAGACTGTGGAGAACACGAAGCCCCTGTCCCTTTTCTTTCAGGGGAGGGGTGATTGTCAGCACAAACACTTTCTCATTTCTTTTTTTGGCTGTTAAATTTAACATGCAATTAAAATTCACCATTTAACAAGTCAGTTTGTTACACACAAAAATAGAATTGCTTTTGTGACAGGCCCTAAAGTCTTTGGTTTGTTTAAAACCACTTTATTGAGCTATGAGATGTAAAAAGGTGTACATTTTAATGTATACAACTCAATGAGTTTAGGGAATAGGCCCTAAAGTTTTTGATTTCTGGGATAACACTATTCTTATCTGACCTATGAATTAATTTTTTTGGAACATGTCAAGTAGCTCTTTTTCAAGTTTTATTTTTTTCACATAGCTTTCAAAAATATGTGTGTTTATAAAGAAGATAAACATAGTGTTGTATCTTTCACTCTGATTTTAGAACTTAGGACAACAAATGATTATTGTGTATAGTTATCATAAAGTGTTCATTATTCTGAGTCCTAGCTGTGTTTTAAATCATCTGTCATTCTTCATTAAATCTACACCTTTTTTTCATTAATTGTTTTAAATTTATTTTTTGTTTTTTTTTTTTTTTTTTTGGTTGGTTTTGTGTAGCAGTGAAAGTGAAATTTTCTAATTGGTGGTTGCCAAACACTTTGATTTCTACTAGACAGCTGCTTTGTTGTTAAAGTGATGTTTATTCATATTATAACAGCTGTAATGAAATGTGGAAATACTTATTATCAAATTCACTTGATTTATCTTTCTACATTTGGATACTGAGAATGCTGGGGTGTTCAGAGTACACAGTGCGTCCTGAGTTTGCCCCTCACTTAGGGAATGTGTGTTTATAGTATGTAGTAAAGATGAGCCATTGAGATGTATGATGCACGTTCTTGCCCCTGAGTGAACAGAGGTGTCTATGGTCCTCTTTCAGGAATAGTTTCATGAGCTGTGTGCTGTTTTGTCCACACACATTATTGGTCCAGGATCAGTAGTATGGACATTGTTTTTCCAGAAGTCTGGATGAATTTGTGCTCATTCATACTTTCTGAACAGACCCTCCTTTTAACATACTCATTTGTAATCTAAAAGTCATATCATTAAGCATAGACCTACTTAATTTTAGAAAATGTTGGAAGGTCTTGATATTTGTTATACTTGAAACTAATATTTGGTGGTATCTTTCTATTTTAAAAATGTATTAACATGGTTTATTATTTAATATTTTTTAGTACTAAAAGAGAAGACCATTATGTGAGAATTTGTGGTATCAAATTTCTGTGTTTATTAGATGGCTCAAATATGTCCCATAAGTTGTTTATGGAGGATCTTGCAATCAAGCTATTAGATAAAGTAAATATGTTTTATTTTACTTTGAATTATCTTTGTTTTTAACCAGTCCAACATTTGTTCTTTATGTTGCTAGTATATGTATTTCTAAATATTTTTTATCAGGAGAAAACATGAGGTTTATGTTCTGTGTTTTTAGTTAAATCTTGTGTTAGTGACTGTCCAACTCAAGTTTGGTTTTAGAGAACAATAGTGTTTTTCCTATACCGTACACACTTTGTGTATTTCCCAGTTCCAGTCAAAACCAGTTATGTTTAGAGTGCTGTATCCATACATTGTTTTATATAAGAAATGGAATAAAAAGGTAAAAATTAGTAGGTGGCATAATGCTAAGCATTGGTTGCTCTTATTTCAGAGTTTATGAAAGATTACCTCAGGATTTGCTTCTAATGTAGTATATCGTTATATATAGATATGGGTTTATGATGTTTATCTAAAATTGATGAAAATTTCTCATTCATTTAGATAAAAATAATCCAATTAGGGTTGGGGGGGGCCTGCTGAATCATTTCTAAATGAACATTACAGTGTCTGAAGATTAGTAAATCTAGGGAAAAGACAGAAAAAGGGCAAAGTCAAGTATAATGCTCTATTCCCCTTTTAATCTTGAATTGACATGTAGAATCTGGAGCTGAGATAGTTGGAGTGTTTGGTCTGCTTTCTAACCTGGGTTTGAACACTGGGATAACAACAGAACCCACTTAAGTCACTGTATTAAAAAAGGAATGTTCATCATATCTGTTTTTTGAAGGTAGCAGATCAGCTTTATTATGTAAAACCCAAGAAGTATTTTTTATGCAAAAATTCCCTCCTCTGCACTGTCTGAGTCAGGGATGATGTCCCAGAGGAAATAGCATTTGATTGGTTTTCTAAAGGATGAGTGGAATTTAAAGTGGTGGGATCCGGGTATTCTATCACATAGAACAAAAATACACATTATAATGTCTGTTTAGCTGTTTATAATAGGTAGGGGGTCAGGGACTGCCTCTCTCATCAGGTGACATTTGGAAGGTAGAAAGGACACCAGGAGAGGACGTTTTCGGGAGGCCATGTAGGCAAGACAGTGCTGCCGGGAGGACAGGTGGGCTGCGGATTGGCCATTAGATTCTGCTGTCATTGGTCCCCCCAGCAAACGGCCCTTCAGTGAAGTGGGAATGAGAACCCCAATAGAATGGGTTGTGGAGACAGTGAGTACAGGCACTCTCCAGAGTTTGCTCTGAGAAAGAAGGAATAACGGGGACGGTTCCAGGAGGGGACATGGGGCTAAGGAAGGGGATTTTGAAAGATGGGGGATGATTAGAGCATGTTTGTATGTTGAGGGAAATGACGGAATAGAGAGGGGAAAAGGGTAACTATGGAGAGGCCAGCAGTGATCGCACAGGCAAAATCTTGCACTAGCCACTTAGACCCTCTAGGATGGCTATTAAGAAAAACAAACTAAAAACAACAAGTATTGGTGAGGATGTAAAGAAATTGGAACCCTCTTGCATTGCTGGTAGGAAAATAAAATGGTGCAGCTGCTTTGGAAAACAGGATTGTAAAAGCGAAATGCTTGTCTAGCACAGTAATTCCTGAAGTGTGTTCTCTGGCCCAGCAGCGTCATAGTCCCCAGGGAGCGTGTCAGAAGTGCATGTTCTTAGGCCCCACCCCCAATCTCGGGGTGGTGCCCAGCGGTCAGTGTTGTAAGGCGATTCTGGAGCCGATAGTTTAAAAACCACTGGCCTGGCAGTAACGAAGGCCCAGCTGCAGCTGGTGTGCATGTTGTTAATGACATCAGTGGTGACGGGGGATTTTTCTTTTCTTCAGCAGTGCCTGGCAACTTGAAATAAGGATCAGAGAATTTAAGACCCCTGGGTTGGTTCAGAAGTAGAGAATTTGCAAAGGCTTTGAGGTTGTAGGGAAAAGCACTGATTGTGCTCTTGAAGGTCTTGTAGAGCTCTAGAAGGCCCATGAAACTAGGAGGGAAAAGAAAGGTATTTCTGAATAAAGGAGCACGCTGAGTGGAACAAGTAAATGGACAGAGCTGAAAGAGGAATTCTAGCAGTTCCAAGTGAGGACAGGGACTTGGTAAGGTCCTCGTGGCAGGCTTATTGATGTGAAGATGCTTCCTCTGAACGCCTGAGCGATCTACCCTCGCGATTCCGTTTTTAGTTGCCTTGAGGTTGAGCAGTATGTGAAACCAAAACACACCTATATAAAAGAAAATATCCCAAAAGAAATAATGATAATAGAGGAGATTATGAGATTTTAGTCATTGTCAGGTGTCATTAAAGTCTATATTAATTTAGCTATTGTCATGAGGTTATAAAACTCAAATGCAGAGAATGAGATGGAAGAAGAAAAATCACAGAGAAGTTACGAAGTAGATGATGATCATCTGCATTATATGAAAATGGTTTTTAGAGGTGGTGAGTGACTGACTTTTGCACCTTTAAAACGTTTGAACATGTTAACACACTCTTCAGTGCGATCTTGGCTTCACAGCTGAAGCACTAATAGCTAACGGTGACAAAACCTGGCAGTTGGCTGGATGGAGGCGGTACAGACCACTGAAAGCCAGGGAGAGCTCTGCTCCCATGGAAGGGCTTAGTGCTGTCATTCTCTTGTGTCGAGACACCATGGCACTGTCCACGTAGTGGAGTGGCTCCTCGCTTAGTGGCATTTGTGTCAGATTGCAGATACTGCTATTCCAAATTCTAGTAAGACAAAGCTCAAAATGAGAAGTGCCTGTATGGTACATGGTAACACATGTCAGATGTCTCGATCTCTTCTCCCCCCGTGACCCCGTATCTCCCAGTTCTATGGTCCCTTTTCTAATTTTAAAAGCAGATAAACAAAAGCAACTAAGTTCAACGTTTTGAAAAGATTGTAAAGCGTCATTTCTTGTGTTTCTTCTCCTCCTCACTGCTATTTGGATGACAGTAAGGCCCCATGCCCAATTTAAGCCTTTTACATCTTAAGTTGTTATTAATTTTGTTTTCATTAATCATAATTCAGTAGGTATTTAACATGGATTCCCTCGTTTCTCCGTCCAGGATGAATTGGCGTCCAAGTCCAAAATTAGCTACTATGTAAATTCTCTACAACACAGAGTGAAAAACCGAATATGGCAGACTCTACTGGTACTTTTCCCCAGATTTGATCAGGTATACAATTTATTATATTCATACCTTTTAAGCATAACATTTCAGATGAATAAACTATTTTGTAGAAACCATCAGGTGCTATTTTAAAATTGAAAAAGTAAGCTGTTTAAAATTTGTGCTTCAGTTCTTAAAATGAAGGTTTTTTTAAATAGAATACTGAGACTATTATGTATTATAGAAATAAATTGAAATCTGGTTTGCATGGCCCCCATTTAATATTTTTCCCTTCCATATTTTAATATAACATTTTAACTGTTTAAAGTCTCATAGGCCATTTGATTATAAAATGTAAATACTTCCTTTTCCCACACCTAAGTTATTTTGGAGTGTTACTGTTTTGGATTATCTGTACTGTGGAAACCAGGCAAATTGCATCTTTTGGGGTGGGATTATTGTTTCCCATGGTG
This sequence comes from Lemur catta, assembly GCF_020740605.2. Classification (NCBI taxonomy): domain Eukaryota; kingdom Metazoa; phylum Chordata; class Mammalia; order Primates; family Lemuridae; genus Lemur; species Lemur catta. Next base: position 8,322,689 of record NC_059152.1, on the reverse strand, counting down.
GAGTTTCTTGCCCTTAATTCTGTGAATAGTGTGTCCGTACAAACCAACGAAGCAAAGTCTCGTACAACAGAGTCTCTTTATCTAGAGTTACCTTTTCTTCTCCCTGAGGAGGGAAGGAGCGGTTGAAGGGACTGTCTGATTTCTCTTACCATCTTTGCATAATGGTCCTGTTAAGAAAACAGATCATCATCATGACAAAGTGAGGGGGTGTGACTCATGCGATTTTCAAAACCATTTTTGAACGCAAAAAAATGTCCTTAGGCTTTAAAGTTTTCTGCTGTCCTCCCCACCCTCTTGTAAATGTTTGAGAGAATTTAAAAAATATATCAGCCTCTTTTTCATTATAATTTTATGAGTCATCTGAGAGAGAAACAGTAACGAGGTAAGTGTGCGAGTGATAAATTGAAGAGGAACAGCTAACAGAGTTGCCTCTGGGGAGAGGCTTGGTGGACGCATGGTGGGGGCTGCTGTTTTTCACCACACAGTCTTTTAATGCTAGTTAGTTTTTTTAAAATATGTATATATTATACTTCAGTAAACATAAAGAGGTATTAAAAAAGAAACATTTTAGAAATGCTTTATCGGGTTACTGAGAACATTTTTTCTTGGAATGGAGAGGTCTCAGAGAAGGGTGACGCTGGAGAGAGGTGGGGAGACGTCTGAGCAGGGGGACCACACGGAAGAAGGAAACTGGCACGTCTGTTACGTAGCAGCCCCTGCTAAGAGTTTTAAACTGTTATATCTTATGGTTTCATTTAACCTTTATAGTAGTCTTTCAAGACAGGCCATAAATATCCTCATTTTACCTGTAAAAGCACCACAGGGCAGAGAGATCAGGAGACCTGCCGGTGTGGGAGCAGAACTAGTGACGGGTAGGTAGAGAAGGAATTCAAATTCAAGTCTGACTACAAAACTCTCGCCCCACTTTACGACACTGTCTCAGGGCTGAAAGTGGCCTGAGACCAGCCCTCTGAGGTTTTGTTTGCCACCTACTGACCTCGGCCTCTGTGCTGCCCTTTGTTCCAAGTTTAAGCCCTGGCACCTTGGCAGATCTTGATACAAATCTGAATTCTGCCACTAAGTATGTGACTTTGGGAAAGTCATTCAACTTTTCTGGGTCTTTCCTTTGCCTATAAAAATAAAGATGACAGTAACCTTCCTTCCTCACAGAATTGATATCCAAGTAAATTGTAAAGTACTCAATAAAAGTACTTCATCATCATATTGAAGTCAACAGTTTTTAGTGGCCTTGCCTGGTGAGTTGTAGATTCGATAAATTACTTATGGTGACTTTAAGCTAGTATTTAAATGGAGGCTATTTTATTTATTAACATTAATAACCATGACACTTTAATTTGTGAATTTTATTTTTCTCAGAACTTCGTGACTGGAATTATTGAGAGGATTTTCCAGTCTGGCTTCATCAACAATCAAGCGTCTGTAAAATATTGTATAGAGTGGATTATTATATTGATTCTTCATAAATTCCCTCAGTTTCTTCCGAAGTTCTGGGATTGTTTTTCTTATGTAAGTAAAGGACATTTTTCATATTTTTTTAAATTAAGAAATGATTTCGACTATGCTGGGAGATTTGTTTCGCTGTAAGAGTTGTTTTTGACTCTCAGTTCCCTAATGTATTCATACCATCAGTTACATTTTGCAAGATCTGAATTCATTTAGGAGACACAAATACCTGGCATTCATCTTGAATGTATTATAGTTTTTATTTGGGGGCTGTTTGTTCCAACAAAATAAATATGGAAAAGGCATTTATTATTAAGAAGTAAGGGAAATAAGTGCCTGCTATATTCTTATTTACTAAGCAATGTCTTTGATGTCTAGTAGAAATACAAATGATGAGGAATTAAATGCATTCCTTACATAAAAACCTTTTTGGTAGGGAGATGTCAAAGACAACCTAAGTAGAAAGAACAGAAGGGAATTCCCATCACCAAGCTGAAGATAGTATCGATGCATTTCTGTTCCTGTATCATCCGTACCCTCACCATTCCCTTAACTCTCCCTTTCCCGACATTCCTTGTATCTTGAAAATCATTTTTAAGGAGTTGATACTAAGATTAGTGATTGATTTTGTCGTTGCAGGCTTCCTGACAAATACTGAATTGTATCTAAACATCAGTTCTAAATATTTCCCTTGAATGTTCCGTTTTTGGTTCCCAAATGCACCCTTCCGTTTCTTAATAAATGACCTTCTATTCTGTGTGAAAGTGGAGCTGACGGTTCCTCAGCATCTCTCTTTTTCTGTTCCTTCCCTTCCAATTGCAGGGGAAGGAATCCTTATGCTTTTCTCACATCTGTCCCTGTGACCTTGTATCTCCTTTGGGACTGCGCTCTCTGGATCCTTCACGCTTGTCCTGTTGATGTGTCCTCCACCCTGCCATTGTCCTAGTTCTTCTTTTCTTTACTGTTAAACTTTGAGAATGAGGGACCTGTGCCTTAAACCACTGTGGTCCGCCCCGTTTTCAGCAATGATACACTGAGCATTTCATCTGCAGCCGCAGACAGTTTTCTTTTCCTCCCTCCCCTGCCTGTCACTTCAGGCCTTTCACATTGGCAGTGGCTTTCTCTGCCGCTGGTCGTCACACTGCGGTCTACTTCATAGTTCCCTTCCTGTTCCGTCCGTGACTTCTATTTCCTTCGTGTGCTTTCTGTCTCCCAACCCTTGCACTTGGCCCTGTCACTTTCAGCTGTCCCTGGGTGTCCACAGGGGGTTGGTTCCAAGACGCCCACGGATACCAAAATCTGCAGACGCTCAAGCCCTTTATATAGGATGGTGTAATATTTGCTTGTATCTCCCTGTATAAGTCATCTCTAGATTACTTACAATACACAATACAGTGTAAATCCTATGTAGATAGTTGTTATGCTGTATTTTTAAAATTTGCATTATTTTTTATTGTATTGTTCTTGTTATTTTTTTCCCCTCAAATATTTTCGATCCATGGTTGATTGAATCTGCAGATTCATAACCCACAGATAAACGAGGGCTGACTGTACTTCAGTGAAGTTATTTAGTACTTACGTTGCCTGCTGACTGCTGTGTGCATTGGCATTTGGCTCTAGGCGGTCTCTTTCCTTTCTTTGCCTGTGGGCTGCTTCCGGGAAGAGGCTGCCTCTCATCCTGGGCCCTCCCAGAGTCCTGCACAGTGCCTTGGACATGCATGGCTCACACTAAGCCTTGACTGAATATTTGTCCGATTCTTTTTTCAGGGTGAAGAAAACCTTAAAACAAGTATTTGTACATTTTTATCAGTTTTGTCACATTTGGACATCATTACTGAAAATATTCCAGAAAAGGTGAGTTTAAGTTGTTTGGAAGAAGAGTTTAAATTTGATTATCAAAAAACTGCAATTGTACATATTTTTACTAGTTTTCTTTAGATGGACAGACAGCATTCCTGTGTTTTCTTGCAGTTTGTGCCCTTCCCTTCCACTGCCCCCAGTGTGCACATGTGCACAGATACAAATGCCCAAAGGGTTTTATTACCCACTTACACACTGCAGTGTGCGTGAGTACATACCAAATTTACAGGCAAATTAGTGGGTCATTTTTGTTGATATAAATGATTCTTAATTTTATAAAGAATTCACTTAGGATTTTTTAAATAGGACTTCAACTTACTGCATTCCTTACCTGAATGGTAGTTACTTAGCAAATGCTTGTGCAAAGAAACTTATGGTCAGAGCATTAAAACCTGTTGGGTAATTGAAGGTAATATGAAATGACTGTCGTCATTTGGAGTGTGAGTTATAGTTCTTTCATCTTTCTCAGGTTTAGAGCAATTACCCTTGTGAGTTATCACAGATAAGCAGAAATCTTGCTAATTCTGGTTAATCACTATGGCAACTGTGAAGAATTCAGGAGAACCTGCCAGTCAGATTTAGAGCAAGATTCTATATTATTGCACCTACAGATGAAAATGTACTAATAGATTGTAAACTCCAGGAGAAAACTTAATATATGAAATGAGTGTTAAGTGTTGAAAGAGACAAAAATATAGGGGAAAAAAGTTTTCCTATAATTTTTCAAAGTGTTCTAGTTTGTCAACACTGGCATATTTTTCATTAACCTATTTCATCAGTTCTAAGACAGATCTTTCTCCTCACCACATTTTAACCTTTGAAATCATGATGACATCTTAAATTGATAGTGTCTTACAATGGATGTCCGCCAGAGGGCAGTGTGTTACAGTTACAGGAAAACTCCGTGTTCACACCTGGTAAGATGAAGAAAGCTGTAGTATCAGAATAACATCAAAAGTTACCTTTCTGTTTTAAATATGTACAGGAAAGAGATTTTCTTAACAATCTTTTGAGAAAGGTAAAACAGACCAAACCCTGTCCCGTTGTAGGGTAGATAAGTAGCCTAAGAATAGTTTAGACAAGTCTTGAAAATGAATTCATATTAGAAGATGTTCATGTTGCATCTGATATAAATAACATGGTTTTCCATTAAGCCATTTTTGTACTTGCTGTGTATGTATTGCATAGTTTAGATTTATTTTTTCTTTTCAAAGCATCCAAAAAGGAATGCCGATTAGTGGAGTGGAATAATCTCAATTTCAACATCTTCTGGGGGAAAAAAATCTAAGTAGATGTACTAATAACTTAAGAAAAGGCCAGACTAGTTTACTTTGTTAGTCTCTCCACTTTCCAGTATGTACAGCCCACTGCTACGTAGATGAATGTGGGTTTATTTTTAAGATTTCTTAAAAATAATATAAGACTTGCCATTTTCTTCAAAGTGTGTTACCTAATCTGTGTATGGGATTTACACGAATTAGTCAGAGATTCAGAACTGTTGTCCAACAGGACAGAGGTCAGAGCACTAAGTATTCTATACAAGCTAAAAGAAAAAAAAATCCTTTCTTAATTTTGCTTATAATTATGTATTGCCCTGTCTGTTTGTTCAGTGTATACAAACCTTGTTAGCAAATAAAATGAGCAGAGCTTTTCATGCTGATATAAGTGAAAGCATCATGTGAGTCCTAAAAGCCTCAGCCAAGCAATTACTGGCATTGCTAACACTTCTGCCTGTAGGGTCCATAGAAGAACTGTATTCTCTGTTGCGAGTTACAGTGGATTTTTTTTCATTTATAAGTAGTATACACCTAGCTCCCACATCTTGGTTTCTAACACCATTCTCTGATAAAAATAAACTAGGGATCCTTGGTGAAATAGCTGGTCATATAGTCAAGGGTAAAATGGTCCATGTTTACATTTGAAGAATTTTACCCCTTTCTTTTCAGAAACTAATTCTGAAGCGAGCCCTTATTATTGTACTGCAGTGGTGTTTCAATCACAATTTCAGCGTTCGACTGTATGCTTTAGTTGCTCTTAAGAAAATCTGGAACATGTGTAAAACATCGCGCATTGAGGAATTTGACGCCTTGACTCCTGTTATTGAATCCAGTCTCTGTCAGGTGGAAAGCATGCACGGAGTGGGGTAAGGAGCCCTCGTGGCCACCTTGACCTTTTATTGCTTTCTTATCCTCAATCCGTCATTTTACAGATAATCTTTTACATACTTTCAGACGTCCTGTCTCCTTGGTATGGCCAAATGTCATCCTTCTCTGCTGTCAGAGGACTGCTGAGAAGCAGCAGGATCCGATTACAGACATGCTCTTCACCTCTCAGCTGCACTAGTTAAACCTGAAGGCTTTTTTTTTTCTCTTTTCTAACAGAAGTCTTCTATTTCCCAAACAAAGTCTTAAACAGAAGCTCGATACCAAGCAAGTACAATGGATGGGGCGAGGGAGGAGTGCATGACCCAGTATTTTGCAAAGCCCCCACGGTGGTTCGGCAGGTGCCTCTCCTTTTCCTCACACCTGTCGCGGCACAGAAGCAGGCTGCAGTGTCCTGCGCATTTCCTGGCATCTGAGCTTGTTTCCTCCTCTCTGAGGTGTTTGGTGGTGTTTTCCATTTTTTAATGATCATCGTTGATTATCGCCTCCAGGAATGCTGGGATTTTTATAAATTTCAGAAACCCAGACAGTATTACCATTAAAGGTTTTTCTCCAGGAGCTCAAAAAGCACCCCGTGGTGTGTATGCACAAACAGGTAAAGGTTGGAAGCAGCATGTCAGGCAAATGAAATAGTGTTTGGAAAACCAGCAACACTTAGGAGTCTTTGCCATGACCATGGAGTCAGCACGCGGCACAAATAAGGCCGTTGATGGGTCACTACGTAGCTTCACGGGGGCTGGGGTGACGACTGCCTTGTACCCCTTCTGCCTCCCTTGACTTTTGATACATTTGTTGAAAAGAGGCATTTGGGCAAGTAAGTGGGTAAGGAAGGTTTTAGGGGCTTGGGACAAAGCTATTCAATTCAAGAAATACAAGTATTAAAATATAGTTACATGAGATAGAATGGAGACAGAAGGAGAAGAGTGAGTTGGTGGGGGCCTGGGGTATGGATGAAGGACAGAGCAGAGGCAGGGTGGACTCCGGGGACATCGCTGTGCGTGGTTTTCTGAACTGGAGAACTGCTTCCCAGGGCTGGGCCCAGCAAAGACTGATCATCGAAGATAGTAACTCACTGTAGCATTATCCAGGATCCCGCACTCTCCAGGTGTAATACAGCAACTAGAACTGTTGATCTTCTTAAGCTGTCTGAAGTGTCTCATTGCTTCTTGGTGTATGGGTATGTACGTATTTATCATCTCTCTTGTTTGGTGAATACGTGGCTGAGTTTATTCAGATGTGTGGATTTGGACATTAGTGTTTTTCAGGATCGCATTTGCATCATCTTGTAGTCATCCAAACTCAAGCTACAAGAGTTGTTCCAATCATATTTAATATATAATTCAGTGAACTCATGTTGGTGTTTTAATAGAACACACTCTCGCTTTATGGTGTGCTACTTGTGTTGGATGGTTAGAGATAAGTAACCAGGACGGTATAGTTATATCCATAGATTTTTAGGCTTTCCTTAGTGGAAGGAAGTTTGAAACAGTTGTTATAATTTAACATGCAGGCAGGCATTTGTTTATCAGTTTATAGTTTTCTCTGTGATCAGATCATGATTGATTGGTATTGAGATGTCTTAGCTGGTTGTTGATCCTGTTCTAAGTTTCTTGGTAGCTGTACAATTGGCTCGTATTTTTTATCAAGCAATAAAATACCCATTTAAGGAATAACTTGTTCTGTTTAAATCCTGGTACCAGGTAGGAGATATGACCATTCAAAATAAGGAACGCTGGGCGTTAAAGCTGCCTCTATTCTTTGAATACATCCCTCCTTAGAACCCGCTTGTGCCAGGCAGGGCCAAGTGCTGGGGGTGGGGGCAGTGGCAGCGACGCACCAGGTGTGGAGAAGGTTCTGTCTTCACAGAGCTCACAGTCAGGTGGGATAGACATCAAGAACTATCCAAATAAAAAAATGTTTTAAAAGAAATCATAGAAAAATCAAAGGTTGTGATGAAAAAATACGGACTATTCAGTCTGGGTGGTTTAGGGAAGGTCTTTCTGTATCACATGGTATTTATGTTAGAATCTAAAGGATGAATAGGAATTGGGCAAATGCAGAGGGAGGAGAGAGATTTCAGGGCGGAAGCAGCAGTGTTTGGGACGGCTGAGGCAGCAAATGCTTCAGCCATGCAGAGCCCTGGAGGAGATCAAGAGGTAAACACTCCCGTGAGTTTACCTCGGGAGTTTACCTCTTCACTGCAGTGGAGGAGGGAGGGAGCGGAGTAGCAGCCAGGCTTGGCTTTCTGGTGAGTGAATTCGGAAGCCAGTGAAGAGTCCAAAGGTGAGAGTGATGTCATGCGTAGTCAGGCATGGTGCTTCTCCATTGTTAACAGTGAGAAGGGCAGATCAGAGGTGGGCAGGAGAGAATGGGAGGAAAATTGTGATTTAGATTAGTACCAGATTAGTAGAGGGACAGAGAAGTGGACAGTTTGGGGTAAAGTAAAATAAGAGCCTAAAGTACTTACTGGATTTAGCAGGAGCCATTTCAGCAGTGTAGTTGGTGGGGATGGAAACCAAATTAAAATGGGTCCAGGAATGAAGAGGACAGTATGTTAACCTTTGTCACATCAGAGCGGTAGGTTCATTGATGTCTGTTACATTATTTTCTTTACTTGAATATTTAGAATATTTAATTTTAAATTTTAATTTTTTTGGCCAGGCGCAGTGGCTCACGCCAGTAATCCTAGCACTCTGGGAGGCCGAGGCGGGTGGATCGCTCGAGGTCAGGAGTTCGAGACTAGCCTGAGCAAGAGTGAGACCCTGTCTCTACTAAAAATAGAAAGAAATAAAATTTTTTAAAAATTAAAAAAAAAATTTTTTTTTTAATTTTTTTTAAATGGCTGGTGAGGGTGCCAACTTATGTGGAAAATTCTCTCTTAAAAAAAAGTGTGGTAGGAAGGACAGTAGCTCGTGGTGGATGTGCCGTCAAAAAGAGGGTTTTTATTTTATTTTCGGTAACAGTTGTTTTTAAGTATTACCCACGTTTAGGAAATTGAACAGTATAGAAAGGCATCAAATAAAAACTCGACCGTCTCCGTCACTTTTCTTCTTCCTCCCTCCCTCCACCAAAGGCGAAACTCCAGCAAATTGGGTTTTCTTTTAATAGCTACCTAATATTCCATTGTGCAGCAGTGCCTTAAGTTAGCTCACAGCTGCCCCACTCGTGGACACTTTAGTAAGGTTTTGTTTTTTAAAATTAGACTTAACAGCCCTTTGGGATAGGCTGAAGGGAAGGCTGGAATAGAGAAAGGGGGAGGTGCAGAGGGTGGAGGAGACAGCAGAGTCCAAGGCAGTGGGGTCCGGAGCCCCGTTGAGGAGCTGCCCTTGGAAGAGCAACTCTAGAGAGTGAAGGGGAAGAGGGCGGGTGGGTAAGGAGGGGGCAGGAAGACGCAAGGTCTGTCTCCTGTCTCTCGTGCCAGTGACGTGCGGCCGTCTGCGGAGACGGAGCGGGGAGCTCAGCAGTGGAGAAGGTACGTTGGCCAGAGCAGGAGAATGGGCTCGCCAGAAAAATGTCCTGAAATTGCTACTGAGTTTTTGGGTTGATGATCATGAATTTAGACTGAAACCTGCCTGTTATGTTGTAAAATTTTGATCCTTACCTTTTTTGCCTTTTAAAACTTGACAACAAATGGGTTAAAAATGTAAGCCCTACTCACGTGAAGTTTGGTTTATGACAGTGGGTCCAGTTCGGCTGTGTGTTGTGAGCCTTCCGAGTAGACAGAGAGTGACTTAGGGAATGGTTTTCTCTCTCTGGAAGAAAGTTTACTGCCAGGGAGAGACTTCAGGGTTCCATCTCAGTAGTGTTTTGCTTCATTGTCAGGTGACAACCATCTTTCACCCTCATTGTGTGTCACTGAGCCCCGGCCTGAGTTCCTCACTCTCTTTGCACTCTCTGCTGGGCGGATGCTTGTACTTACAGCTCGGAGACCTGGGTTTTATTCTTGTTGAATCGTTGGTTTTTATATGACTTCGAAAGAGTTAACTTAATTTCTCTATTTGTCTTTGCATCCCATTTCAAAATGTGAAATTTAGTAAGTGCCAGTTTTTATACGTATGTTGAGCTCAGAGATACATATGTATAAATCTTAGGATAAAATCCACAAAGTTGTTCATTCCTTCTAAATTCCGGAGTACTTCTTTAAGATACCTAATTTATTTTTCCTGCCTCATCAAAGTTATTTCACTTGTCTGTAGCTCATGTCATATTTTTTTTCCTTAGGAATGCTAAGAAGAATTGGCAACGCATCCAAGAGCATTTCTTTTTTGCAGCATTTCACCCACTGAAGGATTATTGTCTGGAGGTGAGCAGAGAATGTCATTTGTAAATTCTCTACTATATCTTTAATGTTGATGCTTGTTTCCTGCCGTAGTAGTTGAAGGGTTATGATTAGGGTAAATTATTTTTCTTGCTTACAGACATCATCTTAACGTTTTAAATTTCTAAGTTTGATTTTGTCACTTTATGCAGATGACTTGCTTGCATTCCACTCTTAGGCAGTGAAAATTGGCTAGTCATTTTCACTTTCTATTTCTTAGGCAGTGTCTGGCTTGTAAACAGTGGAAGGGAATATTTAACTCTAAACAGAAATCTGTTCTGACATTAAAAGGAAATGAGTGAGAACATTTGTGCAGGTGAGATTTTACTGTACTGAAGCCCGTTGTTAATGAAAGAACAAAAAGACATACTCTTTTGTTAATGGCATTTTTTAGGTTCTGGGTAATGAAAATTGTGTAGCAAATCATATACCACCTCACTGCTTGTAACAATGTGCTTATGTAATTTTAGGAACCATAAACATATTTATTATGATTAATCTGTAAACTGATTCAATATATAAATTATCAGCATTTGCATAAATTAAATCACTTTCTCCTTTTTTCAACTCTGATTATAATTTGCTGCCCTTGAATTTAAAGCATTTGACCTAGACGACTTGTAAGTATCAGTAATGTTGACTACTATGCATAAGCAGTTTTTATAGTAGATTAATAATAAACTGGCCTTTAAAAAAAACAGATGTATATATTGTGAGGTATACATCATAGAACGTTAATGTGTATTTTCTGCTGCTTCACTGCAAATATTATTTAGGAATTTTCAAATATTTTAACATGCTCTGCTCTGTGTTCTTTAGTGCCCAGAGTGCTTTGTCTGCCATCTTTCTGCAGGACTGCTTTAATAACCCTAGTGTTAAGTCAGCCTTTTTCTGTTCAGTTCTCCAGCCAGGAGTAAGTCCTTCACTTCCCCCTTTCCCTCACCTCTGCCTCTGACTGCCTCACTCTCTTACATTTTATGTTTCATTCTCCATCAGTGATGTGAATCAGAACTATGTGTGTCAATTTGATGATGGAAGTTCACAAGAACTATGTCTCTCTATATATTTGGAGCTAAACTTAGTGCTCACTTAATAAACATTTGGTTGCAATATTATGCGAGTTTAAATTTGCATAAATATGGCATAATGAAAACCATATTCATTCTGAAAACTTCCATGAAGACACGCATACTGTTGTGAGTTTATCATTTCAGTTTTAAATTGCCTGTTACTTGGGCTTCTGCTTCTTCTGTGCCTTTTCACTGTGGATTTCTTTTCTGGTTTCAGTTTTCTTTTAGTATACAAGAAAAAGAGAGGATTGTTTATGTGATGACTGTTTATAGTGGAGTCACACTGCAGTTCACAGAACATTTCCATGTGCTGTTTTAATCTGACTTTACCCTCATTTAACAAATGAGGAAGTCGAAGCCAAGAAAGGCTAAATGGCTTGCCTGGTGCCACACAGCTAAATTACACAGTCAAGCCAGAATTCAGATTCTGAATGTGTCTAATGGTAACGAGAGTCAAAGATTTGTCATCAAAAGAGCTTGAGTTTGAATGCTTAAAGAGGTTTTTGGTTATCAGTAAATTGCAGTTTTAGAACTGATTAGTTCCAAAACACTTTGTGTTGTTGTTAGGAGCACACTGGTTTATTACAGTTAGAAGTGCGGGAGTAGAGGATCTGCCTGCTGTCAGGGATTCCCTAAATAAATCCCCCAGTTTCTTAGAGAAGATGAGAAATATATATGAATAGTTGCTGTAAGATGTAAATGGAAATATGTAAGTTGATCATATAGTTTGAAAGAATACATCAATAATAATAAAGCTGTACTTTAAACATGTTATATATTTCTTATTTTTTTAAGGGGAAAAATTCAGATTTTATACTTCTCTTTTCAGACCATATTTTACATCCTTCCACGCCTCTCGGGGCTCATTGAAGATGAGTGGATCACCATTGATAAATTTACCAAATTCACCGACATTCCTTTAGATACAGGATTTCAGTGGTACCTTTCTGAAACTCAACTTTGTGAACTAAAACCAGGTGACTGGTCTCAGCAGGACATAGGTAAAAAGAATTTTCCTTTTTTTTTTTTTTTTCTCGTTGATAATAACACTTTTTCACTGATGCGGGGGACTCTGCCCCTCCACTTAAAAGACCATGAAAAAATATGGCATAACTTTGGCACTTTTAGTTGAAAGTTAGCTTTGCTGTAAAAAGCCAGAGAGGCTGATCTGCTTTATATAAAGCTAGTGGCTTCTCTTTTCTTTTTAGTAGCAGAGTTCATTAATATTCATTGCTCTTCTACTGTATATAGCTATAAAAATAAAAATGTTCAAAAGGGCCAAATTATGAAATCTCTTTTTTCGTCCCTGATGGGAACAAGGCAGCGCTCTGGCATCCAGTCCCTTCTTGGTCTGTGTGGGCATCACTCCTGTCACTCCCTGTGTTAGCCCTTCTGTATCTCCCGCCTGCCTTGTGCGCTCACTCCTTTCCTTCAGCTTTCTCTGGGACCCGAGTCTCTGTCTGTTGCTTACCTCTGCTGCGAAAAAGCAAGGATCAAGTTCCCTTCCCCATTTTAACAATCACAGCTTCTTAACAGTTGCGTAGTAGTCTGTACTCCTTTCAGTTCTGTCCCTCCCGTTTTGTCCTCACTCTGGCTCCCCCTGACTCATGACCACCATTGAAACTTCTTCTAGGAAATCAGAAATTTTCTTTGTCTCCTTCTTTCCGGAATCTAAATGGATGCTCTTCTGTTATCATACCCGACCTTTCTGTAACGTTCAATTCCTAGTCACTAGCTATCCTGATTTTCCTCCTAACTCTGACTCTCCTCCCTCCCTCCCTCCCTCTCTCTCTCTCTCTCTCTCTCTCTCTTTGTTTTTTTTTTTTGTTTGTTTCTTTTGAGACAGGGTCTTTTTCTGTCACCAGGGCTAAAGTCCAGTGGTGTCATCATAGCTCACTGCAATCTCACACTCCTGGGCTCAAGTGATCCTCGTGCCTCAGCCTCCCAAGTAGCTGGGACTATAGGCCCGTGCCCTGCTAATTTTTCCATTTTTAGTAGAGATGGGTTCTTGCTCTTGCTCAGGCTGGCCTCAACCTCCTGCCTGAAGCAATCCTCCTGCCTCGGCCTCCCAGAGTGCTAGGATTACAGGCGTGAGCCACCGCACCCAGTTTCCTCACTCTTCTTTTATGAGTCTCCCCCGACTTGTTTCTTACATTTGTGGTTCTCTAAACTTCTCGTGTTTTCAGGAATCCCTTGGACAACTTGTTAAAAATGCAGATTTCATGTCCTATCCTTAAATTTTAACTCAGTATCTCTGGAGGAGAGTTCTGAGAAAGTGCAATTTTTATCAAGCACTTTAGGCAGTTCACTAATGTATTTTAAGACGTATCACCTTAGGCTGGACCTAGTGGCTCATACCTGTAATCCCAGCACTTTGGAAGGCTAAGATGGGAGGATCACTTGAGCCCAGGAGTTTGAGGCTGCAGTGAGCTATGATAACACCTGTACTCCAGCCTGGGCGACAGAGTGAGATCCTGTATCTTAAAAAAAAAAAAAAAAAAAAATCACCTTAAATTTATTTATTCATTCAACAAAGATAGATTGTCTCCTGTGTGCTAAGCATAAGACCAAGTCCCTGCCCTCATGGCACTCACATTCCTGCAGAGGAGACAGCCATAAACAAATGTCTACTAATAGGTCAGGTATTGAGCAGAGACCTCAAGGAATTAAGAGCAAGGCAAGCCAAGATCTATCTGGGGAAGGGCTTTCCTGGATAAGGCAGAGCAAACGTGGAGACTCGGGGAGAAGAGATAGTAACGGGGGCACTTCTTGAGTGTGGTCAGGTAGAGACTGGGAGGAGAAAGAAGAGGGGCGACGTGTGTAGACAGCTGTTGAGTTCTGCCTTAGAGCAGAGCCGAGAAATAGTATCAGCCAGATGGCAAAAAGGCTGACGAGCTCTTTCTGTTTGTTTTTGGTGAAGAGAGGCATGCGGTAGGGTTTTTATGCTGAGGCTTAAATGTCAGTACCCCCTGAATGTTTTCCCTGGCCTGCCCTTCTCACTCTGCTCTCCCTGAGCACTGTCATTAATGTCTACAACTGGGAACCACCACCTCCATGACTAATGTTCAAACTTCCATCTCCTTCACAGCCTCTGTCCCAAGCCCACTAGACATTTGTACCCAGATATTCCATAAGTTCTATAAAATCAACATCTAAACTAAATTTACCTCTCTGCCCAAAGTGTGTCTATATACCCTCTGTTTCAGTAGTGTCGCTTGGTCATCATAGAAGTTGTTCTTTTCCTGTTTTCTGTCTTGCCACATCGTCTGTTACCCAATCTTGGTGATTTTGCTTCCAAAGTCTGGTTTCTCCTCCTCTTTAAACCCTCTTGCGTTCACTTAATTTAGACTTCATTGTCTTTACCTGGACTCGTGCAAAAGCCTATTAATGGTTTCCTGTCCCCAGTATAGCCTCCACATCTTTTGAGAAGGGATTTCTGTAAAACACAACGGTAGTACTGTTTTCCCCCTTCTTAGAACCCTTCAGTGGCTCCTAGCTGTAGGAAAGTTCTTTATCATGATAAGCGAAGCCCTGCGATCTGGTCCAAACCATCTCCCTCCGTTCCATTGCAGGCTGTGAGCTAGCCCAGAGTTCTTGCTGCTGCTGGCTTTGCAAATCCCCTTCCCGTGAGCCTCCCTGGGCCTCACCCTGTCCGTTCCTCCCCTGGACGTTAGTAATCCCCGTCCGTGCGAGCATGCCCTCGCTGTGGTCCTGTAGATATTTGCACGTCTGTTCCATCCCCAGTAGACTAAGTGCTCCTCGACTGCAGTTGAGGAAGAGCTCCGGAAGTAGCGTCTCAGCCCTGCGTGACAGAGATGAAGCCAGTGCAGGTCCAGAGGTTAATAACATCCCGAGTACTTACCGGTTTAGTCAAGAGATAACTAACTGCTTTGTAGAATAGCCTTCATTTTAGAAAAGTTCTCACCAGTTACTTGTATTTAAGATAGAGATTTTATTTATGTTGTTTTCAGGAATATAATATTTCCACAGAAAATTCTAATCTAAATATACTATTGTTTGTAAGATACACCATTATTTTACGTATTACCAAGAAAAAATGTTACCAAACTGTGACACCTTGTTGATTCTAAGATGCTTCCCAATTTCAGATATGTTAAAATGTGAAAAAATATGCATCTTATATTTTCATGAAATGCTGTAGTCTATTGGTTAGTAGAGCTGAATTTGGAAACCTAAAATTCCTATTTAAAATGGCCGTAGCGTCTGAATCCAAGTAAAGTTCTTCATTTAAGAATAATTAAACAAATCTCATTCTAAACTAATGATTTTAAACTCTTAAAAATACATATAAATGTGTAAATAAATACATATAGAGAGAGATTCAGATTCATTTACATATGGGATTATTTTCTTTGTCCCTCCCAGGTTCTGACTCAGTTGAAGCAGACAGCCAGCCGGAGTGGACCAATGTTCAAAGGAAGATCATCCCGTGGAAAAACAAGGCTCCGGAGTTAGACCTGGAGCTCACGTGTCAGGATCGTGCTGCCAAACTTGGAAAGTCGATTAATAGATTGATTGTAGTGGCCTCACTCATAGATAAACCAACCAATTTAGGAGGTAAAGTTGTAGTTTTCCAAGGAGCTTCCTTAATATCTTTTGGTCTTAAAAGTTTTTAATCAGTCTACGGCCACGGGAGCTCCAGAGAAACGCACGGGACATAACGAGCTCAGCGTTATGTTGGAAACAGTTGTGGTAATTTCGGGTGGTTTTGTGCAGGACTGTGCAGGACCTGTGAGATATTTGGGGCCTCGGTGCTCGTTGTCGGCAGCCTTCAGTGTGTCAAGGACAGACAGTTTCAGCACCTCAGTGTCTCGGCAGAACAGTGGCTTCCTCTAGAGGAGGTGGGTGGGAAGTAATTTATCATTAAAGTTTTTACTTGTGAAAATATTTTGTCGTGCTGTATCTTCATGCATTAGTCCTTTTGCAATAATATACGGTAGCATAGCCTTTAATGGTTTAAAAATAATGCTTAAAAGTGAAATACAGCCCACTTCTGTTCTCCTATTTCTTTTATTGTGTTTCCCATTGTTGGATTTTTAGAAATCATCAATAATGTAGAATTCTTTTCAGTAAAATATGTCCTGTTACAGCTTACTCTTGATTTAGGAATAATTCTTACAGATTTTTGTGATGTTGGGAGTTCTTTTTTATAGTATATAAATCTGTCCTTTTCCTTTTAAAAGGGCTTAGTTTAATAAGTTGGGTTTTTTTTTTTTTAGCTCTTATTTTACTCCAAGCAGGGCTATAACTGAATGGTTTAATATCTACTCTTTTTGAACTTATATTAAGGTAAAACCACCTCAGCTAATTGATTATCTGCAACAGAAAAAAACAGAAGGTTACACCATCATTGGAGTGGAACAGACTGCCAAAAGTGTAGACCTAACCCAATATTGCTTTCCTGAGAAATCTCTACTCTTGTTGGGGTAAGAAAATTCTGTTGCCCGTATGTTCTCTGAGCCCCAGTCTAGAAGCTCTTACCTTTCTAATTTACAGTTACCTAGACTCCTGATCTTTTTTGACTTGTTAATGGAAAGCCTCCCTAGTTTTCTTTTCATTTCAGCTGCCTGGGCTGGTCAGGTGAACACAGAACTGACCCATAAGTCTTTTTGTTACACTCTGAGTAATTTCCTGGTACCATGGACTTGCTTCATTTGTAATCTGTCCCCTTCAGTAACATTCAGACTATCTAAGAGTCTTCTTGCCTGCTGGTCCTAGATAGTAACAAAAATAAAAAAAGCATATCTAAGAGAAAAATTATTTAATACAGGAAAACTAACCTTTCCTCCTCCACTTTTTTTGTCAGAAACGAACGTGAAGGAATTCCAGCGAATCTGATCCAGCAGCTGGATGTTTGTGTGGAAATTCCTCAACAGGGCGTTATCCGCTCACTGAACGTCCACGTGAGCGGCGCTCTGCTAATCTGGGAGTACACCAGACAGCAGCTGCTCGGGCGCGGGGACACCGCGTCACCCAGCCTGCGCCGTGTCTGAGCTGAATTGTCAGTGCTGTTGAAACTTTAAAAAAAAAACTGTTTGGACTCCTGAAATAGCTTCTGAAATTTACTAGGATAATTTATGTTTCTTTTTTCTTGCAATTTAATGCCAAAACTTTTTCATGTGCCTTAAGTCCATTACTACATATTATCCCCTTTAATAAACACTTTGGACTAAAATTGTATTGCTGCTTTAATACAATATTTTAAGCAATTGTGGAAATGAAATGTATTTTAAAGAGATAATTTCTTTCCTAGAAGCCAGTACTGTCAGAAATGTGGGCTGTGGTGACAGACAGAATTAACGCAGCTCATCTAGAAATACCCTTAAGTACCCTGAAGTCACGAGGAGGGACCACGGGGAGGTCGCGGTAAAGGTTCTGAATGAAGAGGAGTCATTGGCCTCTTTTTGCTGTTTTGCATCTACTGTTTCCTCTCAGATGCTCAGCCAGCTTCCCAGTGAGGTTCATGGTGCTCAGGTGATAGGCTGTAATTTGTTTCTAAAGCCGTGAACTAGGCCATAATCATTCACATGAAGTTTTTATGAAATTTTTCATATACCACCTTTGCTCAGAGAGATCAAATAGTGGCTAGAAATGGTCTATATTCTGACCACTATAAACATGAACCCAAAGGTGGAATCACTCCTAGATGTCGTTACCGAAACTGAGAATGAAACCCGTGATGAGTGTGGATTTACTGTTTGTGTTCTTGATTTTTTTTGTTACTCAATATTTAGGTTATTTCATTATTTAATGGTAGCTATCTATCACCACCCAGCAATCAACTTCAATTATGTCTGGTCCCTTTTAATAATATTGAAATTTCAGAGTTCCTTACCTGTATATATTTTTAATCCTGTAGTTTTATTTTGAAATGACTTCTGTTTTGCAGAAGGGTTGCAAAGAGAGTGCACAGTTTCCATATACCCTACACCGGATGCTTCCTGTGCATTTATCAAAACCAAGAAACTGACAGTGATAATGGTGCTGTTCACTAACCTACAGACTGTTCAGCTCTCCCATTTTTCCACTGTCCTTTTTCTGTCCCAGGAGCCAACCCAGGATACCAGATTGCACTTACTCATCGTGTCCCCTTGGTCTCTGATCTGACAGATGTTCAGTCTTTCCTTGTCTCTCGTGACCTGAATGCTTTTGAAGAGTACTGGCCAGGTACTTTGTAAATGTCCCATAATTTAGGTTTGTCAGTTGTTTTCTCATTAGAGTGAGATTATGGGTTTTAAGGAAGAACACTAAAGTGGTGAAGTGCCTTCTCATCAACAATTCCCTTAAGCCAAAGCCTAATCCAGAGAAAGGCTCCAACTCTTCAATTCTGTGAAGGCTGGGAGAGTTGAGGAAGCTGTAGAAGAAAAGTTTGAAGCCGGCAGAGGTTGGTTCGTGAGGTTTAAGGAAAGGGAGGTGCAAGGTGAAAGCAGCAAGTTATCCAAAAGATCAGCTAAAATCATCGATCAAGGTGGCTACGCTACGCAACAGATTTTCAGTATGGACAAAACAGCCTTCTATTGGAAGATGCCATCTGGGACTTCCATAGCTGGAGAGGAGAAGTCAATGCCTGGCTTCAAAGGTTCAAAAGGGGCTAATGCAACTGTTGACTTAAGTTGAAGCCAGTGCTCATTTACTATTCCAAAAATCCTTAGGGCCCTTAAGAATTATCCAAATCTGGTCTATCTGTGCTCTATAACTGGAACAACAAAGCCTGGATGACAGCACATCTGTTTACAGTGTGGTTTACTAAATATTTTAAGCCCACAGTTGAGACCTAGTGCTCAGAAAAAAAAGACTCCACAATATTACTGCTTATTGACAGCACACTTAGTCACCCAAGAACTCTGATGGAGGAGGTAACTGCAGACGTGGTAGAAACAGCCAGGAAACTAGAATTAGAAGTGGAGCCTGAAGATGTGACTTAATTGCTGCACTGTCACGATCAAACTTGATAAGGAGTTGCTTCTTGTGGATGAACAAAGAAAGGGGGTTCTTGAGATGGAGTCCACTCCTGGTGAAGATGCTGTGAATGTTGTTGAAGTGACAAACAACGGATTTTGAATATTACATAAACTTAGTTGATAAAGCAGCAGCAGGGTGTAAGACGACTGAGTCCAATTTTGAAAAGTTCTACTGTGGGTAAAATGCTGTCAAACAGCATTGCATGCCACAGAGAAGTCTTTTGTGAAAGGGAGAGTCAATCAATGGAGCAAATGTCACTGTTGTCTTGTTTTGAGAAATCACAGTGGCCACCCCAACCTTCAGCAACTGTCATGTGGATCAGTCAGCAAACACCATGAAGCAAGACCCTCCACCAGCAAAAAGATTACAACTTGCTGAAAATTCAGCTGATCATTAGCATTTTTGAGCAATAAAGTTTTTGATTATAGACATTTTTTAGAAATAATGCTATTGCATATTTAATTGACTACAGTGTAATATAAACATATATGCACTGGGAAACCAAAAAATTCATGTAACCCACTCTATTGTGATAACTTGCTTTACTGCAGTGGCCTGGGACTGAACCTGCAATATCTCCAAGTTACGCATGTCCTTTTTTTTTTTTTTTGACAGTGATTGAAGCTTATTCCATAATAGCAATAATTCAAAAATAACCCCCTTGTCCAAACTTAGCCAACTTCTTACTGGCTAAATATATGATGATGTGCCCATCCAATGGATACTGTGATTCCCTTGAGCTGTACTTTCAGCCTCTAGATTACTTATACTACCTAATACAATGTAAATGCTGTTGAAATAGTTGTTTTAGTGTATTTTTTAAATCATTTTTTAATTGCCTTTTCTTTTGCTATTTTCAACCTGCAGTTGGTTGAATCTGTGGACGTGCAGCGTGCAGACAGCGGCGGCCGACTGTGTAGCTCTGCATGTGATTGGATCTCTGCTTTCACGTGTTATATAGTGTTCAGCATCCAGGCCTCCACATGTTAGATTTATACCTAAATATTCGTCTGACTTTTTACTTTGTTGGTACTATTATAAATGGTGTATTTTTTTATTTTAAATTCCAATTGTTCACTGCTGATACGTAAGAATATAATTTTGCGTATATTGACCTTATTTCTTGCAACCTTGCTTTGACTTACTATTATAGTTCTAGTTTTTTTGGTCCATCTTTTGGTATATTCTACAAGATAATCATACTATCTGTGCACAGAGCCAATTTTATTTCTTCCCAGTATGTATGCTTTTTATTGCTTTTTTTTTTTGGTCCTACTGAATTAGCTAGGAATCCAGTCACTGTCTCATCTTTAAGTATGATATTAACTGTAGGATATTTTTATAAATGGTGTTTATTTCACCTGCATATTTTAAATTCAGCGTTCTTTCAACCTCATTTGTAGTGCCTGTATTAAGATGCCAATTCCCAGGGACATACAGTGACAATCTACTTATTTCAGTTTCTATTTGTATCTATGATAAATAATATTTGCCTACTACCCATCCTCTAATTTTAAAAAAAGTACATGTATTTTTATAATAGGTTTTAATTTTTTTCTTAAAATGTAGATTTTTTACTAAATTAAAAGTAAGCATATTTAATATCATTTTATTTCAATTCTTCATGGATCTTCTATTCCATGATCCTTTCAGTTATTAAGTGTTGTGTACAGGGAACAAGTACTGAGTTTACCATGATTCAAACTATTGTCCCACAGTCAGCAGAGCTCTTTGAATGTCCAGAAAGAGTAGTTTCAACCACTTTGAAAAGTTCAGAAACAGCTTAGGATTTTGCAGTTCTTCCTAAAGGCTGGGGTTTTCCTGCTTCGAATTCTTCTTTAAATTTTAAGAAGTCTCTTCTTTTATCAAAATATTTTACCTGTCGAGAAACAAAAGGATTTGAAATATGGGCAAGTTATGCAGCTTAGGTAAAGCAAAAGCACACATTTAAATGTAACAAATTAAATTTACAATATAAATTGTATAAGTGGTTTCAGTGATTTATATTCTAGAACCATATTCAATCAGGGCTTTTGATGAATAAATTACTCCCTGGACAAGACAAGTGCTTTAACTGATGGGGAACACGGTCATTCCTCTCCTTTGCCCCTTGGCGGCGCCACTGGCTGAAGAGAGCTTGCACTCGGCTGGGCAGTGGGAGGGTAGTGGGAAAGTGGGAGGGTCTATTAGCCATTAGCTTGGAGAAAAACGGATGGGGCTTTAACTACATGATGAGTGCAATGCGCACTGTCTGGGGAATGGACACGCTTGAAGCTCTGACTCGGGGGGATGGGCAGTACACGGGCAATACATATAACCTGAACTTTTGGACCCCCATAATAAGCTGAAATAATAATAAAAAAAAAAAGCAGTGAGTTTTAGGTGGAGAGAGAGAGAATAAAAGTGGGCCTGAAGTGGGACTTCCCAAAGGCACTAGGCCAATGACTCCCAACCATGGTTATCCCCCAGAACCCCCTGTGGAGCCACAGCCCTTTTAAAGGAAGGGCTCTATTTCTAAAAATTCATTAGATCTGGGATGAGGTCTAAGACACAGCTTTTTAAAAAAATGTCCAGACGATTCTGATACTTAACCTGAGTAGAAAATCACAACCAGGCTGTTAAAAGCAGCTCTCATAGAGACGAGGTTCTGGGAAAATGTGAGGGTGGGGTGGGGGTAGAAGCTGCTAACACTCGGGTCACAGCTTTCCCCTAATGGCTGGCTCTTCATCACCAGCCAGACCTCCCCCCCCACCCCCGCCAGGGCCCCAAGTAACTCTTTGCTCTCAGCCTCACCCTGCTCTCAATCACCCTGGGGGCCAGAGAGAAGAGAGTAAGACCACCCAGGAGGAGAAAGTACAGGCAGTAGTAGTATCAAGGTGTCAAAGGATTTACCTTTGATATCAGCCCCAATTCTGACATTTTCCACCTAATTCTTTCTTAAACCAGGAGGTGCTCTCAACGCATCTATCTAAGGGGAAGACCATAGCTGTACATTTTCTGCTTGAATCATCTAATCATAAAGTCCCACGCTTATCAGTTTTGTTTATACATTTAATCTTCATGATAATCCCATGAAATGGGCTGTATCATGCTGATTTTTCAAATGAAGAGTTCATCTAAGGAGATTTCTACGCAATGCATTCCTCCCCAGCTCAGCCCACCAATATGACCCCCACTCTCCACCACACCCTTCTTGTCTCCTTCAAAGCCCTAGACTATCCATTTAAAAATTTGAGGTGTGAAAGGGTAAAGATCATTTCTAAAACCACTTCATTTCTAAAACTATCTGTTTTCAAACTACATGGTATACTTTGGAGCAGCATGAAAGAGTGAAAAAGCATGTTCAAACCCAGGTTCAAATCTCATGTCAGCCAGTTGGGCCTGCCTTAGAATTACAGCTCTGCCACTGACTGAGTAATTAATACTGTGAAATTTATTTCAATGCTCTTAGCATCAGCTGCCTCCTCCAGAAATTGAGAGGAACAATACCCATCTTAAAGGGTATTGATGAAGATGAAATGTCAAGCACTTAGCACGTAGGGCCCCTTAGTAACCTCAACGTCAGTTCCCTTCCCAATCTCTCCTTACACTGAGGATGGGCAATACACAGCATGAATACCTGTCAGCGAGGCAGAACCCACCACATGAACCTTTTCTTTCTTCTGCTTACCAAACTCCTTTCTATATGATTTTGTGTGATCAACTGGGAATGCTTTATTTTGGGGGTAGCTCTAGGCTCAGAAACTTGCCAGCTCCTGCCCAAGATTAAATACTACTTCAGAAGATCCCCAAGAATTCTACCAGTGAAGTGAGCTGGAATTTTTTTGGTTATTGTTTCTATGTTTGTTTGTTGTGTTTTTGAATGATCTTTAATGTGTCAGGGGACATCCTCCAAAGGTTTGCCTGATGTAAGTATATAAAACAAGCCTGGATTACCAGACAAGGTTTTCTCTGCTTCACAAAGAACTGATTGGCTGACATAACTCAGTGCTTCATTTCTTAGCCTACCACTCACACTGTGAGCTCAGTGTATTTCAACAGGGAACAGAAACACATCAGTGTTACTTACCCACTGTTGGGGACAACTTGATTCAAATGAGCTTCTTAACTTCTTGCATTGAGAAGCATCCTCTGTGTTCTCATCTAAACACTTCCAGTACTCGTCCCGGGCACCCCAGCAAGCCTGCCTTTCCTTCATGGTTGGGGCTGCCATTCCTAGGGGCATGAAGCTGTTGGCCAAAACAACAGCTGACATTAACAATGAACTAGTAATCTAAAGAGAAGGCAAGAAAAAAAAACTGTCATTGTCCCCTTCCTTTAAAAAAAAAAAAAGGTATGCCTAGTGATTTTAATGATGCAACTGACACCAATCAGTTCTCAATTAATGATACCGTAAGGGCACTCGCTCCGGCTTATCGCATACCCTGTGTAATGTGATCCAGGGCTGGGGCCGCAGGGTGGTCTCGGAAAACCCAGGTTAGAACTGTGGCGCTCTCGCACCCTCTGCCACTAAGGGCGACTCACTCACTCTCCAAGCCCGTGTCCCCACCGGTAACGCGGGGAGGGCGGTGCCCAGTTTACAAGGTCGCTGTTCGAACCCAAGCGCTGTGCGCGCTGTGCAAATAAGCGTGCGGGGACACGGTCACCGAGCGGGGCTGGCAGCGCCACGCCGTGCTGCACTGGAGAAACCTGCCGCATGGGGACAGCAAGGGACACCCCCGTCCCCCGCCCCGGGCCCGTTCTCCACGCCCCGCCCGGACACCCCAGCAAGCCGGCCTCCCCGTCCGCCCAGGTCTGGCCTCCCTTCGGCGCCAAGGGGAGGAAAAGGTCGCGCAGCTCGACAGCCAGCAGAGGACGGCGCTGCAGCGTCGCCTTGCCGGCTCGAACTCAGCCAGCGTAGCCCTCTCCTACCGCAAAAATCCATTCACGCGGCCAAACAGCCGGTCCTATGCTGACCCTCGCGGGCTACCGTCTACTTTTCAGGGAGGGGCGGGACTTCCTGTTCCGTTCTTTTCTTTTACCTGCCGGACGGACTTCCGGCCTGGGAGGGCGAGGTTCCTGGTTCCCACCTTGCCGAGCTGCGGCGTAAATGGGAGTCGGTCACTGCTCCGAGCGGCCTTGGCGCTGTTGACATCTACCTCTTTCCCTGCATCTGTCCACGTCTTTGACGGACTAGGCCTCTTTCGTCAATTTAAATTTCTGTATATTTCTCGCCCGGCGCCGCCCGGAAGGCTTAACTTGCGAGCCAGGCGAGCCGGCCCCTTCGGCGGCACGTTTGCACCTGAGGGTGCGGGAGCTGCGCGGGGCGCGACGGGGCCGTGACGTCTTAACTCCGCGCTTCATAAATTTAAAAAAAAAAAATAAAAAAAGAAAAACAAAAAAAACGAAACCACCCAGAAAGAGGCGGTACGCCGCAGGGACCCATGTCAAATTAATGACCAAGCTGAGAACCAGGGAAGTACAGATGGGTCAAGGGAGTGGGGCAAATAAGTATTTGTATTGCTTTAATCTCACCTGTGGCTTTTTTTACCCCCCTTCACCGCCAAGATTTTTTAAGAAGGGAGGAGAAGAGCTACTTCAAATATATTGAGAGGATGTTATTTTTAATATATACGTTCATATCTCTAAGCACTGTCAATGGAAAAGAAGACAAACTCTGTAAAAGTATTTAAAGAGGTTTATTCTGAGCCAGATTTGAGGACCATGACCTGGATGGAGCCAGGCCCAAGAAGCCTTGAACAAGTGGATCGGCTGTGGTTGGGTTACAGTTTGGTTTTATACGTTTCAGGGAGGCAGGAATTGCAGGTAAAGTCATAAATCAATACATGGAAGGCATACATTGTTTTTGCCCCAAAAGGTGGGGGATCTCTAAGCAGAAGTTTACAAGCCATAGGTGGGTTTAGGGATTCTTTAGTTGACAATTGGCTGATAGAGTAAGACTGCCTAAGAGACCAGGAGTCAGTGGAAAGAAATGCTTGAGTTAAGCTTATATAAAGGTCTTCTGTCTTTCATGTGATAGAAAGCTATACCAGAATCAGGTAGGGAAGTAAATCTCATTATACTGGGTTAACATAAACCTCTTTTGTGAGATTTTTATCATTTGTAGGCATGACTCACCAGGCCCCCTTAGAAAGGAATTTGGGCAAAGGAGAAAGATCAGAGTTTAGTCCTCAGTACAAGCTTTATTAAAAAGCATGTTTATGGTCAGTCGTCTGGCATCTCATTCTCAACAGATTCCATCTGCTCCATCATCTAGTTTTAAAAGCGCGTATGTAATTCGTAAGCAATTTACAGCTCTGCATTCAGTGCTGGTGTTCCATGCTTTTGAAATTCGACATATACAGACTTAGGGTGGCTATGTGAAGCTAAGTACCACCAAACATATATGTTCTACAATATGGAAAATATTTCTCTACCCACCCACTTCTTTTACACTATGTTTTACCAAGGTCAGTTTATGTAAGATAATATCTTTTAAATATGACTGATGAGGTATATAAGGGATGAAAGGAATCTTAGATGGCTTCTGAGTCTAAAAAAATAAATGTATGTATTTTAAATTTAAAATTTATATGTACCTAATGGTAAATATACATGAATCATAAAGTGAAACTTGACAGAATTAGAAAGAAAGAAATTCCTGGTCATATTGGGTGATTTTAAGAGGTCTTTCTCAGTAACTGTTAAGCAAGAGAAAAATCAATAAGGATGTAGCCAATTTGAATAACATGCTTTGCAAACTTGACCTAATTAATATATACAGAATAATGCAACCCAAATCAGAATATATCAACATGGCACATCACCAAAAGTGACCACAGTCTTAGCTATAAAGCAGTTCAGCAAATTTAAAAAATGGAAAATCATTTAGCACATTTATTTTTCACCACAATGCAATTAAGATAGAAATCAATAAAGAACTATAAAACCAAGTCCAAATAGCCCATATACCAAGAGTCAATGGTAATGAGAAAATATTTTGAACTGAATGATAAAATACCATAGCAACACCTGTGGGATGAAGCTAAAACAGTACTTAGAGGGACATTAATAGCCATAAGCAAATATATGAGAAAAAACATGGAAACATCTTGAGCAAAACATCCTTTTTCAAGAAGTTAGAAAAAAAGAGAGCAAAATAAGCGTAAAGAAAGTAGAAGCACAGAAATAATGTTAAGAACAAAAATTAACATAAAATGGGAAACAAAAGCAGTGGTGTGCCAGAGCCAGCTCATACTGGCTTGGGATAGCCAATTGTGCACACAACTTGCCAGCTCTATGATCAATAACATCAAATTGGTAGCCTGAAATTGCTCATGATGGGAAAATTCACACTATGGAAAGCAGCAAGCAAGCCAGGATTTTGTTTTGTTATGTTTGGAGCCAATTCAACTCAAGGATACTGTTTAGGATACATACATAAGTAGTAAAGGTATAAAGAAAAGCAAAGAAATGATTATCACAAATGGAGATTTGATAAGGGAGGCCTATATGGGGAGCTTTTGGGATGCGGACAGTGTTTTATTTCTGGACCTGGGTGTTTGCTTTATATTAAGGTGGTTAAATATGAAATGTCTGATTTCAAATGAAAAGTTTATTATATATCAAACAAGAAGCAGTACAATTAATCAAAGTATGCGCCTAAACTATTGACACAGCTTTGACATCTTAATGGTAGCTTGCTTATGCCAGCAGTGAAGAAGCCTGGAGAGTGAGTGGTGATGAAATTGCCAACGGCGTTTTCCACAGCTTGTTGAGAATTGAATATGTTTCCTTGCAAGAAGTGACCCAAAGCCTGGAAGAAGGGGTAGTCAGTTGGTGCAAGGTCTGGTGAACACAGTGGATGACAGAGAGTTTCCAAGTCCAGCTTCTGTAGTTTGAGCAGCATTGTTTTTTGCGACATGTGGTCTTGCAAGAGGATTGGCCTGTCTCTAGTGACCAATCTCAGCTGCGTAATCACAAGCACCCTCATCATTTTGTCCAGTTGGTTACAGCAGACATCCGCTGTAATCAACTGACCAGGTTTCATGAAGCTGTAATGGATAATACGAGCGCTGAATCACCAGACAGACACTTTTTTGATGAATATTCAGTTTTGGGCTGCGTTTCAGCACTTCATCTTTGTCCAAACATTGTGCCAAATGCTTATGATTGTCAAAAAAAATCCATTTTTCATCCCACGTGACAATACAGTGTAGAAATGGTTCGCATTTATGTCGTGACACAAAGAAATGCAAGCTTCAAGATGATATCTCTTCTGATGCTTGTTTAATTCATGTGGAACCCATCTATCTAGCCTCTTTACCTTGCTGATTTGTTTCAAATGGTCCAACATTGTTGGAATAGTAACCTCAAACCTTGCTGCTAATTCACACAAAGGCTGAGATGGATTCGCCTCCACCGCAGATTTCAGCTCATCATTATCCACCTTGGTCTTAGGTCACCCCCGTGGCTTATTTTCAAGATTAAAATCACCAAAACTGAATTTCTCAAACCATCGACCTACTGTGCGCTCATTAGCCACATCCTTCTCAAACATGTCACTGATATTTCTAGCTATTTGTGCTGCACTGGTTCCACAACTGAACTCTTATTCGAAAATAACATGAATTTTTGACTTATCCATGGTTTCGCAAAAATTGCTCTAAAAAATTTGAAAGACAATCACAAGCCAAAACGTGCATTTGAAAGACAAGATTGTACCTTCACAATAAAAATAAAACAAGAAGTGTCAATGTGAAATGTCAGCGATATCAACTGTCAAACTTAGTACTTAAGAAAATCGGACATTCCATACTTAATAACCTAATAATTATTATTTAAATAAACTGTACATCTATGTTTTATTCACTTTTCTGTATGAATGTGTATCTCCCAATTCTTAAACAAAATGAATAATTGGCCTGAGAAAGGTCATCTTTAGAATTGACTCACAGAGAGGTAAAAATAATGGTCATATGGATTATTTATACCGCTATTACTAAATGTTTAATGAATTTAAATATCATGTCACCGTAGGTCACATTTTTCACCAATGAAGAGCACTTTATGTGCTCTTTGAGGTCAAAGGTCAGTAGACTCTACTGCTAAATGTCACTTGTGCAGCTAAGCAGTTCCTGCTGGTCTGTGGTCGGCCCAAGGCACAGACAAGGAAATTGTCACCAGGGAGGTTCAAAGAATTGCAATGCCATTCCCCACCGTACCCACTGGGAAACACTGATTTAAACCACAGAGCAAAAACAACTAGGAAAGAGGAATTCTGGGGTGTTGATAAAAAGAACAAACAAACAAAAAACTGATGCAGGATAGCAGGATAACAATTGCAAAGGCCACATTCACCTTCTAAAATCTTGAAGACTCTGGGTAAATAAAAGAACGTGGGTGCCATAAGATGATTTCACATGTGCTGTTTTGACACCAGGAGGGTGTAATCTCCCAGCCCGGGTTCGGAGGAGGGAGGAGGCGAAGAGAAGTCAGCGTGAAGAGGTGGAAGCCGTGTCGTGCCGGCGGTTGCCATCCAGAGGACATGTCGCGTGGGCGTTCTCCAGTCTGAACGAAACAGAGCCCCAAACCACTGGCAGGCAGCCCCGGACGGACTCCGTGGCTCTGCAGACGTGCGTGTTGTTTTTCTCTTGCTGCCCACAGACTTTTATTTATAATCTGTACTGTTGTACAAAGCAGTTATCACAGACACCTACTCAGGGACACAAACAGCAGAAAGATTCCTTTGACTCCAGGGTGGCTCCAGAGAGCCTTCTGAACCCTTTCGGGGCGCTGAGCTGGCTCCCTGATGTGTTCTTCCCATAAATTGTAGGTATGCCGGGGTACTCTCCAAGACACTGCCCTTTTTTCCCCCTTCTGCATTGTTTTCGTAAATGACTTGATTCACTCTGATAGCTTTGGTTAGCACTTCTGTCACAAAGACTTGCAAGACTACATTTTGGTCCTTAAGAGAAACTTTGTGGCGATTTTCTCCTTCCAAGTCCCTAGTGGATGGCTCCACTTGTCTTTCCACCACTCCAGTGAGTTCAAAACTTACTCTCTCCAGAACAGCTCCTTTTCCGAACCTGTTCCTTTTCATAGGTGCTACCACAAGTCTCTTGTCTGCCAGATAGAAGCCTTCCAACCCTCTTTCGTGATTCCTGCTCTATATTTATACAGCCAAGTTATTTCATAGACATTAGGCACCTTCACGGTACCAGCCACTGTGCCAGTCCTTGGGAATAAAGATGAATAAATGTAGGTCTCAGCTTTTGAGAGCCCAGTCTAGTGGAGGACATAAACCATATTACCATGTAATAAGATCTAGGGAGAGGTATGCACCAAATACAGCAGGAGCCAGAATAGGATTTTGCCAGAGAAATCAAGAAGGGGACACAGGAAGTGTTAGAGACAGCAAAGTGTACTGGATAAGAGCATAGTTTCTGGAGCCAGACTGGGATTGAATCCCGCCTCCCCTAACATCAAGATGTGTGACGTTGGGCAGGTCACGGAACCTTTATATGCATTGATTTCCTCAACTGAGAATGTGAATGATAATACCTGCCTTAGGTTTCTTGTGAGAGTTAAATGAAATAATTCATGCAAAGCGCTTAGAAAAATGTCTAGCATATAAAAAGATTTCATTCATTTGTCTATTCATTTAACATCTATCTATTGAGGACTTACCATGAGCCTGGCTCTGTTTTAGGGGGCTTGAGAGACATCAGAGAACAATTTAGATGAAAACGCCTGCCCTCATGGAGACAATAAGCAATAAAAATAAAAAATAAATTATATATAATACATTAGATCAGTGTTATAAGAAAAAGATAAATGTTAGTTATTAATATATTATAGTACAGAGGTCACTTGATCTTGCACTTAAATGAAGGGAATTCCTATAAATAGAATAATACTGTATACTATGTAATCTAAGGTGCACTGATTATAAGTTGCATTATTATTTTATATACCACTAAGATAAAACACCAATTAAATACAGCACAATGCTTTTTTATTACCTAGGACTTTTATTTTAAATGTATTAAAACCTATTGAGACATAGTTAGGCAAGTTTTTTTTTAATCATATCAAACTTACACATACCTAAGAAGGAAAATAAAAGCAGAAATTGATTAAAGTGCTCCTAAAGCTTCTTCACGTTTAGAGTCCTAGTTGTTTGAATCACTTTCTGGTTCGGCCAGAGCTATCTTCCCAGCCTTCCTGGCAAAGCAAACAGAGACATAAATGCCCAGATTAGGGCAGAACCAGTTGCTTGAAAATAGCAAATGGCTTATCTGTCCCTGAGACAGAGGATATGGGACTGGGGTCTGGGGGAGAGCGGACAGTTGCTGTCTCCATCATTAGAACCTACTGTTCCTTGCCTGAAAACAACTCTCAGCTCTCTTTTTCTAAATTCATGCACGCCATTCACATATTCATTTGGCTGGTCCCTGGTGTCTCTCTGGAAGTTTCTCCCAACCACCTCTTCTCCCCTGAGTTCTGGCTCTCTAAGTCCTAACAGTTCTCCCTGTTTAAACTGAAACATGGTTCCACTGCCATTGTCTCATTACCCCAATGCTAGTTTCGAATATTTCATTCTTTCCCCATTGGTTTATGTCATCTTCATCCATGGCTGTTTGTAATATTTATAGTTTGTAATGTGATAGCTGGGCTACCTCTCTATCCATCAACTATATACATATCTGTGTATCTATGTATGCATGTATGTATCTAGCTAGCTATCAGCTATATATATTAATATGCATATATATGTGTGTCTGTATCTATCCCTCCATCCATTCAATTATCTATACAGCTGAGCTTGTATTGTGCTATTCACTCTAAACCCACACATTTTTGTTGTTGTTCAATTATTTGTTAAATACTGAGAGAGACATATTGAAATATGTCACTGTGATTGTATATTTGTTTCTTTTTAAAAAACTTCTATCAACTGTGATAGCACAGTTATTTTGTATATTACAGAATTATATATTCCATCAATATCAATTCCTTATTTACTCATTTAATATTTCTGGCATTGAATTTTAATTAACCAATGTTAATAGTAAATCATTTACTTTCTTTTTTTGTAGCATTTTCTCAGTGTGTCTTTTTTTAATCCTTCATTTTCAAACTTTTTTGTGTCATGTTTAGTTTTACCTCTTGTACATAGCATACAGTGACATTTAAAATTCTTATGTGAGAATCTCTGTTTTTAATGATGATTATAACTTATTGGTGTCTCCAAAAAAGAAAAAAAAGCTACGAATCAAGCTGAAAATAAAATATGTTCCATTTTTTACCTTGACAAATGTACCTTCATAATGACAACATTTAAAAATATATAAATTGCCAAAATGTCAAAGATGGCTGAATTAAATTATTATTACCCATATCTAAGAGTACTGTTGATAGGCCAGCAATATTTGATTAAGTAACAAATTAATTTATTCAAAAGTATATCTTTACTCTACAAAGTTTATTTCTCTTGCTTTCATTTCAGCAAAATTGTTAATTATGCTGTGAAAAGAGTTTCACATAATTTGTATACAGATCTAAAAGAATTAAAAAGTAAATATAATTGTGCTCAAATTACACAAAAGTTAAATATATATTTATAAAAAAATGTAAATTGAAATAAATGTAAAGAATTGAAAAAATTAAAGCTGCTACATATTTTCACCATATGGTCATGCTAAAATGTTTGAACTTATCTATTAGAATCTAAAAGGCAAAACAAATAATAATCAAGTCTATGAAATAACAAATTATTATTTTTATAATAGAGTTGAGTTTTTATTTAATTTTCTAAAAACTTAAATGTGTTTACAAAAAAATAACTATTTACAAGTTTTGTACACAAAGTTTATCTGGCTGCCAGTGTAACAAATTTACATCACTCTGCATGTTAAGTCTCCAAGCGCATCTGTTATGAACATCACACTCATTCATGGTACCTTCAGAACTGTGAATCGGACGCAAATATGTGCTGGCTGTCCCATTCCTGGGGAAAGACATTTTGTTATACAGGAATCAATTCCATCCATGCTACCTGAGAAGATGCAGTTGACAAGTTAATTTC
The DNA here is from genome assembly GCF_020740605.2 of Lemur catta. Taxonomy (NCBI): domain Eukaryota; kingdom Metazoa; phylum Chordata; class Mammalia; order Primates; family Lemuridae; genus Lemur; species Lemur catta. Next base: position 8,290,763 of record NC_059152.1, on the reverse strand, counting down.
TTTTTTCTCTTACCAAAGCACTTCTGCCACACAAGTCCTCCACGCAAGCCAAAGTGTCTACATGCTGACATCAGCAGTGATACCACACGAAACTGTCATGGTGCTTAGTCACAAACCTCATCTGTTTCAAGGCCCTAGGCCCGTCCTCAGAGCTGGTATTCAGGATCTGATATTCAGAGCTGAATGCTGGATCCCACATGACTGAGCAACCTGTTCTTGTTTTATGCAGTCCTTTAAAAATATTAATTCTTATGTTTGTTCAATTTATTCTTTTTCCTTAGATGGTAGTACTTCTGACTTTTTGATTTAATGGCTTCATTCATACTGTTGGTTTTGCTTAAATGCTCGGTGAATCCTTTAGTCTATCTACTCATGTTTGTCATTGCTAAGCTATGTTTTAGTTAATATCCCATTTCTCTTGATTGGGGAGAAAGAATGGAAATTTCCCAGCGCTGTCCTCATTATGTTTTCATTTTAACATGAGGTGTCTCTGGCACGTAGGAGAAATGGCTCCTACTCTTGCTAACACTTTCATCTGGGTACATGTTGAATTGCACGTTTTTTTGCTTAGTTTTCTTTCCATAAGTAAAATCCCATCTCCTCTCTATACTCAAGAATTCCTCACCATTTCTGAGCCTCTATTTTCAGGATTTGAGGTGGGAGAGGAAGTAGGTACATAATCTGCCATCTCAATCTAATCTGTTTCCTTAATTTTCCAGAGCACTTTGAGAAATACTACGGTGGAACAAAACAGAAATGCTTACAGAAAACACAACTGCACAAATATAGATGCTGCTCAAAATTAATGCTGCAACCCTGAGTGACAGTGACACTCTGCATGCAGGCTTTGGGCCACTCCCTCTCCTCCCTCATGGCTACCACCTTCCTGGCTCCCAGCCCGTGTCTCATGGCAGCCAACATTTCATCATTTCCCACCATAACATAAGATGAGGACATTCCTTTTTGGCCAGTCTGGCCCCTTTCCGGCCACGAGAGACAGAGGATTTGAGCTCCTTGGTCCCTTTAGGTTTGAGAATGTGTAGAGATTAATTAGGTTCCAGGGTGAGGAAGGTGCTGTGTTGGCACAGCGAGTGTAATTCACCACAAGCACACGCCAGAGCAACTCTTTAAGCACACAATGATCAGATCCATTTGGAATGATAACGAGCTCACACCTGCAAACCAGAGAGTTACTGTTCTGGAGGTTGTAACCTATGTTTATATTAGCTTTTACTGCCCACGATATTTGAATTTATTCTACTCATAGTCAACTACAACCGTAAGACTCAAGTTTTCATTCTCTCCTGCTCTCCTGGAATTGTTTTATTTTGAATCTCTAAATGTCAAACATTTTATCGGGGAAGCGAGCAATGCCATTTGGGGCATGCACAGAAACCAGGTGGTTGTTGGTATGTCTGAAGAATAAACAGAAGATTAGAAGGTTTATTTTAAAAAGAGAGAGAGAGAAAAATGTTACTTTGAGAAAGTTCATCGGCACTAGCACGGTTTTGGGGAGCTGGCAAGTTTTGATACGTAGGTGACAGCAATGGGTAAAACAAGTATTAGAGATGTCACAGGTGTTTTGGCAACTATTAAATAAAACTGATTACAGCAAGGAGTCACAGCAGCCAGACTTCCAGAGAATCACACTCTTGGAGTGATGTTATGTGCCCCAAGTACGAAGTCCCCCTGGCCTCGTAACCCTGTTTTGGTTGGGTGTGACAGGCATGACCCAATTCAAATGATCAACTTTCACAGCACATTAGTTAATTTCTCTGGAACGTTATCCTTAAAATCGGGATAAAATTAGCATCTCACAGGATTGTGGTGTGTGTTAAATGAGGAACTATGTGTGCAGAAGTGCTCTATAAACTATAAAATACTAAGAAAGTGCTCTATAAACTGGGAAACACTAAAAAATGTTCATACAGTTTTTTTTTTAAAATCTGAGCTTCCCTCCTCTGCCTGTGTCTTCTATAAATATATTAGAATAGTATAATGATCAATTTACAGCATACACCAACCACAGTGTAAGAAGTTTTCACTAACTGGGTCCTTTTGAAAAATATCCTCGTTTATGCTAGTGCCTGGAAACAAAATCGACATCAAAGAGCAGGTCATCTGACCATTTATTTAATGAAATTTGAGGCAAATTCTCAGGTCTCCTACTTAAAGTTATGCAGTGAGTTAGAACTCGCTATTTAATTAACACTGGTTTCTACAACACAGAGTTTAGTTCTCAGAGGTGTTGAAGGACTATTATTTTCATTCTCTTAATGCGTATTTGCTAGTCTGTCTTCACAAACAGGGGCCTTTTCTAGGAGAGAATTAAACAGTCGCCTATGAGACAGTGTTTGCATGGACCGTATCTAAACACACCATTTGCTTTGCAAATAAACGTTTCAGATGGAGCACCAAAGGCTGTCATAGACGGGAGGAATCTCGTGAGGATATCTCTGTGACTCTTTTTCTCCTTTAAGCTTGTCCCCACCTCTATAGCTGCTGCCCTTCGAGCCTCGGCTACAGAACAAGCAATACCATGGGCAAGGTGGTATTGTGTTCTTCCTTCCTTGCTCCGCCTCTCCCTCTCCCCTGCTTTCACAGAAGTTTCCATTAGCAGAGGAGTTTCATCCGCCACGTTCAGAAGCCCTTTGCTGTGCTTATTGCCTACATTTTCAGGAAACTCTAAATGTTCTGAAAACCTATTTGCTACTATTAAGGTTTTTGAGCAACTGGAAGGATAAGGGCTGCATTTTCTAAGAAGGGAACAGTATGGGGATAATAGATTTGGGGGAAATCTAGGGTTTGGTTTGCACATATTAGTTGGAAATACCTGTCATGTGGGGATGCTATTAGGCTGTTAGATACATGACTTTGGAATTTAAGAGAGAGGTCAGGGCTAGAGCTATAAACCTGGAGATCTTGACTCTATTAATGGTCTTTAAAGCCAAGCTTGTAAATGGAGCAATTTATTCTACAAAAACAGAGGCTGATTTTTATAACAATTGTGTCTTTATGAGATAATGACCATTAGATGAATTTATTTCTGTGTGACATAATAAGGCAATCAGAGAGCATTCCTGGCTTAAGTAGGCCTTATCTGGCATTAAATGCCTTTCTGCTGCCCACCCCCGACCCGCCAGCTACCCCGAGTCCTCCCTCACCATAGCTCTAACCCTCCAACCTCCCTTTCCTCCTTTCCTACAATAGTTGCAATATATTGGTGCATTATTCAGCATATATTCACTCACCGCCCCCACCTACTAGAGCCAGGGTATTTTTTTTTTCAGGACACTGGCATACGTATGGCCACATGATTTGCTTTGGCCACTGGCATGGGATGTGCAGGGGCTTCAAATGTGCTCGTGTGATTTGGTGTGATTCTTGGACTCAGGTGACCCACCACAAAAACAGCATCCTCTATAGCTGTTGCCTCTCAGCCTTGGCTACAGAACAAACATGCATGGACGGACTCGAGCCCAACCCTCAGACTGGTGCCCAGTCCAGACAGATTCTCATCTGCAAGAAGAGCCACTCAGCTGAGCCCAGCCTAAGTCAGCCAAAGTGCGTTTACCTGCAGACCAGCGAGCATGAGCAAACGCTCGCTTGTTCTTGTAAACCACTGAACGTGAGCTGTTTTTTTTTTAATGCAGCATTATTGGTCTGATTGTTTGTGTTCCCCAAAAATTCATATGTTGAAATCCTAACCCACAAGTGATGGTATTAGGAAGTGGGGCTTTTGGGAGGTGATTAGGTCATGAGGGTGGAGCCGTCATGAATGGTATTAGTGCCCTTATAAAAGGGACCCCAGAGAGATCTCTCACCGTCTTCCCACCATGTGAGAAGACAAAGAGAAGACAGCCAACTGCCACTGAAAAGAGGCCCTCACCAGAACCCATAGTCCCTGATCTTGGACTTTCAACTCCCAGAACTATGAGAAATAAATTTATTATAGCCTGAACTATGACAGCTGACTAAGAAAAAAAAAGCCTATGTCCCATTCTTTCAGGTGCACACTACATGGTAGTTATTCAAGCTAAGTCTGCTTAGATATTTAATAAATCACTAGGCTATATAAGCTCCATTCAGAGACTGATTTTCAATTTCAAATAGGGCTTTCTAGAGATGGTGTTCTATGCCTCAAAAGAATGACTCTGTCCAGGTTTTCCAGTGTTCAAAGTGGTAAGTGAATAGATGTAGATATGTACCCTAAAGCAGTTCTCCAGATCTTTTCTGTTTCCCACTCAGAGATGCTCAGAGGCCTGGTATAGATTGTACTGAAAGGGAAACTCAGTGGAATCCCAATGGCTGCTATTTCTTCTGATTGTCAAGCTGGAGCTGTGTTGAGTATTGCATTTAATAAGTAGAACCTGAAAAGTAATGAATCATGGCAAAACATCATGCATGATGAAGAAATCACTTTATTTTTTAGTATTAAATGCTTATTTATTTACTAACTTTAGAGATGGGGTCTTGCTATATTGCCCAGGCTGGACTTGAACCCCTGAAGTAAAGCCATCATCTTGCCTCAGCCTCCCAAGTAGCTGGGACTACAGGTATGTGCCATTGTGCCTCAGCTTTAGTATTGAATGTTTACAAAAATTCCCAGAATTGAGAATTGCTTGAGGCCAGGAGTTTGAGGTCAGCCTGGGCAACAGAGTGAGACCCCCATCTCTACAAAAAATTTAAAAATTAGCCAGGTGTGGTGGTACATGCCCGTAGTCAGCTACTCGGGAGGCTGAGGCAGGAGAATCACTTGAGCCCAGGGGTTTGAGGTTACAGTGAGCTATGCTCATGCCACTGCACTCCATCCTGGGTGGCAGAGTAAGACCCTGTTTCTACAAAAAAAGAAAAGAAAAAGAAAAATTCCCAGACTTATACATGAGAGAGACAGACTGCTACAGATGAAATGGTAAATGTATTGAGTCCTTAATATATGCTCTTTAACATACACAGAATTTTTAGAATTGATTTGTTCATTGTAAATGAAGTAGAAAATAACCTGGTAATGGCCTTAAAGAGTCTTAGGATTCCCTGTGGTTGAGTTGTTTGGAAATATGTAGTGTTTCCTGCAAACATCTATTATTAATTCTAATGTTAATAAAATCATACATCTAGTATACAGTTCCGAGTTCCCATAAAAGTTAAAAGAACTTCTATTTTTAGTTTTGACTTTTCTGCTTGCTGGCTTTTCATCAGAAGTTCACACTAAACTCTCTGCCAGACCTTGGTCAGGGAACCAAAGTGCCCTCCTGTATTGATTCTTAGCTGTTTGTGTTGCTGCTTGCTTGATTGATCTGGTCACGTCTCCCTTTTGAAAGCAGCCTACTCTCCACTCCATTAGCTAATTATATGACCAGTGGCGCCCATGGGCAGTCCCAGGTGGGATTCTAGGGGCAGCTTGACTCACCTGCGCTCACGGTGTGTGACACGTTGTTTCTCTCGTCTCAAAGATTTCTCTCTTTGTCTTTGGCTCTTGACAGTTGATTATAATGGGTCTCAGTGGGGGTCTCTTTAAGTTTAATCTACTTGGAGTTCATTAGGTCTTTTGTCCCATGCATCTGAGAGTAGTTAGTTCATTCTGTATTGTTTTCCATAATGTCCATCACTTTTCCAGCCTGAGCTCTGAGTTAAGCAAAACAGAAATGAGTGCCTTCTATCAGTCCTTCAAGTAGCCCCTAGGCAAGTTAGAATGGAATAATTAACAATAATTAACAAATAAGGTCTGCTCTACTCTCTCAGGGGTCAGGGACCAGGGTCGTCCTCTGGGAACAAGAGCAGCTGCTGCTTTAAGACCAAAACTATTGTTGTGTTGTGGAGCGCATGGCAGAAGGGCGACTAAAATTGTTACAAAAATTTCCTGCCATTTTGAAATATCTTTTTCTTGATTCAGTGCTCGCTTTGTTCCTGAAAACTTTTGACTGCTTTCCAGAGTTCTGACCAATTTGGCACTGACAGTTTCTGCTTGTTTTTCTAAGTTTCTGTTAGGAAATGAGAACCTGGAGTTGTTCATCCCACCGTTTTGCTGATGTCAGTCTAGCCCTTGATTCTCGAAAGCTATGCCTCTGTGTTTTTCTTCTTTTCAGAATCTAGCACTATGCTTGGTATCAGAGAAAGGCTAAATAATGTTGAATAAGCAGGTCAACCTTGGTGAGCACCCAGGCTCATAACAGTACACGAGTGAATGTCCGTGGACTTTAGTCTGTTGTCTGGGAACCCAAAGGCTCTGGAAAGACCTGGCCCTTCTGAGTGACGAAGAATCGGGGGGCTGATGCAAGCCACAAGCTGAAGGGGGTATGCACATACCAAGAGCCACAAATACCCAAAGCCAGAACATCGAATGTATACATGCTATGCTATATTCTATTTGTGAATATTCATTTTTAAATGGTTCATGATGATGGGTGAATATGTGTAAATCAGTTAACCTTAATCTGTATCCACACCTTAGAATGGCTTAATTAGTCCTATAAGTGGTAGAAGTAGCTTTGGTAGAAAAATCCAATTTTTATTCCTTGCTTGAATAAGATGTCTATAATTGCCAAGCCCAATAGTCTACACAAGTAGTCAGGAAACTTTGTCCCATGGGCCAACTCTGGCCTGCTGGAAGTCTTTTTTTTTTTTTTTCATTTAGAGATGGGTCTTGCTCTACCACACAGGCTGGAGTGCAGTGGCATGATCATAGCTCACTGCATCCTTGAACTCTTGGGGTCAAGTGATCCTCCCACTTTAGCCTTCCAAGTAGCTGGGACTACAGGCACCTGCCACCATGCCTGGCTGAGAAAGTTTTTATAAATAAAGTTTAATTGGAATACAGCCACACTCCTCCATTTATGTAATTGTCAGTGTCTTTTGTACTACAAAAACAAAGTTTTTGGTTTGTTCTCACACCTGTAATTCTAGCACTCTGGGAGGCCAAGGCGGGAGGATTGCATGAGGTTAAGAGTTCGAGACCAGCTTCAGCAAGAGTGAGACCCCATCTCTACTAAAAACAGAAAAAAATAGCCCAGCATCATGGTGTGCGCCTATAGTCCCAGCTACTCAGGAGGCTGAGGCAGGAGGATCATTTGAACCTAGGATTTTGAGGTTATAGTGAGCTAAGCTGAAGCCATAGCACTCTTGTCCAGGCAACAGAGTGAGACTCTGTCAAAAAAAAAAAAAAAAAGAAAGAAAGAAAATATTTCCCTACTGTTATCTTGCTTTTTTGTGTTATTATTGAGCTATTGAACACCAACCTGATTTTTTTGCCTTTTTTCTTCTTCCTTTTTTTTCTTTTCTTAATCTAATGGTTTTACTAGAAATGTGTTTTGGAGTTAAGTATTCTAGGTCAATTTTCTCAGGTATATTTGTGACTTTTCTATATAGTTTCCATTCTTCTTTTTTCCATAAAGTTTTCTTGAATTAGAAATTTAAATATTTATAATGCTCCATTGTTTTGTTTTCCTTTTAGGGAACTTCCAAGATTCATACTTTAGAAATGTTGGATTTTCTTTTTGATCTTACATATTTATAGCTTTTTCCTTTTTTGCTCCTTTTTATGCATTTATTTTGTTTTAATCCTCTTGATTTTTCTCATTCTTCTACTGAAATCCCCACTCAAATCTATTATCCCTTGGGACTTTGTAAAGTTTTCATTTCTGAGATGACCTTGTTTTTTCTTCAATTTATTTTCTGAGCTTGGGTAACTCTTATATCACATCTTTCTCTTTTCTGTCTGTTTCTCTTTTGCGTTTTAAATTTTTGATTCACAGGGTTCTTTTATACCTGCAAATGCTTAATAATCACTGATACTTAATTCATGTGGTAGATCAAGAACCAGGGGAGGAAATTTAGAGATACTCAGTACAGGTATATCTCGAGGTTGATTGAAGTTTCCTGGGCCTAGGACAGCTGGTAAAGATTTTGCCAAGACTCAACATTGAATTCAGAATGGAGAGCTTCTCACTCTTAATAGCCTTTTGCTTTTTTATATCTTGAACCCCTGAGCTCAAGCAATCCTCTCTCGCCTTGGCCTCCCAGAGTGCTAGGATTACAGGCATGAGCCACCGCGCCCGGCTCTTATCCATTCTTTAAAGCAATTCAACCTAAAGTCCTGCTAGACCATACTTAGCCCAGCTCCAAGAAGTGTGAGTACCAGAGTGTAAAAACAAACAAATAAACAAAACCCCCAAATAAACAAAAGTCTAACTTTTCTTTGACCATCCCAGCTTTCTCCCAAATGTTGTTCAGAGTTCTTGGACTCAAGCAACGGAAATGGCATCTTGCTGGCTTAAACCAAAGAGAATTTATTGGAAGGCTTCTTGGGATGTTGTGAGTCTGAAGGATCTGTTTGGGAAACAGCAAGAACAACGGACTTTTGTGACAGGCAGCATAAGGCCACAGCAGGGACTTCAGGCATGAGCCAGTCAGTGCCACCTTCTCGGGCTGTTCTTTGGAGTCCAGTTCACCTCGTCCCGGCCTGTCCTGTGTCCTGGTGGATCCAATGTGGAGATTCTGTTCCCTTCGGCTTCCACAGCAACAGCAAGGTGCTATTTCGCACCGGGTAGCCAACACATACAACCCAGCAGATGCCTCTTTGCTTGTGAGATTTGGGTAAAGGAATTTTAACTCGCTTTGTGGAGCAACCGTTTATTTATTAAACTGCTTTATTGAGATAGAATTCCCAAGTTCACTTGTTTCACTCATTTCAGGGATGTATGGTATTGAGTTCTGGCACATTCTCAGAATTGTGCAACCACCGCCACACTCTAATTTTAGGACAAACCATTTGTTTTCAAACCCGAAGACAAAGAATTCCTTGTGATGCAAGCGTGGCTAGATTTAGAAGCACATCTGCTCTCCGGGGTGGTACATCTCGGACCACAGTTTGCTTTCGCCTAATGCTGTTAATCCTGGAAGGCCCGAGAAGCCCAGGAGCTCAGGGCCTGACCAGCGAGGATGGGTTCTTGGAGGCAGCGCTGGCTTCTGGGTGGCAAGGTGGCTGGCTGGTCACTTCGAGCCCTCTGGTCCCACGTGATCACATTCTGAAAGAAAGGAGAGGGCTGGAGACTGCTGGAGCTTTTTTGCCTCCATCATCCACAGACAGAAGTCCTGGTCTCCTCTTTGGACCCTCAGTCCTGGCTTTACTTTTACTGTTGAAAAGGAACAAAATAGAAACGTTTTTAGCCGCTACCCAGACCGGCCTCTAGGGGGACAGACAACTCCCCCCTGATGTCCGTCACCAGGCACTCCTTTCTAGGCTTTTCCATCTATGGGCCCCTTCCCGCTTTGCTGCAGCGCATCCCAGGGCTAAAACCCTTCTTGGGAGGGGCTGCGGTTATAGTCGTGGTTACATTTTTTTTCTGGAAAGAAATCTCTAAACCCACCTGCACATCCACTCAGGTTTATAATGCCCTGAAAGGACCACAGCGAGTTTTACCCTCTTTATTTCCCTTACCCTTCATGGCCTGCTTTGCATTGTAAAACACATCTCACATAAAATTTACTATTTTAACTATTTTTGAGCGTACAGTTCTGCGGCATTGAGTAGATTCATAATGTTGTACAACCATCACCACCAACCATCTCTAGAATTTTTCATCTTCCCAAACTGAGACTCTGCACACATTAAACAATAACTCCCTATTTCCCTTTCCCCAGCCCCTGGCAGCCACCATTCTACTTTCTGTTTCTATGAATGTGAGTACTCCAGGGACCTCGTGTAAGTGGAATCATGCAGTATTTGTCCTTTTGTGGCTGGCTTATTTCACCTAGTAGAATGTCCTCCGGGTTCAACCGTGTTGTAGCAGGTGTCAGGATTTCCTTCTTTTGAAAGCCTAATAATATTCCACTGGATGGCTACACCACATTTTCTTTATCCGTTCATCTGTCAATGGGCACCTGAGTTGCCTCCTCCGTTGGCTACTGTGAACACTGTCGTTATGAACGTAGGTATGCAAATGGCACGTCAAGCCCCTGCTTTCAGTTCGTTTGGTTCCTCATGGTCTTTTATGCCCAATGGAAGAATAAATGAATCTGCTCTAGAGTAGGGCTTTCTCACTCTTTCATGTTATGGCTCTCCAAGGAAATGTTTGTTCGGCTCCCTGGGGCTTGGAGCTCAATAGGGTGATTGGATAGGGACTGAGCTGGAAGACCTTGTGGATTTAGAGACTGGGACTGCCACTTTGGGCAGCTCTAAGAGACCAGTGTAAGCTGGGCTGAGGAACCCATCTACAAAGGAAAGGGAGAATAAAGTCACCTACAGGGCTGTGAAGAGGGCAGGTGCCTTGAGGGAGAAGCGAGAGGAACAAGGAGGAAGGAGGGGAGTGAAACAAGCTGCCCCGAGATGTATAATAAGAATTTCCATCCCCTGGGGTAGTTGGGCTGGCTCACCTGCCTGGAATGTGCTGGAAGGCAAGTCTAGGTGAAGAAGAACAGAAACTGCGAGGGCTGCACCAGGACTTGTGTAGTGGGACAGTAACAAAGTGGCCACCAAGACAACACCAACAATTCTTTTTCAAATATTTTATTAATCTGTTTGGCCAAACAGGTAATGGAAACAGAATAATAATTTGCTAAAAAGTTCAGGTCATGAATGCCCCTTTCCCCCAAGAAACAAAAGACTCCATGGTTACAGAATGCACCATTGGGTTATGACAACATTTCAAAATAATGTTTCCATTTCATATGTAACAATGTAAACTTCAAAAATAGTAAACTCTAACCCCCGTCCCTCTTTACAGATCTATCACAGATAGAATTTTCTGGCAGACCTAAAGTGTGTAAGTAAACAGCCTGGTGCTTAAAAGTTTCATAAAAAGGTTTACAGATTCAGTAAATAATTGTTCAGTCTTGGTCGGGAAGTAAAAGCAACCAGCAATCCCCTTTCCGCATAATCGACCTTATATGCATATTGTACACCGCAGACCGAGTTCCACATACACTGGTCATCAGCTTTGCCATTTTTGTACACACACACACACACATATAGTTTTATTTGTTTCTAAAGATTTTTACATCTAAATTATAAGACGGCGCCAGTGACTTATCACGTCACCTCGCTTCACATAGGTAAAGACGAAAATTCTGTAGAAGGCACTGTAATTTCTCTTGCATGATCTTACGCAGACACGTGAGAGCAGGCCAGCCGGGGCTTGGACTTATCTGTCCCTTCCTGTTACCTGGCACAAGCCTGTCCTCTGATGGTTTTCGATGTCCACGATCCATTTCTGCCTCAACTCTTCGCATCCCAGCCCTCCCTCCCTCCAAATTAATTGACAGTTATCTTTTGGTTCGTTGAAATTCCTTAAAATTAAGAGTACAGCTCTGGTATAAAACAAAATATGACCTACCATAGCTGAAAAAATAATCACAGTGTACAATGTCGTGTTCGGTTGCTAAGATTCAACACATTGGCCCTGGCTTGTCAAGAACGTCAGTCTTCCCAAACGATCTATGCAAGGACCGTTCGACCCCACTTTACATTCATTGATGAAGCGCTGAGAGGTTCTTTCCCCTTTCATGTCAAATTGGTACCCTTAACTGGAAGGTCTGATGTGGAAAAGTGCAAGCAAATTGGACATGCCAATAAATACCATAGAACTTACCGCAGATAACCAAAACTGTACAGGTATGTACACCTTACCCAACCGAGGTTCCGCCCGTCAGCAATAGACCTCCCCATCGTCACCACAAGGGCGTCACCACCGAGTTCCAAGGAGTGGCATTAGCGGGCGAAGGAAGGGCGGGCTCTTCTGTTCTTGCTCTGAGGTCCTGAGCCCAGGTCTGCACCTCCCTCCGCAGGCTCCTCCTTCTTCCTCACTTTGAGGCGGGTGAGCAGCTTGATCAGCCAGACATCCCACTCCTCCGGGAGGAGCAAGAGCAGAAAGCCAAGGCCGATGATGATGATGGCGATGACCCGGACCCCGTTGAAGACTATCTGACTGGTGTAGTGATCAACCACTGCGGGAGACAGAGCACTGGGGTTACCCACCTGGCTGGCTGGGGCACAGGGCAGGATGCGCGTTTCTGGAGAGTGGGCGGGGCCTGGGGCATCCTCCTGGCAGGGTTGGGTCTTCCCTGAACCTCAGAATCCTCCTCAGTATGATATCGTCCCAGGCGGGCTGTTGTTGTCAACTGTATCTTAATTTTTTTTTTTTTTTGAGACAGAGTCTCACTCTGTTGCCCGGGCTAGAGTGCCGTGGTGTCAGCCTAGCTCACAGCAACCTCAAACTCCTGGTCTCGAGCAATCCTCCTGCCTCAGCCTCCCGAGTAGCTGGGACTACAGGCATGTACCACCATGCCCGGCTAATTTTTTCTATATATATATGTTTTTAGCTGTCCGTATAATTTCTTTCTATTTTTAGTAGAGACGGGGTCTCGCTCTTGCTTAGGCTGGTCTTGAATTCCTGAGCTCAAACAATCCGCCTGCCTCTGCCTCCCAGAGTGCTAGGATTACAGGCGTGAGCCACCGCACCTGGCCTATCTTAATTTTTAACATTGGCAAAACCTTCTGTTAATTCAACAGAGGGAGATGGTCAACCAGCCCGTCCCATGAACAGATGTCAGGGAGAGTTCTAGAAGCTGAGCAACGACTCTGCTCTGACACGTTAAACAAGCAGCAGTTTCCTCTGCTTCTCTTAAGTTGCAGTAGGTAATAAGAACTGATTTTGATTCATCTCTCAAACACCTGGCCATATCCTATGCTCAGATAGGTTTCTATATATAAGACTTACCTGGAATATGCCTTCTGGAGAGAGAAACACGTGTGACTATAGATTAAAGATGCAAAGAACGTAGGGGAGCATGTTGAGAAGTTATATTTCAGAAGCCTGCAGTGTCTGGACCTCTTTTTACCAGCTATCCAAGGAGCCTGGGTGCTTTCTGCACCTTAAAGTGCAGAAAGTCTCACAGATTACTTCGTTTGGCTCTCGTATCAACCGAAGTAGCAAGGGCTGGCTGCCCTTCATCTGCAGGGGATACAAGCTGGGCCCACAGCACATGAGTTGGGACCCCAGGCCTCCAGGTGGCCCGCAGTGGTGCCGGGCCTGAGCCTAGTGTCCTGGCGTCTGTCACAGTGCTGCCAAGAGGCAGTCCTGCTGGAAGAGCCAGGCCACGGTGGGGCACAGACAGCACATGTGGGTTGGGAGAAGGCTCAGGAAATGAGAGTTGCTTTGCTGGTGCTTTCAGGTGTATTTAACACCACACTGAACAGGAGAAAGGCACCCACTCTCTGGGAGGCAGAGCCAGGTGGCCTGGGCTTCGGAGGATCCAGGAGGTGGCTTTGGAGGAGGCTGCCCTGAGGCAGTGGCACAAGCACTCTGGGGACAAGGCATTTACAGCCCTCTTCGGCTGAGAGGAGGATGCACAGGGAGGTTGGGGTGAGGCTGGGGGATTCTGGAAAGAAAACCCCAAGTTCAAACCAGTGCGAGTCAGGAAAAGGAAGGCAGTGAGGGGCAGGAGAAGACAAGCTTTCAAGAGAGCTGTCAACTGTGTGCAGTGGCAACGCGTCCCCGGGGGACACGAAGTGAGGTCCTGGGCACCTCTCTCTCATTCTTCCCAGAGCAGAGGAGAACGATGTTCCCGCTTCTGCAGCTGGTCAAGGTGTGTTCACATCGTACCCTGAGCACGTTTTCTCCCGCAGAAAGTTACATGCAGAAATTCAAGTATTTTCTGCTACTTAATTTTCTACATTTATTAATAATACTAATGACATTCATCTCTGCTCCCCACACTAGTTAGAACTCGGTTGATTTTAGACGTTCTGTATCTTGGTGTGGTGCATGACAATCAATCCATCGTGGAGAATATTGCACACGTAACACACATCAACATTTTACCTAAATGCTTTTCTTTTCTTTGCGGAAAGTTTAACATGCATTCTGTACCATGCACAGCAAGAATATATGTGAATGTGTATGTTAAGAGTATGTGTTTGTGTGTGTGCAAGTGTGTGTGCATGTGGTGAGTGGACGTGTGTGTGCTTGTGTGTATGTGCAAGTGTGTGTATGTGGATGGGTGTGAGTGTATGTGTGCGAATGTGACAGTGTGTGACTGTGTGCACGTGTGTGTGTGCATGTGAGCGTGTGTGTCTATGAGCAGACAGAGAAAGTCATAGAGGTTTACCTGCGTTCACAGGGACACTGAGGACGATTCCAAGAGACATCAGGGTGGGATATGTAACAGCGATTCCAAAATTTAATACAATATTGAATGCTGAAATAGAGAACATAAGAAATGGACGTTACTCACGACTGCCTGGGCTCTGCCTCCTTGCCAGCCTACCTGACCCCAGTTTCTCTGATGAGGCGAGAGTCACAGCAACTACAGCGACCCTTTGCCCTGATTCAGTGAACCTGGGGTTCCTCTGGGGGCTCCAGGGACTTGGGATTAGGGACAGACACTCTGACTACTCAGGCCCTCTTTTCCCTGAGCTTTGAAGAAGGGAAAAGAAATTTGGAAAAGGTAACCAGTGAGAAGGTGCTAGAAAATGGGGCTGGGGCCATCTATCAGCTTTGCTTTTCCCTGCTGCCACAGTGCTTCGGGAAAATGGTGAGCCGGGGCTTTGGGATGTGTGTTTTTAGACAGAAACTGGGGGAGGCATCTCCTCGGTGGCTTTTCTGCCTAACGGTAGACTTACATCGAGTAATGGAGACGATGATGATGATGATGTTAATAATAATGAAAACGGACAGCATTTATTGAACACTGCCACTTGTCAGGCGACGTTCCGAGAGACCTGCATGCATGAGTTTACCAAGTCCTCGCCATGCTATTCCTAGTGGGTGACATGCAGGAAATTGCAGCGGCCATTGTGCCACCACAGTGACTCTGGTTCTGGAATTAGAATCCAGAGCCGCCATTTCAAAGACTACTTTGTGAAACACAAAGATCTTTAAAAACAATGGGAAGTTAAGAATAACAGTAAACACCATTTTTCTCCTTCAGGGCACGGGTGTCCAGAGTCCCCTTGTCAGTCACTGGTTACTGGGGGTGCTGGGCCGGGCGACTGCCACTTACTCAATAAGAGAACTGAAAATCCACAAAGGTTTCCCCATGGAATGTCAGCGAAAGAGCTCCAGTATTCCACTTTGGTAAAGTAGAGGATGACGGGAATGCAGGTGATGAAGAGGATGTTAAACACACCCAAAATGGACAGAAATAAGGCGGCTTCTCCAAACTTAGCACTGCCCAGGAGGAGCTTGAACAAAACCTGCAGGAGAAAGCAGAGGGGAGGGATGAAGGTTCACCTCGGTTCCCAACCTGACTCAAGGGAAGAAGAATTCACTGGGTAAAGCCGGAGCTACCCCGCAGGAGGGGTGCCCTGTTCCGGGTCAGCTGGGTGGGCTTTGCTCATCTGCACACGGCTTCAAATCTCGGGGGACCAGGTGGCAGAGAGCTCCCCCGGCTACACACAAAGCATCTTCAAGAGTCACAGATTTTCGCACTGGGCTGGATTTGTCTGGATTTGTCTGGCTGGATTTAACACCCCGTTAATCCGAGATATCTGCCATGATTACACATCCTCTTACGGACCCCTACGATGGAGCCACGACCCCGTACAACACACTATGAACCCCAGCACCCCCAAGAAAAAGGGCTTTGGCTGCAAAGACGTTTTCTATAAATCAAAGGTGGAGAGATGTTCTCATCCCTGCTCTATCCCATCACCTCCATTCCAGGGATGGTGCTGGTTTTAGGGAAGGCACCAAACATTTATTTTCTTGCACCTGTTCTCGTTTGTACCTCACTGCATGTGCTCGGCAGGCCAGGAGGAGAGGGGTGGCGGCCAGAAGCAGAGCTTAGAGGTGCAGAAGCCCCCCGTCCACCTGAGTCCAGGGACCTGTGGTCTATTTTGAGTCTCTGTGTTGCTGTCCCTCCTACTTCTCCTGCTTCCTCCTCGCTCATCCGTTTCCCAACTCGTTCAGGTATTTTCTGGCATATGTGCAGGAAGTATGGGAAGGGAAATAAATGGCTTTCAGCCTGCCACCTGCTAGTCCCTGCGGACAAATTGCAGGCAGTCGAGGAGACGAAGACAGAAATCTGCACAGAATACCATGTTCAGCAGGGACTGTGTTTCCACGTGTTCTCCGTTCCTCATTAGCACACAGCTAGCTGAGTCCACTAGAGTGCTGCTTCTTAATATCTTCTGCATTTGGACAATGGCTTTGAAGTCTCAGAATGATGCTAGATTATCACGTCCCCTCAGAGGGAGGTGTTCCAGAGGGGAAAAAAAAATGATGTGTCTTCCTCTGTGGGTGACAAGGGCAGGGAACTGATGGCAGATAAGAAGCCGGAGTTATTTGTCTCCAAAAACCATAACACAAGGCACTCACAGAGCTGGGGAAAAGATGCCATTTCTTATGCCTTTCTGCAATACTTAATTCTCTCTGTCCTCCCTTCTGGGTCCACCACAAAAGGCTGGTAAGTCTCAAAGCCAAAATCTCATTTCTTATTGAATCCTCCAGGTCAGTTTCCCAACTCGGAGACCTGAAGACATTTGCATTCTCTACGAAGGATCTCAGGAGGAGGAGGGAGGAGGGGAGGGGAGGGTGCAGCCAGGGGGCTTGATCAAGTCGGGGGGCGAACAGAGCGAGGCACCTGGGTATAGGAATAACAAATCTGTCTCCTCTACACCTGCAGGTGGGAAGAGCTTTCCAAGGGTTCCCAACATTTTGTCAAAAATATTTTATAATCCTCATAGTAGCAGTTGTACTTTTATTTCTTTAGCCTACAAGGCAGTGCTTGGAATGTATACGGATTCATAGGGAGCACTGGCGGCTGCAGGAACCGCGTGGGCGAAGCTTTGCAGGATGAAGCTGCTCCAGAGACTCCATGTCCCACCCCCAGGGTCCCCAGGTGGGGACTCATCTGAGCAAACCCCGAGCCAGCCACGCAGGGCCCTGATCCTCCTCCGGTTCCCGTCTACACGGTGAAGTCAGGAATCTGACTCTGCCAACCCAGCGGGTACCTCCTGTTTTGTCCCAAGTGCTGCAGGTATCTGGCCGTGGATGGAAAGGTCCGGAAAGCCAAGACCGAGAGCAGCTGCACACCTCGGCGCTCCTGGAAGCGTCCATCTGCCCGTGCACTGAAAACCAGCACTTGGCTTCAAGCACGGGCACCACCAGAGCATCCCCCAACTCAAAGGACCAGCCACGTGGGGTTGGGGACCCCGCTCCCGCGCGTACCTTGTAGAGGGCAGACACGGACGCGGAGCCCACCACCAGCGCGATGCCGATGACCGAGTGGCTGTGGAAGCCGTCGGCGTACGTCATCATCACGATGCCAGCGATGGCGAGGATGGCGGCCACGATCTGGACAGACGGGAGAGAAAGCGGTCAGGGGCCTGGGGGGCGTCGGGGACCACCCACGTGCCAACGAGCTGCAAACGCGCGTGGGGCTCAGCCCTGTGGGGGGAGAGCGGGGTCTCCTTTCCGCTCTTCCCTGGGACAGACATAGGCAAAGGCCCGTGTCTACGTTTTATGCTGCTGTTGTTAAAAGGGGCACTTGGCAAAGCCTGGCGTGACCGAAGAACTGGAAACTGTCCCCGCAAGGAGCAGCTTAGCGCCAGGGGTGGCCCCTCCTGGGACTGTTGGGAACTTGAGAGCGAGGTGGTTGTGCAAATTCCACCCGCAGGTTATTTGGGCATGACAAGGCCTGGCAGACAGTCCCTGGGCAGCAGCTGGAAGTGACCTGAGTTCTGTCCCCACCTTCTGAAAGTACGTCCTGTGACCTTGGCTTTCTGTATTTCATATCTCAACAGGGAAGGCACCACGAGGACAGCAGTTCTTGTCCCCATTTTCCATGCCAGCTGCGCGGGGCCTGCCATAAGTTCACCTGCCAATTGGGGCTACAAACCATGTCCTCACCCTGGAGGTGCGGTTCCTGTCCTTACCGGCCACGGGCCTGCGCCACCCCACCCCCAGCAACTGCCCTCCATACTGTCCCTGGCCAGATACCGACTTCTAGGCTGGGGTGGACAGCTTCATGGCTATAGCACACGTTACTGTTGTGCAAAGTACAATTGCCCGCGTAAATAGGAGATAAACTTCTTAGGACACTATTCACCAGCACAGAGAATAAGCACAAGGACCCATCTGAAATAGCCGGGGAGCTGCGTAAATGTCACTGGGTGGGAGGTGGGGAGGGGGTGTTGTCAGCAGAACAAATGTATGCGGCAGAAGTTTCGGCTGCAGGATTTATTAAGAGTTTTATCCCTCTTTACAGATCACTCAAAACTGGCTTCAGCAGTCTACAGCAATACCAAATAACTAAGATTTACCGAGTGGTCATAGGATAAGTGTTTTCTGGCTATTTCTCATGTTAGCCTCCAAATAGGTAGATCTTGTCATTCTCCCTCATTTTATAGACATGAAAACCTGGGCTCAGAGAGGTTACATGACTTGCTCAAAGTCACACAGCTGTTGTGTGAAAGAGCAGAGACACACACTTCAGGTCTGTCTGATTGCAAAGTTGGTGCTCGTGTATATAAACAGGAAAGTCTCTTTCACGTACATAGTAAGCCATTGCCAACTATGTACTCTTAGAGTGGTTTAAATATACGATTTTTGGATTAGTAAAAAGTAATGTGGTTGAATCTCGCCCAGTGTGTCCGAGTTATATACTTCCCCTAGTGTAGACCTCACGTGCTATTTCCATATGATGCCCGTAACACAGGGGCCCTCGGGAGGGCAGGTGGGTATGATGTCCTAGAGAAAGAGCCGGCCCAATCTGTCTACTTGTTCTCTCTGGTTTAGCGACTCGTTTGGAATGCATTGTTCTGCATCGCGCATATGCAAATATGCATAGATTTCAGATTCAAATGCTACATGTCCCGTGTACAACTGTTCATTAAGAGAAAGAAACAGAGATAGCAAGACAGTAAGTGAATTCCACCTGCCCCACCCAGCAAGAGAATAAGAAAAAGAAAAGTAACAAGGCAGGCAGGGAAAGGGGTTGGTTACTGCTCCGGAGCATAGGGAATGCAAAGGTGCTGCAGGAATGTTCCAGCCTGGCTAAGCATCGGAGGGACCGGCGAGAAAAAGAAAGAGAAACAGAGGAAAGAAGGAAAGGAAGGAGATGGCAAAATTTCAGATGATTTGGTGCATCTCCGAAGATACTTGAGTCTTTCCAAACTCATGGCTGGGCTGAAGTTTGAGGAAATGAAGGAGAACAAGGGGTCATTTTTTCCTGAAGACTTGATGGGCAGATTTCCAACCTCTTCCTCTCTCTTCTCTATTGATTAAATAATAAATGGCTAAAAGCTTCGGCCCGAGCTTTGCAGAAGAGCAGGGGGAGGAGGCAGGGGGAGGAAATGAGACTGTGGCTGGCCAACGAGGAGGAGGAGGAGGCAAATACCAGAGCAGCCCGTGTGGCCCCTTCGGTTCCTCCCTGCAGGCAGGGCTGGGGGCAGTGATCCCCGCCCCCGACACCTCCCACTCTACTCCTGGGGGTCCCAGGCCACAAGTCACAGGGTTGACACACCTGGCCGTGGGTCCCCCACTCTCTGAGCAGGAGCAGCCTTGCTGGGACCTGACCCAAGCTGGTGGCTGCCACCTCACCCTCAATTCCCAGAGCACAGCAGATTCAAAAGGTGCCCTGCAGCTTTGGGGGACAGAGCCCAAGAGTCCTTCTTCCTCACCCCATAATTCCTTTGAAGATTCCAGTTTTATCTTTTAAAAATAAGTGCATATTTTACATTTTACCTCCTAATATATCTGAGTTTCCTGGTTTTCGCATGAAAGCATTTCCTTGCCTAGTCCTGCGCTACAAAATGAACTTTCTAGGAAGGTCAAGTTCGTCCTGTGGTTTCACAAGCTCCACACACACCTCCTCCCTCTGGGCGCCCCTGGGGAAGGCCCTGAGTCAGAGTGTGCAATAAGGACAGGGACATACCCTCACGTCCCCAGGCCTCTCTTTTCTCCCACCTTCCTGTCCCCCCAGCCCCAGTGCTCCCCACTGAACTATCCTAAAACAAGGACCAAGACCGGTGACAGCCACCATCTCTACTTGGTCTGGGGAACAATTAGCTAGAGACTAGGAAGAAACACAGGCCTGGATGCTGCCGTGTAGCATTTGCATGGACGTTCCCCCCCCCACCGGGGTGGTGATGCCCATTGTCATCCCCACCGGCAGAGTCCCAGTCACCCAGGCAGTTGTCACCGACATGCCACCGCACCCCCATGACAGCCCTGCTTCTACTCTCAGAGGGAAGGTGAGGGAACCCTTGAGCCTTAGGGAGCAGACAAGGAGGGTTAATGACGTCTAATCACCTTTTGCACTAGCGTTCCTCGTTCCTTTCTAGTCTTGCAAAAATGGTGGTGGGCTGCACGTTCTCTGCCAAACAGAACCCCGTTTGGATGCTTTTTAGGTTTGTACAGTCTGGGGCAGTTTTACAGAAGGAAAAGAAAGGACTGATTATTTATTTTTTTTTGTGGGTAGAGATGGGGTCTCACTATTGCCCAGGCTGGTCCCCAACTCCTAGCCTCAAGTGGATCCTCTTGTCGGGGCTTCCCAAAGTGCTGGGGTTACAGGTGTGGGCCACCGCTCCAGGCCTGAGTGGACTCTTTCCCTCCCAGCTTCTGGACTGCTCTCCTCAACTCGAGGAATATGAGAGTTCGGAGAGAACCGAGGGATCCTTTTGTGCACCCTCCTATTTCTGAGAGTGGAGAGAGGCCTGGGCTGGGAGTACCACCAGCTCCCTGTGGTCTGCGTCCTCCCCAGTGCTGGGCTCAGGCTGCAGCGGACAGCCCCCCACACAGAAGGGAGTCGGGTCCCCACGCTGGAGTTACCCTGCAGAGATGGCCCCTTTTGAAACACTGAAAAAAATCTGATTGTTGGAAATATCAGCTGGAATCTGAGATGGGAACGGATCTCGGAGAAAGTTCACAATCCCCGGGAACGTGCTGCCAGGGTTTGAGGACCCATGTGGGTGACCTGCTAAGTCAACTTCTTCTCCTTCCTCCCTACCTCCTGGTGCGAAAGCTCTCACTGCGAGGATGGGGGGTTATAAACGATCAGAGAATCCCACCGTCCATTTCCCTAGACACAGAGGCTGGGGTGGTCTTATGCCTGCTGATGGCAGCCAGGTGGGCGTCCTGCAACCATGGCTCTACTCACTCTCGTCCTACTCTTGCTTTTGCCACAACAAACTACCTCCCTAAGTGTTCATCCACTTCTGACACCACCGACAGAAGAATTGGGTTGATCCACCAACCACTTCCAAATGAGAAGGAAGAGTAAGAATAACAGCATTGAGGAAAGATGACCTTTATTGAGTTTCGTGTGCCAGGCATGCATCTTCTTACTTTATTGTCACGGTTATTCAGTAAGATGAGCAGTACTATTCTGTCCATTTTAAAGATGAGGTAACCAAGGCTCAGAGACATTTAGAAGAGCCAAGATCCGCAGCCTAGTCACTTGTCTCTAGCCTGGAGTGCCTGGCCACTGCACTAGAACCTCTGCCCTGGAGAGCCCGGATACATACGAAAAGCACACCCAAGAGAGTCACATGGTGACACAAGGCCAGCTTGGGCTCCTTTCAAACACACACCCCTACAGCTTCTCACCCTCTGACGTTGCAAGTGGCCGGGATCTCCCCAGCATCATGAGACACATTCGCTTCTATCTGAATCTGTCCGCGTGACCTGAACCTGTTGACGTCTCCCAGGAACCGGAACCCTTGTGGTTTGAGTAATTGCCTTAATAACACAAATCTCCCGTGCAAACTGTTCCACAAACATGGGGCTGAGCCTTCATCATGCTTTTCACGTCTGCACGACTCTCAGGCTCATATGCTCAGTCCTCCACAATCTTTGGAAATGACCCAGTGGAAGGTGCTAGCTAACCCGGCACTGTGAGTGGAGTCTGGAGCGATCCCATGCACCAGTTAGATGTTAACTTGGACCTAAATCTCCATCTGTTTATCAAGGGGAAATTTTAAGTCACTCTGGCGAGCTGCTGGTGTCTCGTGGATTTTGCTAGATCTCTGAACTCTGGAAGAAAACAAGAGGGAAATCCGCCACCACTTGCAGTGGGAAGCTCTTAGGTGATCTGCCACATATGTCTAAGAGGAGTGATGATTATTAGGGAGACCTGCACCTACACCATGCCTTGCTAGTCACACAATTCCATCCCCAACACTGGCGTCATTTCAGAGCCAGCCTAGTGCCAACACAAACTTTGCTCAGCACACACCAGACCAATCCAGTGGCCAGCACAGCCAGACTGCATCATAGCCCAGGGATGTTGTGTTGGGGGGACCCTTTTATCCATGCATGGTGACAAAGAAGAGATCTAGAAGCACCATATTGCTTTCTATGAGTCTAGGAGTATTTCAAGTTTTTTTTTCCCCACACCTCCTTCTCTTGACCTCAAAAAAATTGTTTTCTTCTGCTAGAAGCAGAATTAACCTTCTCTTTCCAGTAACAGGGTCTCATCTGGAATTTGCTTAGGACATCAGGATCATGCCGAAAAGTTCTATGAATTCTCTTGGCTCTTTGCATCAAGAATAAAATCAGGAAGGGCACGAGTCAGAGGCAGCGAATCAGGGGCAGCGGGGCCCAGGACATTCAAGTCGTCAGCGTTGGGGCAGGCCGGCTGTCGGGGGCACTATTGCTGGAAGTACCTGCGTTTCTTGCAGGTGTGTATTAGATCATTTATTTGCCGAAAGCTTCCCTGGGTGGTAGCACAGGGAGTGAGTTTTTATTCCAAAATTAACGCTAAGTCTCAAAACAAACTTTCCCCCTACTGCAAGCTAAAAATACAACTCAGCAGTTGACTCATGTCCCCACCGCTGTTTGGGTGACTTAGGTGGGCGTGAAGCTACCATTAAGGGTGATGTCATTGTTCCCAGGACAATTAGGGAAGGACAGAGGTGGAGGGCCGGGAGTCCGCCCTGCTCCAGTTGCCAGGGTGGTTCGTTCTAACGGGACTGCCCGTACACAGGCTCTTAGCTTTGTAGGAGAAAGAGTAAGCGAAGCCCTCTACGAAAGCACTAGCTGCCTGGCCCAACGCCCTTTTTGTACCGGTTTGTGGCAAGGTGAGGATGGGGTAGTAGCAGCTAGTGGCCACCAGAGGGAGCCAGGCAGAAGTCTCCAGAATTCTGTGCATGCTCTAACAAATGTCACCTGTTCCTTTCATTCAGGGTGGGACCCTTCCATATTTCAGCTGGTATTTAATAGTGCACTTATCCTATTTCACACAACGGTTATGAAATGTGACTAGCTAAATTTGACTATCTTTTAATGTAGTTGACTAAGTCTCGTTTGCAAATGAGAGGTAATTCAAGGGATACATTTTCACTCCCCCTTTGTCTGTGGTAGGAAGGAAGTGAAACTGGCCCTCCATAGCTCGGACTTATCATGAGTGTGTCTGGCTCACTTTGGCTGTGCACACATGGCCCAGGCAACGGTCCAAGACCGCACGCATGCGTGGATGCTGAAGGATCCTTCGAGTTTCACACACCCCCTAATCAGAGAGGGACAGTGTCAGCAGAAAGCTCCAGGCTGCAGGGCAACAGTCCCGCCAGGCACTGCAGCCTGGAAAGCCACCCATGAGAGAGGGGTGAGCACACAGAGAGCTGAGCACATCGCCACCCCCGGGCTGGGTCCCCGACTGGCACACACTTTAGGGAATGCTTGTTGAAATGCTTGAAATGAAAGGTGCTTTAATGAATGCTTGTCTAGTATGGTCTGCAAGCAAGAAGGATTGAAAGGCACCCCAAGAACCGGGCCTCTGCTGGGCTGCTTTTCTGCTGCGAATCGGAAGGAAAGTGGTCAGCAGCTTAGGCTGATGGTGCAGCACACGGAGCTAAGCAAGCCAATGGGCAGGTTTTGGTTGACATGACTGAGTGAGGGAAGAAGACAGATAATAAGGAACTTACCCTCACTCCCATGAACCTGTCCCTGAGAACGATCCATGAGAGCAAGAACACAAAAGCTTTGTTGCAGCAGAACAACACGGAGACATCCGTAGTGTTTATTTTCTTTATTGCATGTAAGTACAGGTAGTTTGTGAGGGTCCAAAGAACACCAAAGGGTGCTGCCTTGGTAAAAAACACCTTCAAAGTCAAGCCATTGTCTCCAAAAAATCGACAGCATTCCCTAAAACAAGGAAAGAGAGGCAGTGTTATTATATTCTTGGGTTTAGACAGACCATCTTTTTTTCCTATACCCAGTTTTTTTTTAAGCAAACATAGGAAGGAGGCAGGGGCTTTTTTATTTATTATTTTTAATAAATATCTTTCTATGAAAGCTCTTCAACCTGTTGCTTTAGTCCATTGAAGAAAATGTTGCACGGTGATCTGGCATCATAGATTATTCCTTCTGCTCATGTTAAGTTTGAATCGATGGTTCTACACCGAAGGTAATGTTGGGATCACCTGACCTGAAGGCCCAATTCTAGGGGGGTTGGCTGAGGCATTCTGTCACTCGCTGAGTAAGAGAAGGAAGTCACTACGTCTTTTTGTGGGGGGAAGAAAGTGGTGATGGAGAAGGATGGGTACTTGAAGAGAACTCATGGACACTTATTTTTTAAACATTTTGCCCCAAATTGGAATTGTCTTTGTGATCAGGCAGAGGCAGTCATTGGTTGGGCACATCTAACACATTTTGGCTATGATACGAATAGTGTTAACTCCTTACGTATTTTCTCCCTGAGGCCATCTTTACAGCGCATCACGCCAGCACAAGGAAGTTCATGTTTCCGCTTCTCTAATGGACCCTCTAGCACGGGAGGAAGAAGGAGATGCAGGAGTTCAGAGTCTTAAGAGGGAACGAGATGAGGAAGCACCTGTAGATGAATGTCTTTCAATGCCATTGTTGATTCTAGGGGGAAGGATGGATCTTGCGCAGGCAGAAGAAGGAAGGAGAGCAGGCCAGGGGGTCACAGGCCTGGAGAAGGCTGGCTGCGAAGGGCTGGGGCTACAGAGGGCTGCCTGTGTCCTTGACTGTCAGGGAATGAAGATCATTGTTCTGTTGGGCTTGGGGAGCCGGGCAAGGAGAAGGACGGGCAGGACACACCGTTCCCGCAGGGGTCCCTGCCCAGGCTCGTGGCCACCATGGGTGATGCAAGCCAGCCAGGATGGCACTCGGCGTGTCGGTGACTCAGAAGGAGGCTCAGCTCAGGACTGACTGAACCACCATGAGGGCGAAAGAAAAGACATCACTAGAATAAACCCAGCACACTGAGGGGGTGGGCATAGCTCCGGCCTGTGCCACTTCACACTAAAACGCAGAGATAAAGGAGGAAAATTAAAAACAAGAGTCAAAGGGGACTGGATAAGATTTTTAATTTGACATTATTATCTGTTCTTACTGTCAATCTAAAATGAAATTTGCCTTTGTTCAGTACTCAACTATGGGATATCCGTAGAAGAAAGAGAAAACTCATTAGAGAAAGGCATGAGAGCCTGCAAGACTGGCAGAGGAGAAACACACTTACCCGTTTGATGGAGCATGGGGACAGTCTTGCCACCTTTCCCTGTGCTCAGAGTCCTATGTAACTTCTACACAAACCAGCACCAGGTAAAATGTTCAAATTGCTAAATTTGCCATGAAACCAATTCAGCTGAATCGATCCCATTTTGGCTTTATACAGATGCAGCTCTATCTAACGGAGAGGTTGATATTTCTGTTTGCCTTGTCATTTCACGCAGTACTTCAGCTGCATGTCCTTTGGGCTTTTCTCAAGCCCCTGTTTGCAAAACAGTCTTTGTTCTCCCAGGGACAGTGATCATGAAGCATGGCTTCCTTCGTGTTTGTGATTGTGGTGGCTATAAAGTGATGCTGGTCCCTTGAGTATGCCCAAAAGGATAGAAAAATAATTCATGCTGTGGAAGGGGCCATCTAAAGCTAACTGGACAGAAGACTTCGTTCATCTCTGACAATCTGCATTTGACTCCTTCAAAGCCTGATGGTTGTAGAGGGGTAGGCCACAGACAGGGCTTGATATTGATGCCCAGGTTGCTGGAAATGGGGAGGGGAGTGGGGATCCCCCCCTGGAGATGGAAAAGGGTGGACTTCAGGGCCTGGCAGAGCTCTGCTGGCTGTTGAGGACTCGTGGCCAGGGGATCACAGCTTAGGTTGGTGGATCTTGGTTCTAATGAGACCAAGACGACTGGCTCCCTGGGCCAGTGAGCCTTGGCGCTGTTTTATGACCACAGGCTGTGCCCTGAGCTATGTCAGCTGGCTTGCCTAGGTATGCCCTTGACCGCAAATGAACCCAAGAGAGATGATGAACACAAAGCCGTTTCTGCCAGAGACCTCTTCTTGGCACACAAACAAAGTGGAGTAGACGGTCTCCTCGCTGACTTCCACTTAACTGATTGGACGGTCTAATGTCCTCATTCCTCATGCTCACTGATGCCCTTGGCAGGCTGAAGGCCCAAGGCTGGCAGTTACTGTCCGGCACACCCAAGCCCTTCGGTTCCTACCAGTTGAGGTATATGCCAGCCAAGATTTAGATGTGTTTGTTTCCAACCCTGCTTGTGCCAATTGTTCTTGGTAATGTCAGTTAAATATTTCATAAACCAATGAAATATGAACAAGAAAAGAAAGTCTGTTTTTTCTAAGAAATCTACGTTGTGAGCTTCAAGGAAGACTCAATAAAAATAAGGCCTGAAATACCGCTATTGCATTATGCATGTAAAGTAGCAAGGCAATAGATAGGAAAATTGTAAAAATCTGTAAGTTCTGTACTTAGATTATGTGACAAATACTTATGGTCTTGGTACTCTTTAAAGAATCCTAACTGAGATAGCCTGTCTTGGTGGGATTAGGATGGCTTTCCATTTAATTTAAATCAACAAACGCTTGTTTAGCACTTGTTATACCATAATTCTAGGCAAGGAATTATGGCTGACACAGAAAAAGTAGTTTTTTAAACTAAGTAAGCTTTTTTAAAACTAGAAAACTGCCTTGAATTATTTCTTTTGTAATTTTCTCCACCTCATTTTCTTCTGTTTTTCTCTTTCTGGAGCTTCTTTTAGTTCAATATTGGATCTTCTGATTTGATCTTCTGATTTTATCTTTTCTTTTTTCCTTCACTCTCTTTTTCTCTTTTATTTTATGGGAGATTATCTGGTCTTTATATTCCAATTCTTCTATTAAATTTTAAAAATTAGTAGCTTACATTTCATTTCCAAGAGCAGTCCCTGCTCTTAAGAAGATTATGATACAGTGGGAGAGATAAGACTTATCCCTCAATAGGAATCAATACAAGCCTAACTAGAATCACATATTAGATGGCATGGAATATAATAATGCTACGATATTACTGTCTAGTGGGGCGAGTTGGGATGATTGCATAGGCCTTATAAAAGTTGTAGATTTTGAGTGGAACCTTGAAGGCTAAGTAGGATTTTATACAGGTGTGTGTGTGGGCAGAGGAAGATAATATTGTTGTAGAGATAACAGAAGAAATTGTATCTATGAAACAAAAACTAATGACTGGAATAAAGGAAATAACTTTGGGAATTAAATATGGGCTATAACCAAATTTTAAATAACAATAGAAGAATTGGAATATAAAGTCAAAATAATCTCCCACAAAAGAGAGAGAAGATAAAATCAGAAGACCAAACCAGAAAGTCCAATATTGAATTAAAAGAAGCTCCTCCAGAAAGAGGAAAGAGAAACAAACGAAGTGGAGGAAATGACAAAATAAATAATTCAAGAAAGTTGCTTGACCTGGAAGACGTGAGTCTTCACAATGCAAGAGCCCACCAAGTACCAAGGAAAACGAATGAAGTAAGAACCACAACAGGATACGTTTTGTGAAACAAAGGGGTACAGATCAGATCTGAAAGTGCCCAATAGAAATAACCCAAAATAGGTCAAGGGATAGATAGGAAATCATACGCTCACCAGACGACCCAACAACAAAAATAGAAGCTAAACAATCACGGCACAATGCCTTAACATTTTTGAGGGAATCTTTTTTTTTTCCCAGCCAGAATGCTATCACCAGCCAACTGTCAATCAATGTGAGGGTGGACTAAGAGATTTCAGTTAGGCCATACTCGACAACGTTGGCTCTCAAGCCCCGGGAGGAGAGGTTGCACCAAACCAGAGTCTACACCAAGGAGGAGGAAGGCCTGGCATTGGGACACATGCAGCCTCCAGCCCAGGCGAGAGAGAAAGCGAGTCCCAGCACCAGGAGACCGGGCACCGCAGAAGGCTCTGGGAGGGAAGAAGAGAAGTCCCGTGATTAAGCAAGAACGGGGGAAATATTGATAGGTTTTGGAGATGGTGGAACGTTTAGAAAACAACCATTCCATGGAAATCGAGGTGAATGAGGCAAATATGGCCGGCAGGAGAAATGACGAGTTGTTCACAGAGGGAGGCAGAGTCGGTGAACAACGTGCTCACAATAACGTGAACGCTATTAACCAAAAACTGGGATGTCATTATGTTGGAGGGAACAGAATCGGGGAAGAGGGAGTGGGCTAAGACAGAAATCAGAGGTTGTCTGTTTGAGAAATGCTGAGATAAAAATGTAATTTGGCAAACTTGGCATAAACGCCAGGGGAAAGTATCCACAAGAGTTGAGGGTGGCTGGGAGTAGGCAGGTGTGGGGTAGGAAGGAGTTGTTGCTTTTTACCATGGTTCTATTACTACTATTTCATTTTTCCAAAGTACATACGTGCATTCAATTGCTACAAATTAAAGTTAATTAAAAACACAGAAGAAGGAGGTCTAGTCGCCATGGTTGAAGCCGAAATTTGGGAGCTCTGAGGAAGCTTTGAGAAATGCGATTTGAAAACCATACGTGGAGAGAAGCCCTATAATTCATAGTGAAGGACGTTGCAGCTCAGACAGATTGGAAGGCCTGTGCAGGTTCAAAAAGATGTCAGCAGTTCAGCCAGCCCTGCAACCTGGGTTCATTCCTCAGTAAATACTCCCAGTAATCCCCTCTTTCTTCTGAATCCTTTGCACCACCATTTAAATATGCCTAAGCCTTTCCAGTCTCAACACACTCCCTGAGAAAAGCCAACCTCTCATCCTGCCCCTTTTCTCTCCTCCGCTTTCTCGTAGCCAAACTTTTCAGAACAGGAATCTGTACTCAGGTTGTCCATGACCTTGAGTCTCTCACTCTCCAGCTACATAGTCCAGTGTCTGCTCCCTACACTCACCCAAACCCCAGACCAACTGCTAAGGACCTTCTGGTCACTGATTCCAATAGGCACTTCCTCCTAGAAGTTTCTGGCATTGTTGACTGTTCCTCCTTGAAACACTCTCTTGGCTTCCAACTCTCCACACTCCCCTAGGTTACCTCTGACCTCTCCATATCCTTCTGTACTTTCTCCATAAGACTTCTTTAGTATCTTCTTAAGGCTGTCTTCCTGTTCCTTTACTTTTCACCCTATAAACAGTGACTGAGCAATGTCACCTACTGTCATGGTTTCAAAGCCCAGCTGAGGACCCTTCAGTCAAGACACTTCTTTCATCTGACACCATCCTCGCCTTGGACATCCCCAGACACCTCAAATTCAGTCTTCCCCAATAAACTCAGTATCTTCCACCTCAATCCCTATATGGTACCATGATTCATGTTTCTACCCAGGCCAGATATGTGGGAATTATTCTTAACGTCTCCTTTCTCTTCTTCGCATCTAATTCATCACCAAGGCCTGTAGATTATTTCTCCTAAATATTTTATTCCCACGGCCACTACCCTGGCCCATGCCTTTATCCCCTCTTACTCGAACTACTGCCACAGGAGTCTCATCAAGCTTCTCTCTTCACTGTTGCCCCTCTGCAATCCAGTCCATTCCATTCTCCATGCTACACTCAGAGAGGTGGTCCTCTTCCCTCGCTTTCCCTTCCGATAATGGCCAAGCTCTTTGGTTGAGTAACAGCTCATGTATCCCCTGCAGTGAAGAGACCCTGATGTGTTCCCATAATGCCCTGCCCTCCTTGCCGCAGCATACAGGACCCTTGTTGGAATGCACTTTATTGTATAATAATTGCAGCTTATTTAATTGTCTGACTTCTTCACTAGACCATAGGCTCTGTATGGTTATACTTTTGCATTATCTTATATCCTCAGAGCCTAGCACATAATAGGTGTTCATAACTAATCTTTTACAAAATACATGCACTTATTCCTTTGTGGGGGACCAGTGGTTTTCAAACAATGATGCAGAGACCATCAGTCTTAAAAATCCCAGAGAGCTTTTAAAAATACGATTGCTTGGATTCAACCCTAGACATATTCAATCATACTGTCCAATGAAGGGCCTAGGATTTTGTAGAGAATGGTGCAGTTTACATGAGGGATGCATTCTTGACAGCATGCCATAATTCAAAATTTACAAATCTTGACTAGCTTTCACACAGTAGCACTGGTTTCTGTTTGCCAGCTAATGTTAACACTACCACCTGGCATTTATAGTACACTTGGCCTCCCAGGATTAATATTGTGATTCTTGTTTAGCTTTTAAAATCTTGGAGGCGTCACATTATTTGGAATTTTATACATAAATGAAACATTAGTCATGCTTATTTCGTTACTGTAAATTTGCATTGAAATGTGACTGCTGTATTTTAAAAAAATTCCAGATAATTCTCATGTGCAGCCAAGTTTGAATCCAAAGTCTCATGGTCTTTTTCTCTTTTTCTCTTCTTTCTTTCTTTTTTTTGAAAAAAATCTGATAAATTTTTAATTGTGGTAAAATATACATATCATAAAATTTATCAGTTTATCATCTTAACCATCTCTAGTGTATAGTTTGGTAGTGTTGAGTGTATTCACATTGTTGTGCATCCAACCTCTAGAACTTTTCATCTTGCAAAACTAAGACTGTGTGTACTCATTACACAACTTCCCATTCCATTCTCTCCCCCAGCCCCTGGCAACCACCATTCCCCTTTCTGTCGCTATGAATTTGACTACTCTAGTTACATCATATAAAGAGAATTGAACAGTATTCATCCTTTTGTGGCTGGCTTATTTCACTTAGCATATCTTCAAGGTTCATCCATGTTGTAGCATGTGTCAGAATTTCCTTCCTTTTTAAGGATGAAATAATATTCCATTGCATGACTGTACCACATTTTGTTTAACCATTTATCCATTGGTGAACACTTGGGTTGCTTCCACCTCTTGGCTACTGCAAATAATGCTGCCATGAACATGGATGTACAAACCTTGAGACCCTGCTTTCAATTCTTTGGTATGTATACCCAAAAGTGGGATTGCTAACTAATATGATAATTCTATTTTTAATTTTTTTTAGGAACTGTCATACTGTTTTCCATAACAGCTACACTATTTTAAATTCCACCAACAATGCACAAGTGATCTATTAATAATTTCTCCACACCAATAATTTAACCAACACTTGTTATTTTATGGGGTTTTTTTTGTAACCATCATAATGGATGTGAATATTTCATTGTGGTTTTGATTCAGATTTCCACAATCATTAGTGATGTTGGGCATCTTTTCATATCCTCAGTGGACATTTGTATATCTTCTTTGGAGAAATGTCTATTCAAGTCCCTTGCCTAATTTTAAATTGTTTTTATTGTTATTATTGTGTTGTA
This sequence comes from Lemur catta, assembly GCF_020740605.2. NCBI lineage: Eukaryota > Metazoa > Chordata > Mammalia > Primates > Lemuridae > Lemur > Lemur catta. The sequence continues at coordinate 8,259,237 of NC_059152.1, read as the reverse complement.
AGAGTTCTTTATATATGATTTGCAAATATTTTCTCCCTTTCCATAGGTTACAACCATGTTGATTGTGTCCCTTGATGCAGAAAAGTTTTAAATTTTGACGTAACATCAATTTATCTATTTTTACTTTTGCCTGAGCTTTTGGTGTCGTATCCAAGAAAATATTGCCAAATACAATGTCATAATGTTTCTGCCTATGTTTTTACCTATGAGTTTTATAGTATTAGCTCTGAGGTTTAAATCTTTGATCTATTCTGAGTTAATTTGTGCATATGGTGTAAGGCAGGGATCCAACTTCATTCTTTTGCATGTGGATATCCAGTTTTCCCATCATCATTTGTGGAAAAGACTGTCCTTTCCCCATTGAATAGTCTTGACACCCTTTTTGAAAATCATTTGACCATATATGTGAGGGTTTATTTCTGGGCCCTCTATTTTAGTCCTTTGGTCTACCTGTCCCTCTTCATGCCAGTGCTAGACTGTTTTAATTATCATAGATTTATAATGTTTTGACAAAAGGAGGTCTCCAACTTTGCTCTTCTTTTTCAAGATTGCTTTGGCTATTTGGAGTCTCTTGAGATTCCCTGTAAATTTCAGAATGGATTTTTCTATTTCTGCAAAAAATGCTGTTGGGATTTTGATAGGAATTGTGTTAATCTCTATATTGCCTTGGGTGATACTGATATCTTAACAATATCAAGTCTTTCAATCCATGAACGTTGGATATCTTTCCATTTCTTTGTGTCTTTTTAAATTTCTTTCAGCAATGTTTTGAAGTTTTCAATATGATAATCTTTCATCTTCTTAGTTAAGTTTATCCCTAAGTACTTTATTATTTTTGATTCTCTTAAAAATGAAATTGTTTTACTTTCTTTCCTTTTTAGAAAAAACTTAAAAAAATTGGAGTACAGTATAACATACATTTACTTAAGTGTACAAAGATTAAGGTGCACAGTTTAATTAACTCTTATAAAGTGAAATCATACATGCAACACTATCTCTATCAAGATAGTCTGGGCTTTTGGTGTATCCATCACCCAAATAATGTACATTGTACCCACTAAGTAATTTCTCATCATTCAGCCCTGACCCCACCTCCTTCTGCATCTCCAGTGTCTATCAGTTCACGTCTCTGTCCAGGTGTGTACATGCTTTAGCTTCCATGTATAAGTAAGAACATGCAGTATTTGTCTTTCTATTTCTGACCTGTTCACTTACCTCTTAGCAAATTTTTAGGTATATAACACAGTATTGGTAACTACAGGCACCATGCTGTATAGTTGAACTTATTCATCTTGTAAACCTGTAATTTTGTTCTCTTTGGCTAATTCTTCCCCATTTTCCCCTCTCCCCAGCCTCTGGCAACCACCATTCTACTCTCTGCTTCAATGGGTTTAACTATTTTAACTATTCTTTCATGTAAGTGGGATTCTGAAGTTTTCGTCCTACTGCGTCTGTCTTGTTTCACTTAGTATAATGTCCTGCATGTCTATCTGTCTTGTCCCAAATGGCAGAACCTTCTTCTTTTTAAAGGCTTAATAGTATTTAATTATTACTGAATAGTATTTAATATACACACACTTTATTTATCCATTCATCCATCAATGGATATTGAAGTTGCTTCCTTGTCTTGGCTGTTGTGAATGATGCTGCAATAACATGAGAGTGCAGATATCTCTTTAACATACTGACTTGAATTCCTTTGGATATATAACCAGAAGTGGGATTTCTGGATCATATCGTAATTCTATTTTTAATTTTCTGAGGAATCTCCATACTGTTTCCCACAGTGGCTGCACCAATTTTCATTCCCGCCAACAGCATACAAGGGTTCCCTTTTCTCCATATCCTTGCCAACAAGAATTATCTTTTGTTTTTTGATAATAGCCATTCTAACAGGCGTGAGGTGATATCCCACCATGGTTTTGCCTTGCCTCTCCTTGATGACTAGAGCTATGGCGCATCTTCTAATATACCTGTTGTCCATTGTTTTCTTTGTAGAAATATCTATTCAGGTCCTTTGCCCATATGTTTTTTTTTATTATTTGTGTTCATCCACCAAAAATTAGCAGACAAATATTCCAGTAAAAGAAAATGTAAGTTTAGGACATTTGCAGCCTACAAGAAACTTTAGTCCCTGAGATATCCCCCCTGAGGAATGGTCCAACCTTAACTATAAGGTCCTTGAGAGGGAGCATTGGGAAGCACAGACTGCATACATGTCTCACTAACTAGGAATTTTACAGCCTCCTCCGCAAGAATCTGTTCTTTGTGTGGGGACCAGCTGGTTACTTTGCATGCTTAATCAAACAGCAGAGGTATCTGGGAAGTGCGGAGAGTGTGCCTGCTCCCAGAGTGTCGCTAGGGCACCCGGCCAACTTGCTGGGTTCCAGGGAGGCGACTCTGTGCTCCACGCCAAGGGTGAAGACTGACGCAGCAAAGACAGGGATGACTGGCAGCTTCCATTTATGTGTGGAGACCAAGATGCCACCCGAACGAGTCTGGCTACTTACAAAAGACAGGCCTTCCAAACTTCCGTGCATTTCCTCCTAATCTGAAACAGCCTCTTCCTGAGCCAACCATTCCGCCTAGTCCAGGGAGTTCATTCAAATATCTGCCATGTGGGATAAGGCTACTCTGAAGACATTTGCTTGGACACTACAGTCAACCCAATGAGATTAGACACACACTGTTTTCTTTTGAAGCAGAAAGACACTATAGGATCATCTCTTACAAGATGTGATTTTTTTTCCTGTGGAGGCAGATGAAGAACAGGTTGGAGATGGGCTCTAAGGACACTTGTTAATACTGAAATGAAACAGGTGGCTCAAGAAAGTGTCAACCTTCTGCCTTCATGAAGGGCATCCCTCTGCAAAACAGGGTACCCAGCGCCCAGCACTTGTTCCCCAGGTCCCAGAAAATAATAGCTGCTGGACTTTCACTTCTGTTTTGCTGCCTTTTCACAACTTCCACTTCGGCAATGATTTGTTTTGAGTTTCACTACCTGTCAGGAGCTGAACCAGGAATGCATTTCTGTAACACATGTCCCAACAGCATTTTTATCCCTGAGTGGACAAGACATGGCGAGCGTGTGAGCCTTTAGTTGGCTCCACAAAAGAAGCTGGAGCTCAGATTTAGTGGCGAAGGTGGGACACAAGATCCAGTGGTGCCCATGGGAGTCCCAGAATGAGACCCCACAGCTGTGACTGTGTTCATTTGCTGGCCGGCCTCACTTTCTTCCCAGTGGGTTGTTATTTGTTTGGGGCTTTGCAGTGGTAGAAAGGAGTACATGTAGCTCACTACGAAGAAGAAATTTCTAATAATTATTCAACAAGAGAAGAACCTGGGATTTCAAAACTGGGCCTGCTCTCGTTCCCCAACGCCAGCTTTCAGGGACCTGGGATTCTACCAGTGTGAGGAGATGGCTGGCAAGACTTCCAAACATTGATCAGATTTCCTGAAGACCTTGGGCGAGCAGCCCTCCCTCTCAATCCCAGCTTGGCTCTCATCCTTGTAATGAAAAGGCCGACAATTGAGACTTGGCCTGACCCACGAGCTCTTTGCATTTGTCACAGTGAAAGGCAGGGGCATCTGGATACACGTTAGTAGGCTGAATGGCAATCTTCAAAGTCGAAGCTTTGCAAGGGAGTAATGCAGCGTCCCATGGAATGGTTCACACAGCCACCCCGCAGCTACTCGAGAACAGTGTAACAGGATAGTTTAATTACCCTATGGGGATTCCAAAGGGCCTTTAGTCTGACTTTCGTCCCTTTGTCACTCATGTGCATGCCACCTGCATTCTTGGCCTTTCTCAGAGAAGCATGAGCAGCATCTTGTCCTAGTGATCTGTCTGCTGAAGCTGACTGCAGGGACACAGGGGCGAGCAACCTCCCTCGCTGGGAAATCAAGACATTTCTCTGCACTGGGATAAGCTCGGTTTCGGCATAGGGCCAAGCTCCCGTGGGCTTCAGGAGTTTGGAGACACCCCTCTGCCACTGTCCCCTTCATGAGGTTACCAGTGTCTCTTCTTCCAAGGCCTCTTCTTGGACCTCGGGCTCCTCCCAGGGACCCTGCAATCAGCCAACGGCCAACGCCAACTTGGCCAACGCCAACGTAGTACTCTGAGCCTCTCACCCTCACACCTCCACAGAGCTTGGTAATTACTGTTTACATAACTGTCACTTCCAACAGAAGGAGCCTGTGTCTTAGTCACCCTTATACCCTCCAGCACCCAGGATAGTGCGTGATCCAAAAGTCGCAGTCAGCAAATATTAGTGAATAAATGAACAGAACTCAGCGCTTGATGTTTAGGCAGATTTAGCCAGCGTCAGTGTATCTACGCTGCCAGAAAGTTTAGCAAGTGGATATCCTACAACTGTGAACTATCAGCGCTGGCAGGGACATTTGAGCGCCAACTTCCTTATTCTAGATGTAGGGAAAGCTCTGGCACAGAGGTGAGGCATTCTGCCCAGGGTAACGGGCAGCCAGTTAGGTGTGGGGCTCAGTCTAGAATAAGGGGCTCCTGATTCTGTTCCCCACTGTCTGCATTGATTTTAGTGAAACCCTAGTTGTGTCTGATGTGCTGGGTAAAGTGGAACATCTTTGCCACAAATGGAGTAGCTGCCCACCTACTCCGTCAGCCAAGGCAGAGTGAGGAATCAAAGCCACGCCCGTGGCAATGGCTCCAACGCAGGGACTGTCGAAGGGTCCCGTGCTGAGTGCTGGGCATAAGGAGTCTTCCTCCCTGGATTTGCAGGAATGGGTATGAGGATTTGGGGTATATTCCCTGCAACTAATTATGCAGATGTGTGGGCAATACTCTCTGCTATTTTCAGGAGCTGTGTTCAAACTATTTAAAACCATGGGCATAGATTTGTCTTCAGAAAGAAACATTCAGGGGAGTTATCCCAAAGACTCTCCCTCTGGCTTGATCAACAGATTTATGCTTTTAAAAAACAGCTTCCTTCAAACTGAAGAGATGGAAAGACCCGTGTAATTCAGGGTCAAGTGAACAGGCTGTGTTTTCCTGTTCTCAAACCTGGAGTAAAACAAAGATGCCCCGACAGGTGTTGAAAAATCAGGGTTGTTACTAAGGAGAACAATTTTATAAAAGTTGAAATAAAATATTGTTGTATTTCAAGGGCAGAAATGCTTACACATGGGGCCGATTCCATAATATGCCATTCGGGGTAGAATGATTTCTATTTCTGTTGATTTCTGTCCATTGTAAAGCTTTTCAAGGCCGGCCCAAGGAGACTGGTGAGTCTGTGTGCACTGATTTTGAAGGCAATTTTCCTCTTGTTTTTGGTGGCTATGTCTCCCTCATTCTCTCTCCCTCAGACACATAGCTAGAACTGCCCCATCCAGACCAATAGCATAGACCTCTTCAGAGGTAGATGGATTTCCACGGCACCTACCAATGGATGCCTTTGAAAATAATTTAGATTTGACTGTAGAGATTGTCTAAATGGATATTCCCTGGTCGTCCATGTGATGTGGACCAGAGACAGGCATTGTTTACCCTTGAGGAAACAATGGTGGCTCAGCTGAGACTCAAGGATTCAGAACGGCTGAGGGAAAGTTGTCCTTGCTTTTGGATGGTCTTCTGGCTTAGAGAAAAATCCTGGGTAAACTGAGTTCCTGCTCTTGATTCCTGCCCTCTTGGACTCAGGCCTGTACCCCAAGAGCTGTCATGCTTGGGGTCCTCCTTATTCCAGGGGCTTCCTGATTGGCCTTCCCGGTTCCCTTCCCATTGCAATTCCTGCTTATGGTTCCTTTTGTGCACTCAGGGTCCATGGACACGCAGCTACATTCGACCCTAGTTGTGAGAGGGCTCGTCTACATTTTTAGGAAAAGTGGAGTTTTCACAGTAAAGTCACCCCCCATCTGCCCACGGCAGCAGAGGTGTCTGCAGGCAGAATTTGTTTCAGTGCCTTGGTGGGAACCTGATATAATGAGCTTCGGAGCTGTAAGTTTAAAAATTAATTAGCTGTGTGTCTCTGGGTCTCAGTTTTTTTTTTTACCTGTGAAATGAAGGGCTGGTTCAAATGAAGCTGCAGGATCCTTTGGAAGTCAAACATCTATGAATGTAAGATTCAAATCCTGGCAGGTTAACAAGCTAAAGCTGAGAGTCACCCTCTGGGGCAGGGGCCCAGCTCTGGGAAACAACAGTGATGAAGGTCCTGGTTTGGGAGGTGGCAGGAGGACAGGTCAAGCCTGCATTGTGCTGCTTCTCTGTTCATGACGAGGAACTGACAGTTCATAAAAACAAGGACCACTCCAAACAGCAATGACACTTTTCTCCGAGCATATTAAAACCACCCCATTGTGGGACCCAGGGCCTTTCCTATTCCAAGGCAGTATGTTGGGGGTGACACCCCACCCATGGGTGGGATTCCAACACTTATTCCAGCCCCCCAACATGCTCCAAGGAGCACCACAATAGTTTTCCTCATTTCTTGCTAACAGATGGGGTGCCAGATGATTTAGGGAGCCGGAATCTTCTCTAGCTACGTTCTCTATGTAAGTGTAGATGGGGACCACACAGGTCTGCAGGGGGCCACTGCTCAGAGGCCAGGTGACCCCCCTGCTGTCCAGGGATCAACTGCCTCACGCACTGCTGAGCTTGCCGTGGTTCTCAACGTGCTGGGCTGGGAGGACTCGGCACAAAACGCAGCAGACAGGCACTGCACCAGCGTTTACGAGGATGGATGGATCAGGCCTTACAAATCTCTGCCCACCTCACCCCAAGACACAGAAGCACACGCCCCCAGTCCTGCAGCCAAACCCAGACATGTGCGGTGCAAGCGCGGTGAGATATGGTTTCCCTGGAGCTAAGACAGTGGGCATCTCCCTCTGCCACCCCCGACCTCCCATTCCCTGTCACTGTCATTGCATCTTGAAGCTTGGTATTCCTTTTTTGTCTTCTGCACCTCAAGGACCCCCACTAGTTCTTGATGCTTTTTAGCTTTTGCTTTAAAGAGTATTTGGAAAGTACCAGGTCCAACTGTAGTCAGTTTTCCTTCTTCAATGGAAGATGATCTTAATTGTGAATACAAATTATGGTGGCTTCTCCAATCACAAAAACCCCTCTAGTGGCCAGCTCCGTGCTACCCTAGTCCGTCTTTTGGGGGGAAATGCTCCTTCTCCTGCTCCACCCTGACTCCCTGCAAGCTCTAGTCAAGGTTCCCATGGAGGCAGCTTTCTTTCAACCCAAAGTCAGGGCAAATGAAGGAATTGGAAATTGAAGCTTAGAGTCAAAGTGAATGACCCCTGATACTGGAGTCTCACATCCTTGAGCAAAAGTTTTCGCTACAGTACAGTGGCCCCTCATCGATGCTTGCAAAGCCAGAGCAGCTAAGAAATGTAGTTAAAGTCTAAAGTCATACTGGGTCTAAATCCTGGGTAGGAGACTGATTTGGGTCGGTTCCTTAACCTCCCTGTATCTCAGCTTCATCATCTGTAAAATGGGGATATTGACAATATCCACTCCATAGGGTTGTCAGGTGAATGGAATAAGTGCTTTGTGCTTAGATTAGTGCCTGATATATAGCAAGCATTCAATACATATTAGCTATTATTATTATTAACGACTTTTTTGGAAGTTCATATACGCTTCCTCAAGAAGGTTCGGTAGGCAGCCTGTCCTAGTAAACCATGGATTTTGGTGTTGGGCAGACAATGGAACCAACTCTTCACTTTTTCATTCATTGGCCATGTGACTTGTGTGTGCTATTTAACCTCTGTGAATCTGTCTCCTTGTGTCTAGTAAGGGGACAAGGCACATCTCACAGAATGATTGTGAAGGTAGAAATAAGAGAGTATGTGGGAAAAAGCAGCATCCGGCTGGTGTTTAATAAATATTAGTTATTTTTTCTACTAATGTGAAACTCACTACATTGGAAGAAGTCTATTCTACCTTTGTAGTGCTCTGAAAGAAGGTTCTCTTTTTATCTTTATTTTTTTCCTTTTTTTTTTTTTAGAGACAGGGTCTTGCTCTGCTGCCCAGGCTGGAGTGCAGTGGTGTAGTCATAGCTCAAGTTCACTGTAACTTCTAACTCCTGAGCTTAAGTGATCCTCTTGCCTCTCAGCTTCCTAAGTAGCTGGGACTACAGGCATGCACCACCACACCCAGCTAATATTTCTTTCTTTCTTTCTTTTTTTTTTTGTAGAGATAGGGTCTGGCAATGTTGCCCAGGCTGCTCTCAAACTTTTGGCTTCAAGTGATCCTCCCACCTCGGCCTCCCAGAGTGCTGGGATTACTGGCATGAGACACTGTGTCTGGTCTATCCTGATTTATTATCTAGCTCCATATAACTTCTCCATATTCGTCTTAATTCTACCTCTTAAAACCAATCTAACACCTTTTCTATTTCTACAGACAATAAAATATTTGGAAGTTCCTTTTCTGCAGACTAATTGTCTCTGTTTTCTTCTATTGCTTCTTGCAGGGGTTGATTAGGAGCCCCCTTGCCACCCCCAACAGCCTCTCACCCATGTCTCTCTTAAAATGTGGTCCCACAGTGCATTCCTGGTATTATCTGGCCATTGCAGATGAGGATAATGCTGTCACATCCTTAATTCAAATTACTGTATATGTAACCAGATTAAATTAAAATTTTTGATAATCTTATCTTGCAAATAACTCACGTTAAGCGTATCGTCAATTACAGTCCTTTTCACACAGGCAGTTGCTGGGCTGCCCCATCCCCCACACCCACTCCTCCTGCATCTTGTAGATCCACGTGGATGCTTTACCTTTATTCCTGTTAAACTTCCTATCATAGCTGGCCCTTCTTCCCAGCCAGCCTAATCTTTTGGGATCCTGATTTTATCACACAAGACATCACTATTCCTCCCAGATTCTGTGTCATTCTTAAGTCTGACTAATGTAGCTATTATGATTTTACCAAAGTTAATGATAAAATATTGAACTGGACTAAGCTCAGTTACAGGTTCTGAGAAATTCCCCTTGGGGTTAACTTAGATAATGGACATAGATCCTTGGGGCAGTTACTGTAACCCCTGCAAGTCTCGCTTTCAACCCTTGTTTCTCCACCTAAGCCGTCTTCTAAGATGAGGTCAGATGCTTTGCTGAAGTTCAGCTACAGAGCATCTACTGCACAGTCCGGAATCCTCACCATAAAAGCAAATGGTGCTCGATTGACATGACACGTTCTTGGAGATCATGAGTTGCCTCCTACTGATCTGCCCCACCTGTGTTAATTTACAAGCTCACAATCCACTCCCTTAGGAATCCAGTCTAGCATTTGGTCTGGGATGAAATCACGCCTGCAAAAGTTTGAATTTAAGGAGTCTCTCTTCTTCCCTTCTCTGTCGCTATTCTGCTGTCCTTCCTCCCAGCGCTCCATGGGAGCCGTGAGCCACTGGTCTCACTCGCCAGTTCTGTTCATACCCTGGAATGTCCCCATTTGGATCCCTGCATTTGGAGGAGCCAGGCACTCTCCCTCCCCCTCCTTCTCTCTCTGGACCTTCAGTAGCCTGGAATTTTCCCCCATCCTTTTGAATTCTACAACACAGGGGACACAACCACCGTCAAAGGCGCTGCTTTCTCTTCCACGTCTTCCAACATGGCCCCAGGCCACTAGAACAGAGCCAGGCATCCGGAGCTCCACCAACATCCACCAGATGTGTAAATCCTGCCTGAAACTGAGCCACGGATCCACCAACAACTCACACAGCGTGGTGAAGAGCGTGAAGGAAGCACTTATGTGGAACGTGACCAGGAGCGGATGGAGAACGGTTGCCTTGCACACAGACTCAGATGTCAGACACACCCGGGTTTGAATTCTGCCCTTATCACCTCCTAGCTGTGTGATCTTGGAAAAGTTAATTTTCCTCTCTGAGCCTCAACTTTGTCATCTATAAAAGGAAGCTAATAATGTAATACCTATCTTAAAAAGTTACTATCAATATTTAATTTGATTTTGTGTCTAACCCTGACATGGAATAAGGGCTCCAAAAACGGTGTCTGCTGCTGCTAGAGCTCTTCATTATAACAATCGTGAAAGATTCCTAGGTCCCGAGGGTGACCCTTCTCATGCTAGAATGCCCGGGCACAGTTTTTGCTGCCAATCAACATTTCCACCACAGAGTGCCTGCACGTTGTCTGCTGCTGCTAAGAGCCACGATGGTTTATTGATCCAAATTTGTCTTCCTTCAACGATTTCTGCCCTTTCAAGGATTCCAGAATTCGTCTATCTTTCAGAAGCAGTGCATGTTACGGAATTCATCCAATCTCACCGTTACTAGGGTCTGTCTGCCTTAGGAACAACTGGACCAATCCATCTTCCTTCGGGTCTGTAGTGCTAGTTTGCATTCCCCAACATGCATATTGGCTTGGCCCAGCCTGATGGGAACTGGCCGTGACATCAGTCATCCCTGTGCGTCTGGGCCCGGGCGGGATGAGGAGGTGTCGCATTGTTTCACGGCCCCCGACTGGAGACAGAGGTGGGGCGTCCCCATCAATCACGTGGCTCTGATGCCACCTTCGTGGCCACTCAAAGGCTAACATCCAAGGCTGTTTCTGGGTGGCAGGAAGCTTTGTTTCCCATTTCTTTTAAGAGAGAACGGCACACTGCGGTTTGGTGTGAGCCCCAAGAAGTAATCCGGTTCCCCAGATCCCCTTTCTAGTCTCTGTGCTGGTGTGGAACTCCAGGGAGGGAGACTTCCCAGGCACCTTTAGTAACCCCCATCCCTCCAGGCTCCCCGTCCTAACTTTGGGTTTGCACATCAGAGAGGACGTGTGTGAATGGGGGCACCCACGCCAACCCCAGGCGTTAGTTAAACCGCCCCCCCAGGAGGGGGAGCTTGGATTTGAGAGGAGGAGCTTGGATTTGGCTCAGGAGCTAACTGGGGCCCTCAGGGAAGGGAGTGGAGCTTTCTAACGGGGGCAGGGTCCTCCCCAACCAGGGCAAGTGGGAGACCAGCTGGGTTCCAGGGAAACCTGCCCCTTCAGACAGCTCAGGAAGGCCCTGCCCTGGTCCCTCCAAGGTCAGACCCTGGCCCAGGGCAGGGTGGGAGAACACCACCAGTCCAGGGTCTGGCTCCATCCGGATCACGCAGTAAGGCACAGGAGGGGCCTGGATGCCCACACACACCGTTATCAGGCGTGTAGACCAGAGAAGCACGGGAGACTCCAGCCCTGGCTGACAATGGAGACTGGGCACCAGGCTGGTGGGGCCACGGAACATTGATTGATTCCTCTAAACCAGGCCCAGCAGTAGCTGTCTGGCGAAGGATGATGGCTGTTGCTCTCCCGTAGACAGTGAGTGACAGGGGCTATGTGCATCTGGGCACAACAGCGTCAAAGGGTCTTGGGAGGGTTAGGGTTAGGGTTAGGGTGTTGGGAGAAGCCCTTGTTCCACCTGGCAGCTCACGCCCCAGGGCTGTGAGACAGGATCCCAGGCGACCTGGTGTCGCAGAGGAAATGTATGCTTTGGGGAAAAACCGGAGGGCTCAAGCAGAGCCTCAGCCTCCCAGTTCCACGGCGAGTCCTTGCTCCCTGGCCAGGGCTGAGTCTGACAGTAATTTGACACGATGCATAATAGATGAGCCGGTGGTTGTCTGGGCCTTCACAATGCGCTATAATCCCGAGACAAAGTACACAGGCGTCTTCCCACGAGCCTGGCAGGATTGATTCACAGGATCTGACAGCATCGGGCCTCTCTTTCCGAGTGAAAAGCCCAGGCATTTGAAAGGTCACCTTGGAGGGGTGGGTTATTTCAACCCCTTCTTATAGACCCTTTCCAGATGAAGGCAAAACCTGAGCTGCCCACTTTGTTTGCCTATATTTATCCCATGCTGCATGTCTGAAGATTCTATTTTAAACTACGAGCTATTTTTTTGTTGTTATTCTGAGACTTTTTGAAAAGTCTGTTTTAGCATTTTGTCAAATCCGCTTCTCCGCTGGAAAAGCAATCACAGTGGATGTAAACCGACTTCAGGGCCGCTCTCCCCTCCGCCAAATGGGTACAAAGAGGAAACAGGCGCCTCAGATCTGGATCCCTTAGTCTGTATGAGCTGCCGTAACAAGCCACAGCTGGGTGGCTTAGACGGCACAGATTTATTTTCTCACACTTCTAGAGGCTAGAAGTCCAGTTAAGGTGTCAGCAGGGTTGGTTTCCTCTGAGGCCTCTCTTGGTGGCTTATAGATGGCGCTTTCTCCTGTGTTCTTATGGTCTGTGTCCTAATCTCCTCTTCTTATAGGGACACGGGTCAGATTGGATTAGGACCCACCCTAATGACCTCTTTTTTACTTAATTATTTCTGTAAAGATCCTGTCTCTTAAATACAATTTCATCCTGAAGTCCTGGGGGTTAGGGCTTCAGCATGTGAATGTCGGGGAGGGGACACAATTTAGCTCATAACACTCATACAGGGACAAAGTAGCCTGCAAAGGTGCCCTGCCTGCCCTTCCATGACCTCCTCTGACTTCTGCCTCTAGGAAGACACGTGGCACCGAACCCAAGTCACTCTGCAGGATCTGTAGCATTTCATACTGGTGTCCCCGCGGCCCGGCCACTGCAGACAGAACCTCGGCCTTCTGGTTGGGAAGACGACAGTGTAGTGGGTACCCCAGGCAGGCTCTGGAGTCGCAATTGGGTGCAAATCCTGCCTGTGATGGCTGACCAACTGTTCAACCTCCCTGAGCCTCAGTTTCCCCATCTTTAAAAAGGAGACTGTAATAAAACTTACCTCCCAGGATGACCGTGCAGTTGAAATGAGATTGAGTGTGTACATGTGCTTAGCCCTACACCGGCACCTGCTGAGTGCTCAGAGACGTGGCCATTTATAAAGACATGCAAAGTAAACGCTGTCCTGACATGGGGAGAATCATTATAGGCTGCGAAGGGCTCATCGCCGTGCTCCTGTCTGTCTGCAATTCAGCTCTACCCACCCGTTTCCTTGTTCCACCCCACACTCCTCAGTTAACACCGTGCTGTGACTTCCTCGTCACTCGGGCTGTTCTTCTCCCTGTTGGCTTCCAATAAACAGACTGACAAAGCCTGTGGCAGTTACGGAGTGAGTTTTTCCAAGGATGGGTCTCAGTAGGAAGGTTAAAACATGACCATCAGCTCCACTGATTACAGCCCCTCCTCTGCATTGCTCGTGCGCCTTGGCGTCCCAAAGTAGACGGTGAGCAGGAACAAGGAGGGGACAAGACACAGGCTACTTAGCCGGAAGCCTGTTTGTTGCCCCAAGTGATTCACCTCTTTGGGTGAAGCCGTGAGCTGAGAATGAAGCAGGAACCATCTCCCTTAATGGCTTATTGGGTTGAAGCAAATGAGCACCAGGTTCACACAAGCAGCCTGGATCTTTCCCAGATGTTTTGCCCACATCCACCCGTGTGCTGGGCTCCTGGCCTGCCCACTGTCTCAGTACAGCTCTCCCCTTCCTGCCATCTGTCGCAGGTCTCTTTAGGCACGCCATGCTCCTGCTCTTCCCCTCACTCCCTGAACCCTCAGCTGAGCAGGGAGTTGAAAGCTGTAAGCCCCATGTTCCTCTTCCCTCTGCCTTTCCAACTCTGTTTTAAAACCTACCTGGAGTCTGCTATGGACTGCACGTCTGTATATCTCCAAAACACATGTGCTGAGTCTTAACCCCCGGTTTGATGGTACTCGAGGTGGCACATTTGGGAGGTGATTAGGTCATGAGGGTGGAGCCCTCATGCTGAGATTAGTGCCCTTGTCAGAAGGGCCAAGAGAGAGCTTGTGTTTTCTCTCTCTATCTTGTAAGGGTACAGTAAAAAGATGGCCATCTGCAAACCAGCAAGTAGGCCCTCACCAGACACCGGATCTGCCGGTGCCTTGCTCTTGGACTTCCCAGCCTCCAAAACAGTGAGAAATAAATGTTTGTCATTTAAGCCACCCGGTCTACGACAATTTGTTCTAGCAGCCTGAACTGACTAAGACAGAGTCCATCCAACTAAGCCCCACAAAAAGCTATGCTAGGAGAAAGACCCCCAAATGATAATTCAGCTTTAGTTTTCGTGCACCCAAAAGATGCAGGGTGGCCTCCTTTTAGAGTTAATAACATCTTTGGCAGCCATTTCCTTTCTCAATTTGCGGTGTCTTATGCCTTCCAGAAAACAAATATAAAGGCATAAACCTTGTCTGCCCTAATTTCTAGCCACAATTTATTGCTGTGTCTTTGTAGGCCTGCCATCTTCACTTGCTTATGATTAAAGAACAGGAGGACTCTGTACTGAAGGTGATAGAGGGGGAGGAAAAAACAGGGGCATCCTTTGTTGTGCTTTTCTCTTTAGAAAAGTTAGATTAGCATTTCATAAGACTTTGGGCTAGAACACAACCCCACCTCCAAAGCCAGCAATATAGGACAGTGTTGAAGTAAAGGGACATACATGTAGAAAATGGTTTTCTACCTATGTGGGACTGATGTGAAGATGGCTTTGAGTGAACTCTGAGTTGGCCAATGTGTCTGGGTACAGGGATCCTCCCCTTCTGGCTGGAGATTCTGGTTCTAGCATGAAGTGCTGCTTAGTGAGCTGCCTCCACTCCAGAGCTTTCCAATCAGAAAAAGTGTGGTCCAGCGGCCTCCAAACCACGTGTCCTGTCTCTGCCTCACCGATCTCACTGTCTAAGGACCCCTCCCTAGGACCTTCATCCGCAGGCACAGGGACGACCCTCCTGGCCACGCAGAGTCCCAACAGCTGGATTTGGTTTTCTCTCACTGGACTGTAGACGGCGAAGGGTTGTGTGAAGAGCTGAGGGCTGAGATGACATTAGAGAAGCCATCATCACCCCTGTGAGCACAGCGCTGGTCTTTTTCCTTTTCTTTTAAGCAATTGAGAAATTGCTATTTTAAATTACAAGTGTTCAGAGCCTGGCACTGGGGGGAAGAGAAACACCCAGAACTCCCCCTGGCAGGCCCACACCAGCCCTGCCCGCTCTCCACCTGCCTTCGCTGCTGGTGCTGCCAGCAAGGCCAGCTGCTGGCCCAACGGGGCCCCGAATGTTACTTATAACAAGGCCCTAGTGGGTTCCATTAACATCCAAAGTAAGAGTCTTCCTAGTTTTTCATTGAATGCAAATAAAATCCCTTTTATTTCGCACGACAGTTTTTTCTTCTTCTTTGGCATCTGCCAGGCCTCCCAGCCATTTATAAAACAGAAACAGAGGCATAGAGAGTGACCTGCCTCAAGAGTGAATCGCTTGACGAGAGCTGTCACAATAGCCCGAGGTTTGTTCTGCTCGTTCTTCTGCACATTTCTCGTTCATTTCTGGTTGTCTCTTCTGTCTCAGGGACTGGGATAGGCCTGGGTCCTATTGTCAGGGAGCTTTCTACTGAGTCCGTTAGAAAGTGTGAACAATAAGCTGTCATGCCAGGTAGAAGGTGCACGGTGCCTCATGTGGGGCAGAAACAAGAGCCCCAGGGGTGCTGGGTGGGGCTCCCAGCACTGCCCCTCCACGGCACGACCTTCTGTGACCTCCCTCTGGCCCCGACGTCTCTCTGCTCTGAGTACTCACAGATTCCGGAAGGTCAAGTCTCACCGTCAATGAGAAAAGACAGACATCAAGAGCTTATCTCAGACCCATGATCATACCATGTTGGAGGACCTGAAATGTATGCTATATTTCAGCATTTCTGAAATGCAAGAGACTTAATTTAGCATTCCTCTCTTTATGGACAGAATGAGAATTTGTCCTGATTTCTGTTCTATAAAAATATCCCACTTAATAGACTCTAAAGAAGGAGTAATAAAATGCTGAGTGAACGGCCATTCCCAGGTCTCATAGACACCAGCCGTCTCCCCGTGTTGCTTCGTGCATGAGGAAGAGTGTGGGCTCTGGGCTTGGGCCGCTGAGCTCAGCTTCTGCTCTTCCACCTCATAGCTGTGTTGTCTGGGCAAAGGATGGTGGCGCCTCGGCCTTAAATGGAAAATGGGGAAAATAAAGCCACCTACCCATAGGGTTCTCATGAGTTTGACATTATTTAATATGTGCACAGTGCTTACAAAAATCCTTGGCACATATTAAATACTAAATAAATATTAGCTATTAGCAGCTGCAGCTGTTGCTCTATGTATATATATTGTTGCTGTATTTACCAATGATGTTTCAGATATCAGAGTTGACCTGGTCAGAGAACACACTACAGCCAAACTATCTGAGATCAGGACTGGAGTAACCAGTGTGTGTCTGTGGTGTATGTCTTAGTATATATCAATGTGTCAGTCTGTCTATTTGTCAGTCATATTCATCTATCTATCTATCTCAAGATGATGTAGGAGTTTTGAGCACCCCCATGTCTCTGTAATATTGAAAAAAAGAATCTGGGTTCTCTTAACTATGAATGACATACAATAAGAAACTTGGGGGAATGAAATTGGTATCTAAAGCCATCCTATTTAACAGGTTGAGTATCCCTTATGTAAAATGCTTGGGATCAGACGTGTTTCAGATTTCAAATGTTTCCAGATTCTTAGAGTATTTGCATATACAGACTGAGACAGCTTGGGGATGGGACCCATGTCAAAACACAGAATTAATTTATGTTTCATATATACCTTACATGCATAGCCTGAAGGTAAATTCATGCAATATTTTTAATAGTTTTGCGCTTAACACAGTTGTGACCTGTCACACGACAGGTGTGGAATTTTCCCACGTGTGGTATCATGTCAGTGCTCAAAAAGTTTCAGTTTTAGAACACTGCAGATTTTGGATTTTTGGATTAGGGATGCTCAACCTGTATGAAAGTCCTCGAAATGCAGAATTCTATGTTTTCTGTCTGCTTTTGTATGCAACATTGACGATTAATGTTTGTGAGGACTAGATACAAAAGCACTGCGGGCAAAGTCACCAATCGGGGTGTTCTTTCTCAGCAAATGTCATCTGTACCATCAAACTCGCCTGGGCTGGAATGGTTTCCCCCTCTCGTGTGAAGTGCAGCATCCCGCTGGGCTCAGGGAGCACTGAGGTCTCAGGCTGCTGCCATGGTGGGCTCGTTCCCAGACATTTCCCTCTTGAAATGATCATCTACTGAGCTCCCTTGGCAAGCGACTGTGTGCTGTCTTCTATGGAAGGTCTTGCTTTCTTTTCAAAGCTTTATGCACGCACGTGTCATTGTCTTCCTAGATGGATCAACTTTCCCTGAGAATACCAGACCACGTCTTGTACCATTTTGTACCTGCTCTTATCCTTCCAGATGCCTACGCCAATGCCCTATGCGTCACAGCACTGAGAAGGAAAAGAACAATCCCACAAAAACCAGGCTGGCGAATTAAAAATCTCTTTCGGTGACATCAAATCTGCAGACTACTGTGTATCACGTCGGGGTGATGGAAAAGGAGTGGATGAACTCACAAGACGATTGCTTGATTAAGACTTCTGCATTTGCTCTCCAGGAGCCCAAAAACTCCGACTGGACACTTTTAATTAGAACCAATATTCACATTTCCCCCTGAGAACTATCCAAACTTCACCACCAAAAATTTTTTAAGAATCCAGTTACAGAGATCATAGATAACTTATTATATCTCTGTTTTCCCTTTTTTAAGCAGACTTTGAAGTACATGAATGAATGTTTAGCCAAAACATTATGTCCTAGAGTGTGGCCAACTTTGTATACAAATGTCACCAAATGGTATATGATGAGCAAGAGATCCGCTGTCACTCCTGCTGGTCAGCACTGAGGATGCCTTGAGGAGCTGAGGTGTGGCCCCCTGGGCTAGGAGACTTCCCAGACTGCTGGTTATTCCTCCCAAGCCCCCAACTGCTCTAGGCGTCATTTCATGAATTCTCCATCAAGGCCCCACTTCTTCCTTCAAATGCCTCCCCAACCTGTTCCTACTCTATTCCAGACTCTCGCCACCTCGTGTGTGACATATGGCAGCAATGCTTCTGAAAGCCCCTCAGCCACACCGGCCACACCCGACCTCCTGTGAAGCCTTACACCGTATCACATAAGCCATATCACATACTTCACAACTTTTTACAGTTGGGAAAGCTGGAGTATTAGTTCGTGAAAGCAAGATGTGGTCCTGGCCTTCTTGCTGCCTCTTAAAAAATGCTGAGGACAAATCTGGGCTCTTGGCTACTCCAGACAGGAGGGCAGGATGGCTGGAATTGCACAGAAGCCGTGGGAGGGGTGTGTCCATGGCTGTGCCCACTGGACTCTATGGGGTGCAGGGTCACGCTGCCCTGCACCCCCTCACACCTAGTCAGCCCTTTCTGGGCAATCACTGATAAAGGGCGAGTCAAAGAAATCCACTGCTGATGCTCTGAACATTTCTAGGCAACAGCCTATGCAAGGGGTCGTAAAAATAAGTAGACAGAGCTGGGAGTCAGAGGTCTGGATGTGGGAATAATGACGGTCAGCACCAGAGAATCAGGGCAGGGACAGCTAGACTGAGCCAATGCCGGCAAAGCTCTGGAATGTGGAAGGTGTCAGGTGATCAAGTGGTCACATGATTACATAATGGACTGGGGAACAGAAGGAAAAGGAGAGGGAAGAGCAAGAAAGGCACCTGCAGAATCACTTCATTAGTCTCATTAGTAAACCCAGTTGCTGCGACCATCCTACAAGGACTTCCAAGTCCAGCTGGTAGTTCTGCTGCTGCGCTGGCCCTCACTGCTCACGTGGGCAGTGTCCCTGCTGTCCCCCCTGGCGGGAGAAGCTGCAGCCAGGCGAGAGAAACAAGTAGGCAACCAGCCCCCACCAAGATGACAAATGGAACCAGGCAACGTTTCCCTTGGAAAGCACGTCCATGTGGGAATGGTCACCATCACAGATGAGAGAGGAGAGTGGAGGAACATGTGGGATTTAAGAAAGACCTGATACCATTCTAGAAGCATCTTCAGAAAGAGCAATATGGCTTCTCTGAGTTTCTCAGAGGACATAGACTCTCAGGGGTAAAAGGATTGTAAAGAGCTCCCAGGCCAACCTTCATCCATCTCCTGACTTCCTCGTGACTCGCTTATGGTGGCTGGATTGGCCCAAGCTTGTGCCTCACCCCACAGTCCCAGCCACTCTGTCTTAGGATGAGGTCGAATGCAGGGAAGGATCACAGATGAAGAGGCCACAGGTGGAGCAGTGCTCCAGCAGTAGGTACACAAAGATGCTCCTGAAGTGCCACTTCTTAGTCTGTCTGATCCTACAGTCTGTGGTCAAAGTGAGTCTCTCCACTTCTTGAACGCTTTATGTCCTATTCCCCATCCTCTTTGAAAAGGAGGATTTTCATTAATAGTGATCCACTGTTCTTTTATCACTTTCCATACTCGGGCAAGTATACATGGTTCTAGAATATTCCATCAGGATGGCTAAGGATTCTTAAATACTAATGGATTTTGTCACTCTCTGTCTATTATCCTCACACATTTAAAAAATCAAATTAAATCACTACATTCATGAATGCAGGTCAAGGAATTATTACTCATTGGGGTCATGACATCAGATTGATTTATCAGCAATGTGTTAGTTTCTCTTTGTGTGCAAGATCTATTCATGCTGTGATGGAACTTGAGACTCAGATCTCTGATGAATGAAGTCTTTGCTCTAGACAAACTTTTTATTATTAAATAACACTCTTGTATAATAAATAATAGGAAGGCACTCTGAACCAGACAAAAGGAGAATTTACTAATAATCCCATTTTCAGTGTCTGCATGGGTAGTCTCGTCAAGAGTTCAGGAACAGTATTTCAAGGACTTTTTTTTTTAACAATCTGAAAATAATGAAGAATGACTCATCGTACTGTAGGTACATGACACAAAATAGCAGTTTCTTTGCTCAGTGCTTGGGCCTGCCTGAACCCTCTTCATAATAGTAGGTATAAAACTACACAGAAAGTCTACCTCGGTAGTAACCATTGGGGCCACCCAGTAGACCAAACTGAGTCATTTCCCCCACATCTTTAAGTTTGCAGCTAGTCTCTTATTAGGAAGCCTATGAATTGAACTTCATCCAATTTTTAATTTGGCAATAAAATTCCAGAGGAACTAAGTTCTTTAGCACACAAGATGCACACGCTTAGGCTATTGCTTACCATAAATTACCCTGCTGTCAGAGCTGTGTTGCTGGAGAGAAGATCTCTTCTTCTCACTTCACATTTCACAACATGCATGGAATTGGCCTTGGTCAACACCGAGCCTCCCATAAGCGTGATGAGTACAACGTTTGAGCAGCACATCAAGCCTGCCTCTCCTGGGGCCCCCGTGACACCTGCTCCCCACCTTGGCAAGCCCAGCGTAAGGCGGGCATCATCCCCATTCGGCCTTGAGAGTCGTTGCACGGATCCTTCAAGAGTGGAGCCTGAAACAATCCGTTGCCTTTTTGTCTCCCATAGAGCCTTTTCTCTCGCCGCTGCTTAGCACGTCCATCCGTCCTGACCGGCAGGGCTGGGCCAGCACAGATCTCCAGAATGTGCAATGAGCTTTGTGGGCAACTACCAGCTTCTGCAAGCACTATGGAGGATGGGGGTGAAGCGAATGTCATCTGAATCAGCAGCATTATGGCGTAAAGGCATCATGCTGCCACTCACCACCGTGGTGAAATGCTTCAGTTAAGCCTAAAATTATTTATTTGTATCACTGGCCACGCCTCACCCACAAACCCCCGTGCATCCCCCAATATGTAAACAACGTGATAGATTTAATTATTTGTTTTATTTCTGAGAAGGTAGGATGGCCTGATAATTCCTTTATAAAATGTGTAGGATGGACCATTTTCGTTTAGGCTGCTGGCTGCCCTTTCCGAAGCCAGGGTGATTTTCTGACTCACCTGCACAAGCACAAGGACCGTGAGACGGTTTCGTGGTGTGGGATGAATTGAGGCAGGGACAGGGAGGTGCCAAAAAGATTGCATGGTCAAAGTGGAATGACGCCAAATCCACATATAAGAATGAAGGTATTAACTGGAAGGTATTCGTCCTCACACTAATCGGAATTTTTAGAATCAGACCAATCCTTGTAACTCAGTTTATCCTGGGAGAACAGGTGAACAATGGGCATGGGCTTTAATGAAGAAATGAAGGTTAGTGTCCCAGTCTGTTTAGTGTTGCTATACAGGAATACCTGGGGCTGGATAATTCATAAAGAAAAGGGGATTATTTGGCTCACGGTTTTGTGTTTTTGCACAAACAGGTAGTGAGAATTTTGACTTTTGACTTTTCAACTGAGCATGAAACAAAGTTTGGGGTTCCAATTTTTTGTGGGTACCTTTTTACTTTTTTTATACTTCCATGCCACATGCCTGGGCTGTTAGCAGAGTTTTTCTATCCCCACCCTCCAGGGATAGAGCGCCTATATCTCAGCCCTGAGCCTCACCGAAGTGGGGATGGGGTATACTCAGGGACAGAGTAAGGATGAGGGCAGGGTGTAGACAGGGCTGGTGTCATGGTGTGTACCTGGACAGTCACACCTGTGCAGCGACACAAGGCCCCCAGATCACTGGGGCCTCGGGCTGGTTGAATGCTCAGCTGTTGCTATCTTGAAGTTCTTAACATGGGGCTCTGTGTTTTCATTTTATACTGGGTGCCCAGCTAATTATTTAGTTGGTCTGGGCGTAGATCAAGAATGAGGGAGACTGAGGCTCACAGAAGGGGATCAGAGCTGGGGAAGGGGGCTGGGGGCAGCTGAGGGGTGAGACTAAAATGAAATAAACAGTGGAAGGAGGGTGGCTAATCCCTGACGTCAAACAAACATCTACTGGAAATAAAAACAAAATCAGTGACGGGACACTCAAGTCATCCAGTTAGCGTATAAAGAAATCCTCTGCCAAATGAACAGCCCTGTTTTTTCAATAAATACATTGTAAAAAGGCAAAGGGGGGAGAAATAGAGACAGATGTGTAGAGAATACAGATTAAACCATTCATCAACCAGTCAAAACGTGACTTTTACTAGATGACTGGAAATTTGAACCCTGATTAGATAGTTGACACTGGTAAGGAATAATTATTAATTATTTTAGGTATGGCAATGGTATTGCGGCTATTTTAAAAATAAGGAATCCTTCTATATTGGAAACACGTACTGAAATATTTATGCATGAAATGATAGGAGGTCTGGGATTTGTTTCAAAATAATCCAGGAACAAGTAGCGGGGAGGATAGAGTTGAACCACAGCGGGCCACTTGTCGATCATTGTTGAAGCCGGGTAAACAGGCACATGGAGAGGTTCCCGGTACTATTCCCTAGTCCTTGGTAAATGTTTCCAGTTTTCTGTAATTGAAAGTTAAAAAGTTTCCTCTGTGCTCATGCTTGGCTTTGGGCCACAGGCGTCAGAAAGGACAGAACCTGCCCGGCATGGCTGAAGGTGCAGAGCTGAGCCAGGTCAGGTGCTGACAGCTGCAGGGTGACTCAAGGCGGGAGTGTTTGCTCAGGGGGGACATCTCCTAGCAGGACCAGGGTACCCCACTGGGAGCTGGGCCGACCCTCTGCAGCATCGACATGAAGCCCTTCTCATTTTGTGAAAGTTGCTGGCTTTCAAAACATTCCGATACATTATTGACACCACATAAACCAATATCCTGCAGTCATTATAATGACAGCTATGAAGCCTACGGAGTAGCACTCCCCCCTCCGAAGACAACTCAATGAAAAGAAGATTCAAGATTTTACGTGCAGGTCATCTCAGCTCTGTTACCATATGCAAGTTGCAGCGGAAGGCAACACAGCGAAATGACAACAAGAGGTGTGCACGAATGATGCTTGGTTTTTTCCCTTTAATGTGGCTTATAATTTTTCTTTAGAATGAAAACAGACTTTTAGAGGTCAAAACACAAATTTATTATTTTTTCACCAAAAGCTGAACCTTACACAGTCTACCCCCCAAGACAGTCTGGTCCTCCGTGTAGAATGCTTTTTTCCACACCAGTTCTACATACATGTTGCCAAATGTTTGGCTCCGCAGTCCACCAACAATTGTCTAAAGCCTCCTTGAGATTCATGCCCTGAAGGCAGGGTTGCAATTTCCAACCTCATCTGGAGCCTCTGTTTTCCCTGACACCGGATAAAGACCCAAGCTCCCAACCTACCTCGGGTTGCACATTGAGATTACCTGGAGAGAAGCCTGGCCCTCCGCCTCCCCCGCCAAAGATTCTGTTTAATTTGTCTGGGGTCTGGGGTGGGGCATCTGAACTCTCAAAAGCACCCCCCCACCCCAGTGATTCCAATGTCAGCTAGGGTTGGGCACAACTGTCCTAGCCTTCCTGTGACACTAGTGAATCTCAGGTGTTGGCTGTTGCTAAGAGCTGCTTCCAGATGTCACCATGCACCTGTGGTTCTCAAACTCCAACCTGCCTTAGAATCACCTGGAAAGCTGTTAAAGCATGGATGGTCGGGTGCCATCTGGAGATTCTGCATTTCCAACAAGCTCCTTCCTGGGTGGTACTCACGTTGCTGCTCCAGGGACCACACTTTGAGAACCCCCCAGCCTTCTAGCAAGGCTCAGAACACTGTCCCCCACACTCCAGAGTCAGCAGAGCCCATGACGTAGAAGTAAGCAAGATGAATGTTACTTGAGGTTTCACAAGGGAGGTGGCATGGAAAGTTTATTTTGCACACTAAGTAATAATCTTAATAGGAACTAAAATTCTCATTGGAAATTTTTGTCCTGCTTAGAAATTTTTCTTTTCTTTTCTTTTTTTTTGAGACAGAGTCTCACTTTGTTGCCCAGGCTAGAGTGCTGTGGTATCAGCCTAGCTCACAGCAACCTCCAACTCTTGGGCTCAAGCAATCCTTCTGCCTCAGCCTCCCGAGTAGCTGGGATTACAGGCATGTGCCACCATGCCCAGCTAAGTTTTATATACATATATATATATTTTTAGCTGTTCATATAATTGCTTTCTATTTTTAGTAGAGACAGGGTCTCGCTCTTGCTCAGGCTGGTCTCGAACTTCTGAGCTCAAACAATCCACCCGCCTCGGCCTCCCAGAGTGCTAGGATTACAGGCGTGAGCCACCGCGCCCGGCCAGAAATTTTTCTTTTAAAATTCTTATCTCTTTTAAGCTCTTCATCCTCAACAGAACCTAAATCTGCCTTAAGTCCTAGTCCTCGACTCCTAGATTTTCCCTCCATGCCACTGTGTGTTTCTCCCTCTCCCAAACGGAGCTTCTCAGTCTTGGCCCCTGCAGGCTGCACCCTGCACAGAGTTAGCAGGAGCAATCCTTTGGGTTACGGTGCTTAGCAACTCCTTTCACCAGTGATCGTGTGTGTGTGTGTGTGTGTGTGTGTGTGTGTGTGTGTGTGTGTGTGTGTGTGTATCTGTGGGTCTGATTAGGTCAACAAGGTCCCTGAAGGCCAAGCTGCATGACACTGGCACATCTGCTCCGGATACGAACCGTAGCCCAGAGCTGTGGCAACCTGGGAATGTGAGCAGCCCGCTCTTGTTCCAAGGCCAAAGCCATTAGTCAGAGGGCTTTTTGCCTAATAGAGGCTCCCTCTGTGTTAGAACACAAACAGTCCTGTTTCCCCGCAGCAGACTGAGTTCCAATACCCCCACCCCGGGGCTGCAGAGGAGGAGGGGAGCAGAGCCCGAGGCCCTGGCAGTGCAGAAGGGCTCGCCATCTGCCTGCAGGCCACAACCAGAACCCCCTGCTGGCACCACCATCTGAAGCTGTGACATGTCACAGCTTACCTGTTGGAAATGGGCCGATGGTATGGGCACTGGGGAGGCTTCATTTGGCAGACTCGGGTCATAATTCTGCCAAAGTCAAAGGCTAGAGGACCTCCTGAGGACCAGGATGGGGACTAATGAGGATAGCTCATCCAGAAGGAAGCGGAGCTATTCCTTCCTCCTTGAAGAAGAGATGCTAAAACAGCCATTGCAGCCACCACGACCAGGCCAGCCGCCACCATTCCTGAGTGCCAACCATGTGCCAGGCTGGCTAGGGCTTTTTATGCACTATTTATTAATGCATTTATTCCCACATTCAAAAAAAAATTGATGGAGTCTCACTATGTTGCTCAGGCTGGCCTCGAACTCCTGGGCTCAAATGATCCTCCTGTTTCAGCCTCCCAACTGGCTGGGACTACAGGCACGTGTCACTGCACCTGGCTTCCAATCATTTCTTATAGTCATATCAAACGACCCTGTAAGGTCAGTCTTATTATTAACCCCATCTCACAGGTGGGAAAACTGAGGGTCCAAAGAACTACCCTTCCCTGATACCAGCGGCTGCCTCTCTGCCGGTCCATGACTGTGTTTCTCCCAGATAATTACTAACATCGCTTCACACTTTCTCCCATCCCTAAAATAACTCCTTCCTCTTTACAACCCATTACAGAGTGCCTGGAAGGTTGAGATTATACCTTAGGCATCACTTTACCCTCCAGCATTTAACACAAGAGTTTGGCACATAGTAAGTGCTAAGTAAATATTTTTTGGAATGAACACCAAGAGCCTCCTCTTTACCCAGCCAGGCAACAGTCCTGGGGGGACACTTAGTGGCTGGAGAGATGTCATTCTTGTGGGGATCCAGGAGGAAAGGGTTTCCTGTCTGCAAACCCAGGGTTGACTCTCTGCTGTTTACTGGCTGTATGATACTAGTGAAATCCTTTCAGTTTTCTCAGTCACCTTATCCATGCATATCCATAGGGGTGCAATAGTGTCCCCAAAACAGTAACGTCTCACTCCTACCAGCATGATCGCCACGGGGACCTCAGGCTTGTCACACCCCTTTCTTGAGAGACAGCCTGGACGGGTCGCCAGCAGCAAGCCCAGTTTGTCATTGTGTTAGCTGAAATCCTACTTAATAAAGTTATTTTCATTTTTAAGGGAAAAAGAAATTCAAAACACCTTTCCATTTTTTTCCCCTGATTTGGCTTCATGTAAAAAAAAAAAAGAAGAAGAAAAGTTGCCCATAGTGATTTTTTGATGCTTAACTATTCATCTGATCCTGTCGTATTAGCCTTACTACATTAAAATTATTAATATTTATCTCTCTTCTATAGGTGAAAAAGATGAGGCTCCAAAAAGCTAAGCAAATATTATTCAGATATTTGAATTCTATATCCCAAGACCTGACACAAGAAATTTACCCCTCAGCCGAGACAGGTCTTACCATTCAAAATCCAGACAAGGGGGACAGGGACGGATCAAAGACCAACACCTCTGCCCAGTGGGCTTTCTGGGATCTGAGCAAAACTTACATAGAGCAAACTCCAAACTCCCCAAGTGACTTTTGCCTTAATTCCAGATGGTCATCACTGAATGCCTTTCTGAATTACACTGTAAAATGTCACTTCTTTGGTCTAAATTGGTTGATTTTTTTTTTTCTTAAGTGAGTATGCAAAGAAGAACAAAAGGGCTGATCTTTGCTTTTGAGTTCCTAGGGCCACCTTTCACAGAGTGCAGAATCCCCTGGGGCACTTGTCACAAATGTAGAGCCCGGGGCCACTCCAGGAAGGAATCAAAATGTCTAGAGGCTGACCCTTAGAATCAGCATTTAACTAGCTCCCTGGGCGATTCTTCCACACACTAACTCTGAGGACTGTTTTGAGACACAGTAGCCAGTACCAAGGAGCCTGATGTACAGAAATGAGAACATTCAAAACAGCTCAGAGTAGCCTGCTCTCTACAACCCGAACGAACGCCTGGGGGAAACTGTTTAAAATGGTTGGTTCAAAATGATAAGGGGGAAAGGGAAGTAATTTTTTGTCCTAAGGCAGAATGCCAATATAAAAAAAGGAAGTAAACTGAAGGTTTAAGCAAGTTGTAGATTTGCAGAAGATTAATCTTGTGAAAGGAATTTTGTGTGTGATCAAATTGGGTAAAATTAGAAGGGGATTATTTATAAGGTTTTCTAAAAATTGAGCATTAATATCAAAAGCACATTGGTAAAAGGCCAGAGTCTGGGCCTCTGTGTTGGAACAATGGTTTTCTCAGAGTATTGATCTGCTCTTTAACAGAAAATCGTAAGAGGTTATAAAAGGTTTATGGAAATCGTATCTTGTGTGGTCAAAGCTGGATGAATTTGTTTACAAGGTCCTATTAAAATTATCTTTAGTATTGATAAGGCACTAATGTACAAGTAAAATTTGGTTTTCCTTTTTGAACAAGATTTTCATATAATATTAATAAGAGATGATAAAAGACTTATTCACCTTTTGAGTCAACTGCAAAAAAAAAAAAGAGGGAAAGACGGAAAGACATTCTTCTGGTCTCATGCTATCTTTACTGTGTCTTTTTATTGTTTGAAAAATGGACTCTCCTTTCTATTCAAAGAGTAAAGGTTTTTGCTTTTTGAAATCTTTCAATTATCACGTTAGCTAAATAACTATTATTTTACAGTGACCTGTGATGCCATTTTGAGCAAGTATTTTAAACCTTTGATATTCAATAAACTTTCGGAAATCTAATTTCAAATTCTAAATTCAGTATTTTATAACCTCAAATTAATTTTTTGGTTATTACTGCCCCTCGAAATTCAAGAGAGACGTATCGGGTTTGTTTGGCATGTTAAAAATCATAGGGAAAGCATTGTCAAATAAGAAATGGTGTTTAACTTGTACAAGTGTGTTATTAACATGTGTTCCAAAATTGTAGGACAATCCTAAAATTCTGATATATGTTAGTTATCTGTTATCAGGTTTTAAAAATCACAGTTTTATTTTGACGTGTTAATAATAATAATCATTATTATTATGTTAAATCATTGCATGCCACAGAAATAACCAAATTTCCTTGTCAATTGCATCTTTAGTCACGGTTACTCTGTCTTTTCCCATTCACAGACGATTATTTTTTTACTTTGGCTATCCTCAAAAAGCTGTTTACAATTGACTATAGTCCAAAATTTGCTTTTTCTTCAGGGAAATTCATGGGAAAGGACCCTGACAAGTACTCTTGAATACGGGTTTCTGATAACTTTGGAGATCCTATCACTGGACTAAGTAAAAACTTCCAGAACTCTAATAAAACGGATGTGTTCATGAAGACTGCTAACCCAACATCAAGCAGAACAAGAATTCAGTCCATGGGATGGAACTGATAAAGCACTGAAATGATTTTTTGACCTTCTGTTTGGAACACTGCTGATTCTTTGTATAGTCTGTTTTCCAGAATCAAGAAAACATTTTTCTTTTGAGCTATTTACAGCTCATAGCAATTTTATGAGCAAAATTGAAACATCTGCCTTTCTCTCTACCTGATTTCTCCAAAATTTGCAAACTATTTGTGACTATTCTTATTTTATGGCAATCTAGACATCTGTAGAAGTTCAATAAGCGTCTGTTTTCTGTAACAGGACACAACTGGAGACATTGGTTATTTTACCAAGGTTTTGACTAGAATAGCATATTTTTCAGATATGACCAGACTGCTTTGAGAATTGAGGTTGACTGTATAGAGCCAATAAAATGTCCCTTGGAAAAACTAGCCTGGTACCTTGTCTACACAGTTCCCTTTCAGTGTTTCTGACATTGTAATAAGTAAAAAAATGTCACTTGTTGACAGGTCCAAGAAACTCAAGAAATTTTGGGACCTCCAGAAAGAGGAAGTCACCCAATTCATACAAGTATTACAGGTACAGTCTGGTGGCAAACCCTTGGCTTGGATCCTAGCCTTATAACACAGGGAAAGGTCTGAAAAAGGGCAAAAGGTTTTACAATTTGTGTCTTGAAAACCCCCACCCTTTTTGGGAATTAAAACCTACATTCCTGCCCAAGATAAATAATCAAAGGGGCAGGAAAATGTTCTTTGCTGTTGTTTTCTAGCATCTTAAACCACAGGAGATGGCTCAACAGAATTGTCCGGACAAAGGTTATGAGATCGTTCTTACTGGAGATAAGGTCAATTAAAACCACCAATTATAGTTGAACAATAGCCTGAAGCCATGACATGTGACACTGGCCACGTAGACCCAGCCCAAACACCAAAAACCCCGCTTTAAAAAGGCCTGTATTTCTGTTTAAAGTCAGGATGGTGATCTTTTGGGACACTTGTCTGCCGCCTTCCTCGTTTGCAGGCAAATTAATAAACTTCTCTTTCCTCTTCCTC
Organism: Lemur catta; assembly: GCF_020740605.2. NCBI lineage: Eukaryota > Metazoa > Chordata > Mammalia > Primates > Lemuridae > Lemur > Lemur catta. Next base: position 8,230,258 of record NC_059152.1, on the reverse strand, counting down.
AAACCATTTGTCCTCTTTCTTTGTTCTCACTGATTCAGCCTCGGGGACAAGTACCGAACTTTTGGTAACAGCCTCAAGTCTTTTAAAGGTCTGATCTGAAATTCCTTGTGACAGTTCCAGCAAAGTCAACTCAAAAGAACCTGTACGGCCAATCGCTATTCTTGTTGCAGTTTATGTGAATAATCAGGCCATGTATAACAGTATAACTGATTTTGCCGGTAAATTGGTCCTATTAAGATTTATCTTTGCTAAAAATGGGGAACTGGAAAGAGAAAAATTATGTTTCAGAGGAAAATTATAGCATACCTATTATTAGATTCCAGGCCTGGTCATTGTTTCTGAGTTTCTATTATTTACCTATAATTTGGCCTAAATCCTGAATTATTTCCTGGCTACAACAAGTCTCTAAAGAAGAACCTGTATTTAATTTCCTTGATGATTTTTTTTAGTTGACTCCTCAATGGAATAAGTTTTACTATATATCTCTCATTGTTTTGCTTCTTCCAAGAAAACAAAAAGGATGAAATTCCAAAGACTAGAGATGAATCAACAACTGACCGAGGATTGCCCAGGAATGAGACTTCCTGGAGCTGAAGGAGGAAGGGTGTCTGTCATTCTGTCATAAGCAGAGATTAATCATCAATGCTTCCATAAGAAGATTTGTGATCAGCAGTGGGGAAACGAGAACATTCTGAGCTATGTGAGGTATGCAAAATTTATCAGGCCCGGAGAAACATGAGTATGGGACTTCAGCCATGTCCCCCCCCTGCCCATGCCTGGGGGCAATTGTTTAAAGTCATTTTGTTCCTAACTAACTGCCTTGTCCATATTTTCATTTTCCTGGAATTTGTGATACAAAGAACAATTTACAGTCACTCAACTGCTTATATTATTTTAATTGAAATTCTTAGTAAGCAACTTAGGAATTGCCTCTTCTTTTCCTTTAAAAATCTACTTGTAACTTCTGCTAATTGGAGTGTATATTCAGGGCAACTTGAATCTATGCTCTGGGTTGTAGTCCTCAAGCTTGGCCCAAATAAACTCTCTACGTATCTTAATCTTGCCTCAGCTTCTTACTTTTAGGTCAACAATACCAGCTAATTTCAAGTAGACGGGTGCTTCAAAAAGATTCAGAAAAACTGTTTATTTATTTATTTTTTCATCGAGTTGTGAAACACCCCCTCCTCTCCTTTCCTACACGATGCATTTAGCACACTTTTCTTAGCAAACTATTTCTTTAGGAGAAACTCAAAAACCTTCAGTTCAACCTCTGCCAAAATTAACTTACAACTAAAGGGGTTGGTTGAATGAGTGTGACTTTGTTATATTTGAAGCTGTGATTTCACGGGTTAAAAGGCATCAGCATAAAAACAAAGATATCTCTGAATATAGCAGTCTGACTAATAGATATGCAACCACCAGAGAACGAAAATAGTCCACTAGAGAGACTACCCTTGCCCTGCCTAGACAATGGTGTCAGTACAAATCAGGAAATGGCTTCTTTATGTTGAAGTAACCCTTCCCCAGAGGAGCTGGGGCACCCCCAGCCTGCATCATCTGGTGAAGCATTCTGAAACTGTACTTAGCAGCTCAGTTATGTGTGCAGCAGCTTGGATTGAATAAAAACCCTCTTTCATTCTTTCTTATTATCATTGGGTTCAATTAGCTAATGGGAGGTGGGAAGCGATTAGCTTGCTATTAAATGGCAGTGATAGGCTTTTGTTTAAGGCCTGTGCAGCAGTTAAACTCAATCATCTACAAAGGGAATGCTTGTTAAATTTCCCCTTGCTGGTTTAGGCCAATCATTTCAAACTTGTTATTATTGTTTTGAATCTTGATAAGGCCATGCAGTGTACCAGCTATTAGTTCAGCTTGGTTCCATCTCCCTATTCGATTTTAAAAATGCATCCTCTTGCTTAAAAGGAAACTTACGTCCTTTTTATTGCAGTCTCTGTAGTTGCAAAGTTGTATAGAAAAACAAAAATCATCCTAACATAAAAGTATTCCCTAGTGAACCAGTTATAATGTAATATAAAGGTATTTTCTACTCAACTATTTTTCCTCTTTCAACACTAGCATCCCTGTCCTTCCTTTGATTCAACATCCTTGTCCATCTTCTTTTGCTGAGTGCAAATACATGGCAATTGGTTGCAAAGTGAATGGCAAATCTTGCCAAAAAACAAAAACAAAAATAAAACTGTGATTTGAGAGACCAAAATATTAGTAGATACCCCTTTATCAACTAAGATGGACCACGAGGTTAAGGAAACAAAGTTACCTATGGGTCAAGGGTTCAGGGCCCCACTGGCATGGCGAATTTCTAAATTCCTATGGCTCTAAACTCCCTAATAGGACCCCTCCTGACTCTGACTTACAACCCAGACCACTACAAATCTGTTTGAACTGGCCTTACAAACATTCTTTTCTGATGACCAATTGCAACCCATTTCAGCCAGTTCATAGAGGCTGCACACAAACTGTCCTTGTGTCCTATAGTTCACCTTTTGATGTTTCTTTATAAATTACCCAGCCTCAGAGCATTCCTTTATAGCAACGGAAATGGACTGACACAGGGGCCATTGCCCCTTTCCCCATCCTCCTCTCCATCTTTGCTGTGTCCCAACCAAACGTTCTACGGTTTCCCACCACCAGGTTCACCGATTTCCACACATTGCATCTCTTTTTAGCTTAGGGTTCCATATATTTCTTCTTCTGTTGGGGATAGTTATTTAAATATTATCTTTAAAAATGTGCTTCTTAGAATGCTAGTCGAGGTGTTATGTTCAGTGGGAAAAGGTCTATGATTTCCCTCTTATCTATTTCAGCCATCTTTCCTAGTTTGGTAAAATATGTTGGGGAGCACTGAATGCTATATGCCCCACTTGGAAGGTTCCAGTACATATTAGTACTTTAAAGACTGAGGGGTTCTGCGGTCAGAAACTACACATTCCACAAACTGACTTAATCAGAGCAGCTAATTAACATCTTGTGCTACCAACATTGTGTGGAATGCACTTCGGGGGACCAGCCTCAGGATGACAAGCAGGCCTGCTGCGGACACCTGTGAGATCAATCATCTACCTGTGCTGATGTGTCAAGTTCACCTGTGAACTAAGAACTGGGAGAGAGCATTTGCATTTAAAGTGGCTTATTTACTCTCAGGATGAATATAACTGGGGCCCCGTTTTATTTGCTGCAGAAGAAAAAAGCAGGGCCCTGGCTGGGTCACGGGCCACCAATCCCACCTTCCCACAGGACCCTGCCCCAACCCTCAGCAGACCAGTGACCCCCTTCCCGTGGGATGCAACTGCCCAGTGGACTTGGTACCTGGACAGGGGCGGCAAGAAGCCTCCGCCAGAGATCCCCACCAAATATGCCGCGAGGGGTGGGAACCATGAGCAGTCTGCTCAGACCTGTGGGATAAGGGGACCCTCTCTTGTCAGAGCATTCCCCAGTGATGTGAGGCACACCCTCAGCCTGGCCTCCCTGCTAGCAGAGAAGGAAAGCACCTGAGGGTTTCCTCTTCCTCAACAGGGAGGATGGAAACTTCCATATGGGATAAAAGGAAAAACTAGGAAAGAAGCTAGAAACAAACAAGGAAGAAGCGGGAAATTGAGTGGAAGAATATGACAGTCCACATGCCCGGAGCTGGTGACAAGGATGAGACTGCCCATGCCAGGTGAGGCCAGACCCTCTTAGATGGAGGAGTGCCAGACAGAGGAGACAACGCAGGCTCCAGCGAATGAGTGGGATACGATGCCTATCCCCCACCCGGCTCCATCCCGCCACTCCCAGGAGGACACTGTGTCTACTGTCTACTGTGTTGGTCAGCAATGCCCTGCAGCATTTTGGGATTCCTGATTTAGCCACCCGCCAGCTGCTTGTGTCCTGGGACACTTTCCCTAAGACTCACCCAGAGCACTTGGAACTTTCCCCTCGTCCTGATTGGCTGCACAAGCAAGAGATTCTAGCAAAGCCTGCACTATCCCTTGCATGTAGCTGCAAGTTCACCCCGGGCTGCGCAGCTGAGGTTTCCCCCTGGCCTTCACTCTGGGCGGTGCATGACTCTGGAAGGGCAGGGGTGTGTGGAAGACAGCTTGCTCACCTAAGCGGCACCAAGGGACAGGGCTTGGTTTCTGGGCTGTGACATGGTGCTTCTTATAGGAAGCGTGTTGGGCCTTAGCCTCAGATCAAGAGACTTATCAGTGCCCTTTGAACACAGCCAGAACAGCTCTGCTCGGAATCTCTTTTCCATATGGCATTTCCCTGTGTGATTTTTCTTTGTAATTAGAAGAAAGTGTTTCTCTGCTAAACGCCTCCCCAAACCAAAAGTGAACTAGCCAACCAAACAACAGAACAACTGGCCAACCAGTCAGCTGACGAACCCACCTATCAAATGACAAAGTTTAAAACCATTGCTATATTACATGTACACACACATATGCATATACCCCCCACATGCACATACTTATGTGTGCAACTGTGCACACGCATGCACACACACACACACACACACACACACACACACACACACTCTTCTCTTCCTCTCTTCTGTCTCAAGCACCCGGCCCCCAGCATAGCCATGCAACTTGGTCTTGGAACTGCTTAAGAAGCCACTGCTGGTGCCGAAGCTCCACCCCATTTGGTTTCACACATTGGTTTCCAGGTTTCCAGCCCCATGAACTTGTGACCAGGTCTTGGACTCGGTATGGTTTTCGTTCCTTTGAGACCATCACACCCTGCAGTGTCTGTCACCTCTTCTGTGCCATGCCCCAGCTTTTAGGGCCTCACCGTGGTCTGGCCTTACCTCTCACCTGCACCACCTGACTTGAATACCTACAGCAGCCAACTCGGCCTCCCAATTCTCAGAGCACACAATTCAGGGAGCCACAATAACACTCTGCTCTGCTGTTCTCGCTGCTTCTGGGCACCATTTGCTATTCCTGCCTTAACTCATCACGCGGCTGTCTCTGCCTTACGTGTGGTTTTTATTAATGCTAGGTCCTCCGGCGGTTCAGTACATAAAAGGACGTGACTCGAGTTATACATGACTGTGTTGTCACTGGCTGCAATACTGCACGTATTGGACACTATTTGCATAAACATAATTCACCTATTTAGAAGGGGGGAAATTCAGTAAGGAGAAAGGTATCCGGGAGACACCTGGACAGCAAACACATCACCTTTTTGTTCTTACCATTTGGCAGTTCCGGAGTAGTTTTCCACTCTCTGAATAATTTATTACCACATTTGTGGTCTTCTTTATCCAGGTGGATATTATTTTCCACTTATGGATAAAGGCCCCGCTTCTCAGAGAAAGGACAGAGCCAAGTTCTAGGGGGACCTGGCTGGACCTAGAGACGCCCGACAGTGTACAGACGGGCTTGAAGTTCAGCCGGCTGCACCCACCAGCTGCAGGGAAAATCAGGGTCCTGACCTCCCCGCCCTCCCTTAAGGTTAGAGAAAGCTTTCTTGAGGAACTACTGCTGCCCCGGTAGAATCCTCCACCCGAGCCCCTTCTCCCGCCTCCTCAACTCCAAGCCAGGGGCACCAGTGGCCTTTTCTGGCCCAGTAACACCCCCTCCTAACAGAGGGGTCTTCGCTTCAGATGCTGTGTTGGATCCTATTTTCCAAAGGTGGTGACAATAGTACCTCCCATTCCATGTTCTCTTCCATGAGATGATCCTGCCACCCTCCAGTCAAGAGGTGGTGTTGATGTCCCCCTGCCCCTTGAAACTGGGCAGGCTCGTGACTGCCCTGACGTACAGTATGGTGGAAGTGACACTAGGTGACTTCTGAGACTAGGTTCTAGAAGGAATGGTGCCTCTGCTGTGTCTACTGAGATACTCAGCTTTGGGGCTCCTGAGCCAACACCACAAAAGCAGTCTGAGTAGCCTGGGCCACCATGCTCTGCGGAAACCCAGGCCACCCAAAGAGGCCACATGTTGTACTCAGGGTGACAGCCCCAGGCGACGTAGCGGGTGACAGCCAGCATCCACCTCCAGACATTGAAGAAAGACACCCCAGATGATTCTAGCCACCTGCTGTCAAGCTGTGCCACCCAGCAGAGGCTCTGAACATTATGGAGCAGGGAAAAGCCATCCCTTGCTGCCAGCAAAAGGGCTGTTCATGCCATTAAGTTTCAAGGCAGCCTGTTAAATGGCAATAGTAGCTGGGACAGATGCAAAATCTGGAACCCCATAGCAGGTTAAAATGTTAGCAACACCTTTGTGACCCTAACTGCAAAAATCCTCTTAAATTCTTCTCTTCTAGGACTCAGTGAGCTTTAAGAGCATGTGAAATCCTAGCCAATATAAATGCAGAGTTGAAATTTCATGGAGACGGGTTTTTATTCTCACTTCAATCAGACGGCATAATGGAGCCTCTCCTACGCCGGAGTTCGCTAATTTCAGACTTGACTAATTTCCCAGAGAAAGTCTGACAATCAAGCAGTTCTTTTTTTCCTAAAACTACTTTGTCATTCAAGGGCTCTTTCAGACTTGGATCAGTTTATCATTCTGGATGGTTGTGAGGATAGGGGGTCCCTTCCTGCACTGCCCCTTGGGAGGGCACCTGCTGAGAACAGATCTTAGTGAGTCCACTCCGATAGCAGGCGTGAGGATGACAATACCGCCATCGCCCACAAGATAATTTATTCCTTCCTTTCCCCTGCCTCCCTCCCTTCTACCAGTGCCCCAGCAGGCACTGGGCCAGGTCCCGGGGACATGCAGGTGAACAAGACAGACAAGATGATCGATGATCCCTGTCCTTAGAGAGTCCCATTTTCTGCCCAGACACTCTTCTAAATTCTTATATTCAGAATAAAAATAAAGCCACATGGGCGCTTGTGGGCAATGAGGATAGCTACCTACACAGAGCGGAGGATGCAGGTTTCTAGACTGACTCCAACACCGGGCTGTGCGGGAGGGAGGGAGACGGTATTGAGTGTACTGCCAGCTGCTGTGTCCAACTCCCCAAGTCAGAGGCTTGGCGCACAGAGGGTTAGTTCTGATTCAGGTTTGTGGTTGACAGGTGACGTTTCACCCCTTGGCGATTCCCCTTCCACCTTGTAGCTCTGCCGTCCCTCAAAATCTGGGGATCTTGTGCATGCGGCCCACGGAGCAGGGTAGCGGAGGGTAGAAAATGCCCACATGCTCCTCATCTGCCTTGCCTGGCACATGTCACTTTGGAGAGAAGTCATTTGGCCCAAGGGATGCCAAGGGAGGCTGGGAGATGCCTGGACAGCCCCTCCCTGCAGCAACCCTGTGCGGTAGCTGGAGAAGTGGGATCTTGGCTTCGGAGTTACCCATCTCTGCCGCGGGATGATTTGACTTTGCCAGTGCAGAGTCAAACAGGACACTAGTGGCTTGTTTAGGACTCCTGAGAGCCGGAGGCTTGGCCAGGAAACCTAGATGGCCTCGACCCTCCTCTTTAGGGAAGATCTATCAAGCCCCCTACACCCCCAAAGAGGATTCTGCAAGATACATATGTACATGCGTCCCTCAGTTTACCTTGTCAATCCCCTCAGCTTCCTACATAGGAAAAAACATCCTTACTAAGAAACAAGGGCACTCCCTGAGCTGGGCTTAAACACATCAACTTTCATCCACCTTTAACAAAACAAAACACTTAAAAAACAACCAAGAAGCCATTGAAAGACCCATCCCCCTAAACTATTTCATAATAAAATATTAACAAGCCTGTCTGCATTTTGTTGGTGGAGAACTTAAAATCTTTCTTTAAAAAAATTCTCTTCTGTTTCCCACCCACCCCCCCAGAGAAACATGTAGCAAAATAATGCCACATAATGGTTCTAATGACGTGTTCCTGCAACGAGAGATCCTTAGTTTCTAGTGCTTTTAATTTATTTTATGTTATAAATTAATGATGTACGTATGATTCAGAGTAACTCATTAAACGGAAGTGTTATAAAATGAGGCGGTTAGGTAAGAAAAGTGTGAAATGAGCCTGATGTATTCCTGAATGTTGCATTAAGTACATAAATCATCTTTGTTTTCTCTCCACTTAAAGGAGAAAACAGGGGAGGAGGTAAGTGTAATTAGCATAATCCTATTTTAAAAGACCCAGGGTGCACGAGAGTAAAATTTGCACACACAGCAGAAAAGGCAGGTTCTTCTGGCCAATCTGATTTTTTATCTTTTGTGACAAACTCAGCTAGACAGTAAGGGGTGTGGCCATGAAACCAATACATGCTTTCAGTAACTGAGAGTTTTCCAAGACCAAGTTTACTGGCAGGAAGACACGGGGAATCCACTTGTAGATGGAGTCCCTCTTGGAACAGGATGACCCAGGCTGGAAAACACATCAGAAGTCTCCCGGGGACCCTAGCTGCGGAGAGCCACTCCTTTCTGAGGACCAGACCTCCAGCAGGTTGGGGCAGTTGGGGGACAGCAGGCCTGGCTTGAGGGGGCCCGGGTGTGTGGACGCATCTGTCCCGCTCATGTTTGAAGTGCATACAATTGTGTTTTGGTGAAGTGGAGGAATGTGTTTGCAACCTTCTTCCTTCCCAGAGCCCAGCAGTGCAGGGTCAGAACAGGCAGCCAATGAACACTTACTGTGGGAAGAAATGCACGCAGGAATCAGGAATGAATGGGCCAGTGAGTGACCAGGGGCTCGATCAGTATTGGGGGGGTGTCAAGGTAACCCCAAGCACCTTCAGACAGACAGACAGGTTCCCAGGGAGGGGTCAAGGCCTCCCCGCCAGCACTCCTTGCTCTATATCATTCAGCACCATCTGACATGCTAAGTCCTCCTTGTGTATTGCTGGTTTCCCCACTAGAAGGGAAGCTCCATGACAGCGGGATTTCCCCTTGCTCTGGTCACTTGCTGCCGTAGCACCAGCACCTAGGACAGTGCCTGACATAGAGAAGGTGCTCTGCGGATTTCACGGAAGGAAGGAAGGAAGGGCTTTCTGTAGCCTCTTAGGATGGGGGTCCTGCTGCCTTGTTTCCGGAGTGGCCTCACCCTATATAGAAGAACTGCTGATGGGAACGACAGGCCAGAACGTGTCTGGGGCTCAGGGAAAGAAAAGGCAAGTGAAGAAACCCCTCAGCTTGCATGGACGAGCAGCCCTGCAGAGGAGGAAGGGAGGGAGATGCCGGGCATCGCTAATTAGGGCCCTGGCTATGTCTTAGCACTCACCACTGGGCCTGGAAAAATTGTACAACTATTTCTGCAAAGAAGATTCCTCCCCCCTGCCATTTTCAAAATACTTGAGTTTGGTGAAAATGACCATTGAAATGCTTTTCATTAACAGAAGAGTGTGCTGCAGGCTGAAGAAACTGACAATTCAGAGCAAGAGACTTGGTTTTATAATACTCAATCTTTGATTTACACTCAAAGTTCTTGCCAATGCTCAGAAACCAGGCACCCCCCCGACCCACAAACCAACCCCTGGTCGTCATCCGCCTCTTATGAGAAATGGGCAGGTAGGCAGTAACCAGTTATATAATTAGCACCATCCATCCTACCTTTGAAAGCACCTCTGATTGTATCAATCCTTTACTCAAAAACCTTTGGAGGCTCCAATTGCCTGGAGAATCAAGCCCCAGCCCCTCGATCCCGCACCAAAAGCACTGGGCCTCCATCTGACTTTGGAATCCTGAGCTCCAGCCAAGCCAGTCTGCCCCCAGCTCTTGCCTCACGTCCTCCTTGTATTTTATTCTTTTTTAAAAATCCTGTTGCTGTTCTCTCCCCCACTTGGCTGTGTGGTCCTTAGGCTCAGGAGGAACATCTGTGTCATTTGCACCTGCCCACGGACACAGAGGAGGTATCTGTTGACCTGGACTGGCCCCAGGCTCGTCCTCCACCCCAGTGTCTATAGCCGCAGTGGCTGCATTTTTAAAGATTCGCTCTGATCGGGGCCTCGATGGCTCCCACTGATATTCACGCCGAACTGAAACTCCTCAGCCTGATAAGAGAGGCCTGCCAGGGTGTGCCCTGTCTAACCATCGTGGCTTCTCTGTCACCTCACCCCACTCACCTCCTACACCCTCGGGCTCCGTGCTCTGTGTCCAGCCTCTGCGCTTCCCCCAGGCTACTGTCTGTCCAGAATGTTCTTGACTTCCTCCTTCAGCACCTAAAGAGCCATCTGCTTGTCCTTAAACAAACTGTTCCCGGCTGATTGCCTCTAGGAAATCCTTCCACCCTGCCCCAGGACACATGCACCTGTCCACTCCCCCGACTCCCCGCCACCGGCCCCGGTTCACCTGCACCCGTCCCCACCTTGGTTATCTAACATCCTTACCAGGTTTGGGGCTCCTGGAGGGCAGGGACCATTTATCATTGTATTCTTAGTGCCTTGCCTAGAGAAGATAACTATTTTCCCAATAACTATTTTCAGAACGAACAGAGCTCCAGATCGCAACTGCTCCACTCTGCTCCTTAGACTTTGAACAGTGGGTGAACTTTGCAGCCGCAAGACACGATATGGTTCCTGAGTAAGTGTGGGTGGCAAGGTGCACACACACTGGGACCTTGCAGGATTTAAGATGAAAGACATCCAAGCTGCCCTTTCCCCTTTCTTGGCTCGGAACGTTGCTCAGAGTGTCTGAAGCAGCAGCAATTGGCTAGCTTACAGAAGCCTGAACTACAAAAGGCAGAGAAACATCTGTCACCACTGTATCCTTCTGTTTTTCTGGCAGCTGCATGACAGCAGAAGGTCTCAGCATTTGCTCTGGAAAACAGGTCACTAGTGCTGCAAATTCCTGGAAGACCTCGGACAAGACTGCAGATGCCCCGGGTCTGCTCCAGCCTGATTTCTGCTGATCTCTTAGATCTGAGAAGCCATCCTCTTGTCCCAGGGTCAGAGGGGCCGGGCGGCTGGGTATCAGCGCTCTTGCCCTCCTCTGTCTCTCCTGAGGACACACCCGATACGGCGTCCTCCCTGTGCCTCGCCCTGTGCACAGAGGTCTAGGAAACAGTGGTTCCCATAGTGCCCTCCAGCATCTGGTGACCAGAGCCCTCTCTGCATTAGTTCTGGGCACTGCTGCCTCCAGAGGGCATCCTTTTGGTCAGCTGTCAGTGTGAAGCAGGGCAGATGAGGGTGGGCGTGCCAATCGTATGGGGGAAGGGAGGAGCCCACTGTATTATAGCTGGGTCCAGTGCTCACTGGAGAGACCACAAGGTAGGGGCTGAGTAGGGCTGAGAGGTTTTCCCGTTCGTGTCTAATTCCCGACAGCAGTATCTGGTCATGAGAAGCCCCGATCAGTGTTCTAGAATGCCCTGTGCAGTCACCGGGGCTACTAGTTGATTTCTCCAAGACAACACTTGCGTGGCACCCTGGGGGTTAGCACTCCTGTTGTTTAAATAGGCCACCACCAGGCAGTGAAAGAACGGGCTACATCCTTCCACGTAACCCACAGAGGATATCACAACACAGGGCTGGTTCCTGGCATTTATGTGGCACGTTACGGTTCGTGGGGCACTTTCTTAGATGGCGTCTCATTCGATGACACAGCAGTCTTTTGCACAAGGCGTCACGCACATCATCGCCTTCCACGCTCCTACGGAGTGTCCCCTAGCAAGAGGCAGAGGACTAGGGCTCGAACATCCTCCGGGTCCCAATCGAGTCTCTCTCAGTTCTGCAAGGAGGAGGTGAGTCCTGATGCCGACATTTGGTCAGATTGGCAGCATTTTAACAACCCTGTAGCTGAGACCCAACAACTCCAGAGCCTTTGCAATTAATGTGCAGCCTGTGGCCAGCGGCACGAGCATGCCCTGGAAACTCATTAGGAAAACAGAATCTCAGATGCACCTAGACCTACTGCATGCGAGTCGGCCTTCAAGGAGACGCGGGGGGGACTCAGGGGGTGCCGCAGTTTGAGGAGCTCTGTGCTGGGCATCACGTGCCTTCCTCTCTCCGCTTTGGCTTACCTCTCTAGCCACGCCTTGGGAAGGAGCTCAGGTGGGGAGGGCTCAGAGAAAAGAAATTTCTTTCTGATTGCTTCCTGATTAACCGCAAGAAAAGCTGGCCTGTCTGTCCCCCTTCCCTTTCTGTGGAACAGATCTCTATTTTCTCCTTTTCTCACCGGCGCCCCCTGCTCAACACTCTAGCCAAGAGACACAGCTCCTCAGCTGACTCTAAATCTTCTCTCTGGCATTAATTTTGATAAGAGCATGAAGATGGAAGATGTGATTTCAGTTTGCCTTGATTTCTGAGAATCCTTAAGTCTGTTTAAAGTCCTCCCAATCTGAGCTGTGACAGAGTCGTGATTTCCTAAGGAAGGTCTGTGATGTTAAAATTTTTTCTCTCCCGTTTTTGAGACAGAGTCTCTCTTCGCCTCTCCAACGGGGTGCATGGCATGATTGACACACCCAATAACTGGTTGGTAAATTAGCATTTCTGCTTAGCCACAGGGCCAATGCAGCTTACGAGCACAAAGATTTCTTTTTTTTAAGAGGTAAAGCAAAGCATTATGATAGAAATTAAAAGCAAGGTTTCAACCACCTTCACTAATCAAGTTGGGATTACCCACCCTGCCCCCAGCTAACAGAGCAGCCACTGGAATTCTTTTGTGATTCTTTCTGGACACTTTTTATAGAAAGATAATAGACTGAAATCAAGGTGTTGATGTCTTTCTATGTATAACTAATCTCTTTCAATGATCTTTCGTTTTTTTTTTCCTACCTTGCCCTTTTAACCACCACTGATCTTGATTCCTAATGTGTGGTTTTCAGTACAATAGTTGAAGTGGAGCCAGACCAGCCCTATGTGGCTGGTAGAGCCAGTATTTTCTGCAGGTAAGCGGTAGCCATGGTGCACATTTGGGACAGCAGCTGGTACTACCGTTTGGGGACCCTTTTTCAGCCTACACGGTTGAAGGTAGCAGGAAAGGAGCATTTCTTCTTCTCTCCCAGTAATTCTTTATCAAGAAAGGACACGGTAAACTCACTTTTAGTCTTTTGTTAGAGGCAGCAGCCTACTCTTCCAATCAGTTTAAAGAAAGACAGACTCCTAGTGATAATTAAATACATTTAGGGCTACTTAACTGTTAAATACATCATTTACTGCGTATGTGCTATGCTCTGTGACTAGAAGCAGGCCATTATTTTACTCTCGCCTTTGGGACAAACTTGGGCCCCACTGAGGTTTCTAAACGTATTTGTTTCGGTCTGGATTTCTGGCTGGTCCATGGGCAGTTGGTTTAAGTCAACATTGACGATCAGAATCCTTTGCTCCAAATCCTTTTTACTAAGAGGGCCCGTGAGACTGGCTGTGTGACTCAATTCAAGCTCCATCATAGGCCCTTCCTCAAGGATTCCTGCTCTGATTTGCAAGTTGGTCTTTTAAAAAAGCCAGGCCAAATTCCCCCTGAACATTAAAAAAGCATGGTGCCCACACCTCCATCTATAACTTTATTGGGACATTATGGTGGAATCCCAGAGAGAAATTCCAGTCCAAGTCCAGACCTCCATTCCCAAACCTCTTTGCTCCTTGGATGCAAAGATGTTTTTAGTCCCCTTGGAATCTCTAAGGGCAACTTCAGAACCGGGTTGAAATCTTAAGCAGGTGGTCAATGGGACATGGCAGTTTTATCGGGGCATGTGTTTGGGGAGGATGGGGAGGAGGGAAGACTCCTCAACTTTCAATTTTTATTCACCTCTGGGACTGAAAAATGACAAGTTTCCAGTGTCTGTGTCAACCCAGCCAGCATTCTTCCCTGGGATTTTTTTTTTGACTAGGCCTGAGTTGGCCCAGCCCTTGACACAACCCACGGGGGATCTACACCTTGGGCGAACATGAGATGCGCTTATTGGCACAGATGAGTGCCAGGGGTCAGCACCCACAGCGTGACTCCTGGGGAGCCCTGGGGGGGGGCTTGCTTTATATTGAGGTAGGGAGGTGAGGTCAGGGTTACCGGCCTCTTTTTGAAAGGGACGTCATTCCAATGGGCTTCATATGAGAAAACAGAGTCAACAGAGTCCAGACAACTGCTTTGGTTTGGATCAGCACACTGCCATACTCAGACCCAAAGGAGGAAGTGTCTTGGATTAGAAAGGAAATGAGTAAGGAAGTCTTTGCCGTGAACATCTCCACGGAAGACATAAGCTACAGGAAGCAGCCAAGTCACCTGGCTTCAGGGACTTGCTGTCCTCTCACCCTGCAGAGCTGGGCTCCCCCCTGCCACTGGCCGTCTCTGCAAGATGCTGCCTGCTCCTCTGTCATCTAAAGGAGCTCCCGGGACTGAGGGACAGGAGGCGTTCGCCACCAAAAGAGAATTCTGCGCCTGAGCTCACTGGGAGAGCAGGTGCAGTCGCTGCGACAGCCAGGTCACCACTGGCTCCTCCCGCCGCCCTCGCGCCGCCGGCCACCATGGGCAGCCCCGGGGGTTGCCTACCTGTATCTCTGCTTCACCGACTGCTTCTCTGCGGACTTGCAGACGTGCCCCGCGTAGTACAACGGGAAGAACAGAAAGTTCCAGTTGGTGGCAAACCACGTGAGGGTGAAGGGCGCGTCGAACCTCCGGAAGGTCTGCTTGGCGAGCTGCGTGGAGCCGGCCCACGAGGCGCACACGCACAGCGCGACCGCCACGCCCCAGGAGACCTTCTTGAGCTGCGCCCGGGAGCACGTCCCGCAGCGGCGGCTCGCTCTCCCGCCGGCCTCCGCCCCGGCCGGCGCCTGGGCCTCCGCCGGGCCCGGGGAGTCCCGGGGGCGCTCCTCCCCTGGGGAAGACAAGGGCGTGGTTAGGTGGCCCCAGACCTGCACCTCGCCGGGCGCCCCGGGGACCCCACCCCGCAGCCCTTGTCACGTCGAGCCGCTGGTGGCGCGGGGAGATTGGGGGGCGCAGCTTCCCCGACAGCCATGGGATGCAAAACTGCAACAGAGGACGATTGCACGCGGCCTTCCCTCCTGCAGAACCTTGGCCTTCCAAGCGTGGTCCAGGGCACCCCGCCTCTGGCAGCAGCATCAGCATCCTCCCCCGCCTCCCCGAGGGGAGCTTGCTGAAAATGCAGACTCTAGGCCCCACCCCACAATCCTGAATTAGCATCTGCATTTCCGCAGGTGATCTGCAAGCTTTGGGAAACTCTCCTCCAGGGACACACAGAGAGGCCCCAATATTTTCACTCTCGCCTGTGTGGGCGCAGGTGTGCGGCCGCGCTACTGGGTGCTGGGCGGTGCTAGCATCCCCTGCAGCAGGAGGTCTTGACCTCTAAAGGGTGCCAGGACCTTAGCAGAAGCTCCTCCCTGGCCGATACTACAAGGCACAGAATGCCAAGACTCTCCTTGTATTTTGCATGTACAGCGAAAAATGGACTCCCCAGCCCCTCTTATTTTTTTCTATCTGCTTTAACTGGCTTCCTGCTGACGGCCTCCAGTCCCACTTCCAAGCTTTACTTAAAAACCACAACCTCTGGCAGCTGGTGTGTGAAGGGCCACAGACTCCCCCATTCTGGAGCTGTGTGATTTCTGGAAACCGGGCTGCAGCCCAAAGCCTGTTCCCGCAGCCCATGAGAAGGTGAAGGGAGTTATTGTCCACTGTTTGCTTTTCATTCATGGCTGTGTGCCTGTCGGTCAGCTGGAAGTTTACACGGAGCTGCGGCTGGTGTCTGGTTAGCTTTTGTCAGGTGTGACTAGGGGCAGATGCAGATTTCCAGAAGGCAGCGTGCTTGGTGCTTGCCTTTGATATGTCCTGCCTGGAACTTCGCTGAATCGGGGGACACAAGTACCAAGAGATCATCTTCACTATAGAGGTCCAAGAAATGAGTATGGAATCTATCGGTGTCAAGTGTACTCTCTATAAAGATTGTTTAAACTTAACAGTAATTGAAATAACTTTAATAACGTTTAACTGTGTTTGGTATGTCATACTTTCTGAAACATTATAATTCTGAGAAGCAAAATCTTGATTCAATGTAACCTATTATGCAGGTGTTAGCTAATACTATCATTAACTGCCAGCCCTGCGTGTATCTGTTTGAGCCAAAGGTAAATCTAAGTGTTGCATGGCTAGTCAAGGAGAGATGAGGTACTTCATTGGCCTGAATTCTGTTTGACACCATGTCTATTATGCTTCATTACCTGCTTTATTAATAATTAATCGCCCTCCTTCTCTTACTTCGCATGTGTGTACATAACCTAGTTGGAAAGCTCTTGGAAGACCAAATGTTTGGCCACCCTCTGAGCTTCTGACAAGTTGTCTGTTCTGCCTGGGCTGCAGGGCAGGAAGATGCAGAGAGCAAAAGGGAAGGCAGACTCCCCTCCTTTTGCTTTCTGCCCTTCCCCGGGGACTACTTGCCTTTGCTCACAGTGAATTCCCACAACGTGAGGCAAATCTAGACAGAAGCACGCACATTTCAATTTACACACGGATTACCTGCCATTTTGAATTAGCATCTGCAGCCTTTCGTTATCGGGATAATTTGCAAGGTGTGCTGGAGGTTAAGGAGATTTGTCACTATCAGTATCACTGTCAAAAACTCATCCTGAAAAGATGATTGTGGAGATGAAAAAAAAAAGTCCACATAAAAATAAAATGCAGTTTCACTATAATAACTCCCAACATAAGAATGGACTCCAAAGGAGGTTGAATAAATTCAGGCTTCCAGCATGTTTCTTCATTTAATCTTTTCATTATGGCAAATTAAGCTTTAAAATTTAGAGGACTAAGCAATGACGCTGCAGAGCTTTAGCAATGAAGGAGAAAATCATGTAATTTTGTATTGCTAAATTGTTTCTATGGATTTGGATTAAAGAAGTTATTCTCCAACTTTGTAGCCTCTCTGGATCCTCTAACGAAGGGAACATAAACAACACACAAACAAAATGACACTCAAAACTGAACTCAGTACTATATTATTTAAAAATAACCACATATAAGATAGAGCAACATTTTCCAAAATCTAATTCAGTTTAGGCATAATAAGAAAAAAGGATTCCATGGTCAGATAAGTTTGGAAAATGCTAATTAGAACAGATTCCTTTGCTGCAGGAATGTTCAGGGACGAAAGACATTTCAAATTTCCAGGAGGCCACTATAGAATGCATGCTTCCCTTATTATTTAAATGTGTAACACCTGTGGTAGGGACTAGTGTACCCTGGAACGACTTTGGGAAACATTGGAATAGACCCATAAAGAATAATAGACAACCAAACCTAATTCATTGCAAACCTTTCACTGTACTGACTGAGCCTCTTACAATAAAACCACATCAGTTTTGTTACTTCACTCAATGTTTCCAGATGCATCCTATCCCACAGAAATGAAAAATATTCTTTATAAATACATTGCAAAAATACTGAATAGCAAAAAGAGAAGGCAATCAATAATAATCTTAACACCCAGAGATGTCACTGTTGACATTTTGCTGCCGCATTTTTTCTACTCTTTTGTGTGTGTGCAACATACATACACAAAGCTCTCAAAAGAAGATGCCCCCCCCCCAGCGTGGACACACAAACCCACTCTCATACTTACATAGCAAAACTGGGATCATATTGTGTTTTCATCCTTCATTTATTTGACCTTATACATAGCGGCATGGACTTTATAAATCACACAGGGCTATGCGCAGTGCAATGCATCCTAGGAGCATTTCAATTGGCCAGGAAATCACTGCGAAGCATTTGCCCGGTGCCAAGAGCTTTGGGTGGTCTATAAATAAATGTAAAGCATGATTACAGTTCTTCAGGAACTGACAGTCTATTTGAAAGTGACAAAACAGACCATGAAAGAATTTACAGAAGAGTTACATGCAAAATGGAGAGATTCTGACTATGTAGCAGCAATTCTGCAGACAGCGTGGCCGGTGTGAGCTGGGGTAACAGTAACAAGAATCAGAAAAGGCTGAGGCTTGGTGCAGGCCTTGGAGGGTAGAAAGGCTGAGTAAAATGAGGAGCAAAGTTCAGGGTCAGTAATACACGTGATCTACCCCAGGGGCAGTGAGGATGATGGTGAGATCTGAAATCTGCTGCCACCTCACCCCTCTGTGACAACACCCAATCTTGCTTTGCTGAGGCATGACAGCAGAAGAAACTGCCAGGTTTGCCCAAGGGATTGGAGCAAATTCAGATGTCAAGTGACCCTACTTTATTAAGGAAGTGCAAGCTCCAATGTCCGTAACAGAGGGATAGAATTAGTTAAAGAATAAATGTGGAGGACACACTGAATTTGGTTAGCAGATGCATTTATTCTCCACTACTTGAAATGCAAAAAATGCAACCTACACTCTGAACCATTCTCAGGGTTATTTTCAATTTATGCACAGATAGGCTTCAGATGGAAAGAACTACAACAAAGAGGGCAGTATCCGTTCTCGGAAGCCTGTCAGATCTTCAAGTGAGAAAACTTTCCTTTACTTTTCCCCCTCCTAAATTGCAAGTCAAGCATTGCCTTTGTTTGATTCTACTCCTTTATCGCAGTTGAAAGAGGCAGTGCAGATTGCCTCGGAAGAAATCAATGCCGAATATAGCCCCAAGCTATTTCCTGCCCTGGTTCATCTAACCATTAGTATAGGACTAGAAATACTATCTATGTCATTCTAACCCTCACTCCCCAACACCTCTTCCCCCGATAACAACCCCTCTGTTTATGATCTTCTTGTGCCTTAAATTCTAATCTTTAGCCAGAAGTTCTGGGAGCAAGCAAAGTAGATTATACACCCTGGCCCAATGCTTCTGCTGACAGATGTTGTAATTGTGGATTCAATCATCTCCTGGTATTTGTGTCACCTCTGAATGCTTTGTTTATGCTACTTAATTAACCCATAGCTGCTGGAGAACAGGTGGGCTCATGCCAGTTCTGTTGCCAGAGGTGCTTCTGTTGAGCATTTGGAGAAAGTGCGTGTGTGTGTGTGTGTGTGTGTGTATGCACGCGTGTGTGTGTGTGTGTGCAGGAGTGTTCTCTTGGGCACCTTGGCTATGTCATAGTGAGACATAACCATGCCAGTGTGTAAGCTTCCAATCTAAGCTGTGTCTCAGAGTCATGAAGGCTGTCAA
Organism: Lemur catta; assembly: GCF_020740605.2. Lineage (NCBI taxonomy): Eukaryota > Metazoa > Chordata > Mammalia > Primates > Lemuridae > Lemur > Lemur catta. The sequence goes on along the minus strand of NC_059152.1, from coordinate 8,211,299 downwards.
AGCAATTTACTAAAGCTACACGTCAGTCCTACCACCTGCAAAGTCACACTTCCTGCTTGTCTCCTACCTACCAGGGATTTGTAAAGGAGTCACACTCTTTGGTCAGACAGAAGTAGTACCTAGAGGCAATGTCTGCTCAGCAGAAGGAGACTCTAGGTCATAACAGGTGAGTTGGAGGTCTTGCTTAGCTGTCAACTGATTTGGCAACTCCTTCTCCCATGAGCTATCCACTGCTTTCCCCTGAGAAAATGATAAATTGGGTAATTTTTATGTTTGTTTAGTGAAAGTTACTTCTACGATGAAAAGCAAGAAAGATTGGAAATCATTTGCTCTCATCTAATAAAATGACTCTCTGGAACTTCCAAGAGAACAGAACACTACTGTTTCTTCTATGAGGTTCCCTAAGAATAAGTAGACCCTTGTTGACTCCCTCGATGGAAAAGTCTCCAGGGGGTTTGCACCTACAAGGTGCCAGAGTCCTTTCTGAGAATAACTGATCCAAGAACTGGAATAGAAGACAACAGTTGGCTGGCATAAGCCAAGCCTCCTGCAAGCAAACGAGATACCATTGCACCATCAATGGGAAGAGATGCTGCTCCATTGACATGTACATCAATAAAATCTACAGTTATTTATTTTTTTACAGCTCTATTGAGACATAGTTTTCATACCATAAAATTCAGTCATTTTAGGTGCACAATTCAGTGGTCCTTAGCAAATGTGTAGAATTGTGAAACCGTTACCATGATATAGTTTGAGAACAATTCTATCATCCCAAATGAGTTCTTGTGCCCACACGCAGTCTCTCCCTCTTCCCAGCCTCAACCCTAGGCAACTACCAATCAGGTTTCTGTCTGTATAAAACTTTGCTTATTCTGGACATTTCACATAAATATGGCAGAGTTTCACGTCTGACTCCTTTCATTTAACATAATGTCTTTGGGTTTTATACATATTGTAGCAAGTGTCAGCAATACATTCTTCTTATGCCTGAATAAAAAAATATATTCCATGGATATACCAAATTTAGTGTATCTATTCATCTATTGATGGACAGGTGGATTGCTCCCAGTTTTGGGCTACTGTGGATAATGCTGCTGTGAACATTCACGTGTAATTTTTGTGTGGATATATGTTTCTATTTCTCTTGGGTGGAGCAGTTATGTTTTTAGGCTACTCATCCAACAAATCTTTATTGACAGAGCTACTGTGGGGCACAGAGCAGACAGAATCTTCCCCTGGTGGAGCTTGCTTAGTCCAAGTGGCAGCACTTAGAGTGCCCACATCTTAGAGGCTTAAATGCCTCTAATTCCACCCAAGCAGGACATAGTTGAGAGCTGCTCTGGGGACTAGACTTCTGCTCCAGCCTCCCCTTTTTGCTAGACTGCCCAGAGAAAGACAGGGCCTGATAAACAATTTCCCATTTATTGATTACTGATGGATATACCAGCCCAGGGCCTGAAACTAAATAGCTTTTACAAAACGAGGAGCTTGCAAAACAAGGAGCTTTTGTTTATGCCCGCTGGCAAGCGTAACTTATCTTCCAGAAAACGTAATTCAGAAAATGTAATCGCATCTACTCGTTAAATACTTGCTCCGTGAATTTATGTGTGACTTTTTTGGTAAGCAGTGGTGTAGAGGAAAGGGAAGGAAGAGACTTGCAGAAAAGGCTGTCACACACGTAAAGCCACTTCATGCTCCAGGAGTCCCAGAGCAATCCTCAATTCACATATCCCAACTCGTTATGCCACCTGCGCTCGCCAGACGATCTGTGTGGATCCCTGACTTTGGGTCAGAAAATACTCCCACTGTTCACACATGGCTGAGTCCACAGCTCTGCTCCTGACTAGCACAGGTCCCAGGGAAAGCACGGGATCTAGGGATAATTGAACTTGAATGTCGGCCCTAGGTAAAGGAGACAGAGAGGGTATAGGCAATTAAACAAGTGGTGGTTAAACACCCAGCATTTTGGGAGCTGTCATACATCTTTTTATACCTGTCACGACGGTGCCAGTCAATATGATTATTCCTCTTTTGTAGACTGCACAGCTGAGGCTCTGAGAGTTACTCTCCCAAGGAGACAGACCAGTGATGGCTGAGATGCAGCCTTAATGCGGGTCTGTCTGACTCCAAAGCATCAATGGGAGTGGATGGTGTTCTCATTCTTCCCTTTGAAAGCTGATCGGGGCCATGGTGCTGAACACCTCCGTTGGAACTGCCCGTCACTAGAAAGGGACTTCAGGTTTGCAGAGGATAGACCCCATTTTTTAACATGGAAAAGGCTGAGTGTGTATAGGACTCTGGGCTGGGATTTGCTGTCCTGGATGGAGGGCATCGCGGACTGAATGATTGTGTTCTCTCCAAATTCATATGTTGAAGCCCTAACACCCAGTGTGGCTGTATTTGGAGATGGGGCCTCTAAGGAGGTAATTAAAGTTAAATGAGGTTTTAAGGGTGGGGCTCTAATCTGATAGGATTAGCGTCCTTATAAGACGACACCAGGGAACTCACTCGGTCTTTATCTAACATACACATACAGAGAGGAGGCCGCGTGAGGACACAGAAGGCTGCTGTCCACAAACTAGGAAGAGAACCCTCATCGGAAACTGAATTGTCCAGCATGCTGATCTTGAACTTCCGGCCTCCAGAACTATGATAAACAAATTTCTTTTTTTCAAGCTGTCTAGTCTATGGTGTTTTGTTACGGCAGCCCGAGCTGACTAGTACAAAGGGGATTATAGCAGAGACTGTGCTGTACTTTGCGAAGGTAGAAGGCATGAATCGGGAGCTACCACTCTGTAGGATGTGAATGACCAGATGCAGATGGTAGAATATTGATTGTGATAACCTAGTAGGAGAAGAAATAACTTCATCGGATTAGACATATTAGGTGCTATCTCATATTTGTTTGCCTCCTGTGAATTGCTTAAACCTTCGTTGTAAAGTGATTCCTGGAGGCAGTGTGCAGAGACAAAAGAAAACATGGCATCTGTGAAATCATTTATAAAAAAAAAAAATGAGTGTTTAGCACTAGGAAATTATTTCTTTTGTTGGGATAGAGAATTGGGAGGTGAAGGAAGATTGCTTTTTGGGGGTGGAGTGGGGTGGTGGGAGGCTTCGCCGGGAGCATCCTGAAGTTCTACTCTGAAGCAGTCTGCGAGCTGGTGTGAGTCAGGCTCCCCCGAGCCTCTGTCCCCTACCATCACCGCCATCTCACCAATCAGACATTTTTTTTTTTTTTTTTTTTTTGAAACAGAGTCTCACTCTGTTGCTCAGGCTAGAGGGGTCAGCCTAGCTCACAGCAACCTCAAACTCCTGGGCTCAAGCGATCCTCCTGCCTCAGCCTCCCGAGTAGCTGGGATTACAGGCATGCACCACCATGCCCGGCTAATTTTTTCTATATATTTTTAGTGTCCAGCTAATTTCTTTCTATTTTTAGTAGGGATGGGGTCTTGCTCTTGCTCAGGCTGGTCTCGAACTCCTGACCTCCAGCGATCCGACTGCCTCGGCCTCCCAGAGTGCTAGGATGACAGGCGTGAGCCACCGCGCCCGGCCCCATACTGGCATTTCCACCTTACTCCCATTTCCTTAGAGATCCCCAGAGTAGCTTTCCAATGTCCAAATAACACCACCTCATGCAGCGGATTTAAGACAATCCTGGAACGCACGTGGCCTAAGGTGAATCACGGCTCTTGGGAAAGCGACTGAGGATGGATAAGCTCTAAACAATGCGGTTTGCGCCTCGGGGGAAGAGTCAACGCCTACTGCTGTGTTTCAGTACTTGGTCTGCAAACATCTGAGCTCGAGGGGATCAGTTTTAATCCGCGTGCCCTGCTAGTCGTGGCCTGTGCAGCCTACTGGAATTTCACCATTTTTGTGACAGGGGCACATGGCACCTCTACACACACAGCAGGCGCTCATGGATTGTAGACCTGGTGATACTGTGGTGCTGCTAGTGACCCTGACGCAAACCCAAACAAACGTGTACACTCCTCTTTTCTGATGCTTTTCCTTGCCAGGTGGTTTCCTTGCCAGGTGGTTAGCGTGTCCACATCCCTCGACTTGTACGTCATGGAGTGGAGTTCAGGCTGTTGGAACTCACAGGGCAAACCACGGTTTTATAAGAGGGCAGGCTACATGCAGGGCGGCCGCCCCAGGCAAAGAGGCTGCAGTCGAGGACTTTTTAGGAAGGGGGCCCACTGGTCCCTTCTCCATGGAGGGGCTGGCCCAGCAAACTCATCATGGCAGCTCTGGGCAGCTGCCAGGTGAGGACGACACCTCTGGTCCTCTCATCAGAAGATGCATGTGTGTTTTTGTTGGACAGAGTATTAGATGAAAATGAGCAGAAGAATAGAGCAAAATTAAAACACTGTTTTCGAAAACATACCTTCAGTCCTCAGCGGAGTCACTGAGCATCAATAAGGCAGGAATGAACTTGCTCAGTCAGGGACCCACGTGTTCAACATGACCTCCCGGCTTAATCTCCTGCCCAGGGATAAGCATTTCTGCTCCACTGAAGGATGAGGTGGCTGAGATCATTCCTGAGCACCGAGGCTTTGACACAAAAACAGCTGGGGCCAGCCGCGGGCAGAGCTGGGAAGTTACCCAGCTTCTCTTTGAGGTCTTTCTGTTCTTTTTGTGCTATCTGCTAATCTGGGGGCCCAGTCTCAGGTGCGGTAGCTTCTTGCTGCTGAAGACTCATGGGGCAAGTTGTATTCATGTGTCTGGCCGTTCCACGCCTGCTCAAATACCAACACCCCCACCCCCGAAAGTGTGCGCATGGTGTGCACACATTCTCTGTCTCTGGCTACAGCTAGTGAAGAGTTTTAATCAGATAGGCCAATCTCTGCTAACCAGGTGGCTATTTAATAGACCCATAGGATGTTCCTGCTGAAAGAGCCAAGGGAGGTTCTATTCTGGTCCCTCTTCTTTGCAGCAGGAGAAGCCCAGGCTCCAAGAGGTGCGGCCACATGCCCCATATATTAATTAGCTAGTGGGGGAGCAGAAGATAAAACTTGATTGTCCTGACACCTCACCCATTGTTCTTCCCTCTAGACCCTTCTCCCGAGCTACGAGATGTCTTAACCCGTGGAAACGTATCAGTTGCCAAAAAGGCTTTTAAGAATTAAATCTCTTCTTGGCTCTCCCAGTAGAGCTATTCTGAACCCTTCCCCACCTCTTTGAACCTTCAATCCCCATCCATCATTCTCAGCAGACGCTGCCACTTCCTACTTTACAAAGAAGTTCAAAGTCACCAGCGCAGGTCTCTCAGCTTCCTGCCTCCTCCACATCTTTGCATTTCTCTGTGTCTTTGCTCAGCATCTCCTTTCCGGCTCCTTTTCGAGGCTCATCACTCCCGTTCTCATCTTGTGCTTCCCCCCAGGGCCCACTGTCTCCTCTTGGCCGTTGCTGTGTCAATAACCTTTCTCTCAGGCAACCTCAGATCCAGTCCCTTTCTTCCGGTTTATAGAAACGCTTGGTTCTCTCAAAAGTTCCCCCTTAAGCTAGCATAACTCAGACCTCTCTCACTGTCAAACACTTTTTAAAAATATTATTATTATTATTGTTAAATCTGCCAAATGTTCTCCAGGATGTCAAACACTTTAGCCAAGTATCCTGCAATGGCTCCCCACCCCCAAACACTCCCCCTTTGCAATCCGGCCTGCAGACCAGCACCCGCTGAAAATTGTTTTTGCAAAATCGCCTTCTCTTTTTGCAAATGCTGAGGTTGCATTTGACACATCACTCTCCGTCTTTCTTCTTATCTGCCCATAATTTCCATGGTGCCATGTTATCTGGGTTCTCTGGTCCAAGCAGTCCAGACTTCTCTCCTGCCTCCCTCATCCCCCAAACGGGTGTGGCCACCAGGATTCTGCACTTGCCCGTTCATTCCCAAGTCACCTGATTTGTCCCTCAGGCTTCGCCACCTCTGTCTGCCACCCCCTTGCTCGCTGCACAGCTGCATCTGCAGGCACTGCCACGGCCTCAAGCTCACCACGTGGAAGTTTGAGACTCCCCCATCTCGCCCTCCCAAATGTGTTTCCTGTCTTAACTTTTTCTTTTCTTTGCTCCCTTTCCAGCTCTCCTACTTTACACCATGTTAATTCCTCCTCTGTCCCATCCTTGTCCTCACTGTCACGTGGTGTAGTGGTTAGAACATGGGCACACCACGTGGCTGCTGTCTCACTGAGTGCGCTACCTGACTGCCCTGCATGCACGTCCTCACCTGCACAGTGGGAACACCACTGGGGCCTACTGCACGGGGCTGTCAGCGAACAATTCAGGCTCGGACCGCTGCAGTCCCTTCCCAGCGTGTCTCCTTGTCTGCAGCGGACACTTACCAGCAGGACTTTTGAGCTTGATTTCACTGTACCTCTTCAATAGGACACGTCCATGAGCGCACACACACACACACACACACACACATATGAAATAAAAGTGCCTCAGATCAACTCTGACTCTTACGACATGTGATAGACTTTGGCAGTTTTTATTCTATTCTAAAAAAAAGATTGCATAGCCCGGGTTGAGCACCACTGCTATACACGACGGTCTTAGTTTCTCAGACTCAGATGGTGTTTTCTTCCCTTCTCTGGCTCCCTGTGGTCCAGCCCCACCCCACTTCTTTAGATGACCCAGGCTCTGGCTCCAGCAGATGCTTACAGGTCTCCAGGTGCCACCCCTCCCTAGCTTGCACCCTTGTCTGGGGCTCCCTGTGCCAGGAACACCATGTTCTTAGCTCCCACCTCTGCCAGCGGAGGGCAAGGACAACATCCTCTGCCATGTCTCCCCATCCAAGCTCCCAGGAAAAGTGGTTCCAATGAATGTACAGTCATCATCTGCAGCTGGGTGAGGAGAAGAATTCTGAAGCCACATCCGGACTCAGCAGGAACGAATGTCCTGCTAAATTGTGTCATTTTGGCAAAGAAGGGAGTAACGGTGCCAAGCAAGAGTGCTACATAGTGGCCACCTGTGCTCTGGCCGGAAGTGAGCTTGCCCTCTGCCAAAATGCAGCATTTATGTTATGTTCCTTCTATGGAATTTAAAAAAATTACATTTCAACATGTAATCTTTATTTGTGTGCATTTCTGACGTTGCTCACTTGTTTGGAAGCTCTTTTGGATCAAGGATTGTATTTTTCTCCTCTTAGAAGCCCCCAAAACATCTGGTTAATTCTCTTGCACATATTAGGGAATATGTTTGATGACTACATGAATGACTTTTGTCATGAAAGTTTCAGGCATAGGGCCAGCCAACCAGGTAAACATTTCAGGATGGGGGTACACGTTGGCAGTATACTTCTCAAGAATCTTCTCAGATAGGGCCAGCATGGCTGGGTCTTCACATATACAATACTTGAGCAGTCCAAGGTAAGTCTTACTCTGTGAATGGAAACACAGCAGGCAGATGTGCTTTGGGGGCAGCTGAGACTGCCTGATTTCCTAAAACAGAGGCACTAAGAGTCTGGCCAAGAGCCAAGGGTCCTGTGAGCCACATTGCAATGGGAGCTTTAGGGAACATTTACTGAGCACCTACAAAGTGCCACGAGCTGATGGAATTGTCTCCTATTCGAACAAATGAAGCTATGCAAAGGTCTTGCCATATTTGGAGCTGGGCAGATACGGATGTGAAACCAGGGACGCTTGCTTGCTAACTCCACGACCTTGTGCGAATGACTTTCTGAGCCCTCAGTTTCCTTATCTGTAAAGTGGGGTAACAGTGCCCTTGCTTTGGGAAGAATAGAGATAATAGGACCTTCTGTCTCAGCACAGTACCTGCGACATGGTGGGCAATCATTAGTGAAAATTACTATTTTCATTATTCAGAAGGACATGTCATCATCCCTACTTTTATAGGAGAGAACTGATTCCCAGAGAGCGTTAATCATCAGCCAAAAACCCCTTGGCCCATGTGACAGGCGGGTGCCCAAGCCAGCCCGTCCCCCTCCGAAGCCCTTACTCTTCCCACGGCACTGCTCACTGCTGGCCTCTGGGGGGGATTCATCCTTCTGTTCTCAGCTATTAATCCCTCTTGAATGTAATTTTATTGAACATAAATTAGCTTATTGCGAATATAGATGGTCCCAGTAAATATGACTCTATTTGAGATGTGCTACTGATTCAGCATCTGCTTCTGAGGGTAAAGCCAACAAAAGGCTATGAGAACACAAGACATGTTGTCCGACGTGACAGACACCACCAAGCTGACCAGAAATCACTTTTCAAGTCTCAGCCCCCACGTGAGGCCCAGTCCCACTGTCCTCGGGCTCGGGGCCCAGCCTGTACAGACACGGTTCTCCCCACTGGAGACAGCCTCGTCTCGACTCTGTGCCTGAGAGTTTTTCTCACATCCCCCCAAGCCTCGGTTGTGACGCCGCTGTCTCCGAAGGCCTCCCCCTCAGAAGGCCTCCCCCTCAGGAACACCTCTCCTCAGATTGCTCAGTGTTCAGTGTCCCCGAAATACTTTGTTCTCAGCTCTGCGCCAGAACTTACTACCCTGCGTTTGACAATTTATCTAGCTGTGTGTGTGTCTCTCTCTCTAGACTGAAACTTCCTTGTGACAATGGGGCTAGCTCTGTCCATGTTTGCATTTCCAGGGTCTTGCTACGTTGTCCCGGGATGCACAGGCGGGTCAGAGGAAGTATTTGTTGAGTAAATGAAGTCACCTTGTCCATCTTCCTGTGTTTGAGTTCAACCAAGCACTGCCTTTTCTATTTTGGTTTTATATGTACCACATGCCAGTGTCTTCTTGCCTTTCCTTAGATGACACACTCCACAAGCTAATAAATATTCCCTGCCGGCTGCATTCCGTCCCTGTAGCCTGTCTACCATCCACACCAGAAATAGCCACAGGATGGGGACCACCTCGCCCTGCACATTCAAGGCAAAACACAATGATTCAACACTTCCAAAACAGGCACACAAGATGCAAATGGTTTAAAAAAAAAAAATAGACCAAAAGCCAAACTGAATAAAAACACCAAGGGAAAAAAACCAGGCAGAGATATATGTGAGCCCAGGCATCGCAAAAGCAGGTTTTGCCAAACCCCGACAGGCAGACTTTTGCTGATATACATGTACCTGTCCCATGCAACCCGGAAATGGGGGCTTGCTAGAAATTGCCACCTACCTCTGCCTCACTACATTTCCCGACAGTCTGCTGAGGCAGGTTGTTACTTTTCTTTTACGTTTGAGGAAACTGAGGCTCAGGATTCAGGATGTACACAAATCAAACTGTATGAGGGGCAGAGCCCCTTCTTGATCTGCAATCTGCCCAATTCTTAGTTCCGTGCACATTTCCATTAACCACAGACATTTTGGAGGAAATGCTGGTTAAAAAACCAAGCCCATGGTAAGGCAGTTGCCTGTGTCAGCGAGCACGGGAGACTCAATGCTCACTTGGCGGCAGCCCTGAACTCACTGGGGAGGGGGCCGGATAGTCATTTTCACTCCCTGAAGGCAACCTCCAGGCTTGGCCACAGGAAAGTCCCCACACCTGGCATGCCACTCACTGCCTCCTGCAGCACTCTGAGGCCACAGCGCCCAGCTCGGACAGCCTCACCATCCGTGTGCAGCTCAGACCTCTCCTGCCTAAGGTGGGCTGGCGCTGCCCCAGGGAGTCACCTGCTGCTGGAGAGCAGAGCCAGCCTCCCTTAGCAGGTGGGGTGGGTGACTTCCCATGAGGACCTCATGGGTGAGCTAGACTCTCACTCCCAGCTTCCCCAACAAAAATAAATATCCAACCCCTTCCCCTTCCCAACCCACATCTGGGTAAAGTCTGGGAGAAGCCTTAGAAACACAAACGCCCCTGGAAGAGGCTGTACTTGCACTAAACTCAAGTGTACATGACTGATGCCAAGTCTTTCCTGAGACTGGGATGGGGGAGGGAAGGAACAGCCACCAGAAGAAAAAGAAAATCAGCCTCCTAAAGATAGAAAATGATGAGAAATAGGTAAGCAGCTGCAGGTCAGTGCAAAGCAATGTTCTAGAATAAGCATGGGTTTTGGCTCAGACAGTGCAGGTATTCCATTCCTGCCTCACCAACTGCCAACTGTGGGTCTTCGACAAATCAATCCACCTTCCTGGGCTTCACGGTCCTCATCCGTAGGATGGTGGCCACAGCACCAGAGTGGCTATGTGCAGGCCTTGGTGGATGGGGTGAGCGCAGAGAAGACAACTACCAAGCCAGCCCCTGTCTTGCCCTCACTGCTTCTGAGACTTATGGTAACAAATAGGAACTCACGAGTGGGATGCGGGGTCCTCAGAAGCCCATAGAGATCCTGGCTCCAGGGAGATGGCGGAAGCCAGGGTGCCCCTCACTCACTGCTTGCACGAATGCGCTGTTGGCTCAGGACAAGTAAGGGTCCCCATGGTAGCTCCGGGGACTGAGGGGTGGTCTGCCTTTCTCACCTGGCCAGGGTCACCAGCTCCTGGGAGAAGTAGTCCTTCCACCTCCGCCTCCTGGGAGGAGGAGCTAAGGACTGGGACTGGTCTCTCTGCCCACCTCTGCGTTGCAAAGCAAGGTCCCCTTCCACCAGCAGAATGACAGTGTGTCTGAGTAAGGCACAGCTCTCCTCTGTGGGCTCCTTCTCCTGACCCCCGGCTCTTGTCCCCTGGGTGGGGGCGGTTCCATGCAGTAGGGGCGACAGGGAGGAGGAGGATATTCGGGGTGGGGGGGCTCTCACAGCCCCTCCCACCCCTCTCAAGGGCCTGGGAAAGAACATGTTTACAGATTGGGGGTGGCTCTTCCCTCACCTGTGTGCCCCGCCCATTCCCACGGAGCAGGGCAGTCCCTTGGCTGGTGGCGGGGGAGGGCTTGGAACGGGCTCCTTAGCCTGCTGTAGCCCTGTCCCGCCTCCACCGGCGTGGGCAGCACCTCTGGTCTGCCTGGGGGTGAGCTGGGGGGCTGCTCCGAACCCAGGCGACTCAGATGTGTGTGTGTGTGTGTGTGTGTGTGTGTGTGTGTGTGTTTGGGGGAGGGGACACTGGTTAGCGGCTGGGCGACCCCCTCGTACCCCGCAGACAGGAGCCTCAGGTCAGGCCTGGGAGGGGGTGAGGGTGCAGCTGCTGCCAGATCTCGGGGAGCTGCAGCGTCTCACTCGGGCTCGGGGGCTGTCCCCCCTCGGGAGCAAGTCCCCCCACGCAGCCAGGGGCACGCTGCACTGCAGAGTCGCGTGCGGGGGGAGCGGCCACCCCAGCCCCAGCGCCCCGCAGCCAGGCAGCCCGCCCAGGGGTGGCGGCATCCCCGCGCGGAGGGTGCGGGGACTCCCGGGTCAGGCCCCCCGGGCACCCCAGGGCGAGGCGGCCGCGCGCGTTACCTTCCACTTTGGTGAGGGTCAGGACCGGACTGTTGCAGGCGCTGAGCGGGGCCACCCGGGCCGAGTGCTTCTTCATGGTGAGCCGGCCGCCTGCAGGAGCGCTGTCGCCGATCGCCTACATCCTGGGGCCGGCTGGAGCGCGCCTCTCCGGGGCCCTCCTCCGCGGGGAAGCGAGGGCAGCTCGCCCCGCTCCGTCCCGGCCTCCCGGGCTGCCCGCCGGCTCCGGTCTCCGCGAGGCTCACTGCGGCGGCCGCCCCGCCGCGCGCATCCTCCCCGGCCGCGCAGCCACTCCACACACGCGCGCACAGCCTCCTACTTGGAGGTTGCTGCAAACTCCAACGTCACGTCCAAGTGCACTCCCCGCTCCCACCCCGCGGCTCACCTGCTCCGCCCCGCGCGCTGGGACGCCCAGCCCCGCAGCCCGGGTCCCTCCCTCCCTTCCTGCCAGCCCGGTCCCCACTGCAGCCTGGGGCGCCACCTCCCCGACCAGCCCTTGAAGGAGACCAGCTGGCTCCCGGGGAGACCCTGAGAGCTAAGCCCCAGTGTCGCACAAGTTTAAAAAGAGAGGTGCTTGACGTTGGATTAAGAGTGGATTCCTCCCTGCACGAAGTCCTGAATTGTTTGGCAGGGAGGGTTGGAAGGAAGCGACGTTTCCCAAAGCTCGCATTCACGTCTTGAAGTCTAGAGGTATATTATTTTGTCCGGTCCTTGTGGAGAGCTCTTTTGGGGGGAACAGAATGCAAGGTTCGCACAAACAAAGCAGCCACAGGAAAGCAAAGGCTTGAGGTCATTTTTACTGCCGTCCCACCTCCTCAGTCCGGAGAGTCCCAGTTTACGTGGGAAGCAAGACAGCTCCGTTTCTGACCCGGCTTTCAGGTTCTCGCTGCAACTGCAGGTGTGGCATTTGCCTGCGCAAGCACCAGCCCCACGGGGCCCACTAAGACCCAGTGGTAAGCTACTGGCCAATGGCACTTGTGACAAAGCAATGACATACCTATTGTATCAATCGCCGGTGCCATCCCTGAGTGACCGCCTAGTCCAGAGGGGTGTTTATCCCACGACAGTGAGTCTCCAAAGGTGCCCTGCCATGGTCCCTGCAGGTGGGATGCGCAGGGCTCATGCAGCCCCAGAGCCCCAAGGACTTTACGGAGGTCTCATTCGCACATGCCCAATCATCAGTTTTGGTCCTAGCTTCCACCGGCAATCTGAAGGATCCGTTCAGATTCAAGGTGAGTTTTGTTCTTACTGTTGGTTAAGTCCTTACCCAGAGTTTCAGAACCTTCAACGCTACCTGGTTTCCTGTCTTAAAGTTGATATCCATTGTATGATGTCATTCTGATCCCCCATAGGGCAACTCAGTAGAATACCGCAGGTGGAGGGTGAACTTAAGAGTAATAGGGTTTCCCTAGCTGGGCACCTCCCAGCTGTTTCTGGTGACATCCACCTGCACAGCCTCAGGTCTCCAGCAGAAGTGGCCCCTAGAAGTTGGGTTCTTTTTATCACTTGCCCTCTTGAACAACCAGGATGAATAGAATGCCCCTGGGTCCCCAAAAGGTCAGGGTTTCTCAGGGTTGGTTCGCCTTCACTACATTCAAGGAAAGGTGGTATTAATATATTTAGGGTCCCTGCAGAGCCATCTGGTGGACCACATCATATGCCTCTTGCGGGGAACTTGTCTCAAGACTCCTAGTGACAACACTATGATAAGCCAATAAGCTGTTTCCTTCTTTGGAAAAATTAAACACAATAAACTTAACACAAAACTGTTACATATTGTATATTAAAGAGAACCTTTAATATTACAAAATTGTACTTCTGTGTGTTGTTTCAAGCTCATCAATAAACATTAATTACATACAAAATAACTAAAACAAATATCATGTAATAACAGGACTCATTTGTGAGCGCTTACGTGTCAGATACTGTTAAGTGTTTTACATAAATCATTTCCTTTTCTACTCACAGGAGCTCTGTCAGGTTGTTGTTACCTTGTTTTATAGATGGAGAAACTGAGGCTCAAAGAGGATAACTAAAATGTCCCAGGTCATAGAGTAATCGGGTATTTAAATCTAAGTGTGAATGATCAAAAGTCTGTACTTATAACCACTACGCTACTCTCCTACGTATTGTAAATAGGAAATGCAAAAATTCCACATAGTGATTCCAAGTCAGGTGAGAGATATATTTCAGGTAGTCTATGCCCTTTCATTTGAATGTGATTTTGATCGATGTCATCGTGCCCGGGCATCTGTACACTCGTGGGGGACTGCGCTTACACTTGGGCTTGCTTGGGTCTCCCCGAACACTGCACACGGGCCTCAACACCCTCATTCTTCTCGGCAAGTTACAATGAAAAGCGCTCAATAAATATTTGTGTGTTTTAAAAATATCTACTTTCTATTTATTACAATGTTCTGTATAAGTCAAAGAGGTGACAATTATATATCGTTAAATACTCCTATCGCTAATGTTACTCATTCAATAGTTGTTACCCAGATCTTTTTTTTCCCTCCCCTGCAGGTTGTCCCAGGACCTTTGGTACTTGGGAAGCCACCACCTCCTCATATCTATTAGTGAATGGTTATCAAATAGGAGTTACCGATTATCACCCCAACCTCTTCCCCTTATTTTTTTAATAGAGATGGGATCTCACTATGTTGCTCAGGCTGGTCTTGAACTCCTGGCCTCAAGTGATCCTTCCTCCTCAGCCTCCCATGTAGCCAGTCTTCCCTTTAATTTTAAGCACTGTGTCTTGTTTCTACCTTTCATTTTCTGTACTGAACACCATCAGCCCTGTGTGCTCTCTCAACTTGTGTTTCACAAAAAAATCTACTCCCACCCTTCAAAAAACCAAAACTTCCCATACTCCTTTTCAAGTCAGGAGTTTTCTGCCTGCTTGACCATATGAGTACTGATATTCTTTAAGTGAACGCTCCTTTTTGGGAGTGGGATGTGGTGGGAATGCATATTTAAAAACTTACATAAACACAATTATCTAGGAATTTAGTGGTGTACTGGTGTATGAACATGCACTAGTGTTTTTAAAATTCCAACATTTTAAAACTTCTCACTGAAGTTGGGCTATCATGGCCTAACTCAGGATGTTTAGAAAATTGCCCGAGACCCACTTAAAAACCCAAATCTCAAATTGCAAAAAAAAAAAAGCGGGGGGAGGGGTTGAATTCTTCCAACAAAGAGAGGTGAGATCCCTGCAGTATCAATGGAAACAACACCGTATAAATAATATCCAGGCAAGAGGATGGGTCCTTTGACCTCCAATCCCTGTTCCTCTTTGGAGGGTATTAGCATGAGCTCAGACCTGAAGGACAACGTTAGACACTTGTCTGTCTTAAATTTAGTATTACAGGAATTTATCTGAAAAAGGAATTGGGTTGACTTTTTCAGGTTTTGCTCAAATAGATCTTCCTTGTCATCTTCTAAGAATGCACAGTTACCAAAGCCAAGCATTTCCTTAGCTTCTGTGTGAGATGATGTCTGTCCTGGTAGAAGTCTGTTCTTTGTCAACTAATCTTAATCTCTCATTTGTTTGTTTTTTCATTGGTGTGGCTGGGGATTGGATGGGGTATTTAATGACAATTTATGGTAGCCTGGTGTAGTAGACTTATAAAGACTGGCTGGGTTTTGTGTTCTTATCATTATAGTCTGAACACTGAAGTGGGTTCATTGAGTAGATACAGAAGGCAGGTAAAAGGTGCAGAACTTACAAACCACGGGCATGAGTTTTACACTTCTTGCCTCCTCCCCACTCCCCACATGCAAACCAAAGAGAATGCAAGTGGAAGAGGACTCCAAGATAAGAAAGGAGACAAAATGGCCAGTTTCTCCTACCACCGAGGGCTATGCCCAGCTGCGGTCCTTTAGGAAGAGAAATCAGACAAGTCTGGGGGTAGCTATGTTGGGCCTGGTTGATTCTTCAAATTCTGGAGGCTCATCATTCTTCTTCCTGGCACTGGCTCCCAGCTCTGGGCCAATATTCAGGTTCCAGCCCCTTTACATACCTGTTTCCTGAATGACCCGTTCTGGCCTTCCCTGCATTGGCTCACACTTCTGCCCTCACAGGGGCCTCTGATCTACTCTTTCCCACGCAGTGGTATGTAAGTATTTATGGTCCCATTGCACTATTCCAAGAAGGCATCAATCCATTTGCTGGAGTTAAGTGGTACTTATGATTCTCGTGAGACCAACTTAAACTACAGCCAGCAGCTTGAGTTGGTGCTCCAGCTCTGCCAACAGAAAGTGGCCAACTTCAAGTCTCAGTCTCTTCTGGCCTCAGTTTCCCAATTTGGGCATGAGAGTGGTAGACTCCATTGGCAGTTTTCAAAGCATTTCTTGGTCTCTGCAAAGCAACTCTACTTTTATCTGTTGGGGTTCCCTGCTAGATTTGGTGTATAAAATAGATATCACTGCTAAAAGAAAGTTTAGAAAATCATTAACTAGATAATCTCCCAGGTCCTGTTTGGCTTTAGTATTTGGGGTGTATAAGATTATCTTCCTAGATATAATAATTGTCACTGCCTCCAGCGACCTTGAAAGAATGTCATCCTTTGTGAATATCTACAGTTAGTTACGTAGACTCTTACTTTAAGTGGTTTTCTCACCGTTTTTGACATAGTCAGAAATGCATTTTACGTTTGTCAAAAGTTGTGCACTAAAAAGGGTGAGTTTTATTATTTGTAAATTATATGTTAATTTAATAAATTGGGAAAATATATTTTACATCACAACTTTTACACACAAATGTGTAGGGATACGTGTGCATATATGTACACAATGTTATATACACACATTTGTGTATATCTGATGTATATTTATATATTGTATATATACATGCACACACACAAACACATATGTAACTGATTAAACTAGCTAATAAAATATTCCTGTACCACGTGGGAGCTCACTATTCTACCCATTCTGTTCTGGGTTTTGTTGTTGGTTGTTGTTATGTTCTATTCTTTCATTACAAAAACAAGAAAATGCTGATTGTGATCAACTAAGTTGGTTTTATTATGATCTATTCATGGGTCATCATCCATGCGGTTTGAACCCTACTGTTAAAATTATATTTGTGGTACGTTGCACGAAGACCTTTACTTAGTGTGTTCAAAATAAATAATGACATTTTAAAATCCAGCTATGGCTTTCAAGAGTCGGAAAACATACACTTCAATTAATTCTCTCTAAAATACCAGCACTGTTTCATAATCCTTCGCAGTATTAAAGAGTAAGAATAACAAATTATTTTTGTGGTTACCAGTGTTGAAAAATAATTGCTTACAGTGGTTCCAGGAAGCAGAAATTGGGGTTTCAACCCAGTGCCTCAGTCTGCAGCAACAGCAGCTGGCAGAGCGGAGGAAGCACTGGCATTGCCCGTGGGAGGGACAGGGAAATGGCAAAGAAATGGACCCCCGTGCCCTGCGTAGCTCCTTCTCCCCAGGTGGCAGGGATCACTGATACCTTTTCAATAACTCCCAGTGCAAGGGCAGGGAAACAAGAACCCTGAGACAGAGCGCTTGGTGGCCTTCCGCCACCCTCACATGTCCCTTTCCTTCCCCAGGCAGCAACACGCTTCACTAGGACAAAATCAAACTTGTCCGGGTCCCACTAAGCTTTTCTTTTTCCCTAGGGGGGAACATCAAGGCTGAATGACTCCAGCTGGGGACAGGACATGGCGAGGTGGGATCACTGGGTGTCACTGATGGGCTTCTAGACATGTCCCTCGGCCCCTCCAGACACCCCCAGGGCTGCCCCACGGTGACAAGGCAGCAGCTGGCCCTGTGGTCGCGCTGGAGCCTAGAGCCAGGACCATCCTGAGCAAAGGCAGAGGCACGCAGGTGGGAGCAGGGTGTGCGCTTACTGCCTCTGTGAACCCAAGTCAGGGGCTCCACCGTGCGTTTGGTGGCAGACTCTAGGTGGTGGCCCTGTGGAAGACCGAGCCATGGCACACCCGGAGCTGAGCAGGAGACAGCAGCACAGCTGGGAGGGGGACATTGGGATGGACGCCCCCCTCTAGGGGAGGCTGAGCCCCGTTTCCTGGGACCTTCTGGAGATCAGCGAGTGTAAGGGGACTAACACAGCGTCCAGTACACAGTAGGCACTCAAGAAAGGACAGTCCCTTCTCCCATTGAGAAGTGGACAGGCTGCTTCCAGAAGCTGCTCCCCCAGTGTGAATTAGTGTGGAAAGGGGGCACTGCTTATAAACTTGGGCCAGTTATTTCCTCTGTCCATGCTCAGCCGTCTCACCTTAAACATGGAGACAATAATAGTATCTACCTTCTAGTGCTGTTGTGAAGACGGAAGGAATTAATTAATGTATGTAAAGTGCTTATAATAGTACCTGGCAAATAGTAAGAATCAATATGCATCAGTCATTAATTTCAGTGTCTCCCACTAGGTTCTGTAACGGGGAGGGGTCGTCTCTGATTTGGTGCCTAACACAGTGAGTGGCTTATATGGCAGATGCTCCAAGTGGGAAGGAAGGAAGGAAGGAAGGAAGGAAGGAAGGAAGGAAGGAAGGAAGGAAGGAAGGAATGGAGGGAGGGAGGGAGGGAGGGAGGAAAGAGGGAAGGAAGGAAGGGAGTGAGGGAGGAAAGATAGAAGGAGGGAATGAAGGGAGGGAGGAAGGAAGGAAGCAAGGAAGGAAGGAAGGAAGGAAGGAAGGAAGGAAGGAAGGAAGGAAAGAAGGAGGGAATGAAGGGAGGAAGAAAGGAAGGAAGGAAAGAAGGAAGGAAGGAAAGAAGGAAAGATAGAAGGAGGGAATGAAGGGAGGAAGAAAGGAAGGAAGGAAGGAAGGAAAGTAGGAAGGAAGGAAGGAAAGATAGAAGGAGGGAATGAAGGGAGGAAGAAAGGAAGGAGGGAAGAAAGGAAGGGAGCGAGGGAGGAAAGATGGAAGGAGGGAAGGAAGGAAGTGAGGAAGGAAGGAAGGAAGGAAGGAAGGAAGGGAGGGAGGAGTATATTCATAGGACCCAGAATTCTAGAATTCTTTAGAACTGGCCGCTTCATCCTCCTCCCGGACGTCGCTTTCTGCCGGCATGGTGACAGAAGTGACGAAGCCATGCTGCTGACTCTCTTCTGCTCAGGTCTCTCTGTCTCTCGCCCTGGCTTGATCTCAGAGGATGTTTTTTTTGGAGACCAGGGCACTGGACTCAAGGTGAGGCGAGAGATCTGATGCCATTTAGTTCAGAAATAGCTGCCTGCTCGTGTTCCGGATGACTCATCGACCACAGCTGGCCTCCAGTCAGACTCCTCTGTGCAGGGGAACTAGAATACTGACCTAAATCGGATCCTCGTCAACGCCAGGAGACGACTCCCTTAGCTGGTGTTGGTTTCCAAGGGTGAAGCAAGAGGATAACGGGCTGTCGGACTCGGCTGTCAGGAGGAGGAAGATGTCTGGGCCTGGGAAGGACGTTGCTGCCGCTCCATTCCTCAGTCATTTCTGAGCACGGGGCTGTCCAGGACTCACGGGCAAGGTCTCGTTCACTGAGGCTCAACGTTGGACAGGCAGTCTCAGAAGTCCTGACCTCTGAGCTCTGGTCCCCCGGTGCAGCTGCGTAGCCCTTGGTCTCTCTCTGAAGGCAGCTGTCACCGTCCACCTTGCCCTGGATTTATCTGGACACTTACTTCCTCTCCCCGCTTGGCTGTCAGCTGTCTAAGCCAGGGAGCTTGCCCAGGAACAGGGTCTCAATGTCACTGCCGAATGAATGAATGGCTGGAAAGTCACGAGGCAGAAAGAAGCAGGAAGTTGCCAGGAGTCAAGGTGCGAAGGTCATGCCAGGATCAGCTTCCTGAACCCTAGAAATAGCCTCTCAGGAACCAGAAGAGTCCTGTCCCTGCTGCAAAGAAGCTCTGCACAGCGAGAACCTCCTTGGTGTGGGCTACCTCTGGGCCCCCTGCTCTTCACACGGTCCCTGACCACAGCTGGCTTCTTTCCACTAGCTGGGGACCTGGCTCTCCTCCCGACTCCCTGCTTTAAGCTGGTGGATCTAGGAAACAGCTGGGCCTTCTCAGTGCCTGCCCGAGCTCTGCCTCTCCATTCACCATAAAAACACCAGATGCCGCCAAGGATCATGGAGACTGTGCAATGTTGTTCATGTAGGAGTGGTAGAGTGGCTTTACAGAATGTCACCCTCCTCATGCCCCTGGCTCGCCGCCATCTTGGGCAAACAGAGATTCTTGGGGAGTGTCTTCTGCTACCTGCTACCAGATGAGGGGGACCCCCTGGATTTTTCTGGGTCCTCAAACCCTCCTCCTTGCTTAACTTGCTTTCCTGAAGGAGTGGTCTTGGTTTGCTTTGCCCCTCGGGGAACTTTCCTCTGGACGTTGGTGCACTCTTCTTTCCACCCTACAGAAAAATTTGCTTACAGCACTGGGTTTGAATCTTGGCCAAGTTTCTCCCATTGGAAGCCCTCAGGCCCTGTCCCAGGCTGTTTTCTGCCCCTCAGATGGGCTTCAGAGAAAGGTCGGAGATCTAGTGGAGTCCTGCAAGCCCAGATTCCTGGAACAGAAGGAAGTCCAAGTTCGACTCTCACATTCTTGGGGCTAGGTGACCTCTAGCATTCTCTGTCTCGCACTGAAAGTCTTTTATTAAGCGACTCTTCTGTCCCAGGTGCTGTGCTTCTGCTCAGTGACAACGAAGGTGAGTTCTGACCAGTGATACTCCCCGAAGGCGGGACATGCTGAGACCATCACCTGAGCGTGCAGCTGACACAAGTCCCCTGTAACTCACTGTAAATTCACTGGGTAGGAGCAAAAATTTTGCATGTCACAAATTGCCAAATGGCCGAAATATATAACATGCTCCAAAGAAATAATTGCGTCTTCCCACGAACAAGCACTGGGGATTGCTATCTTTCTCCCGTGTGTTTCGCGTGATGTCTGTTGAGCTCCTTGGGGCGTTGGTGCCAATAAGAAATCTCACTGGTCCTCAGAAGAGTTGGCGCAGGACAGAGGGAGAAAGATGTCCCGCAATTTAATCAGCTTTGAGTGACACACTTCGCTTTTTGTAAAAGCAAGCAAACCAGAATCCTGCTTAAGGCAAAAGCTGTTCTTTCCTGTGAGGCTGAAAAAGAAGTTCTCACCAATGTTGGACAAAAGCAGAAAGAGGTCAGAGGTGTGGAGGTACATCCTGCTCTGGATTGAGCCAGTGTGAGTCGTGCCTTTTCCCAAAGCTGGGTTTGTTAGTGTAGGGCAAAGGCCAATGGAATCCCCAAGGATTTCCTGGAGTTCTCGGTGGGGTTTGGAGGGCTACAGGCATATGTGGTTTGTTCCTAAAATTATCTAGTTGTTGCCAGAGTATTCCTGGCTTGTGGATCTGTAAACTACAAATAACTCCTTACGCACTTTGACAAAAGTGGGCTTCTCAGTGCTCCAGGGGTGCATGTGGGACGATACACAGCTGTGAACAGCCGTAGCCCTCGGCACGAGAATCAGGCTGGGTTTGTGACTGTCACGGCACATC
This sequence comes from Lemur catta, assembly GCF_020740605.2. Taxonomy (NCBI): domain Eukaryota; kingdom Metazoa; phylum Chordata; class Mammalia; order Primates; family Lemuridae; genus Lemur; species Lemur catta. The sequence goes on along the minus strand of NC_059152.1, from coordinate 8,190,504 downwards.
GATGCAGTAATAACGTTCCAGCTCAGCGGGAACCTTTGTAAATTATCTAGTCTAAATTGGTTCTTGGGTTTTTGTCAGTTCTTGTTTTGATTTTAAGATGATCATCCTTGGAAATTTCATGTTCTGCAGACGAAAGTGAAAACTTATAGATCCTTTCTGAAAGTTGGTGATAGATATAAAAATTCTTTAAAAATAGAAATTTGTGGCCTATTACCCACTATTTCCACTTTTAGGAATTTTCCCCATGAAATGATCTGATTGAATATAGATGTAGTACGAAGATGTTCATTTAAGTTTTGTTACTAGTAAGAAATTGGAAATAACCTAAATGTTCACCAACAGGGAGTTGGGAAATAAAGTATGGTGTATTCACGCAAAAGAATATAATATAGTGGGTAAAAGAAGTTATTTGGTAACAGAGGGAAAAGGTGAAGGAGGAAAAATAAGTACACATTTTATGCCCAACATGATCTTTATGTATATTACATACTCCCTTCATATCATACCATTCAATATATATGTCTATATTACCTACATCTATCTATCTATGTATTGATAACATATATTCAGGAAAAAAACTGAATAGGCTTCTACTTTATTTTTTCATGTTTTCTAACTACCACAAATAAAAACTGTGATTCATTCACTTTCTCCTTGAGACTTCGCTAACACCGAAGATTGTCTACTTTTAGAAGTTCAGTTCACTGGGGGGTTGGGTTGATGCTTAAGAATAGTTTAAAGGGTCTAAAAATTGAGTTTCTTGTAAGTGGATACAAATGGTAATAAAATGGGCATAGTTTTCATGAGCAGGAATGTATTAATATAAGACAAGAGTGAGACTATTTTTTTCTTTTAAAATATTTAGTTAATTTCTATTATTTTATAAAAAATTCTTTTGGGTCCCTGCTTTTAATGTCATTGTCTTCCTAGAGGTATGTTTAATGTAACATCAAAAGTAAATGATCGACTCTGGGCACGGTGGAGCACACTTGCAGTCCCAGCTACTCAATAAGATCACTTGAGCCCAGGAGTTTGAGACCAGCCTGGGCAACATGGTGACATCGTGTCTCAAAAAATAAAAAAAGAAAAAGAAAAAACAAAGCAAAACAACAAAACAAAGGAAGCATAAGGAAGAGAAAAGATGATATAGAATTTGAAAAAGGCAAAAAACACACTTCATAAAATAAAAATAATTTTTTAAAGGTAATAAAACACTCCAACTCTTAAAACAGCAAATGATTACTCTCATTTTTCATATTTCAAATATTTGCTCTCACATCCTTTCTGTATTTTTCTTGCTGTATAAAATGTCAGAGCATGCAGGTAATGAAGCAAAGAGAGGGGAGAAGGTGAAAGATGTTTTTAATAACAGTGTTGCTTTCCTCCTGCAGCAGTGAAGGAGCGTGGACCCATAGAGTTGAGCTGGGGAGAGTCCCCGGCTGCCCTCCCACGCGGGTGCAGCTCTCTGTGGGTGGTTTAGCAGGGAGCAGTCGCCTGGCCTTCTGATTGCTTCTTCAAGATGCCTCTGTCTCTGTTCCAGTCTCACTGCAGCCTGTCCTAGCCCCGTCCCCATTTCTTCATTCTTGCTGACATGTGGTTTTTGGTTTTGCCTTTGAGTGTGTGTGAGTGAAAAGGCTATTGTGTTGGTATATGTCTTAGGAGTACACACCATTTGTTTGTGTCCTGGCCAACCTCTGCAGGGCCCTGGCACCTTGGATTGGCATGTCTCTGAAATGCAGAGGGCTCCAGCCACGAGGGAGGCCTGTGCTCTGGCACAATGTTGCAAAGATGAGCAGAAGAGCTCCAAGACGCTTCCCTTTCAAACCTTTCAGCTCATCATCCACCAGTATAAGCTTCAGGAACTGGTTAGAAATTAGGAGTTAGATACAGTATTTATGAATGGGTGTGTGGATGCCCATTACATATTGTGTATCAATATAACTACTTCTCAGTGTACATGTGTTTGGTTTGATACGTTAAAGCCAAATGAGCAGACTGTGACACAATTTAAGATTCCTTCCTGGTCACTCAACTCTTTCCTTGCCACTGTCTAAACATGGCCCCATCCATTCACACACACCTTAACCCCTTCTTTAAGAAAACTCTTTTGGTAAAACTACAAAGATGGGGAAAAAATGCACCCCGAACCAAAAACACCATTAAAGGAAAATAATCATGTGTGCACCCATTGAAGTCTCATATTTTGCTCATGGAGGTGGGGAATGACCTCACAAGAGCTCTGTGCTGAGCAGAATTTACGGGAAATACTCACAGGAGAAGCTCACTGATTTTTGTTTTAAACTTGGTTGCTTATTTAAAGCAAGCAGGCATTGAATGCTCTATTGATAGCAGGATTCTAATTTGGGATTAGTAGCAAACTAAGACATCTAAGACACGAAGGATGACAGCAGCTTGGAAATCTGTCTCTGGCCATGGCATTCTCAACATTTAAGGCACACTTCACCCACGGTATTCGAAGCATTATTTGATTCATTAATGGGATGGACAAAATGAACCATGAAAGATTCCACTTAACCATCCGGAGAGCTAGTTGAAACCAACAAATATGGAAACTTAAGGTGTTGCATAAACTGGAATCAAGAATCACTTTCATTGCAAAATATTTATCTACAACCCTGCCCAGAAATGATATAGGTGAACACAAGTTTGTCTTCATCCAAGTATATTAGATATTAATTCATAGGAAACTTCTCTATGAATTTAAATAGCAGTAATTGAATCACACTGGGATTTGGAGTCATCAGTCCAATCCAATTCACAGCCATGGAGCCTCTGCTGCATTTTGGGGACAGTTCCCTCCTGCTTGCTAATGGACTTTGGGTATGGCTACAAATGACATGCTGTGCTCGTGCAAAGGAGGGTCTGGATGCTGTTTAACACATTAACTGCCACGTGAGTTGTAGTTAACTCACACTGCTTTGAGCCCGGGGCCTTGTGAAGCATATATAACTCACTCAATCGGCATGTCTCAGAAAACAATAAACAATAACAAATGTTTCATTAAATTAGAAAGGATCATTTTGTTTTCACAGTGTTTATTCTATTTTTGTAATAAAACACCGTGGCCCCAAGGAAGAAATTTTTTTTTTTCTAGTGTGGCAGTCAATGTGTTAAGAGCATAGACTCCTTGCGGTAGAAAGGCATTTGGAAATCATCTAGCGTATCATCCTCAGTTTGGGCCAGGAAGGAATAAAACTAAGAGGACGATAGAGAAACAAAAACTATGGCTATTTTGGGAACACTAAATAGAAGCAACCTAAATATACCTCCAGAAGTGCACGAACAGCCAGAATGACGAGGTCTGTCTTGCAGCTGCAGCTGCTATGAAGCCGAGAGTATTTCAGATTGATGGGACTCGCCTGCATCTCAGAGACGCTTCTGGAGGGAAAATAAAGAGGCCACTCTTTCTTGGACATCAGTTTTAAACTTTGGACAAGATTCAGGAAATGTATACTCTGTTTTTAGGAAAGGAAAAAATATATACTTAATTTTAAGAAATAAAAAGCCATGTGAGTGCTTCCTTGCTCCAAGTGTGACTTTTCAGGAAGGTGCAGGACTCATGCAGGGTGATGACAGGTGAATTAGGGCACCTGGTAAGGCTACGAGGCAGTTTTGTCGGAAATGTAGACATTCGGCACAATAGCAAGCTCATATGCTTCTCACCTTCAAGGAAGTGAACAGACAACCCACAGAACTGGAGAAAATATTTGCAAATCACATATCTCATAAGGAATTTGTATCTAGGATATATGAAGAACTCATACAACTCAATAATAAAGAGACAACTCAATTAAAAAATGGGCAAAGTGTAATCTCTGGGAGGCCGAGGTGGGAGGATTGCTCAAGGTCAGGAGTTCGAGACCAGCCTGAGCAAGAGCGAAAGAAATTATCTGGCCAACTAAAAATATATATAGAAAAAATCAGCTGAGCACGGTGGCACATGCCTGTAGTCCCAGCTACTCGAGAGGCTGAGGCAGAAGGATCGCTTAAGCCCAGGAGTTTGAGGTTGCTGTGAGCTAGGCTGATGCCACGGCACTCTAGCCAGGGCAACAGAGCGAGACTCTGTCTCAAAAAAAAAAAAAAAATGGGCAAGGAATCTGAAAAGATGTTTCTCCAAAAAAGAAAACTCAATGGCCAATAAACAAATGAAAAGATACACAATGTTCATTAGCCATCAGGGAAATGTAAATCAAAACCACAATAAATATAGGAATGCAGATATCTCTTTGACATACTGGTTTCAATTCCTATGGATATATACCCAGAAGTAGGATCGCTGTATCATATGGTAATACTATTTTTAGTTTTTTGAGGAACCTCCATACTATTCTGCAAAATGGCTGTATTTACATTCCCACCAATAATAGGTTTCCTTTTCCCCATGTCCTCACCAACACTTGTTATCATTGATATTTGATCATAGCCATTCTAACAAGTGTGAGAGGTGATAATTTGCATTTCCCTGATGATTAGAGATATTGAACATTTTTTCATATATGTTGGCCATTTGTATCTCTTCTTTTAACAAATGTATGTTCAAATCCTTTGTCCATTTTCAAATTGGGTTGTTTGTTTTCTTGCTATTGAGTGGTTTAAGTTCCTTATTTTATTTTTGGATATTAGCCCCTTATGAGATGTACCCTGTGCAAATATTTTCTCCCAATCTGTGGATTGTCTCTTCATTCTGTTCATTGTTTCCTTTGCTGTGTAGGAGCTTTTTAGTTTTATGCAATCCCATTCACCTATATTTGCTTTGTTTCCTGAGCTTTTGGAATTCTAGCCGAGAAATGGTTGCCCAGACCAATGTCGTAAAACATTTCCCTTATGTTTTCTTCTAGTAGTTTTACACAGTTCCAGGTCTTACATTTAATTCTTTAATCAATTTTGAGTTGATTTTTGTATATGATTTAAGGGTTCAATTTCATTTGTCTGCATGTGGATATACGGTTTTCTGAATACCATTTATTGAAAAGAATGTCCTTTGTGTGTTCTTGGCACCTTTGTCTAAAATCAATTGACCATACGTACTTGGGTTTATTTCTTGGATTTCTACCCTATTTCATTGGTGGATATGTCTGTTTTTATGCCAGTACCAGGCTGTTTTGACTAGTAGCTTCATAATATATTTTCAAATTAGGTAATGTGATACTTCCAGCTTAGTTTTTTTTTTTGCTCAAGATTGATCTGGTTATTTGGGGCATGGTGATCACAGTTAATAACAATGTAGTATATATTTCAAAATTGCTAAAAATAGATTTTTTTTAATATTCTCACCCCCAAAATATGATGTTAGTGAGGTGATAGATATGTTAACTAGCTTGATTTAATCTTTCTATAATGTATACTTAGATCAAAATATCACATTGTACCCCACAAATATACACAATCATTTGTCAATGAATGAAATTATTTAATTATTTAAAAACCCACAATGAGGTACTACTTCATACCTACTAGGATGGCTAGAATCAAAAAGGCAGATAATAGCAACTGTTGGAGAGGATATGGAGAAATTAGAACTCTCATCCACTGTTGGCAGAAATGTAAAATGGTTCAGCCACTTTGGAAAACAGTCTGGCAGTTTCTCAAAAGGTTAAACAGAATTACCATACTACCTAGAAATTCCACTCCTAGGTATATACCCAAGAGAAATAAAAACGTGTCTACACAAAAGCTTGCACACGAATGTTCACAGCAGCATTATCCATAACAACCTTAAGTACAAACATCCTAAAACAACAGCACTTGGTTCTTCCACTCAGTACAATTTCCCAGGAACTGTTTCACCTTTTATAAGAAATACTGTGCACAATCCAAGTAATCAACATGAAAATGACCTAAAAGATTTCACAGGAACTAATCTCTTCCTTGAGCAGAAGGTGCCGATCAAGGTGTCAGAACACCTATTCACCCGCTGTTCTAGATATTTCTTTCCTTTTTCCTCTGAAATCACTCAGCTGCCAGAATTGAGACTCACAGGTTAACCATCTCTCAGGAGCGAAAGTCAGTTTCCGCAGGTCAACTCGCCTTCCTGTGTTTATGTTTACGGCACATCACAGGTGAGGGGAAGACCTGGCATGGGTGTCTCACCCCCGAGCGTTAATAATGACCAGAGTCGGTGCAAGCTTGTCCCAGGAGGGAGCCTATTATTGGATTTTGTTAAGAATCAAAAACGTGGGTGTCGTTCAGCTGCTTCTATTTTGCTGGTTGGTCTTTCAACACGACAGATTTGTTATTGCTGTAAACACGCTCACGTCACAACCTGATGCTGATGCGTTTGAAATTTCTTCTCCCTCCAGTAACTGATAGTGAGTCAAGGTCAATGGCGATTCTCGAGCGTCTCTGCCACGTTCCACTGTACGAGGACCGAAGTCCCCTATGAGGAGTGACGGCGGGCACACGGGCTGAGGTCCGCTGAGCTGCCGCCTCCACCCTGAGGTCCTTGTGGATGAGAGAACTGCCCTCCCCCCTCTCCCAGCCCCCTCCCTGCACCCTCCCCACGCCAGGGGGTGGTCATGGAGGGGGTTCACCCTCCTGTTATTCATCCACTCATCTGTTTCTTGATTCAATAAATGCTCCTTGAGCACTTTCTACGCACCAGGCACTGTGCTGGAGACCAATAAAGTCTCCACCACCAACCTAGCCAGGCTCCTCTGAGCACTATTCTCCACTGGGCCTTACCTTTGGCCTGTAAAGACGTAAACAAACACCAACATAGTTTCTAACAGCTCAAAGCCACGTCCCTAGGAGGACTCTACCCCCGCTACAGTGCCTGCCTGGGAAAGCTCAAGGTTGCCCAAAGAATTTACTGTTTGTTCTAGCAACACCTGACAGCAGGGGCCTTGTCTCCCAGCCTGTGTGTGTGTGTGTGTGTGTGTGTGTGTGTGTGTGTGTTTGTGTGTGTGTGTTTGTGTGTGTTGGGGGTGGGTAGGAGTCTAACAGATGGGCTTCACAAGGATCAATTCCTTTGTCTACTTTTTATAATTTTTCACTTCCCTGCCTCTGCTCAAGACCCTCCCAACCCCCCACCCCCAACTCCCCCATTCTCCCTTTAAAATGCCCGGTCAGCTCTGCACAAAGCACAGTGAAGCTGAGTTCCTTCCCCTGCTGACAGTAGGTACTGAATAAAACCTGTTCTCACTGCCTTAACTCATGTCTGGGCCGTGTGTACCTTTGAAGGGACAGAGCAATGCAGACACTGCCGGCATCTGCCCTCCTGGGCTTACATTTCAGTGGGGTGACAGGCAGAGAATGAGTGAAAGGCAGCAGCGGGGTGGGGGGGGGGTGTGGGGTCTGTGGTCACAGGAGCTGCGTTAACGGTGGTCTCTTTGAGAATGGGAAAAGTGAAACCCAAAGGAGGACAGGCCAGTCCTTGAAAGAGCCGGGAGAAGGGCCTGCCAGTCAGAGGCGACATCAGGAAAAGGAAGTTGGTGCAACAAGAATAGAGCAAGAGACAAGACCAGCGAAACAGGTAGGAACCCACCACTCATGGCCTTAAGGCAGAGCTCCCCAACCTTTTTGACACCAGGGACCGGCTTCATGGAAGACAATTTTTCCGCAGACCGAGGCGGAGGGTGTTGTGGGCTGTTGGGTGGTGACACGCAGCCTGTTTCCCCTGGAATCACAGAGCCACGAGGTCTGGCCGTGCAAGGGAGGGTGGCCATGCTAGAGCACCTACGACGAGAAAGGGGGAATGAGAGAGGAGTAGGATGCAGAGCCGGACCAGGAAGCAAAAAGTGAGAGTACGTCAGAACCAACGAAGGGAAGGGGCCCACCGCCCTGAGCATTTCTGAAGTCCCAGGCTCACAGGGCTCTTGCCAGGGTGTTCCCATCAGTGTGACAACCTTGCAAGTTGCCGTGAGGTTTAGGTGGGCTGATGTACATAGTGTACCTGGCCCAGCATGTTGAACCAAGTGAGTTCCTGCTACTACTACCATTGTTGCTTAAAATAATTACTGAGGCCACGCATGGTGGCTCATGCCTGCAATCCCAGCACTTTGGGAGGCCAAGGTGGGAGGATCACTTGAGCCCAGGAGTTAGAGGCTGCACTGAGCTATGATCACGACACTGTACTCCAGCCTGGATAACATAGTGAGAGCCCCACCTCTAAAGCATAAAAATAAAATAAAATAATTAGTGAGATGGTGGAGTCACGATCAGACCCAAGTCGTGTCAATAGAACCAAATATTTGGGACCCTGATGGCATGCCTACCCTTTCCACCTACCACTTGACACTTCCAAGTCTCAGGGCACATGTCTCAGCTCAAACAGGTGCCAGGCTGGCCTAGGGAAACAATCTAGAGGGACTGGGAGGCGACAACAGGGCTAGGAGAGGACACTCAGCTTGTCTCGTTCTCGGAGCAGAGGAAAAAGTCGGCCCTTTGCTCGGGGCTTGCTAAGCATCCACTCTGTTGGATCTCAGCTTGCTGTCTACACCTTAAAAAACAAATATTGGTCAGTTCTCAAAGTTCACTTGGTCTTGACTGCCAAGTTCAGGAGCATTTGGCCAACATCATGAGTCTGATGACTCGGCAGAGCAAAGCCTGCTAAAGCAGTGGTCCCCAACCATTTTGGCATCTGGGTTTCATGGAAGGTAAATTTTCCATGGATGGCAGGGGGATGTAGGGGGAGGCAGAGCTCAGGTGGTGATACCAGTGATGACCAGTGGGTGTGGCCCGATTCCTAATGGGCCACGGACTGTACCGGTCTGCAGCCTGGGGGTTGGGGACCGCAGCTTTAAAGCAAGTCAGGAATATTAATGCAATGTGACAGCTTAGTCAATCTGTGCCCTGCTGGGTGGATCACACACCAAACACCTGCAGGTAAGGACATTCCCTGCATCTCTGCAGCTGAGCGGATTGCCAGCAGCTCTTCCCTGCTTCCATCTCTTCCGTCAGCGGGGACCTCGGACAAACTGTCACACAGCACTCAGCATCTGTCAGTCAGTATCCAAAACAAGAGGCTTTTTTAAAGTCCTCTTTTCCCAGACAGTGCACATTCAAGCCAGCAGGATGCCACAAGTTGTTCAAAGAGAGAGATAAAAGAATTAACAAAATCACTAGAGTTAAAAAAAAAAAAGGTACAGTTTCTTCTTAATACAGTAATGACAGAGTAAAAATATTATAAAATCAATGCATCGTCAGCACAGACCTGAAATTCAGCAGGTATCCAAACACTGATGTGCAATGACTGGGGACACAGCATTGGACATCTTTAGTATCAATATGTTAGGTGCACATTTGAGGATTCTTTAAGGATTTCCCTCCAATCCCCTGCCATAACCCCTGGGTAGTCTACAAAGCAGAGAAGGCTTTTCAGAGCGGCCCCAGGGTTGTGCCCAGCCTCCAGGACAGAGGCTGTTGCAGTGCCCTGGCCACATGGGGACAGGTTCCAGCTGAGAGTGCCACTTCAGGAGAAGCACTAATGTCTTAGGCACAAACAACAAAAGCTACTAATTAATTGAGTCCTATATAGACTCTTTGGAATGGCCTAATTTAAAGTCATAAAACAAAATGGCCTAATTTTAAGTTATAAAACAAAAAATACTCACTTTTCTGCAAGGATGCCCATTTTTACTATACTTTGAAGCAAAGGGTCCAGCAAAGCACTTAGCAACACGTTCAGCTCCAGATACATTTGGTAATTCAGTGATTCTGGGACACATCTGGGGCATCTCTCCTTACCTCCGGTGATGGTTTGCCTTCTGCCATGCCCTCCCCCTCCCCTCGGCTCAGATCCTGTCCAGCTTTCCAGAACCAGCTTAAATCCAGTCTGAATGCTTCTCCGGACCGCCTCATCCCTGCAGGGCTCCCTCTTTGCTCTGCACGTATCTGCCCCGTGATCACACCTGTGCCCTACAGTCTCCCCTTCTACACACGCAGCTCCTCCTGCTGCAGGCTGCTCCTTCAGATCTCTAGCCGGGGGCTGTGTCCTGCCCCTTCTGGTGTTTTCTATAGATCGCTTCTCAGATTTAGTGCGCAATACATATGCCCAGCATCTTGCTGAAATACAGATTCTGATTCAGTAGGTCTGGGGTGGGCCCTGAGATTCTGCATTTCTAACAAGCTCTCGGGTGACATCAAAGCTGTTTGAGGACTGCACTTTCAGTGTCAGAGGACTATCCTGTCTAGGACAGTGCCTTGCTTATGGTAGATTTTCAACAGTTACTCAGCGTGTGCTGTTTTACTCATTCTTTGCTGTGGCCTGTGGAGGTGAATCCTCTGTCCCCTCTGAGGAACAAATGTGCCCAGGCCGTGGGAGCCGTGTCCCAGCCTGTGGTCATCTCCAGAGCCAGGATGGCCCCGGCTGTCCCCATCTGCTGCGGCGTGCTGGTGGCATTTCTGTGTTCCCTCTAGGAGCAAAACAATATGCGCCAGGCACTAAGTGACGGTGCTGACGAAAGAGACAAATGTCAGGCCTCGTAGACGCAGAGGATTAAAATTTCCTGCCCATTAAATAATCATTTCTCGTTTGTCTTCTCCATCAGTGCTAAAATTAAAGTCATAGGTTTTAAAGTCTGCATGTGCTCAGAAGATGCTCTGTTCCAGAAGCTACTATGTTTTGTAGACTTCACAAACCATACAAAATAATTTGGATACTTAAAACGTCAAGCTTATATATGGAGGAATCGTATTTTGCCATGTGACTGAATATTTTATTAAGATCCTGTTTTCCGTGGAAAGTAGAAAATCCAGCAATTTAAACAACAGCAGCAGGAAATGACCATTATGGTTCATAAATGATCCAACTACTGATGATAAATGACATAGCAATATGTTCATTTAGGGTTTTTTCCCCCCAATACTGGGTTCTGTGATAGTAGAGGATAAACTAGCAAAGCACAATATCCTTAAAATAACTAGACGCATTTTTCTAACATCTAACACATACCTAGAAATTAACCAATGTGGGTTTGAATTGAATGTCCCTTTCTGTTGTAGCTGATCTATCTTTTGACATCTCAACGAATGTAGGTTAAAAGATAAATATAAAGAGTAAATTGTAAACTGCTTTGCCCATGCCCAGCACATAGTAGGTCTTCAACAAAACAACGTTGTTAAACAAAAAATGAATGCACAGTTGGATGGATGAAGGTAGGAGCAGGCACTCTCAGAGCATTGCAAATGGGCCCACAATGTGGTGTTTTGCTCTTGAATTACAAGTTGTATGAATATGAGACAAGGTTATTTATAGGGTCACCATAATCGTTATTAAATAATAAATTCCACACTGTATGGCTAGTCCTTACCTGACTGAAGGAAAACTCTGAGTACAGGCATTGCTGGAATAAAGACAGGGAGCTATCAGTGACCCCGTCGGCCAGGCCATGGACATGGTATAGTTTGTATGAAGAGGAACCTAGCCTGCTACATATGTATGTACACACCCTCACCGAAGGTCTGTGTTGCGTCCAGTCCTAGGTCCCTTAGATTTTCACAATGACAATACAACGAGAAGAATCCCTTTGCTTTTTAAAAAAATTAGAACACATCACTCTGAAATATTCACATCCGTAAAAGCACAGTATGCATTTTCTTAAGAGAATGGTTTTCCTCAAAATCCAGAAGAAATTAGGGAAATAATTGATAAAGGTGATTACACAAAAAATAAAACCCTTTGCATTGTTAAAAATATCTTAAGCAAAGTAAAAAGGCAAATAAATAAGGAAAAGTTATGAATCGTAACTCAAAGTGTGAACATCTCTAAGAAAGATAGGATTCTAAAAAATAGAGAAAGAAAACACTGACAATATTATAGAAAATGGGCTAAAGATATGATCAGAGTTCACAGAAAAAGAAGTGCAAATGGCATTTAACCATAGCTCATAAATGAAAAATGAGAATTAAAACTGCATTGATACTATTTCTCATCTATCAAATTGGCAAAAATCCAAAAATTTTACACTATCTTATAATTGGCAAGGCTGTGGGAAAACTGGCACTCCCAGTCATTGCTGGTGGGAATGTAAAATGGTACAACCTCTAGAAAGTGGAATTTGACATGGTCCAGCAAAATGATGTTTGCATTTACTTTTTACTCCAATAATCCCACTTCTGGCAATCCATCTCAAGAAAATACACCCAAAGATGTATGCACAGGGTGTTTGTTACGTGTAGCAAAAATGTCCACCAGCAGGGGACAGTGAATAAACCAGGGCAGGACCACGCAATGGAACTAAAGCACTCCTTAGTGCCAGGACTGGCTCTCAAAATACTGTTTCCCACTACAAGACACAGTGCTCCTTAGAAAAATGGCTAGTTCTGGGTCCAGAATAATAAATGTGCGAGATGATCCTAGAATGCGTTGTTATACCAGAAAGAAAAGAAAAGAAAAGAAACGAAAAGAAAAGAGAAGAAAAGAGAAAAGAAAAGAAAAAGAAGAAAGAAAAGAAAAAACCAAGCAAGCTAGCTATCAAAGAGTCTGTTCAAAAGGAAATAAGATCCAACTTTAAGAAGCAATCTGATGGGAGGAGGGAATGGATGGGAGTGGAGATGAAATGAGATTGGTCACAAGTTGCTAATTGTTGAAAATGGGTGATGGAGACATGGTGGTTCATTGGACTACCCTTTCCACTTCATAAATGTTGAATTGTCCATTATAAAAAATATAAATCAACAGGGTCAAATTAAATAAAGAAATAGTAGTCTGCCCTCCTTCCCTGCCTGGGTGTGTGATGACTTTTATTTGTGGAACACTTTACTCCAAGGATCCTGTAAACTTTATGGGACTTAAATCAGCTGTCAGGTGCCTTTGCAGTAGAAGGTGGCCGACGCAGGAAGTAAGGAATGTAGGAACTAGGAGGTGAAGGAAGTCTCCAGGATTGGGACTTTAAATAGAAGGTGACCTAGTGATTCTAAATTCAGTGCCCATGAGCTCTCCTAAGCAGACACTTGGAGTGGAATAAAGGTGTGTGTGTGTGTGTGTGTGTGTACACATCTCTGTGTGTCTGTGCATGTGTGTGTCTGTGTGTTTTCTAAAGTCCTGGAAGGACATGGGCATCTTCCTTGAGTTGCTGGCAAAGGCCTCTCAGGCAGCAGGGAGGAGGTGCTCTCAGCTGCACTCACCAGGCGGAAGTGACGTCCTTCCTCTTCCGGTCCCCTCCTTTAGGGAGGGGTGTAAGAAAACCCAAGGGTCAAGGCAGCCGTCCCTCCGTCCCTATTTCTGCAAGCTGTAAACTTGTACCCAGAGGATTGCCACGGGATGCCCTGATCCCAAGACCATGCAGGCAGCTTTGAGAAGATCTCCTGTGAAGGATTAGCCACATCCTTTCAAAAGGGGGAAAGTCAGAGCGACACACACTAACACAGTGTCATTCCACAGCAGCGAAATGACTGAGGTCACCAGCAGAACCAAAACCACAGAGCCGGAGCTACAGACTGTCGTTTCTAAGCCCTGTGCTCTCACTTCCTCACTTTCTAAAGGTTGACAGTGGATTAAAAAAATTCTTATGTGGAAACCAAGTCCCAACAGTTCCAGGACAGAATTACTGCTGGACTGCTGAAATTCTCCTGCAGTGAGTCTTGGTGACAAGTCAAAGTCATGGAATTTAGGAAGAGGATAGAGTCAGGGAAGAGCCTTTTTTTTTCTCTTTTGTCTTTTGCTCTTTCATTCTAAGGAAGCTTCCTGGATTCCACCTCTCCAGTTTGCCCTCAGTCTCAGATAAATGCTTCATTCTGCCACAGTTTGCTCTGCTCCCTTTATTCTCTTCTTTAATTGAACACGGATTGTGAAGTCATTTTTAATACAATAGGTAAAAATTCAAGAGAGTTAATGCCGTGCCCTTGGGCTCTGGAAAACCTCACTTTTCGGATGTGCTTCAACTCAGTGCTGATAAGAACACCCGGGATTAGTGAAGAATTTCTGAACATTTGAATTAAGCCTGCTAGTCCAAGAATCCGGGTTTGAATTGTAAAACAGTGTCTCTCCGGATTGCCTTTGTTTCCAAATGCTTTCAAGCGTCCATCTGTGGCTTTGCTGAGATGGACATCAAGGACATGGACCATCATCAAGAATAATCAGAACATTCCCCAAAATGCTTCTGTTCATGGAAACCACTGTTGGAGGACTTCCATCCCACCCAGGGGTGAGAACTGCACAGCTGAGGCAGTTTTCAGCTGTGTGGGGTCATGAAACAGAGGGAGCCATGGAGGACGCTCGGCCCAGGGCTGTGGGATCCAGAGTTGGAACAGCGGGTGCTGTCTGTGTCCCACGGGGCCACCACACACCTCTCCGTGCACGCCTCCATGTTGGTTAAACGGAGGTAATGGTCCAGCTGTATGACATTTCAGAAAAGACAAAACTGTAGAGATCGTATAAAGACCAGTCATTACCAGAGGTCTGGGCGGGGCGGGGGAAGGAAGGATAAACGGGAGGAACACAGAATCTTCAGGGCAATGAAACGACTCTGTGAGACTGTCATGGTGGATGCATGTCATCACACATTCGCCAAGACCCGTAGAATGGCCGGGCTGGTGGCTCACACCTGTAATACTAGCACTTTGGGTGGTCAAGGTGGGAGGATCATGTGAGGCCAGGAGTTCGAGACCAGCCTGAGCAAGAGTGAGACCTGGTCTCCACAAAAAAATAGAAAGATTAGCCAGGTGTGGTGGCGCACACCCTGTAGTCCCAGCTACTCAGGAGGCTGAGGCAGGAGGATCGCTTGAGCCCAGGAGTTTGAGGCTGCAGTGAGCTATGACGATGCCACTGCACTCTAGCCCGGGTGACAGAGCGAGACTCTGTCTCAAAACAATAAAAATAAATAAATAAATACAATGGAAACTAGAAACCCAAGAAACCCATAGAATGCACAATACCAAGAGCGAACCCCGGCGTAAGCTATGGACTTTTGGTGGTGGTGATGTGTCAGTGCAGGTTCATTTGTCTGGTGTGGGATGTGGATCGTGTGGGAGGCTGTGTAAGGGGGCAGGGGTTACACGGGAACTCTCTGTACCTCCTGCTCAATTTTGCTATGAACCTAAAATTGCTCTAAAAACTGTCTTTTTTTTTTTTTTTAAAGAGGAGATAGAAGCTGCCTATCTGCTAAGACTGCTGTAAGGTTCAATGAGAGAAACAATATAAATCCTGGCTGAAAATGACCTGATAAATATGTGTCGAGTGGTCATTACTAAAAGTCATAATAAGAGGTGCTACTCTAATTGACCAAAGGCGTTGGGGGGACGAGCTCAGTCACAAGGGCTGTGGGCTGGGCGCTGTCCCTACCACTGTGTCTTGGGGCTCTATGTGAGAAGCAACGTAGCCCAAGTATATGGCAGGACTATGAACCCGCTGGAATTTGCACAAAAAAAATGACAGTGGTTTTTCAGAGGAGGCCACTTGTGGCATGGTGCTCTTATTACTAAAACGCTACCATTGCTCCAACACTTTTGGAATTCCTCTTTTGGAACAAGCTCCCGGAATCCTCGTTCAGCTTTCTCAGATTATGGATTTAGTTTCTGGAAAGGGTTAAGGTGTGATGAATACAGTGTGCCTCCAAATCACTGTAAAGCAACGATGAGCTCACGTGCTTGTTTGGTTGTGAGAAATGAAAAGGAAACCACACTTGTAAACTGTACTATGACTTGCACGACAGAAACACTGTACCAAACCACGACATGCCCTGTACTAAGGTCAAGTTGTTTTGACATCAGCTTGTGCAGTTCCAATCCATATGTTCCAATGCAAGACCACAGTCTGGTTCAACGGTAACACTGTGTGGACTCCCGCATTCAAGGATAAGACCCCCCAACTGTTCAGCACCTGCCCTGACTTGCAAATTCTTCCCGGTCTCTGCTTCCTAACTTCTGCCTTAAACACTTCCCGTAACTCACCCAGCTCCTTACACTCTGCGAGTTCCTCCTTTAGCGACACTGAGACTCTGACAAGTGTGTGCTCTCCCGGCTCAGGAAGTGTAGTAAAGCCATCGTTTTGTGACTCAGAGCTTTCCCACTTGTCTGTGCTTGGGGGTGTCCACACTGGGCAGAGGCCAAGCCTGTCCATGGCCCCCTGGGCTTTCTCCCTCACTGCTTCTGCGGGCTTCCTTCATCCAGATGGCTTTAAGGTGCTGTTAGGATTTGGCCTGAAAATGCTTCCGTCTTAGGAGTTTACCCTGAAACCTTGGAAGACCAGAACCCAAACCAACATCCCTACACCCCCTCCAAGAATAACCCTCCCAAGACAAAACACCAGCTGTGGAGCCATTTTGGTGCAGGGAGAGGTCTTACTCGCAGCCTCTGGAACACGGTTATCAGAGTTTAGAAGGCATGACGAGAAGGAGAGGTTACTAATATTATTATTTTTAATTAAAGTAGGTTCCTGGTCTCTACATGTGGATGTGTGAATTCAGTCCATCTGGGGTGGGACCCGGGAACTTGCATTGCTCATGTCCACCCAGCTGGAGTCGTGGTGGCTCTGAAGCAGAATATTCTTGAGTCCCTGTCAGCCCACCCAGACTCGGTTCCCTCCTGGTGGGCCACCAGAGTATGAGCCTCAGCTTTTTCAAGAGTGACTGTCTCAAAAGACCTCCCGGGAGGTTTTGGGGGGGGATGCTGTTCTTTCAGAGAAGGTCAGGGTCAGAAGGACCCGCTTGTTCCAAGCGTTTGTGGCTGAGGGGACTCTGGTGTCCTCATGGCGCCATAAGTGGGACGAGCACGAGTTACGGCAGCCGAACCCCTTCACAACTCACCCCGAAGATCTCAGAGGTTTGCTCTTTGCCCGGGTTGGAAATAGATTTTCCCACTGTGGGAGGAGATGGGGCAGCTTTCTCTTCTCCTCAAGAATTAACTACCTCCGAACACTCGAAATCTCCGCAATCAGCGACAACTGCGGTGACAGTCTCCCCTCGGGTGAGACCGCGGAGGTACCAGAGGAAGCAGAAGGTGCATAAGGGCTGCAGAGTCTCTTGGCAGGATTTGTGTCATGCGGAACTCCGGCAGATGGCTCAGGAAGGGGGTGCATCGGTGTCCCCGAAAAAAGGGACACCCCATGCTCTGCCTTTGGATCCCCTCCAATCCCTCCGACAGAGGGGCTCCGGGTGGGAGGGGACAAGACCGGGCGCTTGCTGGTGGGAAGCACCTTTGAGCTGGGCAGGCAGAGCCTTTGAAGGGGAGAATATTCCTGGGCTCAGAGCTGAGCTTGAGAAAGAAGGGGGTTGGCAAGAGAGTGGAGGCCGGGGAGAGACTTGGAGCACATGAGGAGGCAAGTGCCACGGTCCTGCAAGGGTGCTGGTGGCAGATTGGGCAGCAACGACAGGAGGTGTGGGTGTGCCTGGGCCTGACCCGTGACCCCTGGCCCTGAGCTGTCCTCTCTCCACACTGGGGACCCCCTGGCTGTGCTGATGTCTCTGGGCTCTGAGAGCTGCTCCCCACCTGGCCACCAGGGGCTCAGCCGAGCTCTTTGCCATGGCTCTTTGCCGTCTAGAAACCACGCTCAGTCATTCAGACCCACTGGCGCATCTAGACCTCTCTTCTAGCCCGTGGTGTGGGGCTGCTGCCTCTTCCAAGACGTGGGCTGATTCAAATAGGTTTTCAGGATGGTTCTAACGGATGGCTCTAACCTCCTCTTGCTCTAATCCACCTTTCCTCACCAAAGGGTGAAGGGGTGGTTCTTCCGCCCTGTTGTACACAAGAGGAAATGTCAATGGTGTTTAAGAAAGAAAAAGGAGAAAAATTAAGTGTCCTACTTCTTCTGGAAATGGAGAGAGGAAAAAAAAATGGTTAATACAGAGTGTACCTTGTGATCACAATGAAGAGGATTTTCCCAGGGCAGATGCCGCTGAAGCATCCTTGATTAGACAGAGATCCGAACAAAACAGAACATTGCCACTAGAGGCATTTAAATTGACAAGTTTATTGGACAGGGTAGCTATGGTGATGCCCCCACTCAAGACACAGAAACTGTGTGCCTGTTTCTGAGCCTTAGAAAATTCTGGAATTCACAGAAGATCTCGGAAAAACACAGGATGGTGAGTGGCAGCAAACCCTGCCTACAAGTCCCCCAGGATCTCGGATGAAAAGGTGCCTCCTGTCTTCCTTCCTGTCCCGACGAGGACTGACTTCTCTGTTGGACACAAATCTCAGCCTCTTCTCTCCCTCATTCCCTGCTCAACATTCCCTGCCAGTGGCCTTGGTGGTAGCACATCTTGGTGGAAGAACACTGCTCTGGCAGGGCAGCTGTTCAGGCTGACAGGCACCTCGCCGATCACATTTCATACAAACATTTTCCAAGACTGCCCACTCACAGAGGGGACCTTACAGCCTCCGGGTCATGCATATTTCATGTTTTCCCCCGGGGTGCTGCTTCTGCCGGACCTCTGGCTGGGAGAAGCGAGTCTATGCACATGCACAGAATTCCATGTGTGCACACACACGTGCACACGCAGAGGAGTGGAATCCTGGTAGCTGTGGAAGGTCACTGGATTCTCTGAATCTCAGGTTTCTGGTGTGCAAAATGGGGATGGTAACCACCTCTCTCACGAGACATGGGGGGATTAAATAAGACAGGTGTCTGTGACGTGCAAACACAAAACCATGTCCGGCACATAGTAGGTGCTTGGTAAATAGTAGCTGTGATTTTTCATTATCTACCCAAACTGGGTCAAACCACCAGTGTTTCGATCCACTGATGCAAGACCAGGTGGTAATGAACTAACAGGATGAAGGATTCAGAGGAGGGGCCCGGGAGGTTATGGGCTCTGTCACCACGGGGTCTCGGCAGGGGTGAAGCTTGCTTGTTCTCACGGTGCACAGCAGGGAACAGGTATTCTGGTCCCTCCCTTTATTAATCCCACACCTTTGACAGACTTGCAGTGAAGTGGCAAAGGCAGTGGCCAAGCAGAGAGGCCTTGAGCACAGGGACAAAACCTCCTCTGGGGCACCACACACCACGCTAATAGGAACACTGGACTTCCACATAAATGTCCAAGTTGTGCCTGCACAGGCTGAGCCCCGCCCGGCTCTGCTCACCGAGCCACCCCTTGGCAGGAGTCTGGAAGGAGCCTCTTGTTCTCTCATTCCCCCAGGGCCCCTTTCCCCACTTGGCACAGAGATCCCGTGGGGCACCCGTGGGGCATATTTCTCAGCATTCAGGGGAGAAAACTTCCCATGCCCAGGCTGTACCCCAGACCAGTGAAGCCAGGGCCTGAGCATTAGCACCCTTCAAAGCTCCCTTGGTGGTCTCAGCATGCAGAATCCTCTGGAGAACTGGTGATAACCCAGACCACCAGACCCCACCCCAGGCCTTTCATTCAGGAGGTCTGGAGCAAGGCCTGGGAATGTGCATTTCTAACAAGTTCTCAGGTGGGGCCGCTGGTTGAAGGACCAGGCTTTAAGAAGCCCTGGGTTGGGGGGGAAGTGAGCCGAATGAGGAGGTGCAGATCCCAGTCTCATAGCTGTGAGATACTTTAACTTATTTCGATTGTTACAGGAGGTATGGAAATTTCTTGTATGTGAGCTAACTGTGAGTTTGCAAATTAAATTTCTTAATTGTACTCTTGGCTTCACCCAGCAAGACTGGTTTGGCTTGCCAAGATCCTGAGAGGCAGACTGTCCTCATGGCAGGGCCACATCAAAGTGACCTGGGAAAAAAGAAATGGCTTTAGGGCAACCGTAAGTATTTGCTGTAAATGTGCTTCCTTGAATGCTCCCTGAATTTACTGCTAGACTGGGTTAGGCAACCTGGTCCCCAGTTGTGTTGTTTTGGGACCGAATACTGTTTCCAGCTGTGGGCCTTGGGTCTATATGTGCTGTGGACCCTGCACCTATAAAGCTGAATCCTGGGGCCTTAAGGATTCATGCTCAGGCTTACAGCAAGGGCTAGGAGGATTCCTCAGGGAGCTACATCATTTGCTTCTGTGTCCAGGAAGTGGGTGGGCCCCGGAAGAGGTTTCACCAGCTACTTGGGATTGTCTCAGGTTGGAATGGGGACTCCACACCCTGGGGCCTGCCTGACCACCAAGGAGCCTGACTCCTTGGGAGGCTGCATGGTGAGACAGAGATAGCTTTGTTTTGGAATCAGCTTGATCAAGTTCAAGCCCAGGCTCCTTCCCCTATCAGCAAGTGATTTAACCTCTCCAAGCTCCAGTGTCCCCTTCTGTAATGGGGACAGGCCACCTGCCTCGTAGGGCTCCCGTGAAGATCAAATGAGACAGTGACTCATGTAAAGTCCCCTGCACAATGCCTGGCACAAGGGGCTCCAGGAATGGCTACACTTAGGTTTGGTTCTTTTGACTCGTCTTGGGGTGGGAGGCTGAGAGAGTGGGGCTGGGTTTAAGATATTCCCAGCCAGGAAGAATGTGTGTCACCTTCGTGATAGGGTGTCGGGGGGCTCTGCATCCAGCCACGGGACCACGGGGAGGCCAGCAGCAGCCTCTGAGCCTGGACTCCCTGTGCAGTAGCCCGTGGCAGCCTCCTGCAGTGGGACCGGGGGCCGTGGGGAATGAGGCATTCCTGACAGGCAGGACCTCCCCGTTCAGGACGTCACTCTTGGGCAGTTATAGCCAGGAACTCCCAGGGACCAAGCAAAGTTTCCAGGCAGAGGCCAAGTGCCCCCCTGGCTGCCCATGGTGACACAATCCCAGAATGTCAGAGGCCAGAGGACCTGACAGGGATGTTGAGGTCCAGAGATGGGGAGTGATGGGAACAGTTTGTCCAAGGTCACGTTGCTAACTGTCAACAGAACAGGGCTGAGGACCAGGCTTTCTGACAATAGCTCCTACACTATGACAGTTAATTTTGTGTATCAACGTGACTGGGCTAAGGGATGCCCAGATAGCTGGTAAAACATTATTTCTGGTGTTTCTGGAAGAGATTAGCATTTGAACCAGTAGACTGAGTAAAGAAGATCCACCCCCACCAATGTGAGCAGGCAGCATCTGACCCACTGGGGGCTGGAACAGGACAGAAAAGTGGAAGAAGGGTGTGTGTGCTCTCTCTTGATCTGAAACATCCATCTTTTTCTGACTTTAGAGGTTGGAGCTCCTGGTTCTTGGACTCAGGCTGGGAGCTTCACCCTTGGTTCCCTTGGTTCTCAGACCTTTGTACTTGGACTGAATTATACCACCAGCTCTCCTGGTTTTTCAGCTCACAGACAGCAGATCCTCGGACTTCTCAGCCTCCATAATCACATAAGCCAACTCCCATAATAAATCTCCTCTTCTATATATCTATGTACATATCCTACTGGCTCTGTTCCTCTGGAGAACCCTGGTAAGTAGATACACCAAGTTGCAGACACATCCGAGCAGCTTCTTTGTGTCGGGGCCTGTCTACACTGGTGTCTATACCAGCTATAGCCAATGATCATGGTCCAGAATAGATACCTGACCAAAGCCAGGCCAGTCTGATCCCCTGTCCTGGGAACCGGAACACAGGGATGAGACACAGAGCTGGGAACCCTGGACTCACGCAGCAGGTTGTGACCTGGAGTCGTCCTGTCCCCTTTCTCCCCACACTGTCCAACAATTCCGTGGATTGTATGAAATACTTTGGATGCTCTCGGTAGAATTCTGGTTATGTTTAAAGCAACCAGAACCCCAGCCCCAGGTCGCTGGGTGCTGGGTGTGCAGGTGCTGTGCACGAGTCCTTTCCCCTGAGCCAGGGGGAGGCAGGTGGGGCAGAGGTGCCTCTCCTTTGTGTGACAAACCCCTGTGGCTCAGGGAGGAAGCAGTGTGACTCTCCTGAGCTCCCAAAGCAGGCAGGGCTGGGATGGTCTGGCCGTGTCTGTTCTGGCCTAGAGGGAGTCCTTCTGGGTGGCTTCCGTCTTCACGGTAAGGCTCCTGAGACCACAAAGCCACCTGTCTGTCCCAGAGGCCACTCTGCTGGGCATGGCGAGTGCAGCCCTGAACCCCCGCCCCTGCGTTCCCTGGTAGGCAGGCAGGCAGCAGGATCACAGCCACTGTGCTCCTCGTGCCAAGAGGCATTAATAGCCACTGCTGTAAATAACGGTGACCCTCTGGCAAGCTGCCCTGTCCTGTCCAACTTGGAACGGCCACTCATAGGGCTCTCGGCTGCGGGGTGGCCAGAATGGCAATGACGCTTACGGGATGGTCTGAGCACAGTCCTGCACCTCCACCTCGTTAATTCTGGGAAGAGAGGATGACGGGCTCTGGAGGTTAATGGAGAGGCGCCTGCCACCAGCTGGGCTGTGTGGGACAACGTGCTGCATCAGCAGAGACCTGGAGGCCATCAGTCACACGGACCCGGGGGAGCATGGCCCCACCAGCACAGTTTCTCCGAGAAGCTCAATGACATGAAGCTGGCAGTAAATCTCTGACTGGCCCTCAGAGCTCATCTGCAAGTCACACTCCAGCCCTAGGGTCCAGGCAGGACCCTGGCATCGTGGCTGTAGGACAGCTTGGGTGGAGCACGGCAGGCCGCTTCAGAGGCTCTTGGCTCCCAAGAATAAAGGGCAAGGGTGGCAGACTCTGCGCCCCAGGCCACGTCTGGCCCACTGGCTGTTTTTGTAAGTGAGGTTTAACCACACACAGCCACACCCCTTTGCCCAGGTGTCCTGGACGGCCACTTCTGCACTACGACTGCCAGGCAAAGCTGAGCAGCTGTAACGGGGACCATACGCCCACCAGGTAAAACATTTTCACTCTGCAGCTCCTTCTAGAAAAAGTGTGGCAGCCTCTTGTCTAGGGGATGAAACCATGGGCTGGGAAGCAAGACAGCTGGCTACCTTTGGGGAACCTTGGGCAAGCGAGCCTCACCGCACCTCAGCTTTCTCATCTGCAGAATGGGATCAGTGACATCTACCTCACCCTGCTGTGGGAGGGACGCAGTGACATGACTCTGGCACAAGTGACGTATCCAATGTTAATCCTTCCCTCTGCTTGCTGTGACATGCGGCTTGTGATGACTTCCCCATCTGCCTCGAACAGTGGCTGTTATTTTATGGAAAAGATAGGAAAGCTCTAGAAAGTTAAAGACGGGCTGTGGCTGCAAAGCCCCGCTGTAAGAATTATTCTTGAGATCAGAAACCTGGGGCTTCCACTCAGGGTAAAACAAAATGCGGTGGTTTGGTGTTGGTTGGCTTGTCATGGGGAAGCCCAAGGAGCCTTGGATTTGGGGGGGCCCACTGTCCTTGGTGGTGACTCATTCCTGTGCATCCTCACAGCACCCTGGGAGGAGGCGGCCTGCGTCCCAGCAGGGCTCCAGCGCACGTGAGCTGTGGGATCTGGGCCATTTCTTTGGCCTCTGTGAGCCTCAGTTTTCCCACCTGAAAAGCAGCGATGCTAATAGTACTTTTCCCAGAGAAGGGCTGTGAGGACCTCACGAGATCTGATGACATAGAGAAGAGGCTCTAGGATGTTAGCTCTTATCTTCGTTGTAATTCTAGCCGTGGCTGGGGTGAGGGCTGAGAGGGTGGAAGTGATTTGCTCAGGGGGCCCAAGCTGCAAAGAGAGGAAATGAAGAGAACACAGCGATATACAGTGTCTAACCCGGGCCCTGAAATAGACTTGACCTCCAGAGAGAGCAGCAAGTCTCCATTTCTG
This sequence comes from Lemur catta, assembly GCF_020740605.2. Taxonomy (NCBI): domain Eukaryota; kingdom Metazoa; phylum Chordata; class Mammalia; order Primates; family Lemuridae; genus Lemur; species Lemur catta. The sequence goes on along the minus strand of NC_059152.1, from coordinate 8,166,991 downwards.
GGCGGAGCCCTAAGTGACCTGGAGCAATGACAAATGGATTCTTGCACCTAAGAGTGGCTGACACCACTACTTGGAGGTGAAAAATCCTTTAAAATCCTGCCTCCTTTGGGCATCAGACTTACACTGAAAGCCCAGCAAATTTACATTTTCTCTGGTGGTCTGTGCATATTATTTAGCCCCATGAAACCACTGCCGAGGAACTGTGAACCGAGAGAGGGACCAAAAGATCTTCAACTTTATCAAAAGACCTAAAAATGCCCTGGTACAAGCCAAGAGGCCTTACCACATCCAACGTGTCCAAGAGTCCCTAATTTTAGTGCAATCAACACAACACTCCAGGGGAAGGTCAGAGGGGCTTCCTGCCCCTCCTGTCCTGCTGACCTTCAAGGGACACAGAAGTTCAGGGGCTGTAGCCCCAGGGCCACCTAGTCCTCCCTTCAGGCTTCCCGGGCATGCCCGGCCTGTCCCTGCAAGATGCTCCCACAGAGCAGAAGCCCCTGCTTGGGTTCCAGACGGGCCACACAACCTCTGGCAGGACAGCGCTGCCCTCCCTGCAAGGGCAGGAGATGGTAGTAGAGACGGAATTTTCTTTTTTCTCTTTTACTTAAATCGAGGCTTCAATAGGGTACTGTGATAGTGGACGCACGGCATTATACATGTGTCCAAACTCACAGAAGTACTGCATCAAGAGGGAGGTCTAATATAAATGACAGACTTTGGGTGCAAATGACGTGTCAATGTAGGCGCATCAATTGTTAACAAATGGACCTCTCCGGTGGGGGATGTTGACAGTAGGGGAGGCTGTGTCAGTGTCCGGGCAGTAGGTATATGGGAACTCAATTTTGCTGTGAACCCGAAACTGCTCTAAAAATAAGGTCTATTTTTAAAAGGTGAGGCTGGAGGTAAGCTGAGCACAAAATCCAACGAGCAGCCCTGTCACTGAAGCAGCCCCAGCCACAGCATGTTGGCACTACGACTGCTCATGGCAGAGTTTGGTCAACAGAGCAAACACTGGTCTGTTTACAGATAATATGACGGGGGTAGAGTGTTGGGGTTTTTTTAAAAAAATTATTCAGGACCCCTTTTCGGAAAGACATTGCTACTTTTTCTACATCTTATTTTTGCAAAACAGAGGAAATACTGCCCTCACCTCCCAAATCACAGTTATCTTCTTGCAAAATGTCAGAAAAATATCTTTGTCAGGGTCTCAGTGATGGCTAAACTCAACTGCCCCAGAGAAAGGTACCTGCAATAATCTTGCCATGTTTTTACGGAGTGCAAGGGTAAGTTGCCCTAGCTGATATTTCCTTCAGATGTTTCCCTGCCAGCTGTGATGGGCCAGCAGGCGACAGGCAACCCTACATGCTACTAAACAAGAGGGTGAAAACAATAATCCGACAAGCCTTGATGTCTGCGTTGTAAATATCCCTGTCTGCGTAAGCAGGTGGCTTCCATTCTAGTTCCTATGCCTGGAATGACTGCGCGGTGGGGGACGGCTCGTGCTCAGCTGCTACTCACAGGCTGGGGGGAGAGGAAAGGAGAGAGAGGGAGGGGGACAGAGATAGAGAAAGGAGGGAGGAAGGAGGGGGGATAGAGAAAGAGAGAGAGAGGGAGAGAGAGGGGAGGAGAGAGAGAAAGAGAGAGGGGGCGAGACAGTGGGAGACACAAAAAGAGAGAGGGAGGGGGGAGCAGAGAGAGGAGAGACAGTGGGAGTGAGAAACAGAAGGAGAAAGGAAGAAAGAGAGGGGAAGAAAGAGAGAAAGGGGGGAGAGAGAGAGAGAAAGGGGGGGGGAGAGAGAGAGAAAGGGGGGAGAGAGAGAGAGAAAGAGGGGGAGAGAGAAAGAGAATGAGAATCCAGATTCCTTCTCTGCTGTCTCTCCTGCATTCTAATTAGCTTTTTTTTTAATTAGGAAGGAGAGTTGTTCCTTTATTACTGTTATTTTTGAAATGGAGAGGAGAGATATGACAGAGTTATTGAATAAGCTCTTTTGCTCCTGGCACTGAGCAAAGAGAAGAAGTTAACTATTTCCCAGAGACAGGTGTGGCAAAAGGGCAAACCCCTTAGGAGGAAGGCAATGGCAGATCTGGAAGAGAATGAAAGTCAAGTTCACAAGGTGGCTCTGGAGAGAGAGAAAGAGCCTTGCCAAACTCAGTCAACGGGTTTCAAAATGAGGCTGTTTGATGGGGCACAGAAACATCTGTTGGGTTCATGTTCTCCCCTACAGAAAGCACTTGCTCTTGGAAATCTATCGAGATGGAAGTGTGTCATATCACAGGGCCAGAGGTCGTGGCCCTAGTCTGCCCTTCCTCCAGGCAGGCCCAGCTCGTCCATCTCCTGGACAATTTGTTTTCCGTCCCCTTCTCCCACAATCAACCAACACGGTGCAGTCACCTCGTCACACTCTGGCACACTTGCTTTCTGTCTCAGCAAAGCAGGTCTTGCCAACATCTCCTGCCTTTGTCTCACTTTCCACTATTATTGTATTTCTGTATATCTTTTTAGAGCTAGTAATATTTGCTGGAAGAATCTGTGTGCTCCAGTGTTGGGTTCATATATATTTAGAATTGTTATATCCTTTTGTTGGATTTATCTCTTTATCATTATATAATGACTTTTTACTGTTTTTAATTTAAAGTCTATTCTATCTGATATAAGTATAGCTATTCCTCCTCACTTTTGGCTTCCATTTGCATGGAATATCTTTTTCCATCCCTGTGTTTTCAGTCTATATGTGTCTTTACGGGTAAAGTGTGTTTCTTGTAGGCAGCATATAGTTGGATCAAGTTTTTCTAAATTCATTCCATCATCCTGTATCTTTTAAGTGGAGAATTTAGCCATTTACATTCAAGGTTATTATTGATATGTGAGGTTTTGTTCCTGTCATACTGTTAATTGTTTTTCAGCAGTTTTGTATATTCTTTGTTCCTTTCTTTTTCTCTTATTGGTTGTTATTGTGGTTTGGTGATTTTTGGTGGTGATACCATTTGAGTCTTTTCTCTTCTTCGTTTGTGTGTTTGCTTTACCAGTGAGTTTTATATTTTCATGTGTTTTCATTATGGTAACTATTGTCTTTTTGCTTACTGGTTGAGAACTCCCTTGAGCATTTCTTATAAGGTTGGTCTACTGGTGATGAATTCCCTCAGCATTTGCTTGTCTGGGAAATACTTTATTTCCCTTATAATTATGAAAAATAATTTTGCTGGACATAGTATCCTTGGGTAGCCATTTTTTAATGTATGTACACACCACATTTTCTTAATCTACTCATGAATTGATGGGCACTTGGGTTGATGCCACATCTTTGCAATTGTGAATTGTGCTTCAATAAACATTTGAGTGCAGGTGTCTTTTTGATAAAATGACTTCTTTTCCTTTGGGTAGATACCCAGTAGTGAGATTCCTGGATTAATACATTTTTAAATCAGACGAATTTAGATAAGTATAGTCATCTTTATAATACTGAATCTTGCAACACAGGGATGAGATAGCTTTCTATTTATTCATGTTTTCTTTTATGATTCTTGGCTGTTTTTACTTTATGTTCATAGGTCTTACACTTCTTTTAAGTTGATTTTAAACATTTTATTTGTTATGGCTATTTTGCTTAGGATTTTTAAATTAATGTATTTCCTATTGGTTATTTTTAGTTGGTAAGAATGCTATTGATTTTTGCAAATTTCTTGTGTAATCAGCTACATTACTAAACTTTATTATTATGCTAGTAGATTTTAGTTGATTCACTCAGGTTTTCCAGTTAGAGAATCTTATCACTTGCAAATTGTAATCTTTCAGTTTCCTTTCCACTGTATATCTTTTATTTCTATCATCTTTCTGCATTGGCCAGAATTTCCATAGCAACAATATTAAATAATATAGGGTGATAGTACTGTATAGTGAGTATTCTTGGCTGCTTTTTAGTTTAATGGGAACAGCAATGTCTCTATTATTTTCCATTAAACCAATGCTGGACTTGGGTCTGAGATACATAATTTTTTATTGTATGGAAAAAGTATCCATTACTTTCTAGCTTACTGAGAACTGTTTTTGTTAAAATTAAGGGAATCAGTTATCTTATTAAATGATTTTTAAATATCTAACAAAAAGAAGGTATGGGTTTTCATTGCTGATTTATTAAGACAATAAGTCATAAATGAATATAATTTCTAATATCAAATGATTCTTGCAGTTTTGTATTAACTCTGCTCATGCATGCTATGTTATCCTTTTTAATGTACTGCTGGGTTTGATCTGCTAATCTTTTATTTAGAATTTCAACATCTATCTTTCTAACAAGTTTGTTTCAAGTGTTTTCTCTCAGGCTAGCTGTGCTAGGATTTGGCGGGTGGTGATGTTAGTTCTACGTGGATTCCGCAGCTCACTGCATCATACGCACCAAGCGTACCCAGGACCACTTGGTTGTACATTAGTGTGACTCACGTAGCTGTGTTCTTTCCTCTTTTTGGGTCGTTTCCACTCTAACCCTGTCATTTCCTGACCCACAAAAAGAGAGCGAGAGAGAAACAATTTTCAAATCTGTTGTTACCAGTGATAGATCTTGCTTCCAATTAAATGGCTCCAATTTAACTTCCAATTGCTTACCTTGGATGTCTTGCATGTGTATGTGCTCATTATTTACAAAGGTTAGTGGTCAACCGTCTGGTTCAACATATAAAATAATCAAATGAATAGCAGTTTTCACTTAGAAGGACAGAGAAGGTTACCAAGACCCTTTCAGTGAAGGGGGCAGGAAACTAGCCCCAGTAGAAGCCTTATTAGACAATCTATCCCAGAGTAACATTTCTCCCTCAAATAAAGTTGTCTTAAAACAAAATAAAACAATGAAATGAAATCAGGGAAACCAACTCTTCTTACAGGTACAATCACCTTCCGTATCCCTGGCTTCTGCATCTGTGGATACAACCAACTGGCAATCAAAAATATTCTAAAAAATAAAAAAAAAACCAATGCAACGATTAAAAATAATACATGTAAAAATACAGTATAATGATTTACACAGTATTTACATTGTACTAGGTATTATAAGTATTAAATAATCTAGAGACAATTTAAAGTATATGGGAGGATGTATGTAGGTTACATGCAAGTTCTACACCATTTTATACAAGAGACTTGAGCATCGACAGGTTTTGGTATGTGCAGGTGTCCTGGAACCCATCCCCATGGAGGACATGGAGGGACAGCTTACATACTTGCTTATTTCTCCCTCTGGTGGACTCCTTTTGTCATTACAGCAGGCAGGAGTCCCTCTAAATGATGGATGGAGGGTTCTCAGGGAGACCTGAAGGGGGCTGGGTTAAAATCCTTAGAAATACTAAGCACTAAAAGGATTATGGTGGCATCCCAGTCCCATGTAATTAAAATCTGCTGATCTGAAAGTACGTGGAAGGAGTCCTGACAAAGTCCTGATTGTTAAAATTTTAATCATGACGACTACTTTGACTTTTTGGGGAAGGGGAATGCCAAACATGACATTTGTTCTCCCTAATTTTGCTTTCGATGCCCCTGCCTGACCCTCGTGGTCTCTGATAGCTTCCTCATGCTCTAGTATTATAATAGGTCCCAGGCTCATCTTACACTTTTCCTGCCCAGACCTGGAATCAACTATTTCTCCAAGAAGACCTGGTTTCTATTAGTGAGTGAGAGATGCTCATTGCTACTGGGTTGGCAATTGAACTGAAAAATATTGGTACATAGACAGATAGATGGACACATACATAAAATACCTTATGAGTTCTTGAGACTTCTAATTCAAATCTAAGAATTTAGGGTGTTTACTTAACTTTCCCTATTACATCTGACCTTTCACTCAGGGGATGGCAGAATTAAAATACGATATATCATAAATACTCATGTGTCTTATCTTACATCATGCACACAACAGTCTGTGAATAACAATCTTAATACTACCACCTATGTGATTACTGAGAGCATTAACACATTTTTTTGTTTGTGCTTTCCTCATTTTCCCCATTTTTGTAGCTGGGCTATAGCTACACTATCAGAGCACAGAGTTCTATAACACACCCTCTGAGCCTGCTCTCACTTGATGTGATGCTCAACACTAGTCTTTAATGTCAATGTCTCTCTAGTCATATGGTCAGCTGAAGCTTGTTTTCCAGAAGATTCTTCAGGAAGTGCTCATTGGAACAATATTCTCTGAGTTCTTATAGGTAGATAAGAGTTGATGCCCTTTATACTTGATGTAAAGTTTTTGGATCACACTTTTTTTACTTAAATAGATTAAATATATTACTTCATTTTCCTCTGGCACAGTTGTCAAAAAATTGATGATAATCTATTTTTCTTTCCTTTTGTTTTTGAAGCAAGATTGCCCGGGCTAAAGTGCAGTGGCATCATCATAGCTCACAGCAACCTCAAATTCCTGGACTCAAGCCATCCTCCTGCCTCAGCCTCCCCAGTAGCTGGGACTACAGGCATGCACCACCACGTCCTGCTAATTTTTCCATTTGTTGTTAGAGACGGGGTCTTGCTCTTGCTCAGGCTGATCTCTAACTCCTGACCTAGAGCAAACCTCCCACCTTGGCCTCCCAAACTGCTAGGTTTACAGGCATCAGCCATAGCACCCACCCCTTCCTTTTTTTTTTTTTTTAAATGCAGTTTTTTTTTCCCCCTAAGTGCTCAAAGGATTTTTTTCTCCCATTTCTCTAATCTTCAGTAATTTTACAAGAAAATATCTTGGCATTGATCATTTTGGGGTCATTATTCTTGACATATGCCTGCTCTTTAAATATGTAGCTTCAAATTTTCTTTATTTCTGGAAAGTTTTTTGAATTGTAGGTTTTCTTGGAGTTTTTTTTTTTTTAAATTCAGGATTTGATGGGGGTACACACATTTTGGTTACATGAAATGCGTTTGCCTCACCCAAGCCAGGGCTACAAGCCTGCCCTTCCCCCATACACTGTGGCCCATTTCCATTAGTTGTGAGTTTACCCCCCAGCCTCTCTTCCCCAACCCCCCAACCCCTTGTAGTTTTCAGTGTTTGTTTTCATCCATCGCTTTGGTTGTTTTGTTTTGTTTTTAAACCCCTTAAGGAGCTCCTATTAGCCATATGTTGGATTTCTTTGTCCATCTTCAATATTTGTCACTTTGTTTCACATGTTTTTCTTATTATATTTCTTTTTAACTTTTAAAATCTTCCTCTTGTTTACCTTCTGGTTCTCTTAAGGTATTATGCCATGTTTATATGCTCTTCAGTTTCTTCTAGTTTAATCTTAATTTCTGAAATGACTTTTTCTTTTATTTCTAATTCTTTCCTCATTTATAAGTTTTGCTACTTCTGATTTGTGTTGTTTTTTTTCATATCTTGTATAATTTTCTACTCTCTTGAAATGCTAGGTTTTGTTCAGTTTGTGGGCATATCTTTCCATCACACTTTCATTGTGTAGGGTTTTTATTCCACAACTTGGGCTTTATTTTCTTATAATAACTTTCACTGGGTTTTGACTTTAATATTTTTCTGTTGCTCATTTAACTGTGAAATTGGTTTTTCTGAACTTTTTGAATGAGATGGGGTTCAGGAATGTCTTCCTAGCTCCACTGGGTTTCCTCTTCTGCTGTTCCTGATGGGTTATGTAAATGGCAGCTTGATTTCTGGGATTCCCGGGCTCTGTTCCCCTCCCTGGCTGTAGGCTGGAGCCTCTCTTTTCTTCCTCCCTGTTTGTCCCCATTCTGCTCAATCTCACCCCGTCCTGGCAGTCCCTCTTCAGTGTGGGCCCCGTCCCAGAAGGGAACCCTGGTGGGCCCCATTTCACGTGTCCATAGGGGCTGGAAGGCTTGAGTTCCTTCATTCCTCCTTGCCCTGGGCCCCTTGCCCTGACCTGGTATTGGCGTGAGCAAAACCCTGCCCAGTATTAGTGGTTCTAAAATGGTTTGTTCCTTCCAGGGGATGCCTGATGACTACTCGGGTCCTCATGTTCTTGAGTCCATCTGTTGCTGCCATCACTGGGTCCACCATTGCCTCTTTCTTTCCCTCCCAGACACCAACACCAGGCAGGACCTGTGGCTTGTTGGTGGTGCGCATTCTGGGGTCCTGGGGTATCTTTTCATTTAGTTTTGTTATAAATGCCCCTGAGCTTCTGTCTTTGCTATCTGGTTGCTTTATTTTAATGCAGGGATATAGACAGATTGGAAAAAGCTATACTGCCACTGCTGCGACCTTCCCAGCATCCTCTCATACCTGGCTAACCTGGAACAACCGGGCCTGGACTTCAGTGTGGCAGACGTAGGACCTGTTCTCATGAGCTTGTCCAGTGAGGTAAGATATGGGAGGGAAGAGAAGGGATGACAAGGAAAGGGAACAAGCATTAAAAAAAAAGAATCTTAGGATTACATGGAGATTACTTAAGGATACTTAGCACAGAATTAGACAAGGAATAGAAACATGAACCTGACAAAAATTTATGAGATAATGGTGTAGCATTGGCTGGAGATAAAAGGAAACACAGAGAAAGACACAGTCACCAGGCCTTCCCATCCCAACGTCTTAAAACCAACACCACCCTTCTCTGCAATTTGGATTGCCAAGTTAGGCTCGTCCTTAAAAAGCCCAAAGAAAACTGGTTGCTTTATGTACAGTGAGTTTACATTCATACATATTCTGCCTCAGGAAGTGCAGAGAATTACCCCTTGCATTTGAGCAAAATGTAAATGCATGCCGACAATTAGCTGAACCCATAGAAAATAAATCTAGTTTTCTAGAACTCGTCATTTGGAGTATTAGGTTTGGGGGAGCAAAGATTCTCAGAGGGCAGTTTTGCTTGCTGGTTAGAGCCAAGGTTCATGGGATCAGGACGTACAGGAGTCACTGGTGACTCGAACCTGCCTACCCTCAGGGGTGAGCAGCGGGAATCTCTCTGGAGAAGGCACCAAGCGCATCTTGCAGCACGTTGACCTCTAACCCTGCTGGAAGGGTCAGGTTTCCAGGTACCGTGGGCTCTGCTTGAGATTGGACTGTTCTGGGCAGTTCCAATACGCTTTGAATAACAAAATACAAAGTCTTTCCTTATTTACATTTTTGGGTGTGTCTCTCTCCATTGGACTGACTTCCTATGGGAACATTAAAAATTATCTGTATTCACAAAAAAGGGCTGCCCCTGATTCCGTTGGATTTCGCCAGTGATGCGGGGCAGCTCACGCTCCTTTGAAAATATCAATCATGGGAAAATAGACCTCAGGGGTGTTTTTGAAAGGCAGGAAGAAACAAGCATATGAAAGGATGAGGGATGCCTCTTCTGGTTCTTGGATAAGTCATCGGGGATGAGTTGATGGATTGGAGTGCAGCTGTTAGGGTGTCCCGGGGACCACATTACCATGTTGAAGCCGTTCATCCAAATTTCACAGTTACATTACAGCCACTTGGAATATCCCCAAACAGTCAGCAGGCACATCACCATGCTCTAAAACAATTACTAAGTCTTTAGTGACTCATAACAACTAAAAATGTCAATGCTGTAAAGCAAGATTAAGCATCCAGATTGGACTTCAGGAAAAAAGAATTTTAGAAGCTCAGGACTGGAAAGTCACTTTGTCTAATTTCCTCCCTCACGTTGGACTCCTGTCCACAGTGTCCCCAATGGTCACTCTATGTCCCCAACAGGCACGTCAATGTTCTAGTAAAGCTCAAACGTTAGCAGAGATGGAAACTGCTTCAGGACCCAGTTCTAGGCCCCCTCCACCTTCCCATTTACACGAATCCCTTTCATGGTTCCATCATCCAGCGGCTGGTGAACCCTGCATGTGTATCCCCAGGGGATCCCTCCCGTGTGCTCCAGCACTGCCAGCCGTCGCTTTGACATCTACACTTGGACGACTGAGCGTCTTCAACGTTACCATGTATTAAACAGAACCATTAACCGCTGCTCCCATTCCACCCTGTGTTTTCCTTTCTCTGCAAATGCACCAGTCTCCACCTGGTTGCTCAAGCTAAAAACCTAGAATTCAACTTGATTTCTTTTTTTCTCCCCCCACCCTGACATCCAGTCCATCCGCACACTCTATCATATCTATCCCCAAGATATATCTTTAATCCCTTCCTTCTTCCTTCTCTCCATTGCTCCAGTCTTAGTCCAAATCCCCATTCTGTCTCTTTTAGATACCTCATAGCTGGTCTCCCTGCTTGCACTTTTTTTTTTTTTTTGTTAAACCACCATCTATTCTTTGTAAAGCAGCCAAAGTGATCTTCTTAAAATGTAAATCTCATGATGCCTCTTTCCTGAAGAAATCGTCAATGCTTCTTGATATACCTGGTACAAAAACCTCCCCCTCATCGTGCAGGGCCCGGCATGACGTGGCTCTCTGCCTCTGCAGACGTGGTGTGCCGTTCTCCTCCCATTCTGAGGTCTGGCTTTTCTGTCTCTAGTGTAACTTCAAGAAGAAAATGGGAAACAGGGTTTCTTAATGACAGGGTCCAGAGTTCAAGCTAGCGAGCTGGCCCAAACGGTGGCTCCCTCCCCGCAAAACAGCCCTGGAAGAATGAACGTGAAGAACTCACAACCAAAAACAAAATGGAAAACAAACCAGTGAGAAGTCCTTGAAGAGTCTAAAGTCTTGTCTTGAGCCTGTGTATGTGGGGGGTGGAGGATCATCAAGAAGGCAGCTGGAGAGGCATGCGTGCGGTCAGAGGGAAGCTGTCCCTGCTCTTGCCTTTCTCCCTTGTTGCCTTGGGCGGATAATCACCACCTGGATGTCTGCAGCAACAGGTGTGTGTTAGGAAGGGTGTGGGGGAAAACCCTGGCACTGCCAAGCCCTGCTGGGGTGAATCTCTGATGAAACCAGCGAGCACTGATTGGCATCCCCTTAGACAATCGGTCCCCCTTCCTTTGCCCTTCTTGGAACAGTGTGTTACAATTCAGAGATCCCAGCTCCTCCCATGTGGCAACTCCCTAAGGCAGCACTTCCCAAAGTGGCCGTACACGCCCCAGACTTGGAATTTTGCATATTCTTGGACTCAGCAATTCTACCTATAGAAATTATCTTAGGAAACTAATTATGGATGCATACCAATGCCAATCACAGCGTTGCTCATAGCAATTAAATATTTTAAACAACCTAAATATATAACAAAAGGATATAATTTAAATTAGCAATGTATTAGGCAGCAACAGCAAACGGCGTTGAAGAAAGACATTATATGAGAAAATATTAAAAACATTTTTTCAGAATAAAGCAATTAAAAAACAGAATGTATAATAAAAACCTTAGAAATCTTTTTTTTTTTTTTTTAAAAGTATATGCAAACAGGAAGAAATCCTGACAAAATAAACAGTGGCTATCTCTGAGCAATGAGGTGGTAAGGGCATTATTTCTTTTTGTGTATCTTATTTAAATTTTCTCTACTGGATATGACTTAACTTTGGGATAAGCAAAAAGTTATAACGCAGAAAGAGAGAGTACGCGGGAGAAGCTGACTGCTTGAGCAATCCTGTTGGACTTCCTCCTTGTTAGATGAAGTAAATTCATTTGCTAAAGAGAGAATCTACGCTCTTAGAGGATGTTCAGGACACAGGGCAATTTAACTGTCATTCTCACGCTGTGCTTTAGATCTCTGCACGTGTTCATCCTCATAACTGCAGCTCGGTGCTCTGTACCCTGCATCTCCCATTCCCCCCCCTCCCACTGCTGCTAACCACCCTTCTGCTCTCTGCTTCCATGAATTTGACTCTTTTACTCTTCTAGAGCTCCTGTGTAAATGAGAACATGCGGGATTTCCCTTTCTGTGCCTGGCTTATTTCACGTAACATAATGATCTCCAGGTTCATCCAGGTCGTGGCAAATGACAGGACTGCCTTCTTTTTATGGCTGAATAGTATTCCATCGTGTGTATATACCACAATTTCTTTACCCATCCATGCAGCGAGGGACAGTTAGGGTTTTTTTTTTTTTCCATATCTTGGCTATTGTGCATGATGCTGCAATGAACATGGGGTGCAGATATTGCTACAGGTGGCTAATTTTATTTCTTGTAGGACATATACCCAGAAGGGGGGTGGCTGGGTCAGAAAGTAGAAGGATCTCTTGTTTCTGGAGGTCACAGGATGACCTGAGCAGTGCCCCTGGAGCCGTGGGGACGGTTTAGCAGCTCAGTCTAAGGCATCCAAGTGGGCACCAGGAAAGAAGGTATCCCACCCGGTTCCACTGGGCAGTGAAAGATGGGTCTCAGTGCCCCAGGGACAGATTTTCTGAAAAGTGAGGCTGAGTACAGCAGTCTTGGGGGAGATGGCCCCAAACTGCGTGAAGTACCTGGCCATGCATGAATGAGTACAAAACACCCCTTACAATACTTCTCAGTCCCTTATAACAACCTCCACAGGAAACACAGAGGTGCTCCACAGTTACACGTTGAATGTTAGTGCTCTTGGGATGTGCAGGACCGGACTGCAGGGTGTCTTCGATTTCCAGCAGTAGGTGCAGAATATAGTTGTGCATACGACGGGGTTGGTGAACCTCTCCAGAGTCTCTCATGGACACAGAGAAAATGTCCTTTATGCCTTCCCGTGACGGAACGGTGGTCCCATTCGGCAACTGATGGCTTTTGTCATTGAATCCTCCAGACTATGTGTGCCTTTGTTGTTTGTTTTAAGGAGAGTATTTATGGACTCTGGTTGTGCAGGCATATATTTTTACTTAGAAGTGAATGTTAGCATCCGCTGGGTAACTATTTTCAACTTTGCAATTCTTGTGACAGTTAAATACAGAATTTTTTCTTCAGTTAGCTTCTGATTCACTTAATAGGTATCTATCGGGATTCCTTGTTAGACTCTGGGGATAGAGAGATGAATAAATCAGGGCCTTCTTTTTCCTGGAACTTAGAGTCCACTAGAGAAGACACACGTGAAAACAAATAAATGTAATGCAGCATGATCTAAGGATAAGAATAGAGCCGTGTCAATAGACAGCCTGACACAATGGCAGAGAGAACAGAGGGACAAGCACTACAGGGGGCTGGGGTGGGAGGGGAGCAAGCCAGTGGCAGGAAATAGCATTTGTGACCTCGAGTTATTCTCAACTTGAGAATAGTCATCTTCTCAGCAGTTCTGATCTTTCTGTGTGATATGCATTGTGTTCTTTTTGAATAATCGCAGTACCCTCTGGGTTAACAAAGGAAATATTAAACAGCCCCCGGGCTCGGGACCAACTTTCATCCCAGCAGCCCTGAGGGTTTTTGCTATATTCTGAGTAAGTTCCTTGGAACCCCCTGGCGACACTAGTTTTGATGTTTTTACTGTACTGCAGTGCTGTGTGTGGTCCAGCGTTGTAATAGGTTCTTGCAGTACCTTGAGGAGCAAAACCCCCTTTGGAGGACATCCTAATCCCATCCTGCAGTGAGTTTTGGACCTCATTGGATCATGCTATTGGGCAGCTCTGGAGTATTTTGCATTTAACCAGTCATCTGACACGGTCCAGATCTGCTTCCCTGTGTCTGCTTGGTTAGTTTCTGAGCGGGCTGTTTTAATGTCTGTCTTCAGTCGTGAATCTTTTTCTCCCTGCGGTTTGCTCTATTGCTGCTTTTCCTTATTTTGAGAATGAATTGTGAGAGGCATACAGTTGGCCCTCTGTATCCGTGGGTTTTGCGTCCCTGGATTCAACCAACTGCGAATCGAACATATTCAGAAAAAAAGAATAAAAGGATGGCTGTGTCCTTCCCAAACATGCACAGCCTTGTTTTTCCTTGTCATTATTCCCTAAACAATACAGTGTAACAACTATTTACAAAGCATTTACATTGCATTAGGTATTATAAGTAACCTAGAGTTGATTTAAAGCATACAGGAGGATGTGCATAGGTTGTATGCTAATACCATGACATTTTATATAAGGGACTTGAGCATCTGTGGATTTTGGTGTCCATAGAAGGTTCTGTGACGAATCCCCAAGGGATAGTGAGGGAGGACTGTATATGTTTATAATGGTTATATCATCTTTCCCCTTTGTTCCTTTACCATATATACGGTCCTTTTGTGTATCTTAGGATAATTTTGGTCATCAATTGTATTTAGTCACTTATTAAGATTAGATCTCAGGTTTCTAAACGTATTTGCTAAATGCTACAAATCTCCTATTAAATAATAGGAGATTATTATTCTTCTGACCTCTGTGTTTAGGCAATAGTTGCGATGTTTCCCATCTCAGCTGCTTCTAGGGAAAAGAACCTCACCGCCTGTCCGCCCCACTCCCCGCAGTTTATACATAGTCTAGAATAAACAAAAACTCTGTTTTCACAAGAGTACCCTGTTATTATTACTTATTATTTGCTGAGCATCAACAGTTCTTTATAAAAAGAGACCAGAGATCTGTTCTAAATTAGGCTAACTAATAAGGGCCTGGCTCCCAAGAACACAGCCACCTGCCAAATGCTTTCTAGTCCTGGGGTCTATTAAAAGCTATTCCCCGGCAGACTCCTCGTTCCAGTCAGGGGAAAGACACGAGGTGAACAGCATCGTTGAATTTGCTGCAGATTCTAGTTTGTTTACGATTTGTCCTCTAAGATCCACGTTGAGAGATGTTGAATCCTTTCCCCTCTCTCTCCCACTGTGAGCTTAGACTGATGTATGAAGGTCACAGTCTGTAACCTGAGCTCCACCTCTGGTTTACCTTTGACCTTGGCTTAGGGTATTCCGCAACACGGTGTATGTAAATACTCTACGAGGATGTCAAGCAAGAAAACAGCTGTGGCTGAGATAAGACTGGGGGGGAGGGGACCCGAGTGGGGGCGGATGGCTCATGAGTTTGGTGCCAGTTATGCAGGGGGACCCGCAATAGGACCATAGCCTTCCTTTGCCCTTCAGACTTACAGCTCCAGGGTCAAGTTGCCTCTCACAGCGGAGAAACAGAAACATAGACGTGCGAATATTCATTTAATTATTTCCAATGTTTTCTAAAATCTCAAACATTTCTTAAGGAGATAATAGCGACGACATTTTAATAAACTTTTTATTCCAGTATAACATGCACATAGAAAAATGACAAATCGTTAAGTGTACATAGCAAGAAATAGAACATCACCAGGACCCCAGAAGCCCCCTTGTGCCCCTCCTTACACATTCCCTCCTTCATCCCAAAGCTAACCAATATCCTGACTTCTAACGCCATAGATTAGCTTTGCCTCTCTTTGAATTTAGCAGAAGATTGTACAGTATGTTTTTGTTTGCGAGATTTTCCCATGTTGTTCCATTCAACAGCAGATTCTTCATTTTCATGCTGTATAGTATTCCTGTGTGGGAATATACCAAAAATTATCCATTCAATTTTTTAAATTTTTAAAAAATCTTTTTATGTTAAAAAGTTTCTTAGAGACAGGGTCTCACTCCGTTGCTCAGGCTGGAGTGCAGCGGGACCATCATAGCTCACTGCAACCTTGAACTTCTGGGCTCAAGTGATCTTCCCACCTGAGCCTCCTGAGTAGCTGGGACTACAGGTGTGCACCACCATGCCTGGCTAGTTTTTTTGTTTGTTTGGTCTTTGTAGAGATGGGGTCTTGCTATGTTGTCCAGTCTGGTCTCAAACTCCTGGCTTCAGGGGATCCTTCTGCATCGGCCTCTGAAAGTTCTGGGATTACAGGTGTGAGCCACTGTATCTGGCCCTATTTATCCATTCTATTGTCACTAAATATTTGGGTTGCTTCCATATTTCAGCTATTATGAGTGATGCATCCTATATATATTTTTTGGTTCTCATGTCCCTGAATTTCCATTGGATTCTACTTTGGCATGGAATTGCTGGGTGATGTGGTATGAGAATATTCAACTTCAGTGATACCATCAGACTTTTTTTTTTTTTTTACAAAGCATACCAATTTACACTCTCCCAGCAGTGTATGAGAGTTTCATTTGCTCTACATCCTTGCCCACACTTGGTATTGAGAGTCTTTTAAAATTTTAAATAATTATGTGGGTGCAGAGTAGTATAAAGTGTGATTTACATAAGCATGACTCTGATAGCCGTGACGTTGAATAATTTTCATATGCTTATTAAGTGTTTAGGTAATTTTATTTTGTAAAATGCCTGTTTGAGTTTTTTGTCCCGTTTGATATCAGGCTGTTTGAATTCTTACTGTTAATTTGAATGAGTTATTTATGATTCTAGGTAAGTCCTTGGTCCGATGTAAATATTTTCTTGCAGTTGGTGGCTTGTCTTTCTTAGTGGTGTGTCCAGGTGTTTATATTCGATAACACTAACTTACTACTTTATTGTTAGTATTGATTGTGTCCTTTCATAGAAATATTAAAGATATTTTTCTATGTTTTCTTCTAGAGGTTTTATAGTTTTAGCTTTTATGTTTAGGTCTGTGATTCATCTACAATTAATTTTTGTTTAAGGTGAAGTACAGGTCAAGGTTCATTTTTTTCCCCCAAATATGGCTCATCGGTTGTTTTAGCATCGTTTATTGAAAAGTCCATTCTTTTCCATATTACATCGCAGTGGTGCCTTTGCCAAAAATCAAGTGATTGCAGGTGTTGGTGTATTTATGAACCTGCTATTCTTTTCTATTTTCTGTTTATTCTAACACCCACACTACACTGTCTCAATTAGTGTAAATTCATAATTTTTGGAATCCGGTAGTGTAGTTATTCAAATTTGCTCTTGGCTAGTCCGGTTTTTCGCATTTCCATGTAAATTTTACAATCTATTTGTCAATTTCTAAAAAAAAAAAAAAAAGTACTTAAAGATTCTAATTGAGATTTCATTGACTTGATGGATCAGTTTTGGAGAAATGACATCTTTGACTCTTCCAAACCATAAACCTAGTATATCATTCCATTAATTTAGGTCTTCTCTAATATTTCCAAGCAATGTTTGTAGTTTTCCTCAAGAATTCTTCTATATTTTTTGTTAAATTTATTCCTAGGTATTTGGTGTTTTTGAGTCTCCTGTATTCTTTTAAAGTATAATGTAACCATTGTGGTAGAGGTACATGTATCTCACTGTGGTTTCAATTTGCATTTCTGTGTTGACCAATGAGGTTGAGCACCTTCTCCTATGTATTGACTATTTCCGCATCCTCTTTTGTAGGGCTTATTTGTGTTTTCAGGTCGTTTAAAAATAAACGGTATGCATTTTTCTTCTTTGTAGAACTTCTTCAAATATGATGCATACAAGTTCTGCAAGGGTTACATGTGTTTTACATATCTTCTTCCGCTCTATAGCTTGTCCTTTTACCCTATTAGTGGTGTCTTGACAAACGTCAGTGTGAACCAACCACTTCATTCTGTGTTCAACTGCAGAAACATCAATCTCTTCCAGTGCCGGAAGAAAACGTGTTTATGTTGAATCTTGTAAGGCAAGATGTCTGTTTACTGTGATTTATGGACAATTTCAGAGATTTTTGAAGAGCGACTTTGACTGTACCTGATGTTCACCTTGCACGCTATCTTCAGAACCTGGTCCCTGAGTTACAAGTCTACCGAGGTGCCCTAGGTTTTCTGATAGAGTGAAAGAAATGTGAGGTGGAAGTCCTTGCTCTCCAGACTCTCAAAATTCAGGCAAAAACAGGATATGTCCCTTTACTCATCTTTCCATAGATCCCACATTATAGCACCCAGGAACTCTTGAACTCCCTAAACATACAACATGCCTCTTCACAGTCATGCCTTCTCTTGAGCTCTTTCTTTTATCTGGAGTGCCCTTCCCACTGGATGCTCATTTACCTTCCAAAATTCAGCTCAACGAGGACCCCCTCTTTGTATATTTCCCTCGGAGACTTTGGTTCCCAGCTGTGTCCCTCACCTGATTCATGTCATGTTTAGGACCTCGGCAAATGAACATGTGTTTGTGTTTGTATATGCATATCTGATGTTTAAGCAATATTTGACACTTTTAGTGCATTCTTAGGGCAACATATAATCTTTCCAGATTTATGCGAAAAATCACCACCGTGCTCATAAATCTCTTCTGATGCAAACCTGTGTTCAGTTTATTCCCTTCAAAGAAAATCTAGGGCATCATGTTTTTGATACTCAACTTTTATTATAGTAATACTTGGATCTTGAAATACCTAAGTTATCATCCCCCAAAGGAGGTTTTTAAATCAGTCTATTATGATACGCTCTTACATTAAAAAAAAAAAATCTTGTTCTACAATTTTTATTTTACCTAGAGCCAGAAACATCTGCCCCTTCGATTGCACCAAAACGATAGCATGATTTAGTCAGCTGGAATCATGCACAGGAGAAGGGTTTCTATACAAAAGGATCCCACCTGTGCAGCGCTTATGGGGAGCAAGCTGTGTGTGACAGGCATTGAATTCGACACCCATGACGGAAGCCGAGGGGGCACATCTCTATTTCATCAAAATTCGGGCAATGGCATGAGAGAGACATTTACATGAAATGAGCCGCAATAACGCATGCAAGAGTACTTGATAAACCCTGAAGAGTTATGGAAATATAAAACCTGGTTGTTCAGTAGCTTTGAATCACAGAGAGTTATTAAAGACTGGCAAGCGAGCACCGAGAAGGTGATTAATTCCAGCCAGGGGCATCTGAGCAGGTATTATAGAAGACCTCAAAAGATGAGTAGGCGGCAATAAGAAGGAACAAACTCTTGATACACACAACAGGGATGATTCTCCAGGGAATTACGCCATGTGTAAAAAGCCGATCGTGGAAGATTGTATGTCGTGTGTTTCCATTTATATAGCATTTTTGAAATGATCGAAGTATAGAAGTGAAGAACACATTGGTGGTCGCCAGGGGCTTGGGAAGGGGGTGGTGGGAGGAGGGAGATGACGCACTTCTGCAAGGGCGGGAGGGAGCCTGTGGTCAGGCACCTGCTCCTGCTCTGAGTCTCGACTGTGGTGATGGGGACATGAACCTACCTAGGTGATAAAATTATATAGACCTAAATACACACACACACACACACACACACACACACACACACACACACCTGGGGACAGATCCGTTGATTATATCAATACCCTGGTGATGATATTGCACTATAGTTTTGCAAGATGTTACCACCGGGGGAAATGGGTACAGGGCACACGGGGTCTCTATATTACCTCTCACAACCACATGTGAATTTACAATTATTGCAATTAAAATTTCAGTGAAGACAAAAAGACAAGCAGGACTTTAACAGGTGGAGATGAGTTGGGTGTGGGTGGGGTGGGAGAGGAAGCCTTGCAGGGGGAGGGAGAGGCTTGGGTGGAGAGGCGTGGATCTGAAAGATGCGATCAGGAAGTAGTAATAACAAAACCAGTCCCAGCAGCAGAAACAATAGCTCCCCTACATTGAGCCGCACAAGGACGGGTGTAAAGCTTCTGTGACAATAAGTGACTGAATACCAAAACAACTCACGAGCTGGATCCTATTATAGGCCCCATTCCCCAGGTGACTTGTATTGCTCAGACAGGTGGAGCTCCTTGCCAGGACTGTGTAGCCAGCAGGTGGAAGCACAGTTTGACTTCAGAGCCACAGAGCTCCAGAGGCTGCAGTTCTTCATCACACAGCTATGGCCCCCAGCCCTGCAGAACTAAGCAGAGCAGGTGTCTTGGTTGTGGTGCAAGGTGAAAATGGAGGGGGAGGGAGGGAGCGGCTGCTGGCCCTGGGTGGGCTGGGGGCGCCCTGCTAAATGATTTTGACCATAACACGTGGGCAATGAAGAGGATGAAAAATCTCTCCGGAGCGACATAATCAGAGATGTTCTTTAGGAAAATAACTTTGCTGGCATTCTAGAAGGTGGATGGAGAAGACAAGAGACTGGGTTGGGGACACGGTGGCCGTCACCATCACTGACCCATCAAGAGCTGGGAAGAGCTGGAGGGAGCGGTGTGCTGTCCTGTCACTGCTCAGACTTAGCCAGCCCCACCTGGGGTGGGTTGAGCCTCCTCACACCACTGACCTCAGGCACAGCCATGAACTGGGGCGCCCTCCTGGGGTAGGAATTTGCTCTCAGGAATTCTTTAAAACTGTAAAACCCATTTTTAGCTTGCCGGGCCATACAAAACCAGGCCTTGGCCAAGTTTGGGCCTCTGGCCCTAGTCTGCTGACACTTGAATTTGAAAGGATCACTAATGGGTCAAAAGGGAGGGATGGGGGTGGTGTGTGGGTGGAGGTGGGAATCAGATGATAAACTCTCCCTACAAGATGTTTGCTTCCAGTTTCTGCCTGGAGTCAGCAGAAATGTGGGATAAAAGTGCATTAGGACAGCGACAGATCAAGGTACCACAGAATCAGGATGATATTCAGTTATTCAGCACCTCATTTTAGTAAAATTTTTGCATAATGACACGGGGAGTAGTAGTTCAGCATTAAGATGATTTTATCTTCTGGGACACTAAATATTCTTTAATTTAAAAAAATACTAACCAGCAATACCAACAGAGTTTGGGTATCCCATGTTTTTATCACATCTTGGCATAAGGAATTTAACTCTGGGCTTAAAGGTCGGTTAGAGCTCTTTCTATACTTTCTTGTCTATTGCATTGAGCTGAAACGGGCAAGAACCGTTCAAACTAGAGCTGTCTGGGGTCAACATCAGCATTTAGCACTCAGAGTTGAAAGTCACGCCCAGTGTTGGCAGAAGTGAGCCCAACAAAGAGATAGTCCCCACTTTTTGAGGGACCCAGAAATTCTAGAGCTTGGGCAACATATATAGACCAAGGGAAAAATATTAATTAATTTTATTTTACTGACTGTGGTTTTTGGTGACAAGAGGCAACAGAAAAGCAATGTGCCTTGGGGTAAATTGCAGTAGTCACCAGATCTCTGTTTCTAACCTCCATCCTCCACAGAATGAGCCAGAGCTCCTTGGAGAAATAGCTTGCTCTCAAATGGCTCAGAAAAGAGAGAAAAGAATAAAGCAAACGTGGTAAAACATTCACATTTGAGAATCTGAGTGTATATGGAAATTCTTTTACTATTTTTGCAACTTTTCTCTAAGCCTGAAATTTCAAAGTAAAAAGTTAACCATGTAAAGCGGGGGTGAGGGAGTGGGTCTTGGGTTTACTTTAATTCCTCAGTGTTGGGACCCCAGGAGGCGTGGTCCTAAGCCCTGAGAGGAGGCAGATGGGGAAGTGGAGGGTAAACACAGGGGGACGTGGTCCTGGGCACATGCTTTGGGTAGGTGATCAAATGGTAGCCGGATTGTTGGGTCATTGGAGCAGTCCATATGTAAATGTATACAGGGACCAGGAAACAAAGAGTAACATAAATTAAAAGCACAGATTCCAAAAGCAGCACAAGTCCAGGCCTATGCATGGGCAGATGTGTGGGCAGACATAGGTTGTAGGAGCAGAGATAGGAAAGAGTGAACGATTTGATGAGTAGTCAGAAAGGCGGCCACGAGGTCCCCCAAAAGGTGGAGAGAAACCTTGAACACCAAGGAGATTCTCACACATTCTCTTACTGGTGCAAAAAACGACCTAAACACTTAGGCAGCCACAGGCAAAAACAGGCAAAATGAATGTGCTTCCTTAGAGGGACGGGAAACCCCTGTGGCAGAAGCAAAGCCTGAAGACCCACCTGTTCATTTCACAGACCACCTGGACATGTTTCCACCATGTTGTCATAGCAGCTCAGTACCTAGCCCCCTCTAAAGATCTCTTTCACAAACAACGACCACCACAACAGGCAAACAAGCAAAGCCCACCAACATGGAGCAAAATGCACCTCACATCTCAAAGTGACTCATTTCCAAACGCTGTTTTGAAACAAAGGAAACTTTGCTTAAAAGATACTCTCTTAGCGCCATCTTGTGTCTGCAAAAGGAACAATTCCTCTTTTGGACTTCCCAAATATCAAAGAAAGAGGAAATCCCTCCTCATTTCCACCTAAAATTTTGCTGGGTTGTAAATCTCTTGTTCTGAGCTATTTTTTTTAAAAAAAACACATCAACACAATTATATCTCTATTTTCAGCAAACAAGGACGTCATTGTCAACATCAAGTGTACATGAACCCAAGGGGAGATTCATGGATCTAAGTAGAACAGCAAAGCCAAACGAGTCACAAGTATCGTGACTGTCACACGGTATTTTGCAACTCTCCCCGCAAACTGATAGTCCTCCATGGAAATGCAACCTGTCATAAGTATGTTAGTTTATAACTAAAAATAAGTCAGTTGTATTGAAAATGTAGTTTTATTTTCTTCCTTTTATTCACATTTAGAAGACCAAATAAGCAATCTTAAAAAAACAAAACAAAACAAACTCAGGAATTATAAACCTTTCATAGAAATTCAAGTGCACGTTCTTCAAATTGGTTTTGAAAACTTTTCCAAACTTACGCAAAAACTCAGTATATTTCCATCAGTGATAAATAACTATGATAGAACCTTCCAGAGAACAGTAGAAATCTATTCATGGCATGCAGTGGTATGCGCCAGCCAACTCATACTGGCACATAAAATCGTTGTGTGCATCTCGTCCCAAACGCACTTTCAGCAATGTCAGGTTGGTGGTTTAAAATCAGCCATGGTGGGAGCATTTACACTGTGGAATTGGCAACCGCTGCAAATCAGGGTCTCTCCACACATCCTCTTGGAGAGCTGGTTGTTAAAGACTTACCAGCCCACCACTGCATCAGGAGGGTCAGAGAACAATTGTATCTGAGACTTTGTGCTTTGGTGAGAAGTATCTTACATGTCACCAAGGGCCGTGACCTAAAATCTGTGAGCCCAAGAAAGACTTCATTTTACGGCAGCCTATAATTAAACAATTAAATATCTTAAATCACAGTTATACTTTCCAACATCATATGTACATGTATCAGCGTTTTCCTCTTCTAGCTTCTCTCCTTAAAATTTTTCATAAATTAAAAAAAGACCATAAATATTAGCATGTAGTGAGTAGATTCAGACAGTTCCCCACAAAATAAATTTCCTGGAAAGGCAAGAAGAAACCAAATGTCTAAAGGATCTTCAGATAGACTGCCAGGTTTTCACTGGCTTGAGCCTAATTCTTTTATGCCCTGGGTCTAAGGCCAATTGCTTATTTTGATGATTATGGCAATTTAATCTGTGGTTGGACAGAGAGAATAAATGTGGGAATCATCAGAAGTTCACAAGACTTCTTTGCTTCCCTGAGAAACTTTAAGCACGGCAGACACAGTTATTTCTGAAACCAGCCATCAAGAATGCAAATGGTAGACTTCTCCGAAAGACTGGGTAGAATTTCCAGATATACTACAAGAGCGTAGTTGTTTGCGATGCCTTTTGGATAGAGCGGGTAGAAGATAAATTCTGATATATGATTTACATGAGGGAAAAAAGGGAGCAGGGTGTTGAATGCATTGTTTCAATTACAGGAAAAGTTACTGTGTTTAAGCACAGATTTAACCACGACCACCAAGGCAAGACGGGCAGGATCTGAGGTGCTGCAGAAAGGATTGCCTGGGCCGGGCGCGGTGGCTCACACCTGTAACCCCAGCACTCTGAGAGGCCGAGGCGGGTGGATCGCTTGAGGTCAGGAGTTTGAGATCAGCCTGAGCAAGAGCGAGACCCCGTCTCTACTAAAAATAGAAATAAATTATCTGGACAACTAAAAATATATATAGAAAAAATTAGCCGGGCATGGTGGCACATGCCTGTAGTCCCAGCTACTTGGGAGGCTGAGGCAGGAGGATCACTTGAGCCCAGGAGTTTGAGGTTGCTGTGAGCTAGGCTGACGCCACGGCACTCACTCTAGCCTGGGCAACAAAGCGAGACCCTGTCTCAAAAAAAAAAAAAAATTAAAAAACACACAAAAAAAGAAAGGATTGCCTGCATTGAACTCCCTCCGCTCCACCCCGCGAACGAGCTATTCCCATAAATTTGTCTCCGCCATGACCCTGATGGGGATTGCTAGGGACACAGAGGGACAAGGTCAGCCTCTCCCTAAATGTCTTACTATGTCCTTAAAACCCCATCTCATTGTTTCCTCTGTATTTAAAAAGAGTCTTTTTTTCTTTCCTTGGAGTAATGCTCAGCTTTTTCCATTTCTGAGCTCAAAGGCTTTGTCCTAGGGAAGCTTTTCCTGCCTGTCGCCAGTAGCGTGGAGGGACGGGAGCGTCATTGCCTTCTGCAGTCAGCAGAGGGAGCCCGGGGCTCACGATGTCGCCTTCAGGAACCACAGACGTCTCTTCAACAAATTCAAACGAGTCCCTGTGAATGCACCTCAGGACCTAAACTCCAAAAGTTAAACTCACTCTCCGAAACAAACAAACAAACAAACAAACAAACAAACAAACAAACAAACAAACAAACAAAAAGTGTTCTTTCCTCTGATTATAAAACAAATATGTAATTCTTTTCTACCTTAAACTTTTCTGTTTCCCAACTCTCCTATATTAACATTCTAAAAGCACATCATCCAGAGAGAACTATCATCAACATAGTGGAGCTGATACTAGATTTCTCACATAATTATAAAAAGAAGAGTCTTCCCATCTTTTCAAACTTTGTCTTAAGGGTCTACAAAATTCTATTCTATGGATATACCTTAATGGCTTTGCTCAACATCCTACTTGGACTGTTCAAAATTTCTGTTATTATAGCAAAAGATTTTTCTATAGTTAGGATGATTTTCACAGGACTAGTTGCTAGAAGTGGACCACTGTGCATGAGGGTATAAGATCTATGTGGTTAAAAACTCTTCCAATTTACATTCCCATCAGCTGTGCATGAAACTGCATGTCAATAGCATCCTAGCCAGCATTTTTATTCTGTGTTAATGGCCCCCCAAAAGGGGCATATGTTTATTGTGTCCTGCATTTTTTTGCTTATTTGAGAGGCTGAATTTATTATGTATTTTCTTTGTGTATTAATGATATAGGTACTCAAAACACAAATTCACCCGTCTGTGCACTCATTCAGCAAATGTTTATTGAGCACCTACAATGTATAAGATATTGTGCTAAAACCTGACACATTATTTCAAACCAAAAGGACAGCACCTCTTCCTGGCTCTTCCATTCTGGTTAGCGCCTTCTGTCAGCTGACTTGAGAACTTGTGTGGCTGTCATTGCCTTCTTCAGTCAATTGCCACAATCTGTGAAACGCACCTTGGAAATGTCCCTAAGAGTAACCCTCTTTTTACTTCTAGGGCTATCGACTCTTGTTCAGGCACCCAAGAGCTCTTGCGAGGAATATAGGATCTAAAGTATCCAACCCATAACCTGATGCTGGAAGATTCTACCTTTGCTCGACTCAGAAACCTTCCCTTTTCTCTACCTTCTCCTCAATTTCCCAGCCTGAGCTCCAAGGCCTTGGGGCTTCTGGAGCCATCTTACCTTTCCAGTTTTAGCGAGGACACTTTGTTAGTCGTGCCATAGGCCTGCCAACCTGAGCTGGTTGCTGTTGTGTGAACAGGTGCTACATTTTCCAGCAAGTGTGCCCCTGGGCCATGCCGCCTTTCCAAAGCTCCACTTACGGAATCCTCACCCATTTTCAAAAACCAGCTGCAATGCTGCCTTAGCTAAGACTCTATCCCTGGCACCGTGAGGCAGACACCTCCTGATTCCCAAGCCCAGGCAGCATCCAATGCATCCTCCCTGGAGTGCCCGGAGCATGGGGCCACTCACCTCCTCGTCCTCCCCCTTTCTGTGCCATCTTTGAGTCAGACAGGACTTGCTCACTTTTGTATCCTGTTCCCTAGAATAGTCCTGGTACATAGCAGTCCCTCTGTAAGTGCTTATTATAATGAAGAATGAATGAGGAGATAGATAAATAAAGGTGCCACATCGAGACGTCAATCTGTAAGAAGGAAACTGGCCACAGAGAGAAACTGCAAGGAAGGAGCGACAGAAAGGGACAGAAAGGGAGACTCCCAGCAATGCTCTGGGGCGTCCCCGAGCCCCACCCTCCAGCCACAGGGAGATGGGCTGTGTACGGACGGGCCCAGGATGCACCTGATCCCACGTCCTTTCATGAGCTGCTTCCCTGAGACTAGCGCCTGCAAATGATGCCACAGGGTGATATATGTTCACCCCACCAGCTCTAAAGCAAAACTCCCAGAAATGGCCTCTATCCTCTCTATTCCTGGCTGCTTTCTAAAATCCCCTCCTGCCCTAAGACTCTGAAGAAAGAGACCTGTAGCAGGGAGTGTTACTTTCTTTTCCAAGCCCCCAGGCAATGTGAGAATTTCTTGATCCTGGGCTCCAGCCAGAGGCTTGACTCACTGCCACTGCAGGTACCGTGCACAGAAACATGGCTGCTCAAGACACTGCCCCTTCTGCAAAGCAAAGCGCCTTGGTGTGCGGGGCTGTCTAGCAGGGTGGTCAGAGCATAACGCCTTTCACGAGGAGAATAATGCCAGACATTTCAAACCCTTCTGGAGCAAGAGGCACTGCCAGGCCACCTGCCACCAAAAATAAAGCCCATAAATGACCAGAATAATTGTCCATACATCTGGCAATGGCTATGGCAACTGCTTGCATAAATTTATACCTGGGCTATGACAGAGATCTAGAGAAATCAACAAAGCAATGGTTACAAAGGGCAGCCAAGGACCTCGCTAGTTTTTTTTTTTTCTCTTTGTTTTAAAAAAAGCAATTGATTGTTCTGGACTAAACATGTGAGGTTGCATTGGAAGCGATCTATGTTTTTAACTGAGGATTAGGAATAACAGCCTTTTCCTTAGCTTGTTTCAGTAAATACTAGCATTTAAGTAGGTTTGTTTTTTTAGTCCAGAGAGCTCACACTCATCATACTCATTATTCATACCTGGAAAAAAAGAGAGAATTACAGACCCCGCTGATTGCAAACAGTTCCGCCAGGCAAGTGCCCGCATAAGCAAGTCGGACTTTCCAAATACTACATGGAGAGAAAATAATGGAAATAGCTCAGTCAGTCTAGTCATATTTATCTATCAATCGTGCTCCGAGTGCTTCCATAAATGAAAGAATGGAGGAGAAACAGGACTCTTCGAGCTGCCTTTGCATGCTTTCTTATTCAAGTTGTAAAACTCGTTTATAGCTGAGAAAACCAAGGCTCAGAGACTTTGAATCAGTTGACTGAGCCATGTTGTTAGAAATGAATGTAGCTGGGCTTTGAACCTAGCTCTGCATAAGCGGAAGGTCTGTGTTTTTTCTATTCTACCGTGTTTCATTTGACAGTCACACACGGTACAGGATCAGTCACGATGCTCTCCTCTGCAGGTAACGTAAAACCTAAGGTGGCAGATTGGACTATTGGTACCAATTCTTCACTCCCCTGTAACAGGATTATACAGCCACACCTTTTGTCACGTAACTTTGCAGTGTCCTCCCCGTTATGAGTGAAGTATACTTTTCCACCCTGTTAAAATGGTTGGGTTTGGCCGTTGACTTGCTTTGCTATGAGAATGTGCCTAGGGTGGGTGGCTCTTGGTCCAAGGAGGATGAATGGCACCATGTGAAACCTGACTTGCAGCCCAGAGCCCAGCCTGCATGACTTGCAGCCTGAAACCCAGCCCGGCCCAGCCTAGACCTGCCAACCTGCAGACCCACGCACGTAAGAGTAATGCTTTTGTTGGTGTAAGACACTGAGATTTTGAGGTTGGCTGTTACATAATATTATTGTGTTAATATTAACTTACGGACCTAATGAAAAGCTATTTAAACAATTTCACATAACAAGAAGTATGGAGGTCGGTAGCTTCAGGGTTGGCTTTGTGGATCCATGATGTTTTCAAAGACCTTCTTTTTCATTCCGCCACTTGGCCATCCTTGGTGTCTCAAGGGCCCCGATGGTTACAATAGTTCTGTGCGTTATGTCTTCAAATGACAGCTTTTCAAGGAAAAAGGAAAGAAATGGGTGATACGGACTGAATCATGTCTCTCTCCACCCCCAAATCCAGATGGTGAAGCCTCACCCTTACCTACCCACTCCAGGACCCTTGGCCTCTCAGGGTGGCCTTGAAGGCCAGATGCAACTGTGATTGGAGACAGATGCTCAGAGGCGGTGCATTTTTCTTATGAATAATAATGAAACGAAATTGTCAAGGCAACATCAGGGAAGCATTGAGGGGGGGGTGGGGAAAAATCAAGGCAGACAAATGCACATTTATTAGTCACCTTTCCATGAACAGGCAGCTGCACTTGAACTCACTGTGGGTTCTCTCTCTCTCTCTCTCTCTCTCTCTCTCTCTCTCTCTCTCTCTCACACACACACACACACACGTGTACACCAGGAGGCTGAGTTCCAAATTTTGCCCACAATGTTGCATTTGTCTTTTTTGTTTTCTTCTGCCTTCTCTACCAACTTCCATCTATTCGAAGTGAGTCCAATCTTACGTGGATATTTTATGGTTTTTCCCAAAGCACTTGAATGTCTGTGTAGCGTGACGTTTAGCTTTTGCATAATGTCGATTTGGTAGGCAGATAATCCCGATGCCAGTGAATTTTCCCATGCGTTGCCCGGTTCACTTTTACTTCTCTCCCGCTTGCTTGGATGCTATTTCAGTCACAAGCGGATAAATGAGCTTGGTTGGCCATCTGTGTGTGTTTCCTGCCAAGCGCTTTTTCAGAAGTTCCGACTTCAGCTGCTGTGGTTTGGAATCTTCGCGCGGAAAGCCGGCAGCTGTCTGGGCAGCGAGACTGTGGTGCTTGTTCAGTGGGTCTTGTAACTGCAGCAGGAATAAGAGGGGACACGGGCAGAGCTGAGGTTGCGACGTCACAGGCAGCAGTCACAGCTTGGATGACATTTGGGGTTTGTGACGCTTTTCATCCCAGTTTGATTCTCACCTCCCGGGCAATGAAACATGTCAAAGCTCAGGCACTAACTCATTCATCTCTTTCCCACCACGGGGAGGAAATAACGTTTACAATTTGCACAGTAAGAAAACCCAGACGCTGAAAGGTTAGATCTTACACAGGCTTGCCTCTTCTGGAGAAGGAATTCAGTATCATCTGAGAAGTCTGCTCAGCGAATCGATGAGATGCACGGAAAACTGCAGTGACTGCAGTCAGCATTGGTCACCAGAAAGGGCCCAATTCTCCACGACAGCACCCGACTGCACGATCAACACTTCAAAAGTTGAACGAATTGGGCTACAAAGTTTTGCCTCATGTGCCACATTCACCTGACCTCTCGCCAACCCACTACCACTTCTTCAAGCATCTCGGCAACTTTTTGCAGGGAATACGCTTCCACAACCAGCAGGATGCGGAAAATGCTTTCCAAGAGTTTGTCGAATTTCAAAGCACAGATTTTTATGCTACAGGAATAAACAAACTTATTTCTCGTTGGCAAAAGTATGTTGATTGTAATGGTTCCTATTTTGATGAATAAAGATGTGTTTGAGCCTAGTTGTAATGATTTAAAATTCACTGTGCGGAACCTCAATTACTTTTGCACCAACCTAATACCTTGGGTTAGAAAGATAAGAATGAAAGCATTCTAAGCAGGGGGAAAGGCATGGGTGGAGCCCTCTGGGGAGAGGAGCTCACGTTCCAGGGACAGGAAGAGGACCCGAGTGGCCAAAGTGTGGTTGGGGAAATGAAGAGTGATGAGAGAGGAGGCTGAGGAGCCGGGTCAGCCCTGGAAGAATATTCCAGAAAATACTCCGAGTGTGTGCAGCAAGGAGCATGAACAACAAAGTGCTTTGCTAGGATCCCTGTCCCATCCTAGCACAGCCCTTTCTGGCAGAAGTTACGTGATCTATGGAAAGAAAGATACGCTCCTACCCCTGTAGGTGCCTGGGGAGGCCATGCTTGAGTCCCTTGGGGCTCTTGGCTCCGGCCATGCAGAGGGGTTTGTAGCTCCTCAATTGCCCCACAGATAAAGATATTCATGTTCTGCCGTGGAGAGATTCGAGCCTATCGAAATAGACATGGAGCTGCAGCCTTGGAAACGACACGTGTGCTAAAGAGCTGCTGAGTACAGATGGACACAGAGGTAAACGTTGACAAGGCACCTTCCGCAGGATGGCCGGGGTGACAGTGGGCTTTCTAGCAGAATATTCCTCTTCTAGCGGAGCTTTACAACCATCCTTCCTCTGTTAAAACTGAGGGGAAGTTGGCTGCTTCCTGGGAAGGCTGGGAGGGATGAGGTGAGAGAGAGAGAGTCTTGGGAGAAGAAAGGTGACATTCTGCCAATGTTCTCTGAATCTTTCCAAGATAAACGAGTACAGGGAAACCCCGAAGACAATACACGTCGTGGAGGGAACACTGAGAGGAGGAAAGGAAACATTTACAGAACACGTGGAGTGTCAAAGAACAAAACGTTGGGAAGAAGAAAAGGTTATGCGGGCCTGCGTTCACAGGCAGCATGGTTTGGGCTAGAAACTATGTTCTTGCTTAGGTAGACACAAACGTGTAACAAAGCAGAAATCTAAGCAAAATCTCTCACCTCTTTCAGGATGGAATTGGGACTAAAACTGCCATGCTGCACAGTGGAAAAACATTCACTGATTACAACAGCAATAGGTCATGTTTCATGAGCATTTATTATGTGCCGGGCAGATTTCTAATGCTAAGTAAACATGAACTCATTCCCTAGGAGACACTATTACTATTCCCATTTTACAGATGACAAAACTGAGGCTCAGAGGGGTTGAATGAAACCTGCTGGGGAATAAGTGGCAGAACTGTGCTTGGATCCCAGGCAGTTCGACCCCAGGGATGCCATTGTCAACTGTGACAACCTGTTGTCCTTCATGGTCTGATATCCATGTTCTCGCAAATTAAATCGTCTGTTATATAAATGAAATCTGTCTTTCTAAGAAATTCATGAAGTTTCCAAATTGCTAGTACTGAACTTGTTACATAAACAAACGAGCATAACCGAAGCGTGGAATGACACAGGCTGAGTCACGTCACCTCTCCTGACTTAGGATCCATCCTTCTTCCCACCTTTTCACATTCTGTTCCCTTTTCATGCCTGCTGTTCCCTCCTTATCCATTTTGGCTCTCAAGGCACATCATTATAAGCATGTTCTTGGGTTCACCCCCAACTCCCCGAGCCCCTTTCCCTCCTTCCTACTCACCTGGCAAAACCCTAAATCTGGTTAAATCCAACACACCACACACGGCCAGGCTGACCGGCTCCTCTTGAAGTTAACGATCATGAACTTTACAGAGGCCCTTGGTGCCCTTCAGCAATCTCACTAGACAGTAATAGTTCCCTGGGCTTAGGTCATTTGCTCTTCTCGGGGGTAATTACACGTCTAATACTCAAGTTTGTTAGGAACCTACAACAACCTAAAACAGGCAGGATCACCGAGGATGCAGACCTTTCAGGAATGCAGGTTTGAGTCACTGCATCAGAGAAAGCAACCCCCAGCGGGGGGTGGATGTCAAGTGCAACGTGTAGTGAGAAAACAAACTGGTAAATACCAACCAGGGCCTCGTGACCAGTTACAAAAGTGAGGACCGTAGCAGGTAAGCATATTTCCTTCTTTACTATGTGTATATATGGAGAGAGATATATGTACATTTGTGTATGCATGTAGATACATAGATAGTGGAAGACATTGATTCCTCCTGTCACTCTAAGCCATCACCTGCCATTCCTGCTTCCTATAGATAAAAATCTACTTCTGCAATTGCCACTGTGCCTGCAGAGCCCCCACCACGCCTCCCTGATGCATCATTACCCCCACTCTCATGCCCTCATAAACTTCAGAAACCGCTGAGATACAGAAAGGGGTTTGGAAATCACAGGCCCTCAGACCTCTGGCTCAGGGTCAGTTCCTAGTTCCATTAATGGTTAGGTAATGCCCAACCGGGAAATGACCCATCAATCACACGCCGTTTCCATGGAAGCCACTAACTAAAAGCCCTACAGAAAACAGCCAGGCATCAACTGCGAATTGCCTGTAGCACCCAAGACGGCCTCTCCGATAACAGTGTGTCACTCCTCAGACGCAGACCCCGGCTTGAGAAATTGCCATGGACGTATCAGTGCTCTTGCTGTCTGAAGCCCAGCTTCCAATAATTCATCGCAGGGAGCATGAAGTTAGAGGATTTAAAAAGCAAATCAATTTCCTACCAGTTCCAGTTGGATTCTGAAGCTGAATATCATTTAGTTGGTCTCCCTCCAGCAATGGAGGCAGAAGAGGAACCAGCACAGACTCCTTCATCTGTCTTCGTGATAATAGGCTTCTCCATTTCCCTCTAAATTGAAGTTATTGGTGGAAACAGATAGAATCAAATTCTGGGCAATGACTCTGTCCCCAGAAGTAAGGCAAATTCACTCTGCCAGGCAACCAGACACAGGAGACTGCAGTTTGCACCCGTCCCTGTGGACATTTGACCTGACACCTGAGTGCACAGCGCCTGCCAGCCACGAGCTCCAGGGGCTCAGCTTGCTGGCCGCCTGGGTGGGCTGCCGCCTGGACAGTGCTGGCTGAAGAGCAAGCACTGTTCTTGGCCAACGTGTTTGCATCTGGCAAAAACATCCCGCAGCTGCGGCTTCCCCTCCAACAGTGTTCCAGTTTTCCTTGCCCATCCCAGCCCGTCTTGATCATCTTGTCCCCATGTGCACAGGGGACATGGCAAGATGAAGGGTAACTTGTCTTTGCTTCTGCCCATTGCATATCTGGTGGCTGGCATTTCCCTTGTTTCTCGGCTGGACTGGTTCTCCCTTTTGAGCAGGGCAGAGGTTGTGCTGGCAGGGCCAGGGCTGGAGAAGAGAGGACAGACTTTCCACCCCAGTCTCAGAGAAGTGAGCATCTTGCAATTTCCTGCAGTGGCCCCTCTCCTGGGGACATAGTCCCACAAAGGAGCTGCTGATCCCAGGGGTGGCTGTTTGCTTCATGTTCAGTGGGACTTCATACGAAATTTTAGGGGAAAACCTATAGGAGGAAAAGGGCTTGGCCTTTGTCCACGACAGGACTGACACTCCTTGCACGACAGGAACAAGGAAAGAACAGAAACCTTGAGGCGGGGGGATGGTGCCGCAGAGCTCCTGGGGGTTGGAGTAAGGATAGGTCAGGCGATCTTAACTCATTATTTCACAGTGCTTTTCCCTTTGCAGAGTGTTTTTGTAGATATATTATCTCATCGGAGTGCAGCGGAAATAAGTCCGAAAAGTTATCTGGCAGTAGATAAGCTGAAAATTGGGTCAGAGAAAGCCTTTTCTTCTCAAATATATGCTCTGGCAAAAGCATGGTGTCAGGAGGCATGCGTGTAGAATTACAAATGACTATAAATAATATTGTCTCTCCCATCCACACGGGTTGGTCTTGATAGTTCGCAAGAGCTGACATAGACATTATTGCACACTATCCTCACATAAAAGCCTGAGAAACTTTTCACAAATTCGGAAACTGCGGCCCAAAGATGTCAAAGGAGTTTCCCACAATCCAAACACTCTACGTGGCAAAGCCAAGCCCAGGATCTTGACTCTGTCCCCAGGGGAGAGGACTCAAGTGCCTATAGGATTAGTCTAGGAGTATAAATGGGCGAGACCAGGTCTACCTGAGACAGAGAGTGGTAGAGACTCTTTCAGCTGGAGAGCAGAGGCGTTTGCGACAGTCATTTGTGTTTGCAGCACTTGGCATTCCCAATACAACAGATCTGTGGCCCAGACAGCAGGTGAAGGCTTTTCACAATGCCACGCCGGTTCCAACACCGTTTCTGTCACAACACAGCGCTCACGGGTGTTCAGAAATGTTGGGAAACCCTGGGGCGGAGCAGGCAGAGATAACCTCAGAAAATCTTCTTAGAACTTAAATCTCCAGGGGCGCTGGTTTCTGGACTTCTCTGCTCTCCAGGCTTGGCTGCCTTCATGCTCCTGGAAGTAGACTTTGAACAACTGAACGGCTGAGCCCTTCTGTGGGCTCAGGGCATGCAAAGCAGCTTGTACTTGGCATTTGTGGCACAGGAGCCCTGCCTCTCACAGTCAAAGGAAGCCCAGTGAGGCAAGCGCCCTCCTGCCCCCAAGCAGCAGCCTGGCAAGAACGTTGCTTGGGGAAAACCATTGACCAATACTAAGCGAGGCAGGCTCCACTTAACATGGCCCCGTCGTCCCACGGATGCTAACGCAACAGTGTAACATAGACACAGGGAGGGGTGGAAATCTAAGCACAGTAAGCCAAGAAAGCAAGTTATCAAAGAGTGCACACGGAAGAGTCTCATTTAAATATAAACAACGATCTCCCCCCAGAGATCCATAAGCGATGAATATGTATAGAACAAAAGATCTGGAAGGTGACAAACCCAATTAATTTCAGCGGT
This sequence comes from Lemur catta, assembly GCF_020740605.2. Lineage (NCBI taxonomy): Eukaryota > Metazoa > Chordata > Mammalia > Primates > Lemuridae > Lemur > Lemur catta. Next base: position 8,132,876 of record NC_059152.1, on the reverse strand, counting down.
TATTTCTGAGAAGGTGCAGGAGTTTGGTTAGTGGGGATAGATAAAGGGAACTTCTGCTTTTTATCCTAAATATTTTTTGTATGGGGTGTATCTTTTAGGATACAGACACGTTCAAGTGTTACTTGTGAAATTAAAAAAACAAAAAACAATGAACAAAGCGAGAGTGAAGGCGTTGAAGGTTCGGGTGCATGAACAACTCGGTGGTGTGCTGGGGGCTTTCGGAACAGAATCTCTCCTTCTGCCAGTGTGCGAGCCGTGTGCGTGCCTCCCTGTGTTCCCTGGCCGTGTGCATTTCTTTTAGATCTGTTACCCGCTCTAAGGCAAAGGCTTGTCTCTTTGCAGAGCCGTAAGTGTGCTGTGGGCAGGGCACAAGCCCTATCTGCATTTGTGCCTGCAGTGTGCAGCACCCAGAGCCCAGAATGCAGGAAGGACAACTGGATGCGTGAGTGACACGAAGCAATGGTAACCTCCAGAACTGAGGGCCAGGATGCACCGACGGCCCATGGCCAAACCGTCAGCCCGAAGGGTCTTATTTATAATGTAGCAGCTGCTGGGTGTCTGGGCTCTTCAAAGGAGATCTCACAGCGCTCCGCCTCGCCACATACCCCAAAATCTGCATGACCTACAAAGGAAAGCTCCTTCAAAAGGCGTTCTCCCAGTTTCAAAGGCCTTGGACCCAGGAGCTATCTTTTGTGTACCTTTTTATCTTTCACACTCTCCTGTCACATCTAGTAAATCAGCCTGTCCTTTCCTTTTCTTTGTTTTCATTCTCTACACGACTGATTCCCTCTCACCGCCTGCCCCAAGGGTGACAGGGGTGCCCAGATATTGACCCCTGGGTGATCGGAGCCCCAGGCCAGCCCCTCCAGCGGCACACTGCCTCTGCACAGTGTATGCCTGTGCGCACACTCCTCTTCTCTGTCTTCCAGGAGGCGTGAAAAATTCTGGAAAGCCCTGTGCATAATAGGATTCGTCCACCCCAGGCCACACCTGACCTCCTCCCTCCTCCTGTGCTTCCTGCCCAGCAGGGGTGGCAGAGGAGGCTTCTGCAATGCTGCTTTGCTCTCCTGCGTCGGCCCACTGTCTCCCCAAACACCGTAACACTGACGTGAAGACACTGCAGCGTCCTCTATCCGCTTCTCTCCCGTCTATACTCAACACCCATGATCTGACCGCCCCACCGCCAACACGGTCATTCCTGCTCCCTGCACTTGGCCCGTGTTGCTGTCATGCACTAGGAAGCCCCTTGCTGGTCTCTGTTTGCAGGAAGCCTTGCCTAATGACCTTGCACGGTGAGCTCGACCTCACGATCCCAATAGCCCATGCGGACTCCGAGACGAGGCAAACTCAGATGCCCTTAAGGTTTGCCCGGATAATTTAATGAGGGAAGTGGCTGGGTATTGCACAAAAAAGACAGCTGGGGCTACGCTGCGTGGGCAAGTGCGTGCCCCGGGTGAGGACTGTCAAATCTATGTTCTTGCAGAATACCAGCACTGCCAGCAGTGGGCCACCAGTTTTCCACGTGCATGAACAATTGCCCGGAACCTCCTCTGTCCTATCACGTTCCTTATGAAATGTGTAAGTTCCCTATGGGCACAGACTGTGGCACTCGGCTCTTTGTTCACCCCCACGACATACAAAATATGGCAAAGCACGAAATGCGTGCTCAAAAAGTACTAGACAAAGTAAAATAAAAAGGTTTGAATCCGGCGCTTCTATTAAGCTAGCAAATAAATGACAATAGATTTTGAAGAAACGTTAAAATAAATCCAGTCATTCATTGATTCAGAACTGTTTTCTGAGTACTTTCTGTGGAGGCCGCAGACAGTACAACACACCCTCGTCCAGAGACTCTAGACCAGTGTTTAGACCTTTTCTGATAAGATTTTTGTTTGGCTTCTTAGCCCATGGGCTATGACTTTAACGTTGCAAGTTGGAATTGTCAATAGGCGTTGTTTACTAGAGGTGAGTACACTAAGAGTAGCAATGATAGCCAGTTGCAATCTTCAGAGCAAGGAAAATAAATGAGGCCGTTATAAACACCTAAATTGACATCTCAAAAGGCCCAAAAGTCAGTTGTCATTTATAGTATGTAGGTAGAGAGATCACAAGTGCCCCTAGGATATCCTTGCACCCTTATCAAAACAGATCAACAACGTATTTCAGAAGAAAAATTATTATTAGAGCTGAATGCTACATCTAATAATAAATATTTCATTTAAATTATTTAATATTATTGGAATAGTCTCTAGGAACCCAACATCTCTTTGGCCAAGGAGCATGGCAGAAAAATTCATTCTTTTAGAAAATGGAGGGCTTGGGAGGCCAGGGCGGGAGGATCGCTTGAGGTTAGGAGTTTGAGAGTGAGACCTCATCTTGAATAAAAATAGAAAAATTAGCCAGGTGTGGTGGCACACACCTGTAGTCCCAGCTACTTGGGAGGCTAGGGCAGGAGGATCACTTGAGTCCAAGAGTTTGAGGTTGCAGTGAGCTATGATGAAGCCACTGCACTCCAGCCTGGGCAACAGAGCGAGAACCTGTCTCCAAAAGGAAAAAGAAAAAAAGACAATGGAGAGAAAGGAACAGAAGAAGAAAGTTTGCAGAATTGGAACTTTAAAAGAATGGAACAGCACAGGGAAACAGCTAAGAAAGGGGGAGAGACAAGAAGAGGCTAAGGACTTTTTCTTTTCAGATTGGTCTCAATTACCACACTTTCCATTAAAATAAAGAAATATAGGTCCCGTCTGTTTGGAAATATAGTCTCCCAACACTACGTGGCTTTCTGGAAGGACAGTATCTGATTCTGGGGCATCAGGATTCAGAGCAGTTGCTGCAGGTGAGCTGTCCACATGTCCACACCTGTGAAGTCCAGATGCCAGGTGAGACCCGTCTCTGCTGGCCGCTCCTCAACAGCAAAGATCCGACACTTTCACACTTCTGTGTCTCCAGCCTGCGCCAGCTGCTGCAATAGTTGTCCATTGGATGAATTCCTTTAACTCCCAGTTTAATTATCACCTTTCCTGATGCCCCCTGTCCCCACGCAGTTGGGCACGTCTGCCCTCCTCTTTGCTGGTGACAGCCTGTGTCCACACTATGAGCCCCCCGGCCCACGTCTACTTATTGCCTGTCTGTTTCTCCCTAGACTAAGAGCCTCTTCAGAAGGCTGGGGTCGGATTTCTTATTCATTGTCATTGTCAATATCTTGTCCCGAGCACATTAGACACAAATTGACCAATGTTTTTGCATGGCTGAGATAGGAAGAACCTGTCAAAATGTTATCCCTGAGTAGATTTTCAGGAGCAACTTATAAAAAGTAAGACCTTCCAACATTTCCATGAGTCTCTCGTGCCTGAGTTCATCAAAGGTCTAGCTGGGCCTTCAGCTCGCCGTTGCAAGCATCGTGTTTGGTTCTAGTCATTTCCTCTCTCACCCTCTATAGCAGTTTATCCTCACGCTACTCAGGGTCCTGCCTTGAACCTGCCCACCTCTCTGTCTCAGAAAACACTCCTCTTACCTCCGAGGGGATCGAGGTGGTCTGGTGTGAACTCCCTCCCTTTCCTGCCCTCACACCTGCAGACGCCGCGGTGGGAACAGACCCCACTTCCTTCACTTGTGGTGTGAATCCCTCCTCCTCCCACGTTGCCAGTGGCCTCTCTTCTCTATGGAGCGTCTGTCTCGCTCTCTATTGGTGTTGCATTTGTTCCTCTTCAATGCATAAACATTCTCAATGCTTTCATTTCTTCAAATAAAATCCAATCCTCCCGGTGATGGTGTGGACACGGGAGCTATGCTGGCCGCCTCCAGCCTACGCGCATAGGGCATCAGGACAACGAGCATCCTCTTTCAGCCCGCCCTTGGGTCTATTCCGACAGGGATGCTGGTGGGTAGACAGGTGAGGCCATGTGGATACTTAGGTAAAAGGTTTTTACTCATCACCACTTTGCCCACAGGCGGGGAGAGCTACAACACCTAGAAACTCTCTTAAGCTCACAGGCTGAAATCCTGGAAACCTTGCACAGCCTCTCCAAGGTCATTACCTAATGGCAGTGCTACCCTGACCACATAGTGGCTCTGCCTCCAATGACAGCTTACTGTACCTGCTTTATCTGATGGGCAGAAGCTGGAGGGGTGGAGGGCCAAGGCCAGTGCAAAAGAGGTGGAGGATGAGCCCCAGAGCCTTGACCAAGACCCCTTGTCCCGCAGGTCACATGAGCTCTACCATGTGCTTTGAAGCCCTGACTTTTGCAGTCAGAAGAGCGCACTCCAATGCATAGGGCTGCCTGCTTTCTCTCCTTGTCATGGCTGTTTCCACAAGATCTAGCTGACCTATATACAGTTTTAGCTGAATTTATTAACTTAATTCCTTCTTCCTACCAGCCAATTTTGATACTTTACTCCTGTGCGATTGATTCCCTCCCTGAATTCCCCGTTTGATCAATACTGCTTACTCAACACACTTGCTCTAACCATCTGAAATTACCTTGCTTTTATATGAGCTTGTTCTTATTTGTCTCCTCTCCTTAGGATGCAAGCTCTGAGAGTAGGAACATTATCCACTGTGGTCACCGCTAAATACCCAGTGCTAAAATGGGGTAGGCTCCTGATGAATTTTACAAAATGAATTAATAAATGGAATTAACAAACAAAATTATCCTCTCTTCCTCCAAATAACTGGTCACCAAGTTTTATCAATTTTATTTTCTTAATATCTCACATCTCTTCCTTTCTCTCTATTATCTGTGACCAGTTTAGCTCGGACCTTCATTTTTGTCTTGCTTAGATTAGAGAACAGCCTTCCAGCCTACCTATTGGCTGGTCCAACACTCCACTCCCCAGGTGCTTCCTGAGCCTCAATTTTCTCCCTGCAAAAGCAAAGGCTGGATAGAGGTTCTTTCCAAATGGAAACTCTGTAGCTAGGCCTTTATGGGGCTTTCTGAGAACCAGCTGCTCCTTTACCATATCGATCTTGTGCTTCTCTGGTCCCAAAGTAGCAAGTGAATGCTCTGGGCCATTTTCTAAACAATGCCTTTAAAGAATAAACTATGAAATGCCTTTGTTCAGGGTAAGGGCAAGCCTAGGAACAGTGCAGTGAATTTTCAGGGCTGGAGGAGGAATGGCTGCTGGAGACCTGTGCTCAGCTTTTGAAGCCATTTCCCAGCCTGCAGTCTAAGGCTCTTAGTCTATTCAGAAGGAAAAAAAATAATACACACACATACACACAAAATTATGTAGCACTAAAAGAATTGCTGCTAATTAGAATCTTCTCAAGCTACTGTTCCTAAGAGTCATTTTAAGAGAAAGAACAAATTTCAAAAGAGTTCGAATTCAAGAAAATTTTAAGCAGCTAATTTCTCCTACTGGCAGTTTGGAATCCAGAACAAAACACAATTAAAAAATATGAAGGAAGGAAAAGAAAGGGAGAGAGGAAGGGAAGAAGAAAGGAAGGTAAAGAAAAAGGAAATAAAAGGTAGTGTACTGCCCAAATATTAGATTTTTGACGTCAGGAAGAATAAGGATTTTATATTATAATAATAGCCCACCTTTGCCTATGTTTTTATTCAACTTTTCAAGTAAAAAGATAGCAATTTTGTTATGACAGAAATATACCATATTAGGGAATTCACCCACAGGTAAACAAGTAAGACCTATAGAGGAACATGGAATCTTTGAAAGCCAATAAATAATGAATAGGGACCAAAAGTATTAAAAATTAGGTCAGGATGATTAAAACTAAAACAAGACAAAATAATCACAAGATAACAATGAGACAGATACTGTCCCCAAATCAAGATTTCAAACTTCTTTTGCACAGGATGGAATGGTGTGCAAGAGCTTAGCCAAGTGCTTCAGGAGTGCCCTGGTACCATATTCTTATTCTCAGCGCTGTTGTCTAACTCAACATCACCGTGCTGAACGTGTGTGTTCTTGCTCCAGTTTCCTGGAGCAACAGTCATCAGGCCAAACTGCAAGTCAACTTGACCTTGAGTGGACCGTCAGAGTATGTCAGCTAATTAACAACACGCTGACCCTTGAAATTACAGATTCCGCATTTCTATTAACCAGTCAGCCTGGCAGGGGACCCTGAATGCTGAATACAGTGGAAATATGTGTTTTTGCTGAGACTTCAATTTTAACCACATGTGTTGAGCCAGAGGTGTTGGGTCTGAAGGCACCTGGGGAGGGAGGGTGTGGGGTGGTTGATTCTACGTGTCCACTTGGCTGGGCTATGGCACCGTTGTTTGGTCAAACACCAGTCTAGATGTTGCGGAGAAAGTATTTTTTAAATGTCACTAACATTTAAATCTGTAGACACAGAGAAAAGCAGATTGCCCTCTGTAGTATGGTGGGCCTCATCCAATCAGTGGAAAGACTTAAGAAAAAAAACTGAGGTCCCCTAAGGAAGAGGGACTTCTGCCTCCAGATGGCTTTTAGACTCATCGGCTCTTTTTTGAGCCCCCAGCCTGCCAGACTGTTGGACTTGCCAGACTCCACAATCAGTGAGCCAGTTCCTTAAAATGAATCTCTCTCTTTCCCCTTTCCTCTCTCTCTCTCTCTGTCTCTCTCTCATTACACATACACACACACACACCACCTATTGGTTCTGCTTCTGTTTTCTGAGAACCCTAACACAGTGAGTAATCCCAGACCTCACTCTCTCAACCCCACAACTCAACAGTTCGGGAGACTCATCCTTCCTGACATGTGACCATCTGGATGAGCCAGAGGACCCTAGTGACAGGGAATTCACCACCTCGACAAGGCCACCAGAGCTGTCAGAACGCTTCTCTCAGACTTGGCTGGAACACACTGCTGTGCTATTTGGACGCTTGTTCTGGCAGACATGTGCCAGACACTTCCTCTGGGCCAAACTGAGCCTGGTTCCACCCAGCCAGGTCGGGACACGTGGCTTACTAAAGGTGACCTTGCTCTTCCATCATCTTCAAACATCTTGCTGCCATTTCTTGAATCATCAATGAAAGCAATGCATGCAATTGATTCCTCTCCAGAAAGGCAGCACGGAATCAGTGTGCACAACCAACCAAAAAAGCATATTAGAGAGGAAAAAAAAATAGATGCTTAAATTTATAGGAAGTTTAAAGAACTTCCCAAACGACATCCTGGGACCATATTGCCAAGATGGGTTCTCTGTCAAGGAAATGTCAGTCAAAATGAAGTTTTGGCAGAGATGCTTAAATCACTGTTTCTTATGAAGAGCCTCATTACCAAGCACAGGAAGGTGGATGATAAGGATAAGGAGATCTCTGACTGACCAGATTCAGCAACGCATTTCCATGGTTACGCAGCACCTGATGTTTTGTGATATAAATGTCTGTCTGTCTTTCTGGTACCCAGTGCTGGCTGCAGCTCCTTGAGGGAAGAGGCAATGTCTTGGGGTCTTTGTGTCTGTTGTTACATCAAGCCAGACCCTTGCCCATGGGAAGACGTGTGGAAGGAAGGAGAAGAGAGAGCATGTACAGAAGAAAAGTGGGGAGACAGCAAAGAGGAATCGGGGGATGCTCTCTTCCCCCACTGTTTCCTGTACTGCTGGCCACGAGCCCCTCAGAGCCAGCCGAATGGAGGAGGTGGGGTAGGGCTGTGTTTCTGCCCTCCACTGCCTGTCTCTGTGAGCTTGAAGTGATGAGAGTAATAATAACTGTGATAATTCTCCAGAAATGATGTTAGGTGCAGCCAGTCCTCATTATTCACGGATCCTGCATTGGCAACTTTGCCCACTTGTGAAAATCCATTTGTAATCCCCAAATCAATACCCACAGAGATTTCCCAGTCCTTTTTGGATGTGCACAGACATGCATTTTCCCTGCTGAGGCCCAACAAGGCCTCTGCTTCTTGTTTTAGCTCTCATACCGTGAACAAGCGTCCTTTACTCCATCTACTGAGTGCCACAGTTTTTACATTTTTGTGAGATTTGTTGGTGACTATGGCATTTAAAATGCCCTGCACACGGGGTGCTGAAGTGCCGTCTGCTCTTCCTAATCACAGGGAGGCAGTGATATGCCTCATGGAGAAAACACGTGCATTCGAAAAGCTTTGCTCATGCACGAATTGTAGTCTCTTTGGCCATGAGTTCAATGTTAACGAATCAACCATATACTAAATAAGGTGGCTTTAAATTGAAACACACACAAAACAAGGTTATTTATTGAGCACTTGGTGAAAACATCATGACCAGAGGCACGCGGGAACCTAACTCGTGTTTCCCCTAGGAGCAATGCTCCGGTTTTCTCTAATTCAGCATTTGAGGCAACTTCATAACACCAAACTACATGAATAATGAGAATTATTATTTATTTTGCTGGAGGCTCATAAGACAACGGTTCACGGTGACTCTGTGGAGACTCACTAATGCGAATGAGAACTGACTGTACTTTACATGTTGTTTTACATGATCCTCATCGGTGATCTTGTGAAGTAAGGACTGTTACTATTAAGACTTGCAAATTACGTGACTTGCCCAAGGTAATCACAGAGCCAGTAATTGTTGGGACCAGGATTCAAACCCAGGAATTCTGACCCCAGAGCCCACAGGTGTACCCTCTGGGCTACACTGCCTGTCATCGTCCTCTCTCTTCCTCCTGGGGTGGTGTGGGTGTAGGGGGACAAAGGCTGGTGGGCAGCTGCAGAGACCCTAGACCTGGGCTTCTTAACCTCTTTGTACCAAAGGCTCCTTTGGCAGATGGGTGAAGCCTAGGGACTCCTTTCCAGAATAATACTCATAAACTCTTAAAATGAAGCACATAGGATTACAAAACAAATCATTTGGATTAAATACATCAATCAAATTATCAGAAAGTCCTGTGGGTAATAGTATGTGTGCTTCCCTACACCCCAACCCCAGCCTCTGCTAACCACCGCTCTACTCTTTGTTTCTATGAGCTCAATTGGTTTGGATTCCACATATATGTGAGTTCATGCGGTATCTGCCTTTCTGTGCTTGGCTTATCTCACATAGCCTGGTGTCTGCCAGGTTCATCCATGTTGCTGCAAATGACAGAATTTCTTTCTTTTCAAAGGCCAGATAATAATTGTGAATAATGCTGCCATAAACAGAGAAGTGCAGACATCTCTTCGACATACGGATTTCAAGTTCTTTGGATATATACCCAGAAGTAGGATTGCTGTACCCTACGGTAGATCTATTTGTAATTTTTTGAGGGACCTCCATATAGTTTTCCATAGTGGCTATACTAATTTACATTCCTATCAACAGTATACAAGAGTACCCTTTCTCCATATCTTCATCAGCATGTGTTATCTTTTTGTCTTTTTGATAATAGCCACTTTGACAGGTGTGAGATAATGTTTCATTGTGGTTTTAATTTGCATCTCCAGAAAGAAAGGACAAGAGAACCCCAGGAATCAGTCTGATCACTGAAGATTGTGCTCCTGTCACAGCCCTCCCTGTCCATTGCAAAGTAGGAAGAGAAATCAAGCAGGCAGTATCCAGGAGTCTAGAGTCACAGCTCGGAGACAAAACCAAGAACAGTCATGACAGAAGGGGTCTTGAGGACCTGGGTGACAGCCAACAGCGGTTGAGGAAGCAGATGCCATCCCAGGGAAAACAAACAGGAAGTAGCAAAGCTGGTGCTGTCGGATACTCCTCCAGGGCATGCTGTACTTGGAAGTTCTTTCTGAGAGCAAGTGTTTCTGTTCGATGACCTATAACACAGAGACCTGGACGAGGCTGGCAGCGGAAGACAGCAGTAGAGATGAGTGATGCACTTCAACACAGAGCTCTGAAAGGACTTTCTGCAGCTCACAAATGAGGAGACTTGATAGCAGTCTTCATAAACGTCATTACCCCCGAGGATGAAGTCGAGAGAACAGGAAGAAAGAACAGCTTGTAGACCCTTGACCACAGAGGGACCTCCTTCTGGCTGGGAAAAATGTTTTCTTTCACTCAGAGTGCACGGTCCTAACACAGGGGCACATTTCCAGGGAAAAACAAGTGGTGGTGCATCATGAACAAGTACCTCAAACAATACTTTGATTCCTGACCTCTTGTTTCACCTTCCCCGACTCTAACATGGAGAATTGCGGTGTCCGCCATTAGTGTTGGCTGACTGACCAACACAGTGGGGTCTTTGAAGGCTGAAAGCTGGTTTTTGGAAGAAACTGAGCAGGTAAATGAAAAAAGAACAGGGAAGAAGAGAGGAAAAGGCAACCCCGGCCAGCACTGCTGAACACGTTCCAGTTCAAAAGCATCTAGAAGCACAGGGCCCCCAGGGCGTCTGTTCCTAAGACTCTAGAGTGCTGAATACAGACAAAATAAATCTTATCCATTTTTAATTACTAAATCTCATCTTTCCTTAAATATATTCATCTATTCAGTCCAGTCTGGCAATGTCCCTCTATGTCTTCCAGCCCCAACCTGAATCCCTCATGATGTGACACGTGAGAAAGCCCATCACAGGGGAATGCCGGTCCAACTGGGCCCCAAGGACATAGTCTTGAGAAATCTACAAGTTTTTATGATAGATTGTAAACAATTTTTGAGTTTCATTTTTAGTGTCATCTTTCAAACGTTCGTGAAAGTATATTCAGATCATCACGGTGACTGTCCATGACCCGAAACGTCCAAGGCCGCATTACATGCGTGTTTACAATACTGTGGGTTCCAAGCTGTGCTGTGACTTGCAGAGTTGGTAGCTGAAGAGCAAAAGCAGCAAAGCCAGCTTGATATATAAGCGAATAGTCACACAAGGAAGGTCAAGTGATAGCTGTGGCAGCTCTCCCTTCACTCAGCATAAAAGCCAAGTCCTTACCAGGCCTCCTTTCCTGGCCTTCAATACCCCTCTCCCATCTTACCTGCGAGTGCTCCTTCCTCCCTCACTCTGCCACAGCCACGCTGGCCTTCTACATCCACACCAGCCAGTCCTGCACAGGCAGGACCTGGCCCTGGCTATTCCCTCTGCCAGCAACTCTCTTCCCTCAGGGAGCCCTGGGACTCGCTCTCCTTCAAGGCTTTGCTCAAGTATCTCCATCTCTGCCTGTTGAAAACTGCATCCTTCATCCACTCATCACCCCAAACCACCTCCCCCTGCTCAATGTGTCCTTTCTCCATGCCACGTATCTTCTAGCTACAATATAATTTGCCTTTTTATCAGGTTTATTGTTTATTGTCTACAACACAGGCCAGCCAATTACAGCCTTGAGCCCCAACCAGCCCGCCCTCTGTTATTAATTAATATGAATGTTAAGTTTTACTGGAACACAGCAGGGTCCACTCATCTGTGGCTGCAGAATCTATGGCTGCTTTGGAGCAACAATGGCAGGGGTGAGTAGTTGTGACACACACTGTAGGATCCACAAAGCTGAAAATGTTAATTCTCTGGCCCTTTACAGAAAGTCTACCACCCCCTGGTCTGAAATATACTCATAAATTCTACAAGGACAGGAAACGGATGTGTTCATTGATGTATCCCAAGGGCCTGTTACGTAGTATGTGCTGAATAAATATTTGTACAAGAAATGGATGAATGGTGCCTTCAAGGTGGAAGGTGTTTTGTTGTTGTGGCTTGAGAAAAGTGGGGGAAACTGAGTCACCACAGCACACAGTTTAGTACCATACACAGAACTCAGAAAGCTCTGAGGATATTTTATGTTCATGCTGATTAAGAAAACACTGGGTGTTTATAAATGTTTCCCCCAGTAAAGGGGGTCTGTACATTATTTAAGTTTGAGAAGCACCGGGATACGAGTTTGATTTGTAGAGCAGGTCAACAGAGATTGCTCTTGGTAGCTATGAAACCAGTGAAGCAATACAAATCATCGTATCTCCTATAGGTTCCACGAGTATATTAATTCTACGCTGTCCCTTTGCTCCTATAAATAGAGCTACACTTATAAGGTTCTGTGGCTTCGTTTCTGGCTCAGGGCTTTAGAGATGGGAAGAGCAATTCTTACAACTCTCACTTCAAGAATCAGGCTAGGAGGCCTCTTCCCGCCCACTGATCTTGCAGGATTAGGTAATAACTTAGACATGCGTCCAAATTAGCATATGCAGATAGATAAGTGTTGCATCACCAGAAAACTCATGCGCTCCACACGTCACCACTGCTGCCAATCATCAACACTGTCGAGTCATCGCCCTTGGCGGTAGCAGCAGCATCCACTGCTTTAGTGGAGGTTTATTTTCATTTCACCTGATAAAGTATAAGCATTAGATCTGCAGAAGGCAGGGAAACAATCCCCCAAGCACATAACGACATGGAAGTAAGGACAGTCAGGTTGGAAGGCAGCTTGGCATCTAATTGGCCACCGTGGGCGAGAAACTCATGAAGCTGAGCTCAAAAAACTGGTTTTGCCATAAGATCTAGATTAGAATTAAGGGAAAAATTGCTCCTTTATTATTAGCCCTGTTTACTTTCATAACATGCTGATGACCTAAGTTTTCATTCCCAGAGATCTGCCAAAATGTCATATATATATGGCTTGGGTTCGGTTTTTGCAAGAGACTGAAGTGGTTGATCTCTTGTGGTTCCATTCCAGGCTTGAAGAAGCAACAAGTAATAAAAATTTGCCTTTAAAGTTTTTTTTTTTTGAAAGACTTCAAGGATTTTCACTTTTCCTGTGTTATTCTTGTAATCAAGACTAAAAAATTCTTTAATTTCCTGCTTAAGATTCCTCCCTTGGAATCCTCTTAAATACATTCCTTTTATCTAAAGATTATTGCTTGTATGATTAATGAATTTCCATCTTAATGCATATTGAATAAGTTGTAAATTTGCAAGTGCAAGGATGATTCAGGAACTATGAGACAGAAAACCATTTGGAAATAAGCAGGAAACGAAAATTAGAATGACTCATGTAAGGGGCATGACACAGGTGTATTGATCAGAAAATTACCTGATTTCTAACTAAAAAAGCTATTTTCTCTTCAGCAATACATGGCAGCTCTTGGAACTTTGGTAAACATGTTTAGTAAAACAATTTGCCTTTATTAGGGCTAAGTTTTTGTTTTTTTTCCTTTTATGTAATTTCTAACGTTTTCATTCTCAAAATTAATTTTTAATCTTACTATTAATATAGGAGTCCATATTTCCTTATTAAAAATTAAGCCATCAGAATATAGTTTGCTCCACACTTCCAGTCCCACTACCTCCCCTTGTCCTCAATTTTAACCAATATTACTATTAATATATTTTGAGTGTTGTTACCCACCTTTAAAAAATACTTTTATACCCATATGGATACACATCTTGTAGTGCCAGGAAGTAAGGAAGTGCCAAGACAAAACAGCAACAACAATTTCACACACAATGATGGAGGAAGGTCAAAGTGACAAGGCTGCCAACTAAAAGAGCCCCTACAGGTCAAAGCTGAAGCAATGCGAACAAGAAAATCAACAGTGTTGGATTGTAGTCCAAAGCATAAAACAGGTATCTACAAGTTCATACTGACATAAATAAAGAAATGATTGAATAAATAAATAAACAAATGGGGGGTGAGAGACAATTCTCCCTTGCAAAAGAAATGCAAATAATTTATGTAGGTACCGTACCTGCAGGGAGGTAAACGCAACTTCACACTCCTTAGAGTACGGTATGAAAGTGGGGGACAGTACTTTACAGTGGGGAAGCTGACTGACACCATCTCAGCCCAGTGATCAAGACCAACATCAACAAGATAGTCACATTGGCAGCACGTACCCTTGATACAACATCGTAAATATGGCCTCTGTGGTCTTTCTCCCGAAACCCTAACCCTAAACAAATTATGAGAAAAAGATCAGACAAATCCCTTTTGAGGGATAGTATGTAAAATACTTAACCAATATTCCTCAAAACTGTTTAGGTCACCAAAAACAAGGAAAGTCTCCACTGCATCAGTAATACTCCTGTAGACTTCTGTTAATTTCAGTTTTCTTGAGCGTAAAATGAGAATGGCACAGGTTTGTCTACATGCCAGGGTTATTGTGAGGGTCCAGAGATAATATTTAGGCAAAAACACTTGAAGTCCTAGAAAGCACAATATAAATGACAACTTGTATTGGCATGATTGGTAACAAGTAGGACAATAGCCATTCATTCGATATTGGAAATCCAATTTCCAGTATTTGGTCATGAATAAATGGACAGCAAGTACCATGGCCTCATTTGCATTTTCCACAGTTTAGTATTCTTATTCCACAGTAAGTATTCTTATTTATCAAGAGGTATTGAAGGAGAAAGATACCACCTGCTTTATTGGCTTTCCCTGTTACATTAAAAAAACTGTTCATGTGCTAATTTTAGGTCTTGATATGTCATTAGGCATGACAAAATCTCTGGAAGCACAGACACTGTGGGGTCTACAGATTTTTGCTTTGCCATCCACCTTGGTCAACTGTAGACATTATCCTTCAGAAAGAAAATAGCTTTTTCTGGGTTTGTCACATGGCTGCACAGATTATAGGTCAAACTCCCCGGTCTGGGCTCTCTTTTCAAGAACTGGACCTCTGTAAGGATCAAGTTCTCTTTGTACTCCAGACTTGTTCCTTCTCTTTGTTTCTCAAAAATTAAAGTACTGGCCCTCGAGGGGAATGTCATTGTCACTGTCAGACAGTACCAGGCATCCTCCCTGGATGCCAGTTATGGCAACAATTCCCAGAGGAAGCAAAGCTCACCTTGAATAAGGAAATCAGCTTCTCCAATAACTCTACCCCTGCTCAGGCCTGACCTTACCAGTCCTGACAAAGGTCTAATTGTGTAGCCTCGTGTGTAAGCTCAATAACGTGCTAACTCCCTTTTCCACCAGAAAAGTAAAAAACAGCTGGATTTTTACATTTCCATTTGCAGTGAATTCAGACATTTCCTAGCAACTGTTTCATTACAGTTTTTGGTCACAGAGGGGCACTCAACAGTTGCTTCCGTAGTCTAATCCAGACATCAGTAGCACTCCTGGTACTCAGCAATGGCTCATTAAACCATCTCTCTGTTTGGCGTGACAAGTGTCTCCACGTCCGTCTTAATTTTCTGTGGCACCTAGTACCAGGCTAAGCACATCAGGATGTCCAGTATATACGTTGCTGATTTTATTTTATTTTATTTTATTTTATTTTATTTTATTTTATTTTATTTTATTTTATTTTTTTACATTGCTGATTTTAGATAGCCTTGTTAGCTAGCAATGTGTCCCTGCCATTGCCTCAAAAAACAGAAGGAAGCTATTTTCCTAGCAATGTCAACACTAAACCTAAATCGAAACCAAAATCAAAGCGAAAGTCAAAGAGTTAAATTCCATCTTTAGCTTCTGAGTCGGACTGCGATCCTAGCTAGCTACATGTATGCTTATTGAAGGAGGAACAGGAAGCTGGTTTTCACCAATGAAATGAAAAGCAGCCTATGTTTTCTGTTATTTGCATCCGTTAATTCTCTGCTGAGTTAGAACCGTTGCCATTCGCTGCTAGGGTTCATATTCACTTTTTAAATCTTTAAATATCCTTGTTACACAGAGATCAGAGCTTTTGTGATTAAACAGCATGGATTTGGGGATTTTATAGACAAAGGGCTTTGCTAGGAAAATCGTCACATTGTCAGTGAGTGTTCAAGGGTCATTCTCATGATCAAGGGACTCTGCTTTAAAAGGGATCATATCCTAAATGTTGAAATGTTTTCATTTATGTATTCACTCATTTTAACAAATCTTTAGCATCTGCCATGTTTGGCATAGTGACAGTGTGAGGGACTCAGAGAGGTAAGGACACCATCCCTGTCCTCATGGATTTTAAAGTCTAGAATAGAAGAAATTAATGCAAATAATTAAAAAAACATAAGGCAGTCCAAACACAAAAGCAGAGATAGGAACAAGTGCGGTGCAGAGCACAGAAGGGCTGGGCAACTTTCACGGCAGAGGGAGAGGCAGCTTTTGGGTGGGCGCCACGAGATCGAATCCTAGTAGGCAGGGGACACATTGCAGAGGGGAGGCAGACAAGCAGAGGCTTGATGTCGGAAAGCCGAGTGTGCGCTGACATGACAGCTAACAGACTGGGGAAGCGGGATCCCCAAGTGAGATGGCAGAGGCAAGCCTGGGTGACACCGGATCTAGGCTCTGGCTTCCAAGAAACAAGGAGCCCCTGGAAAACGTGGAGCAGCAAAGAAACAAGATCAGAGCTGTTCACTTTGGGGAGATTGCTCTTGTGACATGTTGAATGAATGGAGGGAACAGGTGAGAGACCAGATGCTGGGTGACAAAGCCTGATATTTTTGAAAAAGAAGGCCAAGACAAAGGGAGAGTGCTCAGAATCTCTGCCACGAATATCCAGTCAGAATTGGTGCTAAGATATCCTGGAGTTTATATGCTGAGACAGTGGGTAAAAGGGACTCAGGGCAGAAAAAGTGGATTGAGGCCAGGAACCAGAAGTCATATCCAAATCTCTAGTGCCTACTGTACAGCAATATGGAATAATGAGAAGACCGACAGCTGCCACCTTTAAAGGGCATTAGGCTAAAGGCTTTGCACAATTATCCCAGCTCCATCAGTAATCCTGTAAAGTAGGTGTCAAGGGCCCCATTCTATAGGTGAAGAAATTGTCCAGCACCCAGAGGCTGATACTTGCTAAATACTTGTTAAATTACCCATCATTAGGCCGGGCATGGTGGCTCATGCCTGTAATCCCAGCACTTTGGGAGGCCAAGGCAGGAGGATCACTTGAAGCCAGGAGTTTGAGGCCAGCCTGAGCAACATAGCAAGACTCCATCTCTACAAAAAATTTTAAAAATTAGCTGGGCATAACAGTGCACACCTGTAGACCCAGCTACTTGGGAGGCTGAGACAGGACAATCATTTGAGTCCAGAAGTTTGAGGTTGCAGTGAGCTATGATGATGTCACTGCACTCCAGCCTGGGTGGCAGAGCAAGACCCTGTCTCTAAAACAAAACAAAAAATTCCCCATCATTAATATGTACCAAAATGATCATTTAAGGACACATCAACAAAAACCACAATTTTCCACCATCAGCCAATATTAGGTGTTTCTTTAAATCTTGCCTCTGTAACTGTCTTAACACAGTAGCCACAAGCCACATGTGGCTATTTAAATTTAAATTAACCAAAATTTAAAATTCAGTGTCTCAATAAAACTAGTCACATTCTAAGCACTCAGCAGTCACACGTGAGTAGCGTCTGCCAAGTTGGACAGTGCAATAGAGAACATCTCTGTTATTGTTGAAAGTCCTTTTAGACAGGGCTGCTCTACAATCTCATATGATTTCCTGGAAGAAATCCTTTCCTAAGTAGAAACTCCTGCCCTAGTCAGGGCACATCCTCTCCTCTGAAGAGTCGTCCACGTTCCAGCCCAGTTACATTACATTTCAGCAAATGATTGTCTTGCATCTACTCCACATCAGGTACAATACTCTCTAAGCGTTGGGGACACAAGAGCAAAGTCAGACATGACTTTCGCCCTGAAGGAGTTTTCAGCCTAGTAGAGGCCAAAGAAATATATTGACTATGATTATATGTTGTCGTATTTGCAACACATATGACAAAGCACTGATATCTACAACATCCAAGCCATGGGAAACTATCCATACCTAAGTAGGATGATTGAATGGTGGCACATTCATCAGATAGAATACTACAGGGACAGGTGAAATGACTGAACCAGAAGCACATATTCTACATTGAGTACAGAATTACATGGAGGGACTGCAAAATCAAAATTTCTGAGTGAAAAAGTAAATTGTGGAACTGTGTTTAGAGAGAGATATTAAAACTTAAAGACACAGAGCAATACTAACTATAGGCAGTCCCTGGGTTACGGACAACCTGAGTTACGATGTTCCGTACTTAGGAACCAGCTCCCAGGGCTCCCCATAAGGATAACTTACAATTAAATAATTCAATTAATGACGTGGGAACTAGTTTCTTCCATACATATAAACAAACCTATGTGGCATAAGCGGCTTGTTGGCATAACATCTTCCCACTGGCGGCTCGTCCCTTAGATAAATGGAGAAGCAGCCGGTAGAAACATACGAACATGAAGAATCAGAAGATCCAGAGCCAAGAAAGTTTATAACAAAAGAATGAGCTGAAGCTTTTTGTCTCATCCAAGCAGGATTTGCTAAGCTTGAGGCTTGAGAGCAAGACCCTAACACCGAGCGCTTTACAAAGGTTTACTGTGCAGTCAGTGAGAACATCAGCTGCTATGAGGCCATTCATGATGCGAAAAGAAAAAGGCTGTGCAGACAACCCCAGGTACCTTTATCGAGAAAGCAACTTCCGCGTTAAGCTCCCTCCTCCAGCAACAGAACCAAATCCTGATTCTCCAACACCATCTCCATCATCATCTTCTGGTTAACATTAGCCTAACCTTGCCTCAAAAATGCCCCTGCCAGTAAGCAAGACATTGGAGCAATGTTGGTTGAGTACTAACCTTTAATATTCTTTTTTCAAATTTCTCCTATCTAAACTTTTTGTGTGAGCTTGTTTTTATGTTCTGTTTGTTTGAATTAAAAGAAAGAGCACGATAGTTTCTATAACTTATTATTAGAGTACAATGGTATTGTTATTATTATTATTATTACAGCATTACTGTATTATTATTACCAGACATAACCCATTACAGTATTTTTGTTGTCGTTATTATTATTACTACTATATATGTGCTGTTCATCAGGGACCCAATTACATACAAATCCAACCTAAAGACGTTCTCAGAAACATAATCTCATCTGTAACCCAAGCACAGCCTGTATTATTTATAAATACACACATACATATCTATAACATCTTAGTTTTTTTAATTAAATAGAGACTTAAAGAAAATATGAACATGTTGGCAGTTATTCCTTCCCACTCAGAATATATTTCTCAATAAAAGAAGAAAATGGAACATAAAAAAAAGAAAAGAATTAGCATTTAAAAAAGAAAAGAATCGGTGTTACGGTGCGGGCAGGAATGGTGCATACCCAGGGTATAAAGGAGGAGGAAGTTACTTGTGAGGGTAGGAGGATCGCAAAAGTCTTCAAGTGGGACCTGAATAAACATTTCTCTGAAGAAGACATAAAATGGCCAACAGGTGCATGAAAAGGTGATCCACATCACTGATCATCACAGACATGCAAACCCAAACCGCAATGGCATACCACCTCACACCTGTTAGATGGCTATTATCAAAAAGACAAGTGTTGGCACAGCCGTACAAGCTGCAGCTTGTCAATGCCAAGAAGGGTTGCTTTCTGCTTGCACAGGGACCGTGCACCCCTCCAGCCCTGGCAAACCAGCAAACTTCTCTGCTACCCAGTGAGCTGCAACTGAACCTTCTCCACTGAGGTGTACCCTCTAGCCTTGGGGAAGGGGGGGTCCCCCTTCCAAGTCTGTCCTTCCTTGGGTACCCTCCCTCAGCCCTAAGTTCTCCCGTGGAGTTCTCTCCCATGTTATAGTTAGGCTTTCATCATAGCTTAGTCATTCTATGTTAAACTTCCTTGTTTAAATCACTGCATGGTTTCTGTCTCCTGACTGGACCAGACTGATACAGTAGCTTTTGAATTACACCTTCATAGAACAATCGCTCTTTTGTTGCCATTTGTGTGCCCATGAGACAGTGAGTTCCTTGGAAGCAGAACCATCTTTTATTGCAGGATTATAGCAAAAGGGAAGAAGGTGTGAGGGAAGGCGAGACTCAGGTGCCAGTGAAAGGAGGCATCACAAGGACACGGGTGTTGGCAAAATTCAGCCCCGGGCAGCACATCAGAAGAGAGGAAACCAACGCATCAAGTTACCCTGGGAGCAACTCATCCTGCGATGCCACTAACTGCCATTATCTTATTTGGATGACCTGTATCTGGTTCAGAACCTTGTTCACAGCAACTGTTTAATGAAGCTTTATTGCAAAAAGTTAAGAGAGATTTACATAGGGTGGAACTGGGTCCTCCATCAGTAGTTAAAATGAAGAAATAAAATTAAGAAAAACGTTCTCTGGTTCTGTATACAATCTTTCGGGCTTCCTTAGGAATGGAAATCTCTGAGAAGCTAAGTGTTGCTCTCGCTCTGTGCATACCCAACATTTACACTGTGTTTTATAAGTTTACCTGTTAAGAAGTATAGTCTTTAAATTTCACTGAAAGAAAAAAAAATGAGGCCTCAAAAGATGAGGTAGTTATGACAAGAAAGAGCAGAGCCACAACCTCACAGCCGCCACGAGGTTTACAGGTATGAGCCTGGGTTCCAGGGGCACCCAATATGGGTTCAAATCCCACTCCGCCAGTTACCAGCTATTTAACTTCCAGCAAGTCTCTTAATCAAGTAGAGCTTCGCATTCCTCACCTTTTACAATGAGATAAGATTACCTGCTTGCTGTGAGTATCGATGAGAGGGTGCAAACATGTGCCACTCAGCACTGAGTCTGTCCCTCATAGGCTCCCAGTGACAGCCAGTCATTACTGGTCACTGTAGAGTGGCATATCCTCAGACATACCCTCTGTGTGGGTGAAAATATTTCAGGTGACTAAGATACTCACTACTCAGAGTAAATAAGTGCCTTGCAAAGACACATTGCAGACAGGGAAGGATCTGACAGCCAGCGTGAGGGTCCCAGGAGCCCACAAACTCCCCAAAGTCCTTATCTTCCTCTGAGGAGCTCTCCCAGCTCGCCTTTCCTCAACTGAATTGACAACGCTTCCGAATTCACACGTGATGGACCGAGCGCCGGGAATAACATACACACAGAGTTGTCCCTTGGTATTCACGGGGGATCTGTTCTGGGACCCCCATCAGATACCCAAATCCACGAATGCTCAAGTCCCTTAGAGAAAAGGGCATAGTATTTGCATATAACCTACATGCAACCTCCCTTATACTTTAAATCATTTCTAGATTACCTATAATACTGAATACAATGTAAATGCTATGTAAATAGCTGTTATACTGTATTATTTGGGGAATAATGACAAGAAAAAAGTCTGTACATGTTCAGTATAGACATATATATACATATATATATGAATGATAAAATGCTCCATCTGCTCAAAAATGTCAATAAAATGCCCACAGGTGAGGACAATTCAATTTTGTTCAGTTGATAACTCTGCCAGGCATTCGGAATACAGTAAAGATAAGGAAAACGTTATTTGCTTTCCTCTTCTCCCAGGCTATGCCATTCCTAAAGTGCCCAGAAAGGTATGCTAGAAAAATGTGCTAGAACAGGGGTTTACCAAGAGGCCATGCACGTTCGATTCAGCAGCAGGTGCAGGTCCCATCCGGGGAAGGGTTGTGGTCACAGACTCATAGACTTTTTAAGGCTGCTGAACTTGTGACAGTGGGGTGCCCAGCTGCCGTGAGACATGTGCTTCTTACCAGAAATAAGCAGGAATCTTTACTTTCCTCTTCTCTTCTGTTGTTGGCACACTGAGACCGGTTCAAGGAAACTGTCCATTCTGAGGACATCAGAAAGTATTTAAAAGCAAACTGGATGATGATTGCCAGGCTGACTTTGTTACAGATCAAAGCAGTTTCCCCATCAAAGACCAGCAATCAGTCTCAACGCAAGTCAAGAGGAGCCAGGCATCCTCAATACTTTATTTAAAATAAATGCTCTCCCGGCACAGGTTTATCCATCTTGCATGAGGCTCCCACACTCCTACCCCCACAGCTTGCAATCGTGCTGTCTCTCTGCCCACCCCTTCTGCCGTCTCCTTCCCACTTACAAGCACGGGTCACAAATCATTACTCCAAACCTCTAGACCAGCATATCCGGCTCTGCCCCATGCGGAAATGTACACGTCAGTGTTTGATCAAGGATATGTTTTAGATATATACTTAATATTGGGTTCTAGACTATTTTTATCCCATATCTCCCATTCATGATGATAAGGGCTAATATTTACCAGGCATCTATCCGCTGTGTGGCTGGTACTGTACTATGCAAGGTACACACATTTGCTTCTTTAATCCTTCCAACTCTACAAGGTAGATCATTCTACTTTTACAAATGTGACATCTGAGGTTTATGCAGATGAACTTAATGAAATCTGCACAAGAAGTGACGGTGCTGGGACTCACATCAAGGTGAGCTGTCTCCGCAGCCTGTGCTCTTCCCATCAGCTTATGATGGAATTTCAAATTCTGGAGTTTTTCTTTTTCTTTTTTTTTTTTTTTAGAGCTATAAGAACCTAGAAATCACCTACTCAACAATCTTCCATTTTAGAGTTGAAACTGATGGACAGGGAACTGCTTTTTCCAAAGTCACATGAAAGTTAATGGTTGAGCCTGGGCTGCAACCCAGTCACTGAATTTCCAGAAAATGCTTTTTAATGTATACCAGGAAGGCTCTCTAGACTTCACACTTGACTGTGTTGGAGAACAAGATTTACAAAGCATAGAGAAGCCTCATGAACTCCCTGGGGCCGAGTGGGCTCTTCCGATGGAAATCAAGAAGGAAGCAGGCATGTTACTTCTGTTCTGGGTCACAACTCAACCACTGGCCAGTGTTTCAGAAAATGGACCAGTATTTCTATGGGAGGATTGATCGATACAGACCACACTCTACAATATTTATAGAGAAGATGGATAGGGTTGCAGTTAAGAGCTTGCACTCTGGTGTTATATTAATCTGGGTATAAATTCTTACTCTTAGCACTCATATGAGGTCTGCCATCTTGGGTAACCTTTCTCATCCTCAGTTCTCACCTGTAAGATGGGGGTAATAAGAGTATATACCTCCAAAAGTTCTTGTAAGGTTTCAAAGATCATGTACTTGCATCCTACCTGGTCCACGGTAAAGGCTCATAAAAGTGTATCGATGATCATTAATATAGTTGCTACTCTCTGCTCCGCTGGCCTGTCTCTGCATGACGCCGTGGACAGGTGCCAGTATCACAGCAAGACAAACACACTGAAAATCACAAATGTTTCACGTCTATCTGTCAGGAACTTGGCCTTTGACTCCACTTTTCAGACTTCATGGTGACAATTAAATACCTTTCCCCCTTGGCCATAAAGAGGCACAATTACTTTATATTTTTCACTCTGGTAACCAGGCAACTGACAGTCTTCTCACACAATGGAACTGCTCAAATTGCCTCACTCTGATTCATTTTAGCATGCAGCAGGTTGGGAAGCTGAGTCATCTGCACTTCCTGAAAGGTACAATTGGGGACCATGGTTTTTTGCAGAATCATTAATGGTTCCCCAGGTATTAGCTGAGCTGAGAACGGAGGCAGAGTCACCAGCGCAGTTGAACTCCACACTGACTCGGGCCCAGGGGCACAGCTGTCAGGAGCCCGTGGGTTGTTGAGAATAAAGACTGAACTGACTTCAAAAGGCTGACTCTGGTCTCCACTCTGCACCCACCGATCTGTGCGATCTTTGACCTGACATTTAATGGCCTGGGTCTCTGTTTCTGTAGCAGTAATATAAGGATGTTAGAGCACAGAGCCCCTGAAAGGGCCTGTCTTAGTCCATTCTGTGTTGCTATAAAGGAATACCTGGGACTGGGTAATTCATAAAGAAAAGAAGTCTATCTGGCTCACGGTTCTGCAGTCTGTACAAGAGGCATGGCGGCAGCATCTGCTTCTGGTGAGGGTTTCAGGGAGCTTCTAATCGAAGAAAAGAAGAATCCTGTCCACACAAAAACCTGTACATGAAGGTCCACGGCAACTTTATTCATAATAGCCCCAAACTGGAAACAACCCAAGTGTTCTTCAACATGTAAATGGTTAAATGCACTGTGACACACCCACACTACAGAATCCTGCACAGCAGGAAAAAGCACGGGGACACACCACACGGCAACCCGGACAGATCTCCAGGGCATTCTGCCGAGTGCAAGACGCCGATCTCAAAAGATGAAGTACTGTACGATTCCAGGTGTGCAGCATTCTTTTTTTTTTTTAATTCTTATTTCATCATATTGTGGGGGTACAAAAGTTTAGGTTACGTATATTGCACTTGCTCCCCCACCCCCCTGAGTCAGAGCTTCAAGCTTGTCCATCCCCCAGACGGTGCACATCGCACCACTATGTATGTATATACCCATCCCTTCCCCCCCCCACATCTGCCCGACACCCGATCAGTGTTATTCCTAAATGTGCTCTTAGGTGATGATCAGTGAAACCAATTTGATGGTGAGTACATGTGGTGCTTGTTTTTCCATTCTTGGGATACTTCACTTAGTAGAATGGGTTCCAACTCTTTCCAGCAAAATACAAGAGGTGTAGCATTCTTGACACGATAGAATTACAGAGATGGGGGAGAGATTACTGACTGTGAAGGGGAGAGGTGGTGGGAGGTGGGGGCTGAGCGTGACCATAAAGCGGTGGCATAAGGGAGACCGGTGGTGAGGGACTAGTTCCGTATCTTCATTGTGATGGTGGGCACATGAATCTACATGTGATAACAATGCATGGAAATACACACACACACACACACACACACGGGCACACATAAAACTGAAATCTAAATGAAGTCCGTGCATTGTACTCGCATCAGTCTCCTGGTTGTGACACTGCAGTACAGTTACGTGAGATCTTCCCAGCTCAGGAAACCGGATGAGGCGTGCGCAGTATCTGTCTGCCTCTTCCTGTCCATCTTTAATTACTTTAAAATGAAAAGGCAAAAACAGACAAGCAGAATGAAATGTAGGGAGGGAAGCTGTGGCCTTTGAGAGTGTCCTTGGTGACTAGCCTGGGTGTAGCCACCCCGACTGGGGCTTGAAGGTGCACACAAACAGGGCTTTGGACCTGGTCAGGCGGGAAATCGGCAGGGCTGTGGATGGGACCAGGATACAGGCTTTATAATCAGAATCATCGTCCCCACCGCAGGCTACGCTGAGCTTGGGTTTCCCCAGCACAGACACCAACACCCAGAGCTGATGCCAGAGCTCATGTCCTCGCGTGGAGAAAAGGCAACCTCACATTTACCACGTGTCAATTTATGCTCAGGGAAGATCAATGAACACCCTAAATTATTAGGTTTCTCTTTCTGTGCAGGAAAACCCTAGGACGTATAAGGGCATATGACACCTTGATAGGTGACCCCATCATGGCTTTCTGGGCATAACAGACTTTCAACCAGGATGAGGATCAGGGCGTGATCAAGACCTCAGATAAGGGTGCCTGGCAGGGAGTCAGGAGCTGGCCAGGGGCAAGGCAGGCAGGACCCACTCTGTGCTGTGCTGAGCCGCACTGGACTCTAAGGCAAGAGGAAAGATCAGTAATACTAACCTTGGCTTAAATTTTCTATTTAGTTCATCACGGGTTTTTGGCACTAAGTTTAATTTTTTGAAATAGTTATTATTTGCAGATTATGTATTTGTGAATTTGCCTGCTTACTAAAATGAATTCTTGATTCCTAAATCGATCCCTGCAGTGGTTTCACGGTCATTTGTGGAGATACACAGAGTCTCAAAAAATTCGAATCACCTGACACACGTGTTCCCAGCTGAGGCAGAACAAGGCGATGCTCTGTCATGGTCACTCTCATCTTGCAAACAAGCGTCCTTTCCCTGATCTACCTACCGAGTGACAGGTTTTTCACATTTTTGTGCTTTCCATTGGTGGTTTTGCTGCTTAAAATGCCCTAAAAACGTAGTGCTGAAGTACAAAAAGGCTGTGATGTGTCTTACAGAGAAATACGTGTCAGATAAGCTTCATTCAGGCATGAGTTACAGTGCTGTAGGCTGTGAGTTCAATGTTAATGAATCAACTATGTATATTAAATAAGGCATCTTTAAACAAAAACTCACATAAAACAGGTTGGACTGACAAAAATATTACGACCAGAGGCTCACAGGAACCTAACCCTGTACTTCTCCCAGGAGCAATGCTTCAGTGTTTGCTAATTCAGTGTTTTCAGCAACTTTATAGACCGTAACTATCGTGAATAACAAGATTTGGTTGTATCGTTTATTTTGATTACCGAGTTTTTCAGCACCCCCAATCCTGGTCCTGGCCCTGGTTCCCCAGACCAACTTTCTTGCAAAATATTGGGTATCAACATATATTCCCATATTTCATTCTGCCAAATGACACATTCAAAATACTACTCACTATTATCTACAATGACAATATATTCATGAAATAAAAAAATACGGGAAAGACATAAAGTCAGAATAAGGAATACTCTTTTTTCAAAACTAACAGTTAGAAATTTTAGACTTTTTTTTTAAGAGATGGGGTCTTGCTCTGTTGCCCAGGCTGGAGTGCAGTGGCATGATCATAGCTCATTGTAACATTGAACTCCTGGGCTCAACTGTTCCTGCTGTCTCAGCCTCCTGAATAGCTAGGACTGTGCTACCATGCCTGGTTAAATTTTTTTAATTTTTTTTTTTTTTTGTAGAGACAGGGTCTTGCTATGTTGCCCAGACTGGCCTTGAACTCCTGGCCTCAAGTGAGCCTCCCAAAGCACTGGGATTACAGGTGTGAGCCACCATGCCCAGCCTACACTGTTTTAAAAGACACACTTTTAAAAATTTCAAATGCACAAACCTCTTTGGAAAGCAATATGGATATACCTCAGAGAGATACAAGTAGATCTGTTATTTGATCCAGCAATCCCATTACTGGGCATCTACCCAGAAAAACAAAGACATTCTATAAAAAAGACATCTGCACTCAAATGTTTATTAGCAGCACAATTCACAATTGCAAAGATGTGGAAATAACCCAAGTGCCTATTAATACCTGAGTGGATTAATAAAATGTGGTATATTTATACCATGGAGTACTATTCAGCTATAAGAAACAATGGTGATATAGCACTTCTTGTATTTTCCTGGATAGAGCTGGAGCCCATTCTACTAGGTGAAGTATCCCAAGAATGGAAAAATAAGCACCACATGTACTCACCATCAAATTGGTTTCACCAATCAATACCTAAGTGCACATATAGAAATAACATTTATCGGGCGGCGGGCAGATGGGAGAGGAGAGGAGGGAATGGGTATATACATATATAATGAATGCGACACGCACCGTATGGGGGATGGACACACTTGAAGCTCTGACTTGGGGGTGGGGCAAGGGAAATATACGTAACCCAAACTTTTGTACCCCATAATATGCTGCAATAAAAAAAGATTCCAAATGCACAAAAATACATTTTTATTTTAGAGTTATTACTTTGCTCATTACTATTTTTCTTGATTTACTTTTGTCAATTTCAGTACTTACAGTGAGGCGTTATATATTCTTAAATTTATCTTTAGCCAGATCTGAAAGGAGGCTGAATAGCAAATGGCTAAAAGTATGGATTCTCCAGGCAGATTATCTGGGTTCTAATCCTATCCCTGACATTTCACAGCTGTGCGAGTTAGGAGGGCAAAAATTAACTTACCATGTTTTAGTTGCTTCACTTTTAAGACAGGGGAAATGACGTTACCTAGTAGATTTGTCATGATGATTGGATTTGCTAGTGCATTCAAAAGTGCTAAGACAATGCTCGTCACCAAATGCCCGACGAATGTTGGTTATTATCATTTGATTATAATAATGATTACTATCAATTATTATCGTTGACAGCACCATGTGAAAGGAACTCAAATTTCCCACTTGTTTCAGTATGTTACCTAAAAGCATGGTCATTATTTTAAAAATTTGGTTTCACATAGAGATAATGATGGAAATACAATGTCACTCCATTTGGAAATTCTCAGCTTACTTCAAGCTGAGAATCCGCTGCTTGCCCTCAGTCTTTGGTCACATGCCTTGCCTTCTCCCAAGAGGAATAGAGGAAGAGCCAGTTCTGGCACTTGAAGCTTCTGGAAAAGAAAGGCCCCCAGCAGGCTCAACATGGAGTGGCTGGAAAGTTTCTAGAAGGATGCCAGCTGAGGAGCCACAGGCCTTGCAGGGGGATAACACGTGAAGAAAAGAGCCCAAGGCTAAGTCTCAGTTGGCCAACAATTCATTCTGCCTCTTAGGGCAGTCCTGGGGTTTCTATGGGCTACCATCATCGTCATCATCATCATTGTCACCACTGTACTGTGAGGCTTTTGAGGGCCAGGCTGCTCACTCTTGAACCCCTGGAACCTAACAGAGAGTCTGGACTGGATTAAGTGCAAAATAAATATCTGCTGCATTGAGGATCTGCAATGTCCTCTGCTCTCCTTCCAAGTCCCTGTCCTGCCCATCCTTTCAGGGCAAATCCTACGTTCCTCGTAGGCTGTTGGGAGGATTAAGCGAAATGAGTGCAAGGAAGCACGTAGCAGGAACTCAAACACGCTAGTCCTGCCTCCCTCTGGCCAGGAAGCCCAGCTGTATCCTAGGCAAGCAGAGCTGGTGGGGGGGTCAGGTGTGGAGGTGACAGCTCTGTTTACTCTCAGGTCCTCCAAGCTCACCTCAGCCTCATTGGGTCACCTGAGCTTGGTGGTGACGCCACTGATACCATAAGCTCCCTCACCTATCACTCGGTAGAACAAGATACCACCCGTGGAGTTTTCTTAATTTTCATCCACCTGTGGTTACAACATCAGCCTTCCATGTCAGACCGATGCAGCCTGTTCAGAACTCGTAACCACCCACCTGCAGCAGCAGGTGGCCCGAGCGCATGAGCAAAGAGTGGAGAGTGGCTACCCCCCCACCACTAAAATGTTTTTAAAAACAGTGCATGCAGCCCGAGCAGCTCCTACCTGTTATATGACCTTGACCTAGACAATACATCTAACCAGAAAGCACAGACTATTTAATATCTGTCCACCTTGGTAAGGTCTCTGCAAGATGAAGGAGCCTGCTGCTGTAATTTATAGACATGAGGGAAAAAGGACAGGCTGCCAAACATAAGAGAAAAACGTCCTTTCTCTTTATATCACGATGCCTGAGTGGCTTGGGTTCTGTGTGGTCTGAATACTCCACCATGCTGCTTTTATTGATAGTATTCCTGTGGGCTTTTGAATTCAAATTGCTTTTCTAATTATTTGGGGGGAGTTAAAAATCTAATGTGAAGAGAGAGACTTGAATGGCCATATGGAATCAGTTCTTCCATTTCACAGATGAGACAATCAAGGCTGCGGGGCCAGGTATCTTCCCGGAGCACAGAGCGGAGCAGGGTGAATCAGGATTGAAACTCCAGTCTTCCAAGACCACTTTCTGTGGTTTTTGCCCTGAATGACACCATTCCCTTCACTTATTTCCCAATTACCACACAAAACAGATGGGCCCTCTTTCCCCTACTTCCTGATGACGTTAACAGAGGTGACATGCTATAAATATCACGAGGGAGCGGCGGCAAGACCTCAGGAGCTGAGCCCCGTGATGTAAAAGTATTTATAAACTCACACTCAGGAGCACTTGCTCCTCCACCGGGACCAGGGGAGCAGCTGCAGTCCCAGCCCCGCAGGGACAGCTGGTCCAGGAAGACTAGCTGGTGACAGGGTCATTATCTGTTTTATGGCCTCACAGTTAGGGCTGGCTGTGGCTAACAACCAAGTTCTTTGGCAAGTGGATCTATTCTACGCACAGTCTGTGCAGAAGAGGATCATTAACCCCCACTATGACACATGTCTTCAGGGAAGCTTCTTTGCAAGGTGAGAAATCGATGCAGTTGAATTGCACTGACGCAACCAGGCAGTTCCAAAGGCAACCTGAGTGTGACAGCAGCCATGGAGATTGATAGTGGCCAACAAGAGTGTGGTACGTCAGACACCCGAAACCCAAAGCATGGATTTTTGCACTACAAGAATAAACAGACTTATTTCTCTTCGGCAAAAATGTGTTGATTGTAATGGTTCCTATTTTGCTTAATAAAGATGTGTTGGAGCCTAGTTACAATGAGTTAAAGTTCACAGTCCAAAACCACAATTACTCTTGCACCAACCCAGTAACAGCAAAGACGCTACCGTGCAGTGCGGCTCCCCCACCCCCCAACCCTTCCCGGTGCTCTGGCGTGCTGGAAGGTGAGTGAGCTGAACTTTCATCCCTTGCTTCTTCAATAGGAGAGCTCTCACTATCGATGTCTGCCTTCCCTGGGAATTCTCTCCTGTAAGAGACAAAGCTGCAATTTCGTAATCCCATAAACATATGAAGGTGGATGATTTGTCTAACCCTCCAATAAAGTTACTTTGTCTAACCCTCCAACAATAGCAAGAAGCAGCTATTGTTGGAAGAGAAAAGGATCCTTGCAGCTACTTAAGGCAAGCACCATGGCTCCAAAACACAAGCCCCGAGAGAAGCAGGGTGCACGGACCTGGTGTGGAAATCTGACTCTCAAACCCACAGAGAGGCAGGTGGACCGAACACAGCCGGGCTAACCAGAGGGGCATGTGCACAGCCCTTACACCAAGCAACACTTGAATGTTACCCTCTTCACCTTTTTGTTTTTGAGACACGGTCTCACCCTGTCACCCAGGCTAGAGTGCAGTGGTGTCATCATAGCTCACTGTAACCTCAAAGTCCTGGGCTCAAGCGATCCTCCTGGCTCAGCCTCCCAAGTAGCTGGGACTACAGATGTGCATGACCACACCCAGCTAATCTAAAAAAAAAAAAAATTTTTTTTTTAGAGATGGGGTCTTGCTATGTTGCCCAGACTGGTCTTGAACTCCTGCCTCAAGCAATCCTCCTGCCTCGGCCTCCCAAAGTGCTGGGATTACAGGCGTGAACCACTGCACCCAGTGCTCTTTACCTTTCCTAAGAATGCTTTGAGAAAGGTCTCCTGCAGCTGGCCTCCGTATTTGCTATAAATCCCCTGTCAGGTCAACTATCAAAATGTTTACATCTGGGTGATGACTTCTCTTTAAAATGTAGTGCCAACCATACCATGAGATAATGCACAACATTACATAGTATGTTTACAAATACTTTTCAGTGGCCTGAGAATAAAAATAAACTCACACTAGGCCATGCACTGAGAAAACAAGAAGTACATCTTCATAGAAAGCTTGAAGCTGGAGTAGCTGTCAACGTACAGCAGAACACCGATCTGCCGAAGCTGTGCTGGATACTCTGCTCCCTATTTTGGTGTAAGTCCGTGATATTCCACAATAAAAAGTTTAAAAAGAGAACGACGAGAAGAGTTGTTAAGAAATACAATCAAATATTAACTGTGTTTAATGTTGGGTAGAAGGATGAGCCGTGATTTCTGCTTTTTCTTGTTTATCTTTTTATGCCATTCTATAAGGAGACTGTATTATATTTATAATAAAAAGCCAGGCTATTTAAAAAAAAATTGTGCCATAAAAATTTAGACTTTCTAGAAAATTTATCTCCTCCTCCTCCTTTTCCTCCTCCGCCCTTCTCATTCCCTCCTCCTCCTTCTCCTTCTTTATGATAAAAATTATATAACCCAGCATATTTTCTTTTCTGCTCTGGTTCACTAAAGGTAATGATATTACCTCTCAGGGTTACCTTATTTCTTCCCCTTTATCACGACTCTGATACACCGTCTCTAGCTCTCACACATATAAGACACACACCATACGTGTGTAACCTCTGTGTCATTTTTGGAAGCACACACCTTAAGTCCTTTCTGGAGCAAGATGGGCAGAACCGGCACATCTGTAAGTGATGTCCCAGGTCCTCCCCGTCCACTGACAACCTGTGCCTCTGAGCTGCACATCTGCCCTGGGTACTGAGCACCTCCTGACCCTCCTGCGGTGGCTTTGGGTGCCTGCCAGAGCCTGCCACCCTGGGCAGCAGCTCCTGGCCACTTCCTCACGGGATGGCTTGTTGCTCACTGTCCAATCATGCCCCTGGCCACAGCAACTCAGGAGGAAGAGCCTGAAGCCCCCTCCTGCCGCAGAGCCCTCCCCGATTCCCACCAGGGATATCACATCCACCACGAATGCACAGTAAGAATCGCTCCCCTGACACCACCATTTCCTCATCGGTCAAGTGCACAGAGAGAGAGAGAGAGCGAGAAACTTGTCTTCATTCCCTCCCAAAACATGACCCTCCAGACTTACGGGGCTGTGGTTTGCAAAGGTTATTTTAGCTTCCTGGAGAGGGGTAATCCACAGAGATGATGTATTAAAATTATTTTTACAAGATCTCCTGAGGGCTGCAGCTTAGTAACCTGGAGGGTTCCATCGGGGGGCACCTCCCACCACGACAGGGGCACAGCCATCGGCAGCCTCCAGGGATCTGTGATTTTTTTGGCAGAGTACTTGCTTTTAACATCAAAATGATTCCCCTTATCTTCTTTAGCTATAAAAACCCTTTATCCTTCAAGGCAGCGTTTCTCAAAATACAGTTTAGGGACCACCTATATAGGAAGGGCATGTTGGGGGAAACAGATGTTAAAATGCAGATTCCTGGGCCTTGGGCCCGACTTCCTGACTCCACATGTCTGGGAGTGAGACCTGGGAACCTTCATTTTGGCTTTTCTGTAGACGACGTTCGGCCCCCTCCCAAGCCCCTGCTTTGCAGCCCGGCTCCCTTTCCATGCCCCCAGGGTCCTTCCACAATGACACCCCAGGGTCCCTGCACAATGACGCCCCAGGGTCCTTCCACAATGACACCCCAGGGTCCCTGCACAATGACGCCCCAGGGTCCCTCCACAATGACACCCCAGGGTCCCTCCAGGACTAGCCGGCCAACCTTGCTGTCTTCTCCTCTCTGAGCCTTTCCGGGCTTTGTACTTTGTAATGCACGAATTAGAATCTGATTCCGTATACTTCCCTAATGCTATATTATGTGATGCATTTCCCTCCAACATTATAATCTCACAATAATTACAGTCTGCATCTCCTGTGCATTGTAAATGCCCAAATCTACGTTGTCGGTTTATCTGGGACACAGAATGAATGAAGCCAAAGCTTCCGAGGAAACTCAGGTGGCTTTACCGGCTGCTTAATATATGAAAGTCACCGACATATTTGTGGAGAGCAGGAAGTCACTGCTTAACAAAATACAGAAACAAGTTGCAAAAGTCAATGAGAACAAAGAAACAAGAAATGCCAAATGCTGTTGGGATGCACACATACTTTTACTACAGAAAAGTAAACTCTGTGGCCGGGCACGGTGGCTCATGGCTGTAATCCTAGCACTCTGGGAGGCCGAGGGGAGTGGATCGCTCAAGGTCAGGAGTTCGAGACCAGCCTGAGCAAGAGCGAGACCCCGTCTCTACTAAAAAAAACAGAAAGAAATTATCTGGCCTACTAAAATATATATAGAGAAAAAAAATTAGCCGGGCATGGTGGCACATGCCTGTAGTCCCAGCTACTCGGGAGGCTGAGGCAGGAGGATCGCTTGAGCCTAGGAGTTTGAGGTTACTGTGAGATAGGATGACACCACGGCACTCTAGCCTGGGCAACAGAGCCAGACTCTGTCTCAATAAAAAAAAAAAAAGAAAAAAAAAGAAAAATAAACTCTGCAATTTAATTAAAAAATAAATAAATATAAATAAATAAATCATATGTAGAAGGTGTACAAGTAGACGCTATTATTACTAATAGTTTTCTACTATAAAATGTACTACAGTACTATAAAAAAAACTTTAAATGAAGGTAGAAAATAGATTAAAATTAAAGGGTGTATAAACTGAACCACTGTGAAGCACCTTGATTTTGCCCAAGGAGGAAGAACCCAACTTAGTTTACAGGATAACCACTCAAATCAGTTTGATTAGAAACCAAAAGAAAAATATATCCCAAAAAGTGATTGTCTCCTGCCCCCAGAGGAGGTTTAGCTTTTTCCAGGAAAACTAACTTATTCAGGGAATGAAAAGAACATTGCCATCAGAGAATGTTTGTATTCCATGAGCAAACATACCAAGTCATAAGCAAGGATTTACACGTAGCCAGAAGCTTGGAGAAATAATTAAAAACCAGTAGGAAGGTATTAGATAGACTGAAATTATTTCTTTAGAGTCAATTGCCTAGCTGAGTCTGCAATCAGACTTCTGAAATATTTTGGACCAGCCATGTAATAAAAGGACAGGCTAGAAGGAAAGGAAAAGAAAAGAAAAGAGAAGTGACAAAAACCATCTCTGCCACACGCCCACCTGCATTTACACCCCCCCCACCTCCGTGGAAGACAGTGTCTACCTTGTGTCCCCATCCAGGTGGTCACAGAGACCTGTGCACACCTCTCTTAGCTTCCTGACTGTATCATAAATCATCTGTGTAGCCTCCTGTCTCCATCTAACTCACAAGCTTCTCAATAACATGAACCACGTATCACAGGACTTTGCGTCTCTAGTTCCTCCCGAGAGCCTGGGGCATAGCAGAAATGCCCAAATGTCTGGGTGTTTCTCAAAGCTCGTGTGTATTCCAGGTGTTGCTGCTGGGTTCCGTTTTGCAATGTCATACTTGGTGTTCAAGACTGTGGCACTGCCCAGCCACCTCATGGGCGCAGACATGGTCTTCCCGGACCCCTGCTGGGAACGACCTGGAGGATCTGTCATCTCCTCCTCGTAATTGCTCAATTCTCCACGGCGCCTTCCCTCCGCCAGAGGTGCCCAGACTGTGACCTCAAGTCCCAGGGCTCTGCTTTGCAAGCTATGACTCTCACAGACCATAGCTTTCGGCACCAAAAGTAGATATTATTCTAGACTCCACGGGGCATGCAGGGTGACTAAGGCAGGCCGCAGATGTGGCCCCCGAGCTATATAATCTCATCGTGACCCAAGGTGACCATGTCTTTTTGCCTTCAGGTACATTTGTTGCCAGAGACAAGAAAAGTGGTCAGATGACAAACATAGAGCTACAACAAGAGATGAGCCTGGGCTCCTCTCTAGTCACAGTGGGGACAAGGGTGATGGGGAAGTGGGGGAGCCGGGAGCGGTGGGGTCTGGTGGCTCTGGGTCAGGGCTCTCTGAGGTCGATTCCCGGCTCTGCCATTTAGTGACATGGAGATATGGCTCCACTGCCTGGATCTTACTTTTCTCATCTTTAACATAAAGTGAGAACAGCCAACCATGAGACTTGAGTGACCATTAAATTGTATAATGTATGTAAGTCACCATGGTGCCTCACTCAATAACCCCACCTGCTCAAGTAATGTGTGAACGGAGAAATGAGCAGAAAGCCCTCTCATCCAACTCTCATCAAGTTGTCCATCTTGACCTCGCTTCTGAATCTGCTGTAACAAGCACAGTGTTTATCAGCTTACCATGTGCTGGGCTCTGGCCTACATGTGGTGCATGGCTTGGCCCATTTACTCCTAAAAACAGCTTGCAGGAGATACTTCTTAGCGCTGTCAACACCTTCAAGATGAGGAAACTGAGGCACAGAGAGGGGTCCCACCGCTAGAGGAGGTGGAGCTGGGATTCGATCCTGACTGTGCCCTTAATCGCTGCTCTGTTTCTTATGCCGCCCTTGGAAAAAGGGGGAGATACATTAGAAAAGAAAATAAAGAGCTCAGGTTGATTGTTCATAATGTTTCAGGCATCATGTAAAATATCCTTGATGCTTCTTGACATATTATGCTGTTTAATATTCAGATAAGTCCTTTGATGCAGCAGTTACAATTCACCTGTTTAATCCTGGGGAAACTGAGGTAGGGTTTGAAGTCCAGCAGTCTAATGCCGAAGCTCATGGGCTTCACCACCCCCTACGCTGTCCCCATTTCAAGCAGGCAGTCACACAGGGGGAGCCAGCAACATTGGCTGTTCATGGCCAAACAGCTTTTGAACACGGCTTCAAGTACTGTAGATAGGGGAGCCATGGCTGGCGGAGAAGTGACAGCTGGTTGTCTGGGACACCTGGCACTCAGGGGCCCTGCCACACGTACATTACTGGCACAGAGTCAGGCAGCATGGAGGCCAGCGGGCCCCAGGTCAAGCTCTTGAGTAGTTGAGATGTTTCTTTCCATTGGCGGTGACAGGCCTGGGCCACTCAGGGTGTCAGTGGATGGTCAGTCCTTTCCAGGATGTCCCTGGACCACATCTCATGCAGCCAATACCCACCCATCGAGACCTGGTCCGAGGGAGCAAGGAGCCCACAGAAGAGATCTGGATACTTCTTGATAACTGGCCTTATTCTCATAGGATTTGCCCTGAAGAACAATTTTTTTCCCTCCTCTTTTCTGTCACCCTCACCAGATATTGCATTAGGATTTTGTTGCTAACAGTTCTTAGAAGCGGTTCTTCTCCTTCGTACTGGCGTTCAGTTTAGCCAGAGCACTGGGACGTGGCAGGTATGAGACGGGGCCTCTCCTCTCTCTGGACACCCAGTTCTTGCTTCACACAGCTGACGACTCTGAAATAGGAGGAGAGGGCGTGTGGACATCAATGTCACTCAGATTCAGAAGCAGATTCTGCGCATGGGCTCATGATGCCTGGAACTGGGAGGCTCATGTGGGAGGTCCCCTGGCGTTGGCCGTTCTGCCTCTGCGCCAGGGTCTAGACGTGAGCGAGGAGGCCACGAACATAGGGACAAAAACAACACAGCTCTTCCTCTGTAGTGTCATCGAATAAGCCCAGCTCAAGTCTCCTGCAAGTTTAGGAACCTAGTATAGTCCAAAGTCTGTATCGTTTGCTAGGGCTGCCATGGCAAAGCACCACAGACCGGGTGGCTTTAACGACAGAACTTTCTTTTCTCACCGTTCTGGATGCTGAAGTCTGAGATCAGGTTGGTCTCTCCTGAGGCCTCCCTCCTTGGCCTGTAGATGGCCGTGTTCTCTCTTGTCTGCCATGGTCTTCCCTCACTGCCTCTGTGTCCAAATTTCCTCTTCTTCTTCGGACGCCAGTCCTGCTGAACTAGGGTCCACTCCAAGCACCTCATTTTAACTTAATTACCTCCTTAAAGGCCTTATCTCCAAATACAGTCACGTTCCAAGGTGTGGGGGGTTAGGACTTCAACACAGGAATTTGGAGGGGGCGGATGGGACACAATTCAGCCCCTAACACTGTCCCCTTTCTCCCTTCTAAATTCAGCTTCTTCTTACACGCAAAATACATTCACTTCATCCAAAAGCCCCCCAACATCTTAACCCAGTCCAGCATCAACTCTAAGTGCAAAATCTCATTTAAGTATCAGGTACAGGTGAGATCTGAGGTATGACGCACCCTCCGGTCATGGGGCTGAGCTTTCTTGGGGTCACAGATCCCTGGAGTGGGCAGGTTCTTTTGACGCACTGAGTATTCCCACCACTGCTCCCTCTCCCAGTACCCCTGGAGAGTGGCCAGATGGTAACTATGACACCCACCAGCAGACGGGAGGAGACACAGCCAGTGGAGCACCAACCAGTCCCAGGTGCCACCATAAGGCTGGGCCAGACTGTGGCAGAAGCCACCAGGGCCTGCCCATCATCTCCTCTGCTCCCGACCCCTGCGGCGTTGAGAGGGAGCCAACTGCCCCACCGGTAGTACATCTCCAAGCCTCCCTTAGAGAGTGGACGGCCAGTGAGCTAGCAGCAAGAGCCATCGGGCAGGGCTCCCAGGAGAGCTCCCCAAGGGAGCCTGACTCATCATTCCTCCTGCCTGGAGGGTAGATTTGATGATGAGATACCAGGAGCCAGCCCTGAGAATGGTGGAGCAGACAGATGGGATGTCACGGTACCACCTTACTGGCCCCAGACTGGAGTTTGCATGAAGTGAGAGGAAAATGGTGACCTATCTTTTTACGTGATCACTGCTCCAGGTCTTTGTTAGCAGAACCATTCAAAAGAGCCACGCTTCCTGACACCAGCCCCATGCCCTGCGCTGCAGTCTATGTTCAGGATTTAATTACTCGTGGCTTTTATGTGACAGTTTTTCTTTGAAGAAGCAGGGGAGCTATACAGAGAGATTTCTCACTGCTAATCTTTCTCTCACTGTCAAGCAGGAGTCTGGGGACACCAGGAGCGAAGATAGGAGGTGGCCACAGACAGGCCAGAAGGACACCATGTAGAAGAAGAGAGAGAGGACAGGCAAACCAAGGAGCGATGCTGAGGTTGGGAGGCATGGTTGACGCTGGCCCCTGGAGCCAGGCCTCCTGAGGAACAGGCCATGCCAGCTCTCCAGTGCCAGTGACGATCACACATGCAGCCACCACGTGGAACTCTCTGTCCTGGTGCCAAACAGAGGGGCCACGGAAAACCAGCTGTTCCCATAGCTCCTCTGAATGGAACGGTGCTCATGGAAGGGTAAACATGCCACGAGAAATAGATCAAAACAGGCATGGTAGAGTCACATACACAAACCGAAGACGAGAATTGCAAAATGGGGGTAAAAATCAGACAACATTTTGTAAGCTTTGTTCGGCTGCACTGAGCACATTCTATGTGATGGATGGAATTGTGTCCCCCGAAAAATATGCTGAAGTCCTAACCCCCAGGTTAGGACTTGTAACATAATCTTCTTTGGAAACAGGGTTTCTGCAGAGGTCATTAGTTAAGATGAAGTCATACTGGAGTTGGGCAGATCCTTTATCCAACATGTCTGGTGTCCTCGTGAGAAGACAGCCAGGGGAAGACACAGAGACGCAGGAAGAATGCACTGTGAAGACGTGAGGGTGGAGGCAGAGGTTGGAGGGACATATCACCAAGCCAGGGAACACCAAGGACTGCAGTGATCCCCACGGGGGGACGGGCATGGAACAGATTCATGCTCAGAAGGAACCAACCCTGCCAGCACCTTGATCTCAGATTTCCAGCCTCCAAATGTGCAAAACAATACATTTCATTATGTTAAGTCATCCAGTTCGTGGTACTTTGTTTATGGCAGCCTTGGAAAATAATCCACCCTATATTCCCAAAACTTTCCATTCGGTGGAAGCATAGTTTCAGTTTGGAGCCATGGGTGGGTTTTTTTTTTTTAATCATAAATCAAGATTTATAATAAAAACACTAAAGAAGTTAGTTTTTTTCAATAGCAATTAAGCTCGTCTTAGGCCTCAGAATAAATGCATGTCTTTCCATACACCAGAGTGGAAAAATTTATTGAGACCCGGCTGTTCCTTCTCAGTCTAAACTGAACCAACTTTAAAAAGATTCTTTAAATAAAATGTCACCCCACGTGTAGTTTCTGGTATGCAATTTCTTCTTATTGGGTTGCATATTGGTCTCATCTCATAAAATGCTATTATATTAACTATCATAAACATACTCATTAAAATAAGGTTATTACGTTAAATAAAAGGGACAATGCGTACATTGAAGCTTAAAGTCAAATTTTACATTTTCTTCTTACGTGAGTAAAGATTGAAGAACAGGTACTATGAGATCCCCAGCTGTTTATATTCATGCTAGTCCAGTGGTCAGATCATCTATCTAAAAAACAATTCTTATCGATAATAATAAAATAAAATTCAAAACTGTATATGGATGCATAGCATCCTTACCAATGGCTTTTTTTTTTCTTAAAGTCCTTAAAATGGAATGATGTTCCTAAAAGTGAATTTAAAACGTATATCTGGGCTGGGGATTTGAATTTTCCATTGCAATATCCCTACAATAGGACCACAGATAAAATACACGATGCCCAATAATGGATTTTGGTTTTAGAAAAAGTATGTCCCATGCAACATTTGACACATAATTATACCGAGAATTTATTTTTCGTTGATCTGAAATTAAAATGTAACTGGGCACCCTATATTTTTATTTGCTAAATCTGGCAACCTTACTCTAAAAGTACAGGTGGAAAGCTGAGTCACTGCCCTAAGCAAGTTCCACAGATGCTAAGGGAGCTTTGGATGCAGAAAGAGACACAAACAGTAACAACACACACAGAGCTGGAGGTTTGTTATACCGGTTCACTCAGGGCTGGTAGCAATGCTTTCTCTCCAGCGAAAACAAAGGAACTAAAGCACAATCATGCATTTCCTTTGCTTTTCTACCAAATTCCTAGAACCACCCCCATAAATCTGCATTTGACCCTGTGCAAATTAGCTTGTGAGAGAGGTAAGGCTTTCTATGGTTCAGGAAATTCTAAAGCTGTTCTGTAAATGGATGCGTTTTGGTTTTCTTCTACAGGTGCCAGAGATTGCTTCCCTACTTTACCTTTTTTTTTCTTAAGAGAATTTTTAAAAATTCTTGGAGTGGACAATCTTGAGACTATTTAGCTGGCCAGGAAGAGGGAGTCGTGAGTGTCCCCCGTTCAGGTTAGGGTGTCCCCACCCAGATTAGCCCACATCCATAGCCTCTTACTGGAAATCTTTCCCCCATTCCTTGTCCCTTTCTTCTTTCTGATTAGTCCCTTCTTTCGATTGCTTTCTCTGCCCAACTGCAGGCTTTTCCTGCTAACGGCCTCTTAGCCGTCAATGTTTTTATAAGAAGACCATTTCCTTTTTGTGAGTGCAGGCAGGCTGGGTCACCTGGGGGCTTGTCTTGGCCACTCTCCATCTAGACTCTAGGTCACCACTCCTGCCCACCGCCATGCCCCTGCCATGGCCAAGCCCCTGCCCACGGGCTGTGGCCCCACAGGCCCGTAAGATTCTTAGAGAATGGCTACCCATTAAAATGCACAACCTGGCCAAAGCCACTGCTCTTTTCAATCTCAGGTTCAGTAGGTTCATAAATGTATTAGTTTGCTATGCCAGGTAACAAATTATTACAACAAATACACAGAGATTTGCAACAGCCTACATATCTCACAGTCTCCAGGGGTCAGGAATCTGGACACGGCTTTGCTGGGTCCTGTGTGCTCAGGGTCTTACAGGGTTGCAATCAAAGAGTTGGCCAGTGTGAGTTCTCATGTGGAGGCTGGACTGGGGAAGAATCGGCTTCCAAGCCCACTCAGGTTATTGTTATTGGCAGTATGTATTTCCTTGAGGGCCTGGGCTCTTTCTGACTGTCGACAGGAGCCTGGTCCCAGCTCCTAGAGGCTGCCTATAGTTCCTTGCCATGTGGCTTCCTTGCCATGGAAGGAAGGAAGGAGAGTCTCTCCAATGTCTACCAGCAAAAAGAAATCTTACAGAATATAGCTGCAGGAGCAACAGCCCATCATTTTGCCATAATCTATTGGTTAAAAGCAAGTCACAGGTCCCACCTGTACTCAAGGGGAGGGGATTAGACAAAGGGGTAAACACCAGGAGACAGATATAAAAAGCTCAGCCCTCAAGCTGTAAACCTGGGTAGCTATTTCAATATTTTAATGTAGATTCTAAGTGCAAGGAACAATACTACAGAACATGCGCATACCTTTGGTCTCTTCCTTCTTCGAGTCAAAATTTTGAAGAACCACCATTTACTCTCCTAAAGAACCTCAACTCTTAGAGACTTGCTGTAGTTGTATATTTGAGGAAGGACCCCAGGCCCAGAGTCTGAAATGGAAGTTTAAAAGGATCCAGGCTATAGACACAATCCGAGTCCTCATCCTGTATTTCTCCAGGCCCCCAGTGTCCGGAGTTCAACTGCAAAGACAACTGCATGACACCACCCA
Organism: Lemur catta; assembly: GCF_020740605.2. Taxonomy (NCBI): domain Eukaryota; kingdom Metazoa; phylum Chordata; class Mammalia; order Primates; family Lemuridae; genus Lemur; species Lemur catta. The sequence goes on along the minus strand of NC_059152.1, from coordinate 8,091,701 downwards.
TGGCAGGGGGCTGGGGACAATTTTACTGATAAAAATTATTGGTGGTGGATCAATTTCCTTTCAGTTTCTGCAAGAGGCTAGTGGAGTGTGATTTCCTCTGATGTCAGTGTGGTCCTCTGAATTCTCAACCACACCAGCTGGTAACATGTTAAGCAGGGGACCTCGTGGCCAGAGAAACAGCCGGACAGGCAATGGTGACACCCAGGGGGAGCAGCCCTGGATGGCCCTCGCTAGCATGGCCGTCATCAGGACCAACGACACATTTCATTTCTGTCCCCTGCGCAGCAGCTCTGTTTTTACTCATCCGTCCCCTGGTCTGGAACTCGTCCCCTGACCGTCTGCACAACCCGCTTCCCTCGCTGCTCAGCCCTCAGCTTGCAGGTCGGCTCCCAAGACAGGCTTCGCTGAACACACAGACGGTCACACCACGTGAGTGGCTCCGTCACAGCAGCAGCAGCAGGTGTCTGGGTTCTCGAAGCCACCTTGCTCCATATTTAACTTTTTGTCATTGGTCTCATGAGCATCTGCGAGTGAGCCAGCAAGTGGGGCAGAGCCCTGGGTGCACCCTGGAGCCTTCGTCCAGCCCCAGGCCACTTCGGAAGAGAAACTGGCGGAGCTTCTGAGTGTGACTGTGCGTGTCGTGAGCCAAGTCTCACATCTGCCTCTCCTCGCACTGACTGGCGGTCTGCTCCTTCGGGAGCGTAGAAACACGACTGTCACCCGTCACACCGGGAAAGAGTTCAGAGTGGCGCAAGCGTGGGCCGAGGCAGGTGGCACAGTGCACGGGGTGGGGGGGGATGGCTCCCGGGCCTGCTGGACAGGGGACAGTTCCTCAGGACGTTGGGAGGTCTCAATGACACAGCCTGTGCAGAGGCGCTTGGGAAACTGTGAACTGCCAGGTTTATATGTTTCGGCATGTGCTTGTGCTAAAGTCTTCAGAAATAATGGTAAGTCCCCCACCCTGCCGTGTGGGAGCTGAGATCTGGGGGATGGGCTCACCGCATGCATCGGCCAACCCGATGCCATAAGAAACCAGGCTGCAGGACCCAGAGTGTCTCCGGCTGGCCAGGAGAGCCAAACACCAGTGCAAATGTGGGGCAGTAGTTCGGTGACAGTGAGTGACCCCCTCATAGCTGAGATGCTCTGACACAGTTTTAGATTAGTCAACAGCATGAGATAAAATGTGACCTTCACCTCCCCCAAATTTGAGAGGCTGAACGGCATGCAGGGTCCTGTATTCACCTGTGGCCTTTGCTGCTGCCACCCTCCCTCCTTGTAGGAACTGACCTGTCAGCAAGGAGCCCCTTCCCCGGCTCCCCAGGGTGGGGGGATGGGATGCAGATGTGTGAAAGGCAGCAGTCTCCTCCACCACTCAGAGTGACCTGCCACTCAAGAGGCACAAAAGAAGTCCCAGGGATAGCAGTGAAGGGTTCCAAGAACAAAAGAAGAAGCAGACATGGGATGCTAGAATGAGCCATGGGGCTAATGTTTGCCCCTGTGCCCCAGCAGGGGGCTGAGGATTTGGAACAGCATCCTCATCACTGTCGAAAGAGATTGCAACTATGCACAAAATTCACCGTCGCCCTTCCAAAATGCTGAGCTGTTTTGCTATGCAAGTCACAGCTTTCTTTGTTACGAGGCCCGAGCAAGGAGTGGGGATTAATTCATCACTGCCATGCCAAAAAATTGCAATATTTCTATTACAGTCCTTTCTTTGTCACAAGGCTCAAGTCTGAAAGCACTACAGAAGTTGGAGAACATCTTGAAAATGTCATGTTTAGGTTCTGTCTGAGATGTCAGACACGGTGTGCTCAGTGAGGAATTACTACCTTTAGGAATCAAGAACTGTCACCTGCGAAACACTGAATGAAGCAACTTCCCAAGGTAGAAAACACACAAGAAAAATGTCCAGGATGAAATACTAACACACGGACTCTAACCTTTCATAGAGGCTACCACAGAGCCCAGTTCATTTTGCTGGGAACTCTATGAATATGAGCCCCTCAAGAAAACCAAGATTCTATTGGACTTAATTTTGCACGCCTAGCAGTTAGCACAAGGCACATTGGAGTTCAATAAATGTTACATGTGTGCACAAAGATTCATGGACACCATTGTTGACCGCAATGCTACTTATAATGGAGAAGGACTGGAAATAAAACACACTAAACCTTCAGCAATAAAGACTTGGATAAACATATATTAATAAGTGTATATGATGCAACCATTTAGAATCATATCACATTCTTTAAGAATAGTTAAGGGTAAATAGAAACTGCTCATGATACCTTAAAATTAAGCAAAGCAAACAAACCCGTATTATATAAATAGTCAGCTTTTCATGGAAAAATATCTACAAGCATATGCACCAAAATAAATTGTTAACGATGGTTTTCTGTGTGGTGGAGATAGAAATGGTTTTAATTTTCTGACATACATATTTCTGCATTTAACCAAGTTTCACACTGGTCATATCTAGGCTTACAAGGAATGAACGAGCCCCATGAGGATTTCAAGAATGATCTCTCTGTGATCTCGCACAGCCCCATCCCTATGCATTTTGATTGAAATATGCCAGAAGGTTCTTCTGTCCCGAATACCACTTACTTCACTGCCACGCTGCTAGTCATTGTTCTGGGTTAAGACACTGTCTCCGTCCAGTTAAAATGCATCTCATTTTCATGGAAGGGAAACATACTACCACATTAGTGTAGTGAGGTAGAGAGCTGTCACATATAGAAAGCAAGTCTCTAAGAAAGCTGAGATGAGGACATCTCAGTCAGGATTTGGGAAGTAGGAAGGTAAGTGATGTGAAAAATGTCGAAAGCTTCTCCAAGTGTAAAGTGTCTGCCGAGTCCCCTAGGAATCTGTTAAAATGCAGATTCAAACTCAGCAGGTCTGGGGTCCTGCCTTATTAACAAGCTCCCAGGCGATGCCCACGTTGCTGGTCTGCCCACCACACACTGGGTAGCACGGTACATGGGGTGCCCCCCACAGTTTTTCTCAAGATCCACACCTGCCCAAACATTCAGTGAAAACCCCATAGGCTGTATTCTTTCTGGAGCAAAATCAGACACCACTACAGGCATCTTGTCGCTTTTTGAAGAAGGATTCCATCCAACATCCTTCCCTCACAAAGAACTTCCCAAGGAACTCAGGGATTTACAGGCAGTCTCGGGAACTGCAACAGCTGCAAGGCACAGCGCCCTCCTGGGGACGCACAGACAACTCCACGTGGTTGTGTTCGTCTGGGCTAGAACCTTGCCGTGGTGGTGCAGATGTGAGGAGCCACTGCGAGCCACAGGCTCACTCTGATAATGCCCTTGCACGGGAAGCAGCTGACACTCTCCGCAGATGGAGAACACGAGGCATTCAAGGTCAAGGTTGAAGGAACTTACAGCTTGTTGAGCAGCCCATTTCAGACATGCCTCATATGCTGGTCCTTCCAAGAGGATGCTGGCAGTGGCGCTCTGTTCTGGTCATCCTTCTAAACCTACATTCCCTGATTGGAAAAAAAAAAAGAGGGAGAGCTGTCTAGGGCTCAGTGGTGGAATTGACAAGGAGGGAAATCTGCCAGGGGAATAGGATAAATGATCGAACTTAAAAAGTTACCATAATAACTAGCATTGCCCAATGGCGGCGTGGACTGAGATGGATGAAATGAGCTCTTTTGCACAGCAGGCCTCCAAGTTAAAGCCAGAGAGCCATCTGCCAGGAGCGCAGAGAAAGGATCTTGAAGGTCCTTCCCAGCTCTAAATTCTATGTTTTAAAGTGACACGGGGTTACCTGCCTAAGGAGAAGAGTAGTTCTTTGTATTGGAGAATAAGAAAAAAAGAGACATGCCTCTAATTGCTTCACCTGGGGCCAAAGAGGGCTTCTCACTCCGTCATCTCCTGGCAAGGTTACAGGTGAGGGGAAGGGAGGGACTTGCTCGGCAAAGAAGGCAGTGACGAGGGCACAGCCACTCATTTGTGTGAAGGAAGGAGAACTGAGGGCACACGAACCATCAAGCTCTGTGTACCAATTAGCATATCATGCAAAGACAAAAAAAATACAACTTACAGGAGTGGGGGACCCACAGCTAGAAAGAAAGGCTGGGGTCTAGATTTTGACAGTCTTGCTCAGTCTCCAGCCCCAGAGATGAGTTTGCAAGAGGCAAGAAAATAAAAAAAGCACACGCGTTGAAAAGGACACATATTGTGGCGAGTATGTCTAGATCCTGCCCCCAGCAAAATGCCACACAAGGCCCGTGATGATGGGGAAAGCAAGCTGCAAGAGGAGTTGGCCAATCTAGGTCTCCACGTCCCGGTCACACCTGATGGATTAAATCAGAGTATCGGGGGATGGACCCAGGCATCTGGATTTTTTTTTTTCTTCTTAACTCCCAGGTGACTTCAAGGTGCAGCCGAGGTTGAGAAGCATGGATCTAGTCCCAGTTTTGCCCCCGATGAGGCAATCCTGGCCAAGTCACTTAACCTCGTTGGGAATTAGCTGAAACTTAGAACAGAAGAGAGATCCACCGCTAAGGTCTCCTCCAGCAATAAATGTTAAAGCTCGTAGTGATTTCTCCTATTTAGTCTTAAAACCTCATTGACATTGCAGCACCCACCAGCATCAAACCACAGAATTCCATTAGCTCCCTAGTGTGCCCTGTTACTGAAAAAAGATTCTATCTTTTTCCTTCTGTAATATTGTTTGCTGCTAACCTTCCCCATTCCACTCCCCCAGTGAAGTGCTTTCCTCTGGGCTTGGAGGAAATGAAAAGGCCATTGGGGAGAGATTTCCATTATGTATACTTACCGCTTTTTTCTTTTCTGTAGCAGCTGCAGTTGAGGGCCAAAAGTCGTTAAGTATTTTGAAATATCTGGCTGTCAAACTATTCATTGCTGGAACCACAGATAAGAATAAGCCGCCTTCTCTAAAAAAAATACCTAAATCAGTGATAAGTAACTTTAATGCATGTCTATTGTACACTACTTCGTATTGGGGAATAAATTAGGTGATTAGAAAATAAGACTAAGCTATGGAGTTACCCGAACACACACATGCCATTAAAAACTACTCAATCAGCTATTCAGATGGGTATTATTTTACAATGGTCTCTAGGGATAACAGGCAAATGAAAAATTAACCTTTGTCCTTCAGGAGCCAAGGACTTTTTCATTATTTTTGGACTTTTCTGAGGTACCTGATTATATCCGCAGTTCCAAAAGTAAAAAAAAATAATATAAAAAATTGTTTGAAATGTTTTTCTATGTTCTATCATGGAAAAAAGGGTAAGGTTTGGGGCAGCAGCTCATGAGTTTGTTTAGTATTTTAAAGGTCAAGTAAAACTTGAACCTGGTCGAAAGGACTTGCTTGTATTTTTCTTATTTTATATTCCGTAACTGGGAAATAATCTTTAACTCTCTCCGCTCCAAACCTCATGATGTTTAGCTATACGACAGCTAATCCTGTGGTATAGCTATCAACTGGCAAATTGAAATTGACAGTTTATCAATATTTGCTCCTGTATTTTATAATTTTAAAAATACTTCCTCATGCATTATCTCTCAACACATCCTCGCACTCTTGCCTCAAAACTCTCCTCTCTCTTGAACAAGATTCATAAACTCTTTCAGTTGGAAAGGACATCAGTTGTCACTTGGTTTAACCCACAAGTGTGTCTTCTACAAAAATCCTTATGATGGCCACCTGGCCCCCGCTGGAATAGGCCTCACAGGTGTGAATCGGTTCATTCACTCATTCATTTATTCAGTAAACACTTATCATATACCTACTATGTGTCCATCAATCCCTCTAAGGAAACAAGAGTGAGAGGTATGACCATTTAGGAGGCGCTAGTCTAGCTGGGGAGAAAGTGGCAACTAAACCAAAATCTATGTTCAGGGCATAGAGAAGACAGTGATCGGACCTACCTTGAGTTGGTAAATGCTGTTCAGAAAATACTTAGGGAGTAGGCAGGTCCTATCTTCAGAAGGATCATTATAAACAACAACAAAAAAGTCAGAATCACAAAATAGTGGCGAAGGCAGCAATGGGGAAGTTATGCCCATTTCTTTCCTAGCCTCTAGAGGACTAGCAGTTCTCTCTCCTCCCTTTGGAATATTGGAGAACGCACATGGAGAAGCCATACAAAGAATCGGTGTGGAGTGAGAAGTCCTAACACTTGGAAAAGAGGTCCAGTGATCTCACGTCCTAGTGGAGCCTGCAGCTGAGCCGAGCCCTAGCCCCCACCTGACCACAAACACATGTGAGGCCTCAAAAACTACCAGCAGAAGAACAGTCCAGCTGAGCCCAGTTGACCCATAAAACCGTGAGCAATAATCAAACGTTTGTTGTTTTTATGCCACGAGGTTTAGGTGTGGTTTGTTATGAAGCTAGAGATAACAGACACATTTAGAAAACGTCATGTCCTTTAGTAAGGCTAGAATGCAGGGGATGCTGAAAGGAGGAAAAGAAGTGAGGCCAGAAGGATGACAGAGGCCACACCCTGCGGGACGTGGCGCACCCGGTAGTAGGATGAAGATGGAGTTGCATCGCTTCCTCCACTGCCTCCTCCTGTCTGCGCTGTGCTTCCTGTACCACCATTCAGCCTCCTTCGAGTAGTGACTCGCAGTCCAGCTCAAATCTCCAATTTCACATCTGATACTAAATGATCTCCTCCCACTCAGGAAGCTGCACTGTGGACTGGAAGTCTAGGTGTGGGGGTGGCGGCTCCTTTGCTCTCCGCCCCCGTCTTTCTTGGGGCCTTAGTCCTTCAGGGTAGGGGAGGGGACAGCAGGAGAGAGGGACAGGCAAAGGCCTCCTCACTCAACGGGGAGCAGTTGCAATCCGTTCCTGCTTAGTCCCCTGGCTAACAGAGGTGGTTGGTGCCCTCCACGCACTCTGACCCCACTGGGGGGCACCTGTGTGGGTTCCTGGGGTGGGGAGGGCCTGCAAACATCCCCACCGATGGGGAAGGAGTTTAGGCTTCTGCTCCACCTCTTCCACCTGCCATGCCCCTGGTGCTTCACCCCCAGCTGCCTCCTGCTGGAGTCCCCTTGTGGCACGCAGCCTCTTTGGTGGGGACTGTCATGATGTCTCATGTCCAGGTGCCTTCCACGGGAGAGGTGCACACCATCAGCCACTCTAAGGGTGGCTCACAGTCTGCTCCTCCGTTGCCCTCTCTCCCCCTGCCCTGCCTTGTCTTTCCAATTCTTTTTCCTGCTCAGACAGGCCCAGAGCCTATGCAGATACGCACGCTCCCCTTCTAGTGGGGATGGGGAGAATGTAGGGGAGGGGAGAGATAGTCTCAGCACAAACACTGCCCTTCCCCTAGAACAATGACAATGACAACAGCAAACCAAACCAGGAATGGTTCCACGGGGCATGCCCTGGCCCTCTCCCTACATAAACTGCAGTGGCAGGTGAGCTGACTGCAGTGGTGACCAGCTCTGCTGCCTCCTACTGACACCTGGTTGGTTGCATGTGTGTGTGTGTGTGTGCATGTATGTGCATGTGTGTGTGTATGAGTGGTGGAGGAGGATGGTGGCCCCAGTGTTTGCTAATTTTTTTTACAATATGGACTGTGTCACTAATTCCAGGGCAATCAGAAAAGTCACACTTGACTTTTAAACAAACTTAATGGTTTGTGGGATTTTTAAGTAGAGAAGTAACAGGAGCAGATGTGCATTTCAGAAAGGTGGCTGAGCCTCAGTGTGGAGCACCAGAGGCAGGGAGGCCAGCTGGAAGTGTCCTGTGGTCCTGTAGGTAAGAGACAGCTTAAGAGCCTAAACCAAGGCAGCAGGAGGGGGAGGGAGAAGGGGTGACTTGAAAATAACAGCACCCACTTCACCTGTCCTCATAGTTCGTATGCTCTTGATCTCGACCCCACAAATGCTACCGAGACAGGAGCAACCTAAGTGCCCGCCAGGTAGATGCCTACGCTGTTAGAGGACGAATCAAGGTTGACTCCTAGTTTCTGGTCTAAATGACCACATAGCTGGTGGGCATTCATCACGCTGGGGCATCAGGTGGGGGCCGCAGGAAGGAAGAGCAGTGTCAGAGAAAGAGATAAAGGAAGTGCATTTATTGCTGAACTACTCTAATCAATAGAAAGGCCTTCTTGGTTGAATTTAAATCTTTCTTCCTACAACTCAGAATAGTATAGCTGTCTCAGTTAAAAATGACTTCAGTTGCAAATAACAGAAAGCCAGCCAACAATGACGGAAACAGAGAAGGTTGATTGTAAGACGAAAATGGGGAGGGGGTTGCCAGGCGCAGTGGCTCACGCCTGTAATCCTAGCACTTTGGGAGGCCAAGGTGGGAGGATCCCTTGAGGTCAGGAGTTTGAGATGAGCCTGGACTACATAGCAAGGCCCCATCTCTACAAAAATTTAAAAAATTATCCAGGCATGATGGCATGCACCTGTAGTCCCAGCTACTTAGGAGGCTGAGGAAGGAGGATCGCCCGAGCCCAGGAGTTCAAGGTTGCAGTGAGCTATGATCAGGCCACTGCCCTCCATCCAGCCTGGTGACAGAAGAAGACAGGGGATCCACGGTCCCAGGCTGGTATGGCTGTTCATGGATGTCAGCGAAGACCCAGACTGCTTCTGCCCTCCTGGTCTGCCACCCTCATCAGACAGCTTTCATCCTCACGGCTGCAAAAGGGGTACTGGACCATGTCTGCCCAAATCTCAGCAGGGAGAAGGGAAGAGCAAAGGACATAGTCCTTTCTCTTTGAGAGGCTTCGCCCTTTTATTCAGAAAGGGATTCCTTTCCCAAGCACTTCCACATACATTTGGTTGTCCAAAACCACCCCTGGCTACAAAGGATGCTTGAAGATTGAGTCGCTTGCCAGCACAGCTTCCACAGTAGAGGCAGCAGGTCACTCACAAAAGTTCTGGAATCATCGGAGACTCCTCCTAACACCTCCTTCTTGGTATTCTCTTTCCCTGGCCTAACTTCCACGTGATGCAGGGCGTGGCTTGCAACCCAGTCCCTGTCCCTACCCCTTTCTGGCCTTCCCTATTTTGTCCAAAGCTCAGTGTCTTTCTTTAAAAGAAGTTCTAGTTTTGGGCCTGTGTTCAGATGGAAGCTATCATTGGAGAAGTACAGTGAACCTGTTGCCTATCATGATCGTCTACAAGGGCTATTTTCAGTAACGTAGCCTGGGCCACGTCTTACAGTTGGCTCACGTGGCCTGAACACATTATTTTTTCTTTTTGATGTTGCACCTTTCCAATACCGTCCCTCCCTCTCTCACTTGGTTCTGATCCGCGTTTTTTTTTTTTTTTTCTCCTCCCATTCTGTAAATGTCATGGCTGCTAAAGGATCTATCCTTAGTCACTGATTTTCTCTCTGTGCATTCTATCCTGTGAAACATCATGGATTCACTTACCGCCTGTATCTGTGCAGGTGACCCGCTCTCTCCTACATCTTCCTCCTGCAGAGCCAGCTGCCGGCTAGACAGACGCCATCAGCCAAGGCAGCATGGTGCGTCCACCTCCTCCACAGGGGTGGCTGTGCCAACGGAGCTATGATAGGTGCTTGGCCAAGACTCCAGTCCTCTGGAATGAAAGGGCGTTTGCTACCCCTTAACCACGTGTCTCCCCCATCCGTCATTTTAAGATAATTGTACAGATCCACAATGATTACTTTTGTTTTGACTTTTAAGTTCACTCTCAGACAGCGATCTTATTTATGTTATCAAAAGTATTGAGCCTCAGTGGATCCCCAGCTATCATTCCACAGTCCCATTTATTCTACGTCTCACTCAGGTTCAAAATTGAAGTCATTCTTAATTCCCCTTCCTCTATCAAATCTAATATACCTTCAAGTATGACTGATTGTTTTCCTTCTTAATATTTCTCGTACCTTTCCTTTCGTTTCTAATTCTATCATCCTTAGCTTATTTGAGGTCTTTATTGGCCGTGATTCTTACAACTGGATATTACCTTAGGTTTCCAGCTTATCTCCCGGGCTCCATCTTGTCTTTACCTGTTTTGAACTCAACCTTCATAATACAACCACGGTATTAATTCTCGAGCTCTTTATTCATGTTGTTTCACTATTCAAAGGCTTTTCCCCACTCACAGGCTGAAGATCAAAGCCCTCTATTCGGGAGGACTACGGTTTTAAATATGGTCACATAAAGCCAATATTTCCCCTCTTATCTTCTTGGAAACCATCCAAAAGCGACAAAGAGAAGGAGGGGAAAATTCCACTTATGGTGAAACTCAGAGTTAAAATCCCCAATTTCCAAAACTAGTGGAAAGCTTCCCCAAGTCAATGGTAAATGAACAGGGGTGCACGTGGGAGGGAGAGGAGAGAGGAACTAGAGAAAGGTGACAAGCAGAGTCAACAAAGCATGTTGCTCAAAGTTGAGAGGCATATCCTGAACTGCAAAACCTAAATGCTTTGTTAACCACAGCAGGGGCGTGGTGTGTGGCAGACACTAGGTCAGATTTGATTGCAAAAATAAAAAAAAAAAAAAGAGAGAGACAAGGCTAATAAACAAAACACAGGAAGATATCTGCATGCAGTAAACAGTCTATCTCTGTGGAAGTGATGAAGAAGAGAGATTTTCACTGTGCAAAACTACACAGCTTATCCCCACTGGCTAGGGAGAAATAAATCTAAGTGCATTTAAACAAAAATCCCTGGGTCATAAGGAATTTCCACCCTACCCTGGAGCAGAGCTCACAACCCCAGCTTCCCACATATAACTGTTCTAGGATAAAGTCACCTGTTTTAAAGATAAGTAATCGAAAAAAGAGGAGGAGACATGGTAAAAGCAAATAAAGATAGGAGACAAAGAAAAGTTAAAGAAAAATATTTGCATGGAGCAGATAGAAATTGTGACCATTTTTCCACGTATTTAAAAAACATAATGAAGTAGGAACATCTCTGAATAAATTATATTCTTGAGACCAGGAAAGACACAGATGGAAAAAAAGCATCACAGAAATAAAATAAAATTGTAAGAAACACAAGGAAGAATAAAATTCCTGCTGAAAGTGTAGATAAGACAGGCTAGAAATGAAAAATGAAGCCAAATGGAAAGAAAGTACAGGAAGCATTATTGGGACTGGAGAGAAAATGACAGATGTGAAAGTCAAAGGAGATCCAACACATTTACAATTGAAATCCCGGGGAATGGAAACCGAAATAACGGGCAAAGTAAATACTGAAAGATATATCTGATAGAAAAGAAGACTTAATCTACACACTGAAAGGGTACAATATGTCCCAGGAGAAACTCACACAGAACAGTCAGCTCTGAGACATCCTCATAAAATTACTCTATTTCAAAGAGAAAAATATATAAAAATATAAAAAAGCTTTCGGACAGTCAGGCAAAAAAAATATCAGACACTTACAACAGAGAAGCAAACACCAGGCTGGCCTCAGACTCTCTGCAGCAACCTTCGATGCTAGAAGACAGTGGAGCAACTGCAAAGTCCTCCAGGAAAGATGGTCTGTCCCAGCCTAACCGTCCACAATCCCCTCTGGATGAGATTAGAGCACAAACTTCAAATAACTAAAAAAGAAAAACTGGTGCAATAACTGGTGGTGAGCCCCAAGTTTATATTACTACAAGGCCAAGATCAAAACTGTGGGGAGTTAGGGAAATGGACACATTGCAAATGTCACAGGCCATGACAATGTAGAAGATGCACATAAAATTACATCCATGCCTCACACTCAGCACAGGAAAAACCCCAAATGGAACCAAGACTAAAAAATAACAAATAAATAAATTACTAGAAGGAAGCACAGATGCATGCGTTTTTGAACACAGAGTGAAAGAAGCCTTTCTAATGCACACACAAAGCCCTACACAACAACAACAAAAGGATTGATAAATTTGGCTATTAAAGAAATTTCTCCATGGCCACAACACGAAAAGATAGTCAAATGACAAATGACCAACTGGAAAAATCCTTTACAATTTTTATTGCAAATGAGTAATTTCCTTTTGTTTCAGTTATTTATTTCTGAAAAAACAAAACAACCACCCTACAACTTAATACTTTAAAATAACAACCATTTATTTGCTCCCTTTGCTTCAGTTGGCAATTCCTGCTGGGCTCAGCTAAGCAGTTCTTCCACTGGTCTGTTCTGGGCAAACCCTTACAATTGCAGTCAGCTGTTAGCTGAAAGGATGGATGGCCCAAGATGACCTCATTCACATGCCTGATAGTTGGTATACCTCGTAATCTCTCATTCTTGAGGAAGTTAGTCTGATTTCCTTACATGGCCGTTTCCAGGCAGCAAGAGGGTGAGAGGGGAAGGTAGTTGCAAGGTCTCTTGAGGTCTTGCTCAGAAGCCACACAATGTCACTTCCTCCACAGTCTATAGGTGACAGCAAATCACAAAATCAGCCCTATTTGAATACACTGAGAAACAGACTCCATCTCGTAATGAGAAGAGATGTGTGAAATTTTGCAGCATTTTTAATCTCCTCACACATTTAAGATGTAGTTTTTCCATATACATAATTGCTATGGTCTGAATGTTTGTGTCCGTCCAAAATTTGTATGTTGAAATCCTAACCCCCACGGTGACGGTATTAGGAGGAGCTGAGGACTTTTGGGAGGTCATTAGGTCATAAGGGTGGAGCCTCCATGAATAGGATTAGTGCACTTATTAAAAAAAAAAACAGAGAGCTGTCCTGTCCCTTCCACCATGTGAGGACATGGGCCCTCAACAAACACTGAATCTGTTGGCTCACTGAGCTTAGACTTCCCAGCCTCCGGACTGCAAGAAATAAGTTTCTGCTGTTTATAAATCATCTACTTTATAGTATTTTGTTATAGCAGCCCAAATGGACTAAGATGGACTAATCAATTAAAAAACAATCACTAAATCCATCTTAAAAGCTCAACTGAAATGGCAACATATATGAAGAAAGAATTCACATAAAAGGAAATTCAAATAGTTCTTAAATATACAAAAAGATGCTTAAACTCACCCATAAAAAGGAGAAATGCAGATTTAAAATCCTCCAAAGTCCTACTATTCATCAGATCATTGAAGATCAGTTAAATATCACTATTTTGACAACACTATGCGGGGAAAGCCACTCTCCTTCATTTCTGTTGGGAGTGACAATTGATATAACGTTCATTAAGGACAATTTGGCAATATCCATCAATATTACCAATGGATGTTCTTTGGCTCAGAAATGTCATTTCTAGGAATACATCTTACAGAGATATTCATAAACATGGAAACAGAGTACGTACTGAATATTCTTTGCAGCATTGTTGGTGATAATAAAAGATTGGAAACAATCTAACTGTTCATCAGTAAGAGCTGGTTAAATAAATTAATATTATGGCTCTGCCATACTGTAGAATATTATGTAGCCATAAAAATGATTATGTATCGATAAATGTACCACCATCTGTGTGCATGTGTGTGTGTGTATGTGTGTGTGTATATACATATAAGCTTATACATATAAGCACATCATATCTCTGCTAGGAAAAACAAGAACTATATAACATTAACATTAACAGTATCATATGCTATTTTGTTTCTTTAGAATTTTGAGCCACATGAGCGTATTACTTATTAAATAAATAAAGAAACAGCTTTTCAAGTGCTCAATGTGAAATTTAAAGCCCTCTTTATTTTGGCCATAGATTACTTGGCCAGAGTTACTATTTTCAATTCTCCTTCATGGTATATCCCCTCTTATCAGAATGGTCTATTTGCTGTCCTCTTAATTCACCTATAATCTAAGCTTCTGTGCATCCTTTCCCTCACCTGAAATTGCCCCCTCTTTGTCTACCTAAATCAACCCACCCTTCTGGGTTAATTTACATGATCCCTGAAGCCCTCTTTGACCTCCTAGGGCCTTAGAGCCCTCTCTCTTATGAGCTCCTGAAGCTTCATCATCTGCTTTATTCTCACACTTATCACTTATCATCATTTCTTCATCCTTCCTTTCTCATAAGTAACATCTTTCACTCATACATGCCTTGACTCCCCACCTCAACTGTATCTGCCTTGAGGATATGACTATACTTATATAACCTGTTTCTCCATCCCACCTGGCACATGAGCAGGTAGTGGGACATCAACGAATGTCTGCTAACTGGAGATCGAGCTGGTCCTAGTGCCATAGGCTGGCAGTGTCCCCATCCTAACTCCCGGAACCTGTGAATGTCCCCTTACATCGGAAAGCGTCTGCTTTAATCAGATGTGATTAAATTAAAGATTTTGAGATAAGAACATGATCCTCGATTATCTGGATGGGCCCTAAATGCCGTCACAGAAAAGAGGTGGAAGGATACCAGGAAGATCCAGAGGAGGAGGAGGCAGGGACCACAGAGGCAGAGACAGGAGTAACGCGGCCGTGAGTCAAGAAATGCCGGCAGCCCCCAGACTGGGAGAGGCAAGGACTGGATTCTCCCTGGAGCATCCAGAGGGAGACCGTGGGTGCCAGCATGTTGATTTCAGCCAGCGAAACTGACGTTGATCTTCTGGCCCCCAGAATTGGGAGAGAATAAATTTCTGTTGTTCTAAGCCACCAAGTTTGTGGCAATTTGGCATGGCAGCCGCAAGAAACGAATACACCTAGCGATAAACTCTCACATAATCGAGGGACAGTCGGATAAGGAAACAGAGACAGCGAAGCCAGGTAACTTGCTCCAGGTCGGACACGGACCGGCCTGGTCTGCACAGACAGGGTCAGAGCCCAGGTCCCCGACACCCAATCGGGGGTGCTTCCATGACCCTCTTTGCCTCCTCACTTTAAACTCCTACAGTGTCCTGTTGCGCCTAATCCTAGAACTCTATGACGCATGGAAGATGGAAATAAGGCATGTAGACCATTGGTCTTAATTAATTATTTTAAGATTCATCCAAACATTTTAACTAAGAAAACATTTTAAAGTAACAATAATAATTGTTTCACACTTGCAAGAGCGACACTATTTGCATCTGTTCAAAAACCTATCTGGCTCCAAGACAGACCATTTGAACCATATTTACTTGGGATCTTTTCTTAATTTTTATTTGTATTCTATTAGGAAGTCCAAACAAAATGCAGGCCATTAGGAATGTCAGCAACTGATGGATGGCTTTGTCAGAGAGTTCTGGATATTCAATTAGAACGTGGGTCCTGAGTTTTCTGGAGAGAGAAAAGAATCTCGCTGAAGACATCCTTGCTGCAGAAGACGCTACAGCGACAGCTTGTTCAGAGTGTCCTTCCCCCGCCAAAGTGCGGGACGTTGTACACCGAGACTGCTTTCCCGCTGTTTGCTACACTGCATTCCGTCAAGTATTTCTTCTTGGCCTGTGGTAGCATTTGCACAGTCATAAACTGCTGACTCCAACTATTAAAAAAAAATAACCAGTGACTACTGAGAAAGAGTCAAACTTTTAGCAATCAGGTGGTATATACCAGTTTGATCTCCTTAAGAAATTCTGAAAACCCATCTTCAACATTGAAGGTTATGATATTTTGGCCCCAAAGTGGTAGATTCAGGCTATTTAAAATGTTGAATACATCCCTGAATGGTCTACTTGAAATCATTGCAACATTGCCAGCTGCCACTGGTAACATGAAGAGGCACTGTGCCTCATCCTCATTACAAAACACCTTTCCTTCCATAGCCAGAGACACCACTGTGGAAGAACCATTTGCTACTTGCTGCCCACTTCTTCTTAAACATCCTCTGGAAAGAAGTACACTTATTGTTCGAAATGTGCATGAACTAACGATTCTCCATGCTGAAACACAATGCACAAGCGCACTGCGGACTACCCACTGTGCTCTGCCAACGAGGCTGCACCCGCCCGGCCTTCGGCAGCAGAGGCTTTTATTCAAATCGCAGTGTTCTTTCTGCTTATGTATTGCACTGGCGCTCCATCAATATTGATCTTGAATCACCTTTGCGGGTCTACATCAGGGCTCACAGCTTAATCACTAACCAGATGAAAATTCTCTTCTCCATGTATGGATTTTCAATCATGAACAGAACAACAGCAAAAATCCACCAAGCCTTTGCTGCTCATATATGTGTGCAGGCGTCTTAAATCACACTTTGCACAGCAGTGGTCTCACCCCAGTGCAAAGCAAAATACTTTATAGGACTGCAGTCCCCAACGCCCAGGCCATGGACTGGTACTGGTCTGCAGAGCTCCCCTACTCTGCCACCCACCTCCCTAGCCCCAGCCCCCTGTCCATGGAAAAATTGTCTTCCATGAAACTCAGGAAGAGGGGGGGCACAGAGCTGGAGGTGAGTGGAGGGCAAGCAAGAGAAGCTTCATCTGTATTTATAGCTGCTCCCCATCACTGGCACCACCGCCTGAGTTCCACTTTCCCCCCCACCCCCATCCCCGTCCATGGAAAAACTATCTTCCATGAAACCCGTTTCTGGTGCCAAAAAGGTTGGAGACTGCAGTTCTAGGATGCACAACTGGTAGCAATTGTTCTTCCGACTATATGCTACAGATATTATGCAAGTTCCACCAGGGTCAGTGAACTAATGAATTGTGCCATAGTCCCTTCTCTTACCTCCACAATCCTAAGAGCATAATTTGTCATTAACTTTGCAGCTGGTTTTACAGGCTTCTGAGCAATAGTGTGACTTGTACGTGGTTCTACAATGAGGAGGGCACTTTGAATATTTCCATAGTTTTGATCACTTCTCCACCATCAGCAACAAAATTCAACCCTTCCACACTGGAAAAACTTATCCTGTGTTTCTCTAGAAACAGCTGGTTTAGAAGAGGTCAGTGCATTTTCTTTGAAACCGACCAAAACAGACTTTGGATGCCTGCCCCCAACCGTGGGTAAAGGCACAGTTAATCTGGAAGAGCTGCAACTCTTAACCTGCACCCTGGGCAGATACGAAGCTCTAGTCATCACACTCCCTAAATCTAGAGGTGGAAGTTTGATCCAGAGGCTAAAGGGAAAACTGGAAACTAAAATGATTAGGAAATACTTAGAGTTGAACACTAACACAAGCATTACATATGAAAACTTGGAATGTAATTAAACTGATACTGAGAGCCTTACATACATATATTAAGACAATAAACTTTAGAAATAGAAGAAGCAGCGTTCAATTCAGAATGATTTTTTAAAAAAGACTATAAAGGAAACTCCAAATAAAAATAAAAATAAAGGAAGGAAAAATTAAAAATTGAAGCTGATTATATTTTTCAAACCTCATTATGTGATCAAATTTTATCACAACACACCTGTGCCTAGATGCAAATGAATTAGTTATCCAATAAATTTCCATTTTTAACTCTTCATTAAGATTCGTCTTTTTACAATTTTCCTTTCATCTTCTTATACACAGTTATCACACTAACAGATAATACACGACCTAACTCACAGATTTATTCCATATTAACACTGAAGTCCTCTTCATTCTTTAAATTCAAGAGGTTTTCCTAGACTGTGATATTTTTGTTACTCTTTTATCCCTGCATCTACATTTTGATGAATCCAAAGTGCATCATTCATCCATTATTTATATCAGGGATATAACATTATATTAATACAACAGAAACAATGAAAAGTGCAAATAGTAGAAATAATAACTGAAAAATGACACATAAACATATTGGGCAAATCTACTCACATCTTGTGAATGAAACATGATTTGTGAGTTGGCTAAATGAGCTTCAAAGAACAAAATTGTGGGCCAGGCGTGGTAGCTCATGTCTATAATCCCAGTACTTTGGGAGGCCAGTGAGAGAGGCTCACTTGAGGCTAGGAGTTTGAGACCAGACTGGGCAACATAGTGAGACACTGTCTCTATAAAAAAAATTTGGGGAAAGGTAGAAATGGAGATCTGTTATTCAACATGTATGAAGTTTCAGTCATGCAAGATGAGTAAGTTCTAGACATCTGCTGTATAACATTGTGACTACAGTTAACAATACTGTATTTGCACCTAAACATATGTTAAAAAGGTAGATATCATGTTAAGTGTTCTTGCCATGAAAAAACAACAACAAAAACCCCAAGAGGCACAAGGAAACTTGGAGGTGATGGATACGGCTACTACCTTGATTGTGGTGATGGTCCCCCGGCCATATTTATACGTCCAAGCTCATCCAACTGTGTACATTGGCTGCCTGTGCAGTTTTCTGTATATCAACTATATGTCAATAGAGCTGTTAAAGAAATCTAACCTCAAAGGTTAATGATATGCCACCCTAACGGTAATCAAAAGAAAAGTATTCTTTTGATGCAATTTATAAAGGAATCTCCCCTAGGGGAGTTTTAAAAACAGTCTGAGGACTGGTGTGACGAGAGATGGATCTCACTCAGCCTGAGCACCGTGGAGCTATGACAATCATTTGGGTGTTCAAGGGCTGGTATCACTGATTTTTAAAGTCCTGCAAATTTTTAATTAATTGATTAATTATTATACTGCACAAAGATGTTTCAAGCACAGACTATGTGTCAACCAGTGTCAAAGATGCTCGGGTGCAGCAATGCACAGCAACACGACCCCCGCCTTCCTGGAGGGTCCTCTAACTGTGGCTGGTCTAACAAGAAGGATTCACATTAAATAAATAATTACTTAGTGACAGTTGTTATATCGTAGCTTTAAAGACACACCCCTTACCTCTTCCCAGCAAATTTGGTTACAAGATTATAAATCTGTACACTTATGCCAGGTACAAAGTCATAATAAAACAAGGATCACATCAGATCAGATAAAATGGGTTTCTAGGAAAGGGTCTTAATGTGCTGTGGAGAATAACTGAAATGCCAGCAGAATCAGCGAGGGGTAGAAATACCATAGTTACAAAAATGAGAGAAAGGCTCACGGGGGCTCGGTACCTTAGTGATAACCATATATGGTGTGTGGAGAGAGAGCAGTTCGCTTCCCTAACTGTTCCAGCTGCCTACGCTAAACCCAAGCACAACGCAGCAGCTAGTCAAAGGATCCTTAGTGGTGACAATTGGGGAAAAATAATGGAAATGAAGTTTAGGGTCTATCCCGTCCACAAGCAACTAGGCATTCTCATGTACAGTTGGTGAAAGTGTTGTACATCCGTGCATACTTTTCAGAAGGCATTTCGTAGTGGTCGTATCTTGTCAATAATATTTATGTGCATTCCTTTTGACCCAGTGATTGCATTTCTAAGAATCTGTCTCACACAAAAACCAAAGACAAATCCACACGATAAATGCACAAAGATGGTTACTGCAGGAATTTTTAATAATAGTGAAAAACTGGAAATCCCCAAGGGTTCAACCAAGAGACTCCTGGAACTGATAAATGAATTCAGTAGAGTCTCAGGATACAAAATCGATACACACAAATCAGAGGCATTCATATATGCCAATAACAGTCAAACTGAGAACCAAATCAAAGACTCAATACCCTTCACAGTAGCAACAAAGAAAATAAAATACTTAGGAATACGTTTAACTAAGGAGGTAAAAGACCTGCAATTTTCTGAAGGCCAAACTTCACATAGAGAAGGGCACGCGACATTAGGGCCAACAATAAGTTGGTTGGACTATTTGGAATTCATCAAAGCATGGAAATCTATTAATAAACAAGGAGAAAACCTCAAATCTTAGTTTCAGTTGCTTCTTTCATCAAAACTTGCAATTAACATGGATAAAACTTTTAAATGAACCAATTTGTGCTTCACTATTCTTCTGCCTCCTTTGTCATCTTCTGCAGAAAAACTAATAAGTAGTCAAATCATGGCAAGGAAGAGTGTACAGAATCATATGCAAAGTCCTGATTATTTTTACTATGGCCTTGATGTCCTTTTGTTGCTTAAATGGCCCAAAACTATGGTTTTCTTTAAGCATGCACTCTCCAGAGCTGCCATTGCACTAAAGCAGTACCTAAATCAGTGAGTGTAATTTGCAAAAAGAGAAGAAAGGCAGAATTCCTTTAAAAAGGGAAAATGAGACGTGCTTCTCTTTCTGAATATCTGAATGTCAAAAACAAACGGGACTATGTCTAAGAGTTACCCTACTACTCGGGACTTTAGTGGAACAATAACACCAACAAAGGAAGCAGAGTCCTAATTTTCCAGTTCTGAGTTCCACAGGTCCTAGGTTGTCACCATCCTCTCTAAAACCTGATCCATCAAGGGATCAATGGAGCTATACGGAGTAGCTCTCTCCCATCAACTGCCATCTTTTTAAAACAGATTATTTAATTGTGGTATAATATATACAGCAAAGCACTTGATGAATACATACATACACACCGTTTCACATACATATGTTGCCACCCAGATAACGATAATATACAATTATTTCCAACACACAAAAAAAGACACCCCCATGCCCCTCCCCAGCCCATACACCCTAAGGGTACCCACTCTTCTACTCATCATCACAACAGATTAGTTTTGCCAGTTTTTGAACTTTACACCGATGGAACAGTACACAGTTGGCCATTGAACAACACGGGTTGAACTGTGGGCTCCACTTATATGCAGATTTTCTTCTGCCTCTACCACCCCTGAGACAGCAAGACCAACCCCTCATTTTTCTCCTCCTCCATCTACTCATCATGAAGATGACAAGGACGAAGGCCTTTATGATCATCCACTTCCACCTAATGAACAAAAATTATATCTCGTCTTCCTTATGATTTACTTAATAACATTAAAACAATTTTTTAAAACCCTCAAAAGTTATACATGGACTTTTGCCTGTGAGGGAGGTCAGCGCCCCTAAGCCCTGAGTCATTCAAGGGTTGGCTATAGCATGTTGGAATAATCCCTTTCTGCAAAGCTCACTAACTCCGAGAGCTACACAAGAATACAAGGTTCTATGAATGAATTCCTCAATAATCGCCATCCCACCTTCTAACATCTGTAGGCTGCCAGGTGGGAGATTACAACACCTCTTTGCAATGAGAAGGAAAATTAAAAGACTAAACATAGCTATCTTTCCCCAGGATACCAAAGGAGACTCATGCCTCAACAGCAGAGAAGGACGAAGACTGAGAACACCGGAGTCCTACCAAGTCTGACACTTGATACGCTGCTCCCAGCGACAACTCTGTGCATTACAAACATCCAATGGTGGAATGAAGAACTCAGGGTCTGGGGGTGCAGTAGCTTCCCTTATCAATTGTTCTCAAAGGAGAAACTTCTAGAAGCTGCTCCTCTCAACAACCTTTCCAAGTTTCTCTATTTCTATTTTCTCCCTCACCTCCAGGAATAGGTCTCAGCTGGATTGATTCTACCTGCACCATCTCTAGAGAACTGCTGGCCGCAAAGACCCTGATGAGATGTCAGGTGGCTACAACAGTGTGGTACAACTTCTTTTCTAAGAAACTTATTCTAAGCCCTGTAGTTGTCGCAGGTGAACAAACCAGGGAAAACCAGAGTTGGTCTCCTGGTTGACCCTTCTGTTTTGTCTGCTCTCTGCAAGGTGTCACCCCAGAACCAGGTGCAACTGGGCCCAACAGAAATTCCCATGCTCTCTAAGGGCTGCGTTAGAAATCCAAACGGTTATTTCTCCTAAGTTCAAAGCTTTGAAATGCTAACACTAAATCCACAATGTT
Organism: Lemur catta; assembly: GCF_020740605.2. NCBI lineage: Eukaryota > Metazoa > Chordata > Mammalia > Primates > Lemuridae > Lemur > Lemur catta. The sequence goes on along the minus strand of NC_059152.1, from coordinate 8,070,186 downwards.
GTAGTGTTCAAAGGATTAAATTAATCAAAGGAGATTTAGTCAATATATTTTTGGTCAATGTGTTAAATGAAACAGCAAGGAAAGGGGTGGTAGAGATAAAAAGGAACTCTTTTATACATGTGAGTCCCTTCCGGTGATTTAGTATCAGAAATTGCAGAGGTGATTCATATTTGGCTAATTTTCTGGAGAGGATAGAGGTTTTTTAGTTTCCTCCAAAAAATAAATTTTTTTTTAACCTCTAAACTCTCATTTATAGAATAGATGATTTCTTAGGATGTTGTAAACAAACCTTAGGCTCATTAAAATTTTAGTGCTGGAAGAGATTGAGGATGTCATCTTGCAGAATCTCTTCATTGCACATAAAAGGTAATGATGGCCACGCTGGATAAGGGGCTCGGTGGGCCATGATATCAGTTAGTCATAATACCAGAGGGCAGCACTGAGACAGGAATTCAGGTGTGCCTTATTGCCTCATTCTGTTTCTTTACCCTGCGATAGACTGTATTATTGGGCCAATTCTTCACTCCCCTTTTACATCTCCACATTCTCACGGCCTTGTTCTGGACGGTGTACTGCCTGGCCCTTGACTTGGGCTTGGCCATGCCATTTATTTTGGCCAACTGGACATTAATAGGCACTCGGAAAACACAGGCTTGAAATGTTTATGCAGTTGGGCTCACTCCTGTGATCCACCATGAGAACATGTTCCCGGTCACCGCTGCCCCTTCAGCCTTTTACTGGGGACACGCACAAGCAGAGCAGTCCTGAACGTAACCAAAGCCCGGGGCCGAGCCCCGCTGACCCCCAGCCTGAATGAAGCGGGGTTGCCCCCGCGGAGCCCAGTCTTCATCATCCCGACCACACAACCTGCAGACCAGTGAGCAAATGAAGAAATGCTTCTTCCTGTTAAGCCACTAAGACTTTATTTTTTAATTTCATTTTATGTTTAAGTTGACAATAATGATACATATTCATGGACTGCAGCTGTTTTGACACATATAAGGTACAGTGCTCAAGACTAGGATAATTTGCAATGAAGCATTACACGGTAACAGCTCACTGATGCAACTGTACCACCAGGACTTGTTGAGAGTTAAATTATATTGCAAATATAGCAGGGAAGCTTTCTCTTTAAAAAGGACCTATAATGAATCCCTTTCATAAGATGCCTTTTGTACGCAAAGACATTCAAAAATAATAATCTCATAATCATCAAAGCTATCGTTAATCAACCACCTTTCAAATACCAGGACCTGTGCTCAACCTTTCACATGCATTACCACACAATCTGTTCAACAGCCCTATGCAGGGGAACGGTTATTTTATGGAAAAGGAAAAATATGTTCAGAAAGCATGACTAGTTTCTCTCAAGCTTTAACAGTGAGCAGGCAGTAGTAGGCTTTAAACTCAGCAACGGCTGACAGAAGTCCATAACCTTAATCACCCTACCATGTTCTCTCTCGGCAGATTTAGGTTATGTGTGAAACTGCAGGTTAGCACTATTATTATTATTATTATTTGATGGTAAAGGAAAGGGAGAGACAGTGACTCATGCATTCAGGTGATGTACTGGTATTTCTTCTAAAAAGCTATCTGATAAATTACTTCATGTGGAACCCATAGTCTGACCCCAGTGCTCAGGAAATTATCCCTTTTCTCCCAGGCTTTACTAGAAACTTCCCCCAGCATGGGTTGACTAGACTTCTGAGATTGCTGCCGTCCGTTGCTATCTGCTGGCAGTGTGTTAGGATGCAGAGGGCTAGATCCTGTGCAGGAAATTTATGGATTCAGGAACAGAAAAGTCAGAGGTGATTATTAGAGGTCTACAAATATTTTTGTTTCTATACCCTTTATTAAAAACGTTTGGAAAAATGTATCTCTTTTTAATGTTTTCATTAATTTTTTAAATTTTTTCATCATAACTTGAGAGTTATGGGATGTAACTTTCAGAATTTGTAAATAGTAGCATTTTAAAATAAAGCTGCTACATTACTTTTTAAATGTATTTGAGGACTCTAACTACCACAGTGACTTGCTATTAACAATCACCAATTTTAAAATACATAAACAATAATTTTCTTTAACAGTAAGCAAGTTTATACCATTCCTGGGATACTTCTTTATGAAGCGTAATTCCTATTGATCATACTGCTGGGAGACAAGAAAACAGGAATAAAAATTTAGCTTTTTTTATTTCCTGTGGCCATAAGTCTTTGAATATTCAAAAATGTCTTCTAAATTGGGTAACCATTTCAATGCTCATTAGAACTTAAAAAAATCAAAATTATGTAAACATCTCACAATTTTGATAACGATTTAACATAAATAAAATTATTAGAATGCATATCTTAATGAAATAGATGGGCAATTTTTAAAAGTAGTTCATGTTCCCATACCTGAATATTACTGCTAGAAGGAGAAAGAGTTTAGTATCAATTCTATTCCTACTTTTTGTTGTTACAGGTATAAATTTTGAAAAACCATTTTCAAGTAAATTAGATGATGCAAATGTAAGGAATTCTCTTATAGGAATATCACTCGTTCCTAATTTCATATCAAAAATTACACAGTGATCAATCCAGCAATCACACTCTTTGGTATTTACCCAAAGGAGTTGAAAGCTTATGTACCTGAAAAATCCCACACTTCAATGTAAACAGAAGCTTTATTCAGAACTGCCGAACTGTGGAAGCAACTACAATATTTTTCAGTGGTGAATGGATAAACTGTGATTCATCCGGACAATAGAATACTGTTCAATGCTAAAAAGAAATGAGCTCTCGAGACATGATGGAAACTTAAATGCACATAACTAAGTGAAAGAAACCAATTGGGAAAGAATACATAGTATATGATTCCAACTACATGATCTTCTGGAAAAGGCAAAACTATGGAAACAGTAAAAAGATTAGTGGTAGCCAGTGTTTGGGGTGAGTGAGGGTTGAATAGGTGGAATATAGAGGATTTTTAGGGCAGGGAAACTAGTCTCTAAGATACTATAATGATAGATACGTGTCATTAGACATTTGTCCAAACCCATAGAATGTACAACACCAAGAGTGAACCCCAGTGTAACTTACATCCTCTGGGTATGATGTGTCAACGCAGGTCCATCACTTGTAATGCATGTACCGCTCCGAGGAGGGAAGGGGGTGTTGATAATGGGTGAGGCTACACGTATATGGGGACGGGGCTAGAGGCATCTGGGATATCTCTGTACTTTCTTCTCAAGATCTTTAAGATCTTGCTATGACCTTAAAACTGCTCTAAAAAACATCTATTGCTGGGCGCGGTGACTCACGCTTGTAACCCTAGCACTCTGGGAGGCCAAGCTCAGGAGTTCGAGACCAGCCTGAGCAGGAGTGAGACCCCATCTCTACTAAAAATAGAAAGAAATTAGTCAAACAACTAAAATATATGCAAAAAATTAGCCAGGCATGGTGGTGCATGCCTGTAGTCCTAGCTACTCAGGAGGCTGAGGCAGGAGCATCGCTTGAGCCCAGGAGTTTGAGGCTGCTGTGAGCTAGGCTGACGCCATGGCATTCTAGCCCAGGCAACGGAGTGAGACTCTGTCTCAAAAAAAAAAAAAAAAAAATCTATTAAAAATCAGATAGCACCCTATCATAAAATTTTATTTTTAATGATTCAATAAGTTCCTCCTTAAATTTTATTGAAAGCAAAGAATTAGAAGCCACTTAACTTGGAAAGAAAAGTGTTTTGGTTGAGTTCTGTATACCCTGATAGTTATATTTCTCTAATCGAATCCTGGACTGACTCATCTTTTATTAAGTTATCTATTGCTAAGTAACAAATTATCCCAAACGTAGTGACAGCACATAAGACGTATTTGTTATCTCACCGTTGCTGTGAGTCAGAGGCCTGGGTACAGCGTAGCTGGCCCTCTGTTTGAGATATGACAAAATTCAAAACAGGAAGTGGGCCAGGGCTAGTTCCATCCAGCCAATAGCCAGTTGCTGCCCTCAACTCTTAAAGACCACCTGCAATTCCTTGCCACATGGGCCTCCCAACAGGGCCATTGATTCATCAAGGGTGGTGAAGGAGAGAGAAGATTTTGTATGAGTCTTGCTAGCGAGATGGAACCTCATGGAACATAACATAATCCCAGAAGTGATGTCCCATCACGTGCCATATTCTGTTGGTTAGAAGCTAGTCACAAGTCCCACCTACACACAAGAGGAAGGGATTATTCAAGGGCATGAACAACAGAGGGGAGACATGGAGCTCACCTTAGAGTTGGTCCACCATGACATTACAACCCTGAAATCCTACTCTTGGGTGTATATCCAGAAATGAGTACTTAGATTCATCTCAGCTGCAAACACACTCATGGCAGCTTTATAAAGTAATTGTCATCTCTCCTCCAGGGCCAGCATCTTCACGCATGCATCCTCTCACAAACACTGTTTGCAATGCAAACTCCACTCTCGCCTTCCACTCGATACTCCTTTCTCTGACCTTGTGCATACTTTATTCTGCAACCAATCAATTGGTGCTACTCCCAGTTCACTGGATACTTGCTCTTTGACACTATAGCATTTCTGCTTTCTCTGTTCCACTGCAGATTAGGCTCAAGAAGCAGTTCTTCCCCTTTTACAAGGGAAATACCATAACTTATAATATTGCCTCCAATTCTCAAATATTCACCTGGAGACAAAAGTAATATTATTTCTGCTTGGACCCCTGTGTGATCTCTTCATGACTCTGTTCCTTTGAGTCTCTAACCACAAACAGCCATAACAAGGCCCTCAGAGACAATTCACCCAAAGGTTCTAGGCAGCTAAAGGTAAACGGAAATTCTTAATCACCTGAGGCCTGAGTGCAGAGCGAGGAAGGAGACCTGGAAGCCCATTTGATTCTTTCTCTCCTGCCACGAGCCCATCCTTCTCCAGGGAGTAGCCACAGAGCAACTTCCAAGCATGTGAAACCCAACCAGGATAACAGGCCAATGAATCCTTTAAAAGCAGCTTGTTTTGCAGACGGAGGTGCTATGCTACCTGTCCACACTCAGGTAAGGCGAGTGGTCCCCAAATCCAGACCTATTTATATTTTAAAGGGTATAAAGTTAAACCATTTAGCCGAATGACGACATGTCTAAATCTCTGAAAAAATAGATTGCCTTCATCAAACGAATTCTGGAGCCTGGGATGTGTCACCACACACCAACGAGAGTGCTGGAAGGAGGTGGCCGGAGATGGGGGGGGATCAGCAGGGCAGATGCTGTCTCAGGGTACAGTCCTCTCTGGAACATGGCGCTACGTGTCGCTGCAGCCAACAAGTGCTGCCCTTCAGGCTAAAGAACTTCCACCTTCCCCTGGGACAACTTATCAGAGTTTGCGCACTTCTCCCTGCTTTTTGACGTAATAACTGGACTAAATAGACACAGTATTTCCTTTTCAAACCTGAATTAGGCTATGCCATTAGCTGTAACAATGACATTTTTTATTTTGAAAATGTTCATCTTTACAGAAAGACTGACAAAATGAACATGAACGCCCATATATCTACTATTTAGAGTCACCAAATATTAAAATTTTTGCCACATTTTGTTCATCGGTCCTTTGATGTGTCTATACTTGTTTTTGTCGAACTACTTCAAAGTCCATTACAGACATAATGACACTTAATCCCTAAATACCTCAGCATCTCTTAAGAATAAGGACCTTCTCCTACATAACCACACTAAGGTTATTAAGCCCAAGAAAAATAACAAGACCCCATAAACTAATTTAATAAGCAGCAGATCTTCAAATTTCCCCAATTGCCCTTAAAATGTCTTTTCTAGCTGTGTTTCCCCCAAGGCAACACAGACGCCTCCATGTAGAAAATGAGGCAGTCCCAGAGCACTGCTCAGGCCCTGGGCAAGACCTCCGAGCCGTTGGAAATTAACTATTATCTTATCACCCTTGCCATCTTCTCAAGCACAAGGTGGCCAAGGGATTCTGGCTGCCTAAGCCACCTCCTTCCCTACAAAGAAGATACATCAGCCAGAAAACCAGTGAGAAATCCAGAACATGACCCTGGGGACTGATTCAAATGACCCTAAGACCACTTGCTGACCATTAAGAGCCATCACTTCCAGAGAGGCACAGCCTTCCCTGGGGCTGGGACTTCCATGTGCTCAGCACAAAGAAAAGGTGGTGATCCAGGAAAGAGGCAGCAAGTCAGAAGAGAGGAACCCATGGAATTATGTCCTCCAGCAACCCAACTCAACCACATCCTTGAGTCTAGACCCAACCACATATGGAGAGGTGGTTCCAGGATCAACTAAAGCAAGAAATCGCTAAGCAAAACTCCAGATCTTACCACTCTCGACATTATGTAAAGTAACAAGCATGTGAACCAGGACGTGATTTTTCTGAATGTATGCAACCAGACATGCCCCTTACAAACACCACTTCCTGCACGTCTATACAAATGGGAAGTGCTGTTGCTGTTAAGCAGAACAGCCAAGAGAGTAGCTTTACAAGCTCATTTCTATGAATTTGGGAATTTTCTCCTAAAGGAACTGAGGAAATTGCACAAACATAATGTGCAGCGGGGCAGGAGAGAACAGGTAGAGCTGGGAGCACATCCCAACTCCTTTAAATTCTAGTCCATGTTATTTCTGCAAGGCCCCTAGATAGAGGAAGAAAAACGTCTCAGGCTAGCTTTCTCTAGAGCTGGAAAGAAACAGAATGCCTTCAGCATAAAACATTAGGGAAGAAACGTGCTGGCTTCGTCACTTAATCTTATCAACCCAGTCAGAAATCTTGGTTGTTGCATGATTTCATGAAAGGAAAAAAAAAAGTTTAATGGTTGAGATATGTCAAATGAACAAATCAGAACTCTGGTTAAATTGGCAGCAGAGCTCAAGTTTCCAAAGGAAAAGCAAAAGAAGTTTGCTAAGGAACTACCCGCTCCTGTAGCTAACCAGCTGTTTACGGTGCCCTACAATAAAATACTATACAATATTATGTATGAAATATAGGGCTTCATTTAAGGCTGGTCAATATTGGTCCAAAATACCCCCAAGATATTTAGTAATAGAAGGCCCAAAAAGAGACATGTGGTTAACCTGTTAGATAGCTCCAAGACAAGGAGAGTATGGCTTGGAGCCAATTCAACTTATGGATTGATATCTGTATGGTCTTGTATATGTCTTGTAATCCCATGGTGTAATTTTCTAGGAAATAGCAATTATGCCAGATATTCAGTATATGTTTACCGTAGCAGTGAATGTATTTACTGATCTTCACAAGCAGTGGACTATTTGATGACTGAATGAAAGAATGAAGGAATGATTTCATGGATAGATCAACGAATACGTGAATATGCATTCAACAGTAGGTTCCATTGTTTCATCTGCTTTCACACCATTTGCAAATGAATCCCTCCATGATTAGTGCCTGGAATTTCAGGCAGTGATTTTCTGAAGCCCCTGCCTGGCCCACGGTGGGCTTTTCAAGAGGGACCATGTGGTGGCGGTGGGTCCCGGTGAAAAGAGTTCCTTCCTCTGCTTTCCAGCTACCACATTGAAACTCCTCAATGGATTGTGAGATTATCACCAGATACAATGTCAGTTATAGACAGAACAAACATGTTTACACATGCATACACATGGTTACACATACATACACATGTTTACACACACATGCACTAGTACCATGTTTTCTGAGTGTTTTTAAAATCACTTGTCATTACATATATTTTTTTACATGTAACTGAAAACACACCCACTCCTAAATCAGATAAAACCTACATAAGATTTTTAAATTTAATATTTAATAAAACAAAATGCTGACACAGTAAAAAAAAAAAAGCTTAGATAAACTCTTGAAATTGGTTGTTCTGGATTATGGAATTTAAATAGTTTTCAAACTATTTCTTTGACTAATTCTTTAAAGAAAAAATATACAGAGGAGGAGACTTCCAGTTCTTCCTTGGTATTGCACACTCATGTAATGTACTTCTGCCAGGAAAAATGTTTATGAAAATCAGATGATTGGAAACAAAAGAAAATCGCTTATTAAACTCCCTCATGTGCGAGGCATGAGCAGAATAAATCACAAAACTCAACTGTTCTGGACCTGCCATCCTAATTATATCTTTTTTTTTAAAAGAAGAGGCCATTTTAATATACTTGCATCAAAAATGAGCCAACTCAATTTCTAATAAGGAAAATAAGGAAGGAAAGTCAACACACACTAAGAAACATCTTTCTTCTGACCCTTTTGAATAAACCTTTGGGGACAGAACCAGATTTTTATAACATTACATCGTAACAAGTAGATGGTGAAGAAGGATAAAAATAATTTCCTGATAGATTCTGATCTAGTCGCGTACCGGAGATGATACATAGCAGATTGACAAGGGGAAAATGCGAATGTCGCAGAAAGCATTTGTCAAAACCAGAAAACTGTTCTGAGAAGTTACATGGGACATCTCTGTCTCAGGAGCCTAAAACAGCCTCCAGCCATCCACGCTACTAATCACCTGAGTGCAGCGATTTATCTCCTCCAATCTCAAATGCTGTCATAAATTAACGCTACCTCAAGGTGCACGAGAGAAAAATGTGTGCCTGTGTTGCAGGTGACTGTCCTAGGGCTAGCCAGCATCACCCACCTAAAGACTTTCCCAGGTTCCTAACTGCTCAAGTCCCTTTCTAGGCTCTGCAATGAGATAATGAAATAAAACTAGTCACTTACTCTATTGATCAAAGCACACTCACCACTGCATTGAACCAAAAGTCAGCACTAAAAAAAAAAAAAAATCAAGTTCCTCTCCCTGCCATGGAACAAGTAGATACTCAATCCAGCTAAGATGACTGGTTGTCCACATCTTTCTGAAGGTCTCCGAGGACTGAGGCTCCATGACCTGCTCTATTATCTCAGCAGCCAGGAAGCGATTTCTTATTTCCAGTTGAGAATTCTTTGGTATGTAAATCCTTGTTTTGTCCTACATGCAACTGAATAGAAATGGCTCAGAAATCTCATCCAAATAGGAGTCTGTGGTTGCATAGAACAAAACCCGGCTTCTGCTCACTTAGCAGAAGAGGACTGTTGGACAGCAACAGCAGCGTCTAGGGGGTTTGGAGGAGGAGCTGCAGCAAGACCTTGATCTAGGAGGGAAATAGGACCGAGCATGGAGCCCTGGAAGCCACCAGACCCTCTCTGGGTTGCTTTACACACCTGTCATCTTCTCTCCAGGTAGTCTAGCTTCCTCTTCTCCTCCATCCACATGGAAGACAGAATAGACCCCTGACACCATCTCTCCCACTCAAGGGATCACTCCAGACTAGACCCCAACCTCCTGGTGTCAATCTCAAATTTGAGAAGAGAGACTGAGTTCGTGTGGATCAGGAGTTTACCCCTGGTCTAATGTATGGTGCCCAGGAGGAAGAAGATGCTAGTCTGATTGCTAAGGCCCCAAACTGAGGACGTGGTCCAGGGCAGTTAAGGGTCATTGTTGAGGCAGAAAGACATTCCAAAAGGTGTCTGCTCTGATAGTTCTCATGAAGACATGTCATTTGCTTATTTTATTTCCTCCTTCCCCAGTACTTTAACCCTGCCTGTAGAACACATGGTTGATTCTATCTATGTATTTTCTCTTCTTCCCCAGGCCCTGTTCACTTTTTTTCCATATCATTTTTAAAGTAAAGTTATCAAAACGGGATAAACCACCCTGATACAAGATTGGCTATGTAACCTATAGGAGGGAGGGCGCTTGTCAGAGCTTTTAGCTGAATTAGGAGAACATGGAGGAGACCCGGCCATGGAAGTCCCATTTCTTGACTGAGGAAGGAAATCAGAAGTGGTCTATGGAGGATAATTCTGGAAGGCTCCACAGAAATGAGGATGCTTAGGAGCCATTCATGTGTGTGTGTGTGTGTGTGTGTGTGTGTATGTATGATGTGTGTGCATGTGTGTATGTGTGTGCATGTGTGTGCATGTGTGTATGTGTGTGCATTCATGTGTGTGTATGTGTGTGTGCATGTGTATGTGTGTGTGTGTGCACAGTAGAAAATGGCTACTTAGGTCTTTCATTAATACATTTAACAAATGCATATTGATTGAGGTGTCAGGGATACTCCATGCCCCGGGGATAGCCTCTCCACAGTTATTTCTATGTGCCAAGACCACACAGTGAGGGCTGGAGACACAGGAATGAGCCTTGCCTTTGCAGAGCTTCCTGTGTGACGCTCGTACACTAGCCCTGACAGTACTTATGACAAGTGACAATACTACAGGAGCGCCTGGCAAGGGCACCTCACCTGATCAGGGGAGGATCCCTGGAGGAGGTGACATCATGCTGGGACCTGGATGAGGAAGGTGACAGGCATCAGAAGACTGGAACATAAGGTCCAGGAGTGTGTTTCAGCTCAGAAGTCCAACTTAATCTTTTACACTCCTGTCCCGCCAAGTTCCAGTCAAGCCAAATTACCCTCTAGCAATAACTGACGTACATTTCTGTGTCTATACTGCCCTTCGCCTGAAATGCAAACCTCCCCTCTGCCCGCTTCCTGTGGCAAATGACTCCTCCAGCCCCAGCAGGGACACACCCCAGTGTTAAAGAACTGTGGCGGGACTCCAAGTCAAACTGTCTCACACCGTATAAGCAATTCAGATTTCTCTTGCTCTAGTCGGTCAGGTTTTAGGGCAAGGACTGTGCCTCCCATCACTTACCTCTGCATGATAGTACATAGTCAATGCTAATGAAGTTTGTTAAATGAATAAATGAAAATAAAGTGCATTAACAGATACCAGGCACAGGCTGGAGGCTGCACAGACACTAGAGTAGTCCCCCCTTATCCACGGTTTCACTCTCCATGGTTTCAGTTATCCACAGTTATCCACAGTCCACCGAGATCTAAAAATATTAAATGGAAAATTCTAGAAATAAACAATTCATAAGTCGTAAATTGCATGCTGTTTTGAGTAGCATGATGAAATCTCATGCCATCCTGCCTGGGTTGTAAATCATCCCTTTGCCCAGTGTAGACACGCTGTCCGTGCTATCTCCCCATGTCTGTAGATGAGAAATCACAGGGTACAGGAAGGTCAGCACTTTCCTCAGTTTGAAGCATCCACTGGGGTCTTGGAATGCATCCCCCTCAAATAAGGGGGGACTACCGTATTTCACTTCATCCTCATGACAATCCCAGAAAGTGGTTATATTATCTCCCATTTTACAGATGAGAAACTAGAGGCTCAGAGAGGTAACCTGTCATATAGCTACGAAGAAGCGAAGCTGGGGTGTGAATGCAACTCCCTGCCATTCCATTTCCTCAGTTCCTCGTGACATTAAAGAAATACCCTAACACTCTCCCGCTCCCCGCCGGGGTGCAGGGCTGCAATTCGAATGAGCATCCCTACCAGCTGTCAGCAAAAGGCTTAACAGAGTTCAGTGGTTCATCCACACGTGGATTAATGTTTGAACGCAACTAACCTGAATTTTTCTAGCTGCTTAAGGAAAGGACCGACGCTCACAGCTAGAGTGTTTTAGACTAGGCACTTTGTAAGGAAACCCAGGACGGACTTCGGAAGAACAACAGGAAATCTCCTTGCTCATGCCTCTTTTAAAGCCTGGAAGACTTTGCTTCCCTGGAGGTGAAACCATGAGCCCTTCATAACCAGATGCAAATGGTTTATAACCCCATGGCAATGATCTGAGTGAAGGTTAACAGTTCTGCATTTTAATTCTTTCAAAACTCAGAAGCTATTTACTAAATTGTTAGCCTGTATTTATATGCAGGAATAAAACTTACTCTCTGACACATTAGAAAATGTTGAGCTCTAAGGCTCACCCCCACCACCCACAACCGTCCAACATTTTGCTTTGAAAATCTTTTTCATCTCGTATTTCATATGGCCAAGCTCCATTCTAGAATGAACTTTTACAACCGAATTATAAATCACTTACAAGTGGGCCATTTTTGAATTGCTGACCCGACCTTTACTATTTTGGGAGGATCAAACAGAAGTTGCTCACCATGAATTCAGCGACACCATGAGCCAGTGTTCCAGTTAGCACCGGCACCCACGCCAGCAACCTGTACTCACGGTTCAGGATGAAATGACAAGGGGAGTAGGAAGACAGTCTCTCCCCATACACCCCTCCCCCTCACCCCATACAAACCCTTTATGACATTGAAACCCGGAGGATGCCGAAACATGCAATTTCCTCATCACCAGGTGTGTTATTCAGTGCCCTACATTTTCTCAGCTTGAACTAGAAAACCTCCACCCAGATAAGCTAGGCTTTGCTCAGTAACCTGCATGTTCCCGTCCCAGGTTCCTGTCCCAGTGGCAGGCTGGAGTGGGCTAGAGACGGGTGGCCTTTGTGACTCACCCTCCCTCCACTCTCCAGATGACTTAAAACTCAACCCACCAGCATTCCTAAAAAAAAAAAAATCATTTTAATCTCAACATACTAGCACAATGGAGTGTTAATAAATCTACTCAAAAGACACCTCATTTTATGCAACAAGCATGACTTCCCCCCCCCAAAAAAAAAATTATTCCTAAAAGTTTGGTGTTTTTTTTTCTCCCTAGAAAAGGGTTTGAGAGTTCACTATTTGAAAACTCCTTTTGGGTGTTTTCTTTTAAAAAGTGAAACATTCTACTCACCCTAAATGTTATCTGTTTTAATGCACGTTCTTTTGACCTGTGTTTCTTAATGAAGCAGTGGGCTTCCTCTTCCATCCCTGATCTCTGTATTCTGGCATATAGTATGGATGCTCACAAAAAGGTTTGCTAAGTAAACCTTAGCAAACCAAAGCATTTACTTAGTAAACCTAAGTAAATGAAAAGCCAGGAGCATGTATAAATGCTCCTTCATCCTGCATCTCCAAGATAGGCTGCTGTAATCCTTGCTGTGCTGAAATGCTGCTGTCTCCCACACCACATCAGAGCCCTGGGGCTGGCTGTCCACTCTCTAGATGGATATTGCAATTCTTTGATCCTCCTCTTCCCTTCAATAGCCATCTCCTCCCCAATTGTTGTCTACAGCAGAGAAGTGAGAAAGAAAGAAGCAGCAGGAGATATTCCAGGTGGCTATTTCTCTTCTACTCGGGCAAAAGGTGGGAAAGGAAAGAAAGTTATTAAGAAAAACTATCCAAGTCTTCTGAATTTATGTATTGATGTACGGCGACTGGTTGTGGAAGCATGGCAGCTGCAGAAGGAACGGGCTCTTTCAAGTCTTCAGAAGGCCCTTGCCCCAGCAGTGGGAGTGTTTATTCTACTCTGGCCCATCATGGAAACCTACAGAGTGGTCCAGGAAGACAAGAGATGGGAGGGGAAGGCCAGAAATTCAGAAGGCAGGCCTGCCTGTTTAGCACTACTGGGTGGCAGGGGAGTGTTCACTTGGACCACAAATTTGGAGTTGAGGTTAAACCAGTGGGTCTCAACTAAAGATGGCTCCCCAGGGGACACTGTGTCTGCCACAACTTGGGGGGCAGGTTGGTATGCTACTGGCATCTACTAGACAGAGGCCAGGGATGCTGCCAAACACCCTACAATGTGCAGGACAGCCATCTACAGCCATCTACAGCTGCAGTCCCCAACCCCCAGGCTGAGAACCAGTACTGGTCTGTGGCCTGTTAGGAACCGGGACATGTAGCAGGAGGTGAGCGGCCAGCAGGTGAGTGAGCACAGCTTCATCTGTATTTACAGTGGCTCCCCATCACTCGCATCACTGCCTGAGCTCCACCTCTAGTCAGATCAGTCACTGTCTCCCATCACCCCCAGATGGGACTGTCTAGTTGCAGGAAAACAAGCTCAGGGCTCCTAGTGATTCTGCATTATGGTGAGTTGTATAATTATTTCATTATATATTACAATGTAATAATAATAGAAATAAAGAGCACAATAAAAGTAACGTGCTTGAATCATCCCGAAACCATCCCCCCCCATACCCTTCCCCTGGTCCGTGGAAAAATTGTCTCCCACGAAACTGGTCCCTGGTGCCCAAAAGGTTGGGGACCCCTGCTTTACAGCAATAAATTATCCAGTACAAAGTGTCAATAGTGCTGAGACTTGGGGCTAAGCCAAAGCTTACCATCAAGAATTCTGCTCTGGTCTACGGTTCAGAAAGCACTTATGATGGAAGAACCAGGAAGGAGAAGAGCAATTCCAAACTCACAGGAAGTCAGCAGAAAGAATTAAAGGACAGGAACCACTACAGAGGTAAGTTCAAAGGTTCTCTCTCCCAGAGGTCAATATTTCAGGCAGGAACTATTCATTCATTCAACAAATATTTATTGAGCAATTCCTGTGGACCAGGTGCTTTCTGGGCTCTGGATACACTCGCAGCTGGTCACTTAAGGAATCCCCAGGAATAATGCCAAGTGGTTTGGTTCAAAAACACAGAATGTGGAGCTTGGAGGACTTCAGCCACTGAGAAGAGGAACTGGACCCTTCCTACTACTTGTTTATGGTTTAATTCTCAGTTGAATGTTCCATAGAAACCATTTCTCTCAGACCCAGGGGCCTCTGGCATTTAAAAAAAAATTCCTTACAAAAAGTCTCTTGCCTAGAGTGAAACTTGTGAATTTCATTGATTGGGTTGAGACTAAGTAAAGGTAATTTCTGCATTGTTCACAATTCTCTCACTTAATTTAACAACCCAAAGAAAATCTGAAAATAAAGAGGATACAAATGAATACTTGGTTGTTCAAATGATTTCTGCCGCTACATAGGCAATTAACTCACATCTCTCAAAGACTCTAGAAACTCTCATTGGCAACTCTTTCAGGTGGGACTTAGATAAGTCACTTTGAAAGATGGCTGAAAGGTGACATATTGGAGCATCTCATAACTTGCTCTGGAGAGCATGAGAAGAATATGATTTTGTCGCTGTCATCTTTCACAGTTTGTTGAGTGCAATTACTAACCAACAAACAAAGTAACTAACTGATATCTACAGATAGATACGCTTCATTATTATTTTTCATTTATTGGGTAGAAATGGCAAACAACAAAAGAGCTGCCCTAAAATCTCTTTTGCTACATTAATGAAACATTAGCTTTTCTAAATTTAAATTTAAAATCTAATTAATTCATCAAAATGTCAGTTGTCACCTAAAGCATTTTAGCAACAAGGAAATACCTTGGATTAAAGGAGAATCTTCACAGGAACATAGAGAGTGGAATGAGCTGATTTTATTAATATGACAATGATCACTGTAGCCTCATCTGCTAATATTTACTTTTTCAATGAAGCCAAAGAGAGAGGGTATTTAAGAATGCCACTGGTGATATAAGCGACTCTATTTCCATATGGCCCTTCTGTCTTAATTACAAAGTATGTTTGTACCAAACAGTCATCACTGGTGTAAGCCCCCCACCAACCCTTGAAATCATAAATGTTGGTGATAATTTCCAGAAAGCACACAGAGCCAGTCACAAATAGGATCATAAAGATAAATCTTTTTATGACTTCAGAGGCTAAAGAGACAACTCATGAAGGCTGTGATTTGTGCCATTGTCTTTAGTTATTTAAAAGGCAGGCAATGAAAATAAGAAATGGAAAATTGCTATTTTCTAATAGAAATTTAGAAAGCAGAATAAAAATTGAGTCTCCTATCCATACCCATAATAAAAATGATTTCCAATGGCTTTTAATTTTTGTTATCCTATGTCCTGTGTTTTCCACTCAAAAAGAGAATATGGTACCTTGTCTGTCTTCTGTAATCTAAAGCCAGTATTTATCAGCTACAATTTTAGCAGCAGAGGCAGGAGATTGGAGGAGACACAGATAATCTTTTAAAGGTTTATACCGAGTTAAATGCAATCATCACAGACTTTTAAAAACAAGTCAGGGCATGAAAACAAAACATTCGAATTCTGTGTTTTTTCCTGCAAATAACTTAAAACTAACCAGCTAACTGCTAGCATACCACTGACCTTTGGCTTGGACTCAGAGGTTTTAGGAATAATCTAAAGATAGACATATTTTTGGTGATTAATATGACTAAATTACACAAGCCTGATTTTCCCCCCTAAGGACCAATAAAGTATGTTTCAATTTTAAGCAATAAGAGGTTAAAAAAAAAGTCTCCAAAGCATCAAGCTCTTAGGCTGGTCTTTGCTACAAATGAAATAACTCAAGGCCCATTTCTTATACTGAGATAGTAAATAGCAATCTCTTATGTCAAACTATAGTAATCAGACCACCAAATTATGGTTATATTTACAGATATCTGGAGTTTGTTACCACCAATCTCTCTTTTCCAAAATGAGGAAAGAAATGTCAACCAAATGAGTACTGGTCACATAGGTAACATCTGTATAACTGATCACAGCATCACCAAAGCCATCAGCTGGGGTCCACCAGCAAAGAGACGTTTCAGCACTCATCTGGCAGGGACCGATGTCAAAATCTAAAATGATCCATATAGAACCTCCTCACTGAGGATCAATAAAGTCCAGAGGCTAAGTAAGGGAGGCAGTGAGATCTAAAACGAAGGCCCCAAGAACTGCCCTCCATCACCAGGCTCGGAGGCACAGGGAACAAGAGTTACAATCCAGGCCGCCCGGGTCTGCAGTCACCAGCTGAGCCCGCTGAGCCCCCACCAGGGCCCTGTGACACAGTTCAGGTCCACAGGGAAGCTACGCGGCGCGGTGCGCAGGATACTTTCGAGTTTCTGATCTGTTCTCACCGCGTGCCACAGAGGAGGGGACCCCAAACTGTGACACCTCGGGATGGGGGGATAAGGATATAGAGAGGTGTGTGTAGAAGCAGAAAGGGTTCAAGGAGATGAGAAAGCCCCGGAGGTCCAGGAGAACTCCATCTCCAGGCCTCTTCCTCAAAGTCGCTCACAGCTGGCTCTGCAGGAGCGCGCGGGGCAGGAGCGCGCAGGCCGGACCCCTCGCGGCGTGCGCTCCCCCGGCCCGCTGTGACGACGCCAAGCAGACGGACCGGTGGGCGAGGGCAATGACGGGAGGGGGTCTTACTTTTGCAGCTCGTCGCCCAGGGCTGGTAGCCGTAGTAGCCAGTGATGCGCAGGATGCGCTCCTCGATGGACGTGAGCCCCACGGGCCCGCTGCTGAGGTCCTCCACCGAGCGCGACCATTTCAGATCCTCCTTGATCGCCTCGTCCACCACCAGGTACTTGAGCTGCCGGAGCTGGGGGCTGATGTCGGACAGTCTCCGGGGGCTGACGTCCGGTGACCTCCTCATGCCACTGCGGCCGCAGGCGCCACGGGCAGGTGGGTGGGCAGGGGGAACAAGGACAGAGAGCGGCGATTTCGGTGAGCAGCAGATTCGAGGGCGAGCAAGGGCGCGGCCGGGGTCCCCAGGGCAGAGCGCGCCGCAGGGCCGGGGCTGCTCGGCCCCCGCCGCTCGCCACCCACCCCGGCGCCCTCGGCAGTCTGGGCGTCGGGGGCGTCTGCAGCCTCCCGTTCCTTCCCTACCCTGGGCGCCTCGGGCAGTACTGGCTGCGGCGAGTGACAAGGGACAGAATGACTTAAACTTCCCCAGCAGCTCCGCCGTGCGCGCCGCCCCTCCCCGAGCCCCAGACTGCCCGGTGTCCCCAGCTGCAAAGGGCCACCAAGGCGCTCGGGCCACCCGCCCGCGGGCTCGCGCCCCCGGGCGCTACTCACATGGCGATGCTCTTGCCCCTGGGTGCGCCGCCGGGAAACTCTCGGATCCCCATAGGCGACAGCAGAGCGGGGCCGGCAGCTCCCAGACTTGAAGCGGAGGGGCCGCGGGCCGGAGCTCCCTGCAGCCGCGGACCCGGAGGGAGGTGGGTGCGCTGCCCGCCGAGGGGCCGCGCGACTCCGGCTGCCCCGCGCCGCCCGTGCGCGCCCGCGCGATCTGTCCCCCAGCGCCGCGGCGGCTCAGCCCGGCGACTCCGGCCGGTCCCCGCGCTCGCAGCGGGGAACCGCGAGCCCAGGCGGCGCCGCGCCCTCGCCCGGCACCGTCGCCGCCGCCCTAGCACACCGCGGGCGCGGGGACGCGGAGCCGGGAGAGCCCGCCCAGCTGTGCGCCCTGGAAGCACCTGGGCGGGCGGGGAGGCGTCGGGTCCCGGCGCGCGGGGGCCAGGCGGGGGCGCTGCCGCCCACGTCCCGCCTCCGGGGTGTGCGCCCCGCTCGCGAGCGGGCACCCGGCGCTCCGCCCGCAACCTTGGGGGGCCGGGGTGCTCCTCCTCCCCGGTTTGGACTTGTCCGGTTCTTCAGCCTTTGTCTCCCTCTGCCCCTCTCCCCATCTTCCCCTTTAACCCTTCTTCCTCTCGGCAAAACTACCTGGAAAGAAAGCAACCGGGTTCCATGCTCAGGATGCCACATGAATAAATGGCATTTCATATGCAAAGCGCAGACGCAAAGTGAAGTGATTTATTAAGCTGTGTAGGTCTCTGTCAGGCCTGGTCCTCAGAGAGCTTCCATTCCCACTGAGGATGTCATTGGCACATCAGCTCTCTCTTCGCAGATTTCCACTTTATTCAGCTTCTAATCACTTCTTGTCCCCCCCCCCACCTCCCGCCCACACCTTGCCCCTCTCCCTTCGGAAAGCCATTCTCTGCAGACTAATCACCTTTCATACTGTTATTTTTCACTGGGGCACATTTAGAAAAATATAAAAGTATGGGAAGAAAAAAATACCCATTATCCAGCCAAAAATGACTACATTTTTTTTTCCAATGCAAAATACATTTTTCACAAAAATAGGAATGGTATTGTGTGCACTACTTTATGTACTGCTTTTTATATGACAATTATATTGTGTAACAGAAAACCAGAAATAGAGGGGAACTTCCTCAACTTGATAAAGAACACTTACGAAAACCTACAGCTAACACCTCACTTCGTGGTGAGAAACCAGAAACCGTCGTGCTAAGGATGTCTCTTCTTACCGCTCTTTTTTCAGCATCATACTGGAAGTCCTAGCTAATGAAATTAGACAAAAAAAGGAAATTAAAAATATACCCATTGAGAACGAAGAAGTAAAAGAAAGAAAGAAATTTGTCTTTGTTTGCAAATGACAAGATTGTCTAAGTAAAAAAATCTGAAAGACTAGACAGAAAAACCTGTAACTAATTAACATTTATGGTAAGATTGAAGCATATAAAGTTAAGGTACAAAATTCAAACTTCTTTCCAATATACGAGCAATGAACAATTGGAATTTGAAATTAAAAACACAATGCTATTTACATTAGCATCCCCCCAAAAATGAAATATAAGGTTTATGTATAAATCTAACAAAATATGTACAATATCTATATGAGGAAAACTACAAGACTCTGATGAAAGAAATCAAAGAAGAACTAAATAAATGGAGAGAGAGTGGATGTCTTCATGGATGGGAAGACGCAGTATTGTTGAGCTGTCAGTTTTTCCCAACTTCGTCTACAGATCCAGTGTAATGCTCGTCGAAATCCCTGGAAGTTATTTTGTGTATATCGGCAAACTGATTTTAAAAGATTTTAAAGGTTATATGGAAAGGCAAAATGCCCAGAATAGCCAACACAAGATCAGAAGAGAAGAACAAAGCCTGAGGACTGAAACTACCCAACTCCAGACTTACTGTAACTAAAGCAATCGAGACAAGGTGGTATTGCTGAAAGAAGTGACAATAGATCAATGGAAGAGAACAGAGAGGCCAAACATAGACCCACACATACAATCAAGTGATCTTTGACAAAAGAGCAAAAGAAATTTAATAGAGAAAAGGTAATCTTTTCAACAAATGGTACTGGAACAACTAGATATCCACATATCCCCCTCAAAAAAAAAGTCCAGACACAGATCTTATACCTTTCCCCAAAACAAATTCAAAATGGATCACAGGCCTAAATATAAAATGTAAAACTATAAAACTCTTAGAGGATAAATAGGGGAAAATCTAGATTACCTTGGGCTTATTGATGACATTTTAGATACAGCATCAAACGCGCGATCCATGAGAGAAGAAATTGATAAGGTGGACTTCACTAAAATGTGAACCTTCTGCTCTGCAAAACACACTGTCAAGACAATGGGAAGACAAGCCGTAGACTTACAGGAAAAAAAAAAAATATATATATATATGGAAAGGGGGGGAGAGAGGACTCTACTAAAGGACTATTATCCAAAATATGAATTACTAAAACTCAACAAGAAAATGAACAACCCAGTTAAAAATTGGTAAAATATCTGAACAGACTTGTCACT
Source organism: Lemur catta (assembly GCF_020740605.2). Lineage (NCBI taxonomy): Eukaryota > Metazoa > Chordata > Mammalia > Primates > Lemuridae > Lemur > Lemur catta. The sequence goes on along the minus strand of NC_059152.1, from coordinate 8,050,037 downwards.
AAAGATGAGATACAGATGGCAAATAAGCTATGAAAAGATGCTCCACATCATATGTCATTAGGGAATTACAGATTCAAACAACAAAGATGTATCACTACGTACCTACTAGAAAGGATAAAATCCAAAATCCTGACAACGCCAAACGCTGGCAAGAGATGGAATAACAAGAGCTCTCGTGCATTGCTGATGGGAAAGCGAAATGGTAGACTCTTTGGAAGATAGTTTGGAAGTTTCTTACACAATTAATCATACTCTTACATGCAATCCATCAATCATGCTGCTTGACATGTACCCAAATGGTTGAAAACTTAGATCCACGTAAAAATCTGCACACAAATGTTTATAGCAACTTTATTCATAATTGCCAAGGTGGCCTTCAATAAGTGAATGGATAACAAATAGTGGTACATCCGTACAGGGGAATATTATTCAGTGATAAAAAGAAAGGAACTATCAAGCCACAAAAAGACATGGAGGAAATTTAAAATATATTGCTAAGTGAAAGAAACCAGTCTAAATGGCTATATACTGTATGATTCCAACTATACGACATACTGGAAGAGGCAAAACTCTGGAGACAGTAAAAAGGTCACTGGCTGCCAAGGGTTAGTGGGGAGGGAGGAAGGAACAGGCAGAGCACAGAGGAGTTTGAGGCAGTGAAATACTCTGTATGATACTGTAGTGGTGAATGCATATCATTATACATTTGCCCAAACCCATAGAATGCACAACACCAAGGGTGAACCCTAATGTACACTATGAACTTTGGGTGAAAAAGATGTATCAATGTTGGTTCATCCATTGTAACAAATGTACCACTCTCTTGCAGGATGTTGATTGGGTGGGGAGAGGTTGTGGGTGAGTAATGGGTATTTAAAAATTCTCTGTACTTTAAAATCTGCTGTGAATCTGATATTGCTCTACAAAAATAAAGTCAATTTAAAAATTTTGTTATTACACGGCTTTTCTATGTCACTATATTCTTCTAAAATATTTTCCCAGCTTTATTAAGGTATGTTGGCAAATAAAAATTGTATATATTATTATTTGCAGTGTATATAACCAGAAGGAGATAGAAGCCTCTCCCCATTTAATCCCCATATTCTGTCTCTTGGGTGTGGAAACTCTGGGTAAGGTTTTTAACTTTTCTGAGCATCGGTTCCCACATCTATATAAAGGAGAAGACTGTGTGAGATTGTTGTAAAGATATGAGTTAACATACGTAAAGTGCTTAGAATAGGGCCTGTCAGATGGCCGGTACTCAATAGATCTGAGCTATTATGTAATTAGCAAGGCACCTAAAGGTTGACTTCAGCTTTTTGACAGCCACATCAAACTGTTGACTCATACCCAAGTTCATGTTAACTAAAAATCCCTTTTTAATTTTTACATGTGCTGTTGCTAAGTCACATCACTCTCCTCTTCATTTTTTTTTTCCCTAAGTAAATAGTTTGGAGTTTAGAATCAGATACAGTGTCTTAAATACTGGTTTCTCTACTCACCAGATAGACAAACTTAGGACAGGTATTTAATTCCTCTAAGCCTCATTTTCACATCAATCTCAAATAGTTATTAAAAAGATTAAATAAGTGAAAGGATAGTAAGAAGTTAGAACATTATGGGGCCTGGGTTTAGTGCTGAACAAATATTGTAATAATAATTATTGTCACTTCCATAATGTTTCACTTGTCAGATGTGGCCATTGCTGTGACATCTCAGGAAGTTTTTAGATGTTGACTTTGTCAGCCATTGCAATCACTGCCCCTACTTCAACCAAGTGCTACAAGGGAACCTCTTTTGTCTCCTTACCCCTTAGTACTCTCACCTCTACAGGCAGTTCTCCTTATCCACAAATCAAGTTAAATACTTCAGCAGGGGCAGTGCAATACTGGTTGTGCATGCACTAGTGGATGTTGGGGCCAGCAATTTATTCTTTCAACCATTTAAGGAAATGCACAGCCCTTTTAAAGATTACCTATGAGCCTCAAGTTAGGAATCCACACCTTACAGCAAAACTGCGCAGCTGTCCCCTTGTGACCGATTTAAATCACCAGGAATTTACTGAGCACTGACTCTGGTCAAACACAGCATTAGTCATTAGGCAAATGTGAATGAAGCACCGTCCCTAACCCTAAAGACACATCCCATCTAGTGGGGAAACAGACAAACACTTAATCTGAATAGGGCAGCCTCTCATGTATTATCGTTGGTAGAAAGTGCTATTAGTGAGATGAGATAAAGGGTCCAGATGTGAATTGTAGCATATTTGACAGCTTCTTGCAATACTAAGTCTGTCACATTCAGTCTTTCAACATCACATCCTTGCCATCCTCCATATGATGACATTAATCAGACAGTAGGATTGAAAATGCTGGTGGTAAATAGCTATATAATCTTAGGTGGTAATTCCACTAACTTCCAAATACCTCAGTGTCCCCTTAAGAAAAATGTGCATTGTACTAGACGATTTCTAAGGTCTCTTCTGAATCTCTTTCTATGATTCTATGCAAAGTTATTTGAAGTTTGCATTTGTTTTCTACTTGTCTGTTCAAAGCCTTTTGATAAATAATTGTCTTGCAAGAACATTCACAATGTTTTCTGTGGGAGATACTTTGTCACTGCAGGGGTTGATGGGCAATTCATTCTGGGGCCACAGTCTTTCCCAGCCCATCACCTGCAGAAAAGCCGGGCGGGCTGGTCCAGCTGGTTTGCACCCTGTAGGCATGGGAAGGAGGTTCTTGCATACAGGTTTATGTGGATGATTGCAACGTCGTGCCCAGAGACAGAAGATTCTGAGGATCAGAGTCAAAGCGTCAAAATGAAGCTTCCCATAAAGAGGATTGAAGCAGGTTTCAGAAGTCAGAATGCAGAACATAAGATCAAAGATTCAGGTGTCAGCGGGTTCACACAGAAAAGCAGGAGGATGCCTGGGCAAATCACAGGAATCGTGAGCTGTTGCTGTGTTGCCAGTGGCATGTTCTCGTGGGCTGAATCCACTTAGAGGGCTGGAATTGGATCAACATAAGCACGGTTTCTGCTGTGATTCCTCCACGTTTGCTTCCACTTCTTACCACCATTATTGATGCGTCGCCTTCTCTGTGCTAGGCTGCCAGTGGTCTATTTTAGTAATGATTTATCTAAAATGTCAGTAAAAAACTAACCCACATTCATCATCCAGGGGGTAGAAAAGAAACAATGTATATATATAATGAAATTCTCGCATTACTAAAACTTCCATTTAAACCAACAGTTTAAATTGATATCCCACCAAATCATTCAACAAAATTGCTGGTAAATAACCAAACTGAATGGTTTGGATCTTATCTCTCTTCTTCTTCTCTTGGCCATCTGATGGAGGTTAGGGGTAGCAAGGATCACCCTTTGATAACTTTGGACTAATGTGTGTTGCATTTCTGTCCTTTGTAAATGACGTTCTCTGGCTGCCAATCTGCCAGGGCTTCAAGGAAGGGAGGAAAGCTAAGGTCCCCTTGCCAAGTAGAAGCAGAGTGTGCCGTTAGGGAAGTCTTGTCCTAACGGAAACAAGAGGGGAGCCTCCCATCTGGACTGTAGGAGACAAGAGAGACAACAGTAGAGCAAAGAAGGCAAAGGTCAAGATTTCCATTTCTTGTAAGTTAGTACAGCCATGATGAAAAGCAGTATGGCAGTTCCTCAAAAAACTAAAAGTAGAACTACCATATGGCCCACCAATCCCACTGCGGGGTATATTTCCAAAAGAAAGGAGAGCGGTTTATCAAAAAGACATCTGCACTCCCATGTTTATCACAGCACTGTTCACAATAGCCAAGATACAGAATCAAACTAAGTGTCCATCACTGTATGAATGGATAAAGAAAATGTGGTACATATACACGATGGCATATCATTCAGCCATAAAAAATAATGAAATCTTGTCATTTGTAGCAACATGGAAGGAACTGGAGGAGAATATGCTGAGTGACATAAGCTAGGCACAGAGAGACAAATACTGCCAGTTCTCACTCACATTGGGGAGCTTGATGGCACGACGGTAGACGGCAGATTGGTGGGTACCAGAGGCTGCAAAGGGGATGGTGAGGGGGGTGAAGAGAGCTTGCTTAATGGGTAGAAGAAATAAGTTCTAGTGTTAAATAGCATAGTAGGGTGACTATTGTTAACAATAATTGATTGTATATTTCAAAATAGCTACAAGAGTTGAAATGTTCCCAACACAAAGAAATACTAAATTTTTCAGGTGATGGATATTCCAGTTACCCAGATTTGATCATCACACACTGTATGCATGTATCAAATTATCACACGTACCCCGTAGATATGTACAATCATTATGTATCAATGAAAAAATGGTTTCCATTTTCCCCTAGACTTGAGTCTGTATCTCCAGGGCTGGAGTCAAGGTGCTGTGGAAACTTCCTGGTAGCTATGGGGGACACGAAGAGCATCAGAGCTGGTGGCATATTTCCCAGGGCATAGCAGAAGGCTGTGAATTTCTAATATAGGACATGACCTATTTTGGGTACTTCTGGCAGCCTGTGGGAATGTAGGTAGAAGTTATGTGTGCTACTTCTAGACTTGGAAGCTACTTACAAATAAAGGAGCCAGAGAGGGGGAGAGAAAAAGAAGAGAGAGAGAGAGAGAGAGAGAGAGAGAGAGAGAAACTAGCTCCTGCCCACCCAATGCTGGCTGCCTGCCCCAGTGCTGAGAAGACCATGGGGTTGCCAGAGTTCTAAGATTTGCAAGAGGCAACCCCTGAGGATAGGACCCTCAATGACTAAAGGCAATGGCAAAAATCAGTGGTCAGGCCGGGTGTGGTGGCTCACACCTGTAATCCTAGCACTCTGGGAGGCCGAGGCGGGCGGATCGTTTGAGCTCAGGAGTGCGAGACCAGCCTGAGCAAGAGCGAGACCCCGTCTCTACTAAAAATAGAAAGAAATTCTATGGACAACTAAAAATAGATATAGAATAAGTTAGCCAGGCATGGTGGCGCATGCTTGTAGTCCCAGCTACTTGGGAGGCTGAGGCAGGAGGATTGCTTGAGCCCAGGAGTTTGAGGTTGCTGTGAGCTAAGCTGATGCCACAGCACTCTAGCCTGGGCAACAGAGTGAAACTCTGTCTCAAAAAAAAAAAAAAAAAAAATCAGCGGTCAGTAGCACTGAATGCTACTGCATTCCAAAAAGCCACATGGGGCCATTAGTACCTCAAAGGATGCTGGTTCTAGCCCAGTCCACCTGCCCAATATTGCCATTCTGCAGCAGAGACCAAAAGACGAGCCCCTATTGATCTATAAGGGCACTGTCAACTCCTGCATACACCAAGGTACCTCCTAAGAGGAGAAAGGGAAGGTGCAGAACTCTGAAAGCAATTGTTTTAATGTGAAAGGAGACTGTTTAAGCCATTAATAGAAAATACAGACCAGATATATTGTTGATGGCCAGGTTTAAGTTTCCTCACTACCCAGTGAGTCGAAAGGAGGGGACACAGTTACAAAAGCCAATTTTCTTGGCACAGCTGAGGGCAGAGTGTAACGTTTATGACACGATCTACTAATTATCAGGCAAAATACCCAGAGATGGAGATAGGCCACCAAGAGAGCGGATAACTAAGATAATGCAGAGGCAGAATAATTAGCTTCTGAATAATTAAGACCGTTTGATAAACAAAACTTTCCATTATTCTCACAGCGAGAAAGACTCATTGCTGGAGAGTGGAAAATGTGTTGGGCTCAATCCCACTCCCACCCCAGCAGCGGAGCTGGAGGTGGGATTTGTAGATACCGAGTCTGATCACTACATTTTAATCTCATTTTACTCTTTTGAATATTATTTTCATTAAACATCTTCACAAAGATTAGCTGTGTCCCTAGGTGCGTGATCTGGAGGGAAAGGCTGAGGATCAGATGTCAAACGATGGGAACTGGCGCCCGTTAGAACACAGGGGAGCTCAGCGCCGGGACTGTGTTTCACTCCGGCCCACGCAGCCCCCTAGCTCTGCAGAACCAGCGCTCGATGGTCACTCTCAGAGTAGCTTTCCTCTAACAGTGACATGGTGTTTGGGTGACTCTTTGACCGCAGAGCTAACGCTGCAAGCAGATCTTATTTTTGGAATTAATAAAAGGGCGAGGAACTTTGGTTAAGGTGCCTGGCACTGCACAAAATTGGCAATGGGAATGATTCATCCTGCCCAGGGCCAGGCGGAGAGAAAGCTCTGCGCTTCATATTCTTCGAGTGCGAAGACAGAGGGGTGGAGGGGCGGGTCAGGTTCTAGGAAGATGACTGTGAGACAGATTTATAGCAAGAACTATCTCAGAGAATTTTCTTTAAGTTGCTGTCACAAGCAGAAGCGTCACCTAAGCAGGTGGCATCTATTCCAGGGCACAGAGGTCCTGCAATGCTTGGCTTTGACATCTGAAAAGGGAAGAGATAGAAGAGAGTTTCAAAGAAGGCAGCTTAGCCCTCAGGTCTGGGTCCTACAAGCTCTAGCAGCTCCTCACCTCTGACGGTCCTAAGGTCCCAGCTGGGGTGAAACAGCAGCAGCCCGCAGCCCTCTCCGGTGTGCTGAGACACTTCTCTACTAGCGGCGCTGGTCACCTGGCCAGCTCCACCCTCCCTGCCATTGCCAGTTGGTCCCACCTGGCTCCAGAACACGTAATAATAGCGTAAAGGATTCTTATTATTCCAAACCTTCTAAAGGCAAGGAAAAGAAGGATAACTTGAGAATGATCAACACAACAGTTAATTTGAGGATAAAAACACACGCATAAACACATCGATGTATATCTATACCTACGCAACCAGTTAAAATATTATAAGCTGTAACCCTGTGTGCTGTGTCATCAGGTACTAGAGAAACCCTCAGCCAAGAGTGTCTAGGAAAGTGATCCCACCCCGGCTCTCCTTTTCGTTGCCTGGGTCCAAAATCCTTCTTTGGACCTTACTCCTGTACACGTCACCTGCTAATCCCCACCGATCCCCCTCCATATGGTCATTCACGTGTCATTGCCAATGTGCTAATTAATTACAGAGATTCCCATGGGGTGTTGTCCAATTGCTGGAAGTTTGGAATTACAGGTACCGAGTTGACAGTGGTTAGTTGCAGTTCTACATCATCAATTTCTGTACCTATATCTCCTGCAGTTCCCTATAAGTTTCTCTCCATAGGAAGCGGTCTAAGAGTCCCATAGCTGCTAGCGGAAAAGGAAGAGCTTATAACCAGGGTGGCACCTGAAAATATTTTCTCCATTACTTAGAAGTCGCTCCCACTCCCATTGCAAGCTAAGTGTCCCATCCCAGGGCACTGGAACTGAGTTTCACGTGCTGCTTCCCGCTCACTGGCAGGAATGTCGTGCAAACATCCTACCTCCGTTGTTTCTACCCATTGCTCTAGAGCCTCGGGTTTGATTTCACTGGAAAACAGCCAGGACAATGAAAGCGTATGTGACACAAGGACACACACAAATACACATAGACACATATGTTAAAGGCTATATGTACATATGACGTATAACACATATATAACATATATATAATATGTATACCCCAAAAAGTGCTGTTTTCTTTAGTATCAGCCTGGAAGTTATTCCCTCAACTCAGTCATACTGCTATTGCTTGAAAGATTTTCGGAAGTCTGCTTTTAAAGTGACTTTTAGAATCTATAGCATGAACTTTGCAACACCTTCTGTGGCCACAATCTTTATTTGGGGCAAACTGTGGCTGAAATGTGGTTGCTTAAGCTGAAGTAAAATCAATTCAGGTTTTCTCTTTTCTTGCTTTTCTTTCTTTCTTCTTTACTGTCAGAAGACAGAAGAAATCAATGAATTATGACACAGTCTTTTCTCCTTGTACAGAATCTTCAGTTTTTACATAATAATTCTGCAGGACCGTGTGTTGATGGAGGATGAAATCGACATGAACAATGCATCATGTCAAAGAGACAAATCAACATTTAACCATTTAATGATTTTGCCACATATGCTTTCTGGGATCTGCAAGATATGTCATTTTTCTATTATTAATTTAGTTTTAACATGAGAAATTGACTCACATGATTGTGGATGCTGGCAAGTTCCAACTCCTCAGAGCCAACGTCCCAGTTTGAGTCTGAAGGCCAGCAGGCTGGAGAATTCTCTCCTGCTTGGGTGAGGTCAGTTTTTAGTTCTACTCAGGCCTTCAACTGATTAGATGAAGCTTACCCACATGATGGAGGTCAACTGCCTACTCAGTGTTCACTGATTTAAATGTTAACATCATCCAAAAACATCCTTCAAGTTGACACATAAAATAAACCAACACAAGTGCATTCCTTATCAACTTGGCACCCATATACATCTCCTTAGACCAAGCTTAATCTCCAAATAAAGACAATAACAAGTTCATACTTCCACTTAACATGGTACAGCCAAAAACACACTAATCCTTCCCCCTGGAGAGGATGCAAAGTCATTGAATGATGTTTCCTCTTCTCCTTGATTTCCCATAACAAACACTGTGATGTGAAGTTAACAATACTCAAATACTATGACATAAAGTCAATACATCTTATGTTACATGATAGGGGGACAAGAGAGGGAAGAAAACAAAAATATCTGATATACACATACAGACGCATTTATAGCAAAATAAGTAGGAACTGCACATGACAATTACAGTTCTTGTTTCTGTAGCTGGTCGCATGGTGATACTGGGTATTCCTAACTAACTTCTTCCACTACCCATTCCATGTTACTTTTGCCTTCAGCAGGCACCTCTGCTGGTCATGATTCTTAACTTGCTGGGGTGACTCAAACCTCTATTCCTGAAGGGTCTGGGCCACTAGTGGTTTTGCCTGAATTGGGTTGTTGTAGTTTTCATTGACTTTAATCACAGAGCATGATAATAATAGAAAACTCCCTAAGGGACGTCCTATATACCAGAATACTCCTCCTTACCTCCGTTGTGGACAAGCAGTCTGATTTCCCCTTGGTAGTCAGGATCAATCACCCCAGCCAGCACAGGGTCTCTCTCCTTTGCCTGTTAATTCAGAGGCATGATGAATCCAGAGTGATCAGGTGGCAGTTTCTTAACTTCCAGTTCAATGGAATCGTTGTGTCTCCAGGTGAAAGCATTCCTCCCTTTGAAACTAATATTTCAAGGCCAGCAGAGTATATGGTTATGGGCACAGGAAGCAAAAATTTTGAATTTTGCTAGTGGGTCACTAGGGGTAATAGTGAGTGGTGTCACTCCCATTTCCACCCCTGGATTTCTGGACCCATGAATCCAGGCTATGGGAGAAACAGCACCATATATTGGATGCTGATTCAGAGCATATACAGCCCCCTGGAGAGCCTTGTTCCAGCAGTGTAAGGTATTGGCAGCTAGCTGATACTCTGAGTTCAAAAGGCCACTACACCATTTCATCAAGCCAACTGCTTCAGGATGTGGGAAACATGATGAGACCAGTGAATTCCGTGATCACGGACCCATCGCTGCAGTTCATTTGCTGAGATGTGAGATCAAAAACAACACTGTGTGGAATACCACAATGGTGGATAAGGCATTTTGTAAGTCCACATGTAGTAGTTTTGGCAGAAGCATTGTGTACAAGGAAGACAAATCCAGAGTAAGTGTCTATTCCACTAAGAAAAAAGCACTGCCCCTTCCATGATAGAAGTGGTCCAATGTAATCTGCCTGCCACCAGGAAGCTGGAGGATCACCCCAAGAATGAAGCCATACTGGGGATCCAGTGTTGGTCTCTGCAGCAAGCAGATCAGACCGTAGCCTTATATTGATGAGCCCCTGCAAAGCCTCCATCCTTATGTCTTGGCCACTTTGTTCATGAGCCCATTCAGCAATGACAGGAGTGGCTGGAGAAAGATGCTGCAAATCCAATTTTTGTTGTAATTTATCCATCCAAAGTATGAAATTCTCAGTTTAGTTTTAAGTAATCTCAGCCATTCAGCTATAAGAGATGAAGATTTTCATTCAGGGCAGACATAGAAGCTTTCTGGTCATTTGTGCAGCACTTAATCTGGGAATTGGAATCCCTGAGCTCATCTGTTGCTTCTCTTACTGTGTCCAGTGACATGAAAAGCACATTCTTGTTATATTCGTTTGTTTGACAACAATTTTCAAAGGTATCACATATATGGTAACCAGACCCTTGCTTCTTATAAGCAATTGATTAGAATTATCCAATAGTGATATTTTGTGTATATCTATGGCCAGTTCACACCATAGACTATTAGTGCTTTTTTTTTTTACTACTTGAAGTGGAGTCATTAGTGTCTTATAACATAATCAGAGTAGAGAGCAAATACCAGAAACCCCATAACCAATTCAGAAAATTCATCCTTAAAATACTGTTTTTCTGGAACCACTCTCAGTAGTAAAATCTGTATTAGTCAGGGTTTTCCAGAAAAACAGAATAGGAGATGCAAATAAAGAGATTTATTGTACGAAATTAGCTCACATGATTATGGGGGCTGGCAAATCCAAAATCCGCAGAGTCGTTGTCCATGTTTGAGTCCAAAGGCCAGCAGGCTGGAGAATTCTCTTACTTGGGGAAGGTTGATCTTTTCTTCTACTCACGTCACCTTATCAGATGAGGCCCATCCACATTATGGAGGGAAATCTGCTTTTCTCAGTCTACCAACTTAAATGTTAATCTCATCTGAAAACATAATGTTTGATCAAATATCTGGGTACCCCATGGCCCAGCCAAGTTGACACATAAAACTAACCATCACAATACTCCGTCTTCATATTTTCTCACCATCACCCAAAAGAAGGGCACAGTCTTGATAGGTATTGTCCCTAGAGCATCATAGAATGTCCAAGATTTGAAAACCTAGTGCAACTCTTTTATAGATGGATGCCAGAGAAGACCCAAGTTACTCAATTGTTCAGGACCAAGTTTTTGAACTCTATGACAGTATTCTTTTCACAACCCTATCTCGGTGTACTTTCTATGCCGTTAACATTTTCCTGGGTAATGGGTCTTCATCTTTATTTACTTTTATTGCTTTGTGCATTGCTGTTAAGGTTTGTAGGATATTCAAAGTTTTAACATTTGTTCCAATTTAACAAGGACATATGGTTACTTGCAGCACTGTGTCATCATAGCATCGTTCCAAATATCTTCAAACCTTTTTATGCCAATCAAAAACATTCATTTGACATTTTTACTCATACACTTCTTTTAATATCGCAGCTGTCTACTTGGCAAGTTAACTTAACTTTAGCCAAATTTCATGTGAATTCCTTGTTCTGATTAATAGTTATTAATTTGTATCCTGACATGCAGCAATATACACCCATGTTTGCCCTAACTAAAAGTACAGGTACTGTTCTGCAGCTGAAATTTTTTATTATAAGTTGGAGAAGGACCATCAAACTGAATGTCAGGAAACATCGACTCTGAAATTTCACTGCAACTACATTGCTCTGAGACCTTAATCCAGTCTGTTTATTTCTTGGAATATTAGTGAAAGAAGTTGAATCTTAAGATGTGTGTTGTCCTTCACATTTGTGCAATAGTTTAAAGACATATTCACATACATTGTCTCATTCAACTCTCATAAGCTCACTATGAAGTGGATGTTATTTCCTCAACTGTAAAGTAAACGTTTCCATCAGCAAAAGCCTGCAATTAAATGTCGCCATATGTCTCTGCTGTTATCCCTTCTTCTCTGCTTCTCAGGGCCACAAAGGAAAAGTTGTCTGCTTGTAATTACTGCTAATGCAAATCAAATAACTCATTAGAGATCCACACATGGTAACCGCCTGGAAAGATCTAGATTAGCTGCTCATCCTGGGTGCAGGAAATGAAGAACATCCAACACTTAGGATGGACAAAGTTGATATCATAAGATAGAACTGGTTGATTCTTCTTTAATCATAGAAGAGCAGAGCCCTAAGCCTGGGGTCACTCAGGTGGGGGGTGGCATATAGATTTAAGAACTTGAGAAAAGGAAAAACCATCATTTTCCTTCTGAATGGAGGGGTGCAGGGCACAGTACCTTTCTAACTGCTCTGACATTTCAGCATATGCCTCTCCAGCCCAGCCTTCTCCACTGGGCATCTCTGCATGAGTGTCTAGTGAGTATTTCAAGCTGGGGATGAACAACAACAACAACAAAATGATCAAAATCCCGATCTTTCCCTCTTACCATAAAATCTACTCTTCTTACTCTTCTCACAGTCTTTCCCTCTCAATTAAAAGCCACTTCATCCTCCCAGTGGCTCAGGCTAAAACTCTCAAAGTCATTCTTGAGTCCCCTCTCTCTCTTACACCCCACATTGCAACCATCAACCAGTTATATGCACTCTGCCTTGTCACGACTTCTATTAATACCACACCCTGGTCCAAGTCACAATAATCTACCAATTAGTCTCCCTGATTTAACTTTTCCCCCATCCCTTGGAGTCTATGTCTAACTCAGCATGCCGTGCAATCTTATCAGAATACAAGTCAGGTTATATTATTTCCCTGTTTGGAATTCTCCAATGGTTCCCTCCGTAGTCAGAGTACAAGCCAAAGACCTTACAACAACCTAAAAAGCCTTCTGTTCTTCTGACTTGTTGCCTATGCTCCTTACACTCAGCCTACTGATCTGCAGCCACACTCACTCCCTTGCTGCCCCATGAAAAGTCCCCTATGCCCTCTGACCTCTGCTAGGTCTTTGCTCAAAGGCCCCTTCCTCAGTGGTGCCTTCTCTGAGTATCACGTTTAAAGTGGACCCATTCGGTACTCCTTGTCCCCCTTCTCTGATCTCTTTTCTCTGCAGCAATCACCCTCATTTAACATATTATATAATGTTTTTCTTAATTACTTCGTTTAGCCACCAAAATGTAAGCCCCACAGCAGAAAAGATTTTGTCTGTTGTGTTCACTGATCTAACCATAGTGTTTTACATTGTGCCTGGTACAAGGTAGACACTTTATAAATATTTTCTGAATTAAATTTAGTGGAAAACCCAGTCCCAAACCATATCCAGCACTATGGCTCCTGGGGACCGAGTCCTCAATCCTTGCCTGGAAGGCACTTCAGTGACTGCCCAGGGTTCTGTACTCAGACCTGTGGCTTCTTGTCTTCTTTAGCAAAAGCCGAGTCTCAGCCATGAATAAATGCAGCTCTGGGCATCTCATGCATTTAAATGAAAAAGTAATTAAAAAGGGATTTAGTAGGAAACAATTTCTAGATGGCCTCGGGCTGCTATACAAATGCTTCTTAGTGATTGTCTATGTTTTCTTCTTTTATATACGGCCCGTTCCTGGCACAATGTTAAACAAAACTGGTGCTTCTGTTCCAAGGCTGCACTCAGGTGATCTTTTCACCCTTTGCCACCCTCTCTGTTCCAGAATCTGTGGCGTCATGGAACATTCCAACTGAAATTTTACCAAGTCCTGCCAGACATGGTGTGCCTTAGTCTAGTACTTGCAATAAAAAGCACTTTCAGCAATGCCCTTCGCCTCTAGTCGTATCATCTCTATTTTTCCTACTTTTCTTTATTTCATTTCATGGAAATTTTGAATTTTGTAATTTTATATATGTGTGTGTGTGTGTGTATAATATTTTATATTTAGTTGTGTATTGTCTCTCCACGAGGATGGGGACACTATTATATCTTTATTATATTCACTGTTATATCTTTAGTACATTGTAAAACTCCCTGACATACAGTGTTTAATAAACACTTGTTTAATGAATAAATGGATGAGTGAATCATGAGAATAAAAAGCTGCACAAAATTTTAGCTAAGTGGAAGAAAGAGATGTAGTCATTATGTCACAGTATTTCATAACACTAAAGATGAAGAGGCAGTTCTAAAACTTCCAGGGAGAAGAAAATAAGCTGCTTCCTTGGAACATGCTGTTCACTTTATCTACTGAAAATAACAGAAAAGAAAACTCAAACAGACTTAAGAAATAGAGAGGATGCGTTGGTACACGTGGGAAAAGTCCAGGGGTAGGGCAGCTTTCAAGGGCTTGAGGACTGAACTCTGACCCCCTTTTTTCCTCTTGCCCAAATTCCTTTCCAAGGGGCCTGAGGAGTCACACCTTACAAATCATAAAAATCTCATTAAATTTTTTTTTTATTAGCCTGGTATAATCTGGCTTACTTTCCAACCTGATTCCGGTATAACATCACATAAGAGATAGCAGACCCCCTCACCTTAACTGGAGCTTTCCTTTCTACTGACTCCAGGTCTTTAGACAAACCTTAGCCCTTTCAACAAATTGCCAACTAAAGAATCCCTAAAACCCACCTACCACTTGTAAGCCCCCACTTCAAGATGTCCTGCCTTTTTGAGCTGAAGCACCATATACCTTCCATGTATTGATTTATGATTTTACCTGCAATTTTATATATCCCTGAAATGTATAAAATCAAACTGTAACCTGGCAGCCTCAGCACGCTTTCTCAAGACCTCTTGAGACTATGTTCCCCATACCTTAGTCACTCATATTTGCTCAGAATAAACCTTTTTAAATATTTTGGCAGAATTTTGTTTTTCCATCATCATGCTGGCTGATTCAGTAACTCAGTGAAGTCATCAAGGATCCATTTTCTTTTCGTCTCTGTTCTGCTATATACAGAGTGAGGTTTTTTCTCTAACACTGGCTTATACACTGACTGCTGGTCTCAGGTGGACCTACCATCCTCTTTCTTTACAGAAAGGGAGATAGAGCAAGCTTTTGTCTTAGTGCTGTAACCAGGCATCCCAACATTGACTATAGTGGTGTTCTTTAAGAGACATGCCTACCCCTGAACCAAAGGTCTACAGATATGTACTGTGCTCATTGGCTTAAGCCATCCTAAGATTCTGAATCTGTGATGTTGGATGGGACAGAGTGTGATATTCTGCTTTCTCCTAAGTACATGCAGTGAGAGAGGGAGAAGTGGATACTAAAAAGAAAGCATAAGTGATGAGCAGAAGGTCACACAGACTAGGTCTTGGTGGCAACTAGTGGTGCACATCACACCCACAGAAGGATGGCAATCAGATTGGCACCAGACTCCTCATGGGCATCACTGTGTGATAAGAAAAATCAATGCAGAGATCTGTGGAGACAGACTCTGAACCTAGAATTCTAGAACCAGCGATATTATTATTAAAGTGTGAGGTTGAGTTTGCTAACCAAAAATTCTCTCTGAAATGTTATTGCAAAAGGTACTCCAGTCAAATGAATGTTTTAAATAAAGAAGAGATTGTGGAACACAAGTACTAATGAACAGCCAAAGCTCAGTTAAAATAAGTATCAGTCATCAGGTAAAAACAAACTGACCACAGGCTGATATTAAAATCCCAGATGATCTCCTAGAATTGGCAGAAGAAGAGAAGGATAAGAGAAGTTAGATTCACTACGATTCTTATTAATAGGCAGGATGTAGATAATGATTCATTTAGCTATTGAAAGAACATCATACTTAAGTACATGTGCTTAAAAGTTAAGAAAATTAGATTTGGCACTTCCACATGGGATCTTGGTGGAAGGGTGGGAATAGCCTCTGTCATCTGTGCCCCAGGAGGTGTCCCTTCTTGATTGGAGTTGCAAAGGGAGCTCCATCTGCAGGATTGTGTCAAGAACTCTCCGCCATCTTGGTAATACTGAGTTGGATGCATAAAGCTTCAGGAAAAGGACCAGAACTTTGAGGAAAACACTTACTGTATCCAACAACTCAGATATGGCAAGAGTGAAGTCAATGTTCCAGAAGTTCTTCCAAAACAAGGGCAATTGTCTGTGGAAGAAGCACGATGGTATAAACCCAAACTTTTACCCTTTAAATCTCTGACTCTGGAAAAACTGGAGAAAATGCAGTAAGCAGCACAGGATACAACTGGCCAACAAGAAATGGCAGGAAAAAAATGTCAAATAATCCACTGACTTATAACTTAGCACTTTAGGGAACAACCTACCTTATCTACTACTTAACAATAATTTGAAAATCTGCATCTGTATGTTGAAAGTAGTATTTGTTAATAAAACTGATAGTATTCATAAAAATAATGCAAGAATACCCAAGATTGATGAAACGTATATTATGAATTTAAACACTTTGGTTTGTATTGAATATAAACAGTTAAACTTTGAACTGACTTTTACAGGATTTTTTTTTTTTTTTTTTACTCAAGCCATTTGTTTAGAACTGCAAATTAAATTATGGTTGACCAGTCTTATTGCTATCAGTTTTGCAGATAACGTTCTTAGGCACAAGTGATTAAATGCAACTTTTACATACAAAGGATCTTTATGTGTTTATTAAAAACTTGAGTTGGAAGACATATTCAAGTCTTGCATCACTTCTAAATATAATGTTGCTTAAAAGTTGCTGTTGTGAAGCATTTTTATAAAAAGAAAAGAAAAACGGCTACTGATCTTGCTGTCAGTCAAGCATTCTCAGTGGTCAGGCTTTCGGCTTTAGCTACTTCATAGTAACAGAAGCCACATCATAGTGATAGCTATAGGGCAGTGTAGTGACGAAATGTCCTTTAAACGTGGACTCCTAGACTCTAGTGTATGGAGACAGCAGATGTCTGACAGCGTAGCAGAGGTGAAAGAAGAAAATGTAACATAAGTCATGTGATTCTTGTGATTGTAGTTTAAACAGGCCATGAACATCGTTTAAAAATGTCTACCTTGGCTGGGCATGGTGGCTCACACCTGTAATCCTAGCACTCTGGGAGGCTGAGGCGGGTGGATCGTTTGAGCTCAGGAGTTCGAGACCAGCCTGAGCAAGAGCGAGACCCCGTCTCTACTAGAAATAGAAAGAAAATTAGCTGGACAACTAAAAATATATCTAGAAAAAATTAGCCGGGTATGGTGGTGCATGCCTGTAGTCCCAGATAGTCGGGAGGCTAAGGCAGGAGGATCGCTTGAGCTCCAGAGTTTGAGGTTGCTGTGAGCTAGGCTGATGGCACAGCACTCTAGCCTGGGCAACAGAGCGAGACTCTGTCTCAAAAAAAAAAAAAAAAAAATGTCTACCTAGGTCGTCATGAACTCCTACAGAGTTCCCCCCCAGTAACTGGGATGGACCTCAGGGCAGCTTCTAGAACAAAATAGCACTGTTCTCCCAGCCATAAAGGGGCACCCAATTCCAACTGGCCAGGCAAGGGTTTTTTCTCAACAGGACTGGATTTGAGAAGTTAGTCTCTCTGCAGGCTGGACATCACCCACCCACTATGAAGCTGCAGGACAGGGAGAATTGGTGAGTAGAGACAGGGTAAGCGAGGCAGACACAGGGGCAAGAACAGACATGAGAGATGGAGGGGATGTGGACAGAGATTCTCTCTCTCTCTCTCTCTTTGGCAGACCCATTGGCACTTTTATCATTAGTTTTAAGGACATATTTCTACATTCCGTGTTGCATTTTGCCTTTCCATGAAAATTGCCTTTAGTTTGATACTTTGAAACAAAATCCCTAATGGAACAAGTGCATGACTCATTTGCTCCAATTCCATTGTAAGACTGTGACCACGGAAACATGTCATTTTCATTCCGTTTAATATCTATGAAGCACCTGTTATGTACCCAGTTCTGCTGTTGGAGCCTAGACTACAACAGCCACCAAGATTATTTATTAATAAAATGCCTCTATCAGGGTATGCAACAGCAGACAGGGAGGCCGGGAAAGATCTCTCTGAGAAGGAGATACCTGAGCAGAAGCCTGAAGGAGGCAATGGAATCGATATTGTTGCAGGCAGAAGCAATCATGAGTGCAAAGGCTCTGAGATGGGAATGGGCTTGGCATTTGAGGAATAGAAGCTGGAGTGGAGGGTAGAGTGAGAAGGAAAAGGAGGGAGGGAGAGGGCATGGAAAGGAAGCCGGGAGCCGTGTTGGGTAGAGTCTTGGATCTGGAGTTTAGTGCGCTGGAAAGTAGGGCTTGGAGAAGGACAGAGCCGATGTTCAATTAATGTTTTAAAGGATCCTTCTGCAGGGGTGTAGAGAACCAACTGGAGTGGGAATGGGCAGAGGGAAAGCAGGATGGAAGAGAGACCAGATCGGCTGCTCTCGAGGGATCCAGGCAAGACACGAGCAGGCTCTCACAAAGACGACAATGGTAAAGGAACTAAGAAGTGGGCGAATTCAGGATGGCTTCCAAAGATAGAGCTCACAGGATTTGCCATGGGTTGGATGTGCTATCTGAGGGAAAAAAAGGACTTGAGAATTTTGGCCCAAGTAACTGGCAGGATGCAATTGCCATTTACTGAAATGGGAAAGGCTTGGAGGGAAGGAGTTTGGTAAGGAAAACAAGTATATTCTTCACATGCTACTTTGAACATTGATATTAGGTATCTAAGTGAAGATGTCAAAGAGGCCATTGGATGTACCAATTAGGGCCAAAAGAAGAGAGAATAGATTTGGAGAGTCTATCAGCAAATAGATGGCACTTACAGCTACTGGACTAATAAGGTCACCTGGAAAGTGTGTTCAGATAGAGAAGAGTATGAGGTCTGAGTTCTGGGCATTCCAATATGTAAGATATGGGAAGAGGAGAAATATCAGATAAAGTGAACTGAGAAGGAAGGAACTCATGCGAGGTGGGTGGAAGACCCTGAGAATGCACCACAGTATGTTGTCAAGAAGGAGAGAGAGAGATCAAGGGTGTCCATTGGAGCTGGGAGGCTGATAGTGTCAGACTAGAGAGTGTTAGCCTTGGATCTGGCAGGCTGGTGGTTGGAATAAGAGCCTGATCAGAGATAAAGAGAAGCTTGGATAAAGTGCAAAAAAACAAGCCAAACTAAACACTGCTGAAGGATGCAACTGTAATAAGTTATTATAAAAGGAAAGTGAATACTGAGTACAAGATTTAGCAGACAATTTATCTGGTAAACGGAGCAGTGGGATTGAGAAGTCACAGTGGGGAGTCAACAGACCGGGGACGTTGTATTGCACGGCGTGGTGCCTACATACACGTTCATTTCCTTGTTATTCTTCATACCTTTTTGCCTGGCATAAATGTTGCAGACAATTTTTCCAACACCTTTAAAAATAATTACCAAATAAAAAAGAGTGAGTGGGAAGTAAACATGGTGCTAGTAACAGGATAATCTTAAATTTGGGGGCAGGATGGCAGATATTTGTTTTATTATGAGGCTTCATAAATTACACGTGTTGCATCTATTCTTTTCGAAGTATATAATAAGTCATAACAAAAATGCAAAAAGAGACTGGGAAGTAAAGACACATAAACCTCAAGTGTAGGAAACTCTTAAAGAGCTCTTTGGTCTAAGAGAGAGCAGAGAACTTGGCAGTGATTGAAGTTGGGTGTGGCATGAAGAGTGATTACTGTGAAGATGGCATGCTTGCAGGAGGAAAGGGGATGGAGCCTCGCACACATGGTTGCAGTTGGCCTTCGAGGTGAACTGAGGCCCTTCACACCCACTTCAGAAGGCAGGGCTAGTCCCTGGCACAGACAAGAGCACCTTGAGCAGGTGACAGTTTCTCCTCAGCACCCAGGATAGATCTGCTCCCATTTTAAGCGGTTCTCAGCTTTGGCTGCACATTGGAATACAATGGAAACTTTTATGCATGAAAATTGCCTAAGGCCTTTGTCCTAACTCAAACCAATCAGACCACAGCCCCTGGGAACAAGGCTTTGGCATCAGTACTATTCAAAAACTGCCTAAGAAACTGTAATGTACATGCAGGGTTGAGAAACAGAGTTTTAGCTCCTGGAAACGTATTGAATGAATAAAACGAGAAAGAAAATGTTGGTGGTGAATGAGTTTGTCACAGTTTGGTGTAGCAAAGTGTGCAGTAACCCGGACACAGAAATGCTGTTTAGGAAACTGTCTCTGTGTCTAGTTAAGCTCTCCCCCAGGATGCCTGTAAATTCTCTTCTCTCTGTCCGACTTCTAACCCCAAATCTGCTAGCCATAAAACTTCATTAGCATTGCAGGAGCACTTTCTTTTGGCAGAGCATTTTCCCACGAGGAAGGGAAACATACTGTCATACTCACAGGAGGGAAATAAAGCTCGTAGAAAATAGAAGCAAATGGAGTTTCCTCAGCAGACGTGACGGTCAAAGTCAACACACGCTTCATTTTCAGAGTTTCTCAGACCATGGAGCTGCACCTCTCTCTTTTTCATTCCGTGTCTCTTAAAGACTCCTATAACATGTAGAACTGGAGGAATCCTTGGGAACATCTACACGAATGGTTTGCAATCTTTCGTTTTTTAATTTAAGCCCCCAGACACTATATCTAAGCAATAGCGAATGTCAACAGGAGAGCCCAAAATGTAGCTTCGCAGGTTGAAGCAGAGTTGGGGCCTGAAATTCAGATCTTTGTGTTCATCTTCCTCTCTTCAGGGGACCCTGGAGAGTGTGGCATAAAAACCTGGGGCCCTAGAGAGCAGCCAGAAACCAGTACAAGCCTCTAATCTGCAGATGAAGAAGTTGGAGCTAAGAGAGCTTGCAGGGTCTTGCTCAAGGACAATCAGTAAACAACCTGAGCAGGTGCTCCCCACAGCCTGTGCCTTCTACATCACCAAACTGCCTGCCTCCTTGATGGGGACATTTGTACCTTATTGGCTGGAATAAAACAGTTTAAAAACTGTGATGACAAGACTATTCTGGATCTAAGGTATAGCTTACTGAAGATGGTTCTGGAGTTAGCAGATAAAAATATGGGACACCCAGTAAAATTTAAATTTAAGATAAACAAGAATTTTTTTAGTATAAGTACATCCTTTGCAGTATTGGGGACATAGTTATACTTTAGAAATGATTCATCATTTTTCTGAGCTTCCAATGTAACTGGGTATCCTGTATCTTATACAGCAACGTTACTTGGAGCTGATCTGGAGAACATTGTTAATTCTACCAATTAATCAGAATGATTAATTGAGTTCATAGTTAAAAATCATTTCAACGCTCCTTTTGTTTTCTTTAGTGAGGGGGCTATTAGAAGAGAATTAAATAAGCACTGATCAAGAAAAACATACATGGCCTATCAAGCAATGGTAAGTTATGCAGATCCAGGGTTGAGAAACCATGTTCTAGCCCCTTAAAAGGCACTGGACACATAAAACAAGAAAGAAAATTTCCCTATTGAATGACTCTGTCATATTTTGATGCAGAAAAGCATCCAATCATTCTACCAACCCTAATATCCTAAGGTCTTTGTGCCTTCTCAAGGAGGAAAAGTAAATTTAAATTTGTGATTTTTTTTTTCCTCCAAGATAGGATTTATTCTACTCTTCTTACTCCACAACTAAAGCCTGATTCCTTCTTAGAGGGTGACTTGATCTTGGCTTCACATTAGTCAAACACTGTCGAAGATTTTTTATTTCATCCTGCTACTCTTATGTCATCCCATGACAGTGTCCAGACTAAGGAAAGCGAAAAAGGGATTTTAGACTATAGTTTGGAGAAGGTGAGTCCCTTTTGTTGGTGCTTTTGGGAATTCAAAATATCTTTAGGATCTTGATAGTGTTATTAAGAATTCAGATGCAGTTCAGCTTTGCCTAGAACTAAGAGAGCTTAAAAAAAAAATCCATTCTTGTTTTGGCCACATTTGCTCTAGGTACCATAACTTGCTCACCTAAGTGCACACATCACTCTCTTAGAACTAGCTCTAGCCTGGAATCCCCAGGAAGAAAGGATCTAGAAGGACACACCTCTAAAAAGAAAAGAATGGGTGAGAAATTAACTATTTTATTTGCAATCCACAGATAACCTCAAATGTTACTTGTTAGTAGCTTTAAATTGCCCTTCCCCCATTTGTTGTTAAACCAAAGATAAAAAAAGGTCATACAATGGACCCATTTTTATTCTGTCATTCTGTAGCCTTGAACTCCTCCCCTCAAATGATCCTCCTGCATCAGCCTCCTGAGTAGCTGGGACTAGAGGTGTATGCCACCATACCTGGCTATTCTTTTTTTATTTTTATTTTTTTAATTTTATTTTAGAGATGGGGTCTTGCTATGTTGTCCATGCTGATCTTGAACTCCCAGCCTCAAATGATCCTCCCTGTGGAGGAATTTCTAGTGAAGAGGACCATGGCGAAAAAGAGCAGGTCCCCAGGCAGAGGACAAGGAAGAAAAGAAAGAGGCCTGGATAACTCACATGCTTCATGTTTAGTTCTTTAAAAATTAGAGTTGATTTTGTGCCTTTGGGGAGAGCAAGAGAGAAAGGAAGGTAGACGGCAGTGTAAGAAGGAAATTACAGAGAAGGAACAGTTCAAAATCTCTTTGAGCTGCTACCTTCCATAAAATATTTAACAGACAGTGTAGGTGTGTACAAAGGAATTGGCAAAATGTTACAGAAGAAGCAAGCAGGAATGTACCCTAGTCCTTCATTTCAGCCCGGGGGGCTCTGACCACCTGCCAGGCTGGGAGCTGAAGCAAGGTAATTGTCTCTGAGCTCCCTGCTTAGAAGGAACCTGATGGAAAAAACAACAGATTGACAGTCCCCGATACCTGGATTCCTGCTGGGAGATCCCTGAACTGACTGTGCACTGAGTCAAAAGATGTGTCTGTCTCAGAGAACTACTGGGCCCATTGCAGAGAGAGGAGTTTCGTGGGATTGTGTTACTTTGCACTGGTTATTCTTCTATAGCTCTTCGTTGTCCAGGGGACTCCTTTGTCACGTGTCCCTCCCATTAGACTCTCACGCGGGGACCTTGGTGTCTGGTTTATAATGAATACTCAATGTGTGGGGTCCCCCAGGCACCCCCATGTTTAAGATGCCACCTTCCGTAGAGCGGTGGAATTTTTATAGATCAGTATGAATTCTGTACTTGGATGTAATTTTGCCAAATACCAGGTGTGATAACAAGAAATATATATTTGGTCTTTGGTTCATGGCATAGAGCTGCTAAAAGCCTTAGAATTTCTTGAGTGATGGGGCGGGTGAGAGGAGAGTCATTTATTATTCATAACAAGTCCCTTCCAATCGTACTGATTTTAGGCTAAGGAGGTGACTCTTGAAAGGGCCCTAGGTAGCCTCAGGGTGGGAGTTGGTGGCCAGAGGAACCCACCATGTGATCAGAAGGTTGGAACTTCCATCCCCACTCCCAACCTTCAGGGAGGAGAGAGAGGCTTGGAGATGGAGTTCAATCACCAATGGACAATGATGTAGTAAATCATGCCTAGGTAATGGAACCTCCATAAAAACTCCAAAATGGCAGGATTTGGAGAGCTTCCGGGTTAGTGAACACCTGGAGGTGCTGGGAGGGTGGCGTGCCGGGAGTGGGCGTGGAAGCCCTGTGCACTCCCACCCCATACCTCTGCAGCTCTTCCATTTGGCATCTCCTGAGCTGTAGTGTTTATAGCAAACCAGTGATAGCAAGTATAGTGCTCTCCTGAGTTCCGTGGGATGTCAGCAAAGGCACTGTGAGAGCAGACATTGATTTAGTGTGCAAGTGTGCTGTGGGTGTTGGGAAGAAGGGGCAAATCTCAAATAGAGCCATGCAGTTCTCATTACCAGTCCTACCACTATGTCCCAGGTTTCTTACTGAAATATGAAAACAAAAACCTCAGAAGGGCATCTTTGCAAGAGAAATACGCTCTAGGAGGAGAGAATAAACTCTGGTAGGACACAGACTCCCATAGGATATGGGTGAGCCAGGAAATAGGAATCTTAAGGAACTCTGCTTAAAAATAATTTAGCAAAGTGGTAGACAGTCCCTGTGCCCTCAAGAAATATTTTATGATGGCAATAATGCCTGGAGAAATAAGCAGTGCTCTATCTGAATCATAAACTGGAATGGAACGAGCTGGTCCCTGGGTAGGTTTTTGGTGATACCAGTGAGTGTGAGACCAGGAAGATTCCATGGTAGACAAGCCACTCGTCATGGTGGCTGCATCTTGTCTGAGGGAGAGGACATGGTGGAGTCCTGGAGATGGGCTGGCAGATGAGTCAGACCGTTGTCCCTTTTTCCTTTACTGCTGAGAGGCCATTTACCAACTGTGTCTCTGATTCTGAACTTCTGTGAACAAAACGACCACAGGCAGCTTCAATAGATGCTTGACCCGTCTGCTCCTGTTTTGTTCCAGGTGAAGATTATAGAGCTTTGAAGCAAAAAACCTCAGCGTTCGAAATAATAGTTGCTATCCTAACTCATTCCACTGGAACATTTCCAAAAGACAGGAACATTAATTTTTTTTTCCTCAGAGAAAGAAAGATATTCATAAATAAAGATTAAACTCTCTGTTCTCTCAGTTCCCTTGAGAGTTCACAAGAGATCAGACCCCAGCCAGGTACACAATTGTTTGTCATGAGACACCTTCTTCGCTCTAAGAGAAGGAAAGGTTTGTTTTCCAAGCCATCATCTATAATTAATTAGTACTTTCACAGATTAAAATACTCTTCCAACACACCAGATATTCTGTACAGGCTTTTTTTTAAAAAAATTACTGTTGTTTTCTGGACAATCATAAACTGTTTTTCCTATTTTACAAATGAAGAATTAAAGGTACTTGGGAAAGCACGAGGATTCCAGATCAAAGACTGAGAAGAGGTTTTAAGATGGGTCCATCATTGATCAAAGTAAAAGGTTCAAATAAGGATCATTTGTTTGTTAGCTCTTGTGTGCGTATGTGTGGGGCACCTCTTTTGTCTCTAGGATCTAATTATTAAATTGAACTGAGTCTGAACAAGATAGGAAAGACCAGCTAGAATTTATGAGAATTTGAATTGCAGACCATATTCCACTGAGGTTTTATTACTTCATATATCTATAATACCAGGAACTTTCGACTAATCTAGGTTGCTGAGCCTGTTTTCATTAAGGTTTCATTAGCACATTCTTGTTTTTATGGGAATGTGAGTCGCTGACATCCTTTAAAACGGGTTCTAAAACTTTCCCTTCACAATCTCACTGACCTCCTTAGAATCACAGGGTAAAGAGGGAAACTTCTGATAACCTGGCTGAATTACCCTACAATTCCAGAGGAGGGATTCTGCATTAATGAAGTGATAGGATGATTTTCAAAAATTGATGGACTAGCAAACTTGTCCTAGTCCTAGTCCTGGGGCAGCTGTATCCCCACTCCTCCTGCGTGCTCCAGCTGTCTCCTGGTCTCCACTGTAGACCACAGAGAACACAAGGTCTACTCCCAGCAAAGTAGGGCTTCAAGCAAAAAAAAAAAAAAAAAGGTAGCAGGAGGCTAGGAGACTTGGCTCACTCTTCAGCCCACTGGGCACCCACCTGCTTCATCCAGGCTACAGACCACATACGTTGCCACAATTTTTACCGTGCATTGGAAGAGCAAAGCTCCAGTGCACGAACTCACCCTTGTGCTCCACGGTGCTTCACAAACAAGGCTGGGACATTTCTCCATCAGAGCTTTCCTGGTAAGCCATTTCTCGTTCCACCTTCCACCCCTCAGGCCACCCCCTTCTCACTGCCATCATCAGCTCTGTGAGGACTGTGTCCCTCTCGTCACCTGAGCTTGTCACTGGCCTCTTCTGCATGAAGCTGACTCACAAAGAGTGTCTGTAGTCCTTCCTCCTTTCTTTCCCCTTCTCTGTTCCTCAGTAATTTGTACGGTGAAATGGGGGCAAATAATATTTGCTCTTGGCATCTGACAAGACCGCTGCAAAAATTAAAGGAGGCAATGGAAGTGCAAGGCGGTACGTGGGCAAGGGTGTCTTCCTGTCCACCCTGCATTTATCACACTTGATACCTGTGAAGTCACATGTCCCAGCACCTCTACTGACCTGCTAGACAGTAGAGGTGTCTCCTGTCTTTGGCAGATGGAGTCAGTTTTACGAGAGATAGCAGGATCCTGTCTGGCCATGGAAGAATGAGCCGCC
This sequence comes from Lemur catta, assembly GCF_020740605.2. Taxonomy (NCBI): domain Eukaryota; kingdom Metazoa; phylum Chordata; class Mammalia; order Primates; family Lemuridae; genus Lemur; species Lemur catta. The sequence goes on along the minus strand of NC_059152.1, from coordinate 8,024,299 downwards.
TCTCAGCCTTACAAGGGCAAGAGGAAGTAGAACAGACAGATGGTCCAGGAGGGACCCTGAGATTATGGGCCTTCATAGCAACTGTAGACTTATCTTTGTGTTATACTTCTCTTCTGTCAATTTTTATTACAGGCTAAAGCCTGGGCTCAGACAGCCGCAGTGGAAGAAAGAGAAGACCTTTGCCCTGCAGTGTGCCGCTAACCCAGCTGCTCGGTTAGCACTTACCAATTCCTATGGTGTAAATACTCCCACGACAGCCTATTTCAAGCTACTGATCGTTTAACATCTGGCTTCAAAATTCCTCATTACTTAACAACGTGTCCTTGTGAGCCAGCACAAGCTGAGAGGCCAACCTCCTCCTGACTTCCCCACCCGGGCCACAGTGGACACAGCAGGGGTGTAGGCAGGGGACAGCTGTGTCCAGAGGAGCAGTCCTTCATGAGGGTCATCATCAGAGGAGGTAGCAGAGTTGGGCTGGGATTAGGAAGCTGGAACAGCTCAGAGTTTGGGCATGAGAGCTGTTGAGTGCTCACAACTCTGAAACCTGGGCCCTATTTGGTGTGAGCCAGAGCCGGCTCACACAGGCTCCTCAGCACTGATTGTCAAATATCTTCAGGAATTCTGCCAGCTGGTCACACTGGTAGCTTGCAGTAGAGACCGTGGTACAAGTACTTACTTATACCAGGAAATTGATGAAAGCTAGAAATTGAGGTCTTTTTTTTTTTTCTTGGAAACAAAGTTTGTCCTAGTGGCTCTCTGGTATATAAAAAAAAAAAAAAGAGAGAGAGAGACATAATTGATATGTTTTGAGATGATCAAGATACCAAGAAGAGGAATTTCTGGGCAACATAGCAAGACCCAGTCTCTACGAAAAGCAAGATAATAATTAGCCTGGTGTGTTTGTGCATACCTACAGTCCCAGCTACTTCAGAGGCTCAGGTAGGAGGATTGTTTGAGTCAAGGAGTTTGAGGCTACAGTGAGCTACTACCGTGCCTGTGCACACCAGCCTAAAAAAAGAAAAAGAAAGAGAGGGAGATAGAGAGAAAAAAATCGCAGAAACCCAAAGGATGGCATCACGAAAAGCAAGATTTAACAATATTAGGAGCAAACCAAGAGCAACAGTTCCTACCCTGGTCTCTGAGAAGTGGCTTGGATGCCCTCATGGTACCAAAGTGGGTGATTCCTGTCCTGTCCTGCCAGAGGAGGAGGAGGGTGGTTCAGAGCATAGCATCTGAGACCATACAGCCTGTATTCAAAACGCAAACTCTCCACCAGTGTGACCCAGAGGTTAAACTCTTCTTCTCAGCTTCACCATTTGTAAAATGCATGGCAGTAATGGTACCCGGCTCGTGGGCTTATTAACTAAATGAGTTAATACATCTCAAGCTCTGAGACCAGGCTGTGGCAGACAGCAAGCACTCAGTAATGGGCTCTTGTTCAGATTAACCCTTTCCTTCCATGTAGGGATGTGAATACAGAGCACTGGCACCGTCAATCCTAGTGAGTCTTAAAATATAACTAAGTCTAGAACTTTCTCCTTTACAAAAGGGACTACAGCTTTTGGGGTTTTTTTTGGGGGGGGGTTGTTTGTTTGTTTTTTTGGCCAAAAGGTTTAGTGAAATGACTAAAGTCACTGCCCACTTTGTAAAGAAAAGCTTTCAACAAATCTTATAACACTTCCATATACTTAGGATGCCCTATGTCTGGGCTCCCTCAGTCCCCAGTGTCTACAGAAAACACAGAAACCATGTTGGAGGAGAAGCTGGCTGAGAACAAAATGATGATGATGATGATGATAACTAATAATTAGAGAAAACAGCTCTCACTGTCTTCTGTTCCAATTTAATTTTAGTTCCTGCCTCAGGGAGGGGCTGAGAGGGTGGGAGCCCCCGGCAGCCCCCAGGTGAGGAGAGGGTGCTGCTCTGAGCATTTCAGAACTTACGGAGAGGGGTCCTCTCATCCCAACGGCCAGCATCCTTTCTGCTGTCCCGAACAACCCCTGTCTTTCACACCATCTTAGGTCCAATTGCTAAAAACTGCGTTTGTTGCTGTTAGTAGTAGTAGTATTTTTGCTTGATTTTGACAAATGCATTTTGGTTAACTGGTCACCTGGCCCAATACCTTTGCCCAATTGCATGATTCAAGTCCTTAGAAAGTCCCTTACAGACTGACCCCAGCACGAGGCGGTCAGGAAATACGGGTGTCCCGGGGGCAGTGAGTTCTGCTCCAGTTCTACCAAAGGACAAAGGAGCGTTCAGCATCTGTGTTGCGGGGAAATGGCTTGAGGAAGAGTTTGTTTATTTACAGACCTCTGCTAAGTCATAAAAGGAGCAGGCAGCACACGGTGCACGGAGCTGCATAAATTCCACTGCAGCCAGGGGCGCAGAGCCCGGAAAGTGGGCCACCTTATGGCACGGGCGCCGGGCCGGCCGTGCCGCTTTGTGACCGTCGGCGCCAAGGGGCATCGCGACACGTGGCTCGGCTGCCTTCGAGGCAAAGTGGGTGCTGCAGCATCTGGCATGTGGAGGGAGAAACACGGAACTCCGCTCCCCGCGCTGCAAATTGTCTTTCCTCCCGTCCTGTCGCACTCGGTTCAAAGCGTGCTATACGAGCAGGTTGTCGTCTACCTACCTGGATCGACTGCAAACTCAGACCCAGGGGTGGAAATTCGAATTGTGCATTCCCATTTATGTTACGTTCAAATTGTGGCCTTTATTTTTTTCGCATATCTTTTATTTAGGCCTTAGAATGCTACAAAATAGGACAACTAGAGATTTCTGAATGAAGCATATACACACATTTAAAGGTGAACATAGTAAATGTCAAATTAAAGGACTTTTATTTTTTTAAAAAGTTGAAATAGTTTTTTTAACGATTCAAGAAAATTAAACTCCACATTCGACTATTCTTTAATATTAAATTACAGGGCATGGTTTTTCTGTTATTGTCTCTGAGATGTGAAATAAATGACTGTTTCAAGCGTGTCCCTCCTAACTCTTAGGGACAACACGGTGCGGAGTAGTAACCCCCTGTCACCTGCATGGCATTATCGGAGCATCTGTGTTGTGCTCTTGTGCAGCCACTAGAGGGAGAACAAGGTAACTATTGATGCTAACATGCCCCGTGCTCAGAGCCTGGCACCTCTGAGGATGTGTTAGATTTGGGAGGTCGTACAGCATGCATCTATCTTGGCATCTGGCTGAACTGAAAAAGAACTAGAGCCCATAAGACTGAGAGGGCTGCATTCACTGTCAGAATGTCCTTTGTTCCTGGAAACCCCAGGCTCACGCAGGGCTGACAGCAGGAAAAAGGGCTTGGTTCTAGACAAGGAGACGTAGGACAAACGTGTCCAGAGACACTCAGGCCTCAGGAAGGGCAACGGGTCTCCCACTCTCCCTCCCTGGGGTGGGGGCAGGGGTGTGGGTTCTGATGTGGGATCCAGGCGCGCACCCACGGAGAGAAGGGTGGTACCTACTGGAAGGAAGGTCTGAGCACGTGTATCTAGGGGAGAAAACAGGCTCTCTGCTTCATCAAATTCTTACCAACATCTTGTAACAGAGAGAATGGCCTGAAAAAACCTGCAAAAATGTTTTCTGTCTCTTTAAAACATCCTGCATCCTTTTTGAGAGCTAAAGACTGCATCCCTGCCCCAGGCCAGCGGTTGGGAGGGGCAGGGTCAGTCTTTTGGTACTTGTGCTAAAGGAGATGGCCCAGCCTGACCTGGTAAAGGGAGGTCCTGGGTGGAGGTCACTAGATTGTCTTCAGCAGAGATGGGACGATCAGAACCATCAACTGTAGTTGAACAGTAATTGCCTGAAGCTGAGAGCCCAGCCTTTAAAAGCTCTGTGTTTCTGCTTATCATTAGGACGATGGCATTTCAGACAGGAGTCTCTATGCTCCTCATTTGCTGGCAAAGTAATAAAATGTCTCTTTCCTTCCTCCTCAAACCACTTGTTCTCGTTCTTCTGATGCAGCCTCAGAAACAAGCACCGAGCTTTCGGTAACAGTCTCTGGTCGGATCAGGAACTGGGAAACATCTCCTGAAGCCTAATGACCAGAAAGAGTTTTCCAACGAGGGCAGCAGCAGGGAAGGCTTTTTCTGTTTGTTTTTTAAACTAGGTTCATAGAAAATACTGTCTACACCCATTTGGTGAAATTGATAAGTAATTTATTTCTCCTAGGAAGAAAATAGAATGTCCAAGTTACATTATCACGTTCTCATCTATTTTCTGGTAAGGAACGTCCTTTTTCCTTTAAGCTCAAATTAGACTGCAGGGTACTTTAGAATTCCCCGAAAAGATTTTGATGGTTTAAGAGCAGAGCCCAGACAATCAATTTCAAGGGCAGTATGCATACTGGAAGGCATGCTTCATTTAGCTGTCATTTAGCTGTATGCCAGTGGGGTAAATGCCCTCTAGGAGCAGCTGGGAAGATGATTCAGTGGGGTAGGAAGTGCTGGGCACATGGTAGCCCTCCATAAATGTTTGTTAAATGAATGAATGAACACATGAATGAATGTTCTGATAAATGAAAGTGCGGGCTGCCGAGGAATCATGAAAAAGAGATACCTAACCTGGGGGGGGGGAGATATGGGGGACATCTGGGAGAAGATAAGGCCTGAGCTGAGTCCTGAAGGGCGACTGTAAGGCAGAGGGTCAGCGAGGAAGGGGGCTGGGCACTGAGGGAGGCATCCAAGGCAAAGGGAGACGCACACCCTCAGGTGCTGGGATGTCAGAGAGGAAGTAAGTTGCAGAAATTGCAGGTAGCTTAGGCTACTGGGAACAGAGAGTTGAGCACGAGATTATGAAGGTCTTAAGTCAAAAATGAATTTTTAGGTAATTCTGGCATTTGAAAAGCATTTGTAATGGTAACAGCAAACAACCAGGCCCTGCACTAAAAGCTTTATGCATATTGACAGTTGGACTCACAACCATATAAGGAGATATTCTTGTTTCTTATTGTCCTTAGTTTATAAATGAAGACACTGAGGTACAGAGAATTTAAGAAGCATTCACAAAGGGACATGGATTTAAGGCATTATGGCTCAGTACTTAAAGATGTTTCAAGAAAAGACAGCAACGTGGGAGAACCGTTTAAGAAAGAGGCATTTCTATAGTCTTTCATAAGCTATCTCTTGGAGTAACTTTCAAAGATTGAGATGAATACACCACTGGTTTGACTAAGCCTGGTTTAATTGGTATTTAGTTGGGGAAAAATTATACAGGTTATTCTGTCTAAACAAGGAAGACCTCCACATGTTGGGCTAAACCATTTTCAAGAACTTGAGTCTTAAATGGGGGAGGTATTACATCACAATTGACTTTATTCACTCAATTATCAGTACTAATAGCTAATTCAAAGGTAACAATGAAAAGTCTTCAAAGTTGAAAGAAGGGAGTAGAGAAAGAGAAAATTAATCAGTATTTGAACCTAGGGCAACAGTTTAACTCTTAAGGAATATATATAAATTTATACAATATAAAATTATGCCCCTAGTTCATACAGTTTAAAAAAATTAATTTCTAGATGGGTCAGTATTTACCCATTAAATAATAAAACTATGACAAAAAAGTAAATACTAACATTTTTATAGTCTTGGAGTAAAGAAAGCATGGAAATAAAGGTTAATGAAATTAATGAAAAGTAACTAAATTCTCCACGTTAAAAAAGTAGTCAAGCTTTAAATGTATATAAAAAACTGAGAAAGAATGCTTACAACCTATTCAATAGTTTTACAAATTAATAAGAAAAAGAAATACCTCCCAATACAAAAAGAAAGGGAGCCAAAAAAGTAGAATAGAACATTTGTTTAAAAAAATAGAGCACTATAAGTAACTAATGACCTGAAAAATGTTTGAATTTACTAGTAATAAAAGAAGCTGAATTAAAATATGATACTTAGTGAAATAGTCATTTTAATACATTGCTGGTAACATAGCAAATTGGTTTTAAATTTTTGAAAGAAGATTTGAAATATCTAAAATATTTACATTAAAATATGGAAGGATGCAAACTCTGTTGTCAACATGGGTGATCCAGGTGGGGAGAACAGGCCCCAGGGGGTGTAGATGTGGTAGGTGGAGGTGTTGAGGGGAGAGGAGACAAAAGAAAAGGAAAAAAGGGCTGAACTAAAAATGTGTGTGTGTGAACATAGGGAGAGGGGAAGAAGAATTGGAACAGTTGGTCAAAAATTTAAAAAGAATAAAGGTTGGTTTCTATTTCATATCAAACATACTTAAAATTCTATTCATACCTTTTGATCTAGTAAATCCATTTCAAGGAATTTATTCTAAGAAAATAATCAGAGATGTAAACAAAGATTTATTTCTCGGGGATATTTATTTTAGTGTTATGTAGTCTAGTAAAAAACTAGAAACAAAATAAATATACAACGGGATGGCTTAGGGTTACATAAAGTATTGCACTTGTAGATGATGGATTACTATGAAGCCACAGAAAATTTAAAATGATTTACATTCACGGGGAAATGCTTACTACATGATTGTTTAAAAGAAGGTTTAAAACTCTGTATAGTGTTATCCCAGTTTTATTTTTTACAAAACTATGTATTTAAATATAAGTCAAGAAAGAACAGGGAAGTAAATCTAGCAAGATCTTAATAGCAGTTGGGTATGAGAGGCCAGCTCAGAATTACTTTAAATTTCTTCTATACAATTTTCTTTTTGCAAAAAACTACAGAAACTAGGTGTTCTTTTTCTAACTTGCAAAGATTAATTGTGAAAAAAGAAAAGGCAAATAAGAGAAGCAGGTTTCCTTTAGTCTGCGAAAAAGAAAAACTCTTGTACTGAGGTTTTCCACTTGAAAGTTCCCAAGCCCTCATGTTTAAGAACTTTTGGGATTAGCTCCTGTCTTGGATTTCTCATAGAAGAGAAGCTGTCTTTGTTTTTGCTTGGGGTTAAACAATTTTAACTCACATTTTGTCTACCAGTAGTGCCTTGGAATGTCTCATTAAGTGATGATTTCTCATGTTATTCTTCCCTTTGACTTTACTGACTTCCAGGCAAATACCTTGCATCGGCAGCTCATATTGCCTTATTACTTGTACCATTCCAGACTTCCCTATAAAACAGCATTGCCATTTTAAAATTTTATTTTTATGTTATGCTCTTTGGAAAGCCCCAGAACATCCTGTGTACGAGCAATTAAAAAATAAAGGCCTTGAATAATAAATCATTCACAGGCAGATGTTTCCCCTGTAAATGAGCTCATTGGCTAAGTGTAGTATTTAAAATTCAGCCTCTGCTTCATGAAAGCTTATTGCATCTATGTCATCTATGTGATAAATGTTTATAATTTATACTGAAGGGATGCCTAGAAAAATTTAGACTGCCTTACAATAAAATTTTTGTGTATTTATTTATTTATACACACCCCCTGGCCAACAGAACCATGCATTCTCCATGCGGGTGATATCACCATCAATGGAGTGAACATCGGTTCTTGGTGGTGGGAGTGTATTAAAAAAATCTTAGATATTATGATAGTTTGTGGCTCTCTAACGCTCAACCTTACTCAACAAAGTTTTATTCCCTAGTATTAAATTTCTCTCATTATAGAGACATTTAATTTAATTTAAATTAAAATTCATTTAATTAATAAAAATTTAATTTAAATGTGTTGAGTATTTAAATGAAAGTTAAACTTAATTAATTTTTCTCTTTAGTGGTGCAAAAATGAAAAAAAGGTTGAGAAACACTGCAATAGGATAATAAGGCAAGAATAGAAAAATGGAAGGTAGATCCAGGTGACAGTTGAGCTGTGCTGTCATAGCCTTCAATCAATGGGACATTAAAACAAGAATAGAACAACGTAGGGCAAGTGCAACAGGTGGGGGAATACTGCAGTCACAAGCTGGAGTTTTGTTTTATTATTGTCCCACCTGTGAACGTGGGTCACCCCTGTTACCTAATCCTGACATCCACTTACACTCCTGCCCCTATAATATTTTACCCATTGATAAGTTTGAAGTGTGAATACCAAGCCCGTAGGTGTACCCAAGCTGTGTTCACAGGATAATAGCCCGGACATGCAAACACTCTCCCAATATCGCCACTGACCGAAGCAGCCCTTGGAGAATCTCTTCTGAGACTGCCAGTTTATGATGACGCTATGCACAACTTCAGGTGACTCTTTAATCACATAACTGCCACTTAGAACCGCCCACAGAACTGTCACGCATTTCTGTCTCCAGTGGTCTTCCTAACCTCTATTTAGCAGCCTTGACTCTCACCAAACTCCACCCACCTCTTCTCTAACCATAGCAAAAGGTGTGGTGTTTCCTAAACCCCACCCACACCTCACTGCAGCCTCCAGGCCCAGCCGCACCTGACTGTACCGGCACCTTTGTTCTGTCCGTTGGTTTTATTTTTCTAACACGTCCTTCTCTGTCCCATCACTTCCTGCTGAAATTCCACCCAACCTTTAAGATTCAACTTAGATGTCAGTTCCTGTAGGAATCCCTACTCCATTTCCCCACTGTCACCGATTTGTAATTAATATCTCCGCATTTTGTGCCCTTGGTAGCTCTATTACAGCACCTATCACCTTCTGCTTATCTCGGGCTTGTGTCAGGACATTTCTCTCTCCTACTCACTTGCAACTTTTCTGCAGGAAGGACAGGGATTTGTGCATATTTCTGTCCCCTCGAGTTTCGAGTACAGAGTCAGGGACTGGAAAAACATCTATTAACTTCATCAACTGCCACGTTCTCTCTAAAAGAACTCTGACGCTTTCAAAATTTTTTAAATACACTAAAGAATAGTCCCAGAGAAAAAAGTTGAAAAAAAGAGACCCTTAAACCTTTTAAAGTGGTTCCTCTGGGTCTTGAGATGATGAGCAACTTGGCCTGTGCTTTTCTGTAATTTCTGTACATTCGACTATGGAACTGTAATTTGGGGTTTTTTTTTGTTTTTTTTTGTTTTTGTTTTTTTGTTTTTGTTTTTTTTTGAGACAGAGTCTCACTCTATTGCCCAGGCTAGAGTGCTGTGGCATCCTCCTAGCTCACAGCAACGTCAAACTCCTGGGCTCAAGCAATCCTCCTGCCTCAGCCTCCCGAGTAGCTGGGACTACAGGCATGCGCCACCATGTCTGGCTAATTTTTTCTACATATATTTTTAGCTGTCCAGATCATTTCCTTCTATTTTTAGTAGAGACGGGGTCTCACTCTTGCTCAGGCTGGTCTTGAACTCCTGTCCTTGAGTGATCTGCCCGCCTCGGCCTACCAGAGCGGTAGGATTACAGGCATGAGCCACCATAACTGGCCTGGAACTGTAATTTGTTTGGTCAAATCAGAAGTGAATCAAATTTGGTTTTGTTTCAAAACAAAACAAAAGATAGTAGGTTTTATACGAAGGTAGAAAACTCCTGTTCAGAACCAGGATTACACGTGTGTTTCATCTCCAGGATCAGCTCTTATTACTGAGCAAAAGGCTCGCTTCCTTGGCATGGAAGCCAGTACTATGGCCCCCACTGGCTTTTGAGGAAAGAAAACGCTTTATTGTGAGTTGACGGACAAGGAGACAGGAAGCAATTTCAAATCTGTCTTCTGAGCTGGGGTGGGTCAAGCTTTTATGGCATTGCTAAACAGTTCCTGGTGAAGCCAGTGTGGCTGGCTGGTGTTAATTACAAGGTTAAAGCTTTTTCCCGTTGTGCATGGCCGGGCTACTTAACTCGCAGTTGTGGCCCTGTGCCATTGGTGACAACTTAAGCAATGGTTAATCAGTTTGAGCTGGCCCCGTGGTTACACTCCGAGCAAATGACAGTGTCTGTTTGGTGGGAGGATCTGAGAAGACTTGGAAGGGTGGTGGGCTCAGGGAAGCCTGTTGGGGGGATGGCACGTGGCTGTCGTAGAGTAGAAGGTGCAGCGCTGCTTATTTATTTAGTTAAGAGTCTGAGGAGCACAGAGTTTCCACTCTGAATTGAAATCTTGGCTGCACCCCTAACTAGTTATCTGTCCTGCAGGAAAATCGCTTCACCTACCTCTCCACGCCTTATTAACTGCTGCATGGAGGGGAGGGTGTTTCTGTTGTAGAATTGTTGTGGTCCTTAAATGAGATCAAACACATAAAATAAATAAGCCCAGTACAGGCCTTGTGCAAGCACCTCTCAGTAACAGATGATAAGAATTACTGGCATTTCAAATAAGCCTTGATCGCCAACAATTTCTTTTCTCCTATGGGATATGGTAAGACTCAATTTTCTAGAAAAGTAAGCACAGTTGCAAAATATGGCACACCTGTTTTGAGGTTGAGAATGTCCACTGAGGACAAGCAGTGGTGATGACACCCTAGGGACATGAGGACCACAGCCACTGCAGCTCAGGAGGAGTTTGCATGGGAGAAGTGATTGGCTCAGGAGTCCTGAGATGGGGCGTCGGCTCTTCCATGAGCTGGCTGGGGGAACCTGGGTGGGCTGCTTCACCTTTCTAGGCAGTATTTTTATCATCTTAGAATACAAGGATAAACCGGATCAGCGACTTTCACCTTTGAGTAGCACAAGAGTGAAAGGAGCTTGTTAAAAGTCGGATCGCAGGTCCCCGCTGCTCTGAGATTCTGATTCAGTAGGTCAGAAGTGGAGACGGGAAACTGCATTTTTCCTAAGCACCCTGGTAATTTCAACACGGTGGTCCACTGAGCTCACCTTGGGCAACACTGAGCTGGTTGATGACCCGTGTCTTGGGGAACAAACACCTTTTGTGAAAATCTAACCTACATTCGGCTTGAGAGTCTGCTCATATTAAATGATCAAATGACCCCTAACTTTGAGCAGGTTCAGGAGTCTACCTGTCCTTCAACTTCTTTTAACTCTCACTAATGCTATAATGGTTTACTGGATCGATTAATGTATTCAAACTGCTTCCCGAGCCTTGAAAGAGTGGCATTGTCTCAACGTGGAAATGGATAAGTGGGTGTTTGTTGTAAGCTCTGAGGTCCCCAGAGGAAAGGAGAGCTGTATGAATGCAAATCAGTGTTGCATTATGTGTCATAGCTGCTCTCTGCAGCTCAGAAGTAAGCAAACCCCCAGTGCTCCGTGGGGCTCCTGGGAATCTGATCTTTGCAGTTGGGGTGGGAACATGCAGTTTCTATCAAGCTCCTGCTCTCAAAAATGTAAATATTGTCTGTCGGAGCAACAATTTTGGAAAGCCTTATTACTCTACCTCTAAGTCAAATGGTCCTTTTTGGTAACAATAAAATTAATATAAACAAAAACAAAACAAAAGGTATAACACAAGCAAGCCTGAATATCCGATGTTTCCAGATTCTTGTCTGTGGCTAAGTGGTTATGTGACTTTGGGCTCTTTCAGATTAGTTTCTTCCTTTCCGGCAACAATGCCTCTTTCCCAAGCTTGTGGAGCAAGTGAGACAATGGCTGTGACATCCATCTGGACACGACTGCGTTTCCTTTCCTTTATATCACGCTAAATAACAACATCTCCCGTCTGCATGTGGGGCAGGGGTGTATGGAAATTGAACCTTCTGTTCAATTTTGTGGTGAATCTAAAACTGCTCTAAAAAATGAAATCCAATTTTTTTTTAAAAAAAGAAATACAAATAACTTAAAAGCATAGGATAAAAATCTATATTTTAGAAACTGCTAAATGAACATCAACTATGAATAGCTTTCACGTGGAATCCTACTCAGCAATAAAAAGTAAGGAACTATCAACACAAGATGAATGAATCTCAAAATCATAATGTTGCACGAAACAAACCAGGCCAAAACAAAAAGTGCATAATGTTGGATCCAATTGTTAGAAAGTTCCAGATCAGACAAAACTAAGCTATATTATTACAGAACAGAACAGCAAGTGGCTTAGGTGAGAGGATTGACGTAAAGGACAGGTGAGGAAACTTTGTGGGGTGGTAGAAGTAGTGGTTGCACACGTGTGAAAATCTAGATAAGTTTTAAAATATTGGTCTCATGAAATGGAGTGAGACTGTTTTCCTTCTGTGGTTTTGTGAGTTCTAGACCTTCTCTACACCTCTAAGAAGAAGGTGTGGACTCCATAGCCAGGCCAGGGGGATTAGAATGCCAAGAGGAGCCAGGATGGTAACTGAGACAGGAGCTGGTCACAGGGCCCAGCAGGCCGAAGTGCCACTGCCGTCACTTTCTGATGAAGCGGCATTATGATGGCCTGTTTGTTTGTTCGTCTGGCCCTCTAGTAGGAGAGCTCTTTTAAGACAGTAATTTTTAGTTTTATAACCTTTCATAATAATCCTGATGATAACTGGGAACCGAACAGAAGAAATGTAGGGAGGAAGGAAGTAGGAAGGAAAGGAGGGAGGGAAGGAGGGAGAGAAGAAGGAAGGAAGGAAGGAGGAAAAGGGAGAACAAAAGAAGAGAAAAATAATAGAAGATAAAAAGTAAGAAGAGGAGACGGACACGTTGGAGAGAGAACTTCAGGGCATGGTGCCAAGCCTCCGATCCAGAAGCTTCATCCAGGCCTGACGCGGGTTTGGAATTCACAGGCAAAGCCGAGACCTCTGTGTGATAACCTTGCAGAAATTCTCTCCTGCCTCTGCCCTTTGCCAAAGTTGAATTGAATAGCGTCCCTTCCTTTCCGTACCCCCACCCAGAGCAACGCTCTCAGTCGTGGAGTTATTCTGGGTTGCGCAGGCAGCAGAAATCAATGCCTGCCCAATTGCTATGACCTTGCACTGAAGGGGAGCTTTTTTAGGTGATGTGAGTACAAAGGGAGACTGAAGCCATGGGCAATTCGGCCTGCTAAATATAGAGTGGCACTTTTAAAAATGCAATCTTCGCTGCTCGGAGTGTCTGGAAAGACCTGCCTGTCCCTGGCAAGGGCAAAGGACCAGCTTTCTCTGAGCTGGGTGAGCATTCAAGGGCCTATATGGGACTGAAACAGATCACTAGTAACTCACCCATGGAAAATGACCTCAGCTAATTATGTTCATGTTGCCTCCCGGCATGATTTCCCTGCAAGCGGCCCCATAGTCGTTTTTGTAACTATTTCACAGCAACCCAGAAAGCAGGCTAACCCGGTTTTATAAACAAGTGTTGGGGCTCGGAAAATGACACCCCAAAATATGGAACTAAAGAAGCAGTCTCAAGGTCTCCCTGACCTTCCCCCACTCCCTCTCTCAAACCTCTGTCTCTCCCAAAACACAAGATAAGAATGTTCTCTGAAGTTCCCTTATCTACCTCGAAACCAGATTCCCAAAGAGGAACACAATTGCCTTTGATCCCTTCCCCGAAATTTGATTAACCAGAGAAGGTTAAAATTCATATCACGGAGGAAGAGACTGAAAACTAAACACCACATCTGGAGGCCAGACGAACTTGGAACTTTGTCCCTAACCATTGTTCTCTGGCCAGTTCCCAAAGAGAATTATTTACTTACCATTGTCTGAGCATTGGGTCCATTCCTTCCCCCTAAAAATAACCTACTCCTATACTTCTCCTCTCCCCTTCCGCCATGAAGAAGGATATATAAGCATCTGTACCCAGTAGGGTTATTGGCTAATCATTCCCTGCCATTCCCCCATGCTGTACACATTAAATTAAATTCCTTTGCCTTTTTCTCCTGTAAATCCACCTTTTGTCAGTTCATTTTCAGCAAAATGTCAGAAGGTGAGTGGGGAAGCTCTCTCTCTTTGTCCCTGCATGAAGAAACCAACAGCTGGGAGCCAGCGTCATTGCCCTGCGCATCACTGCCCTATAAAGGCATCTTGGGGAAGAGCATGTTGCTACTTCTCACAGCAAAATGAAATGGTCACATGAAATAAGGACTCTGTCACAGAAGGATAGGGAATGCCAAAGAAAGGGCAGATTGTTCTTAATGGCACTAAATTGCCTAGGAGCCGGTAAAGTGAATTCTTCACTTGCTAAAGCTGCTCTGGGCCATGAAATATCACTCGCCCGACTCCCTTTAGGTAATGGTAGAAACTGGAAACTGACAGGGAGCTATTTCTCTCTAATCTACAGCTTTTACCCCCTAGTGGGTCATGTGACACCTACTCCAAAAGCAGAGGAAAACTGGTTGCTGAGTCAAAGCCAAGGGCATGAGCTTCCTCAGAGGTCTCAACAGGTGAGCTGGGCACAAGGTTAAAAATAGCCTGATCTGGAATTGTACAATATCCAAGCCTCTTTACTGAAGTAGATAAAACTTGCTTATCATCAAAATAAAAACATGTTACATGCTCCTATCCTTGTTATCACTGTACTAAATTACATACAAAGAGGTTTACACAGACATATTTTTGCTTTCTAAGATAACTGAGTCAGATATTAGATAGGAGAGGCAGGATTTTTTGGTGGCGTGAGTTCTGGGGTCTGGGCATTTAGATTCAAATCCATCTCCATCACCAGGTAAGTTACTAAACTTCTATGCCTCTTCTGGAAAAAAAAGGAGGCAATGATAATGCTAGTTCATAGGGTGGTTCTGAAGACTGAGTTAATAATATGCAAAGTGTTCAGTAACATGTCCAGCTCATGGTAAAGGTGGATAAACAGCTGTTTTTTTGCATGCAGAGAGCACGGGGCAATTGAAAGATCTTAGTCGTGTTCCCCACTCCATGGGAACCAAGCTGCTATGTTGTGAGTAGTCCTACTGAGATATCTACACATCAAGAAACTGATATTTCCAGCCAGCAGCCAGTGAGGAACTGAAGGCTACCAAAAGCCACTGCCTGAGCGGGCTTAGAAGTGGCTCCATCCCTAGTCAAGCTTTCAGTGAGACCACAGCCCCAGCCAATAACCCTGTGAGAAACCCTGGAGCACAAGACCCAGCTAAGCTGCACTCAGATTTCCAACCCACAAAAACTGTGAGATAATAAATATTTGTTGTTTTAAGTCACTAAGTTTTAGGATAATTTGCTACACAGAAATAGATAATTAATGCAATTATCAGCTCTCAACTTCTCAGTTCCTCAATTTTCTTATCTGTAAAATGGAGATAATACGTCATAGGGTTTGTTGCAAGAATTAAATGAGTTCTATATATAAAACATATAGTGCCCAGCATATTTTAAAAACTCAATAACTGTTACTATTATTCCATCTTCACAATAATTCTATAAGGTAAATAATGTCATTCTTCTTTTATAGACTAGAAAATTGAGACTTAAATGGAAATTTGTATGCAAAAAAGGGAACCTTATCACTTATCTCAATATAAAAAGTCAATATACAAAAATCAACTTGAAATGGATCATAGATGAAAATGTAAGAGATAAAACAAAAAAACTTCTAGAAAAAACTTAGAAGAAAATCTGTGTGACCTTGTATTAGGCAAAGATTTCTTAGAAAAGATGCCAGAAATACAATTCATAAATGAAAAAAGTTGGTAAGTTAGAGTTTATTAAAATAAAAAACTCTGTTCCTCAAAAGATGCTGTTAAAAAAAATAGAAAGACAAGCCACTTACTGGGAGAAATATTTGCAAAACCTATATTTGAAAAACGACTTGTGTCCAGAATATGTAAAAAACTCTTTCAATTCAATAATAAGAATTTTAAAATGGGCAAAAGGTTTAAACAGACACTTCATCAAAGTAGAAACACATGACAAATAAGTACATGCAACAATGTAGCCACCTTAAACAGACACTTCATCAAAGTAGAAACATGACAAATAAACACATGCAACAATGTAGCCACATCGCAAAAGCATCATACTAAGTGAAGGAAGCTGGGCAGATTTCCTTCACTTGCCATTCGGGAAAGGCAAAGTAACAGGAACGGAAAAACCGATTGGTCAGGGCATCGGCTGCACAGGTATGAGAAAATACTCTGTTTTAATCAAGGTGGTAGATACATGACTGAATATATTTGTCCAAACTCCTCAAACTGTGCACTTAAAAATGGTGAGTTTTATTTTGTGTGGTTTACACTTCAATAAACTGATATAAAATTTAAAAAATGAAGAACTTGAAGCTCAAAGAAATCAAATGAGCAAGTCCAAGTGGATTTCATATGGCAGAAATAGAATTCAAATCTAAATTAAATGAATGTGTGTGTAGACACATTATATATACATTATATATGCTATATACACAGTTTTTATTTTATATATATACATAGTGTGTATGTATATCACTTAGAAAAGTTGCTGGCACATATTAAGCACTGTATACATCTTAGCTAATTATGTTTATTGTCAGTTTGGCTCTAAAGCCCATGTTCTCATGACAGAACCATTCTCTCTCTCCCAAAGGTACGTTCTTCTGTTGCCATGACCCCCCTGGGGGCTGTAGAGACCTGGATGGATCAAAGAGTGATGGAAGGGGAGGGAAGTCACTTAAACATACGATTCATGTGTGAGGTGGGTGTTGTCAGTGAGGAACTCTCTGTTTAATTCCTTATTGAAGAAGTTGAACTTTAATGTTTAGCAGCGATTAGTTGGAAGGGTGATATTTTTGAGCACCTTTTGAAGATAAATGGCCAGAGGAGAATTTGGAAGCTTCGTGTCTCAAAGCTTGCACTAGCCTTGAGGTCAACTCACTCTGAATCTCAGTCTAGAAATGCCAAGCACTTCCTGGTGATTTCTTCTCATCGTTTGGTTGGCTTAGGAGCAAGCATCACAGGTTTTCTCCCTCCCCCTTAGCTATGGACAACTCACATGCCCTGTGTAGACAATTCTATTTAAGCACAGCAAAAGTATTAAAGGTATGTCAATTCGATATACCTTTACTCCGATCTCCAGGTTAAGTCCGGTTAAGAGAAAGCACCATTTTTACCTTATTAAACAGTAAAACTAAATGCTGGTGGGGTGTTATGAAATAAGTACTCTTACACTTGGTGAAAGTATGCATGTGTGCATTTTTGGCTAGCAACTTAGCAATTGTACAAATAACTTTCAAGTATCTCACACTGGTTGATTAAATGGCTCTACTTCTAATAGTCTAACATAAGAAAATGAGATGTAATACAGAAAAAAATAAGCATACAGCTATCCATCAGAGCAGCCAGGTTGGTCTTAAAACAGCAGTCAAATAACATTATCCTCATCTTTATAGATTTTGAGTGGCTTCTCACTGTGAATAGAGCAAAAGCCGAAACTCATTACCACTCACAGGCAATGTCTGCCATTGTGCTCCTGGTTCTCGATCAGAGAGCATTCCAAGGGGCTCTCTGAGAAATAACTGTTAGCACCAAACCACTGCCTAGTGCCCAGTTTGTCCTCCTGCAAGCCAGCCAGATGAAAACAAGAAAACAAATGACATATTTGCTGGTTACAAAGCTGGAAAGGCAAGAGTTCAATAAGGCCACCTGCCCGGAATGGACACGCTTGAAACTCTCACTTGGGGGGCTGGGGGGGGAAGGGCAATATACATAACCTAAACTTTTGTACCCCCATAATAAGCTGAAATAATAAAAAAAAAAAAGATGGCAAAGGGCCTTTGAGGAATTTCTATTCCTTTACCAGGATACACTGTGACTGTTTTGGTTTTTGTCATGGTTGGTGTTTCTCCTACTGTACGCTTACAACACAGAGCCCTCTGTGACCCCAGATGTCTGGGGTGTTCCCATACACCAGCCAATCACTTCTGCAGCAGACACCAGCTGGGTGTCCTCTAATTCAACTCAATTCTGACACCATTGACTTGGAGATCATGTCAGATCCCACAGGTAGACGGCTCAGTCCCACAACACTGCCCCCCACTTCTGATGCCGCAGGGTGTGCTTCTGATCGACTGGCTGTAAATCAGCGTTCCCACAACCCTCTCCTTGAGTTTGATTAATTTGCTAGAGCAGCTAACAGAACGCAGGGAAACATGTTTACCAGTTTATCATAATATAAAGGATATTACATCAGATACAGACAAGGATATACACAGGGTGAGGTATGGAGGAAAGGGCACAGAACTTCCATGCCCTCCAGGGCCACCAACCTCCAGGAACCTCCCCACATTCAGCTATCTGCAAGCCTCTTGAACCCAATCCTTTTGGGCTGTCATGGAGGCTTCACTACATAGACACGATTGATTAAATCATCAGCCATTGGTGATCACCGTAACCTTCCGCCCCTCTTCCCTCCCTGGAGATTGGCTTTGGTCTTTCTGGTGACTGGCCCCCATCCTAAAGCTATGTGGGGGCCCCCAGCCACCAGTCATCTCATTAGCATACAAAAGAAACCCATCACTTCAGAGATTCCAGGGGTTTTAGGAGCTGTATGTCAGGTAACTGGACAAGAACCACATATATATTTCACAATATCATAGTCTGAATGTTGTGTACCCCCAAAATTCATATGTTTTAACCTAATCCCCAAAGTTATAGTATTAAGGGGACTTTGGGAGTGATTAGATCAGGAGGACAGAGCCCTCATTGATGGCATCAGTGCCATTATAAAAGAGATTTGAGGGAGGTTGGTGTCTCATTCCACCTTATGAGAACAGAGCGAGAAGTCACGTGTCTGCACGTGGAAGAAAGTCCTCACCAGAACCTGACAATGTTGGCACCCTGACCTTGGACTTCCAGCCTCCAGAACTGTGAGAAATAAATTTCTGTTGTTTAAAAGCCACCTGGTTTAGCATGTTTTGTAACAGCAGCCCAAACGGACTAACACAGATTCTACATAGTGTTAAAAAATATTCTTTTTGTACTACTGATGAAACACTACTCAAATGTCGGGATTTGAGTTATCCCAAGTTCCCCACGTCTTCGAAATATCTACTGAATTTACCCATCCAGCTGCCCGATGACTCCCCAGTTAGTGCCATTCCTGTGAAATAAACAGCCCTGTCACGTCCTAGAGCACCAAGCTTACTTCTCCTGAGCAGCTTTCCAGATTCCTCCAGTGGGTTTGGTGCTCACCTCTCTGGTCTCGTAATTCCCTGTGGACACCTCCCTACCACACAGCAGCGGGGCCACCTCTCCCGTGCTAGTCCTGTGCTCCCTCAGGGCAGTGGCCACATTGTATCCATCTTCAATTCAGGTTCCTGGTTCTTAGCAGAACCGTCATAAAGTCACGCGTCACTTACTGAAAGCAATATGTTCTGAGGAAAGTGTCATTAGTTGGCTTTGTCGTTGTGTGAACATCATAGAGTGTACTTATACAAACCTAGATGGTAAAACCTACTACAGACCTAGACTACATCGTATAGCCTATTGCTACTGGGCTACAAATCTGTGCAGCATGTTACTGTATTGAATACTGTAGGCAACTGTAACACGATGGGAAGCATTTGGGTATCTAAATATAGAAAAGGCACAGCAAAAATACCATATTATAATCTTACGAGACCACCATTGTACATGAGGTCTGTTGTTGATGGAAAGGCTTTATGAGGCATGTGACTATAGTTGATCAAAAATATTTGTCCTATGAATGCGTGAAGGCAACTCACCTATTAATATCTTATTGTCAGCATATCTAACGCATTTACTAATAAGGGCTTCTGGCTCAAGAGAAGGGGAGATATGAAGTCTGAGACAGGAGATCTGGCCAGCTGGGCACTCACTGGGACCCAGAGCCTAATGGTCCTTGCTAAGTCCTCATGTGGAGGAATCCACCCTTTTATTGGTAGTGGACTTGGCTATTCCTTGGGAGTCTTCCCCCTGGTAACACTTTGGTTAAGCTGCTGTTCATTTTCAGTGTGGCCTTATTCCTGCTCAGCATCTGTCCTGTTAAAAAATAATAAAATAAGTGGCTCTGAGACACTGGAGTAGAGGTACCAGCTTTTCAGCTGCAAGCAGAGAGATGGGGCCTGAAGTGGAAAAATGTGCTCTTTGACAGACACCCGGAGTAATCAACAGCAGCAGTGGGTGGAGACCTGTCGAGCAACCAAACGCATGTGAAAAGCACGCCCTTTTGTTCAAATGATTTGAAGAGTTTTTGCCCAAGCACAGGCTACGAGGAATAAAGTGCATTTGTGCTAAAAATAGTTGCAGAATCAAACCAACGATGGTAAAGGTAATCGTTACCACCCTTCCCACGGTGATCACACATGGGTAATGGAGAGCTTGAGTGATTAGTAGGGGGTGGACTGAGGCACCCTCAGAATCTGAAGAGTGCTTATAAGAACTGTGTGCAGTTATTACAAAAAGTATTATTAAAATGTATCTATATCTAGGAGCTGGTGAATAATATCAGACATTTGGTACATTAAAAAAAAAATCCTAATACCTGTGAAAATTCACAGAACTTTTTCTCTCACCTCCAGTAACATTTCCCTCCCCAAATATGTGGAGGCCATCCCCTGAACAGTGCTCCTGTCATACTGTCATTATGGTAACTTACTTTAAAAACTCTTTATAATAAGCCCATGATGTGTGTGCTAATTAGCTTTCATCTGGGCGTGAAGGATACTTAGTTAGCATGCAAAGTCCCCCATCAACTGACATTCACAAGTTCATTCATTCAAGTGCCAAATAGGTATTGAGTGCATAAAATTGGCTCTATTTTAGGAGACAAAACAGGTTAAAGCACCTGTCCCAGTAAAGCTCACAATCTAATCACAACTGATAATAACCCTAGGTGCTTATTTAGGCATTTCCAATATGGTTACAGAAATCATATCCAGAGGATTTGATAATAGCAAGAAGGGATTTTAGAGATAACTTTTTATTAATAAATAGGTAGAGCTGAAAATATGGGGTGGAATAAAAAGATTCTCCTGCCTCTGCTTTTACATGAAGAACAAGGTCTAAATAAGAGGCAAATCTAGCAGCCTAATGTGCTCAAAGCACCGTTGAAATCTACATTCCTCTTGCTGGCCAGGTGTGGTGGCTCATGCCTGGAATCCCAGCACTTTGGGACGCCAGGGCAGGAGGATTGCTTGAGACCAGGAGCTCAAGACCAGCCTGAGCAATATAGTGAGACCCTGTCTCTACGAAAAAGAGAAAAAATGAGCCAGGTGTGGTGATGCACACCTGTAGTCCCAGCTACTTGGGAGGCTGAGGCAGGAGGATCACTTGAGCTCAGGATTTTGAGGTTGCAGTGAGCTATCATGATGCCACTGCACTCTAGCCTGAGTGACAGAGTGAGACTCTGTCTCAAAAGCAAAACAAAACAAGTCCTGTTGCTCCTGTTGGACAGACCCCCCCACTTCTAAGAGGATTCTGTCGCCTTATCTAAGTACATGGCTGATCCTGCCCTCAGAAGATTGTCACCTCAACCTCAGAGCGAATGATTTAGGCCAGGTGCCTACTGAGGTGCCTGAAAGCAGAAAGCAGCTTTGCTGAGCTTACAAGAAAGGTTGTCCGAGGTCTCTGTGACTGCTTGCTAAGCATGTTTGCACACGTAGCATCATTTGATTAAATATTTGTTTTTATCGTAATCTACTGTCCGAAAACAATGTTATCAGGGATGCGATATTTAAATCCCCCCAATGTCCTCCCATTGCTGGAGGATCACCATATTTGCCCGGGGGACCTGCCAAACTGGATTGGCCAAATGAACTGGATCAGTTCCTGACAGCCCAACACACTCTTCCTCTCCAGACCTCTAGTCTTGAAAGTGGTTGTGCCTGTGACTCAACCCTTCCTCTCTGCTGAACCCCAAGGGGTTAGTTAGATCTGCCAATTATTACCAGTAAGCAGAACGCTCACACTTCAAACGTTTAGGTCAGTTAGGGCTGAACTCAATGGAGTAGATTTCAGGCACTGAGAGCCACTTAATCAGAGCTCGACGTGACTGGGCAGCTGCGTCTTTTGATTTCTCTCAAAATACACACCCGGGATGCCACTCACTCTTGCAGGGTCATTGCGGATCAGTGCCCAATGCCCGGGCACTCACTTCATGAAAAACAGCATTCTTAATTTAACCATTTTCCACAAAACTGCTTAATTTCCCATTAGCAGCCTTCAGAGTATTTTTTTTTCTTGGACATAGAATACCTTACTAAATGTTGCAATAAATCATCATTAATGATGACAGCAAATCAGTACTGAATGTCTCCTGTAGTTAGTTGAGAATGGGGGTGAGAGTGGGCAAAGTACTTTAAAAATAAGTCTGTATCACAGTGGGGTACACAAGTTCCTGTTAAAGAGACAGAGAGCCCTGACATCTACGGGCTATTGAAAATGAAAGGCACACCCTGATGTCATCGTTGAGGGGTGGGAATGTGGTCCTAGAAATGGGAAACTTAATGATCATGATACACATTTATAAATATGGTGAGTACACAGCATTTACAGCTTCTCATAACACAGTATCTATACAACATAAATGCCATTAAAAGTTTATTGGCTGATGTCTGTATCTTCTCTTCTTTAGAATTGTTTTAGAGATTGTCTTCATCTCTTCAAGCTGCTATAACAAAATACCATAGACCAGGTGGCTTATAAATAACAGAAATTCATTTCTCACATTACTAGAGGCTGGGAAGTCCAAGATCAAGGTGCCAGCAGATTCAGTGTCTGGGAGGGCCCTTTCCCTGGTTTACCAATGGCGTCTTCTTGCTGTGTGTTCACATGGTGGAAGGGGTGGGGGAGCTCTCCAGGGTCTCTCTTATCAGGACACTAATCGCAGGGACCTAATCAACCACCAGAGGTTCCACCTCCTACTATCATCACTTTGAGGGTTAGAATTTCAGCATAGAATTTGGTGGGGACAGAAATATTCAGTCTATAGCTGTGATGAATCTACTTAGGTCTAAAGCATGACCCATAACTACCCAGCTACTCGGAGTGAGCAAGGTGTGTGGTGAGTCCTTGCTGGGGAGGAAGGGTGGGCAGTGGAACCAGTGCTTGCGTTGGAGCCGTGCTCGTCACCTCAGCCCTGAGTCAGCGCTGCAAGCCACCTGCTAAAAATGGCGGGTCTTCGTTAACAAAAACACAACAACAACAACAAAAAGGTGAGTCAGAAGGAGTTGGGTAGCGAGGAAGTAGAGAAAAAGTGAGTGTCAGAGTTGGCAGTATCCACCCAACTACCGAGGAAGTAGAGAAAAAGTGAGTGTCAGAGTTGGCAGTATCCACCCAACTACCATCTGGGTATTGGTCAGGGAAACCAGTCTCTGGTATCCCAGAGAAACAGAACTCATGGGGCATACCTAGACAGACAAGGAGATTTGTTATGAGAATTGGCTCATGTGATTGTGGAGACCAAAGAAGTCCTGACACATGCCATCTGCAAGCCGGAGGACCAGGAAAGCTGGTGGTGTAACCCAGGCTGAGGCTAAATACTATTGTTTGTTCTGGCTGGAAAGGAAGGACTCCACAGCCTTACAAGAAAGTGGATCCACAAGATGGAATGACCCTAGACCTTTAATCACTATGTGAGAAGCCACCCACTCAACACACATCAGTAAAAATTAAACTTCTACTGTGTTAAACCTTTGGCTTTGGAGGAGTTTTGGTACAGAAGGTTGTGTTATCTTAACTAATACAGGGCCCTAGCAAACTCATCATCTTCTTAATGACTTTTAAATCCTCTTTCCCACTTCTGATAATTGGGGTGGGAAGGTTGGTGGGCCAGAAGAAAATTAAAGGTACTATTATTTCAAATGGCACTGTTGCAAAATAATGCAAACATTACATGTGTGGGACCACTGGGAGCACCTCTCCCGAGCCCACTGTGTGTTCAGCCAGCACATGGAAAATACAGTTCTCTCTCAAAACTGGTCTATTACATTTGAAAGTGCATTGACATACAAGCCCAAACAAATGTTCATAATAAACAATTTCAGCTGATATAATTTCCTTCACCAATCAAGGGTAATTTCTGAGATCACGTAGGTATAGGATTCATAGATTTTTATTTTGCTGGTAGCATCTGAATGGCTCGCTAAGCAGACAATAGAATTTCTATTCACTACAGTCTGTACCATGAACGTAACAGAAAGTATTTCCTCCAGGGAAATTCAGAAATAGTAGGAGCTAATTAACTATTATATAATCTATGCAATGAATTAGAAATTAATGAAATCAAGCATAATTTTGATGCTTCGAGCAAAAGGTATTTGATAACCAACATGATTCATAATGCTCCATAAAGAAAATCTCCTTAAAAATCAGCTTCCAAGTGCTTGAGCAAAACATAATGGCAATGTTATTGAAAATAATATGTTATTGCTAGAACAAATGTGAAAAATGAAGAGCATCAGAATAGAGTGATTGACCAGCTTGTTTTCCTTTGTCCTCCTTAAACATTTTATAAGAGCAGGGATCTGGTGCGTTGGACCATAAGCTGGCAGGTGGGAAGAGTGTGACCAAGGACGAGTGCTCTGGAGGCAGCAGTCTTGATGTCTGTCACTCACTGGTTAGATGTCCTTGAGAATCTGACTTCTGTCTGTGCCAAACTTCGTTTTCCTTATCTATTAAATGAGAACATAAGAGTGTCTATTTTGAAATATGAGTAAGATAAAATTACAAAGGGAGTTCCACAGCAAATTACCTAGCACAGAGTAAGCAGTCACTAACCTTAGATGTATGTAAATTCAGAAAGAAATTAATACAAACACAAATAACAGACAGTCGTGATGTCCTGGGATCCGTCACAATGAGTCGACACTAGATTAATGTGGGGACTGATGATGATGGTTCTAATGATGAGGACTTTTTAATATTTCAAAGCACTTTTCACACACTTCATTTTGTTCTTCTGTTTTGACAGTATTAACCCCAATTATTACGAATGGAAAAACTAACGCATGGGCAAGTTAAGTAACTTATACAGACCACAAGGCTTGTTAATAGCAGAGGACTAGAATCTAGCTCAACTAATTCCCATTGTATTTATTAAAACTAACAGGAAGCATAACGTTATGAATGTAGTTAGTTACACAGAAATTGTCTTATCATAGAAATTTAATAAAGCACCCGTATTAAACATCCCAGAAATAAGGCAAAACTTACACATGATTTTGGAGTCTGTTCTGGAAATGCAATGTGAGTAAAGTGGCCCAATATCCACAGTTTTTATTGGGGTTTCACTGCCTAGGCAGGAATGATCAGCTCAATCAAGCTGACCCAAAGTCTTAATCTTCTAATAACGTGGTTGATCTTTCTGGTGATCAGCCCCACCAGAAGCAATCTAGGGGCCCCCCAGGACTTGCTTCCATAGCACAAGAACAGTACTGTCAATCGGGAAAGCCCAAGGATTTTGAAGCCGGCATTAATGACTAGAGTACCATGAGGGATTTCTTTGAAAAATCCAAGCCAGCACCTCAAGTTATATGGAAGGAATTCATTACTGATTAAAGCAAAGGAATACTCAATCCCCCATATGCTTCTTAATAACATTGTTTGGCATTTGTCACTCATACAGTTTGTACTGATTTCAGAGGTGAGCCATTGGAGGTGGGCTCTCATTATGAATTCTCTCCCTCTCAGGGCTGGACAGCTGGTCTTCTGGGCCACTGGGCAGCCCTATCAGGTAGCCCTACAGTATAATACACCATCGTGGATGAATTTTACTCTCACTATCATTCTTGCCTGTATTTTCCAAATTTTCAACAATGAACATAAATGATTTTTGTCAATAGAAAAAAATTTTTTTTAAAGAGTAGCAACCCATATGATGGTATATCCATACAAGGACATTTTGTAGAAATTATGAAGAATGAAAATATGTCCAAAATATAGCTTTAGATGAAAACATAAAGGCTATATGATAATTAACTTTAACATATACATCTATCCTTATGCATATAAATATATATAACCATATATATGTATATACATACACACATACATAACTGAAATGTATTCTTACATATACATATATACACACAAATATATATCCATACCTTTATATAGTATACATATATCAGTATGCATGTATATATGTGTTAACATACATATGTATGTACATATACATGTGTATATAACCTAATATGTGTATGCATAAATATATGTATAATATGTAAGAATAGATATATATTTTTTCAAGTTAATAATGATTATTTCTGGTAAGTGATATTGGCAGAGTCAAAAGGCATGGAGAAAGACTTGTTTTTTTCCCCAGTGGATACCCTTCTATAGGTTTGGTTTTTAATATACAGGTACATGCAAATATGCCTTATCATCAAGTTTTCTGTTGGCCAGTGACAAAGGAGGCAAAATTATCAAGTGAACAAAATTTACCTGGCTTTGTTTGAGGTCCCAAAGAGGCTTATTAAAGTCATATTTTGTAATAAAAGGCAAGATAGAAAAAAGCAGAACACAAGGAAGAAAAGACAGACGGGAGAAGTAACAGAGGGAGGGAAGGAAGGGAGGAAGCGGTGGATGTAGCATGACTGAGTGTGTGTGACAAATTTTGTAAAACTTGGCACTTACAACTATCACCAGCTCCCCTGCATAGACACAGCCAATCCAGTCCTCGGTCCTTGTCATTATGCAAATATCCATAAGATAATTTTTGCAATAACTATTCTTGTAGTCAGGAGGTTATCACCATAAACTGTGTAGTCAGGAAAAACCAAGAAGTCATTAATAATTTTCTAATACATTTCCCTTTTTCTTCTCTGCCTCTTCTGAAACCTTTAAATTTGTTAGCCTAGTAACATGGATTTCATGACAACACAATGGAGAAATCTGAAATCGCAGGATGAATGGTTTTATATTGCCTTCTTGGCAGACAATTTTGTCTTGATTAAAAGCTAGTGACTCAGGGTTCATTTTAAAGTTATAAGATCACTTATAGAACTTTGGAACAAATGAATGTTCTTAAAGAAGAGCAGGGAGTGAGGAGGGACGGAACTCAGAGAGAGGGGCTGCTAGGAGGCATTGTCACGTCCAGCAACAGCAGGTAGAGTCACTGGTGACTGATGGGAGGTTGCAAGGACAGCTCTGGAGTGTTCACCTGGGCTGAAGACAGACCTAGGACCAGAGGGGTCGGGGAGTCCATGGGACTCCAGGTGTGTGCACATCACAGAAGCCCCAGCCCAGGTATCCCGTGGCAGGGATGGCTGAGTCCTCACTGCCTGACCTCAGCTAGCTGGTGGCCCTGGAAGTACCTCCACAGCTCTTTCAGGGGCAAGACCCCAACCTCTTCACAGACATCCAACTTCTTCATTCTTCTGACCTTAGAGCCTACCTTAAAACAAAGCAAGAAACAAACGGGGAGGTGAAGTTGGCTAATGATTTGCTGCAGAGTTTCTCCTTTTCCCCCAAATACACAGGAAGTTGATTATCCAAGGCCAGAAGTGCAGACTATTGTGCACCTGACTGGCACAGTCTTCCTTAGACGTTAAACTAAAAGTGCTTCATCACGTAACGCCATGTGTCAATGCTGAGCCCTCCTCTGCCCGGCAGCCTTGCTGACACAGGGGAGTGGTGAGTTGTGTAGAGAAGTGACTCATTCACATGTGACTTAGTCTAAACCCTAAGCGTATCATTTCTTAATGTTCCACTGAGAACTGTTCCGGTGAAGGACCCACGTCCCCTGAGAGCAGCGGCATCGGCCAGCCTTATGATGTTCTGCTGGGAGCACCGTGCCATGGTGTCAGGAACGCAAGGTTTTTATTGTGTGTCCCTTGCTTATGTTCCGCATGACTGAAATAGCTCTCTGGAAGCTGCAGCAGTGCTGGCTCCTTGCATGGGACATGGGGATGTGACCACTGCCAATCGGGCGGAGGGCCAGTTTGGATGCATGGAAGGTAGAGATGAGGGCAGAGTGAAGGATGCCCAGGAACCAGCACCTCCTCCTGGAACCAGGCAACTCTGAGCCACTCCCAGCAGCAGCCCCGAGGTCCAGCTACAAGGAATGGACTCTCCATTCCAGTTTATAAAAGCACACAGCCATGGCAACAAGAGGCCAGAGTAGCTGTCAGACCACCGCCAACCCTTGATTAAAGTCTTTTGTCAAGATGACTGCCTTAGTTTTCCATTCTGGGCCTAGTGTGCTTTCATAGCCGGCTGGCATGTCAGAAGAAATCATAATAACTCATGGGGTGAGAAAAAAAGTGTCATCACCTAAAAAACAAAAGAATCACAGGCCTGAGAAGCTTCCCTCTACCTAGACAGAGCATTGCTGGCACATGGTTTTGTTAGGAAAACATCCCAGAGCTGGAAGCCCCAAAGCAGGGGACTCGGGGAATGAGAATCAGCACTCTCAGCTGCAGGCCCTGCCGGGCTTGGGTGTGAACGGGCAAGTAAACCCCACTGACAACGTGCCAGTTGCTCACGCAAGCTGGGTGCAATTTGCTTGTCTTAACACATCACAAGATACCCAGGGCGTTTTGCCTTCGGGTGGAGGATATGTTCACATTTCACAAGACTCAAGAATGACTCAGAGAATAATAGGGAGGATAACCCAGGAATAGGAATAATCCAGGGAAGGAACAAAACCAGGACGTCAACTGGCTGTTGAGGGGTGTAGCTCTGTGCTAGGAGTTGCCTCCTGTGGCCTGGGAGTCCAGGGATGCTCCAGGATGTCATGTCACTTGTTGGAATCAAACCCTTCCTGAATGGGGATGGCTGATGGCTGACTCCACTACATAATAACCTGAAAAAGCATCAAGAACTAACACGAATGTAGTCTTGTCTCCATGGAGCACTCGCTCTAAGGAATTTGGAAGCAGATTTTTCTTTTGAGAAAGAGAGACATTTCTTGTGCCTTGCAGTAGGGATGTTCATCTCATCTTCACATTTTCGGTGCACAGAGAAGCATAGGAATAGTGGTGACTGGACTGGTTAATAAAAGGAAGTCTAATTTCCACCAGTCTAAGTTTCTCACCTTCTGTAGAGACAAAGAGAAATATTCCCCTTCTCCCTGGCTCTGCCGGCTTCAGCCTGGGTCCAGTCATTGATGGCCGGTCTACTCCAGGGCTGGGCCCACTCCCCAGTTTCTGGAATGACTTTATCTCATAGCGAAATTCTTGCAATCTCAGGAATTCTGGGTGTATTTGGCTGGGGCTGGGAAGGCAACTACTGCCAATTGAATCCCAATCCTGAGTGCCTACTTGTTTCCCTACCAGTCAGCCTCCAAGAAACAAAACTGTGTTGGAATCCTTTGCACACTTTGGATACCTTTCTTTCATCTGATTTCTGAAACCAATCAAGCCCCAGTTAACACACCACAAAATTAGAGGAGGAGATTTACTGTAACCAATCACTACCCAAGCCTCAGAGTTGAGACTCCCTTACCCTGCATCCCAACAATGGATTTAAGGGTGGAGACCTTTTGAATACTAAGGGTTTTTTGCTAAATGCCTTTCGCTGTAGGAATTCTATCCACGATCTTGTCCACCGCACTGGAAGCCCAGCCACTTCTTAAATGGCGGAGGTTTGGACACCAATTGCTAGTGGTGATGGTGGGGGTGGGCATGAGGGGTATGGACAGAACTCCTCATTTCAGACACTAAGGTGGTGGAAAGGGGCCACATAATGTCCCTGGAAGAAATGCTGGTGCTTTTCAATTCCTTCAGCAAATACTCATTGATCACACACCAGAACTGGGAATACAGCTGAGAATAAGACAAAGCCCCTGTTTTGTGGGGCTTCATGCTGTAGAGAAGACAGATCATAAGCAAGTGAACAACTGGATGTTTTTTAAATAGCGAAAGTGCTATAGAGGAAACAAGCAGGGGGGTGTGGTGGGAGAGGAGGACTTCAGATGAGGCAGGACCAGAGCATGTAGCTGAGCTCAGGGTGAGTGAGCCGAGCTCAACAGAAAGGCTACGACTTTGCCAGCCACACAGACCTGGGCAAGGGGAGGAAGGAGGGCACTACCATTTTTTGGTTTTGTTTTTGTTTTCCATTGGATTTAAGACACCACTATTGTACCTCTAAAAAAAAGAAAAAGGAAAAAACCCACTGTATTTATCATTCTAAATTGTCAGAGATGTAACAGAAGGAATGATCTGGGGAAAGAAAAGCAAAAATATTTTCTGTCTCTTTGAAACATCCCCTACTCTTTGTTGGGAACTGAAACCTACAACCCTGCCTCAGACCAGGGGTCCGAAGGGGCAGAATAATGTCTTTCATTCTTTGTGCTACAGGAGATGGCTCAGCCTGCCCCAGGACTGATGGGGCAGGCAGAGATCCTAGAGGTCCAGGTGGGACTTCCAGGCAGGCAAAGGTCACAGAGGCCTGGGCGGAGGTCATGAGATTGTCTTTCCCGGAGATGGGATGGACTACAATTGAACAGCAACTGAAGCTAAATGGCACCTGCCCGTCCTTTAAAAGCTCTGCATTTCTGCTTATTATGAGGACGATGGCATTAGAGACAGGACTCGCCATCCTTCTCACTTGCTGGAAAATTAATAAACTTCTCTTTACTTCTCCTCAAACCACTTGTTCTCATTCTTCTGACATGGCCTTGAGCACAAGTGTCAATCTTTCGGTAACAGGGATTGCAAAATACATTTTGATTCCACGACATTAAGATATTTTAAAATACATGCTTTGCCATCAATGTGACATATTAGTTGAAAAGCCCAGAAGTTTAAAAAAAAAAAAAAAAAAAAGAAAGAAAAGAAAAGAAAAAGAAAAGGCGTGGCTTATCTGAGCAACCGAAAAGAATCTGATATGTTTATAGCTAGTGAAGGAAGGAGAAAAAGGCATGAGGTTTCAGGAGGTAAAAGAATAAATCTTGGGTTTTTGGCTTAAGTAAAAAGGGGTGATGATGCCATCTACTGAGATAGGAGCGATGCTGGGGTTGCCAAGATGCCAATTTTGGACATATTTTATATATTTTGGGTAGCAATTAAGAGAAGAGGGGTTAAAAGGAGCTTTAAGATTCATTGCAAACTCAAGGCTTATGAAAAAGACTTTTGTTCCATATCCATTCAGGAAACCAAAAATCCCTGAAATTGGTAGCTGAAGAAATAGAATAGGTCAGCATTACTGTTTTATACAATATTTTATGTCATATGCATACCATGTCACCATACCCAGTAAACTGTCAAGGTGCCAAAAAAAAAAAAATGCTTCTACATCATTTTCAACCTGATAGGGAGTAGACGGCATTGGCATGCCATCTAGAAAGCCAAGATTTTTCAAGATTTACAGCCTAATTTCACAAACTATTTAGAGTGGTAAATTTTTCATGGAGGCCGTCAGCCAGAACAATGATTGTGTCTACATGGCATGTTTTCACCAAATGCCACTGCAGCTGTGATGTCCTTTTCACGCTGTGACTTTCCCCAAAAGGCAGTTAGGGGTTGGAACTATTACCCGCAATAGTAGAGATCAGACAACTGATGTCTGGCTCCGAGTGACCTGCAGGGAGTGGCAGAACTGGAAATAGAACCGGATCTCTACAATTGCAGCCCTGGTTCTCTGCCCCAGATGCCAAAGCCCTCGGTTCTTTGATTTCCCTGTTGTCTTCATCCCTCCCTCAGGATCTTATTTGTGTTTCTTAGTGAAATTAAAGATAAGCCCACCCCAATGCCATACTTTCTTAAACAGATTTTTCTAATATCCTGTTCTCCCACAACCAAGAATGCTAAAATACAGCCATGCTCAAGGTCATCGGTAACCCACGGTAATGAAGACTTTGCTGCTATGTTTTGGGAATAGATCGGTGTCGCTATTTGAGTGATGTTTGGACAAAGGTTGACTGAGCCTGTTCTCCTCCCCCAAGTATACTCAGGACCTGAATATATTGTTTTCACCTCAAGCAAGTGTTTGAATGTTTATTATCTGGGAACAACTGAGAAAAAGTACTTTTTCATGAGTTTAATGTTCACTGAAGTCAATAGTTCAAAAGCCTGGCTAATTAGCAGACATCTTTGCGGGGAGGCTTTTAAATAACATAGGTCACTGTATTTTCACTCTATTGAAATCTCCGTATTTGTGAAATTAGAGTCTTCAAGGGTAGGCGGTGAAAGAGGAGAAATTTAGTTATTTTCTAAGCACCCTATTGATTCTGATGATGCGTATTTGGGGAAGTCTAGCTCTGAAGAGCCCTCCTGAAATGACAACAGCTATTGTCTGGAAGAAATACCCTCACCCCCCTTCCCCATTTATCATCCCCCCTCCATCAAAATCTCCCATCTTTCTCATATACTATAACCACTTTCCCTTTACTGGTTCCTTCTCAAGCATTTAACATGATCAATATCTTCCATCTTGAAAAAGAATCAGGGCTCAGCCCTTGATTTACCCATAGGAAGCCTGGTTCCCGCCCACCCCCCACTGCCTGCAGCCCCCTGCTTCCTGGGTAGGGGGGACTGCCCCTCTGAGGGCCTCAAAGTCCCAGTCACGGCCCGTGGAAGCACACATCTGAGATCACATTGTTAACAGAAAAAAAACAAAACTGTAAAATAATTTAAAGAGGTTTATTGGGAACCAATATTTGTGACTGTGGCCAGAGGAGCCACGCCCTAGAAGTCTTAAGAAAGTGGTCCCAGGGTGGTCAGGTTACAGTTTGGTTTTATACATTTCAGGGGGACAGCAATTGCAGGTAAAACTGTAGATCAATACATGGAAGGCATACATTGGTTTGGCCCAAAAGTGGGACATCTTAATGTGTGTGTGTGTGGTGGGTGCTTACAGGTTATAGGTGGGCTCAAAGATTCTTTGATCTGTACTTCGTTGAAGAAATTAAGTTTGTCTAAAGGCTTGGAAGGCTTAAGTTAAGCAAGTCTGTTAATCAGAGAAAAGCCACAATGTAACTCAAGTAATCTGTTAAGCAAATGGATGATCTGGAGGTGATTCAGCCTTTGTTCTGGGTGGCCTTAGGTTCTGTTAATGATTTAGTGTCTTATTGTCACCAAGAGTCTTATGATCTCTGTTTGAACATTAATGTTGCTCAGTTGTTGTATCTAAACTCCAAAAGAGGCCAGGCGTGGTGACTCACGCCTATAATCCTAGCACTCTGGGAGGCCGAGGCGGAGGATCGCTTGAGGTTAGGAGTTTGAGACCAGCCTGAGCAAGAGCCAGACCCCATCTCTACTAAAAATAGAAAGAAATTATATGGACAGCTAAAAATATATATAGAAAAAATTAGCCAGGCATGGTGATGCATGCCTGTAGTCCCAGCTACTCGGGAGGCTGAGGCAGGAGGATCGCTTGAGCCCAGGAGTTTGAGGTTGCTGGGAGCTAGGCTGATGCCACAGCACTCTAGCCCAGGCAACAGGGTGAGACTCTGTCTCAAAAAAAATAATAAATAAATAAATAAACAAACTCTAAAAGAGAAGGAGCATAACGAGACATGACCTCTCTTCCCTTGATGGCCAGGAACTCAGTTTTAAGGTTGTTTGGGGGGTTTCCTTGGCCAAGAGAAGGTGGGGTGGGAGGGTAGGATTTCATTTTAGCCCACAGTATATTCCCTGAGTTCTCAGCAGCACTCATGACTCTCACCCTCTTCTTTTTGGGAACACTATTTGCCTGGCTTGCATGACACCACACCTTCCTAATTGTTTTTTCTCTTGAGACAGGGTCTCACTCTGCTGCCCGGGCTAGAGTGAGTGCCGTGGCGTCAGCCTAGCTCACAGCAACCTCAAACTCCTGGGCTCAAGCGATCCTACTGCCTCAGCCTCCCGAGTAGCTGGGACTACAGGCATGTACCACCATGCCTGGCTAATTTTTTCTATATATATTTTTAGCTGTCTGTATAATTTCTTTCTATTTCTAGTAGAGACGGGGTCTTGCTCTTGCTCAAGCTGGTCTCGAACTCCTGAGCTCAAACGATCCACCCGCCTCAGCCTCCCAGAGTGCTAGGATTACAGGCGTGAGCCACCCCACCCAGCCCACACCTTTCTAATTGTTGTTCTTTTTCTGGACACTGCTTCTCAGAGAATTAGCATTCCTCCTTTTCTAGCTGATCTTTAGAATCATGTTTCTTCCTTTCTTTCGTGTTTTTTAACCCTTTAGGGGAAGATTTTCAAGCATACATAGAAGTAAAGAGAATAGTATAATGAACCAGCTGTACACATAACTGCACCTTAGCAATTGCCAATACAGTACACAACCATGTTACTTTTTCTATACCTCATTCATTGATTTCCTCCCCACTCCCTGGATTTTTTTTGAAGCAAATACCAGACATTATATCATTTAATCTGCAAATATTTCATCATATATGTATGAGAATATATATATGTGTGTCACTATATATATAGTGAGAATTTCTTTTAAAGAAAACATAACTACAATATCATGATCTCACCAAATATAATTGCTGTAATTCCTTAATATTCCTTAAGCAATCTCCTGTTTTCACAACTTCCTTTCTTGTATTTTTTTAAAAATTAATTAATTTCAGTTGAAATCTAAGTGAGATACAGAGATGGAGATTCATTGATATATCCCTTCAGTCTCTTAATTTATAGGGTCTCTTGCTATATTCTCTGCCTCCTCTTGCACTTTATCTTGACTCGGTTGAAAAATATGGGTCATTTGTCTTACAAAAAGTTTCACAAGGTCTGCAATTTGGTGATTGCATCCTTGAGGTATCATTTACCAAGCTTCTCTGTTCCTTGTATTTCCTAGAAATTTTTAGTTATATCTAACAGCTTGGTCAGATTCAGGTGGATTTTTTAAAAAGATTTCTTCGTAGGCGATTATGCGACATTCCATCAGAGAGTACACATCTGGTTTTCTCTCCTTTCACGATGCTAAAAGCCACTGCTGATAATAATATACTCGTATCATTTTATTCTTTTCTGGAATTATTCATCATATATCTGGTTATCCTGAGCTATGTGTATAGAAAAAAAATAAGATAGCATGGATTCTTTCCCTTTATACTGGATTTCAAAATAGTAAAATAGTTCCCTAGTATTCTCTAAAAATTAAAAATTTTAAAAATTGTTATTAATTTTATGAGCTCAAGGATTACACATAGCTGATATGTTTCAATCCCTTGCAGTTATTCCAATTAATGATCAAATTATCCTGACTTTGGCTTGTGGTAGCAAATTCATGTTGATTTCTGGGTCATTTTGACAGAACTCCAGTAGTCTTTGATAGTTTCCTTATTTCTGAAATGACAAAATGTTCCAGGATCATAATTTCCTGCCCCATGCTTGCAATCAGCCAGTTCTCCAAAGAGCTCTGGAACCATTCAGTGGGAAATGAATTTAGATGCAACATTCTGGGGGCTAAGGATGCTCGTTAACCTCATCAATCATATGTTTATCCCTTCTTTCAGCATTGCCAGAAAAATGACACCCTTATGAATTGCTCATTTGATTATCTCACAATTCACATATGAGCATTTCAGAAAAACAGTACCATCAGCATTATGATATCTGAAAACACTTTAATATTTTCTTAGTTGGGGGGTACAATTTTTCATACAGAATATTCTACTAGGTAAGAACAACAAAATTGTTATGTTTTAAATTTGCTTGGAGTGGTTCTTCTTTACGAGGTTATTTCACCAAGTGAATATACAGTTATAATGTCTGAGTATTAGGGATTACTTTTCTTAAATTGAATTTTGTTTGGCACCTATTAAAACTGGGTTTCTTAAAAGAAGATCCTCGGCCTCCTGGATCAGAAACATTACAGGGGCTTATTTAAAAATCTAGCTTCCTGGACTTACTGAACGAGAATCGCTGAGGAGATGGCCTGAGAATCTGAATTTTCAGCAGTCATTTTAGGTCAGAACTTCCCAAGAAGCATGCCACAAATAAATTGAACAGGATGCAGATGCCTTTGGCTGTCTAGTGGCTGGTGACAAAGAAATCCACAGGCCCTGGGCTGACCGTCCTCCTGCATGAATGGTCTCATTCATTTGTCTCAGGTTGCTGTATCAACAGGATTATTTCTGTAAATGCCACAAGGTGAGAAAGATTGGGAAGCACTGTCCCAGGTGACATTTCCACTGCCTTACATATGGGTGTCCCTTGGGTTCTTCTGTCTGGGGCAGCTTCTTTACTCCACTCCTCTACAACTGTGTCCAAAACAATTCCATTCACTCCACACCTCCAACTCCGACAGCCACAGATTTGCTAGATCTTGTGCCCGAGATCTGCAACCACACACCTAATTCTCTTTTGGCCGTCAACTTTTGAATGTGTCCCAAAGGCCTCTTAATATATGCAAGAAGCCCAGGATGACAAATCTCCATGTGTCCTAAATCAACTCATCTGGACTGTATCCTGCCTTTCTGTAGTCGAATAAATCATTTTAATTGTAACAGTTGGGATGAAACCTATCTCCCCCACTACATTGTAGAGTTATTAATAGCGAGTAAGCTCATAAAGCACCTAGAAAAAAAATCCAGGCTCATAGTAGGTGCTCAACAATATTAGTGTCCTCCCCTGAGGTTTACCTTATGAAGCAGGCATTAACCACCCACCAGGGACAAGAGAACGAAGATTCAAACAGGCAAAAGAATGTTCCCAACGGCATTTGGGTATAGCACCTACCTCATGGGGCTCATGTGAGGAGTCAGTTAGATAACTTATAAAGATTATCTAAATTGGGCCTGGTGCATAGTAAGAATCCCCTTAAACGTAAGCTCCATAAAGGCAAGAATTTTATCTCTTCTGTTCTTTACTGTGTCCCAAGCATCTAGAACTATGTCTGCTGCTCAATGCATATTAGTTAGTAAAGTAAATATGGCTGCCACACTCCATTTTCAGCATGTCATTCATTGTGAGCCTAACACAAAAAAAGTTTCTGCCCCCCACATAGCTTGCCTGTGTTGGGGTGAATATACACATATATATTCAGATCACTTTTGTCAGACACGAGAAACAAGGCAGGATTAGAGACGGCTCCTGTTCAGTGGCCTGACAAATCATTTAGTAGCAAAATATAAAAATCCATCTGGGCAAGAAAGAAAGACAGAGTGTGAGATGTAGCCAATCCCTGTGGGAAAGGGGCTAAGAGAAAACACTGGTGTTGAAAAGCATCACTCAAGGGAGCAGCTTGGAGACAACAACAGAAGAATCTAGAAATGAGTACCATGTTGGTACATAGCAGGTGGCATGGTAGGAAGGAGGAGGGCGGAAGAGAAAATCAGAGACAGCAGGGACGGAGCTGTGACTGGCACTAGCACAGACACCGAGGTGAGAGCTGGCACAGAAACAGGACGGGGCTCCTAGAACACCAGCTGATGGCAGTCAGGACAAATGGGCACAGAGCTGGTGCCAACAAGGGCAGCAAATAAAGGAGAAAGCAAATGGAACCTGAAGTGGCAGTGAGCTTAATGTCAGACAGATGAACATGGCGCCTAAGACCCATTCATCAATTCCTACATACACTCTTCAGTTGTGACATACAGTGTCCTTACGTGGCATGTTCTTTGTCCCTCCAACTGCATGCCTGAATTTCCTGGAAATCTTGCAGGAATAAACAAAAGAAGAAATTATAGATTATGTTTCTTCTGAAATGGCAAAAAAATAGTATTGCTGTCAGAAAGTAAGACTTGCCTTACGAGAGAGGCTGTTAAATTTTTATATTTGTATTTATTTATTTAGACAGGAAACTGAGGTATCTAGATTTAAAAACAGACCGCTGTTTAGAGAACACCTTAAGAGCATGGGGTCTTCAAGTCCCAATTCCCCAGGAGGGGACAGGACGAGGGGCAGAGGTCACTGCACATGCAGGGGAAGCACACAGGCGTCCCGAAAAACCTTTCCTAACGTCGGGGCTCGGAACGCAATGCCCCACAATGAAGGCGTCAGAAGCAGCCTCGGAAGCAAAAGGTTTTCTCTGATCTTCTCCCACCCTTCTGTCTCTCAGAACCATTCTCCCCGAGGCTATCCATAGAAACCAGAACACCTTGTCCCCAAAGCCAGCCAGAAAACCTCAACATATTATTCTAACTTGCCCTCCACCTTTCTGTATAAAACTGGCCATGGAAATGATCTATCTGACCTGCCTTGTTTGATTGCAGGTCATAAGACCCCCCAACCCCCCATTCCAGGCTGGGCGCGGTGGCTCATGCCTGTAATCCTAGCACTCTGGGAGGCCCAGGCAGGTGGATCGCTAGAGATCAGGAGTTTGAGACCAGCCTGAGCAAGAGTGAGACGCACCCCCCCCCCCCCGGTCTCTATAAAAAATAGAAAGAAATTAGCCAGACAACTAAAAATATATAGAAAAAAATTAGCCAGGCATGGTGGCACATGCCTGTAGTCCCAGCTACTCAGGAGGCTGAGGCAGGAGGATCGCTTGAGCCCAGGAGTTTGAGGTTGCTGTGAGCTAGGCTGATGCCACGGCACTCTAGCCCAGGCAACAGAGTGAGACTCTGTCTCAAAAAAAAAAAGAAAGAAAGAAAGAAAAGAAAATGATCCCCATTCCAGAGAAAGTCCAGCCACATGCTCAGGAGGAAGGAATGGTGCACAGAGGGGCCAAGAAGGATCTAGACAGACAGGCTTTGCAGGTTTCCCTGCTCACTGTGTTAGTATTAAATCACACTCTTTTTATGGAATCATTTTTCCACAGGGCTGTCCTTACTTCATTGAATCTAAGCATCCAAATACAAAACTCCCCTGTATCTTTGGATCTTCACTCTGAAGTCTCACATGTCTTGTAAAACTATGATCAAATAAATGTGCATGCCGTTTCTGTTTCTCTTATTGATTTGCCTCTTGTCAGTGGTTTTCAGCAAAACTTCAGAGGGTGAAGGGGAAGGTTTCCCTTGGCCCTGACACTACCCGCCCCAACCCTCAGGGCACTCCTTCCTTTGAGTTCATTCTTATTTCCCTGACTGCTTGCAGGACACCAGCTAGCAATGGAATTTCATGACCCTGTGTTGCTAATTGGTATGTGTTTATACTCCAAATAAAACATGGGCAATTTCCTTGAAGACCTGTGCCATATTTCACTTCCACAGCAGCAGGTATCATTTTGTCTTTTAGAAAAATGTCTAAAATTGGCTTTGATAGTAGCAGGTAACAATCGTGAAATGTGTTTGCTAAGCACCATTTAGCAAACTCATTTCTTTGCGTTCATCATCCCATTCTGCCTATAGAAACACCCTCTTGCAACATGTG
This sequence comes from Lemur catta, assembly GCF_020740605.2. NCBI lineage: Eukaryota > Metazoa > Chordata > Mammalia > Primates > Lemuridae > Lemur > Lemur catta. Next base: position 7,985,535 of record NC_059152.1, on the reverse strand, counting down.
AGCTCTAATACCTGTACATAACCTGTAGATTTACCAGTTTCCAGGAGAACTAAGCTCCTTTTAGAAGCCATTTGGTTCTATCTTTGTCGATACTAGGGGACTAGTTCCTAACATCAACCCCTACACAGCCTCTGCCTCCTGACCGGGGGCTCCATGGGTCATCTGGGAGGTTTGAGGATTTGGAGACATGTGCAAAGGAACTGGGAGGAACAGCCCAAAACTTAAGTGTGCAAATGATGTAAAATTACTTTGCATTTTTTACACACACAGAGATTCCACTCATTTTCCCCTAAAGGTAATAATTCACTACTATGTTTAGTTATTTACAGTTGTATCAAATTTTTAGTCATTGTTTAGAATAAAAAAGAAATAAATACAGGCTTTCAGATGAATTTAGTAGCTTAAAATGGATTTTTTTTTCATTTTACATAAAAATACTATATCTCTTAGTGCCCTCTTCATTTTTTTTCTATCCCATCATTGCATCTTTTCCTTTCTCCTTGGCTCGCAGGTACAGTGGTCAGGAAAATCACACTCACATCCAGCTCTTCTCAGTAAGTTTGACTGGATCGGAGTGGCATTTTGTGACTATGACCTCTCACGTGTTATGTATGAAGGGAAATAAATACATATATCTCTTGGGTGAAAAGCTGTTTTACAATCACTTGACCAGATATTCTCCACAACACTCATAAAACACCTCTCTTCTTTTTGCCTTAGGTATAGCCATGAAAACCTGAGATTTGTAGACTTAAGTTTCACATAAGATCAGTGGTGAGAAAAAAAAAAAAAATGGCAGTGTTGACAACCCAAAATAAGTGACTGAGGCAAAGATCTCAATCAATGGAGGTTTATTCAGCCCAAGTTTGAGGACATGTCCGGAAAAAAACATCTGTGACAGTGTTTTCTGAAGGGGGATTTGGGAACTCAGTATTTAAGGGGGACAGGGCATACAGAAAGAAAAGGGAGACGGGGTAGGTAGCGAGGCAAATGGTCACATTCTTGTGAGGCCCAGGAAATCTACATTTTACATGAGATAAGGTGAATGTTTGAAGAGAAAAAGAGTAAAGGAAGAATCAATTATGCAGATGTCCCTGGGGAGATGGAGGAATGATTGGTCTGGTCTTGTCTCTGTTCTGCACCTGGGAAGATAAGCTTGGAATCAACATTATCAGTGTGGAACTGAACAGACTTTATTATAGGAGTTAGCCTTAGCCTGTAGACCTAAAGCTATGATTGGCATGTCCTTGTTTATGGGACATGCCAGCACAGAATTTCCTTCTGAATGACCTGCGGAGGTTGTGCTCTGAAGATGCCTTTCTGTGGGTATCTGGATAATGCAAAATGTTAGTAACAGCTATTCATTTGGACGGGGTGTTGCATGGCAGCCTCCAGGCTTGGGTAGCCCTGAGATTTTCATTTTCCTTTACAGAGTCTACAGTCTTTGACTCTTTTCTATAAATCCTTCAACAGTGATCTGAAAAGTGTTCTGGATGGTACAGCTAGGTTTCGACACTGACCAACTGGGCTTGTTGTCTTTCCCTAGCCAGTGCCCCTTCTCAGAGGGAGTACCAACAACAACAACGTGTGGTATCAACATCTGGCTCTGCCCATGGGCTCTTCTTCTCTTGCCCCAAGACAGGTGTGGCGGGGGCAGCCTGCTCCCTTTCTCAGCTACCCAAATTCTGAAGGAACAGTATGGGGAGAAATGATAGACCATGATAAAAAAAAAAGCAGTCTATTATTTTACTTTGTAATAGAGTTCTGCCAACTACAGCAAGTGCCATAAATTACAGTCATCTTTAAAATCTAGCTTGGTTACTGCTGAATGGGTGGGAATAGGCTTAGTTTCAGTTTTTAAGGTCACACTGTCCTAAACTGCTACGTATCACACACCATGTACTAAGTTGGTAACAACTGCTTAGAGGAAGGATTTTATCATGCAAATGAGCATATAAAAAAGGGTGCTTCCACCAAATGAATGAAGCAAGTTAAACCAATGATGTTTATGCAGAGCAAGAACAAAGTAAGGCAGGAGTTTTGGGTAAAATATACAAATGTCTTTGAGCACCTATGGATTCGCTGGAAGGTCTACATATCTGGTGGCTAATAAACTCTGGGTTTCTAGCCACTGCTTAGAAGTGGAAATTAAATGCTGATAGATATGAGTGAAAATATTTATATTTGTGTTTATATGGGTCATTTATATAATGGAAGCGAGGATGAAAATGCTCTCAAAACTCAGCTGATTTCTTCACCCCCAAATAAATAATCTAGATATTTTTTCTTTATACAAGATTTTTGCAGTAGTGTCTTCTTCCCATGTAAATGACAGCAAGTTACCTCAAGGTGGAAAACGAGACGCTTAGCCTCAGGGAATTTTTCAGGCAAAAGGAATTACCACTTAAAACTCAAATCTCTTAAAACAAATTTTAACCATTTTGTATGGAAATACATATTCGTTTATTCTGTCTCTCTAAACACAGTTTAATGTTGTTATGAAAATTGTGTTATTGAAATAACATCAAAAGTGATGTTGTGCTGTCCTTGGGGACCACTTGCCCCTTCCTGACTCCTTAGTCTGGGTCTGCCCTGGGGGTCTGTTTGCAGGAAAGAGTAGTTGACAGTATGGTCTGCTCTTTCCTGTACTTGGTAGCTTTTAGCATATGACAAGGGTGTCACAATGCACTTGGACCCAGAAACCACACACAGGTGTCCCAGCAAATTTTTACTCTTGTGGAAAAATCCATTTTTGCCACAAGTAAGGATTCACACTTTTACAATCATTTGGACCTGAGTATGACTGCCATTGGCTCACAATGGCTAAAAGTTGCTATGAGTAAGATAGGTTGTCATGTCTCTAGAGGATGTGATCATTTTTCCTTCTCAGTATAAAAAAAGAGTGGTCAGCCTCCTCTGCCCAGATTCTGAGTGCCACAGGTTGCCAAGGGGATGGTGTAAGTACTGCGAATGTTGTCATAGGAACTGAGAGATGATGCTATTTAATATCTTAAGGCTGTCTAAGCAATTGCTCAGTAATTATTGCCAACTTGCATTTTGAAACGTAATTTTTTTTATTCATGCCACCAGAAATTGTAATGCCAAGTGCATTAACACAAAATCTGAGAACTATTTGGTAGCAATTGCTAAAATGATTGAGAGGCCATTAGGTTGAGCAAACCAAAACCCAATTCAATGCAAAGAGTAAAACAACACTTAAACTTTACCAATCAGAAACAACCAACAAACCTCTAACAAGGGACTTTCCACCAGATCATACCCAAATCAGACAAATGCCTAGCTGTAGCCAATCAGGTAATTTCTTTACTTTGTTTCCATGTTCAGCCTATAAAAGCCCCCTGCTCATTCTGCTAAAGCGGAACTCTGTGAACCTCTTCCGGTTTTGAGTGTTGACCAATTCATGAATCCTTTCATGCTCTGTTAACTTTGTCTTAAGTTTTTCTTTTAACACAACTCTCACCTTTATTTTTTGTGGGTTGGGAAACCAGGGTAACAATTTTCGTAGAACTGTGTGCAAAATATTGTAAGTGTGAGCATGCTCTGAGTAAAGCAAAGAGAGGCTTTACTTCTTATTAAATGTGCTTTTTTTTTTTGCCAGGCTATACAAAATACCTTTAAAAGCATTTTTATTTAATTCTGGGTTCATTACTGTATTTCAGAAAGCTGAGTTTGCCTAACAGCACATATTAGTTAAGTGAGATGTTAGCAAAATTGTCTTCAGCAAACAATTCTCACACAAAAGGCTTCAAAGCACCAAATTTCCATAAAGTAAAATGCTTGGAAAATAATAAATCACTATAGGAAAAACGTTAAATGTACTACAGAGACAGGCTTAAACTTTACTGAGCATGGTCAAATAAAGTAAAAGGCAAATATTGTATCATTTCAACTTCAGCTATGTTACTAAGAAACTTTTGTTTCTAAATTTTCCACGTATGCATTTCTGAAACTACATCCCAAAGGGACTGCCTTCTGGAATTGAGATCAGTATTCATCCCAGCTCTTCTCAGCATGGAGGCTTTGACAACTACGAATCTCAGAATGAATGTATCATGCCACACAGTCAGGAAGCTCTGCCCTCACTGAATTCTGAATAAGAGACAGATAATTTTATTATCACTCTTCAATGCATGCTTCTGTCAATTTAAAATGAACGCTTACTTGAGGCAAATAACTGCTTTAAGTAAGAGGACAATGTACAACTGATAACTTTAAAAAGTTAAAAAGGTTTTGCATTGACCATTTCGGTGATCTTGAGGTCTCCAGATTTATAAATATCTCCTCATTCATTTTCCAAAAGGCACATAAGGCTGGTTTGTCAAAAGTATGAAACTAACTTTTTTTTCAGGCAAAAAAAAAAAAAGTGACCCCATGTCTTTGTAATCTAATCATTTCCAGACATTTTTTTTTTAAGTCACATCAAATTTCTGTCTTCAGAAAATGTCCCTTTTTTTCCTCCCACTTGTCTTCCTCTTCCAATTTTGAACAAATTCATCTTAAATGTCTTGAAGCATGATTGCTATAGACGGAAATCAGTGTCCTAAATGGAGTGGTCTGGGCCAAACTTTATCTGTTCCAGGAATCTTTTACAAGATTCTTTTAGAGGCTGCTCCCAACCCTAGGTCTATATTCCTTTGGATTCCAGGGAGGGTGAGAACTCCCCGTGAGATACTCTGTTCTCTGCTCACGTTGAGTATATCTGCTGTTTTGAAATCATCCCCACCACACTCGCGTAACATTTACATTCACACACAGTAGTACTCTTCCGGAAGGACAAGGCTTTCTGCTGCTTCTGTAACGCTAAGGGCATTTTGCGGGACTCTCAGGAACTTGAATCTCGCACACTCACACTCAGCAGGTGAATTCAGCCTATACTCATCACCCAGAATCATCTAGTATCACTTCCACCTCTGACTTTCTACTCTCTCACCTCCAACTAAAGGGCTCCCAATGTCAGCTCTGGCTTAGCTACGCTACCCGACCTTCCTCCTCCTTGTCCTGCCCCCAGCAAACCCTGTTTCTGTTCTCCAAGAGGCTGACCCTGAGGTCCTCCTGGCTGTCACAGCACGCTCCTCCCTGGGGACCACAGGGCAGCATCTGTCCATCGGCCAGACAAGAAGAAACCCCAGAGAAGACGTGCTCATTACATCCCCTATATGATGGGGTGGGGGTGGGGAAACTTGCTCCAATTTTTGTACCTCATCCATCACATTAAGGACAACAACAATTGGAGGGCACATTAAGGTCTAATGTCCTCTCTGCAGGTTCACATAAGCTTCTAAAATTAAGTACCATACTCTATTTCTTTCTTTCTTTCTTTTTTTTTTTTTTAGAGACAGAGTCTCGCTCTGTTGCCCAGGCTAGAGTGCCGTGGCATCAGCCTAGCTCACAGCAACCTCAAACTCCTGGGCTCAAGCGATCCTCCTGCCTCAGCCTCCCGAGTAGCTGGGACTACAGGCATGTGCCACCATGCCTGGCTAATTTTTTCTATATATTTTTAGTTGTTTAGATAATTTCTTTCTATTTTTTAGTAGAGACGGGGTCTCGCTCTTGCTCAGGCTGGTCTCAAACTCCTGATCTCGAGTGATCCTCCCACCTCTAGGATTACAGGCGTGAGCCACCATGCCCGGCCCACACTCTATTTCTTATTAATGACATCTGGTTCAGAATTTTTCCTTCATGCACTTCCTCATTTTTCTGAACTAAGAACTCCCCTCTCATGTTAAAGCCAGGCAGCTGTGGCAAACCAGCCATTTTTCCCTGCATTGCATAAAACAGAATGATACTCTCCAAGGCTAACCCAAGCATTGTGACCACCATAGACTTTGCAGACCCCATCGTGGCCACGATGCACGGCTCTGTTCTCTAAGCAGTCTCTACTCTGCTCCTTCACCGGTGGTCTGCCCCTCACCCGGCTATCTTCCATCCCAGAGACACGGTCACAGGGAAGAAATGTGCTTATGGGGCAGCAGAGCCCAGACTTGGAAACGCTGCAAAGGATCTGCAGACCACAGAACCCACGGCATGGGAGCTAGGAAGTGGCACGGTGGTGGTGGTAGGGGACAGGGGTATGGGGTCAAAGCAACTCCTTGTTATGTTACCCCAAACATATGGTTTTATTGCTCTGAGATGAGATGTGATTTTATACAATAAAAAGAAGGGCCCTGTTGTAAGTCAGGGGACTTAGGATATTTGCAGGACAACACAGCTGTGAGCAGGACAGGGCGGGAAGATCACTGAGCGAGCTACCTAACACGAGGAGGCCCTGCCCTGCGATCGGGCCACTGATTTTTACCAACCCCCAGGCACCACATCCTGGACAGCTACCCACAGGAGGTGAGGCTTGGTTAAGGGGTCACTGAGCATCTCTTATCACACGATGTCTTCCTCATTTTCTCTTCTAAAATCCTGAGTGTATCATTTCAATGTTACCTTTATGGTTTCTATAAAGGAATACCTATACGTAATCTACACAGCGGAAAACTTTCAATATATGAAATCATAGCATTGCAACCAGCTGTGATTTTTCTTTCTTTCCACTTGTAAATCTAAGATTCTCAGATTAATGCAACATAATCTATTCATTTGGGGCTTTTATGTTCGAGTTCTGTGCTTTAGTGCTAGGTGGCTGCAAACCACGATGCACTTTCAAAACAAAGTGTCGTAACCTTTTTACAAATCCTATTCTGCGTTATTTGTTCACTTCCAAAAAAAAAATGTTTATAAACATTTTAGACGTCGGATACCACTGTATTGCAGGAGGGTAGAAACATTTATTGTAGCTGAGCACTACAGCTACTCACTCTTAAGTTTATTATTCCTCTTATTTTGTGGCAGGAACTCTGGATTCTGTAGTATAAAGAGAAATCAAAAGAAAAATATCTACAATCTTGGTTTAAGAAGTAGACTGGGATCTGGTGACCTAAACCATATGTACAGGATATAAACATATTTATACTTCATATGTACATAGTTAATGGTTACCTATGCATTATAAATAGTAGGTTTAACTTAGATTCTATAAAAATAATCATTTTGGATGGGCACATGCAAAACTGGTACACATAAACCTATTTATAAAACACACCTCTATGCTTTTTTTTCCTTTCTTTTTTTTTTTTTTTTTTTTTGCTTTTAAATATAAATGTTGCTATTTGGCCCTCAGCTAAATGATTTAAACGCAAACCCCAAAGTTCCTAATTAAAAGTATAAAATCTGCTTCTATTCCACAGTGGCATCTGCTTCCAGTATTCTTCTCCTATGCAAAGTCTAGATAATTCTGTCACATGTGGGTTATAGGTACACATCCTATTTCTTTACTTATCAGACATCCCTGTAGGGTCAAAGCTTTCTTTGTTCCATTTTTTGCTTGTTTTTTTTATTTTTGTTTGTTTATTAAAATATTGCAAAACAGTAGATATTTCTTAAAATGGCATCACCTTAGCTTTTACATTCTGATAAAAATGAACATAACTAAGCCTCTTCCTCACACCCTGACCCCGGTGCGGCAAAGCCTGCACTTAATGGTTTGCGGAGCCATCGGAGCTGGTAGACAACTGAGTGGCCACAAAAGGCTCGTTTTGCTTCTGATCGTCTTTCATGCCAACCGCCTGGTCTGTGATGGAGGAGAAAGATAGCTGGTCATGCTCGATGATGTGCACTTGATCTTCATCCTTGTCCTTCTTCACGTAGAACATCTTTCGGAATTTTTTCAGCTCATGGAGTTCACAGAAGGTTTCCAGAACTACCAACATGGCAATCAGGCCAAGTAGCAGGTAACCTGGCGAGAAACAGGACAGCATCTCAGTGTGATCCTGTCATGGTTAAGTCAAGTAGCGAGTGACTTACCTTCTCCCTTCCCACGCTTCCCGGAAACATTTATTAAGGAATAAATTCATTGCCAGTTTTGTAATTTCTAGGAAGGTTTTGAAGTCCATGGCTTAAAGAGGAACTACCCATTGTCAAAGAGGGAAAGATGACGAAGCAGGACTTAACCTTCTATGAACTTGGATTATTTAGAATCACAGGCTACAATTTTTTTTTTTTTTGAGACAGGGTCTTGCTCTGTTGCTAGGTACTCCTCCAAGCTGGAGTGCAGTGGCATCATCATAACTCACTGCAGCCTCAAACTCCTAGGCTCAAGCGATCCTCCTGCCTCAGCCTCCCAATGTGCTAGAATTACAAGCATGAGCCACTGTGCCTGGCTCTGAAATTTTTGAGACAAAAAACAAAACAGTTGGGGCTGATGTGGCATTGTTAAAGACAGATAAGAGAACACACTACACTCATCCGAGTGAGACCTTCCATGCAAGGAGGGCTTGTCGCCTCTGCTTTATAATCAGTGGCTTACAAAAAGCCAGTGACATTTTAGAAAAGTTTTTTATTTCTCATGGGGTGCTTAGAACAATACTTGGCACCTTTTTAAGAACTCACTAATACTCTTATTGTGATTTCTACTACAGAGTAAGAAATCTAATTATAGGAATTGCAGTTGAAGCTAAATCTAAATTCCTTCAAGAACCGGTGTCAGTGTTATATAGGTCTCTCTGTGTGGCTGTTTACACTTGCACCTAAATCCAGCACCAGACCCGGGCTCTCCATTATCTGACAGTTATTTTTTTGGCACATGGACCACGCACTAGATAATTCTACCAGTTTCTTATTCTTAAAATAAAATAACAGTTGATTTGGGTACAATGGAATTTATGATGGGAAATGGTGATATTTTGAGTGAGTTACAACATTTTAAAAATCAGTTTCCAGGAAAAAAATAATCATCATGGAAAGGAACAGGAAAGTGAAAAATGAAAACTCCAAGAGTAACAAAAATTTCAAGTTCATGTCCCAGTAATGAAATGTTTGAGGAAGATTTTCAGAAAATACAATAAGTAGGAAAGCTAGAATTGGCAGCATAATATGAATAAAGAGGCTGATTATCTCAAACACGCAAAGTTTTAATATTTTAGAATCTGACTATCAATTTTGATAATAATAGAGTGCATGAACGTGCTCTTTGTATTGTAAAAACAGTAATGACATTGTTAGAGTAACTGATGAATCCACTACTTTTTTTTATCATTATTTAGCAAAACTTGAGTGCTAACAAAAATACCCAGGGTTTTAGGCAAATCTGAGGGGCTTTGTCCTATCCACAAGTAACATACCTCTGGAACATTCATTTGTTAGATACTCAAGTTCTTAACACTCGAACATAAACTAACTCTATGGAGAGTGCCTAAGAAAACAGGATCCACGTTGTACCAAGTGATGAAATGTTACGCAACGATTTAGTATTATAAGAAAAACTAAGGAAGTTAAAAAGGCTGAGCAAAATTAAGAGACGACAATTTACCCTGGGGAAAAGTGTTGTAGCTGGCAAACGTAATTACGTAAACAGTCTACTTTCCAAAGTCATGAAAAAATAATAAAATAACCCATTACATGACAAGAAAGTTAAGATAGTGTTTACAGTGCTATCAAATTCACAAATGCAGAAAACATCTCTAATGCTACTGGCTACCACCACCCCAGGTGTGCTGAAACTGTCACTCTCCAATAGCCCTGGTCGCAGTGTGAACCTGTAGTGCCATTTGGAAAGTAGCAGGTCAACATGTTCTGGGAGTCACAAAAAGGCATATTCACTTCGGGCCAGTAATTCTACTTCTTGGAAGGATATCAAAGTAGAAAATGTATAAATACACAAGGACATTTTCTATAGTGTTATTTATATTAGTCTCAAATTAGCAGAAACCGAAATGGTCCATAATATAGATATGGCTGGATTATGGTATAGCCCCCTGGTGAAATATTATGTGGACTCTATAAATATTCCTTATGGTAACTAGAGGAAATATAAAATCATGCTTGCAGTCATTTGGCAAATATCTATTGAATTTGTATGGAAGCCAGGCACTGTTCAAAGTATTGGGGATTTATGAGTGAAGTCTTTGTTCTGGGCAAGTCCACGGGTTAATGGAAATGTTAAAATACACACAGTTCAACAAAGCATTTTGTGAGGTTAAGACTACAAGACAGGGTCAGGACAGAGTGTTTGACTCCGGAGTATCGGCTACGATTTCCTAGAAGACATGACCTCATGAATTGAAAAATTCTTGAGAAGACAGAAATGAAAACTGTGTGTACATTATAACCACAATTCTGTGCGTCTTGAAAAAGATAGGAAAGGCTCACACAAAATTGAACAGCTTCCTGAAAATGGATGGCTAAGTTTTCTATGATATTCTATTGAATTTAAAACAAAAATTATTTAAAAGTTATAAGTCACTGGCCATCTGCATCTTAATGCCCATTTTATTTCCCAAATATAAAATTCTGAAAACAGTTAACATAGGCTAACTTCTTCGAAAAAGAACCAGATGGACAAATGAGACGAGCAGCTCTTTTAAGATTTTCCTGGTAAACTAAAGAGCATGATTGATGGTAACAGGCTCTATCTGAGGCCTAGTTTTCTTGGACTTAAAACAAAATATTTAATAAAGTAGAACAACCTTTTTTTAAATTAAAAGTTGGTTATCAAGTACATTCCGTATGATGTATTTTCACCCTGTAATATATAATGCCTATTACATTATTATTGTAATGTAACGAATCAATTAGTCATTCCCAGGTCCCTGGGAAAAATAACTCAGTAATAAGATTTCTGCATGCAGAGTTTTGAAGGGATTCATGAAATGAAATAGTTATGGGGAGGCGGTTAATTCAGAAGCTTTATCAATGAGAGGAAAGCAGCCCGGGCTTTTAAGAAAGACTATTCACTGGCAGGCGAGGAGGAGCTTGGAATGGCAAAACAGACAGAGGGAGCAGCCCATGAACCCTGATACTCACACGTGATCCCAATCTTATAGAGCTCCCTGAATTTTTGATTGTAGCCTTCTCCAGGAACGTAATCTCCCAGGCCAATGGTGCTCAGGGAAATAAAACAAAAATAAAAGGATTCGAGAAAGTTCCAGTCATCCTCCAAGACGGAGAAGACAGCGGCCGGGATGAAGAAGAAACAGGACACGGTGACAAAGCCGAGGACCACGGCGTGGACGATGGCCACCACCTGCTTGGAGAAGCCCCAGCGGACGTGGAAGTAGAGGACAGGCCTGCGGGTGACGTGCACGGTGACACGCTGGACCACGGCCGTCAGGAATAGGAGGGTGAAGGGAATGCCGATGACCGAGTAGATGATGCAGAAGGCTTTGCCCCCGTCCGACAGGGGCACGGTGTGGCCATAACCTGCAAGAAGAACAAGGTCACTGGGGTGAAGAGGAAGAGAGGGACTGGAAAACACTGTTTTGTTTTTGTTTTTGTTTTTGTTTTTTTGAGACAGAGTCTCGCTCTGTCACCCTGGGTAGAGTGCAGTGGCGTCATCATAGCTCACCGCAACCTCAAACTCCTGGGCTCAATCGATCCTCCTGCCTCAGCCTCCCGAGCAGCTGGGACTACATGTACCACCATGCCTGGCTAGTTTTTTATTTCTGTTTTTAGTTGACTGGCTAATTTTCTCTATTTTTAGTAGAGACGGGGTCTCGCTCTTGGCTCAAGCTGGTCCTGAACTCCTGGCCTCAAGAGATCCTCCTGCCTTGGCCTCCCAGAGTGCTAGGATTGCAAGCGTGAGCCACCATGCCCGGCCTGCAAACATATTTTTAAACAGTGTACGTGTATCGTCTGCCCTTATTCCCCTCACACTGAGAAGAACGAGACTTTAGAGGTCTCCTATGTTAAAAGCTCCGGCATAATTGTTACATCAGTAAAATTCAACAGTGGATGCCAACAATTTGGAAGTCCACAGCTCTTTATAAACCCTGACCAGCAATTCCAACACATCAGAGTCTCTCGTCTTGGATTCACCACCAGGCTGAAGATAAAGAAATTCTGTGTAGTTGGGAGCCCAGGCTCACACCAACTTAGACCACCAGGAAAAACTCACCACCTGCTTCAGCAGAGCTGACCTGTGCCCCCCACAACCCCCAAGACTCCTCATTAGCACCTAAACCCTAGTCTACACTCACCTCGCAAATACACCACTCATAGAATGTTCTAGCAGGAATGACTAACAAATAAAATAAAGGTGTGTGAATAGAGCCAAGCTGATATAAGTACACTGGGAGGGTGGAGTAGACACGATGCAGATACAGAGGTCAAAAAAGAGGAAGAGAAGTTAAGATTAAAGCACACCAAGTCAAGGGATTGAGCACTTCTTTTCAAATATTTTGCCCAATTATCTGTTTAAACAGCACATTTGGAAACCAACACATTTTTCCCTCCTGTCATTTCCATATGTGCAAAGATGCCATAAATTCCACAAAAAAAAATAATTTAAAAAATTACATTAGGACCAGTGGTTAAAATATATGTCTGTTTTACTTTCTACAAGGTTCGAGTTATTCCCTAATCAAGTAAATCAAGAGACTCTTTGTCCAACAAATGTCAGCAGGAGAGAACCCAGCGGGGCCTGAGGCTTGGTGGGCTGCTTTTCAAATCTCATGAGCGCATTTTCCTAAAAGGACTAACATGTCTGAACAAGTCAGTGCAGGAAAAAGCCAGCTAAATACATTTTTTATGAAAGCGGATTCTGAGAAAAACTCACATATACGATTATAATTGAAAAGGAGTTTCAAAATCTGATCTCTAAAATACATCCTGCTTAAAAATAAACAAAACCTTCAGTTGCAGATCCTCCAAATTCTCTGCCTTCTACCTAAGACCCAACGCCATATGGTTATTAAAAAATTCCCTTGTTTATACCCAGGTACAGGCTCAAAACAACAGAGTCAGGGTTCTCAATCCTCTGTCCCAGAGGGTACACGGTTTATGAATGAACTATAGCAAGCCCCAGGAATCCTCCGAAATTGTATGGAAACTTGCACCTCTGCCCACATATGCATTTTCTTGGGAACAGATTCCAGAGCTTAGATTCTCAGAAGGGCTATGTGTCCCCAAACAGTTAAGCATCATCGTTCTGAGTGTCAGTTCCTGAATCCATCTGGTCCCTGAACCCCCTACTGCTCCTGGAACGTGGTGGCTAATTTGGGGCCTGGTATTTAAAGACGGAAATGGGCGAGCTGGGGAGTATCTGGAGAACAACAGGAAGGACAGTACGCATGCCCAGTAATGTTCACGCAACATATGGAAGCAGGAAACGCTGAACGTTTGGTTTTAAGGGAAAAAAATGGGGCTTGTTCTGAGCAAAGCAGCCCACATCCCAGAAACACCGGGGCTGATGGCAGCTACAGTTTTAGTGAGGCCTTAGGAAGGTCTGTTCTGACGATCGCAGATATCTGGAATAGAATATGAAAATGGTATTTTATTTAACTATAACAACACCAACTGGAAAGCGATTCACAGATTTAGTGACAAAGTAGTGGCTAAAAGCACTAGGAGATAAAAGTACCCACACGACTAGAGGGTCAACAGAGACTGCAGGTGATGGATTTGACTTTGGCAGAGATGGAAATACAGATTAGCTGAGTCAGCTGGACTATAAAAAGCCTTTAAGTTTCCAATTTTATGACTTTTTGGTGTAGCATTTTTATAAATTAGCTTTTCCTAAAAGTATAACACACCTATGTCACATCTACTGTGCCATCTGTTCCAATAAATTACACGGTTTAGGTTCTAGCAGAGGAAAAAAATAAACAAAATTCTAGTTTTAATATGTTTTAGGAGATGACTTTTCTCTCAAATTATGATAGTTCTTTGTATGAGAATGTTAACTAAATCTCATTTACTAAAATGTTACCTCCAAGCAATAAAGATAATCATCCTAAGACTCTCAGATCGCTCTGCAGTGATGGCATTTTTATGCTAGTACTGTAACATATTCCCACTGAGAGATGAAAAGTCACCAACATGCAGATCCTTACCGAAAGCCATTTTCTTCTCCTGATGTGTACATAAATAATTTTTGTTAATGGAAAGTGAAATATAAATTTTACATGGCATTCATATTCCCTACACTTTCAGCGAGGGCCGTATTGGGAACACCATCCTCCGTATGGACCACGTGGCCATTCTTTTGCGACAGACAGCTTAATGCATCGGATGGAAACTTTCAATCCTATTGAATTTTAATGAAGTGGTGAATAATTTATTCAAGTTCAGTCAATTGAACCTACAGATAAATCATGAAGCAAAGCTCATATTTTAAAATCTTATAATCATATTTAACTCCATTATAAACCATGAAGAATTTAGCAAAATATTAATAAAGCCTGCATATTTGGGGGTTCTTTACATGAGTGGATTAATGAAATGTGGTATATGTATCCAATGGAGTACTACTCAGCTATAAGAAACAATGGTGATATAGCACCTCTTGTATTTTCCTGGAGAAAGCTGGAACCCATTCTACTAAGTGAAGTATCCCAAGGATAGAAAAATAAGCACCACATGTACTCACCATCAAATTGGTTTCACTGATCATCACCTAAGAGCACATTTAGGAATAACATTAATCGGGTGTCGGGCAGATGTGTGGTGGGGAGGGGATGGGTGTATACATACATAATGAGTGTGATGCACACAGTCTAGGGGATGGACACACTTGAAGCTCTGATTCGGGGCAGGGAGTGGGGGCAAGGGCAATATACGTAACCTAAACTTTTGTACCCCCATAATATGCTGAAAAAAAGCAATAAATAAATAATACAAAAATTTTTTTTCTAAGGCTATTAATATAATTTGGAGGCCTAAAAGATTGAACATAACAAAATCTACTGAAAAAATTTACTTCGAAATTAGTTGGGATCCTCAGATAAAACTCCCACATACAAATGGTCTTGTATTCTAGCCTCCTCTTCCACAATTGTTTCTTGTTAGGACTTTGCACCTATGGGGCACATGGGACCGTACATATAATGAATAGTTGGTCACACCGATGACAGGTCCTACAAAATCTGGCTTCCCTCTGACTACTCTAACTACAAGCCCTGACACTATGCTAGCTGTGGCTATACTGGGCCAGGTATGGGCCTTCTGGTTTTTCTGGTATTTAAATGCTCCTGAATGAGGGCCAAGACAGACAGCCTTTGTGAGCTCCTCTTAGTACATTGGAGCAAGTCACTGACATGCAACTTCACACGTACCAGATGCTTTTGAGAGAGGTGCAGCTTACAAGGACCCCATGTCATGACCTGGAGCCGTATAATACATACCCTCATTTATTTACATTATTTAGTATGATATGGATCAATGTATACATTCTCCACGAAGTTAGCTTGATGCATGCTAAAAAAAAAAAAAAAGCTACAAAAGAAGTCTTGGCCTCTGAAATCAACTGCAATAGAGATACTGAATCAGTTGCAATGTTGTGTCTTCTGTAAAACAGACTTTACTTTGCAATCCTACACTGTAGCTCATTCATTATCGCTTTCCCACTGTACTGCATGCCCCAGGGGGAAGACCATGACCTTCCTACTTTCAGTCTCTCCAGGCTCCCGGACCCAGTGCTATCTGCTCTCCAATCCACAGTGAGCAGTTACACCAATCTGGGGTGGGCTAGAAACTCACTGGATGGTGATGAATAGGCGTCAGGTTGACTCCTGCCCGCTCCCACTTTAATCTTGTTCTTTGCTTGAAATAAGTTTTTGTTCCACATTGTCAATAAATGGTTAACTTCTAGATGACTCTATAAAACATGTAGCTATTCATTGTACCCCTAAAACTAGCAATACTAATAATACCTAACTTTAATTAATCCCTGTTATTTCATTTCTCTATCCATTTTCTTTTGCCTAGCATTGTTTACTATTTAACTTTTAAATATCTTGAACGGTCTTTCTTAGCTTGAGAATTAAAATTATAGGGATTTTTTTTATTTTTTCATATTTTTAGAACTGCTTTCCAATCTATTTTTTCAGATGTGTACCCCTTACGTGGTCTTTTCACACTGCCCTCTGCAGACTGTCACAAATCAAGATCATCTTATCAAGTCTTGTTTCATAAAACGGAAAGTTTCGAAGAAACAATCCTATTGAATACACTTTTTCAAACTCTTTATACTCCTTGTACCCATCCCTCTGGCTGGTGAGGACTTGGGTGACAGCCCAGCTTTTGATTCTCTGGGTCCTCCTGTGTGAGCCTCAGTTTGTCCAAATGCTAAAAAAAAAAAAGAAAAAAAAATCACATTTTTTCAGTTATAATTTAGTAAAATTTGCAGGAAAATATTATATGCTATAGTAATATAGCATAGGAAACAATCAGCAAAGGGGCTTTTTGTTTTTTCTAATCATCATAGTTACACTGTTCGCTACTAGGGGGAAAAAATCAGGTAATAATCTCTTTACCTTCCCAGACTCCACAGGCGAGATGGCTTGCTCCACTGAAGCACCTGCTGAGCACGGCTTGCTGTTTTATGCCTTGTTAAGTTACAGGGCCAGATAAAAGCAGCACAGAGACACGGCCCACTACCGAACATGGGGTAACAAGCACATGATGTCACAGTAGTAGTACAGCTTCCCTGGAATCCCAAGCAGTCACATCTTTAAAACCTAAGAATCCTACCCAAGGATTTTTCATCCCATAACTCCCTGATGCTGCCTTGGCTGGGGGCAGGAGGATCGATGGGGGGTGGGGGAAGTGACAAGGAAACAGCTCATGTGAACAGGTTGATGTGTCCCCTCCAACCAAACCTGAAATAGACTCACCCTCAACGCTAGCAGCTTCGCAGCTTCCCCAGACACAGGTAAGACGGGCTTCTTACTCCCAGTCCTGGCTACCTCTCTACTAAGAGGCCCCTGTAATATTTTCTCTACTAAATTACATGACAGGTTAATTACAAAAGCCTTTTAAAAAAACAGCATGCTACCTAATGGTCTAACATTTTTAAAAAGTAAATGTACAATGCTTTATGACGAGGATTAAATAAAGGAAATGAAAAGGACTTAAAATGAAACTTTGCCACTCTGACTTGTTTAGTCCTGAAACCCATGTGAGGGCAGAGATATCAATATTGCACTTGCTGATGATGCCACGAAATTGTTGCTGTTTTCTTTAATATCCTTTCCTAAGGACTAGAAATCCACAAAAGTAGGCTGGTTCATGAGAAACTAGAAATGATGAGAGATGCCATTTGCCAGTGCAAATTAAAGTGCTCTGCCTGGTACACCCTAGACATTGGACCGGGTTTTTTCACATGTGTTATCCCAGTTGGTCCGCATCAGTGGGCACCTTAGTCTACTCAGGTTGCGATAACAGAACACCACAGACTGGGTGGCTTCCAGATAAAAGAAATTTTTATTCTCACAGTTCCAGAGGCTGGGAAGCCCAGCAGATTTGGTGTCTAAGTGGTTACTAAGGAGGACGAATAGATATTTGGGAGAATAAATAGATGGGGGGAAACAGATTGACTCGTAAATGATTCTCCTTGCAAATTAAATTAACCTGAGCAACAGATATTATATTTAAAATGATTTGGGCCAGGTCTGGTTGCATTCTTCATCTTCTTTCCCACAGTATATTGAGATAACAGCGAGGGGAAGAAAAGACAATTGCTCCTTTTGATGGGTCTGGTTTTTATGCAGATAGAGGGAAAGCCTCTTCCAATGCCTCTTGACCTCTAAGGACTTTTAATTCAAAATACTATTTATACCAAGAAGTCATAGTTTGGGAGAAAACTTCCTGAGCTCCTTAGGGGGGGACACAAACTCTCAGACTGTAGCATTCCACCCCTGGCCTCCCAAAATTACATATTTTTCCTGCATGCAAAATACATTCATTCCATCCCAATGGTTCCAAAAATCTTAACTCATTCCAGCCATCAACTCAGAAGTCTAGATTCCAAAGTCTCATTTAAATATCATCTACATCAGATATGGGTGAGTCACAAGGTAAGATTCATTCTGAGGCGAATTCTCCTCTAGCTGTGAGTCTGTGGAATTATTTAACAAGTTATGGGCTTCCAAGATCCAATGGTAAATCAAGCATGGAATAGACATTTCCATTTCAAAAAGGAGAAACAGAAGTAGAAGACAGGAAATAGAAAAGAAGAAAGGTCCCTGGCAAGTCCAAAGCTTTAAGGCTCAAGAATAATCTTGAGCTCCATGCTCTGCCCTCCAGGCCCCCCCAGGGGCTGCAGCCCCACGTTCCCAAACCCCTGGGGTGGTGGCCCTGCCCCCATGGCACCTCTGTGCCTGGGTCTTACCCTTGAGGCTCCCAGACTAGAATTGTGTGTTTATGGCTCCACAGTCTTGGGGTTGCTAAGGTGGCCCTGCCACACTTCTACCATTGGGACTGCCCTAACAGGGGCTCACTGTGGTGGCCCCAGGCTTGCTCACTTGGGCTTTTGCACCCTGGACCTGTGATGGGGGCAAGGGGCAGCCCTGATTACTTCTGAATGCCTGAGTGTTGGCTTCCGTTTACATGGCTGATGAATCTATTTATCAGATGATTGTTTTGCCACACCCTTGGTCTTCTCTCTCTCCTAAAATCTGCTGGCGCCCTGATCTTGGACTTCCCAGCCTCCAGACCTGTGTTTATGACCAGAAATAAAATCTGTGTAAATGACCAGAAATAAACTGGTCATTTATAAATTACCCAGTCCAAGGTGTTTTGTTTTAGCATTCCAAAAGGACTAAGACACACCCCTTTATGCAAAAGTAGATGAACAATATCTCCACTCAATCTATATAACTTGAAAACTACCCATTTTGCCAATGAAAAATTACTTTTAGCACTCCTTATAGTCCTACTTAGGAAACTTCAAATGTTAACTCCCTATCTCTAGGGTGCAGATTAATTAATAAAAATGCTATCACACTGTTTATGCAGAAAAATACATATTTTTACTTCTTGTAAGAGTCTGATAACACTGATAGACATTTCTTCTCGACAATCTGGCTTCTCTTAGCTCTTGGCTCTAGGTGATGGTCCAATTCGTGCTGGATCCCCTTTGGAAACAACCCTGACTGGGGTCTTCCCCGGAAGACCACCTCTCCCTCTTGGTACAGAATAAAGAAGGTGAGGAACAAGAGCCACCTGCGCCCAAGACAAACATTTAACTTGAGCAAGAAATAACTCTATTAATCGTAAGCCACTGAGGGTTTGAGGCCATGTTACTATAGCATCTCCTGGTAAAAAACGTACTAATGATATACCAGGAAAAAGATAAAAAGAAAGTGGAGGAGGTGTGTGGGATGAATGGAACGAGAATGGCAAGACTCAAAAGTTTTGACAGCTGCTTTATGCGTGCACTGTGTATTTGTTACATAATTCTCTCTTATTTTGTATACATTTGAAAATAATCATCATAAAAAGTAAAAAAGTTGAGGCTTGGAAATGTGGCTGTAGGGACACAGATTTTTACCCGGACAACCTCTAGTACAAAGTTCCAGATTTTCTTTACTCCTAAAAATCCTGCTTTTGTACAGACAGTACTGAAAGCACACCTTACAGAAAATAAAATACAGAAAATACATTACAGCACAGAGCTGTGGCACTGGCAAACATTAAAGTACAGCCAAACGTGATTTCTTCACTTGAAGCCCTCCAAATCTGTAATGATGCCATAATCTCCTCTAATGGAAGAGTCAAACTCTAAGGATGTTCTTTGAGGGCACTCACTCCCAGGCCATAGGCAACCCAAAAGTACAAGGGGAAATTGGATAGAGGGGAATAGATTTTGGGGTTCTCTCAGGAGAGTTTCCAGGGATTTTAAGTCAATCAGCTGTCTGCTCCCGGGCGGCATGGGACAGAATTCTTGAAGAAGCCCAGGCCTGTTTACCAGGCTGGAGGGGCTCCTCGTGGTCTTGCCAAG
Organism: Lemur catta; assembly: GCF_020740605.2. Taxonomy (NCBI): domain Eukaryota; kingdom Metazoa; phylum Chordata; class Mammalia; order Primates; family Lemuridae; genus Lemur; species Lemur catta. Next base: position 7,965,755 of record NC_059152.1, on the reverse strand, counting down.
CTGTCACTGATGTGCGGTGTTCCAGAAAATGCTGTCTCACTGAGGCTATAGGAACTGCAGCCAGCCACTACACAGCTCCTGCACACATGCTGGCTATGATTTCCATAATCTTATAAACTACCCGGTGTCCAAAGATCCTTCCAGAGCAGAGTGCCCGAGTGGAGCCAAGAATTTGTAGCCAAAACTCCAACAGCAAGGCAGCCCTTTCTGTTGAGCATCATGAGACACTGAAGACGGAACTGAGGACTGATCAGAGGACAAGGAGGTAAGAGGGGCAGGGGACTCTAAGGGGCAGAAGTTCCCCATCCACAGCAGTGGCTCCTGTACCCTTTTCCCAAGGGACCTGGCAACACTCCCCTTGCTCTCCCTGGGGCGGTTGCAGTGTCTGCAATAGGGTTATTTTTGCCTTAAGTTTCAACTCGTGTTTGCTGAGCCCGGATTATGTCCCAGGCAATGAGATGTGACAGCCATTCACATTCACCTGGGAAGCAGCTGCGATTCATTAAGCTAGAACAACCTCTCTCAAGACAGACGGGCGAGCAAAGGCGAAACAATCGCACATGCCCAGGGAAATGCCAGGTGGCTTTCACCTAGAGCGAAGTCATACCGAAAAGAAAAAGAATGAAACGGCAGGAACAGAGGCACAGATGAGATGCCGTTTATAAAACTGACACATTAATAACGGGATTCATGTACTGTATTCCAGAAGATTAAATATTTGGTTCAACAAAGTCATTTTGAATAAAATTTGCTAACTCTCAGAAAGGCTAGATTTTAAGAGGAAATAGAAGAAGCCGTGTACCAATATGAGGCCTCACTCACTGTTCCCGGTTTGGTGGGAGGATTTATGGGATCAAAATACACTCACTTTGCCTCAACTGGTTCAATCTAAGCCTCCATCCAAACCACTCTGCTGAAATAGGTCTGTCGTCTTAAGGCCACCAACGGCATCTAATTGCCAAATCCCCAAATCAATTCTATCCTCACCTTTCTCAACTTCTATGCACCATTTGCCCAAACTTATTCCCTGCTCTTCCTCAAACACCTTTTCCTGTTGGCTTCACACACACCTTGTTCTCACCACCATCTCCCAGCTCAAGAATCTTTCTCTTGTTTCCCTTGCTGGTCCTTCCTCCTAGGCAAGCCCATCACGGGACAGCCCTCCAGATCCCAGCCCTCGGACCTCTACTGCAAATACACTCTCTCCCTGCACCAGGCATTTCCTATCTCTTTCACCTCATGGCTCACCAAAAAAAAAATAATAATAATAAATAAATAAAATGGTGCCCAGCTCCAAAATTGTGGCCATCCTGAGAGCCAAGGGGGATCAGAATCTAGTATACCTGTGACCTATTAGTAGCAGCGTGCCTTCTAGGGCAGCTCTCATGGGTGATCCTATTCCCACCTATGGCTTTAAATACCATGCTTACACCTGTGGTCCTCCCAACTCTGGCTGGACATTAACCTTACCTGGGGAGCTCTTAAATACATTGGAGATTTCATCTCAACGGTCCCAGATGAAACACAGTTAGGGAGATCTTTCTCTTTCTTGTGCCCTGGCACCTCTCACCCAATGTATCTACGACTGAAGCAGCAAGTGCCCCTTAAATCTGCCCCGGCTCAGAACGGCTCCACTGTCCAAGGCCAGCTGCCTAGAGTCATCCCTGATGCTTTCTGTCTCACCGCTGACATTCAAATGGACATCGAGAGCCACTGACTTTGGGATAATTCCCCCAATTCATCGCTTTTTCTCTGTCACCACTGTGTCTCAGTTCAGGCTTTTCTCCTAATGTGCCCATCCCCCACCCACCTGTCCAGCCTCACTGTCTGCCCGGGCTGGGATCAGAGAACCGGGACATGGTCTCAGAACATCCACTTCCCTTTCACGCTGGCATGAGTTTTCCCAGGCTGCTCCCGTTCATCTTTCTGACCTGTCCCCAAGCCCCAGGGGTCAGTCTCTGCTCATGCTCTGCAGCAGGAAGGAGCAGCAGGGCAGGAAGCATGATGGGACCCTGCCACGTTGAGCCGCGACACCAACACCAGCAACTGCTCACCATCAGAACTTGCAGTGTGAGAACATTTACATGTCCCTCCCATAGATTTAAGCCACATAAGTTGGGATTTTTGTATGTTGTAGCTGAAAGCATTCTTAATTGGCATATGGCATATATTCTATTATAGTGATCAGATCATATGCTTCTCTAAGATACGAGCTGGCTGCTTACTGGCCCTGTATCCTATTCATCTCCTCGACTCTGAAAGCCTCGCATAGCCCCTGCACGGAGCAAGCCCAGCCTGTGAAACTTGAGAGAACTCCGAAGGCAGCACTTTGGCCAGGAGGTGGGTTCTGGCTGAAGATTCTTCACCACGACTCAGTTCCAGCAGTGAGGACACCTGGCTGGAACTGGACCCCACCCCTGACTTTCAGAATGTCCTTAGACAAGTCTTCTGGCCAGTCCAGGCCTCAGTTTACTTCTCCATAAAACTTATCCTCCCGAAATGAACTCACTGTGTTCTAAGAGAGATGCCAATTTAGACAAGGCTGGTTTTGGAATTTCCAGCTACTCGTGGCTGGGCAGCCTCATGCATCGCCCGCCCCTGAGGAAGGCAGGGCCCTGATCTTTATTCCCTCCACATTTTACCGGAAAACCACTTCTTCTGGAGCAATCTACAAGAGTAGTTACTTACTTAAGACACTAAAAATACCTACGTAAAATGTCACCAAATTTCCATGATGGGGAAATTAGTTCACATGACAAGAAAATAACTTTTGAAGTCAATTCATTTGATCGTTAGCAGCTAACTCTACTTAATGACTTCCAAGTTTGCTTTATCTTTCAATGGAGATGAAATTAGAATATAATGAGTCTGATGAATTCAAGCTCATCAGTAGGTCAAAAGCCAGGTTAGGTTTCCTGAGAGTCCCTCAGAGCTCAGCACTAAGGCCAATTACCCCTTCAATACTTCACCTGCCCACTGGGCAATAAGCGATCTAACCGATCTTGGCATTAAGCCCAACACCAACATTGCATAATTGACATTTCTTCTGAGTGTTTCCACGCCTTTTGGAAATGATCCGTGGTGCAAAAAAAGTGATTTTTTTATCAGAAGAGTATATTTCCAATTTACTCAAATGTTACCAAAACTGTTTAACTCTTCAAACCAGGATTATTTGGTCCTCTCAGCACAGCTTCCCACACACTGGGTGGCAGGGTGGGGTTGGAGGGATTGCAGTCTCTATCATTTGGAGAAGAGAATTTTCTCCTTAGACCTCTTTTTGGATAGAAAACTTATAGTCCCCTTTGCAAACCTTTATTTCAAAAATGAGAAGATTGAAGTAATGGCCGAAATTCCACCTCCAGCCTGTTCAATTTTTAATCACTCTCTTTTCCTTTCATCCCAATGGCCCAGGCTCCCAGCTGCCCGGGGCATGAAGGCATGAAGGAGGAAGAGCCCCACAGAGGAGTCCCACCAAAAATTTTTGACCTGCATGTGTAAGAGGGAACGAACATTGAGTGTTGCTTTCAGGAAGGAGTCCTCAGGATAAAAGTCAGGAGGCATAAAACCCAAACCAGCAAACATACAAACAACCATAATGCCAAGTTCACGAGATGACCACTTGCCCCAAAGTTGTTTTTTAAAAATAACTGAATAGCTTAAAAAGCCTTGATTCTCTTCCCTATCTCAGTGGGAAAGACAGTCGAGTATTTGACACAAACACACAAAGAATGTCCGAGGCTTTGTCAGACATTAAGTTTCTTCTAGTTTATTCCCGGCAGATAAATGAGAAGGGAACTTGGAAATGAAGAGGAAGATGTCTCTTAATAGGAGAAATGGATTCAACTAGGCAACACCAAAGTCAGAAAATCAACCCTTTTTCTGTTTAGCCAAAAAACACAGGAATACATTTTGGGTTCTGAAGGTCAGGTCCCGACGACGTATCTATTTATCAAACACTTTGAAATGCCGCAGATTCTTCAAAGAAACATAGGACCAGATCCATGCTCAGGTTTTATGAAAAATATAGCTGTGGAATCAAAAAGCAAAGAACATTTAAAAATGCAAAACAGCATATTACTAGGGGCTAAAGGTATAGTTAAAAAAAATACGCTATAAAAGAAAGAGGAGGGCAAACACTGTGTGCAGTCAATATTACCCCCTTCTTTGGACTTGGTCCTGATTTAGGAGCATAGGAGTGAAAAACACAAGTCCTGTATAATCACCTTTTTATCCGGTGCATCAGGATTGGAGCTCACCAATCATAGGTAGATACACATACATGGGTTCACCAACGTGGACAGAAAACTTCCAACAACTTTAGCCCGACAGAACTAATCATCACTAGGCTTAGTTTTTATTTTCCCAAACAGTGAGTGTTATCATTTGTTTTTTTGGACAATTACCCCGAGGGAGCAGGAAAAATGTATCTGGCATTTCCGGATGTGCACACCACCCCATTGAGCCAAACGTAGGCAGAACAAGCTGCTTAGTAGCATCACATGAATTCCACCCCTTCTAAAAATATTACTTTCTGGCATAAAACACTTTCCTGAGCCTGGCTCCACTTAGTCACTGAGCCCATGGATGCAGAGCTGGTGTATTTATCACACGCTGTGTGTCCCCAGCTGGCTCCCCGCAGCCCTGCACCTGTGCAATATGGTGGCTCTGCCCAAAAAGGGCGGCCACCAGGGCAGTCTCCTACAGGAGAGGCCCGGAGGCTGGCGGTCACCAAGGCCATCGCTGCTTTGCAGCCTCCACAATCTATCAACACTTTACAAAACTGCCACAGAGCAGAGTTACTCTGCAGTACCTCGGTCCAATCAGGCTGAGGAAAGGGAAATAATCTCACTTCTGCAAAACCCTCGTTTCTTGAGCTGATGATATCTTTTCTTTTTTGGGAATTGGTCATCAAAAAAACAAGGGGAAAAAAAGGAAAAGAGTCATTTTTCCTTCTTTTCCTAACCATCACACACTTGTCTGTGTGACCTCTGGAAAGAGCTACAGGTGGGCTCACTGTCCAGGGCAGGTGCCCCGGAGCAGCGTTAGAAGGGGCTCCCGGGGTCCCCGACTCTCAAGCATCTCATAGCAGACACTTATTTGACCTTGTTTTACCGCTTAAGACATGTAAGCTAACAGAGGTGAAAACCCACACCAGCATTTTACTAACTTTTAAATTAGTGCCCCCTTTTGGCTAAAACAACACAACAAAAAGAAATCTACCCTAGGAGTGGGGAGGGCCCTGCTTTTGCTGGGCAGGGGAGGGGATAACCTTGTGTCTTTTTTTCCTTTTCCCACAGCCAAGGACATTCAGTCAAGCATTCATTTCTCTAATTTGCATGATAAATAATAAATACAAAATACAATATTTAGCATTCAAACTACATATCTCTCTCCTTTCCCATGCCCGTTGAGAACTGGTAGTCTTACAGGCTTTAAATATTCAGTCCGATGAATAGAACCATTTGAAATATAAAATGAGTTTCTTGCTCCTCACATGATCGAACTGCATTTACTCTTAATCCAGAGGTTCCCAAAGCTACATTCCACTCTAACCAGTCCCTCGTGCCAAAGAGCAGAATTCCTGTTGTGTGGGTCACACACAGATGGAAATCTCATCCTGGGTCACATCCTTGGAAACACACCAGAGTCAGGACAAAAGCTCTCGAAAAGTTGGTAATTCTGTCTTTTAGGAGAAGATAAACTTGCATTGCTAAACGGAAATTTGCTATTTGAAGGAGCTAAGAGTCTAGCTTGAAAGAAATTGATGATGAAAATTGGGAGATGGGCAGAAAAATTGGTTATGTTTACTGGTGAGTTTTAAAAAGTTCTTTCATGTCAAACTTCCTCACTGAGGAAATGGAAGCCAACAGAAAAGGTTCCCACAAGAACCCACCAGCTCTCCTCCTGGGCGTGGGGTCGCAGCCCATTCATCTGCCCAGGACACAGCCCCCGAGTCTGCCCTCTCTCCATAACTGCTTCTACTCCTCCAACAAAAACCATGCCCTTCTCCGGATCCTCCACACTTCCCTGCCAGCTGCCGCCCATGTTTCGGTCCCCATTTGCGACACAGTGCCTGCCTCCTGCCTTCAATTTCCTCTCCTCTCATGTCCTCCAGGATCTAGCTCAGATGGAGCCTTTGCACCCACCAACCCCACTGACCGTGCCATTGCTGAGTCCAACGGCCAGTTCTCAGCCTGCCCCTTATTAACCATCAGGGGTGCCTAACACAGCTGTTTACCTCCCTGAAACACCTCTCTCGTGATCCCTTGACCTCCAGGCCACAGCAGTCACCTGGTCATCCTATGACACCACTGATCACCACCCAATCTCCTCATCCGGTTCCTCCCCTTTCTGACCTCTAATGCATGGGAGCCCAGACCCGCACATGCAAAACCACCTCCCCAGTATCTGCACTCGGCAGTCACACGGGCACCTAAAGGCAACACATGCACAGCAGAATTCCTGGGTCCTCTTCACCACGTCCCAAGCTGCTTCTACCAGGGTTTACCTCCTTGCAGGCACCGGCAATTCCATTGCACTGCTGCTCAAGCCAAACCCTGCAGTCATGCTTGTTTCTTCTTGTTCTCTCTCACTCATGTCCAATCCATCAGCAAATCCTATTGCTTCTATTGTTAAACAATCCAGAACCCACCAATTCTCACGATCCCCCAGTCCACTGCTGTCGTCCAACCCACTGGGATGGCTCTGATGATCACAGTAATCGCTTTCCAGCTGGTCACCCTGGTCTGCCCCAGCTCCCCACACTCTACTCTCCAAATGGCAGTCACAGCTACGAAAACAAGTCACACTGTGTGACCCCTCTGCTTCAAATCCTCCAGAGCTCTCTGCCTCCCTCTCTCACAATAAAACCTAATGTCCTTATGATGCCCCACAAAGTCCTACATGATCTGACCTCTTACCTCTCTGACCTCATCTGCTACCCGTCCCCCCACTGGTTGTTCAGCTCCAGCTTCGCCAGCCTCCTGCCACCCCCCCAGCCCAGGGCCTCTGCATGTGCTGCCTCCACGGCCTGGAACGGTCTTTCCTCAACTGTCCACGTGGCTGACGTACTCCCGACTTCAGATCACCCGCTCAGAGAAGCCCACCCAAGTCGCTTTATGTAAAATGCTCGTGTTCTCCTCTTTGCAAACCTTGTATCACCTTTCACTGCCTTATTTTATTTTTCCTTAGCACTTATTTTATGTAAAATAATTTACACTTTATTTTCTTACATTGATTATTGTCACTCTTCCCTTCTAGACTCTGTGTTCCATGGCAGGAATTTTAGTCTGTGTTGGCACATAGCAGGTGCCTCAAAGGCGTGTTATGCAAGTATGAATAAATGAATGAATGAATTTCACTTGGCAGAAGCAAATCTATAGCTTAGTCTTGAACAAAATACAAGTTATTGGTTTTGATGGCTCATTAACATGTTATTAACCAGATCGTATGTAAAGAAATATCACAATTTCAAATAAAAACTAGACAGTTGTGACGTCCTACTGGCTTAAACATTCCATTTTTATTCAACCATTGAAATGCATGGAAAGCAACAAAAATATAATGGTCTTGGAGCCAGATTCCAGGTTTCCTTTGGACAAGGGCTATATCTGCTGTTTATTATTATATTTCAAGCCTAGCAGAGACTGGCTCACAGTGGGAACTCAAATTTCGTGTGGCCTGAATGAACACTAAATATGGCTTTTATTTTATAGTTGAACATCATTATTTATTAAGCTGGAATACACCCTCAGCAATCCTCCCATCCAAGCAGACACATACACAAAATATTTATATGGAAAAGATTATAATTCTTCCATTCACAAATTGATAACGGCTATTAACAGAATATTCAAGTAGTTCCTAAAAAAGAAAAAGATGGGTATTTACCTACTTTAGCTAATATGAGAATTCCATTTTAAAGCATTGGCCTTATCAATGGATAGATTGCACTAGAGAACTGTTTATATGCAAACGTTCTTCCTTCTTTTGGAATTGGGCCAAGGTAGAAGGCTTGAGGACCAACGAAGGTTATAATATATCCATTTAACTTTGGAAAGAAACAATTATTTCTGCGATAAAGTGTTCTGTCTGCACATTTGTGTGCCTCAGCAGGACATACTGGCAAACTGAAAAAACTTCATCAGGCCTCTGTCTCTCCCCAGAGATGACCTTGGTTTTCCTTCAGCTTTTCATTAAGTGACTCTAAGGAAGCGTAAGTGCAAGATCATCACCAACAGAAATTTCCCTGGTGACCCTGATTACCAAAGAATAATGGGAGGCAAACAATCCCGAGAGCCCTGCTTTACTCATTACTCTCCCCTCAAACCTTGTCGACTCCCTCCCTGACCCCCCGAGACCCTCTAAGCACTTGGGTTTGAGTCCTGACACTGCCATTTCCAGCTGCTTTGCCTTAAACAGGACATTTACACTTTCCAGCCTCAGATTTCACATCTATCAAACAGGGATAATTAAGGTGTACCCTGCTACCCACACACTCATGATCTAACTATCAAAGGAAGGGATGTCCAAGAGCAGCACCAATGTGTAAATATTCTTATTGTGTGTGTCTATTTCTTACTGTCCCCTTCTTATCATATTCACCGTCATTTCAGAGCACCTGTCCTTGCAATTTCTTGCACCCTGTGAATAATAAATGAATAAACAGAACCGTTGCTTTGTTGTGGACCTATGACTATGTTGACTCCCAATTCCTTATCCTAAAGGCTGCAATGACCATCCCCAACCCCCACCATCAATGCAGCGTAGTGTTTTCTTCCTAAATCCTGTACTTTTTTGTATCCCCTCTTCTTTATACTCTTCCCCTTCAACTCCAAACAACACAAAAAACTATCTCCTCGAAAAACAAAACACACAGAATTTTAGACACTGGAAACTACCGAAACTTCTCTCCTTTTCAGACTGTCCCTAAACACTAAATAGATTTAATATTTCACAGGGTTCCAGTCAAGATTTTACACAAATTAGCACCACAATTTTGTTTTCCTATGGAGATAGTCCCATTTAAAGATAGGACTGCAAATTCCATCTTACAAAATTAGCAGCTTACGGAGTGTAACAAAGTCAAATATTCTTAGATTCAAGGATATTTCTTGAATCCTGCAGAAAACCAAACATTAAGTTCATTGGCCTATCAACATTTCCCTAGCATATTATGTTAATCTAGCCTTATTTTAACGTCCTGACCTACATGAAAATGCCCTGCAGAAGAACTCTATCATATAGACTCTAATGGAGCTTTCTTCTAAAAATGTTAAATTTTTTTTTTTTTACATACTTTGTTTCATACCCGTCAGGCAGAGTCAAATGACAAATACATCTCTGATATGGGGCAGATTTCTGAGGGTCACAAAAGGAATCAGTATAGCTTATAACCTCCCTTCCTTTCCACACCATCTTCCTCCAGGATCTCACGGCTATTTTCCTAAGATTCGCTCTCTAGCAATCAACACAGTTTTCACTGAAATGGCACACAGAATCAAACTCAAGTCAACAAACACTAATCCAGCCTTTGTAAAGGCCAAGGAGGAAGCTTTGGTCTAGAGCTACAGGCAGATATGAGACACTGGGAAAACACGTCACAAGACATTTCTGGGATTAGAGAAGATGCTCTGCTCACTAACGTTGTTACATGAAAAGACTGCTCTGCTCACTAACGTTGTTACATGAAAAGACTGCCTACGAGATGGGAAGCTCCCAGGACAAAGCTCAGAGAGCTGGCCTGCCCAGGGAATCCACTGAGGAAGAACAGGTGCAGGACAAAGAAAGCAAAGTTGTGGGTCAGGAAGTTGCACACTGGGCTCCTTCTGCAAAGAGGCACAAAACCCCCATCGTCAGAAAGAGCGAGTGGGACCAGCATAAGCACCAAGGAAGTGAAGGGCGAAGAAGTCACGTCCAGTGCCCGGCACACAGCATGTGGTCCGCATGCGGTGGTCATTACTGGATTCACTGAACCACATCTCCTGGTGAGGTCCAAACAACAAAAAGAGGACGAACCACTGCCAGGAGAGTCAGCAGTAGTGTCTACACCGAATCTTGACAAGGACTGCTGGCAGTTAAAAAAAAAAAAAAAGAAAATGAAATCCAGTCCTGGTAGGGTTATGAAAAAAATGAACACTTGAGGTTCATTAGTCCATTAATTGACCTTATCATCCTACCTGATCAAAATCACTAATAAAACAGTCTCCTTGCTATATTGGGTAATTTGGTTGCTTGCGTGTCAAAACTTATTAGCTTCAAATTAGAGCTCATAATTTCAGAGGGGAAAAAAAAAACAGTGGAAAACGGGGCAACTATGTCCATGTTAAATTGAATTCATGCAGAACCTATCATCAAAGAAATCATTAACTTAGACAGCAGCCCTTGGGAATAAAGCGAGAGAACTGCCGGGGCTGAGTGGTCAGAGCACGTATTAACCCAAGCTAAGAAGCTCTTCAGCCAAATGTCCCATTCTCACTTAGCAGAAGACAAAGCAATGTTTTCCTGTTCCAAGGAGCACAGCAGCATGCGTGTGGTCAGGGTTAAGGGTACACTTTGCCACGGCATCTTTGAGCAGATGCTGTCCAGCCAGCTTTCAGGGCTATGGCCAGGTTGAGATTAGAGACATCTGTTGGGACTAGCACAGAGATTCCCTCTGCCTGAGCCAAAGGGGACTAACCTACAAGACAGTCTCAGTTGCTGAAGTTTCTGGGTAACACTTTCCCCTACACCCCCATTTTTTCTTGACTCTTTTTCATTTCAGAGTATTACGGGGGTACAACGTTTTGGTTACACAAATAGCTTTTGCACTGCACGACAAGTGTGCCCATCCCCCAGACAGTGCGCACTGCATCCGTTAGGTGTGGATTTAGCCATCCCCTCCCCCGTCCCACCTGGCCGACATAAACCATCCTCATATAGCCATCTGATCTTTGACAAAGCAGATAAAAACATACACTAGGGAAAAGAATCCTTATTCAATAAATGGTGCTGGGAAAACTGGATAGCCACACGTAGAAGACTGAAACACAATCTGCACCTCTCACCTCTCACAAAAATCAACTCACAGTGGATAACAGACTTAAACCTAAGGCATGAAACAATAAAAATTCTAGAAGAAAACATTGGAAAAACTCTTATAGACATTGGATAGGCAAAGAATTTGTGAAGAAGATCCCAAAAGCAATCACAGCATCAACAAAAATAAATAAATGGGACCTGATCAAATTAAAAAGCTTCTGCACAGCCAAAGAAACTATCAGTAGAGTGAATAGACATCCTACAGAATGGGAGAAAATATTTGCATGCTATACATCTGGTAAAGGGCTGATAACTAGAATCTATACAGAACTCAGGAAAATCAGCAAGAAAAAATCAAACAACCCCATTAGAAAGTGAGCGAAGGACATGAACAGAAATTTTTCAAAAGAAGGTAGACTAATGGCCAAGAAACAGATGAAAAAATGCTCAACGTCTCTAACCATCAGGGAAATGCAAATCAAAACCACAATGAAATATCACCTAACTCCAGTGAGAATGGCTTTTATCAACAAGCCCCCAAACAACAAATGTTGAAGTGGATGCGGAGAGATGAGGAACATTCATGCACTGCTGGGGGGACTGCAAACTAGTGCAACCTATCTCTGCATGTGATGGGAACTGGAGAATTATCTGCTTGGGGGAAAAGCAGAACCTATCAGCATTTAACGGGACCAAGCATAGGAACATGCCTAATGTGTGAGAACAGTGAGCATGTTTCCTTAGGAACACATAGCTAAATTCTAAATTGTAGCCCAGCCTCATTTCACAGACAGGAAATGAGGGGAAGATGGAAAAACTCCAAAACAAATGAATTGTCTCACTGTGTATCCTAAAACTTGTCACCTTTTTAGACATGCAAAGTAGAAATGTTGAGTGAAGGTGACTTTATTGCACTCTTAGAAGGCAGACTGGCTTTCAGAACCATCGTTGTCTACGGGCAAGGAGAAATCCAATTAGATTAATGGGAGCTCACCTACTGCATAGGCTCCTCAAGGTACCAGGGCACAAGCTAGAATGAACATTTTCTGCATTCGAGCTGATAACGGCTGGGCTTAAAATCCCGTCGTTAAAGAGAAGCATAATGAAGCGGGCCTAATTAAACTCTGTGCCTTGAAGCAGTGATTCTCATCCTTTTCCCCCACAGATAAACAAACATTAGCTGTTCAGTGAGCGGCACCCCCTCATGGGCGTACCCTGATGTTGTCAGAATCCCAACTTGGTGGCAAAGGGAGACAGCCTATTTGAGTTAGTAATTCCCAGGTAGGTAGAAGTAAAATAGACTGTTGATGAGACATAATTATCACAGGCAAAGGTAAAGCACGATCTTTTGTTTGCCTTTTCACAAAAGCGTATTAGAATGGAAGTGAGGGCACCATCTACTCTAATTGGTTTTAAGTTAAGTCTTCTGCAAACACCAATTTGCAGCAACTGTGTATCAAGTTTCCATGGTGCTGGCTCCTACAGCCCTGAGAGTCCACATGACCAATGGGACCTGGAGACAGAGCACGTCTGACAGCGATATTTATCAGACTGGATCCTCAGATGTCAGATGACCGATCATTAAGAGATTCTAAAGTCTGATCGACCTTGCTTTGCCCTTCAAACATTCCCACGGATCTATGGGACACACATCTTGAATTCACGGCTTTCGAATAGAGTAGCAAGAAGGAAAACAAGATTTCGCGAGTGTTAACAAAAATTCACATCTGATGAGGACGAAAACAGAATGAAAGATCTGTCCTAAAGCGATGCCTTTTCCTCAAAGGATTTATGAGTTTTTGTAAGTAGTTCTGCCATCCCAGCTTCCCTGTGAAGTAAGAATGATCTTGTAATACCGGGTGCCCTTGAGCAAAAATTAAAGTACTAAGAGATTAAACGGAAGCCAGACATCCTTAATCTGAGTTTAATGCAGTAAGAAAATATCTTGCACAATTACAAAATGCAAAGAACTGTACCCATAATACCTACGCTTCTTTTAAAGATGAAAGAAAAGTGAAGCCTTATTAAGTTACAATTCAGTAACTCAGGAACTGAACTGATGTTAAGGTTTTACAAAAAATAATTTACCTAAAGCCAGTTAATAGTATAAGCATGATCAGAAGGACTATTCTGCCTAGACCTTTTCAAAACTTTCTAGAAGTCCCCATTTGTAATTAACTGACCTGCTAATGACAAGTACCGTCTTATTGCTACAGACAAGTACCGTCCTATTGCTACAGCCTTGAGCGCTCACTCACCACCTCATGGCTGAATCCATGAGAATTCTGGGTGGCAGAACCAGCTCCCCAGAGCCCCCCTCTCCATCCCTCAGAAGCACACCCCAAGTCTGGAGTCTGGCCAACCCACAGAAGTGTGGGGAGCTGAAAATGCACACAGCTGGGGGTTGTTCCCTTCTATAGTCCCTGCCACACACCCACTCAGAGAGCAGTTACACTCCTACACGCAGCAACAACTTTGCTACGCACCCAGGCCCCAAGTCCAGTCCGGGTAGTGAAATTCTCAGTGTGGTAGCCTAGGACCTCATTCCACTGTGTCCCAAGGCCTACGAGCTCCCATTTATGTACACGTAGGGCCTGTCTATGAGAAGCTCTGCCCACAGCTGTTCCAAAGCATCCCTATGACTGTTTATCTTCATATCCTGGTGCTCCTTCGGTCAATGCTAGCTCTTCTTCGATGCAAGCCACCTCGTGTTTGCAGGACTGCAAAAGCCTCGAAGCTCCAGCCTTCCCTGACTCCAGCCTTCCCTGTTTTAAGCCAGTCTGCAGGCCAGTCTATTTGTCATAGTGAGGGAGCAGGAGCCTGCATTGGCTCCCTATGGCCTACCGAGTCAAGTGCCAACTCTGCTTCCCACACCCCATCTAACCTTACCCCTTCAGGAAGCTTCTCTGACCCCTTCAGCCCCACCCATCTCTGCCTCAGAATCCTACAGACGTTACCGGCAGTTAGGTCTCTACATCCCATACAGCTCTCGGAGGGTTTTGTGTTTCCGTTGAGTCTCCCCGGCTGGCTGTGGGCTTTTTTGACATCAGTGACTTTCCCATTATGGTGTATTATGCCTCCCCACACGCTGGGCACAGAGAAGTGACATACTCAGTAAATACCCCACGGACCCAGGATCACAGGACGTTAGAGCCAGAAGAGGACCTTAGTCGGCCCTTTCGCTGTATCGATGAAGCAACTGAGCTCTGGAGCAATCACCAGTGACTTTCTGTGACGGTGACTCGTCGGCCCCATCCCTGGTTCAGCGTTTTCACACCTCCTATTACTTGGTCTAGGTGGGGTCCTGTGGTATACGTGAATACAAACATTTTCCCTAAAAATAATTCGTGATTCTCACTTTTCAATACATTAGGTTGGACTTGATGGTGTTAATTGAGTCGAATAATGGCGCTGATGACAACTGACCCAACGCGATGCCCCGAGCCGGTCAGGGCTGCGAGGGAGCGATTGCTCCTCTGAGACGCTGTGGCCACTGGCCGGCCACGCGTGGGGACTGCGACACCAAACAGAGACAAGAAGTTCCGCACACACGTGCTCCACCAGCCCTGGGTCAACACGACACAAACACAAAGCCACGCGCACACCGTGCTTCTGAGTGAAGCGAAAAATCTCAACGGGCAAGTTCAGGTGCCAAATAGTATTAATAATATGTCATTTTAGCCTCCTTCCCACCAGAGTTGCTAAAAGAGCACATGTAGCTTTAGGTCATGTCCCATAAACTATTAACAGACATTTGGTTTTTTTGTCCCTTTTCTCTACTTTAAAAAAAAATTTACGTTTCTTTTTCTTTCTTCTCATCTTTGCTGGCTGGATTTTTAAGCATCAGCTGCTTTGTGGCAGCAGGGAGGGTGAGAGGGGGGAGCAGCAGATGACAGATTGCGGATCTGCACGACAGCGCTCTCCCCTGCTGTTTGTGGGTGTGAAACTGCAGGGACCATCCCCGCCTGCCCACCCTCCCGCCCCCCGCTGCGAGGTGCATCTGCTGGAGCCGGGCTGTGGGCGACAGAACTGTGGGCGACAGAAAGTTCTTTGAGATGGCTCGTGCTGGATCGTGGGGGTGGCAGGTGGGCAGTGGCGCAGGGCTGCTCTGCCCCGCTCGGAGTTTCTGAGTGTGACAGGGAGATAGCTCGGGTTCGGAACAGCCTCCCCTGTCCCTTAATCAACATGAGCCACCTAACCGTGGTCTTTAAATAATTGAGTGCTTTGGTAACCAGCACTCAAACACTTGAAGAATTTTAGTTAGATGAATGTGTTAACCTTTTTATTCTAGTTTAAAACATTTCACTTTCCCTCTTGTTATTCACAAGCTTGGATTACATCAAAAATACAGTATTTGAGAAAAGAAGATGTTTAGATCGCCAACAAGAAGCAGGAAGCTGTATTTATACTAATAGGATCATTTCAAAGGGTAAATCAGCAATATGGAAGAAATGAAAATCAGTAAGGCATTTTTCTGAGAGGCACGTGATAATTTTCCCATCTGTAAAAACTGGCAATGTGTTTATTTGAAGCTTATATATTCTTAAATAGTTTAGATCTCTTGTGGGTAAAGAAAGGTGTTTGTCTTATTGATATTTACTTCCTGAAAACAGAAACCACCTAGATTCATTCCTTGGTAACTTTAATATCAGCTCCTCCTAAAATGTACTAAAGATATTTATTTATTTATTGTTGTTCTTTGAGCTATATAAAATACAATTTTTTTGTTAAACTGTTATATAAAGTGCTAAATATAATACCGTTAAATTTAAGAAAATACAAAGCAAATACTTCTCAGCTTTGAGCTTTTTTTTTTTCCCAGTTTTCCACACAGACTTATGTAATATTAAATTAGAAAACAATGTTACAGTTCAGATACGCTTTCTTAGCCTGGAAGTGTTTACAACTGTTGTTAAATGTATTCATTGCATGGAGACTCAGCCCACAGAATCCACATTCTCGGTCTGAAATACCTCTTCTTTCCGCTTTACTTATTGACATTCTATTTTTCCTTCAAGGTCAAAATCAGATATCACCCCTCAAAAGCCTTCTTCAGCCTCTGCAGTCAGACAATGGATGCGTGTAATATGACATCATGGCCCGCTGAACAAACCAAAGGCACTGTCGCCTACACACCAAGTGTGGCCCTCACGACACCCCGTTACAGTTGAGTGCGTGTCTAACATGGATCCCCCCAGACACCCAACAGTGATCTCAAGTTCAACAGGCCCACGATTGGGCTTGAGACCCTCCATCCAAAATCTGCTCCCTCTGTCTGTGAAGAGACACCCCATGATGCCAGGGGCTCATGCCAATAACCCTGGGGTCGTTCTTGACAACCCTTTCTCTTATCCATCATATCCAACCCATCAGCAAACCTGTTCTGCCACCAATATGGATCCAGAATCTGACCACTTCTCACCACCCGCTTCCACCACCCAGCTCTGAGCCACCGACAGGTCCCATCTGGGTCACTGGAACACCCTCCTGTCACATCTCAGCCTGGGCCTGGCCCTCCTACACCAGCCAGAATGGACGAAATGTGTTAGAATAATCAGATCACATCTCCCCTTTGCTCAGAATTCCCCAGTGCTTTCCACATCGCTCAGACAAGAGCTAGACGCTCTGCGATGTTCCAGGACACCCTATAGCATCCACTGCCCCCGTTTTTTTCACCCCACCACACCCTTACTCAGCTCCAGCCACACAGCTTTCCAGCTGCACCTACAACACGAGTCTCTGTTCTAGAACTCAGCTCCCCGGATAACTGCATAACGCACTCCCGCCTCCTCCAACTCTTCACTCAAATGCCATATTCTCAGGACGGCCTTCATGGACAACGTCGTCCAAGACTGCAGTCCTGGGCTCCACCCCGCTCCCAAGCACACAAACCTCACACTCTCTCTCTCCTCTGCTCCCTGTGCTTCTCCCCAGTGTTTGGTGCCATCGAACATTCTCTACCTTCCACTAAGTCATCTCCTTGGTTATGTTGGGGCTCAGACAACAGTTCCCCAAAATGAAGCCCTCCCCGGCAGCTCTCTCTGACCCTCTGCCTTTCATTCTCCCCGAAGCTAGCCATAAAAACTAGAATCCTTCTTCCCCAAAGCAGGTCATAGAAACCAGAATCCCTTTCCCCAAAGCCCGTCATAAAACCCAAAAATACTACTCTCACTTTCCCCCTGCCTTTCTGTGTAACACTGATCAAAGAAACTATCTCACCTAGCTGGTTTGACTGTAGGTCATAAGACCTCCAATTCCAGAGAGGGTCCTGCCCCACACCCAGAGGGAAGGAAGGCTGCACAGAGAAGGATTGCTGCTAGAAGAATCTAGACAGACAGGCCTTGCTGGGTTTCCCCACTCAGTCTACTGGCATTAGACCACATTCTTTGTGTCCATTGGTATTTCTACACGGTTGTCCATCTTTGTTGAACCCAAGCATAAATATGAACCGTTTCCCCTATATCTCTGAGTCTGCATTCTGAAGGCTCCCGTGTCACTATGATCAAATAAATTTGTATGACTTTTCTCCTAGTAATTTGCCTTTTTCGGTTGAAGTTCAGTGAACCTTTAGAGGGTGAAGGAGAAGTTTTCCCTTGGCCCCTATAGCTGTCTCTCTCTCCCCCCACTAGACTGACAAATCTGGGAGGGCCTGAATCGTTGCTTCTGTTCCCTAACACACCCCTAAGTGCCCAGAGTCGTACCTGGTCAGCCCAAGCACCCAGCAGGTGCTCTGTGAGGACCGAATGGCTCTCTTGTCTTTAGATTACTTAGGGCCCTACACTGAGTACATAGGAGGCTCTCGCTGT
Organism: Lemur catta; assembly: GCF_020740605.2. NCBI lineage: Eukaryota > Metazoa > Chordata > Mammalia > Primates > Lemuridae > Lemur > Lemur catta. Next base: position 7,947,930 of record NC_059152.1, on the reverse strand, counting down.
TTTTATTTTTAAATAGAAAACTTTACTGGCAAAAATTAAAATACCAAAATAAATCGCGATATCATTGTTTTTATATGAGTAAGTTCAAAAGTCATTTCAGCAGTTGGGGCCTGTTTCCTCATCAAGACAATGAAATTACACCTAAGGTCTCTTGTAAAGGAGTAACATTTCTAGAACCTTCCTTTTTCGGAAAAGGAGAGAGATTCAGGTATGAGACGAAACGTACCTCAAATTGCTGTTTTGGAGAGTGAGGCCATGACAGGTGTTGTGGGAGCCAGGTGCCCGGTGAGGCCAAGGTGTTAGGAGGACCCACGGGAGAAGGAGCAGTAAGAAACAGGGAGGGCCTGGGAAGGCAGAACCTGAGTAGAACCTGCTTTTTCTAAGTCACCACAAGTCCTGTGCGTGCCTGGCTCCGTGCACATTTAGACTAACACTGTCCTTCAGACAGTACTGCAGACCAAACGATGAAAACAGTGTCTGAATAAGCCTTAAGAGGCATCAGTAAAGCTGAGAGGAGAGGAGGCTGAAGCATCAACTTGAGTGAACAGCTTAACTCAGGTCACGAAGGCCCCTTAGCATCAATAAGGGACAAGCATTACAATCAGAGCCTCACTGACCACACTCAGAGAAATCAAAACTGACATGTTTCATTCTTTCAAAATCCCTTAGAGGCATTCTACATGGGACTGTTTTATATATATATATATATATATATATATATATATATATACCTGTATAGTTTTAGGTTTAACTTCTTCGTTAAAAATTTTTTTCTTCTTTTTTTTAACTGACATTGACATGCAATAATTGTACATATTCATGGGGCACATAGTGATGTTTCAATACATACAATATAGGCTGAGCAGATAAGAGTAATTAGCATATCCATCATCTCCAACATTTATCATTTCTTTGTGTTGGGAACATTGAGTATCCTCCTCTTAGCTATCTGACACTATGTATGACTGTTAACTATACTCATCCTACAGCAGAGAACACTAGAACTTAGTCCTCCTATCTTGCTGTGATTTTGTAACCTTTAACTCATCTCTATCCCTCCCTTCTGCCTGCCCCTCCCAGCCTCCAGGTATCTTCTCTTCTGCTTTTCACTTCCATGAGATCAACTTTCTTTAGCTTCCATGTTTATATAAGTGAGAACATGCAGTATTTAATTTTCTGTGCCCGGCTTTCTGTCCTCTGAATCCACCAGCCATGATTCTATAGACTCCACATTACTGGGTCTCTCGTCCCCTGAGAGATTTCCAGCTAAAACCCTTTGCCAGATACATATAACCAAATCTCCGGACGTGGCGGAGGGACAGGCTTTTATTTCACTGAGCAAGTCAGTCCCAGTCAGAGGAACGAATGCAAAAAGTTAGACTCTGATCTGGGATCAAGCAGAGACAGTAGCAAATGAAAAACACTGCCAATGTCTAACATAAGCCAATTCATCTCGTCAGTGTAACAACTGGCTGTGTTTCACAAATTAAACCAGGGGAACATGAACACTGCTAGAAAATGTAATAACAGATAAGCCCTGCCAGTGCGATTCAAGCTCGGGGAGACAATTGTGCAGTCCTTCCAGGTGTACAAATGCTACACACCCAAATCCCCCTTCTCTTCCTTCCTCCCTTCTGACCTGGGATCAGGGCTAGAACCCTGCAGTGCGCTGCTGACAGAGAGTGGCCACCAATTCTGAGGACTATGCAAAGAAGAAGGAACAAAGAAAGTTGGAGCACACTAAGTCCAGGAGATAGAGGGGTCAGGAGAGCTAAGAAAATCCCCCCAAAGTTGTGTGCTTTCCAACAGAGAGCCTGCACCTCCTACCAGGAACAAGCAACACGAACACGGCAGTCAGTGGAGATGTTACAAACCACAGTATTTCATGGATTGGGCTATAATTGGGATCAAATGATGTCTCTTGAGAATAAAATCTAGCACAGTGCAGCTCTGTGTCAAAGACGGTGTGTGATGCAGATGGTATTTCTGCCCCTGAAACCAACCTTGTAGTAAGTTGAACCATATAGAATTGTCATTTTTGTGGGTCAAAACAATTATGTGTCGCCAATTCACATGCTCCAAAATTACATTACTCTTCTACTCTACAGACAATAGACAAGCTCCTACACAGCAATAGTGCAACGCCTTGTCCTGAAGGCACTAAAGTTCCCATTAGGTCATTGATCCAATCGACCATTCTATTCTTGATAGGATGTACAGTTATGTCATAAAAGTCAAGTCACAGCCATTTATAGTTATAATGTAGCAGCGTCTTCCAGGTGCTACAAGATAGGCATAGATAACAGCAAGTTCATCCTTAAAAAAAAAAAAAAAAAAAAAACCCTTCAAAATACTAAAGAACTGATATGTTTTATAGACAGGTCTGAGTTTATATATTTAAACACTAAATATCTGTTCTCTTTGAGCTTTATTGGGTGGAAATGTTTCTAGAATTTATAATATTATACACTTCTCTGCCTTCTTAAATTGAAGCATGATGAAGTATTTTTCTTAATGATTCAAGGACAACAATTACTATACTGCGCTCTAAAACAATAATGCCCTATTCAGGCATAGGAATCTGTTGCAAGAGTAAAGACTTAAAGATTCTGCTTCTTGTCCTCCACTATTTGTTTTTTGTGCAAATAATATTAGTTAGTTAGTGCTGCCATAACAAAATACCACAGACTGGGTGGCTTAAACAATAGAAATTTATCTTCAAAGTTCAGAATGGGAGCTAGAAGTCCAAGTTCAAGGTGTCTGCAGGTTTCATTTCTTCTGAAGCCTCTGTCTTGGCTTGCAGATGACCACCTTCTCGCTATGCCCTCATTTTAACTTAATCACCCCTTTAAAGATGTCACCTCCAAATACAGTCACATTCTGAGATCATATAAATTTGTGGGAGAAAATTCCAGCCCATAACAAGCTCCTATGCCCAGATGCTATGCAAAGCCCAGGCTCCTAGATATACATGGGTTCAAATTAAGGCCATGTCACTTTTGGCTTTGTGACCCAGGTAAAGAAGTCGTTCAACCTAAATTTCAGTTTCATCCTCTATGAAGTGAGGATAATGATACCTCAATCTCACTAGTTTCTTGTAATGCATAGAAGACAATACAGGTAAACATTGCCTGGTACATCATGCAAAGTGCTCAATAAATGTGTTATTTTTAAATATCATTTTAGTATTGGGATATTTAAACTATTTGTGTCTTCACAACTTATCACTTATGTTTGCCTGTAGCTGCGCCTTTTCTACTTTAATCTGTCATGGGCTCAAAAATCAGATAATTATGGAATTAAATAAAAAGACTCAAAATCGAGACCAAAGGCTCTCTTTTAAATAAATAGTACACACTTCAGAGCTTGGGATTTCAGATCTCTCTTCTGGCTGATAGGGTGCTTGTTTATCTTTGTTATTCTTACTATTCCAGATGTAATATAGAATCTGTTGCACGTTTTAGGTAAGATAATCACAACGTGAAGTGTGGCTTTGTCACTGGTAAAGGGGAAAAAAGGCAGTGTCATAAATGTGACCACAGACTAGTGACATTAGAAATAAACAACCATTTGTTTTGGAAGTGGTCAGTGGTAGAGATGCCTAATTTACTTGACTTTGTGTATCCCTTGAAACAACAGCACAGAGAAGTCTGAGAAGCTGAATTATCTTATACAGAGTTTGCCAAACGGAAGTGAAGCATTAAGAACTACTCTCAGCGTTCCTTCCAAGTATCCTCGTGAAGCAGAGATCAACACACTTTTCCTGTAAAGGATCAGATAGTAAATATTTTAGGTGTTGTGGCCATATGGTTTCTGTTTACTCAACTCCGCCAAGGTAGCCGGAAAGCAGTCATAAATGATATGTAAACAAGTAGGTGTGGCTGCACACCAATAAAACTCTCTGTGTGGACAATGAAATTTGATTTTCATAAAACTTTCATGCGTCAGGAAATGCTATTTTTCTTTTGATTTTTTTCTCAACCATTTGAAAATATAAAAGCCATTCTGAGCTCAGGCAGCACAAAAACAGGTGGTGAGCCAGATTAGGCCCAGAAGCTGGAGTTTTTTCACCCTGTTCTGTTCTAAAAGGTCAACCTCTATTTGTTGATGGTAACAACACATTCCTCCTTCTGAAAACAATTTGAAAATTAAGGATCAATCCAGCACCCCTATTACCTCATCCCACTTGCTCTTTTTTGAAAACTACCAATGCTGGTGGTATAGTAGCTCCCTACCTGACTTAATTAAAACAAGCCCAATTAAGTTCCTTTACTGGACATTTTACATGAGAGTTTCAAATTATAACTTCATAAACATGAGGCAGCATCTTGACTAGAGGCACTTTGGCTCCAAAGGACAAGAATAGGGACTGAGCTGTCATGTGGATCTCACATTTACAAAGCAGCAAAAGATACTGACAGCTTTATACTGCATGAATACAAAAATTATATTTTTACCAAGCATTCATCATCATGATATGGCCTTGCTTAGGGGGATGAATGAAGAAGCAAACTTACAGTAAACCAATACCACAAAATGTTCTTAAGAATGAATGACATTGCCCGAAGTTTTAGATAATACTAAAGATAAGTTCAATAAGAATTATTTGTTACTCCCTAAGTATCACCTAGACATTATTTCTTCAATCCTTGGGGGGAAAAAAATCACAGTATAAAAGGTGTGTGATAAATACTACAAGTCTATAATACTTCCTCTTACTTTTATACAACTCCTCCTTCTGAAAAGCTCAAAAGTACATTGCATTCTTTCTTCCATTCGCATAAGATTCCTATGTAGATGTTGCTATATCTTTTTTAATCAAAGGTGATGGAGTTTAGGACATGGTCCTCCAAAATATGACACTTTGGCATTTGAGAAAACAGCAGAAGCTGGAAGGTCATTCTCACCTTCCCCCTTCACTTTTCTCCTGAAGCAGGCCATAAAAGAATTCTCTGCCCTTCCTGGAAGATCCTCATTCCAGGGGAGGCCATCCTACACCTGGAGAAAAGAAAAGACCTAATCTTTGAAGACAGAGAGATGCCAAGAAGAATCCAAACAAACAGGCCTTGCTAAGTTCCCCCAGTTTATTACCTTTAGATCATACCCTTTTGTCCTCCAATCATACTCCTGCATGACCATAAAATGACCCAGGTCTCCCTGTTTCTTTGGATCTTCCTTTCTGAAGGCTCCTGTGTCATGTAAAACTTAATTAGATAAATGTGTATGTTTTTTCCTCCTTAGTCTGCCTTTTATTTATAGGTGCTTCAGCAATGAACCTTACAATAGGTGGGAAATCTTTTCTTCCCTACAAAGAGGAAGTAAAGAGATGTTAAAATTGTTTGCTGGAGATAATTCAGGTGCTTCAGCAATGAACCTTACAATAAATAGGTGGGAAATCTTTTCTTCCCTACAAGGGGAAGTAAAGAGATGTTAAAATTGTTTGCTGGAAATAATTCACGGAGTCCTTGGCAGAAGAGAGAATGAGGAGAACATTGCTGAATTACTAACCTAAGCCTTCTTCCAAATAGACCATGAAGAGGTTACCCAGTTCCTTCCAGAAATGGAAGCCTTCTGGGATGAGAAGATTCTGACATAAATGCACTCATGGCCCTGTATTGCAATGGTGACTACCAAGAACACCATCTTTGTAAAGACCATCATTATCATTCTGGACAAGTCCAGGATTGACCGTACTGATGAACCGTGTGACAATTATTTCAGTGATTTGCCATCAACAGGGCCAGAAGAGTTTTGTGTGTGTTCTTTTTTTTTTTTAAAAAAAAAAAAAAAAAAAAAAAGCACAGCATGTCTAATATCCACCTGAAAGAGAAGCAATTCCAATTCATTTGAGTTGTCTGGTACTTTTCCAGAAAATATTTTCCTAGTAATAAAGTGTACCAAATTTACTCTAAAAATCGTCTGATCTTCTGCCACAAAATCAGTGTTTTGAGACCATAAGGAACATCAAATGTCAAAAATGCAACAGTACAAAACCAATAGGAGAGTATCTTTGATTTGGAATAGTTTTATTTATAACAAGAATTCATTGATCTGCTAATTTTACAAATCAAGAGGCACCTTTTTCATTTACTTTATCCTTAAGTGCCCCTTGCACTGATTTCCTAAATGAACTCTTGTTTTGCATGAATACAGACTTTCTTAGGAACTACAATGCAATCTGAATACCAATAAAAAGACATCTAACCCAACTCCACCTCCTTTTTTTAAACAAGACCTGAAACTTTTCCTAATTAAAAAAACGGAGTTTATATATCTTGACTAGACAAGTATTTCCCAGGTCTCTGTCTAGTTAAGATACAAATTAATTTGGGGCATTTAATTAGATATGTGCAATGCTAACATTATACATGAGCTTCATCAGTGATGGAAACCCTACCCAGGAAGAGCAAACCTGTTCTTTTTCTCGTAACACTGTTCTTATCTCTGTTCTAGCTTTGAAACCATTAGTAAGAAAATGCTAAACGCTATCATTCTTCAAAATGTTTACCCAACACTGTGACCCAGTTGTAAACTTTCTGTAATGCAGTGGAAACACTTCTGCAGAGAATGAACGACTCTCAATCTAGCACAAACATACTCCAAACGAAAGGCACAGTGCCTTCTAAGAGATGTGAGGAAGAGAGAGCTAGGTCAAGACAATGGAGGCAGTGGCTGTGCAAATAAAAATTAATGAGTAGTGTTGGCAGAGGAGCAGACATTCTTTGGAAAGTGTGGTAACAGGTCTGTCTTGTTTAGGGATACATTTAACACAGTTTTTAAAATATCACAATCCAAGCTTGAATTCTACTTCTATGTATTGCAGGGTGAATTACTACCTGTGTAGTAATTCATCTCAGACTTTTGAATAATTGTTTTCTGTGATGTACCTTGAACAATGTATGATTACTCATTACAAGGTAATCATACAAAGTAATGAGTAATCAACTACGTATTATCCAAAGGGGATTATGAACAAATAAACCCTGGGAGGTGGAGAGGGGGTGGGAACATGTTGGAGTCACAGGAGGGGAAGTTGATTCCAGGAAAGGTTGGAGGTAGGGGGGTTACAAAGTGTCCCTGGCAGGGAAATCACAAGGCCAGGACAACACTGGTAATTAAGAGGAAGAAGTGTGTGACCTTGTGCAGGCCAAGACGGATTGTTTCAAAAATTGCATCTCATAGATAAAAAGAAGGGACTGTGCTGAACACTCTTTGAGATTCTTTCCAGTATCCAAACACCAGTTTATGTCTCCATCCAGGGAAAGGCCCCCACCAGCTCCAGCTGGGAAAGTTCCTCCTTCATTCCTCAGATCCAGCACAGCCCCGGAGCCCTGGCACATGCGCTTGGCCTCCACCTTCACCTAAGGACACCCCTCCCTTGCTGAGAGCCCCGAGGGTGAGCGGTGCAGGTAAGTGGCTCTTCGAAGTTTACGGGGAGCTCCGCACACCTTAAGTTGAAAGAACTGCTGCATCAAGGTGCCCCCATTTTGTCAGATCCTAAACACTCAGATGCTCCCTTTTCCTCTGCCCCCACTCCTCTTCCTACTCTGAAAAGAAACCGGATCGGCCTGCCCGCTCAGAGGTCACCTGCAAAGAGCAGAGTGATGTCACTCGGCTACCCCCCAAACTGCCTCCAAGGCACAAAAGAGCCGAAATATTTGTGCACGATCAAAAGAGAAGGCCCGGCCCGGAAGGTGACCCTTTCAAAGGTATCATTAGATTCTGCGGCCTCTGGGCCGGGGTCGGGAGGAAGGTTGCGCGCTCTCGGGGCGCGCGCCAGCTGCCACCGTCCCACTGCCTCGCCGCTCGGCAGCCAGGCTGCTACGGATTCCAACGCGACGGTTTGGTGCCGTAGAGTATCCCCAAAAAGGGACGCGGCAGGAGGAAGCCCCTGCAGGGTCCCAGGCCGAAGGGTTTAGGGAGCACTTTGCAAGAGTTGCGGGCGGCAACACCCAAGTCATCTTCACAGGGCCACCTCGCCGGCTTCCGGCTCCTGCCCTCCCCGGGTCACCGCGGGAGCCGCCCCGGGAGGAGCCCGGGCGCCGCGGTGGGGAGGGTCGGAGGGTCCCGGGGCGCAGCAGGGGGAGGCGGGGATGGCGAGAGGCGGGGGTGGGGTGCCAGGGTCGGAGGGTCCCGGGGCGCAGCAGGGGGAGGCGGGGATGGCGAGAGGCGGGGGTGGGGTGGCACGGTCGGAGGGTCCCGGGGCGCGGGGCGCGGGCCGGGGCGGGGGCCAGGCGGCCTGCGGGGCCGGGGCGGTGCGGGCCTCTTACCCGTGGTGGAGAGCACGGTGCTGGCGAAGAAGAGCGCGGAGGTGAAGTCCCAGTTCCAGTTGCCCGAGGCGTTGCTGAGCACCGACACGCCGTAGTTGCTGGCCTCCAGCACCCGGCCCAGGAACTGCTCGAGCTGCTGCTCCGACAGGCACTCGTGCTCCTCCAGGAAGCGCCGCTTCAGCTTGCGCAGCTCCTGGCGCAGCAGGTCCTCGTAGGGCAGCTCGACCGAGGAGAAGACCACGGCGCCGAAGACCAGGTAGAGCAGGTAGCCGAGCACCAGGAAGCCGAAGCACCAGGCCGAGCGGTGCCGCTCCACCAGGCGCACGCACGAGCTGCCGGCCAGGGACTGCAGCATCTTCGCCGCCAAAGCCAAAGCCAAGGCCAAGGCCAAGGCCGCCGCCGCCGCCGCAGACCGGCCGGAGCGCGGCCCGCCGCCCCCGCCCCGCTCGGCCCGCGCCCGCCCAGCGCCTCCGGGCACAGCCGGCTGCCTGCGATTGGCTCACCCGGGCGATGTTTCTCTTCCTTCTTTTCCTGTTTCCTTGCAATATAAAAAGCCCAGATGATGTGGCGCTGACGTGGTTGCCGGCTCAGGTAACCAAGAGAGTCAGCGGAGAGCGCGCGCAAACTTGGCCGGGGCCCGGGACGCGCCAGCCCTTCGCGCTGTCCCCAGGGGTGGCGCGGGGGCCGCCCGGTGGCGCGCAGACCCTAGCTTGGCCGCCGCGGCTCCTCTCGCTCCCTCCCCGGGTCCGGTGACCAAACCCGAGCGGACCGCGCGGTGCGGTGTGTGCGCGTCCGTGTCCGCGTGTCCGTGGGTGGGTGTGTGTCCCGCGCGCTTGAGTGTGGTGGCGCCACTTCTGGGCAGTGCGCTGGCTGGCAGAGCCCCCTGTCCGAGAGATACTTCTGTCTCCCCCGTATTTCCTCGTAATCAAAGCCAGCATTACAAAACAGCGAGCGCTGAAACACTTTCCTTCTCTGTCTCATTGGCTGGAGAGTTGAGCAATCTGGTGCCAGTGATGATGGCGAAAATACCAGAACCTGGGAGCCGAAGGCACCTTGGCTCAGGAAAGTCTGTTCCCTCCTGCCCACCCTCTCACAAGGGAAAGTCTGAGAAAGGTCCAATTTCTGAGCTCTACTTCTTTCTCTAAAACGTGACCTTAGGTTTTATAATGAAGAATTGTCCCGATGTGTCAATTACCAGAAGAAACTGAGCTTCCCCAGGTGTTTCTTTTTAGGGCGACAAAAATGTTGACAAGGGGTTGGTGAGCTGCCTTATTGTGGCTGAGAGTAAAAAGCGGTGTCCCCTCTCTGGAAAGGCGATGTGGCAATTTGTTTCAAGAGCCTTGACAAGAGTTTGTGTTCTAATTCAGTGATGTGTCCTAAGAAAAAGCAAGCAGGCAAATGTTTATATCCAAGGCTTCTCATAAATGGTATCTATGCATACATACATATGTTGTATAACATACTACATATGTATGTGAGATGTTTATATTTAGAGATATTTACGAAGTCGATGAAATAATGTAGAATCAGGAACAACCTAAATATTCCAAAATAGAAAATGGGTAAATAATTTATGGCGTCTCTACAGCATGGATACAGCCATTAAAGATGTGTTGAAGACTACTGAAGCCAAACTGTGTAGAATCTCAAATATGCAAAACATTTGTATTTTGTATTGTAAAATGGAACTATACCTACATAATTGATCTACTGCATGGAAATTAAAAACCAGCTCCTAGCAATTGTCTTTGGGTAGTAGCGGATGGAGTACGTAGGTGACTTTCATTTCTTGTACCTGTGTCTTATTTTTCAAATTTTCTACAGTAGACATTTTTGTAATCAGGAAAAACATTAAAAATAAACATAACTGAATTGTACAATTATTTATTACAAAACATAGCCTGAGGTTCTTTTTAAAAAGGTCATATTTTCAGACTAATGACCAACAAATATATGAAAAAATGCTCAACATCTCTGATCATCAGGGAAATGCAAATCAAAACCACAATGAGATATCACTTAACTCCAGTGAGAATGGCTTTTGTGAAAAAGTCCCAAAATAACGAATGTTGGCATGGATGTGGAGAGATAGGAACACTCATACACTGCTGGTGGGACTACAAACTAGTATAACCTCCATGGAAAGCAATATGGAGATACCTCCAAGAGCTACAAGTAGAACTACCATTTGATCCAGCAATCCCATTACTGGGCATCTACCCAAAAGAACAAAAGACATTCTATAAAAAAGACATCTGCACTCGAATGTTTATAGCAGCACAATTCACAATTGCAAAGATGTGGAAACAACCCAAGTGCCCATCAATACATGAGTGGATTAATAAAATGTGGTGTATGTATACCATGGAGTAACTACTCAGCCACAAAAAGTAATGGTGATCTAGCACCAGTTGTATTATCCTGGATAGAGCTGGAGCTCATTCTACTAAGTGAAGTATCCCAAGAATGGAAAAACAAGCACCACATGTACTCACCATCAAATTGGTATTAACTGATCAATACTTATGTGCATAGTTAGTAGTAACATTTATTGGGTGTTGCACGGGTGTGGGGGGGGGAGGAAGGGATGGGTATATACATACCTAATGGGTGCAATGTGCACCGTCTGGGGGATGGACACTCTTGAAGCTCTGACTTGGGTGGGGCAAAGGCAATATATGTAACCTAAACATTTGTACCCTTGTAATATGCTGAAATAAAAAAAGGTCATATTTTGTATTTTCATAGAAACTCATGAAATTATCTAACATACACTTCAGTGATTTTTCACTTTCACTAAATAACCTCACCTCCTATATTACTCAGAAGATGGAAGTCATCCCTCCACTTCTCCGCACTTCAAAACTTCATCAGTAATCTATTTCTTTCCTCTGCTCTTACCCTGAGGAAAAACAGGTACATCCTTATTTTCAAGGTGACGTTATTAACCTGCCACTCCCGGTCCCTCAGCCCCTGGGAAACCTTATTTTATCAGTGAGTACTCAACTCTTTTAGAATATGAATTTCTTCTCTACTAGCTCCTTTCCTTTTGCTTGCAAATCATGTCAAATCTCCATCCTGCACTGTCCTCTGCAGGTGCTCTATAATCCTTGCTCACTCTAACCTTGATCTTTGCCTATTTGACCTGTCGAGGGACCTCTTTGTTCCTGAGGTCATCTCCTCCTGCAGCACATCCTCATCATTCTCCTTCTGCCTCTGGTGGTGACTCCCCTCCCCATGTCTCTGCTCACGTGACTCCTTATGCCCAGACAGTCCCTCCTCCATCTCCATCTGTGATAGAGTTTCTATACTTCAGGGCCTGGCTTATGCCGTACCTCATCCATGAAACCTGTAATGCCCCAAAGGGGTGTGATTTCTTCCTTCTCTCAAACCACATAACTCTCTGAATCCCAGAGTCTGTGGGGTACTAGGGATTAACTGCATGTACAGGTGTGGTTATATCATCACATGGTCAAATATACATACATATATATGTCAGCTTTTGATACTCCCTCATCAACAGGTAGGCTTTGTGTCCCCTGTTTTTGAATCTGGGTGCACTAGTGACTGCTTCGACCAACAGAGTGCATCAGAGATGATACTAGGTGATTTCTAAGGCTAGATCATAAAAGGTCAGCAGCTTCCAACTTTGTTCACTGGAACTCTCCTCTCTTGGAGCTCTGACCCTTCACATAAGATGCCTGATTACCTTGAGGCCACCATGCTGGAGAGGCCACACGCAGGTGTACCAGGTGATAGTCCCAATTGAGCCCAGCCTTCTGACCAGACATATGACTGCAGCCATCTTCAACCCTCAGGCCAGGCCATCCACCTGCTAAATACCACTAGGTGACATAACTCTGTCCATGCCCCCTAGAACAGAAGAATCTCCCAGCCGAGCTCCACCTGAATTGTGAAATATAATCAGATGGTTGTTTTAAGCCACTAAATTTTAGGGGTAGCTTGTTACACAATAATAAGTAACCAACGGCATGCATCTGGCTGAACCTTAAAAATCATCATTAGAAGTTTTCTTTTAATGAATTTGCCGTTCTTTCCATATTTCACTTCTCTAGCTAAGACTGTGCCCCAGTTCTGTATTGTAACTAAGCCAAAGATACCAAATACTTTCAAGTCACATTTATTCTCAGACTACAAGTAGAAACTGGAAATACCAGGAGAGTGGGCTGATGGGGGCATAGGTCCTGCCCTGCTGGGTGAGCTCTGTGGAGTACAGCCTGGGTGTGGGGCCCAGGGATGCAAAGATGTCACTAGTTCAGGCTCTCAGAGATGATGTGAATCCTGATCGTACAGGTTGGCTGTCTCCCTTCCTCCATTTGGCCCACTGCTCTGGACAGACTCACCTGTCTTCAAGGAAGTTAGCAATCTCAGAAATGTTAGGATTTTTCCTTCTGTTGAAACCTTCACCCTATATGGTTTGCATGTACCTCACTGCTGACTAGCCACTTCCCCCAGGCCTCCTGCCAGCATAGATGCAGGAGATCATCCAAGCTGGCATCCCTTCTGCCTCACCCACACTTGCGATGCCAGAGGCCACACCTAAGCATTTTTCAGAAGACAAAGGGAATGTGGAAGAGAACTCAGACAAGAGCGCAGAGATACACAAGAGGGGTGCAGACGTGGAGTGGGAGAGGGAAGGGGGTGGAGGAAGTGGCCCTGGCTATTTTCTGCATCAGTGTTACCTCTAATTGACATAATTCGTACACTGATGACCATGTTTTGTGAAAACCAACCTTGCACTTGGCACAGAGCCTTGTGAGTTAATATGACATGGAGCTAATGATGTAAATGATCACTAATGTATGATAATTAGGCATAAATAGGCTTAATTATCTCAACAGGTTGAGATTTTGTAGAGATGGTAGCTCTACGGGAAAGTCTTCCACTTGGGATCAAAAAGTGAAATTCACCAATACAGATTTGGGGAAATCCAGTCAATCAGCAACAAGTACAGCAATTTCACCCTCGTAATTCCAATTCTGGGTAAACACCCAAAAGCACTGGAAGCAGGGACTTGAACAGATACTTGTATATCCATGTTCATAGCATTATTCACGGTAGATAAAACGTGGAAGGAACACAGGTGTCTATCCACAGATGAATGGAAAAAAAAAAACAAAACACGGTGTATACATACAGTTGCATAGTATCCAGTCTTAAAAAGGAAGGAAATTCTGACACATGCTGTAAGTTGGATGGAGTTTGAGGACAACATGCTCAATGAAATAAGCCAGTAACAAAAGCACAAATACTGTTTGATTCCACTTCTTTGAGGTGCCTAGAATAGTCAAATTCATAGAAACAGAAAGTGGAACGGTGGTTGCCTGGGGCTGGGGCGAGAAGAGGGTGGGCAGGTATCGTTTAATGGGTACAGAGTTTCAGCTTGGCAAGATGAAGAGCTCTAGAGATGGCAACAGTTGCATAACAATATCAATGTCCTAAAACCACTGAACTTTACACTTATAAAATGGTTAGAATGGTAAATGTTGTGTTATATGTATTTTACCACAATTTTTTTTTTAAAGTTAGCATTTGGGTTGACAATGAGGACACAGCATTAACAGCCGGCTGAAGCTCTCCCGCTAGCCAGTGAGCTCCCAGGTTGTACCTCTGATTTGGAGCCCTTGAAGACGCAAACATCCTCCACGTCAGAGAGTGCTGGATGGTTTAGGTGGGGCACAGTTTACAAGGGACCTCACGAACCTGGCACATACCCAGCTGAGAGGCACCTGGCTGGTGATGCGCCTGGAAACTCGGCTTAGAGAAATATGTGGATGATTCCAAGAGTTTGCCAAGAGTAAAGAAAACTTAGCGGAATCTGATAGCTCCACTAGAAAAAAAAAAAGTGAGTTTATTTTGTCTGTTTTCAAAGGGCAGAGCTAGTTTGAATGGGTAGAAGAGACAGTGTAAGATCTATAAACCACTGTAAGAGAGAACATTGTATTCCTCTGAACTGGCTGTCAGTGGGACGACCTGACTCCAGAAACAGTGAGCAGAAGACAAACAACCACAAATTTTTAGGTTATTAAGTATCAAATGTCCGATTGCCTTAAGAACAAAGTTCGACAGTTGATATCTCTGACATTTCACTTTAATACTTCTTGTTTTGCTTTTTTATTTTTTTTTATTGTGAAGATACATCCTCATTCTTTCAAACATATGTTTTGGCTTGTGATTATCTTTCAAAATTTTCTTTTTAGAGCAATTTTTGTGAAACCATGGATAAGTTAAAAATTCGTGTTATTTTTGAATGTGAGTTCCGTCCTGGAACCAATGTAGCACAGACAGCTCGAAATATCATCAAAGTGTTTGGGAAGGATGTGGCTAATGAACATATAGTATGTCAGTGGTTTGAGAAGTTCTATTCTGGTGATTTTAATCTTAAAAACGAGCCACGTGGGTGACCTGAGACCAAGGTGGATAATGACGAGCTGAAAGGTGTAGTGGAAGTGAATCCATCTCAACCTATGCGTGAGTTAGCAGCAAGGTTTGATGAGACTATTCCAACAATATTGGACCATTTGAAACAAATCAGCAAGGTAAAGAGGCTGGATAGATGGCTTCTGCATGACTTAAACAAGCATCAGAAGAGAAATCATCTCGAAGCTAACCTTTGCTGTCACAACACAAAGGTGAACCATTTCTGCACTGTATTGTTACACGTGATGAGAAGTGGATTCTTTTTGCCAATCTCAAGCATTTGGCACAATGGTTGGATAAAGATGAAGTGCTGAAACACAGTCCAAAACTGAATATTCATCAAGAAAAGCTAAAGGTTTCTGTTTGGTGGTCCAGCGCTGGTATTATCCACTACAGCTTCATGAAACCTGGTCAATCGATTACAGCAGATGTCTACTGCAACCAACTGGATGAAATGATGAGGATGTTTGTGATTAAGCAGCTGAGATTGGTCAATAGAGACAGGCCAATCCTCTTGCAAGCCCACAAGTTGCAAAAAACAATGCTCAAACTGTAGAAGCTGGACTTAGAAACTCTCTGTCATCCACTGTATTCACCAGAACTTGCACCAACTGATTACCACTTCTTCCAGGCTTTGGGCCACTTCTTGCAAGGAAAAATATTCAGTTCTCACCAAGCTGTGGAAAACGCCTTTGGTGATTTCATCATCACTTCCTCTCCAGGCTTCTTCGCTGCTAGCATAAGCAAGCTCCTGTTAAGGTGGCAAAACTGTGTCACTAGTTTAGGTGTATACTTTGAGTAATTGTACTGCTACTTATTTGAGATATAATAAACTAAACTTTTGATTCGAAATCAGACATTTCATACTTAATGACCTGATAGGAAGGTAGCATGGAGAGTGTTTAGCTTTATGTCATTTAAGGTTCTTTCCTAGTCTGCAATTTTATGGTTTCAGCATCTACAAGGTCAAGGGTATGGAGAGAAAAGGAATGAAGCAGGTGAAGCTCAAAGTTGCCCTGAAGCACCTCTGGGCTGCCCAGGGCACTCCAGCCCTTGAATCCCTAACTCCCAGGTGGCGCCATGCCCAGGTGTCAGGGAACCCTAACAGTGCAGATCCTCAGCTTCTCTGTGACCTTTGTCTGAGGATGCTGTCATTCCTTTCTCAATGTAGTGGGAGGTGTCCAACCTGTGAGGGGTTCAGATCAGGGCTCATCCTCTGGACAGGCTCTGCCAGGAGGCAGCAAGTGACAGATGACTCCCCTTCAGGTCCTCCTGCCCACACAGACCCGTGGCAGTCTGTCCACTCCCGGCCTGAGCAATTCTCATAATTTCTCTCCCTCTAGCTTGGGCAGTAGAGTGAGGCCCTGTTTCAGAAAAAGAAAAAGTTAAAATTTATCAAAACTGACACACAAATATTTACAAATCATACATGGTAGTCTCAGTCAAGAGAAATGCAAATAATTGTAAAGATACTGTATTAAATGATAACTGCATAAAATTAATTGGAGTACATATTGTGCTACTGTAATAATTTTGTAGCCATCTCCTGTTGCTATTACTGTGAGTTCAAGTGTTGCAAGTATCCACTTATAAAGTTGCCTGATGCTAATAATTTATACATGAGGAGTTTGTCTCGCCAGTAAATCGTGTATTGCAGTAAAAAAATGATCTCTTGCAGTTCTCGCATATTTTTCATTGTTTAGTGCAATACCATAAACCTTGATTAGCACCAGGGGACCCATTCAAAGTGCCACTAGTGATGCTGGAAGTGCTCCCAAAAAGCAGAGAAAAGTCATGACAACACAGGAAAAAGTGGAATTGCTGAATAAGTACCATAGATTGAGGTCTGCAGCTAAAGTTGCCCACCATTTCAAGACAAATGAAACCATTATTAAAAAAAAAGAAAAGGAAATTCATGAAGCCATTGTCATAGCTATTCTAGCACGTGTAAAAACCTTGCACTTTTTGTGAAATATCTTTTTATCTCATATTGAAAATGCTACTTTTATATGGGTGCAGGATTGCTGTAAGAAGCTACAATAAGCTTACTGTATTGTAAGAACACAGTATATAATGCATACAACATACAAAATATATGTTAAATGACTTTATGTTATTGGTAAGGTTTCTGGTCAAGGAGGCTATTAATAGATAAGTTTGGGGGGAGTGGAAGTTTGTATGTGGATTTTTGACTGTGTGGCAAGTTGGCACCTCTAACCCCCACGGTATTCAAGGGTCAACTGTATAAAAAGGATCTTTGGGGTTGTATTTAACCCAGTGGAAGGCAAAAATCCTCTATTAGACTTTTAACTTTGAATGTCTGCCCTGCCTGTAAACTTTTTAAAAATATACCCTGTCTTACAGATCGCAGGAGCATGACTATCCCATAACCCCAGCACTAGCACGACTGATTGGACTAGGATAGAACCTGGCCCAATGTCAGTGAAACCAATGGTTGTCTGCCTCCCAGTCAGACTCACCACCACTATTTGAAAACTTAGTGGGGATTGTCACGAAGGCGGTGATGTGCACTGGGACTGAAGGCGGTCAGATGCAAAATAAGGAAACGGCTTGAGTGAAAAACAAGAATAGAAAGACACAGACGCAAGAGTAGGCTCCTGTGAAATGATAGCAGTAGAAATAGAGATTGTGTAGGTTGACAAGTAAACGGGAAGTGAGAAAGCAAAAATAGCAAATGAAACTAATACTTCCAAAAAGTTTGATTGTGAAAGGGAAGAGAAGCTGGAAGAACTTATAGGGTATCATCTATAAGCCCAGAGATGCTCTATCATAGAGACACTGGAAAAAATCCAGTAAGGGACTGAGAAGTGGGGTGGGGAGAGAAGCAGAGGCAAGTGGAGATCCACAGGATACAGAGAAGAAAGATTATCCGAGAAAGTACTCAAGAGTGTTGAATGCTGCAGGAGGAAGGGGAAGGATGAGATTAGAGCATCAAGAAGCTGTTAGGAATGTTATCTAGAATACTTTTAGAGGGCCCCAGATTTATTGCAGTTAAGGAGAAAGAGGCAGAGAAGTGGAGATGATTAGCCCAAAACAGTAGTTCAAGTTAGTTCATGAAAGAAAAGGGAGCCCATTGATGAAGATATAGCGTTGAGGGAGGATGTGTGTGATTGGATGAATGTGAACATGTTGTGAGTTTAAAATGAAAGAGATTTGAACATGATTTCTGGGAAGGAGCCAGTGGAGAAGTTGGGACTGAGGAAAGAAGAGAAAGAGGAGACAAGTGATCAAGAATGTTCCAGAGCAAGTGGGCAAGACTGCAATCCACAGCACAGACATGGTAGACAAGAGAGGGAGCAAAGTGGAGGGTTAGCATGCTCACTCACTGCTTTATCTAACAAATAGAGGTGGAATACCCACCATGAGACAAGAAATGTGCTAGTCTCAGGGAAGATGGTAGTGAGAAAAATGATTATGTTTGTTGTCTTAAAGGAACCTATTCAAATGAAGGAGTCAAACACTAACTAAATATGCACTGAAATATGACTAGTAAAGCTCAGGGAGAGGGCTGAAACTTGTCAAGAAAAGAGGCTAGGGAGGGGCCAGACGATGCAAGAACTTGCAGGGCACATTAAGGATTTTGGTCTTTTCCCCAGGAATCCAGGGAAGGGTTTTCAGTTCAAAAATTTGCATTTCGAAATGGCCACCTTGAAGAGTGAAGAGTGGGTGGGTCAGGAGTGGTGCCGACAGAACCTCGGGGAGGGGGTGATCCAGGAATTATGAAGGCAGCATACACCAAGCATGACAGTGCAAAAGAGCAGGATCACTGTGTGTTCTGTCCTTAGCAGTAGCCTCTGAACCCAAAACAGAGCCTAGCACATAGCGTGAGCTCAATTAATGGTCATGAAAATGAGAATGAATGAATGAATGTGGGCAGAAGGGCTCACACTTGAGAGGTCTCCAGGATTTAGGGCTGGACTGAGTGAGTAGGTGGAAGTGGTAAGAGAGGCATTAGGTCTCTGGCTTGTTTACCAGTTTTAATGGTGATGTTGTTAATGAAAGTCAGGATTAGTTGGAGAAGAATAAGATTTGTGGGGAAGGTCATGATTCCAGTTTAAGACAAGCTGAGTTTAAGGGTCTTCTCACATATTCAAGAGAACATGTCCCACAGACAGTTGTATATTCTGGCCTGAAGCTCAAAGAATTATTGGTGGAGATATAGAAATCAGAATGGTAGGTGATCTAATTTAATATTTGCATATGAAATATTTCTAAGTAATGACCCATTTGGGGTATAGTCATAGAAGTGGGTGACTAAAGTTTAGTAAAGTTAACAATTGTTGGAATAAAGAAGGTCAAGAACACATAGATGTCAGTTGCTGGACTGGACACCCACATGTATATTAAAAATCTTCCAGGGAGATGATAGGAGTTGAAGTGTAGAGAAGGGTGACAGATGAGACAAGGGACACAGGATGAGAAATGGTCCCCAAGGGCTATGAAGATGCACAGGTAAAAGGAAGGGAATTAGACTAGTTCCATCTCCTGCTAACTATGCACCATGAAGTCATTTTACTTCCTTAAACCTTTTTTTCCTCATGTGTTTAACAAATATTCATAACAAATGAAGAAGGGTGATAACAACTTGTTCTCTCTCTCTCTCATCAGCATTTGCTTGTCTGGGAACGACTTTATTTCTCCTTCATTTGGGAGGCTTATTCTGGCAGAATATAAAATTCTTGGCCGGTAGTTTTGTTCTTTCTGCACATTGAAAATCCCATCCCATTCTCTTCTGGCCTGGAAGATGTCTGTTGAGAAGTCTGCTATTAGTCTGATGGGGTTTCCTTTATAGGTGACTAGACACTTTTCTCTTGCTAATTTTAAGGTATGGCTGAAATTGATTAGACGGGCTCTAATGAAAGCTCTAATAAAAGCCTCTAAGTACTTAGAAGATAAAAGGCACGTTGTGAATTGGGTCATGTTGTCCAAAATGTCTTCCTAAAGGAAGTCACTCTTGAGCTAGGACTTGAATGCCCTAAGTTCAAATGCTAGGCCCTCCTACAGAGCAGCTGTGCATCATGTTTAATCGGTTAAATGACCCCTCTAAGTCTGTTTCCTCAGATGGAAATGAGGCTAATGTTGATGAAAACTCAAGGATTTGGGGGTGGTATGTGTTTGGTTGGGGATAAGGTTATACTTGTCTGCCTGGCTTAAGTAAGGTAATGTGAAAAGTACTTTCTAAACTGAGAAGTGCTGTAGAGATGTTGGTCATTACTAGTGAAAAATTTGTTACCCTTGCTCCTCTATAATTATTTAACAGTGACCAAGGAGGAGGTATGTCCCTTCATTTCTTGCCCTTTCCGCCTCAGCAAACATTTTTTATGCAGGGATTCTTAAGTAATGTTGCATATCAGAACTATAAGCAGATCCCCTCAGCTCACCACACACATAAATCCTCATGGGGCAGGGGGCATGTTAAAAGAATTCAAGGAAAAGAATATCATAATTAGTGACCAAATAGGGAATCTCAACAAGACAAATGGAAAGTATAAAACACAGGTGAAAATTCTATAACTGAAAGTACAATAACTGAAGTAAAAATTCACTGGATATTCATATTTGAAATGGCTGAAGAAAGAATCTGTAAAATCAATTTAGAAAGTGTGTTATCTGAAGAACAAAGAGGAAAAGGATTGAAGAAAATAAACAGAGACTTAGGTAATGAATTGAAATCATAATTGAACGTAATTGAAATCCTAGAAGGAAAAGAGAGAAAAAGGGGGAGAAAAATATCTGAAAAAATATTAGCCAAAAATTTCATGAATTAAATGAAAAATACTGTCTTACAAATCCAAAAATCTCTACAGACACAGGAAATATAAATACAAAGAGAACCACACTACAACACATCATAAACTGTTGAAAACAAAAGATAAAGAGAAAATCTTGAAAAGCAGCCAGAGCTGAAAGACATCATATGCAGGCGATTACCAATGGGGGCCACAGACAATAAAATGACACTTTCAAAATGTTAAAAAAAAAAAAAAAAGACCTGTGAATTGAGAATTTTATATTCAATGAAAATATTCTTTAACACATTGGCTGCCACACTAGAAAAAAAAATTTTTTCGTCCTTGGGGTCGTGGTGTTTTATTATGAAAATAGAACAAAAACTTCAAAAACAAAATGATCCTTTCTAATTTAATGAAAATGTGTTATTTTTCATTACTTTCTGTGCGTGAGTTATATACAACTTGAAAAATAGTTCACATGGCTCCCAAGGTGAAGAGATTTGAGTTACATATGCTTCATGAGGCCCCAGGCTCAAAACTAGCGTGAGTTAAATACAACTCACATGGCAGTTAATGTGTAAAGGGGGGTGGTGCTTAAAAGAAGACATTTTCAGATAAATGAAAGCTGAGATAATTAATTACTAGCAGAATTGTATTCAAGAAATGCTAAAAGATATCCTTCCTTTAGGCTGAAAAGAAATGTCATCAGATACTAGAATCTACAGAAAGGAATGAATAGAGCAGAAAATGTTATATAAATAGACATAAATAGACAAATGTAAGATTATGTTTTCTTTCCTCCTGTAATTTACTTCAAAAAACCCAACTGTTTGAAAGATAATTAGTCAAACTGCAAGATGGGGCTTATAACATGCCTAAAAGTCAAATATGATAAAAATCATACAATGAATGAGGGGCAAGTAAATGGAATCCTGAAACCACCCTTTACAAATTAATAAAGGGGTGCTAAAAATAATGATAATGACCAGCCACTGTCCCCTTGTTTGCTTCTCTGTAATTGCTACTCTGGA
This sequence comes from Lemur catta, assembly GCF_020740605.2. Taxonomy (NCBI): domain Eukaryota; kingdom Metazoa; phylum Chordata; class Mammalia; order Primates; family Lemuridae; genus Lemur; species Lemur catta. The sequence goes on along the minus strand of NC_059152.1, from coordinate 7,926,435 downwards.
GTCACACAGCTGATGGTGATAAAGATTCTTAACTTTCTCTGTAGATAACGTCATCTTTTTGAAACCTAAAGGTAGTTTCTGAGCTATCTCCCAGGCTGGCACCCCAGTGGACTGGCTGACCCACCCAGAGCAGCAGCCCATACCAAGAAACTGACTCAGCTGGAATTGGGACCTCAAACCCAGGAACTGACTCAACACAAGAACATGATTTCTACAGCCCTATAATTTTGCCCTGAACCTAACCAATTAGCAAACCCAATTGCCTACTCCTTTGCCTGCCAAACTATCTTTAAAAATCCCATCTGCCAAATTCTCAGGGAGGCGGATTTGAGAATTTTCTCCCATCTCCCCACTTGGCACTCTGCAGAATTAAACCCTTTCTCCATTGCAATTCCAACTGCCTCAGCATACTGGCTCTTCTCTGCGCAGCGGGTGCTACAACCCAGTTGGGCGGCAACAATCCTACTCTTGTAAAAATATTACATTTGTGAAGCAAGATGTGGTAATTAGGAAGTGGGAAACTGATGTCAGGTAGGAAGGAAGAAGGAGGAAGATTGAAGCAGGAAGTATGAAGTGTCAAGTGGTAAGTAAGAAATGTGAAGAGGAACAAAATTAAATACTGAATCCTGAACATACAAACGACTACACTTCAAGATTGGAAGACAAATAATCCAGTAAAAAAAAAAAAATGGCTTGAACAAACCCTTCATGAAAGACCAGCAAGCACATGAGAAGATGATTAACATTGTTAGTCATCACAGAAATATGAATTAAACAACAAGATACCACTTACACCCACTAAAATGAATAAAATTTAAGACTGGCAAGAAAGTCAAGAAATGTCTCAAAAACATGGAGACATGTTGAAAAGACATAGGAACAAATCAGGAAAGGCTCCCAATGACTAAAGCTGGAACATTCTGAGCAACAAAATAAATAACAATGACATTGGATTATAAAATCCAGTATAGTAACATAAATAAAATCCTTAAGTCTGTGCTGATTAAACAAACAATTGAATAAAATAAATAAATGGAGCCGAAGGAACAGTTCTTTCTAACAATAATTTCACCTAATAAGTGTAGAAAGGAGTGAAGAAAGCAGAAAATCCCTTGTAGAACACCCCAATAATTTTTGTTGCAGACAAGATACACCAAAGGATGCTAAAATTATCACACAAAAGTTTGAGTAGAATCAAACTCAAGGTCTGCTTGTGAGATCAGTTAAAATGATGGACCCCAGTGTCTATGCTGCATGGGGAAGGACTACTATGTCAAAAGGAAATTGAATAGTTGCACAGCTAACTGGTTTCCATGACATGGGAGACTGGGTATAGTGGGAATATGGGAATAAAGGATGAAAGAAGAGGAAGATGTAGTCACAGACTTATTTCAGGAGGCTGTAGTGGGTTCTGGGTGACGGCAATTTCCAGCAGTTAGCCACTGCCAAAGTGCAGGGAAGAGAGTCACCAGATGAGCCATGACTCTAGGGCTATGTATATTGACACTGAAGATGCAAGATGGTGCCGGGACTGGAGTAGAGAAAAAGATAGAAATCTGCAGGGTTGCAGGAGTGAGTGGGAGGCTGGCGGATGATGGAGACAATTAATGGTTAAAGGAAGGAATAATGCTGTAGGGAATGGCCCCTCACTGAAAGTCCTTTTTACTAAAGGGAGGAAGAGCAAGTATTTGAAAATTGATCCAGGGACTTGAGGAAGATGCTGACACCTTCTTCATCCCTGAGACGTAGTAAATGAGCAGCACCCTCCAAGGGATGCTGGGAACATACAAGAGGGCCGTCCGGAAAGTATATAGCCACTGTTAATATAATGAGAACATGTTACATGGCTGGATACTTTCTGGACGACTATTGTGTGCCTGGAGGACCAGGCTTCGGGAAGGCAGAGAGGCAGAGGGTATTCTGTGACAGGAATAAAGAAGTAGGTGAAATGGATTTGGTAAGAGTGTCTCAGAAGGCAGATGGAAAACTTTTCACAAGAGGGGAGCCATGGAAATTCTAGTTACAGGAGAGCAAATCCAGAAGAAACTGTAGTTGTGAGCAGAGGACGTTACCAAGCAATGGCCTCACTGCCTGATGCACGTAGAAGCCAATACCATGGCACCAACTTTTGAGAAAAGAAAAAGCTTTATGATGAGTTGACAGGCAAGGAGACAGAGGGCAACACTCAAATCTGTGTCCCCAATCTGAGGGTGGGTCAAGCTTTTAAGTCATGTCTAACTAGTCCCAGGTGATGCCAATGCAGCAGCAGGCTGATGGCAGTAGCGATTAGGAGACGAAAGCTTTTTTTCCCTTGTGCAAACCTGGGCTACCTGACTTGCAATTTTGACTCTGCACCATCTTTAACAACTTAAGCAATGGTTAGCTGGTCCCACGGTTACAGGTGGAGGATGAATGTATGGGACAGCTTACATTTTGCAAGGTGACCAAGATGGAGGAATGCTGCAGAGTAGGATGAACTGGTCTTGAGGTTTCAAAGCCAACTGTGGTAGCTTGAGTGAGGTGCAGCTGATACTCAAGGCTGGATGGTGCTGGCCACCCATTCAGCAGGCAGTGCCTTCTGTTTGCCTCCCCAATGTCCTCTACCTGCTTCCCTGGTCTCACCCCATCCCCCACTCCCCATTCGATGCTAGAACAGGATCACTGTCAACTTCAGAAATACTGTCATGGTAAACCAAACACCAACCTTGGCCCACCTTTGCTGCTATTCCCTGAACGTGGGGTGCAAGCCAGAAGTTTCATTCTAGATGAGCCATTAACTTAATTTCAGAGCACTTCTTATTCTTTTAAATACTTTGACTGTTCCCTTTGCTTTTTTTCCTAAATAGCTTCACTTTTGTTTGGTGCTTTAAAGTCTGTAGATCATTTCCATGTAAATAATTCATTAGGTAAAGTCATTAGTGTAATTTCCTTACAATAATTGTCTAAGTAGGCTATAGGCATCATTATCCAATTTTTACAGATGAGTAAACTCAGACTTTAGGAACTACTTTTTCAAGGGCATGGTACTTCAGTGCTCTTCCATTGTCACCAAGGGGGCCTGTCCTTTAAATTGTAAAGTTGCAGAGCATACTGACAGGGCTGTTCTGAAGCATGCCTGCAAAATGCTTATGATGCAGTTGGGCGATATATTTAAAAATGAGACCCGAGAGCTCGGTAATAAAGGCTTCCTGTCACTATTCCTTTGTCATCTTTCAAGGACTTTTAAATCACTGATAAATATATTTGTTCTTTGCTGAAAACCACATGAACGTGGAGGATAGTGACAATCAATCAGGAGAATGACTAAGGGTGGTGCACGCCTTCGCAACATCCAGTGGGTTTGGTGTCTGTTTAAGATGACAGCAAAGCAGTCACTGAGGGAAGAAGCTGATGGACCCCAGTCAGTGGTTCTAAGATTTTTGTCATTCTCAGAGAATAACCGCTTTTTCAATCCAGATTTTAAAATGGTAAAAACTTCCTGAATGAGCAAGTCTTACAAATTGGTGTTTACCTGTTTGGAGGTTTGGGAAGGAGGAAGGATTTTGTAGTTGTTTTCAATCTTATCCAAACATACTTGGCCAGAATTATAAGAAGTAAAAATTCCCAAAGGGTCCATCCCTTTAAAGCGAAACAGATATAGATCAGGGATTTGGCATGTAAATCATTGTCAATTTGTAGTGACCCCAAATCTTCATTGGGCTTTTTAGTAGGGATTTTGCATTTTACAGTATTCAGTTGAATCATATGAAATTGCTGTTTTTGGAGGTAAAATCGTGGTCAAATACCAGCAATTTTGTATGGTTCAAAGTAATGTTTATCCAAAACGTGAGACAGTTAGAGCACACACTTTGATACACACTCTTCTGTGGAGCTTAAAAAACAAAACCTTCAGTTTTCCCTCTCAGTCTTTCCTTCTTTTTTTGAGACAGGTAACCCATAAGGCCCAACTACCCCTCAAGAATCTGCATTTCAACACTAGATCCTTTGGCTGACACTCCTACCCACATCTAGATCACGAAGCAGTCTGGAACCTGTCACACGGAGAAAACTGAGAAACAAAAACAATTAAAAGACCTAAAAACCTGCCCAAGAAATTCTGAAATCCAACTATAATCAATGAATACATTATTGATTCATATTTATTAATCAGTCATAGTATTTTAAGTGGTAAATAAACCTTAAAATTCTGTTGTCTCCTTTAGTTGCCTTTTTTAAAGTAAAAGGTGAACAAGAATGAAGTACTTCGCTGCCCCTCACCCCAGCATCATACTGTACTCAGTTTGAGGAATTTCTTTCACACAATCTGAATATATGCTGTGGTTAGCTGGTCCATGTAATTAAAAATATGTTATGTATGAGGAGACAAAGGAAATATTGCCATGGAAACTCTAATACTGAGTTTATAAGTATAAATTTTTCATTTGTGAAATTATAGTTGCAAATATCTTTGTTCAGAAAATTGGGATCCTTCATCAGAAGCAAGCAATTACCTTTCTGTTTTACTAATTAACTATGTTGAATGTTAGTATAAACTATCAGTAAGACTTGCCATTTTTTCATGCCAGCTCAACTGAACTAGGCATTTTCCAATAAAAGCATCACTGAAAATATTTAAAACTCATGCTGTTGAGTGTATTTGATTTACTTACGAGAGATTTTCCAGGAGAATAAGTTAAAAGTAGTGGACTTTGGACAACATTTTGCTTTAGTTCAGTATAATAATAAACTAGAGCTGGCATGCTATTTTAATTGCTAAAGAGACAATAACAATCATCCTCATGTCTATATTTCTGTGTAAGGTTAACAGAGACAATTCATATACATGAATTCACATAAATATTTGGCCAATCACCTTCAGCTCAATGTGTGCTCATAGTGTTCCTACTAGTGGTTATATTTATCTATCCTTCACCTTGAAATAATGTACATCTAAGATTTCCAGCAGGTTTCGGCATTCAGTTTTTGACAATGGATTGGTGATATTCTCTTAAAGAATTTAGCTAATGATGTTGGGACATGAAGAGAGGAGGCCTGAAGTCAAAATCTCATCAGCCCATGTTATGATTAACTAACTTGACAATAGAGACATTTATATGGACCATGTTTTAAAACCAACCAGCTGACAGAGATTGCAACATCTCTGGTCACAAGAAGCTTAAATAGAATGCATTATATGCGTCCAGCATGAGCAAGAGTGATACCCCATCTCTACAAAAAATAGAAAAATTAGCAGGGTGTGGTGGCATACATCTGTAATCCCAGCTACTCAGGAGGCTGACGAAGGAGGATTGCTTGAGCCCAGGAGTCTGAGGCTGCAGTGAGGTATGATGACGCCACTTCACTCTAGCCTGGGCAACAGAGTAAAACTCTGCCTAAAAAAAAAAGAAACATCTATGACCCAAATGTTGACAAGAATGTGGAGTTGGTGGGAGTATAAAATGGCACAACCACTTTGGAAAAAGGTCTAGAAGTATCCTATGAAAGTAAATTTACACCTCACCTATAATCCCGCCATTCTATTCTAGGAGAAATGAAAATTTATGTCCCCCAAAAGACTTTTACAAGAATATTCATAGCAGCTTTGTGTATCACAGCTAAAACTTGGAAACAACCCAGGTGTCCATCAATGGGAGAATGGATAAACAAACTGTGAAGTACACATGCACTTGATTACTACTCAGTACTACAAAGAGACGGAAAGCTCATGCACACGACATAGGGAGGTAGAAGGGAATTGACTGGCAAAGGACATGAGAGACTCTCTGGGGTGATGGTGATCTTCTCTATCTTGACAGGGGTTTAGATTGCTCATGTGTACATAGCTGTCAAAACTCAGCAAATCTAACATTTGGACATGTAAGTTTTATATAGAAGAAAAAACTATAGATAATCATTGAACTATAGTTAATGACATGTATATAGAAGTATTTAGAGGGAAGTATACTGATGACTGCAATTTTCTTTGCAATGGGAAAAAAAATAAAATGGATGGCTCAATGGATAGAGAATGGATAGATGAATACAAATATGTAAAATAAGTAATGTAAAAAAAAAACCCAGTAGAATCTAAGTGAAGCTAGAATCTATGGGTATTCATTATAATTTTTTTCTGTGTGTTTGAAATGGTTCATAATAAAATGTTTGGAAAAGAAACAAAAAAACTCTCCACCACACTTCAGTGGAGAATATTGTCAATTTATAATATGTGTTTGTTGCATTCAATGAATGAATGAAAGAAAGAGTGAATGAATGTTGACTAAGATAGATTCATTTATGAGATACCTTTTAGGTTTTTGACATCCTAATAGACACTTTACCTACATTAAAGTGTTTTAAATGGCAGTCTCCTTGTTCTTATGAAATTCACAGAAGGTGGTAGAAATCCAAAAAGATACAGCTGTAACTGCATGAAAATACGAAATTATGTGCTCAAAATGTAAAATAAATTGTTTATTTTGTCTCTCTCCCAGAATCCCTAACAAAACAATGCAATGGCCCCAAACTTGGATCTCATTATATACTGTCAGTTTTATTTTCCAGTGGTTGTTCACTTTCAACCCTGAATGCTAATGAGCTGGTTCACTGTGTTCTGAACAGTGAACAGACTAGCACAGAATAAAGACAAAATTTTCCATCTTAAATTAAAAAGAATAAAAAGACATGAACATGATGTTCTCATTATGACTTTTTTCTCTTCTAAATTATTTTAAAATCCTTTTGGTCCTGTTACCACCACCTCCCAGTGAACATTAAAGAACAGATCAGCTGTTGCTTCTTACCTTTAGATTTTCGTTTGGAAAATGACATGCCCAGTTTAGTCTCTGAGCCAGTAGGTGGTGCCTGTGGATGAGATTCAACCACACCCTGTCTGAGGAGTCAGTAGATGCACTTAAAAGGTGTGCAAATTAACCCCCCTGTCAGTAGGTGGCACTTGCTGGGAGAGGCAGGCTGCAGGGTTGTTTTTGGGTCCTATAACCAGCTCTTGTTCCTCTGGAGAGGCACTCTAGTGCCTCATGTTGTGGGTGGGGCCCTGAGATTTCCAGGTGTGTCCTATTCTCTACCTCAGCGGGCGCAGGTGGAGGAGTGAGTCTGGGCGGAGCTGGGTTGGGTGAGCGTTTAAATGAAGGGTTCTCAAAAAACAGAACTACCAGGCTTTCAACTCAAATTCTGGAAGATCCATGCCTGAGTGATAACGGTGAACCTGATATGAACTGAGCCTCACTGAAACTAGAGCCACATCCTGATGCTGCTCCCGCTCTGATTGGAACAAGGGGACATTCCTGAGCCTGCCTGAGTGGGAATTCAGAGTGGAGGAACGCTTACCAACTCCTGGTATAAGGCTAGTGTTACTGACACCAAACTAGACAAGGACATTACAAAAAAGAAAAATCATAATGTCAATGTTCCTCAGGTGCCACAGACACAAAATAATAGCAAATCAAATCCACCAATGCATAAAAGGGTAATTGCTCATGATCAAGATGAGTTTATTCCAGAAATTCATAACATAAGCGAATCAATCAGTGTTATTGACTGTATTAATAAGATGAAGGAAAAATTCATATGATCTTTTTGATAGATACAGAAAGGTAGTTCATAAACTTTGACACCCTTTAATGAGGAAGACTCACAGCATGCAAAAAGAAAGGAATAATTTAATTTCTCATGATCAAGATGAATTTATTCCAGGAATTCATAACATCAGAGAATCATTCAGTGTTATTGATTTCCTTTCTCTCATGTTAATAAGAGAAAGGAAAAATTCATATGATAATTTCAATAGATACAAAAAGATGTTTCATAAAATTTAACATTCTTTCACGAATAGCCAGAAAGGTGTTCTGGTGGAGGTTATCTACAAGATTCCTACCACTAACCTTACCTTAATAAGCATTATAATAGTAAGACATTGAATGATTTCCTCTTGAATCAAGAAACAAAGACATCCACTAGCCACTTCTATTTAACATTGTACTAGAGTTCCTAGTTAGCACAATAGGTAAAGAAAAAATGTATGTAAATTGTAAATGACCTGAACTTTAAAACCCCTATTATTCACAGATAATATAATCATGTACATAGAATATGCAAAAGTCCAAAATTTATTTGTAGTAAGTGAATTTAGGAAGATCATTAAATGCAAGGCCAATATGCAAACATCAACTGAATTTCTATTTACCAGAAACAATTGAAAATTAAAATTATGAAAACATTTCCAGTAGCATCAAAGAAGATCAAATGCCTAGAAATACAGGTAATGAAAGATGTTATCGAAGGCAGAATAACACCTCCTTAAAGATGTTCATGTTCTAAACCCAGGAACCTGTAAATATAATAACTTACATGGCCAAAAGGACTTTGCAGACATGATAAAGTTAAGGACTTTGAGATGGAGAGATTATTCTGAATTATCAAGATGAGCCCAGTCCAGTCACACACAAGTCCTTATAGTTAGAGAGCCTTTCCTGGCTTTAGTTACAGAAAGAGAGATGAGAATAGAAGCGGGTCAAGGAGATGCAACATTGATGGCTTCAAAGAAGGAGAAAGGAGGCGTGAGCTAAGGAATTCAGATGCCCTCTAGGAGTCAGAAAAGGCACTGAAATGAATTGTCACCTAGAACCTCCAAAAAGAATACAACTCAGCTGACACTTTGATTTTAGCTTTGTAAGACTCATTTTGGACTTCTGACCTCGGGAACTGTAAAATAATAAATTCGTGTTGTTTGAAGCCACTACGTTAATGTTAATTTGTTATAGCAGCAGTAGGAAACTAATACAGATTTTGGTGCCAATACTGGGGTGCTACTGTGACAAAGATCTAAATGTGGAAGGATCTTTGGGCTTGGGCAGTGGGTAGAGCATGGAAGAATTTCAAGGAACATGATAGAAAAAGCCCCAATTGCCTTTAAGAGAAATGTATAGAAATATGAATGTTAAGGACTTCGATAGTGAGGACTCAGAAAGAAGTGAGCAGGATGGCACAGAAAACCTATGTCTTATAGAATACATAAATCCTTATAAATGCTCTGTTGGTAGAAATGCAGGTGTTAAAGGCACAGCTAACAAGGATTCAGGAAGAAATAAAGAAACAGCAGCAGTGTGGGATGGCAGTGGAAGGGAGGGAAAAAAAGGAAATGTTAAGAAAAATTACTGAAGACTGTGTTTCCATCAGAACATTTAATCAGCAAAGTTAAAAGACTCAAGTTAATTGAAAATACTTTTTTAAGGTATAGACTTTACGTAACCCCTTCAGGATTAACATCTTCTGAGACTGAAGCACAGGGGCCATGGCTTTACAAATATTGCAGAAGCATGAGACATGGTCTCTGAAATCAGGGCACTTGAAATTTATTTTCGGGGAGAAGGTTAACAAATAGGTAATACAGTATGATACTATACCTTGAATGCTAAGTTGCAGAACACAAACTATAAATTTGTAGGACCTTAGAAAGAAAGATCAAAGAGGGCAATTTGAATCAATTCATCTCCACCCTTTGTTATTCTAATAATTTTGTCTTTTATAGGAATCCAAGGGACAGGCAGAGGTCTTAATTGTACATAATGGCTGTTCTATCAATTCCCTCTAAATTCTTACTAAGCTGTCAAATATTAAAATAAGATCAAAGCTAGGTCTGATTTTTTTAAAGTAGTGCATGTTTGTTTACAAGGTGTATAAAACTTTAGAAAATACGTCACTCCTTCCATATATTTGGATATAAGCTCTTGAAGCCTCTAAATGATTTTGTACCCCTCACCCCTAATTTCTACCTATGTCTTATACGTAGTAAGTGGCTGATAGATCGGTTATTGACTACTGAAACCCAGGCCTTTCTGGAGTTTATTCCTTATTAACCCTTTCTAGGTGTTTAGCATTCCAATTACTTCTTTCAGCAAAATGCTTAAAGCACTGTTTCTCTGGTTTGAAAACATGTCCTGTGAATACCGCATATTATAATTAACTGCAATTTTACAGGAATTTAGAATATGCAAGACATACAGATTCTGGAGATTCTAGAGAGACAGGGTATCCTTCAGAGAACATACTTCTGATTGTTCCCTCTGTGCTGTCCACAGTCTTCCTCCTAAATATTTACAGACTGGCTGTATCTGCACATTGCCTTGATGGTCAGAGAGAGATCAGTGTCAAGGGTCTCACGCCATGCAAACCCAAACCATTACGGAAAATTTTAAATGAATACAAATCAGATTTCTCATGATCGATTTTGGTTTTCAAATCTTTTTGAGTCCTCTTAAGTTTATTACACTCTTATTTGGAGTCTGATGCTGCAATACTGGGACCAGAACCTGATGGATGCCCGTTGGACATCCTTCTTGGGAGTCAGCATAGCATAGTGATTCAGAGCAAGGACACTGCAGCAAGACCCCAACTCTGCTATTTACTAACGACTTGACCTTAATTTCTCTGTGCCTTGCTTTCCTTATCTGTAAAATATTAATAGGTACCTTAATGGTACGCCAATGCATTAGGCTTGTTTTAAGTATTAACTGATACAACATATGTAAAGCATTCAGGGAAGGACTTGCACACAGTAACAGTCACATAAGTATTAGCTAGTATTATAAATATATCTGGAACTGAAACATCTAATGGAACAATTTGAAAATCTCTGCCCTCTTATGTACTCACCCTATTTCCCCTCTTCCCTTCCTCTTGCATTTCTTTGATTATAATCTCTTAAAATCTCTGCTGAATTGTTTTATGCTGAAGCTGGGAAATGAGAAACCTCTAAAAAGGTAATATTGGAAGCATATTTAGTTAGTCTGATGTTATAACCAGGAAATTAAACTTTGAAGTTGTTGTTCTGTCTTGAAATTATTTTCCTTATTCTTAACTTTAGAAAAATGAGAGGTCTGCTTTGAACAGCCACATTTTGACTGCAGAGGAAATTGCTTTGCTTTCTGAGGGTTGCAAATCTGAATGCATTTATATAATATTAAAATATATCAATCCATCTTAGGTTTCTACAGGCTGCTGCCTAAGGAGAACACACACCCTATTTGCTCTGCCTTAAGAAATAAAGAATAAGAAAATTCCCTTCACCACTGATTATCATCCCAACTTGCTCTTATTCTGGAGTTTTAAAAGCAACCTAATCATTAGAGGTGCAATTTAAAAAATGAGCACGTGCTGTTAGAAAAATGGCACCAATAGATCTGCTTGATACTGGGTTGCCACAAACCTTCAATTTGTAAAAACTGCAATATCTGTGATGCACAATAATGTGAAGTGCAGTGAAACAAGGTATGCTTGTATGTGAAATTATAGATGGAAACTAGCTTTGGGAACAGAAAGGACATTATAGGGACATGACATCACAATTTTAAATGTTATTTCTTGGTTTTTAGATCGTGCTGGGATTTGAATAGTGACTTGCTATTGTATTCCCAGCTCTTTTCCACACATGGAACACAGAAGTAGTGATATTGCAACTAGAAAAAAAAAAATAACTGGAAGGCAGTGATAAGTTTTAATCACCATGGTAACCCAGCAGAGTGCAGATGTGAAAAATCTAATAGGACCATCGCAGTACCCTGTATGCATAAAGATAGGCTGTAGGAAGAATAACAGAAAAATGCAGGCCCATTCATTCCATCACTATTTTTTTGAGAGCTCTCTGGAGTAAAACGCAAGCTCTGTGTGAGATGAAGAGTTAGAGAAAAAAAAAAAAAAAGGAAAAGAAACAAGGTTCATGCCCTTAGGGGCTTTCCCTATAGTTCACCTAGTGGTGAATTTATTACATTGTTTGACTTTCAATTAACTTTCCCTTTCAAGTAATTATCCCAACTATTCTGTAAGTCCAGGGCTGTGCTGGGAACTAATCAAAAAGAAGTAATAGACCCTGTCCTCTAATAGAAACTTAAAATATGGTACAAGACATTGTGTCATTAAGTCCAAAAGGTGTTTTGTTCCCTGTATACTTATTTTCAATGTTCTCAAATTCATGTGCCTCAAAGGAAGAGATAGTGTTGAATTTATCTTTATATTTCCGATAGCTAATACTGTGCTTGACACATGGTAAGCATTCAGGATATGTATGTTGAATTAATGAACACATTTCTCCAAAAAGCTAAGCCTACCTCTGAGCAGAAGACTCATTTCCTAGGCACTATGCCAGCCTGATGCAGAATTGGAACTTTCCTTTAGCTTTTTAAGTAACTGTTCTTAATAATAAATTAGAATAACTATTACCAAATTTTAGCAAATCTTTATGATCATCATTATATATTTTCTGAACCACCTAATTTTCTTAGGAAGAGTTAATAAAGCCTGGAAATCATAGAGATCAGAAGAAATAGGATTATAGCTCTAACTTAATCTCATAGCTGTCCTTCTGTGATAGCTTAATAATATGTTAATCATTTTTTGCTTGGGCCACATACTGTCAGGTTCAAGAAAATATACACCGAACCTCGGAACATGAGTAAGTGTATAAAAAGACTTTTTGCTTCCAGAATGTGTACAGAAATCATATTGCTTTTTAAGATGTATAATGTTGCCTTGAATACAGTGATCGCATTATTCCACGAATTTAGTGGAGCACCGTTAATGAAGTATGCAAGACCTAAAGTATGTCCCTAGCCAAGCGAGCATTTAGGAAGGTGCCTTTTCCTCCTCTTTGCAAGTACAGTGTATCCCAGAAAACAAGCAAAGTTTTGTAGGCATTGCAAACCCCCGTGTTCACCTGAGCACCTTCCACCAGAAGCCAGGAAAGGGCACAGGGACTTGGCAAAGGGGGAATGAGTAGGAGCTGACTGTCGGCCGCCCAGGACCAAGACAGTCAGGATTTCAGGAAATAAGTTTCACCTCTCAACACATTTTTCCTCGTTCTGATTGGCAAACAAACTCACTCCAAGGGGAGAAAGACAAAGATACGGCCGGGGGACCTTGATATCGGACCACTTAGACGACAGCGAATGTGAATCCTTTGCTCAAATGTTTTCATCCACATTCCCACCAGGGACATTCCTTTCCTGCTGTGTCCTTTAAAATCTGTCCATAGTCTTCTCTCCAGAACAAACATGAAGTTGGGGGCCAGTAAGGTATTAATTATTGAGAAAGAAAACAGTTCCACAATCCCTCAGCTAAAACCCTTGAGCTTTATGTATTTTGGATTTTATATTATTTTATATTATGTAATATCCCCAGCAAAGCCTGATGTATCAACCCTGAAATCAAACACATTCACATTAAAAAAAAACACACACACATTCATATATAACATTCACACCAAGCAGCGTAAAGGTTCCAAGTGGCCTCACATTACCCCAAGTCAGATTTTGCTGCCAAATCATTTCAGGTGGGTGAGATTTTGCTGCCCCATGAGTCTTTTAAAAAATCAGTTTTCAGATCATTTTGGATTTTGGATTTGCAAGAGAGGGATTGTAAAGCACTCAGCCGCCCCCCACCCTGTCGTGTTTCCCAGCCCTACCTCACCCCACCCCACCACCTGTGGGGTATAGGATGCATCATATTCTGGAGCACAGTCCTTGGTCTTTTGCCTGCTTTGTCTGATGAATTTACCAAAATGATAAATAATTCATATTATCCTTTCATGGCTGCTGTATCCAGGAAGTGCTCGTGTAGGATTCAGTTCTTCGGGGTCAGCAGTTTGGAGAAGGGTACCACTTCTCCCTCATGCAGATAAGGAGTGAGATTTTCTGGAACATTCGAGTGTATTCTGGAACCTAAGGACTGTGACTCGGCCAAGCAATAGGAAAGACCTTGCAGGCAGAGGCCCCGCACATGCCAGGGCTGAATGGTCCAAATGCAGCGTGGCTGTGAGGAATTGGGAGTGATTGGATGGATCTGAGGCTAAGGATGGTCACAGGGGCAAGGCTGGAGCTAAGGACGGATGGAGTGACAGGGCCGGAACTCAGGATGGACGTGGGAACAGGACAGGGAATAAAGAAGACAACACACAGAGGTGGCTTGGATATTATGCAAAACGCATCTTTATCCTGAAGGGTGTTGAGGAGCCATTCACAGGTTTTAAGTAAGTGAGGGACATGATGAGATTTGTGTGACTTTGAACACCCCGTGGTGTGTCATATAGGACGTGCCATGACATGCGTTACCAGGAGGGACTCTATTATCATTGCCTTTATCTGATTTATACCAAGGGACAGGCCCTTCGGGGGGGACACAAATGTTTGTCTTCCCGTTTTTCTTTAGCTGTGGACAGAGGGAATAATGACCACATTTCCTAGTCTTGCGCACAAGTGTGGTGGTGAAAAAAAATATATCAAAATCAGATTTTGCAATAAGGTTTTTATTATCCCTTAATATATCAAAATTACAGGCTTTCTTTATACAGAAGTTTAATTTAAGATCCATTATAAGAACTGTCTTGTGATTAGCTGAGGAGGAGGGTTCTCGTGCTCAATAGCTGGAAGAGAAGAAGCCCTCCTTCCATTTTTCAGGGAAGGAAAAGGTGGATGTTATAGCTGTAAGTTAGCAAGCTTCAAAAAGACTTTTGGAAGAGGTGTTGATAACTTGCATATCCTGGCCAGGGTTTGTTCACTAAAGCACTAAGGATTTATCACACTGCTAAAACTGTTTCTAACTACTGACATGTGCACTGTTTTATTACGGAAGGTCATGGGGCTAAGTCCTGGGTGACGGGTTGTGAGTAGCAATGGTGTTTGCAGGGAAGGACCTTGTCCTTCGCTTTCTCTCCTCCCTGCTGAGAGGCAGGTGGTGAACAGCAAGAGAGAGGAAGGCTGGGCTTCCAGCCCTGTGGCGATGCAACACCAATCCTGGAATATCTATTTCTGGGCTTCTGTTCTGTAAGAGAATAGTAAATTTTATCTTGGTTAAGCCCATTATTTTGTACTGTCCCATACAGTCAAATCTAATTCTAATCAATGTGGGGTTACTGGTAATTTGGGGTTGCAGTGGTAAAGGTGCCAACGCCTTTGTTGCAAACACTATTCGTTTGGAAAATTTCAAGAAGAGGCTTTTTAAAAATGATTTTTAATTGACACATAATCATTGTACATATTTATGGGGTACAGTGTGATGTTTTGATACATGTATTTAATGTGTAATGATCAAATGAAGGTAATTAGCATATATACCACCTTACTTCACCTCCTCGCTTAAATTTATTCTTAGGTATTTTTTGTAGCTATTGTAAATGGGATTGCTTCTTTGATTTTTTTCAGATAGTTCAAGATTGGTATATAGAAATGCTACTGGTTTTTGTATGTTAATTTGTATCCTATGGCTTTACTGAATTAGTTTATTAATTCTAAGACTTTTTTGATGGAGTCTTTAGGTTTTTCTCTATATAAAATCATGTCATCTACAAACAAGAAAAATTTTGACTTCCTCCTTTCCAATTTGGATGTCCTCCATTTCCTTCTCTTGCCTAAGTCTTGGCTAAGACTTCCAGGATTATGCTGAATAAGAGTGGTGAAAGTGGACATCTTTGTCTTCCTCCAGTTCCTAGACCAAAAGCTTTCAATTTTTTCCCATGCCATATAATGTTGGCTGTGGGTTTGCCTTGCATGGCCTTTACTGTGTTGAGGTGGATTCCTTCTATACCTAATCTGTTAATAGTTTTTATCATGAAGAGATGTTGAATTTTATCAAATGCTTTTTCCGCATCTATTATTATAATCATGGTTTTTGTCCTTCATTCTGTTGATTTGATGCATCATGTTTATTGATTTGCATCCTTGCATCCCTGGGATAAATCCCACTTGATTATGGTATATAATCCTTGTGATGTGATGCTGGATTCAGTATGATAGTATTTTTTTGAGGATTTTTGCATCTGTATTCATCAGGGATATTGTTTTGTAGTTTTCTTTTTTTGTTATGTCCCCATCTGGTTTTTGTATTAGGGTAATGCTGGCCTTGTAGAACCCTTGTCTGACTGTTAGTGAGAATGTAAAATGGTGCAACCACGATAGCGATTCTTAAAAAAATTAAAAATAGAATTTCCATATGATACAGCAATTTTACTTCTTGGTGTATGTCCAAAAGAATTGAAAGCAGGTTGTGGAAGAGATATTTGCACACCCATGTTCATAGCAGCATTATTCACAATAGCTAAAATGTGGAAGCAGCCCAAGTGTCCACCATAAATGAATGGATAAACAAAATGTGGCATATACGTACAACAGAATACTCTTCAGCCATGAAAAAGAAGGAAATTCTGACACATGCTACAACATGGATGAACTTTGAAGATATTGTGCTAAGTGAGATAAGCTAATCACAAAAGAACAGATGTGTATGACTCCACCCATATGAGGTACCTAGAGTGGTCAAATTCACCAGAAACAGGAAGTAGAATGGTGTTTGCCAGGGGGTGGGGAGAGGAGGAATGGAGTGTTATTGTTTGATGGGGACAGAGTTTTGGCTTTCCAAGATGAAAAAGATCTGGAGATTTATTGAACAGGAGTGTGAATATGCGAAACACTGTGCAATGAGAAATGGTTAACATGGTAAATTTTATGTTATGTGTTTTTTTTACCACAATTAAAAATAAGAACAACTTAAAGATGGCCCCAACCCCCACCCAAGAAAAGAACATAAGGAGTATTTTTCAGACATATTTTACCATAATATGAGGCCATTTGGAATTAGGGTATTTATCTTGAAATGAATTCACAGGTAATGTAATTGGTCTTAAGTGGGTAGGAGTTGTTCTAGTTTTCTGTACTGACATGCCTCCTGGTGCCCCTGTGATTGTTAATAGTTCCATTTCTATTCCCCATCCCCTTGCCCTGGTTTAACTGTCACATTTAGCTCGGTGACTTATTAAAAAAAGATTTACTGACTATATCCAAAGCAAAATAATTCTAAGCAATGAAGAAAAATTCACAAAATTTAAAGATTTCATTTGTGAAATTCCCCAAAGTGAGGGTGAGATTGGAAACAGGCTTTCAGTCTTTAATAAATTCAGTCCTCCTGTGGGCCACAGAATACAGGCTGCTCGTTTTGACCACCCGCCTGCAAATAGACACCTTTTGAAGGTCCACTAAATAATTCTGCCTTCTTAGAAATAATTAGTAGAAATGTCTTGTCCAAATCTTACCATCCTCAAAATCAAATCACCCTTTGTCTCTGATATTTCCCCAGCAACTTCAGTCCCCGGTATGCTCTTTTGTTTCCCCTCCAAAACGTACAGAGTGTTTAGAAATCCAATAGAGGTCATAAATGAATAGTCTAATTGGTTGAATGCTATATTGTCACATCCCGATCCATTGAAAGATCTTTGAGAGCAGGGACCATATATATCTCTACTATGACTCTGGTGCTACCAGCGTTCAGAACACTGTCACGTGATCATACTGTGGTTTCTGCATCAACTATGAGTAGTGCTCACTTGTCCTCCCCAAGGTGTTGCAGTTTTCTTATAAGCTCTATTAGGTGAGAGGGGTATTAGCCTGGCTCCACAGAGTGGGGAATGGGATCTGGGGATTGCTCCTTCCAAAGACATTAGTCAGCCCTCGTAGTTCTCACATCCACCATGTACCCATGCTTTCAGCTTTACCTGGTGCTCTGCTCCTGACCTTTCCAGGGTTCAATGTCTCCAACCAGCTTGCTCCTGTTGGCTTCCACCCATCGATTCTCCGTAGGCCGAGGTGTCATCTTTGCACAACTGCTAATGCAGTTATCACTTATCCATCATCTTCCCAAAGTGGGTAAGTGTGTTGACCTTTTCTTCTTCGTGTATTTGTGCCTTTGGTTTGTTTATTCATTAATTCAGTAAAAAAAAAAAATACTCCTCTGCTGTCATGTTGGTATGATTTGGGGAGAGACAGGAGATAAATTCACACTTTCTAGCAATCATGTTTAACTGAAAACCTCGCTGTACTTTTAGTCTGAAAGCAAAGTTTAACCCTGAGCATGGTCTATTCAGAGAAAAGTGGCTTGGCTGCAGAGTTTGGAAATGAGGAGTGGCAGGTGATGACATTTTACAGGGATTCCTTTGCCCTGACAAGGATTTTGCACTAAATTCAGAAAGCAATGCAGAACTTCTGGAGAAATTTAATCAGAAATGCTTATGCCTAGGACACTGTAGGATTTGGTTTCTCTCATCTTTGAACTCACAATGGATTTTTCATCTCCATCTCAGCACAGTCCTATAGAACTCTCTGAAATGATGAAAATGTTCTCTATCTGCACTGTCCAATATGGTAGCCACTAGCCACACGTAGCTATTGAGGACTTGGAATGTGGCTAGTAAAACCGAGAGATTAAATTTTTAATTTTATGTGATTTAATAACTTAAATTTAAATAGTCACATGTAATTAGCATCTCCTGAATTGGACAGAACAGCTCTTGGTTTTAGGATTTGATTTTATCATTCCCTAATTATTTCATTTCTGTCTGCCATGTAATCCCAAACAGAGTCTAAGACCCTAAAGACGGCAACCTGCTCTAATAATAATCTTGGCTCACAGTTCAATAGGACATGGCACAGAGCTATAGTATCTATGTAGATGGGATTCCTGCCTGGTCAGATGCCCAGGGAAGAACTCTGAGCTAGGAGTCAGGAGTTCTGGTCTGGTCCTGCCAGTAACAAGCTAAGTGACTTTGGGGGAAAGCATTAATTCATTGAATTACAATCATGAAGTCAAGAAAGGATTATCAACTGGGTCCCAAATTACTTGTTACAAGTAGTAAAGTGTCCAAATTTGCAATTATATTGCTTTTATCAGTAAATAAGAGGAGCTGTGCATCTCTCTCAACTTTACATTTCCAGTACAACTGAATGTGAGAGAGAGGATGCTTTGGAATACCCTTGGAATACATATTGGGAAAAGGTTGGATCTAGTCTTATGGAGGCTGAATAGGAATCTGCATGTTGTACTGCCCCCTTGAGGAATCCTTACTACCTGCATGCCTCAGCCTCCTGAAGAATTTCTCACGCATTGGCCAACATTCTGTATACCAAATAGCCTCACTACCTGTAAATGTGGATTTGCCTGGGTTGGCATCCTTTGATACGCAAAGACGGGGCCTCCATACAGTGTGTTAGCTTCCTCAACCAATCAGGTACTTTTTAGAGTGGTGGAAGAGGAGTTTGAATTTGATTTGTAGAAACAGCATAAACGTTAATAGAATGGACAGACGCTGAAAAAAGATACCTAGAAAGACAATGGAAGCCAGAGAGCCGTAGAAACAATGACTAAGTAGAAGTCAGCAGGGAAAGAGAAGGAAAGTAAAGAAAAATGATTAGAAATAGTAGAATGGTTGGGTCACCGTAATGATAAAGTATTAGATTAGTAAGTAGAGATAGTCTAGGATCAAAAAGCCTTCAAGATAACCCGGTTACCACATTGGCTCCAAAATGACCTGAATATCTCTGGTATCCTCCGAAGCCTGGTTATGCCACTGTATTTCTCACTTCCCAGGTGTCCTTACCTGGAGGTGACCCATGGATACCTACCTTGAGGTAACCCAAGTACCTCACCATTCCTTTGCATGCTAAAAAAAGCCAAATACAGAAATAAATGCTGACTTATCCAGTCTCTCTGGGCTCGCTCACATCAGTTGCAACATTTTGGGGTTGAGCCAGATGACCTTCAAAGCTCTTTTCGGCTGTAATTTTTGTTTTGACAAAACATAGCATTGAGGCAAAGTGGATCATTCGTACAGCAGCGCTGTAAGAACAAGAAAGAAAGAGAGGTCACCACAGTCCAGAGTTGTCCGGAAAGCTCTGTGGAGAGGTCACTGGCATAAGAATGCTGCCAAGACCTCTAGATGATTCTAAATTTGACAGTAGCTCAGTTGAAGTGTACTGCAGATGTCTGCTAGTTCAAACCTTTTGTTTGCCTGTCTCTGTGCAATAACTCTTTCTAACTATGTGGGTTTTCTTTTTCAATTTATTGGAGAGAAAAATAAAAAGATTAAAATAAAGCCATAATTACTCCCACTACCTAGGGATAGTGATTGTCAACAAATTCAACTATTTCTGTCCTATTTGTACTATTTTTATCCAACATTGCATCATGGACATTTTTCTGTAATTAAACATTTTATGAAAATTAGATTTTGATAGCACATAGTATTATATCATAAGGATATATAAAATTGACCTAATGTACTGTTTTTAAGGTTTCTCTCATTTCTCAACGTTTTAAAGAATGCCTAGGCCGGGCGCAGTGGCTCACACCTATAATCCTAGCACTCTGGGAGGCCGAGGCGGGAGGATGGCTTGAGGTCAGGAGTTCGAGACCAGGCTGAGCAAGAGCGAGACCCCCGTCTCTACTAAAAATAGAAAGAAATTATATGGACAGCTAAAAATATATATAGAAAAAAATTAGCCGGGCATGGTGGCACATGCCTGTAGTCCCAGGTACTTGGGAGGCTGAGGCAGCAGGATTGCTTGAGCCCAGGAGTTTGAGGTTGCTGTGAGCTAGGCTGATGCCACGGCACTCTAGCCCAGGCAACAGAGGGAAATTCTGTCTCAAAAAAAAAGAATGCCTAGAAGAATATACTTATACATAAATTTTTATGTACACCTCTGATGCTTTTTTTGGTTGAGCTGCTAAAAACACATGTCTTAGTCTGTTCAGGCTGCTATAACATAATACCACAGACTGGGTGGCTTAGAAACAACAGAAATTTATTTTTCATGGTTCTGGCGGCCGGGAAGTCCAAGATCAAAGTGGTGACAGATTCTGTACCAGGGCCTGCTCCCCAGTTCATAGACGGCCATCTTATCTCTGTGTCCTCACTTGGTAGAAGGCACAAGGGAGCCCACCCTTCAGGGCCTCTTTAATAAGGGCACTACTCCCATTCATGGGGGCTCCACCCTCATGACCTTATACCTCCAAAAACTCCATCTTCTAATACCGTCACCTTGGGAGTTAGGGTTTCAACAAAAATTTTGGGGGCACAAAAACATTCAACCAATAGCAGCAGAATTTTGAACATTTAGAAAAGACTTTTCACACTATCTGCTAAACTGTCTCCCAGAAAAATTATGCCTTATCTTTTTCTCCAAAACTTTTGTCAGATCGATATGTGAATATGAAATCTCATTTTAATTTTCATTTCTTTGATAATGCAATGATCACGCCTCCATATGTTTAATGGGTATTTAAATTTCTCCTTTTGTGAATCACCTCTTCAAATCATTTACCTGTTTTTCTATTGTCCTGCTTATCTATTTCTTGTTGATTTGTAAGATCTCTCTATATGTGAAGGATATTATTATTTGTCCCTGTAAGGGTAAAGAACTTGAATTTTCCCTGCTGCTAAAAGGGAAAGAGATTCCCTCTTTTCTTTTTTAAAGAGCATTTTCTTGGAAAAAAATAGTATTTATAAATTCTTCCCCTGTCCCTTTCATATACATATAAATCTTTTAAAAGGCTAATTAAGTTGCTTGCCAGCCTTACAACTCAGAAATATTTTTCTTAAGGGCCTAGGAGCCATCTCTTTGAAATGTAAACATCAAGGAAGATAGTCCTTCTGGTCCTAGTGGGAGCTTGTTCTTAGATCTAACTACTGCTTGTCAGACAGATAAGAGAAGTTTTATTTTCTTTCAGATAAAGGCAATTAACTAGCACAGACATCTACCCAATTACTAAGTGAATGTTTAGCAAATTTTGTCAAGTCTTCTTACATGAGGACAAATTACCATTAATCCCGAGAACATATATGTGATGAATTGTATCTACATAGCTACAAAAAATGATCAGATTTCTTTCTGTTTTTGTAATCTCATTAGCATCGTACCTGTGATGCTAATGAGTCTGTTTTAATTCTTATTTGATAATAAATTTGTTATCTTTATTGTCTAAATTTTTGGAAAGAATTTCCCAGGATGGGCAGGAGACTTTATTCTTTAATTTTTTCCCCAAAATCCCAACACACGTTCCAAATTGTTTTTGGATTTTGTTTCTGAGTTGTTTTTTTTTATATTAATCAATGCACAGATATTTTATATTCTGGTCAATTTTTTTCTTTATGTTTTATTTCTATGTTTTTACTCTCAGAAAGTTCTTCCTATCCTGAAAGGAAGGATATATTCTCCATTATTTTTTTCTTTGTCTTTTTATAGTTTTAATGTTTTACCCGTAAACACTCTAAGCCATTAGGAATTCATTTTGGGGTATGGTGTGAGGTGTATATATAACATTATGCTTCCTCCCCCCAAATAATTTACCAATTACTAGACACATATTCTTCACTATGAAGATTATACCTGCTCTTAAGGAATTGGTGAGGGATGTGAACAGCACAATGGCACTAAATCAGATGACATAGCCTTTTAACTCAGCCGCTATGACTGAATGTTCATGTTCTCCCAAAACTCATATATTGAAACCTAATCCCCAATGTGATAGTATTAAGAGTTAGGTTATGAGAGTGGAGCCCTCATGAAAGAGATTAGTGCCCTTCTGAATGCGCTTATGAATGTAGCAAGAAGGCCCTACCTATGCACAGAGCAAGTCCTCACAAGACACCAAATCCGTGGGCCCCTTGGTCTCAGACTTCTTAGCCTCCACAACTATGAGCAAAAAATTTCTGCTGTTTACAAAGACCCACTCTAAGGTATTTTGTTATAACAGTGCAAATGGGCTAAGATATCAGCTAAGACAACAGCTACCAAATGTGTACTATTCTCCTCCCCCCACATCTATTATTTTAATAAGCTCAGGGACAAACTCAGCCACAAGCCAGTTGTATAAAAGTAGGCGAGTTTGTCACCTTTTTAAACCTCAATTTGCTTTGTCTATAAAATAATTTTTCTTGTCTATGAAATTCCCTTCATAGAGAATCCCAGAAAGATCAAGTTAGTTAATACTGGTAAAAAGCTTAGATCAACGTGTGATACCAATAAGCACTAAAAAATCAGTTAATATTATTAAGATCATCTCATGATTGATAAATATATTTAACAGGGAGGTATTTCTTTTCTTCTGGAAAAGCTGTTGTTAAACCAATGGCAGCATTCTAATCGTTAGCGTGTTGGAACAGAGGAACGGTGCTCGTTGTGCCAATCTGTTAATCCCTGCGTCTGAGCCTCAGTTTCCTCATCTGGTAATTGCTCACAGATGTATGGTGACTTTGAACATTGAAGAACGTGGTGTGTGTGTTTGCTCGGGTTGCCACAATGAAATACCACAAACTGGGTGGCTTAAACAAGAAAAATGTGTAGCATCCCGGTTCTGGAACCTACAGGCTGAGATCAAGGTGTGGGCAGGGTCGATTCCCCCTGAGGGCTGTGGGGGAGGGTCTGTTCCGGGTCTCTCTGGCTGGCTGCATGTCTACATGAGCACATGGAGTTCTCCTGCATGGCTCTTTGCAACCAAATTCCCTGTTTTGATAAGGACACCAGTCATAATGGATCAGGGTCCATCCTAATAACCTTACCTTGACTTGATTAGCTCTTTAAAAGCCCTATTTCCAAATATGACCACATTCTGAGATACTGAGGGCTAGGACTTCCACATATGAATTTTGAGGGGGGGACACAATCTAACCCACAGCATACTCTGCCCATGTGTGATGACCACCAGGGACAGCCATGGCCAGCAGCGCCCAGGTAGAGTCATTTCCACAACAGACAGTCCTGACACTCAAAAGGAAATGCACCTCTAAGCAGACGACTTGCAAAGATTCCCAACTCAGTTTTAAAGAGGTTTCATTTTGAAGCCTCTTCAAAAGGGAATGTTTTACCTCTCCAAAGGAAATGGCCTTTACTAGAGAAATCATCATTGAAATTGTTTCTTTCTTCACCTTTTCTTTCTATAACTGTTAACAAAGAATAAATTCTCACACATGTGAACTCTACATAAAATTTAGAGGAAATTAGAAACCTTTTGGGCTAAAACCCTTAGTAAAACCGATGCGTCTCTAGGAAAATTGTCTCATTGTTAACATGATTAATGTTAAACCTACATGTCTGGGTAGATTTTTCTCATTATGATAACAGACTGTGCTTGAATTTGATTTACCAACACCAGAGTGAGGATGAACATGAAAATAGTACTATGGATAGATTTTTTTTTTTTCTTCTAAAGACAGCTGTAAATCACACAAAGGGCTTCATAATAATTGTGGCCTTTGGCGGTGTGACTCAACAAAAATCCCATCAATTCTACAGCACTTTGGAGTCCGCCCCATGGCTTAGCACATGAATTATTAGGGAGCTGGTGGAGAATTAGTCATGAGCATGGATAGAAACAAAAAAGGCTGTAGGTAGGCAGGAGAAATCTGCAGGACATTTTGTCTGTTTGTATAAGGGAGGGCGTTGGTGGGACTGCTCACAATCCTCCTCCTCCCAGGGTTAATTTGGGACATCTATTCACAGCATAAAATGATGCAAATGAAAGTTCGCAGGATCAGAGAAAAAAGTGAAAAATGGCTAAGGGACACAATGGAATGCAATTAAAGGTCTGAGTGACCCAGGAGGTGTGGGTTCATCTTTCTTCACTTTAAAGGACCTGCGCTCAGCATACTATAGTTATTTCATTTGAAGTCAGACAGACCTAGGTTGGAATTCTGCTCCTTCCATTAACAGACTTTGAATAATCACTTAACTTCCCTAAGCCCAAGGGATGAGTAATGCCGACTTTACAGGATTACTGTGGTAACAGAAATGTTCCAACCCATGTGGGAGCAACCCATAAATGCCTAGTCTGAATTCATGATTCATTATCAGGCAAGTAAGTGATGCTGATAACAAAGGCAATGCTAATAAGAATGGCAATGATAATGGCTGACAACTCCAACGTAGGATTGGCTTAAGGTCCCATGAAGTGCTCAATCATTTGCACCCAAAGCTTTCCGCCAGTCCCCATGGCAGGGCTTTGCTACATGGTTGAACTTCCTTGCTGCCTCTCTGCTTGGCTAATGCTTGGTAGGAAGCAAATGAATTGATTAATACCATTTCCTAAACTATGGCAAGACAACTGTGGTGCGTTCCTTTCGGCTGGGTAGACAAAAGGTTGAGTTTCTTTCAGGGCTGATGGAATTGGAGCAAATGTCATGGACCAGAGAGGAGCCAGAAGCATTAGAAAGTGGTTCTGTTCACAGGACTAGGATCTTGTAACAGCAATTTGCAAAGAAATTTTTCCCTATTTAGAATTGTCAGGAAGTGGATTGCTAGAAAAATTCTGAAGCAATGGATCAACATTTAATTAGCTATTTGAATGTTGTCTGTAGAAGGGGAGAAAAGCTATAATATAACTTTAATAAATAACCACAATGTGATTTCTTTAAGGAGGATTCTTGTTTTGCTGGTTCCACAGCCACCTGGGAAACTATTGTGAGTGTAGGAGGTGCTGTTCCTCCCTGTACATGCTTCTGTGTAGACATAGAAAGTGAGTAGGCTGGAAATTAAAACTCTCTCATTGTCATCCCCCTAGGGACCAAGCTAAAGGGAGAAGGTGGGAGCCATTTGGGTGGCTGCTGATATACAAAATGCAATCTCTAAAATAATCTAACATTAAGCACTTTCAATAGAAAACAATGCACTTTCTCCAACACATTGTATTTCATCTCTGATTATTTGCTTCCCAGTTTATTCTGCATAATATAACCTTTGTTTCTCAATTTTTTTGCCTGCAAGCAATTTATAGTAGACCTTGCTAATCACTGCCTTGGCAGGAGTTCTTCATCTTGGAAACCAGCACCCTGGAGGGGCTGTTCATCTTTTTGTCGTAAATATATCCAATTCAAAAACATGTGTTGAGCATCTATAGTCAGAGGACTGTAACATAATGGAGTTGGCAAGGAGGACTGAGACCCAGTTGGTATCCATTTGGATATCAAACATCTTTCCAGAGAGGAGGTGGGATTAATCCTAACAGTCCAAGGAGGGCGTGTCTAGAGTGATTCTTGAAGATAGTGGTGCTTGAGTTAAAATTTGGAGGATTAATAAATTGGATGGGGGTGTCTTTCTAGACTGAACGTGCAGATTGAGCAAAAACCAAGGAGTGAAAAGGGCTCGTGGATAAAACGATTTAAGCCACATTGTTAATGAATCATCATCACCCTTTGAGTTCTTGGCTGGGACCCCTGTAACAAGAGGCAGATCCACAGGATAAAAGCAAATAGGAGTTTATTAATATGTATCTCTCCTCTATACAAGGGAGATACCCAGAGGATGAGTAGCTCTCAAAGAAGTGACCTAGAACTCTGGTGTATATAACATCTTCACAAAGAACAATACATTTATGAAGAAGAAATCAGAAGACAAAAGCAAAGGACCTTGAGTCTTTAGGGGTGGCAAACTGTGGGAAGGCAATAATGTGGTAGATAAAGGCCGGTTAGTAAAGTTTGTTACAGAAATTCCTCTGGTGCTGTCGCCAGGCTAATAAAAGGGCCCATCTTCATTGATCAACCTTGGTCCTTCTGGGTAGACAGGGGAGGAAGAACACCTTTGTAAATTCATGTCCTACTTTTAGGCAATTAGGGGAAAAGCAGAGAGCTTTCCTTGTATCTACCTTTTCTCAGTTTCCTTCAGCTCAAATGATCCTTATGCCAAAGTGGCATCTTCCCTTTGAAGAGGCCAAAGGGAAAGTTCCTCTTGGCTCTCCGAAGGTTCACTGGAAAATCAACTTGCAAAGGGCAGATGAATTGGAGAAAAGGCAGAAAATTTATTTAACGTGCATACACAGGAGCCATCAGAATGAAGAACCAAAGATACAGGGAAAATTGTCGATTTTTATGCTCAGGGTGGTGTGGAAAATGAGTGGACAAAAAGGGTATGGTCTAATGCTAATAGACTGAGTGGGGAAATGCAGCAAAGCCTATCTGTCTAGAATGTTCTTGGCCTCTCTGTGCAGCCTTCCTTCCTTCTGGGTATGAGGCAGGACTCTCTCTGCAATGGGGGTCTTACGACCTACAGTCGAACAATTTAGATCAGATAATTTCTTTATAGCCAGGCAAAGGGAAAGTTAGAGTAATATCTTGAGGTTTTATGGCTGGCTTTGGGAGAAAAAGGGTCCTGGTTTCTACGGCCTGCCTTAGGGAAGAGGAATTCTAGTTTCTACGGCTAGCCTCGGGGGAGAATGAGACTGAAAGACAGGAGGGAAGGAGAAGGCCAGAGAGACACTTTTGTTTCTGGGGTTGCTTCTGAGACCTTCATTTTGGGGTACTGTTTTCTGAGCCCCAACACGCCACCCTTCAAATGTTATCGTATTCAGTTTTAATTTTGTTTTTAATAAAGCTTAAATCAACCAACCACAAAGTATAACAAAAACTTCAGCCAATGTGGGTGACTGCTCAGACTGATCAAATAACAAAATGCAGTCAACACGGTATACACAGTTACAAGGTACCATGCAAATGTGGAACATCTTCATTAACATTAGTCTGTTCTCACATGTGGCTACTCCGGAAATATTTTGTAGAGAAGCTTTATGCACTAGACTGGTTCTACACAGATTATATACAGGAAATTTCCACGTTGTTTACTCTGGGTCCTGGGTCTCTGCGATTAGTATATGTAAATGTTAGCGAGATGTTCTTCGTTCATCCCACAGGTAAAGGCTCTTCTACCCCAGGACAAAAGAGAGAGAGTAGGAAGCAGAGCATTCTGGTGGCCTGGCTGGAAAACAGAGCTAGTTTAGTCAGTGCAGTGAGATAGGGAAGGATTAAAAAATACTATTAGACTTATTTTGTAGAACCAAAATCCTCACTGTTTTACATCACACAGGAAATATGTATTTTTCTAGCCTGTAATTCTCAAACCCTAATTCGATGTGTTATTATCACTAAGAGCCAGACTATTTCCTGGTGACTCATTGTCAGCAATATTTATACACATATGAGCAGGATTAGAAAAATATGGAATCATTTTCTACTCAAGTAAGAATAAGATAGCCCATTTTCTCCTATTTGTTCTATGGACAATGCATTGCATTTCCACTTTCTTTTTATTGCCTCAAATGCAGATAAAACAGGTCAATAGATCAATAAATGTCATTTTCTCTCTTGGCTAAAATCACAAAGTGAGGACAAATTTCAGCCTTCCAGGCACAAAAATGTACCAAATATCATAGTATTAACCACTCCATAATATCACAGCCAGATACGATAATATTATGTTCCAGTATAAGAAATGATCAACACCCATTTTTATCCCTTTTTTTTAGTAACAATTTTCTTTAGAATTATTCTTTATTTCAAAATTTTGATCTAAGTGG
This sequence comes from Lemur catta, assembly GCF_020740605.2. Taxonomy (NCBI): domain Eukaryota; kingdom Metazoa; phylum Chordata; class Mammalia; order Primates; family Lemuridae; genus Lemur; species Lemur catta. Next base: position 7,898,289 of record NC_059152.1, on the reverse strand, counting down.
AAATCACTATAAATGAAGCCATGAGGGTAACAGCAGCAACAACAAGCCCTTACTGTGTTCATCTGTTTTAGACAGAGCTGAAAATGTCCTTGAAGACTGTGTTCAACACCCTGTTGTCGCTTCAGAGTCTTCCATGCCCGGAGACAAGACCCCGACCCAAGGTCGCACTGGACATTTTTTAGTAGAACCGGAACTAGAGAGGGGCCCGTGGTCACGCTGATGTGAGCTGAGTGTGAGAGGAGAGGTAGCCAGGGGGACACTCACTTGGAACAAGTGTTTTCAGGGTGTCGCCAATGAGGGGCAGGAGGAAGAGAGTGGTAAGCGGGGGCGGGGAAGGTGGGTTATTATTTTTAGTGTATGGGAGATATTTTTCTACTTAATGGCTGAGGAAAGGACTGACACAGGGAGGAACGGAAGATTCCAGGTGGCAGCACAGGGAGGAGGAACCAGGGAGCCTTGGAGGACGTGGGTAAGCAGCAGAGGGGGGACATTTGTCCCCAAGGTCAGACACCAGCACCTCGGCCTTAGAACAAGAGACAGGTACCTTGCTGAACAGCCTGGAACAGAAATAAACCCTGAGGGCGCACAAGGTCGGTGCTGAAAATAAACAGTCAGCATCCAGGTCGTGGGCTTTGGTCCAAAATCAGAGTCACGGGGTATCAAGAGGAGGTCTAGGGCTGCTGAGTGACAGCAAGAGTCCAAAGGGTGAGGTGTTCAAAGCCACAGTCTACAGAAGGACAAAAATGCAGGGAAGCTGTCAAGGAGTTAAGGACTGGGAAGACAGGAATGGGAACATGAGAAAAAGATGAAGGAAGGGTCCTTCCGATTCTGCCTGGTAGTGTGTTCCTTACGTGGGCCTAGAGTTTGCTTTGGGAGGACCATGTTTATCATCAAGCCCTTGTTACACGTCAGAACAACCCTATGAAGTAAGTACTATAGTTAACCCGTCTTCTACAAATGGGGACACTTAGACATGGTGGATTAAATTACCTGTCCCTGCCCATGGTCACAAGCAGTGCTGGAAACGAGATCCACACCTGGTCTGACTCCAGAGCCTCAAACATGCCAGGATATGGCCTCTCTGGCTCCACCAGCATCTACCTAGAGGGCAGGAGACACCACTTGGCGCATGAGAAAAAGTCTCTGTGATATCTCTATCCACGTATAATGCCAGAAAGGTAGGTGATCAGACCAGGTTTATTTAATTGAACAGGATTTGCAACAGAAAGACAGGAATAGGGGTGACTACAAGGCTGAATGTGGACAGTGGAGGATAGTCAAACCTGGGCACGGGGAATGTTACTATGAGAAATGCATCTTCCCTGCTCCTACGTGGGTAGAGCTCCATCTGCATAGCTTGGAAGAAAAACAAGGCATTATTTTCATCCTATTCCTCTTTCCCCTTGAAAGGGACCCTGGCTGCAGAGAGTACACATTCTTGATGACTGTCAGCCCCGCAGGAGGCTTAGCCACGGAGGCCTTGCCCAGTGGTGGGGCTCAGAGTGGCTCCGCATTGCCTCCAACCAGCGGGGGAAACAAGTCCAATCCTGCAGCTAAGTCTTGGGCAGTCCGCTTGCCTGCAGATCTAAGCTATGTTCACCAACACCATTTCCTCAGTAAAAATTCACCTATGTTTTGTCACATTTCTCTACTAGTTCAGAACTCCAGTGAGGAATAGAAGTACAGTAATATTGTGCCCTCCTCCGGAACTTAAAAAGCTAACAACAGCAACGATAGGGAAGTAATGTTTGACCATAAATACCACCCAGGAAAATGGCTGGGACCCCAAGTACACTTTTTACCTGGCAGGGGAAGTGGAATGCCTCAAAGAATCTTGGCTGTCATTTAACTTTGTCTGCTGAGGTCTTGTAGTGCTGTTTCCTTTTATATATATATTTTTAATTTCAGCATATTACAGGGGTATAACTGTTTAGGTTGCACATATTGGCTTTGCCCCACCCAAGTCAGAGCTTCAAGCGTGTCCATCCCCCAGATGCTGTGCACCGCACTCATTAGGTGTGAATATACCCATCCTCTCCTCCACCTCCCATCTCCCTAACACCTAATGAACGTTACTACTAAATGTGTACTTAAGTGTTTTTCAGCTAATACCAATTTGATGGTGAGTACATGTGGTGCTTGTTTTTCCATTCTTGGGATACTTCACCTAGTAGAATGGGCTCCAGCTCTACCCAGGATAATACAAGTGGTGCTAGATCACCATTATTTTTTGTGGTTGAGTAGTACTCCATGGTATACATATACCACATTTTATTAATCCACTCAGGTATTTACAGGCACTTGGGTTGTTTCCACATCTTTGCAATTGTGAATTGTGCTGCTATAAACATTCAAGTGCAGAATGTCTTTTCTTTTCCTTTGGGTAGACGCCCAGTAGTTGGATTGCTGGATCAAATGGTAGGTCTACTTTTAGCTCTTTGAGGTATCTCCATATTGCTTTCCACAGAGGTTGTGCTAGTTTGCAGTCCCACCAGCAGTGTGTGAGTGTTCCTATTTCTCCACATCCATACCAACATTTATTATTTTGGGAATTTTTGATAAAGGCCATTCTCACTGGAGACAAGTCATATCTCATTGTGGTTTTGATTTGCATTTCCCTGATGATTAGAGAATAAGTTTTGTCAGAAAAATATTCCTTTATTTTATAATTTAAATGAACATTATTTATATGCATTCCCATGATAACCATCTTACTTCTAAATTCTAAAATAGATAAATAGATAAAGACACACACCTTTGTTGCCATAAGAGAGTAAAACTCTCTTGCTTTTAATATTCCTTACAGATATTGTCTTTGCTTTACCCCCAAAGACTTGTCCTCAATAGTAATAAATTCTTTGACAAAAACCAGAGGATGGGAGAGAGAAAGGTGAATGCAAATAAAAATAGACTCTGCTGTTCCACTCAACAATATGGCTATACTCAAAAGGTTGACAAAATAAGTCCAAATCCCTCATTTCTAATACCATGCTTTGCCCTTAACAGAAATACGCATAATATATGGAAAATCTAGAAGCCCAACCAGGATGATTTGGCTTTAATTAAAGAAGGCTACCGAGGCTGTGGGATACCAATGTTTTGATCTGTCTCGTTGTATCTTGGAGGTTTTTATATCCCCCAGACAATACACCACAGTAAAATTCAGGGCTGGCAATAGGTGTGCCGTTCTTTTGCAAAGTAGGAAGAGGGCTGTTTTAAAAGTGGACATGGTAAAAGAAAACGGGTATTAGGCCTTCACTTCTGATGCTTTTGTAGGCAGATCACTTTTAGAACAGACTATATAAATGGGAGCTGAAAAACTGGAAAATGAGTTCCAAGATTTCCTTGGAATGTCTTCACATGCCCCACAACTATGCCTACCCATGTTTGAAAGCTTTCAGTCCACTCAATATCAGCTATTCTCTTCATTGTTGCTAACAGAATCCCAGTTTTCTTTGGAGTGGCATTGTGCACGACTAAGATATGCTCATTGCCAGACTGCCTTGCAGTGTGACCCAGTTACTGCCAATGAAATCTAAACTGAGTTGCTGGGTATGTGCTTGTGTGTGTGGGGGGGTGGTGGGGCGGTCTTAACTTTTGGAGCAATTGCTTTTTCTGATGAATTTGTACCAATTCAGCTGGCATATCCCCTAATCTTTCACTTTTCTCTCTTCTCTCTTCTTGGAATGCAAATACAACCTTAGGAGGTGTAGCAGTCATCAGCAGAACAAAAACCACAGGATCATAATGGAGGAACTGATTAATCAAAGAAGGCTGTATCTTTGTTGACCACCTTTCGAGGCTGCACCAGCCCCAAGCTGCCCATGTCAAAATTTTCATTGCATGGGAAAAATAAGCCCCCTTGTTTAAGCCCTTGTTGTAGGAGTTTTTATTTCTTGGCTCCTAATCCTAACTGCAACAAAGGATGCTTCTCTTATCCAAGCCCTGGGGAATACATGATTTATTTTTCTGGCCTCAAAGATTTTGCAAAATGCTATAGAGAATGCTAATAAACTGCTGTACAATCACATTTGCACGTTACTATAGATCCTAGTTTTTCTAATCTAAATAAAACAAATTTATAAAATAAATGTCTAGAACACCCACAAAAATATTACAAGGCTTTTTTCAACATCACATCCTTATAATTTTTATTCTGGGAAATAGTAGGCAGGCAGTAGATATTTTCCAGCTTGAGCTCTAAGGAGTAAAAAGGCCAACTTGAACATGATATTTTTACTTAATAATAAGGAATTATAATTGATGTTTTAGAGAGACTTGTGAAAAGCTATAAATTCAATTCTAACTCTTCATAGAGTAGTTATAAATTACAATATCTGGGGCATTGGAAATGAGATACAATATAATTTAATATTTGAGTAAGTAGGGAAACATCACCTGAAATGAGAATGATGATTTGTAACTTGGGACTTAATACATTTGTGAAAATTTATCAGTGAATTTCACCTAGTGCTGCCCAAGATGATGCATTGCCTGAAATTTCAAATGAATCCCAATTATTATTCATTGAAGAAATGGCTGAATGTATCGGGAGAAATCTCAAAAATGGCATTCAGATATTTATTCTCAGATATTCAAAGGTAATAATTTTCCTAAGCATTTTAGGTGAATTATGTCATATAATCTTTAATATGACCCTAAATATGGATAATGTTACTTTTTCCATTTTATAGACAAGGAAAGTAAGACGTGCATAAATTAAGAAACTTGCCTTAGTTCATGAAGGTAGTAAGTGACAAAGTGGGATTATCCACTGATGGTCTTGCAGAGTCACCTCCTACCCCAGAAATGACAACTGGGATCAACACTGGATGCAACATAAGAGCAACAACCCGAATTCTTTGGAGAGAGTAAACAAAGGCAGGAGGATTCTGGAGGGAGGCCCATTCTTGGAAGAAGAACATGGCATGGGATTAATTCCCCATTTGTTATGGCTGTTAGCCCAAGGGCAGGCTGCAGTTGGTGCTACACAGGACAGCCAAAGCCCAGACAAAAACCCACAGTCTTTCTGGCTTGAACAACCAGGAGACAGAGTTCAGGACTATCGTGTTTACTGGAAAGTGAGGTGAAAATCCTGGAAAGCAAAGAGCAGAGATGGGGAGCACCAAATATATATTAACACAATTTTTTAAATTTCTGGTTGACCTGACATGCAAGGGGAAGGCTTCCAGATCCTCAACTAAGGACAAAAGAACTGAACTGGGAGTTGGGCTGCTACCTCATTTTCAGCTTGAGTCCAACCAAGTTTCTAATCATTGATGTACCCAGCTGTAGGCACATTAAAACAGGGTTGGCAGGGTATAGAAAAAGAGAGGAAAAAATTAACAGACCCCACGTGGAAGCATATGTGAGAAACCCCCTGAGGCCTCCTAGAAATACATGGAAACAGGAGCGAGTCTTTGAAGAGCAGATAGTGTTTGTGGTGTTTACACCCGTAAATGCAACCCTACTTTTACTCCCAGATAGAAAAGATCTGGAAAAAATGGATAACATGAAGCTTTACTTTCCCAACTGGCAAAAAAAAAAAAACCATACAAGTAACTATGCTCATGCTAAAAGTAAGAATAATGTGTTCTTCTTGAGTGGCGTAGACAACTGAGACTCTTTGAGCAACCAGGATTGACACAGCAACGATAAGGCTAGAAACAGCTGCTAAGACTGTATCCCTGGGACAATGGTCAGAAGCTGAGCTAGGGCCACGGTGAGGAACAGAGCTGACACCTGCAGGGAGTGGGACAATCAGACTGTGAGGACCCATCCAAGGACAGAGCTCACAGGGGCTGGCAGAAGCAGCAAAGTCTCCACTTGTCCAGACACAGTCGCTGCAGCTAGACCTTGATTTTTCAAATGGGAGACTAAATTCACGTGGTGTAAGGACAAGAGATCTCAACCCAGAATCTGAGAAAACTTTATTTCCAAGACCTCTTTTAGAAAAAGAACGTATCTGACTTGAGAGTTAAAAGACAACTTAATAACCTCATCTTTCCAGGCTTCTACTGAAGGTATAAAGTAAGAGCGTTTGCTCTATTTGACTTTGAGGGCAAAGTAAGATAGGATGAAAGCACTTTTAAAAGCTGGATGCATCGTAAATAAGGAAGTCATTGCAATGAGCACAGCATGGCAATGCCTTCAAGCCCGGCAGCTCCAAACCTGGCTGAATGCCATCTCCCTCACCTTTGCATCTCTTTCATCTCTCCTATTAGTCTACGCACTTTCATTCCTTTCTCTAATCACACAAGCAACACATGTCTAGTTGGCACACGCACACACATGTGCACACACACACACACACACACGCACATCATTGTTGTCACTTGTCTTATCCAGTCTGCACTGGTCTAGGAGTAGCTGTTTGTGGCTGATGCCTGCTCTGATTGACAGTGCCCTTGTCATGCCAGTGATTAACAATTTTTAATGTAATCCCCATTTGTATGAATTGTGATTTCTTCTCTGCCTATTTCATATATCTAAGTTTACTGGGAAAAAAGAGACGGATAATTGAATTTACTACTGTTCCAACTATGGTCCCCACCCTCATCCTGAGGCTTTTTTGTTTGGAGCTGAGGGACATTTTATTTAATTGTATTAGAACATTCTAAAGTGAACAAGTATCTGAATAAATAATGGGGCTGCAAATATAATAGAAATGGTATTATTTTACAGTTTACTGACTGTAGACAGGCATTTAGGCAGTGGACAGCAGTACATTAAGAGACTCTAGTGACTGCTGGGCGATTTCTTCTCCCTGCCCCAGCTACCCTTTAAGTGGAAGCTGAAGTTCTCTTAGAAATCTATTATTTAACATTTATAGGGGGCTGGTGAGGTGGCTCACGCCTATAATCCTAGCACTTTGGGAGGCCGAGGCTGGTGGATTCTTTGAGCTCAGGAGTTCCAGATCAGCCTGAGCAAGAGCGAGACCCTGTCTCTACTAAAAATAGAAAGAAATCATATGGACACCTAAAAATATATATAGAAAAAATTAGCCGGGCATGGTGGCGCACGCCTGTAGTCCCAGCTACTTGGGAGGCTGAGACAGCAGGATTGCTTGAGCCCAGGAGTCTGAGGTTGCTGTGAGCTAGGCTGACGCCATGGCACTCACTCTAGCCCGGGCAACAGAGTGAGACTCTGTCTCAAAAATAAATAAATAAATAAATAAATAAATAAATAAATAAATAAATAACATTTATAGGGGATTGCTCTTCTCATGTTAGTGCAGAAACTTCTGTGAGATGTAAGGATGAGAATTTTGTATCTCTGCCAACATATAATGCTGATAAAGAATTTGATTTAAAGAGTTTCGCTGATTACATCAGTAACTGACATGAGAAAACTCTTACCAAGCCAAATATTTGGGATCAGGGAATTCAACAGCATTTTGTGATGCTTTTAATTAGAGCAGAACTGGGAAACAGGTCTCCGTTTACAACTCCCACCACCTTCGATACAATAAAATAGACCCCGGTCATCACAGCAAATGTCCCCATGTTGTCATGAAAAAGATACTGGCACCAAAGAGCCAATTAGTTGTGGCACTTACTCTTGAAATAAGTACCAGTGGTTATTTTCCTTCTGAAACCTTGTTAGCCCAAAATGCAAATGAGTGATTGAGGAGCCAGTGAAGGAGAGAGATTACAGAAATCCAGGTAAGTGAAGGAGAAACCTACTCATAGGGAAAACATTAACACTGCAACAAAAATGTACGAGTGCCTCCTGCCAGGAGCATGGCCTCTCTGATAGAGGGATGCACTCACTCAGGTGTTCCAGCAGAGAAGGTTCTAGATTACACACTTGACCTTGCTTTTCTCCCACTCTTTGACCGCTTGTCAGTGCTTTCAGTTGGCCTAACTCAAAAAAGAAGCCAGAGGGGAAGGGACCTATTGATGCAATGCAAATGGATCGGCTTCCCAGGAACAGAGCAAAGTGGAGAAGGGTAGAGAGTGTATGCATAGTCAAACTGGAAACGTCCAGCACAAGTGTACTGGGTAGTTGATGCTTCTTAAGGTAGCGTATCCAACAGATGCACAGTCTCTCTCTCTCTCTCTCTCTCTCTCTCTCCCCCCTACACACACACACAGCTCTTACCAACTCTTCCCTTCTCCCCTGATTTCTACCATCAGTGCCTCCATGCATTCTGTTACAATTGCATTAAAAATTATAAAATTACTTCAGTATAAAATTAATAATATATATGAAATTCCTCTACATTAAAATTATAATATTTTTAGGAAGTAACAAATGAAGAACTAAATAAATGTTCATGTTCATGAATTGGAAGTCTAAATATTATTAAGATTTCAATTCTTTCCAAATAGATCTATGGAATCAATGTAATCCCAACCAAAACCTTAGCATGATTTTCAGTAAAAAAATATAACAAGCTGATTCTAAAATTTTTATGGAAATGAAAAGAATATAGAATAGCAAAAATAATTCTAGAAAAGGGGAAGAAAGTTGAAGGGCTTATATAATCTAACCTCAAGATTTGTAGGTTATATAGGTATATAATTAAGACAGTTCAAAAAATTTTGACAGAGGCAATTCAATGAGAAAAGGAAAGTCTTTTCAGCAAATGGAACAGGACAACTGAGTATCTGTGTGAAAAATAATGAATCTTGACTTTTGTTTTCTTTTGAGACAGGGTCTCACTCTGTTGCCCAGGCTGGAGTGCAGTGGCATCATCCTAGCTCACAGCAACCTCAAACTCCTGGGCACAAGTGACCCTCCTGCCTCAGCCTCCCAAGTAGCTGGGACTACAGCTGTGTGCCACCATGTCTGACTAATTTTTCTATTTTTTGTAGAGACAGGGTCTTGCTCTTGCTCAGGCTGGTCTCAAACTGGATCCAGAACATATGAAGAGCTCATGTAACTCGATAACAAAAAGACAGACAATTCATTTAACAAAGGGCAAAGTATTTGAAGACAAGTCCCTATACAAATAAACAATAGGCACGTGAAAATATGTTCAACATCATTAGTCATGAGGGAAAATGCTATTTCTCTTATTATAGAATCTTTCATTCAAAAAACACTTATCAAGTATCTATTATGTTCCAGATACCACTTTAGGCACTGAGAATTCAGTGATTAAAAAGATATATGACCCTTCTTATACCATATACAAAAATTAACATAAAAATAATAGGCCTAAATGGAAAAATTACAACTTTAAAACTCTTAGAAGAAAACATAGAAGTAAATCTTCCTGCCCTTGAGTTAAGCAAAGTCTTCTTATATGCGACACCAGAAGTGCATGTGATAAAATAAAAAATAGATAAATTTGACTTCATCAAAATGTAAAACTTTTGTGCTTCAAAGAACTTCATCAAGGAAGTGAAAAGAAAATCCACAAAATGGGAGAAGATATCTGCAAATCATTTATCTGGTAAGGGACTTGTATCTAGATAAATAAAGAACTCTTATAATTTTTAAATAATTTGGTTTGTTTGTCTGTTATAAGACAAATAAGCCAATTGAAAAATGTGCAAAGGATCTAAGAGACATGTCTCCAAAAATATACAAAGGGTCAACAAGCACATGAAGAAATGCTCAACCTTCTTAACTATCAGAGAAACATAAGTCAAAGCCACAATAAGTTACTACTTTACACCCACAAGAATGGCCGTAATAAAGCCAGATGATAACAAGTATTGGAAAGGAGTTAGAGAAATTGTAACGTTGGCAAAGCCACTTTCTAAAACAGTCTGGCAGTTCCTTAAATGGTTAAACATGGAGATGCGTGATTTGTCAATTCTACTATCAGGTATATACCGAAGAAAAATGAAAGCATATCTCAATGCAAAAACTTGCACATGAAAGTTCATAACAGCATTATTCTTAATAGCCAAAAGGTTAAAATAATCTGAATATTCACTGACTGATTAATGAATAGATAAAATGTGATATATTCATACAATGGAATGAAATACAATCAGTCGGCCCTCCATTTGCCGGTTCCGCATTACCATGTTCAACCAACTGCAGATCAAAAAGATTTTTTAAAAAGACAAGAAAAAATAAGACTACAACAATAAAAAATAAAAATTGCAGCATAACACCTATTTACACAGCATCTATTAATACATTATAGTAGGTATTATAATTAATCTAGAGATGATTTAAAGTATACTGGAAGATATTGCATAGGTTATATGCAAATATTACACCATTTTATATAAAGGACTTAAGCATCTGTGATTTTCGGTATCTGCAGGGGGTCCTGGAACCAATTCCCCATGGATACTAGGGATGAGGGATAGCCGTATTGATAACATGCTAGGATGTCGAAGCATTACGCTAAATGAAAGAAGCCAGATAAAAAAGCCTACATATTATATACTCCATTCATTTCAGATGTCCAGCATAGGGCAATCTATACAGACAGCAAGTAGATGAATAGTTGGCTAGGAATGTCCAGGGGGAGGTAGAGGGTGGTGGGAAGGGGGTGGGGGTGGGGTGAAAAGGCTGGTGTGTGTGTTTTCTTTTAGGATGGTGGAAATGTTTTAAAATAGATTGTGGAGTCTGTTGCATGACTCTGTGAATATACTAAAGACCACTGAAGTGTATATTAATACTTTAAATGGATGCATTGTATGATATGTGAATTATATCTCCGTAAGCTGTTATAGTTTTAAAAAGATATATAAGGTCTCTGTCTTCATAATAGGGATTTCACGATTAAAATGTCTGAATTTAGTGGAATGGGAATGAAGAAAATAAAAAGCAAATAAATATATATACCATGTAATTTCTGATAGTGATAAATACCACTGAGACAGCAGAACAGGGTAATGCGATAGGACGGACTGGGGGAAGCACAGCTTAAAGTGATGGTCAGGAAGGGCCTCTTGAAGGGGGTGTGAGGCCAAAGGGATGAAATAGACGAGCCCTACAAATACTGAGGCCAAATAAGTGCAGCTTTGCAAAGCCCATTGCATTCAATTCTTAAGGAAAATGTGGCTTCCATATTGATACAACGTACATAATTGAAAATCAATGTGGATAACAGAAATAAAGACCTAAGACTTTAATTATTAATTCCCTGAGCCTCTTACATATTCAGTTAATGAGTGAGAGATGGCGTAACTAATTCAAAACAGTGGATAATCTAATAGGCTTTGGAAAGCAGTTGAAATGCACGCGCACTCACACACACAGCACCTGCCATTCTCACATAGAAGTCACTTTCCCTTTGGCGCTGTCTCTGTGGACAGCAGCCAAAGCCCCAGTTGAACGAAGGTGGCGGTGGGGAATGTAATGAATATTCCAAAATAAAATTCATATAACGGCTGCCACGGTGGAATGAAATCTGGAGAGCCTGTGACTCACGCTTAGTCACAAGGCCGCTCTGCCAGCGTTGAGAATATGATATCGACAGAGGTTAGTGATGCAGACGCCAAAATGATGAAATTCATTTATATGTGCTTGGTCAAAATGTAATTAGAGAGAATTGATCCATTCCAGCAAAGACTGGTTCCGAACTGAATATGCCCCCACTTGGAATCTTGGCATCACGTGCCGCTGACACAGCTCTTGATCTGAAGTGACACTGAGTACAGATTGCTCCAGAATGCAGAAGCCATGTACAGTCAGAGAAATAGCTACGGGAAGCCCAGCCCACATGCAGAAGGCCAGGTTCTCACAGAGGAGTTTTGTTTGTCCTTAATTCATACTTTTTCTCTGTGGCTCAGGACACAAAGCTGTCAGGGATGGAGTAACACTTTGTGATTTCTTTGAGGCTCAATTTGTCTATAAATTGGGTTAAATAATTTATTCACTGGCATTTTCTCAAGAAATTAAAAAGAAATAATTTACAAACAATTAAAACGATATGAGATTGTGTTAGAAGAGAGAAGCATGGGATTTTAGGCGAAGCTTTGTTCCTTTGAAGAAAGTTGTTTAATGCTCCATCGGTTCCTTTGAAGAAAGGTGTTTAATGTGCTATGCTTCATTACTTTCAAATTACCCCTTGTCGCAGGCATGGAAAACAACTCACATGCATGCCCTACTATAGGCACAAAGATAAAGGAGTACTGTTCCACGAAATGTTCAGAATAAAAATCTGTGCATGCTACTTTCATTGAACTGAATGCTGATTCAGAAAGATCTAACTTAATAATCTAAATTTTCAATTCCAGTAGTCTCATGGCAGAATCTTTGGGGTTTTCTAGATATAAGATCATATCGTTAGCAAAGAGTGATAGTTTGACCTCTTTTGCCTCCATTTGGATGCCCTTGATTTCTTTCTCTTGTCTGATAGCTCTGGCTAGGACTTCCAGCACTATGTTGAATAGAAACGGTGATAAAGAGCAACTTTGTCTGGTTCCAGTTCTAAGTGGGAATGCTTTCAATTTTTCCTCATTCAGTATGTTGTTGGCTGTGGGTGTGTCTTATATGGCTTGTATGATTTTTAGGTAAGTCCCGTCTATGCCTAGTTTGTTAAGCATTCTTATCATAAAAGGGTGTTGAATTTTGTCTAATGCTTTTTCTGCACCTATTGAGAGGATCATATGGTCTTTGTTTTTGCTTCTATTTATGTGGTGAATTATATTTATAGATTAGAGTATGTTGAACCATCCCTGCGTCTCTGGGATGAAGCCCACTTGGTCGTGATGGTTTATTTTTTTGATAAGCACCTGAATCCGGTTTGCTAGGATTTTGTTGAGAATTTTTGCATCTATATTCATAAGGAATATTGGTCTATAGTTTTCTTTTTGTTGTTGCATCCTTTCCTGGTTTTGGAGACCCAGAGTGGGACCCTCTTCAGCTAGGTCTAAGGGCAGTACTGTTCACTAGAAAAAGGATTAACTAAAAAGTTAATTTCCTCAATGTTTTCATAAAACAGAAAGTGTTTCATTGAATTTAGAAGATTTAAATTAAAAAGACAGGTTAAGATGCATCATCAATACACTGGTTGCATAAAGGTATTTTCACATACTGTAGACATTTATATTTGTAGGCTAAATGCTTGAAGGCTTCGTTTGGACAATTTAGTCTAACGCACTGTTACATAGATCAGGCAGAAACTAGGGCTGAGTCTGAATTCTAAAGATAATCGATCTTGTTTTCTTTGCCTAGGAAGACCTGACCAATTAGTGTTGAGATTAGAATTCTGGAGAATTCTCCATCTGAAGGGCCATCTGTTGGTATTTGTGAAGCTTATTCCCAGGTATCTAAAAGGGAAGTTGTTTCTAATTGCTATTCAGAAATATTCACTGCCTATGAGCTGACTAAATCTCTTAAGGATATGCAGTCTTTCCTTCCCCAGGCCCCAGGCCCGGAGAATATGGGAAATGTGTTCCAGGAGAGACTGTTTTATTCAAGTCATTCACCCACAGCACTGACAACCTCCTCGAGGTGATCAACTACAACGAGACACCAAAACCTTCCTCTGCATTGGGGTGGCTCACTGGAAGTGGGCTGACACCGATTGTTCATGCTCTTCTTCGCACTGAGCAGGAGAGATTGTTAAGTATCTACGTCCTTTGCTTTGCTTTCAGTTGGCTGTGACTTGCATGTGTATTTGTGTCTCTTGAAATTCAGATCAATGATGTCACGGAGAAAGACAATCTATAAAAGAAATAACAATTTCTAGTTGTCAAAATGATTCAACCTACAGCAATTTTATTTGACTCAAAAACGTACTTCTCTTTACGTTTTATCTTTCCCTTGAAGCCTTTAAATCTTCATCTGAAACTCTCCTTAGACAAAAAGAATGTAATTACCCTATGTGGCAGATGTTCTAGCTACCCAATTTCCACTCCCCTTTCTTACTTACTAAGAGAAAAGAGAGAACCCAGTTTTATATGGGGTGTCAACATACTGAAATAAAAATGCTTATTTGCCCAGATGTTCTTTCTGCTACAGGTTGCCGTGTGGCACAGTTTGGGTCAGTAAGATACGAGCAGATTTACCTGGAAAGAGCTTTCTGCCCTGAATGATGTCTGGTTTGGAGAAAGCATGTTGGCCTTTAACTTTCACCTTTCTTTCTGCCTAGAATCTAGACATGATGCACGAAAGTAAAGTGCCTCTCTTGCGATGAGGAGGACAAATGTCACATGTTAAGAAAAGCAGAGTAGCAACTAGAAGGATGCTGTGTCCTGGATGACAAGCTTGAGGAGCCGCGGGAGCCTGAGCCTCCTACACAAGACTTCTAACAAGAAACAACCTCACTTTCTTAGCCTTTCTGTTAATCACAGCCAAATGCATTCCTAATTCATATATCCCACCGGAATCAAAAGTCCGTTTGGCTCCAAATAAACAGAGTCCTGCCAGAAAAGTTAAACAGAAGAGAAAACTCTACTCTAGATTTAGTAAATCACTCAGGAGCTGCAGTGGTGTACAGGGAGGTTTTCATGGTCAGTGTTTTCCTAAGGCTTTGAAAACTGATAATTAAAGAACAAAACACATGGCAATTCTCAGTTAAACAGAATGCAACCTGAACGTATCCCTTTCATGATGTAAAGCAGAATTTATGCTAAAGAGAAATATAACCTCGAAGTGCTACATTTGAGGGAAGAGTTACATCTCTAAAGGAATCAAGAAAGTACTTGCACTTTTAGAAATGTGCTGCTTTATAATTTTCTATAGCTGAGAAATTTTTAGAAAACTACTTGGTTTATCAGGTTGAATCTACTCCTCAAAATACAAATAACATGTGAGGTTTGGTGGGAGTTGATACCTTTCATAAAGAAAGTGAGTACATCTTTTTAAGTAGGTCTCAGTTGCTAGTGGCAGACAACAGCCAAGGTGGCTGACACAAGAAGACTAAAATTCCTCCCACGTAAAAGCAGTCCAGAGGGAGGCAATACAGGGAGGGACGGGGACTCAGAACTTCGGGGTCCCAGGTTCATTCCACCCAGGTTCCTGCTTCATTCTTCTTAGCTTTTCCATTCTCAGTATCCTTCTTGAAACTCAGGAGGATGCTGGAGTTGTAGTCATGTCATTATCTACGTAGGGGGTAAGAGGATGTGGAGAAACACACACAAAAAAATAAGAGTCCAACTAGCTTTCTATAGCCCCTTTAGAGAGGCTTCATTTCAAAAAAAGTTCCACCCAACACTTCCTATTTACACTTCTGTGGCCAGTCCTGGGTCCTGTGGTCACACTAATTATAAAGGAGGATGGAATATATAGCCCTTTGGCTGGATACAGTGTCACTCTGAATACATTAACGTTTCCTACGGAAGAAGGGAAATAGGTATATTGGGTAGGCAAGTAGCAGTCTCTTCACAGTGCACTCCTTGGCTCCCTAGCACCCTTGGGCATTGTTCTCTGTGGCATCAGATTTGCCCTCTGTGAGGTCCTTCTTCACCATAATCCTCCGCCACTTTCCTCCATGTCTTTATCCAAGGTGGCATTGGTCACTACTCTCTTCTTGGGGCTTCAAGCTTTGCAGCACTCTTCCTGCAGGGACACATGACTATGTTTCACAGTATCACAGAATGGACTTGGGTTTCTTTAGAAATGAATTTCCCTCAAAAACTTAATCAGTTTCTAGTCATTTTGCTTTTAATCAGGTTTTTTTTTTTTTTTTTTTCCTTAACTAAGCACAGTGAAAAGTTTTGCCTGGGCACATTTTTAAATAATAGATCTGGTTATTTTAATAGATACCAAATTATTTATCTTTTCTATTTGTTTTTCTTTCAGTTTTGTAAGGTATGTCTTCTGAGGATTGGTGCTGCCCCCCAAAAATATAACATTTGCACCTCAGACTTCAAGCAGAATTTAAACTTCCTGCCTGCCAAAACAGATTTAAGCAACTTTCACCAAAGTAAGTAGGGAAGGCAGGCAGGGAGATGACAAAGAATAATGATCAAAAGAAAAGTGCTTAGAAAAAGAAATACAAGGGAATGAAAGCATTGCAAACTACAGAAATTTAAGCCCGTATAACCAAGTTCAAGCTCATGCCACCCACTGTAGGACAGCCAACAAGGTGAGAAACAAGGTGTTGGGGCAAAGGAAGTGACTTTTATTCAGAAAGCCAGCGAACCAAGAAGATGGTAGACCAATGTCCTAAAGAACCATCTTAAGTTAATATGAACTGTAAGCTTCTTTTTATGTTAAGGGAAGCAGGAAGAAGAGGGAAGTTGCACAAGGTAATTGAAGACCACAGACATCTGGGTGTCTGTGAGGGTCCAAGGAGGTTGTAAAACTTCTTTGTCTTTGCTCAGCTAACTTTGGAGGACATAGTCAGGTTATGATTGTTCCTATAAATCTTTAACATAGCATTGTTACTTGTGTGCATACCTTCCTTACCTCCCTAGGAATTAGTTTTGGGAAAGGGATGGTTATCATCTTTCTTTAGAGTTGAACTACAAGCCAATTTCTTCCTTTAATTAGCTAGCCTACCTGCAGAGCTAAGCGAAAGCTTTTAACCTAAATGATATTACCACACAGGGTCAGAAACAAAATGGAGCTAGTCATGCTAAGTTCCCCTTCTACTGTTACACCAGTTTTCTTCAGAACATGTTAAAGAAATGCAAAGCCTTCTAAGGAAATTGATTGTGATAGGCAGAATAATACTCCCCCCAAAGAGGTCCATGTCCCCATCCATAGGACCTGTGAATATGTGTGTCATATGGAAAGGTGGAATTAAGGTTGCAGATGCATTAAGTTTGCTAATCAGCTGAGCTTGAGATGCGGGGATTATCTTGTATTATGCTGGCGAGAGTCCTTAAATAGGGAAGAGGAAAACAGGAGGGTCAGAATCAGAGATGGCATCATGCAAATGACCTTACTCGCGATTGCTTGCTTTGAAAATGAGAGAAGAAACATGAGTCAAGGAATGCACGTTGACACCAGAGACCGGAACAGGCAAGAGAACACATGCTCCCCTGGAACTTCCAGGAAGAAACTCAGAACTGCTGACACCTTGATTTTTAGCCCAGTGAGACCCATTTTGAACTTCTGACATCCAGACCCATAGACGATAAATTTGTGGTGCTTTAAGCCGCTAAGCTTATGATTATTTGTTACAGCGGCAAGAGGAGACGAATGCATTGATCTAGCAAGACTCAATGATTGGAATGATCTTTCAATATTTTCAGATTTAAGGCAAGAATCAGACTTCCCACCAGAGAGAGAGTGGAACAAAACCAGTATAGGATGCATCAGCAGGGATAAACTTAAGACCAGAGCAGAGTCAAGCCTCGCTTGTAAGGAGTTGTTATCAGTTTCTCAGAGCCAAGGGTTGGTGACTTGTTTCTTTCAAGGTTTTTTTGTATGTGTGCATGACGTTGATCGTTTTTTAAAATTTAAATTCTATAATTAATAAACAAACACTGATACATTATTAGGAACTATTATCTATATTTTATCTATATTTCTTTAGTTTCTAGCTAATGTCAAGGATCCCACCCAGAATACTACATTCTATCTAGTGGGCATGACTCCTTAGGGTCTTTTCTGTGACAGCTTTTCAGACATTCCTTATTTTTGACGACCTTGACTCTGTATGAAGGAGTACTGGTCACATATGCTACGGAATGGCCCCTATTAGAATTTATCTGATGTTTTTGTCATGATTTGACCGGGATTATTGGTTTTAGGAGGGAGGCCACAAAGGTAAAATGCCATTTTCATCACATCCTGTCAAAGCGATATTCTTTCAGCATGACCTGCTGTGATGTTGCCTTGATCACCTGGAGGCAGGGGTAGCACTTGTCAGGTTTCTCCACCATAAAGATGTTCTTTTGTCCCTGTTGCCATGCTGCGCTCTCTGGAAGGAAGGCATTGTGCAGAGCTCACCCTTACGGAGGGGGGATTACGCCCTACCTCCATAGGGTGAAGTATCCACACAAATCATGCGAAGTTCTGCACAAGACATCTCTCCATTCTTCCCCATTTATTAATGTATTCAATCATTTATTTATACCAGTATGGAATCACAGATATTTATTTTCTCCTTTGGGTTACATTCCAATACTACTTGAAGCAGGAAATAAACTTTAATTAAAGAGAGATGGTGAAGCCAGTCCCTTAGACAGAAAAGTATTTTATTTCTTTTTGGCTACATGTTGTAAATCACTTTCTCTTTGCCAGGAAGAGAAGCCAAAGATACTGCATACTAACCACCCAGGAAACTAAACAAAGAACAAGGCTTCTAAGTAATTGGGTTGAAACACATTTCCAATAAAGCAAAAATTGAACTGTTTGATTATAGGAGGCAAATTTCCCCTGCTGTGTTATCTTGCCTTCAATGCAAAAAAGCATCAGATCATTGCTACTGCCCAATTCTCTTATTATTCACCCCAAATTTGAAAATGCTTAGATGATTGTGAGAAGTAATAAAATATGACAAAGAAGGTAACGATTGTTCTGACTATTATTTTCCAATGTAACTAACCCCTAATAAATGTAATGGGATTTCAAAAAATTGTTTCTCAGTCAAAATTTTACTTCATTTCCCCTCGACACGGTGAAAACCTCGGTACAATTTTTAATATTCAATGTGGCAGCTTGATAGTCGTCTCCCTATAGCAAAAATTGAAAGGAAGTATAAATAAAATATTTTCTGACATATGTAGAACCAAAACATACTGAATAATTTTGTTTATACAAATCGAGTTTGTGGCAAGTCACAAGGCGGTAATGAGAAACCAGAATGAAGACGGTGCAGACAATGAGGAAAGATAATAAGGATGGGAGAAACTCCAAGAAGCTGACAGACAAAGGCAGTTCTGGCTCTCTGAGTCTGGAGAATGGCCAAGTTGCAGGTTCCAAAGACTTCTGAGGTTGACGCTAACCTATGGGAGAATTTTGGAATAAATGATTGAATAAACAGATTGTGACCCATTAGAAAAAGAAAATAAGTGCTGTTCCCTGGACTCTAATATAGATTCCCTGAGAACAAGATGTTCTAAAATAACTATTTCTTTGCCAATTAAGGTTAGGGTAGATTAGAGGTTATCATATGACTTCATTGCAATATAGCATTTGAAAAAAGTCCTTTGATGACCCTATGGGTAAGAAGATGATAGGTAGGTGGGAAGACAGCAGTGTTCAACTAGGTACATCATGAGTTCAAGAAACCTACCAGTGGGAATTTTGTGTGATGGCTCCTCTCAACCTGTAAGAAGTCTCCAGCAAAGCGTCTCTAGACTCACTTCTTGGTCCTAGACCCTTCACTATTCTCGTTTTTGATCGAAGACAAAGTAAGGTCAATCAATGTTGACATGCATCAATGTTTGAGCAGGTATCTCCTATGGTACGTGCTAAATTCAAAAGTCAAAATCATCACACCAAGGAGACTGAATCCAGTAATGGGATACCCAATAGGAATAAGGATAGACCTGCATTTAACATAAAATATCAAAGACATAAATAGAAAATGGAGATCTGACTTCGTAATAACACATTTTAAGAGAAACCTCATGGTTTTGTTGACCACAATTTAAAGAGGGGTCAATTGTATGAAGCCGTTACGGGTTTCTGGCTAGAGGACATAGCTTCTGCTTCCAGCTACACCTGCAGTAATAATAATAAACCGGGTCCTCCCTGAGTGGACTCACATGCGTTTGTTTGAATGTGGCACAAAAATGCCAATGTTATCATGACCTGTGTCTGAGGGACAGAAAGTAAGATCAATACTCGGTGCCCATCATCCGCCTAACTGTAATATCTGTTCTCTTTTAATTTCTACCTTTTAAGAAAAACACTTGCTCACTGTAATATTCTCAGAGAAGGTGTACTTGGCATCCTAAACACCGGAAACAAGATCACATGAGGATCAACCCAAGCAAGTAGAAGTAGTGTGTCTAGCCCCAATAAAAGAAAATGAAAGGCGGATAGGATCATTGCCCTCAAAGGCTTGGAGAGCTGTGGGCTAGAAGAGGAAACAGACTTGTTCCATGCAGTTTCTTTGGAAAGCTAAGTGAGGTTGTGTTTCAACATGCAGGAGAATCTCGTACCAATGGGAGCTGAGTAACGGGTGGTGGTTGGGAGTGTGGAATGGGGGCTGGGGACAGAGAAAGTGTTGCTGTGCTGAGCTGACAATTGATCGCTGAATTCCCTTCCAACTTTGGGATTCCCAAGCAAAGGTGTTCAATGCAGCTAAACTAATCTGCTGCTTTCTGTGCCTGCCCCACCCCCATCCCACAAAAGGACTCTAAGCCTGAATTGATTCCAAGAAGAGAAAACAGGTGATCTCTTGGCAGATCAACATTCAACATATGGTTCCCAGATGTGCACGGGTGCCATGCACATTCTCTGGGGACTGCTGGCTGCCTGAGTGCGGGGAACTTAAAGTCTAATAGGGGATGAATCTGGGGCAGAAGCCTTTCCCCTAAATGCAGCTACGTTTCTAACAGAATTGATACCAACATCAGCTCACCCTGACCCTGGAGCACTTTATCCGTGGTTCTCTTAAGACCTCAGCTGCAAAGCTTCTTTTAAACAGACTTTGTTCACTATAAACAGCCTGGGCTACTTTATTAGTTGTCGGTGTATGAAGCAGTTACCTAAATTTAGTAATAGTAAATTCTGGATGCTTATACCTTTCCTGCCTTTGATCATGTATTATTCTCTCCCCAAAGGGCATTTATTCTCTTCACCATTATTTTTATTTTTAACAACCCATCTTAATTATTGTATCTTCTTGGGAATTATATTTGAAAAAGCTGAAGAAGTAATCCACTTAAGAGTTTTTTTTGTGTGTGTATAAAGAATGAGGAAATATCTGAGAAAATCAGCCTCATTTATTTTATTTTATTTTTTTTTGCTCCCTTGCTCCTGGGCACTTCAGGACTTAAGGATGCGCAGTCAGAGCCTGCTTTGGTCTTCCTGCCATGCCCAGCACGTTAATGCTCAGCTCAATGCCTCCCTCTCTGTCCAGAAAGGCACGTTGCCTGGGTATAAAGAACTTAATCTTTTCAGTTTTATCCTAATGCCTCTTTTTCATGCAGATTCATTTTCATAACTGGCTGGAAAAAGCCGCAGGCTCTGTCCTTGCGAAGCACACGGCCATCTGCTGCTTATCTGCTCCCTGGAAGGGGGAGTGAGCTGCCAGCCTCAGGGGCTGGGCTCCTGGTTCCATGCAGTGGCCGAGAAAAAGCCACCTGGTATGTGCAGGAAAAGCCCCGTCTCCATGGGAACAGACTCAAGCACTCACCATCTGGCCTCCCCCAGCATTAGCACCTTGCTAAGCACACCCTGAAGGCCACATAGGCGCAGAGGGGAGGCAGAGAGAGGGAGAAACCAACCACTCCCCTCCACTGCCACGTTCAAACAAACGCATGTGAGTCCATGCGGGGAGGACCCAGTTTATTATTATTACTGCAGGTGTAGCTGGAAGCAGAAGCTATGTCCTCCAGCCAGAAACCCGGGGCCAGAACTACCAAGCTCACTGCTTCTTGTTGAGTTATTCTTTAAAATATCCTTCCCTAAAGCTCCTCTGTATCTGTCTACACCTCCAGAGTTTACAAGCTCTATTGAAATCAGGCAAATCCCAAACAGAGTTCACAGAAGAATCCTGATAACTCCCTTACTGAGCATCCTCCTTAGAACAGAGATACTCTGCCATTCTTTGACTTGCATCTGAACATGACCATTTTGTCCTCTCTGCAGTGGCACCTTGCGCTCTCAGATGAGACCAGAAGTTCATGCGTGATCCTGATTTCAGAAATGAAATCACCACTGATCTGGAAGGGACGCTTTTGTAATCTCTAAAAAGAATGAAGAGATACACAAACAATTGCTTAGTCATTTCATGTGTTTTCCTCACCCTAAATATTAAAAGGTTTATTGGATACCTAGTTTCCTGCTAAATAGTTGTTTCCAGTGGCAGTTTATCTCCACAACTGTCACACTGTGTCATAAAAAGCCAACATGAGCTGGTTTGAGCCACTTTGCTCATTTTCCTCTCTGGAATATCAAATTCATGGCTGTGGGGGGCAAAAGAAGGAAGCTGAGCGATTCTGAGAACAAAAATGCCTCCCAAGAATGTCATCATTTAAATTTCCCTTTAATGAAGTCCATTTTGATTGCTGCTAATATTTTAATATACCACTGTTTGCAGAATCAATGAAGTTTCCTTATCCTCTGGGCCTAAAGAATATTGAGAGTTTTTCAGAAGTCAGAGCACACCATGGGATCTTAAAAGTAAATCATTAGATTTGGACTGGCTCACTTAATCAGCCTGCCTGCTCCTAAATTACAGTCTTCAGTTGAGTAGAGAATGAAACTTGGCACCTTCAACTAAGAGGACAAGATCGATACACTCAATATTTGCTTGCTACGGTCTTTCAGTCCACTGAAAATTATACCTATTTACCCTCTGGTTTCTTCTTTCCCTTTCAAGTTGAACTAAGTTTATGTAAAAATTAGAATAGCGAGTTGTCTTGCAGTTCCTACTACGTTATCACTAAAGAGAAACTGGACCATTTGCCCACAGCTCAACCGTGACATTGTAGGACAACCCAGAGGCATGTCAGTCTCTAATCTCTGCTAATGCAATGTGCATTTGCTGCGGTAACAGTGTCGTCTTCTTTGCCCTTACAGGAAATTTTTAATTAAGCAATGAAAAGGTTATCTAGGAAACTTACCATCCTGTCCAACGCTCTAGAGGGACTGCTAAAAATTAAGAACAAAAGAACGTCTTTACCTCTTTAATCCCCAGTCCCAAGCACCATGGCACAGTTGGAAAGAAACACACGTGCTACACACACACACACACACACACACACACACACAGGCTTCAGGGCATTGTAGCTGGCTGATGGAGGCTCAGCTCCGCTACTGTAAATACCACCCCCACCCCCCATCGCTGATCTCTGCAGTGGCATCGGCTCCTTTGCAAGGGGTTTTGTTTGCAACTGGGGAAGAAGGGTTTAGTGAAGGGTAAGTCTCAGGGGGAGAAGAAGAGTGGTGACAACAGAGGGGATGAGGTCCAAGGCATCTGTACTCTCCCTTTGCACTGAGTTTCAGCAACTATAATTAAAGGGATGAGCCACAGGGGTAAGTGACCTGTTTACATGGGAGATTTTTTTTTGAAATTCTGGGCAAGAGCTGAGATGAATAGAACTGTACTCATAGGTAGATTATTTAAGGCTCCAGGTGTAAGAATTCATGCCTTGGGGTCTATATAACATAAAGCATGGCATGGAGATGGGAAGAGGGCATTTCTCTCCATCTTCACATAGAACCCAGAAGTGGTCCGGCACCCCGAGAGCTGGCCATTTGGCAAGAACCATGAGATCATTTTCTGGTACTTGGACCCTGACACTCTTCTGCTTATGGTGGAAAAAAGCTCACTACAATTAGACAATGAAATAACAGAAAAACTGGGAGCTGAGAAAAGGAAATGCCATAGTACCTTGGTTATCAGCTAAAATGTGGGCTTTGATATGCTATCAAACATGAGAAAATTTCTGCTCCAAGGTGAAACTAGACAATGCAATTCAGGAGATAGCCCCAATATACAAAGCAAATGTCAACATTTTTAACATTTACTAGCAGATTAATAACAGCACTGATTTCCCCTTTATCTTTCCTTCCTCCATGACCTGCTAGTGAATGCTGGTCTTCTAGCAAGTTCCTCATTGACATTTGCTTTGGCAAGAGTGTTGCTCACCTGGCTTTCTTCCCTCATCTTCCTCTTTTGTCTTCTGTTCAGTGCACCATTTTATGACAGCAACAGTGTGGGTGTTATGGAATTCTAAGTCTCTCATTAAATAGTGCTTTTGGTATAAAAGATCAAAATTAAGCCAAATTAATTTTGGTTTTTCATTTTGATAAATAGTCTCTACTAAAGCAGGCAATTTAGAGGCCAACACCTGGCCGACTTTTGTCTTCAACCCATACGTTGAATGAGGTAGTACCTTTGAAATCACAGTGATAAAAGCTAAAATGCAATTATTAGAATAAAAATGACACTTCAATAATTGAGTACTTTTCTAATAGAAGAGGAAAAATTATACCACAAAATTCATTTTTGAATGATAATGATTTGAAGGTTAAAAAGAGACATATCTGAGAATAAGTGGATGTGTTAATTTCTTCAAGTAACGGAGCTAGGCTTTAGTGGTTGGAGGATAAAAGGCATCAGGACTACTTGCTCTCTGCTTCAGATGGTGGTGGGTTAGCTTGTTTGACATTAACAATCCTGCTACCTTTATTGACATTATTGCAAAAATCCTAAACAAATTATCAGTTAGTGAAATACAGTGCTCTATTAAAAAAAATCACAACCAAACTGGTTTATTCCAGGATTGCAGATATGGTATAATATTTTTAAAATCTATCAATGTAATTTTTACATTAACAGAGAAAAAAGGAGGAAAAATTCATGCAATTATCTTAGATGAAGAAAAAAAACTAGGCAGAAAATCAACAACAGTATAGGAAAACTTGAAGTCATAAGCAAACAGGTTCTAACTGACATTTCCAGAACATCCCCACCCCAAACGACAGAACACGCATTCTTTTCCAGGGCCCACAAAACATATAGCAATATCCACCCTATCCTGAGCCATAAAACAAACCTCAAAAAACTTAAAAGAATTGAAATCATCCAGTGTGTTTTCAGAGCACAATGAAATCAAATGAGAAACCTATTGATTTATTGTTAATAACCAATCAATTTATTGATCTATTATATCTAGTTACTGTGGTTTGGATGTTTGACCCCTCCAAACCTCATGTCGAAATTTTATCCCCAGTGTTGGAGGTGGGGCCCAGTGGGAGGTGTTTGGGTCAGCGGGGAGGATTCCTCATTAATGGCTTTTTGCCATCTTTGTGGTCATGTGTGAGTTCTCACTTGATTAGTTTTCAAGAGAGCTGGTTGTTAGAAAGAGCACCTCCCCCTTTTCTCTCTTGCTTTCTCTCTCACCATGTGATCTCTGCACACACCAGCTCCCCTTCCACCATGAGCGAGGCCAGATGCTAGTGCCTGCGTCTTGTACAGCCTGCAGAACTGTGAGCCAAATAAACCTCTTTTCTTTATAAATTATCCAGTCAAATGCTAATCTCACCTGGAAACATCCTCACAGACACACCCAGAATAATGCTCAGCCCAGTGTCTGGGCACTCCCTGGTCCAGTCAAGTTGACACATAGAACTAACCATCACAGACTCACTATATACAAACCGAACATGAAAAGCAGGATCTGACTGATGGCACAAAGTCCTGGGAAAGAAGGGAAATCATAGGAGTGAGAATCAAGGGGTTTAGACCTTAAAGAAGGCCAGGCATGGTGGCTCACACCTGTAATCCCAGCACTCTGGGAGGCCGAGGCGGGAGGATCACTTGAGCTCAGGAGTTCAAGACCAGCCTGAGCCAGAGCGAGACCCCATCTCTACTAAAAATAGAAAAATTATCCAGGCATGGTAGTGTGCACCTGTAGTCCCAGCTACTCAGGAGGCTGAGGCAGGAGGATCACTTTAGCCCAGGACTCCGAGGTTGCAGTGAGCTACAATGACCATCGGTTCACTCTAGCTGGGACAACAGAGTGAGACTCTGTCTCAAAAAAAAAAAAAAAAAAAAGACCCTAAAGCAGGGAGTTTCCCACAGATGTATTTATAGCACAGAGGTGGGAAGCTATGGCTCCTCCACGGAAAATACAGATCTCCCCCTTAGCACTGTTTCTGTTTTGCCCTATAGGTTTTGGTATGCTATGTTTCCATTTTCATTTGTTTGGAGAAAGTTTTTAATTTCCTTCTTAATGTCTTCATTGATCCAATTATCATTCAAGAGCAAATTGTTCAATTTCCATGTGTTTGTATGGTTTCCAAAGTTCCTCTTGTTTTTGATATCTAGTTTTATTCTATTGTGGTCTAAGAAGATACTTGATATGATTTCAGTTTTTTGAATTTTTTAGCCTAATATATTGAGGGTAGGATTGAGTGTTGTGATCTAAGCCTTTGCTCATAGCAGCCATATCAGCAATAAGGGGGTGCCCCAAGCCCAGTAATGCTGAGACTCTTGCAGACTCCTGGTGGAACCACCTTGGTGGGCTTGGGTAAGATTTGGGCAATTCCCTGGATTAGCAGGTAAATTCTCTCACTCTCCTCCACTTTTCCCCAATGAAATAGGAATCCCCTTGTTCAGAAAGCAGGGAATTAATGACATTAAAGGTAATAAGCTATAAAGCTTTTTCTTTTATGTGTATTTTCCTCTCTTATCTTGTCATGTTTTTGATTAGCTTATATTTTCCATTACACTGTATATTATCAAATTCTGCCCCCTCCCAAAATTTATCTTTTGCTTCCAAACAATTAAAAGGAATATTTTAAAAGCTACAGTTTACATCTTATTCAGTAAACACTGAATCTTCAGATTAGACATCCTACTAAAATGTTTCTCAGGTTTGAAATAGGAATCGATACATACTTTTGAACTTTTGGGGGGAACAGTAGGAAATTTCTGAAACATATTTTCAATTACCAAGTCAACAAAATGTTCAAGACCATGGTGTCCTCATTAAAAAAAAATGTGGAAAGAACTTTGCTCCATGAATGACAACAAGCAGAATTTGAATACCTCATCTAAAGAATGAGAATTCTTGCAATTAGCCAAAATAAAAGTACTCAGCACATAATGTAATGGGATTTCAAAAGAAAAACATCACAGATATCTGCAGGCTTTTGTGTTACACATTTAGTTATTCAGCAGGAAACTTACTGGCTACATTAACTTTCATTAAGGATTCCTTCTGGTAATGGGAATATAAATTGTATACCAGTTTGTCCTCGAGGGACTAAAGAACTGAATTAAATATATTTTGATCTTAAAAGACCACCAAGAGTTACGATATAGACAAAAGCCAGACAAAGGGTGAATTTTCCGCAATGCACACATCATCAAGAAAAACATTGATCATTACTAGGCAATGTCAAACGGGTCGCTGTGAAGCAGCAGGAATTCAGAGCCTGGTGTCAGAGCAGCAAATACTATATGTGGATCTGCACAGCGAACAGGAAGCATCAACAGTTTAGCATGTGGTCCTAGGTTGTATTCTGAGGAAGCTTTGAAGTTTCTGCATGTTTTAGAGTGAAGTTTTAAAAATCCCTTTACTGAGGTAAGAAGAAAAGCAGCTCCTGACCCTTGGGAGTTGGCCTGGTACTCACAGCGAGGTCTTCGTGTAGCTGGGAGCAGGCCCAGCACCCACAGGTAAGTCTTGGTTAAACACGGCATCGACATCAGACAAGACCACTCCCCATGACTAGGATAGATCAAGACATAAGCAAGACAACTCCATAATCATGTCTGAACACATACAAAACGTGTACATTGTTCAAGCAACAAAAATAGAATTGCTCCAGCTGCCCGAAAGCATCCACTCCAGAGCAAAGCTCTGCTTCCTTAAACCCTCCCCCAAATCACCCAACGCAAACCCAAACCCAGTAGTCCTTTCCTACACCCTTTTACAGAGACACCCCACGGTTCTCCATGGTGTGGGTCGGGGTGTGGGAATTTTTCGTGTTGGAAGACCACATTAATTTAGCTGTAATCAAAAAACACTGCATTGAAGAAACTTCAATTATATATACTTAAAAATGTACATCATTCTGTAAAAATCTAAGTGCTATGTACTTAATAATTTCAAACAATGAAAACTATTTGTTCGTTTCAAAGCCAACTAACCTTTTAATGACTTTGTTGTGTCTGCTTTCTGGTGGGAAACATTTGAATATTTGGTTGCAGAATGGACATCCGCAGTTTCAGTGGATCCTCTAGATGGGTAGCAGTCATTTGTGACTTTAAGGGCACCTTGATTCGGGTTAGGTGGGAGAAGGTAGATTCCCAGCAATAAGTGACTGAAAAGCAAGAAAGCATATTTGAACACGTTGCCAAGGGTGTGGGTATTCTACTGCATTTTTTTTTTGTATTTTAATTGGATCTTTCTTAGCATCAAAGAATCACTTTAAAATGTCATCTACTGAGAGCTCAATCAATTCCATCTGTAGTTCTTTAGGTATCTTGGTGATATGAACTAGGTGAGGCTGAAATGCTAATTTGAGTGTGAAGTCATGATTCTTAAAGTCTATGAACCTTTCATTGTGTTCTCCAATTAATAGGTCTATAACAGCTGCGTATTCTTCAAATGATTCACATATATCATCTGGCTCATCAATGACCTTTTCTCATCAATGACTGGGAAAAATGTTCATCCAAAATTTCCTTTTGAAGAAGAAGTGCTTTGTAAAAAGATAGCTTTTTTTGAAATGCTTGGATTTATTGCCACATGCCAGGTATAGGCTTAGTTTTACCTTGCAAAGAAATATTTTGATTTGACCCGATATCACACAGAAATGCTGCATTTCTATAGAAATCTTCTTTCCATAATTCACGTTGCTGATTCTGTTCTTCATAAAATTTAACTATCTGTTCTCATAGAAATAAAATTTTGGCTAACACCTGTCCCTCCAAAAGCCAGTGCACTTTAGAATGATATAGCAAATCCACACTGAATACCTCATGGTTCAACTTTAGCATGTTGCGAAACTGGAAACTGATGATGCCGTGTTGCATTTACATAAATATAGTTAATAATGCTTATAACTTGTTGCAAAGTGTCACTTAAATTAGTAGCTTTAGCACAGACTTTGCTGATGCAAGATATAATGAAAAGAAATAAGAGCATCTGGATCTCTTAACACCTTTTTTTCTCTGTGCAATAAACCCTTCATGTTTTCCTGTCATGAAAGATACAACTTCTGTACATACACTTACTAAATTTACCAAATTCAGTCCAACTTCACGACATTTATCTTGAAAGTTGTTGAAGATATCTATTCCCCGTGTTCTCTTTGCAAGAGTGCCCAAAGTGAGTAAGTCTTCATTGCAAATAAAATCTTCTGTTAGGACCCAAATTAAGTACGAAACCTACGCCGAGTCAGTAGTATCAGTTGATTCATCCAAAGTGATTGAATAATATATATTTTCCTTTTGAAGTATTGCATGAAGTTGTTCTGTTAAGTTGAAGGCTAATTCATGCTGCCAACCAGTTATGTTTCTCCTTGGAAGAGACAGTTGTTTGTGCTTTGGAACCTTATTGTGATCTAAGCATCCTACAACTTCGACAATGCATTCTTTCCCAATTTCTACATCACTGAATGGCTTCCTTTTCCCCACCCCCCCAAGTATGGAAGCTACTTTATAAATTGCTTCAGTGGCATTATTTTCAGGTCTTATTGCTGTTTGAAAGAATTGTCTTTGCTTTTCCTTTTCATCTTTTAATCTCTGCAATACAACCTTTCATGCCTCTCCCTCCAATTTAAAATATTTGTTGTATTATGAGTCTTATAATGCTGACGAGCATTGCATTTCTTTAATGTTGATATTTCAGCATTACAAAGCACGCAAATCGTCTTATCTTTAGCAGAAATAAGATAATATTGCAATTCCCAGTCCTCATTAAAAAAATCTGTTTTTCCCTTCAGTGTTCTCTTGGTCTTCTTTGACGTGATGGCTTTAAGCAGACAGAATTGAAAAATTCTGTTGAGCTGTGCAACTATTCACAAATTCCATTTCAAACAGAAACACAGTGCATCATTGTCAAAAGCTGATTAACAGACTGGTGTGTTCAACCCCCTTAAACTCCTGCCGAGCATCCTCATGCGGTAATGGTGCCAGTCAGGTGGGGGAAGTTAGAACTAAATCATGAGCGTAGCAACCGTCGATTTAGCCTTTATGGCTTAGTAATGTTCTAATTACGCCAGTCAATCTGGGAGGATTATTTTGTTAAAATTTATGTTATTCTTTGGTATTTTAAATACATTCATTTTTAAAAAAATAAAATAAAAATATAAAAGATGAACAAAAATATGTTAATAAAAATAAAAGAATTGGTTCTGCAAAATTTGGATTCAGTCAAAAGGCTGCACTTAAGGACCTAGGAGGCCACATGGTGGCCTCAAGGCTGCAGGTTCCCCAGCCCTGGTGACAGTTCTCCCTTAGTACAATGAGGAATAAACCCAACCTACTCACCTGCATGTTTGTTCCTGGCTAGAGGGCGTTGGCAGAGATATAATTTACATTCAATAAAAGGTATTGCCTGGAGGGTGGAGGAAACAGGGAGTTTGTGCTTAATAAGCATAGAGTTTAAAATGCATGCCTTTTAAACATGAAGCTCGATGAATTTTGGCAAATATATACATTCATGTAACGCCCACCAAAATAAAGATATAGAAAATTTCTATCACTTCGTGCCACTTCTCAGTCAAAACCCATACCCCCTCTGGCCTCAAGCCACACAAATGCCTTCTTCTAGAGGTCTAAATACAGTGTGTACTTTTCGGTGCCTGGCTTCTTTCTCTCAGCTTATTTTATTGGTAATACAGGTAGTTTTATTTCTTTTTTCCCAGCAAGTATATGTTTTACTCCTTTTTCAGTCATATCACACAATCTGGATCCCCCAGACAATGGTGAGCAGAAGTCGTGAAAGTGAGCACCTTTGTCTTGTTACTGATCTGAGAGTTACTGATTCAGTCTTTCAGTGGTAACTGTGATGTCAGCTGCAGATTTTGCACAGATTTTTCAGATTGGGGAACTTTCTTTTTCTCCTAATTTGTTTAGAGTTTTTAAGGTTATGAACTTCATTGATTTTTTTATGCACCTGTTGAAGTGATTATACAGTTTTTTAAAAATCTTTTATTCTTTTATTATGGTAAAGTATAGTCATTAATTTTTGAATGGTTAGCTAAACCTGCAATCCTAGGATAAATCTCCACTTGATCATGGTGTATCATCCTACTGCTATTTTGCTGGATTTGATTTGCTAACACTTTGTTAAGGATTTTTGTGTTGATATTAGCGAGGAATATTGGCATGCCATTTGCTTTTCTTGTTAAATCTTTGGTTTTGGTGTGAGAGAATGTTGCTCACATAAGATGAATTGGGAAGTGTTCCCCACTCTTCTGTTTTGTTTTGTTTTTTTTAAAAAAAAAAACCATATAATGCCACTCATATGAAATTTCTACAGTCATCAGATCCATAGAGACAGAAAGTAGAATGGTGGCTGCCAAGGGCTGAGGGGTGGAGGAAATAGGGAGTTAGTGCTTAATGAGCATAGAGTTTTATTTTGGGATCATGAAAAAGTTCTGCAGACAGATGGTGGTGATGGTTGTACAACCATGTAAATGTACTTAGTGCCACTGAACTATACACTCAAAAGTGGTTAAAATAGTAACTTTTATGGTATGTGTCTTTTTTCTACAACTAAAAAGAAGTACAAAATAGAATATCTAGAGATGGAAAATACAGTATCTAAACTGAAAAGTATATTGGGTTGGATTAACAGTTATTTAGACACTATAGAAAAAAGATTGGAGAACTTGAAATTATAGCAATAGAAATGATCAAAGAGGGAAAAAAGACTGAAAAAATGGCACCTCAGTGGAAGTATCAAGCAGTCTAACATATGTGTAAATGGAGTCCCAGAAGTAGGAGAGATGAGAGGACAGAAAAATTAGTTGAGAAAATAATTGCTGAAATAAGACCTTTAGCAGACAAACGAAAGCACAGAGAACTCATCACTAGCAGATTTGCACTACAAGAAAAAGTAAATGAAGCTATTTACGCAGAAAATAAAACAGATAGAAATGTGGATTTTTGGAAAGATACAAAGGGCATCAAAAATAGTAAATCTGTTGTAAATGACCCATACATTTTTTAAAAATGTCTTTCTCATTAAAAGGTAATTTACTAATTAAAGCAAAAATAATAAAGTTTTGTGGGTTTTACAAAACATGGAGATGTAAAATGTATAACAATGACAGCATAAAGGATTACAAGGGGAAATGGAAGTGTATGTTTTAAAATGAATTTTATACAATAGCATAATAGAACTAATAAAATAACTAATTTAATATAGTAACTATTATTTACTACCCTGGCTTAAAATTTTGTGTTCTTTAAAAAAGATATAGCTCTCATCCATTAGTTTTACTAAAAATATGTTGTCATTTTACATATTCAATATTTTTACTGCTAAAAAAACTTAAAAATCTATTTGTCTTACTTTGAGATTTGAAATTTTGGTTCTAAATAAAATTTCATTTTCTAAAAAGGTATTATTGCTGAAAATAATTCCACTTCAACTGTATAACTGTATTACTATTATTGTTATATCATTTTAGAAAAATGAGGCTTTTGAAGTATAGAAAGCTCACCCAAGGAAACTCAGTAATGTCATAGCATTGTAAAAATTTGAATCCAAGCAATCTGATTTAGATTTGAACTCTATACAATTACAAAAAGCTAAAAAAGAATGCTTATCAGATTGTTTTCTATAATGGTAAGAAATGCTAAATTAGGATACAACCATAAGATAGAATACCCTACACATATTCAAACTCACATGGTAGGAAAATTTTGATCGATCATGGGAACGTTCTGGATGGAAAGCCGCATAAAAAAGAAAGTAAAGTATGTTTGTTTTTAAACACCCATTCTTGTATCTATATATATATGGAAAGAAAACTGAAAAACATGGACCAAAGTGTTAACAGTGGCTATCCCTATGTGATTGGTTTTGTGTTTTACTGTGATGTCCATGTTTCCTCAATTAAGATGCGTTTTTTGGTTCTTATAGAACACACCAAAAGTGTTATTTCACACAAATTCAGTCCATCGCAACAGACAGTGAGAAGATTTGTAGACAAAATGGTGCATTTAAAAGGTGGTTTATACCAACTCATCATGTCTTGTTTTTTTTTTTAATTTTGGAGGGAGTGTGTGGTCACCAATCTTCAATATGTGATGTCTTTCCCAGGAAGTGAGTATCCCAAGGCATAATTACCACGTATAAAGCCAATACTTATCTTTACCTTAAAAGATGAAATGTATTGTTTTGCTTCACTTTTAATAATTGTGAAATGCTGCATGGGACATAATGGAATCAAAAGAGCTGATACACTGTCAGAGCCGGATCAATAAGACACGGGGCATTGGGACACAAAACAGTGACGCCACTGATTAAAACATCCTTGGACACCTGATGTAATAGGCCTTGTTATGACACTGGACACGCTTTAAAAAGAACCTCCAGAGGGAAAAGAACTACGTCCCCCCAAGAACATTTCAGGATAATTTGTAATGATTAAATGCACCATTTGTGAATTGTGAACGCAGTCATATTGCAGAAGCAAATGGAGAGAGATTTCAACCCTTAACTCATTGTATGTATTTTTTATGATGCGTGAGAGAGGGAAGTCTTTAAGCTGCATAAAATATTAATGCATGCTTTAATTTTGTTACTCTTCTGTTAACAAGGAAAATCTTTAAAGGTTTTTTAAATTGCTCTTCCTATATCCTATAAGTAGGAGACAATAACCAGAGGCCAAGGCAAGTTCTTGTCGAGGGAGTACCCTCTCTACCCTTCTGCATTTTATGTGTGCCCCTCCTTTGAAGATAAATCATTCCATATGCTAAATAATCCTGGTGTTGGAGTGTGAGCGTATGTATGTGTGTGTGAGAGAGAGTGTATGTATGTAAGTGTATATGTGTTGTGTTATGTGTATAAGTGTGTTCTATGTATAAGTGCATGTGTGTTGTGCATGTTTAAGTATGTGCTGTGTGTATAAGCACGCAGGTATTATGTGTGTGAGTTTGTGTGTTTCAGTGTGTTGTGTGTGGTGTGTATAAGTGTACACGGTGTGAGTGTGTTGCATGTATAATTATGTGTGTTGTGTGTATAAGTGTATTTGTGTGTTGCGAGTGTGCATATTGTATGTATAAGTGTACATTGTGTGTTCCATGTGCTTGTGTGGTATGTGTGTAAGTATGTGTGTGTAAGTGTATGTTGTGTGTTTTTGTGTGTGTTGTGTGTTCCCAGCGTCCAGTATAGCACACAGTATGAGACCAGATTTTATTTATTGAGTGGCTAGTAGAGAACATTTCTTAAGCAGGTACTATTTTCAGGTGGGTTGTTGAGTGCAGCAGGGAAGTCCGCTTTCAGCCATTGTCTGAGGACAGGGGACGCCCACCACCTGAGACATTTGGGTTCACCTCTGCCTGGGCTGGATTTGGAGATTTGACCTTGCTTGTAGTTTTAAAGCTCCTTCTTTATTTAGAACAGACATAGACAAAAGATCAGTTTATAAAGGTATCCTTATTCTTCCTGTGCAACCAAGAAACCATCTTCCTTTGCTCCCTTCATGTTTCCAATATCTTCCTGAATCACAACCATTGTTTTACCTTTTTCTCCTAAGGGTATAAATTTGGCTGCGATTCTTCCAATAAATAAGCTGCGTTGTGCATCCTTGCCTGTGAAATGCTTTGTGTATAGTGCCACCTAGTGAGCAGAAAGCAGAAACGCAGTCGAAAGGATTCAAACAGGATTTTGTAATTTTTGAAAACAGGTGTGTTGAGTTCGGGTGATGCTAAAGAGATGGGGGAACATTTGTTACCAAATTCATGAATTTTAATCATGTTTTCACCTCTGTAAACACCTACCTGTTTCAGAGGAAAAAAACTTGGCTCATTGAAAAACTCAATACCTATTAAGCAATAAGACGTTGACATTTTTCTAGTTTTTAGTCAGTGTTTTTGCACACCCATGGGTGACTGTAGCTCACGGGTTCAAATGTAAATAGACAACTTTTTGTCCTTGTAACAGAATTTCTTTTTTTCCAATAAATATTTTCCTATAGACTTATGCAATAAAATTAGATGTGTGTTTTCTGTGGAAAACAGTCTTTGATAGACTAAGTTAAAACTTTCTGGAGAGGGTACGTTAGAATACATTCTGGCTTTCTGACATCTAGAATGACAAAACTGTATCCCCTAGGTCCTTGTTTGTAGTCCAACTTTTGAGTATCTCTGCAGAGGTGATGAGGGAGCATCTCCTGCTACTAAGCAGATTGTGCCAGGCTAGACTGACACCAGGAGGAAATGACATTGCTGACACAGACCCTGCAGCCACTTATAGGCAGTGGCAAGGGCCATGATGGCCACTGGAGCTTGGAAAATCAAGCAGTACGTCTGAGGTCAAGTGATGGTAAAATACGATATTGGTTCCCTCCCCTGCAGTTTTAGGAATGGGGGACTTTTACATACGGCGTGTGTCCTTATGCTGCCTCTTTGTACTTTAAGAAAAAAACGGATGGGAGAGAAAGTAAAGAACGATCACGGTATTACATTTCTAGATTGACATTGCCCCCTGGGGATTTCACAGGTGGGCGGAACTCAATGGGGCTTTTGCTTTTAATAAACCTGATGAACATCCAGCTTCTCTTCCCACTTCCAGTTAGGGGGGATTTAAGTGCTGATGGCCCCAGGGAATGGTATAATTCTCAGGTAAAATTAGCCCAGAAAGTTTGTTATGAATTAGGGAATGTATCTGCGAAGTTTTGGTGTGATCTTCCGCCGCTTTCTACTCTCTGGGTCCTTTTTACCTGTGAGTCGTCCTTCCTCTCTGCATCAGCCTCTGGCTCTTCTTGCTCTTCCCCAGAGAGCTTTTTTAGCCTTTTTCTCTTTCTCTTTACATTCCTTCCTTGAGCCATTCAGCACCTTCAGCTATTACCCAAATCCCGATGGCTCCCGACTCCCTCTCCAGCTCTGACCTGTCTCAAATTCCAGCTCCACCTGCCAGCTGGATGTCTCTAGAGTTTTCCGTCATTCAGAACTGCACCCCTTACCTGTCTAAAAACCAGTCCTCATTCTACCTAAGTACCAATTCTCCTCCCGTGTCCTTTCCTGTGGGTGGTTCACAGTTTCCCAGTTGGCCACCCATTCTGCCCTAACCAACTTCCTGCTCGTCTTTGCTTTCCACAGCCAATCTGAGATTTGGAAGTTGTGAATTTCCTCTCCAGTACTCCCTTTCCTCTTTATTCTTGCTATGAAAGCTGGTAAAGAATCTTCTCAGTGGCTTTAGTTTTCCCCTCTCTGATCAACTTGACAGATCACTCTCAGATAGATGACCCTCGTTATGGGCTGAGCTGTTTGTTATGGGCTAAGTTCTACTCCCCTCAACTTTATATGTTGAAGTCCTCGGAATGTGACTGTATTTGGAGACAGGGTCTTTACAGAGGTTGTCGAGTCAAAGTGAGGTCATATGAGTGGACCCTAATCCAACCTGACTGGTGCCCTTGGGGAAATTTGGACACAGACACACACACAGGGGCAAACGTGGGGTAACATGGCCATCTACAAGTCAAGGAGAGAGACCTGAGGAGAAACCAACCCTGCTGAACCTTGATCTTGGACTTCTAACCCCAGACCTCCTTTAGACTCAGGCTGCAACATCAAGACTTCTCTGGGGCTCCAGGATACTCTCATGCCCAGCAAAATTCAGACTTGCCAGTCTCCACAAGCATGTGAGCCAATTTCTTAAAATAAATCTCTCTCTATATACATATATCCTGTTGGTTCTGTTTCTCTGGAGAACCCTGACTAACACACACTCCAAATTAAAACCTATAATCGCTCCCTCTTTATGCAAAATACAGTGCCAAATCCTTAAACTAGCATTCAAAGTCCTCCACAATAATTCCCAAACTCCTATTTCAGCTATAGTTTATATTACTTTCTTTCAACGACCTTTTGGTAAACATGTTAACAATAGCATGTACTGAAAAACCAACTATGTAATATTGAACAGATTTTTTTCCTGTGGTTTAAAAGCATGGACTAGATTCAGGCTAGATTCAAATCCAGCAATTTATTTGATCTCCCTAAGCTTCCATTTTGACATCTGTAAAATGGGAATAATTCATTCAATCATTCTAGAAATAGTTATTGAACAACTATTAGTGATACAAATATGTTCATGATGTTGCACTTTTACAATGGCTTAGTCAAGGTAATCCTCTAACTTCTAAATGCTGGTTCTCTTTACTGAGGGAAGAGGAAATTTGGGTAGAGGATAAATAAAGAATTTCATCTGAGCTATGTCTAGGTTGAAATATCTCTTAGACATCCAAGAGAAGGCAACAAGTAAACAGGGAGATGTACACAAATGAAGTTATAAGAATGGGATGGAACTAAAGATAGAAAATTGAGGGTAAAATGTATTTAAAACCATGGGATACAGAATATGAATTTAGGTATGCGGGGTTACATGACCCAACAGAAGAGAAAAGCTTCAGAGAGGAGTTAGTGATCAGCTTTGTGAGATATTACTAAGATAGGGAACTGGCAGGCCCTGCTCAATAAGGAGTCGTAAGACCTGAACCAAGGTCTCTGATAAGATAAGACACAATAAAGAAAACCGTTAAGACAGTTAAAACCAAGATGGTGGTGAAAGCGACCTCAGCTTACCCTTGTTGCTCATTTCACCCTGATTATGAGGCATTAGCGTGCTCAGAGAAACTCCCACCAGTGCCATGACAGCTTACAATAACCATGGCCACCTCCAGAAGTTACCACATATAGTATAAAAGGAGAAGAGACCCCAATTCCTGGAACTCCCCACCCATTTCCCGGAATATTCACAAATATTCCACTTCTTATTTAGCATATAATCAAGAGACAGCCATAAATAAAGTTCGCCAGCAACGTACAGGGCTGATTTGCCTATGGAGTAGCCTTCCTTGTGCTTCTTTGGTACTTCAGTAAACTTGCTTTTGCTTTATCTCTCTTGGCTGCTCTTGAATTCTTTCCTGCGTGAAGCCAACAGCCCACTTGGCATTCTGGGCCGGCCTCCGGTTTCCAGGTTCACCTGCGTCATGACCAACTATAGGATGGCCGTGTGAAAGAGCTCTGAGGATCCACCCACTCCCCCGGGAAGCAAGCATAACTGGTGAAAACTATTTGAATAAAAAATAAACAACATTTAAAACTTCTGGAAATCGCCTTAAGTGCGTACAGCAAGTGAAGAAATACTTATTTTTTAAAGACCTACTAAATCTTGCTAAGAGCAGTGAGAGTCCATGGCATCTGAGCTGGGACTTATTCCCTCCCTCGTTCCCCCACCCCCAACCCCCAGCTCAGCTCGACAGAAACTCCACCCCAGGCAGGTTTGGCCAAAAGGACAGGGCTCCCTCTCCCCTCAGCCCCCAATCATGGGATGTTGTATTTCGCTGCGGAGCACAGGCCACAGGTGTTTTGCATCCTAGGAGAATAAGAGGTCAAGGGCCCCCTTCCTCCACCCAGTCCCTAATCACAGAATGGGGGCTCTCCCCTAGTTAAAATACTGGGTTCCTACTGGCCTCACCTGAGCTCACTTGGAGGGCAGAGGTTCCCCTC
The DNA here is from genome assembly GCF_020740605.2 of Lemur catta. Taxonomy (NCBI): domain Eukaryota; kingdom Metazoa; phylum Chordata; class Mammalia; order Primates; family Lemuridae; genus Lemur; species Lemur catta. The sequence goes on along the minus strand of NC_059152.1, from coordinate 7,860,146 downwards.
TGGGAGAAGCAAGGCAAGAAGATCAGAAGTTACCACCCCACCCGGCACTCAGAGTGTGGCTTAAACACTTTGCCCAGGTGGAAAGATGTTTCACGGGAACAGAGAGCTCCAAAGCTCTCACCAAAGGTACTGCTTTTATCTGAAACAGTACGGTGAAGTTCAAGCTCTCTCAAAGGCCATGGCTCATCTTCATTAAGAGCCACAAGCTAGACCTTAGGCCAGTGGGTTTATCAAAGAAAAACAGGCAAAGGGAGAGCTAAAAAGAGCCCTCCTGAGTCAGAACAAGCCCTAAAGACTGGCTCCAAAACTGCTCTTGCCTGAAATTAATTGGAATAGGCTGTGAAACAATGTATACATCAGGGCATAAGCAAAACTAATAAAGCAATCAGCCAGCAATTATTAGAACCTCAGAGTTAGCTGTGATGCCAAATGAAGCCAACAGCTCCTCAGAGAGACCAGGCAAAGAGACAGTCAAAGACAGCCATGCTGAACCATGTCATCCCAGGGTGCCACGTGCCAGGCCAAGGCTGGGCCTTCTAAGGAGAGTCAACAAAGGCTTCACCCAGTGGGGGAAATAGACTTCATAAAATAGCCTAGCAAACCAGCAAACCAGCAAACCAGTAAGCAAACAGCAAAGACCCAGAGGGGGGATGGAGGGGATCAATATCTCGGTCTCTCCCACTATATTCTCACAACATGCTTCCGACACCAGATGGGTGTGGCTCCCCACCCCCCATCATAAAGTGACAATCAATTCTGCAGCAGACACCAGCTGGGCGTCCTCCCATTCAATTCTGACATGACCTACCTGGATGCAGTGTCAGATCCCACAGGTTGAGGGCTCAGTCCCAGACTGCCCCTCTTCTATGTCTTTTTTTTTTTTTTAAAGAGACAGGGTTTTTGCTCTGCTGCGCTCTGCACGAGCCTAAGATGTCTTCGTCTTCTATACTACGATCACAGTTACAATAGGTATGCACAGGGATATAGAGATGACATGACACAGGCTGGGTCTTGGGACATTGACCAAACCTTTCTGTGGCTGTTTTGTACCCAATGAATGGGAATAGTGCTGATATCTCAGTACTAAATTTTATTAAAGAGAATTGCAGGAGGTACTTTATATAGGCACACAGGAGGGTTCTCAACACCTAACAGATACACAGTGCATGCTAAGTTTCACCCCCTCTTTCACGGTAGGGTGACGTTATGGATGTCCATGAAATCCTGTGATCTGCTTTCCCAATTTACTCAGCATTTTGAGGCAGGTTCTCACTCTGTCACCCAAGCTGGAGTGCAGTGGCATCATCACAGCTCACTGCAACCCTCCAACTCCTAGACTGAAGTGATCCTCCCAGCCCAGGCTCCCAAGTAGGCTACACTCACTTAGTAAGAATTACCAGATGTTAGGTGGTGTTTGAAATTATTCTGATTTAAAGAAGCTAATAATTAACATGCCTCATTAATCCCATTCTTGTAGCACCAACGAAGATTTCGTTCATATACTAATTCCACTCTGCAAAAGTGTGCCTGCCTTCTGAAAAGCTGGAGTTGCAAAAGTCTCACTATAAAATGCAACTTTTCAATGCATATGTAAGCCAAATAACGTTTTATTTTGTTGTATTGTTAGAGACAGGGTCTTGCTCTCTGTAGCCTGGGCTAGAGTGCAGTGGCATGATCACAGCTAGTGCAATCTTAAGCTACTGGGCTCCAGGGATCCTCAGCCTCCCAAGTACCTGGGACTATAGTCATGTGCCGCCACACCTGGCTAACTTTTCTTATTTTTTTCTGTAGAGACAGGCTCTCGCTACGCTGACTGCGATGGTCTTGAACTCCTGGCTTCAAGTGATCCTCTCAAAATGCTGGGATAAGAGGTGTGACTGTGCCCAGCCCTAAACATTTTAAATAAAATATTCATTACAAACCTTTTTTTGAAATATTTAATCCCATGACCCATTTAGTGATCTCCACTGTAATGAATGTAGCAGGGTAAGAAAGACCTGGCTTCTTAAGCATTAATAATCTTTATTGACATGTTTTTCCTTATTGAGTACAAAATAAACCATTGCAAACTATAGTCACAATCGTTAGGAGTGTATCAAAGCCATTGAGCAAACGGACCAGCTATAAAAAAAAGTTTATTAAAAAAATAGACAACATATGTAAACATCTTTTACAATCACAAGGCCTCATAATACAGCATACCAGGTCCACGCCTTAAATCTCTGCAGTGGGGGCACCTTAATTGTCAACTAACAGTAATCAGCTTAATTTACCTTTTAGTGAGCTGTTAAGCCTATACAAAAATAAATAACCAGATTCTGCTAAGTTTACTAACACAGAGAGAATCGCAAATGTACAATAGATCACAGCAGAAAATAACCATGTGCAGTAACATGTGAAACTGAATTCTGATAACTGCAATTATCTTTTTAATACAGCTTCATTTCTAACTTCATCATCACATAGAGCTGACTACAAGGAAGCTGAAGGGGACAGAAGACGGTGTACAGAGATAAGAGAGATGGACACGCCACACACATGCACACATACACACAAGCACGCACACACATACAAGGGATGTTTTGGCAGAAGCAAAACTGAGGACACAGTTTCCATCATTTTTCTTCCACGTATCGGTGTGGATTTCCTTTACTCTTAGCTGGATGTGGCATGCTCCCAAATGCCGGAATACAAACCAGCTAACCATACTTTCAAATGGAATACAATTTTGAGGAAACCAAATTTCTATTACATAACTCAATAACCCCTCAAAAGTGAAACCGAATCACAGAATGGACAATAATGCAACGAGACGTAATAAGTACCTGAGATTCTGCTACAAGAATCCGAAAGGCAAGATTGTTTTCCTTGGGGGAAAAAAGTGCTGTTAATACAATCCTCTCACCCTGCTTGTTATCTGTTGGGCAATACCGGCTAGGTGACTGAGATGTTCCAAAATGGCCAAATAATATGATTTTCCTACTTTTTTCTATTCTATAGGTTAGATATTTCATCACACTTGATGTAACTTATTTTACCTTGGTGGCATTTCAGTTATTCAGTAAACTTTAACCAAGATAAAATCTTAAATAAAATATCAAGTCATGTTTTTAATTTGGTTTTTCATTGTATGGAAAAACTTAAATATTTATTGTCTGTCTTCTAAATAACCATATTCTAGAGACAGGAGGAAAGCACAGTACATTTGACAGAAGAAACCCAGGCAAGTCTACCAAGCGCCCGGTGAGCCATTTCTGTAGCAGTAATCCAGTAGTCTGCCTGTAACATACGTATGTGATTATAAAAGTGATTCATAAATAATTTCAAATCAATAATTTCAAACCCGGATCTGCTATTTGAGAACCATTTTTGTAAATCCACTTCTGAAAGTCATCCATAAAATAGCTGTTGTTTCCACATATCACCGTATCTCAACAGATGTCTAACATTTGTCCACAGTTAAATGAAATGTGAAATAAAGACAAAACTCTCAAATGCTAACAGTATTGTACTGCTGTTTCTTGAGTTGGCAGCGTTTGAGTGTATTCTGGATTTTATTAGGATATGCATTCAAATAGAGAAAAATAAAATTAAAACACATGACTATTTACAACACATGATCTCTGGGAACAGAGCTAGGTACATGTAATTTAATTTTTAAAAATTCTACCAGAAAGTAAAAAAGTTTTCCACTTCTAAATACCAAATCAATGGCTACTGATGACAGAAGAACCCTTTCTACAAGAAAAACCTAGAGATTAGCCTTGCTCACGGGCATACAATATGGTCTGAGCCAAATGTCAGTATCTTCTAAAATCTGTTTTGGAGTTCTAATGGATAAAATGTTTACAAGTTACATTCAATAAAACTTTTATAAGTTACATTCAGTAAAATCTCCTCAGAGAGAAATATCATTGCATAATTTAGGTGAGAGTTGGACATATTTATGCATTATAAGCCTACGGCTGAGGTTAGGTAGTTTAAATAGGATTCTGTATCTATTCCAGTCATCAGACTTCTTAAAAAATAGACACGTTTACCTACAAATATCACATTATTCTCGCCAAGGAACTAACAGCTCTTCCTTGGCTTTTTGTTGAACAAATAAAAAAAGAAAAGACAAGAAAACAAGGGAGGAAAGAAGGAAGGAAGGAAAGAAAAACAGTGAGCCTCATTGCAATTTCTGTTCTGTACTAATAGATAAGAATATAAATGAGAACAAAGTATTATAATTGTGCTCACGATCATTCTACCCAGCATAGTTCTCATGGGTACACATTTCTTGTTTTACACTTCTGTGTATTTCAGGTTACTAGATAAGAATCCCATAGAAAACACAATAGAAATGGCTAACAGCAATCATATACATTTGTTGGAGAAGTTAGACATCCACAACTAATTTAGTAACATGGCCATAGATTTGAAAACACAGCAGCATGAAACAATTCAAAGGTAGATATATTGTGTTCATTTGTTCAGCTTAAAAAAAAAAACAAACAAGAAATGCTTAAACAATGTAAGGCACTTTGTTTAAGACAGAAATTCTTTCTCCAGTTCATATATCGACGGTCGGCTGGTTTTGCTCTTCATTCTGCACAGAGGCACGGTGTAGTCCCTGCTCTGACCTTCCACGTCGGCGTCCAGTAACGAAGGCACGTGGAATTTAGTTCTTCCCTTGGCACCGAGGACACGGGTAGGGCTCGGTCCCGGATGACCCACCAGGCGGGTGTCCAACCGGCTTCTCAGGGAGGCGGGGCGAGGCCGGGGCACGATGCTGACAGCTCTGTGCTTCTCACCTGGCTGGTCACCGTGAGGACCGGAGGAGGAGCAGGGGAGTGGCAGTTCAGAGGCTCCGGTGGCTGAGATCACAGCTGCACCAGCTGGTTGAGAAAGCCAAGACAGTGTGCAATTAGGAAGACAATGACTTTTAAAACAATGAATATCAGAAAAAATAATGATGACGCCAATTCAACTAGGTGATCACTTTAAAGTGACCTTCAACATAAAACACAAACACAAACCCTTTTTACAACAGTTGAATTTTTTTTTTTTTTTTAAGAGATGGAGGCTAAACTAACATTGTTGCCTGGGCTAGACAGCAGAGGCTATTCACAGTAGCAAACCTAAGCCTCGAACTCCTGGCCTCAAGCAATCCCCCTGCCTCAGCCTCTTGAGGAGCTGAGACTACAAGTGTGTGTCACTGTGCTCGGTTAATTTTTTTTTTTTTAATGACAAAGTACTGCAAGGTTTGAACCTATGGTATCAACCTATGGAAATGATATTTGTAAACAGAGCTAAATAATCTTCACAGTGCTTAGACCAATGGTCATTATTAGTGTTTTATAATCAGAGGGGCTTTCAAAATGGATGAGATTGGAATAAATTTAAGATGTTTAGAAATGATGGTTAACATGATTAAACTTCACTTTTGATTATGATTTGAAAAAACTGATAAAAACAGGAAAGCGGTTAGGTTTAATGTTATTCTTCTCTTGTTTGTACTGAAGAATTGATTTACTACCACTTTAGCAAATAAATATTGGCTTACAAAAAAGAGAAAAAATGCTTTCTTATGGGATTATTAAGCTAGGATTTCTCTTTGCACAATTATAAATTACCAATACTTTATTGACTTACAAAAGGATAATAAGCCAACTTATCTCTAAAGATAATGAACAATAATCTGAAAAGTATCATGTCCAGGTATAGTATTTATTTATTTATTTATTTTTTGAGACAGAGTCTCACTCTGTTGCCCGGGCTAGAGTGCCATAGTGTCAGCCTAGCTCACAGCAACCTCAAACTCCTGGGCTCAAGCAATCCTCCTGCCTCAGCCTCCTGAGTAGCTGGGACTAGAGGCATGTGCCACCATGCCTAGCTAATTTTTCTATATATATTTTTAGCTGTCCATATAATTTCTTTCTATTTTTAGTAGAGATGGGGTCTCGCTCTTGCTCAGGCTGGTCTCAAACTCCTGAGCTCAAACAATCCGCCCACCTCAGGATTACAGGTATGAGCCACCGCGCCGGGCCTCCAGGTATAGTATTTAAAGAGAAGAAGTAGACAAAAAGACAAACAGAATGAAAGCAGTTTCAGTTTCAATATGGCTTTATAACTGACCTACCATAACATTTTACAATTTAGAAACCATTTTTCGTATACATTACTCACTTAATACTCAGGACAGGTGTATGAGGTTATTGTAATTATCTTCATATTAAAAAAAATAGTCAACCCCTACAGAAAGTCAGTGTGCCATTTGACTTTTACCACAATCTTGATAGTGATACAGATTAGATAAGCATATTATTAGCTAAGTATTTTATCATCATCCCCATTTTATAGATGGAGAAACTGAGGCACAAAATGGTTAAGTGATTTGCCCAAGGTCACTCAGCAAATAAGCGACAAAGCAGAGACTGGAGCTCAGACAGCTTCCATTTCACTATCTGTGTCACTAGATGCCTCCAAGGCATTCGAACAAGAAAGCAGGGTACATAATTGTTCCACGTTCGTAAACTTACCAAAAGGTACAACTAGAACTTGAACCTTAGTCCTACGACTCCAAACCACCTGTTCTTCCAATGTAGCTACGGTATCTCCTCAAAGGTCAGTATTAAAGTGCCACTGAACCCCAGAAATCTCAAAGGCGAGCACCCCTCTGGCACCCAATAACATAGTCCAATTGGGTAACCACCCCTCCCATTTCCGAAACAGAAGGAACACAGCTAAGAGGAGGAGAGAGGCAGCATAAGGCAGTGGTCGGATCCCAGGTTTAAATTCTGACAGCGCAACTCAGTAACTGTGTGGTCTTGAGCAACTCATTCATTTCCCATGAGTTCTATTGCCCTCGCTTCTGGACAGGGGGTATGTATAAAACAGAGTTGCCACAAAGCCTAAGGGAGACAATTTACGTCAAAGTGCTTTAGCATCGATAAAGCGCTGCAGAAATACCAGTGGCTGCCTGCTGGCCAAGCCCCTCTTCCTTAATGGACTAGAAAAATCTATTAGAACTGTGCGTGAGAATGCATTTCTGCCCCATCTCTACTAAAAAAATATAGAAAGAAATTAGCTGGACAACTAAAAATATATACAGAAAAAAATTAGCTGGGCGTGGTGGTGCATGCCTGTAGTCCCAGCTACTCGGGAGGCTGAGGCAGGAGGATTGCTCGAGCCCAGGAGTTTGAGGTTGCTGTGAGCTAGGCTGATGTCACAGCACTCTAGCCCGGGCAACAGAGCGAGACTCTGTCTCAAAAAAAAAAAAAAAAAATGCAACTATACATTTAAGCTACTGAAATTTAATTATACTTTTCCCAGAAGTCCCAATTATAGTTAAATTAGAATCAAATAAAAGAGGAGAGAGGGCTGAAATTCAAAGATCTATGTGAACGGTAAAAACACATTGTTAAATGTCGTCCCTAGGAAAAGATAAAATCAGAGATCCGTACATTTCACATTCTAATCCCTATAGTGGTGTTTGATATGTTTACCCAAGTACTATGCAACCTACCTGGGGTCTGATTGCCATCGGACACGGTCCGTCTGTGGTGTGATGCTCTATCTTTCGAAGAAGCACAGGAAGGCACATTCCCAGGGGTCTGCTCTGGGAAGGAAGGAGACGGGTTTTTGGACACACCATGATCAGTCTGGAGTGTTGGCATGCGGGCTGGCTCACGACTGCTCTCTGGAACGGCAGGATGAAAATCTGGAGTAGGCACCTCGGGGTCGTCAGCGATAGGCGTGCTGCCCACGGACAGATCGTCCCCATCCGTCTCCAGCAGGCACTTCGTGGAGAGAGAAGGCATGGACAGAAGGCTCACGGCGCTTGGCGGCGGGAGGGAGGGCGGGCTGCTGGCCTCCCCGCCCGTGGACGGCAGCCTCGTGGGGGGACTGGTGCTTCTGCGTGGCTTGGAAGCCCGCTGGAAGATTCCTTCTCGTTTCTTCTTTTCGTCCCTGGGCAACAGTTCTTCGGCAGCCTGTGCTCTGTTGAGCTCTCTGATGTCCACCCCCAGAGCCACCGAGGCCAGCAGCATGGTGCACCGGTACAGAGCGGACTCCGTCTTTTTTCTCTGGGGGGATCGGCTCAGACTATTCGTAGGAGTCACTTGAGGAGACCCCGCAGTGGAGTTCGCAGAGGGTCCCTCCTCCCAGCTTTCAGCTTCCACGGGATTCTCTCTCGGACCATCTTTCCACAGAGGTAGATCAAGGTAGGCTGGAGCAGGCGATTTTATTTGCTTTGGTTTTCTGTGTTCTGATTCATCTGGGGCAAGTTTTGGCTCTTCACACGCCCCTAAATAAAGGTAGAAATATACACACTGTAGTGCTATTTTACAGTAAAAAATTATTTAAACTAGGTTGTAAAAGAAAGCTAAAAATCTAACAAATAAACAAATATTTGACATCAAAACCCACACAGTCCTTTCCAGGTTGGCAAATGATTCCCCCAGGAGGGCTCTCCGGCACACGACCCCAGGGCCGGACAACTCAAGGTTCCCTGCAGATGACCCAGCAAGTAAACCATCTGCTGTTTCCTACCCTCCAGGAGATTGTTCCCCACTGGCATCAATAACAGAAACTACTGTAGAAACAAAGTCATCAAGACACAAAAACGCACACGCACAAACACAGGCACTAAATGTGTCGTATCGAACGTGCCCTTTTCCTCACTGCACCTAAATCAGTGTGTCAGGGTCCACTGTGCCCAGCACACCTGCGTGGGGAAGAACTGTCACACGGCAGACCAGTGGTTGTCAAAGTGTGTGGCCTGGACCGGCAGTGTACCCTGGGAACTTGTAAAATGCCAATTCTTGGCTCACTCTGGCGTATAGAATCAGAAATTCTTAGGAGCATGGGTAGCTCAACAGTCTGTGCTTAATAAGCCCTTACCAAAGTTTGGGGGCCATGACAACAGAGGAAGATTCTCCAAAGAGTTTACAGAGTCCCAAAGGATTACAAATTATACTAGCTGAAGAGGAAGCTAAAATTCTTATTTATGTAATAAGTAATATATTTAACAATGAATGACACAATGACAAACTCCTGAATCTGGTTTCCAAAGCAATCCACAGTAGAACCTCCGACTTTTCCAGCATCGCATCCTGCTACACCTAAAACGCGCTTGATCGTCCAGACAACCTGGGATGCCAGCCCTTCTCCAGCAGCTTGTGCTCTTCCCTGGGGGGCCTTTTGTTCAGGGTGCCCTCTTTTTTCTTCCATTCCCACCCCTTCCACTGCCTAGCCCTGCTTACCCAAGCTCCCTTTGCCTTCATAAAGGAGAAACCTTTGAAGGAGAAACGGAACCCGGGCAGTGAGTGAAAAGGTGCTTGCAAATGAAGCACAGCATTGGTAAGACATTCAAGAAATTTACACTGCATTTTGCTGCAATATCTTTCATTGGATCACAGTATCAAAGGGTCCTCTTGCATGATCAAGTATAAAGACCAATTTTCTTTTCTTTGTTAATAACCATCCTTGAAAAGTTTTTCCATAATTTTCAGCTCCTCGACCTTTTAAGATCTGAGTGTTTAGTATAAATACTGAATATTGAAAAGAAATCATTATGATTCATTTAACGTAAACAGAAATTCTAATGTAAAACTCTCCAAGCAGTAGTTTTCCACAGTGAACCTGCTTTGCAGTATTGCATCATTTAATAGGTGGAAATATAGCCAGAAGCCCTACTCCTTGCTCTCAGCAGAACTTCCAGAGAATCTATATTTTCATATTTAACATCTCCTGTACTCAATTAATGTGGTTCTACATAATTATGACACTAATTTTTCTGATAAAGAACACGAGTTACAAATTCCCAAAAAGCATGTGGAGCCTAATTACCTTCAGCCATAAAGACTTGATGGAAAATAACTTTTGAGATTAAGTAAAGCTATAACGAATGTGATTACTTGCCAACCTCCCCTCTTCTACTTTAAGGACCGTAGACTAGTAAAGCTTCCGAGCGCTCAGGTGCTAAGTCTAACTCAAACAAATTCTGCTTCCTCAAACACACTTACCTGGCTGGTCCACAAATAACGAAGCCAACGGCATGGTTTTCTGGTTTTTTAGTAAGAGAGTTGACCAAGGACTGTTTCCATCTGAGAGAGGTCTTATCCTACGAGAGAAAAATGTTTATTTTCATATAATGCAACCACATAATATACAAATCGGGTTTTGGTGGATACATGCCTACAATATTTTTAAGGTAGGAATTTTGTACTCAGAGTTTTGAACAGCTAACAGAGTACAAATAAAACCTTACAATGAGACAGAAAAAATATCAGAAAGATTTTTTAATTGCTTAACTCAATAATGATTAATTTAGGATGACAAAGTCAGCCTAGAAAATCAAAGTAATAGTGAGATATCTCTGCATTAAAATTTACGTGCTTTTTGGAAGTTAAATCTGGCCAATGCCATATTAACACGGGCACTGCTATTTGCCACAATGTACCCTAGATAGTGCCAGATACCACACATGTATACCTTTCTTTGCAATCTGTTCTTTCTTTCACTTGAATCGAATTTGGTCCCCAGGTACAACCTTTTTTCTTGAAATTCCTTTTCACATCTTCAAATTCTTCTTGCCGAAAGACTGCGTTCCTGCCCCAAGTTTTATTGCTTTCATCTGAAGTCACTAAACAGAGCATCACCATTAACCAATATCAGCTTTGATAAAAAAAGTTAAATGAGTCAACTCAGTTGGAAAACTACCTTACTCAAAACAGGAAAACAATGAAGAAATGATTTGTTTCACCCAATCACTGGCAAGTTCCTATCTCTACTCATAAAAATAGCAAGAAAAGTGGAATAATAGAAAAGATACAAATTCGAGGTAAATTAGCAGTAAAGATCTGATTACTTATCTATTTATTTTCAATATTTTGTAACAGTCAGGATTTCATTTTCATTTGGGGAAAAAACAGCCAACATTTTTTTTCCCCTTACAAAACAAGGAAAGAAATGGAAGTCATCCTGAATTCCTGACTTCATGTTTCAAAATATCCGTACAGAAAAGACTGATGATATAATTAGGTTATGTTAATTATGCGTGCGAGTGTTCAACAAAATGTCACAAGATGTAGTCTTCCGCTGTCTACACCAGGGCCTGGTCACGTGACAATGGCACAGCATCTAAAATTCACGTGTCGTGAGTATAAGAAAATGAGACGGAGGAGCCTACGCCCCAATTTTGTTTTCCAAATAGTGGTGGCATCTATGAAATGTCGCAGGCTCACTTACAACCTGCTATCAACCAACGTATGTCTGCTTAATTTGAGTCCAAGTCACGCAAATGACAGAAATGGACACAGAAGCCCCTGAGGTGGCCGTGCAAGCTCACACTGTATAGCTCGGAGCCGGGGGATCACGGTGGGGCTGCTGGGGGGGCTGGAACTGCTGCTGTGTAGACTCCGCCGTTTGTCCAGGTTGGGAGACGCCTGCACGGTTATCTTGTGCTGGAAATCTGTGGGATGCAAAACACAGGCAGAACTGACGTTTCATGCTTTGAAGCTAGTTTCATACCACGTCTTTAACACATGGTCACAAAGGCAAAAATTGCCAGACAGTAACTATGAAGTATATTTTAGAGTCCTTTTGTTTCTTGCTTTGGTTTCTGACTTGTCAGAGTTCAAGAGAATAAATAATGACTCAGAGCTTGCATGTTAGGTACCAAGAGATACACACACAGAGAGAAAAATGAAATATTACTGAATTCTTGGGGAACTTAACAGTGTTCTGGAATGAGTTACCTGCCTTTAGTCTGAGATAGTTAAAAACAAAATTGAAATAGAACACCCTGGATTTAAACAAGCCCTGGTTCTGTCACTAACAAACTATGGACCTCAAAGCAGTAAGGAACCCCTCTGAGCTGGTTCCCTCACCTGCTAAATGGGAACAGCAACATTTCACACGGTTGCTGTAGTGAAGAAAACAGAAAATGCAGGTTTAAAAGCTTTTGTGGTCAAGGCCTAACTATAAAATGACCAGCAGGAAAAGGAGAATGTAGAACACTTTGTCAATGGTCAGGAAAATCATCTCAGCTTGGATGTAGGTAAAAGACATTACTGGCTGTTCTTGCAGTGCAGTGCTAAGCTTAATCTTGGATTGACTGCTTTGCTCTTTGCTTATTTTTACAACTAGGTAGGGCAGGGGTTCCCTTGCAGATTTTGTCTGGTGACGATGCAAATAATTTCTGTCTGGTGACAAAGAGAACCCCAGAGGTTATGGTTTACTTCCATATGGGGCACCAACCGGGTTTGTATTTACCCAGGAATCTAACCCTGACATTCCTTTATTAAATTGTCCATAAATACCTAGCTCCTCAAATTCTCATCTCAACCGGTTTTATCTGGTTCCTCACTAGTGAAGGAATCTAATAAGATCTTTGATAAGTGTTCCTTTTATATTTGCGAGAGAGCTGTAATTTACCTTTTTGGAAATTATACTTTAAATAACTTTAATGAACCGCCTGGTATGTGAGGTGAAGAGGATTTGGAAGATGGTAGGCAAAGACGACTGTCCAGTGTTCATGCCACAATCTAAAAATGCTTCTTGATATCTTCTCCCTGACCCTACACATGCATCAAACACAAAATAGCTGATAAATTCTGTGCTATATATTTTTCTTAGAGACATTTCTATTCTAGGTTCTAGAGTTAGCACAGTTGGATCTGAATGCCAGTTCTACCACTTACTGGCCATATGAATTTTGGGAAAGTAACTTCTTAAAGTCTCAGTGTTGTCATTTATAAAAATGGAAAAAAAAACCCCTCCAATTATTCCTATTTCATAGGACTGCTATGAAAAATACAAAGTATAAAAAGAACTTAGCACAGGGCTAGGACATAAAAAATGCTTAATAAATGTTAGTTACACTGTTTGTTCCCTCCCTCTCTACGGCATCATCAATGCCTAGGCTGCTACAATTCCTTGTATCCATCTTCCTGCGTCCACCTTTATCCCCTTGAGTTGCTTCATGGAAGCCAGATGCATTTTTAAAAAAAATTTTATTGATATATCAGAGTTGCACATATTTGTGGGGTACATGTGATACTCTGATACAATGTGTAATGGTCAAATCAGGGTAACCGTGATATCCATCACCTCAACATTTATCTTTTCTTTGTGTTGGGAACATTATAATTCTCTTCAAGGTATTTTTACATATGCAATAAATTAATAATTATAATTTCCCTATTGTACTATCGAATACTAGAACTTACTCCTTCTATCCAACTGTACATCTGTGCCCCTTAACCAACTTCTCTTAGTCTTCCCTCCCCAGCCTCTGGTCGCCACCATTCCACCCTCTACCTCCATGAGATCCACTTTTTTAGCTCCCACATATGAGTGCGAACATGTGTGACATTTCTTTCTGTGCCTGGCTTATTTCACGTAACATAATGATCTCCAGTTTCATCCAGGTTACTGCAAACGGCAGGATTCCATTCTTTTTATGGCTAAGTAATATTCCATTGTGTCTATGTACCACATTTTCCTCATTCTTCCCCATCTCTCACCATCTACGAAAATCAACTCAAAATGGAATAAAGATTTAAATGTAAGACTGGAAACTATGAAACTACTAACAGAAAGCACTGGGTTACACTATAAGACATTGGTCTAGGCAAAGAATTTTGGGGTAAGACCTCAAAAGCACAAGCAACAGAAGCAGAAATACACACATGGGATCACATCAAGCTAAAAAGCTTCTGCACAGCAACGCAAACAATCAACAAAGGGAAGAGACAACCCACAGGACGGGAGAAAACATTTACAAACTACCCCTCCCACAAGGGATTAATAACCAGCATATATAAAGAACTCAAATAACTCAAAAGCAAAAAACAAACAAACAAAAAAACCCCCACACAAATAATCCAATTTAAAAATGGGCAAAAGACCTAAATAGACATTTCTCAAAAGAAGACATACAAATGCCAATAAGTATATGACAAATTGCTCACTATCACTAACCATGAGGGAAATGCAAACCAAAACCACATGAGATATCTCACTGTAGTTGGGAATGGCTATTATCAAAAAGGCAAAAAGTAATACCTGCATTTTTTGAAACACATGATTGGCCATGTCATTCCCCTGCTTGAATCCTTCAAAGGCTTCTGATTATTCTCAAGTTACAGATTAAAACTGTAACAAACTCTATAATCCGCTGCAAATCTGAGTCTGGGTTCTTGATATTCCTGCCTCATCTCACCCCAATCCTCCCCTTACTCCTCATGGTCTAAATCAGGGGTCAGCACACTTCTTTGGTACATTGCCCCATTTTAGGCTTTGTGAGCTGCACGATTTATCTCAACTATCCAGCTCTGCCAACATAATGAGAAACCAGCCACAGACAATACATATTTTAATAAACGAATGTGTTCCAGTAAAACTTGCTTTATGTAGATTAGGATTTCAGTTTCAAGTAATGTCAGGTATCATGAAATATTCTTCTTCTTTTGATTTTTTTTCAAGTATTTAAAAGTATACAAACCATGGGCTGTGCAAAGCAGGAATAGGCTGGACCAGGCCCATGGGGCATAATTTATTGACCCCTGGCCAAACCACACTGGACTTTTTTCAATTCCTGGAAGACACCAAGCTTTCTTTGCACGTGCTCTGGGCCTGTTTCCTTCCTTCCCGCTGTGTATTTATTTGGTAAATTCCCACGTCAAGTCTGAGTTTAAACGTTACTTCTTTAGGAAGCCTGCTATGATCACCTTAGACCAGGTGACATCTTTGCACTCATCACTGTCATATGACTTTTCCCTCACAGTAGTTAATAATTACAGCAAGTAAGTAAGTATTTGTTTAATTATTAGCTTAAGGTCTGCCACCTTCCCCAATAAAACGTAAGTTCTACGTGGGCAGAGACCATGACAGTCTCTCCACCCATTTCATCCTCCACCAAACTGGCAATGTCTTGCACAAAAAAAGGTGCTTAGAAAACACTGCTGAATGAATATTTTCTCTGCAAAAGCTGTAGGTAACAGGAGTGCAAAGACCTTACGTGTTTTATCATAACCCCTAGTACGTGGTACAGTAGCTCTTTCAGTGTTTGTCCAATGAGAAAGTTAGACAAGGCTTATCAGCAGGATCAGACCGGTGCTTAAGGGTAGTTGCTAAGAAATATACAGCAGGCTGGAGGTGGTTGGGAAGCCAAAGCAAATACAACTTTAGTACCAGAGGGGAAGGCTTTCTGGATCTACCAAATGAGCAGTTATGAAAGATTTGACCAGCACAGAGCAGTTTCAGTAAAGAATAGTTAAAAATAAAGAGTTCAGTAGCACGTGGGGACTGAGTGGATTTGGTGGTGGGGTGGGGGCAACAGGCGGTAAAGGAAAGAAAGAAATATTGTTACCCACAGATATGAAACAGTTGATTCTAGATTGAAGTCACCTATAAAGGTTCCACCAGCCACCTGATTGTTATAACACGATAGAAGCAAATTCTTTGTGAACTTTTACAATAGGAGGAGCTCTCTGGTCTGTAGCAGAAGATAGGCCAGGAACAAAGCCGCAGGATTTGAATGACAAACTTGGGGGAACAAATGATGGGACAAGAGATACTAAGTATAGGTCAGATAAGAGCGTGGGACATGGGTAGGTCACAGAGGAGGAGCAAATGCACGATGCCAGATTTTAACGATGCTTAAGATTCAGAGTGCCTTCAAGCTTCTGAAAACACATAAATACGTTCATTTTTTTAAAAAGCACTCTTTATATGTTTTAAACATAAAGGAGAACATTCTGTATTATAAGCATTCTTGTCCCTTTGAAGCAGGGAAAGTTTGCATGTGTCCCAGTTAAACATTCAGGAAAACTAAAGCTGAATTGTCAAAGTAACTGTGCCTAACACTCAGGTTTTCTTTGCACACTTGGTAGGAAAGAAAGGTTCCCAAGATACCTGCTCATGGCAATCATCGTGTTTTAACATGTTCTAAAAACACAACTTTGGTTCTGAATAACCATAGTACAGAGGGAGTGATATAAAGTGGTCACAACATAAAAACATTCGCTGTGACCACGCCACTTTTTCCCTTCTAAAAAAATTCTAAGAAAAATACTAAATATTCAAAAAGCGTAATTTTAAAACTATTGTCCCAAAATCATAGTTGTCTCGCTTTCTAAGCATTAATCTTCCTTATTTGGTAACCAGCTATGAAGGAATTCCAGCAGGAATAAAACTACATTTGAGTTTTCTATCATAGCAGTAAGTCACCATAGCTATAAATGGCCATTTGATGATCAACAGTGATTCTCAGGGACACAATTATGAGTGAATCTAATTATTCATATTTAATACATTTTTGAAAGATGTGTAGACACAAATATTAAGGGTCAGTTTATAGGAGTCTCAAATATGTTTCTGAGAAATTCTCTAAGCTAGTACACGTAGGAAAAAGTCGTGTACAATGGGGTTCAAGACATTTGCTAAGGCAACTCCGTGAAAGAACACATCACCGTTCAATCTGTCCCTTATCAGATGTTTCTTCCAGAGTGGTGTAACATTAAACATTTTTCGTTTTTTATTTTTCAGTTGACACATAACAAATGTACATATTTATAGGACACAGAGTGTTGTTTTGATACATGTATACAATGTATAATGATCAAATATGGGCAATTAGCATATCTATTACTGCAAGCATTTATCATTTCTCCGTGTTGGGAACATTCAAAATCCTCGCTTCTGGCTGTTTTGAAAATATACAGTGAATTATGGTTAAGCACATTCACCCTACAGTGTGGCAGAACAACAGAACTCATTCCTACTATCTAGCTGTAATTCTGTAGCCATTAACCCCCCTTTCCTCCTCCTCCCCTCCCCACAACCCTTCTCAGAGTAATATCTATGATTCTATTCTCTACTTCCATGAACGCAAAATATTTTTTATCTCCTACATACGAGTGACAACCTATGGTATTTATCTTTCTGGGCTGGACTTATTTCCCTTAATAAAATGCCTCCGAGGTTTATCCATGTTGCTATATGTGGCAGGACTGCATTCTTCCCTATGCCTGAACAAACAGTATCCATGGTGTATGTACACCACCTTTTCTTTACCCACTCACCTGCTGAGGGACACTCAGGTTGACTCCATATCTTGGCTATTGTGAGCAGTGCTGCAATGAACACAGAGGTACAGGTATCCCTTTGATATCCTGATTTTCTTTCCTTTGGATAAATATCCAGCAGTAGGATTGCTGGATCACATGGTAGTCCTATATTTTTTTTTTTTTGAGAGACTTCCATAATGGCTTTAACTAATTTACATTACCACCAACAGTGTATAAGAGTTCCCTTTTCTTGGAATCCTTGCCAGTATTTGTTAATATTATTATTATTATTATTTTGTCTTTTTGATAATAGCCTTTCTAACTGGGGTGAGACGATATCTCATTGTGGTTTTGATCTGCATTTCCCTGATTATTAGTGATGTTATTTCATATGTTTTTTGGCTCCGTATATCTTCTTTTGAGAAATGTCTATTCCATTCCTTTTCCCTTTTTAATCAGATGATTTGGGTTTGTTTTGTTGTTTTATTTTTTGTTTTTTTGGGTTTTTTTGCTGTTGAGTTGTTTGAGTTCATTGCATACTCTAGATATTAGTACTTTGTCAGATAAATAGTTTGCAAATATTTTCCCTCATTCTACAGGCTGTCTCTTGGCTCTGTTGACTGTTTTGGTTCAATATAGTCCTATTTGTCTATTTTTGTTTTTGTTGCCTGTGCTTTTGAGGTCTTAGCCATAAAATCTTTGCCTAGACCACCATCCTTAAGTGCTTCCTCTACTAAACAGTATTAAAATTTGATAACTCAAAAAATTGTCTAGCAGATGATAATATTGAATACAACTAACTCCCTTGAATTTAAGGTACAAATACTTGCTTTCTCTTCTATACTAAGCAAAATTCCTGAAGGAAAAAAAGAATTATTTTTAGAGTTGTTATTCACCTTTTTGGATGTCTGTCCTGTTTTGAGGTGTTTACTTATGTGCGCACAGGTGTGTGGGTGTGTTTAGAGCTGAAAGGGTCTAATTAGGAAAAGGTTTCTGTACCAGCACCAATATTACAATAATCTATCGCCCTCTTGTGGGCAGGAGCGGTAACTGTCATGCTAAATTCCAGAAGCCGGATTTCCTTCCTTCAGGATGGATTAGAACTATAGCAGCAGACTTTTTGGTTATGTTTTAACTAGAATCTTTTATTAAGTGCCACAAAGTAAATAAATGTGTAACTAAAATGTCTCCTCTATTCTCAGTAATAAAGAAGTCCAAATAGTATAATCTAGAAGTAAACGGAACCTGGCAAAAACAGTCAAATACATTGAGTCTGCTTTGAATAATTTCAAGGTATTAGCCAAAGAACGTTTGAGAAGAAAAGCAAGAGTGAAAATTTGACCCCAGGAATCCTAAGATATTTTATTTAATCACTCTACCATTGCAATGATTTAACTGTTTTCTGCCAAGTTTATTTCCCTTTCTATCAGATTCTTATTCCCCGCCACCTCCTCCAAAGTTTCCTAAGGGAAACAATAAATATTAAATTACAATAACATAATCAAAACACAGATGCAAGAAAGCTGATAGAGCTGAGAACTGAAGAATCTAGTGCCTCTCTGAATTTTTCTATCATCTATGCCTGAAAGCAGAAACGACATAGATAAAATAGTCTGTTTTTTAAATTATGGCTGGCTGGTACCTAAGACAGTTCAGCAGTCCTCCAAACAACCCTCCTGCTAAGAGCAAACATGAGAGGAGAATATGGAAAAGTACCACCCTCACCCCCAGAGAGGCTGAATGTAAAATGTATAAGGACCTATTCTCACCTCACCAAACCAAATGATCAATGATGTATGAAGGTATACTGGATGCTCATGACTGCCACAAACTAGCAATTTTCTGAACAATTGAGGATATCTGTAATAACCTAAAATGTCACAGTGTGCTGCAAGCCTTCCAGTATTTTGTAATATAAGTATTTTACAAGACAATTTGTACACACTTGATATAAAACAAAACTGTTATTGTTATTTAAATCAAATTTCCATGCCATTAACAGACGCCTTAGAAAAACACTAGCATCCATAAAAAGCACTCTAACACATAATACATACATGCATAAATATATATATATATATATTTAATACATATTCCATAAAAGTACAGTCTGTTCTTGTCACCATCCTACCCTGGTAGTAGAAAAAATCACAAAATACAGTGGGGGTATTTGGTTTGCCCTTAAACCAAATATAATACATAATATTAAAGAGTTTAATTCAGTGAATTAATACATGTTGGCTGTTTTCTATTCCTTTAGTTTCTCCTAACACATTGCTAAAAGGATTTAGTAATCCTTTTATGCTATTGTCACAATGTTTAAAAAATGTTTTTAAAAGCTCCCCAAGATATACAGGTACATTTTTGTGCCTCAAGGACTTTAGACTCTTGGATGAAAGCAGGAATTCACTGAAGCACTTGATACATTTTGTTGAATGTATTAGCGTCCCCAAATGAACTCCGATACCAGATGGCATTATAGATCCTTGTGAAAGCAATGAACTTAATGATAAAATACCAACAGTTTTATGGCTCTGGACTTTCACAATAACATGTGATGCTGATAACTTGCAATCAGCTAAAAGAGAGGTTCTGCTTTGATTTCAAAAGGAATAAATCACCTAATTCATTAATACGAAAGTATACTGAGAACTAAACACTCACAGTGCAGTGAACTGCAATGTAGTCCTTATGCTGTTTCCTACATGAAAACTCTTTGGTCATTGCATTAGGACCATGATTTTAAGCCACAACTGGAGATACTAACTCACTCACAATCCCATTTCCCCAGCTCTCTCCCAGTTCTGATGAAATTAGGAAGCTGATTAAAAGGATGACACACACAAATCTTTAAAAAACAAGAATCATACCTGAAGGTAAACTGATTCGATGGCCATCTTTGAGCTTTAAACGACTTCTCTTAAACTTCCCTTTCCTCTTCTTCACCTTGGGCTTCTCCTGGTTTAACTGGAATATCAGAATGTTAAGTTCCCGCTCCAGCACGTCGATCTCCCGCTCTGCAAGTTGCTGTTCACGCCGCTTTAGCAACTCTTCCTGAGATTTCTGCTGCAGAGCCGCTCGAGTCAGCTCCTCCTCCCGGGACCGCAGCTCCTACCGCAGAGATGCACATGTATGAGAATCATTCCGTGCAGGAAGAATGACATTGCGGGTCTGTTACACTGCACTCGCACCCCTCAGCTGCTGCATTCTGGTGCACAGAGAGAAATTCCCTCCTCCCCAGCATATTACTAACTTACATGGAAAGCAAAGCCTTTCCACGGGCTTCATTCTCCTCTGTTAGTTTTAGGATCCTAAAACAGGCACCACACATTTTTCACACCTGACTTTTAACATTTTGCTCTCTCTTCATCACCTGACACATAAAATGCACATTTAACACACAGCAACGAAGTGCAGATGCGAATGACCCATTTTTAAATAAAGCCAAAAGTTAAAGCTCGATTGATGAAAAGAATAATTATTCTAGTTACAAAAGACTGCAATTCAGACTTCTTTACAGAGCCAGTTCTGTAAGGTATTACGAGTCTGCTTAAAGAATCAAACATCTTGGTGGCACTATTAAGGGACACTGGAACAAAGCTAACGAATGTGTTGGGAGTCCATTGAAGGCCTGTCGGAAATGAAAATAAGACACCTTTAAAATTATAAGCCAAAGGAAAATATATTCAGTATACAAAGAACTTTTTAAGATCCCACCGAAGTACGGAAAGTATCACTTTATAACAGATCTCATGAGTTAGCTAATAAAAATTCTTCTGTCATGATGCTTACTGATAAACTTCCTCTTAGTTTTGCATTTTGAATCACTGAACTTCTGAGAAACAGAAAATCTGTGAATTAAAAATACTTTTATTCCTATTGGGAAAAAAATTACTCGACAGTAAAACAGAGAACTCTACAAAGTTTTAAAACTGTATCCCCATTTTTATTTCATTTCTACCAAGTGTTCTGTTCTTTACCAGAGACATAAATATTCCTTTTAGTGCTGAACTACTTTCTATTCTAAATTACCCTGTTAGGAAATCAAGCACTCACATAGAAAGCAAGGCATCGGTAAGCTTTTATTTACACTGCTCCAGACAAATTTAATCTTAGAACACCCTGATACTACAATCTTTGTAAGAAACTGTAGATGCCTTCTCAAGTAGAGCTTTGGGCCATGAGCTCTGAGAACGGTGAGGATTGTGCAAACATTTCCTTCTTTATTCAAGCAGACCACACTTTGAATACTGACCCATGAAGAAACACTGTAAGATGAAGGCTCCTGGAAGAAATTAGAGCCAAACCGTGGGACTAGAATGCCGACTCAAACCTACTAATGCCCTGGACTCCTTACAGATGGACTCAAAGAGTAATTTGAATCTGTCAGTATAATTATCATAAAAGTAAATAAACACAGAAGACCAACTTCCCACAAATAAACAGGACAATATCAAGAAGAGATCGGGGAGTGAGTGCTCATAACAGAGAAATGTATTTATTCAGATCAAAATAATTCTGAATTTATGGTAATTCTACTAAAGTAGACTGAAATTCAGCTTTGAAACTTTCTTTAAATTTATCTTTTTCTAAGCAAATTGCATAAGCAAAACTTCAGGAGAAATGATTTATTTTACACCAATTGATATTCAGGTAATATGTATCAGTTGGTTTGTATTTATAGAGCAGATTGGTATTTCTTCATTACACTGTAATACTATGTATTACTTGAAAAGAAAAAAAAAAGTTACATGTTAAAAACTCTGTAATCCATTTTTTTAACTGATAACTTTTGTCCAAATTGCACATTTTACTGTAGTGTATTTGGGGACAGTGGATAATTTCCAGTCAACTTTCAATTTCTAACTCATTACTGTCTACCTTTTTAAGATATTACTTTTCAGTGGTGCTGATATCAATCCAACTAGCTATTGTTAAATGAGATTGCACGGGAAAGAGATAACGGTAGCAAACTCAATTAGGCTGTGTGTTACCACTACAGTAATTGGGTAAAAAAACACTTTTAATCCCATGTCCCAACCTAAAATTCCCTTGCAACAACTTTACAAATAAAAAAAAAAAATCACTTCTCTAAGACTTTCATAAGAGAAAAAAACTAAGATCGAAGAAGAGAAGGCAGTAAAAGCAATTTTCCTTCTGAAGGAACTTTGAAACATTCCAAAGTAAATTTTTAAAAAGGTCTGAGGTATTAGAAGAACCCTTTTGAATACTTTGAAATTACGAAGCACACAAAAAGAATTCTTTCGGCTGATGAGATTGCCAGCAGTAATATTTATTTAATTGCTTGGCACAAGCCACTCTGGTAATGGCAAATCCAGATTTCGGGCAGTGGATGTTAATCATTAACAATGACCTGCCTTCACGGTGGGTCAAAGACAGGTGCATGCACAGAACACACAAAGAGACACACAGAGATAAGAGCCCAGGAATTTAGGGAGGACCTGGTATCTGTGGAGGCTACAGTTTACTGAGTAACACGGACCACAGCCAAGTTACTGACCATTAATTCCAAGTCTGACGCCTCCTACTTTAAGCAATCAGTCAACAAGAAAGGGAGATAGAGCACGTAAACTGTGTTTTTTTACTCCATCAAAAAAAGATGTAATTACTTTAAGCAAAAAAAAAAAAAAAGTATCATATATTCTTTTAATTGTAAACCAAATGGCTCACAAAATACCATAAATGCTGCATTTCAAGGAGCAATGCACAAAAATCAAATAAAAAGAAAAAACAGACACCACAACAGGATAGCTCAAAAATCAATTTAAAAAAACACCACCCCAAAACAAAGAAAGTACTATAAGCCGCAAAATGGAGAAAGAACTGATATCCACTCTTGAAGCCTGCTTTTATTTTTATACCACATATAATAAGTACTTACTGGAAATGCCTATATCCTCTAGTTTCATAAATAATTATCAATGATTAGAAATAAATAAAATAGGTTAAAATAATAGCAATTAATTGTTAATTCCATCACTTCCAAAGTTTACATTCTGTGATTGGAAGCTTCATTTTGTTCTCAAAGTCTTCTGCTCTGCAAAATATTTTTCATTTTTGTAATTAATAAACATCTGATTTTAGAATTCCCGAGAACAATTTGGAGAAGTGTAAAACTTTTAAAACTCAGAGTCTTTCCCCTATCATTTTAAGTCAACAGAGTGTATTAAAGTTTCCAAGAAACATATCAATGGTATCACTGATAGGAATCCGTCAAAGAACGGTAGGATTTAAAACATAATCCAGTCTGTGCTTTCCCAGCCTGAGTCCTTGGAGCCCGGTTTCCCCCTGCCTGGCCAGGGAATGGGGGGAGTCTGAGCCAGCCAGCTTCTGCCGAAGTCACCACTTTTATTTTTTCTGGAGTTAACACTTACTGAGCACTTAGTAAGTATGAGGCTCTGCTCTGAGCACTCTGCATACGTGACTCAAGCCTCACACCACCCCTGCGGGAGACAGCTGTATCTGTGACCATTCTAATGCTGAGGAAGTACAGCAAGTGACAAAACCTGAGGCCACACAGCCAGGACACAGCAGAGCTCGAAGGCCAACCAGGCTGTCTGGATCAGAGTTATTGGTTTTAAGCACTACACTAGATTGCTATAGATTCTGGCACTCGGAAAAGGCTTCCTATGAGAAAAAAAGGGTTGGAGGTGGGGTCTACCATATTTTTCAGCATCCCATATAGACATTCCGTTTGAGTCCCTCCAGGGAGGGAAGCTGACAGCTGATGAGGTAGTGTATCTCCCCGCTAGACAGCTCGAAGGGCTAGATGGTTGTTGATTTGGAGACCAGATTTCAATCCCTGGAGCATTCACCAGAGATCCTACTTCCAAGTTCTGGAATAACTTGCAATTCCTTTCTTCCCCTGTCTACCTGAAAGTGCTCCCAGTACTAAAGGGCAGTTCCTGCATTCCCCACCCCGCTCTGTGCTGTCTCTGTTCTTCCCATCCTGTGCTCAGATGTCCGGGTTCCCTGCCTTCACCTCCACCCTCCCTGGAAGGCCTCTCAGAACATGGAGCTCACAGTCAGACGGAACTCTGTGGGCATGATTGGGACAGGGAAAAATGGGATTCCTATGTCTTGCTTATGAACTCTATGTATTTATTAGTGATGTCATGGTCTTAGGTTGCATTTACCTGTTTTATTTATATATGTGTGTGTGTGTGTGTGTGTGTATTTTTTTTTGAGACAGGGTCTCACTCCGTCACTCAGGCTAGAGTGCAGTGGCGCTATCATAGCTCACTACAACCTTGAACTCTCAAGCTCAAGTGATCCTCCTGCATCAACCTCCCAAGTGGCTGGGACTACAGGTGTGCACTACCACGTGGGCCCAGCTAATTTTTTTATTTTTGGTAGAGACGGGGTCTCACTATGTTGCCCAGACTGGTCTGAAACTCCTGGCCTCAGGCAATCCTCCCACCTCAGCCTCCCAAAGTGCTGAGATTACAGACAGTGAGCCACTGTACTTGGCCTGTTTTAGATTTTTAAGCTTACAAAATACTGAAAAATCTAAGAGAATGGATTACTTATATATCTAGTTTTTTTTTAAAAGTGACTTTAGCAGCTTACATTTATCTTTCTAACCATGACTTTTAATCATTTTAAATTATGAAATATTTAAAATACTCTATAATTAGAGGGAATGACAAATACTAATGCCCTCACCATCAATACTTAATAGATGCTAAATTTTTACCATCTCTGGTTTAGGTCGGTCAAAGCCCCATGTGCACCACACTCTAATCCAATCTCCTCCCTTTTCAGATCTGCCCTTCGTAAGTTGGTGGGCATCCTTCCTCAGCCTGTACTTTTAGCCTTTTTATACACTTGAATGGTATTGTTTTCTGTTTTATAAATTTATACAAATGGTATATAATGTAACTATTCCTCTGCCACTCAGTTTTTTTCCACCCAGGATTATGTTTAGATTTATTCACATGGGAACATGTTGCTAGAGTTCATTCATTTTAACTGCAGCAGCTCCTCAAATAATGTTTCATTCCACATTGTTTCGTTGTAACATGGATGATGAAACCAATCAATTCCTAGTTGGGGCCGCAGTCTGGGTGGAGGTTGCATGTTCTCCCACACAGGTTTCCTCTCACATCTCAAGATGTGCTCGTTGGGTTCACTGGTTCTGGTCTGAGTGTGGATGTGGGTGCAAATGTACCCTGCAGCGGGATGGCGTCCTGCCCAGGGCTGCTTCCTGCCTTGCGCCCTGAGCTGCTGGGATGGGCTCTAGCCACTCCTGACCCTGAACTTAAATAACTGAGTCAGTAATTTCCTTCCTTGTTTTTATTAATCTTTTAAAAATGTATATATAGCTCACATTGATTTCAATGCTTACTATTAGAAGTGTTTTAGTCTTTACTTAAAAGTTTGCTAGATGTCCTTGGGACCAGAAATATTCCATAGGTACTTAACTCTTGTTTTGGTCAATTAGCCTAGGATAAAATCATTTTGTTCTATGTTGTTTTGCTTAAAGTCACAGTTTCTAAGAACCTATTGACAATGTCAGGTGAGGACTTACTATATTGTACCGATTCCCATTGTATGAATATACAATAGTTTAGGCATCTATTCCCTTATTAATGGATATTGAGGTTGTTTCTAGCTTTTCACTATGACAAACACTGCTTAAGTGAACAATCTTAACCATGTTTCTTTGTGCATGTGTGTGTGTGTTTCTCAATAATCTATAACCAGAAGTTAAACAGCTCAGTTATATGCCTCTTTTATATCATAAGATTCATAAGGATGTATATACTTTTAAATTGAGTATTCACTTAAAACCATAATAATAATGATTTAGATAATTGCTAATATCTCTCAACTATTAAAATACGTATCAGGAGCATATTAACAGACTGTACTTAGTTTTATTGTATGTACTTATTTAATGCTTGCCGAGTGCTGAGGACTGTGTTCAATGGTGTAGATGCAAATGAATAAGAATGTAACAGCACAGCTCATGAATTTACTATCTAACAGAAAAGGCGGAGCAAGAACAAGTAAACAAGCAAAGATTAATCGAGTACGACATGCTGCCGGGATAAGGGAAGCACAGTTTATCCAGCACAGTGGAGTAAGGGAGGGAGCCATCAGGAACTGGGAATGGAGGGGCCACCACTCATGGGGTGGGGGCAGAAGCTAGGGAGGGAAGCAGGTTCTCAACAGAGACGAACACGTGGAAAGGCCACAAATCAGGAGCGTGACATCAATGGAACTGGGAGAAATTCAGTACGGCCGGGGACAGAGGCAGTGGAAAAGTGAGGCCAAGTGTGCAAGGAGACAGGAAGTGACTCAGGAAAAGAAGCGGGCTATGGGAGCAAAGCTGGTCACGTGCATTTTATAAGGAGGGGACATGTCAGGGGAGCGAGGCAGGATGCACAGTGCCCAGTCAGGATGACGCGGCCACAGTGCTGGTGGGGACAGTAGGATCAGGTGGGGAATCGCCACCGATGGTCTTTGTCACACAGAGGACCACAGGAAACACAGCCAGAGACCCTTGAGACTGGGCACCTGGGAGAACAGTGATCCCATCATCACAAATAAGGAAGAGAATGAGGGATGGCAGAGGGGCCGTGAGGAGGAGGTTCTGACTCAGTGTCCGGCTCGAAAGTGTTGCCAAGACACTACATCGAGCCCCTTTTTGAAACCTGTCAACAAGGTCCAAATCACTAGCCTGGCAATCAAAGGACCATTCAAGCGTACAGACTGCCATATCCAATCTCTAAATCCTAAAATTCCGGCACTTTCCCCAGGACACAGCACATATTCCATATATGTTTCCTGAAAAAAGTATGTAACACTGAAACTCAACAATTTCCCCATAGACGTGTTCTTAAATCATTTTGTGGTTTTTTTTTGACAATAATGTGTATTTTCGGGAATGCCTATGACATACCTTGTGTTAATTTCCAATTTAGCAGGGTAACAGAAGATACTTGAAAATAGAGTCTGGGCGCATAATGTCTTAGTATCATGCACAGTATTACGTACATTAGCTCAGGAAATGATTATGCATATATGTAAACCACAACTTGTTATGCCCTCATTTGTGTTTTCTTCTGGACTTAGGCTGGCTACTGGCCTTCAGTGTCATAGTCACTATGAAAGCCCGCAGATACAGCACACAAGTCATGGTAGCTTAATCCTGGGGAAATGACTCTTAGCTATACTATAATTCCATGCTTCAACATCATAAATTGGCATAAGCAAATGGGACTCCTTATTTAAGCAAAGCAATATCCGTTTACTCAAAAAGAATTTTATTATTTTAGCATCCCAAGTGTATGCGTTATAAAAATTCCTTCCTGGAAGTTTATATGACTTTATAAAGAGTGTCAATAATTTACAACGTTATACTTTTAACCAAGACATTTACTGCATGTACAACAGAAGAACTTAAACTATTGAACAAGCTTACCCTTCTGATAACCAAAAAATGCTCAAGTATTACAAAAATATCTTTAAAAAAAAATACTACTGTTGTAGCACAGAGCCACGTTTTGAATTTGGAGTTCTTCATTGCTTATCTATTTATCTATCTACCTACCTACCTACCTACCTATTTATTTAGAGACAGAGTTTCACTCTGTCACCCTAGCTACAGTTGTAGTGGTATCATCATAGCTCACTGCAAACTCAAACGCCTGGGCTCAAGCGATCCTCCTGCCTCGGCCTCCCAGGTAGTGGGACTACAGGTGCATGATACCACACCTGGCTAATTTTTCTATTTTTTGTAGACATGGGGTCTTGCTCTTGCTCAGGCTGGTCTCAAACTCCCGACATCAAGTGATCCTCCCACCTCGGCTTCCCAGAATGCCTTCATTTGTCACCATCTGAAAGAGACTATACCATGCTAACTCAACTCACTTCCCAACTAGTCTGCCTTCCAATGAGGGGTGTGTTTACTTCTCCTATTTCACCTCATCTGCAGTATTAATAACATAACTGCAGTCTCTGTATGTTTATATGCTTATTTGTTTCCTTCTTAAAATGTATAAGCTAAGCACAGCTTCACTCACGTTAAAGAGTTCAAAATGTGCATTTTCCTGGTTTCTCCAACAAAGCACTGGCCTTGGAAATAAGAGGGGGGTGAACATGGAAGAACTAGCATAACAGAGAGGCTTTCAAACATATCAAAACAACTTGTAGACCTTGTACAAATTCTGATTTGCACAAACCAACTATATATAAAAAGACATCTTTGTGGCAGTTAAACATGGACCAAGTAGTATATAATTAGTTATTACTAAGGAATTGCTGTTAATTTTTTAAAAATAATAATGGCAAGAAAGTTGTTTTTAAAAATTCTTACCAATTAGAGATGTATACTGAAGCATTTATGGGTAAAATGATACAAATCTAGGATTTGATTTAAAATGCTCCAGTTAAAAAATGACAATGGAGAAAAGAGAACAAAAAAGATAAAATTATAACAATTATGGAAGCTGGTTAATGCATATAATGGATTTATTATGTTATTCTCTCTCCTTTTTTTTTTACATTTAAAAATACCCCTAATAAAAGGTATTTCCTCCAATTATACATTTTGAGTATACATCTGTTTTGTTTTTGTTTTGTTTTTAACCTGAAGGGAAAGCAAGAATCAAAAAAATACTGATATCTGAAAATATTTTATAATCATGGCAACAGTACTTTTGGCTCATACTTCCCCAATCTTCGTCAATGGAGTATATTACGCGATTAAAAATCTCTCTCTCACCTTTTCCTTCGTTCTTAACTCATCGAACATTTGTTGAATTTCCAGTTTCCAGTCATCTTGCATGGAATGAAAAGACTCTTGAGGCATTTCCGTCATCACTGCCCCTTCAATAGCGGTCAGCTGTTCCAGAATTAAGGCAAACGATGGACGAATGTGAGGGTCTTGTTCCCAGCATTCTGAAATAAGTAAGAATCACATTAATCCCACCTCACAGCCTGGCTCAGATTACCTCCAAGCCATCAGAATATCTAAGAAATGTTTTACACTCAAATGTATTTCAACTTAACATTTGTCATTCTAAACCAGAAGCCTATGTGTATAGTGTCTGCTCCTGAAGATTTTAAGAATCTATTGATAATATTTTGAATAATTTATTTTACAGTGTCCATGCCAGGAGCATGCATAATAATTACTATAAGATAAGGCTACTGTTGTCTATATTATACCACATTTAATAGACGGATGTGTATTTCCCATAGCTTTCCATGAACTCTGTGTTTCAGGGGCCTAAGCCACCATGACCAGATGATCCACTGATACAAAGTCATATAACTCAACCCAAGAAAACCAACATCTCTAAAATGTTACAATCTAATGAAGTAAGGTGACTTGCTGCTTACAAGAAGAGTTGGGTAACATTTTTTTTTTTTTTTTTTTGGAGATAGGTTCTTGCTCAGTTGCCCAGGCTGGAGTGCAGTGGCATCAACATAGCTCACTGCAACCTGAAACTCCTGGGCTCAAGCAATTCTTCTGCCTCAGCCTCCCGAGTAGCTGGGACTGCAGGCATGCGCCACCATGACTGGCTAATTTTTTTATTTTTTGTAGAGACGGGGTCTCGCTCTTGCTCAAGCTGGTCTTAAACTCCTGGCCTCAAGTGATCCTCCCAGCTCGGCCTCCCGAAGTGCTAGGATTACAGGTGTGAGCCACACCATTGGCTGAGGTAACAATTTTTAAAAGATAAGGATCAAATAGACAAGGTCACGACATGCTGGTTAAGACTGTAAAGCATTTTTGATCATCAAGTCACCTTTAAAACAGCATATTTGGAGCCAATTCAATACTGCGTTTGAACTCTACTAGTGTACTTGGTGGAAACTTTATTACCACTCAGTTGAGTTTTATACATAAATGAGTCACCGATAAAACTGGATTGTTTTTCTATTACTTTCTCATCAAAACTTTCTCTGATGTTTTAGATCAGAGACTAGGTTTCTAATTCTTAAAACAGTATGGTTACTTAAAAGTAATGGAAAATCAGAATCACAGAAATTGCTTTTTTGGTTAAAAAAATGAGGAGGTTCTAACAAGCGATTCTCCTTGCACACCAACCCCCCTCCCCCCAGACACACAAAAACAAAGGCTGCACGAATACCTTTCATGAGCTTGGCGAATGGCTCAGGGCAAGTGGATGGAATTGGCAAAGTGAGCTTATTGACTGCTACCCCGTAAGCCACAGCGAGGCCATCGATGCCCCGATAGGGGACTTCTCCCGTGAGCAGCTCCCACAGCAGAACTCCATAGCTAGAAAGCAAGGTTTGCACGACGTTCAGTGGGATAAATGGCATCCTTTCCTTCCAACACAGCTAGTGGGACAAACATATCAGCACCTTCATCCAGCTCCTAACATGAACCTCTCTCTCACCCAAGGCCAAGGTCAGAGGTGGAGTCTTCCCGTTAACAACTCAAACACATGCAAATCAAGTGTGCGTTCATTATAGGATTTAAAACTACCTAATGAAGAGGAAAGCTTCAGAGTAGTACATAACTGAATCAATCCGAGCCCGGAACGAGGTCACACTTTTAAGAGTAATGTGGTTGTTTTCCTGTCTCCCCTCCTACCTCCTTCCACCCCCAACTTAAATAAAACCTCTCGAGGATTGTTAGGGTACTGAGAGCCCAGCCCCACAGAAATCTCATGCCATGCACCACAGGACTGAGATGGAATCATGTTGATTAATGGTGTTTAGATAGTTTTTTGAAATTGTTTGTCTTCCGGCTTCTCTCTTTATATTTCAGGAGATGAGTTACTAAGGTTTTCACCGTATTGCTGAACAGTAACAGGTGAAATGTTTAGGTTACATATATTGCCTTTGCCCCACCCGAGTCAGAGCTACAAGCGTGCCTGTCCCCAAGACAGTGTGCACCGCACCCATCAGGTGTGAATATACCCGTCCCCTCCTCCCCCTCCCACCTGCCAGACACCAGATGAATGTTACTTCCATACGTGAACATAAGTGTTTATCAATTAGTATGAACTTGATGGTGAATACATGTGGTGCTGATTTTTAATGAACTCTCCTATAAAATAATAGTGCTATCTGTTCTACCATCTCAAAACACTGTTTTATTTAAATAAAACCATATATAATATATAGAAAGTAGCAATTATAAAATAAACAGTGCTATAACTGTTAGCTATTAAGTTGAAATCAATATTTTTCAAAGCTTATCTGGGTTTTTTGATAATTTCTTTACAATTATCTAATATTATGGTTCATTAGAAGAAGCACCTTCACAACTTCAAGAACAAGTAGACTTAACTTACAGACCACTCAACCAAAATCATCTCAGAGCAGGGGACCAAAAAATTCTTACACAGAATCATTGAAAATTGTCTAAATTCAAAGAAATTCTCACGAACAAACAACAAAACTAAAACTAAGAATAACAACAATATAACTTTGTTTCTTGAAGTTTCAGGGAATGAATAATCCAGGATAGGTCATTTTTCTAGAGAGAAGAGGACTTATCCTATGAAAAATCAATGTGAAAAAATGGAACTATTTTCGACGGAACTATTTCTCAGTGTCGTACATATTTTTCTGTTCTCTGAAAGTGGATGGTACATTGAAACCCTCTCCTGAGAACTCAAGGAGCATCGGGGCTGTGGTCCCAGGAGCTACAGATCTCAGTGCTGGACCCAGAGTCTGTTTCTTACTAGTTTTACAACTCTGAGCCAATCTCCTAACTTCTCAGTGGTTTGCCTACCTAATCTATAAAACCAGGGTAAGGGTAAGAGCTGTAAAAATTAGATGACAATATCTAAGTGCATTCATTGGACAGAAGGGAGGGGAAGAGAAAGTGATCAGGAAATACACAATCACCAGTCCTTAGCACTGCAAGGTAAAGCGATGATTTTTGAATGAAATTATTTTTATGGGAATATTATAAAAAGAGATGCTACAGCAATGGCATGTGTACTTCAGAGAGATGATATTCCCTGCCCCTATCCATTGTGACAACCTACAATACGCTTTCACATAGGAACATGTTCTGGGGTGTGAGGGATGTTTGGCCCTAAAACTAGGTGGCTTAGTCCTTTTCATAGTACAGTCAGCCCTCCACATCCCTGGATTCAAACAACCACGGACTGAAAATATTCAGGAAAAAAATAATAAAAGCAATATGATAAAAAATAATACATAATTTTAAAAATGCAGTATAACTATTACCACAGCATTTACATTGTAGTAGGTATTACAAGTAATCTAGAGACGACAAAGTATATGAGAGGGTGTGTGTAGGTTACATGCAAATACTATAGCATCTTATATCAGGGACTTGAGCTAATCAAAGAGGGGTGAGGGATGCCAAGCTGGTAACAGTAAAAAATGGCAGCTGAAAGCAAAAGGTGGCAGGAAGAAAAACACATTAAATAGAGTTGTCCCTTGGTATCCTCTGCTTTTAATGAAAATCAGATCATCAAGCTTTGTAAAGAAATAGACTTTTTGAGAGGTTACCTCTCCAATGAGTTTATGTACTTGAAGACCCATATCTAGGGGATGGTTTTAGAAGCTTTTTTTTTGGCTTACTTCCTGGTTTTCCTCTCTGTTTACAATAGATACAAAAGACCAGGTTGCCATAAAGCAGGATTGTACAGCATCCATCTTCCTTGTAATTATATAGCTTATAACAGAAGCACACAAAATGAAATCGTTACAGTTTTAAGATACATTATTTTGAATGTAAAATTGATTTATGATATATTTTAATTGTTTTTTTCATGTCTTGAAGTATAATTTGTTAAAAGGATAGCCCATTTCACTTCTATAATTTCATATTTTCATACAGTTAGAAAATTACTATAATTAAATCAATGAAAACACAGTTAATGCTTTATAAAAACACACATGCTCAGACTCCACCAGAAGAGAGTCTAATTCATTAAAGTATGAGGCTCAAGCATTTGTATATTTCAAACTGGCCCTAAAACACTACAGAGTCCCTGGCCCAAGCAAATCAGCAAGAGAAAAATAAAACAACCCCATAAAAAAGTGGGCAAAAGACATGAACAGAAGCCTTTTCAGAAGAAGATAAAGTAATGCCCAATAAACATGAAAAAAATGCTCAATGTCACTAATCGTCAGGGAAATGCAAATCAAAACCACAATGAAACATCATCTAATCCCAGTGAGAATGGCTTTTATCAAAAAGTACCAAAACAATAGATGCTGGCATGGATGCAGAGAGAAAGGAACACTTATACACTGTTGGTGGGACTGCAAACTAGTGCAACCTTTACGGAAAACAGTATTACAAAAGTGGAACTACCATTTGATCTACCAACCCCACTACTGGGTATTTACCCAAAGGAAAAAAAAGTCATTTTATCAAAAAGACACTTACACTAGAATGTTTATTGCAGCAAAATTCACAATTGCAAAGATATGGAATCAACCCAAGTGCCCATCAGTACATGAGTGGATTAATAAAATGTGGTACATGTATACCATGGAGTATTACTCAGCCATAAAAAAATTAATTAATACCTTTTGCAACAATCTGGATGGAACTGGAGACCATTCTCTTAGGTGAAGTATCATAATGATGGAAAAACAAACACCACATGTACTCACTATTAAATTGGAACTAACCGATCAGCACTCACGTGCACAGAGGCAAGCAAAACTCAATGGAAATCGTGCAGGTGGGAGAGGAGAGAAGAGGATGGGTAAAATCATACCTAACAGGAAAATGCACAATATCTGAGTGATGGGCACACTTATAACTTTGATTCAAGCAGTACAAAAGCAATCCATGTAACCAAAACATTTGTACTCCTATAATATTCTGGAAAAAAAAAAAAAAGAAGATAAAGAGGAAAATCATGAATATGCCTCTCTCCCAAAGATGATAACCATTGTTGATCTTCGGTTTATGTAAACATAGTTGTAAATATGTGTATGTACAATGTGACACAAACTATTTTATAAGCCATTCAAACTATTTTCAGTTAAAAGTATTTTATAAATCTGTTTTCATGTCAATACATCATCATTTTCCATTACCATGTGGAATTCTACTGTTTAAATTTAACATACTGTATTTAATAAGTTACCCATTAATGGGGATTTGAGACAGTTAAAAAAAGTTATAGGTGGAACAATCGAATCATATTTTAAATGCGGAGGATAAGCTTTAAATGTAAAGTAATTTTATGCAACTTTTACTGAGGGGTCTCTACCGCTAACTTCACGTGTGAATTTGAGGCAGTAACTTCTAGTGCCTCCAAAGATTAAAAGGAAAAAAACAATTTTTTTGCTCATGAATTTGGAAGCCAAACAGATCTGTGTTCAAATAGAGATTCTGCCACTAATTCGAAATGGACTCTTGGCCAAATGACATCTCCTCTCTCAGCCATAGTTTTCTTTTATGTAACAAAAAAAAAGTGTAATTTTAACCATAAGGAGATACCACTTCACACGCATAAAGATGGCTGGAGTCAAAAAGTCACGTAACATGTGTTGACGAGGAAGTGGAAAAATCAGAACCCTTACGTGCTACTGGTGGAATGAAAATGGTGCAGCTACTTTGGAAAACAGGCTGGTGGCTGCTCAAACCATTAAACATAGAATTGTCACATGGGCCAGCAATTTCACTGCTCCTAGGTACATACCCCAGAACACTGGACACACATGTCCTCACAAAAACCTGGTCACTATTGTTTGTAGTGATATTGTTCACAATATCCAAAAAGTGCAAACAGCCCAAATGTGCATCTGCAGACAAATGGGTAAACAAAATGTGGTCTGTCCCTACCATGGAATTTTACTCAGCCATAAAAAGGAATGCAGTATCGATACAGGTTGTTACATGGATGAACCTCGAAACATGCTCAGTGAAAGAAGCATGTTTCTTGCTTTCTTCTCGATTGCTCCACTTATAACTTTTTTTAACTGTCTCAAATCCCCATTAATGGGTAATTTATTAAATACAGTATGTTAAATTTAAACAGTAGAATTCCATGTGGTAACGGAAAATGATAATATACTAGAAGCTATGGAATTGTACAGTTTAAATGAGTGAACTGTGTGATATGTGAATTATATCTCAATAAAGCTGATAAAAACAACAGAAAAAACTGGAATTTGAATATCTGCCACATAGGATTTTATGAGCATTAAATAAAGGCAAGTAAACCCTAGGTGCATTGTAACTATTAAATAGAGTGATTTTTCTTTGTTGTTCTGTTATTGTTAGCATCTTCATCCCCCTAATGAGATATAGCTGAATGGAAAATCAAAATAACCTGGTGATCCATTTGGGTACAGCTCCCCGTCTGCAAACTTTAATCTTTAGATAATATAATTTATAAAATGATTGGTCTAAATATTTTTCTCAAACTCCTCCCATGCTAATACTGTTTGTGAATCACCAGGAATCAAAAGTTTGCTTAAAATGAAAATTGACTTTTATTTACTGGGAGACCTCATAAAATCTTGGCATTAGTATTAACTCAAATTATAATCAGTTTAAATCAAACTTCAGATTTAACAAGAAGGTTCTCCTACCAAATGGAATCATATGACAATACATCACCTGTTCCGTTGTCATGACTATCTTGATCAAAACTATAAAACTTCCTTCAAAATGGCCTGTATTATTTATGCTCAGAATTTCTACTGAATACTTGGGGATTCACTCAAATAAACCATGGCAAGCATTTTCTGCAGAAGTTTCCAAAAGCAAGGCACCCTGCTCACCTCCAAATGTCGCTTCCCTTAGAAAACAAGGAAGACTTGATAACTTCGGGGGCCATCCAGGCGTAGGTGCCCGCTGCGCTCATTTTGGTGGTCCTGTGCCATTCCCTCGCTAACCCAAAATCCGTGATCTTCAAGGTTTTGTTGCAGACGTCATCATGCTCTATCTTCTCCAGCAGCAAAACTAAAGTAAAATCAAAGGTGGGATATTTTCATGTTCTTGTAATTCTTTCAGTTACAATTTTTCTATGGCATGTAAAACACAATCGTCACTGTAGCTGGCAGAGTCAATGAGAATGAACTTGTATTTTGCCATTTTAATTACTGGATGAGTATCATTGCCTTTAGCAGGTCATAACTTTGTGCCTGAAGTTATAAATTTTATAAAAAATCCACATACACTATTCAACTTAGTGCTCTTTATGAGTATGTCTCCTTCTTTGAAAGTAAATGATTTCTCGGGGCAAGAAACATTTACTGAGATGTCACAGGGAGGATCAGAAGTCTGTGAAAGTTTACCTGACATGAAAAAAATATATATTGTTTACTTCTAAGAAATTCCTTCTTGATCTAAGTGCAGGGATTTTTCTGCTGAATATACTACAGAATATTGCAATTAGATGATATATTACCATAGCTCATTACTATCAAACGTTATCTTAAATTAAATTTGCAAAATGCTTGTAGATACTTTAACTCATGAAGACAATATAGGAGGTATAATTGCTTTACTGAAGCTTGAAATATAGCAAAAATTAAAAACTTTAGAGAAACCCCATCCCGTTGTTGGTTTCCCCAGCCCCAGCCTTCTGACAATGTAGAGAATACACAAGAGAAGTTCCAGGAGTAGAGCTGGTGCCAGCGTCTGTCCCTGACTCTCTTGTAACTCTGCAGCTGCAATCAATGTGCTCTCAATCGCTCCCCATCTGCACCCGCCCTGCCCAGCACTCTTGTTCCTCTCTCCCTTCGGCTGATGTTCCTCTGCCTACAACCGTGCAGAAATGTTCCCTGGGTTTTCCATGAGGTTCTAATGCAGCTGGGTGCTGCCACCCTCCCCTCTCTAATCCATTTGATATCTCACCACTAACAGACTCTTCTTCCTAAAAGTGTCATGGCATCTTTTACCTTTTAAACCCTCCATGAACAAACTACCAGCCTATGCAAGAACATGCATGAGTCTCAAAACCACCATGGTAAAGTGAAAGAAGCCAGACATGAAAGGTTCCATTTCTGATTCCAGGGGACATTCTGGTAATGGAACTAGAGGGCCAGAAACCAGATCTGTGGTTGCCAGTGGCACTGAAGGGTGATGGAAATTCTGTATCTTAACGATGGTGGTAGTTACAGGTTTGTATACACCTGTCAAATCTTATCGAACTGTACATTCTCAGAGGGTGAATTTTACCATGTGTAAATCAGACCTCAATAAACCTGCATTTGGAAAAAAAA
The DNA here is from genome assembly GCF_020740605.2 of Lemur catta. Taxonomy (NCBI): domain Eukaryota; kingdom Metazoa; phylum Chordata; class Mammalia; order Primates; family Lemuridae; genus Lemur; species Lemur catta. Next base: position 7,822,905 of record NC_059152.1, on the reverse strand, counting down.
AAAAAAAAACAAAGCTTCATGGTTTCCCATAACTAAGGGACAATGCCCACACTCCTAAACCTGGGCAATCGTGAGTCTGGGCATTTGCACAGCAACCTATATTTCAAACTGCACCCCATTCTTCTAGAGGTGAGCTTCCTCTGCTTAAGCCAAGCTTACCACCCAGCTCAAATACCATCTTCTTAGTGAAACCTTCCAAATTCCCCTAAGCAAAAGAAATTACTCCGTGCTCTATACTCACATGAAGTTCATGTCTCAATTACAGTATTTAGGAAGCCCAGTGTACTATAATTATTTGGTTTTATCTCTGACTCCTCTGCTAGAATGTGAGCTCTGTGTGAGAGAGTTGGGGGGAGAGGAGGTAGACAGGGAGGAACATGTTCAATTCGCCTTCCTATTCTTGCACCCACTCTGTTGAGTCTGATTCAGACTAGGTGCTTAACGTCTATGGAAGAAAGAAATAAATCCTGAATGCAACACACATACTCTTATCTTTGTACTTTGCTTGTGCCGTTGCCATCTGTTTTGGAAATAATAACACATTAATAGAAGAATCACTAACAAGTACAAAATGTTCACTATATGCCTTCCACTTTACATGCATGATTTCATTCAATCCTCACAAAAATCCCAAGAGATAGGTCTTCATGATTAGAGGAGAGTAAGTACCAAAAAAACCAAGTGGCAAAGCAAATCCACTGAAATAGTAACACAAATACAAATAGGGTGCGTGTGTGGGAGGGGACTTACTCAGATTTTATCTTGAAAAATACAATGAAAATAAGTTTATTTCATCTTTGTGCAGGAAATGACATTTTTGTCATAATTGTGTTAGCAACCATGTGCTATTTCTTAGAAGGGAAAAAAACAAGCATGTGAGGCTCTTTAGAATAAATTATCCAAACAAAATCAGACAATGGCATAAGCTATGACATTTGTCATGTCTGCTTCTCAGCACATAATCAGAAAGAGGGCCATTGTTTCAAATGTTAGTTTTAGTAATAATTTAACATTTACTGAGTGTATTCTATTTGTCAGATGAGGTTATAGGCATTTTAATCATATACCCCACACCACGATGCTATAGGTGATACTATCATTTCCACTTCGTACATAAGGAAACTGAGGCACAGAGATGTTGAGTCATCTATCCAAGGTCACACGGCTAAGGAGTGGTGAACTTGAGCAATCTGACTCCAGAGCCCATGGTCTTCACCATCTACGCTGCTTAGTTGACGGGTTTTATCAATTTTTCACAAAAGCTTTCTTTGTCCTCTGGAAATCTCTCTCTACTGAGGTGCCCATTCTCCTCCTTTTTGATTTCCCGCCATTGGTCAATTATCAACTCATCTAAGTAGAGTGGGTGTTAGCATAATGATGAATTGCGTGCACTCTAGGGCCAGGCTGCTTGCTTCGGGTCCCCTGTGCTTCTGTTTCCTTGCCCGTCCTGGGAATTGTGACAGCACCTACATCGTAAGACTGTGGTGAAGAGTCCATGAATGCGTGTGCAGTGCTCTGAACAGCACCTGAGAGGTAGCAAGCGCTCTGTAAGGATTCCCCACCCCAACACACACACACGTTTATCAATGGGTTCAAAGGTGTTTTTAGCCCGTCTTCAAAATCATATTCATGGACTTCAGGATATTGTGCATTTTCACCAGGCTTGGAGTTCCACAAGAGATTTGAATTTTATTTGAATCGTATTATCAAATGTTTACAATATTAGACAGTCATATGAGTTATTGCAATTGGTGGAAAGAAACACTAGGTTTAAACGAGGAGGGTTATTGCAGTATGGACTTGTTAGATAACTAATCAATACCAATTAAATGTGCTGTCATGATTCTTCCCCCATGTGATCCTGTAACTGAGATTTCGAGAGCAAGGACCCTCTGTCCTACTCTTACATCCACTACAGAGATGAAGAATTGGATTTAGGGTGGTCACATGCCCATGGTGACACACCTGGTAAAGAGCCAGGCCAAATGCCACCATCCTTTCCCACTCTCAGTCTCAATGCCATACCACATGAGGAGGGAGGAGGGAGGGAGAGACCACTCCCACGTGGAATAGCCTTTCATTCTTTCTGTCCATTTACACTGTACCTATTTTTCAAGGACCTGCTTCCTTAGGAAAACTCCTGAGCATCCCACAAAACTGTGAACTGTTTTATCTTCCCTATCATTCATTACCCATATATTACACTGCTTTGTCAGTCACCTTTTTACCTAAGACTTCTCTATCTATTAATAAGTTATGTGCAAGCAACTTACTCTCAGCAGCCACATTAATGGTTTTCTCTGAATCCTTCATATCCCCTAACATAGTACCTTGTACATCACAGTGTTCCATGGAATATTTTTTGGTGATGATAATCACCAATTCTAATAATAGGAATATTGCCTACCATTTACTGATCCTGTGCTAGGCAGAGTTGTTTCCACTCATGTAATATTTCATTTGATCCTCACGCTAGTCAATGAGGTGAGAATATAACCTCCAGTTTATAGCCTAAAAATATTACCCAAGATCAAAAGCTAAACCACAGAGATGGGGTTCACCCCAGCCCTCTTCTGGGCTACCCACAAAGCTATCAGTTATAACAAGGGGGCAAGACGACTACAACTCTCGTTTTGTACACTGCTTAAGAGATTAATTTCTGAGTGTTCCTTCTACATCAGCTAAAGGTCTACTTATTTCTTAGTCTTTACTGCTCATGAATATCAAGAACAATAAATACCTATTAAAAAAGAGATTTAGACCTTTTAATCCTTTAAAACCTTATATACTTAAGCCACAGAAGTGAAAGCTGAAGCAAATATAGATAAATTAGTTTGCTTTTCATTAGCTGCATTATGTTTTTCCCTTTGTAATGCTATTAATTTCACTTTTAAACAATAATTGTTCCTATTGCTAAAAGACCTCCAATTAATTAATGATCAAAATGGCTCACGGTTCTATAAAACTTCACTTCCAAAGCACTTCTGTATACATTATCTCTTCCTTTTTATAAACATCCAGATAGGAAGGCATGAGGAAGGGCTGATTAAAACAGGCCTCAGAGCAAGTCCCTGGCCCGGCCCATATCACAGACCGCAGGTGAGGGCTGCAGATGAGCCCCCAAGATGCAAAGACCAAAGAAAGGCTGCTCCAAAAATGAACGAAAACAACTAAAAGCGAACACTAAAAACTAAATCTTTAAATATTTTAAAACTAACTTCATTTCTAAAGAAACGTGATGGCCACCTGTGATGTTAGCAGACTTCCTCATGATGGTTTAGAACCCCAGCCCTTCCCCAGGTCCAGAGTTTCCATAGAAACCAAGTGTCTCCACCCTGGGAGACAAAGTTAAAATAACACTCTGAATGTCAAACATTTCGGGTGCCCTGAAAGGCCCATTGTTCTGGATTCTGTTTCAGAGGTGTTCAGCAGAATTCCTGAAATACCTTATCTTTCGGGCAATGTGACCGAAACCAGAAATAGCCCCATCTCACGACAGGTACCATGGGCACCGCTGCCAGGTTTCAGCCCAGGGACACAAGGTTGGCAGCCAACTTCTGCTTCCTGTTGTCCAAGCAGGAAGGACCACAGCACACAAGCTGGCCACCACAAATTTTAATGCACTAACCAGGTAAATCAGCTCTTTTGGCCACAGAAATGGTAAATTCTTGTTGGTAACCTAGCAACTGGGCACCCTTTCCAGCGACTTCAGTAAAGATTTTTGACCCTCGTCTGCCTCATTCTTTAACAATTGGCCTTTACAACCTGTACTTAACCTACTTATTCAACCATGAGGCACTTGGTTTTTTTTTCAGCTCCTTTGAAGTTTCACATTGGTATTTTCAGAATTATAATATATAATGTATATATTTTTTTTTTTACAAAAAAGCAATTACAAAGTACTCCATTTTCTCAACATTGATGGGATCACTGTGTCCAAATTCCACTGAATGAGAAATGGGTTTCAATTAATCTTTAACTAGGACTACATCAACCAAAAAAAGTCATAAGCAAGAAAACAAGTTGAGAAAAGCAACAATGTGAAAGATATTTACAAAAAACTTGATGAATCTCAACTCTGAAAACAATCAATGATTCACATGAAATAAATGATGACTTTCTAAATTTACCGCAGAGCCCGGGAGGTTTCTCACCTTTCTTCCACCCATTTCCCCAGGGGCACTACAGCCCCTCACCCCCACTCACTTGCCAGCCTATCGGGTAAAGGCCAAACTTTCACCTTGGCCTTGAAGTGCCTTGAACTCCCTTCTTGATCCCATGCTACAGGATCTTTCCAGCTCTTCTTGTACTCTCCAACATGAACCCTGTATTCTAACAATTCCACGTGCCATTTCCAAAAACTATGACTTGTCTCTTTCTGTCTGCTCACCTCCTTGGGCCTAATCCAGAACACCCTTCCCCTTTCGTCCCCTGTCAAATCCACACTGTCCACTCAATCAGGGCACGAGCACTGGACTCTTCTTCTGGGCCACCATGCCATTAACTGTGAAGCCACTTCCAAGTCCGCTGGCCTTTGGAATCTTCCTGCTCCACTATTAAATGGTCTATGAATAACATCATCCTGTTGCCTTTCTTTATAACCTCAGCTAGAAGTTCTCTGCAATTTCTAATATACTCAGCTTGTACTACTCCCGTTAAACTTAAATATGCCTTAGCGTCCTTGTTACAATTTCATCTCTCTTATTCAACTGCAAGCAGCTTGAGGACAGAATTTGTGCCTAACTAATCTTTTTTTTTCTTTGACATGCTGCACAGCAAGTAGTAGTTTTATATGCCCAAGTGTTTGTTGAATGAATAAGCAAGTGAACAATGAATACTCTAAGGGGAAGAATAAATATAAAGAAAATAATTATTATAAGCTTTTTCATGTTCAGTTAGCTGCTAATAACAGAAAGTTAACTCACCTCTGCCCTCCTGAAAAAGTATAAAGGCATTGGGCAATTTAGAAATGAAGACTTTTAAAACTAATTATAGCAAAACGGTTATTTGAATGTCGATCTGTACGTGGCATTTCATACAGTGGCTCATTCTTCCCTGAAACACTTTCTTCAGCGGCCTCCAGAGAGTCACCGTCTCTTGGTTTTCCTTCACTTCTAGCTGTTCCTGGTTCCTCATTATCTCCCTGACCTCTACGGACCAGGGATCTCCAGGACTCAGGCCTTGGACCTCTGTCTGGTCCTTTCTATCTACACTCACTCCCTAGATAAGCTCAGCCAGTCTCCGGGCTTTAAATACTTTCCCATAGTGGTGACTCCCAAATTCGTATCTCCAACTTGGTACCCCTTCATCTAGTTTCAAAACTGCTGCCAGCGTAATCCTGTTAACACAGAAATCAGCTCTTCTGTTCAATCCCTTCTGTGTCACAAGGAAAGTCAAAGACAGTGCGGGACTTCCAGGACCCTGCATGGTTTGAGCCATCCCACTTCTCCCGCACGTCCTGCTGTCCTCCCCTCCTTGACCCTTCTCCAGGCACACTGACGTCCCGTTTCAGGAATCTAGCAATTTCTCCTCCCTCTAACAAGCATGTTCTTGGCCAGACAACCCACTTCCCCACTTCTTCAGATTGTGCTGAAAACCCACCTGTTCTGTAGAGCCCCCCTTAGACATGCAATCTAAAACTTCAGCTGCTCACCCAACATTTCCATCCTCCTTTGCAACTTTAGTTTTCATGCTAAGCATTTACCATTATCCAACATACTACGTATTTTATTATTTATTTTGCTTAATGTCCATCTTGCCCATTAGAATGTAAGTTCCACAAGGAGAGGCATTTTTGTCTGCTTTGTTCACTACTGAATACCAAGAGACTAAGAGAGTTCCTGGCACATACTATATGACCAATAAATACGAATCATGCCTGTAATCCAAGCACTTCTTCAGCAGGCCAAGGTAGGAGGATCGTTTGAGGCCAGGAGCTCGAGACTACCCTGGACAACACAGCGAGACCCCATTTAAAAAAATTTTTTTTTAAACTAGCTGGACACTTGTAGTCTCAGCTACTCAGGAGACTGAGGTTGGGAAGATTGCTTGAGCCCAGGAGTTCAAGGTTACAATGAGCTATGGTCACGCCACTGCACTCCAGCCTGGGTGACAGAGCGAGACTCTGTCTCTTAAAAAGAAAAAAATAAAAATAAGTATCACATAAATGAATGAATTAGCTTACTAAATACAAGAAGACAGACTTTTGTACATAAAATACAGACACGGTCAGTTAAAACAGAGCTTTGTCTTGCTCACATACCAAAACAAAAACCACTTTTCATGGGGCAAGCCTTTTCATAGACATAAAATACTCAGTTTTCATTGAGAAAACTTCTTACATTTCATTCTAGGTCTAAATTTCTATCACCTTAATGTTTTAACAGTCAAGGTACATAATAAAGCAATCTGAGGCAGAAATCTTTCATAATAGTCTATGCTGATATATTAGGAAGAAAGTAACATATATAACATATATTAGAAAGTGACATATTTGATATAACAATGCAATATTTGCCAAAAACCTGAAACAAAGTAAATCACGTAACATCACATTAAGCCCAATCTTCAGAAATAATAATTCAAACATCCTATATTGCAATCAAGATACTTCCTCTCCCCCAATGGCATGTGATTTGCTTTTTTTTCCCCAATAGCTTAAGAAATGACAAACTAATAATGACCTGTGGTAGTGAAACAGTTACAATAGCAACGAAATACTCTATGCCTCCTCCTTGACCCAACTTATCAACCCAAGTTACAAGCAGACCTGCCAAAACATGCAGGTCTCAGCACTCCTACAGAGAACAAAGCTCAGGACTGTTTCCTCATAGTGCTGGCTGGCTGGAATCAACCCAGTTAGACAAATTAAAAAGACCCTTACCCCCCACCAAGATGAATAAATATATGATTGATTGAATAGCACATTTTACTGAATGAATAATAACAATAGTGTCCTTATGTTATACAGAGTTACAGAAAACATGAGTTCCCACACATAAAATGAGGAAAAATTTAAAGCACTTACACTGTTTCTAAACAAAATATAAAAATGAAGGTAGCCACCAGCTTACATTTAGATATTGTTTTACAGTTTATTAAATGCTTTCATTATTTTTTTCCGCTTTGGAGAATTTATTAAATATTTGGACATAGACCAGGATTTGGCAAACTATAGCCTGTGGGCCAAATCTGGCACAATGCCTCTTTTGTAAATAAAGTTTTATTGGAATACTGCTGTACTCATTTGTTTACATGTTGTCATGTATGGTTTTGGCTACAATGGCAGAGGGGAATAGCTGCAGAGACCACGTGGCATGCAAAGCTAAAAATATTTACTATCTAGCCCTTTACCGGAAAAGGTTGCTAACCCCACACATACACTATCTCATTTAATCCTCACATCACCCTATATTCAGAAAGCTAGGGCTCACAGCTCAAACCTCTTACCACAATAACACTACTTGCCTCCCAATGTCAGAGAGACAAATGCTCTAAGATGTTCCTTTTCCCAAGGTCATGTGCCAGTATAAGTCAGTCATACTCCCACCTGGCACACTGTATGACCAACCACACATTTGTCATCAATTAACTTGATTTGGATACAGTCTGTGGCCATTGAAGAGTTCCAGGATCAACCCAGATAACCCGTAAGAAGGAATCTACAAATCTGATCCTTTGAATTGTAGTTTTAAAATTTGGTTCTGCATCTGAATCATTGGGAAGCTTTAAAAAAAAAAAAAAAAAAAAAATATATATATATATATATATATATATATATATATAGCTACATCAACAGCTAAGATGGATTAGTGGATGGATAAGCATTAGATCTGTGTTAAGTCAAATTAGTAAACTGTTAATGGTATAATCTAGGTGGTAGGTATATGTGTTCCCTTAAAATTCTGTCAATTGTGTATATTTCAAGATTCAAACTAAAACATTAGAAAAGAAATTCATTGCTGTGTACAACTAAGGTCCACTGAATCAGAATATCCAAAAATGAGATGGGGAATTTTATTTTTGAAAAGCTCATGGGGAGATTCTGACGCCACATTAAGTGTGGAAACTACTGCTAGACAAAGTGTCATTTTCCATCAACAGAAATAATCCTGTAGCCTAGTGGTTCTCAAAGTACGGCCCAGGGACCCCTGGGGTTCCAAAAGATGGCAATAGATTGAAAACACAAGCAGATATGAACATCAATCTGTCTTCTTTTAAAGCCTAGTATTAAAGTGAGCTTCAAAAGTGCAAATCAATGTCACCCTCCTCACTAAATTTGTTTTGGAAAATATTGGTGTGTTTTTTTTTTTTCCTATTAAAAATGCTATGTTAACATGTAAGGGGCCTGTTGTTATTTTTATATCATTAAATATTTTTAACATTTATCATTTTAAATTTCTAATATGATAAATATCAACTGGTATAACCCACATAGACAAAAGCTCTTCGGGGTCCTGAGAACCAATGTTTGAGAAATGTTAATCCAGGTAATATATGAAAAGGATAAAAGCTCAAGTTCTGGGATCAGAGGTCCTGGATTCAATTCGTAGCACTAACCCCTGACAAACTGAATGATTCTGGCCATGTCAATTAATCTTTGGCTTCAGTTTCTTCACCTGTAAAATGGGGATAATACCTACCTCAAAAGGTTGCTATGAGGAATAAATGAGGATAAACTTTGAGTAGTGCCCAGCACCTAGTAGGCTCTAAATAAATGCTAAGTTGCTCTTGTCACTATTAATGTTATTATTTAGATAAAAGCCCTTAAGATGAAGCAATATTTGGAGATGAATTTTAAAAACTAAATTCACACTGACTCAGGGTCAACTATTGAAATTTAAGTCTCAGCCTACAAAATAAAACCACCATAGTCCTCCCAGCTTCCCCAGGAACCCTTCAGCCCACTAAAATTCCTTCATCAGGGTGCATCCACCTTTTGGGAGCCCCTCAACTCCCTCAGAGGGTTTGGGGACAGTCACTGACAGTTGGGGTTAAAAACCATCAGCCTGACATGGTAAATCTAGCCAATATTTTCTAATTCTAGAGGGAGTTAGAAATCAGAGAGAGAAAGTGATCTCAATGAACTCACTAAACAAATTGTGGTTACAAAAACTAGGCTCCAATAGTAAATGTTGAACAGTGTCTGTCAAACCAAGAAGCAAATTATTTTAGCTTTTATTACTGCCATTCTGACAATCTAGGGTAGTACAGTCGGAAAGCAAATGATCCCAAGCTTTTATTTTTTTCTTTCTGGATGTTTATCTTCTAGCAGCAGATCATGCTACTCTCCTCCTCAATAACTTTCAAAGGCTCTCGTTTGCCTATGAAGTAGTACACGTGTCTTAGCAGGGCGTCCAAGGCACTACTGCCTAGCCACATGCTAAATGCCTGTTTCCTTCACACAAAACCCCTTCTCCACCTTTTGTTCTAGCCACACCTAACTCATTGCTCCCTGAAAAAGCCAAACGCTTCTATGCCAGTATTTACCCTTTAAACGGTTAAGAAACATTAAACAGGTGTTCCCTAAAGGACTTCTGTCGATCGCCCAAGAAAGGAATTCAGTATACGGTATCAGAAATCAAGAAATTCAGGCTCAATGTAACATGCCCAAGGTCACGCAGCTAGTAAATGATGACACCAGTACTCAAATCCAGATCTGACTGACTTTGAAGCCAATACTCTTTCCATTAACTGTGCTATTCTGGTGAAGTTCAGCACTAAAGGCTAAGGGAGAAAGCAAGGCTTACAAACGACCTTCTGAAGTGGGTGGAGCCAATGTCCCCTCTCCCTTCTTTCCTTCACCCTGCTCTGATATACTTGATAATGACAACAAAATTGATCACATACATACAATTTGTATAATCCAGAACTAAATAGCTATGCTCCTCATAACTATAAAAAATAAGATGTGGCCTATTTATTCATATGCAAGAATGAAAATGGTGGGGGAAGATGTGGTGACTCTTTTGTGATTACTACTCTTATATTAATAAAAACATAACCTCTAGATAACCTTGTTTCAAAAGCAGATTTAGTTCTCAATTACCACTGGGGTATCTGGACCGATCTCTCTGTGGCTCCCTGGAATAGGAAGCAGCTACAGCACGAAGCTACATGTCTTGAGTAAAAGAACAGAAGAGAGAAGGGGACTTATGTTTTTTAACTGATAATAGCATAATTAATAGCTCTCCCAAATCACTCTGATGAGCTATTTAAACATCTTATTTGGAGATTACATTTGCTGTAATTTTCTCAAATAGTTCCTTTATTTACATGTACTAATGAGATGAGCTAAAAAAAAAATTTAGACTCCTTTTGCAGTTTGTCTTAGAACTCTAAATTGCATCTCATAATAAAGATAACTCTGTATATTTATGGACTGTAGATATAATTTTAGTTGTAAAGATAATGTAGATAACAATTATTCCCAAAAGGCTAAAATAATTAGGATAAAAGATGCTTAATCACTGACATAAAAACTATAAAGGGTAAGCAGCTCCCATCATCTGTGGCTCAGTTTCCCATGGAAGGTTTATTTCCTCTTCAGAAAAAGAAAAGGTAGAACACAGTGAGCAATATTACAAAAAGAAAAAAGGAACTGTAAATGATGCCACACAATCTTCTTTCGATCCTGAACTATGTCCAGGTAAATAAAACCCTTAGACTAAACTAATAATTCAAACCATCCTCAGCAATTCCTATACTATAGTGTTTTATCCTTACTTCCCCATGGGAAACTGCTTGCAAACCTCTTCCATTGCTACCACCCTGGCTGGAGCCAGTACCTTCTCTCCATGAACAACCTTGCATGGACAACCTCAACAGCCCTCACTCATGACCACTGCAGTCCCTTCACCACAGAAGCCAGAGTCGTCTTTTAAAAACAGAAATCAGACCCTGCCTCTCCTCTGCCCAAAAGGCTCCACGGCTCCCTGAGGGATGACACTCAGAGAACCTCCGATATGGACCCATGGGCTGAGGCCCACCCATGCCAATCCCTCCCTCCACACTCCACCCCCGGGCTCCAGCCTCACTGGCCCTCTCCCCTCTCCTCCAATAAGCTTAGTTAGGCTCATGTCCACCTCATCTTTCCTTTGCCTGGATCTTTGCTTGACTCTGGTATGCCACTGTGTTCCTGAAGAACAGAAGTGACTGGCACATGGTGGAGACTCAACAAATGTTGGATAAATGAGTTCCAGCTCTGGGCGATTCTTCTCTTTTCTCTGAATGCATATAAAACTGGCAATTTTCACAGTAACCCAAAGTTGTCTTGTATTGTTGCATATAGACTTAAGCAAAGTGTTTTCTACTTATTTTGCATCCAGAAAGTAAACGCTAGCATGTTATTTACAAAATGAATGATGCTTAAAAGTTGCTAATTTGGCTCTACTTTCAACCTGTTGCTATCTGTTAGAAAAGGGACAAAGTTATTTATATCATCCCAGTATATCAGCTATTATTTTGACATAGACATTCTCTCACAAGATACGATAAAACTTAAGGATGACCCATTAGAAAAGAAGAAAGAAAATCTGTCAAAAGTAATATATGCTTTAGACAAACATTTGTTTTAAACAATCTCCCCTGAGTTGGTTCCACGTAGTCTTCTACTGGCTCTTTGTTACAAGAGTAGGCTACACAGTGAAAATAAAATTCAATATTGATTTTTAAAACTATGTTTACATTATCATTAACTCACTACCATCATTAGCAAATAACCAATAAAGTCAAACAAAACATACTATAATAGAGTATCTGCTATTCTCAAAAATCTGAACAAGAAGTTATAGCTTCATATATCATAAAAGAATTCCAAAGTATCTGCATTTATTCATTGAACAAATAAAATCTCTGATTTTATGACCTAGGTCATGTGCTAGACACTATGATTTCCACATTTTAGGCCCTAGTCAAATTTTCATTTTATAGGAATTAAATAACTATAATAATGACCACATTTTAACAAATATTTTGCTAGGCTAGTGACTGGCTAATCAAGTCTTTTTAAGAGTACAACAATTTAAAGCAAAAGGAAACTTGCTTGACAATTATAGAAATTAAAATACTCCAAGAAGTTTGGCAATTTGTTCTGAGGGTGAAAAGTCTTTCAAAACTGAGCAGCAGCATGTAATCACCTTCAAATTATGTAATATCTACTGTATATGCAGTAGTCTATACTCCACTGTGCAAGTTTTCCTGGTGTCAATAAAAACTATAACAAAAATTATTATTCCAAGGTTATATTATTTCTTTTTACTATTTAATAGTATTAGGAGTCCTTGAAAAGTTTGTATTTTATATTGTAAAGTTTACTATTTGCAACAATTAGAACATGGATTCATACCTCCTCCTATCCTTTATCAACACTGGCAAACATTCTCTACACGTAGTGCTTGCTGTGTGACCCTCAAGAATTATTGCAGCCAAACAAAACTAGGTGCAATGTAAAAGTGATAGCTACAGGCCCTTTAACTTTGTAGCCTAAGGACCAGTACAACTAAAGTGTCTGCCTGTGTTGATGATTTGATTTCCTGCAACAGGATAAGTTTGTGGAACGCCAGGTTCTATGTTATCACAGAGATGCTGCAACTGCCAGCAGGTAGAGGGAGGGAATGATGCTGTTGTTGTCCTTAAAATACCCAGTTCTGCAGAAAACTCCCAGCAGACACAGGCTTTCGGGACACCACTGGGGAGAGCTTACAGGACACGTGGACAAGTCATTTGTTCTGTGGCAGCAGGCTAGACATTTCTTTCAATAAAAGTGTATTTTAGGAAATATGCACAAATTGGCAGGGAAGACTGTATCAGGTTTGAAGCATTTAGAAACATAAGGGCATTGAAAATTGTGCTATGTTTTTAGTAGCACAAAAGCAAGAAATTCTAGAGTCCTTCATGAGGCCTGCCCAAAGTGCTAAGAACATACCACTAGTACTACTGCTTATAACATATTTTGTTAGACTTTGCCCCTTTCACTTAAGCAGCTGCAATCTAAATTATGAGACACTTGGGGCGGGGGTATGCGGGTCATAAAATAAAACCTAAAATATTCAATGCTTATTTTATGAATAGCTACAACACTCCAATTATTTAAAATTCCCATAATTAAAATGCAACTTTGGTCATTTCAGTACTGTAGGATTCTGAATAGGAAAAAAACCCACAAAAACATACAACAAATATATCATTTCTTCTTGTCACTCTTCTTTCTACACTCAGAAAAGGACAATGTTTCCATTTGAGTTAGCTCCTGTTCTAGCAGGTTTTACGAGGTTGAAAGACATCCAGCTCAAGCAGGCCAATGCCAGTTCTGGACGCATCCTTTAATCTTTCATGAGATTTCATCTCATTCTAAGCATAGGAAGCAAACTTCAATATTAAAGAACCAACTTCAAACAGCATTCCTACTGGCTCTTTTATACAGCGAAATTTAATGGGATTTGTATTTAGGTCATTTATGGAAATCTGGTTAAATCCATTCTGATTTATAAACAAAGTAAATGACACAGGACAAGTCTTCAGGATTTCAAGCACTTTGTGCAAGGACAACACACTTGTCCTTAAACCAAAAGCGCATAACAGCACAAACTGGTGCTTCTTGTCTGGAGAAAAGAAGCCAATTACAAAATCATATTTCACGTACACAGACATCTGAATGATTTTTGGCAAAGCCAAGGGACACGAAGTCATATTTAAAGTGGGTGCACAGCACGCTCAATACCGCACTTACAAGGTTGAAGTTCTCAAGTGCGGCGGGGAAGTTTGATGAAGGCCACCGAGGGAGAACGACCTCCACGGGCTCCTCAGGATCTGCAGAAGGCCTGGGTTTGCAAAGCCCTACCCAGATGAGCCACCCACGACACCGAAAGGTCAAACCGCCCCTGAGGTTTGCAGCAGATCCAGATATTTTGCAAATGTTTAATCTACAAGTAAGTCTGGTCCTTCTGCGTTTTAAAAAAGAGCACCCAAAGGCAACAAGTCAGGGTAAGAGTGTCACCTGCCTCAAAGCAAGTCACTAAGGACTAGCCGGACCTCTCAGCCCCAGAAGGCCTAGGCATGAGGCGCTGCTGGGTGCCCTAAGGCTGCCCCGCCGCTTTCCAGGTACTAGCCCCCCCTGGGCTGGCGTGGTCTGCCAGCACACACCCCCCCACTTACTGTTGCTGGACTTGAGGTCCCGGTGCAGGATGGGCACGAAGGCCTCCTCGTGCAGGTAGAGCATGCCCCGCGCGATCTGCACGGCCCAGTTGACCAGCACGTGCGGGGGGATGCGGCGCGCGCGGCGCGGGTCCGGGGCGGCGTTGGCGGCGGCCAGCGCGCGGTTGAGCGCTCCGCCGCGGGCGAACTCCAGCACCAGGCAGAGGTGCGGCTGCCGCAGGCACACGCCGCGCAGCTCGATGATGTTGGGGTGCCGCAGCATGGCGAAGAGCCTCGCCTCCCGCCGCACGCTCTCGGCCGCCGCCGCCGCGTCCTGCTCGGGGTCCCGGCGCGCCGCCTTCACCGCCACCTCCTGGCCCTGCCAGGTGGCGCGGTACACCTGCCCGAAGCCGCCGGCGCCGATGAGCTCCTTGAGCTCCAGCAGCTCGAAGTCGACGTGCACCGGCGAGCCGGGCCGCGGCGGCGGCGGCGCGGGAGGCGGCGCGGGCCGGGCGGCCGGGCGGCAGGGGGCCACGTAGTTGGCGGGGAAGATCCCGAGTCGCCGCTGCACCTGGCCGGCCCACCAGCCCTCGTCGCCCGACACGGCGGCGTCCTGCGACAGCACCTCCACCAGCTGGCCCCGCCGCAGGCTCAGCTCGTCCTCGCCGCGCGCCTCGTAGTCGTAGAGCGCGGCCCACAGCCCCGCGCCCGCCGCGGCCGAGGCCGAGCCGCCGGAGGAGGCGGACGACGAGGACGCGGAGCCCGCGGGGGTTGCCCGGGCCGGGGACACCGGCGCGTCGGCTGCGCCCTCGGCGCCGGGCAAAGCCATCCGGGCGGCGGAGGGCGAGGGCCGAGCGCGGGGCCGCGGACTCAGCCTCCGGGGCGGCCGGGGGCGCGCATCGTCCGGCGGGGCGGCAGTCTGCGCCTAGGCGAGGCGCTGGGGGGAGCCGCGATCGGAGCCCCCCGTGCTCGGAGACTCACTACTCGCAGGCCCCGGCCTCAGTCCCGGGTCCCGCCTGGCCGCCTCGGCTGCTGCAGCGGTCCCCGCAGCCGCGGGCGACGTCCCACCATGCCGGTGCACCGGGGCCTGCGGCCCGCCTGCCGCGCGCTCGCCCAGCCCTGGCCTGGGCCCGCCCCGACCTCCCGCCACCGCGCCGAGGCCGCCCCGCCTCTCCAGGTCCGTCCCGCCCCCCTGGGCCCGCCCCGCCTCCTGAGCCTGTCGCCTGGACCCGTCCCCCGGGCTCGTTCCAACCTTCCCCCAACGGCACCGCGTCGCCCCGCCCTCTGCAGGTCCATTCCGCCCTGCCTGACCCGCTCCGGGCGCCGAGGCCCGCCCAGGTTTCCTAGTTCCGTCCTCCCGACCCTCCCTGCCCTTCCCCCAAGCGCACCAGGCCGCCCGGGCCTCTCCAGGTCTAGTCCACGTCCCCAGCCCGTCCCCAGCCCCTGTCCCCGCCCCCGTCCCCGTCCCCGCCCCCAGAGCCCAGGCCCGCCCCCGCCCCTGTCCCCGCCCCCGTCCCCGCCCCCAGAGCCCAGGCCCGCCCCCGCCCCTGTCCCCGCCCCCGTCCCCGCCCCCAGAGCCCGGGCCCGCCCCGCCCCCGCCCCGTCCCCGCCCCCAGAGCCCAGGCCCGCCCCGCCCCCGTCCCCGCCTTCAGAGCCCGCCCCCGCCCCCCAGAGCCCGCCCCCGCCCCGGACCCGCCCCCAGAACCCCCCGCCCCCGCCCCCGCCCCGGCCCTCCTGGGCCCGCCGCGCCCTCCCGAGCCGGCCTGCTTCCACCGCAGGTGCTCCGCGCCCTCGTGGCCCGGGAGGCGGAGCCACCACTCAGCCACTGTAAGTTTTGGGGAAAGTTTAAATGAAGCCGAGGCTAACTAAGGCTGAGGCAATGGACTCCTCTCCAAAAAACAGTGAGAGCAGCTCCGGGAGAGTGACAGGGCTTCCAGAACACGCTGCACGACAGATTGGAGCGCGGGTCCAGACCCGGGCCAGTACCTACGCCCCGTCACCAGGCTGCGCGCACCTGAGCCACAGTGCACACCGAAGCCGACCACGTTACAGATCCCGGCGCAGGGTGAGCCCGGGTTAGTATGGTCCCAGAAGCTCCTGCCTCGTGACTGTCAATCCGTGTTTCTCTTTACTGTCTGCTCCAATGGAAAAAGAACCTGTCTCCTTGTGACCCACAGGTCAGGGTTTAGAAGCCATTGGCAAGACGGGGTGCAGGAGGTTGACAGGTTACTATGGCAGGAAATGAGGCTAAAAAGAAAAGAGTTCAATTACAAAAATTCTAAAAGATTGGATTATCCTGTAGTAGGCCAGAATTTCCTGAAATCTGGGTCCTATATACTATCAATGACAGGAGGGACTATTTTGGATGTTATGAGAACAGGACATATAGTAACACTGAATCACATACTGAGAAATTACTTGCTTTTCAGATTTCCCTCAGTCTCTTGGATTTTACCATTTATCAGCTGTGTGACCTTGAGTAAGTTACTTTCTCTGTGACTCAGTTTCCTCATCTATAAAATGGGAATAGTAAAAAATAGTACCTACTTCATAGGTACTTCACAGGGTGGTTGGGAATATTAAATGAGTTAATAGATACACAGTGGGCCTTCCACATCCACAGATTCAGCCAACCACGGATTGAAAATACTTTTTAAAATCCAAAAAATAATAATATAACAATAAAAATAAGACAAAAATTATAGCATTACTAAAACAACTATTTACATAGCATTTACATTATATTAGCTATCATAAGTAATCTAGAGAGTTAAAGTACAGACATACCTTGAAGATACTGTGGGTTTGGTTTCAAACTATAGCAAAAAGACAGTCACACGAATTTTTGCTTTCCCAGTGCAAATAAAAGTTATGTTTACAGTATACCATACTCTACTAAGTGTGCAATAGCATATGTCTAAAAAACAATGTATATACTTTAATTAAAAAAGCTTTATTGCTAAAAAATGCTCATGATCATCTGAACCTTCAGCAATTTGCAATCTTTTTGCTGGTAGACGGTCTCGCCTCGATGTTGATGGCTGCTGACTGATCAGGGTGGTGGTTGCTGATGGTTGGAATGAGTCTGGAAATTTCTTAAAATAAGACAACAATAACATTTGTTGCATCGTTGACTCTTCTATTCACAAAAGACTTCTCTGTAGCATGCAATGCTGTTTGATAGCATTTTACCCACAGAAATTCTTTCAAAATTGAAGTCAATCCTCTCAAACACTGCAGCCGCTTTATCAATATATGTCATAGTCTAAATTCTTGTCATTTCGACAATGTTCACATCGTCTTTCTCAAGGAGTAGGTTCCGTCTCAAGAAACCACTTTCTTTGCTCATCCATAAGAAGTAACTCCTCATCTGCTCAATTTTGATCATGATATTGCAGTAATTCAATCACATCCTCAGGTTCCACTTCTATTTCTCTTGCTATTTCTACCACGTCTGCAGTTCCTTCCTCCACTGAAGTCTTGAGTTCCTCAAAATCAGCCACGAGGGTTAGAATCAACTTTTTCCAAACTCCTGTTAATGTTGATATTTTGACCTCCTCCCACGAATCACAAAGGTTCTTAATGGCATCTAGACTGGTGATTACTTTCCGGAAGTTTTCAATTTTCTTTGCCCAGATCCATCAGTGGAATCACTATTTATGGCTGCTACAGTCTTGCAAAATGTATTTCTTAAATAATAAGACTTGAGAGTTAAAATTATTCCATGATCCATGGGCTACAGAATGGATGTCAGCAGGCATGAAAACAACATTCATCTCCTTGTACCTCTCCATCAGAGCTCTTGGGTGACCAGGTGCATTGTCAATGAGCAGTAATATTTTGAAAGGAATATATTTTTTAATTGAAAAGACTTTTATTCAAAATATAGCTTCAATAATTGATATTGTTGACAAAATAAGTTTTTTTTTAAGGTATACAAGAAACTGCAAGATGTTATTGAACCTGGAACAGTGTGATTCTCTGGATCCTGTTCCCCATTTGGTACCTCTGAGCAGGAAACTCTCTTGGACAGGAGTCTGTCTGAGCTTGATTATCCTAAAATTCATCATTTTTTGCTTTGGTACCATTTTTTTTAAGTCTTTAAATTTTACAGTTGGAGAAGTAGCATTGGTGTCATGCACTACTCAGAGGTACGTGCTGTAACCACATCCTCTGTGTCCAGCCCAACACACTCTACCAGGGAGACGGTAACACAAGAACAGAGTGCCAAGACAGAACATGAGTGACAAACATGCATGTAAATAGAAGATGGTGAAAATGAGAACCAAGGAAACAATTTAAAAGAATCAAACATAGAAGACAACAGAGTAGTTTTCAGGAAAAGAAGGAATGGTTATATGAGATTCCTTTCTTAAAAAAAATACATATATATAAACATATATATATATATATATCATAAGCTCCAGAACTTTCCAAATACTTAAAGACTTTTCTGATAGAATTGGTAGCATATTAATGAGTGTGATTTTTTTGATACTGGATCATAAAAGGTGGCAACATTTGGAAAATCTAAATAGCTCAGTGAACCAGTATTTTCTAGAAGACCAGTGTCTTTTTGATATTGCAAAATCATGCATGCGTAAAAGATCCATTCAAGGTGTATTATGAAAAGTTCATCCTTAATGGCTTCAGATTCCACAATGCAAATAATCTTTGAGAGACTTCCACTTTTTGAGCTTTGGTATGGTATCAAAGTTATCCAGTTACCTGAGAAGGCCATTAAAGATACTTCTGCCATAGAAAAGCTGAGTGATTGCGAGGAGTTAGGGAGGTGGGGAGAGAGAAAGGGAGAGAAGTGCTACAGGTATGAAAGGCTAGCATGCAAGATCTGGGTTGCATCTGGCTGTTCTGCATCTGGCCTGTGTTGGTGGTTACGTGAATCTGCACATGTGATAGAAATCACACAGAAGTAAATACACACACACACACGCACACAGACACAAAAATGAATGCATGTAGAACTGGTGAAATCTGAATAAAGTCACTGGATTTTATCAATGTTGATTTCCTGCTTGTGATATTGTACTATAATTATGTAAGACATTACCATTAGGGAAAATTGGGCAAAGGGTTTACAGAATCTCTCTCTATTATTTCTTACAATTACATGTAAATCTACAATGATCTGCAAAAGAAAAGTTAAAAAATACTGTCTGTGTCTTTTCAAATACGTATCTGCGTGAGGCCAGAATTTCTCCATATACTTCAGCGGGGACAATATATTGCAACAAATTGAATCCAGAAGCCTATAAGAGAATGTAGCTGTCTTCTATTAAGTGAGATGGAAGACATTTACAAAAACATGAAGCAATGCTAGTCAACATACCTATATGTTTTAGTTTTGGAAAAATTAATGATTTCTCGTAAAAATGTATTAAATTTTAAAAAATAAAGCTATAAATGAATATTTTACTCATTTCTCCATTTTAATTTCCAGTACAGAAATTATCAATAGTTATAAAGCACATACACAAAAACTCTTTAAGGTCTTCAATAAGTTTTAAGCATATAAAGGGGTCCTGAGATCAAAAACTTTTAGAATTGTCCTAGGAAGAGGAGTCAACTCTCTTGATAAAGCACTTATTTTAAATAAGGAAGCATAAGATCCTTGGCTCAATGCCTTGTGATATGGAGGCCAGTACAGATATTTAAGCAAGATGTTACTAAAGCAATTGAGTCTACAAAATGGAATTAAACCTTTGTGGTAACATAAAGCACCCGGTTTTCTGGACTTCCACTCAGACCTGAGGACAATGAGCTGAGAGAGTGATTTTTCCCTTCCTCTTGTACCTGCTTTGACTTCAGATTCCTGTCTGAAAGGCCCCTCAGTAGCTAATAGAAAAGATCATCCCTTTCATGGAAAGTCTAATCTACCCACAGAGGCAGCCATGACCCTAGAGGGGAAGAAGAAAAAAAAAGTTGGCTGGGTGCGGTGGCTCATGCCTGTAATCTCAGCACTTTGGGAGGCCAAGTTGGGAGGATTGCTTGAGGCCAGAAGTTCGAGACCCCAGCTCTGCAAAAAATAGAAAACTTAGCTGGGCGTGGTGGCACACACCTGTAGTCCCAGTCACTCAGGAGGCTGAGGCAGGAGGATCCCTTGAGACCAGGAGTTTGAGGCTGCAGTGAGCTATGAGGGCACCACTGCACTCTAGCCTGGGTGGCACAGTGAGACCCTTCCTCAAAAAATAAAAATAATTTAAGCCAGGCGCGGTGGCTCACGCCTGTAATCCTAGCACTCTGGGAGGCCGAGGCGGGTGGATCGTTTGAGCTCAGGAATTGGAGACCAGCTTGAGCAAGAGCGAGACCCCGTCTCTACTAAAAAATAAAAAAAAAGAAATGAGCTGGCCAACTAAAAATATATATAGAAGAAATTATCCGGGCATGGTGGCATATGCTTGTAGTCTCAGCTACTTGGGAGGCTGAGGCAGGAGGATCGCTTGAGCCCAGGAGTTTGAGGTTGCTGTGAGCTAGGCTGACACCATGGCACTCCAGCCAGGGTGACAGAGCAGGACTCTGCCTCAAAAAAAAAAAAAAAAATTAAAAAGGGAGGAAAAGCTTGTCACTGGAACTGTGAAGAGAAGACCTCTGACCTCTGACATTTAAAAATTCAGCCTCAGTAGTGTGGAGGGGAGCGTGGTTTATAATGAAAACGATGAGGGACGAGGAAATGGAGATGGTGAAGATTAACCTCGCGCTGTCCTTGCCGTGAAGAGTCTTCCAGAGTCAAGACTGACCCGCGTGAGGGAATAGCAGTCTGAGAGAGGGACAAGTTTTGAGGAATGTGTGGAGCTTCAGAGCAGTTGAAAGACTGGGCGTCAGTGAGGAGGGTTATGTAGGGTGACCGGGTTTCTGGGGACAGGACAGTCAGTGCTAAAGTCTCAGATGGCTGGTCACCCTCAGTATGAGAGAGTCCAACAGATGAGACGGAACTTCAGTGGGGCCTTTCAGGGTGAGCAGGGGTAGATGAGTGGGTAAGGACAGGAGCATGAGGAGACACGGAGCAATGATTATGGTGTTCACCAGCCATTGAGATCTCTCACCTACAGGAAAGGATATTTTCTTTTTTTTTTTTTTTCTATTTTAAACTTTTTTTTTTTTTTTTTTTTTTTTGAGACAAAGTCTCACTTTGTTGCCTGGGCTACAGTGCCGTGACATCAGCCTAGCTCCTGGGCTCAAGCGATCCTCCTGCCTCAGCCTCCTGAGTAGCTGGGCCTACAGGCATGTGCCACCATGCCCAGCTAATTTTTTCTATATATATATTTTAGCTGTCCATATAATTTCTTTCTATTTTTAGTAGAGACAGGGTCTCGCTCTTGCTCAGGCTGGACTCGAACTCCTGAGCTCAAGCCATCTGCCCGCCTCGGCCTCCCAGAGTGCTAGGATTACAGGCGTGAGCCACCACACCAGGCCGAGGAAAGGATATTTTCTTGAGAAGAGCTGAGAAAGGTAACAAAAGAAAGATTTTTAAAAAGACCTTAAAAATGGGCTGAGATGTCTGGATATAAGGAGAGATGGAAAACCCTGGAGCGGTGAGAAGGAGGGGTGAGGAAAAATATTCTGTCAAGCACTATGTGTGAATTCTTTAACAAATGGAAAAAAATCTTTGGGATAAAAAAATGTTTCTGCCAATTTTAAGTTCTTTTTTTCCCCAGACCTTTATATTTCTGGATGTAAAACATAGAATTCTATGAAGATTATGAACAGTTCGATGGGATTGTCCACATCAGGCCCTGTGCCAAACTTTTTAAGACAGAAAGCATTTGGATTGGTACCCTGAACCTTTGGAAATGGCCTCTGTCATTATTTATCTTGGATCACATTTGGGAGATGGGGCAAGTGCGATGTGTAACGTGTGTGGTATCATTTGGTGTAACCCATCATCAGCTGCTAAACAAGGAAAGGGCTTGTAATACCGTGAAATTAACAGACGTGAATTCCAATCCTGGCTTTGTCACTGTTACATGACATCTAGTCTTTATTCTTCACTTGTCTCCCTTATAAATGGTGGAACAAATAGTATTTGCCCTGTCTTGAGGATTCATTGAGCTGCTGCATTAAAACATTCAACTAGTGCTAATACATATCAGCTGCTATTATTTTAATGTTGTTTATGGAGGACCCATTAGAATAAAAGGCGTATCTCTTATCTCTCCTCCTCCTCCTTTTTTTTTTTTTTTTTTGCTTACATTTGGTATATTTTCCTATACCAAAGATCAATTTCATTCTACCAACAAAAATTTAAAATGTCCCACAGGATGTTCAGAAACAAAAGTTGAAATGACAACTTCCAAGGCTTTGGGGTACATCACATCTAAAAACATAACGCTTTTTGAGCAAACCAAATTACACATAGATGAGACTAGTTATAAATTTTATCCTGTTGTGATTTAGTGAGCATGAACAATGCCACAATAAAACCAAGTAGTAAGTCTATTCACTCGGTTTGTAACAGACATTGGACAGAATACACAGAAAGAATAGGTCCATCATTCAACACATATTTTTGTAAATGTCAGGCACTAATCTAGGTACATGGGCTATAAAGGTAAATGAAACAAGGTTCCCTGTTACCAGGGAGTAGATGAGAAATAGGCACTATAAGTAAATTATTATAGTATATTAGAATTTGATAACTCTCGTGTAAAAATAAAAAGGAGTGTAAGAAAGGATGGGTGAGGAATGGGGAGGGGAGTGTGATATTCAACAGAGAGGACAAGGTAGCCTCACTGAGAAGGTGAGATTTGAGCAAAAACTAGAGAGACATAAGGGATTTGGACAAGCCATTATCTGAAGAAAGATTAAGTGAACAAATATTACAACAAAGTGTTTTGACTTTCACATTCTCTGGAGGCCCAATTCATTACTTCAGTATTATAGTTGAGTAACTATCGGTGAATGAGGTATGAGTGAAAAGCAGCAGGCAGTTCTTTTTGAATGTCTTGTGAGATTGTAAATTAGCCTTTTTTTTTTTTGTCTGGAATCTGGTTCTCTGGCTTCATTTTCATGCATTTAAAGATGTGGGATTAAATAATAATAATGACAACAGTGATGACGATGGTGATGATACAGCAACAATAAGCGAACGCTTATTGGCATCTATTGTTAGATGTCAAAGTTTTGAATTCAGTCTGTGTGTCAGGTTCCTCTTTATTCTGAAATATCTGGCTTTGAGCTTTAGACAGAGTAATCGTGGTTTTTAGAATTTCTGTAACTTTAATCACTGGACGAGACTGGAGTCCTGCCTATCTATGCTTTAAGGTTACAGATTATAGCCAGGGCTGCTAGAATGGACAATGAGCTATTTCACTGAGTAATGCAACAGTGTAAAACCCTGAGTGGTTCCAGAAAGCCCAGGTCTTTTGTAAACCCTTGACGACATCCCTTCTGAAGTCAAACTATCGAGCTCCTGACCTTGGACCTGAGATAGGAAGGCTGCCATCCCACTCTGAGTTCCCATTTTTGTCCATTTGTCTGATCAAAATAGGTTTTACTTTACTTACAATTTACTGGACTCTTTTCAAACACGATGACTAATTCTTCACAACCTGCTAGAAATATTAAACAGAGGACACAAAAGACAAAGATGACTTTTTTTTTTTTTAAAAAAAAAAGAGCTAGTCATCCTCCTAAGATGATAACAAATGAGCCATAGAGAGATGGGTTTATACTTGCTTTGTTTGTTTTGTATGGGCCAGCAGCTTGCCATGCTACCTGTTTTTGTGAGTTGATTTTTCTACTCTGCACAGATTTACTCTGTAGTGTCTTTTACCTTATTCATTCTGTGAAAATGATGGTTTTCTGGATATCAGCTCTATTCTACGTGTAGCTACGTGTAGCTTCCTTAAAGTGGCCTGGGACATTCAATAAAAGTCACACCACTGACCTTTTTAGAGACCTTGACCTTTTGTTTCAATTCTCCAATTTTTTCATCCATATATAAAATTAGAGGAATACTCCTTTAAGGATACTGTACGATGAATACAGTGAAAAGTAATGAAATGGTAAAATTAAACAGCGCTGTTGAAATTCTTGGAAGAGAAACACTAAATAAATCCAAACATTTTTCTAATTATCCCATAAAGCATTTGCTAGTTCAGCACTGATCTGTGTAGTCCAGGTTTCTTTCATGAAGTAATCTCTTTTTTTTTTTCAATCTCAGTCCATTTACTATTTCCCAAAATGTCTCCAGAACTCTAAATTAACATAGCTGACCTTTTTTTTTTTCCTTTTTGAAGCAGAGTCTCCCTCTCTCACCCTGGGTAGAGTACAGTGGCATCATCATAGCTCACTGCAGCCTTGAACTTCATGGCTCAAGCAATCCTCCCACCTTAGCCTCCTGGGTGTCTGTGACTACAGGTGCAAGCCATTGTGCCTGGCCTGACCTATCTTCCTTCCTTCCTTCCCTCCCTCCCTCCCTTCCTTTCATCCTCTCTCTCCTCCGCCCTCACTTCTATATAGTTGAATCTTTTCCTTTATGCCTTCC
Organism: Lemur catta; assembly: GCF_020740605.2. Taxonomy (NCBI): domain Eukaryota; kingdom Metazoa; phylum Chordata; class Mammalia; order Primates; family Lemuridae; genus Lemur; species Lemur catta. The sequence goes on along the minus strand of NC_059152.1, from coordinate 7,798,268 downwards.
AGATCATAGTAGAAATCGTCTTCCCCAATTACTGAAAATGATTTTCCATAAGTTCTCTTCTATCCAGCTCTGCCTCCAGGCTCTCTGTCCTGTCTTCCCTGACAAGTTTGTCTACTCATGCCCAGGTGCCACCATATTATGGTATCTGCTAGGACTAATTCTCTTCATTAATATTTGCTTCCAGAAATTTCCTGGCAATTCTTCTTTGCTTGTTTTTACATACGGAACACAAACTAAACTCCTGTGTGCAAGCAGCACCCAGATCAAAGAACAGAACATCACCAGAACCCCAGAAATTCATGCTTCCTTCCATTTGCGAGCCTGACACAATTAGATTTGTCTGTTTTCTCATTTTATATAAATGGACTAATGTACTCTTTTAAGCTTATTGAACTCAACATTTTATTTCTAAGAGTCCTCTGTGTTGTGGTGTATAACTTTAGTTTGTTCCTTTGGGTTTTTAAAATTGGGATAATATTAAAGTTACAAATTAGTTTACCAAAAATTGATATATTTATAACACTGAATCTTCCCCACTCACCACCGTCTATAACTTTCCAAATCTCTTTTGTTTCCTTCTCCATTTTAAGGCTTTCTCTATCTAAATATGTTCTCTAACCCATTGACCAATGGCCTTGAACAACATAAATAACAGTCTTGCTATTGGGCACCCAAAATTTCCCTGTTTTAATGGGCATCCATAGGTGTTGAACCATCTTTGTACTCTAGGAATGAACTCCCCTTGGGTTTTTATGTGTTGTTGCATTCTGTTCTTAATATTTAATTTGGAATTTTACACCAACATTTATGATTGTAATTGGGTATAGTTATGGATTTTTATGGGGTTTTCAGAACGTATGTTATGCTACCTTTGTATAAAGAATTTGGAAGCATCTTTCCTCTTTTGGTGTGTTCTGAAATAGCTTGAATTACATTGAAATTACCTGTCTCATTAAAGTTTATATAGAAATCTGCTGTGAAACAGTTTGGGCCTGGTGCTTCCTGAATGTGTAGCTTTGTGTTAATACTCTCTATTTCTTCTATGGGTCATTGTCTTATTTAGATTTTCAATATTTGCTGGGGTGTGATTTGACGATCTGTATTTTCCTAGATACTTCCCCACTTCATCAAGGTTCCACATTTATTTACATACTCAGCAGCAAAGTGTTCTCTTATGATTCTCTCTATTTCTCCTTTCTCTATTTATTTTCTTTCTTATTTCTTTTGTGTCTATTTGTGCTTTACTCTTTGTTTCTGCTTAGGTTAACTATTATCTATTTTCTTATCCACCCAATCCTTCCAACCAACTTTTGTAATTATTTCATAGTTCTATTTGTTTTCCTATTTTCTAATGTATTAATTTCTGCATTTATAGTCGTTAATACATCCCACTTGCTTTCCTTGGGTCGTTTTGTTGTTTTTTTCCTTATATCTTGATTTCAATGTCTGATTTGTTTATTTTCATTGCTTCTTGTATTAATTAGGGTAGGCTAAGCTGCAGTAACAAGTGGATCCCTGAAATTTTGGTGACAATGCAATAGAAATTAACTTGTTTCTATTATAATTTATTTCCATTTAAGAAGCAGGTATTTAGGCTGGAGATTCAGTTTCTCCATGCTGAGGCCATTTAAGGCCCTGCTGTTCTGCTTTGAACCAATTTATGATTTTTTTCTTCTTATTATAATTTGCTAAATGGAGCCAGGAACAGGCAACATGCACAAACATTCTTTTTTTTTTTTTTTTTTCCAATTTGTTCCTCTAGAGCCACAGGCTCAGTAGCTGTTGGTAGGTCCTCCAAGTTCCTGATGGTGACAAAAATATTTTATCTTGGGTCCCCATCATTCCAACCTGCAATGCTTCCTTGTTGCCCACTTCCTAAACAACCACTCAGCCAATGCCTGCTCTTTTAGGGTTTATTATATTTTTACCTATTTCAAGGTAACAGTTTCTGTGTTAGTTGCAGTACACTGTATTGTGATAACAAACAAATCCCTAAAGTTTAATTACTTAGAATAAAAAAAAATTTATCCTGCTTATCAGAAAACTTGGATAGGAATTCAGGTCGGCCATGTGATGTCCTTGTCACAGTCAGTGACCCAGGCTGATTATATCTTATGGCTCCATGCTACGGTTTGGATATGGTTCGTTCCCTGCCAGATCTCATGTTGAAATTGGATCCCCAGTGTTGGAGGTGGGGCCTAATGGGAGGTGTTTGGTCCTGGGGGCGGATTCCTCGTGAATGGCTTCGTGCCATCCTCGTGGTAATGAGTGAATCTTCTCTCTACTAGTTTCCATGAGAGCTGATTGTTAAAAAGAGCCTGGCATGCCCCCCCCTTGCCTCCTCTCTCACTATGTGATCTCTGGCATGCGCCAGCTCCCCTTCCCCTTCCACCGTGCGTGGAAGCAGCCTGAAGCCCTCACCAGATGCCCGGCCAGTGCCATGTTTTGTGCACAGCCTGCAGAACCGTGAGCCAAATAAACCTCTTGTCTTTATCAATGACCCAGCCTCAGGTCCTTTCTAGCAATGCAAACAGACTAAGACACACCACAACAGCTCTACTGTCACGTGTACAGAAGGACCTGGAAGAACACCCAGGAAATGCATGTGCCCGGCATGAAATGACTCTCATCTCTTCCACTAGCACTACAGAACTCAGTCATGTGGCCACAGCTACCCAAGAGACATTCTGGGAAACGTAGTCTGTGTTATTCTTCATAAAGAAAGGGGACAATGGCTTTGGTAGATAGCTAGTGGTCTCCTCTACACATTTCTAGTACCATAATTATTTGGGCCTATACATTTTCCTTTGAGTACTACTGTTTTTTTATGTATCTCATTCGTTCTGATATACCATGTTTTATTATTTCCTAGATTTCCCATTATTTTGATCTTTATTTCTTTTTTTTTTTGAACCAACAGGTTTTTAAGAGAGAATTTTTTAAAAGTCTGGGTGACAGAATTCTAGTTGGGTGTTTGGCCTCTACTTTTATTCAATTATGATTAGAAATGACTATTTAGATTGTTTCTCCTCTTGAAAGTTTGTTGAGATTTTCTTCTATGAATAGGTGATCAGATCTTGTGCGTGCGCTGAGAATGTTTGAAATGATGGTGTATTCTATATAAATGGGGTATGTGCATATCAACACTGTTATTTAATATTTATTTTAACCTTATTATTTATTTGATCTACAATGGGCAGAAGAGAACTGAACCCCTCTTTTGGTTTCCCCTTATTGATTCCCATTTATTAATTGATAAATGTTGATGTTCTTTTCCTCTGAGCACAGGTATTCATACCTTCAAAATTTGTATTGTGAATTGCTTCCTTTATTAATTTATTTATCTCAGTTAATGGTTTTATTTCGACAGTTTTATGTGATAACAAGATTTTAGACTCCCTTCTTCCCCACCCACATTTTACCCCATTTGCCTGGTGTGCTTTTGTCTATCCTATTATTTTCAACTTTTCTGAGATCCTCTTTCACAGGTGTCTCCTATAAACAGCAAATGCTTGGATTTTGCTTTATGATCCACTCTGAGTCTTTCTGTCCTTTAATAGGTAAGATAAAGACATTTATACTTACAGATACTACCGGTATATTTGGTCCCAGTTTTATACTATATTTTCTATTTTACTTGTTTCCTTTACATTTTAAAATCTTTTACTATGTGATCTGTGTTTTCTTTTTTTATTTTGTTTTGTGTAGCTCCTGATAATCTGGAAGGATTATAGATTTTGGTTCTAGAGTTACTTTTTTAACTTTAGCATTTTAATTTAACCTTTTCTTTAGATGCTCACTATTGATTCCTGACTGTGAGCAGGGTTAAAAATAGTTTATTTTTAATTCTTTTTCTTCTCTTCTCCCATTCTACCACTCAGTTTTACCTAATAAGTTTATTTTTCTTAGGATTCACTTTTATACCTTTAAATATATTTATACATCTATTATTTGATGTGTCAGAATGAAATATCTTTGGACCTCTTACCTTCTCTTTCCTTTCTTTTGATAATTTTCTTTAGTTATATCATTTCTTCCTTTATGGAGTTGGTTTCATTTGCATTCTGGTCTATAACCATAAGGCATAAATTTGTCTTAGTCTTATTCATACAAAGAGGACTCGGTGCTTAACTTCAGTCTTTTTGCCATAGTTTCCCAATTCGTTTCGTGGTTGACTGATGTTCCTTCTTTAGTAATCTTTTCCAAGAAGAGTCATGTGAATGTTGTTTTGCCTGTAAATGACTTAAATGACTGTTTAGCTCAAAGATAACACAGACAATCTATTTAAGCCCTCTGTGTCTGTTTTCTCATTTGTAAAATGGCGGTAATCACAGCTACCTCAAAAAGTGACTTTGTAGACTAAAAGAGGTAATAGACATAAAGTGCTCATAATAGTGCCTGGCACAAAGAGATTATTCAGTGGAAGCCGCTACTATCTCTTATAAAATTCTCAAATACACATAATGGTAGCAAAAAATGTACATTGATTGTTTCAGAAGATTTTGTAACTATAATCACATCAACTTCTCATATAATTTTGAAAATTCTGAGGTTGATAAAATATTTTTCTTTTATAGTTTATAAAACTATAAAAACAGTTTCATAGTTGACCATTTTTTTTATTGGGTTACCCAACAGATTCTTTCTTTAGCTCCAAATTTTGATAACTTTACCAGAATCTACCTCTTTTTTAAAATCACTGTTTTATTTTAAGGTAGAACAGTCATATAAAAAATGCACAACACACACACACACACACACATATATATATATATATATACACACACAGTTTAATGAATTATTATAAAACAAATACCCTTGTAATCATAATCCAGGTAAAGATATGGAATATTTTTGTATTCTAGAAGCTCTGCTAGGGCCTTTCCCAATCACAATTTTCTCAGTCTGAATTGCCTCTTCCAGAATTGGTAAATAAGCCAAGGAAAAATCAAACCTCAAAATCTAAACTGAATAATTCTTCACTATCATATGAAGGTGGTCAGATATCTTCAAGCATATATTTTGGGTTTATTTATTTGTTTACTCATTTAAGGAAACAGCTTCATTGAGATATAATTCACATACTGTACAATTCAGCCATTTACAGTGTACGCTCCCTAACCCAATAAAAATGTTTCTGTGCTCTGTCAAGCCCGTTTTGGACTTGCTTGGGAGTCTTACCCTGCTTTCCCTGGATAGATTTATGTAAATAATAAACTTTTTAATACCCTCATTGTGTTTGTGCAGTGTCATCAGTCTTGACTTCCAAATCAAATTTTGGATGGGAATAGGATATTTACAACATACCTGAATAGGATATTTACAACATGTCGTTGCTCAAGACTTCTACTTCCTTGTTGATCTATCTAGTTGTTCTACCTATTATTGAAAGTGGGGATATTGATGTCTCCAGCGAATATTGTTGAATTATGGATTTCTCCCTTTAATTCTGTCAGTTTTTGTTCTTTGTGTTTTGGGTTCTATTGTTGGGCATATATATGTTTATAAGTAATCTTCTTAATGAATTGGCCCTTTTATCATTATAAAATGTTCTTTTTCTTAGCAAAAACTTTTGTTTTCAAAGTCTATGTTGGTATAGTCACTCCAACTTTGTTTGTATGATATACCTTTTTCCACGCATTTGCTTTCCACTGATTTGTGTCTTTGAATCTAAGGTATGTCTTTTCTAGCAACATAACATTCGGTCATGCTTCTTAATCGATTCTGGCAATATTTTGATTTTTGTGTTTAACCAATTGCATTTAATGTAATTACTGATAAGGTAGAGTTTATATCTGCCATGTTGACCTTTGTTTTATATGTCATCTCTTTTTTTGTTTCTCTGTTCCTCCATCACTACCTTCTCTACTGCTACGTGGATGTTTTCTAGTGTACCATTTTGATTGCCTTTTTGTTTCTTTTACTGGATTTTACACTTTTATTTCTTAGGGATTGCCCGGGGGATTACAATCAACATCTGCAAACAATATATTTCATATTAATAGTAACGCTAACTTAATTTCAATATTATACAAAAACTTGGCTCTAATATAACTGTATTTCCTCCCACTGCCTTTGTGCTAGTGTTTTTATACAAATTGTATCTTCTTACACAGTTCTTCCACACCGTTTTGTAGTACTTCCTTTATACATTTGTCTTTTGCAACAGATGAGAATAGTTATGTACCATATATGTTTATACTGTTCTTATATTTACCTGTGTAGTTACCTTTACTGGAGCTCTTTGTTTCTCTGGATTTGAGGTATTGTTTTGTGTCCTTTCCTGGCTGCCTGAACGACACCCATTTATATTACCAGGAGGCAGGCCACTGAGTTTGCGAGGAAGGAGAATTGAGACAGAATTGAGAATAACCCCTGTCCCAGACCACCACTGTGTCACCATTGCTCAATAGGTTCTCTTGGATACATGATTTTCAGTTTGACCCTGGGCTTGGGTTAATTTCCCAGAGTTCTGAAATGGCTGATTTTATTAGATTTGCCTGTATGTTTATTGTTTTTCTGGGTGAGTGAATATACCAAGGTCCTTACTCTATGATTACAGAAGTCAATTGCGGTAGCATCTATCTTAATGCTATTCTATGGGTTTTTTGGGGTCATTTTGAGGGTGGGACATGATGGATCCTTTTAATGTTTAGGTAAAATCCCCTTTTATTTCTGGAAAAGTGCTTTAATTATAACTCAGAATATTCCTTGGGTCTCATCATTTCTATTCTGTTCTTCAGGGACACTAATTTGTGTAGAAGGTTAAGAAAAAAATAACCCCCCCAAATAAATAATAATAGTCACCCACAAAACATACACACAGTATACACTGAGCTTTATAAGATGTGAACAGACTGTCATTTTGGGGGACAAGCTCTCCCCAGTATTGAACTCACTGTGTTTAAAGTCCTTTGCTTTGTAATACCAATACTGTATTGTAGTTCAATGTATATTAAGCGGTGTTCTAGTGCCACCTAGTGCTACAAATGAGGAAAGGCCACTCTGCTTTTTTTTTTTTTCTCTTCTTTCTTCTCTGCGTTCCTCCTCCCCCGTCCCCTCCTCCCCTTTCTCCTTCATCTTCTAATAACTGGTGTTTTCTACCTCAGATTTGACTATTTGGATTATAGTGTGTGCTTAAAAGAGCCAAAAGATGTTATTTATATGTTTACTCCTAGGTAGGTAGAGCTAAGCACATTTGGGAAAATATCAAATTATCTCGGAGAAATAGGTTAGTATTTTACATTTTAGGGGTTTCTCTTTAACACAGTCTGGTTATCTTTTCCATATTGCTCTATGCCTGTTGACTGAGGACTAGCCTACCTTTTCTCTGCTCCCTCCAAATTCTTCCTGCTGTGAGCTCCCCATATCACTGTAAATAATCTCTACATCACTTCCAACTCCCACACGATAGAGTGCTACCCCATGCCTCTCTCTACTCCTCTGTGCCATTCCCCATGTGTCCCCATGTACTGACATCATCCTGTCTACTGTATAAGTCTACCCCATTAGAAATACATCCCTTTATGTTTCTGACCCCTTTAAACAAGTTTTAAGGGTTAACGACTTTCAATCTGATATAAGGAAAATTGAATAATAAAAAGTAATCCATCCAAAAGAAGCCAAGAGAGAGCAAGGAGAAAGCATGGTAAGTTGAAAATCGTTTGTGAGATGATATGATTGAATCAAGAATTATGACAATAACTGCATTAAATGTAACAGACTAAATATTCTAATTAAAAGTCTAAGATTATCAGACTAAACAAAAGTCAAAACTCAACTATATGCTGCTTATGAGAAAAAAAAACTAGAACATCAGGATACAAAAAAGTTAGAAGTAAAATGATGCAAAAAATGTACCAAAGAAACACTAAATAAAAGAACCCTGGTGTGACCATATTAATATCAGACAGAATTGAATTTAAAAAAAGAAAATTATTAAAGAAACTCCACATGATTATAAAAGGTTCTTCAATTCTTCAAAAATAAATAAATGTTTAATTTGGATGCACTTAATATGATGTGTATATATAATGTATATATATTTATAGATATGATTTTATAATAATCCTTGATTTCTCATTTAATTATAGAGAAAACACTCTAAACTCTGAATGATTTTAATTATTTGAAATTAATTGAGGTTTGATTTATGTCAAAAAATATAGTACATTGTGTAAATACTTTGCAAAATTTGTATGTTTGTTTATTTGACAAAACTTAAAAAGACATAGATACACCTCTGTCATTAACTGATAGAAAGGCAGACAAAACATCAATAAGGATGAAGAATATTTGAATAAATGATTAACAGATTTAATCAATGGATGTTTATAGAATACTGCACCTTTGGAGTGCAGGCAAATCATTATTTTTAAGCACACACAAACATTTACACAATTGAACATATTCTTTGCCATAAATCAAATCTAACAATCATTCAGAGTACATTTTCTGGAATTAAATGAGGAATGATCGATTATTAGAAAATGCTCTTAAGTACCTACACATATGTGAAGACAGTATACTTCTAAATAACTCATGGGTCAAAGGAATCCCAATGGAAATTAGAAATTGAACTGGACAATAACAACATAGATCCAATTTGAAGAATGCAACTTATGTCATATGTAGAGGAAACTGTATAGGCTTAACTGTGTATATGTGATGGAGTGGAAAGCAGAAAATAAATATGAAACCTTCATCTCAATAAGTCAGAAAAAAAAGAACAAATTAATCTCAGACACATTAGAAGAGAGAAAAACATAAAGAACATAAATTAACAAAATAGAAAACAAACATTTGATAGAGATCAACAAAGCTGAAACTTTTTCTTTGAAAATACTAAAAATATTAATAAATCCCTGATGAGTGATCATGAAACAATGAGAAGGTACAAATTACCAATTTTAAGAATGAAAAGGCACACATCACTGCATATCTTACAGAGATTAAAAAAAAATTGCAAGAGCCTTCAGTGCCTGCCCATTGCCTAGGATTATGTCTGAAGAATTTTGTAGGGCTCAGAAAACTGACCTCTGCTTATCTCATTAAGTTTTTCTCCCTTCCAGTCCAATTTTCTAGGCACATTTTCCCCATATTGCCATGTTTCTCTTTCGACACATGTATCTGCCTATACATGTAGAAGCTACTCATATTTACGTGCCTGGAGAGCTAATATTTACCTTAAGTCCTAGTTCTTGGGGTTCATTCACACCACCCATCCTTCATAGACTTGCATGTGTCTCCCCTTCAGTGCCCCGACTCTTCCATACATCTGGATACATATGTCCATTCCTATTATAGCATGCAGCACTTTTAATGGCAAGACTATTGATTCTCCTGCCTCCTCTTGGGGCTTGTTGACTCCTTCATGGTGGAGACTATATTTTATTTATATTTGCTTTTTCAGTTTTCAACAAAATGCCTGACACACAGAAGATATTTGATGAATCAGGACAAATGATCAATAGTTATTTGATGAATCAGGATAAATGAACAAGGGCACAAACATCATTGCAGGAACAGACGTGTCACATGGCCTTTCCTCCTGTGTCCGTGCATATGAAGGTGACCCTTTAGTGCGAGAATCTGTAGGGTGGAGTTGATTGATTGATTCACTTATTAAACATTTGTAGGGTACTTGGTAGGTTTCAAGAATTGAGGAGACATACAGACTAACATCCACTGTGTCTTTGAGAAAATCACTCTTCCAGTACACAAAGCAGCCATATTGCATTTTGGTTAGTCATTCCTACTGATGAATGCAGAGTAAGTGGAATGAAGAGCAGTTAAGGCTAAAGGCACACACACCACAATGAGGCTTTTGCTGTAACCCAGTGGCCTTTCATGTCCTGACCCTCTCCTAAAAATGGCCCTCTCCTTATCTCCTTTCTGCATGGGAAGGCTGGCATGCTTTACTGGGCCTGACTGAGGAGGCCAAGAGCAAATTCTTCTGCAGACCAGAACATGGCCAGGGCATAGGCAGGTGCACATATCACAGAAGCACGATGTGTTTGCGACAGACCAGGGAAGCACAATGAAGGGAAGGCAGGTTTGTGGATCATGGAACCTTCTAATCTTTATTCTTCCCGAAGGTCCTAACTCACAGGGCTCCCTCTGCCTATCCCAGAGGAAGACAACTTCCCTTTTATCTCCTCCCTTCCCAAAACCTGGTCTCAAAAGAGAATCTTAAGTGTATCTACTGTAAATGATAAAATATAGAATAGATTAAAGATTATTAATGTCTTTTTCTAGTGGGTCTTCCTATCTAGACCGCACAGAAAGACTTGGACTAACATTCTAAACAGTTGATTAATGCCTGGGATTAAGTGCTAGGAAATGGATAAAAGGACAAGAAGCCTAACAGAGGCTCCTGAATTATACCAGGGAGGCAGTTATCTTCTTCATCCACCAAGTTGGACAACAGGAGGGTGAAGGAGAAAAAGTCAGGGAGGACAAAAGGTCGGTGCCAAAGGATTAGACAGAGCTCAGACTAACAGAACGTCTGGGGTCAGCCCTTAATTAAGGAGAATGAAGGTGTACGGGCAGTGCTCAGGAGAATAAATTACTTTGAACGCTGTGTGACAGGACCTTGAGTTTTGTAAATCTTTTGGTACAAAAAAGGCCAAGGCCAAGGCCAAGGCACATGTCCGGGTCAGTCCCTTCTGCAAGAGGACGCCCTTGATTTTTAAGCCTTTCACGCCCCTATTAGAAAGATCAGGGAGAAGGGGAAGGGGGAGAGGGCAGAGGCAAAAGAAGAGGTGCTGGAGAGACTCAAAACCATCCCTCTGGGCCCCCAGCGAGGCCGGGGGAGGGGCGCGGAGGGGGAGGGGCGCGGAGGGGGAGGCGGGGCCTCGAGAGCATCCTCCGAGCGGCCGCCGCGGAGCACACTGGGAAAATCCTTCCTCCCTCGGACATGGCGCCCACCTGCCCGGCGGCAGCAGCCGGCTCCGGCGCCGCGGTGCGCGGGTCCGGGCAGAGAAGCGGCTCCGGCTTCAGGCGCGGGGCGGAAGGCGGCGGCGGGGGCGGCGGCGGCGGCGGGGGCGGCGGGGGCGCCGCCGGGGGGCGCGGGTGCTAGAGCGGAGCGCGCCGGGGACCGGCCGGGGCGCGCGGGGATGGTGTCCCAGGTGCTGCAGCTGCTCCGGCAGGGCGTGTGGGCCGCGCTCACGGGCGGCTGGTACCACGACCCGGAGCACAGCAAGTTCACCAACAGCTGCCACCTCTACCTGTGGCTGTTCCTGCTGCTGCTGCCCCTGGCCCTGCACCTGGTGAGTGGGGACGAGGGTCAGGCCCCGGCAGCTGTGGGGCGGAGGGAAGGAGGAGAGAGGGACCCTGCAGACCCGAGGGCAGCCTCGGGCTGGGAAGGGCCGGGCATGATTCTTAAGGGGTGGGAGGGAGAAAGGCGTCAGGAATTTGGGACCGAGAACGTGCAGGGGAAGAGGGCACTGAGGATTCCCTGGAAAAGAAAGAAGTAGAAAGGACTTTGGGAGCGCTGGGACTCGTTAAGAATTGATGCCGGATGTTAGGATGAGTCAGACTCCGCTTGTCGCTGGGGGATGGTGCTTGAACCTATTTTGTAGGGGGACAACCCGAGGCCTTGGGGCTGGTTAGCTTGGGACAATGTTTGGTCTAAAATATTGCAGGTGATTAGCCAAAAGGCAAAGCGAACTGTAAAAAACAAACCTATTACAGGTGTTGATCTTTTTCCCTGTCTCCTCCCTTCCTGTTTTGCTTTGAGAGGGCAGGTTCATTTGTCAGTTACTGACCTTGCAATTTTCACACCACTGCGTATGGCAATCTGGAGGAAGACACAATAATGGATAAATCTAATGTACTTTATGCTAAACAAAATATTTCAGCATCTAGTTGGGGTGTGACATTTTATGTTGAGTGCTTGCTGAGTAACTATATATATGACCTTCTGAGGTAAATTATACCTGATTTAAACTTGTGGTTAACCTTATTTGAAAAGCTACACAGGTAAAGTGCTCCATGACTTGTTAAACTTTATGTGCCCAGAATCTAATTTTGATATGTCTGTTGGTGGACTTTATTCCTAAAACATTATTTGTGCTCCACAGCAAAACTCTTCAATGAGTTTGCATGGCTGATGGATTCTGAGTTTGACATTTGAAATTGTCCAGGATTTGGTGCTATTTGACTCTCTTTTTGGCAGTTTATCCAAAGGGTCATAAATCAGGCTGCCTGAGTTACATTTTGGGTCCACCCCTTACCAGTGCTGTGACCTTGGGGAAATCATATCTGATTTTTCATTTTCTTATCTGTAAAATGATAAAAATAATAGTACCAGATTTGCAAGATTGTTTTGGAGGTTAAATGAAGTAATACTTACAAAGCCATACGTCTAGCTTGACCTGGGATTGGACTCAGACCTGGCTTTACACTTCTGTTCTCCTTATTAGCCGTTTGGCTTGGCACCGGACTTTTCTAAACCTTAGCTTTCTTACTGTTAAAAATGGAGGTGATCAGAGTTGAGGTATTTGTATGCTATTTGCAAAGAAGTAGGTCATAATTTTTAAAAAGTATTTCACAAGAATGGTTGTAAACAAATCTACTTATCCAATTATACCTTTGAATAAAAAAAAAACCCTCCTTTTATTGTCTCTTTTTAAAAAAAAAAATGGAGGTGATAGAACATAGGCCTGGGTTCAAATTTTGCTGCTTCTTAGTGTGTGAGTTTGAGAAAGCTTCAGCTTCCTTGTTCGTAAAGCAGGGATAATTATAGTATCTCCCTTATAGGGTGAATAGGAGGACTGGATAAATTAATAGATTAAAGTACTTCTCGGTGCTTGGCACATAGAAAATGCTCAGTAAGAATTAGCCACCGCCCCCCGGCCCCAGCCTCATCTTCCCAAATCTCTCCATCCTTCAAAACCCAGTGGAATGGCCATCTCTGTCTAGGCTTCCCTGATTCCATTTAGCTAGAATTAATTTCTCTTCTCCCTTGCCCTTATACTATTCTGTATTTATTGTTAGTATTATGATACTCTGTAGTCAATATTATAGCACTTTTGATTTCTGCTTTGTACTTAGTTGTTGAAACATGCATTTTACTTCTTCCCCAAATCGTGAGCTTTTTGAGGACATGGATTTTTATTTTGTTTGTTCATCTTGGTTTTCCTTGTTGTACCTAGCAGAGTGCCTGGCATTTGGTTAACATTGATCTCATATGTAATAAACTAGGATGTCTCTTTCTGTTTCAACCAGCATCACATTATCTACCTTACTACACATTTTGAATGTTTTCTGGTAATGAAAACTAATATATATACCGCTTGTAATCCTACTCTTTAGCAGCAAGCACATTAACATTTAATATATGTTTCTACAGATATTTTTTCTATGCATATGGGCTCACTTTTACAAAACTCTGTGTAAGATTTGATGTGTGCATATGTTCAGAACTCTTAATTTCTACCTAATTATGTTTTATTGAGTAGCTTGATTTCTGTCTTATATTTGTAAATAGGAAATCATCCTTAGTTAACTTTCTTTTTAATGATGTTTAAACATAATTTTTGGCTAAATCTCAAGACTTTAGAAAGTGAAAAACTGATACCTTAAATAATTTTACTCTTATATTGGACTATTTTTTAAAAGTCAAAACAGATATACCAAAATTTTTATATCTCTATGCCAGTATGCCTTTAACTTTTGTAGAATAATTATATGTGTGTGCATTTATTGTTATGCTACTTTTCCATATATAGCCTGTCTTATTAAAAAAATGACAGGTTATTCTTTTCTTGCTCTGGTCTCTGAAAGTGCCCTTAGAAATAAAAGGCCTCCTCCCCCAACTGAGGCTTCTGTTCTCTAGGTCTTCATGCTTAAATATATTCCTCTGCACTTCAGTATTGTCTGTGATTATTAATATATTTTTCATTTTGTTTCACTAACAGGAACTCGGTCCAAAAAAGATACTTACTGCTCACTTATGGCAGGGGCTTATTCAACGTTCTGTTATTTAACATGTCCTGAGCTTTTCTGGATTCTGCACAATTTCAGTTTAAATATGTTTAATCAAGAAAGTTTCACTGTTGGAAGGATCCACTTTTTAATTTAACAGATACCTCAAATATTTAAATAAAAACTTTTATTATTAATTCTTGAGGCAAACTTATTTCTAAGCTGTAGAATTTACTTACATCTGGGCAACAATGTGAAAAGTAGTTATTTATTAGCATTTATAAGCTATATATTTATGAGAAATGTCAGAAATGTACAACTAAAAACTGTAAGCCAATTTGGATGATTTGGAATAAGTTTTACTTTAATTCCTTATTAACCTAATTTTCTTTTGGACACACCGAAAGATGATTTGTCTTGAGAGATATTTAAACTTTCATTTATTATACGTGTTTTGTCTTTGTTCTTTTGAGATGACAACTCATGGAAATTCAGGGTAGAGCTTTACAACAGGAGCACGTGAGCATGATTCTGGCCTCTTATAAGTTCTGAGAGCACTAGCCTCGTGTCAAAAGACATTATTCCTGTTTTTCCTCTTATCAGTTGTGTGGTCTTGTGCAAGTCACCTCACTTCTCCAGACCTTAGTTTTATCGTCTGTAAAATGGGGATAACCACTTTCATTTTGTCGGGTTAGCAATTGAGGTCCACAGAGAGTAGGCTACTTGCCCAAGTTCATCTAGACAGTAAATGATAACATTCAGAATTTCGGCAAGGTCCTGTCATACCCGAGTCTTTGGCCTTTCCGTGACACTGTGCTGCCTGACATGGCACACATAAGAGCAGTTAGAACTCTGTGACACAGTAGACCCACATAAAGTGCAATTATGCTTAAGCCCATGACATTATGGTCAGCTCCAGTAGAGAGGAAGAGGTGAGTCGTGAAAAGAATAGGGTGGAAACTTCACATCCTTCAAGACTCCATGCAGGGCAACATTATGTGTGATTTTTCAGGTCTGGAAAATACTGTTAGGATACCCAGCCCTTTCCTCACTTGCAGACAGAAAGCTTGCCTTTTGTTTTACGGCTGTAGCTTTATGTTTCCTTTCTTTTCCTTTCATTTTAGCCAGACATGCTCGGTTTCCACTTCTGCTTTGCAAAATTTAGCCTTAGAGACTTTCTTTGACAAGAACCATGTCTTTTCTAATTGCTGTAATTTTAATTAAACGGGATTATCTATCCAGCGCTGGCAGGGCACTAGGCAGATAGGAAGCAGTCAACGCATACTAGCTGCTATTATTATAGCCAGTTGGTGACTTTTCTGTTATAGTCTGTAGCCACTTCCTGTTTGGGTACATCATTATCTTTCCTTAGATCTTGCATTTCTTTTCTTTCTTTTTTTGAACAGTATTTTCCAAACATTTTATTACGAAAAATTTAAAACATTCTGAAATCATTTTACCATGTGCAGCCATATAACCACCATTTGGATTCTACCCCATTAACATTTTATTATGCTTGCTTATCACCTGTCTATCCATTTGTCCATCCTTCTATTGATCCCTCATCCCACTTTATTTTCTTGAGGCATATCAAAATAAACTGCACACATCAGTCCGTTTCTTCCTAAATACTTCACCTTGCATAATAAATGACATTTTGGCCGGGCACAGTGGCTCACGCCTATAATCCCAGTGCTTTGGGAGGGCCAAGGTGGGAGGATCACTTGAGGCCAGGAGTGTGAGATCAGCCTGAGCAAGAGTGAGACTCCATCTCTACAAAAAATAAGAAAAATTAGCCGAGTGTAGTGGCACGTGCCTGTAATTCCAGCTACTTGGGAGGCTGAGGGAGGAGGATCAGTTGAACTGCCCCCCCACCCCGGAGTTCTTTGCTGCAGTGGGCTATGATTGCACGACTGCACTCCAGTCTGGGCAACAGAGTGAAACCCTGTCTTTAAAATAAATAAATAGATAAATAAGTAAATGATATTTTGATAGAAATTTAAATACAATACATTTTAAAGAAAGTTGTCTTGGGAGCTCTGGTTGTGGCTGCACTCACTGGGTATCTTGGATCACACTCCCCTCTCCATCTCATCCCTAACCCAGGAAACTGGGTTTCCTGAGATCTAAGCAATGAAGGCGCAGTTGGATGTTGAGGTTTGAGACGAGGATCTTAAGGTCTTGCATTTCTTTGACCACCCCTTCCTTCTGCCCCCTGCCCCAGCTTCTAACATATAAGATGCCTTTGTGTAAATTACGGTAAGGTGGTCTGCCCGAAGAGGCACACTTCTTCCTGGTCATTTGACCCCGTCAGCTGGAGGTCAGCATCCTGCCCCACCTTACATAGCAGGCCTGGCCCATTCCACTTGATTGTTGTTACTTTGCTGGCCTGCTTGGCATGTTGCTGGTCCCAAAAGCTTGCCTCTCATCTTGGTCAGTCCTAGCATTCATATTCACTTTCTTTGTACGAAAGGCATTCTCTGATATTGAATCACATGGACTATGCTTTCCTTCTCTCCTTTGATGCCCAGAACCTCATTATCTGGTCTTTCCTCTTCTGGGAGCCTTATTTATTCTCTCATTGAGATGCCTGATCCTTTGTGCTTTCCCCATAATTCACTTGAACTTACGACTTCCTGCCTCCTGCCCTCACTTGCCTGAAGCAGAGTGGGGTTTGAGGTGAAGAGCCTGCAATGCTTAAAAAGCATCCCTGGGCCTCCAAAGGAAGTGCATACCCAACCCTTCTAGATTTGGGCTCAGTGCCATCCCATGCAGTTGTCCTTAAAATTTTCCTGCTCCAGATGGCTCTTTGGCCTAGGTGTGCAAAGGGCTTGACTTGGCTGAGGGCTCTGCTTTCCTGGTATAAGCACATTTGCTAGGAATAGTCCTCCACCGTTGCTAGGGCCGTCTTCAGTGGTTTCCAGTTGGTGCCTCCTTTGAGTGACAATTGCCACCTTTCTGCAAAATTCCTCCCATTTATCCTCCTCTTCTGCCATTAGACACGTGCACATCTGTGGGCAGGATCTGTGTTCCCAGGTTGTGTTTCTGTGTCTGTGACAAAAGAACCAGCACCTGCCTGTGCTGGGACATTGGCCTCTGAAGCACCTTCCAAAAATAGGGCTGTTTTTTCTTTCGGTTCACAATTTTGTGACAGATTTTCTGGTGGTTAAATTTATGTCTCCTGCCCCACTCCCACTTTTCTTAGGGCTTCTTGAGATTTCTCCCCCACAGAATAATCAAAGCTCACTCATTCAGCCACTTCCACAGGTGGGAAGGGGTATGAGGATGGCATGGTCTCTCTCTTGCTCTCCTCTTCCCTCACACCTTGGCTGGTGTTTCTGATGCCCTTGGCATTAGAGAGCAGGGATGCTCTTTGTTGACTGGCGCGGTGGTAAGCTGGCCTTGGGCTTCAGAGCGTGGCATGCATTCCTAGCTGACTCTGGCGAGCTGCCTTCACACACCCTCAGAGACCCCGTTCTTTCCAGCTCTGTCTCTCCAGCAGTTTCCTTAAGGAGGGCTGCTGCGTCTCTACCCTGCCTGGTGGCGTACTCCTTCCACCTCCAGCTTCCTTCTGCTCCACAGCCGTCTTCAGACAGTATCTAAAGCAAACCAGGGCAGATTCTCAAACGCATAGTCCATGCGAATGCTCACATATTCTTTGCCCCACTGCACTCTGGGTGGGCAGGCCAAGCTCCACGTAGCAGCTTCTCCTTCCTGCCTCCATCAGAGCCGCGAGCCAGCCAGTCTCTCCTCTTTTACCTCTTCTGTGAAGGGATCAGACAGTAGTCTACTGCACCCTCTACCCCCTGCCCAAAGGCCAGGGGGCTCATACCAAGTCTCTGAGTGGTTCCCAGAAGCGCTTCTCTCTTGACCAAGGAAAGGGATATGACAGCAGTCCTCTCCAACAATCCCATTCTAGACTCTATGACATCCTCATTTTGGGTGAGGGATTTATGGTCACATAACTGATTCTCATGGTCTATTTAGAAATTTCCATCTGTGGTTTGTCCCAGAAATTGCACTGGAATCTATTATCTATCCTACCTTGGTTCCTTGGTCAACACTTGCACTGAAAATTCTGTTATGCAAATATGCAGTCATCTATATGCACATAGCCTGGCTTTCCCTCTTGACAGAACATATTGGAGACCATGACACAAAGAACTACCTTATTATTTATGTCTACATACTATGTTCAGAAAGGGTAACTTATTTGACCAGTCCCCTATTGAGTGATATTTATGTTTTCAGATGATTTTTAATCTAATGCCAATATTAGGCTATGGGAATTAAGTTTCATTCATTAGTTGAACACATATGTTATCAGTTCAGATGTGCTAGTTGGTGCTGAAGTAACAACCAACCTCAAAATCTCTTCGGTTTGTTTCTTAATGTATATTGTACATCCAGTGTGGTCAGTGGGGGGATATTGTCAGCAGGGGGTCCTGCCCATCACAGGCATTTAGGGACACAGGCTGACTGAGCCTCCATTGTGGGTTAGCTCATCCTCACCCCCTGACCTTGGCTAATCATCGCCAGTCACCGTGGCGGAGGGAGAGAGAGTGGACGTCATGCACTGGCTCTTGAGGCTCCTGCCTGCAAATGGCAGATATCTTGTCCACCCAGACATCTTCGTCAGGGCAAGTTGAATGGTCTCCCCTAACTTTAAAGGAAGAGGAGAGTGCGTTCCTACTGTGCATCCAAGGGACAAAATGGGCATATTTGTTGGACAGCACTTATGTCTGTGACAACGCACTGAGTGGCAGATGTTCTGCTGGACATTAGGGAAACAACAGGAGAACAAGATAGGCTGATGTCTCTCCCTGTGAAGTCGGCAGATGAAGATAAACAGATCTGAATAACACAGGGATAATCGTCATGATAGGGCAAGTACAGGTGCTCTACAGTAGAGAATCCTGGCTTCCCAGAGGAGAAAATAACTTCTAATCTGAGACTTGGTGAGTGACTAGGGGTTAGCCAAACAAATGTGGGTGGGCGGGGGAATAGCATCTCAAGCAGGGGAAACAGAGTATACTAACACTCTCAGGTGTGAGAGGGAGAGTCTGGCCAGTTTGAGGCATTACAGCTTCAGTGTGGTTGGATCGGACAAAGTGAGGCGGCAGCAAGGGAAGAAAATGTAAAAGATTACAAATGGCCTTTCAGCCAACTTAACTTTGCTTATCCCGCGGACATGAGCAAATGCATGTCTTGAAAAATTTTTGGCTCCAGTTTGGAGACTAGATTGGAGAAGTAGTGCAAGAGGGATGTCGTTGGTTTGTACTCCAGTCTTAACCTGCATTAAAACACGTTTTCAGTATTTCAGCAGATTTTCAAAATTGGTGGCTGTCACACTGCCTGAGTTTAACATGTCCTGAAGTTCTGTGGCTTGTTGTTTATGACATGCCTCACATTAGAACCTATTTCTCTGGCCCCTGCTTCTCTCTGGAACTCTTTTCCAGATTAGTTTTGGCTTAGGTGAGGCTGGAGGGTGGCCGGTCTGGAAATGGGGTCCCAGGGAAGGGGTGAATGGGCAAGGCCTGGGCTAAACAGGTTGGGACAATTAATGTCAGTCTCCTTTTGAGTTACAGACAGGAAAGTCATTGTGTTCCAGAACAGTCCTCTGGTTTTCTCCCATGGAAGTTGTGACTAGACCAGTGCCCTTTTTCATCAAGCACATGGCACTTTGCTTCCACCTCCTTTAAAGAAGCGGGGTCATTCTGTGATTTTTATAACTTACTGTGCACCTGTCCTTTCGCTTATTCATCTTAGTGTGTGCCAGGCTGAGTTCATGGCAGTGCACGCCAGTCCTGCCCTCGTGGAGCTGTCGGTCTGGTGGCCAGTTACAAAGGAAACGGAAAAGGCTGACAAATTGTGATCAGTCCTCTACTAGAAATAAGAGAGGGGCTCTTTTAGACAGGGTGGTCAGGGCAGGTTTATCTGAGTGGGCAGCCATTTAGCTGAAATCTCAAAGATGAGAAGAGGCTGCTCAGGACATGAGCTTGGGGAAGAACCTTCCAGGCCCAAAGGAGGAGCTCAGAGATGCGGAGGCTTGGTGTGTTCTTAAGACTGTTGGCAGGCCAGGCAGGCGAGGGCGTAGAAGATTACATGGAGGGCAGGGGGCTAAGTTTGGAGAGGCTGGCGGGGCTGGGCCATATGGCCCTTGTAGGCCATGAGGAGTTGGGGTTTAATTCTCAGTACAGTGAAACAACACTAATGGTTTTTGTTTTGTTTTGTTTTTGTTTTTGTTTTTAGCAAGTTTGAAGTACAATAGGAATTACTTTTTTTAATCCCCTAGCTTTTATTTTGAAAAATTTTCTAACCTACAGAGCAGTTGCAAGATGAGCATAATGAATACAATGCCATATACCCTTGACTTAGAATGACCAATTCTTAGCATTGTTCAGCATTTGCTTCATCACTCTCTTTACATATTTATACAGTGTTTATTTTGCTGTGTCATTTCTGAATAAGTTGCAGTCATGAAGGCACTTTCCCCCTAAAACTTCAGCAGGCATCTCCCACATAATTATCACACTCAGAACAGTTATCTTTGATATAATGCTATTGTCTAATATATAGTTCCTATCCAAATTTGCCCAGTTATCCCAATAATGTCCTATATAGCCGGGGCTTTTTGTTTTGTTTTTCTACATCCAAGATTTAATCAAGGATCAAACATGGCTTTTAGTTGCCACATCTCTTGCTTATTATCCTTTATTCTAGAATGAGTTCTCTAAGCCCTTCTGTTTTCTTTCATGGCATTGAAAGTTGTTTTCAACAATGTTTCTTAATTTCAGTTTTTCTGTTTCCTTGAGATTAGGTGTGATTATGCACCTTTTGATGTGGCTGCTACCACATAAGTGTTGTGTCCTTGTCATGCATCACGTCAGGGGGAGGTGATGTCATTCTCCCACCCACCCTCTAACCCCCATTATTCGTGCTATTAAGTGTGGTCATTGGTTAAAGTGGTGTTGGCCAGATTTCTCTATTATAAAGGTAACTGTTTTCCCCTGTTTTGTATTTAGTAAGTAATCTGTGGAATGAAACCTGGAGACTATATATATTGTATTTCCACAAAATCTTTCATTCAGTAGTCATAGCATCAATTGATGTTTTTTGCCTAAAATAATTACACTGGTAGTTGCAAAATGATGCCTTTTTGTTTTTGTTTTTTTGAGACGAGGTCTTGCTATGTTGCCCACGCTGATCTTGAACTCCTGGGCTCAAGCAATCCTCAGATCTCAGCCTCCTGAGTAGCTGAGACTACAGGCATGTGCCACCATGCCCTGCTGCAAAAGGTGATTTTCTATTAATTTTATTTCTAGCTTTATTAATTGTTATTCTTCTATAAACAAGAGCTTTCCTTTTTCTCCTGTCCCTGTAGTTTTGTTGTGCTTGTTAGATGTGGTCTCATAGATTCGGTTTTTTTTTGTTTGTTTGTTTTATTCAATAGGTATAATCTGTTCCTATCATCACTCTTTTTGATGTTCAAATAATCCAAAATTTGGCAAGTGGGACCTTGTTCACTCAGGCCCTGAGTATTTTGGACATGTCCCCATCAGTTTATGTGCACTTTCTTGCTATCTGTCCCAACAAGGTATTCCAGGCTTAACTTGTGCTTTCCCTGCCCCAGCCCTGGAAGAATTAGTCATTTCTCCAAAGAACCCTGATTCTTTTGGTGGTGAATGTCATTTGGAATCCAAAATCTGAGCTGCGGCAGTCGTGTTTATTGCTACTGTGTTGTCTTTTTGCCTCTAGGCCCTTTCAGTAGACAGAGCTGGGAGACTGATTAATCTATCAATTGAATAATTGATTAATCGAGTGAGAGTTTATTCTGAGACCTTCCATCCAGTCCAAATCACAGGACTCTTCCTGTCCTTCACCCACTGCACAGTTGCGTCTCCCTTCTCCCACAGTGAGAACCCTGGTTCACAGCAGATCCTAAAATAAACACAGCAGTTACTACTCCCATGACACCACCATAGACAAATCTTTAAGTAAAGTTCAAGATTATCTAGAGGTTATTATTTTGTATTGAGAATACATCCTACCAGTAATGTACTGCCAGAGTATTGTGTTCTAAAGTTACTTGGATTAATTCTTTTCCTGTTATATTTTGATTCCTCTTCGTGTTTATGCTATCAATTTGATATATATAGTTAGGTTCACCTGTGCTTATATAGTTTTAGCTTTTTCCCTCATTATTGTCGACTTAATAATTGTTGGAAGAATACAGCATTAACATGGCTCCCCAAAACATATAAAAAGATACGCTGAATTACTTTATCCAAAGGTTTCTCTGACTGCGAGAGGAAAGTAGATCAGAGGAAGAGCAAAAATAGAAATGGGAGTTTCAGAGGCTATTTTAGTCATCCAGCCAAGAGGTGGTGGTGGCAGTGAAGATGGAGAAATGTGGATAGATTTGGAAAGGATTTAGTGATAAGTTCATTTTCACGGTGGAGGAGTGAGGATGAGGAGGAATCAAAGGTGATATCCGAATATCTGGTTTGAGGAAGGGGTGTATGGGGTGCCCCTGACTGAGGAGAAGAGAGGGCAGTTGGTAGGACGGATGGGAAACTAAACACCTAATTTTACACAGTATATACTAGTTTGGAGTTTCCTTTTAAATATCCAAGTGCAGGTGTGGAGTAGATAGTTGCATATAGGTGTGGGGAGCTTAAAGAAACAATCGAAGCTAGAGATATGAATTTGAAAATCGTCAGTACAGAGGTTATATTTACTGCCAATGGACTGAGTGAGATCTCTTAGGTAGAATGTGTAGACAGAGAAGAGAGCCAACAGTGAGGTCCCAGGAGCTCTGCAGACGAGGTGTCAGCGAGGCAGGGGAAGAGCCAGGGGAGCATGTGTCTTAGAAACAGGAGCGCATTTCAACCGTGAGCAACTGCGTTGCATGCTGCTGAGAAAAGAGGAAACTGTAGTCATTTTTTTTTTTGTCTTTAGAGACACCGACAAGAACACTGTCAGTGGAGTGTTGGGGAATAGAAGCCAGATTGCTGTGGGTTTAAAAGGCAATGGGAGGTGAAGAAATGAAGACAGTGGGTGAAGACAGTTCTTTCATGCAGGGAGCAGAAAAATGGCAAAATATCCGCAGAGAGGTTCAGAGTCAAGGAGGCTTCTGTCTCCCTCAAGGTTGGAGAATCTTTGCCTATGGGGCTATGGTTTGAATTCCTCCTGGGTGCCCGGTGTGGTGCTTCATACACAGTGGAAAATCAGATTGTTTTTCCATTAATGGAAACTACCTTGGTAAGGGAAGACACAGGTTTGGTAGTGCATAGAACAGACTGCGGTCAGGCCAGTTTCAGTAGACTCACCACGGTGTTGTGGCCAGAATCCAGATCTTCAAAAATGGAGCTAAAAAACAGAGACATTACTCCTTGTATTGGCTTGCCTTGAAGTTCCAGTTGCCTTTGCTCCCCAGCAATTATTTATGTAGCAATTATGTATTTCTTTATGGTACTTATATAATAATTATAAATGTTTTCCCTATCATAGGAAACTTGGACTTTAAAAAAACTTATAGACCATTGGATCAAACAAAAATGATTTTTTATCTCATTTATTGTTATTGATTGATCTTAAATGTAGAAAGGAAATATAGATGTTTTGGACTGTGAGGGACCTTAGGAATTTTCTAGTCTTATCTCTTATTCTCTGATATAAATATATATATTGGATTACGGGTATGCTTTAGTTCCTTCCCCCAAATCTTTACCATTGCAAACGAAAAGTCAGAGAATTGATACTTGTATCCCATTGGTCTTCCTTGTCTTTTGTTAACTTATTTCTGCTTTCAAGACTACAGCTAGATACTTAATAATCAGGGAAGAAGAAAAGTTCCTGAATATAAGAATATATATCCCTGAGCAATCCCTGAAACAAATATTTTACCCAGAAAACAGTTGTCTGGCTTGTTTCATAACTATTTTTTCGTATTACATATCAACACCCCTGACTGTCTAGGCAGGCAATAAAAGCTTTGCTCCATCTTAAAACGCCATAGGTGCATTGATTATCCCATGGTATTGGTGAATAATGAGTAGATCATAATGATGGTGATTATAGTGATGATAATGATGATAATGGCTTTAACATTTGAGTGCTTACGTACCAGAAAATGTATTATTTTATAGTTATTATGTTTAATCCTTATAAAAATCCTCTTAAGAACTATTAATCCCATTTCATAGAAGAAACAGATTTACAAAGGCTAAATAACTTCCAAAGTTTGCACAATTTGCCAAATTGTGAAAAGATATGTAACATGAAATTACTATCATAAATATTTATTCACCAATATTTTTGATGAACTGTTTGCTGGTTACCAAGCTAGGTGTTGAGAGTGCAGTGGAGAATAAGACAAACCTGGCTTCTGTCCTCATGGGACTTACCATCTTTACATGCCTCTTATGAATAAATTAGAATCAATATGGAGAATGTAACCACCTTAAAAGTGTCATAGACAATTGTCAAAGACATATGTATATATATAGCTAACAAATGTGTGAAAAATTATTTTACAAATCAAAGGAATATATATATTAAAAGAACATGATTTTGCGTGTCTGGATAGCAAAGATTTAAAAGGTAATACCTAATGAGGTTGAAATAAATAGTCATTCTCAAAAATTCAAAGGGAAGTATGTACAAGGTGAGTCACTGAAGCACTGTTTGTTATAGCAGAAGACCAAAAGCAGGTATCCATTGATAGGGAACTGGCTGAATGGATTATAGTACATTATGGTACTTTCTACAGTGGAGTACTATGCGGTTGTACAAAAGGAATGAAGAGACAGACTGCTATAGAAGGATCTCCAGGTAATACTGTTAAGTGGAAAAAAAAAAAAAGCAGAAGACAGTTTCAGACTAAAATGGGGGAGGGAAAGATGAAGCATGCATGCAATTGCTTATGTTTCAAAAGGACACAGGAAAAAGATAAATCAAAACACTAATAAAAATGTAGTTACCTGTAGAGGGAGGGGAAAGAACAGGAGGAGGCAGCAGGGCTAGAAATGAGTAATGACCCTCGTTCAGTAGTTTGGTTGCATACTCAAACAAAATCTATTTCAAATATCTTTAACAACAGAGTTTCTAGGCCTACTAATATAACCTAAACACAAAAGAACCATGACATCTTAAATTGCATTCAGCAATCTTATTGTTATTAATAATATTTTATACATATTTTGAAATTATTATTAATATATATGTATTTAAGGGTAAAGAAAGTAAGAAATCATGTTAGTATCTTTAGGAATCAGGATTTCACAATAGAAGAAAACAGATACAAATATAAAATCAAAGGACTTGCATAGAACCTTGTAATCTTTAAAATCAGAAATATTCTGAAATTATGATTTATTTTTCTAAAAAATACATACTCTTTAGCTCTGTCTATTGAAAAACTTAGAAGCTATGATAACCCAATGAGAATGGATGGATCTAGAACTCAGATTATGGCCTCTAAATGCTATTTTCTTTTAAAAGGAACTAGAGCTCTTTGGAAAAATGAGCCCATTCCAGGTCTGGGCCAGAAAATGTGCAAGAGGAGTCTATAAGTCAATAGTTATTGAAGAATACTAGGGTCATGTTAAAAATATGTGGGGGCAAACTTGTCCATGCTGGCCAGATACGGTTCAATCTGAGCCGTCATAAGGGCATGATATAATGGTGTGCATTTGAGAGTGGGGTGCGTCCTGTGGGAGGGGGAGAAATCAGTGCTGTAAAATAGAAGCTCCCCATCCCCTCCTCCCCCCTCCCATCTGCCCGACACCCGATGAATGTTATTACTATATGTGCACTTAAGTGTTGATCAATTAATACCAATTTGATGGTGAGTACATGTGGTGCTTTTTTTCCCATTCTTGTGATACTTCACCTAGTAGAATGGGTTCCAGCTCTATCCAGGATAATACAAGAGGTACTAGATCACCACTGTTTCTTGTGGCTGAGTAGTACTCCATGGTATACATATACCACATTTTATTAATCCACTCACGGATTGCTGGGCACTTGGGTTGTTTCCACATCTTTGCAATTGTGAATTGTGCTGCTATAAACATTCAAGTGCAGATGTCTTTTTTATAGAATGTCTTTTGTTCCTTTGGGTAGATGCCCAGTGATGGGATCGCTGGATCAAATGGTAGTTCTACTTGTAGCTCTTTGAGGTATCTCCATATTGCTTTCCACAGAGGTTGCAACTAGTTTGCAGTCCCACCAGCAGTGTAGGAGTGTTCCTATCTCTCTGCATCCATGCCAACATTTATTGTTTTGGGACTTTTTGATAAAGGCCATTCTCACTGGAGATAAGTGATATCTCATTGTGGTTTTGATTTGCATTTCCCTGATAATTAGAGATGTTGAGCATTTTTTCATATTTGTTGGCCATTGGTCAGAACTGAGAACCTTTGCTTCCTAAAAATCTCCACCCCCATGCAGAAGCGCCTCCCCCCATTCCCAACACCAGGCACAATTCCCAAGACCTTTCCTCACTCTGACCCATGAGATTAGGACCTGTGACCCCCCCCCTTGCCACCAACTGCCTCTGTGGTGCTGGTCCCATTGCCATGATGTTGCTGCTGTGCGATCCTCTCTCTCTTCTACTTTGTCATCCCAGGAAGCCCTGAACAGTCCTGGCAGGCAGCCCCGGCTGGGAGCCCTGACACCTTGCCATGAGTCAGCAGCTCTCCCCAGACTTACCCTCCTTTTTGCTTTGTCAGCTCCTGAGGAAAGCACAGTTTGCCTTCGCCACTGTTTGTGGAACTCCGACATGGGTGTGCAGATCAGGGACCTGCAAGCTTGCTTAGGCTAAGAAAGGGCTCAGCGCTGAGTGCATGTTAGGCACTGTGGGCACACAAAGAGTAGACTCAGCCCTTGCACTCATGGAGCTTATGATTACTTGAAATAGAATCTGTAAAAGTGTAGTAACTGTCTGTGAGTGGTGCAGATGAGAGCTGATTTGGAATCAGTGCTTAACACATAGTACATACTAGACCCTTACTAGTTAACTGATCAACGAAGAATGATAAACATAACCCTTGATGTTGAAAAGAAAGGTGCGTCCTGGCTTTCCTCATCCTCACTTGTCTTTCATTGCTTCTTAGTGTTCTTTGCTTGGCTCCATGCTCTCTTTTTCCTTAAATGTGGGTCTTCTCTTGGAGTGTGTCGGTGCATTTCATGATCTCCTGTCTCCCTCGAGGAGTCAATCGCTGTGTTGGCTTCACCTGTTGCATCTGTGCTAATGGTAGGTGCCCTCCGCTGGAGCCCTGTTTCATGTCTTGAGTTATCTAATTTCTGCATCTTGTCGAATCCAAGGACCTACAGAGCCCTCAACAGCTCCCATTCCCTGTGGTTTTCTCCACCTGCTCTAACTGGACTGCCTTGATGCCCAGGGAGGACAGTCCACCTGAGTGAGCCCTTCACTTGTGGCCCCTGTGTATTGCATGCACACTACTTTATGCACATCGATCTGATCTTCCCATCAAGGTAGGAATTGCTGTTGGCGCGTAGTATATAGAGACCAGAGATGCTACTGAGCATCCTATAGTGCGTAGGGTAGCCCTCCACAACAAAGAACTATCCAGCCAAGATATCAATAGTGCCACGACTGAGAAGCCCTGGGCTACAGGAAGGTGACCATTATATAATATTAATGGGTGAGGTCCATGATTTTAGTGAACTTTGCTGCAGTGTGATATTATCTACTTGTGGATATTCTGTTGAAGTAGGCACACTAGTTCTAAACTGGGAGCAGTAAATGCCCCCAAGGGTAATGGACAAGTTTTGTTAGGAGCATTTTTGGGTTTATCTTAATGACTTTATTACAATGGCTTTTAAGTGAAATTTCACAATAGCATTAAAACAGTGGGGACCCAAGATGTTAAACATCTTACACAATGAGAAATTGTTAGGCCCAAAATGCCAGTAGATCTTTTGTTCTGTTGAAAAGCACTGAATGGGATGGAGCAGAAACTCACCGCACAATCCTTGGTAGGTGTGGCCTATGGAAGAGGTAAACTGAAGACACTTGCAGTTGGGTAAAAAGAAAGGATTCTGAGAAATACACCAACATCCAACTTCTTACTGGGATGCTAACATGCAGACTGGGCAAGAGAAGGAATGCAAAATCTGCAGGTGAACATGGAGCTCATGCAGGGCTCCCTCTGGCCTAGCCTCCCAAGGACCCTCTCACTTTGAGCCATGAGTACCACTCCTTGCATGACTCACGTAGCATTGTAGCTTGCGCTTGTTTGTTAAGCAGGATGTGTAAAGAGAAAGTTATTGATGCAACTCATTTTTGTCTCATTGTTCCTTAAAAAGGATTATTACTGATTTTAATCTTTTAATATAATTGAATTTGAAGACTGTTGCTTTAAATTTTAGAAATGTTATGTTTTACTGCATTTTGGGGGGCGGGCAGGGATGGGGTTTCACTCTGTCACCTGGGCTAGAGTGCTGTGGCTTGCTCCTAACTTACTGCAACCTCAAACTCCTGGGTTCAAGCAATCCTCCTGGGCTCAGCCTCCTGAGTAGCTGGGTCTACAGGCACATGCCACCATGCCCAGCTAAATTTTTCTTTATTTTTTTAGAGATGGGTTCTTGCTATGTTGCCCAGGCTGGTCTCAAATTCCTGGCCTCAAGAAATCCCCCTGCCTTAGCCTCCCAAAGTGTTGGGATTACAAATGTGAACCACCATACCCAGCTATACTTCATTTTATTAATTGATACAGGTTTGAAACAGCATGACACTACATGTTTTCTATATCATTTGGATTTTGAGGGCATTTAAAAACACAGAGTCCAGGAACTTGATGGTAATGAACTCAGTCAGATGTTCTAATAGTAAGTTAGTAGCTTTGTCAACTCAACTATTTCTAAAATTCCTTGTGAAAAATGAATATACAAGGTCTGATTTATATTAGATATAAAATACAGTATTGATCAGGTTTAGTTTATATTTTATAAACATTCCTATTATTGAATTCTCATTTTTAATTTTAAATACACATTTCTTCCTATTAGGAGACACATGACATGGATTTCCAATCTCAACATCAGTACAGATTTGTGGTTGAGCTTGTCCTTGCATCAAGTTTGACATAACTTTGTCTTAAGTAAACTTACTGATTCATTCTATTTATCCCACTATACATAAAAATGTCAATAAAATGTTAACTCATAACATTGGCCATTTAAAATAGGAAACACAACATGAATCCAAATTTCTTGACTGTGCTAACCATTCATATACTAAGTTATCCATTCAATATTCTTTAGGAAAAGAGAGGATTGCATAATTACAGGTGCTAGCTTTTAAACTAATTTTCAAAACAAGTGAGCCTGCCAAGATTCTTGTTTTAATGACCTTGCTGGTACAGTCATATTTAACTCTCCAACTTTTGTCTATATTTTCATCTCACAGCATGTCCTGTGGCACTATCCGGGTGGCCCAAACATGACCTACCACCTCTCTGTCCAGAATTTCCCGTATCAAAGCTGCACACCGAGAAAGAGGTCCAGGAGCTCAAAGAAATCAGAGCAGGTTTAACTGTTTTTCTAGTCGAGTAGCATGCTGTCACAGCAGATTTCGTATAAATAAACAGCAGAGCCAAAGAAAGTAGCAGGACTAAGAAAAAGTGTTATTCTACTTTTTTGTTCATCTTACTTTGCAAGATAGAAGGGCAAATAGGGCTAAATCTTGAGAATAAGCCAGATTTCTTGATTCCGTCCACCTCGTCATTTTTAAATGAGTGTTTGCAAAGGTGGTCTGCTTTAAGGGGTGCTGTATTAAGACCTCCCTGTGGGGCAAGTTCATAGGTGTCAGGATGCACTCTTACATGTCTGTCTCTGGGGGTTCTGGGTCTGTATTCCTGGGGTCCAAACTTCTGCTGGGCTCATGCCAGTTCTCAGCATGTAACCACAAGTCCTAGGTATTATGAAAAAATACTAAATTTGTTTAATTTATTTGTTCATAAAGGAAATTCACTAAATATGGAATGAACTATTATTTTGGATCTGAAAAGTTACAAATTTTTTCACATACATAAATGCAGAGAAATGATAGCACCTCTCTGTCACGTGGCCTGATTTTTTGGTATGCACACCTATTCCCAACCCCCCAGGAATTACAGTTTACTTACATAGGACCCAGAGTCCTACTTGAATGGCACAGACGAGATACTCAACACTTGTCTGTTGAATGAATGAATGAATGGGAAATGGGTGACCAGATAGACAAAAGCTGCTCTCTTAATTTGACAAAATGAATGAACAAAATAGGATCATCTTATCTTTGAAGCAGAAAAGACGACTCAAATGGCTCAGTCTGAATCTCACCTTTTTTGGAATAACCTATGGTTTTCTAAAAAGTCATCGAAGTTGTCAGGCTTCCAGAAACTTGAGGTAGGAGGTTGCAAAGCCCACATCTGCCCCCGGATAGCATGAATACCCAGGCTGAGAGCAGTAACTCCCGCACACGGCAGCATAACTCAGCACTCTTCGATGAGCACACAAATGTCAGGAATGAGTGCGTTATGTTTGGCAGATTAATGCCTTATTTATTAGGCCACATGCTCTGAGCAAAAATATTTTCCAAATAACTTGAAGCTTAACCTTTAAGCAGGAAAACTAAGTTTATTTTAACCGTATTGATAGAATAGTTTTAAATTTCCCTGCCTTCCTTAACAGTGTCTTGAATATCATAGACCATTTTCTTTGTAATTCTAGATACCTTATTTTGCTTTTGTAGCGATAGCTTCAGACATAACTGAGGTACGTTTGTGTCTCAGAAAATTATCATAGAAGTGCCTTTGCTTTTTTATGGGGCCTGTGTAAATGTGAAACTTACCTGCTGCCAGGTGGGGACCTGACTTTATTATCTCTCTATCTAATGTTATCTTGTTTAACCATTCTTTCATTCACTTATTTATTACTTTACATTTATTTTTGGACTTTGCCCCCCATGCAGTGAAAGCCGGTTAGTGATGGTGAAAATCCCTCACTTCATCTTTTACTTGTCGGTGATCATGTTCGTCTCTCTCTGTTGTGCTTTTTCTTTGGCTAGTCTGTTTTAGGGACCGTCTTCCCCAGATGACATACACTGGCAATGGGTGATGGCAAGTTGTGGGAGAGCTGCTTAGGAGCAGATGGGGGCTGGGCCCTGCTGTCTGCAGGCCTCACTGGGGTTCCAGGCTGCAGCCAGGGGTGGGGAACCTGCGGCCTTGGGGCCACACGTGGCCTTCTGGATCCTTGAGTGTGGCCTTTGGACTGCACTCCATCCCAGAGGGTAAGAATTTAGTTTAGGAAGCACCAGAGAACCTGTGATGGTCCACGGTCCTGGGAGAGAATTAGGAAGGTGTGTGGAGATGCTACAGAGTGGGATACCTATATGGGTCCCGGTGATTCCTTTGGTTGCTTGAGGGGATTGGACAGAATTGAGCTGAACTGCACTGTCATCTGCATCTAAGGTGGTTTGTCACTGCTGGAGATGTCCCTCTTCCTTTTGGAAGCAGTATGTTTTTGTGGCCCTCGTGTGGGTCACAACCCTAGGGAAACCCATGGCCTGCTGATGTTGTCTCAGCAGGAGGTCAGGGAGGGGTGGAGGGAGAGGTTACCCTAACCTTCCTTCTTTCTTTTTCCTTCTGTTGTCCCAAGGCCTTTTGTGTTTTGTTGGCAGAAACAACATCTTAAAGGCCTTTCCCTGCCCTGTAAGGCCAGATACCAGGAAGATGCATTGGATTAGGTCATAGGAAAGAGCCGGTAGAAGATGGGAGGTTCCCTCTCATACATCCTTCATTCTGAGGGCTCCTGTCTGCAAATCACACGTTGGTCATCAGTGCACCTACTGCAGAACCTGAGCAACAAGAAAGACTTAGAAAATACACAATCAAAAGATAAGCAGCTCTTTCTCCTCAAGCATTGTAACCAGGACAATTTACAAAACTAATAAAATTTGAAATCTTGCCCAATTTATGCTCAATACGTAGTCCAAAAATGCTTCCAGGTTTAAAACAAGAAGAAAATCTTAAAATCAAATGATTTTTTTTCTTTCTCTTCTCTTTTTCAGGCTCTTCCTCCAAATGCCATCACTGTATTTTTTTACTGCAGTGCAGTGACTATATTCTTCACAGTCATCAAATTGGTCAGTTATCGCCTGCACCTAATGTTTGATAAAGGAGAAGCAATCCAGCGGAAGCCCTCCAGAAAGAAAGAAAAGCCAAGTAAAGGCAAAGAAGCTAACAGTGAACACATAACTATTCACAAAATCCCAAGGTAACATTTCCAATGAATGTGTCAGTTCATAATTTAAATGTTTTAATTTTGATTAAAATAACTTTTCTCATTTATTAGTTTATGAAAACACCAGTATAGACAGACACAAATATGTACACTTTTCTTATAGTTAAGCATATATCCTTACATTTAAAATGGATATTGGTAATCAAGATGGTTTGACTGGCTATCAATACGACCTTATACCATGATCTAAAATTCATTTGTCTTAGGCTTAGTGCTGCGAAAAATTTTGCTTCAGTATTTCTAAAGATTTAAATGCTTAGAGCATGACAGGGTATTTTAAACTCAAATATCATTTGTGTTTATTGACATAAAAGTCATACATTGCATAGAACTGAAATATTAAGAGTAATTACTGACATGGTGGCTCACTGAGGTGGGAGGATCGCTTGAGTCCAGGAGTTTGAGCCCAGCTTCAGTAACATAACAAGACCCCGTCTTTATAAAAAATAGAAAGATTAGCTGGGCATGGTGGCTTGTGCCTATAGTCCCAGCTACTTGGGAGGCTGAGGCAGGAGGATTGCTTGAGCCCAGGAGTTGGAGGTTGCAGTGAGCTATGATGATGGCACTCCACTCTAGCCTGGTCAACACAGCAAGACCCTGTCTCCCCCCCGCCCCCCCCCCAAGAAAAAGTAATTATTGAGTAAGCATCCTTGTCTTGTTATCCTTCTTGCCTTATTTCTTATAGGCCCTTCAAAAAGTATGTCCTGTAATTTTAAAGCAATGTTTATTGGTCTTATAAATATAAGATTAGTATATAAGAAATATGACAAAGTGGACTCTAGGAAAACAATGTTTTGGGATTAATACCAAAAGCATCATGGTTCCATTTGATAATATCACTGCTCTTGTGTTTCTCACATTGGGTCAGCAATAATAGGCAGATTCACAATGGCAAAAAGGAAGAGGGCAATCGAAACCTCTCGACACCTCCCCTCCGCTGCAGCTCCCGAGGGCAGAGCCTAAACTCCCACCACTCTTCCGGGCAGTCGGTCAGTAGTCTTTTTTCCTGTTTCGCTGTCTTCGTGTTGTTTTAGTGTTGATCCCATCTAGAGTGGGAGTGTTCAGCAATTGTAGTTTTCAAGCTGTAATACCTGGTCTTCGTGCTCATGGAATATCACATCTCAGGGTGTGGAAATGTCCTGAAAGGTGCGCTTGGGACCCTAAGATAATTTAAATTAAATTTAAATCTAAATTTCCCTGCCTTCTCTAGCAGTGTATTGAATATCATAGACCATTTTCTTTGTAATTCTAGATATCTTATTTTGCTTTTGTAGCGATAGCCTCAGACATAACTGAGGTACGTTTGTGTCTCAGAAAATTATCATAGAAGTGCCTTTGCTTTTTTATGGTACCTGTGTAAACCGTGTTCAAAGCATACCCAAAGCATGGCCTCCTCTGCCGTCCGCTCCCGCCGGCCCCTGCTGGGCTGACCACACCGGCCGGAGAGCCCACCTGCAGACGCTGGCTTTCTTCTCGCTTCTCCTGTCATTCATTTAAGTCATCGCGTCTGCAGTGCCTTGCACCTGGAATCAACCTCACCTCTCCACTGCTTGTTGCATTAAATCACACTTGTCTTTGGAAAGTCAATATGTTACCTTTTTCCTAGATTAACTTTATTGGGCTCCATTCGCTATACTATAAGAAGTGCTGTATTCCTTCTCCTACTTTCTTAATCAGCAAACCCTCCTTAGATACAGTACAGTTGGTTGAATCTCTCTCTCTCTCTCTCTCTCTCTGTATATATATATATATGTTTGTATCCATTTCTGCTCCCCATTTTATAGAAGCTTAAGAAAAACAGTGTCCCCTGATCAGTGGCTACTGACTGCCTGGAAATGGGCAATGAACTGCGTCATATATTGATTTTTGTTTCTCCATTTGTTTAGGAGTTGCCAGCACAGGAAACAGTGGAAGATCTCAAAGGTAAAATGTTATCATCCTTTAATATTTTATCACAGCATTATCCTCAGTGAAGTGAAAACTATGTTTTATAAAACAGAATGCCAGTGAATTAATAGAAAATAAGGACTGTACCCAAGGCTGCATAGTTATATTTTCATTTTGTTTCTTTAATTAATTATTTTTTATTTTTAATTATTATGAGGCATAACAGTTGTATATCTTTATGGGGTACATGTGATATTTTGATATAGACATACGATGTGAATTAATCAAATCGGGTAATTTAGGTATCCATCACCTCAGGCATTTAACAATTCTTTGTGTTAGGAACACTCCACTTCCACTCTTTTAGTTATTTTAAAATATACTCTAACTTATTGTTGATTATAGTCACTTTGCTGTGCCCTCAATTATCATTCATTCTGTCTAACTAGATTTCTGCACCCATTAATCATCCCCACTTTACACGCCCCCACCCCTGCTACCCTGCCCAGCCTACGGTAATCATCATTCTATTCTCTGTCTCCATGAGATGAATTGTTTTCAATACTTAGCTCCCACATATGAGTGAGAACATGCGGGATTTGTCTTTCTGTGCTTGGCTTGTTTCAGTTCACAGTCCTGGCCAGAAGTGATCTTCCTGCCTCAGCCTCCCAGAGTCCTGGGATGACAGGCGTGAGCCACTGTGCCTGGCCTCCATTAGCACTTTAAACACAGACACTTCAGGAACAATTTCGTAGTGGAAGTGATATTTTAAAAAATAAGCATCCAATCACATGTGTTAGTTTTATTATTATTAGGTCTTGCTCTGAGACATTATTCGTCTATTCCAGACGCTAATAAAGTTGCCATTTGTTGCTCATTTCAGGCGTCATTCTGTCAGAAGACCAACCCGTACCACCAGAGTCATCTACCTCACCTGGCATCAAAACGGAAAGCTCACCTGCTTCTCAAGCGGGCGTGCCAGAAACCACGCCCGAGTCAGCAGCGCCTGTGAGACCCTTTGCCGCGGAAACTCTCATCAACGGAAAAGGAAAGGAAAGAGGGAGCAAGGCGCAGCCTCCTTTGCACCACAGATCCGAGGGCGGCTTAGTGGACAAGGGGCCCTTGAAGAAGTTGCCCCACCTGTCTTTGTCTCAGTATGACTTACTAGAAACAGATGTTTCTTTCCAGCCATGGGGGAGTGAAAATTCGGTCCTGATTCCAGAACCTCCCAGCTGTCCTCAGGGCCCCATGAGGGAGCAGTTGCCCAGCAGGTCCCCTCAGGACAGCCTGAGCAGCAGCTGCCCTCAGTGTGACACTGTCACGGTCAAGCCTGCGGAGGAGCCGGCGGACACTTCCTGTCGGGTGGACCTGCCCTTGAGCCAAGAAGCCAACTGCTCAGATAGCGAGGTAGCCGTCACTCTCATCGATAATTCTCAACCCGGAGACCCCCTGAGTCTGCACGAACCCATTAAAATTGTCATCACGATGAGCAGTACCCAGAACTCCATGACAGACCTAGAAAGCTCCCTGCACCTGAAGGTGGTTAGCACAGAGAGGACCGGTTTGAGGCCTGATGCTGAGCCAGCTGCCCCAGCGGTGGCCAGTCCTCCGAACACTGAGCAGATCAGAATTCCTGTGATCACCCTTGAACTGTCTGAGGATGGGGGAGGAGGCGTTACATGTCCCCAAGGCAATGGAAGCGAAAGGATGTCCGAGAGGTCGAAAGCAGAGGCATCTTCTAATCAGTGTTCCAGCTACAGATCTGGGGCGGGGGAAAGTGCCACCAAGGACTGCAGTCCTTCCTCACGGAACCCCTGGGAAACAGCACCCCCACTCACACCTGCTGTGGCCTCCAAGTCTGAGATGGGGAAGGAAGGCCAGGCTAACCTTGACCCGTCGTCTTGTAAGAGCAGCCACGAAAAGAGACATGCCCGCGTGCTCAGTGTGGACAGTGGGACAGATGTCTTCCTGAGTAAAAGTTGCGCAGAAATTACTAACGATAAAGAGAAAACAATGCCAACTTCCAAATCTGACCTAGAGGCTAAGGAAGGACAAATACCAAACGAGTCCAACTTCTTGGAATTTGTCTCCCTGTTAGAATCAATCAATACTTCCAAGGTGGTGGTCTCCAATCCATCGAATGGCTCAGCAGAGCAGAAGGAAGAAAGTGGGCTTCTCCGAGGTGCGATTCCACATCAGTTCTGTTCTGAACATGACACAGAAGGCAATCAATGTATCTCTTTGTCATTTGCCTTTTATGATTTGCATATGCAAATAGTGGGACAACTATTGGGCAATCGTTTGTTGCTTGGCTTTCTTGATAGTTGCTGAATGTGCCAATACTAATCTTTGTGATGAGCATATATACATCTATTGCCTTATTCTACCAGGAAACTTAAGGCATGATAATGAGTTTTTGGTTTCCCTAGAAGGCAAGAATATTTATTTCCAGAGAAATAAGCAGTTATATTTTACTATAGTGACAAGTACTTGCAATAGATGTCTTTTCCTTTATAGAATAGATACATTTGGGGAAAGCTGATCATGAAGCAAATTTTTGTTAGAAGCGAATCTCCTTTTTCTGCTGAGTTCCATTATAAAATACAGAGTTCCCTAATGATCCCCTGCTGTATACATAAGAATAACAAACACTGCTATAGCTCTTCATCTATGCCAGCCAGTGTTCCAGGTACTTTACGCGTATTAACTAGGGGGACTGTAACTCATGGTTTGACTGGAAGGATCCTCGTTTACACTTGTTTTGCCAACAGAATTATTAACAACACTGACTTTCTCTTTCACAAGTGTCCCCAGTTTAAATGATAAACTATACAGTTACCCTCATATTAACTCACTCCTCATGTAACCTTTGAACCTTACGGTATAGATACGCTCAGCATTCCTATTCTGCAGACGGGGCGCATAGGTTTCCACTAACTTTCCCAAGTTAGTCTAGTAAGTTCGGAAAGTGTCAGAACTGAGACTTGATTCCAGGCAGTCTTGTTCCAGAGTCCCTTCTTAAAAAAGGTAAACTAATATTTCCTATATTATTTTCAGTTAATATCTTTGGGCTTCAGTTTGCTTATCAACAAAATGATGTTACTGGACTAGAGTTTTTATAAAGTGTTTTTGCTTTAAATTTCTGTTTCAGTGATTTTTGAATGCATCATATATATATATATATATATATATGTCTGTGTTAAGGTAGTGTCTATGAGGTAGGATTGCCTGCTGGAAGTCGTGGTTGCACACAGTGGCTCATTGTCTGTGCATAGATTGTAGCATTTCTTAGTGCTAAGATTGTTCCTCTGCTCTCTGGGACAGCCAGGGGCTTTTCTAGCTACATATTGGCCCCTCTGAACAATTCACTCTGATTCAGTTAAACTTTTTAACAGACATAGCCAGCACATAAAAGCAGGGGTAACTTTGAGATAAAAACCTTTCTGAGGTAAGATTTGGGTGTTCATCATCTATTCAATATAAAGAGTTATACCTGTAGACCCACACTATCTATAGAACTTTTTCTGCAGCGATGGAAATATTCCATATCTACTATAGTCCAATATGGTAGCCATTGGCCACATGTGGTTATTAAATACTTGAAATGGGAATTATGCAGCTGAGGGACTGCATTTTTAATTTAATTAAATTTTAATTCATTTAAATGGCCATGTGTGGCCACTGGGTACTGTATGGGACAGTAATAATCCAGAGGACACAAGAGTTTTCCCAGAAGCAGCCTGTCAGTAGACAGAGCACTGGCTCTGGAACCAGATAGCCCAGGGCCAGAGTTTGGTTCTGTACTACCACCTGGGTGAGGCTGGACAATTCGCTAAATCCATTTGCGTCAGAGTTTCTAGTATAAAGCAGGAATAACAGTATGTTACAGATTTACTCCGAAGATTCAATTAGGAGAATATGTGAAAAGTCTTGCTATTTGATCAATTTCCGTCCTTTTTTTTCACCTCAGGCCATATGTACAATTTATTTGGTTTGTCTACTTGAATTTCTGCTCCTCTTCAATTTTTCAGCCAGCCACATTCAATCAGAACGGTGTTAAAATGGAAGTCGAGGGGGCGTGCAGGGGAATGCGGCTGCGGTGAGCTACTCTATGAGAAGGAATGGGCTTGGTTGTCAAGAATGTGGTGCTTCAACAGGGAGAGGGGAGTTGCAGTGGATTATATGCCTCTTTCAGAACAGAACAGAAAGAAGAAAGACAAGGACTATCATAAGTCTCTTTAGTTCTTAGAAGGGTATCAATGCCGTGGTACCTTGTATTTTTGCTATTGGTAGTATCTTCTTGTTCTTCTTTCACTAAAGAAGAATTTGTTATTGTAAACCCAATTTGGGAGTATATTTATAAAGCAATGTGACAGTGTTCAATGATATTAGCAGCCTAAGAAATGTTCTCTAACCTTTTTCCTGCTTGATGGTAGGACAGTGCTTGAGCTTGGACAATGATTGGAAAAAGATACATGATTTCCAGTTCCCTATGAAGTACTCTTATTTCCAACCTAGGTTATCTCCACAAAGGACTTTCGGATTATCCTCAGGTCTTGGGAAATCCTAAAATTCAGTGCTGTGGAAAACCACATACTTATCAAAACCCCTTAAAACCATGTTTATTTGGATTTTTGTTTGATACAGCTTTATTTCACTTTGTGGAAATAAATGAAGATTTCCCAAATGAGAACAAGCAAAGGCCATCATTCACAGCTTGCTGTAGCAAGGGAGTCAGACACCATCAGTTGGTTTTGGTAGAGACTTAAAGGCAGGCCATGTGGGAAAGCTTCATAGTGGAAAACGGGGAGCCTTCAGGGGTGCCCTAACTGCAGATTATTGGCACAGGGAAGCTGGAGGTGGCCAACTAGAAGTGGGGCACATGTGCTTGGTTAGGGGACCATATTTAGCTTTCTTTGGGTGGAAGCAGGGACAAAAATTAGGGGAGCTGTCAGAAGTCCTGGCCATCTGGGGCTAACTATCAAAGCAGTTATTATTGTTTGGCTTTCTGGATTGTTTGTCAGAAATACTGGTCTGACTTCCTACAAGCCTGACTTGTACATGGCATGTTGATTCCTGGGCTGGTTACTCTAGATAATGGGTTACTTTCCTTGGCTGGTTGCTTCAGATTGTTGGTCAGGATTCTTTGTTTATATATATTATCTGACCATTGTCCATTTGTGTATTCAGTCTCTTAACTTCTAGAAATTTCTAAGGAAATAATCATGAATAGAGATGTTTATTGAAGGATTAATTATCTATAATATGAACAACTGAAATGACCTAAATTTACAACAATAGGGGTCCTTTTAAATAAATTGTACTGCATTAATGTAATATTATATTACTACTATTTTTGGATAATGTAGAAGAATATCTAATGACATTAAATATTTATAATAGCTTAAGATAACCATGATAGGTATAAAACGGCATCTGAATCATTGACTTTGTTTTTGTAAAAAATATGTGTATATATCTAGAAGAAAGAAGACTGGTGTGATATGTATCAGATTGGCTCTGGTGGTAACATCAGGATAGCAGGATTAAGAGTGATTTAAATTTTTTTCTTTTGTCTAATTTTAAATCATGTACCATGAATGT
This sequence comes from Lemur catta, assembly GCF_020740605.2. Lineage (NCBI taxonomy): Eukaryota > Metazoa > Chordata > Mammalia > Primates > Lemuridae > Lemur > Lemur catta. The sequence continues at coordinate 7,758,533 of NC_059152.1, read as the reverse complement.
GTCCTATTTTTATAGACAGAAAAATTCTTATAAATGTGTTTTTTAAAGGAAAGAGGAAAAAATAGGCCATATGTTGACTTATGTAATGTACCCATTTAAGAGCAGAGGAGACTCAGATATGGTAAAGAGACATGAACAAATGAATCCAAATATGTGCAGTGTGGAGGTGAGCTGCATAAATGTGCCTTTCTGTGATTTTTTATGAGGCATGCTCACTGGCTAAAACAATTTGTTATGATAGCACTTTCTTATAAATGTGTTTCTTGAAAACTTGGAAACTTCTATCTTGACGAGCTGTCAAATGAAATGCATTTTTGTACCAAAGGAATTCTTACGGTAGTTTCCCAGATGTACTGGGAATGTTTATCTTCAGGACTCACATAGAAGTCAGCAATGTGCCTCCAATTACTTGAAGTCTAAGGATGAAAACCTTTGTTCTATACCCTGCAATGCTGTGATTTATAACCCCCTACCCCCCACCACTAACACAATTTCACTTTCTAAGGACTTAGGCAGATCCTCATGGACTTTCTTAATGGTACGTCTGGAAAGGGCCGTAGGTTCAGACCACTCAGTCCTGTTCTCTCGGGCTCAGGCTAATGAGCCTCAGACCCTACGCAATTTACTCAGAAGAGGTAATGGGAATACAATGGTCCCTTTGACCTTAAGGGCTGTTGGACTATGTCCGCAGACCACAGAAAAGGAAAGGGTGACCCTCAGGGACATGTTCCATTTTGCATAGTGGTATAAGCTAGGACACTTATTTTGGTCCATTGTTTAAAGAGGATGCTAAAAAAGCAAAAAAAAAAAAAAACCCAGTCTGTACCTATTGATCTTGAAATTCTCATTCACCTTAAAGTATTCTCAGGGCAAGGAGTCGGTGTTGTAGCTCACTGTGTCCTCCATGGTGCTAAGTGATACAGTTCAAAATCAGCTGAACTTAACAAGTATCTCCTTTATGAAGAGACCAATTCTACCTTTAGCTTGAAAATTTAGATTTGGAGACTGAGTGAGGAGAAAGACTGATAAGGTTTAAAAATGGTAAATGAGACCTTGCTCTGAAATAGCCAGGTTTGTTTACATCATTTTTCCTTCATCTGAGGCTGTGCATTGATGAGTTATTAGCCTTTCAGGCCTGTGTAGTCTAAATGGGTGATTTTCAGCCAGGGAAGTTTGTGGTCACTGAGTTATTTTTACAGGAGTCCCTGAATCGGTATGTAAAGTAGTTGGTGTTTGTAGATGCTCAAATAACACGGCCCAAACATATACACCCTTCTGTTTTTCAAATAAATTTAGGTACTTTCCTAATTAGTGAAATGAAAACTTATATAAGAGCATTTTGCATTCAGAGCAGCTATTTAGATTTTCTTTCTTTTCTTGTTTCAGTTTGTGTAAGTTATTTCCAAGAGCGTTCACATTAATTTTTTATTTAACATTATAGTAACACAAAAAGTAATGTTTTCCAGATAATTGTTCTCAGGAGAAAAAGGAAGAAATCCCGGAAAGTGAAAAGCCCACTGGACAAAATTCCAAGCAAGGAAAACCAGACTTACAAAGTCAAGACCATACTGGGACCAGCCCCATGTTCACTCAACCTGCCAAGACCCCCGCCTTGTAAGGATAACCCACTCATTTAGCTTCACTCGGTTAGAAAGCATGAGACAGCCTCATTTGCTGGCTGCTTCTTTTCATGCTTTATTAAAACTCCTAATCATGTTCTGAAACTTTTATACATGTTAAGTTTCCAGGGCAATAGACAAAGACAAATAATCTACAGGGTAACCTCCCAACAAGACAGCTCCGTCTTGCAAGTCATCAGTGGGCCTGAAACATCTGTGCAAGAGGAGATGTCTGTGGATGCTATGCATGTCTTCATTGATGAACATGGTGAGTCTTTAGAGCACTTTACTAATGAGCAAGAAGCAGGAAACTGTCCGCTTCCTCAGGATTTGGCATGGTCTCTTAACCTGAGAACCAGACTTTGGAATAGAAAGACTTAGTCCTGTGATTGCCCAGATAATGTTTTTAGAACAGAGTATGCTCCCTTCTGCCTCAGGGCCTGTGCACATGCTGTGGCCCCCAATGTCTGCAATGTGCTATTTCTTGTTCAAGTCTCAGTTCTAAGGTTAGTTTTTTGGGAAAACCTTTCCTGGACTCCCAAGGCTTAATCAGGTTCATCTGCTTTTTTTGTTCTCTTAATGCCCTGTCCTTTTCCTTCTTTGATACTATTACAGCTTGTAATTATGTATCTACTCATAATAATTTAATTAATGGCATTTCCCCCTCACAATCATAAACCTCAAGAGCGCAATGCCTAGTACTCAGTAAGTATTTGTTGGCTATATGCTGAAAATCTGACCTTCATATATATTTTCAGTGTCTTGTTATAAAAAGGATTTAAAATCGTGTTCATAGAGAATTATTAAGTGGCAAGTTAAAAGTTCCAAAGATAAGGGATATAGGGATATAGGTCCTAGTTTTTCCTGGGATGGGTCATGCTTGTTATTTTTCTCTCAAAAAGATTCTGATTTGGGTGATAAATTAGATGGTTATCTTATCTGGAGTTCAGTAGTTTATAGTTTTAAGTGCTTCTGCATCTGCACAAATACGAAGAGACTTGTACATTATAAAGAACAACATTAGTACTTACAGCAAAGCCTCCAGAAGGGCTGTGGTTGCCGTTAAAGATTCTCTTGGAGGACCATACCTTTGAGTTGAGGACGACCTTCCAGCTGCTCAGGACAGACAAGGTTAATTATGCTTCCTGTGTCACCTGAAGAAGATACTCCTAAGAATTCTTCCAGGCAGAGACCATTTACATGAGAAAGGGAACTGATTTTCACACCTCAGTACCCTGAACTGCTTTAGTAGAGCTAATTTAACTGTGCAAATTAATTCCACCCCTTGCTTTCCCACACAGCAGTCAGTGTGCTGTGGCACTTGGCCGTCTGCATATTTCGAGGTAGGGATGGTCTCATGGGGTCCACCAGTCCAAGTGCGTGCTTAATAAGCCTCTCTTCGCACGTGGTATGCTGACACAGGAAGAGAATATATAAAAGGTGCTTTAAAAGATGATACAAATAAATCAATCAAAAGCAATTAAGTAATAAATGAGTCAAAACTTATCCAAGTATATTATCAGGGAAGTATGTCAAGAAAAATTTTCTAGGCCGGGTGCGGTGGCTCACGCCTGTAATCCTAGCACTCTGGGAGGCTGAGGCGGGCGGATCGTTGGAGCTCAGGAGTTCGAGATCAGCCTGAGCAAGAGTGAGACTCTGTCTCTACTAAAAATAGAAAGAAATTATATGGACAGCTAAAATATATATATAGAAAAAATTAGCCGGGCATGGTGGCGAATGCCTGTAGTTCTAGCTACTCGGGAGGCTGAGGCAGGAGGATCGCTTGAGCCCAGGAGTTTGAGGTTGCTGTGAGCTAGGCTGACGTCATGGCACCCTAGCCCGGGCAACAGAGTGAGACTGTCTCAAAAAAAAAAAAAAAAGAAAGAAAAGAAAAATTTTCTTAGTAAAGATTCTTTCAGGCATCCTTCATGTTTTCACGATGTACATTCTGCGGAGAAATGTGAAGAATGGACCTAGATTTCTCGACAATTATTATTAGCTCAGTTCAAAATCAGTGCCTTTTAACTTGAAAATGTCATAAGCTGGAATGATTGTATACAAATAGTGTGGTAATATTCTTTCCTGAAATTTCATGACTTTACAGGGGAAATTAGATCCTGTTATCTGAGGTCTGGAAATCAGAAGGAAGGCCCTTTACAGCATCCTCCATCAAACTGTGACTGTCTCTCTCAGGCACGGTGAGTAGAGCTCTGTTTTCAGGCTTGGGGGCTGTCGCACACAACTTATTCTGCTTGAAAATGAAGTGAGGAGCCTGGTGTAGAAGAAATGTGCTAATCTCTTTGTAGGTGTCAAGGCACGTGGTTTTGTGCGAAAGAAAGAGAAACTCTGAAATTAGAGAATAATGAAAAATAACTGGAACCGTTTTCTTTTCCACCACTTCCAAAAATGAATCTAACATGTAGGTATAAATGGAGAGGAACCTATATAAACATAAACATGCTTCCTTCAAGAAAGATGACACGGTTCTCAAGCACATTATTAAATTTGTCCCAAGAAGTGGACATTCACAGAAACGAAGGCAAACTGTTCCACAGATAGATATTCCAAACATCTTCTCTGTTTCACTTCAAAATGCATTGAATAACTTTCTTGTGTTCATATTTAATTCATTGATTAAGTTGATATGTAATTAGCTTGCACATTTGGAACATATACCAATTAATGGTGCATTGGGTGAGTTGTAAGTCTTGGCAGTGGGAGATTGAATCCATCATTCGTCCTGGGCTTCAAGATTCTTGGTGGATGATCCGTACGTGGCCATGCCTCAGGTGCTTGCTCTAAGAGTGGAAGCAAATGTTTCCTCTGTGTTTCTTTAGAATTGTATGTATATTTGAAGGCCTAGGGGAGACTTCTGTGTTATAACTGGAATGTCTTGGGCTGCACACCGAAGCATGTAAAGAAAGTTATAAGAACCTTAATTCCAGATTCTGTGGCCCGGCGTTTCTTCTCAGTTTAGATTCTCCTTCCCAGGGGTGTGTGGGAAATTTAGGAGGAGGCTCCCGTGTGCCTAGAATGAAGGCTGCTTTGGTGCTTGCATTCTGGCCTCCAGGTGGAATGGTGTTGTGTGCCTCCTAGGGCGTTCTGTCATTAGTGCCACCACCGCGTCTTGCCTGCTTGGGAACGCTGTGTGTGCTGTTCCAGTAGGTCTGGTGGGAACCGTAGGTGATGGCTCCCCATGGCCACGCAGTCCCTCCTGGGCTCTGCCCCAAAGCAGCCGGCTTGTGCCCACGGTCGCTCCCATGAGGACACGGGCACATTCTCCATCTCCTGCCTTCCCCTCTTCCTTCTTCCCCCTCAGGTATCTGTGCACTGACCCAACCCGATACAGAACTTCTTCTCCAGCCAAAAACCCTACAACAAAGTCCCTGTGCAAATGGAAACCTGAGGGGAGAGGGAGGTTTGCTCTTCACATCTTGGCTCCGACTTCCAGGACATTCTGTTACGATGGTTTGATGCGTTTAGTCATCTAAGATGGCAGCATTCTCAGACAAAATATTTAATTTCATGAGACCACAGCTTTGAACACTGTCATATTATTCTGCAATCCCCAGCTAAAAGTCAAAGTGTTTCTAAGCTAAATTTAAATTAAATAGAAGTCTCTTATTTTATCCCAAAGTGAACAAGATTTTTGGGTTTTGGTGTTTTTTTCCCTCCCCAGGATAAACGTACTTGTCTTTTCCCCCAGGTATAAATATTTTGATTGCATTTGCCAGTAATGCCATTTAGAATAAGGTCATATATCAAGCGTTACAAAACTAAAAATATACAGTGTGCAAGTGAGCATCAGAGAGAAAACTTATGGGGTTTTCAGTAAGCTTCAGTTCCTTAGACGGTGCCTCACCGAAAGCCACCCACTACCTTGCTTTCTCCCCTTAATTTCTCTCTTTATTAAATTTCCTTCAACTCTTGCTTTCTTTCATTTACTCTGCATTTCCTTTCCAGATTGGAGCTCTTTTATGGTTAACCTGCCCTCCATTTCCAGAGCTGTATGGACTGAGGTTTGCCACGGTGCATTCAGTCCTAGGGAAATGGCTCTGGTGAGGTTGGCTTGGGGCATTTTGAGGGTGTTGGGCTGGGAGGTGCTGTGTGTGTTTATTTTGGGCTTTCCTGTCGGCAGTCTCAGAACACCAGCCCTGTTCCTAAGTGCCCTTCTATGTCCATAGAACAGTTAGGCCCCTTTCTGTTGCACGTGAGAGAAACCCATCTCAAACAGGTTTAATCAAAGGGGGAATTTTGGGGTCATGTAACTGAGAAGCCTTTGGTTGGTCTGCCCTCCAAAGTGTCTAGATAAAGAGGTTCGATGGAGTCATCAGGGTGTGGTTTATCTAGATAGTTGCCCTCCTGCTCCCCTGTTTATTCTCAAACACACATCACCCTGGGGGTCAAAAGATGGCTTTATTGCCCCAGACCTATGTCTTCTCTCATCCAAGTCCAACACGGACAACATGCTTCGTTCGCTTAAGGCCTAATGAAAATCTCCTTGTGTCTGGTGGGTTTGACCTGAGCCACGTGCCCTGAGTGCAGGTGCTGAGACGGGTGAGCGCGTGGCTTACTCGCGTCCCCAGAGCTGCACTGCAGGTCCCCTCTGAGGATGAGGGGGGCTGGCTCTCCCGGGGGAAGGCTGAAGCAGGGTGATGGATGCTGGACGGCAAAAATCAGCAGGTGATCCCGTTCCTGGTAAAATGGCAACTGAATTAATTACTGAGCTTCTGTAAAGAGAAAAATGTTTTATAAAAGCCATTTCCCCCTAAAGAAAACTTGATTTAAGGCCCCTCGTCATCTCCAATATTTCTTGTATGTGAATGTTCCAATAGGCAAGGTCTTGGTCCACTCGTCTCATGTGTGAAGTTGTAGGTCTTTGACTACCTCCTCTTTCCCCAGTGGTATTTGAGAGGGTGCTGGTCCTTAGAGTTCTAGGAAAGAACGACACATTGCTATGCATATCTTCTCTTCTTGTGCTTCAAAGATAAGCTAAAATAATGCTCATGTTTGCTGTTGTACAGATAGAATATTATTTGGGAATATACATGTTCTCTATGCTGTCTACTCTTTGAAGTAAGTTAGTCCTTATGATTGTTAATCGAGGGGACCTTTTATGGGGTGTTGTGGCCATTCAGCGGCCCATTTGGGCACAGTAGATGTGTAGTGCTTACTGTCCGATGCATGCGCACAAAACTCTGGTCACTTAGCAAAATTCTAGCATCGAAGCTGTTCCCTGGGAGGCTCTGGAAAAGCAGTTAAGGTGCATGACATCGGAGCAGAGTCAGGCAGTGCCGGCAGGTCAGGATTTTGCCACATGGAAAAGCCAAGTCACTTACACTTTATGCCTTACACCTGTGTTCCCATGGACAACACTGTGGCAGTTTGTGGCCCTGAAAGGCTCTTTCCTGTAAGAGTTCTGGTCGTAGCAGCCACCACTGATTGAACATGTATGCACTAAGCACTATGCTAAATGTTAAATTATCTAATTTCACCTGCACAACAAAACTGAGGTTGGTGATAATAGCTCCATTTGACAAATAAGGAAACTAAAACGATGGTGCATGTTCAACCTCACACAGACAGTACGTGGCCAGTGGACATGTCAGTCTCCCTCCCTTCTCCCCTCCCCACAGTGGGGTCACAAGCTCAGGGTTCCTGGGCACCCAGGCAGTCACGTGATATAAATAGGTGACGCGGGCCCAGTGTAGGTAGGAGTGGCGGCGACGGCAGTAAATTGGGGGCATTTGTCCTGTCTAGAAAGCCACTGCTACCTGTCATTAGTCTACTTATGCTGACTCAGTAAGCCTCGGAGAACAGGGTTTTCCAGACTTTTCCATAAGGAGCTAGAAATCTACATTTGTATCTAAGAGTCTATTTTGTTTAATGTTGTTGATTTTAATTTTTTTGAAACAGGTAACTTGTGGGTGGTTGGCTGTGGCCTGTGGGCCACCTGTTGTCATCCCCTGCTGTTACCTCCAGAGGGAAGCACTGGCTCTCAGCCCTTCTTGCTAACACGTGCTGTGTCCATACACCCATCCATGCATCCATATTCCCACTGCAGGCTCCTCCACACCACCTTTTGAAATTCTCATCTTTCAAAGCTCAAGTTACCATATGCCTCCTTTATCCTTCTTTTCCATCTCAGTCCTCACTGTGAAAATGAATTCAGCTCTTCAAGTTGCTGCCAGAAGACTGCTTAGCACATTCTTCTTGGCATTTTATTTATGTGGAGCAGGTTCCCACCTCCTCTAGACGGTGCATGTCTAAAGAAAAGTGACCGTGACTAGCCTGTCTTTATAGCCCTCACTTAGCCCACTTCAGGTAGGTGTTCAATAAATGTTGGATTAAATCAAATGGAATCATTGGAAATGACAGCGGGGGCCCAGGTGGAGTTCTAGACGGTGCAAAGACTAGCTGGGCACTGAGGGCGGCAGGAGAGGCTGACCGGGAGCAGTGGAGCCGGAGGGCTCTGGGCCCCCGCAAAGCGTGGTTGAGGAGTTCGCACTTTGTTCTCTATGCAGCAGGAGTGATGGGACCTGTTTGCAGGGCAAAATAACCCCGGTGACTGTGGGATTATCAAAGTGATCTCAGCAAACAACTCCCTCCCCTTGCGATGGTTGGTGGGGAGAGCCAGAAGCACAAGCAGTTTGCCTGACCAAGACATTTGAACGCAGAATGTGATCTGCTCCTTTTAGAAGTAGGAAAACAGAGCAAAAAGAAACCTGCAAAATGACAGTCTTTTCATTTAACTCTACGTAGAAATCAGAGGTAGAGACTCAAATTAGATTTTCTAGTCCTGCTTTCTGTTAGTTCATAAGGAAACAAATCTCTCTGTATGAAATGTAACAGTAGAAGAAAATCTGACATTGGAACCAGGCTTCCTTGAAATCAGGGGGTTAGCGTCTTACCATGTGAACACATTGTATCTCAGGTTGATCTGGGTTCTAATTTCAGTGCTGGTATTTACTTTTGTTTGACATAGTGCAACATGCTTAACCATGTTAAGTGTCTGTTTTCTAACTCATAAATGTAGGTAATACCTCTATAATTAATTCACTGGGTTGCTTTAAAAATTATATGTGATAGTGTATACAGTGTTTAAGACAGCACCTACCTTTGAGGGCACTCAGTAAATGTTAACTGTTGTTACTATCTTTGGATGGAGGCACTAGGCTGTGGCTAAATTTCACTTTATATAACAAAAGATACTGACTTTCGTCCAGGTGGAAGCTTTTCCTCTAGTACTTTTATGAGTTGCTTTATGTGGTCTGAAGGTGGTAAAGTACTTTGTACTCTCCCTATCAACCTGTTGTGTTTCAACATCTTGGCATCTAGGATAATTTTAGAGTAGGTACTTTGATATTATGCTCCTGGCTTTTAATGCCATTAAATTTTAAGTTCTTCTACCATAGTAAACATAAACTTTGATTTTGGATTTGGAAGGAGGCCTAGTTGGGGCTGTTCCTAAGCCATTCAGCCAAGGAAGATATTGGAAAAGAAGACTTTTCCCTATAAGGTGACTTCAGTGGCTGGGATTGCCTCCAACTGGGCCATTAAACCGCTGATTCTCATAATTGCCAAGAAAGCCGTTCCTCTCAGCCATTGTTCAGCCTTGTTGCCATGTGACAGTTTTATATCCCTGACTCCCAAGTATGAATAGGGAATTGTTAGCCATGTAACTTCCATGTCTCTTTGGGGATTCCTGGAGGAAACCAGGAGAGGAAACAAGTTTCCCTCCTTGGCCCCACTGTCACTGTGGGAACCATTGCACTTCTCGACTGCCAAAGAAACATAAGCAGCGTTTTCCGGTTGTACAATAGCTGTCCATAAAGCAGGTGCCTTTGGTAACATTATCTAACATAGTTCTGCTTTCCCCAGAAACTAGAATGAGGAAACTGGATTGAATTGCAGCCTTTAAAATTGCTACTTGGAAAAACTGCCAGAGGAGAAATCTACTTCAGTGTTTTCTTACCCAGAATACAGGATTGATTCATTAGTTCAGAGCCTGGAATGAATTAATTTGCCCAGAAAGTTGGAGTTGCTAGTCTGCTTAGAAAATTGAAGTAGGCTATCTGCCTAGAAAATTGCATTTTGTGTCCAAAGGGTTCATTGCAGAGTGGACTTTTGTTCCGTTGTAGGTCTTGCAGTTAAAGTTTCATAATTGCCTTTGCTCAGCAAAGATTTAAATTTCTTTTGTCTATTAATTATATCAAGTAATATAGCAGATTTCTATGAAAGATCTATAACTGTGCTTCAGTATTAATCCTCCTTTCCCAGTGTCATAAGCAATCTAATGGAAATGGATATGAAATGCGTATCATTTGCTCCCCAGTGAAATCTGATGGAAAGAGATTTGTTTTGAGGATCTGCTACTCATAAAGTAGGCATGGAATGGAAAAGTCATTCTGGAGCAAATTAGTTTACAATATTTTCATTGGAGATTTTTGTACCAAAGATGGTACCTCAACTTGTTTTTATTTGAAAAATAGAGTAGGTTGGTAATGTAAATATTTATCTGAATTCACTTATTTCTGGCTTTTATTTGGTTTTGAATCTTTGTAGCAAAGATAAGAACAGATATTGTTCAGTTTATAAATTAGGCTTATGTTTGAAAGCTGTTCTAAATCCCAGACTCTTTGTGGACCATACTCCAAAGGTGAATTGCAGCCCTGTGCTTAATCTTTATTCTCTCCTCAGAATCCACACTCTTTTGTTGACATTGTCAGCCTCCCTGACTCTTATCTCAATAAAACCTCCCTTACCTATTGGGATTAACTTTCAGGAATGTCCTCTAAAGCCACAATGTTTTAGTATCTAGCCAGTTCCCGAATAAGATAAGCAGGCAGAAAGTTGCCAGAAATAATCATCTCTGCTTAGACTCTGTTTTTTGCTTTAGTCAGAAGAAACAGTGACCTCCTGGTTTGGAATAGCTAAGCAGGAGTGTGGGGCACTGAAGTGAGTCAATGAGATATAGTCAATATATAGAGTAACACGTTGTGATTTCCTTCAGTATTAGATACACCCAGTTCTATGTCCCATTCAAGCGTAGTTTGGAAATTTCAACTCCACAAATACTTGAGATCATGCGTATAACTGCATCACTCAATTAATCTAGGTAATAGACATGTTTAATGTTTCTTCAAATTTAACAAACTTTTGGGGGTTCTTAGTACCATTGATCACACAGATGTGATCTAAGTGGAAAAGATTCACAAGAAGCAGATGATTTTCTGGGGTCTGTCTCTGTGTAGTTTCTGCTGCCCCAAATTTCTTTGTTCTCTCTCTATTGTTTTTCACTTTTTATTCTCTGTTCCTTCCCCTCTAGTTCTTACTTTGTCTTCTTAAACATCTTAGAAAGAGATTACACTTCCATCCAGGCACAGAGTCATAGGCTGGAAGGTTCGTGAGGTCGATGCTAGACAGACTTCTGTTCTCCGGGGCACTTTCTCAGGAAGCCTGGGAAGAGGCCCTGCCGCAGCGTGGCTCTGTTCCTGTGGTTACAGCCCCAGCTGCCACATGGTGGCAGTCTGGTCCCACGCTTGGTGCCTTGTCACTTCGTTGCTGCCTTTTTCTCAGATCCTTACACAAATTTTCTGTCACATAAAAGAAAAGTTGTTTGCCAACTTTACAACAAGAATCTCTGTTAAAATTTCTAAATAACAGGTTATGATTTTCAAAACAGTGCTGCTTTCTTTAAATATCCCACGTGTTAGACATGTTGCTGTGTCTTTCATTTCTAGGACATCCCTCTGTGTGCCTTGTTCCCGTGTTCCCTGAGGGAGCCTGGGAAACAGGAAGGATAGGCAGAAAAGAGAAGCCTTTTCTCTGAGGCCAGTAGGCTATAATTTTGGGGAAGATGAAGAATTTCAAGAAGTTTTTTCCACATCAGTAAGAAAATGTGGAGGTACGCGTATGTATTCTGACCAGTTGTTAGGTGCCGAAGCTCAGGCACATGACACTTGGGGAGTCCAATATGGGGGACGTTGTCACGGCCAGTCCGGGGCCCGACTCCGTCCCTACAAAAGTGCACCATTCTGGCCCAGACTAGACTCTACCCCTGGGCCCATCCTTATTACCTTCCTGTGGTAGCTCGTTTCGAAGTTTCCACCACTGATCAATATTTCTGCTGTTGCTCAGAGCTCAATCTAGTTTAAACAAACTTAACTCTGCTATAGCCCTGAAGCAAACTCGCTTGGCAGAGATTCACCAGAGAACAGGATAATGGAGGCCAGAGGTGCTAAGTGTCATATGTTGCAGTTTGCAGAATAGTTACTACAGGTGTGGGATCGCTCCGTTTCCATGACTGGTTTGGAGGAGGAGGAAATGTGACTTGGAACTTAGTGCTTTCACATTGTATGTGTTAACACGGGAAAAGCTTGGGCTCTAAGTTAGCAAAACAGTCTTTCTGGATTATTATGCAGCTCACAGTCTATGACGAAAAGAGGGGAAAAATAAGTAGCAAATAATCTGAGACACAAGCAAAGAACACAGACTTAGGAATTATTCAAAGATTGGGCTTCTGTCGCCTGTCCACGTCAGTGACTTTTGTGGACATCACAGCCTCTGTGGTACTCGAGTGGACGAGCTAGTGCACGTGGGTTATAACAACACTATTCGGACCCCAGAGAACTATATCTAAGTAAGGGAATAAATCTTCTCCATTTGAGCTGTGCTCACTGTGAGCATGTGACCATCTCCTCCTGCCCAAACGGGAGCCCTTAGACACATGACAATACAGATGGCAGTACAGGCTTCTGATGACATACCTGTCGTACAGCTCAGAAGAGATTCTTTCTTAACATCCTCATGCCTTGTCTAGAATACGCAACTCTTGTAAAAGAGATTAATTAAGAGGGAACTTAATATGCTGTTTGCATCTGTCTTTATAAAATAAAGAGGTAGTCAGGTATGAGTTGAGGGCAAGACACTCTTCCCCCGTGCCTGCTAATAGTGACAACTGGAATTAATGTATCATTTCTGTAAAAGCATAGGGATCATGTTGCTATTTAATATGAGAAGAAGCAAAGTCAAGCCCTGAATCAGTAGAAGGAAGTAAAAAGCTCAGGGCCAGATATGAAGTGCCTAATACACGGGAGCCACCGTTTAGTGTTTACGTGCGTAGTCTGATTTCATTCTCGAAACAATCCCCACGAGGAAAGGATCTTCCCTGTTTTATAAGGAGGATTTGAGGCAGGAAAACAACATGTTTACAGTCACAGATAGCAAGTAGTAGATAAATAATTTAGTCCCAGTTCTGTTTAATTCTAGGAGTCACCCAAAAGATTTTAAATAGAAAATCAAACCCTAGATTTTGAAATAGGATATTTAAATGGCTTACATAAGAAAAAAACGTTACTTATTATTATTATTATTTTGCAATCAGAAACACGCTAAATAAGATGGAAAAATTAAGCTGACGTGTACTGACACTTCCTTTTGTGTCATGTTTCCTAGCAGGGAGCACTAGCAGGAAGAGGGTTGCTCTGAAACATGTTTGTTACACCTTATACAATAGTCACTTCTTAGTTTGTGTCAGTTGGCGATAGAGGGTGCTATACACCTTCTAGATTTTTGCACAGAAGCAAGCATTTCTTCTCCCACTCCTGCCTGTGTGTATAGTCCCTACCTACCTTACCTACAATGCAGTCAGATTAGTCCTTTGGTTTTGGTGAAGTTCTAGCATGTGCTGAGTTTTAGGTATCTCTGAGTTTGTATTAACGAGGCGCTTTCAGTTCTCTTGTGTTTTGCCATGAGATGACAGTTACGTTACTCACTGGTTTCTGTACAAAGCAGAACAGATCGAATGAACATTGTTTTTATACATCTGATCGTTTTCTCTGTTAGCGAGAGAGAGTATGCTGCTAACATAGGCAGGAAGGAAAAGCACTGTTTACGGAATAATCGTCCAAAGAATGGAAGGACAGGATTTTTCAGGTTTCGAACTCCATGTCCTAAGCCTACCTGGTTCATTTCCTAAACTCTGACTTCATATATGTTTCCTAAATGGTTCTTCGTCAGGAGGACTTTACTGAATGCATCATCAGTTATGTCTTTAAAATGTAGACAAGTTCATGTGTATATGTGTATGTGTGAAATGGCAGAGGTATTGTAGACACTCTTCATATAGAATAAGTACTTGTACGTATATGAATATAGTAGTAAGAAATTGGGAAAAAGAAAGATCCAAACACTTGTTATAAATTTTATCACGAAAGGTGTAAATCATAAATCAGAAGGTAATTACATTACTGTAGCATCTATATTCCTGAGGGTTCTGTATTAGTCCGGGCAGCTTGGGCTGCAGGAAACATGAGGCCCAGTTCAAAATGCACAATGAGACGTATAACCTCAGAACACATGAGGCCCAAAGTTGGTGAATTCAGAGGCTCAATGCTGTTGTCAAGAAACCTGTTCCTTTCCATCTCTGAGCTCCTCAGCCCTTAGTCCCGAGGGCAGTGTTTCTTACTCACTAGCATCCGAAGGCCGGGAGAAAGGTGGTCCCTTACTTTTGTTACCTTTTAAGAACTAGAAAAACTTGCCCATGAGCTCCCTCATCCCCAGCAGACTCTTCTTGGTTCCCCTATGAAGAGAGCAAAGGTTTGTTCTAACCTCTTAGAATTGTGTTACTTTCTCATTCCAAAGCCCTGGCCAGGGTGAATGGCTTAGAGACAGGATTTGTCCCTGGGGCTAGGGAAGGCCCTAGTCTTTCTTCCAAAGCACACAGTCTTGGATGATTTAATACAATGGGGTTATGTTAGCAAGAATTCTGTTAGAAATAACTGTTGGGTAGGCAGCCAACATTGTCTCCTAAGACTTATAGGTACCTTGCTAGAAAATCAGCTCGGGAAGCATGTCCTAGTTTTTGCTTTCTCAGCCAAAAGAAAAACATGCCAGATTGCTTCACAAACTCCATTAACTTAAGTCCTGTCAATCTGTGTGTGATTAAAGATAATAAAACTATTTCAGATATAGATCACAACTGATTTAGTAATGTCCTCTTTTTTTTTTTCAATTACTTGAGGCATTTCTTTTATCTAATATATACTTTCCTTGCTTTGGGGTGTGGCGGGGAGGAGATGCAGTGAGGTAGTTTCTTCCTGATTGATGGGGGGGTGGAATTATCAAGCCCATGATAATGATTTACTGTTTTCACAAAATATGAGGCTAGAACCTGTTTCTACTCCCACCCCATACATTAAATATGTAAAAAATTACAATTGTCACCTCCAGAACACCAGACATCTACCTACCTACCCCATGGCACACTGCAACCCTGGACAGCTGGAATAATTTCCACTTGTGCAGAGTAGTTGACCTTCTGCCTGAAGCTGGCCTTGCAGACATAATTTGTTAACTCTCAACTGCTTATGGAAGGTTGTAAAGGCTCATGCACCACCTGCATGGGCAATCCCTAGCGCCCTTGTGTTTGTGAATACTAAAGAGATGACTTCTGGTGTTTCTAGGTAACCAAAACCTTTGTTTCTCCCATCCTCAGGGAGATGCAGGTCAGCTCCTCCAGCACCACAACTTCTGAAAGTCAAGACCCGTCTTCTGGAGACCCTGCAGTCAGTGCCCTTCAGCAACAGCTGCTACTGATGGTGGCTCGGAGAACCCAGCCAGAGACCCCACGGGTTTGTACCATGCAGAGTTCCTGTTTGTGGGTGTTGTGGAAGGAGGGGATCGTTAACCCTGTTTCCAGGCTGGACGACCAACCGGGTCTGTCACTGCGGGGTAGTCTGCTGAGGGAATGTGGAAAGAGACCACGCAGATAACAGGTCACCTCTGTTGACATTAACAGGATTGCCCCTGTCTTAATTGCTTTTCAGAACACATTAGACATTGATTCACATTGATCTCCGGTTTCCAGGATGTGCAAATCTCTCAAGAGCTCGCCCGGTTAGGTTGCTTTTTTCCCCCGTGGTTTGGAAAATATCTGTGTTTTTGGAAAAATTAATTCATTATGGTCTTGTGTCTTAAACATTCAAAGATTCTTAAATGTTTGACTTGAAGAGAGACTTTATTCTTGGCGCAAGTGACATTATCATCAAGAGGTCTAAAATATGAAGCCTTCCATTATTTTACGAAGAGATAATTTATTAATGTTCACTCACTTATCCAGTGAACCTTTAACGAGACTCCAGGGAGGCAGAGCCAAGGCTTCAAAGCCAAAGATAACATGGGAGGTTCCGCACACACCCAGACAGGAAGCTGGAGCTGCAGGTTCAATCCGGGGTGTTTCAGAGGAGGGGGGAGGGGAAGGCTTCTCAGAAGGGACTCTTGCGTTAGACCCTGAAGAAAGGTGGGTTTCTGTTGGTACAGATGGAGGGAAGGGGATTACAGACAGGATAATGTCATGTTAGTGTGAAGGTTTTTTTGTTTGTTTGTTTGTTTGTTTCTATGTTTACCTTCCTCCTGGCAATGTTTCAGTTCATTCTAGAGAAACCTACCTTTGAAAAAATAATACTTTTGTATTTGTTTTTATGATAGCTTAACCAAATTTTTCCAAAGGATGCTTGATAATACAGTGGATGGAAATGTATACACTATTGCTCAGATGTGCAAGAAATTGTTGAATTACCTTTTAACTGACCATGCATCGCTCTGGAGCCCTTACTCCCACTGCTGTGGGGACTGCAGGGGGGACTTGACTTCAAAGTGCCACTTAAGGGTGACTCAGTCCTTTCAGGCTCGAAGGAGTTTCTATGGGAACAAATATTTAGCCCATTCAAAGAATCAGTCTTTCAAGACCGTTTCCTCTCTTTTATGTATTCAGGCTCACCTCCCTCTTCTCCTTTCCAGCGCCTCTGGGTACAGGGGACGGCTTTCCTGAACTGTGGGGGGAAGTGGAGGTGAGGGGGCACCTATGGCAGCGGAGCAGCCCCTCAGATACCTACACCAGCCTGGTCACCAGGTGTGCTGTGTGGTGCTCCTGCCTGGGTTGGCCATGGTGCTGGGCATGCCACCTGCTGACCAGCAGAGACCCTGCCATTTGCCCCCAGCTCTGAGGACCCTGCATGCTGCAGCCCCCTCCTCTCCACCCATCTCTTTGGGCTCACCAGTCTTTCCAGTACCTGGGAGGGCCTCAGAGCCCGACTGCACACTTCGTGCCTGGTGCCCTATTCAAGGCGTGTGAAGCCACACCCTCAGCTCCTCTGCAGTCCTCACAACAAGCCCTGCGCATGGGACCCTGCACAGTGTGCCTTCTCTGAGAAACCTGCACTTCCTTCAGAAATAGACATGGAAAAGCACCCTTCCCCCTCCAGAACGTTAGTGTGGAACCCCCAAGAAAGTTTGGTGAAAACACTGAAATAGTTTGGGAAGATGTGAACACCAGTGATTCCATGAATAGCAGAGCCACAGGGAAACTAGGAACTGTGAACTATCAAAGGTACAAATCCATTGATTTAATCTCTCAAGAACATCCTGGTTAGAACAGAAACTTGAAAATAAGTAAATACCGCAAGAATAAATCAGCAACAGTTATCCCGCTCCCTATTTGACATTTAAAATCCTGTAAGTGGAACGATAATGCAAATGAGGCATAAATTCCTCTGTAGTGCTTCATTGTTAGTCACTTAACCAAATTCATTGATTGCTTCAACCTTTTTAACTTTAATTTTAAGTAAATTTTTTTAAAATTTTATATTTTACTATATACGTGTATAGGGGGGAAAATACGATCCAGTCTCATATTTAGACCCTGAATAAATATCTACAAAGTTCTCATAGTAGAAAAAATTTTTTAATCGTACTAGTTTTTTAAATTTAGTTGATATCCCTGGGGAATTCAATTAGGTTTCAGCCACAAAATAAAAATAAGTTGGTTCCTGCTCATTATCCAGCAAGTATTTATTTATTGTGGGCTGATGGTGCTTTCAGTCCTGGGCCAGGAGCTGGATATGGTGGTGGAAAAACACTGTCCCTGCCTTTAAGAAGTTTAACAGCAAGTCGGCCAATTCAGCTCCGTGTGACAGAGACTGTGATCCCAATGGGCTTGGACACAGTGGGACACAGAGGAAGCCCCAGGTCAGGAAACAGGAGCAGAGTGGCTTCCTCAGCGAGGTGACACTTCGGCTTAAGCATGGAGGATGAGTTGAAGTTAGCCAGATAAAAAGGAGGTAACGATGTCCAGGCAGAGACACCTGGCCAAGGGCCTGGAGGTGACACGGAAAGCCAGTGTGGTGTGCCTCGTGTTCCTGGAGCCTGGAGGCACAGGGGTAACCACAGGAGATATTTCTTAGATAGATCCTGCAAAAATAGGGCTCTGAAGACGACTGTTTAATCACTTCCCTTCCCCCATCCTCCCTCCCTCTCTCCTGGAGTGCAGCCTCTGAGCACCACGCTCCCCCCACCTCATGCAAACTCTTCTAATTCCACCAAAGCACCAGTTCTCCAGGGTGAGTGGCCAGGAGGTGAGCCAAGGCCAGAGAGAAGACTTGTCTGAAATTCTTCCCTGGCACAAAGAAAGTGTGGTGCATGGAATGAAGTAGCCCTGCAAGGGGAGCTCCCAGAAGTTGCTGGTCATCTTCTTTTTATAATATGCAGAAAAGGGGAGGAGTTTCTTTTCTTCATCGTCGTTGCAGAGCCAGAGTCCAGGCACAAAGGGAAGGGCGAAGGTTGGGGCATGACTGGAATTGGTGGAAATCTGTCCTTTGAACTTGACATTGGCATTCAGGGGTTTTAAACATTACCAATTACAACATTGGGTGAATCCATGTTATAAACTGGTACTTCTCTGTGCCTCAGTTTATCCATCATGTGCTTCTAACCCCACAAAGTATATTCTGTAGACTTATTACCATAACTTTTAAAATCTTTCATTTTCCCTTTATGTTATATGGGCCAGTAACATTTTCTTTGTTACACCACTGGTTGAGAGGTAGGCCAGTCTACTCAAGAGCAGCGTTGGATCTGCAGGAATACGGCATTTCTGCTTCCCTCGCCTGGATCTGGTCTCAAACTCATTCAGCTTGTCTCATGTTAAGCGTGAGACAGTGTCGTATATGAAAGTACTTTGTAAACTCTAAAGCTCTATGTAAGTCTATGACAGTGGCGCTATTATTATTGCGGGTAGCATGAAAGCCAAGCAGTTCATTGGTCCTAAACTGATCGAAATTGAAGAGAATTGCACACAGGGGCACAGCACTAGGCCTGGCCAACTGTTATTCTAGGTTCATAGAAAGGTAGCCTTTATTATACATCCCACTTTGCTATTAGAGAATTAATGAGAATTCATAAGAATATTGACATTTACTAACAGGTAAAACCATTGAAATAATTATATAGATGAAAAAGATGAGTTTTCAATTAAAATACCGTAATATATTTATTTTTCATCATATATATTCTTTTATTTGAAAGTATAGTAAGGCTTTAAGAAGAAAAGTGAACATTTGCATACTTTTCGTTTATCATATTCAGAAGTTCATTTAAATACAGATGCCTGACTTATGATGGGACTGGGCTGTCCCCCTATGAAAATATCTTAAGTTGAAAATATATTTAATGTACCTAACCTATCATAGAATATAGCTTAGCCTAGCCTACCTTAAACATGCCTAGAACACTTAACTGTAGCCCACAGCTGGGCAAAATCATCTAACACAAACCCTATTTTATAATCAAGTATTAATATTATATATCTCATGTAACTTATTGATAGTCTACTGATTGCCTATTACTTTCACACCATTGTAAAGGCAAACAATTATAAGTTGAACCATTGTAAGTCGGGAACTGTCTGTAATGTGTTTAGAATCTATACAATTTGTTACAAATTCTGGCTGCTAAATGGAGCCACTAATATAATAATATCATCCTACATTTGCTTTATACGCTTTGCCCTTCAAAGTGTTGTTCGTATCTAGATACAATTCACGTTCCACTTGCATGTTTTGGCCACTAGTTATGTGCATGGCATTGTGCTGGATACTCTCATATTTCCCTTGTTTTTATGGGAAATCTCGGGGGTCAGGCAGTATTTCACCTGGGGTTTGATGTCTAAGGAGACTTCGGTTGCAGAGGGCCCTGGTACTCGGGGCACTGGAGGGACCCTGACTCAGGGTTCCTTTCCATTTGTCCTTTAGTCACTACTGTGTCCTCCAGTTCTCACATCCTCCTTGGCAGCCTCTGCTGTGCTGTCCCCTGAGCCCACTACTGACACTAAACCGAGTCCTCACCAAGTCCCCCTTCCCATGCTGGGCTTGAGAGCTGTTAGTTGCACATGGTGCGTCAAAGGACACTTTTTATACTGTCTGCTCTTCACTCTTCTATCCTGTCTCCCTTCCCCTGCCCTTTCCGGTAAAACCTACACAGACCTTCTGAGAACCTTTGATAATCTGAAGATCCCCCCAAAAGGAGGCCTACAATTTAAATCCACCTGAGCCTGTTCTGACTTCCCGGAGGTTCCATAGAGCTGATCACTTGCTCTCTTCCACACACTAGGCCTTCGAATCGGTTTTTATTAGCTGTGGTTCACCCTCAAAGTCACAAATCCGACTTTAAATTTGTTTTAAGTAACATTACTTGTAACCCATTGTTCCTCATTCTAATTATTTTTGCCAGTGTGCATTAACTGGTTTCCTTTTCAGATTTGTGCTTTTAACTTGTTTTTTCACAACTGGACTCAGGTATTGTCTCTTGAGCTATTTGTTTTGCTGCAAAGGTGGCTTTCGCTTTGCTAATGAGCACTGCTCGGTGCGTGGATTGACCTGGGCCCTGTAAGCAGAGCTGCAGAAAGAGCCCAGCCTGGGCTTCCCGCAAACCTTTTCCTAACGTACGACCTTGGGCTGGTGACCTGACTTCCCAGAGCCTCAGTTTCTCAGACTGTAAATGGACAGAATAACACCCACTTGGAAGAGTTACTGTAAGCTTTTAAAGATTACAGATAATACATGGCAAAATTATGACTTTCATAATTGGTAGCAATTATTAGTATCAAAATTCTTATTAGTTATCTGGAACTGTTGAAGGTAGCATTATTTTGAACAGTAGAATTTTTCAGGTATCTAGCAAGTGGGTAGTGTTTTACATTCTTAGATTTTTTTTTAATTCCACCAAAAGTATTTCTAAAAGGTACTCTGTGCTTCGCTGCCTTTTTAAACAGGATATACTGATAATAGGCGAAGCTGTTCTTGATAATTCAGATTGATTAAATGAGCCGTGGGTATTATGCTGTGAATACATCTGTATGGGGAGCATGAGCAAATGCAATCATCTTGTTTTTTAAAAAGAACCAAAGCTTACCTTGTACCCTGTCCTCCCGCCTCCCCATTTTCTAATCTCTGTCTCAGAATCATAGAATTAAACTTGCAGGCCTGACTTACTGGGCAATGTGACACAGCTGTTCTTTGGCAAGGCTTAATAACTCAGAAGCATAAA
Organism: Lemur catta; assembly: GCF_020740605.2. Classification (NCBI taxonomy): domain Eukaryota; kingdom Metazoa; phylum Chordata; class Mammalia; order Primates; family Lemuridae; genus Lemur; species Lemur catta. Next base: position 7,737,531 of record NC_059152.1, on the reverse strand, counting down.
TGGCTTTTTGGTCAGTTTGTCCGTGCATGCAGCACTGGGCTTCCTTGGTATCTAGGGAAAAAACGAAATTCTATGAACCTTATTTTCCCATAAAAAGAAATTAAATCATTTCTTTTTTTTCCATTAAATTATGAGTTTTTTTCAAATAAGGATTTTCATTTAAGCAACAAACAGCACAGTATGCCAAACTCTTTAATAGGTTTTACAAAAGCTGCAAACATAGTCTTCACGTGATTTCATTTTATACTGACCTATTCTAACAGGTGAGGTCCAGGGCTGGGGAACCTGCAGCCTCGGGGCCACACGTGGCCCCCTGGATCCTTGAGTGGGGCCTTTTGACTGAATCCGAATTTTACAGAACACATCCTTTTAAGAAAGGGATTTGTTCTGTGACGTTTGGATTTGGTTGAGGGGCTGCGCTTGGGGATCCAGAGGGCCACATGTGGCCTTGAGGCTGCAGCTTCCCACTGAGGATGTAACATGGAACCTCGATTTAAGGAGGTGTTTTTCTTGCTATTGGAAAGAGGCCATTACCTCGGCTGTTGCTTACTCTGGCCCCATTTACGCATCATACGTGGATTCCCACAGCACAGTCAACCAACCACAGCACCTGTGCACCTCTTGCACATGCTTTGTCCGTGGGACATCAAGGGGAAGGACCCATTTGGGGGGAAGTTTACTATCAGCCACAAGTTCATCATCATTCAAACAAGAAGCTATTCTTGCTGACATGACAGCAGACAGCTTCCGCGAAGCTCTCTTATGTTGGAATAGAATTCCAGGCACGAGTGGCACTTACAACCTCAACTTTCCCATAATCATTCAGTCCAACTCATCCTGTGTGTTGCCTTCAGGATGGATCAGCTTTCCCTCCAGATGCCTTTTGCATTAATATTTGATGTCTGGAATAACCCCAGCCTGTGAGCTGAGTCCGTGGATCAGCCTCCAGAAAGGGAGCGATGGTAAAGTCTGCTTTCTCGGAGAGTTGTGCAGTGGTGTCTAGTGAGGCAGCTGCACTGCCTCACGCATGCCAGGCACTTTGTAGTCTGCCCGTGTGCACCCTCGTGCTTTGTAAGCCAAAGAGCAATGTGGGAGGCTAAACGCCTCCACAGCTGCTCTTCCATCCCATCCTCATCCCTTTTCTGGTCTTTGCATTCTTTGTAATCTCCTGTGTCTTACGTTTGTCAGCCTAGGGGAAATTAGAACCTTAAACCCATTTTGGAAAAAACAAACAAACATACAGTTTAGAATAATCCAGCAATTCTACTTCTGGGTACCTATGCAAAAGAATTGACAGCAAGGCCGGGCGCGGTGGCTCACGCCTGTAATCCCAGCACTCTGGGAGGCCGAGACGGGTGGATCACTCGAGGTCAGGAGTTCGAGACCAGCCTGAGCAAGAGCGAGACCCCGTCTCTACTAAAAATAGAAAGAAATTATCTGGCCAACTAAAAATATATAGAGAAAAAATTAGCCAGGCATGGTGGCGCATGCCTGTAGTCCCAGCTACTCGGGAGGCTGAGGCAGGAGGATCGCTTAAGCCCAGGAGTCTGAGGTTGCTGTGAGCTAGGCTGACACCACGGCACTCACTCTAGCCTGGGCAACAGAGCAAGACTCTGTCTCAAAAAAAAAGAAAAAAAAAAGAATTGACAGCAAGATCTCGAAGAGATATGTGCACACCCATGCTCATAGCAGCACTATTCACAATAGCTGAAGAGTAGAAGCAACCAGAGTATCCATTGACAGATGAGTAGATAAACAAATGTGATAAATACATACAATGCAATACCGTTCAGCTTTAAAAAGGAAGGAAATTATGACACATGCCACAACATGGATGACCTTTGAGGACATTATGCTAAGTGAAATAAGCCAGTCACGAAAGGATAAATACCGTATGATTCCGCTTATATAAAGTACCCAGAGTGGTCGGATTCATAGAGACAGAATGGTGGCTGGTTGCCAGGGGCTGAGGGGAGAGGAAGTGGGGAGTTGTTCAACAGGTACAGAGTTTCAGTTTTTTGGCGATGACAAAGTTCTAGAGATCTGTTGCACAACAATGTGAATATAGTTACCAGTGCTGAGCGTTACATTTAAAAATGGATAAGATGGTAATTTTTATGTTATTTGTTTTTTACCATAATTAAAAGTATATACAGATTAAAAATAGGAGCTCTGCAGGAAGCTGGGGCATTTAGGGGAGGCTTGGGGATAGTAGTGAGCAGTGACAAGCAGTGGCCAAACGGTGCAGGAGATGAATGAGAGTTTAGGTTGTAACAGCCTCTGCGCACGGACAAGAGACAAAGTGTTTAATGCAAGGTGAGACGTCTAGTAGGAAGCACCTCACTTAAGGTGGGACCTGACTGTTGGGATTAACCAAACACATTCTGTCATCACCACCTCGACTAAGGGGACTGCCCGTTCCTCACCTTGCACCAGGTCCCTCACTAAGTATTTGGTATATAAATCAATGCATATTAACGTTTTTTTCAAAATTGAATTTTTTCCCACTGGATTAGAGCTAGTCAGAATTGAATTTGGGGTTAAAACTCTAAACATCTGCATCTGAATTTCCCTACCTGTTTCAATTTTATCAGTTTAGATTTTTTTTTCAAAAACTATTTCAGTTTTTTTAACAGCAGGCTTCACCGATGCCCTAGATACTGCCGGTGAAAATTTTTTTACTCTTAGTAAAATTTGAATATTTTTCTCAGCATTACATTAAGTAACACAGTTTTCAGAAATGAAGTCATTTCAGATCTTTCGTTGAATTGTTATCTTTCATAAGCACGATTTTTATGGCAGTTTCTTGGCCTTAATGAATAGTAGCATTTTCCTGTGACCAGCAGCACAATCTTGATGGTGTGCTATAATGGAATTGAAGTGTGTTGGTAAGAAAGACCCTTTTTGTTATCATTATCCTTTTCTTAGAGTATTCATTTTAAATGAAATATGTTTAAATTTCAGAATTTGAACATCTGCTCTTATATTTTTAAATTATGATGTGTATTTGTGGCAATGGCCTGACAATATGAAACCCTTTCTCTGTTGTTTCTTTCGGCATCTAAAAGCATGTGAGTCAGGATCTGGAAGACTCGTCATGTTCTTCAACACAAGGAAAATTTAACCGAGAGCAGTTTTACAAATTTATCATTTTCCCTGGCAAGTGGATCAAAGTCTGGTACGATCGACTTACCTTGTTGGCGTTACTGGATCGGTAAGCGGCTGAGCATGCAAATGTACCATGGAGAGACACAACAATTGCATGCTTCTAAAAAGAAAATTGCCACTTGCTTAGGTTCCCTAGAATATCTTCAAGCTGTGCACCTCTTTGCTGCCAACCCATAGTCAAAGCCAGTAAGATCCTGAAAACTTAAACAGGTGTAATTTAGCAGTTGCAATGGGAGATATGAGAATTGGGTAACATAGTTCATATTTAAGATTAGCTTTGGGGACAGTATTATGCTTTGGTCTACTCATATCTTGCCCCATTTTTGTAGGACAGCTTGAGGCTCGGTCTTTGACACAGGGCCTGGCTCGACTGGGTGTGGGCGTGGGGAGAGGAAGGGGATGAAGTGAGTGATGTCTGCCTCTTCCCCAGACAGGTCAGATTCTCATTGCTCACTTCTGTCTGATGTCCACGAACTTAAATATTAATCCTTCCCCTAAACCCTTTTCGTTTCTCCTTCGATTACCACTGCTCCTCAGGATAAACTGCTATTGGGCTGGAGATGTGGTCACTGGCTGGGAAGGTAGACGAGAGAGGTTAGAGTGGGGTAAGGCATGGTGGAGATGGGGCTAGGTAAGGGGCTAGGACCCATTTATGCCCTCCTCTACTTCAAGATGTGCCAAGGACGGTACTGCGATCTTCAAGGGCTGAGTAGCTCCGACTGAAAGGTTGGTTTAAGCATTCAAGATGCTGTTGTCAACGCTGCCTTAGCAACTGCTGAGCTGCACAGTTGAGTGCCAGCCAGTGTGGGCAATGGGAAACTGGTTGCCTGCCCTGTGGTTGGGCCCCCACTGACTGCTTGTTGCAGTCATGTCTTCACCGGTGTGATCACGTATGAAAAAACTGTAGTCGTGCCAAATTATAACAGCAAATTTCAGGACCCACAAGCCAGGGAATGGAGTTGTAATGGGCTTTCCTAACACCACTGTGTCACCCAAGGGGCACACGCTTAAGAGAAACATTTAATACTTAACTAATAATCCAAGATAATACATTCTGCTAAATGAGGCATTTTCTTGAAATATTAATTATTTTCTGTTACAAAGGAATTATTGAAAGTTAGACTAGCTTGTGTTAACCCTTCATATTAAAAACAAATATTTCTATAGATGTCTATGTTTGTTATTTTGAAATCTAGTTGGTGACAAAAAATTAACTCAAAATCCAAATCCAATGGAGGTCTAACAAAGGATGATGAAGATGACTGTGGTTTATAAAAGTTCATGGTTTTATGGTTTTAATCACCTTTCTTGCAAGTCACAATGGGTTTTTAGATTTTATGCTTAGGAATGACCTAGAAACAGCACTACTCCCTCATCCATAGATACTTTAGTTGATGTGGGAGCCCCTGGGCTCTGGAGGCAGCCCTTGGGAATCAAATCCACTCCCCACTACTTATTAGTGCTGTGATCTTAGGATGGCTACAAAACCTTTCAGTGCCTCACTTGCCTATCTGTGAGATGGGGAAAACCTATACCATAAGGAGGTTATGAGGATGAAATCCCCTTTGCCCACTGAAAGAGTTCTTTAAATGTCAGTTGCTGTTATTGTTATTATTATTACCAGGAATGTGGTCCAGAACTCAGAAAAAAGAAAAATGAGTAAAAAAAGAAAAAATTGAGGGTAGCCAAAATAGATGTTGTCAAATCCAGACACTAAAATTTAGACCCTTAGCGTACCTGAAGTCATCAGTGAGCAGGATGGGTGATCTGTTTTTACAGCTTGGAGTCAATTAAGAGGAGGAAAGAGACTGCATGAACCCATAGCTCACAGCAAGGAAGGAGGAAGAGACCCAAAACACTGACCTAGAAAACCTGAGCAGTTTGGGAACATTGCAAGGAGAGTGTAATCCCCAAACAGCACAGGGAGTGCTGCAAAAATGCAGATGCCCAGGCATGAGATGTCACCACTTCAGTGCAGCCTTTGTGGACCATATAGAGCTCCACCTCATTGACTCATTTTCTTAATTAGGACCGCAATGTTTTCAAAAGATTTGTGCCAAAAAACCCCGGAAATTTCCACAATAAATTTTATACTTTTTTATTATGATAGCTAAATTTTTATTTCCAAAGGCATAAATATATTGCCTTCGAGATTCAGTGGGGGGGGGCATTATATACAAAGTGGATGAAAGAACTCGAATCGCTAAAATTTAAAGTTTAGAAAGAAAAAGTATGCATAATAAAAAACAAACTGTGAGAGCCGGGCAGGAAGTGGAAGAATCAGTGGGTAACAAGCACTGAAACTGAGCTGACCACTGCTATAAACTTCCATCAGTTAAGGTCTTTCCACCTGGTATCTTTCACCTAACTCTTGTGTTCAGGCTGTTCTTCCCTGAAAATATTGCCTTAGTCTCTGAGCAGTAGCTTCATGGTTGCTATAACTGTAGCCTCTTCTAACGTGCTTGTAGTTCTCCATCCATTCTACTCAGATATTTGTGAACTTGTCCTATTCTCCTTGCTTATTTTCTCTTATTTCCTCCTGTAAAACACGGAGGTTTTCTTTGCCTCTATCTAGTTTATCAGGTCAGCACCTAAAATATGAAGCTGTCCATCATTTCAACACTTTATGCAGCAGATATTAACTCAAGCACCGACTCCACACCGGGCTCTGTACTGGGCATTGGGTGTAGAGTGAGTGAGCAAAACAGCCATCGTCCCTCATGGAACTTCCATTCTACTGGGGGGAAGAGCACACTGGAGTAGTTGCCCTGAAAGAAACGCTGAAGGCCTGAGATGGAGGAACCTGGCGAGGAGGGGCACTGATGGGAGAGTGGGCGGTTGGCCAAGGCTTTGCTGCGGAGGAGCCACACGCACTGAGATATAAAATAGGAGCAGGAGCTAGCTACGAGACAGGTAGAGAGGAAATCATCCATGCTTCTCCAGCTGAACTCACTGCCATCACTACCACCGTGAGAATGTGCTCTTACCTCTCCCATCCTTAAAAATCCTTTCTTGACCCCACTTTCTCACCAGCTACCGTCCCATTTCTCTGCTCCCCTTTGGGGCAAAACTCCTCGAAGGGTTGCCTGTGCGTGTGTCCAGTTCCTCTTCTCCTTTTGGAATCCTGCTCCATCCTGGTTCCCCCAGGCACAATACTCCTTTGAACCTGACCTTGTCAAGGTCACCATTGACCTGTCTTTCAGTTCTCATGTTACTAGACCCATTTGCCAGTATTTGACAGTTGATTTCTCCTTTCCTGGTAGATGTTCTTCTTTTGGTTTCTTCTCAAGCCCTTTCTTGGTTTTCCTTCTGCCTTGCTGGCCGCTCCTTCATAGGAAGGGAAGTTTTACAGGTCCCTCTGCCTCTCGACCCCTTAATGTTGGGGTCCCCAGTAGCTGCATGGCTCTTGGTCTATTTTCTATCTCTATCTGCTCTCTTTTCTTTGGTGATTATATTCAGTCTTGTAACATTAAATATGCCAGTGACTCTCAGATTTATTGCTCCAACTTGGACCCATCTCCTATACTCTGGACTTGTGTATCCAGCTACCAAATTGACGTCTCACGATCATAGTCCAAACTGAGCTCCTTTTCTCCACCACACGGAGGCCTGCTTCAGCTGCGGCCTTCCCCATCTCAACTCGTGACAGCCCATCCTTGCAGTTCCTCTGGTTAGACGCCTTGCAGTCATGCCTGAGTCTTCCTTCCTTTCGTACCTGAATTCAGTCTCTCACAGGAAGTTGTGGTCCCTGTTCCTTCCAAATGTACCGACCTCGCCTTTCCAGCTTTAATGCGACCACCTGATCTGAGCCATTCCATCTCTCTCCTGGTTCCTGCACTGGCATCTTGCCGCTTCTCCCTGTCCCCTGTGCCCTGCTCCTAACACAAGACAGCGAGGCTTTTCAATGTCACTGCTCTGCTGACCCCCTTGCAGTGGCTCCCATTTCACGCAGAATGAAAACCCAAGTGCTCACGGTGCCCTCAAGTCCCCCGCGCTGTAGCCGCTCCTGTGCTCTCTGACCTCATCTCCCACCATCACCCGGCACTCTTCCCCACCCCCGCTGGCCTTCCTGTTGTTTTCCAGCCGTGGCAGGCACCTTGCAGCCCAAGACCTGTACACCAGCAATTCCCTCTGCCTGGAACCTTCTTCCCCCGATATCTGCATGGCCAACCCCCTGGCCTTTCCTTGCATCTTGCTCTATTCCTTCTTCTGTTGCACTTATTGTCTTTGCTTACTATATAATATACTTGATTTGGGGGGTTCATATTTACTTTACGGCACCACCTACTAGAAAGGAAGCTCCATCCCTTCTGTTCACTGGTGTATCCCAGCAGCTAGAGCAGGGCTGACCACTGTTGTTGCATGACCCAATGAACTAACTTTCCTTTGAAAATCAGCTCCTCTTCCCAATTTCTGCCATTGATTCCACCATGATCCTTTTTCACCCAGATTGAAATCTTGGAGAGGTCTTTATTCTTTCAATCAGTGCGTCACTGTCCGTAATCCATTTGGGGTCTGTATGGATGAATTATGTCGTAGAGTCAGGGGTCCTTGCCTATTCCCCAGCCATGTCGATTTCCCAGGCTCTGGTTACCTCTCCGGGGAGTGTTGTTTATCCTTGCCCTGGTCTCTTTCCCTTCCAGTATAGCATGTAAAGCTCTTCCAAAAGTACAGCCTCAGTCACCTCACCCCCTGCCCAGTGAGTAAACTGTTTAACTCAGTATTTAAATGTAGCTTAAATGAGAGACCACAGGAGGGGAGTGGTGGGAACCTGGGGGGAGAGTAATGGAGTCCTTCCTGGTGGAGGAGAATCTGGGAGAAAAATACTTTTTTAGGAATTTTATTCCTTCCTGCCAAATAGAAAAAAGTTTTGTTTTTCTTCCTTTGAAATTTGTTTCGTTTTATTTCCAGGGCTCTTAGATGTTTTTAAGTGTACATCGAGATGTTATGAGCACACTGAAGAACACGGAATGGATTTTGTTATATGAACTGGCACTAACCAAATATATTTAGCTCTATTAAAAGTGCATAGTGGAAAATAAATGACACACAAATTTCCCTTTCCACCAAATCTATTTTAGTTCCCCAAATAGTTTTTTAAAAAAATTTTAACTTGAGCATCATGATCTCTGCATACTTGATCTTTCTGTACATCCCTGTGTTACGTTGCTTGTATTATTCTGTAATATGTCAGCTGCAGTCCAGACAAACTAACCATCGTTTCCTTCCCCTGGCTCTTGCCCTCCTTTCTGTTGGGGGCCCAAGGCCGTGCTTCTTGGCAGGCAAAGCTCCAAACTTATTTTACTGCAGTCATTTATTTTTCCAGTTCTTTGAATCTCTTAAATCTATATCTATATCTATATCTATCAGTCAATCATCTGTCTGTCATTATATATAAAAAGTCCCTACCAAATGATTCTTGCACTCAATTGTGTTTCCTTGAGTTTTATCCTTAGTTGTTTCTCCCCTGTTTTCTTTAGCTGTTGGACATCTGGTGTCGGCATTAGATTTGGGTTCGTTTTCACTCATTTATTCCTCCGTTAAAAATGTTCCACAGACTGGAAGAAAACATTTACGAAAGACATATCCGTCAAAGGACTGTTATCCAAAACACACAGAGAATGTTTAAAACTCAGCAGTAAGAAAATGAACAACTTGAAAATGGGCTTAAGGTCTGAACAGATGCCTCACCAAAGAAGATACACAAATAAGCATCTGAAAAGATGGTCCCCCTCATATGTCATTAGAGAATTGCAAACACCGAAATACCACTGCACACACCTATTAGGATGGCAGAAATCCGAAACCCTGAAAACACCAAGGATGCAAAGCTGTAGGATCTTATCATTGGCTGGAATGTAGAATGGTACAGCCTCTTTGGAAGACAGTTCTGCAGTTTCTTACCAAACTAAACATGTTCTTACTACACGACCTAACAATCTCACTCTTGGTATTTACCCAGATGAGTGGAAAACCTATGCCCATGCAAAAACCTGCACATGAATGTTTATAACAGCTTTATTCATAGTTGCTGAAACTTGGAAGCAACCTGGATGCCCTTCAATAGGTGCATGGATAAGTAAACTATGATACATCCACACACTGTAATATTATAAGGGATAAAAAGAAATGAGGCATCGAACCACAAAAAGACATGGAGGAACCTTAAATGCTTCGTACTAAGTGAAAGAAGCTAATCTGAAAAGGCTGCATACTGTAAAGATTCCAACTCCATGATTTTCTGGAAAAGGCGAAACCATGGAGACAGTAAAAGTGGTTGCCAAGGGTGGGCGAGGCACGAATAGGTGGAGCATAGGTGATTTTTAGGGCAGGGAAGCTTCTCTGTATGGTATTATAATGATGGATATATTTGTCCAAACCTATAGAATGCACGACGCTAAGAGTGAACCCTAACGTAAATCACGGACTTTGGGTGACAATGGCGTGTCAGTGCAGGTTCATCAGTTGTGCTGGTCGTGGTGCAGGCTGTGCGTGTGCGTCCGTGGGAGGAGGGAACGTGGGAACTCTGTGCTTTCCCCTCGGTTTTGCCGTGAATCTCAAATGTCTCTAAAAATAGTCTATTCATTTTTAAAAAATGTTCACGATTGCTTACATGCCAGACATGAAGTAGCCACTTATCCCTGTCTAAAAACGATCGCAGTTTAGTGAGGGTGACCAACACGTATAGGAGCAAAAATTGGTGAGGTAAGAAGTATGCTCAGAATTCCTGTGAATGTCCCATCTGAACTCTGGACCTTTTGTTCCCTGGCCTTGTGGTCCACGTTATCCTCCCTTGCTCCATTTTTTAATTTGCACTTTTTTAGAGACAGTGTCTCGCTCTGTCACCCAGGCTGGGGTGCAGTGAGCTCATGATAACTCACCGCAACTTCAAACTCCTGGGCTCAAATGATCCTCCCACCTCAGCCTCATAAGTAGCTGGGACTGTGGGTGCATGCCCCCATTCTCAGCTAATGTTTCTTTCTATTTTTTGTAGAGATGGGGGTCTTGCTATATTTCCCAGGCTGGTCTTGAACTCGTGGCCTCAAGCAATTGTCCCACCTCAGCCTCCCAAAGTGCTGGGATTACAAGCATGAGCCACAACGCCCAGCCCCTTTCTCCATTTCTGCCACTCCTTCCCATGGCCCCACCTTGCATTTTTTTCCTCCCATAGAAGTCTTCCACCTCTGAAGTCCTAAGCCCAGTCTCTGCTCATTGTTCATATCTCCCTCTACCTCCCTCTACCGGTTCCCCAATCCTCTCTAGCACTGTGACCCACCAGCTCTCTCCCATCTCGCAGCCCTTGCAGCCTGGGAAATATAGCAAGACCCCATCTCTACAAAAAATAGAAAGAAAAATTAGCTGAGAATGGGGGCATGCACCCACAGTCCCAGCTCCTTATGAGGCTGAGGTGGGAGGATCATTTGAGCCCAGGAGTTTGAAGTTGTGGTGAGTTATCATCCTGCGTCCTGCTTAGGTTTCAGGATCCAGCCCTGAAGCCCCCTCCTATCAGTACCCTAAAACTCCCTTACCTTGTCCCTTTGTATCTTGTATGGGGAGTCCCACAAGAAAAAAAGTCACCCAGTGAGACAGTGTGGCCATGGCAGGCCCTCTGCACCTTCGGGAGGTTGCAACTCCCTCTCAGCTCTCTGGCTGGAGCTCTCTGAGCTTCCAAAACTGGGCAGCAAACCCTGGCTCCAAAGACTGTATCTGGGAGCAATTTCCTGCCTTCACCAGGTGTTCATGCGACCCCACCCCATTGAAAGGAACCAACGAAGCTCTTTATATGAAACACATTTCATGGTTGTGGATGGAATCGTTAACTGCCTCTCACCAGTAAACCTCACTTAGTGGCTAAGAACATCCACGGGGCTGATATTTCATTTGCTTCAATGACAGAAATCTGGGGCCAAAACCTGGATTTTTGTTTATAAAGCACAAGAATGAGGAAAGAAAGAAACCTGGAAATCTTGTAGCCAGATGTAGAGGGTTGCTTAAGGTAACTACGGTGCTGTCCCAGCCTGTCCTTTTAGAAACACGCAGGTATTCTCTGTTTGAAAGTGGACAAACTTACCTTTCATTTCCTTTGTCTTTGTGTATTTTGCACAGAACTGAAGATGTCAAGGAGAATGTGCTGGCGGTTTTACTCATTGTCCTGGTCTCCCTCCTCGGATTTCTGACACTGAGCCGAGGCTTTTGCAAAGATATGTGGGTGCTCCTCTTCTGCCTGGTCATGGCCGGCTGCCAGTATTCGCTGCTAAAGGCAAGGTCTCGCCTAATTCTTACCAGTAACATGTGTTCTCGCTAATGTGGCCTTGAGATCGTGAGATGATGACACAGACACTTCTGATTTGTGTTTCAGAGCGTTCAGCCCGACCCCGCCTCACCAATACACGTAAGTTTCCAAATGCAGGCAAGTGGCTGGTCTCGTCTGCCTGCGTTAAAGACGGGAAAAGGCCAAAATCTATTCAAAAGGCAAAATCTGTATCTATATCTATATGTTGAATATAAAGATTAGAAATGTTAAATGGGCGTATGAGTGCATGGTGGCCAAGTTCCAGTTGGCTCTGAGAGCATGATGTGGGTGGTACTGGGGGAGGGTCGGGGTGGGGGTCGGAGAGTGTGTGGAGGGGGTTTTCTCTTACACCACATCCATGCCAGGAAACAGCGAGCAGCCTGCTGGGGAAGAATGCAGACTCTGCAGTCAGCCTGCCTGCCTTTGTTTCCAGATTCTTCCGCTTGAGTTTCTGACACTGAGCAAAATACTGGTCCTCTCCATGCCTCGGTTTCCCTATGTGTAAATGAGGCTAATGAAAACACTTATGGGAATTTAATTCACGTAATGTGTGTACAACAGTGCCTGGCACACAGAGATCGCTCAATAAATGTTAGCTATTATTATTAGTAATATCAGTTATGTGGGCAATGAATCATTATTATTTTTTAAATTTATCATATATATTTATGGGATATAAAGTGATGTTTTGGTGTGTGTATACATTGTGGAATGATTAAATCAAGCTAATTAACATATCTATCACCTCACATGTCATTTTTTTTTTTTTCTGGTGAGAACATTTGAAATCTACTCTTTAGCAATTTTCAAGTATATAGTGCGGTGTTATTAACTGTAGTCACCATGCTATACGGTAGGTGTCTGGAACAAATTCCTCCTGTCTGAGTGAAACTTTGTACCCTTTGACCAAGCTTTCCTCGTTCCCCACCCCATCTACTCCAGCCCCTGGGAACCACTATTCTAATCTCTGCTTCTGTGAGTTTGGCTTTCTTATATTTCACATGTAAGTGAGATCCTGCAGTAATTTTCTTTCTGTGCCTGGCTTATTTCGTTTAACCTAATGTCCTTGGGGTTCATCAGTGTTGTTGCAAATGACAGGATCACCTTCTTTTTAAAGGCTGAGTAATATTCCATTGGATGCATGTACCACATTTTCTTTATCCATTCATCCCTTGATGGACACTTAGGTTGATTCCATGTCTTGGCAACTGTGACTAGAGCTGCAATGAACACGGCAGATGTCTCTTCAACATTCTGATTTCATTTCCTTTGTACGTATACCCAGAAGTGGGGTTCCTGGGTCATATGGTAGTTGGATTTTTAATTATTCTGGGAAACCTCCATAGTGTTTGCTATAATGATTGTACCAATTTACATTCCTATCAGCGGTGTACAGGGTTCCCTTTTCTCCACATTTGCACCAACACTGTTCTCTTTTGTCTTTCTGTTAAAAGACTTTTTTTTTCTTTGAGACAGAGTCTCACTCTATCACCCCAGCTAGAGTGCAGTGGTTCTCTGCATCATAGCTCACAGCAACCTCAAACTCCTGGGCTCAAATGATCCTCCTGCCTCAGCCCCCACAAGTAGCCGGGACTACAAGCGCGTGCCACCACACCCAGAGAATTTTTCTATTTCCTCTAGAGATTCCGGGGCGGGGGCGGGTCTCGATCTAGCTCAGGCTGGTCTCGAACTCCTGGCCTCCAGCAATCCTCCTACGTAGGCCTCCCAAAGTGCTAGGATTGTGGGTGTGAGCGACTGCGCCCAGCCCATAAGACCTTTTAACAGGTGTGAGGTGATGTGTCATTGTGGTTTGAAATTGCATTTCCCTGAATCATTATTCTTTTCACATGAAGCTGATCTCTTCCTAGTCCACATTTTCAAGTGTACTGTTACCTTTCATCCCCATAACTTTGGGCCAGTTTGTAACTGCGACTCTGGGCTTACCAATACCGATATGTTGGTGCTCTGGCATTTTTCCGTGAACTCTGAAACACAGGCACGTGGTTTTGTCTGAGCCTGCTGCCCCTTCCCCTTGTTTGGGGCCGTGTACAGGCACTCGGGGAGACAGGCACCACCCTGCAGTTACTCTGGCCCAGGAGGACTCCCCAGCTCTCTGAGCAGCCATCTTTCCTGTGTTGTGGCAAGCCCCTCCGGGTCCCTGGAAGACTCTTCCAGTGAAAGAAAGCTTGATCGTCCCTCTATTGTGCTTTTAAAAGACTCATATCCAGGACTTAGGACTGATTTTAAATCTGTGATAGCTCCTGTTTCACTCACAGTAATTAAGAAAAAGCTTATAATTGGACCATCACATGGTGCACGTTGCTCTCTTGTTAAATTCCTCTGTTTCCCATAATTGGTTGACATGTAATACATCTTCTTTTATCCTGGAGTCTGAATGTCAAGATAAGCAGAAGCAGCATAATTAGGGTATTGAGATGTATTGTTATGATCATCACCAGAAATCTGGGTTAGGTGGTGGGGGCAGAGCTGTGCAGCTTTGCAGCGTTTTGTTCCAGCCCACCCTAGATGCCACGGCACCACCCTCCTGCTTCGGGAAAGCTTCCTTGCTCGTTCCTACACTTCAGCGTCACCGTTTTTCTGGGTGACTCAGGGGAGGGGTGGTCTATGCTATTAAACGTTCCTTTCCTGCATGTCGTTTCAGAAGTAATGCAGAACATGCTAGCACAGGCGGATGGCAAGTACCCCTGCATGATCCTTGTGGATTTGTAATGCCCGTTACTAGGGCTCCTGCCCTGCTCTGCTCTAGGTTGGAGTCATATTGTCTAGTTCCTGCAGGAATGGATCAAGCTGCTGTCCCTTTATCTGAGCAAGCCTGTCACAGCGAGACATTACTTTTCTCACCATCGTAGTAAACATAGACATCTAACCGTGTTTACTGCAGTAATTAATTTGCTTACACAGATTTCTAAGTAGATTAGTCTCTCATTTGAGTTGGTGTTTCTCCAGTAGTGCTAATGAAGAAACAAAACATGGTAGCTATAAAATATTTCCTGCTGCAATCTGGCCAAGCCATGTGGGTATTTAGAAGGCAGATTTATTATCTCCTGTGTGTAGATGGAAAAACTTCAGAGAGGAGATTGTCAAGAGTGTGACCAAAGGTTTGGGGCACAGAGGCAGTTCTCAGGCCTGCTGCTGTCTCCAGTCCTGGCTTGTTTTCATTCACAAGGGGCTGTCGAATGAACCAGACTGCGTTTCAAACCACGCCACTTTGTGCTTTTGTCAGGAGGTGGTTAATTAATAAATTCAGCCAATTCTTGCTCTTAGAGGGATTCACTTATTTTTTCCTTTTTGCTTGTTTCCAGGAGCACAGGTGGCGAATTTTGAGCAAGTTGTTAACACCAGAAGAGAGCAAAATGAAAATAATTTTTTTTTTTTGCATAACACTTGGTGTATTTGAGTTTTAGATACAGAATTAATAATGTAATAGATATGGTACAGGAGCCCCTGGGCCTAAAAGAAATTAGTCTGATTGTAAAAGAACACAGGTAGTATAAATAGGTAGAGTTGTCAAAGTTGTTTCATAAAAACACCTTAAGTTGTGTTCTTTCAATATTCTCTCTCTTTTTTTTTTTTTTGAGGCAGAGTCCTGCTCTGTTGCCTGGGCTAGAGTGCCGTGGCGTCAGCCTAGCTCACAGCAACCTCAAACTCCTGGGTTCAAGTGATCCTCCTGCCTCAGCCTCCCAAGTAGCTGGGACTACAGGCGTGCACCACCATGCCCGGCTAATTTTTTCTATATATTTTCAATTGTCCAGCTAATTTTTTTCTGTTTTTAGTAGAGACGAGGTCTCACTCTTGCTCAGGCTGATTTTGAATTCTTGAGCTCAGATGATCCTCCCGCCTCGGCCTCCCAAAGTGCTGGGACTACAGGCGTGAGCCACCGCGCCCGGCTTTTCAATATTCTCTGTTTGCATATTAAACATGTATGAGGCTGGGTGCAGTGGCTCACGCCTGTAGTCCCAGCACTTTGGGAGGCCGAGGTGGGAGGATTGCTTGAGGCCAGGAGTTTGAGGTTGCAGTGATCTATGATCGTGCCACTGCACTCCAGCCTGGGCGACAGCGTGAGACCCTGCCCCATTAAAAAATAAATAAATAAATAAGAATAAAAGAAAAGAAAACAGCTCTGAGAGAGCTTAGAAAGGTTAGGTGTGGGAGTGAATACTGGAAGCAATCTGAGGATCAGAGACTAGCAATATAGTAACGGGGGATGAGAATATTAATATGCTTATAACAGTAACCACTCATGATAACCCAGAAAGCAAAATTCAGTAGAATTTCTGAGAGGCAGCAATGACTGAAGCAGTGTGCATGGGGATCACCTCTACCAGCCAGAGTCTGAGCCTGCTTTCCCCCCACGGCTGGGGCAGCACCCGGGAATCTGCATTTATAGACATCCCAGGGTGATCGTGGTGGGGGTGACCTCAGATCACACACTGAGAAACAGTGGGGTAACCGGAAGCATGTAGGTTTCAGGTTTGAATCCAGCCTTGCCATGTACAAGCTGTGGGGGCTCAGGAAACTTACTTCTTTGAATCTTAGATTTTTCTGCAAAAGAAGAATAATAAAACAGGATTATAAGGGATTGAAACAATGTAATTCCTCTGAGTGTTTAGCATAGTATCTGGCCCTGAAGCACCTAGAAAATGTTAGTAGTATTTTTGTATGTTTGCAAAATATGGATAATCATAACAACCTCAGTTGGGTTTAGTAGAATGCATGGGGCAATTTTTGTAATATGTCCGGGGCATGTTCTAGAGCATGCCAAGTCCTCTTAAATGTTTCCTTGCACTCTGTATGTTTGTCTTGACTCCTTGCTGACAGTGCAAACTCTAAAGAGCTTGGGCTGCAACTTGTCATGTGTTCTAGCCCATTACAGTTGCTGTAATTCAACGAAGACATCTGGTATCCAATTCAGGTTATATAGAAATCATTGCAAATGATTTTTATAAATAAACTTTTTATTTTAGGATGGTTTTAGATTTACAGAAAAATTGGGAAGGTAGTACAGAGAACCCCCATACCCAGTTCCCGTATATCAACCTCTTACATTAGTCACAATGTGGTACATTTGTCATAATTAATGGACCAATATTGATACATTATTATTAACTAAAGTACACATTTTACTCAGATTTCCTTAATCTTTGGTAATGTCTTCTTTCTGCTTGAGGATTCCATCTAGGATACTGTATTACATTCAGCTGTCCTGTCTCCCTGGGCTCCTCTTGGCTGTAGCAATTTCTCAGATTTTCCTTAGGTCTGAAAAAAATTAGTCTGATTCTAAAAGGAAACAGGTCTGGGAAAGCTCAAAAAAACTGGGGCTTGGGGAGGTTACTGGAAGAAATCTGAGGATCAGATGCTGGCAATATAGTAGTCATAGTAGTTTTTGAGGACCTGAACAGTTTTGAGGAGGACTGGTCAGGTATTTTGCAGACTGTCCCTCAGCTGGGATTTATCTGATGTTTCTCTCATGACTGGACAGGGATTATGGATTTTTAGGAGGAATATCACAGAGGTGAAATGTCATGTTGATCACGACCACATCATGTCAAGGGTACAAATTATCAGTGTGACTTACCACTGTTGGTGTTGACCTTGATCATCTGGCTAAGGTAGAGTTTGCCAGAGGAAGGATTTTGAATGACATGAAATAATTTCTCAATCCTTAATCCTAGGAATAATAAGGTCAATTTATTGGATCTTGATTAAAAGTCAAAGTCAAATAATATTTGTATATTTACTTTGCTCAGAAAAGTACAGTTGAATGCAGGAGCCATTCCAAATTGCCTTCTTTTAATTCTCATATCCTAAATTTCTGTCATTAATGAAAGGGAGAACATAGGTCACCACCCTTTCTCATACCTTTCACTGCCTTTGAGGGAGATGCTGAGGAAGTGGGGAAATAGTGTGAACTAGGAGGTAGCAGAATGGAATGTTCTGGACGGTGCTTAGTGAACACTTTGATGCCCACTTTGCTGCCCCCTGCCTTGGGCAGCTGCATGTGCCATTTTGCATTAGTCAAGGTTCACAGACCTGAAAGTTGGGAAATTGGTCCTAAACTAGATTGTTCTGCAGAATTAAATGATAAACTAAGCTTAAGGAATCTTACTTGCCTGCATCTTTTCAATTTTTAAAGTAGCCTGTTAAATTTCTACCATATTTAAACTGAAATAGCATCTGAGTAGTAACCAGTTGGGAATTAGTTGACCCTTCGGTTGAGACTTATCTTCTATAGTGTTTTCTCTAAAATATTTTGGGCTCTTTTGTACACACAAAGTGTGGGTCACAGATTACCTGCTGTCGGGGGTGGCGGGTGCCCATCCCCAGTGCTCTCGTGTTTGCTCCACATACGAGGGGCACCGAAGTGCATAGTTGCAAACACGTAGGCTGACTCTAAATGGACAGGTGAACTGCTAAATCCGACATACAAAAGAAGCTATCAGTAGCCACAAAGAAATGATCTTTAAATAAACTAAGCTACACCACCGTGATGTCTTGGTGTAAACCGTAAAACACAGCGAACCCTCACTGCAGTGGTGGGAGTTCAGTGTAGGTGACCATCCTGTCACAGCACAGCAGCAGCGGGCTGGGTAGAGCAGGTGTGGTTTTTCTACGCCCCCTGCAGGTAAGGGGCCCCTTGCTCTGCCCAGAGTCCTTTTGGGAAAAGCCGACACCCCAAAGTTACTATGAATGCTTTCCCGGCTCTCTTGGTTTGCTTCACATGAGTAACGTTCCCATTCTGTGTTTCAAGAGTGATGATTATGAATGAAATTTCGTGGAGTCAGGCCGAGTCCTTGGGCCTGAGGGATCCAGCGTCAGATGGGTTCATCCCCTGGTGGCTGTGGGGAGTCAGGCAGCCGGGGGTCCCCGATCCTTACTCTGCCACCATTCTCTGTCTGTGAGGCCTGGGACAACTTCTCTCTCCATCCTTGTGCCTCAGTTTACGCTTGTCCAAATGAGCACAGTGTGTGCTTCTCAGGGTGTTCTGAGGATCAGCCACGTGAATACGTGTGACTAGCAGGGCAGCGAGTGCCTGGGACGCGGGAGAGGCCAGGTAAACGTGACCTGTTGTCGCTGAGGTTGTTTTTCATCAGTCATCAGAAAGAGTAGTGGGACCTCTGCCTGCAGCAGTGATGAAAACACGCACACTCAGTGGGTGTCAGGGGCTCTCTTCTGCCCCATGGGGTGACACCTGGAGCTGGTACATGCAGCGAAGTTGAGACCAGGTGGCAGTGGCCTGGCCCAGCCGTGGACAGCCCCCGTGCAGTCTCCTCTGGGGCCCAGCTGCGCTCCAGCCCCGGGCCCTCTGAGATTCCCTCCGACACCCCGTCTTCTTTATAAGACATTTTCCCCTTAAGAATCACAACCCGATGTTGAAAGCGTTTGCCCCTCCCACTCTCTCCCTACGAGGCTAATCAGGATGGCCTCGTCATTAGCCGCAGGTGCCCTGCTCTCCCCAGCTGGGGCCCCTGGAGTTTTTGTTAGATGCTCAGGGTGCTCCTCCCCTGCCCCGCGACCAGCACGTGACGTGGGCCGTGCCGTGGTTATGCGGACGCGGGGCTGATGGAAAACGCACATGCTCACATAAATCTGCTCCTGTGCGGTGGCCTGGCAAGACGCTCCACGCCTGAGTTCCGCTGGTGCTGCCCAAGTGTGTTCGAAAATTAAAAACAGGTGAGGAATAACCGAGTCAAACGAGTGTTTAAGAGATTATGATCAGACTTCATCTGGTGGATTGTGCGGAGTTTTTCTACTGAAAAAAAATTTGAAAATCAGTCCTTGGGGATTTTGGTGATTGATTCATATGTGACAGTAGGAACTGGAGAGAAGGGCATTTTGTTAGTAGGGGATTTCAGGAATCGAGGCAAATAGAAGTGACCTATGTCCCGTGTGTTAGCAGTACGCTTAGAATGGTTTGGGGACCCTAAACGTAAGATGGGAAAAGGGGGTGAAGCAGGAACGTGGCGAAGAGGGCAGGCTCTCTGTAAGTATGCCTTAAGCTTCGTTTCACAAATTGCAAACACAAAGCATTCTCCTGCCTGATACTGTTTGATCCAGCATGATATCTTAGACTTGTTGAAAGCTAAAGACTTTTAATTCCTAGTAATGAAGGAAAAATCAGAGCAAGGGGAAGTAGTTATTTAATTATATTTCGTAAACAGTGTCAGTTTGAGGAAATGTCTCGTCTGCATGGATGTTTGTACACTGCATAGCTATTTATAACAACAAATTTATTTTGCTGTTCACTTGATGAGAAATGCGTTTAGGTTTAACTTAGGCTTTAGTTTCATTTTTTTAAAATGCAAATAAAGTATTCCCATGCCCATTAATCTATGACATAGTTGGATTCAAAAGAAAATTTCGTAAGGGTGCAAATATCCTTCAAGACTTAGCCTGGACTCTGGGCCCAACATAGCCAGGCTCCGTGGACAGACTGTGTTTTCCTACCTGTTAAAAGATCATCTCAGAATAGGACCATTTCTATTATAGAAACAGTGGCAACTTAAATTGCGTTTCTAAATGTAATATGTTCAAGGCAGTGACTTTAAATATCCATATCTGAAACCATAGCACTTTAATTTTTACTTTTTACGCTCAAGGTAGTTCATGAATTGCAAAGGGTATTTTCCCCTTAATTCATTTTTGTTGGTTTTTTGAATCTTATGAATTGTGCGTTGATTTGTGAGATGTAAACTCTGTGTTGGTTTTGCCCTGGAAAGTTGATGTTGTAGCTTGTTCTTAATTTTTCTATCCAGGAAGAATAAAAAGTGTTTCTGCTTCTCCTCATAACAATATTTAGAGTGCTAAGATGAAGTCTGCTAAATATTTGGTGCCCCTCAGAGGAAAGTGCTGTATACGTAGTGTAAATAACAAGTTTTTTAAATTGAATCATTCCACTGTGCTATACTAAGATTTTTATGCAATCTCTGCTGGTATAAGTTTGCACCAGTATTGTCTTGCTTTTTGAGACACTAGGAAATTGAAGCCCACAGCTTATAATTCTATTTCTTATTACTAGTGGAGCCCAAGTGTAGAGCAAATAATGGTTTAAATTAGTTTTGCACTTGAAATGAACAAAATGAATGGAAGCTGCACTGTTGGGGAAAGCATTGAATTAGATCTTGATTTTCTCCAAAGATGGTAATTACATTTTTAGGTAAATCTTGTTGAGATTGAGAAGCCTAATGTTCTTTTTGATATTCTCATTCTGATTTAACACAATAAGCATCAGGCTTTTTTTTTTGTTTTTTCCTTTTACTCTCTGGTATTTTGTGTGAATGAATTGTGGTAGGGGAGGGCGGAGAATGTGTTATATGGTATAAGTTGTACGATATGGTGTAAATTACTGACGGTGAGGCTTTTGACATTTAATCAAAATAAAAGGTACCATTCAGAAATTGTGTTTGTTTTCTAGGGACACAACCAAATCATAACATATAGCAGACCAATCTATTTTTGTGTGCTGTGTGGCCTTATTTTGCTTCTTGATACAGGGGCCAAAGCCAGGCACCCTCCCAGTTACGTTGTGTATGGCCTGAAGCTCTTCTCTCCTGTGTCCCTGCAGTCGGCTAGGGACTACTTAATAGGTGAGTTAACTTTGGGGTTATGGGGAAAAATGGGGGGAAGGGTATGTCTCCCTTTATCTTCTGGATCCTAACTGGAGAAGCTGCCTTACTTGACTATTGGACGAAGAGATGTGCATTTCCCTCTTGGCTTCTACTTCTGCAGAAGACTGTCTGGGAGCCTCAGCCCCAAAGCATTCAATAATGGAATTAATTTAAAGGATTTTGATATCCATGACCAAGGGGTCGCAGCACTGTGGTATCTGAAGAATAGTTGCTATGGCGTCTGCTGGGTGATTTTGCCACCCAGGTGGCAGCATGAACAGGCATGGCCCTCAGCCCAGGTGGAGTCCTGGGTTCTCTGGTCACCCGCTCTTCTACTGGTACCCTTTACTTGCCTTAAGGTCTGTGTTTGATGTCAAATGCTGTGTTTAAACACATCACCTGCATATCGTAATTGTTTAGAGCCCTGACTCTGGAGCTAGACAGCTGGCTGTTTGAATTCCAACTTTGCCACTTCACTTAGATGTGTGACCTCAGGCATAATTCACCTGTACTATGGGGACAAAAATATGTCCCATCTCAGAAGTTGTTGCAAGTTTTAAATGAGTTAGTGTACTTGAACGTATAGAGGGTTCCTGGCACCAGGCATTAGCTGTTAGTGTCATTATTATGCACAGTATTGACTGCAGCTGCTCAGAGAATTCTTGTAAAGACATCAAGGGGTTTCCACACCTGCCGACTTGTAATTGGCTGTGATCACATTGACCAACTGAGTTGATAAAGGGCAGCTACCAAAGACACCACTCCTGCATGTCTCCCTTGCCAGCTAGAAATCTTACTCAAGAGGAGACTGTCAAAGCCACAGATCCCATATCATCCTTTCTGCACCCCCTGCGACAGCCCCTCGAATCTCTCCAGTGGAGCTGGGGAGGGTGCTCAGATGTGGTGTAAGCTTTCTTTGGGCTCCTGATAGGTGAACACTCTGGTAGGCATTCTACCCTCTGGCCTCCTTCCCAACTACCATCTCCCCATTTCTCTTCCTGCTGCGTTGGTTGCAAACTGTTCCCTCCCCCTACACCCAACCCACTGCAAGCCCGCTTTCCACGCATCCTCAGCACTTCCCTTCCGGTCACATCATGTGAGGAGCTGAGTAGCTTCTTAATGCCGAAGTGTTATGCACCATTTTTCAGAGAATCTCTAAGTTCAATGAGGAAACAGAAACAGGTTGGAAAAAAAAAATAGGAACAGATCCCATGATTAGACACCTAGTCAGTGCTTGAGAATATTTGTTTCTACCCTTCCTGATATTTTTCACTTTACTTTTTTTTTCTTAAATCCCATTTGATGCTCTATTGGTTGGCCCACACACACCTACAACAAGAAAGACTTTCAGTCATTTTCACCTTCCTATAACTTAGCTCACCCATCTTCCCCCTTCAGCCAGTTGCAATGAAGGAGTCAGTTTGAGTGGACAGAGATGTCCGGTCATAACTGCACACACTGTGGAGTGCCATCTTGGCTGTTGTCATCTTTTTGCAAACAGCAGTGCTGGGGTCCAGAGCTCAAGGGCACACAGGGACCTGGGTTGAGAGGTGGAGAGGGCATGAAAGGATTTTGGAAGATGTTCAAGAAACATTACACCAAAGTGTTGCCTTTTCCCTCTCCACACCCCACACTCCATCTTGGGTATTTCATGGCCGTATTTTCCCCGGGTCATGCACGTGGGTTAGTGTTGGTGGAGTGCCACCTCCCGGAGGTCACGAGGATCTGTGGCCTCTTCTCATCTCCCCGTATGTGTGTTCCTTCTGCTGGGAAGCTGTTCCACTGTCCCCCCCACCCTTAACCACACTAGCTAACAACACCTCGTTTCCCTGAGTTTGGTCCCATCTTCCATCCTTTAGCAACCCATAATTTTCATAGCCCTTGACCCGTTTCGTAGCAGCCTGCTTATGTTTGTGATGTCTGATCAATGTCTGTCTCCCTCACCAGCTTATCTGCAGTGGAGGCGAGGCAAAGACCTGCCTGCCTTCTCTCCACTCACTCCTCCGTGGTGTCTGGTATCTGCAGGCACTAAATAAACAGACGTTGAACGGATGAACTCATGAGCATAAGACTGTGCTTTAAGTACTAAAGAGATTAATGCACAAAGGAACTTTTGGAATGCTTCCCATTCATAAATCAGAGAAAGCTATAGGCAATTTGCATGGTTTAACTCAGCCCTTAGAATTACTTGAGACTTCATAAGGACCTTTTGCCAATGATCTATGGAAAGATACTTGGGGGAAGAAGCGCATGACATGTATTCCATTAACAAATTGCTTTTCTGTACCTAGGTCTCTCCTTCGTTCCTGTTTTTTTTTTTTTTTTTTTTTTTTAAATTTGCTACTATAAAAAAGTCAACTCTGTTGAATAAGTGTAGTTGTCTTAGCATGGCACACTTACAAATGGTATTAGAATGTGAGATGTTATTGAAGCTCAAAAGGTAAGACCTTAAAGTACTTGGCAAAAGCCTGAGATTTTACTTTTAGCAGTAACTCTTGTTCTAGAATGTGTTACTAGCTACGCACAATCTAATTTTATTTTTCTTCAAATCAGTTACATTAGGGACTGAAGAGGGAGCATTCTTATCTTTTTAACTGGAATTCCCTTTCCCCCCTGGAAACTTCTCCCTATTATATATTTTTGTCTGCTTGTCAACACTGACAAGCAAAAATGTTGATAAATATTCCAGCAAGCCAACTAAATGACTTATAGGGTAAAGATAAATAGAAAAATAGAACAATAGCAATCCCTGTGGAATGAATGTGTTAAACATACTAATTTGCACTGAGCAAGAAAAGGCTGTGAAACAAATTCAGAACACATGGGAAAGAGAGGGAGGAGATAGAGGCTAATACTATTTTCCTGACTTCATGAGGGAAAACAAGGGCAATTCAAAGTCATTTTTTCTTTGTGGAACTTCTTCACCCTCTGTTTCTTCAACTGACAGGGGATCTAAGTAGTCTACAGCTGCTGCCATTGTTATGTTAAGGGACTAGGAAGAAGAGAAGAAAAAATTAGGAGAAAACAAAGGATTAGGAGGAAAATGGAGAGTATGTGGTTCCTAGGGCCGCCATAACAAATTACCCCAACTGGGTGGCTCCAAACACCAGAATTTTTTGTCTCACAGCTCTGGAGGCAAAGTCGGAGATCAGGGCGTGGGCAGGGCCACACCCTCCCCAAGGCTCTCTGGAAGGGCCTGTCCAGGTCTCTCTCCTTGGCTCCTGGATGGCTGTCCTTTTGCTGTGTCTTCACAGGGTCTTCCCTCTGTGTGTCTCTGTGTCCAAATTTCTCCCCTTTTTATAAGGACACCAGTCATGTTGGATGAGGGCCGAGGTGGACCCTAACATACTCAGCTTAGCTTGTTCGTCTCCCAAGACCTTATTTCCAAATAAGGCCACATTCACAGTTATGGGGGGTGGGGTTAGGACTTCAGCATCTCTTGTGGGAACACAATTCAACCCATAACAAGGACCATGTAGGAAAAAGGACAAGAGAGAAGCAAGAACTAAGTCCATGTGACATTGTTTACTGTCTCGTTTACCCTCAGTCAAAGGTGCTGTTGTGCCTATCACGCTGTGTTGGGTGGAACTGGTCCTCCTTTGGCAGGTGCCAGGGGACCTGAGTATTTCCTGGAGCAGTGCCTTATTGGTGCTATTTCTGTTACCCGCTGCCACCCTTGGTTTCAGCTTAGCGCCATCACCCTGTCAGAGGGGGAGGAGGCGGCAGAGGAATTGGAACAGGAAAGGAGCGAGGACGGCCCCTGGGCATGAAGACTGAGTGCCTGAGCCAGTGGTAGGTGGCAAGTCAAGTGGACACGGTGCAGGGGGGACAGAAGGAGAAGCTCTTTGTCATATTTAAAGTAAGGAGAGGAGCATCTCAAAGGCAAGAGGCAAATGTCAGATAATAGAGCAATAAAAGGAAAAATTAAGGCAAATGAAGAAGACATAAACATTGAGGACAATATATAATTTTCTTTTATGATCATATATATTCAGAATGTCACTTTGTTCACTTTCCTTTCATTATAAGGAAAACTTCTTTATTTTTATTTCTAGGAGTAAGGTGAAAGTCCTTCTTACCATTCATTTCGTGTGCTCATTCAGCAACTAGTGAACTCTGGGCTGGAATTTTTATTGCTTTCCATTTGGGTAACCAGCAAAAGCCTCTGGGTGAGATTGGCTCTGTAATTATCCTATGGGTGAGAAAGCCAAGAGGTCTTCGGTTCTCAGTACCGTATTTCAAAAGGAGCAGTAGCAAACCCAGAGTGTGCCCAGAGGAGTATAGCCACGTGGGCTACGCTGGTCTGGATGCTGGTTAGTAGGACTGAGGATGTCCAACCCAGAGAAGAAACACTTGGGTGCTAGATGCACACAGATGTGATAGCTTCAGATCATAAAAGGCTGCCAGGAGACCAGCCTGGGCAGTAGAGCCAGAGTCTGTCTCAAAAAAAATAAAAGCTGCCAGGTTGAAGGGAGAAGGATGTTGTATCCATAATAACTAGACCCAGCAGGTAGTAGGTAGATTCCAGCTCAGTGCAAGGAAGACCCATAAAATGGTTTGGGTTAGAGCTGTCCTATACTAGAGTAGGTTGCTTAGTGAAGCAAGGAGTTCCCTGGCATGGAAAAAGTTCAGGCAAAAATGAAACCGGCCATTATTTGTAGCCCGGGTCCATGCACTTGGTGGTTTTTTTAAACTCCTACCTAGGATAATGCAGCTTCAATAATGTCACCCTCATAAGTGGCGATTTTGTGACCAGGTACTGCATCATACCCATGCTTCCCTGAACACTCAAATCTCCCTTTTCTATGTCTTATACAAAGGCTTGTCTCCTGGCCTCAGTAGTCCATAATAGGACAATTAGTTAATACACAGATAGTGTACATTGAAGACATACAATGTATGCATTCTCATCGACTCCATATGTTTTAGTTCCATATTTTCATTCTACATGCTTGGTACCCCAAACCTGCAAATA
This sequence comes from Lemur catta, assembly GCF_020740605.2. NCBI lineage: Eukaryota > Metazoa > Chordata > Mammalia > Primates > Lemuridae > Lemur > Lemur catta. The sequence goes on along the minus strand of NC_059152.1, from coordinate 7,711,469 downwards.
CAATAATTCATATTATTCACACATAACAAAAAATAAGCTTAAATTATAATATTTTTATTTATGAATTTTGCATGAAAAGATCTGTACCAGAAGTTTCTGCCTTGATGATAATTATTATTAAGGAAAATAAGGAGTTAGGAAGAAGTGAAAGAAAATTACAGACCCACTCAGTGGCGTGCTAACAAAAAATGTTTGTTCACAGGGAAAATTGCGAACAACCACAGGGACTTTGTTATTTTTTGCTTTTGGAAAAAAAGAATAATTTCAGCAATTTTAAATGCAGTTCTTCAAAAGCCCTGCTAACATAACAAGCATTTGACTGCTTTTTCATTCACGTTAACTGCAATCTGACGGATGAGAAACATGAACTCCGCCTTCCCCTCCTTCCACCTCCACAGCTTTTATTTTAAAGACTAGAGCTTTCCTACTCCAATATGTTTTGGAGAAGATCTAGTGCCTGGCCCTCGCTGTTGACTGCTATTTCATTAAATTCCAATTCTGCACTCACAGCCAGGGCATCTTCAGTGATGGCTTTCTGGTGTCTCTTACCATTTTATTTTCCTCATGCTGTTATTTATTGTGTTCCAATTCTTTTCACTTTAGTTGTCATTGCATTGGCTAATGTCTTTCTCATAGAGAATACCCCCTTACCTGTGATTTGCTGAATAGCTTCGGATATTTGTCTGCCTTTTAATATCATTCCACATGCAGATGCTTCCCTGTAGTTCTTCATTCTCAGGGTAGGTTTCTTCTCTCTCTCTACACACACACACACACACACACACTCAGCACTGTGGAGGGCGAACTAATAAAACCTCATCGCACCTTCCTTCTGCCCTTGTCCTGGAATTGGAAGGTGTAGCATAGCATAAAATCATCAATACCAGGTGTTGAGCCCCAAAGTTAAGAGAAGAGGAAATACTCAGTTTGCTTGAAAGTTTATGGATTAACATTTCGATGCTCATGACTTATATGTTCTGTAATTAAAATTTCTGTTTATTTCTTATATCTTTCATATCTCTTAGTTCCATTTATAAAAAGTGGAAAAGAAATTGTCTTATATCGTTATGTCTAGCATATCAGTGTTGTGTTTTATTGCCTATTTGAGTGAGAAAATCTGCTTTCAGGCACTCTCATTTTATATAATATGGTTGAAATCTTGCCACAAACGTCATCACAACAAAATCCCCGTGTGTATTAAAACAGGGCTCCAACTCCAATCTGAGGTCCTGTCATCATAGCCATGTTCATCGTAGAAAATTTTACTTTCACACAGAGTTGAGCAGTTCCATAGGGCCTGTGTCCCATACTTGCTTTGAACCAAGTATTATAAAGGGGACATCTTTTGTGGGAACACAATTCAATCCATAATAAGGAGCATTTAAGAAAAAAGACACGAGAGAAGGAAAAACTGAGTATATGTGACATTGTTTACCCTCTTTTGGCCAAGGATGATGCCTACTTTAACCAGATAATATTAACCAACTGTTTTAACCAAACATTAAAAAAGAGTGGGACATACAAATAGTCTCATTCCTATAAGTTCACTGTGGAAAGTTTGTTTTCTATTTTTCAGAAATAGCTGGAACACACTCCCTTGTCAGCCCCACTCCCATCTTCCACTGTGGTTTATGTGCAGTTTCAGGACAGAGTTCCAGTGTCTAGACATACCAGATTTCAAATCCAATTTCCTTAGTTTTATTAAGGTTTGTCAGCATCAAACTTCACTGACGTTCTACCCAGGCAGAAAGGAGGACAGATGAATCACAGCCCTGCGAACCCAACCTGGCTACAACCAAGCAAGAGAGAGGGATAGGAAAGTTCCTGTAAAACGTGGCTTCACTACTTTTTTTTCTCCCTCTAACAAATTATTTCTCTGAAACATTGTGTTATAACCCACAAATGTTTTCACCAGTTGTGCAATTGCATTGTTATGAGGACGGGAGGTCATGCAATCTCCCTCTCCTCGCCCGGGCCACTGCCTTCTACCGGGTGGTACCGTCCAGCTTAGAGTCAGCGTCTCAGCCCACGGTGTGCTGCAGTTGCTTAGCTCATTCTCGCTCTGCCTGACCCTCTGTGAGAGCCTTGAGCTCTGCCTTAATTCTAAGTCTCCCATCAGTGTTGAGAATGTACTAGACTCTTAGTCACTCAAGCGCCTGAGATGAGAAGCACAAACCAAGGCGCCCCCTCTGCTCCAACGATTGTTCCCCTCTCCCATGCAAGAAGGGATTCCGGTAACTCCTGTCCTGAGTTTTTGCATGTTCCCGCCCTTTCCCCAGTTTCCTTTCTCCCACCCTCATCTCCCCCAAGTCCAAGTCCATCGTCTCAAACTAAAGGCAGCCTGCTCTCACCCACCATCGCTGAGGTCTTTGCCCCGTCCCGGGCCTGTCTGCAGTTCTTTCCTCGGGACTCACTGCCTCCATCTCGGCCTCCAGTTTCCTGGGGTGAGAGGAGTGTACGACTGCCCCCCGCGTTCCTGGGTGGGGTGGCCCGGAGGGGGTGGGCAGCATCGCATCAGCAACCTTAGTGACAGTAACTGCATGCTGCTCATCAATTTTGTTTGTTCATTTTCAGTATTTCTATATTGCTTCCCTGCAATTTCCCTCCTTGGGCTCTTCCCGCAAATCAACACTTTCTGCATTTATCTTTTGGAACAAATTGACATGCTGTTTTTTGGAGGTTCTGGTAAGTCATTTACATTCTACTCTTCCTGTAAAGGTGGCTGTAGCTCAGATAAGGACTAAATGGCCTTGGGCAGGGGATGAGGGGCTGTATAGTTGGATGTTCTTTGTCCTGAGCATTTAAAGGACATCAGTTTGGGTCAGGAAGGGTAATGACGTGTGTGCATCGGATTCATTCAACCAAATTGGAAGTGGTCCTCCTAGCCTAGTTGAACATAAGCAAAGAAAGAAGGAAATGTAGACTTCTCTGCAATTGGGAATAGGTTTGGCATCCTTCAAACTGTACCTTAGAAAAACAGTCTGTGTGTGTGAGTGGTTGTAAGTGTGTGTGTCTTAAAACATTGTAGGCCAGGTGCAGTGGCTCACGCCTGTAATCCTAGCACTCTGGGAGGCCGAGGCAGGTGGATTGCTCAAGCTCAGGAGTTCAAGACCAGCCTGAGCAAGAGCGAGACCCCGTCTCTACTAAAAAAAAAATAGAAAGAGATTATATGGCCAACTAAAAATATTTATAGAAAAATTAGCCAGGCATGGTGGCACATGCCTGTAGTTCCAGCTACTCGGGAGGCTGAGGCAGGAGGATCGCTTGAGCCCAGGAGTTTGAGGTTGCTGTGAGCTAGGCTGACGCCACGGCACTCACTCTAGCCTGGACAACAAAGCGGGACTCTGTCTCAAAAAAAAAAAAAAAAAACATTGTAAAGATTCTTCCTGTTTTCCTCTTGAATTTTTAATTAAATGGTTAGTCTCTTTCTTGCCCTGTGAGTCACCCAGTGCCTTTGACGGGTCCCCTAGATTTATTCTTTGCCCCTTCAGGTGGCATCTTGCATTTGAAAGCTACAACCATTTCTTCGCTTTCTTACAACGTTTGTTGATTTTGCAAGTGGCCAGTCTAGAAAAGAACTGTTGACGTCTGTGTTGCAGCCGTGTCTGGGATAACCTCGGCGGTGCACGGTGTGGCCCGGAGCGTCCTGGCTGCTGCCCTGCTGCACGCGGTGTGCTTCAACGCAGTGAAGGTAGGTGTGAGGACCGCGGGCCTTCGTCCTTCTCAAATCCAGTAAGTCAACTTCCTTTTAAAAGTAAATGAATGTTTTCTCCAATTGCAAAAGAAACGGGATCTGAGCAGATCAGGGAGTGATCGGGCCCAGCTGAGCCTCAGAAGTGTCAGGAGACAGGTCGAGATGCCTGGTTTGCCCCGGAGCCGCGGGCCTGGCCTCCTCTGCAGATGTCCTGCCACCAAGGTCGGGCACCGGCGCTGGGTGGGCTTCTGCTTACCAGGGTGGTCGGCGGAACCCATGAGTTTGCCTGCAGTTCCTGGAATACCACTCAGGACATGGGAAAGGGATACAGTTGCATAAAGCTACATGGACGAGAGCACAGGAGAGGATACGACAGCCACCACGTGTTAGAATCTAGAAAACAGATGGACTGTAGACTCACCCAGGTGGAGAAAAGGGAAACCTAGCCTGGAGGCAAGGGAAGCCTAGGAGGATGCAAAAACAGGATAAACACTCAGGAAGACAAAAGGCTGTATCGGAAAAGAAACGTAGCTATTGTGCATCCCTGGTTCGCCGTGAATCGTTCTTGTGTGTTTATGGTGATCTGAGTGATCGTCTTGGTGTGTCTGTCATGGAAGAATGGGGAGGTGGAGAGTGCTGGGGGAGCTCAAGCCCTGTCCTCCATGTTAGAAAGTCAGCAAATAACATCTAAAATTGGAAAACACTCAAGAAGTAGCGAAGCGAGCGTGTTGTTTGGCAATGTGGAGGTAAATAGGACAAGGAGAAACAGCTGAAGGTCACTGCCTTGAGGAAGCAGGAATTGGGGCAGGAGAGACCACTGTTCATTTCCGTTGTTGTAGAACTAAGGATGGCCATGAAGTCTGAACACAGTTGCACACATAGTGTCAGGGGCATCTTCAATCAGTAAAATTATATTAGTATTATGCATATCTCTGCACTTTATAGAAACTCTGCACTTAACATTTTAAACTACAGGTACTCCTTTGATAAAATAAAAACTGAATGTAAAAGAGTACGTTGCAATCATATATGTTCCAAAGTGTTTTTAATCTAAGTCACATGAACATTTCTTAACTGATATTTTTAAAAGATTAACTTATTAAACTGATCAGTGTCAGTGGCAGAAAGTTAAGTGTTCCACTTTGTGGAAGGAAAAGAATTCAACATTCATATATCTCGATGTTTCACAGTTTAATTAATCTGTAATAAGCAATGGAGTCATTCCCTCCCTTTTTCCTTCCATCCCTTCTATATAGATCTTTTCTTTCAGAAAAAAAAAGAGGGCTGGGAAGAAGGTTCCTTTTTTCTAATACACAAAGGTAATTTATATGCTCATGGTGGTCATATTTGTTACCACATTTATAACATCATGTAAACTAGCAACTATATAATCAGTGTTTCCAGTATTCTGTGTTTTGACCTACATTCCTTTGTTCTATCACAGGAGCCCAGATATTTCATTCCATTCAGGAAAAGTACGTGGATGGATATTTTCTGAGTTTTTGTACTTCTTTTTAGTTTTATTTTATTTTTAATTATTACAGGTGCTTAGTATATCTTTATGAGTCCTTGTACTTTTGAGAGCATATTTCTACTGTCTTGAGAACCTTAATGTATTGCTCTGTTGTGTTCCAGTATTTGTTTGTTAGTTGTTTGTTATTATACATTTATTAATTTTTAAAAGTCAGGCTAAAAATCTTTTTAAAATATCCAGTGTGATAAGTTTTGATAAATACATGTAGTCATGTAAAGGACCCCACAATCAAGTTATAGAACATTTCCACCAACTTGAAAAATTCCCTTGAATCACTTAATAGTCAATTTCTTCCCCCACTCTCACCCTGTGGCCACCATTGATCTGATTTCTGTCCTTGAAACTTTATTGGAATCCAATCTGTCAAGGCATAAAGTATATACAATAAAATTCGCTACTTTCAAGTATACAGTTAAGTGTATATTGACAAATGTATATAGTCAAGTAATTACCGTCATATCATCATAAAGAACCATTTCACCATCCAAAAATGTTTTTCATGATCCTTTGCAGTCGGTCTTCTCTCCCCATCATGTTTTATTTATCTTGAGTGAACACCTAAGAGTGAGGTTCTTGGCATAAATGGTAGGTCTCTATTTAACTTTATAAGAAAAGTTATCAAGTTTCAAGTTTATAAGAACTGTTATCCAGTTTCTGTTTCATTTTTCATTTCCCCACCACCCACATAACCTTTGAAATTTCCAAGTATTCCAAATTCTTGCCATCACTTTTGTACTGTCAGTTTTTTTTTTTTTAAATAATAGCCATTCTCATATGGACCAGTATCCAATTGTGGTATTAATTTGCATTTCTCTGATAATGAATAGTGTTAAACATTTTTTCACTTGCTTACTTGACATTTGTGTATCTTTATTTATGAAAAATCTCTTCAAATCTTTTATCCATTTTTAAATCATACCGTATGCCTTATTATTGAGACAAAAGTAAGTTTTAGAATATGTTTGTCAATTCCTAACAATGATGCAGAAATTTTGACTGGGATTGTGATGAATTTATAGATCAATTTGTGGAGAACTGACATCTTAACAGTATTGAGTTTTTTGATACAGGAACATGGATGCTCCATTTATTTGGGCCTTTGTTAATTTCTCTTGGGAATATTTTGTACTTTTCAATCCACAACTCAAAATTACTGCACATTTTGTAAGTTTTATGCTACTGTAAGTGGACCTGTGCTTTTTAATTTGTTAATTGATTGTATACATAATTGGTCTTTTAATATTTCTGTTGATATCTTGCAACCTTGCTAAACAAACTTATTAGTTCTAGTAGCTTTTCAGTAACTTGAGATTTTCTACCATGGATGGTTATGTCTGACAGTAAACACAATTTTATTTTCCTTTCCAGTCCGTTTGCCTTTGATTTATTTTTCTTGCTTTATTGCACTGGCTGGGACCTCCACAGCAGTGTTGACTAGAGGTGCTGAAATCAGACATATGTACCTTGTTCCCAATCTCTGGGGACATGTCTTTCACCACTGTGTATGATTTGAGCTGTAGGATTTTTCTAGATTCCCTTTATGGGACTGAGTAATTCATCTTAGATTCCTAGTTTGCTGAGAGTTTTTTTAAGTCATAAATGATATTAAATTGTGACAATATTTTTTTCTGCATCTATTTAGAAGACCATATTTATATACATATATATGTTTTAATCTATTGATGGGGGAATTATATTGGTTGACAGTTGAATGTTGAACCGTTACACTTAAAGGGTGGGCTCCAGTTGGTCATGATATACTGTCCTTTTTATATATTACCCAATTTCATTTACCAATATTTTGTTGAGAAATTTTATGTCTGTGATCATGAGGTTTCTAGTTCTCTAATTTTTCTTTTCTTGTAATGCTTTGACCTTCCAAGAGAGTTTATATAAAAGAACTCCTGTTCCTATTGAACTTTTCATATAGTAATATTTGTTTTTTTTTAAATTTCTTAAGATGGAATATGTGTTGTTTTACACTGTCATTAAGCAGTCAATTGTCTTGTAAAGATTTTAAAATCTTTAAAATTATGTTTTATTTACCATATATTTTTACAATTTCTGCCAGTGTACATTCCTTTGTTTAGATTCATCTTTCCATTTGTTATCATTTTTCTTCTGTTTGAAGAACTTTCTTTAACAAATCTCATGGTGCAGGTCTGTTGTTAGTGAATTCTTTTAGCTTTTGTCTGAAACCTTCCTTGTTTTGCCTTCGCATTTGGTACAGATTTTGTCTGAAACCTTCCTTGTTTTGCCTTCACTGGTACAGATTTCAGATTGACAGGTTTCTTTTTCTCCCAGTACTTTAAACAGATCCTATTTTCTTTTTACTTGTATAGTTTCTGACCAAAATCTGTGATTATGCCAATATATGTACCTCTGTTAGTAATGTTTCTATTTTTTCTATCTTCAAGATTTTCTCATTGTCTTTGTTTTCCAGCAGTTTGATAATGATACGTATGACGCAATGTAGGTTGTTTATTTTTTATTCTACTAAGGTTCTCTGATCTGCTTTGATCTGTGCCTTATTTTCCAAAATCTTCAGCCCTTTTCACTTCAAATATGTCTTCTGCCTTGTTCAATTTTTCTTTTCTTCTTGGGCCTTCAAATATACATATTAGATAATTTAATATTTTCCATGTCTTTTGTATGCTATATTCTTTTTTCACTCTTTTTGTCCTCTTGAGGTTTTAATTTGAATCATTTTAATAACCTACCTTGAATTTGCTGATTCTTTCTCCTGCTGTGTCTAGTCTAATGATAAACTCAACAAAGGATTGTTTATCTCTATATCATATTTATAATACACAGCATTTCCATTTGACATCTGTAGACAGTTTCCATTTCTATTTGCAATTCCCCATCTGTGCATCCATGTTGTCTACCTTTCCCACTAGATTTTTTAACATATTAATCACAGTTATTTTAAAGATGAGATTTTTTGTAAACTATCTGTGGCCTTTTCTTACTGTCAGGGTGTGAGCAATATTCTTGTGGATTTCTACATCTGAATTGGAGGCATCACTTGTCAGTAGTTGGTTTTGAGGATAAAAAGAATGAGATTAACTTGAATATTTTTTTCTGAATTCTTCTAGAATTTTTTCTTATATGAAGTTTCAAAAAATATCAATAGACAATGACTAGGCGTGGTTCTCTTTCTTTAACTTTTCTGGAGCACCGTGTCCATTCTCTCTCTTCATACTGAGGACTCTTCATTTCTAGGAAATGTTCCCCATGTTAGTTTTCAATAATTAATGGCATTGTTGATTCTGTTCACATAATCTGATGTCTTTTTTTCACAGACTTTTACTTGTCTCTCATGTCTCTCATTTCTTTTTTCATGATTTTCCTCTCCTTATATTTTTCCCTTGTGCATTTTCTAGAGTCTTCAGTTTTCTAGAGTTGTACATTTTCTAGAGTTTCTAGAGTTTCTAGAGTAACAACAAAAGCAAGTATTTGTTGAGAAGTTATACTAGTTATTATATATAAAATATATAACTATGAAATTATATATAAATCATATATAACATTATATATAATATTTGTATACAAATATAAAAAATAAATATATTAAAATGTATATGTTATTGTAGTAAGAACAGTTAACATGAGCTCTGCCCTCCTAATAAATTTTTAAGTGTACAATACAGTACTGTTATGAATAGGCACAGTGCTGTACAGAAGATCTTTAGAGTTTATTTTGTTTGCAGTAGTTATTTTATATATTTTATAAAATTTACTCCACACAGCATAACTGTGAGACAAGTCTGTTATTATCCTAATTTTACAGTTATATATTCCATTTTCTGCATTGTTCAGTATGCGGTTTACTATTAAATTACAGTTTGAAATTTGGCATTCATATTATTCCCCCTTCATAATTGCTTGCTTAGCTGTAAAGTGTTAGTATACTTCTGAATCTTATTGAGATTTTAAATCAGATACTTTCCAAACATTTCTTGTGTTTTGATGTAAATATGTTTCAGAAAGCATCTTTATGTAGTCCCTTTAGAGAAATATCTCATTTGAAGGGTGCTTTTTGTTTGTCTTGTGTTTTTTTCTCATCTTAACAGTAAGAATATGTCTGACAACCTAGTATTGTCTCTTTTCAGTCCACAGACTTATTTTGTGTTTGGCCCATAGAGTGTTTAAAATCATTTTAGAGCCAACATTTAAAATTAGGACAGTTGATAAAAATATGACTCTTTTATTTCTTTTAAACACTTTGAAGCTCTGGCAAAACTGGTCTCATATTCTCATTTAGTAACAACCTGCTGACACCGAATAGTCACCCACAGCCACCCCACGTTCACAGGTCTGGTCATGTCCTATCATCTTTTACAACTGACCCACATGATGTATTTATGTCACCTGTCTGTTCACGTTGTCATTAGGTTTCGTGACTCGTCTTATAGGAATTGAGCTGGCTTCTGTCAAAAAATTTTCAGGCTCCTCAACCAGATCTTTCCGGAGATACTTCAGGTCTAAAACACAGGAAGAGAGGAACACAAAACAAACATGCTCCAGTAACCTACTACTAGGCTGATAGAGCTTTAGGTGGTTACATCGGGAAGCTCATCATGGGCAGTAGATATGAACGGAATACCTGGGACAGTGGTTATCTCTGTCCTATCATCTCAGCTCTAATTGCCCCATCCATGACCTGAGCAAGTAACTCCTGCCGCCTCTGGGACAGCAGGGTTCGCCACATACTGCCAGTCCACAGACGTGCACGTCCAAGTAGTAAAATACCTGCTGATCCTTTGGTCTACCCTCACTTCCAGACCTTCTTGCCTCTCATTTATTACAGGTGATGTCAGCAGGGGTTTAGCAAGATCTTTTCCTGTTTCCTTCTTCAGTAAACTACTCATTCTCAAACGGAGAGTGGGAATTAGGATCATCTGTCAGACTTCCCAAGCTTCTTTCAGTCTAGTCCCATCTATCACGTAAGGTCTGGCATAAATTCCTCAGTGTTTGCGGCTTGTGTGCACGTACCTTCTCTGGCTCCCAGTGTGGATTCAGGCTTTTCTCTTTGTGAATGTTTTATTGGACATTCATGCGCCTTAAGTCATGGGGGGGAGGGGCTGGTTCCCTGTGTTCTTAATGCCATTTTGGCTGGGACCCCATGCTGCTGCTTCCCCTCTTTGCAATGCTGAAGAGCAAACAGTGTCAGATATAAACATCGTTTTCTTTGGTTAAAGGAAATGGGAGCATGCAAGCAAGTTCACATTCAGTGGTAGTCAACTTACATTTATTTGTTTAGCAGTGACTCTGCCAGGTACTACAGAGATACAAAAGGAGAAAAAACTACAGTCCTTTCTCAGGAGCTTAACATGCATCAACGCTGGTTTTGTACTGTGGATGATCAAAAAAGAGGAAATCCGTCAGAGAAGGTGGTTGTCCAGCTCAGCCTTCAAACATTGTACCTTTGGGTGGGGAACCTGGCCATGAGCATGTGAAACAGTTTCATCAGAGTTGGGAGTGAATGACCATAGCAGGTGAAGGAGGTAGCAAAGAAATTAACCCACTAATGGTGAATGCGAGAGCAGATTGGATATTTGGGCTGGATACATCAAAATTATGGACCATTTTGAATGCTAGGCTAAAAATGTATGTGTTTGATCCAGTGGGCATATTGCACTTAATAAAAATACTAGTTATATGAAGGGGACTTAGAGAAAAAAGAAGTCATCAGCTCTAAGTTGTTGAGTGACATAGATGAGCCGATGGCCCCAGTGGTGATGGTAGACATAGGCATGACAAAGTTCAACAAATGGACTTCCCAAATCACTCTGCGAGTGGTCAGACCAAAACCCTCACCTTCCTTATTCTCAGTCAGCTGAGTTCTCCAATGCTGTCTCTGTTAAGTCACTTCTGCTTAAACTTTGAATTATGCTGAATCTTTGTCACATGCCTCATACTTTCGAGCAGGTAAAATTCATTTGATAGTGAAAAATAATTCATTGATAATAGAATCATGGTGGAATCTATGGAAAAAAATATTCTTCAGTCCTCAGGATGCTTTCTGCAAAGGAACAACTCATGAAACTGTTTAGTTTATACAGAAATTGCTCTGAGAACCCAATTCATTTGACAAATGCTGAACACTCATAATTACCAGTTCAGATATTATCAAAATTAATATGTATTCATAGATCATTACATGAATTTTTCTTGAAAAATTCTTGGAGGGTTTTGGAAACTATTGAAGAACCTGATATTGAAAAAGACAGAATTGGCGGGGGAGGGGGTTGTTTACCAAGTTGCTGAACAGGTGCTATTATTTCCTCACTTCCCCAAGGCTGGCTTTATTTTCATATCAGACATTGCTCGTGGCTCACAGCATTTTTTTTCTGACATCCATAGCTCCTCAGGATGCCCAGATGGTACTGCAGGCAGCTAGTACCAACTGAACAGAGCTGGCCCAAGAGATAAACTCCATTTACTATCCTGGGCTGAGACCTTTGTTTGTTTCTGTTTTCCATGCTGTTTATGGCTTGTTATAGGCATAAGCAATTGTTGGATCACAGTGAACAGATTGTATTTTGAGAGCACACTGCTAACTCTGTGATGGAAGTAAACACGCCACGCCACAGGCTCTGGGGTTTACTTAGGTGTCGAAACAGGCTTTTGACCAGGTGGAACTGGAGTACTTGGGGAAGGTTTATTAACTCATCTCAGGGAGGTACTGACTTCCCTTGCTCAACATAAAACAAAGATCACTTGCAATAAATAGTATAGTCTGTTGTAACAGATTCTTAATGTTCTAGTGATATTTTGAAACACCTTTTGGTAAAAACAGAGCAATTTGTATCTCTCTCTTCTCATTTGTAAGTCCTGAGTTTTCTAATGGGCTCAGATTGACTCTCCACTGTAAGAGGCAGCACCTATTAAATGCTGTGAATTGGATGAATATGGTTAGCAAATTGACAAGGGGGTCCTTAGGAAACAAGAAAAGCTCACCCACCTTCAACCTAACTCCCACTTACCCAGAGCTGTGATTCCATTTCTTGTTTAATGATGCTTTTGTTTATGCCTTTTATGCTCACTCTTTACATTGCTGCAATTGATTCTTTTTCCTTTTATCTCTGCTGCATCGTGACGGATTGATGGGTCCTTGTGAACAATTTCAGCATGTCAGCTGCCTTGCCAGAGATGTATTTCTCTGTATGGGTCTTGATATGTATTTATTCCCTTGATTTTTATTATTATCACTTGGTTGAAGCAGACTGAGGGACTGTGAGTTAATTTTGCCCTCTGGAATATTAATTAGGGAAAGAAAAATTTATTTCTCTTTTAATTTCATAGTCTCTTTGACTCATCCAAGATGGTAGCAAGTAACATATAAATGGACTCCCTCATTGGCTTGAATAGTATTTGACAGTGATATACAGAAACAACCAGAATATTTGCTCCCTGGAGAAATGGCTCGGTAGTTAATTAGCTGGGTTTTCTATATGTCTGGATAAACCATGGTTTCTATTTTTTATTATCCCTTACAAAGAGATTGTATTTTATTGATGGCAAGGGGATCCAGAGGTTGAAACACATTATTATAATTTAATGTTTCCCAAGCATCATTAATAACTGCTTGTGGGAGAGTTTTTCCCGTGTTTCTTCTAGGTACTACAGAATTGCAGACTAAAACAATGGCATTGTCCTGGAATTCAGGATTTAAAATCTAATTGTAGATATAAAACGAACACATAGTTTTGGATTTTCTTTTAGCACTGGAGTGGATCTTAGATGTCTCCTACTCCAATTCCTTCATTTTCTTATTTAGAATGAGGAAATGAAGGTCCAGAAAGTAACTTACTGAACATCACACATTCCAGATCCCCAAATCTGTGTCTTCTCAATCTTCTTCCTTCTGTGCCATCTTCCCTACCCCATTTGAAGTGTAAATATATTGGTCTAGTGGAAAGAACAATTCACAGGGATATAAGACACCTTGCAGATCAATGGTACTTTAATTTACAAAATAATTTCCCAAGCATTTCTTCATTCGCCCTTTATTCTATCTCCATGTAATAGTAGATGAATAAGGAAGATATCAGCATTTCTATATTTTAGTGGCGAAGAACTTGAGGCGCAGCGTGCTTAAGTTATCTGCCTATGGGCACATAACTGAGTCTCATTGGTTTTTCAGTTGTGTAATGGATTAGTAATGCTTACCTCATGTGGATGTTGTAAGAAGTAAATGAAATTAAATCGCGACGCTCAAGGGTTCCTGTTAAATGGCATGGTAGGTAGAATTCTAAGATTTCCCCAAGACTTCTGTCCTGGGCTGTGCACACACCCTGTATAATTCCCTCCCCCTGAGTGTGGGCAGGACCTGTGAAGAGGATGGGATGTCACTCCTGTGATTAGGTTAACATTACTTGGCCAAGTTGAAGGGATTTTGCAGATGTAGTCAAAGTCCCTAACCAGTTAGCTTTAATTGAAGTTCAAATTTAATTTATTATAGTTTTCTGTGCTTTTGTAGTCTTAGCCATGAAATCTATGCCCAGACCGATTCTTGAAGTGTTTTCCCTGTGGTTATTTTTTCTAGTAGTTTTATAGTTTTGGGTGTTATGTTTAAGTTTTTAATCCATCTTGAGTTGATTTTTGCATATGGAGAGAGATAGGGTCCAGTTTCATTCTCCTGTACGTGAATATCCAGTTTCCCCGGCACCATTTTTTAAAGAGGATCCTTTTCCCTAGTGCATGTTATTTGTACCTTTATAGAAAATCAGTTGGCTGTAAATATGTGGGTATAATTCTGGACTCTCTATTCTGTTCCGTTGGTCTATGTGCCTATTTTTATACCAATACCATGCAAGGTTACTATTGCCTTGTAATATATTTTGAAGTCAGGGAGTATGATGCCTCCAGGTTTGTTCTTTTTGCTCAGGATTTCTTTGCCTATTTGGGCTCTTTTTTTGGTTCTATACAAATTTTAGGATTTTTTTTTTCTATTAATAATTCTGTGAAAAATGACATTGGTATTTTGATAGGGATTGCATTGAATCTGTAGATTGCTTTGGGCAGTGTGATCATTTTAGTGATATTAATTTTTCTGATCATGGGATGTCTTTTCATTTCTTTTTATCCTCTTCAATTTCTTTCATCAGTGTGTATTATATGTTTCAAAGCAGCTAGAAGAGAGGACTTGAAATGTTGCCAACACATAGCAATGATAAATACTCAAGCCAATGGACACCCCAAATATCCTGACTTGATTATTACATAGTCTATACATGTAACAAATACTCACATGTAAAATACTTCATATCAATAAAAAGTAAAATAAAATTTAATTTAAAAGGGAGATTATTCTAAATGGGTCTGATCTAATCAGAAGAGGCATTTAAAAGAGGGTCCAAAGGCCAGGGCCAGGAAACGACCCTCCCTTGTTGGCCTGGAGGAAGTAAACAGCCAGGCTGTGAACTGCCCATGTGGGGCACCTGGCAGAGACCCGAGGGCAACCTCTAGGAGCTAGAGTGGGTCCCAGCAGCCAGCCGGCCAGAAGACAGGAACTGCAATCCTGTAGCTTCAAGGAATTGAATTTTGCCAACTACGAGTGAGCTTGGAAGAGGACCCTGAGAGTCAGATGAGATCAGAGGTCCAGCCAAACTGCGATTTCAGTCTGGTGAGACCCTGAGCAGAGGATCCACTCAGGCTGTGCCCAGATTCCTGACCCATTGGAACTGTGAGATAATATTAATATATATGTGGGGTTTTTTAAGCTTCTAAATTTGTTACGTGGCAATAGAAAACTGATACAAATGGTAACTATTATCAGCATAAATAGGCAGTTAAAATGATGAAGACTACAATGGTAATAATGTTAATAGTAATAAATTTGAAAATAAAACCTAAATTGTAAGTCACTTTTAGTTATATTAGACTTCAGATTATACTGTATGGCTAGAATTTTGTCACCTCTAGCTGCAGGGGAGTGGGACTTACAAAGCCCTTTAGCTGTCTGAACAACTGATAAAGATGTTCCCACTACTGAGGAAGGAGGGAAAATGGATGCTAGGTAGGCAGTTAGTGTTTTCTGTTTTCTGTCTTTCCTCCCTTCTTGGAAATTTAGAAAGTATAATCAACTCCCCAAACCTAGTTAACTCTGGATTATCATGATCCTCAAGCTTGAGTAGGATGACTTTGACAGTGGCAGTTGGCACTCACTTAGGGAAAAAGAGGAAGAATAATGGTAGCTCAGGAGTTGTTCACAGTGGAATTGCAGTTGGCGAGTGAAGGTAAGATCTGGACTCAGGTTTTGGTAGTGCACCCAGGGCATGCAAGGGTCAAATCTGGTAAACATAGCGAAGTCAGTATTGGGAAGATTCAGTGGCTGATGGGGAGTGAGATGACAGAGCGGAGAGGGTGTGTAGAAAGGAGATTCCTAGGCCTGGGGTTTGAGCTGTGGTCATCTGAGTAGTGATGGAAGACATGCACGTCCCAGTGATGCCAGCAGATGTTTATCTTCTTTCTTCCAGAATGCTGTGGACAATATTGTCCTATTGGTGTTCACTCAGTACTTAGGGTTTTTTTGGTATGCAGTCAATTCTATATGAAAAATATAGACACCACAATAAGTAGTAAAGTAAAAGACTCTGTTTTCTCTCGTGTAAAAGCAATACTTTCCTTTCCAGTGTTCTGAGAACTAAGTGTGGTAATATAAGTTAAGTGGCCGGTCACGTCACTGCTCAGTATATCGTTGTAGTTTGTTCACACTTTTCATTGCTCCTCAGAGTCATATGCTACAGTTTCTGTGCCCTTCTTTATATCCTATTAGCTTAGACCCATGTGTGCCACATACAAGGTGCTCTATAAATTCTTGGATTGAATAACTACAGGTAACTTGGAAGAAGGCTATGAGAAGGAAACTAAATGTCCGTGTTTTCCAAAAAGTACACATATTTGTGTGTGTGCGCATGTGTGTGCATGCATGTGTGTATCTCTATATATGTATCTGTGAAGATACAGATAGACTTGGATACGTGGGACCTGTCATTCTGTCTTGCTAGCTAATGATCTCATTTGTCTCCAGTACCTATTTCTAAAAGTGAAATATTGTCTTGACTCGTGAACATATGGTGTTTTTCACCAAAATGAAAAACAATATGATATAAGAAGAATCTACTGTTAGCGAACAGTGAAGTCTGACTTGCTGTATTTATTAACATGATCGTTCATTTATTTACGGGACATGTCTGGACTATCTAGTAGGACTCAGACTCAGTGCTAGGCACTGGGGGGGCCCATGAGGGTGTTCAAGGTCCACAGGGAAGGTCAGTGCTGTGGTGACACATGCCGAGTGTGGGTGGAGCCCAGAGCCTGGAGTGTGTCCGTCACACACTCACATAGCCATGTGACAACCCGAGGGCCTGTGTGAAGTATGAACAGAGATCACAGTTCGAGGACAGGGCGACGCATTTGATCTTAGTAAATTTCTGTAACTTGATGGGCACAGAGCTCCTTTTACTTAAGGATGAGATTCATGTCAAAAATAGACCTAGAAATAGGACTTACATCAGAGTCAAAGTGATATGATCTAGTTCTTATTTTAGGATATATGAAAACCTGAATCTCAGAAATGCCCTTGTGTTTAACATGGTAAGAAAAATCCATTTCTTTTTGTTTAAAAAGAAAGTATTTAAGCCTGATACGAAAGGCACAGCAAAGTGAGAATTTGGCTTGTTTACATTCACTCTCTAACCAAACTCTCAGTTATTCTGTCCCATAAATTCCATCCTAAGAGACATCTAAAATTTCAAAGAAAAAAATGCTAAAATAAGACTGTCTTCAAAGTGTGCTTTTGTACAAAGCCGAACTACCCTATACCTTCTCATCGAAATAATTCCCAAACGCCTATGAAATCTACCACAGAATTGTAGGACTATTAGGCAGTTTTATTTCTACCCCATAAAATATTTTAAAACCTGTGGGAGTTTAGTGAAACTGGCACTCATCAGTCCATGTTATTCCCAACTGAGGCGCCCATGGGATGCATCTCGGAGCAATTAGAGATGTTCATTTTGAAGCAAACTGTCCCATGATACACACTTCATTATCTGTGGGTGGCAGATGGTTTAAAACCCTGTCTCCCTCCAAAATCTTTATATATATGTATGTGTGTGTGTGTATATATATATATATATATATATATATATATATGTGTATTTGTGTGTTGTGTGTATATGTATAATAAAAATAATACATATAAGATAAAAATGCAAAACTAATACCTATATGCTTCAAATATAAAGGTGTATATATGTATTTTTTATTATTTCAGCATATTATGGGGGTACAAAAGTTATGAATATTGCCCTTGCTCCCCCGGCCCCCCAAGTCAGAGCTTCAAGCGTGTCCATTCCCCAGACAGTGTGCATCACACTCATTGTGTAGGTATACACCCATCCCCTCCGTCCGCCACATCTTCCCGACACCCGATTAATGTTATTCCCAAATGTGTGGAGGTATATTTTTAAAACTCATCTAGAAATGCCAGTGAGGACTTCTCCTCCTTTCTGCTTCTCTTTATAGAAATGAAACTGAGCGCTCAACGAAGTCTTTCAGGTACATTGCATGGTGTACTTGATCATTTTTCTCCAAAATCTCTAAATTGGTCTCTTCTTCTTCAAATGTCAGTATTTCCTTCTCTGTCTCCAAGTAAAAAGTAAAATAAAAACGTCCCCAAAAGCATTTTCTTTTTTTTTCTTTTCTTTTTTGTTTTTCCCTACCCCATCTCTGACTTGACAAGCTCAACTCCTTTGAGATATTGGCTCCTAGATGCTCCTGGTGCTGTAGGACACCCCCCAGTCCCATCAGTATTGGTGCCAGGTTTCTCCTGCCTGAGGAGCCTGCCCAGGGGAGAGAGCCTAGGCCCTGTAGGGGTGGTTAACAGCTGAGCAACCTGGGGAGTAACTGGGATTTTAAGTAGAGAGGAACACAAAAATGGGGGTAGAGGTAGTTTGCCTCGAGTCCCTGCTTCCTCCATCCAATTGGTTTATTTAGTTGTGTGTGAGTGTGTGTGAGTGTGTGTGTGTGTGTGTGTGTGTGTGTAGGGGGGATAAATTGTGAAGCTGTTAAAACAGTACTATGTTCCTATGCGATAAAAACTTAAGACTAAAAGCTTTCAGCAAGCTTCTCTTCCTTCCCTCTCGTTCAGACAAACTTACTTCCTAACTCTCCAAGGTAGATATCTGTCCCACTTGAAAGTAATTTGGGCAAAGGCAATGTTAGTGTTTCCCTAATTGTAACTTCAATATTTTATTGTCAATGTCAGGGACTTCTTCCTTAAATTACAATCAAATTCCATTGCTGATGTTGAAGCATATTTTCCTTGTGTTTGATCTTTGAAGTCAGTGGCAACAAGCTGCCTCTCTTCCCAATGTGGAAAGTTATAGGATGATTAAAAAAATCAAGGTGATTTCTTTTAAATGTGTTTTCTCCAAGCTTGACTCTTTCTCCTCTTTTATCTATTCCTGTAATCTTCCTTCATGTTTTATGGGTCCTGCCTTCAGCATGACACCCGGCCGTTCCCACCCCGCAGCATAACCAGGCCCATGCTTGAGGGTGAAGCCAAGTTCACACAGCCAGTAAAACACTGCACCCTTCCATGACTTGCAATGTGCTCTCCGCAGCTCATTCCTAGTCATCATATGTAACCTAGCGCCATGACTTGGTTCTCCATGAAGCTGCCCCCTGAGTCCTTGCCAGAGAAAGTTGATCCCTTCATCTCCTGGGCTTTTGCTCTAACATGTGTTATAAGAAGCACCGAAATAGACAGATACCTGAATAGATGTCCAAACACTGGTGCGTGGAGGGAAGAAGAAATGGACAAAACAGCCTGCAAAGCTGGGAACTTGCAAGTTACAGTGATTATTCAAAACATCTCAATACTTTTTAAAATGGGAAGTGGTGAGATGTCTACATAACTTGCATGGTTAGCCGTACACCTATTTAAGGCGGTAAGGTACATGGAGCCCTGACCTAGGGGCTGTGAAGCCTGGTACTTGTCTTAACCATTGGGCAAGTCTCTTCCATTCTCCCTGTCTCCTTGCCTGATCAATAATTTGAGGGAGTGAGACTAGCTCAGGTATGAGATCTCTTCCACAACTAAAGTAATCTTTCTTGAAGATGGCGTGGCTTTGAAAATTTCAGCACTCATGTTGATATCCAAGTGGTCTTTTCTGTCCTGGCTTCCTTGGGAAACCAGTCTTCAATTTGAGATGTACGTGTGTGTGTGTGTGTGTGCACCCATGTACGTGCATATATCTGCATCAGTTTAAAGAAGTGAGTCAAGTTAAGAACTTGGAGAGAGAGAGAGAATTTCCAGGAGAGAGTCTCAGAAGATCCAGGTGGTCTGCCTTGTTACCATCTGTCACAACTCAGGGAATCCCAGTTCTTTCTAAGAAAGGGCTGTACTGGAGGTCTGAGGTTGGGCTAGAAAACATGCAAACCAGCACCTGGAGTATGGACCCCTTGCCACCCTTCATCCCACCCTTGGAAGAATCAGTATGACATTCTGACATAGCTTTGCTTTTTATATTGTTAAAGAAAAAATGTGTCACTTTATCCTGCCCCTGTGGCCACATTGCCATTCATTCCTGTCGCACAGTTTATCCCAAAGCTATCGGTTATGCTTAAAAGAAATCATATGTAATGGAAGAATGAATATAGACTTTTACTAATCTAGGACACACACCAGGAGGTGTTGTGTAACAGCTTAAAATAATCAATAAGAATTATCCTCAATAAGATCTGTCAGTTCAGATTGTGCAGCTTGGGCTAATGCTAACACATCTTGGCAAGGTCAAATTCACATTTTGTAGAAGAGTTCCTGTTTCCTTATTTTCTATCTGTGATGTAGAAGTGGAGAGAGAAAAGGAGTCTGCAAAAATCATTGTTCTTCCCTCTGTCTCCTCGGGAAGGACCGTACTTAATATGGATTCTAATTTATGTAGGAAATGTGATTCTACCGCAGTCCTTGGTCCCCAGGTGTAGCCTAGTAAAGCACATAGTAATAGCAAATGTTTACTGAGCATTTTACACCAGCTACTATACTAACGTTTTATACACAGTTAGTCATATAATATTTACAACAACCCTATGGGAAGATTACTATTAATTTTTTTTTTTTTTGGATAAGGAAACTGAGACTTAATAGCTTGCCCAGTGTCTTAGGGCAAGCCATCAACAGATTTGGGATTGAAGCCAGCAGTCTATACCAGAGCCCACGCTTCTAACTACTGTTCTGCCCTACAAAAGGCCAACCTTCTCTGTGCTTGTAGGTACTTAAATAAAATCATCCCTGCCGTTTTTACTTCTTAGGTCTGCATTCTATGGTAAGCATGAAACAGTGGCTCAAATCCAGTGCATTTGTTCCATTCATATTTATGAAATACGTTTTGAGGCCCAGGCTGTGCACGAGGTGTTGCAAATACACTGGGGTGAGACAGACAAATACCTGCTGTCCATGGGGAGGGGGGCAGATGTCAGCCAGAGGAGGGGTCAGATGTCAATCCAGTAGTCACATATATCGATATGCGTAGTCACAGGCCGAGATGAACGCTGGGAGGCAGAAGGAAAGGGGACAGCGTGGCTCCTCTCTGACTTCATTGTTTCTGATTTGATATTTTTACCTCCCACTCCCTTTTCTATCAGTTGCTATTTTATTTGATCCTGTGTCAGGAGGGAGGGTCCCTCGGGACTAGTGAAGTGTGACTGTCCTTTGGCGTTTGTGTTGAAGAGGTTTGATTAAATGGTGGAGAGTAAATGAGAGCAGAATCAGGTAAGGGGTATTGGGTGAATAAAAGTAGGTAAACTTAATTATCTAAATATATTCTGAGTCTGGCCTTAATTTATTGTCTGCAAAGATCATCCATCATGGGTACTCTTTCTTTTCCAATTAATACAAAAGTCACGGTGATGTGCAACTTTGCAGGGTGCAAGGCTGTTTCAAGTCTCATTAAATCCTTGCAGCAGTACTTTCAGAAAGGTGTCGGCATCCCGCTTTTACAGGAGAAGAAGCTGAGCCACTGAGAAGTTAAGTACCTTCCACAGAGCTGTTCATTCCAGCAGTAGGTGAACCTGGGAGTCAACTTCTGCCAACACTCTTGACATTTTCTCTGTTCCCTGCCTTGAGAATTACTTCCATGGTCATAGTTACAAAGTCTTTCTCAGAGTGATTTCCTCCAGTGTTCGCATTTTTATGGGCTGCATGTGAGAGGAGAGTCTTTGCCTTCACAAAACTGTGTATTAAATTCACATCATTGGCAAGCGCAGAGGAGTAGATCGAAGGAAATAGAAGGTAGCAGGTTTTTCTTTTTCGTATTTTTATTTTTTTGGCAGCCATCTACGAAATGAAAGAAGAGAATCCCTAAGTGGATGGACAGAGCACGGGGTGGCGTAGGTGTGAGGATGGAAGAGGGCAGCTCCATTCCCTTGCTTGATCCTTCCAGAAACCTCTGCAGGGAAAGGACAATGTTCTCCGTTTCTTCCGTGCAGAGCTCCACTTGAATGTCATTCCCTTGACTCACTTGAGCCTCTGCCTGCTGCTCTGTGGCTGCCTAGTGCAGCTCATTGTCACCTCACCTGTCACACCTGACTGCAGTCACTCCTGTGTCCTTCCTTCCCAGGCCCCTTGTCTGTCCTGCTCACGCTTGTGCTTCTGGGTGCCTGGCACGTCATAGGAGTGAAGGAATGCTGGGTGAATAGACTCTCGGGGAAGCATGAAACTCAGGTTTCAGGATAACTTTTCTGAACGTTGCTGGAGGTGCCGCTAGAATGAAAAATGAGCAGCACCAGCCCAAGGAGTTGCCTTTGCTCTGACAGTCTCATTGCTTCCTCAGCCGTGCACTGCCCCAGCCTCAGCCCATGTAAGCTACTCCATTCCTTCCTCTTCTTTTCTGGGTGGAAATTCTTGTCCATACAGGTCATCAGGGAAGCTGAAACCTTATAGTCCTTCTGTCAAGGCTATGCCGGTGTGCTAACATTTGTGCCAGGTGTGGGGAGAAGAGGGGTGCAAGGCTGCCCCTTGTTAGTCCACTATTTAGCAGGGAGTCAGATAAGTGAACAGTGGGACTCAACGAGAGGTGCCTAAGGTGTCCTGGTGGCATGGAGGGGACACACGTGAGAGGCTACTCAAGGACAGTGGTGTAAGTTGTGTCTTGAAGGCAATTGTGCCATTAGGTTGCATCAGGATATCTTTTTTAACGAGGATAAAGTAGCTGGTGGCCTTAGAGTTAGAGCTAATAAGTCTCATTGGAGGTTGTTCTCATGCGGAACATAATGAAGGAATGGTGTTCACTCTGTCAGTTCAGGGAAAACATACCGAAGACCCACTCGGTCCTCGTGACTTAGCAGATGGGTTCGTGCAACTTCTGTGGCAGGGGCTCTCACGTTAGGGGCAGGGCCTGTGCCCACAAAGAACAAATGAGGTATCTTAAATGCTATCCTAATCCTAAAGGTGTTTAAAGATGATTTTAGTGCATGGAGGAGGAGAGTTCCATTCTGCCTGGGAAGTCAGAGGAGGCAGCACTGAGCAGGTGGAACTTCTTACATTGGGCACTGAAGTATGGGTAGGAGTTCACCAGGTAAAGGGGAGTGGAGTGGGGCCAGGGCAGAAGAGCCCTCTGTGCAGAGGGAACCATGCGTGTGAAGTCAAGGAGGCAGGAAGTAACTTATCTTTGTGATTTCTGCTGCTGTGCGTATCCTACATGTGAGGCGTGAGGCTGCAGAGCTGGGCTTGGGCAGCTGCCTGTGCAGTAGATTTCATGTGATAGGTGATGAGGACTCACTGCAGGGTACTGAGCGAAGGGCAATGACATGGTGCAACTGGCCTTCGGGAGAGGAGGACCGCTGTGGCTGTGGGAGGGCGGAGTGGGGAGTCCGTAGAGTGGGGGAGGGTGTGGGGACTGGCGAGTGATTCTCCCGCCATGAAGCGTTAGCTGTCGTTGCAGAACAAGACAGCGGAGGCCTCGCTCATGCAGGACGCGGTGGACGGAAGAGACGGATTGCAGAGGTGTCGCAAAGGTGTGTCTGTGGCACTTGCGGCTCAGGGGACTGCAGGAATGGTGAGGAGGAAACAGCCCTCGGGACAGCCAGGTGTCTGGCTGGGACCACTGGGTGCCCATCTCCAGGTGGGGGCTGCATCAACCGACTCCTCCCATGTCAAAATCTTCAGAAAAATGACACGCGTTACAGAAAAGCACCCCCGCAGCAACCTGTGAGTCGGTATTATCTTCCCCCGTTAAAGGAGAGGAGACTAACCCGATGCTCGGAGGTGTTAAGCAACTTAGCCAGGGTCGCACAGCTGAAGGCAGGACCAGGATTCAGACCCAGACCTGCCCAGCGGGAAGCCCGTGCTCAGAAGATAGGCTCCCGCGTGGGAGGTGCCCACCCACAAGGACTTACGAGTCACTGGCTGGTGACAGAGTGAACCGTGGAGCTCAGACCTTCAAGAGGCTGGGATGGCACTGCAGGGAAAAACAGCATAGTGCATGCTCTAGACTGAGTGTGTCCCCCCAAATTCCTATGTAGAAAGCTGATCCCCAGTGTGATGGGATCAGGAGGTGGGGGTTTTGGGAGGTGGTTAGAGGCCATGAGGAGGGGGCCTCATGAATGGGATTAGTGCCCTTATTAAAGAGGCCTGAGAGAGACCCCTCACCCCTTCCACCATGTGAGGACACAGTGAGAAGATGCCACCTGTGACTCAGAAAGTGGGACCTCACCAGACGCAGAATCTGCCTGCATCTTGACCTTGGACTTCCAGCCTCCAGAGCTGTGAGAAATGTTAATAAATTTCTGCCGTCATTAAAGCACCCAGTCTATGGCATTTTGGGATATCAGCCTGAATGGACTAAGAGTGCAAGAGCTTGGGAGGGCAACCGGGTAGAGGGCAAGGATGTCAGCAAGGTAAGCATTTGTATAGGCAGCGCGGAAGGAACCGATGGAAGAGAGGATGTCCTTCCTCCAAATAGGGACAATCTGCGGAGCAAGAGGAGGACCCGGTGTGAGGGGGGTTGGCCTGCGGCAGGAGGAAGTGCCCCTCTTCCTTGGACACACGAAGAGAAGACATTGCTGAAGAAAACTCCAGAGGGAGGCAAGACACCTGTGGAGGATGCTTTTATCACTGGTCTGGAACTTTTCAGCAAGATAGCTGGGAAAGACATCTGCACAGAACCCGAAAAATAATGAAGCAATAAGGAAGCAGCCCTGGTGCCGAGGGCGCTGCCGAAGTCATTGCACCAGACACTCGGGGCACCTGACTCGGGAGGCGCAGGGTGTCGCTGGGCAGAGGCTGGCTGAGCGTCAGCTCCCTCAAATTCGCCTTCCAGATACCGCTGTCCCAGGCTCCCGGACCTTCGCAGCGGGGAAGATAAAAGAAATAACATTTTAATTTCTAGGAAAGTGAAGGATGAAAAACTAAAATCGCTTGCTCTACCTCGTGTGTCATTTGCTTTTCCAGCTTACCTGAGCAGGTGCAAGGATAACTGCTGAGCACGTTGGACTCATTCATTTGCAGACTTGATTTTAATAAAGCACGATTAACAACTCATCCTTCTCAAATAAAACAAATCTTGAGAGAAAGGGATTTAAGTCCTTGACTAAGTTCAGCTTCCGGAAGGCACCAGTGATTCTTTCACTGGTGGTTGAAAAGGTTAAATGTACAGGTTTTTTCCTTTGCATCTGAAAGGCATGTTTGCATTGGCAGGACAGCAGATGTCTGTGGAAGGAGAGCGGGAGTCCCAGGCCACCGCTCTGCTCAGGGTGACAGTGCGAATTCCCGAGTTCTGCCCTGCCACGCCGAGTGTGACGCGTTGGTTCCTGGCATCTGCGTGTCTGTCAGATCAGACCTGGAGTGTCTCGCTCTTGTCGTTCCAAATCATTTTTCTCTTTCTTTGGGAAATCGTCTTTCGTCTTTACCAAGTTTCATTTCAGTCTATTTGATCTCTTTTGCCATTTTTTGACATTTCTTATACCTTTAAACCTTTGATGCATAAATACCAAGAAATATAATCCTTATAATTGTTATTAAGTATTATATTGAATACTATAAAGAAGAGGCGACACGTGTTTAATATTATATTTTATAAAAATCTTGAGCTTCATTTCAAGAAAGACTAAGTAGCACATATTCTCATAAGTATGTGCAATTAGTTTGAAATTCCTCCACCCTGGTGTCTGTCAAAGTCAATGTTTATACATGAGCAGGTGAATTTTCTGTGTGCACATCAGATGCTCGTATGTCCCCAGGTGGGAGTGGCCACAGGAACACCCCCAGCTGTGGACCCGTTTGGCTAACTGGTTTCTTTTCCTTAGGAACCGTGGAGTATGCAGCACATCCCAGCGCTTTTTTCAGCCTTCTGTGGCCTCTTGGTTGCACTTTCTTACCATCTGAGCCGGCAGAGCAGTGACCCATCCGTGCTCATGTGAGTAACCCACGCCTGTGCTCCTTCGTCACCACGCCGTGGGCACGGTTCCCGCAGCCCTGCCCTCTCCCTGAGGCTGGGAGGCGGCCACGCAGTGCTCACTGCAACGTGACTGCAACGTGACTCTTGTTACTAAACTAGCCGGTCACTTGCTGGACAAGGGTGGGATAAATGCACGACTGACCAGAAACTAATGAAAATCAAGGGTGAACTTCCAGGGCATGTTTCCCCTTTGCGCTTGCCTGTGCTTTTGGAGCAAAACGCACAGTGGCAGGAACAGACGGCTGATGGCACCCAAGCCTTGTGTGACTTTCCCTTGGGGGGGGGGGGTTGTGTGAGAAGCAAAAGCCTCAACAAGTACCCTCTATGGATTCATCAGGTGGTATCGCTGCCTTTATCCTAGGCGGTTACCCTGTGGAGACCCAACTGGCACCTCTGAAAGGAAAGGTTTTTGTTTTATTTTGTCGTTTTGTCGTTCCCAATACAGCCAGTGGCCTCTGGATTTAACGTGAGGTTTGCATCACAGTTTTAAAATATATTTGGTGTAATCTTTAGTAACTTGGAAGTATACATTCAGCCTTCTCTTTAATCACATCGCTTAAGTCTTTGGTAAGATGTAGGTACTTTGGGATGCGAAATCCTACATGTGATGCCAAAGTGAGTTTAGAATATTGACAGTGGCATCGCATGGAATTTGTCGAAACTCATCAAAGATTTTGACTTAAGATAAATGTAACTATTTTGGGGCCAGAGACACCCTAATTTTAGGCTGTTAAGTCCAGCAAGATGAACGGCAGGTAAAAACTGGGGAAGAGAAAAGTTAAACGTGGTTTACACAATTTTTAGTGTCAGTTGTATTACTGGACTATCAACTTCTGCCAATTTTTGTGAGGGTGAAGCTGCCGTGGGCTGGCAGAGACAGAGGGTCCCCTGCTCCGCTGACGGCAGGGGCCACCAATACCCCTGAGGCACTTGACTGTTTTCATTAGGATGAAATTTGAAAAATCAAAACTTTATTTGTGTGATCCCTTGAACAGGCACCTCTTTTTATTAAGAAGTTTTGAATGGAGAGAGCACTTGCTTCTGCCATTGGTGGATGTGAGGTCTAAGGTGACGTGTTCACCTCCACACTGTCCCAGCCACACCTTTTATAAAGTGACACCTGTGTGTTTTTTCACTTCCAGGTCCTTTATTCAGTGCAAACTGTTCCCTAAATTTTTACATGAAAATTTGGAAGAGTCGGTTGCAGACCCTCTCCCCAAGAAGATGAAGGATTCGGTGGTGAGATCTTTGTGTTGTGTTAACGTGGTACAGAGGGCCTTGCGAGTCAGCAGGGCTCGGGCTCCCAGTGGGGCTCCGGCCAGGTGGGCTCGAGCACTAGGACAGGAAGAGGTGCCTTATCTTGGTCCATGCCTGGAGCGCTGGGCCGCCGAGCTGCCTGCCAGGTGCAGACCTTTAAAGCATCCTGAAGGCAGATGCTGAGTGCACCTGCCGTGGGCATTCGGTTGGTCCCCCGCTGGCTGCAGTTTGCCTGGGTATTTGCATGAACCGCATTCCGTCAATTCCGCCCATTGCTGGCATCAAACAGCAGGTGTGCTCTGCAGAAATAACAGTTTCTCAGACAGACATCCAGCCTACCTGCCTTTCTGCTGTGGTCCAGGCACAGCTCCTCCCCCTCAGCCTCATGCTGAGCTCAGAGCACTTTGCCACGCTTCACATCTGCACAGCCCTGGTTACGGCCCCTTAGGCTTTAGGCCTGGGGCCGGGGTGGCAGAGGAGTTAGCATGCTGGCTGGAGCACATCAGGGGAAAGGAGGGAGGAGGAGAAGGAGGGCACGGGAGAATGCCACAGCTGTAAAATAATGATGCTACTTCCTTTTTCATCAGGAAGATGGCTCTGGGCAGTTTCAAAGATCCTTTGAGCAGATGCGATCTCTTTGGCATCCACTTCCAAACATTAGTGCTTTGAAAAGCAGTGCATGTTGATTGTGTAAGCTCCCATACATGTGAATATTGACCTTGGAACAGTCTGAGGTCTTCGACTCAAGCTTCCCCTGTTTTTTTTTGTTGTTGTTGTTTTAGAAATGACAGACAAAAGGAAAAACAGTGACTGGTCTATTGCGTGTGAGTTCCTCCGGTCAGGACCTATGTCTCATTTGTCTTGGTATCCACAGAGCCGATGCCTAGTGCACTGTAGGTGTTGCTACATTCCACTGAATTTACATGAGTTAAATTGCAGTCCGCCATTTCAAAACAACATGCAAGACTCACAGCCAACATGATAACATTTTTAAAAAATTCATACTCAGCTTTGTGTGTCTTTGAGTGTGGTCACAGTTCAAGCTATTGTATTGAGGTTTTTACGTCACCATATAGGAATTAAAGGACAAATCACTTGACACAAGTGAGGGTGTGGTTCATTAAACAGAGATACA
The DNA here is from genome assembly GCF_020740605.2 of Lemur catta. Taxonomy (NCBI): domain Eukaryota; kingdom Metazoa; phylum Chordata; class Mammalia; order Primates; family Lemuridae; genus Lemur; species Lemur catta. The sequence continues at coordinate 7,683,375 of NC_059152.1, read as the reverse complement.
TTGAAAAGCAGATTACGACTGGAAGCAGCTGGGGATGATGAGATAGAAGCTAAAAAAGAGGAGAGATATTTGACATTCAAACATAGCATCCACGATCTGACCTCTAATGTTCATACTGGAAACTTCACAGGGAGGATCAAACTGACAGTCCTACGACAGTTTCCACAAAAGCCACAGTGTGGCCCCAGGTCTATGCAAAAGTCTTCCTGTGGATATCTGAGAGAAACTATGTCCCCAAACCTTCCTGGATTTCATGACTAACGAAGATGCTTCTCCACTTTCTGATTTATTGCAGATAAAAACAATGTAGGAATTACTAAGAAATGAGATAAGAAATTTGCCTGGTAGATGCTGGTAGTATTTCATTAGTATAATTAGATGTGACGGTTAGGTGTTGCCTCACTTGGTTTTCATACCCTTTGAAATGCTTTGTACAATGTAGAACACATAACTTGTGAGATGATTTAATAAGATGTTTGTGTTCATTTCTTTGAAAAGTCCCTGGTCTAATTATAATATTTTAATGGGAATATCAGATTCAGCTTTTACAGTTTGATGTATAAAACCTTTTGTGCCCTAGTGCATGCATAAAATTCTCCTCCTCGTGGTCTGATTTTGTTTCTTTGTGTCTCTCTCTCCCTTTCTTATTTTCTCTGTCTCTGTCTCTTTTCTTGCATTGTAGTTTGCATGATGAGCCTGGTAGGGAGCCTCATCAGATTGCAGTTTTCTAGTCCTCCCCTCTTCATTCTGATTTATTGATGTTTGGCTTGTGAGGAGGTCTGAGAATTTGCATTTTAACAAGAATGTCCACTCAGGTGATTCTGTGTAGGTAATCCACAGATTGTACTTCAAGAAACCTTGATCTAGAAACCGAGATAGACCAGTGGGCTTATACATTTGCATAGGAGCAAGAAAAGTTGTGCACACAAAGTTTATTAGCAAAATTTAAAAGTTCATACAGACATAAACGTTCCACTAGTGCTTTGCCTGTTAGTCTCTTTCCATGTTCCTTAGTAGCACAGACTTGCAGGTTTTTCTCCCTCACACATTTTCATCATTCTCAACACACTTTATGTTTAGATTTATTACTTTTATTCTATTTTCCTCAGTTCCTAGAGACCAAAAAGACAAATCAAAAAAGCAACAACAACAACAACAAAACCTATTTAAATAGTTTTTTCTAAACCATTGGTTGCAACGTCTAGATTTTTCTTGTTTGGGTGCTGCTGGGTGCAGAATGTTGGACCAGGGCTCCTGTAGCCCCTTTTTAGGGTTGGAGCATGAAGTGCTACGTAAAATGCTACAATGAACTTAGGATGTTCAGTATGCTAGCAGCTAGTATGTTTCTTTGTTAAACATGCATGGACTTCCATTAAAATAGAGAGCAAAACATTAACTTATTAAATATTGTTTTAGAAGTTCTGGCCAGTGTAAGGCCTGAAAAAGAAAAAAAACACAGATTAATGATTATGTTATTATATACGTTTAGAAGGCACAGAGAAGTTTATTAAAAATCAACTATGATTAATAAGAGGATTCATAGATACCACTAAAGACTAGAAAATTTAGAAAAGCAAGAGCATTCTAACATATCAGAAATAACCTTAGAAAATATAATGAAAACATGATTCTAAATCACGATAGGAACAAAATTTATGAATTGATAATGAAAATGATTTTAACAAGTGTGTCACAAATAAAGTCAGCTACAGCAGTCTATTAAAATGTAAATGAAGTTCTGTTCTGAATAAGTAGTGATAAACAGACATAACATGATTTTGGATGGGAAGGCTGAGATTTATAAAATGCCAATTGTTTCTAACAATTTATAGATTTCATATAGTTCAAAACAGTTCCAAAGGAATTATGTTCACAATGTTTGGGAGTGATTTTAAAATTCATTTAGAAGAAAAGCACTTAATAGTAATCTAAAAAAACCTAAAAAAAAAAAAAATAAGACAAACGAACTTAGTACTTTTGAGATTTAAGAGTAAAGACTGAGTAATCAGAAAAAAATATGAAATCATTCAAGATTAAAGAATGAGATTAGTGGATCAGAAAGACACAGGAAACAAATTATTTATATGAATGTATTATGTGAACATTAAATGTCACAATCAAGAATTGATTTTCAGTGTACGGTATTGAGATAATTGTTTAGCAGTAGGAGAGAAACAAGAATTTTATGTGCTCGTCGCTCACCAGACACCAGTGTAAATTAGAGCGGGATTAAAGAGTTTCAGTGAGAGGGAGGGAGGAGACATCAAGTGGGACTTTGCCATTCCTGGTGTTATGGCAGGCTAAATCATTATAAGCAAACTCTCTGCCGATTGAAACTAAAAATTGTGAATAAGATACACAAAAAAATCCTCCTTAAATGTAACAAAAAACTGACAAAATAATAAGGAATTATCAGGTAAAAATTTGAGTGAACAGGGGAACCTGGAGATGGCAGGGCAGGAAGCTTCTTGTGCCCCAGGGGATCTGCCCAACCTGGGGACTCTGGGCCTTGGCGTTCAGCCCTCAGACTGTGGAGAAGAGAAATTGAAGCCCGGGCCTGCCCGGGTAGGGTGTCCCGTGCCGACCATCCATCATTAGGCTGGGACAATAAAGGCCACAGTCTCAGAGTGAGGATGAACCACCAGAAGTGAGTGCCGTTGTCCCCAGTGCCAGGGAGACACAAGCAGGCTCCCCTCCGTGTTGAGAGAACAAGAGAATCCTTGAGAAGGTGTAACTTTCCATGTATTTGCACACAAGCTCAGACAGCTGGGTAGATACAAACCCTTCACTTTATAGATAGAGCGTCAAGTGGTCCCCAGCTGGAAATGGCTCATTGCAGAAACAAACGAGTCCTCTCTGGAGGAGTCTCTCGTCCTGGGCCTCCACGTGTTCCCAAAACCAATATTTTAAGGAAAGGAAAATGAGCAGCTTACAATAAAATTTTTATAACTACATAAGGAAATAAGGAACCAGCAGAAACAAATCTGTAGCTACTTCAGATGTATGAGACACAGATTTTTAAAACAGCTATACTTACTATGTTTAAAGAAGTAAAAGGCATGTTTTAAAATGTACAGACACTAGAACATGTTTAAAATGATGCAGCAGGTTTGAAAGAGAGCCAAGTAGAATTCTCTAAACAAACAAATGAAGCAATTGAAGTGCGCGCGCACACACACACACACACACACACACACACACACACAGGTTAGACACCTCTGAAGAAAGAATCGGTGAACTGAAAGAGAAGAAAGTTGTAGAATGCAACACTGATTGATGAGAAATGAAGATCTACGAAGGGGAGAGATGACTTAAAGGATAGACTGAGAAGATCTCAAATATATCTAATCAGAATTCCTAGAAAAAGAAAGAGAGAGACTGGGGCATGATCAATATCTGATGAAATAACATCTGAGAATTTACCAGAATTGATAAAAGACACTGATCTTGAGATTTACGAATTTCAGTGCATCACAAGCAGGGTAAATGAAGGAAGAAAGAATTCACACCAGACGAACTCTAGTGAAACCACAGCATGCCAACGACACAGACCACCGTAAAGCAAGTACATAAAATAAACGGATTACATTCAAATGAGTGACAGGCAGAAGGGTCCCTTAGCAGGAGCAATCATGGGAGCCCGAAGACAGTTGTTTGACACTTAATGTTTTGTAAAGAAAGTGACTGCCAAGCTAGAATTTTATATTCCGTGAAAATATCTTTCAAGGATGACAGCAAAATAAAAATATTTTAGACAAAAGCTGAGAGACCCTCAAAAATTATAATTCTGAAGGATACGTATCAATAGAAAGTGATCTCAGATGGACGTCTGATTTGCAAGGATGAACAAAGAGAAAAGAAAGTGGCAGGGGTATTGGTAAATCTGAACAGATATTAACTGCATGAAACACAATAAAAGTGTATGGTTGGCCTAATAAATGGAGGGTCGGATCGAAATACGTGACTACAATAATATACAAGTTTGGACAGGAGGAGAAATGGACTCCAAGTCTTCAATGATCTTAGTAATGTCCAGTAGAAGAATAAAGATACAGGTTGAGTATCTCTAACACAAAATCTGAAACATGTTGAGTGCCAACATGACGCTCAAAAGAAGGGAGCATTTTGGATTTCAGATTTTCAAGTGAGGGATGCTCAGCCTGTACTGATTAACTTCAGACTGTGGTAAGTTAAGTATGCATGTTGGAATGTTTAGTGCAACTGCTAAAGGAATAGAAACAGCATGTAGCTTCCAACCCCATACAGAGGAAAAAATGGAATGATAAAAAATAGAAGTTATTCGTAAGTACAAAATAAAATTGGACTGCTATGTCACATTCTACTTACACATCAATTCCAAGTGAATTATAAACTAAACTTGGAAACAAAGCCTAAAAGCACTTGAAAGTGTAATAGAGAAACCTATCTTATAATATCAGGGTAGGAAAGAATTTTTTAAAGCAACACAAAACAATTCAATTTCATTAAATTTATGACCTTTGATTTATCATTTTAAGTTATACAGAAAAAAGACTTAAACCACACAATGGGAAATAACTTTTAAAATATGTATAACTGATAAGGCTCTAGTGTCTATATGCTGTAACATTCCAATAAATTAATAGGAAACCAGATATCTCCGTTGAAAACTGGCAGAAGACTTGTACATATATATACTTCACAAGTGAGGAAATGTAAATGATAAACATGAATATGTAGGCAACCTCATTAGTAATCAGAAAACTCCAAATTAAAACCATACTGACATACCATTTGACTGATAAATGATGGAAGGTTCTCACAATGCTAAGTGTTGACAAAAGTGTAGAGCGAGGGAAGTCTCATGTACTGCTGGTGGGAGGGTAAATTACTATATCCATTTTGTAAGGCTGCTTGGTATTATGAAGTTGAAGATAGGAATACACTGCAGCCAGCAATGCTCCTCCTATATATTTACTGTGAAGCCACTGGAAATTCCAGCGGTAGAATGAGTAGCATATGGCAAAGCAAAAGAACTTATTACAGTTATATGCAATGGCCTGGGTAACTCTTAACCACATAACGTTGAGCAAAGGAAGCGTAACGCACAAAAAAAATGCATACAGTATGGTGCTATCTATTGGGTAAAAATAGGCAAAACTGAACAGCTTACAATTGCATGCCTAAGTAATGAAATCATTTTTTAAAAAACAGCAAGAAAATGATTTTCACCGGAGTCAGGATAATTGATAGGAATCTTCCAAGGGGAGAAAGGAGTGTTTTTGAGCAGGGTGCCACATATAAGGGGCTTCTAGGATGCTGGAAATGTATGATTTCTTGACCGGGTTGGTAGTTACAGAGGCATTCACTTTATTACATATTTATGCACTTTTCTGCATATCTGTCTCACATTTTTTAAAAGTATAGAAGAATTTTTTTAAAAAGGATATGAAACAAAATCAAACATTTATTCAAAGTCTAGAGGGAATGATTTTCCAGACTTGAAATTCATGAAATAAATAATACCACACACACACACACACCAAGTTAGATTTAACTACATAAAAATTTTAAACTTCTATACACAAAAAAGGCAATAAAATTCAAATAATTTGGTAAAATATTTGTTGCAAATTTGATGAAAGTTAAATATCTTTCTTATTCCAATAACCCTTAAAATTTGATTTTTAAGATTCTATAAGCAAATTTTATATATATATCATTTATATATGATTATATACATATGTATGTATATATCAGAGCCCCAAAGTGAAGCCATTGGAAGTTATATATATACATATTTCCTTTAGGAACAAATCATTTAGTAAGTAAATGTATGAAATACATACTTTTTTTGTAAAGAAAGAAAGGCACATTAAAATGAGATGCCATTTTTTATGTCCACTCCAATAGCACAGGAAAAATTAATGATAGTGCCAAGTGGGACAAGACGGGGTCTCTTAGACATCATTTGTGTTTGTGTAAATTATTACAGTCATCTGGAAAAGCATAATTTATCAAGGATTGTAAAATGTTTATAACCTATGATAGAGTAAATCTATTTGTTAGAGTTTTTCTAGGGAATTAATTCAAAATATGAAAAAAGTTTTAGGGGCATAAAGATGATTTCAGCATAATTCATCACAATAAATAATGGAAGGCAACCCAGTACTAGCAGTCAAGGGATCTTTGTGCTAACTATGGCTCATTAAATTTCATTCACTAAATTCTGTTTCGAGTGGCCACTATGGCACTGTGTGTGTGTGTATGTTTGTGTGTATATGCGTATGTGTATAGCATCACAAAATGGAAAATTATTTAGCCACTAAGTGATATTAGTAACCCTATGCAATTTTTGTGTATATACCTATACATATAAAATATTACAAAAGAAAGTACTATTGAAAAGGTAGAAAATTATTAATATATGTACACTAATATTAGATATTTATAAAATATACATAGAAATGTTCATATACATAATGATTATAGCTAGAACCACGGTTCAACATTCACAGGCAAAAATACTGGCTCGAAAAAGACAAAAATGCTAATACCGTTAGTATCAGGCTGTAGTGGTTTTCCCCTTTCTTCTCTATGTTCTGGACTGCTGCAGTGTTACTAATAATAAAAAATTGCAAAGACCTTCCAAATTTGCGTTTTGCTTCAATCGTTTAGTATATTACTTTTTGCACTAATTTTTATAAGATCTAACATTGTACAATTCACTTTTAAGACTTGGGGTATTTAATAAAAGAGAACAGATTCTAAAAGTCTTGTTTAAATAATGGAAATAATCTAATAGACTGACAGAATGTTTCAACCTTCAGGTGTGTGAAGGAAGAGGGTAGCACCAATAATTCTCTTTTTGTATAATAAAACTAAGACAAAATACACCTGAAAAAATTCACATATATTTATATCTTATAGAAAGTAGAGATGTATAATACACATTTAAATGGGTAAAAAGTTATTTAGCAAGAAAATCAATCAAAATATAACATGTACTCCATGAATATGTACAATTATGTATCAATAAAAAAATTACAAACTTTTTGGAGTGTTAAAGGCTGCTTTCACAGGAAAGAGCAGTAATTTCTGAGGTATAGGTGTCTTACAAATTCCTTTTTAAAACATTATTTTTATTTTTAAAAATAAATTTTACTGTGTATCTGTAAGGTAAACAACATGATGTTGTTATAAGATACATAAAGATAGTAAAATGGTTACTATAGTGAAGCAAATTAACATATCCATCATCTCATGTGGTTACCATTTTTAGTGTTTGCTTTTGTGACAAGGGCAGCTAAAATCATTTTGCAGGAATCCCAAATGCAGTGCAGTTCTGTTAACTATAGTTATCATGTACATTAGGTCTCTGTTGTTCCTCCTACGTATCTGCTAATCTCTAACCTACATCTTCCCATATTCACCCTCCCCAACACCCATGGTAACTACCGGGTTATTCTCTATCTCTGTATATTTGACTTTTCTTTTTTTAAGATTCCAGATACAAGTGAGATCATGCAGCCTTTCTCTTGCTATGCCTGGCTTATTTTACTCAGCATAAGATCCTCCAGTTTCATCCATGTCATTGCATATAACAGGATTTCCTTTTATGTGGCTGGATGGTGTTCCATTGTGTATATGTGCCACATTGTCTTTATTTATGCGTCCATCGACAGACACTTAGGTGGTTCCCGTATCTTGGCTGTTGTGGATAGTGCTGCGATACACGTGGGACTGCAGATGTCTTCACACGGTGGTGGCCCCTCTGTTCCCCTAGACAAGGATGGTCAGTCAGTTAAAGATGACACTTAATTTTAAATTAGAATACTTAGGAAAATATTTATCTTTCTTTTGGATAAACATTCAGTGATTTTTAAATGACATAAAACCGTGTCAGTGAAAAATAGGAAAGAAAAATTAACAACTCTCCATAGCCTAAAAACACAGTGAATTACAGAATGTTCCTCTGGTAAGGGCCTGGCCTTTTTTAAGTGTTTAGAATGAAAGATGATGTTTGAATTTTGGCCATAGTCAATTCTTGGTGAATATCTGTGAGCACAAAAAATTTATGAGTTCAGAATTAAATTCCCGTGATTTTTCTCTGCCTAAAAAATCAGATTACTATTATCAGGAATAAATCTAGGATCCCGCCTTTATCACTACGTCTTCCTATCAGCAAGCAGCAGCATGACTTGCAAGAAACTCTACAATTTAATTTAAAAAATAAGAAAAGAAAAAAATGGGGGATCTAGGGGGAAATGGAGGTGTATCTTTTGTATAATTTTCTAGCAGGTAGCATTCAAAACAGTGATTTAAGAGGCATAATTCTTTTTCAGTATGAGAAAGGGAGAGATACATGTAGTGATGGCTTCAGAGTTTTCAAGTAACAGTGTCATACCTAAAAACGATCAATAATTGTACATTGTAGCTAATCCAGCTCTGCAGAAAGAAAAGGGTTGGTGGTCCCTCATGTCCCTGTTAGATCTATGAGCCAGCAACATTGTTCTCCGTCAGAGCTAACGGGCCATTCTCCATATATCTGCATGAATAGCGTTCTTGCATCTAACTTTGCTTGGTTTTCCTTAGCCCTACTCATGCCACCATTTTGTGTGGCATACACACACACACACACACACACGTACACACACAAACAGAGAGACACACACATAAATATGTTTATGTAATTTGGAAGTGGTATTTACTTGATCTGAGTGGTGAATTAAGATGTAAAATCTGGTCTGGGCCAAAGCAATAAGAACAGTGTAGGGGCTTCTGCTTGGTCTGCCCAGCTTGGTGGATGATCAAATCCCAGAGGTGATTACCACTGTGTCCTCCTTTCCCACACCCCAGTAAGCGAAGGTTGGGGAGCTCTCCGGGCATCTTGTATCCGATCTGTGACTGTGGAAAAGGAAGCTGTGGCTCTCACACGTGTAGAAACCCTTTCTGCTTCCCGTGGTCAGCACACGCGTGCCAACCTTGCCATGTGCCTTAGTCTCCCTGAAAGTCCCAAATGGGAGCTGGTGAGCAGCCGTCCGAGGTGTGTCGCTGGGGCTATGTCAGGTGAGCGATGGGCTGAGAGAGTAGTTTATCCAGGTCAGGGTCTTGGTTTACCTGTCACACAGAGTTGCTGAGAGAAACAAACAAGCATGGACCTCACCGTGGGTTCTCTCTCTGCAGAAGGGCATGTTGAAATCGGATCTCATCGTGTGCACGGTCGCTGCCGTCCTCTCGTTTGCAGTCAGTGCCAGCACCGTGTTCCTGTCGTTACGAGTACGTATCCCTTCAACTTTGCACTCTCCCTGCCTCCTCATGCTCCTTAATGACAGAGCTGTCGTGAGGCCACAGGGTACTGACAAGGTAGTGTAGCCAGAGGAAGAAAACACAGGCTTAAGTCCTGTATCCATGTGCTGTGAACAGTTCATCCAAGATGTGATTTGGTCCCCATCACAGATTTGGTTTGATGGCTCTGCCCTGACCCTCTCCCCAGTGTGGGGAGCTGTTTTGTTTGCAAGAGCAATAGCACAGCTTGTGGCATCCGCCGTGAGGACAGTTGGTAGGGAGAAGACACTACTGGTGCATGACCCTGAGTAGAGAAGAGAGGCGATTCCATATCAGGGTCAGACGGAGATCGCAGAGCCAAAAGGATCATTGGAACACAAGGTTCAGTTAGAAGAACAAAAGTGGAGAGCTCCAGAAGGGGTTTCTGGCTTGTGGTTTTGATAGACAGTTGCTGTCTCTATTAAAAAAAAATATTGTACATTTACAAACTCCCCTTTCCATGAGGAAATGTATTAGCTATGTTTATAATTCTCCACCTCTCCTTAACGAAAAATGTAGAAATGCATTCTGAGGGGCAGAATTCTCTTGGCCTCTGGACTTCCATGGGCCACGTCTCCATCCTCCTCTTGGTGGTTCCCAGCACACGGACCAGTTTCGTGGCATGCGGAAGAAATTTTTAAAGGACTGAAACAAGAGCTGAGTCTGCTCTCTGCCCTCCAAGAGGATAATGGAGAAGGATGGTGGTGTCATGTATTATTCATAGACAACCCCCCACCCCCCACCCCCGTATCCTCCAGGTAAATAACGAGCATCTGCCCGTTTGTGTCGCAGCCGTTCCTCAGCATCGTGCTGTTTGCCCTGGCCGGCTCCGTGGGGCTCGTGACTCATTACCTGCTCCCCCAGCTCCGCAAGCATCATCCCTGGATGTGGATTTCACACCCCATTCTCAAGAGCAGAGAGTATCATCAACGGGAGCTGAGAGGTTAGTAAGATTTCCCTCAGTAAAAACAAAAACGAGAAAGCAGGGCCAGGGATATGTACACCGGAGAGTGTGCACAGCAGTGTGAATGTACTTGATGCCACAGAACTGTACCCTGAAACACAGTAAATGGCACATTAGGTCTATTTTACCACAATGCAAAAAAGAGTGTGTACCCTGGCGTATGCCTGTGGTCCCAGGTATTCTAGCCAACCAGAACAAGAAAGTTAAAGTAGGGCAAATTGGAAGTATGTTTTACAAAAATGTTAATTGGCTATTGGTATTGCAGAAAAATTAGCTTGCATCATTCAGACTTGAAGATTATGCTGTTTCAGCTTAAGTCGACTGGGGCCTAGGAGGAGCGCCAGGTGACCATGTAGCCATCTTCATAAAGTGCTGGGGATGGCGCACAGATTGACCATTCACCTTCAGGACCCCTGACCCCTTGCATTTCCTTTAATTTGCTTTGTTCACCTGGACCTACACCTGTATCTACACTTGATTGACTTAGCAGTTCCCACAGTTGTCTCTCGCCACGACCGTGGAGTAGCCTGGGAGTCATGACAATTCCGGAGCTTTAGATATGAAATAGCTTTCTTCTTGAGAAGAAGTCTCGTAGCAGTTTTTCTGCTAGGTCTTCCCTTGCTCTGTACAGTTCCATGCTCTGTGCTTGAGTAGATGGGAGAAGGGCTGATTTATCCCCGTTTTCAGACCCGTCCAAGGTTGTTGGTCACAGGTCGTAACAATGCTGTCTCATGTGCTGATTCTGCACAGAACTGTTTAGCCCACTGAGCCTGCTCGGTTGGCCAGTGAGTTATCTAGTTGTGTCCACGTCCAGGAGGGACACCAAGGTTTGCTGACTCAAACGTACCGGACTCAGCCTGGTTCAGGGAAAGGGGGGACATAATTAAGAAAACGAAGATGCAGAAGTCACTGAAGATGCTGTCCGGGATAGAGAGTGTTTCCTCTGGGTGGGTCTGAGGGGTTGACTTAATCCAAAACAGCTGAAGTAGGAAATCGTGGCTTGCTTAGTGGGGACATGTGGCCTCGTGGGCCTGCTGCCAGCACAGGGTGTAGAAGTGCAGGAGGGTCACTCAGGCGGCCCTTCCCGTGGAGACCTGGTCTTCCCACCTACAAGGGGCTCACTTAAGGATCAAGCTGCATAACGTATTTTTTAATGTTCTGGGTAATTTTAAATGCCACTTAAATGCAAATTATTTTCAGTGTTATAAAAACTGAAAGAAGATAGACCCAGAATAGTTCCATTTATGATGGTTTGTGTGTTTCACAGTCCACTTGGAGAGAAAGACCCCTACCCTGGCAGGGGCCTGCTTGCAGAGTCGTGGACCAGCCTGATGAAAGAGCGCGGTTTCCACTTCTGCAGTGTTAGGGTCACAGTTCCCTTTCATTTTAAAACCTTTGGAAAGACTAAGTTTTGGTGGAATTAGTGGAGTGTTTTGAGGTTTATTATTTTGGCATTATTGATAAGTTCGTTGATGGAGATTTGGGGTAAAAACTTTAACTTGGGGATCTGCTTATCTATCTCGTCTATATCTATGTCTGTGCTTGTATCTGTACCTAGAACTAGATGTAGACCTATACCTTTACCCAGACCTAGGCCTAGACCTTTGCCTACACCTATACTGATACCTATCTCTGTACTTTTAACTTTACCTAAACCTTTATCTCTACCTATTCCTTTACCTATGCCTATACCTATACCTTTACAAGTACCTACAGCTATACCGGCACCTAAGTCTATATCTTAACCTTTACTTATACCTATGCCTTCGTCTTTACCTATATCTGCGTCTTTATACCTATAGCAATATCCATCTCCATAGCTTTGCCTTTGCCTGTAGCTATACCTACACCTGTACCTGTGCCTGTACCTGTACCTGTACCTATATCTATACCTATACCTGTACCTGTACCTGGGCCATGCCTACACCTGTATTTATACCTACATATTTAAATACCTTGGGGTGGGGAAAGAGAACTTGTCATATCGAAGGAGAGGAAAATGACACAGATTGGGCTCCCCTCATTGTGGCCCTGTAGGGTGTGGAATTCAACAATGAAAGGTAAGAGTGGGCAGTTAACAACTTGGGGCTGTGTGTGTGTGTGATTGTTTCCCCCCCGAATCTAACAGAACCCTATTTAAACTAGAATCATTTCCCTATGTTAACCCTGCGTGGCCTTTTTAGTATAAGATTCAAGAACAGGTAAAGTGAGCGTGTGTGTGTGTCTGGCTCCCCGTCCCGTGGGGCAGCGCCGGGCCTGTAGGAGACGTCACGCCTGCCCAGTGGCCGCGTGCGTGTTCCTCGCCAGCCTGCGCTAGCTGTTCATAAACGGCCTGAAAGCTGCCCTAGAGCCACGGGTTAGACAAATTAGGTACTTAACATTAAACAGATTTCATTTCAAAATTGTGTGTGTTGGAAGGAAAATCCAAAGACACAAAATGTAAAATATGGTCATGTGACGTGATTGCAACTGAGTTACCCATCCTGGTACCATCCCGGTACCATCGCTGTCCTCAGTTTCCTCTTCTTCCTGCCCTTCGGTCTCTTAGGGATTTGACTCTTCATTTCTTCCACCAGCAACAAAACATGCGTAGAAAGCTCAGGCCCGTCGTACAACTTTGCGCACGAAATCTGTGCTCCAGCCTTTTTCTTACAGGGGCACAGAACATCGTCACTAGGAAACAAGGTGGGGCAGAGCAGGACGAGGAAGGGTGTAGCACGCCACTGCCGGGACTCAGCGGTTGCAGAGCAGACATCACTAACTGAGAAGAGTCTAGAACTGGGTCCACGGCAGACATTCCTAATCAATCGGGACTGGCTGGTGGGATGAGGGATACGTGCTGTCCCTGTCTGGGACCTTATGTCATCCTATCTTACTGTTTTACACAGGTGGAAACTGAAGCCTAGTAAAGTCCAGGGATCTAGCTGGGGTCCCGCTGATTTTATGGCCAGTGAGTGAGTAAAGCCTGGGTCTTCTCACTTGTGTCCAGCCGAGTGTTCTTGCTGTTGCTTGTGCTGTCTCAGTCCAGGTGGGCAGATGGTGGACAGTCTGAACGTGGCTCCCAGGCTGTTTCTGCCATCGTCGTTCCCCAGAAGAGCAACATGACTACAGCTACAGGAGGTCCTGTAAAGTCTGACCTGCCACATTCCCGTGCTAACACTACGAGGCTTTGAAACAGACTCAGCGCAGTAAATTCGGGGCATTCTTAAGGTTTCTCGAACACACCACACTCTCTCCTGCTCTCCTTGCTGTTCCCTTGATGGGGGATGCTGTTCCTCCAGCTTCACTAAGTGAACACCAGGCTACGCATCCTTCAAGTCTCTGTTTAAAATCAGTCCCTCCGGGGGTCTTTCCCTGACTACCTAAACCAGATTAGCTTCCCCGCTGCTCCCTGAGCCTCTCTTCTGTGCCATTCGCCACCTGTAGCTACTCGTGTCTAAGGTGGACTGTGAGCTGCATGTCCACTGTGCGTGCTGGTCCTCCTGTGGTCCCCGTGGTGCCTGGTGGAGAGGGAGGCTCACCAGCCATGCTTGCTGGACTGCATCTAATTTAAACGCCAGCACTTTATCATCACGTTGTGTTCACCATAACAAACTTTAAACTCGGTGAACATACTTACTTTTTTACTTTCTCTTCTGCATACTTTGAGCATGTATTTCTACTTGGTAAGATGTAGAGATACCAAATTGATTTTGATATAAAATTCAGCCTATGATAAATGGAAATAGGTATTACAACTGAAGTTAAAGACAGCACATTTTTAGTCCATTCAGTTCTTTATCGCTGAGACTAATTTATTGAAAGCAAACTTTATTCCGTCCTAACCCCAACATTTCACCGATATTTGAGCTAAAAGGGTAGAATCTGTCATTTAGGGAAGTCAAATGAATCATGGTGGTCATGTGGGCATAACTGAGTTATATTCATGGGTGTGTGTGAAGTTGCTCTTTTTATAAAAATAATTTGCCATATTTTCTGCCAATCTAAGTTAATCATGGTGAACTTGACAGGGTAGACAGCACTACGGACAGCACACAATTAGTCTAGTATGAAATTTCCAGGATTAAATGTTAAAGGAACACTGTAATTTTAGAAAATAAAAGAAACCTATTTTCCTAAATGATGATGATGATTCCAGACAAATGACTTCATCAATTTCCCCCTCTTGTAGAACAGTAAAAAGTTGGATCTGTTTGGAAAAGTTGTTTTATCTAAAAACTTTCTAGAGGAATTATGCTATTCAGGACTACAAATAAAGAGGTTGAGTCACATTTTCACATGGTCCTCCAAGGTAAACTTTCCATAATATTCTAATTCTTGTCTTTTAAGAATTTAAGAAAATTGGAGTGATCTGATTTGATGACTGCATTCTTACCGTAAAAATGAGTTTTAATGGAGTTAAAAGAGATTGAGACAAAGTATAAGTACATTATTGGAACCCTCTTGTATACTTGTTTGTTCACTCAGGAAATGTTTATGAATGTACTATTCATTCTTTCAAAAAGTAATTACTGAGTTCCTACAGGATGCCAACCCTGTGAGCCAGCAACACAGGAATGACTAAGATGTGCTTTCTGTCATTAGAGAGCTTCTGATCTGGTAAACAAACCTATGGCTGTGACACAGAGGAAGAGTCATGATTGCTACGCACACACAGTAATGCGGGGCACGGTGCTGTGTTCAGCCCTGCAGGAAATACAGAGAAGTAGAAGCATAGACCCTAAGTCAGAAGCTTGCAACTAATTTCATGTTTCATTGGTTAAGCATTTCCAATTGGTTGGAGATGCATATAAAATAGAAAATATATGGAACTACATAATTAAATGTTGAATTGATATCCACTGCATGATAGGTACATTCAGTAAATATTGATTGCCTGTGTATAGTACTGAGAAGCTTGCTGGTTACTGAAAACTTAAGCTATAATTTTCGGATACATTAGAATAAATGAATAAAGGATTATATAAATTATAAAACCCATCAACTGAAAATCTCATTTAAATTATAATTTGAAAAAGTTCACTAGTATAAAACTAATTCTCCAATGAGTTCCAAATTTGTAATTCTCAAATGAGATTTACTTTACATTTTAACAAATCTCTTCTATCAGTTTACAGATAGACTGGTTTCTGCATGTCATAGATGTATTCTGAAAGATACTGCTTTCTCTAATGTATTTTTCATTTATATCAAAGTAATACTTTGGCGTTAAAAATCAAGTAGAACAAGTTATGATGAGAAGCAGCAGAACCCTGTCAACTCTGCTTTCCCACCCCGTCTCTGATTCCCCCGATCCAGAAAAAATTACCTCCTACTCTTTAGGTATCTCTTCTGATATTTACCATAATTCTTCTAAGTAATGATCATATGCATGTTCTGCTACTTCTTGGTATTTTAGATTTGTTTACTACTGACTTTCTGTTATAAAAGACAAGGATTTATCTCTCTTTTTTTCCCCTTATGCATTAATATTTTCTCTTTTCCTTTTCTCCCAAAATAGTTTTAATATTTTTGTTGAACATATACTCAGGGTTTTTTGGGTTTTCTTTTTTTTAACTATTGTCTATATATTATTCACTTCTCAGTCCAGTAATTCACCGTGATTAGATTTTTATTCAAATGTTTATTTTTATGTTTGCTAGCCTTTTCAATAGTTAGGTAAAATATCTCTCATTCCAGTTTTCCTCAGAGACAGATGTGTCAGATAATCAAGTAGCTCCGTCCTTCCTTTCAGGGCCCCTTCCTGGAACCTGCTGCAACCTTTCTTTCCTACTCTCTCTTTGGGAATCCCATGTGTCCGTCAGTCCCTCCAGAGAAGGGGTGCATGAGGAAGAAACTTTATCTCTTCTGTCTCAAAGTGTTTTAATTCTGCTTTGCACATAATGCACAGTTAGTTGGTACTGTGTAGCCTGCCGGATTGCAAACATTTTTCTTTCAGAATTCTAAGGCATTATTCCATTGTCTTCCAGCTTCCACTGCTGCTGTTGAAAAATCTGATGTTCTTCAGACTCCTGGTCCTTTATATGTGACTAAGTTTCTCTCTGCAGAAAGTTATAGAGAGTTTTAGGAGAAAATTATAGTGTCATGGCCCAGAGAGCAGCAGGCTTTTGGACAAGACTGGGTGGGCTCAAATCCTGGCTCTATCACATATCAGCTGCACTCATCCATCATGATTCAATTTTGTCATTGGTAATTGGGGCTTGCTGGGGATTAATATTAAATTAGTCAGCATAAGAAATGTAAAGCCTTTAGCATAGTCCTTGGCAGGCAGGAAACACTCTGTAAGTGCATCTTCCTCCTCTTCCCCAGGGTTCTGAAATCTCATCATTTTTCACCTTACTTTGTGTCTCTTTTCCTGCATTCTGCTATGCAGTCGGTGTTTTTTTTATAATCTGGGTGTAGTGTCTTACAGTTTAAAAATTTTTGTAAATAGGTGATAGTACTATTTGAATAACCTATTTCACACAATTCCCACAGTGATTAAATCAAACCTCACATGTAAAAATCTTTTGACATGTATACAGTGCTAGTTAAAAGAATGTGGCGTGGGAGGCACTGTCTGATTCGGAACATAAGGGCTTTATGCTGGCATTCTTGGGTGGGAAGGTCTCGTCTTTGCCATGGCTGGGGAGGAAGAATATACTCCTTGCCACCCTTTTTTCCCCCACCTAAAAAATGCTGCTAGCTTTGGGAGGTAGTTAGAAACTAGAAAAGTTTTCCAAAGCCTCTTTATTTCGAAGCAACTAAAATAGTTTGAAACGTCAACTGAACTAGTCTTAGCAGAATTACCTAGTCATCGTGTGCTACGATGTTTGTATGCAAAAGTGCATTTCACATGCTAAGGGATGTAGAGCCGATCTTTCAAAAAATAGCTTGTCAGTTGGAAGCCTGCGTTATTAATTATTCTCTCTGTGGCCGTTACTTGCCTGCACCTTCTCTTCCCCTCATTTCTCTGCCTCTCTGCCAGGCTCTGCTCACACCCTGGCTGATCTCTGCAGTCCACTGGGAACCTTATCTTCCTGTGTCAGTCTGGAGGTGGCAGCAGGAGATCGGTAGTGAAGCCAGGTTCACGCTGTGGCAGGCAAAAGGAAAAGTGAAATCTAGACACCTCTGCTTGAAGTGGGAAGAGGCAGAGGGAGGCCTGGAGGAGCACAGGCCAACGGCAGCCAGCAGTGAGGACAGGGCTTGGAGACAGAGCTCGATGGTCAGGTGCCAACCTCAGACTCCAGCTCTCCAGCAAGCCAGAGCGTCCACTGAGTACCCACTGGTGATTCTCCCTAAACTGCTGACAAACCTAATGCAATGTGGGAATAAAATAAATGGTCAGTAGTTGGCAGAGTATTAAAAAAATAACCTAAAAATCAGGAAGTTTTAACATGCAGCACATAATATATGCAGGACAGTCCTGCGGTGGGTTGGGCTGTGTTGGCACAACACGCATGGGAAGGGGTAGCGAGGGCGGTTTGGCGAATGATGCCAGTTCTCAGCGGCAGTCAGTGCAGCCACCACGGTGAGTCTTGACTCAGTCTCCCTACGGTAGATCTGTCAGACTCTTAGCTGAAGTAGCTTAACCCTCATAGCACTTCATGATAGGACAGCATACAGAGATGTTGTGGAAAATAAAAGGGTGTTTTAAAGTAATCTTATAATTTAAATAATCTACGAATCACACTTCCCATAGGGGAGGATTTCTGATTTTCTGAATCGGACATTTGTCGAGAACCTGCTGCATTCGAGGCGCTGTGCTGGGTATTGAGGCTGCAAAAGGAGGCGCAGAATCCTCAGTCTTGGCAAGATGCTGGCTCTAACAGGAAGCGCCTCGTGTCCTGTGGCCAGAGTGAGAGCATCTGAAATTTTCTCCTAACTCTCTTCATGTGAAAATGTTCACCTAAACCTTCTTCATGTGAAAAATGTATCAATGGTTTCATTAGCTTCTTTCAGTTTTAAATATTATGCTTTGGTGTTAACTGAGGACCTTTCTGTCAAGAAGAAAAAGCCCTGGATCACACTGTTTCTGCCAAGAGTTTCTCCCCTCCCTCCCGTGTTGGAGGAAATGTGGGAACCATTTTTATTCCCACTGAACTGATGAGGAAAGTCAGTGAGATGGTTTTGGGGAAATGGGCTGACCATTTTTTTAAAAAATAATTTAGACTTTGTAGCAAATGAATTTCCAGATGTATTAAAGATTTCAAATGTTTCGGAGAATGAAGGAAGAAGAAAGAAAGAAACCAGAATAGCACTGTAAGAAAATATAGGTCAGGTGATATAATCTTGGTTGGGGAAGAGAAAAAGAATTTTCTAAGCATGATGCTTTAGAAGCGAAAACCCACTAAGGAAACAAAGGAACATTTTTATTCCTTGAAAAAGGTAAACTTTTAATATTCTGATTCCCTAATGTTGCTTTTTCCCACCTTGTATTTCTTGGAGAAGTTTATGATGATGATGAACCTGGTAATGGTTATTAATTCATTCAAAAATATTTGTAGAATACCCATCCCGTGCCGGGGACTGTGTAGGGTGCTGGGGCGTTGGAGGGCACGCCTTTTGTAAAAATAGAATGCTTTGACCAGGGGTAAACGCCGTACCCCCACCAAGCAGGCGGTACCCACTCTGGGGAAGCGCTAGCTTCTCCCCAGACTTTGCTCTACCACATGTCTTCTTCCATTAATTAAGTTATGAATCAATCAGTTAATCGGGCTTGGTTCTTGACATTTACTGCGTGGCTACTGTGGACAAAGGCCAGTGCCAAATGCCAACTGGACTGAGAAAGATGGCCCCGGCCTGCTGGCTGTAGCTGCGACCTTCGGGAGAGCTGGACGTCACCCCTGCAGGTTAAAGCACAATGAAGGGGGAGTGTAGGGGGGACTCCAAGGGAGCACAGAAAAGTCTTTGTTTGGATCTGAGGGAAAAGGAAGGGTTCTCTGAGGAAGCGACTGTTTAGATCAAAGCCTGACGAATAAGTTAGGGGTCGCCCTCAAAGTGGAGGACGAGGATTCCAGGCCTGGGAAGAAGCCATGGGTGGCTCTGAGTTAGCTTATTTGAAGAATGGAAAAGTCAGGGACCACGGGTTTATCCTAAGGAGAGTTCAAGAGCTTTAAGGAACAGGACGATGTGGTTTCCTAAACATTTAAGAATGATTACCCTCCATTCATGCTATTGGTTTTGGAAGTGAAGCCTATTTCTAGAGAATAAATGACATGGGTACATGTTAGTGCTGAGGACTTTGCAATCTGAGATTTGGTCCAGCAGGAAAGATGAGAGTGAGAAAAAAGCAATTGTCTATGATAAGCGGATGCTAACGGCGCAGATGTGTTCATGCCACTTTGCAGGGTCTCTCTGTCTTAGATGCCACAGGGGTGACCAGGGCTAGCTCATCTGAGCTGCATCCCTATTGAAATGAGTCTGGCCCCTATGCGGCAGGAAGCCCCGTGTCCTTGCAGCCTAAATCATAACTCAAGATTTGAATTGGTAAAGATTGTCTTCCGAAAGCTAAAAACATACTGAGAATTTCTGATTAACTTTTAATTATTGAGAAGTTATTTTAGTAGCATAAAGCATCTAAATAAAACACAGCCTGAAAACCCTTTACAAAATGTAAAGCTTTCAGTTGTAATGAGTCATATATAAACTTGTAAATGGCACCATTAGTTTACATTCTTTTTCTCAAGGGCCTAATATTCCAGAGGAAAGAGAAATAATAATGCAAAAGTAATGTCTTTTTATGGTCTCTTTGCATATTCAGGACGTTAGAGAAAGGCAGTTTTAAAATATCATTGCAAAGATTTTCTTTTTAACTTAATGTGAACACTGAAACAATCTGGAGGCTTAGGAAATATATTTATTATGTTATTGCATTTGCAAACTTTCCGTTTTATTAGCTCTTCATGGTGGTCCTATAGTAAAGGATTAAATTTAATCTTTAAAAAATCAGAATTCTGGACTTACACTTTTGTTTTAAGCTTCTTCCTACATTATTATTCATCTTTCAATTTCCACCTCCCCCCCCCGCCTCTAACTATAAACATTCAGTCTGAATTTCATGTATCTGTTAAATGTTTTCTTTATCTAGAGATTGAAGCATGCCATTAGAATAAATCACTGAGGTTGGTAGAATGATTCTAAGGTAGGTAAGAATCAAAATGAAGTTATTTATTTTCTGTCAGTAGGCAGGGTCAGCGGAATCTGGAGTCAAAGGTTTGGACCTGGTGAGCTCTGGGATTTGCTCTCCGCCCTGTCGTTCCTAGATATTTATTTTAACTCCTTTTCCACACCCTTTCTTATCCTTGCTTTGGCTAAGTGTTGTACTGAACACCCACAAGGACAACTGTCCTTTGGGATGAATCCTTACTTAAACTTTTTTCCTCCCTAACACACAGTGTGTATACCTGTGCTTACACAGTGTAATCGCATTTGCTGTCTTCTCATCTAGAGATTCAGAATTAACCAGTGGAAGGCACGCGGCAGCTTTTATATGACATTTAGATGTCAGCGGTGGCTACTTTCATTTCCCTTGCAGCGCCTTGGGTAGCAAACTGGAGCTCAATTGTGCAGTTCAACCTGGCTTCTAACTCAGTATTTTTTGGTGACTGCAAGAGTTCTATTAAAAAAATAGTAATGGGGGGGGCAGTGGAAAAAAAAATAAAAAAAAAATAAAAAAAAAATAGTAAGGATTTTTGTCACTTATGAATGAACTGGTTTCTAGTTCTCTCCAAGTTCTTTTTTCCTTCAGAAATCCAACTTAGAGCTCCTGTATAGCTCCCGTCTTGCTTTGCTTCTGACTGAAGACTCAGTTTTCTTCTCTAAAAAGAGCCAGGGCCTTGGTCTCCATACATGTTATCATGGCTGTATTACACGCGGTGCCGGCCAACACGCTCTTCTAGAGTCAGACAGCAGAATGCAGCTCACATCGCAAGTCTTCCGAAAGACGACGTGTCTTCATCACTTGCCGTAAAGTTGTGTTTATGATATGCAAGTGACCCTGGAACAACACGAGTTGGACCTGCACGAGTCTACTTGTACACAGATATTTTTCAATAAAAGTTAACACCGAGTGGGCCCCCTCTCTCCTCTCCTGCCTCCCCTTCCGCCTCGCCCACCTCTGCCACCCCTGAGACAGCAAGACCACCCCCTCCTCTTCCTCCTCCTCCTCCTCCTCCTCAGCCTATTCAAATTGAAGATGAGGAAGAGGAAGACCCTTATAATGATCCACTTCTGCTTAATGAATAGTAAACATATTTCTCTTCTTTATAATTTTCTTAATAACATTTTCTTTGTTGTAGCTTACTTTGTTGTAAGGATACAGTATGTAGTACACAAACCATACTAAATGTATTAATCAGCTGTTTGTTATTGGCAAGACTTCTGGGCAACTTAGTAGTTAAGTTTGGGGAAGTCAAAAGTCAAACTCGAATTTTCAGTGTGTGAGCATCCACACCGCTAATCCCGTGTTGTTCAAGGGTAAATGTAGTTTCACACGCTTGAACACACACACGTCCTAGGTAGCTCAGACAGTTACAGTCTCACTGAATAAGTAATTTCACTCTCAAATATTTGGAAAGGCATGGATAGTGACTTTAGAGCTTATTAGCTTCTATTTTGTTCGAAAATTCATTGCTTTATCTGTTTCTGGGATGAGTAAACTGAAATTCTTACGAAAAACCTTAGTTACTAGGATCTGCAGTACATCCTTGTAGACTGCAATGGGATTGTGCCCCTCCACTCAAATCAGTCTGTCTCCACTCACCGGAAAATATAATTTTCTAAAAGTAAATGTGACAAGATTTTGAAAATCTGACTCACACTCTCCCATCTAATGGTGCCCAAGCTATTCTACAGTGATGAGCTGCTCAAACGTTACTTTTAATTCACATGTTTTTCTAACAGCACTGGGAAGATATTGGCTTATATTTCTCTTCATTTACCTTTTTTTTTTTTTTTTTTGCAGGAATCCGGCTAAGGTTGTCATGTCTCTCTGAATTGGTGACAAATGTTGATAGAACTCTGTAAATGTATTTTTATAAGCAGGCTGAATTGCATTTGATGTGATGGCCTCAATCTGACACTGTTGATCTCTTATAAATTGAGAAATCAGAAAAGATAATTGTGTATAGAAGGAAATCAAACTGTAAGCGATTGCACTTTACAAAAGATTAAAATAGGAAGTGTTATTTAATATGCTATGGTTAGAAAGTTTTTGTTTTGTAATCAAAGAAGTAATTCCAAAGGGCTGCCTTTCCTTAGTCCCTCTGTTCGATTTAATTATCCAAAATTCTCTCAACCACTAAAAAATGATAAGATAATAAACAGACATCCACTGAACCCCAGCCCTCTGCCAGGCACTCTGCTAGGTCCTTAAAGCACTAAACCAAATAAGACATAGCACCTACCCTTGAAAAACTCAGAATCTAGTAGTAGGAAGCTTAATTTTTAAATGAGTAATTACTCTATGTTGTGACATGTACTAAAATTGTGGAATTCACAGTGTACGGTGATGGCATGAAGGAAGAACATTCTTTGCCTTGAAACTAGGCGTAATACAGGTTGAGTGTTTCTCATCTAAAACGCTTGAACCAAAAGTGTTTTTGGATTTTGGACTTTTTTGGATGGTGGAATGTGATCATTTCCTTTGAGTGTCATACTAACGCTCAAAAAGCTTTCAATTTTGGAGCATTTTGGATTTCAGGTTTTCAGATTTGGAACGCTCAGCCTGCACATGCAAAAACCCTTGGCTCAGAGTCTGGCAGACACTAATGGGTGCTCGATATGGGCGCTGTGGGAGAGCACCAGAGGGGGTGTATCAGGCTCCACCTACCAGCAGGTGGAAAGAGGGTGTGTGGTTTATAAAGAGTTTAAGAACGATAATAATACCAATGAAAAGTTACTCCTTTTTACTGTCACCGTGTACTGACAAGTCTAAACAGTGCCAGTGGTAAATCCTCCTCCCACCAGAATGGACACTTAGGATGTCCTGCCTCGGGCAGCCACTATATTGGGAGCAGAGGGGCCAGGGGGTCTCTAAATCTCCAGAAGGCAAGATGCCAGGTCCTCTAAAAAGATTAGGAGTTTGTCAAGCAGGAAATACTGAAGGACATTCTAGGAATGCACTCAGCACGTACAGAGGCGTTTGAAACATCATGGTTCACTGTGGTGCAGGGGGAAATATAAGTTGTCAATAAATGGTGGCACCTGTCTCACACTATACACAGATCTAAATGTGAAACATAAAGCAATACAAGTCTTAGAGGGAGCACAGGAGAACGTAGTCATGAAACATGTGAGAGCACAGTCATGATATTTCTCTCTTAAACACAACACCAAAGGCCCTAAAAAGAAAAAACAAGTGAAGTGTTAGAACACTGTTAAAATTATGCATTTCGACTGGGCGCGGTGGCTCGCACCTGTAATCCTAGCACTCTGGGAGGCCGAGGCGGGAGGATTTCCTGAGCTCAGGAGTTTGAGACCAGCCTGAGCCAGAGCGAGACCCTATCTCTATCAAAAATAGAAAAAATATTAGCTGGGTGTGGTGGGGCATACCTGTAGTCCCAGCTACTTGGGAGGCTGAGGCAGGATGATCACTTGAGCCCCAGGAGTGTGAGGTTGCAGTGAACTATGACGACACCACTGCACTCTACCCGGGGCAACGGAGTGAGACTGTGTCTCAAGAAAAAAAAAAAAATTATACATTTCTTTTCTAAAAAAGGTACTATAGTATTAAGACAGTGAAAAGCAAACCACAAAATAGGAGAAGGTTTTCTCAATACACATACTGGCTAAAAGACTCATTCCAAGGATGTGTGAGGAACTCTGAAAAATCAATAAAGAAAACACATATAATCCAATAGGGAAAAGACCCAGACAACAGACATGAAGAACCACTTCCCAAAAGTGTATATCCAAATGGCCAGCAAACATATGAAAAGGTACTCAACTGCGTTAGTCATCGGGGAAATGTAAAACAAAACCACAATATGATCCCACTCTACACCCACCAGCGTGGCAAAAGCAAAGAGGAAAGAAAGTGTTTTGGCAAGGGCATGGAACAAATGAAAGGAACTCTCTTGCACTGTTCGTGGGAGTATAAATTGGCATGATACCTTTGGAAAATTGTTTGGCGTTTATCTACCGAAGCTTTCCGTAAGCACATCTAATAACCTAGCATTTCCACGCCTAGTTAGGTATGCCACATAAATGTACACATATGTCTACAAAAGATGTATCCAAGAACGTTTATAGCAGCACTCTCCATAATGGCACAAACTGGATACTAACCAGATGTCCTTCAACAGGAGACTGGAAAAATAAACCGCATATATTCACATAGTAGATTACAGCAATAAGAATGAATGAACTGTACAGCGACACACAAAAATGTTCATGGAGCTCACAAACATAACATTGAACAAAAGACACAAAAGAATGATAGGCAAAGCTGAACAATGGTGTCTGGGGCTAGGTGGCGGTTACCTTGTGGGCCAGTGACTAAGCAGCCATGGTGGGTGCTAGGGACACAGTTCTATGTGTATGATTTGTGCATGTTTCTGTGCATAGAAAGTTAATAAAAAAAGTTCTAAAAAATCCAATAACGCTAGGGAGAGATGGGCAAGGGGCGCTCCAAGCATGCATTCCACGCTACCTCATCGCTCACCATGGGAAGCAGAGGGGAGAACCGATCCCCTCCCCAGTGACAGACTCAGAGTATGGGGGGAGACAGAACAGTGGGCTCAGAAAGACAAAGTTAGCAGTTCAAGGTCACACACCAGTGGTTGGTAGAGACTGCAAACCCGGCTTAGTAGGACATCAAACCTCAGTTAGCCCTTAATGGGAACAGACCTCACTCTCTGTGGTACTTCCTTTGTTGTACATGCTCAGAAAAATGTAATAGAGTCACAGTGATGGGGGGCTGGACATCAGCTTCGTCTTATTTGCATAGATTGTCCAGGGATTTGATTGTGGGTTTAAAAATTTAAAAGAGAGAGAGGAAAGCCTAGAAACTAGCCCCAGCCACAGAAGTGAATCCAGCTTCAAAGGAGAAAGGCCCAAGGGATTGTTTGCAACTCTTCATTCCTCACTTTCCACTCGTACTTACTCTGAGTTGACTTGATGTTTTGTGACAGCTCATTTCATTGGTCCCAGTGAATTATATATGAAGAAATCAATTGACTTGAAAAATTAGGATGCTGACCTATATTTATTTATATATTTACATAGATTTATATATATTTTTATATATTCATATATATATCTATTAATAAATTATGTAGAAGCAAAGCTAAGAGTTGCTGCCTGGAAAGGAAAGAAAATTGGTCTATCATGTCTAGTGTCTGGAGTTCTTAATCGGTAGCTTTTGAATTAAAAAAGCGGGGAGGTGACTTGTTATTTCCTGATGAGTGGCTGTTCTAAGTGGTTTTTGTATTTCTTTCAGATGTCGCCCATTTAATGTGGTTTGAAAGACTCTATGTTTGGCTTCAGTGTTTTGAAAAATATGTCTTGTACCCAGCAATAATTTTGAACGCCCTCACTATTGATGCATTTTCAATAAGCAATTACCGGAGACTTGGCACCCAGTAAGTGGATAATGGTTTATTCTCATAATGATTTGGGTCACATTTTCAACATCTAGTGACTTTTCTCTGAACAGGCTGCAGAAGAAGCCAACTTCTACCTACTATGGGTCATGTAAAAGTAAGCCACTGTAGTCTTTTACTCAAACTTGCTAGAGCTAGACAGTTATTGTTGAGTGACCGGGGTGCAAATGAAGTTAGATCTGCTTGTTGTGAATAAACGTCAGTCGATTTGAAAATGATCCTGCAAAAGCTTAGTCAGTGAGCCTTAATAAGAAGACGGAAGCACAGTGTGAATCCGGGATTCCTGGCATTCTTACCGTGGTGCTTAGAGTTTTATGAACCGCCTCGTGTCATTTCGTTTAGCAAATACTCTATCATTTTGTGCTGGGGGGAGGAGGAAATTAGTCACTGTCACTGCTCTGTCTGCATTTATCAAGAGAAGCCTCATAATTTAAAAACTGGCGCAGAGACTTCATACTGTCAAGATGCCCATGTTTTGCAAAGTATTAACCATGTACAGTTGAGTTATTGGTTTCCTATATGAAAATTAATTCTGAATTTACACATGGAAATCTCCTTGACAATCTGTGAATTTGTCATTCTGATGAAAGGTGAAAGTTGCTGGTCAAGTAAGTCGTTAGAGTAGGAGGATGTGAAGGAGATTCTTTCTCAGATTTGCTTATTAGTCACGTTGCTTAAACACTGTTGTATCCGAGTCAACCCTGATACATAATCCCAAGCATACTAATTCAAACCTGCTCTTTCTTTCAGGGTGTCATGAGGATGAATTAATTAATATTCACCAAAGATTTAGCACGCTAAGATATAATAAAAGGCATTTTAATGCTCTGTTGGACTTTGGGTAGATTTGCAGTCACACAAAGCAGACACTAAATGAAATGATCCCCCAACCTTTCTGTCGTTATTGGACTCTGCCTTCCTTCCAGTCCAGACCTGTTTCAGTTAGACCAGGGCAAGAATTCTATGTCCTTTGGTACTTAATAGTCTATACTTCAGATGCAAGAATGAAAATTAGTCTCACTAGATTTAAAAAAAAGCAGACAATGGGATTTCAGACCACTTACACAGTTTAGGTGGGACCCAATCCCAGAGATGCCTCTACACCTGCAACATCATGTACTTTTCTCGTGACAGGGACTCCCAGTATGACACGGTTTTGGCTGACCCCACAACTGCCTCCCAGAACAAGGCAGAGCCTCAATTTCTAAAATGAGGGCGCACAGTCAAAGCCAGAGTAGCAAAGAAAGTACCAGTGCCGCCCTGGGGAATCCAGCTAAAGGATTTTAAATGTTTCCCTATCCAACTTCAGGGCAAAGACCTTGGACTAAGCGTGCAGGTTGAGGCCAGGCTGTCGGAGAAGACAGATGCAAGGGCTGGGACTCCCGCAGAGTGAAATAAACAGTTCAGTGGGAAGTAATATCTCCCTGAATCCCCTGTAATTTTTTTCCGGACACTAAAGTCAGAAAGGAGCACCTTACCTGTATACCTCCAAATATTCCCAACTCCCAGATGATAATATCAGCATTATTTGTCTCAGAACCTGAAGCTGAAAATATTCTATTCCTGAGGCATCCATCTGTAGAATTTTTTAACAAAACAAAACAAATAAACCAAAAAACCTCTCAAGGTTTCGGGTACCCCCAGTGGACCAGCTGTTCCCAAACACAGCAAGAGACCCTTTGTTAGCATCACCTGGAGACCTTTTTCACACCTAGCCTCCTCCCTGCATTTTTTGAGAACCACTGTACTAGGTAGTCAGATAGTGAACCATTAAACGGCAGGCCCTGTTTCTTACTCAACCCTCAATACCAACCCCCTAGGAAGTGTTAGAAGGATGGGTGGATGGACGGTTGAGCAGGGGGATGGTGAACTAAGTTTCTACAGCATATTTCTGGCCACAAAAATATCACCAAACTTCTAAATAAAGACTAAAGCACTTCTAATTTAGGCATTGAAATAAATGTGAGCTATGTATGCATTTAAGAAAATGTCATAAAAACAAGTAAGACAATTATTTATGCAGTTATCCCAGTTGAGGGATGGCAAGAGCCTGTCCCAGCAGTTCAGGGTACAAGGCGGGAACCAGCCCTGGACAGGACACCGTTTCATCACAGGGCATGTCACATACACTGACACTCACTCACACTGGGACGCTTTAGACACACTGGTTAACCTCACTGCCCCACTTGGGGATGTGGGAGGAAACTGGAATACCCGGAGAAAACCCACGCAGACATGGGGAGAAGGTGCAAACTCCACAGACAGGGGCCCCAGCTGGAAAATCAGTGTGTGTTTCTTTTCTCATCAATGTCATAATGAAACGATGCTGAACAAGCAACATTATTCAAGGACCTGCTGTATACAGCGATCTATGAGCCATGAACAGCAGCCATCACTACTGCAATGTTATAAAAGCCATGACCACCAGTCCTTAAGATCTCCCATAGTTTTAACCAGTCATTATTACCAAATATAAAATGAAATCAGTCCATTGAACCATAGTCACAGAAAATAGAAGGTTATATTTGAACATCATCTAGACTTTTGCCTAAATAACCCAGTAAATCACCAATCTCCCTTGGAAACCAAAATATTCCTAGTCTTGATACCTCGCATTGGGCTTCCTCCAGAGGGCTTTGGCTGTCCCACAGGAGTTTTTGTACCCTGGGCTGTTGTCAAAGGCAACTGGACCTGAAGTCATGTTTTCATCATGGGTATTAGTTGTGTGCTGGAAAAGGAAGGCAGGTTATAGAGCAATGTTCAGCTTTACTGCAGGATCTCTGAGGGCTCTGTGTTGAGGTTACAGGAAAACTTGCCCACTTTAAGTCTGCGTGTTATCATGTGGTTGTTTTTCTCAGAAGCCAAATCCAAGCCAGTCCCACAGGGCCTTGGGCAAACCTCACCTCATATATCTTGGGGCAGAGTAGAAACAACTGCAGTCCTTACGATTGAATCAGAGGAATTGCAATATTACATCTTTTTGATGACAAAAATGATAATTTTATACCTTATAGGCACAAAGACTTTGAACGTGCTTCTTAAGTGCCCTCATCCTGAGACAGGATATTAATCATGCTGATAAGGATCGAGGGGCCAAGATTCTTCTAGGTTTGGGGAAATTGAGGCATGGCCCCAGTTTTCCAGACTTAGCCGGAGAAAGAAAATCTCTTCAGTGAAATCATTTTCTAGAAATATTCCCACCACTGGCTTTGAGTTCTCAAATAGCATGTTAGAATTAGAGAGGAAGTTGATTAAAATGTATTAATACAATCCCTTCCTTCAGAAAGATAGGCCCCTCAAGAAAGTAGTTGCTTACTTGGGTGGGCTGCACTGGGATATTGTCATTTGCCTCCCAATCTCAAAATAGATTGTTCATTGTTGACCTTATTATCATCTACAGGAATTGTACACACAACACATATTCCCTACATAAGTTAACAATCTGACTTCTTAGGCAAGAGCATTCAGGAGTTCAGTCCTCAAAGCAAAATCCTAGAAGACTCTGCCTGACTTTCTTTTGCTGAGCTCCTTAACTGGAAAAAAATTTAAAAAAAAGGAGAGCAGGAACCTTACGTTCACTAGGTTGACAAATATGCTGAGAAACATTGGAAGCTAATAAGTAAAAATCAAAAAGTCTTTATTACGATACTGGGATTTTTTTTCTCTATTGGGAACCTAATAGTAGCTATTATTATGCCATAGTTTCAATCAGATGCTTTTCTAATGAAAAGGCATATGCCGAGCAGAGCCTCGCAGGGGCAGCATGCTGCCTGTTTGCTCGCTTGGCATCAGGCTTTCTGGGGAACTTCCCTCATCACTGCAGCAGTAACTTCAGGTAAGCTCAGAAGCAGCTCTGCGTCCTTGCAGAAAAGCACCAGGGACCACGAAGAGAAAATGTCGGTAGTGGCAAAGACAACGAACGTGCTTGTGAGTCGCTCAGGACTGAGTTTCCATCTTTGCTCCGGCCCTGTGAGACCCTGGACAGGTTACTCAAACTCTCTGAGACTCAGAATGCTCCCCTGCAAAATGCACACAGTCACGAGGCCCCTCAGCTTGGCTTTTTGTGCCTGGGAAGTGCATCGTGCATGTCAATCCTCAAGGAACGTTAGCTAATGCAACTCATCGGGCGGCTTGCATGCCATCACTGATCGCTTCTTTTCTGTCCTTCCCAACAGCTGGGACATTTTCCTGATGATCGTTGCTGGCATGAAGCTGCTGCGGACTTCCTTCTGCAACCCAGTTCACCAGTTCGTTAACCTGGGTTTCACCGTCATCTTTTTCCACTTCGACTACAAAGATATTTCAGAGAGTTTCTTATTGGATTTCTTCCTGGTGTCCATTTTATTTAGCAAGGCAAGTTCGTCGGCTCTTTTCTTCATTTTAGCAGCTAAAAGGGGGCGTTGCCCATCAATTGTTTTAAGGATTTAAAACTTTTTCTTTATAAAAAAAATTATAGAAGGAAATGAAATTGAATTATACACGTATGTTACACTCATGCTGCCATTTGGGAATAATTCCCTGTGGGATATATGTTATTTGCTAAAAATCACTAATTAAGATGAATTAGCCGTTAGTGGGGCTTGAAATTTTATCCTTGTCCTTTGTCCTTGTTTTTGTCTCCTTGACTTTTGGCTTCTCTAAAAACTCCTCCTCAGAGAGTTTTTATGTCTTGTAGCTCTATTATCTGTAATCTAGTGTTATTATATTGGATTCCTATTGGTATGCTGGTGTGGTATGGGGGAGAGGGAACATTCTGTTATCTTCCAATTAAATCTGTTTTTTATTGGGCCTGTGTCTCAGGGCTGTGACCTTCTCAAACACTTCCAAACTGTTATAGCTTCTTTTTTTTTTTTTTTTCATGCCCTCCACTTCCTTCCCTGGTTGTAGTAGTCTCTCTAAAAGGGACTCAAGATTTTTCCTTTATTTCCATGCTTGTGGTCCCTGCTCTGTCTCAGAGTCACTGATTTTCAGTGTGTCCAGATTTTTTTTATAAGGATATCAGTGACAACTTCCAAGCTCCTAACATGTTGGAGCAGGACCCAGAAGTCCCTCAACTATTACATTTAAATCCCAAACCCGATTTTGTTTCTTCTCTGCCCCAAACCATGTCATGGCTCCTCATTTCATACAGAGTAAAAGTCAAACCCTTTACACTGGCCCAACACCAGCTGGTTCCTGGTACTACTCTGACCTCGTTTTCTGTTTTCCCCCTCTCTCACCCCAAATGTCCTTGCAATTCCTCCACTATGCCAGGCATGCTGTCACTTTAGACTCCATGCTGTGTTTCCTCTGCCTGAAAATGCTCCCCTGGATGGATATCCACTAGGCTCACTCCTCTTTCAAGCCCTTGCTCAAACCTCACCTTCTCAGTCAGCCCTGATGGCCCAGTTCCATATTGTAATTTGACCCCACTTCAGCACTCAGTAGATATGTAATAAATCTCCGGAATGATGCATGTTGCTCTCTTACACTGATTATTCAGTAACTTATCCTGAGTCACTTACTCCCAGGGCTAAACTAGAACTCAGTCCTATTCCCAGTCTGCCCAGTCTCAGGAGTAAAGACCGGTTTGCAGAAGTTTCATGAAACCATGCATGAACAAATGTTGCACACTTTCTGGGCTTTCAGGGATATATGTTCACTGTCAGTTGCCCCCTGCCCGCCCCCAGGATGGTTCAGGAGAATTCCACAAGCTCTGCACTTTGTCCAGAAATAAAGAACACAGTCCAATGCATCTGTGTTCCCAAGATGAAATGCCTCCAGTGGTGAGACCATTGGTGAATTTATTTATTTCTATCTTCTGCAACATCTAACAAAATGCAGGTTCATAAGAGCTAGTCAGTACCTATCGATTGAATTCAGCTGAGAGCTTCAGAGATTGAAAACTGCTTTGAGAAATGAATTCTTAGCCAGAATGTGGTGGTTGGAGGACGTTTTATTATTCTAGAGAGATGATGATTCACAGCGGAGTAGGAGGGGAGCATGTGGGAGGGAGGATTTTAGATTGAGCATATGGATCACTTAGAGTTCTTCCTCTGGCTTTTCACGGTGTGTGTTTTGATTTCTTGGCTTCCTGTAAATCTTGTTTAGCTGCCTTGCTGCTGCCTGCTGTCCTGTTCACAGTGGGGGAGTTAGCACATGACCAGCAGGGCTGTCGGCTCCACCGTGAGTGTGTTGCCCTGTGTTCCCTGGTCATCTGAGCCCCTCTCGCAAAACCACAAGGGGTAAGCACACTCTGCTTCTAGCTGTAGATCTACCCCAGTGTTGACAAGCTGATGTCACCCAACTGGCCAGCTTACTGCGTTGTGGCTATAGCCCATAGCTCCATTCACAATGGTGCCGTGTAATTGCTGGGAAATGCCTGCGCAAACCCCACACATCCTTTAGTCAAAGATTTACAGCCTAAAGCATCCAGTATCTTGCCTTCCACTCCCCAGGACGGCACCCACGCACCAGGGGGATGGATTTCCCTTAACTCAAATCATGCAAGTTAGTGCGTTCGTCTCCTGGGAAGGGATGTGGGGCTAATACGAATGCTGGCAACTCCTCTGCCCTTCAGCCTTCAAAGTAAAGGTCAGGATTTTCTCCCCATTTGGAACAGCAAGCCTAGAAGGCAAGAGTTATGTGCTTTTTTCTTTGTTTTTCCTTTATTCTTATGCCAAAATATACTACATGGATTTAGTCATTGTTCAAAGATCTACATAGCCAAATTCGTCCCTGCTAATTTTTCAAAAACATATTTATGAGCACCCATCTTTTTAAAAAGTCTGCAGCATTCTCTACCAAAGGAGGCTGCTCACTGGTTAAACAACGCAGTTCTCCCCATCAGGATGCAGTGATGTGCCTTCGTTAATGCACAAGATTGAAGAGCTGCAGCTGGTGGATTTTCACGGGGACAGGGGGGTGATGTGTGCTTAAGGCACAAAAGCTACCTGAGCAGACTCAGGGAATTCAGGAGAGGTGACAACTCTAACTCTGCTGGAAGAATTTTGAAAACCTTCCTTACTCAGCACTTAGGAGCACCCTCCTGGAATTGCTTCCTGAATAGAGAGCTCAGTCTGGCTCTGAGCCAGGGCAACATCTTCCTTGCAAGGATGACCACTGGCGTCTGCCATGTTTTACTGGCTGGAGGATTCTGGTTCCATAGGACGAACCTGCAGGTTTCAGATAGTGTTCTCTTCCAGGTGCTCACAGTTATGACAGAATCTTCAAGGTCGCAGATTTTCCCATTCTTTCTTTCCTTGAGCTACCAGTTTTGGAAGGACTTTGAGCGGTCCAAACCATGGTGCTTCTACCTTAGGTAAGGAAAGGCTTTGAATGAGACTGAGATGGTTACTATATAAATTTGAAACACCCAGGGAGGAAGAGAAAGTAAATACCTCTCTTATCAGGAAAATCAGTAGCAATGACAAAAACCTGGCATGTAAATGAGAGTCATGAAGTGACAGGAAAAATTCCACTGAG
This sequence comes from Lemur catta, assembly GCF_020740605.2. Lineage (NCBI taxonomy): Eukaryota > Metazoa > Chordata > Mammalia > Primates > Lemuridae > Lemur > Lemur catta. The sequence continues at coordinate 7,650,057 of NC_059152.1, read as the reverse complement.
GCCACACCCCTGTCACCTGTACACTTGACGAATTGGGACAACACTCGAGGCTTCATTCACTCATTGTTTCACTTTCTGAAAAACATTTACTGAAACACTTCCTAGGAGCCTCCTACCACTGATCTTCTAGAAGATAAGGGCAAAAGTATAAATAACACCAGTGTTTGCTGCCAATGAATGTCCATTCTAATGCGGAACATGGGAGAGACAGACATATAAAAAATAATTTTGAAGTGCAGCAAGTAAAATAACCTATATTTATTGAGCACTTATTATATTTCCAGGGCTTGAGCTAAAAATTTACATGGATCGTCTCATTCAATCTTCACAATAAATCGCTGAGGTAGTATTACCAGTGAAAACCAAGGCTCAGTGGACCGAAACTTGTCTCACAACTGCTGGGAGCCAGAGCTGGGATGAGAATCCAGTTCTGACTCCAAAGCCCATTCCTGCCACCAAGATTCTGTCCTGCCTTCCGTGTGATGTGAAATTACGTGCTCAATATTGTTAAGAGTCCCTAGAAGGAAGCAACTAACTTGGGCAGTGGAGAGAAAGACAGTAGGAAAAACTGCAGAGTGGATGTCACTTTGAACTGCTTTTTCATTCCATTTTTATTCCTCTGTTATTACTTATGCCTTTTTTAGTCATTGCTCTTACATTAAGAATACGGAAGTTTAATTCATCAGAATGTACCTTTAAATAATATAATACCATTTTATGTGTAGTGTAAGGAACTTCAATGGTATTCCTCCCTCGCATGCTTTGTGCTATTGTCATCATATATTTATTTCTACATATGCTATTAATGCATAGCACATTGTTACTATTCTTGCTTTAAAGCAAAATTGCTCTTTTAGAGCAATTAAAAATAAGAGAAATGTATTGCATTATTTATTTCATTTCTGATGCTCTATTTTTTGTGTAGTCTCAAGTTTCAGATCTACATCATTTTTCTTCTGCCTAAAAAACTTTCTTGAACAACTTTGAGTATAGGTCTGTTGGCAAAAAATTCTGTCAGTTTTGTTTGCATGAGAAAGTCTTTATTTCTCTTTCATTTTTGAAAGATATTTTCACTGGGTATAAAATTCTGTGTTAACAGTTCCACAAGACGGACAGTTCTCCTGACCATTTTAGCAGTTTACAACTGTCACTCCATGACCTGCTGTTGTCTTACATGGTTTCTGATGAAAGTCTTTAGCAATGCTCAGCTTTGTTCTCTATGTAATGTGTCTTTTTTCTGGCTACCATCAAGATTTTCTCTTTGTCATTTGTTTTCATCAGTGTGAATATATGTCTTTTGTTTTCAGCAGCTGTTGCCTGTGTTTTTTGTTGTTTGTTTGTTTGTTTGTGTATTTATGCTCCTTGGTTTTATCTGATCTTCTTGAATCCGTGGTTTGGTATCTGTCTTTATGTCGGAAATTTCTTGGCTATATTTCTTCAAATACTTTTTTGTCCTGTTCTCTTTCTGAGGTTCAAAACATGCATATGTTAGATAATTCAATATTGTTCTGCAGGCCTTGGATACTCAGTAATGTTTTTGTATTTTTAATTCACTCAGGTGTATTTTATGTCTCAGTTTAGGTCATTTCTATTGATCTGTCTTCGACTTCACTGATTCTTTCCTCTACTGTGCCCAGTGTTAGGAGCCTATTGAAAACATTCTGTATCTATTACTGTGTTTTTCATGTCTGCCATTTTTATTTGAGTCTTTATTTTATAGTTTCCATTTCTTTGCTGAGCCTACACATCCAATCTTTGAGCTTGTACACTTTTTAATTAATGTATTAATTACAGTTCTTTTAAATTCCCTGTCAGACAGTTCCAACATGTGTGTCATCTCTGAGTCTTGCGTTGATCAATTCTTTATGTTTGAGAAGTAAATTCTTTTCTTGCCCTTTTGTATGCCTCATGATTTTTTGTTGAAAGCTGGACATCTTGTAGAGGCCCATAGAGACTGAGATGAATAGTTTTTATGCCTGGAAATGAGCATGCCTTTCCTTTGCTAGATTGTTGGGAAGGGGTCGGGGGTGGGCCAGGTTTGAGCTTTGTTATTGCCGTGGTTAGCCTCAGGGCACCATGGCCTTCAGGATTTCTGGAGGGATGACTTGTGTTCAGGGGCCTGGCGGGGATGTTTACCAGAGCAATGTCTGCTTAATCCTCATCTTTAGGTCTATGCTGCACCTTGGAGTGTCTGTGTGCTCTTGTGCCTGTCCTGCCCCTGTCCCATTGGTGTGTGTCTTTACTTTTTACTTGCAACTTATTAGCTTGGTGGCAGGGGGTGGAGAGGACGTTCTTGTTTTCTAATTAAACCCCTTGGTCTCAGGGCTTTGTACTCAGTTTTCCTGTTCAGTAGATATTCCTGGCCCTTCCTCAGGAGCAGGGTTCCTTATTTTTGTTGTTATTATTATCTTCCCCCCAGCCATATTGAGTTTTACCAATGCCCTAAAGACAACAAGATCTTTGAACATTCCCCCACAGATTAAAATCTTTGTTCCATAGAAGAAATCGGGAGAAAGGGCCTAGGAAAGTGATGTGCCCTTGTGCATGTTTGCTGTTGCCTTTCCTCAGGTCTGTGCCACATCAGATACTTCCTTAGGGTTCCCTCCGGGCTTTTCTATGAGCACCCAGTGGACTTTGTAGACAAAGAGCCTGCAATCGTTATCCCCCGCCACCCAGGCTTCCTGCTGTGCTACCAGCCTGCACATGGCCTCCCGGTTCATCATCTCTTCTGGCCAAACTCTTTCTACCAGTTTCTGGTTGCATCTGCCCCAGGGGAGTGAGTGCTCAGGAAAAGAAGTCATTCTATCAAAAAGACAACTGCACTCAAATGCTTATTGCAGCAAAATTCACAATTGCAAAGATATGGAATCAACCTAGGTGCCCATCAACTGATGAGTGGATAAAGAAAATATGGTATATCTACACCATGGAATGCTACTCGTCCATGAAAAGAATGAAATAATATCTTTTGTAGCAACTTGGATGGAAATGGAAGCCATTATCCCAAGTGAGGTATCTCAGGAATGAAAAAACAAATACCACATGTTCTCACTTATAAGTGGGAGCTAAGTGATGTGTATATACACGGTCATGCAGAGTGGTATTAGAGACTTCAGAAACACTGGGAGAAGGAGAAGGGGGTGAGGAGTCAAGTGTTACCTGTCGGATACCATGTATACTATTCGGGTGACAGGTACTCTAAAAGCCCTGACTTCACCACCATACAGCTCATCTATGTATCGGAAAACCACTTGTACCTGCTAAATTTTTTGAAATTAAAAAAAACCCCATAAATTTGGAAAGTGCAGGTGCTTACAGCAGAAACTTACAGTTGTATGGAAAAATCACCGGATGAATCACCTTATTCCTATATGTAGTAGATTGATGAAATGTTATTGCCCATAGAAAAACCTCAAGATAGTATATAAGTTGGATATCCAGGAGGTATGTGGGATTGAGAGGGGAGAGGAGGGCATTTATAAAAGATGAAGGAAAAACCGCCCATAGCTCATAAATTAAAATTTTTTTCTCTTGCTAAAATAACATAAGGGTAAAAGCAAGCAGCATATGTCCCGATAAGCAGCCTATGAACTTGGTTCTCATATCCCCTTCCCACGGGCAGCATTTGCTACCCACAAAATTATAACTGACCTGTAAGAGGCAGGAAGCCCCCAGAAGTAGAATTCAGAAAGCTGCCTCTTTTCACCAGGAAAGAGAAGGATAAATAAAATCCAAAACAAAGATGGAGAAACTATATCCTGTGTAGAATAGTCAGATGAAGGCTAACCTATGGAATTTAAAGAAGTAAGAAATTAAAAGGAAGGCAGAATGTGTGCATAAACTCTATTATTTTTGCCACTTCACTCCAGAGTGAAATGGGCAGGACACTTACAAAAAAAGGAATCTCTCCCTCATCAGTTACTTTCATCCTGTTTCTTCCTTGTTGCAGTCCACCCTTGCCTCCTTCCTCTGCAGCCCACCCCCCACAACCCTTAACCTGTGCCCTCACCACCCACCACAAGCGGAAACACACACATACAGAGACCCAGGATTGCATTTGATTCCTAATTCTCAGGAGTGTAGACAAAACTTTCCAGTTTTGTGCATTCCTACCTCTTGGTAGATTATAAAATTTCAATGTGCAGTGGTGACTTCATTTGCATGTATGGGTACACTAATTAGCAGTTATGAAATATGGTCTTAATTAATATTTTCTGTCTATGGTGTTCTCTTACGGGCCTGAATTTGTCTGGCTGCATAAGGTCGGCTAATCAAAGAACTGGGGCTGTGGCATTTCCTTTATTAGCACCACACTCATTTGCCTAAGTAGCTTACGCCTGCTGGGACCCTCATCCCTGCATTATCCCTGTTTCTCTTCTTAGTTACAATTTTCCAAACTGCACTTCACAGATGATTAAAAATTACTACAGCAGGTTCCTTTCTCCCTCCTTAGATTTTAGTTTCCCTTCATGGTTCTCTTTTTACTTTCCTGTTTTAGTTTAATTAGATCCATCTTGCTTGATACCTCTTCTCTGAATAATCCTAGGGTTCTACTATTAAATACAGTGTTTACTGCAACATAGGACTGTACCCTTTTATTGGGTTAAAAAAAACTTCTTTTATTACCACGTTTTTAGGGATTTTTATGAGTGGGTGTTTTGAGGTAATTTTTCATCGTCTTTTCTGTACTAATTGAGCAATACATGTTTTTTTTCTTTTTTTACTTTCTCAATTTTGTGAATTACACTGCCTTTTTTCTAATATTAAACCATACAACATCTACATTTTCTTTTCTCATAATATTCTTGTTCAATTTTTGTATTAAAAATTAGCATCCCAAAATAAACAATAAAGTTTTTCTAAAATACACATTTTAAGGGAATATCTTTTCCTCTATAGGCTGCTTTACCTGAGTTCCACAAGGTCTGATTGGTACTACTGCTTGCTTTTCATTGTCATTCATTTTAAAATATATCCTAATTTTTATTATAATTTATTCTTAACTAATTAATTAAAAATGCAAAGCTTTGTGGTTGTTACTGTTATTTTGCTACCTTTTTGTCACTGATTTCTAGTAAACTTGTGTGCATGGTGTCAATTTTTAACATTGATTAAGAAGACTTCTTTTGTACTTTAGTAAGTTATTAGTTATTGTAGGTGTACATATGTTTAAAAATTATAGTCTTTCTCTTTTGGTTGGCTGTAAGGTTCTAATACACATATTTCTTAGATGAAGCCTGTTAATTCTGTTGGCCAAATATTTTATATGTTTATTTCTTCATTGTCTAATTGAACTATCATTTTCTGAGAAAGATACCTTAAAATCTTCCCCTATGATTGCTAGTCTTTCCTTATAATTCTACACATTTTTAGTTCAGACATTTTGAGATAACTTGGGTAAGTATGTACATCTCAATTATTTCATCTTCTTGTGACACTTCCTTTTCATCATTATGTACTGCTACTTATTCTTTTTGAGTAAAAGTCAATTTTATCTAATATTAATAGAGGCAAGTCAGGGGGTTTTTTGGTTAAAATTAATCTGCTATCTTTTTTAATTCTTTTTCATAACTTTCTATGTTATTTTAATATTTTTTCTAAAAGCATCTAGCAAAGTTTTTTTTTTTAACACGTTGACTGCCACACTAGGTGAAAAAAAATTTTCCCTGAAGCTACAGTGTTTTATTAAAACATAATGATCCTTTCTAATTTGTTATTTTTTATTGTTTTCTGTGCATGAGTTACATGCAATGCAATCCATGTTTTTAGAATTAAATTGTCAATATTAATTGTAACAATAAGAACATCAACAAGTAAGATGTTCACAAACCAACTGCATGGTTTTGCTTCATGCGGCCCCAGGTTCAAAACTAGCCTGAGTTAAATACAACTCACGTGGCAGTCAATATGTTAAATACAGACTGAGAATCTCTGTGTTTTAGATAGGCAAATTTTATCCATTTACATTTACTATATTACTGATATGTTTGTACTTTTTTCTACCATGGTATTTTTTTTTTTTGCTTTATATTTATGTTTTTGCTTTGTACCTCCCCCTCCTCTTTCTTGCCTTCTATTGAATGAAATGAACTTTCCTTGATCCCTTTTTGCCTCTAGTGCTTTGAAAATTGAATATTGTGTTTCTAGTCCTTTAGTGCAATGATTTGCAATGTGTGGTCTCCAGATCAGCAGCAGCAGCAGCACCTGGGAAGTTATTAGAAATGCAAATTCTTGGGCTCCATTCCAGACCTACTGAGTCAGAACCTCTGCAAGAGGGAAACAGCATCTTTCTTTTACAAGCCCTCCAGCTGATCCTGATACACATCAGAGTTCAAAAACTTTAGTGGTTTGGTGGTTACTTTCAAGTTTTTAATAAGTACAGTTGATTAGCATATGAAATTAATCAAAATCTTTTCTCTCCTCTCAAACAATACAAAGCCCTGTTACTTTAACTCCAGTTCTCCCTCTCATCTTAAATATTGATGACATCTAATAGTAGGTTCCAGCTTCAAATGAGTCATTATCTTGATGATTATATCTACAATTACTCCTCATATTGATATTCTAACATTTTAGCCTTTTCTTTTCTCACCATTATTCTTGTATAACATTTCTTCCTCCAAGGGTAAATTTCCTTTGTACTGTAAGATATCCTTCAATTTTTTTCCTGCAATGTTTTATAAGTAGCAAATTCCTTCAGTCTTTGTCTTAAAAGATTTTTTATTTCCACCTCACACTTCAATGATACAAAATCTAACTTGTTCTGTACAAAATCTAATTTGATGTTTTCTCTTGGTTTTGCATTCCTGCCCATTCAGTTTAAATGCCACCCCCCTGCATTGTGATGGCTTGAGGTTATGGTGTTTTGTGGAGGGAAGATTTTTATCTACTGGACAGCAGGCAGAAGGCAAACTTTTTTTTTTTTTTTTTTACTTTTTCCCAGCCCTGGTAAAGGGGGTTTTTCTAATTTATTCTTTATGGACATGGATGTCCTTCAAGTCTGTTAAAACCCAAGTCCTCAAGTTCCTAAGACCCATATGCATATCTGTGTCCTCTTGGGGTAGCATGGTGTCAGTTCAGACTTACCATTCTTATTTTAAATTACCTCTTTGGTTCTGACTACTGGGGGGAGGGCCTTTTTGAGTTAAATATTAATTTATTTTTTTCTTACAACTTTTTAGACTATTTATATTATTTTTATAGTGGATGGTAGCCTGTATGCATTACGTGCTACACGAAGCCCGTCAGTATTTTGCAAAGCCTGATGTGTGCTATTTATCGGACTTCTAATGCACGTTAGTTACTGGGGTAAAATCTGCTTCTGGCCTAAAATTTCACTCTTGTGATGAGTAGTAAACGTTGTCCACGTATTTATTTAATTCATAAAATTCTAGCTCATATGTCAGCCACTATTTGAGAACGTTTGTGCTTTCATAAATCTAATATCCCTAAATTGAATTATCATATTTCCTGTTACCGATTTGTTATTTTATAAAAGTGGTGATTTCCATCTCCCAAAAGTGCTGCCCCACAGTTGAGATGCCACTAGCTTTACTTTTTCCATTCTTTCTTGAGTCTTCTTCTTCTCTCCCTATCACCAGCTATGCCTCAGAATATCTTACAGTTCCTCCCAGTTCTTTTGTTCCTGGCTTTTAATCCCTCTGCTGGGCTCCCGCCTTAATTCATTAATTTGGTTCCCCTTAAACCTCCAAATTCTTCTCATCTTGTCCACCTTTGTTCCAAGCACTCAAGAGCCTCCGCTTCCTCACCCTTCTCTCCTTTTGAGCTGCACACACCATCCCCTCAGCAGCCTTTCAGCCCCCTCGGCACCTTCAGATTCAAATATCCGTCATCACAAATTTGGCGTGAAGTTAACTGAAACGCTTAACTTCCTGAGACGGAAACTAGCTGAACCTGACAACAAAATGCAAAAAATGACAGTGGTAGAACTAATCTGGGAGATCAGTAAGGCTAGAACACTAGGCAAAAAGGCAGTGATTAGGATTGGGAGGGAAGATTGCACTTTAACTAAGTGGAATCGTGTATGTGCAGCTTCCTAAGACAATGCCCACGCTAAAGAGAGTTCAGTAAATGGTCATCTATTTCACTGGGGGGCTCAGCAGAGTGAGCCCTAGAGTGAAGATGACATATACCTTGTGTCAGCAAGGAAATGTTTTGGGGTCACCGTCATTTGGTGACACTTCTCTTACGATGGTTTGTGGATTTACACAGATTGGGTTTCCTATCTATAGCAGAGATATAACAGCTTATGTGCCTAATTGAAAAGATATTTTCAAAATAGGTCATTTGAAATGAGAGTATTTATGATGGCTTTCCTTGGGAGATAGCCAGAATGACTCCACTGTGACTTTCTTTACTCTTTTCCTAATGTTTTCAGTGGAAAAGACCCAAATTATTTTGTTTTCTCTTATAGTCATACTCTAGTAACTTGTAAAGTTTATTATGCATTTCAATGGGACTGAGATTTAAGATCTTGGAGTAGAACATTGGGAATGAGGTAAGCTTCGTAGAGAGAGACCTCAAACTGTCTAAGAAGATGCAAATTCATAGCTAATCTAAATGAGATTTCTATTTAAAGCACTTCCACGCGATGTTAGACTGCATGAGGCCATGCTTGCTAGAAAGGTACTAGTGTCTGTTTCCATAAATCTTATCTTAAATGTTTCATTATTTTATACACAATAGCCATAAAGTGCCTCTCCATACACTTTTCTCATTGATAATCAATTTTTAGGTTTCCATTTGTGCTTAGAAATCACTGTTTTGATACGCAGGCCTTTTTCATTCTTTTACCTGATTTCAGCCTTAAAAGAGAAGGACAAAGTGTAAAGGGAAGATATGAAGGTTTAATCTTTTTTAACCTGGATCATGCCTCTCCGCGGTGATCCAAATCAATCTTGGAGGTGTGCATTCAAGAAGCACAGGTAACCCAGCAGTCTGCCTCTTTGAGATCCCGTAACTGTCACCAAGCTTGTTGGGTGGTATCATATTTTATTAATTGGGCATTTATACTGAAAAAGGTGTTCCAGAGCAGATCAGGGTCTTTTATCATTGTGCACGTGGAAGAACAGCTGTAATTTGGCCGAACAGCGGCTGCAGCCTTATTTTTCTCACATCCATGCCGTGATCCTGCCTCTCTGCTGTCACCAGGAAGGCTGGGATGAAGGAGACCTTTCCTTAGCGCTTCGTGTCAGGCAGGTGTTTTATGTTGCTGTAATTCACAGAAGGCCCGTGACCTCGAGGAGGCGCGGTAAAGTTTGGTGGTAAAAATATTGCTGGCTGGAGAATCAGGAACTTTGACCTTTGGTTTCAAATAGGCCAGTAACTTGCTGTCTGACCTAAGCAATCCACTTAACCTCTCTGAGCCCGGTTTCCTTCTCTGAAAAATGAGAGGACCTGGACTTGGTAAGCTTCAGTTTGGGGTAGGGAAGAGGGCTCTGAAATTACTGGCTTGTGAGCAGAGTACATCCTCACAATATGATGTCTCATTTGTCTTAACAGTTATCAAACTCTTCTGTAGCTTTTACAGGTGCCAGGTACTGTCCTAAGTCCTTAACCAAGATGAAACCGTTTTAATCCTCACAGGTGGCACTGTGAGAAGGTTCTATTATCATCCTCACTTTACAGATGCAGAAATTTATGAACAGAGTTAAAGCTGGGGTTCAAACCCAGGCAGCACATGCTCAAGTCCATGCTCTTAAACACGGCCACACACTGGCATCTGATTCACCTAGAACACAGCTTTCTTCTGGTGGGCTTTGTGGGAGAGCATTAAAGTACTGCATTGTGGAGGAATCCCAGCTATATAAAGAACTGACATCCAGGAGAGCTGGTTTCTTCAATGATTGAGAACCGCAGAGTCTGTTTTATAAGCTTCACGTTGAAAAGTTTTTACAAAGCATGTATTTTATTGACAATATTCATAAAAAAAACAAACAACCAAGGAATAGAGGGACACATAGGAAAAGAACAAAGATACCTGAGGCTCTGGCTGCAATTAGAGCACAGGAGTGCTTGTGTTTGGAATCCTTAGATGTCTGATTACTGGTTTTGCTTATGTGTAAATACAAGTTGCTGTGCTAAGCAAAAATAATTATAATAGATTCACCTAATCATAATCCAGCAAAGTTTAACTTGTTAGAGCTTCCAACTTGCAGATGAAGCTTTCTCTGGGGCAGCCTGTCTGACTGCAGTTGCTGTGCCTGACCTACTTATCAGCGTTTTCAGAAGGTGGCTTAAATGCCTCCCAGGATATGGTAACACACAGGGAAACCCAACAGGAGTAACCTTGCATAACTCATTCATTTTTAGGGTATTTGGGGGCCACACATCACAGAAGGTAATCTTGTTCGTGCTTGCCATTTTCACCTAGGCAGGAGTCATGAGATTAATTCTTAATAACTAGACTGAGGATTCTTAATAGTGGGGTGACTACAGGGTTTCAGATCCAGAGGTATTTTGTCTGATAGAGTTTGGCTAGGTCTACGTGAGCAAGAGAGCCCACCTCCACTCCTCGGGATTCTTGCTGTTGCTATAACCAAGAAGTCATGTCTCCTTTAGGGCAATTGACATGTTCCTCCTCTGGTTGGGTTCATGGAAGAGATGAGTTGAAATGACATTGGGTTTTAGAGCTAATCATATCTTTTCGCAGAGTGGGTCAAGAGTTTGAGTCTGTGTTGGAACTGTCAGTCTCCTGGTTCATGCATGTCACCTGTTGACTGGTAAAACATAAGGTGATGGGGAGAAGACTAGATCGTATGTGACCCTGTGAGTTGGGCCGTGAAGCTACCATAGTAGAGTCAAATGCTGCTCTGTCGACTGTCAGGCCCCCAGAGGCATTAGGTGCCGCAGGTCCCATCCGGAATGGATTCAGGAGGCTGAAACCAACCCCAAGGTTAAAGCCAAAGTGGCCTTTTCTGAGAGAACTTGGACGGCAATTGAGGTCAACCCTCCGTAGCTGAGGCAAGTGAGCAAGAGTAAAGGAAGTGGAAAGTTATGAGGGAAACCAAACTTACCATCTCCTTTCCCAGAGCTCAATTCCTTTATCGTTCCCCAAGCCCAGTCACGTCATCTTTCCTTCTCTTCCATTTTTCTTTTCTTTTCTTTATCCCTCCTTTCATCCTCCCCACTTTCCTATTTCTTTCCTCTCTCTTTCTCCCTTGGCCGTCTTCCCTTCTCCCTATAATTCTCCAGCATTCCCCGTAGCCAGGATTGTGACCAGACTCTCTACTGGGCATATTTAGAACCCAGGGGTTCTATATGTGACCAGACACCTTCTCAAGGACTGTGCGTATTTGCTGTGCCTTTGAGAGACCTTTGACCCTTGGTTCATCTTCCACAGCCTGGCCGGCAACGTTTGAATCCACTTAAGGTTTTTCTCCAAAACCAGAAGATTTGTGAGAACAAGAAAAATGAGGGGAAGATTTGGAGAGCATGCTCGTTAACCTCTTTTTTACCTCATTACATTTTCATGGAACATGATGTTCTGTATGATGGCTATTGGGCCTAATTAAAAATGCTGTTTTTTTCCCTCTCTTTTCATATCCATGGCCTTGTTGAGTGTATTTATTGTCGCAAATGCTAGCCAGTCTAAGAACAAACACGTCATGCCATTTGAAGTTTCTATGTGGATGAAGAGTGGAATGGATTTGGGGGGAACATCCTGGTGGAACACTGACTGCATGTACAAGTGACAGCAGCAGAGTTTTGTCACTTTTCACCGTAGAGCAGAGGTGTGCAGTCAGGGCAGTCCACCCTTCTCCATCCTTCCCTGCGCATTCACTGTCTCAGTCTCCAGCAGAAACCACCGAGCCTGTTCACCTTCCCGTGTTCGTCCTTGGTCCACGTAAGGTCTCTCCTCTCCACGCTCTGCCTCTCCCCAGAGCTACCTCTTTTCTCGCGCTGGCCTGTCCAGCCAACATGACAGCTTTCATATCCTTCCTTGACTTTCTACAGTACTTTGTAACTTGCAATTCAATAGTGTGGAGCTATTTTTTCCAGCAAGAGCTGCTAAAGAGTTAAACTGAAATTAATATACAAAACTCAACAATGTCGATGCACATAGGTTTCTGCACAAAATCCCTCTAAAAGATCCAGTATGGAGGAGGGAAGACCAAGCGGTGATTGTTCCTCTAAGAAAGGCAAAGAGATACTCCACCCCTACAGGTTGAAATAATGCATCTGTTGGGATTAGCCATGCAAGGTTTCTTCTGATCAGCCTATTGCTGTTTGAAAATATCATTAAATGGCTGCATTGCATACGGGACGAAGGAAGGTAAGAGTAAGAAGGCAAACGATGGTTTCCCCGTCCTGTTCTAACTGTCACACGTGTCCTTTAAATGACCTTGATGCAGTTACCGCTGTTGTCCTTGTCCTCTCTGATGAATGCTTTTCTTCTTTTGCTTTCAGCTCGGGGACCTGCTTCACAAGTTACAGTTCGTCATGACGTACGTGGCTCCTTGGCAGATGGCGTGGGGCTCTTCGTTTCACGTGTTTGCTCAGCTCTTCGCAATCCCTCGTATCCTTTCTGCTTCTGTGTTCACCCCAAGCTGAGACTCCCATTTTGCGGCAGCGAGCTTCTCATTGACCCCTGGCAATGAAAACATTTTAGTCTTTAAGACTGCATTTTAATGGGGACGTGAGGAGGCACTTTGGATTCCCTTTAGGCCACTTGGCCTTGAAAGATGTTTCTTAATTTCGAACTCTTCCTGCTTCTTAGTGCATATTCAGGAGTTACTTTGATTTTTCTGATCCTTCCCTTTCTCATGGCCAGGTCTGGGTGAAGCTACCCTGTCTTTTAAATGGAAAGTTACTGCCTAAATGATTGTTAACTCGTACAAAATAGTGCAAATCGATTTGCTGTTATTAAACGTTGTGGATGGGGTTGATGTGTTCAGTATAGTATCATAAATGATATATTATTACATAGTATGATTATACTATATATACTTTAGTTATATTCAAAAACCCAGAATTAGGTACAACAAAATCATCCAAATATTTTTGAAGATTAAGAAAATACATTATGGTTTTGCAGTTGCTGTTAGCCAACAAGCCTTGGTTTCCTTGTATATTTTAAAGTGTTTACATAATAATAGTTTAAATTTATTTCAAAACAAATTTGAGGTGCTCCTTCTAAAGATCACTTTGATGTGGATAGCTAAATTTGTGTGTGTGGCATGCATCTGTGTAAAGAGAGAGAGAGAATGATAAAAAATACTCTTGAAGAGAAAGATTAATTTTTAAAAAGTTGACTCAGTCTTAAAATTTGCCCTCCAAGTTTTCCCTTCCTGCTGAATTTATGCTTTGTAAACCTGTGTTTCCCAAGAGGTGGTTCAAGGATCAATTGCATCAGAATCCCTTGGAGGAACTTATTAAATAAATAGATTCTTGGGCCCGGCTCATACTTTCACATTTCATGGGGTAGAATCCAGAATTCTACCCCTTCACAAGATTCCCTGGTGATTCTTGTGCCCATTAGTGTGTGTGGACCACAGTTCTAACCTCTGGCAATCCGTGGTGACTGCTGTGAGCTAGCTTTAATGACCACTCATAGCTTTCCTTCATAAGAAATTTGCACAAGGCTCATTAAGACCATTCTTAAGGGATCTCTGGAACCTGAACTCTGTGTACAGGGAGGGAAACAAACCTGGGATAATCATTAAGTGATAATATATTCTAGATTTTTAAAAATGGTCTACTCCAGGCTCATTTGTTTTTAAAACATATTTTTATGCATACAGAGAGCTGACCTCACAATGCACATTGTTCTGTGTTCCTATTCTTAGACCTGCATGGATATTTCTAAAGTGTTTCAAGGTTATTTGGCAGAACAAAATAAGGGGGAAAAATTTGCAAAAGCCTGGGCTTCTGCACCACCCTTTCCTTTCAACTGCAGTCATCTTCTGTAACGCCAGTAATTTCAGTTTTCCTGAACAGTCTTTTAAAGCAAAGACAGTGAAGTGAAATACTGAGGTGATTTTTATTTATTTCTGACGTGTGTCTAAAGTTTCCTGTCTAGAATTTAAAGCACGTTCATTCAATGAGAATGATTAGCTTAATGCCGATTTGCAACTGAGGAGTCACACTAAGAATTTAAAACTTGAAGCTGTGATTCCCAATTTTGTCCTAACTTTGGGCTTGTATTTCTCTGCAGCATTTCTTGTTGCTGTTTATGCCTTGTTAGGTGAGTTCAGCAATTCTAATTAGTCCTTGCAGTTCTGCAGCTGAACGGAGAGCGGGGAGCCATAACTTTCAACTACCTGCCCTGTATGTGTGTTGAGGGTTCACACAAAAGCACTTAATATTTGGCACTTAATATATCCTATCAGGATAAAAGCAGCATTAGGATTTATCTGTTTGCACACAGTGTGCATTAAACCTAAGCACTTGCAGGATGTGTAGACTCATTCCCTTACGAAACTGAAATGTTTGAGATGCAGATTTTATTGGGCGTTTGGTAGTTCTGTTTGGGAACATTCAGCTGAGCCCCTGGCTTCGTTCCCAAAACTGCCTCTGTCAGTGACACCAGCTTCCTCCCCCTCTACTGAGACATGGCGCCTTCAAAGTGACCTCCCTGGAGGCTGTCACTGCCATTGTGTTCTGAGTGACGAGGTCCTTACCGTCTCTCCCTTACCCATGGACATCTCCCCATCCTTCATCAGTGATAAAGGTAGATATTTGCTACTTGGAGGCCAGCGTTATACTGTTCAGAATATAATAAGATAAACAGTTGAGAAAACTGGATATATACGCCACCAGACGAAGCTATTAAGTTACAAAATGTCAGCCCTGGATCTTGACTAATTTTGAGACGTTAATTATTTTATCACTATATTAAGAAGCTGTGGGCACCATCTCAGCATTGAGAAGGGACTAATTTGCTCTGTTTTGGAATTGAATTAGCTTCCAGCCCAGCAGGGCACTGTTTGGTAAATTGCTTTTTCCAGTACAAGCTTGCTTTCTCCCTCTGTAGCCTCTGTTAGCATCGGAGCTTGCAACCTCCAGGGAGAGATGAGAATGCTCACCCTTTTAATGCGTGTAGAGTCCATGCAAGACCATTGTCTTCTAATAATTAGACAGACTTGGCCAGATTTTCTCTGTTAAACCCAGAGATCTAGAAGGCTGTTTTCAACTTTGTGCATCCTTTTGAGCTTCTAATGAATGCCTCAGAATCTTTTAATTATTGATGTTGACATTTTCATTTTAAATGTGCTTTTAAAGGAGTCACCATCTACCTCTTAAGCTACCCTCTTGGCTATTTGTCTTGGCAAGATGTAAAGAGAGCGTCAGATGCCCTCTGGTCTTAGGAGTGCCTGTGTCTTGGCATTGCCTTACCAGTCACAGTGCCAGCCTGTCATATTTGCCCAGGGGATCTTGCATTTCTTCGTTGATTTTCCCCCAATAAAATATCCTCTCTGTTCACTTCTGCCCTCCCTCTGATCTGTTAAACTTTGCTGCCCTTCCTGCCACACTGAACTTTATTTGTACTCTAGCACCAGTTTTCTCACTTCTTAATTTCTAGATAATTGTTTCTGGCATTTAAAGAAATGTACAACATACCCTTTGGGGAAATTTTAGAATGAAAACGAAGAACGATATCAGCCCCTCTCACACCCCTCCCAGCTCTGATTCCACTTGGTTTCGTCCTGATTCCTCCCTGAGCCCCAGAGCATCCTCTATGCCTGGTGTGGGATTCGCCCTCCTCCCCTCCCTCGGAGGACTCCACCTCTGCCCCAACTCTGCTTTCTAATATTTTCTCCAGTACCTTCTCTCAGTGACTTCTGCCATGCAATTCCCCTTTCTTCCAGTGACAAGGGGCATAGCTCATTGGTTGTGTTTCATGGTAGACGGATTTAGGTATCTTCAGCTTTCAGAGAGAAACTGATGGGTGATATTAGATATCACAGTAGCATATTGTTCTTTAGTTCTCTATTTGAACCTAGGTCAAAATAAAAAATTGGATTTAAATTGCAGCACAATAGAGATCTTTTTTGCTACCTAAACAGTTCCACGCTGAAATGGATTATTAACGGAGGATGTGTCATTTCACTCCTGAAAATGTTTGGGAGTAAATAGAAAGCGAAAACAAAGACATAGTTACTCCTGAAGCAAAACTCTGTTCTTAAATCTATGAAAATGTCTGGGAAAATGTGGACAGCACAAGTCTCCCTCCCTTTTCTATATTTTGCATTTAAATGGGGCCACTAAGGAACCCCTTCCTCCATCACACCCTTATGGCATAGCTTGCTTTGTGTTTTGGTTATGATAAAGCACTTAGCAGCCTGAGTTACTACTGTGTTCTTGATAATGAGACACAACAGAATCTTCTCTGCTTCTGTGCCAAGCGTTTCTTTTTTACTCTCTGCCAGAACTTTCTGAACGTGGGCTGCAGAAATAAGACCCCTGTTAGTGCAGCAGTGAGAGAGAAGCAACTGTCACCATCTTCCAGGAGGGAAGATCATCCTAGTAGGAGGTCAGAGGTCAGATCAGATCTGTAGTAGAATAACCCAAGACCTCATCCCCTAGGACATGGAAGGATGAGTCTAGTAGGACCCAGGCAGTCTGCCCCTCCCCCTCCC
The DNA here is from genome assembly GCF_020740605.2 of Lemur catta. Lineage (NCBI taxonomy): Eukaryota > Metazoa > Chordata > Mammalia > Primates > Lemuridae > Lemur > Lemur catta. The sequence continues at coordinate 7,633,456 of NC_059152.1, read as the reverse complement.
CCGGTTGACCTCTGCCACGCCCACAGATTCTGGCCATCAGCTCTCTCCTGCTCTTCCAACCACAGACCCCACAGCGCGATTGGCAGCTGTAGCACAGAGATGGAGTGCGATTGGCAGCTGCAAGCCTGTAATGATGGAATGAGACAGGGAAAGACCTGCCTCTTCAGAGAAACCACTGCTTCTGGCTCCTTCCCCTGGATTGCCGGAGACTTAAGCCAAATAGGATAGCCTTACGAAGTTTGATATAGAGCAGTTACCTCCCTGAGCAACCAGGATGTGTGAAACCGAGTCAAAGCTCTTAAGAGTGCTAAAGAGGCAGCTTGGCCCACGAAATGCTATAACTTGATGTGTAGACATTTTTTGGTTATAAACCAGACATGACTTGAATTGAGCCATTGGTGTTCAATGCATGAGATACACACACACACATGAATTTGAATAATGGGAAAAGATTCTTTGAGAAACAGAGATGCTACCTTCCCAAACAATGCTATATATTTATTTTCAAAAAGTATAATTTAATTTTAATTATTTATAAAGTGACTTTGCACTGTTGTAAATGTACTGCAGTGTGTTTTGTTCAGCTAAGATGTCTTTAGTGAGAAGAAACTGTTCCTTTCAATCCTTAGATAGTAAATCTTTGCCATGAATCCGACTGAGACTGCTGGGATTTTTATGAGAATTATTGGGTTTACATGGTGGTGCAATGAGACCTAGCATTGCAGTACTGAAAACTTTCTATTTCTAAATCTCTACATAGAGAGATGAAGTGCACGTCTTTTATTCTTTCTTTGGTGGAGAAAATGGCTTTAATGAAAACTAGTCAATATCTGAAATAATACCTTAAAAACATAGTAATGAATTTTTTTTGCCTTAACTCAACGTTCTCAGATTCAGCCATGCTTTTCTTCCAGACAGTTGCTACGTCAATCTTTTCTACTCCATTGAGCCCATTCCTTGGGAGTGTCATTTTCATTACATCATACGTCCGGCCGGTGAAATTCTGGGAGAAAAACTACAAGTAAGATCCTAAAATCAATGCTCACTTGCTTTGCTCGGATTTGCGCTTCGGAAGGCTCCTCTTCCTTCCTCTGTTCAAAGGTCCCTGGCTCAGGCTTCCCCCGGCTGTGGGGCCGGCCAGGCCTGTGTCCCTTAACGACTTCCTCAGTGCATTGACCCAGCCCCAAGGTTTCAGGGCTCTGGAAAGAACATGACTGGCTGCAAATTAGCAATCGGATGCTAGTGCAGCTTTCCCCAGTTGTGAAGGGAAAGTGAGTTATCGCTGCCAGATCTTAGCGGTTGACCTAGGAGAGGTTGTTTAACAAGCCATTGTTCATGTCATTCGATGTGCTGAGATGGCCCCGGGACGGCGCGTGTTTTGCCTGTCTGTGGTGTCCCTTCTGTGAGCATTCTACAGTGACGTTCCGTGCAAGAGTCCACGCATCACAGCTCTGTGCAAAAGACAACACTGATTTTTCTGAGTGCCATTACACTTGTAGATGATTTCTTTACTTTTTCTGAACTGTTTAGACCATTTATAAATTTCTTCAAGCAAACAGTTATTGATGGAATCGGGGTGTAATTTTTAAGGGCAGGTGAGAAGACATGGTTCACTAAGTAACTTTAATGACCTCTTACTGATTTGTCATGGGGGAGGGACTTGAGAACAGCTAGAGGGGGAAGGACAGCCTGTGAGCCCGGCCGTCTTCAGTGAGCAGAGACCCCCAGCCACTCCGTGTGCGGGGTGACACTTGGTTCCACGGCCGCTCTGCCCTGCTTTACCAGCCATGCCTGTGCCACTCCAGCCGAGCCCTGGTCCTTTCTCTAGAATGTGTTTGTAGGTTGCAGAGCTCTGGCACTTCGCAACGTGCCATTTTTACGTCTCACAGAGGCCAACATTGAGTTAGGAGATCTGTGGTTTCCTGTTTCTCTGTGAGATGGTTTATAAAATGCACATCCTTCTGATGCAGGGAGGATGGTGTCGTGGCTGGAACACAGCCCTGGGCTCCAGCCTGCCTGGGTTCACGCCCCACCTCTACCGCTTAGCACGGCTGACCTCAAGCCTCTCTTTCCTCATTTGCAAATCGGGGATGAAATAACAGGACCTGCTTCATAGACGTGTTGTGAGGAGAAAACAAGTTACTATACATAAAGCTCATAGAACAGGGCCACACGAGCCTGAGCTAACATGATGATTCTCTGACTGCTCTGCCAAGAAGTCCCTGTCGCACCTTGACCCACGCGAGGTGCGTCTCCTTCCAGCAATCTCATTCCGAGGTGCCCCAGGGAAAACTAACCAAACTAGAGACAGCCAGTGCTGGGAGACCAGGAGGACTGGGAGGAGGGTCCCTTGTGTTCCTGGAAGATTTCTCATCTTTTAAGAGAGGTTGATTTTTTGCAATAAAAGTTGTCTTGAAATATACACATACACAAGGCTGCTCTTTTGCATTTGTCTAAAGAGACAGGCATATTTACAGAGGCAGAGAGTGAAGGTAAACTGCCCGCGTTGGCTTGTCTGTGATGTTTTTCAGCGGAAAGAAATTGAAGGAGACCTTTTTGGAGCTCTGAAAGTGACACTTCTGGACAGCGCAAAGACTTGTAAATAAGAGGATGGCATTCTCTCCTGCTTTTACCTGTACAGGGAAGGAAAGTGCAAGACATTTTAATCTCAGTCCTCAGTACAAAAGGTTCCTCTTTATCTCCTATTCTCAGATAGGGAATCAGTCTTTCTGGCGTGGGGCAATTTGATCTGAGCAAAACACTTCCCCGTTGAGTCAGGAAGGATTTTAAGCATCTGCAGTGGAAATGGGAAAAGAGAAACCCTTGTGCAGAGATTGTGTGGAGGGGGCGTCCGGATACCTGCACAGGAGGAGTTGTGTGTTTGTTATTTGTGTTCTCACCCCAAAATTCAGCCATCCTTTTAGGGTGATACATTTACGTCTGAATTGTCAGTTTATGTGGCTTATTTAAACATATAGGCATCTAGAACAGGAGTTATGTTTCTCTATTCAGTCTCACAAAGAACCCATTCCGTTGTGTTCCATACTTTTCATCAATACACAACACAATTTAGCACTATGTTGTGCGTGTGTAGGGGGTTGTCTACCTTTGATTGACATCTTCACAGGTTGGATTCAGGGTCCCTGGGTATGTACAAGGATGTCCACCCTTTGCTCGGTGTCTCTGAAGGAGCCGAGGGGAAGAAATTTTTCAGTTCCCTTGGGGGAAAGAGTTCTCGGTACAAAACCCAGGCTGCTGAGGATCTGCTGTTGCCTTTCCTGGAGGCATCAGAACACAGAATCCCGTGGCCCGTCTGCTTAAAAGATCAGTGGATGGAATTCGGGACAGCAGCGTGGTGGGTACCAGGAAAGGAAACGGCAGGGAATCTCATCTGGATCCTCACAAACACTCTGGAAAGCTCATTCTATCGATTGTAAACTGTTTTGTTTTGTTTTTTTAATCTCAAACACTAATGATTTCTAGTGTTCTTTCTGAAGAGCTTATATGTAGCTCTTCTAATTAGCTATTTTCGGTCTGATCCAAAGGAGCACTCAGTTAGTGTAATTAATTCTGCTTACTTTTTTACTAGTTGTTGCACTACTTTGACAGGGTTGGCTAAAAGACACTCTCCTCCAGAGCCTTAGTGGGCATGTTCACCACAGTGAACTGCCACCGCCAACCTGGGCTATGTGTCGGGGGACCCCTGCAGTCCCTTCTCCCGGGCCTCCTGTCCCTTTTCACCCCTGCTCTCTTACATTCCAGTCCCTCGGGTTTTATTTCAGGTCTTTTAATGCTGACTTTGGTTTTTTTGCAGGTTCCCAGTGAGCCCTGCACTATAAGGAAACCATTTTAATACTCTAAGGGAATGATAAGTGAATCACCAGCTACCTGGTGACTATGGCTGGTCGGTTTTCCCCTCAGCTGGCCTGTTCTGAAACCTGCAGACTTCTTGTTACCCGATTCTGTGCTTCACTGGGGCAGACGACCAGCGTGTCCCCTGCCTGCCTGTTACCCCAGCCTCCTGACTAACCCGCTCACTCTACCCACACACGGCCCTAGTGTAGCTGTCCTAAAACACAGCTCTCTGCATGTCACTCTTCTCAAAAGCCTGTAGTGCCTCGTTTGTGCCTCAGGAACAAGGAGAAATGCCACACAGACCAGCACTGTCCCGTGAGAAGCTCTGGGTGATGGCAATGCCCTGTCTGTGCTGCCCCACGTGGCAACATGTGCTGTCCAGGGTGGCGGCCACCAGCCCCCATGGCTCTTGAAATGTGGCTCATCTGACTGATGAACTGAATTTTCAATTCTATTTACTGTTAATTCTTTAAAATGTAAACAGCTGCCTGCGGTGAGAGGCTACCATATTGGACAGCACAGATATAGACCCTTCTTACTCTCAGTGTTCAGCCCATCTCCCATGATGCTTTCCTGTACCTCACATGCTGTGGGTTTTTCATTCCCAGCCTTTCCTCGGATTGTGCCCTTCACACAGAGCGACCTTCCCTTTCTCTACCTGCCATTTCCCATCCACACCTGCCTGGTAAGGCCCAACGTCAATGACAACTCGGCCGTGAAGGTGCTCTGATCACCCCATTTAGAAATTTTCTTCCTTTCCCTAAGTTCCTGTAATAATTTATCTTTATGTTCTGGTTATCTATTACCAAATAACAAATGTCACAAACCTTAGCGCCTTAAAACGACAAACTATTATATCTCATGGTTTCTGTGGGTCAGGAATGTGGGAGGGCTGGGCTGAGCGGCTGTGATTTGGAGTCTGTAAGGCAGTTGCAGTCAGATGGTGGCTGGGATGGAAACAGCAGAGAACTGGAACAGCTAGCTGGACGTCTCTCTCCCTGTTCATGTGGTCTCAGAACCTCTCCTTGTGGCCTGCAGTTTAGTGATAGCTTGGGCTTCGTCAGAGCATGGCGGCTTCAGGATTCCAGCACCATGTCCTAGTGAGTAAAGTGAAAGTTACCTTGCTTTTCCTGACCCAGCCTCTGAAGTTCCCCAGCACCCATTCTGTCTCATTCTGTTGTCTGCAAGCAACTCACATACTCACCCAGACTCAAAGGGAGGGCAATTATACTCTACCTCTGGATGGGTAAGTGGTAAGGTTCAGGAACTTGTGGGATGAGAGGTATTGTAGCAGTCACCTTTGGAAAATAAATTTGTTACGGTGGCCTTCAGTACATGCCACCCAGGATTGGTGTAGCCTGTATGCACCTTCAATTCTGAACTCATTTATTTTTCACCTTTGTGTCCCTATGGAGCCCTGCACAGAGTAGGTGTTCTATAAATATTTCTTAGATGAATTAAGCCCAACGATATTATGTCAGAGGGAAAAATAATCTCAATCTGGGTCTGCATTTGCTGGAGCTAGGAAGTTCGCTACTCAACTGAAGTGGTCTTGCCTAATAAGGTCTTTAAAATCTGTCTTGAGGAGCTCTGCCTGGCATGTCCATTTAAATTCCAGGCAAATGCACTGTAATAATAGTGCTTTGGGTTTATATCAATACATCCCCTGTGTCAGAGGATTCTAGAAAGCTTTAGAAACACATTCTGATATTATGACTTATCATCCTTCTCTCTGTATATAAACATTCGCTAAATAACCAAACTTTGTCGTTAACATGAAACAAATGTTTAAGCCAGAAAGCATATGGCGCGTGTGCCTAGTTATCGTAGCAACATCTTTGTCCTAAAGGAGTTGACTATTTTCAGCATCCTGAAAGAATGAAAACTCCTATTAACAGTGGTTTTGTTTTGATATGTCAAAAATCTTCTATAAAATTCATAGAGACATCAAAGAGCTAGCCGAAAGGAAAATATAGCTTTCATGGTTGTTACATTTCTAGGATACTCTCTAGATTGATTTTAAAATATTACGTCCATTGTTCTGCGATTACCCTCTACAATACATGTGGATTAAGCACCATCTATGTGAGTGTACCGTGCCAGCCTTTGACAGCTGGAATCATGCTATGCAAATGGTCTGCATGCTCTATCTTTGGACCTGCCCTGGCAGCAGGAAGACAGTCAGCTCTACTCAATCCTAAGCTCTTCCGGAGGCTGTGATAGAACATAAGAAAGCACAAGCTTTGTGGTCAAACCATGACTAAATCCCAGCTTACATGCTTGGTAAGGTGTTGGGGGAATGGCTCAGCCTGTGAGCCTCAGTTCACTCATCTGTAAAATGGGATGACCATTTCTCTGTGCTTTCCAGAAGTCACAGATGCTGCGTGAGGCTTGGTTCACTGTGGTAAATGTGTAGGTCATTTCTATGTGTAACAACACTTACACTTTGGCCTCATTTTGTTCTCCTTCCCTATATGTCTATCTTTTCTCATTCAACTTCTAATGCAGTTGTGACCAGACATATTTTAGATATACTTGTGACCTCCGTAAAGTCCTCTCGGAAATGGCAGAACACAGTCATTATCAGCCAGTGAATGACACGCATATAGATCGTGTCCCACCTGTGAGATGCCCCATAGATATTAGTTCTCCCGTCAGGCCCTGTGTTGATTTCAGCCAGAGCCTCAGCTCTGTGCTTCGAGCATCGTACCTGCCTTAGTGCAATAACAGGCTCTCCGATTGCTGCTGTTTTGTGGTTTGTCCAGCAATAAAATATATGGTCTAAATATTTCAACTAGTCTCAGTGAGCTCTCACGAGTCTCACTGTGTTATTTTCCAGCCCTTTCTTGGGTTGGTGACACAGACGTGAGGGTAGCACGGACTCCTAGGAGTCACCATGTCCCCTCTGTACTGTCCAGGAAAGGGCGTCATTCCTCTTCTCCTCCCTCCTGCTGGAGCAGTCCCTGAATCTGCTCCTCGTGTTGTCACCTGGATGCCACAACCACCTGGGTACACCTGCAGATCCTGGGGCGACCTAGCGCAGGGGGGCTGCTTCCTACCCCCGCCATTCGTCACCGGTCTGCAGGCAGCTCTCCTTCCTCTGCCGCCCCCTTCCCTGTGTGAAGGCACAGACTCCCACGGTCCCGTCCTTGGGAATCCTAGTCGCCCTCACTCAGATGTTTACCAGGTTGTCCCCAACCCTCCCGCCCTTAGCCCCGACTTTATTACCTGCTCCAGATGTCATCTAGTCAGCTCTCAGTAGAAGGACCTGTGACTTCCATGAACCAAATGTTCTGCTCTCATCTATGTCTTTTAAAATCTAAAAAAATCTCAGTTATTTTGCAAACTTGGCCGAGCCAAGTCTTTATCATCCCAGTCTTGTGTGTGTGTGTGTGTGTGTGTGCGTGATTTACGGAAAATAAGAAATGTACATTTCCCTCTCAACTCTCATTGCATTGGTTTGAAGTCAGCATGCCAGCCCAGGGGGCTCGGTTTCCATGTCATTCCTCATCTCTGCAGCCTCCTCACCTTGGCTGCAGATGGGACTACCTGTCCCCACCTGTCCCCACCTAGGTCCTCATTCATGCTGTGTTAATGACGGTGAACAGGATGGAGCCAGGGATGCCTGGCTTGGTTAGGGCAGTGGAAGAAAGAAGTGCTCAACTTTCACACTTTATTCTTTTTCTAAATGCATTTTGCTGGATGTCTTCCACCTACTAAGCTATTTTAAGGGTGGTTTGTAAAATCATTGTACAAAGCATTTACCTTCTCAAAAGGCATTTTTTTTCCTTAAGTACAAAGCAGGCAGCTCATTATGATTTATGGAGGAATATTAAAATGCAGCCCTACAATTAAAATTTGCCCTCCCTTTAAAGTTATGCAGGGAGGGGATGTACATATTTCGACATGCGGTTAAGTTACCCCATAATTTATCTGGGTATATTCACAGGTGCCTGGCTATACCCTGGCAAAGGATTCAACACATGTGTGTTTGCTTGATGGCTGGTTTTAGTTACTGCTGAGATAAATGTCATGCAGCTCCTTTATCAGGCATCTTAAGTCTATTAGAGCTTTCGGACCCATACTGAGGAGTGTGTTAGGCCCTGGATCTATGATTATTGATGATAATAACAAAGGTAGCAGCAGCAAAGCAGCAGTAGCAATAACGATACTCATCTCTTTGTATTCATTGAACATCTGCCCGTCTTCTCTGCAATATGCATTCTAGTCCCTACACCCACTCTGGAAGCAGAGTTTCATTTTTCTCATTTGACAGATCAGAAGAAGGAGACTCAGGGAAGTTCAATGACTTGCCCAAGGTCACAGAGCAGGAGAGCGGCTGAGCCAGGATATTAACCCGGGTCTGTTCCTATCCCAGGCCCTACACACCTTCCATCGTGTCCTGAAACCTCTCAGATGCCACACACCCCACACACACAGAGTCAGAGACACAGTTAAAGGGCTTGTCCACAACAGTGTTGAAAGGGAGGTGCCATCGCAAGCCACAAGGGCCCCGTGTGGCCAGGGGACTGTCTGGAAGGGAAGGCGGTCCCAGCCCAGAGCCCCGGGGCCACTGGCTCAGTGCGCTTGGACGGGTCAAAGCAGCAACACAACTTCCCAGACTCTCCTACGGTCACCAGGCTGAGCTTTCACACTTGTGATGTTGTGGAGGCTGGACCCCAAAAGGCTCAGAGCTCAGAAGCATGGAGTCCCCCTCTTCAGGCTGCAGGAGGGCGTGCCGAGGGCCACTTTGCAAGGTCTGAGCAAGTCAGCAGCTCGCAAGCTTGTCTTTTCCTGTCGCTGAAGCGGGGCTTCCTGATGCTCCTCTGTGTGCCTGGCCTGGCTCTCAGCAGCTTCAGACCCCAGCAGGGAGGTGTGAGAGCAGGAATGAGGCCTCAGTGACACTCCTGGAAAACGAGTGACCCTCTGAGGTCCTGGCTACAGTCTCAGGCCCAGAAAGGCAGTCGAGCTAATTAATTCGGATGCAATTTTCTTTTTAAATGCATGATTCGAGAAATTCTTGTTTAAGGCCACCACTTGCCCTTGATTTTCTAGGGTGTTAAATAACTTCCCCTATCTGTGAAAGGGATCAAAAAATGCTCTCGCTTTAACTGGAAGCTAATGAGAGGTCTTCCGGAACCCTCCTCCCCAAAAGGGACCCAGAGTCGTCTGGATGCATCTAGAAATGTGAGTTTTGAGCAATGTAAAATTGCATGAACGTCGCCTTGAAGATTGCAATGGAATGAATGTTTGTCTTCTCCCCAAATTCATATGTTGAAATCCTAACCCACTGGGGTGATAGGATTAGGAGGTGGGGCCCTTGGGGTGTGAAAAGGTCATGAGGGTGGAGCCCTCATGAATGGGATTAGTGCCGTTATAAAAGGGGCCTTAGAGAGCTCTCCAGCCCTTTCTCCTCCATGCCTGGAAGAGGCCCTCACCCAAGCCTGAGCACACTGGCTCCCTGATCCCAGACTTCCAGCCTCCAGAGCTTGAGCAATACATGCGTGTTGTTTGTGAGCCATGCCCACCCAGTCTATAGTACAGTCATTATAGAAGCCCAAAGGGATGCATGCATGTGTGTGTGTGTGTGTGCGTGTGTGTGTGTGTGTGTGTGTGTGTGTGTGTGTGTGTCTAGATGAAAGAGACTCATTTCAGGACTAACCACCGCAGGACCGTGTTTGCGGAAACAGTGAGTCCCAGGACTGATAGGCAGGGCCCAGGTAGGCACCTAGACCAAGTCTTGAGATTTCCAAAAGAAACAGAAGTAGGGAGAAACCAGCGAGAAAAAATCGTAGTTACAGATGATGAAATGGGGGTGTCCAGACAGACTTCAGTCTTGAGGAGCCCAAAAGGAGCTCAAGAGTCAGTCAGTAAATCCCAGCCAAGCGTCTCAGCACGTACGGGCCGGGTCTGTGAACTGACAGCAATTCTGTACCCGCCTCGTGTTTCATTTTACTCTGGGAAGACACATTAGGCCACAGGCAAGCAAGAGATAAGACCGTGGCCACCAGGGCCAAAACCGCAGACCAAAAGCAAAGCAAAGGTATGGAACCCAGTGTCCAGAGATCTGTTCTTTCTGCTTGGCCAGAGGGAGTCCTGGACTTTGAGGGGTGGGAGACCTGCAGGGAAGGGGAATTTCCGCTTTCCCCCTGGACCCAGTGGTGTGGGATGCAAGCTTGATGCTGCTGGCAGCCCTTTTGTCAGCACGAAGCAGCGAGACCTGACCTGAGAACACAGCAAAGGCGGAGGAAGGCAAGGGCAAGGGGCACAGAGAGTGATCCTGATGATACCACACTAGCCCCTGAGTCCACCTGGGCTCCAAAGGACCTTGTGGCTTCATGAGCCACTGAATTTTGAATTTTGCTTAAACCATTCTGAGTTGTATTTTCTGTCATTTGAAATCAAAAGACTCCTAGTAAAAGCAAGTAAGTGATGGCTTTTATCAAAGGAATCCTTCTTTCATACCTTTTACTTTGAGGGAGTTAGGCACAAAGATAGACCTTCATGGCCATAATTCTGTGGATCTAAGCAGTCTAGAAGGCCCGAGAAGGGGCCTGGCGTCTCATGTTGTCCTCCAGGGCCAGCTCTGACGCTGACATGCCCTATGTGACTTAGGCCAGTCCTTCCTCTTCACTTCCCTGCCTCGGATTCCCCCAGCTGGAATTCCAGGTCTGTGTCTGAGTGCTGTTGCTTCTCAGACACTAAACGAGGAGCTTGGCCCCATCCCACTGCTTTGCTGACGGACGAGAAAACTCTCATGCATGAGGTTTGACACTTGAGGTGTGGAGATGAGCTATTATGCAGATCTATTCCAGAAAGATGACGCTTTTGAGGAACTCCAGTGTGTTGAATTTCTCAAACAGCACCGGTTTGAGCTTATTATACATTGTGCTGTGCTGCATAATCTTACCCAGGGTCCCGTTACATTTTGCTGAGCGTTACAGCATTTGAAAAGTGCAGAGTAGCGAAGCAGGCTGAGGCGGCAGGAAGGAGTCAGACGTGCTCAGCTGCTTCCCAGCTGTCTGGGGCTGCTGACTCCTCAAGGTCACCCAGAAGCAAGGCTTTGCGACTGATTCAGGTTGATGGATGGCTGCGAGGAGTGTGGGGCTCGTGCAGCAGGAGGGCAGAGCCCGGTTCTGAATCATCACAGCAAAGGAGAGGAGGAGAGTCCTCAGCCTCTGCAGCTCTTAGGAACGTGTTGGCGATGAGACTGATTTATTCTAAACAAAGGAAGGCAGGACATATGCAGTTTTTAAATCTACATTGTCTTAAACCCTTTTACGATGTAGCTCAAACACACGTGATGCGGGAGATTTCTCAGGCAGATTGGAGGCATGTGGACAGTGCGGGTTCCCTCCCCAAGGCCAGGAGCCCTGAGCACTTCTAATTAAAACGTCTTCCCCGAGATTGGCTGGTATTCAAAGTGAGTGTTACAGGCCACGCCGTGGTGTGTCCTCATTCTCCGCCTTATTAACAGAAGACCGCTTTGGGGACCGAGGGACTTTTGCATTTGAGGCTCTGTGTTAAAACTCATTCCATAGGATTTTGGAAATCATGTGGGGCCTGTTTCATCTTGTTACTCTGAGCGTATTTCCGAGACTGACTTTAATCCTACTTTATTGAAAGCAAAGACCTTGCCCAGGCTTTACATATACTAGTTACTGCTTCTTGGTACACAGCAGTCTTGACTCATTAGTGGAATTAATGTATAATGTGAGCATAGGAGGCCATTCTCTTTTTGTTTTTCTCGTCACTTTGGAAACATTCTGGCCTCATCCCCACTCTGTAGGGTCTGAAATACTCTTGCACCTACGGATTGCTGTGCTCCGCTCTGTCTGCAAACTCAGTTAAGTAGACAGATGCTCCTCTTTGTGATTTTTTTTAAATGAAAAATGACCAGTAATGTAAAAATAATCACATACGTGAGAATTAGGAAAAAAAATGACCCTATAAAAATAAGGGCAATTTTATGTCTTCTATCCCTTTTAGCTTTTGTAATATCTTTAGTAGGTTGCTTTTTAAAATTATTGTTATTTGTTTTAGAGGTTGCATAGTTGGAGCTTATTTTCCTGTATTCAGGAAAGACTTTGTGAGAGAGGCATGCATTGAATTTTGGGGGAAAGGAAGGAAAGAAAGTTGCATATCAAAGAAAATTGTTTGGGTAGAAAATGAAGTTTTTAGAAAGCTTAATTTTAAGAGCAGTCCAGAATGATAGAACGCTCACTTTCTAAAGTTATCATGGATAAACAAAAGCCACTGGGGAAGCCTCTGAGGATGTTTTTTCACCATTTTCAAAGTTCCCATTTTGGGAAAAGCTGGTGAGGGTGGAGGATGGTTGGGAGAGATCCATGAACTAATGTTCTGTTGACTTTCGTTCCTGTGCTCCCAGAGCCAAGATTTGACACAACCTATTTCAGTATTTGAAAAACGCAATTTGAAAACCAATGTAAAATATTGTCAGAATAAAAAATATGATTCATTTTTTCTCCCTAAAAGAAAATCTGTACCCAGATGTGCTGATGCAGCGACAGCAAAACTAGTTTCTATTCACTCTGTCACTCCCCCTTGCCTGGGGTGACTGGCCTGTGACAAGGCCAAAGTGATCACTCTGTTTAGTTTGCAGCAGGCAGTCACAGTGAGGCTCTGTATTTTAATTTCCTACCAAAAGCCCTGTGCTATGTTTTATTTGCCATTTTATACATTCAGAAAACTGGGGATCAGAAAAATGAGGTGATTCTCTCCTTTACACCCCTCAGATAATTTAATACATCATAAACCAAGTTAGAAACAGAAATCATTTTTTTTTATTTCAGTAGATTTAGGGGGTGCAAGTGATTTTTTGGTACATGGATGAATTGTACATTGGTAAAGTCAAGACTTTTAGTGTAGCCATCTCCCAAGTAGTGTACATTATACCTGATAGGTAGAAATCATGTTTGTTGACTTAAAGTTTCAGGTTTATTCTTGCCTTCCCTCCCTTATAGTTGATATTAATATCATGTTTCCTGGCCAAATTATTTTGCAAACATGAAATGTCAAATTTGCATATAATACATTTCTTCATTTATGAGTTTAGTCAAGGTGTGAGTGATTTGACAAGGGGCCTCAAGGTGATTGTAGAATGAGGAGTATAGTATAATTTTAGTGAGATTTGATTTTGCAACAGATTTTAAGATTTAACACGAGCAAAGTACAGTGTTACACTTTGGGAGTAGAAGAAACAGCAAAGGAAAAGTGAAGTCCCTCTTCGTGCAAAACATTGCTGGTGTGATTTTATTAAATGCCACATTCTTCAGCTACAAAACTGCACCCAGTATAATGGGCATTACGTTCAGACAATGTGATTTCTCAGGTTGCTGCCTCTTCTGAGACAAGTGGCCCTGAAAAACTAAAGGACCTGAGTTAGCTCATCACAGAAGAGTGTGTCACTGCACAAATGACTGCAGTTCCCTTGCCAGGGATTTCAGTTTCTTTTTGCTGTGTGGGGAAATACATACCAAAAGCCTGCTTCATCTTGGTCCAAATTCTGTGTACAGCACAGGTAACTACTCAATAAAACAAATGTGTTTTCACCCCCACCAGAAGTTTCACCCACAACCCTAAATGAAGCACTCAAATAAATGACATTGGACCTGTTTTTCCCAGAGCAATACGACACCCAAAATCATAAACCTTAAATCAGTCAAATTGAACTTGGGGGAGAAACCCAGCAGCACCCTGATAATTTCATCCTTATGTATCAGTTATCATCCTCTGCCCTCTCCATTCATTCAGTTCCCCATTTGGCTGACTCTTCACCCAACCATATGCAACTGGGACTTTTTTTTTATTACTATTTTTATTAGTTGCACTTGCTGAAAAAGAAGAAATACTTTTCACTCCCGAAATATTTATGACTTTCCAGTGAATGAAGAGTCGGACTTCGTACCCTGTATTTGAAATGTTGAATAGTCTTGGATTTTTAGGCTGAAATGAGAGAAGCAATCCTAATGTGAGGCATAAGCAAGTGTAGAATCAGAGCTAAGAATTGCATGTGAATGCACAGTAGTCAACAAATGCAGGCCTGCTATTAGTTATGCAAATTTTTCTAAATTAAACCTTCTCTTAGCTAATTGTAGATTCACATACAGTTGAAATAAATAATACAGACAGAGCCCACATACGCTTTACTAGTTTCCCCCAATGGTAACATTTTGCAAAACTATCACAACTTGGATATTGATGTTGATACGTTCAAGATGCAGAACATTTCCGTCACCACGGAGATCCTTCCTGTTGCCTTTTATAGGCGCACACACTTCCTTCCTGCCCCCACCCCCTTCTAAACTCCTGTCAACCTCTAATCTGTTGTCCATCTCCATAATTTTGTCATTGCAAGAATGTTATATAAATGGAACCATACAGTATTTAACCTTTTGGGATTGAGTGTTTTCATTCAACATAATTCAGTGGAGATTCATCCAGATTGTTGGATGCATCAATAGTTTGTTCCGTTATATCACTGAGTAGTTCCAAGGTATGGATGTATATAATTTTTGCTTCAACCATCAAATATAATTTAGAAGGTCCATGACAAGAAGGGATAGCTATTATATTTACTTGTATTTTTGCTCATCATGTTCTTTCTTCCTTCCTGATGTTCCAGGGTTCATTTTTTTATTTTGAACTTCCTTTGCCTATTATTTTAGGGTAGATCTCCTGTTGATAAATTTTCTTAGTTTTCCTTCATTTGAGAATGTCTTGATTTCTTCTTCATTCCAGAGGGTATTTTCACTGGATATGAGATTCTGTGTTGACAAATCTTTCAGCACTAAAAAAAAGAATAAAAAAAAAAAAAGTTGTGCCATTTCTTCCTCACTTCCACAATTTCTAATAAGAAATCTACAATCATTCAAATTTTTGCCTCTGTGGGTAAGATATTGTTTCCCTCTTGCTGCTTTCAGAGTTTTTCTTTGTCTTTAGTTTTTAGAAACTTGTTTATATGTGTCTAGATATGAATTTCTTTGAGTTTATCTTCAATTTCTCTTCCCTTTATGGGACTCTGATATTCAGTCTTTTATTATAGTCCCACAGGTCTCAGAGACTCTGCTAATTTTTTCTTCAGTCTATTTTCTCTCTTTTGTTCAGATTGTGAACAGTAATCTATCATTCTGTCTTCCAGTTCAGTGATTTTTTTTTCTATCCCATTCATTCTGTCGTTGACACTTTCCATTGAGTTTTTAAATTTTGTTTATTGTATTTTCCACTTACACAATTTCTGTTTGGTTCTTCTTTATATCTTCTACTCCTTTGCTGAGGCTTTCTTTTTTTCTTTTTCTTTTATTTAGTTATTTATTTTCTGAGACTGTATATTTTTTTTCATTTATTTCTAGCAATCTTAATTGCTCATTGAAATGTTTTTGTGAATGGCCAATTTAAAATCTTTGTCATTATTGTCTAAATGTTGGCATGTATCATCTTTTTTTATTCATTTTCAGATCTTCTTGTTTCTTATTATGATAAGTAATTTTCTATTGAAATCTGAACATTTTGAGTATTATGTTACAAGACTCTGGATAATATTTACACTTTTATTTCAGCTTGCTTTTCTGACACCACTCTGGCAGGAGAAAGGGGGCTGATGCTTTGTTACTTCCAGATGGGGTTGAAGTCTGGGTTCCCTACTTACCCTCTACTGACTCCTGAGAATGCGGGCTGAGGTTCCTTGTTATTACTTGGTGGAGGGATGAAACTATGAACTCTTTACTAAGTCTCTCTTTACTAAGTCTCTTCTAATACCATCCCAGCAGGAAGTGAAGGGGCACCTTATTACTGCCTGGCAAGGGAAGAACTCTAGGTTCCCCACTCAGGTGTGGGTGGGCATGGGACCACAGTTTTTTCTGTGGTGTTTGGCTGTTATAGAGAGCTTATTGTTTAACAGTTTTATTTCTTGGTAGGCTGCCCCTTTCCTGCCTCCTAGACTAGAAAAAGCAGTGTTTAGTTGAGGCTTTTATTTTTCCTTTTGGTCCTGTTGGTGTTTCTGGGATATATGAGGCAAAGAGAAAAACAAAGGAACTGAACTTACAGCATTGTTTTTTCCGCGGATCCCATGATCCCTAGATGGTCTGTCATCTTCTCTTTACCTTTCAGAAGGTGTTTTTATTATATCTAAAATCCAAAGTTTTAGTTGTACCAAGTGGAAGAATAAGGAAAAGTACATTAATTGCATCTTTCCAGAAGAATACAACAAATCTACATGTATTCTTTTTCTTATTCATGCTTGGCTTTCTCTGCTGCGGATTCATATGGTGAGTATTACAACAACATGATACGGTGGATACCAGTATAATGAGGTATTCTTTCATCACGGCCTTAAATAGACTTTCAGGAAATAAACTTTTACCATAACATTAGGAGCTAAGAGACTTGCCTCATTGGGCCCATATGGCTGCCTGTGATCACACACATATGTTTACATAGAATCCCAAAAACTTAACCTTGAGGTAGTCTGAGGACAATGTGGTTACTGAGTGTGGTTTTGGTGTCTCCAGCAGAGCACCCCTGATTTTGTAAGCACTAGTATGTCTGTTAGTGGCAGCAACAGCGAAAGGTGGAAACAAATCCAGATGCACCTTTTATTTGTACCTACATATAATCGCTCTAAAGGGCTGCCTTCTCATTGTCCAGATTTCTTTAAAGTTGTCCTTCCCATGAATAGATTTACATTCCATTATTAATTCCATCTTGGGTTTGCCACGTGAGCAGACTCCTACCAAACCTCTCACTCCAGCCAGCCGTATTTCCCCATCAAAAAATGATACCACTTCTACCGTAAATAGTCTGTGCGTGCTGACAAAAGGAAATTTGAAACAGTATCATTAAAGAAGATTGCTGTTCAATTATTTAAGTTGCTCACATGAAACCATGTGAAAAAGTGCTTGACCTAGAGAGACAGATCAGGGGTGGGAAGGCCACGTTTGAAGGAAGGAAGCCAGCTTGGCTATCTGTATTCCATATTAACATAAAGGAGAGGTGCTTTGCAGTAAGTCAGCTTCTCTGGAGAGACCTAGTATGTGACTCTTGGCCTGTCGCGCTCAGGACAGCTTTGTCCCCAAGTGACTTCGGGCACGTGCCAAGAAGAGCATACATGCAGATGCACGCCTAGCATGTACCAGCATTGAGTGCTCCCACTGAGATTAGGGAGTGAGATACAATTCCCTGTTTTCCCTTTGAGCAGCAGTTGATGTTCATGCAATAGGACAGTTAAGGCAGAAATCCAATTACTGAGCTAATTAGCACCTTTGCGTGGTAAGCACGAAATTTACTGGAGGAAAGCACTAGAGAAAAGCTCAAATTACCCAGTATGGCTGACGGTCTACCTTGTTAGAGAGTTGGTGGAGAGCCAAGACGCCCTGGGGTACAGGGCAGCTTAGCTTAGTGATTGCTCATCAGAATTTAGCACTGGGCATTCTATAGCCTTTTGCAAAGATAGCTTTCCAGTGAACATAGTTTTAGAAGGTGTTTTAATTCCCTAAGGAGTTTGCTAAATGACTTTCTTTTGGCTCCTTCCTCCTTTAAAAAATGTTTATTCTGCTGATGAAAATTCCATTTGTCCCAGGTCTTAAGGTGAAATTAAAACTCCATTTAGGGACTAACTATGCAGATCTGGGATTTCAGCCTTCATTAGAAAGAACTTTGCTGTTTGCTTTATTTTTCTGACACTCTGGGATGTTTTATTTTTCCAAGCTTCTATGGGAGTATTTAGAAGGAAAACTGAAGCCATAGTATATTAATAGAACAGCATGCTGGGGTTAACAGCTTTTCTGAGATGTAACAGAATATTCCTTCTCTCCGACCCATCCAGAGAATCCATCCCACAAAGCTCAAACAAGGTCTTGCCTAGCTGGTTCTCAAATGTCTGAGACATACAAGGGGAAAAAATAATACTATTTTTTTCTGAAGACAAACCTTTTTATTTATTCAAATTACAGTCCCACCCAAATAATCTTTTTATCTGTTTGGATTCCCAAGAGACAGATTCACAGAAGTCTGCATTCTGAGATTTGTTCTTAAGCACCATTGCTGACAAGTGTTTGTCATTTATTAAATCACACTGAGTAGGTCAAGGATCTTGTTTAAACATAAGCCAACGTGCAACAGCAGGTGACAGCTAGTGTCCTTTCTTCTTAGCAGATACGGTGAGAGCAAAAACTTCAGAAGGAGCTTGTGTTTAACTATTCATTCGTTCATTTATTCTACAAATATTTATTGAGTGACTACTGGATGCTAGGGGTGTTACGTGGGGTGTGGTGTAAGAGGTGGGTGTGATCACATAACCACACAGAGATGTATGATGTGGTGTCAGGTAGAGGCTTCAGAGCCAGCCTACCTGGGTCCAATTCTGGCCCCACCACCTGTTAAATCTGTGACCTTCAGTCCCTTACTTAATCTCTCTGTTCCTCTGTGAGAATGGGTATAATAATGGTACCTACCTCCAAGGATGGTTGTGAGGATATAATGAGTTAATAGAGCAGGTGCATGAGGCAAGCAAATGCTACGTAAATGTTAGCCATCATCATCATCACTACTGTCAGCCGTGACAGGCTCTCCGAAGGAGAGGTATGGTGTGGAAAGAGCGTGTGTCAAAGGGATCTCACCCACGGCTAGGGCCGGGGAAGCCTCCCTGAGAACGCAATGCTTGAACAGGCTTGAAGCATAAGCGAGTCAATGAGAAATGAGTGGGCATGGAAAGCTAGTACCCTGAGTAGAGGGAACAGCAGTTGCAAAAAATACAGGGGACGGAGGGCTGGCGGGAAAGGGGCATGATGAAGAGGTGGAAAAAGGCCAACATGGTTGAAGCGTAGGAAGCAAAGGGTAGAGTGATGGCAAAGGCAGGGCCAGGTGTGTTCCAGACCAATCTTTTCACAGGTGTCAGTGGGACCTTCATTCTATCCAAATCTTTACGTAAGCCCTATGTTCATTGCTGGTATATTTCTAGTGAAAACCCTTTCTTCATGGCTGATATCTCAGATTTAACCATATGAAGCCATTTTTGCAAGACGTACACAGTTGACCATCATCAGTTTCATAGGCTTGACATCGATTTCGTATTTCGTCCTTCAAAGGGGGATGAGACCACCACTTGATATCTGAAACGAAAAGACAAAGCAGGGCAGGCGCAGTGTCTGAGCAGAGAGGATTATTGCGCTTGTAAAGGGTTCTGAGGATGTGTGGAGTTAAAAGACTGGTGAGTGTCAGGGGCACACGTGGATTGACAGCATCTGTGTAGGAGGTTACTTGGGAGGTGGTTGCTGATTGGTTGGTTGCCCCTGAGACGTCTGCAGTGAGCCTGTCCCTCCCAAGCTGACTCCCAGCAGCAGGGGTTGTCGTGGACCACCTGCCTTACAAAAACAGGTGAGGTATGATTGAACTGGTTCAAAACTGGTTCTGGGGGCCACTGGTTAGCATGGCTGCAGACAATCTTGTATTCTCCTAAATTTGTAACAGCTGTTTTTATTCTCATGGTTCCACCCGAGAAAGATCTAAAGGACATACCCAACCCTTGAAAGCAGGCGGTGGAGATGTTGACTGCTCGCCACAATTTGGGGGGAGTCAATTTGAAAAGAAAGGTACCTATGTGCACATTTTCCTGAGTTCTGAAAGTGAGTGGCATTCGATTGGCAGTTCAAATACTTGCTTTTATTTTGTGGATCTGGTGCTGAAGATCGATTAAGATACAAGGCTGTTCTCCCCAAATCAGAGAACTACTCATTTCTCCCCTCCACCTACTCCTTGTACTTTGCCCTCTCTTTCTTGTCATGAGACTCTTCTCTTCCTGCAATATTGTCACATTGGAGCAATCGCCGTAATCCATGGGCTCTGCCTGCTCTGCATTTCCTACTCAGGCTGCTGGTAAACCAGCTCCCTCACCTCTCTCACTTGCAGGGATCTAATAGTGACCTTTTACCCTTTTGTGGCCTCTTTTAGTACAAGGCGAGTGGATAATTCCAACACAAGACTGGCAGTCCAAATCGAAAGGGATCCAGGTAAGAAGATCTCCTTCTTCCCTCTTCTTAGACTCTTTACGTTGTTACATAGATCAGTGGTCCCCAACCTTTTTGGCGCCAGGGACCGTTGTCATGGAAGACGATTTTTCCATATGGGAAGTGGTGGGGCAGAGGGCGACAGGGAGATGTTTGGGGATGATTCAAGTGCATTACATTTATTGTGCACTTTATTATTATTACATGGTAATATACAATGAAATAATTATTCAACTCACCATAGGTTTGGGGACCCCTGACATGGATGGATTCCAAAAAACAGGGAATTAAGTACTCACTTTTTGAAATTAGTGTGGAGACAATGCACGTCTTGGTTAATATGCTGACTACAGAATAAAACTGCAAGCAGACTGATCACGCATCCTGATTTGGTTTGGAAATGCATGCCTTCATTATTTAGAATTGATTAGGTACTTGTTCAGTATTGCATAAGTCTGTTAATCAAGACATTTTAGTTCGTGTATGGTAAACATCAAACGCAGACTATAAACCTTGGGATTGGTCTTTTAGAAAAACAAAATTATTTGGAAAAACATCAGCATTGTAATGTTCTTAAAGGCAAACCATTCCGGGATCTGGGATCTAGAAGCCTTCAGAAACCTTGCTCAACTTTAAGATGGGGGAGGATTCACCTGCTAGAAAATTGTTTTTGCTTTTTTTCTTTCCATAATCCGTCTCATTTTTAACCAGTCTCTCTCTTCCTTCCTCATATCAGAATGCAAATTTTACCTGTTCTCTATTTTTGTCCATTTCACTCTCTCCTTTCTGCCCAAATTTTATCTAGGAAGAATTGTACCATGCTCATTATCTGTATTTGAATTGCATATACATAATTAATTTGAAATTTGAAGATACCTGGAGAGACAGGCTTTTTTTTTGTTGTTGAACTTTATGTCAGTAGAAGGGGGTTGGGGAGGATGATGGAGGGGGCACAGGTATCTCTGCTGTGCAGCTGTGGGACTCTGTGACATGGCAGAACAGAGGGTATCAGGCATAGGGACAGTTTCACAAGCACATCGAGCTGTTAATCATAATTGCTGTCTCATTTTAATCTAATTATGCAGATGTGTGGTCAAGATGTTCTTAGAAGATGCCCTGAGGCAAATCTCTACTTTTAGTGATTTTCATTGTTTTGTTTTATTTAAACATCGAACAGTTTGAACAATTAAACAAAGGCTGAGTCCCTCATTCAGGTCTTTCCTTGAAAAGTGGCAGAGACCGACAGTAATCTGCAGTGTCCCGGGTATGCCTGCTGATGCATCGCAGCAAATGAACGTAAGGGCAGGTCAAGCAGGCTTCGTAGGCTAGAAGATGAAGCATACAGATACTTGCTTAGATCGTGTGGCACGACCCAGCCCAAAGAACAGTTTCTTTCCTTTAATCATAATTAGCTTATAAATGCACTAATTTCAAAAGTCTTCAGCTTTTAAATGTCCTAAATGCCCAGCAAGGATGTTCATAATCTGATAGTGATCCTATAAGTTTCTTAGAGACAGATTGGTGCTCCTCCTTACATAAGTGCACTGGAGGCATCGTCACCTTCCTGTAGCGGCCCATCGTGCCCCAGTTCCCATGGGCACCAAGCAGGGCACTTGGTCAGGTCTGCAGTCTTTATCTCTGTCCTCCCTGAATCTCTGTTTCCTCTCCAGGAGACAACCTGGAAGGGAAACCTTGAGTTTGCTTTAGATGCGTCCTCTTTGGGACAACTCTATGCCTCTCGGGCTTTCCAGAGCCATAATTTCCCCACAAAGAAAAGCTACTCCTAAAATAAAAGTGAAGGTAAACTTGGCTTCTAGTCCATCCCAGAACCTGCTCCACGCATAGGACCTCAGACCAGGAAAGCATCCCAGTTCATGCAACCTTCTCTTTTAAAAAGCTGATAGCCCTCACCTGGAGAGATCCCACAGAGGGAGGGAGAGGAGTCCGGGAAATGCACCACACTCTTCCAGTTCCACCCTCCCCCAGCACACATCCCTGGCCTTCCGTTGTGAAGCAGGTATTCTGTTGCTCCGTCTCCTTTGCTGCTTCCTCCTGCACCCTTCCCCGGGTGTCATCGTGCCCCCCGCTGGAGTGGCCAAAGTTAAACAAGCAACAATGGGCAACAGCAAGTCCTAGTGAGGATGCAGAACTGGAACTCTCCATCGCTGCCGGGGAGATGCAAAAATGGTCCAGCCACTTTGGAGAGTAGCAGTCCCACTCCCAAGTGTTTACTTAGGAGAACTGAATAGTCACATCCACACAAACTCCTGTTCATGGCTATGTGCAGTTACCAAAACTGGAAACAACCCAACCATCCTTCACCTGATAAACGGATAAACAAATTGTAGTCCATGCATGCAGAGGAACGCTACTCAATGACAAAACGGAGCAAACTGATACATACAACAGCAGATGAATGCATTGTTCTATTAATAAGTGGTGGTTACATCACCAAATGTATTTTTCAAGACTCATAGAGTAGTACACTAAAATGGATGCATTTCACCCTGCATAAATTATTCTTCAGTACACCTGAGTTTTATTTACATATATATAATTTATAAACAAATAGCATCAATTTAAATATACTAAATATAATTTACATATGTATATGTAATATATACTATAATATATAATAATGTATATTTGTATGTGACATATAATACTAGTCATTATATAATACATTTATATAAATTGATGCTGTTTAATGTCTGTAAATTATACCTCAATGACTTTGATTTAAAAAAACAAACTCTTGAGTTACTTGTTGGATATGTTCTTGAAAACAACATTTCTCTTAAGAAAACTTTATGAGCTATGGCGTTATTTATTATTCAACGGATATTTAGTTAGTCTTTCTACATGTTAGGAATTTTGCCAGTATTGGGGTACAAAAATAAGCAAATTCAGACATAGACGTGTCTTCACTGAATTTATGGTACGTTGCAGAAAACAGATGTTAATCAAATAACCATATAGTCATACACACACACGCCCACAAATATAAAATCCCAACTATAGGCTGGGCACAGTGGCTCAAGCCTGGAATCCCAGCATTCTGGGAGGCTGAGGCAGGAGGATCGCTTGAGCCCAGGAGTTCAAGGCTGCCGTGTGCTCTAATCAAGCCACTGCACTCCAGCCTGGGCAACAGAGCGAGATCCTCAAAAAAAAAAAAAAAAAAAAAAAAAATTCCAACTATGACACGTGCTTCAAAGCAGAGGACCACGGTGCTGAGGTCCTGTAATAGGAGCTTTGTCCTGAGGAAGTGGTCGGTGATGGCTTCCCTGAAATGGTGATTGAGCTAAGGTCTGAAGAACAGTAGCGTTAATAAGCCACAGAGAACGGAAGGTTAGCCCAGGCAGAGCATAGAGAATGGATTGCATGGTGGGTCCCAGTGAAGCGACACGGGTGCGTCTCATGACTAGTGTGGTCGTCCATGGGAGAAGTATTGGTAGCTTGGAAGAGGGTAGGGGTAACAGGGATGGAGCAAGGGAGAAAGATGCAAAGAATATTTGTAGATGGTAAAGTTGAGAAGGAGTGGGACAGAAGGTCCCTAGTGATGGCTGGCTGGATGGTGGTGCCGTTCACTCAGGTGAGGAACGTGGGTTAGGGGGTCCCTGATTTTGGCATCTGGAAGTTGAGGAGCATGTGAGACACGCAAGAGATGTTAGGTGGAAAAGTAGGTATACAGGTCTAGGGCTCAGACAAGAGATCTCAGTTGGAGATGTGAATTTGTAAGTCATCTGCATTTAGAGCGTAATTAAGTCCATTTGTGTAGATGAGATTGCCTAAGAGACAGTATAAAGGGAAAATATAGGAGGGTCTCATATAATCCACTAAAATGGACAAAGAACAAGTCTTACTCTTTTTGTGAATGTGAAAAGTCTGATTTTGCCCTTCATCAAATGACGACTCACTGTTCCCCAGGTCTGGGTCTGTAGGGAGTAAGCAGTCACTGACCATAGCTCTTGTCTGCCTTTAGGGAATGATGACAACAATCTCAACTCCATCTTTTATGAGCACTTGACAAGGACCCTCCAGGAGTCCCTCTGTGGAGACTTAATTCTCGGCCGCTGGGGCAACTACAGCTCCGGCGATTGCTTTATTTTGGCTTCCGATGACCTCAATGCCTTCGTTCACTTGATTGAAATTGGAAATGGTCTTGTCACCTTTCAACTTCGGGGACTGGAATTCCGAGGTAAGAATCTCTTCATTGCAGGAGTGGTTAGAAGTCATTCCCTTGAGTTAATGATCATGCAAAGCTTTAGGAAGAAGTCACCATTGAAGAGGAAGAATTTCATGCCTGCCCTATTGAATGAGAATTGGGGAGCTTGCTACCACTACCTTGATATAAATAAACGCAGTCATCTGAGGGAATGTGAAACATAACACATATGATCACATGTAACCCATGGATTAGCAAATCACGACATTGGTTTAAATCTTTCTGGGGAAACCTCAGAAGCACAAGAGGTCGTGGAGCGCACCTGGGCTCCAAATGGAGTCAGCCAGCTCTAAGTAGAGCCTCAGGCTGCCTGTGACAACAGGTGTCGGAGTCTGGTGTATGCAGATAATTTAAGGTCTCGGAGTTTTCTGTCCCGACTGGAAAGCAATAGTAACGATAAGAATGGCTGCCACATAAAGTTGTTGTGTGATACAAATGAGATCGTGTAAATGAAGGTGCTACACGAATGCCCCTTGCGTGCTTCCTGTGGCGTCTGCCTGCATCGGTTTTTCTGTGAATCAGGAGCGCAGCAGGGACGTGCCCTTGTTCCCTGATGCTGCATGCTTTGCATATTCCTTCATGCACTGCGCGTTTTCTGCCCACCTGCCCTGTGTCAGGCGGTATTCTAATGCCGGAGGTGCAATGGGCACGTGGCATGAAAGCGTCTCACCCTAAGGAAGTTTACTGTCTGTGCACGACAGTAAAGTAACCAAATAAACAAGTGAGCAAAGCAATGACAGCTTGAGGGCAGGGCCGTGAGGGAAGTAAACAGGGTTCTGGGACTGAAGTCACTACAGAGGGTGGGAGTGAGGAGGTGCCACGTTGCATGGGAAAGTCAGGGAAGGCCTGGAGATGAGGAGAACAGGAAGAGGAATCTTCCAGGCATAGGAGCTGATCCCTGCTAAATGTATGAGCCAGTCAGCAACTTGGAGCCTTCCTGCACCTGGGAGGACCAACGTGACTAGGGCTGGCCACACTCAAGGCCCCAAGTCGCCCATTGTGGTTTCCAGCAGGTAGTTGGGAGGAAGTGGTCAGAAAGAATGCTAGAAAGGTGTGCAGGAGCCAGTTCATGGCTGTCCAGAGCCTCGCTGTGACAAAAGGACGCCTTATAGTTATTTCCCATCTTGATCATTACCTAAAGATGACCAAGCCTCTCAGTTCTCTGGATCAGAATTTCTAAGCATTAGTTTTGTGGGAATCTGTGCCTTTTAACATTCCTAAATAAATTTGTACAAAAGATGACTTTTTCCCACAACAGTAGGTTCTGGGTTTTTAGGTGTACATTCTGCGCATTTTAATGAATTCAGGAATCTTGCTTAGTTTGGACGAGGTTATTGGGCAGAGGAGTCATGGTAGAACTCTACAGGGTAATCGTAGAGGCTGTTTCCCCTAAATTCAGCACAGATGCCAGAAAATGCCGCAGGAGGTGGTGGAAATTCAATGTCTCTGGTGCAGTGATGCGACAGAACTGTCCTCTGAACTTCTGAATCTTAGCTCTTTTAGGAGCTTTTCAGGTTTCTTCTGGAATTCAAGGGGAAAACTTTTAAAGCTAACCTTGCTGAATATGGGTTATAATTTCTATCACAAGTTCTGTGCCATTTTCTGCTTCTTTGGCAAATTTAACCCATCTTTGAGTTTAAAAGGTCCAAAGTTAATTAGACTTGAGAAATACGCAGCACTTTTTCTGTCCTGCCAGCTCCTTGTCACAAACATGGGTTCTTCTTAATCTGCCGCACTCAATGTTTTGGCCTCACCTCAAGTCAATGATCTCTTGAGGCATAACCAACCGCCACAAAGCGGAGTGGTTTAGAACAACAGTGTGTGCTGGTTCTCACTTATTTCCCGCTGCTGTGTGGGTTGGCCAGTGGTTCTGCTGCTGCTGCTGCCCGGGATCACTCGGGCAACTTCATTCAGCAGGCGGAAGGGCCAGGATGCCACCTCTACAGGCTGCCAGCTCTGGGACCTTGGATGGCCTCCATGTGGCCACTCAGCCTCCAGGGGGCTGAATGAGGCATCCTCACACCTGGGTGGTCTCAGGTTTCCAAAAAAGGGGAACAGGAACACTGCAAGCCCCCTTGAGGCACAGCCTCTGGGACAGGCACTATGTTAGTTCTGCCACACTCTGGGGGTCAAAGCCATTCCCAAGGACAGCTCAGGTTTGAGTGGTAGAAAAAGTGGGCCTGTCATAGTGCATGGTGGTGTGGATATAGGAAGGCATGATTCACAGGGGGCCGATGTTACAACATACCAGATTCCTGGAACTTCGTCAGATGCAATACACAAGGAGGCCTAGAACTGACACAGACGTGGCCACCCCAAGATGGCGGCAGTGGTTGTGTAAGACAGGATTGCCCAGGACGGTCTCTCTGTTATCACTGGTTAATTTTCCTTCTTCCTGCCAACCACAGTAGGAATGTAAGCTGGCTGTGAGGGTCACTTGGGCACAATAACAATGTCTTGAGAAAAAAATACCAGCTCCCCTGCCGCAATACTGCTCACTCTGGTAACAATACATTTTCTTTGACCTAGTTCAATCGTAGTTGGGAACATCGAGACTTTAAAAGACCAAATAGCTTGACAAAATCTAAATTATGCTTTTGTTGCAGGGAGAATCTGGTTGACCTAAAATGACCGTTCTGTTTTATATCTCTTTGCAACTTACAGTACGGTATTCCCAGGGAAGGTCTGTTTTCTTTACCTCCTTGGGTATTTTTTTAAGTTACCTCCTTGGGTATTTTTTTAACTTTTCTTTTCAGCATTTTACTTTTCAATTCCCTATGTTCCTGAATAACAGGCTTTATTTTGGTCAAATTTAATCTACTTCAGCACAGCCTGGGGCAGTCAAAATATAAATAGCTTGGTTCTCTCTCCTGGAGGCTATTGAAGCCATCAGTGGGAACGTGAGCTGTTCACAGCACAGACTCTGGCTCTTTCTCAGGAGGTGAAAAATGCATCCCAGAGCAAGGTAAGCTCCCTGAGGCCATGGCCGAGAAGGGCCCCCATCTTTCTCTCTCTGAAAGTGATGTGTCTGTGGCAATAGGAATTATTAGCTGCAAGCAATAGCAACGAATTCCAGCCAACTTAAGCAGAAGAAGCATTGTTGGAAGCAAAGGACACAGACTTCTGAGAAGGCTGGTGCAGCAGGTTTGGTGGCTGTTGGACAAGGGTTATATCTAAAGTCACACCGCAGCTGTGAAGGAGCCACATCTTGGCTAGTGGATCAGGCACTGCCATCATGTGATCGACACCATAAGCCTGGACACTGTACAGTGCTGCTGTCCCCATAAACTGATGAACAGCCCCTGCGGCCACCTCCCTTTCAGAATGAGTTCCACATGACTTCACTTCTTTGTGTCACCTGCTCATTAGTCAAAGTCTGGTGTGGCTGCATCTGATTGACAAAGCCAAGACCACACATGTGTGCTCTAGATGCAAGGGAGCCCGGGAAAGAGAGTGTCTGTGCAGAAGCTTTATAATTTGATCAGGTCATATTTATTTATTTTTGTTGTTGCTGTGATTGCCTTTAGGATCTTCTTCATAAATTCTTTCCCTAGGCCAATATCTGTAAGAGTTTTTCCAACATTTTCTTCTAGAATTCTTACAGTTTCATGCCTTAGGTTTAAGTCTGTTGTCCACCATGAGTTGATTTCTGTGACAGATGAGAGGTGCAGATCCTGTTTCAGTCTTCTACATGTGGCTATCCAATTTTCCCAACACCATTTATTGATTAACGATTCTTTTCCCAAATATATGTTTTTGTCTGCTTTGTCAAAGATTAGATGGCTATATGAGGATGGTTTTATATCTGAGTTCTCAGTTCTGTTCCATTGGTCTATGTCTCTGTTTTTGTGCCAGTACCATGCTGTTTCAGTTATTATAGCCCTGTAGTATAGCTGAAGTCTGGTAAAGTGATGCCTCCCATTTGTTCTTTTTGCTTAAGGTTGCTTTTGCTATATGGGGTCTTCTCTGGTTCCACAGGAAGCATAGAATTATTTTTTCTAGATCTGCAAACAATGATGTTGGTATTTTAATAGGGATTACATTGAATCTGTAGATCACTTTGGGTAGTATAGACATTTAACAATGTTGATTCTGCCAATCCATGAGCATAGTATGGTTTTCCACATGTTTACGTCCTCTGCTATTTCCTTCCTCAGTGTTTTGTAATTCTCCCTGTAGAGGTCTTTCACCTCCTTACTTAAATATATTCCTAGGTGTTTTATTTTCTTTGTTACTATTGTGAAGGGTATTGAGTCTTTGATTTGGTTCTCAGTTTGACTGTTGTTAGCATATAGCAATGCTACTGCTTTGTGTACATTGATTTTGTAACCTGAGACTTTGCTGAATTTGTTTATCAATTCCAGTAGTCTCATGGCAGAATCTTTGGGGTTTTCTAGATATAAGATCATATCATCAGCAAAGAGTGATAGTTTGACCTTTTCAGCCCCCATTTGGATGCCCTTGATTTCCTTCTCTTGTCTGACGGAGCAAACAGACAACCTACAGAATAGGAGAAAATATTCGCATGCTACACATCCGATAAAGGGCTGATACTAGAATCTATATGGAACTCAGGAAAATCACCAAGAAACAAAATCAAACAACACCATTAAAAAGTGGGCAAAGGACATGAACAGAAACTTTTCAAAAGAAGACAGACTAATGGCCAAGAAACATATGAAAAAACACTCAACATCTCTAATCATCAGGGAAATGCAAATCAAAACCACAGTGAGATATCAATTAATTCCAGTGAGAATGGCTTTTATCAAAAAGTCCCAAAACAACAAATGTTGGCATGGATGCAGAGAGATAGGAACACTCATACACTGCTAGTGGGACTGCAAACTAGTGCAACCCCTGTGGAAAGCAATATGGAGATATCTTAAACAGATACAAGTGGACCTACCATTTGATCCAGCAATCCCATTATTGGGCATCTACCCAAAAGAACAAAAGTCATTCTATAACAAAGACATCTGCACCCGAATGTTTATAGCAGCACAATCCACAATCGCAAAGATGTGGAAACAACCCAAATGCCCATCAATACATGACTGGATTAGTAAAATGTGGTATATATATACCATGGAATATTACCCAGCTATAAGAAATAACAGTAATATAGAATCTCTTTTGTTCTCCTAGAAAGAGTTGGAACCCATTCTACTAAGTGAAGTATCCCAAGAATGGAAAAATAAACACCAATGTAGTCACCATCAAATTGGTTTCACTGATCATCACCTAAGAGCACATTTGGGAATAACACCAATTGGGTGTTGAGCAGATGTGGGGAGGGGAGGGGAGGGGAGGGGAGGAGATGGGTATATACCTACATAATGAGTGCGATGCACACCATCTGGGGAATGGACATGCTAGAAGCTCTGACTCGGGGGGCTGGGAGGGCATGGGCAATATACATAACCTAAACTTTTGTACTCCCATAATAAGCTGAAATAAAAAAAAAAAAGAAAAGAAAAGAAAGAAAATAAATAAATAAATTGCCGTATTCCCAGTACATAGAACAGTGTCTGGTGCATAGTAGGTCACTTATTACTAGATGAATGAATGAATTTATTCATTTGCTCATACATTTATTCATTTATTTATTTACTGAATTTCTATCTGTCAGGCACTGCCCTTATGGGGCTCACAATTGAATAAAAGCAGTGGTAATAACTACCATTTTTGAGTGGCTGCTAATCACTTTGTAGGTGCCATTTTCTTCAATCCTTACAAGGGCCCGTTTAACAGACGAGGAAACAAGCTTGATCCAGTTAAGTAACGTGACCAAAGTTAAGTAGCTGGTCTATACTACCTTCTCTCAAAACCTGTTTGTTCACTACTGCTTCTCACTGAAATTACATTCCTCTGTGTTAACGTGTAACTGATATCTCCCTCAGATTTTGTGAATAGTTTAAGTATATTTAAATAGTGTCTCCCAACAAATAATTCCTGGACGCAGGCCGGCAGTGAAGCAAGCATCTCTGGAAATGGAATTCCTCGGGGGCCTCTCACGGCTCCCTTCTTTTCTGCTACTCTTCCTGCCTCCTGTCTTTTCTCTCCTTCTCTGCTCCACTCTGAACGACCATTTTATTTACTTTTTTCAACTTTATTCTGTTTCGTGTCTGCCTTTCTGCTAGTCCTAAGCTGTCCATTAGCTCTGTCTTCTGGAACTCCAGTTTCATCCATCTCTTCTATTTCCTCTTTTGTCTTTTTTTTTTTGCCCTTCTCTCAATAAGTGTGTTCGGGCATCACCTGTCTCAAAATACACACACACCACCACCAGCAGCAGCAGCAGCAGCAGCAAATGCTGCATCAACCCTGCTGTCCCTTCTAGCTTCTCTCTTATTTCTGCATTTCTCTTCACTGTGACTCAGAGTTCTTAGCAGCTGCTGACTCCTGTTTTGTCACTACCAGTGCGTTCTTTATCCTCTTGTCCTCGCGGGACAGGCCATTTTATTGTTGAACTCCCAGTTGTTAAATGGCCTTCCTTACGACAAACTCCACGCCCTGAGACTCCTTCCTGTTAGTCACCATGACGCCCTCCGGGACTGCAGAGAATATCTGCTCACATTTCCACGTGAAACTCTCCTGAGAGTTGCTGAAGGCAGCCATGGTTTCCCCTACAGACTTCCTTTCTGCAAAGTAAAAGCCCCTGGATCTTTGAAGTCGTTATTTGGAAATAGAATTTTAACTTTTCTAGAATCCTTTAGTTTCTTAACTTGTAATTAATAATCTTTATAGTCTTATTCAAGTCGGTACTAATCTACATTTTTTAATGGAGAAAAGATTGAAAAAGTGCAACTTGCTCAGATTCTCTAGCTTTATTTCATTTTATTCGTGACCCTGTATGGGTAGCATCTGAGGGCATGAAAGGTATTTTCCTAGAGAAGTTGCCCCTTTGTTTTGATGTGTCTAGATGACATGCAGTGTTTAAGCATCCTACTTTGGGTTCATAGAATCAATGAAATTATCGAAGTACTTGCTAACGGTGGTGTAGTATACATTCATAAATGGCGTAGCTGAGTTTTGATGCTACGTGCAGGACGTTCTCTTCATTCCTATTAATTTTCTATGTGTGAGATCCTGTCCACCACCCCAGTCTGCTAAGATACGCTTAGATCATGATTCTGCAGGCAAGGCAGGACCAGTAACCTCATGTCGTTTGCATCCTATGTCTGTTTCCCTTCAAGTCGTTGATGAAAATGTTGGATAAGTTATGGTGCTCTGTTGTCAAAGGTTGTTGACACCCACCATCTTATCATGTTTCTGGAATTCAGTCCTTTGAAAGTATGCCCAGTTCATGCCACATCCTGGTCTCTTTGCTGTGGGGTTTGCTGGGGTCCCCTGCAGCTTGGCAGCTGGACCTCTTGCAGGGTACCTTCCTGGTAACACTTCAGCACACACCCAGCTGCTCTCAGACACCCCCACTTGCCACCTTTCTTCACCCCCATCTGTCAGTTATGACCTGCAGGTCAAGGCTGTGCCCATCCTGAATTTCAGCCATGAATGCCCATGCCCACCATGAGAGCATGCCTCCCCTAATACAAAAACCAGGAGGAGGTGAGCATCAGAATGAATGTGAATGAATGAAGAGTTCACAATTTTGAGCATTGTAGCTTCTTTGCAGGGGCACTCTTTGAACTAAGAATAAACAAATCCGATGTCTAGACTCTCTTTACCATCTTCCCCTCTCCTGAAGGCAAGGGGAAATCCATTCAAAACACCTCTCGCGTGACTTCTCGTCTAACTTCCATCACGTTTGTCCTCGGCCAGGCACCTACTGCCAGCAGAGAGA
The DNA here is from genome assembly GCF_020740605.2 of Lemur catta. Taxonomy (NCBI): domain Eukaryota; kingdom Metazoa; phylum Chordata; class Mammalia; order Primates; family Lemuridae; genus Lemur; species Lemur catta. The sequence goes on along the minus strand of NC_059152.1, from coordinate 7,601,553 downwards.
GGTGGAAGCCATCATGGAAGGTGACGAGGACGACAGAGGCTGCTGCTGCTGCAAACCAGGCCACCTGCCGCACCTGCTGTCCTGCAACGCCGCCTTTCACCTGCGCTGGCTCACCTGGGAGATCACGCGGACGCAGTACATCCTGGAGGGCTACAGCATCATAGACAACAACGCGGCCACCATGCTGCAGGTGTTTGACCTCCGCAGGATCCTCATCCGGTACTACGTCAAGGTATCGCTCTGCTTCCCAGACACGTGTCTGGGAGTGATGCTCGGCTGGCGTGAGACGCTCCTGCAGGGCTTTGAGGTATAGAAACCTAGATTGTAAAGCTTCTCCTCAGCCTCTGACTCAGCAGCCCAGCAGGTTTTGGAACCATTGCTTTTGTGACAGATCCTAGAGGGCTTTGCTTTAGCCTGAGGTTGGTGCCCCTGCATCACACTCTGAGCCCGGGCACTACCAGGCAGTCCACCCTCCTTCCTAAGTCTGCATCTGCACTTCCAGGCTGCACGAGTTGCTCGTGGTGATGACGATGACAAATTGAAACATCCTAGAAATACTACTAAGCCTTGACATTTGAGTTATAAGTGCTGAATTAGATGCTTTACAAATTGTTGGCTTTAGAATCAGAATTATATTTTAAGCTCAAGATGAAAACTCAAAAATATAGCTAAACGATCCAATCAGGATTGAGTATGACAGCCTTTCCTCCTACTCAAGGAGAGACTAATAACACTTTGTCAGTTGTCTGCCCAACCTGTGTCCTGCCTCAGAAAACGTGCTAGTTTGGAATAAGCCTCCCAGAGAACAAGAGTGGCACTTTGACCGAGGATGTAGAGTGCTGACCCAGGGCTGGTGTTTTCTGAGCGGGAGGGAGAGGCGAGGGCAGCGTGGCTGAGGAAGTCTCTGCTGGGAGAGGACTTTGCACGGGGGATCCCTGGACAGTCCACAGAGGGGTCCACATTTTAATGTTGAAAAACAGGAAGCTCATTGTCTAAGACCACAAAACTCCCTGCCAGCCGAGGCTGAAACAGATGAGGAAATACAGAATAAAAAGATAACACAGGCTCCTGAAATTTCAACTAGCTAACAGGCAGGACGTTTGCTTAGAAGTTTGGAATAGCTACTGTGGGGATCCCCCAACATCTGCAGTCTCTGCTGAAGCTTCCTAGACACAGAACATAGACTGTGACAGTCCGGGGGGTAAATGACTCCCAGTTGTCATCCCCCTGGGTGATCGCAGCATGAAATGTTTGCAAAACCCCTTTCTGCTGCAGAATATCTACAACAGATCTGGCAGTTCGTACCACCTTCGTGCATGCTAGAGAGATGTAAGATGCTATATCCACACTTAACACAAAGCTAGATGTGTTTTGTCCAACCTACTGAAATTGGGGAAGATTTGGGAAGCAAATTAGGGAGTTCTGACATGTTACCTAAGTTGTAGGCAAATTCAATTTACCAGTTCATGTTAGACTTGGCAGCAGGACATGAAATGATAGTAGCACACACATGTTGGAAGTTTATTTCTTTTTTTTTTTTTTTTTTTGATTAAAAAAATTTTAGAGACGGGGTCTTGCTATGTTGCCCAGGCTGGACTCAAACTCCTGGGCTCAAGTGATCCTCCCACCTCAGCCTCCCTAGTGGCTGGGACTACAGGTGTGCACCACCAGGCCCAGCTAAGCTTATTTCTGTCCCACATGGATCAAGGCTGGTAAGGTCATTCTGCTCCACAAAGTCCTTGGGGACCCAGGTTCCCACCAGCCCCCAGCTCCACCATGTTAAGTGTCTCCGCCATCTTTGTGTTCTGAGATCTAAGTTCCAGGCTTAAAGGGGTGGAGGAAAAGACAAAGAAAATGAAGACCAGCGGGCACGCACCAACTGCCCCTTAAAAGTTTCCTGGAAGTTGCCACAGTATGCTCCTGCTGTATCCCATCGACCAGAATGTTGTCACATGCCACCAGAGGGTCTGGAAAGTGTACCCTGGATAGCTATAAGCCCAGAATGAAACTGCGAGCTCATGGAAGACAGAGAACCAGCCATCTCTGTCGCCTCCCTCATCAAGGAGAGAAGTGTCCCTTGACTATCTCCTTTAGCTCTCAGGAGGCAGCAGGGCAGGGTGGTTGCAGGCAGGGCTGGATCCAGGGGCTGACTGGTCAAAGGGACTCCCAGGCCCAGGAAGCAAGTGGCCAGGAGTGGGCATCTGGGCCAGCAGTGTGGGTCTACACAGGCTGGATGCATGAGCCCCGGAGTTGGGCAGCTCCTTGTTGCCTCAAGAATAGGGCTAGACTCTCATCTGCCATCCAGAGCCCTCCACTGTTGCTTCCTGCTGTGTTTCCCACTCCCGCTCTTCCCCTCACTGCTTCGTGCACACTCTGTGCACACGCTCCCTCCCTGTGGCCCCACCCCCCGTGCCCTTGCACGCTGCTCACTCCTCCTTCAGGGACTCTCCCCTCCCTCCCCTGCCCCCTCAGCTTGTCTGCCAGTCTCAGCTCCCAGGGCAGCTCTTCCTCCCCCGCTGCCTGGACGTTACGCCTGGCATGCACCTCCTCTTCCTCTGTAACCTTGCCTCCTCCATGGCAGCTCCCGAGACTGAGGAGCCGCACCTGACTCCTCTGGGGGTCCCCAGAGCTCTGTGTGATGACTTGCGTATCAAGGTGCCAGCCACATTTTTTTGGACTGAATGAACAAAGGTTCCAGGAAACGTGGATTTGGAGTCTGGACAGAAGAGGTCCAGATCCAGGCAAGACCCTGAGCACCCTGGTCCAGGCGTGAGTGGCGAGACCTGGGTTCAGCACTCGGCCACCTCTCTGCCTTTCCGTGACGCAGACGTGTGGACAGACCTGACCCACACCCTGGGGCCAGCAGCGGGAGAGGAGGGTGAGGCGGGGGGTGAGGTTGAGATGCTTTGTCCAGGTCCACCCTCCCTGGCCGAACCCTCTCGGCTTTTCCAGAGGTCTCTGGGGCTCCACGACTCGACCAGCTTTTTGATGGTTCCAGCTTTGGACTGGTAGCTGATACTCACCTTCCCTCTCTCCTAACTCCTGGAAACGTGCCTCCCAATTCCCTAAATGTTTTCTAACATGACACTTTGCCAACTGGCAAACAAATCCAGGGTAATATGCAAATGAATGAAAGAGGGCTCAGGGAGGTCCCCCCAGAACCTGCCTGGTAGAAGTTGGCTTGTGGGAAAACAGTACCCGTAACTCTGTTTTATAAGAAAGGGGAGCAATGGCAAAACGGGAGCTGCAGGTGCAGTGGGAGAGCCGGGCAGTGCCATGGTGGGTTTCCTAGCATGGTGCTTCTCACCAGGCATGGCAGACCCCCCAGTAAGCTGGATAATTACAGACTCCCAGGTCCCACCCAGAAATCCTGATTCCATGGCCCTGGGGTGGGGCCCAAGGACTTAAATTGTTCCATAAGTTTCCTGCGTGATTTGATACCCAACTAGGCTTTGGAACCACCATAGACATAAATGGACCCTATAGAAACAAGAACTTTCTTAACTCCAAATCGGTGCTTAGGAGGGGCTGAGACTCTGGGGCTCCCCAGTGCCCCCCTGGTTAATCACACGGGCACTGTGGGGCCTGTCACATGAAGTCATCTCTAAATACGGCCTTCGGTGCCTTCCTGCCCTTCAGCGAGGGTCGCTCCAAACTTGCACTCATTGCTCTGATGCAGCTGGCGAATGGCAATTTCAGGAGCGCTGACTGGGTATTAGAACAGAAGGAACATTTGGGGGTGAAAACAAATGGGTATTTTCTTCTTGGGCCTCGGTTGCTAGGTGAACAAAGTTGCCTTTATAGCTCCAAATTAAAGTTTCAAGAATTTGGTTTCCTTCTTTTTATTATTTTCTCATTGGACAGGCAAATTGAAAAGGAAGAAAAATTTGAAATAATTCCTTTATACAAAAGGATTTTTTTTTAATTTATTTTTATTTTTATTTTTTTTTTCAGGATTTTTTTTTTAAATCTCCTAATAAACTGGGTCAGTTGCCCCACCCTCTATGAATATGTTTGAAATCATTTCCTTCCTGGCCTGCGACTCGAGGTTTTCCCTGGTGTCTCCTCCACCTGTCCTCGGCTTATTAGCGCTTAAAACCCTCTTAGCAGTCAAGAAAGCAGCTCTCTGCGAGGGCCTGGCTTTGCCACTGCCATTGCCACTGCCATTGTTTCCGGGCAGCTCTTCCAGAAGGGAGGTGCGCTTATCTCTTGCCTTGCAGAACGCCGAGTGAGCACCCTGCCCTGCCTGCCAGGGCCGCCTTCCTAGGGGATGGGTTGTCTGGGCGAAGACGCTGATCTGCAATTAAAATGAGGAACCCAGAAAGGCCCTGCTGGAGGAGGCAGATATCCTGCGTGAACTCAGGCGGGTCCCACTGTCAACTCGGCTCAGGCTGGCCCTGTCCCTGCATCCGCACGGCCGCTTATCTGCTCTACGTGGTGTCGCATCCATTTCCTCCCGACAGATGCTGAAAGAGTTCACAGCATCGCTGACTACGTCTCCATGACGGGATTTCTGCCTCATAAACTGGAGATGGGACATGGCTTGCAGCTGGTTGGGGTGGCTCTGGTTTCCCCCGGGGAGAGGTGTCGCTGCTGTGACCGGGGAAGCCGGGCGACAAAGCCGAGCTTAGGTCCCAAAGTCCACACTCAAGGTTTGGCCAGACCTAGAGGAGAAGGTTCTAACCTCCAGGGTTCAAATCCTCCTTAACTACTCTGACTTCATCGGTCGTGGGTTATTTTCATTCCTCCCCAGAAATGAATGAAAACGTAAACCTTCGCCTTCTGGTTTTTGTTTGTTATTCCTATCTGGTACGTGATTTAGGACATACTGGGGAAAAACCAGACCAGATGTTTGCTAGAGCCAGATGTTTGCAGAGACCAAACCAAATTTCTTTTTTCTTTTTTTTTCCCCTTTGTAATGCTCAGCTGAGAAGCGGGGCCTGTGGCCACCATGGGCACAGGTCCTGGGCACCGTGACTCTCTTTTGCTTATAACTCTTGGCGGACTTACTTAAACTTGTCCACCTCCTAGAAGCTTTAATTGATCCAGCCAGCAAGGAGACAAGAGAAAACCATCCAGATTCAGAATTTATAGTTTTGAATATCAGACGTGCACTCTGGTGACCACCATAGACGCAGCCGTGTCCTGCCCCCTAATGCCGCCCTGTCCCCCACCCCTCTGCCTCGACCTCTCGTGGGCTGCTGCTTCTGCCTGCCTCCCCCGGGCCTCATGCTCTTCCCGCTTGCTGGGTAGGTAAGTCACGGACGTCCAACATATGACGCTTACGACCACTTCTTGCATATCACGCCACGGGCCAGGCCACGCACTAAGTTCCTCATATGCATCATCTCACTCTAAACCTCCGCACCACTGTGCAAAGTGGGCTTCCTGAGCACGTCTGTCTCGCCCCCCTCCTGCCTTCAGCTGCCCTTGACCTCTTCCTCCACCCCTCCTCTCTCCCTCCTGTGCTGAAGGGCTTTCCCGATTGCATGGCCGTCCTGGGGCGCAGTGTCACAGAGGGTAGGAGAACAGGCGTGCTACTCAGTTCTAGATACTCCCTGCAGACTTCATTCCTCCACTGGCTCATTTTCAAGGCAGGTTGGCGGTGGTGCCTAATAGAAAATACGTCCAAAAGAAGCCAGGCCATAGCCAGGAGCCACGCAGATTAGTGTCCCCGTAGTCCAGGCTGCCCGCAGTCCCGACAGCAAGAGAAAGGCTAAGTCAGGCGTGTGCGATTGTTTGGCGAAAGTCAGACACCAGTGTGTCCGTCCCTTCACCGGCTCAAGCTCCTGGAAGACTTGAACCCAGTCTCCAGTAACCTGAGGCCTTGTCCCAGCCAGACGGAGGGGAGGGCAGGAGCGGGTGGGTGGGAGCCCCCCAGCCAGGGGCTTCTCTCTGTGTAGGCGGCAGTCACCAAAGCCTTTGTTCCGTTCACCTGAGGTTCGCTCACTGTCTGTTTTCTTGCTTGGAGAGATTGTGTTTTTGTAAACAGTGAAGGCCAGCGGTTTCGTGTTTGACTCCAAGGGCAGCACGCTGTCCTGCAGCCCTGTTCCAGGGTCCCCTGAGCCCCAGCAGCCCTGAGTGCCACTTCCCTTTTTCTGTTACAATGACATTGTCGTGAATGTCAGAAGGGACTCTGCAGCAGCGGACTTCGATCTGTTGCTGAAGCGTCCCTATCGGGCTTGGATTTTTATTTTCTCTGTTGCATCTTTATTCCTCGTGGCCAGGTGCTAGCCTTGCTGAAGGATGAATTCATTCAAAAACGACAAGATGGCTTTCAACAAAGCTGTGACTTAGAACAGTGAAGCTGGAGGGAAAGAGGCGCCGTCCCCAGTGGGGACTAATAAGTACAGTGTCTGATTAAAGGAGAAACACAGGTTATTTCTGGACGGATCGCAGATGCCCACTGCCTGGGCACTCAGGCTTAAGGGTGTATGTGTGTCACAGCGATCGCACGTCATTAGTGCCTTCCGTAAGCACCGTGTTGTTTTAGTTCATTAAATAGCCCTTGGCCAGGGCCCTGGAAGAGGGTCTGCCCCAGTCTCTGTCAGCTGGATCAGCCCACCCTGGCACCCACAGAAGCCCGCATAGCCCAAGCAGAGGGGGCTTTTTTGTTCTTCTCTCAGAAAGGGTAGGGCCAGCTGTCATTCTTCCTCACCACAGAAACTCTGTCCTGTTACACTCTGCTACATGATGTTCTCACTTTCCTCTTCCCTACCATAACCCTCGAGAGAGGACACTTTAGAATGTCTCAAATATGCATCCACCTAGCAGGAAATGCAAATGGTACCACATGTGGGGATTTCCTGCCTCCTACTTTCCCGAGGTTGGTTTACTTTCTGAGATATAATAAGTTAAAAAAAAAAAAACAAAAAAAAAAACCTCCCTGGCTTTAGAATGGCTATAAGGGCTCAAAATCTTGCTTTCTCTCTGCAGAGTATAATATACTATGTGGTAACGTCCCCCAAGCTCCTCTCCTGGATCAAAAACGAATCGCTTCTGAAGTCCCTGCAGCCCTTTGCCAAATGGCATTACATTGAGCGTGACCTTGCAATGTTCAACATTAACATTGACGACGACTATGTCCCGTGTCTCCAGGGGATAACACGAGCTAGCTTCTGCAACGTTTATCTAGAATGGATTCAGTACTGCGCACGGAAACGACAGGAGGTAGGTGCGGGAGGTGGGGGTTGGGGGCATAAAATGCAAGTTTAAAAAACAAGGAACATTTTTATGCCCATGTCTTTCTTATATTCTATGGTAGACTTATAAAATAGAGAAGAGAACAAATAATATTTGGGTACATGTTTAAGTTAAGCAAAATTAAGTGGAAGAATCAATATACTTTGTCTCCAGTGAAGGAGACTGGAGGGTATTTGTCCCTTTATACTGTGCTCAGGGGCAGTGACGTTTTCAGCCTCTACACTGAAGCTTTAAGACATTGGACACTTCTTTCTTTAAAATTACATTCTGAGATTTCCACGCAAAGTATGTCTGTGCTGAAATCAGGAGGATTTCCTGAACATGTTGAATCATGGATATGCAAATGCTATTTAGCAATCAGATTGTCCAAGTTATTCCTGTCGTTATTGCTCTTGTGCTGAGAGCGCTTCTCGAGGGGAATCCTGCCTCTTAGAAATAAAATGAAGAACAGTGCCAGCTTACAAAAGGAAGAGCAGGAGTCAGAGGAGGAGGAGAAAGGGGAGGGTAGCAAATGCGGGGGGAATCGTTTACTTTGCTTCTTAGGATTTGCACATCCGAGTCAATGGGTTGTGGGTGGAGAAAGTGGGTCCAAGTTGGAAACAGCTTCCCCAGCAGCTGGTGCAGTATGTGGTGTGTGCTGCAGCACCGTGACACTGGCCCAGGCCTGTGACCTTTTTATGAGCAATTAAAAACGTGGCAGGAGAAGCAAGTGACACAACCAACTCTGTTTAGAGAAACCAAGGAGGGGTGCTGATGATCTAACCCGTGTTGGCCTCTGTGGGCTGTTCAGATAATCAAAGAATCTACTGATATCCTTGGCTGTGTTGCCAGGATGGGTCTGCTCTTTTCTCAGTTGCTTCATGAAATTATTTCATTTTTCCTACAAAAGATATTTTGACTTCAGATTTCTCCTGCAGCCCTCCCCACCCTTTTTTTTTTTTTTTTTAAGTTGACTTTGAACGACTCTTTTAATTTAGTTGTTGATTGTGGACGTACAGTCAATCCAGAGGGCCCCTCACTGCGGGGAGAACGGAAGATTCTCACTCGCACTGCATTTGTGCAGTTTTTCTCTCCCTGCCCGACTGGGCCCCTCCTTTGCGTTGGCCAGAGCTAAGGTGGGCGCTCGTTTGGCTGGAAGATCCAACCGTCTTCATGACCTGAAGGGCCATATTTGAAATCCCAGAGAAGTAGGTCATCAACCCACCTCGTGGGCCATTTTCTTTCCCAAAATAGCTTTCTGATTTTTATTTGTTTATTTTTCCTGTGTCCAACCACAAAAGAAACTGCTTCGGGAAGCAGAGAGTTCCCCCTCCCTGAGGTCATCCTAGAGGAGACCATGTGGCTGGCTTAAAAAGCCTGCCCTGACTCACACGTGCGATTCCGTGTCAGTACGTGTCGGAACCTGAGCGAAAGCTGAGTGGACGTCCTTGCTCTTTCAGCCCTCCAAGACCGTGGTGGACAGTGACGAGGACTCTCCCCTGGTGACTCTGTCCTTTGCCCTGTGCGTCCTGGGCAGGAGAGCGCTGGGCACTGCGGCCCACAACATGGCCATCAGGTACCTGGGCAAGCGTGGGACGCCGTCGACGGGTGTGGGCCCCACGTCTTGTTTTCCTTATTCTAAAGTTGGACTGATTATACTTCTTTCAGAGAGTTCTCGCTAGAATAAATGGTGTTCGGCCTGCAAAAGGACTTTTTTGATCACTCTGATCTTTTAGACGGTTAGATTTGGAAATACCATTCCTGTGTTGCAGTCAAGACCCAGGAATTCTGGGCAGAGGCCCTTCTGTGTTACACAGGTCCTTGCGGATTTGCTGGAAGATTCAGTGAAATCTGCATATGAGGTGCCTGGCCGGAGCACCTAACAAAATGGATGCTCAATAAACGTTTCGTTCCCTTTCCCGCATTTGTCCTCACGTCTCAGCTCTAGTCCAGACCCGACTCTGCCCCGTCTCTGGGGACGCTGTCTCTGTTTCCCAAACTCTGTCCCTGCAGGCTCTCCCCCTCCAGTAGGTACATAGCCCAAGTCGCTCTCCTTAGAGAACAAAACACAAAATTGAACTCTTTGCTGGCCCTTGGTCACCCTCTGTCACTCACGTGGTGTCATTCACAAGGGACACAGCACTCACACCCGGCTGCCCCTGCCAGCCTGCCGGCTCCTCCCCACACTCCAGCCACCTGCTCCCACCTTCCACCCACCTTCCACCCACCTTCCACCCACCTTCCACTCACCTTCCACCCACCTTCCACCCAGCCCAGGCCGATTTCGTTACAGCCCCTGTGGGTGGGACTGCACATCCCGATCTTTTGCAGCTCCAGGTGATTTCAGCGGGCAGGTGGGACTGAGGACCGCACACCCAGGGAGCTTAGGAGAAACGGAGCTTCCACTCAGCCTGCCCTGCCCGGTTTCCCCTGTGATTGGGCCTCATTCAGGGTGTCTTAGTTGCATCGTTGATCCAGTGCTCTGCGAAAGGGGCCCTTTGATGTTAACCTGAGCGAGTTCTGTGTTACTAGTTTGGATGATTAGCTCGTTAAGGGCAGAACCCACTTACCTATTTAACAACCCACACAACCCTGGGCTGCCAGGTAGACAAGTCCGGGGAGGCTCCTGTTGGCTGTGTTTCCGAATGTCCTTCCTGAAGGGGACGGCTGTGCGTCAAGACGGGTGGCAAGCTGTTGAGAGGTGTCATCGGTAAGAGTTGTGAGTTGATAAAGGGCAAGGTGTGGTGGCTGGCGGCTCTTTCCATTGCTCTCTGGAGACAGTAGCCTGGAGCCACCAAGAGGGCAAGGTAAGCACCGAGGGTAGTTAGAATCTGTGACTTCAGCTGCTCTTTCAACTCCCACGACTCAGAATTTCATGATTTCTTTACAGGTGAGAAATGCCCAGTGTCTGACCCGTACAATCTCGTGCTCATGCCTGTTACAGGCAAGTCCTCCGGGGAGGAGCCGAATGGCCTCCCATCTCTCCCTGTCCTCCTGCCTAGCTCAGCCTCGCACAGGACTCGGGCCATTCTCTTTGTGGCCATCTGAGAATAAATTTGATAATTGTTGAAAGTCTAGCAGAAGACTCATTCTTGGGCTTTGCAAAACACTATGATGTGGCCCCTAGAGCAGGCTCCTTATGAAACTATAAATAGAGCATAATATTCTCAAATACTGTGGCTTTATAGGATCTTGCACTTGAAATCACAAAAGGAGTCTTCAAATACTCACAGCACCTGGGCAGATGGTTAAAATAATATAACAAGGTCTTTTGTTTGATCAATTCAAAGTGTTTTATAAATTTCAGATGGCAAATAAATACTGCAAAGTTTTTTTTTAGTTCAAATCTAAGATATTTTCAAAGACTTTTTCAGTCCTGTTCTTCGTGCATCTTGCTCGGCTCTGCCAGACCCAGGTGTTTCCTGCTTGGTCGGCTCGATTTCTTCTTCCTTGATTAAGCACCACGCTTACCAGCTGCTTTTTTTAAACCTGATTTTGATGGGATTTCCTTGTTTCAAAGAGGCTCTCATACTCAGCGTCAGCTCTGCTTGCTGCAAACGTGGTGATGAGATAAATCTGGGGAGAATCTGCACACCATTCTGGGGAAAGCCAGATTGTCTGGGGCAGGTTTACTTTTCTGAGAGGTGCCAGGCCACTGCAAAACCACAGGAGGCACTTTCATTTCAGCTTCTTCCACGTGCCACCCTAGCTCCACGGTTAGGCTCTGAAGTCCAGGAAGTTGTAAGATTTGCCTGGGAGAAGGGCTGCAGTGTGAGCAGAGGTTCGAGCCTGGCAGGGCCCTACTTCTCTATAACCAAACAGCTGGGCTTTCCTTGGGAAGAAGAGATAACAGAGCTCAAAAAAGATTTTTAAACATAATTTTTATACATACAAATTGCTCTCAAAAAAAAACCATCCCAATTTGTGGTCTTATCAATAGTGTTTTGCCATATGCTCACTAATGTGTATGTATTCCATCTTTTTAGATTTTTCTAGTCTCAAAGGTGAAAAATGATATCTCATTCTTCTCTGAATTTGCATTTCTATTTCTATTTTTATTTATTTTTATTTTTTGAGACAGAGTCTCGCACTGTTGCCCGGGCTAGAGTGAGTGCCGTGGCATCAGCGTAGCTCACAGCAACCTCAAATTCCTGGGCTCAAGTGATCCTCCTGCCTCAGCCTCCCTAGTAGCTGGGACTACAGGCATGCGCCACCATGGCCCAGCTAATTTTTTCTATATATATTTTTAGTTGGCCAGATAATTTCTTTCTATTTTTAGTAGAGACAGGGTCTCTCTCTTGCTCAGGCTGGTCTCGAACGCCTGACCTCGAGCAATCCACCCACCTCGGCCTCCCAGAATGCTAGGATTACAGGCATGAGCCACCACGCCTGGCCTTGCATTTCTATTTTTAATAGTGAGGGTGAGACTGTCTTACATGTTTATTGGTCATTTATACGTTTTCTATCAACTGCCCATTTACATGTTTTTCCCATTTTTATTAAGTACTTACTGATATAGAGGAGGTATTTGCATATTAAGATATTAATACCTTGTTAGATATGTTAAAATACTTCCAACCAAGCTGCACTTGTTTTACTTTTTTCTTGTCTTTTAAAGCTTTGTGGTAGGATGCTATTCTTGCTCATTTTCTCCTGAGGTGAAATTTTAGAATCACTTTCCATAAAAAATTCCATTGAAATTTTGATTGAGACTATATCGAACATACAGATTAATTAGAGAAAACAAAATAAACACCATTTAATAATATAGTGTATCTTTCTGATCACTTAGTTTTTTCAATGTCCTCAGTAAAATGTTATTATTTTTTAAAGATCTGTAATTTCTTCATGGGCTTATTTCTAGGTATTTTATAGTTTTATTGTGGTTGTGAGGATAGTCATTTTATAATTGGTTACTTCTGATATACAGGGAAGGTGTGTGTGTGTGTGTGTGTGTGTGTGTGTGTGTGTGTGTGTGTGTGTGTGTGTGTGTATATATGTTGATCTCATTCTGGGCACCTCTACTGAACTCTTATTGACATAATAATATTTCAACTAATTCTCTTTGATCTTCTGGTGGGAAGGTATATCTGAAAATGATGCCAATCTTGCCTTTTTTTTCTTTCCAATGTTCATAACTCAATTATTTTCCTTATTAGATTGGCCGTGACCTCTGTGGCCGTGGGCATCTGTGTTAGTTTCCAAGTGCTGATACAACAAATTACTACCAACCTGGCGATTTAAAGCAATATAATTTGATTATCTTTCACTTCTGGAGGTTGGAAGTCCAAAATCGATTTTACTAGGCTAAAATCGAGGTGTCTGCAGGCTGTGCTCCTCCTCGGGTGCTGAGGGAGATTCCGGCCCCTGTTCTAGAGGCCCTTCCTCCGTCCAAGCCAGCAGAGCCGCATCTTCCAGTCTTTCTCTGACTCCAACTCGAGTCTCTGTCCTGCCTTCTGTCACAGATAAGGGCCATTATGATTACATAGGGCCCATCCAGATAATCTCCCCATTTCAAGATCTTCAATTTAATCACCTCTGCTAAATTCCTTTTGCACTGCAAAGTAACATATTTACAGGTTCCAGGGATTAGGACATGGATATCTTTTGGGGCTATCAGTCTGCCTACCATAGCATCCTTGCATTAATTAATGGGAATGAGTCTAATATCTTAGTATTAAAAATATGGTTTAGTTTAGGTTTCTTTTCAACCATTTTTATGAAGTCCAAAAATTTCCTTCTCTTCCTAGCTTGCTAAAGCTTTTATCAGGAAAGCATACTGGATTTTTTTTTAATTTGAGGGCATACATTCTGATGGTACTATTCTTCTCTTTTAATCTGTTACTGTAATAGGTTACATTAATAGATTTCCTCATGTTCTGAGATAAGTTTTATTTGGTCATGATCCATTATTCTTTTTATACAATGATGGATTCAAGTTGCTAATATTTTACTTAGTATAATTATATCTATGTTCAAAGTAAGAATGGCTCATAATTGCATGTGTGTGTGTCGGCGTGTGCTCTATCCTTGTATAATTTCAAAATCTGGAATATGGCCTTACGTGAACTTGATGAGACCCGTGTTGTTCTCACGTTTAATGTTAAAGAGCAACAGATGATTGTGAATGCCGACTCCCCAGGTAGGTTTTGGGTAACAACCTGGTATAAGCCACAAGCTCTGTTTCACTTGACTGATTTGTTGGGGAAATGTTTTGACTTTACAAAAGTGACATAGCTTTGATGGATGGTCCTCAAGAAAGAAAAATCTGTGCATGCAAAATTAGGGAGAATGAGTAAATTGAGAATCGTCTTAAAGGAGTTGCTGAATGCAAGTGAGCAAAAGAGTACCATTATATAAATTGTCGTTAAAATGTTTGGAGTGTTATGGAGATGGAATGGGGTAATATGGACAGTGCCTTTGGAGAGTTATGGAGAGTTAATGTGTCCTCTTGCAAGGCATGAGGGTGAGGTAGATACTACCACTGGCCTGATTTTGCAGCTGGAAACCCTGTGGCACAGAGAAGCGATTTGTGCGAGGTCTCACCATGCAGACTCGTGCCCAGACCCCAAGAGTCTCAGCTCTTACTGGCCACGCTGTGCCACTCTGCACAACACCTCCCAGCAGTTCATCTCCATCTGCTGGGCAGGAAGGCCTTAGACTCCCCCGGCTCTGTGCGGACATTTCTCTGGGGCGGCCTGGCTATTCCAGACATCCACCATTTCCTCCTCGCCTACATACGCTTCCTGGTTGACCTATCGTGTGCTGGGTTGTGTTGCCGAGAGCTGCCGAGGGCATCTGCTATCTGCACTGTGGCTCCGGTGCTCAGTGTAGCCTGAGCTCAGGCACGCTTCGCCCTGGGGGTGCACCTTGCCCTCTCTGGTGGCCCAGAGCCCTTCCCATTGGAGTTGCCTCCACTGTGCACCCACAGCGCCCAGCTCACTTGGACACATCTGCTGTGCCTTTGGGGACAAGATGAATGCTGGACGCTGGGTGTGCTCAGAATTGCCCCCCACCCCACTTGTGCACAGGGGTCCCCCACATAAATAGAGCCTCAGCAAGCCAAGCCTCTAAACACGCCTGCAGGTACTGGATCTTGAGAATCAGCGCAGGAGGAAATCGATGATAATGAGATCAAGAGACAAGTGTCAGAGCCAAGACTTAAGCTGAGATTTGGAGCTTCTGGCTCCCGTCCCTCCAGCCCCGCGGGGCCATCTGCTGCCTCTCAGCGCAGCACCTGAACTCTAAAGGAAGTGAAGCACCTTGGAGCTATTTAGGGGACACCGTGTGTTCTTTACAGAATGTTCTTTCCAAGTGTTCTTCACCAGGTAGGAGAGAGCTGGGATCCCAACCTGGGGTTGTCTTGATTTTAGAGCCAGTGGAGTAACTTTCTGGATAATATTGCATGAAAGCAATATGAATGCACTCAATTCAGGATGTGGACAGAGTATACACACCCATTTAAATGTGAGAAAATTTGGAGACTGAGCTCAGGAGGGTGAGGTGGGGGTCAGTTCAAGAACTGCGCCTGCAGCACTTTTACCACTTGGCTCAACTAAAGCCTTTCAAGCTGTGGTCTCCAATTCCCAGGCCAGGGACCGGTACTGGTCAGGCCTGTTAGGAACCGAGCTGCACAGCAGGAGGTGAGTGGCAGGTGAGCATAAGCCCCGCCTCCTGTCAGATCAGCAGGGGTATTAGAGTCTCATAGGAGCGCAAACCCTACTGTAAACTGTGCATGTGAGGGATCTAGGTTGTGCGCTGCTTATGAGAATCCAATGCCTGATGATCTGAGATGGAGCTGAGCCATTGATGCTGGTGCTGGGGAGCGGCTGCAAACCCTGATTATCATTAGCAGAGAGGTTTGACTGCACCATAAATGTAACATGCTTGAATCATCCCGAAACCATCCCCCCAACCCCAGTCCATGGAAAAATTGTCTTCCAAGAAACTGGTCCCTGGTGCCAAAAATGTTGGGGACCGCTGCTTTAAAGGGATTAGGTCATTCTAACCCAACTTCTGAGCTGGCCTTTAAGGAGATGACTCTAGTTACACCTCTTATAAGCAGCTCGAGTTTCCTAGAGAGGCAGGTAGCCTGGAGACAGCCAGAGGGGTTTCTCCCATGCCCCATCAGTGTGGCATAAAATACCGAATATTTGTTCCCACCCATCTTGTCTTCTTTCTCGACTTTTCTGATTCGTTTCCTCTTATATGAAAGGGTTGTAGTAATATGTGTTGTGCAGGTGCCTGTGAGAATGAGAGGAACCCATGGAATGGGAAGCATTTAGTAACCCACAAATCACCAGAAAAACATAAGGTGTTGTCCTTCTCTCTGCCTTTTAGTTGCTCGGAGATGGTGCTAGTCATCCACATCGTTGCCTTTTTGTTTGTTCTTTGTTGTTTTTAGAGATAGGGTCTTGCTGTGTTGCCCAGGCTGGAGCGCAGTGGCTATTCACAGGCACAGTCTTAGCTCACTGCAGCCTTGAACTCCTGGGCTCAAGCGATCCTCCCGCCTCAGCCTCCGGAGTGGTTGGGACTACAGGCATGCGCCACCACGCCCTGCTTTGGATTGTTGCTTTTGTTTGGGGAACTGGAGCAGAAGAGTGTGGTCAGGAGTATGGAATTAGCCATGAAACTAGCGCATGGTTGCTGGATTCCACATGGGAGAATACAGCACGCATGACGAGAGCTTGCTGCAGTGCCCGAGGTGGAGGTGCTGTCTGAGCCTGGGACAGTGACTCAGGTAGAGGGGCACAGGCTCTCTGAGTATCTCCATTACTAATTAGTAAACAGGGGAAGCCCAGCCTGCAAATCACACATAACCGTGCGCACGTTCTGCAAGCACTCTGCTGACGGCAGTGTCTGCAAACAACGTGGTCCTCACAGGCCTGTCTGGAAATGAACTAAAATGAACAAATCAGGCATTGTGCTGGGGATCCCTTGTGAGTCCTGCAGAAACCGTCCCTGCATTACAGCTGTTTCCCTCTGAGCCCTGAGATTCGTGAAGACTCGACTCAGGATAAGGACCCTGTTGTCCAACACGTGAAGCCCGTATCCTCCGCTGCTGCTCTGTTTGTCTGAGAGGACAGGGTCTCGCAGCAGTGGCACTACTGACATTTGGGCTGTGTGGCTCTCTGTGGTGGGGCCGTCCTGGGCATTGTAGCCGCTTCCCCAGCCTCTGCCAACTAGATGCCAGGAGCACCCACAGGTGTCTCCATACGTTGCCAAATGTCCCCTGCGGCCCAAAATCAATATCTGGTCGAGACCTACTGTGAAAGAAGGTGCAGGTGATAACTGGGCTGGGCTGGTCAGTGATTTTGAACAAAACTGGGGCTTCGAGGGGGATAAGCAACCTCTGTCCAGAACAACCTTGGATGGGGGAACTCTGTGGATAGAGAAATCCTAAATGAAGGAGTGTGGAAACAACCTTTGCTTCAGTTGGCCATTTCTAAATTGTCATTGCCACGGAAGGGGAGGGGACGGTTGGGTCACAGGCCCCGGGCTGACCATGAGCTCTTGCCAGTGGCCGGCTCTGCAAGCAACGGCCACAGCCTCCAGCCAGAGAACAGCCCTTCCCAGGAAGGCTGTAAAGAACTGCACTTCACACTGACCACCCGGCCTCTCGTGTGTGCTCGTCACCACCAGGTGTGGCATCGTGAAATAGGTGGCCGGGTGGGGAAGCAGAAAGACAGCAAGTGGCGGATTCATTCTGAGCTAACTGGCGCAGTGCCACAGCCTAGGCGGTACATCCCGGCGTGTTTGCACTCAAGTGTCAGCCACTCATTATTATATCAAGGAGTGATATTGTTCTAGTGCTGTGTTCATTTATGACAGTATTTAGCACTTCCGTGGTGCCATAGAAGCCTGTGGACATCTCGCTGCCACGGGATTTGGTGTTCTGCACGTGGACATGCCCCGATAACACGTGATTACACACACACACCAGGTTTCTTTGGGGGCCAGCCTGCCCTCCGTGCCCCCATGTAATCCCACACTCTGGCATGGTCCTCCCCACTCTGCGGACAGCATGTCCTGCCTCGCTCACGCACGGCCTTGGGAGGGTGGGAGCGGGGGCTGTCGTAGCCCCCACGAAGGCCAAGCTCGCGTGACCCAGACGCATCACTATGGCCCAGTAATAAAACTACTCCAGCTGTTGGCCTGCAGCTGGGAGCCTGTCATTTCTCAGTAGAGTCTTAAAAAGACAAAGTCCTACGAAGCTCCAAACCAGACATGTGCCGCAGGTGTCCCGGGGACCTCCGATCTCTGCCCCCCACCTCCGCTTGTCACAGCTCGCTGGTCCCCCTCCTCATCCTCTCAGGGGCAAATGGCAGGTAATGAAACACCTTACTTTTAGGATGCCTGGATCTCGAAGGTGCTAGGGATAATACCCCCCATCTAGTGGAATTCTAACTCAGACCGTTCGCTGGGTTGAAAATCATTTTAATAGAACAGCATGAAGCACCACAGTGCGTCATTTTCTCTGAAAATAGAAATGACAGCTCAAACATCTGTTGCCGGGGGCCTTGGATGGGAGCCGTCTCGGCGAGGCCCTGTGGAGGCTGAGCCTCCCCGCTGACGAGCAAGCGGTCGATGATGCCCTGACTGCGGCTGAGCTGACAGCAGGCTGACGCCGGGCGTTCCTCGCTCTTCTGTCGTCTGTGCATGCCTCTCTGGGTATCTGGGCAAGTCCCTTAATCTTTGCCACCGTCCCCATCCCCACGTCTGGAGGGAGTTTTTTCTCTCTTATGCTTTCCTGAATAAATCCCCCCACCCTTTCCTGAATCAATCCCACCCATTTCTTTTGGGGTTTAGCTCTCCCGTTTTAGCACTTAGCTCCTGTCTGACAACGGCAGCCTTCCCAAATGTTTTCAGCTGAGAGCAGACGGTGATCATCATTCACGTTTCAAAGGCTCCACTCCCAGCGTGGGCCTGTCTGCAGCCCAGCTCTGCTGTCCAGCCAGTGCCCACCTGCTGTCCCCCTGGGCAGCTGCCCGCTCCTGGATCTCTTTCTGGAAGGCTCTGGGCTCCTCCAGGCCACAGCGCCCCGAGCCCCACCTGCCCAGCCCGGGCTGTTCGAGTTTCCCACAGTCTGCTCTGAGGCCGCGAAACCTCAGCGGCATCTTTCTCAGGGGAGTTCTAGAAGGAAATTAACGATGGTGGCACATTTCATGAGGAAATGCTAAAACAGCAATCGGCAGAACCGGTTCCCTGATGGGCAGGACCAGCGCGCTGTGATGAATCGCGAGACACTAAATCCGCAGGAGCAGCCACCCTCAGAGGTCCCCTTCCACGCTCGCTGCCGGCTCGCGCTGTCCCCGGGTGGCCCTTCCGGGGTGTTGTTTCTGACACGGCCCCGTAACTGCTCTCAGGGCTGGGAGAGGCGGCCGTGATGGAGAACATTAATAGAAAGACAAGAGGAGGAGGAAGGAGGGACTGTTCTTCCTCCCTGCAGCACGCAAGATGCATCGCTGGCCCAAACCTCCTCCCCAAGTTCATCCAAAACGTAAAGGCCCCAGGCCCTGAGAGATCCCCCAAGTCCCTTACGCTCCAGTTCTTCATCCTGGCGACGCTCAGTGACGTGTAGGAAACGGAAGCAAGGCAGGAAAAACCTAGAAACATGAAAACCTGGGTAATCCTGAAAGATCCTCTAGTCATTCATTTTAAGCCTCGCAATTCTGCTTCTTCCTCTAGTCATTAAAAAAAGAAAAAGGGGGGGACTGGGAAATGAATGTTCTCTGAGAGCCTAAATGGCCAATTTGAGGTTTCTTTTGGTTTTATTTCCACTCTCCATGTTGTGGTAGAGTCTAGTTTTTACTAGGAGTAACACAGCCCAAAAGTGACCTCTAGAATTACAGAGAAGAAAGACGCCTGCGTCATCCCATGGTCAGCATCGTCACGTCCTGAGAGGTGGAGGGCTGTCGGGATTGTGGGGACAGGTTTGCCTTTTCTGACCCAGACCTCTAATGTCACATTCAGAGATCAGGTACTTCCGCGCCTCCTAAAATGACTGAAGGTGACACCACCCGGGAGACTCGGACCTTGCTCACGACGACAGGATTCTGAAGGTTTGTCCAGTGTGAGTTGACAGTAACCAGGACTTTGTCTTACAGCCTGGATTCCTTCCTATATGGCCTCCACGCCCTCTTCAAAGGTGACTTTAGAGTGACAGCACGAGACGAGTGGGTATTCGCCGACATGGACCTACTGCATAAAGTCGTCGCTCCAGCTATCAGGATGTCCCTGAAACTTCACCAGGTAAAAATCCATTTTTTTTTTAAAGTATTAGCCTGAAACTTTAGGGGGAAAAATGGCCTTTGAAAAGTATGGTCCCCTTTCTCTGCACGGCGTTGAGTGGACTCGTAACTTAGGTAGCTAAGCACTGAGGCCATCTAGGTAGTCTTGACATTGGCGATTGCTGTTTGCCCCTGAGAGCGGCTAAGAGGTGGTGGCATTCCGCCAGGAAGGAAGGGAGGGGCACTGGCTGGGGACAGTGGCGTATCAGACGTGCCCAGACTGTATCTGAAAGTCGGAGGAACCCCAGCCACGAAGCTCTTTCCTAGGACAATGAGAAGAGGAGGCGTCCTCCGTTCCCAGCTGGGGGTCCAGCAAAAGAATGGAGGAGGGAGCAAGACGAGGAGAGGACTCAGCTTTGGAGTCACGGGCCAGTCACCATCGGCTCACTCCCCGGGGGGGGGGGGGCGGTTCCTCTGGTCCCCACCCAGTCCACACCCGGGACTTCTTCCCGCAGGACCAGTTCACTTGCCCGGACGAGTACGAAGACCCCGCGGTCCTCTATGAGGCCATCCAGTCCTTCGAGAAGAAGGTGGTCATCTGCCACGAGGGCGACCCGGCCTGGCGGGGCGCGGTGCTGGCCAACAGGGAGGAGCTGCTCACCCTGCGGCACGTGGTGGACGAGGGCACGGACGAGTACAAGGTCATCATGCTGCACAGAAGCTTCCTGAGCTTCAAGGTGATCAAGGTATGGCGGCCACGCTGCCAGCCTCCCATCGGCACGTGTCTCTCGTTTGGGATGTATTTGAGAGGACACAGAGCGGTCGTGGCACTGACATGCCAGTCCCTGCACCAGCATCCTCCCTGAGAGGAACGGTCTCGGAGGGGCGGTGCCCGGTCAGCAGAGGCAGGACTCGGAGCCAGGCTGGGCACTGTGTCCCCTGCCGGGTCAGCGCCCGCCTCGCAGAACTGGCATCAGGCAAGGACCTGGGCAAGAAGTCCTGTAGACGCACATGTAGGTGAGGGTCAGGATGTAGCCTGTGTTTAAGACTTTCTAATTCTCTAGAATTCCGGACCTTTCTCTGACAACACATTCTTGGATCTCAGAACCTTATTCCGACGACTCCTGTAGCTTCACACCACTGGGCTAAAACAAAAACTTTATTTTCTCTTAGTTTCCCCATGAAAATGACATCATACCCATCTCTTAGGACAGCTATTCTGGCTCAGCTCTGACAAGGGTGTTAGGCCCAAGTGTGGTAGTCGCAGATGGCCAGTCCCAGAGCCCCGCTCACTCCCTGTGGCCTGAACACACTGGGGTACCCGGGACAGCCGCCTTTCTCCCCTCCTGCCCCCCACCTGCAGGTGAACAAAGAATGCGTCCGAGGGCTCTGGGCCGGGCAGCAGCAGGAGCTGATCTTCCTCCGCAACCGCAACCCGGAGCGCGGCAGCATCCAGAACAACAAGCAGGTCCTGCGAAACCTCATCAACTCCTCCTGTGACCAGCCCCTGGGCTACCCCATGTACGTGTCCCCGCTGACCACCTCCTACCTGGGCAGCCACAGGCAGCTGAAGGACGTCTGGGGCGGCCCCGTCACCTTGAACAGAGTGAGGACGTGGTTCCAGACCAAGTGGCTGAGGTAGGCTCTACAGTGAGGGCCTGTGTCTGGGTGCTGCGGGGGGCACGGGGGGAGGGCGTGGGGGGCTCTCCTGCCTCTGGTTTGAATTTCACTGGCGACCACCACTTTCTCAAACAATGAAAACTGCTATACCCAAGTGACATCTAGCAGATCATCTGTTTCAGCAACCAGCCAGACTTTGCGTCCATGGGAAATCTCATGCAGATGAGACTCTTCCCCCCATACTCTTGCAGGCTGAGAACCTGCTACAGTCCTGGCAGCGCTGCGGAGGTCGAGGGTCTTTAGGAGCAACCGTTCCACATCTGTTAGGGACAGCTGGGCCTGAGCCCCCCTGCACCCATGTCTCGTGCAGAAAGCCTTCCTGGCTGTAGAAACGAGTCTCTGGTTGCTGAGGCTGCCTTCTAAGTTTTGCTACAACACGACAAAGCTCCTTGTTGGGCCTCAAGGCCAAGGGGTCTTATTGGAAGGTTGAGACTGAAGCTCACTCGCCCTGGTACGGTCTGTTCAGGGATTAGATGCTGCTGTTTGGGGAACAGAAGCCCCTGTCCCTCAACCCTGCACTCCGGGAGAGCTGGCCTTCCCTCTTGATGTAGACACGGCAGTGCTGGGGCGTTCGGGGGTATCGGAAACACGTTGGTGAGACTCCTGGCGGCGCTTCTCCCTCCACAGGATGCGGAAGGACTGCAACGCCCGCCAGCAGGGCAGTGGCAACATTGAGGACGGGGACGGAGGAGGGGCCCCGGCGGCAGGTGGCAGCCATGCCCCGAGCAGTGGCGGCAGCCAGGACAGCAGTGCGGAACAGCCCAGAAAAGGTGGATCCCAGCCCGGGGCCTCATCCCACGAAGGAACACAGGGGACAGGTGGGTGCAGCAGGGGCCTCAGGGCTACCGATGAAGCCCGTCTGGTCATCGTGACCAATGGCGCGAGTTGGGTTGTCATTCTGACCTCAGACAGTTCGTCCTGCGGTGAAAGTCAGCGTCGGGCTGATGGATGCCTGACTTCGCTGACTCTCGTAGGTTCTGCTCAGCAAGACTCTGCTCGTTTCAGCTTTTCTCATCTATCCATCTGTCTGTCTGTGACCTTGGCAGCCATTCATCCGTCTGCCACCTGTGCAGGGGTGGCTCCACTCCTTCCAGCTCTCACTCAGGGACTGTGCCTTCGGCGTCCGGCTGTGCTGTAGCCACTGAGACGTGTGGCGTGTTCCTCTTCTGTAGGCATTGATGGCGCGCAGACAACCCCCTGCCTCTCCCTGCTGCCTCTCTGGTTCTCACCTGCCTCCACTTGGTCTCGATGTTTCAAGGGGTGCCCGCGGGCAGGGATGTGGGAGGGGAGGCGGCTGCGGCCAAGTCCAGGCTGAGTCCGAGGTTTAAGATCAAGTTTAAGCTGACACCCAAATAGTTAGGCTCCACCAGATGGATGAAGTTCCCCTGGGGCCGTGCTGTGCTGGGGACGGGGTCGCCATGCCAGAGAAGGCGGTCCTGGGGGTTAGCAGAGGACGAGTGTCCCCGGAACTCGGAGAGACAGATGCTCTGCCCTGGTTCCTGCCAGGCCTTGGCTTCGCCCTCCAGCGCCTGTTAGTGGTTTCACCTTTTGTCCCCAGTTCTTCCTCACCAGCCCGGAGCATTTAATAAGTGCCTGGGTGTGCGCTTTCCTGCCAGCTCTGTGCACATGCGCTTAGAGGACAGTCCCTGCCTCCTGGGAGTGCCCAAAGTGAGGCAGAGAGCTGCACGGAGAAAGCGGATTTTACATCAGCACAAGGAGGAGGGAGAGAGGGGGGATGGATGAGAGGTGACAGGTAGCTAGAGGCTGACAGATGACAGAAGGGGAGACAGGTGGGTAGACAGACAGACCAAGCAGCGGATATCAGCTGCTCTGAAGCGGAACAGAAGAGCCCCTGCCCTGCCCCAGCCCCCACAGACCACCTGCCACGGCCCCGCGCTGTAGCTGGCCCCGGCCGGAGTGTCTCGCTGCTGGGTTACCATTTGTTATTACATGAAAAATGGAAGTTTTGAGATAATGTGAGTGATTTTCCAGATGGGAAAAGGCGAGGTAGGTTCCATGTGGTGACACACGCCTCAGCATTTGGTGTCGGCCAGTCCTCCCCGGTGACAGGTCTGGACAGAGAAGGTCTGGAGTCGGGGGCCGGGCCAGGGCCAGGGGTGGTCAGAGAAGGGGGCAGACATGAGTGGGCCGGACAGACCTCGGACCCGGTTTCTCGAAGCTTGGTGGAAAAGAAATTGGACACACTTTCTTCCCACTTTTATGAGTGAAACAGTGCCCGCAACTGGCTTTGGCCTAGAAAAGGATGTCGGGGTACAGCCCTCCCCCCTCCCCCTCCCGAGCTGGGCATCTCTGCACTCACCCCCGCCCCCGCCCCCGCCACAGCAGCTGCCTTCGGGGGAGAGCCCCTCTGGTGACTCTCCTCCAGATCTCGTGATGGGGCTCCAAGGCCAGGGGCATAAACAGAACATCCACTCCGGGGAGGCCAGCTAGACAGCACTGGAGTCCAAGCTGAAGGAGGTATTAAGTGCCACAATGAGGAACCAAGGAGGGTCCTTTATACACAAGGTATTTCTATGTAGGTTCTAAGATGATTTTCCCAAGAAATATTTATAATTTGGTAATGCAGAAATTCGCCAAATAAGTTAAACTGTAAAATAAGGATCCTGAGTAGCAAAAGTGCACTGTCCGTGGTTTGCTTACTTGTTGGTGCTGTTCCATTTGCAAAATGAAAATTAGGAAAAAAAAAAAGCACCAAGAAAACCTGAAGCAATGGAATTGCAGGGGCGGGGGATCCTCGTCTCACACAGACCACAGGCCCCTCCCGCTCTGACACGCGGTGGGGGACCTGCCCCTTTGTTCCTGGCATTAACTGGGGCGGTCCCCACCAAGGCCGGGTGGTCTTCCGTCCAACATCGAAGTCATCGACTTGCCGTGAATGCGGAGGATTTTTGGACAGTGATCGGCTTCATGGTATAAATCACAAACAGATGTTCAGCCTTGCCAGACTCTGGATAAACTAACAAATCACCTTCCCTGTGCGTCACTGTGATTAGCCAGGGTCCCTTTCTCATCTCTTTTGTCTGAGAGCAGCATATCCAGCTGCGCAGCAGGGACCTTTCAGGCAGCGGAGGTAGGTGGGCCCTCGTGCCCGGGACTGGGCACTCTCACCCCGGGGGGGGGGGGGGGGGAACTGGTGCCAGTCCCGTGGGATCCTGGGCAGCACTGCGGGCTAAGTGCCCCCTTTCCTCAGCACATGGGCAAGAGAAAGTAGGTGGGGACACCAGTGGCCCCCGGTGCGGTGGCAGTCCACCACCCGCTGTCTCTACTGGCGCTGCAGTCACCGCAAGGCGGACAGGCCCCTTCAGCCCGGGACCTCGCAGTACCCCGCATTCCCTAAGCAGTTACCTTTCAAATGTCGTGTCACTCGTGGGCTCTCCTCCAGGCACATGGGAAAGTTTTAGAATCACCAGACTCATGGTTAATAACTTGTACATTTGGGGAGGTGGCACATGAGGACAGTGCTGTAGGACATCCTTTCTGGTGCCCACGCCTCCGCCCCTCTAGCTGTCTTGGTCTAATGTCCCATTGTGGCAGCTTCGGGAGACAGGCTGATGAGGCAGTTGGTGGAACTGCGCCGTCACTAGCTGCTCCCATGAAATGATCGTTCAGAATTAGACCCTAGTGATTACTGATGCTTAAGCAACCCAACATTCTAGCAAGTGCCAGTTTCTTCTCTCTGCTCGGTCTACAAAGCTGAACAACGTACGCCGCGCAGGTAGGTCAGGCACTGAAGACCCACTTGAAGTTTTCCTTCTTCCAGAGGTGTGGACAGGGCCAAATCTTTGAGACCGTCCAATCCCTTTCATCAGAATGGCCTTGTCTAGACAAGTCTCAGCAAGAGCTGGGGAGGGACAGCCAGCAAACGGAGCTGGGCCCACCCCAGGAGAGCCTGGGCCTGCAAGGGCTTCTCCTGGAAGACCCCACCCCGATCTCAACGGAAAACTGTTCTAGAAAACAAAGGCCACAGCCTGTGGTTCCAACACCCCCCACCACCATTTTTTTTTTCTTTTTCTATGGCAGCTAAAAATGACAACACCCTGCATGTTTTCCTCTGTCACAGGCTTATCAGATGAGCACAGAAACCAAGGCTGGAAGCCAGAAACAAATCCAGGTTTGCTTTGTAAGGCCAAGTCACACTGCTGGTGTCATCCTGTGGCTTCCAGGGACACAGGACTTTGGGTGCTAAAGCCAGGAACGTCCCGAGCAAACTGGGTGGGTTGGTCACCCTGGCTTCAGCTCCCTACATGCACCCCTGGGTGCCCTTGGGTCGGTCCCTGGGCTCTCAGGATGGCTCGGGTGAGGCTGGGCTTCCGGCCGTCCTCCCAGCTGTGCAGGTGGCGCACGGAACCCGGGGCAGAGCAGGCTGCCCGCCGCCCCACGCAGACTCCGATGTCCATGACCACCCGCGACAGTGCCGTGTTCTGCTTTCTTTTAAAGGCAGGAGGAAAGGCAGGAGCCAGTCCGTCCAGGCACACTCGGCACCGAGCCAAAGGCCGCCCGCGCTCAGCTCGTCGGGCCCGATCTTGGAGAGCCGCCAGGCCTTCCTGCAGACGTCCTCCTCGGTGCACGAGCTGGCGCAGAGGCCCTCGGGCAGCCGGCTCTCCTTGCACGCTTCGGCCGCGTCCCTGCACTCCCAGCCGCCGCCCGTCACCGCCACGGGCCACCTGAGCGTCCGCGAGCGGGCCGAGGCGCTCATCCGGTCGAGCCTGGGCTCCTCCACCAGCTCCACCCTGAGCCTGCTCTTCGGCAAGAGGAGCTTTTCCAGCGCGCTCGTCATCTCTGGGCTCTCGGCCGCAGAGGGGGGCAACACCAGCGACACCCAGTCGTCCAGCAGCGTCAACATCGTGATGGGCCCCTCGGCCAGGGCCACCGGCCAGGCCAGGCGGGTAAGGGGCTGGGCGTGGTTCCCCGGGCCAGGTGGGGCGGTGGCATGGGCTTGTGGCCTGCGTGTGACCCGTCTCATGCTGCCACCCGCCTGCCTGCAGAATCCCGTCCCCGTCTCTACAGGCCCCCGGAAGGGCACAGGGCAGTGACGAGACCAGATCTGGGGCAGGAGGTGCCGGGGGCACCGCACATAACAGCAGGACGGTCACGAGGAGCCCTAAACCCAGGGGTGTGAGGTCCTCCACTCGCCCGCATGCCGGGACAGGGCGACTCCCTGCTCCTGTCACGCACACTGGCCTGAGGGGAGGAGAGGGCACACGTCGGCACCGGGCTGGGCCACCAGGGGCTCCCAGCCAGGGAGGCTGCTGAGACCGCAGGGCTTTTAGGTATTTAATACAAGGAGTTTGAAGGACTTCACGCAAACAAGCCCTTGTCCAGAATTCCAGGCTAGCTGACGTCAGATGCATACTTGAGCTTCGTAAGGGACAAGGTAAACCAATGAATACGCACCGGTTCTCCTGTGACCCGGGAGGGGGACTGACGGCATCAAGGCAAGAGAGGTCAGGGGGAGCCTCGCCCCGCTCCTCTCCAGCGTTCACACGTTTCCCCGCCTGAGCTTCACGCTCCTCCCCGAGCGCGAGGCGTCCCAGGGCGTGGCCTCTGGCTGCAGGGGGAGGAAGGGGCCACGCCGGAACATTCCAGCGTCACCCTCCCTCAGCTCTCCAGGCAGGTGCCTTCCTGCGTAGAGGGAACCAAGGCTGGGGCGGGCCGGCCTAGAAAGAAACAGGGGTGCAGCAGTCGAGTGTCACCTTTCATGAGGGACAGGGAGGATTCGTGGGCTTCCTGGAGCCCCCAGGCCACACCGGCCAAGAGAAATGAGCTGGTTACTTCAGTTTTACCGGAGTTTAGTTAGATAATTGAAGGTATAAATGTCCCTCCTTTTTTTTCCATTTTCATAGTAAAAATGCACAAAATACCACTCCTTTCTCCCCCCCCAACCTGTGTTCAAGTCCCAATCTGGGGGTGCAGGTCTAGGATTCTGACAAATTCTCCTTCCTTCCCTCCAAAAGGGACGACTGAGTCCTTGGGACTCGGTGTATCCAGAATGAAAAGGCCCCTGCATTACTGCTGGGGGCAAATGTGCAGGAACTCAGCATTGGTGACAAGCAGGCAGGGCCACCACCCCCGACACAGGAGAGCCAGGGAGTCACACGCTGTCCTGTCCTCAAAGGCCACCCTGCTGTCCTCTGTCATTTGACCTGACTTCAGAACCTGACCTTGTGGCTGTTGCAGTGTTAGCCTTTAGTTCCTACCGCAAGAAGGAGGGTGCTCACTAGAAGAAATGGCCGATCAGTGTGTGCTCAGCTATTCGCCCCTTCTCTTTGGCAGCACTTCTCGGAGCCGTGCGAACCCAGCGACGCCACCGAGCAGGAGCAGCCTCGCGACCGACGTCTGGCTGAGGCCGCGGCAGAGACCCTCGGGGTGATCTGCAGGAGAGCAAGCCAGGAGGACATGGGCCTGGATGACACGGCGTCCCAGCAGAGTGCCTCGGACGAGCAGTGATGCACGTCGGTCGGGAAAAGCTGACTCCTCCGCAGGGCTCAGCCGCATCGCGCTCCCTCGGGCCCCCCGAGATCAGAAAGAGCTGCCACTGCGATCCACGGGCGGAGAAAGGAGAGCTGTTCTAGAAAACAGAGTAACTTTATCTCAGGTTCTTGCAAAAAACTCACATGATGGAAAACAAAACCAAACCAATACACCAGGCCTCCCCCGCCCCACGCCCTGCCCGGAGCAGCACACCACAAAAGGCACCGCACACTTTCCAGAATTTGAAATCGCAAGCAAAAGCCACTTAGTATCTTAAATAACTAAAGTAGGGCCCATGAATAACTCCTTTCTGCCCCGATGAAAATAAGACAACTGCATGTTAAATAATTGGCATTTTATACATCACTGTTACCATGAAAAAGAAAAGGTTAAATCTAGGTGTAAAGAAAACCTCATTTCTGTGTGATACCTATGCAGATGTTAACTGAGCATAACATAGTGGCAGCTTCACGAGAACCGTGGTAGTGCATGCGGTCACGTCTCACGTACTCTGTGAAGGGCCGGGGTGCGCTAGGATGTGAGTTTAGAAATCGTGTCCAGTCGGTGTGGGGAAAGCCACCAGGGGGTCCCGTGATGCCCCTCACCACGATCCACGAGATTTGCGGCACTGGCTCTGCGCGCTTCACAGGGCTGCATGCTCGCTCGCCCAGCCAAGCCACCCTTGCTGTGTCACAGAACACGTGCCCACACCTTTGTTTTTGGAATTAAAAGGTTTATAGTTATTACTCTTGTCCAGCGTTTTGAATTTTGCTGCAACTGTCGTCATTTCTAAAAACGTATCCTGTACTGTGAGGATGACATCTGGGCAAACTCGGAGACAACCTTTCCCACCTCGAGACTCCCACGGGGTTGAGCAGAAACCCGTACGCTGCCAACACGGGGCAGGGGCAGGGGTCCTGGAACACACAGTCCATGAAGAAATTCACTGACCTGTTGAACCATCCCTTTTGGAAAGACAATAGTTAGAAATAAATACTCAATTTGTAAACAGTCACACAAATTTCTTCGAAGTATCTAGGAATTGGAAGTTTGGAGAGAGGGGTGGGGGGAGGGCATTGCAGAGAATCCCTACCCCTTGGAAGCAGATGGTCATGCTTTTTTTTTTTTCTTGGCAAAACAAGAATTAGCAATTAATAACAATAAGTGGGCTCTATAATTAAACACAGAGTGCCATTATTCTCAGATCAGCAATCCCTAGAGATGCAGACTTTGATTTAAATGCAGTTGTTCGTCTAATGAGAGGCTGATAGAACCTCGGTGCAGTTCTCTAAGTTGGCCAAACCGCACTTGGCCGGCAGCTCCTGAAATCCTCTTGGGCAACGTTACAGCCAAGCCCTAAGGACTAAACTCCAGGCCCGGAGATGTCAGTGTGGCCTCCCCACGTGGGGAGACTCCTGGAGTTCAGTAAGAAAAATGACAAGTGCCTGGCTGTGGTCAGCCCGGAGTACAACTGGCCACTCCTTGGGCCCCCAGGAGTAGGAAACACAGAAAACCACCACACTGCACAGAAAGGCAAATCTGTTGAAAGAGCTGGACAGCCACCCTGGGGAGAGACGGCCATGCACATGGGAAGGCGAGAGGACCCTGGGTGCACCTACATCTCCATTCCACTAGGGAGGCTCGTGAGCTGCTGCTTCAACTGTTGAATGCTTATTACTTGTCCTAGTTCACCTGTTCTTGGTGGAACCTTTTAGGGGGTGTGTTAGGTAGGGACCACGAGGGAGGGGAAACAGGTGCGGAGGTGAGGCAAGGGAGATTCGGTAGAGATACTGCTGCTGGCCAATCCGAGAAGGGTAAGAAAACCAAAAACCAAAAAGCTGGCCCACCAGCAGAAACAACCAAGCTGGGGCATGTGCCCAGATGAGCTGGCAGTGACCTTGGGTGAACTACCCTCATTAGCATAGTAAAATTCACACCCACCAGCGCCATGACAGTTTCCTAATGTCATGGCAGCCCCTGGAAGTTACCCTATAAGGACAAGTTAAGGGAGGGTCCCCGGTTCCAGGAAATCTCCACCCGTCTTCCCTGAATCAAAATGAATATTCTGCACACTACGTAGCACACCGTAAGATGTAGACACAAAAGTAGAAATGTGTTAAAAACCCCGGGTCTTCTCCACGCGGGGAGATAGACCCATCCCACTCTGGAACGTGCTATGCTTTAATAAATCTTGCTGTTGGGCTTGCTCATTCATTCCATCCACTCCTACCAGTAACCATTCCTCAGTACTGGGAACCAGGAACCAGGGAACACGACACGAACTCGAACCTGAGAGGTGGAGGGAGGAGGAAATGTACACAGTTTATCTACAGGTAAGACATTTCTCAGATACGAGATCTAACGCAACCCTGCTTTGCACTATGAGAGAGTACAGTCGTCTTGAGTATGCACACTGAGGCGTACATACCCACAAAAGGAAAGATGGGTGTGTGGGAGTCACCCTGGGACTCTTGGTGGCTGTTTGGCCGGCATCAACGATGCAGCCACACTTTTTTCCTTTGTCATTGTGGTACACAACTTATTTGTAATTCATGAGCTTGTTCATCTGGTCCTTCATCCAGTCAGCTGTTTATCAGAACGTATTCCCTGCAGAATGTCGTATTATGAGCCCCTGTTTAAAGAAGGCATTCCTGAGTTGACATTTCTTGCCACAGTTGTTCAAACGTTCTGCCAGCATATAGCGAAAGAGTTATTTTCTGCATTTGGACACTGAACAAAATAGTTTCTTCTCTAAAGATAATGTAAAAACTGTAGCACTTGGTTTTATATATATCGTGTGGCTAATTTGGCATTACTGATTCTAAATTCTGCACTGTGCATGGAAACCATCTGCGCCTGGCAAGTGGTTTTCTAAAATCATTCGGTGCTTCAACTTCTCTTTGCCTATAAAATGTGCAATGCGATGCCTGTTTACTGAGCCCTCCCCTCTCACACCACCCCCATCTCACTACTGTTTTGTCCCAAGTCGCTTTGCTGCACAAGCATCTGCCATCGGCACACACGCAGGTGCAATTCTTCCAGACGCAACTTTCTGTGAACACTGAGATAGGAAGAGAGGCGGGTCCGGTCCACATTTTCTGGGTCACAATCGTCCCGCCCCCTTGATGACAGGGAGCTGGGAACTGAGTGACTGAACTTGCACTTTACTGGGAACCCCTCCTTCCCTATCAGCAACCACAGTCGGAGAGATGATGCTCTGTCTAAATTTTAAAGATGTGTCCATCTCCCTGCATCTGCTTACTCTCATTCAGGCGTAAGGAGTAAAAAAATCTTAAAACTATTCTGAGTTAGGCGGCTGATGGTATGATCTGCTAAGGGAGAAGAGGGAAGAATGATTTACTAAATCATTCCCTAAATCAGTTCTGCTTCATCCCATGCAACTTTGTTACTCTAGCTGAAATTCTTCATATAAGCATTGCACACGTTAATTTTGTGTTTTTTAAAGTGAACTCCTTAGGTCAGGACTCATATCCAACCATGTTAGTTACTTGAATTGTCTGAATGGTTGAGACTTCAAACTCGGGTATAAGAGAATTCCTGACCTCAACCTGCCCTGCCACCCCCCCACCCCCGCTGCGAGTTGCTCATCTCGGACATGGCACCAGCAGGGAGGCAGGTGCTCAGCTCTGCTCCTCTGGTCCTGGCTGCGCTTAGTGAGTAGATGGGCCACACGTGGTATCCTCCCACATCTTTTCTTCCTTGAAACCTCAGCAGGATGCTGTTGCTACGGGCTGTGCACGTCCGGCCCTGAGTTCTAGTTATTACTGAATCCGTCTTATCCTTCATTGAATTTCACTGCTTATGATACAGGGGCTGCATCTGATATCTTCATACGTGCTCCCAGATCACTCTACCACAATGATCATTTAAGGACCCTGCCACAGGAGATGCTAAATGGTTTTTGGATTCACAGCAGCTACGGTTTATCACAGCTAAATGTCAGCTCTGAGGTCTGGGGATACATGATACACCAAAAATGACAAAGCCTAAACTAGGACAAAGCAGGGAGTGATGGAAGGAGCACGGGCTTTAGAGCCACACAGATGTGTCATCGGAGAACCAGTCCGATCCGGTTCAACCTTGTCAGTTAACAAAATGTGGCAAAATGATGCTTCTTTCAGCTGCTACAGAACCCCAGCTACCCAAGCATGCCCAGATGAACCACGTGTGCCCAACTGGTGACCCCAGAGCTGGCAGGGAACAAATGTCAACCACAGGCAAAACCTATGAGCTCAGATCAAGGCCCGAGGAACAGACACTGAATTAAGAAGGGAGGTGCCCTGTTTTGTTGCAGGACAGACTTAAGGGCCAAGGACCGACACTGCCTCTTCACATGGCCCGATCAGATCACACCTGGCTGCATTTTCGTTCCTCTCGCAGTTACTCTCTGCCTATAAAACCTGCCCTCAGACCCCAGCTCAGGGATAGACTTCACCATTGTCTCCTCCTTGACAGTCAACTCACAATAAAGCTTTTTTTTCCCCCAAAACCAGCGCCACAGTCTTGGCTTCTATGCGTGCTGGGCAGCAAGGCGACCACTCGGTCACAGACACAGGCTCAGATCCCTGCCACCGCCAGCACTGTGCTTTTGAACACCCACCTCCACTCTCCACGCTCGTCTCTTTGCCGTTAAAGTGCAGAAGCCCTGGCAGGCCGGATGCCAGGGGCCACCCCGAGTCTGCTCAGCACAGTGGATACTTCCAAGTGGGCAGCGACACTCCAGCCCTCCATCAGCACGCCTGGCTTCCGCGATAAGCCCCTAAAACTATTACATTTTACCTTCTTTGAAGTAAATGTCACCAGCTTTTCGTCTAATTTAAGACACAGTAAAAGTCTACTGAACAGTCACCACTCAAACACTGAGCTCAGAAGGACAAGCAGCACAGAGAACACGTCCCTCCATATTTCCGGTGCAGGAGGGACCCCTGTAAACACAGCACCCTCCCAGAGGTGGCGGGAAAGGCTCCACCTTGATGGGGTCCCACTTGAGCTGGGGAGACCACCCCACCAGGCCCAGGCGCTGGGCCTGTCCTCGGGCACATGTCAACATTGCCCCAGCCGGCTCCTTCCTCGGTTTTCCTGAGGGTTGAGCTGTGTTCACAGATTTATGACGAGCGTCAGGTTCCCGGGCCTTTGTGGGACACCTCAGAGGCAGTGGCCGTCCTGGCCCACTGAGGCACGCAGCCCGCCCCTCTGCTCGGTGCCCCTCCTGTTCCAGTGATGGGGCTGGGAGTCACAGCCCGCCTGCCAGATGTCCCGAGCTCGTCACTCAGCCTCAATGAACAGCCCAGCCAGGGGAGGGACAGTGGAAGCAGATGCCCACTTCCTCCGACCACGCAAGTCGCCCTTTTTGAGGAATCAGTTCATAATCTATCAGGTCTTCCTGCTGCGGTCCCTCCAAGGCTTGGCAAGTCCCGGGGAAGCTTCAGGAAGCCACCTCGGAAGAAAGTGCCGAGGAAAGACAGACGGACGCAAGAGCCCAGCCTGGGCCGACCCCCTCGTGTTGGAGCGAGCCCTTCCCACTGCCCCCTGCGCCCCGGTGCCCAGCCCACAGCCTCACCCACGCGCGCCTGACCTGTCCACGGCCACACACAGGGACACGCCATTGATGCCACTGAGTTCGTAGCTAACGCAAATTGCTAAACAAAATCCTGGAAATTCATAGATCTTTATCAAAAAGGACCTAAAAACACTAAGCTGTTTATCACTCAAATAGCACCAACCGCTTGGAGGGAAGCTTTTATGAATTCTAGAGTGTCAGTGGTCTTTCTGTTTTCCTACTTCTGCTGCTGTGAGCTGAACTGTACCTTTCTACACGATCACTCCTGATGAACCCACGCTCCACAGTGTCGCTCGCAAAAGGTGACAGTTTTCTTCCATGGTGTGCATCACTCTCCTTAGATGACTGTCACTTCCCCCTTTTTCTGGAAAAGAAACTAGGCACAGAAAGCTTCAAAACTGTGCCCAAGTTAGCCACAGCCCGAGCTCTCGTCGTCTGGCGTGCCGAACGGCAGATGGTACCAACATTTCTCAAGACTGAGTATTTCCCCCACACAAGGACTCGTGTCTGTAACCATCAGAATTTCTATATATTTATTAGCAATAAGCAAACAATAAGAGATTGGGCGGGGGAAGGAACTAAAATGGTTTTCATTTGAAATAACAATTTTCAAAAATCAAGTAACTTATCACTTCCAGTTGCATGAGACTGCCGCTGCACCTGGAGAGGAATTTAGCTTTCATGACATGCAAAGTTGATTAGGCAGTGGGCTCCCTTCTCCCCCTGCCCCGAGCACATTTATAAACTGCAAATGGGGGCAAATTCCTTCTGATACTCTGAAGGCCATTTCTCATCTCACAATTTACCCAAATCATGTGCAAGACTGCAAGAGGAAATAAACAGAAATCCTTAAGTATAAATAACCCACAATGGATTGTTAATCTTGCACAGTCAATCCAGCATTAAGGCCAGTTTGATCTTTAAACATTTTACGGGAAACAGCTGTCAAGCTTTCTCTGGAAAAGCCCACAAGGTTTCGTAACCCCCAAGGCATAACGCCTGGGCAGGCCCCTCTCGAGCCCGGGCACTTCTCCACGTGCAGAAGGCAGGAACGCAGCCGGTCTTCACCTCCTGCTGCTCTGCACGCTCGTCACGATATCCGGCAGAAGGTGGTTTCTGTTTTCCTTGGTGACCTACGGGACGAAGCAAGAGAGCAGGCTTCAGAGCTCCTTTTCTTTTCTGCAGGCTTGTGATAAGTGATTTTCTAAAAGGAAAGCCCGGGGGGGGGGGGTGCTAGGAGAGGGTGAGGTATGTTTTGCGACCCAGGGAGCAAGCCTGGGTCACAGCAGCCCTTGAGACAGGACAGGTATCATCGAGCCCCACCATCAGCTTCTACAAAGTGACAGCAGGAAAAGTGAAAGTGGGTTTGGGTGGTAGACAGATTTCAACCACGGGAAGAGCTGTGACCTGAGCCCTGCGAGGCCTGCCGGGATGCATGATGGGAACGCAGATGGGACAGGGCCCCTGAGCACACCTGCCCTGCACAGAAGCAACTGTCTGAGCGAGTCAGGAGAACCCACGGCCCAGCCGGGCCCGGGAGAGTGCCCAGAATCCTGGGATGCTCTATTCGTCTGTCCACGAATTTAGGGAATCTGAGTGTTGCAAGGGCTTCTGACCTCAGTCGATGGTGCATTTGGAAAATGAGGAAGTGGCAGCCCAGAGGAGTGAAGGAGCCATGGGACATACTGTTCCTCAGCCCCCTGATGCCAGCCTGTGTCCTCTTATACTGTTATAAAAACAAAAGTAACAGAGATAACCCAAGCTTTGCCTGACAATCTGCCTTTTATTTTTCTTTCCTTCACTATACCCACAGTCCCAAAGAGTGCAGTGCCCAGGGTGAGGGTAGGGCTGCCTCTTCTCCCATCACTGTGCCTTCCTGCCTGACCCCACACCACCCATCCACTCAACACACGCTCCTGGGCAAGGTGCGGCAGACAGAGATGTGCTTTCAATTTTTCCCAGTTCAGCATGATGTTGGCTGTGGGTTTGTCATATATGGCTTGTATCATTTTTAGGTAAGTCCCATCTATGCCTATTTTCTTAAGCATTCTTATCATAAAAGGGTGCTAAATTCTGTCAAATGCTTTTTCTGCATCTATTGACAGGATCATATGGTCTTTGTTTTTGCTTCTATTTATGTGGTCAATTACATTTATAGATTTGCCTATGTTGAACCATCCCTGCATCTCTGGGATAAAGCCCACTTGGTTGTGATGGATTATTTTTTTGATAAGCACCTGAATTCAGTTTGCTAGGATTTTGTTGAGAATTTTTGCATCTATACTTATAAGGGATATTGGTCTATAGTTTTCTTTTTTGTTGCATCCTTTCCTGAGATTGGTTATCAGGGTGACGTTGGCTTCATAAAACATG
Organism: Lemur catta; assembly: GCF_020740605.2. Lineage (NCBI taxonomy): Eukaryota > Metazoa > Chordata > Mammalia > Primates > Lemuridae > Lemur > Lemur catta. Next base: position 7,566,015 of record NC_059152.1, on the reverse strand, counting down.
TTGGGGAGAATTCCTTCGTTCTCAATGTTGTGGAATGATTTCTGCAGGATAGGCACCAGTTCTTCTTTGTAGGTCTGGTAAAATTCAGGTGTGAAACCATCTGGTCTGGGACTTTTCTTTTTAGGAAGGTTTTTTATTGTTACTTCAATTTCAGTACTTGATATTGGTCTGTTCAGGAATTCTATTTCTTCCTGATTGAGCCAACCTATTGACCTTTAATCCAGAAGTGGCAGATGAGCTCCCAACTCTGACTTTGCATTTACAGAACGGAAGTGCAAGGGCCCAGAGGGCAGCATCAGATTCCTGGTGAGATGAAAATAGTTTATGTCATGCTTGGTGAGCCAAATCAAAGGGAAGTGGAGACCTAGTACCCATTATTCTCATGATCCTGAAACCCACAAATTAAAACTAAAAAAGAAATAACAATTGCTTTATGGAAAAAGCAAGTACAGGTAGTTCTGAATTCAGAAATTGAAAACAGATTCTAGATATATTAACATTTTTATAAGATAGAAAACCAAATAATTTCTAAGAATCTGAGCTTTTATGGGAAAATCACCTGAATAATTCCTATTAATGAAGGCAACAATATAGCAAGATTACGCTAATGCTCAGGCTTTAGAATCAGCCAGACCAAGGTTTGAGTCATCTCTCCACCAACTAGTAACCGAATGACCGTGGACAAGTTATATAACCTCTCTATGCCTCAACCGTCTCATGTATGAAATGGAGATTATGGTGCTTATTAGCTCAAGAGGTTACCATGAAGTCTACACGTACTAATCTACTGGCAGTACTAGCACAGCACCTAGCACCAAGGGCTCAGTGACTGGCAGCCACCGCAGTATTCCATATAAATGCTCCACAAGCTCCAGGCCTCCCTTCTGCCCCCTCATCAGGTAATGTTTTCCAGCATTCCCCTCCAGGAGGTATTTCAAAGGACACAGAGTGAAATATGCTTTCTAAATGCCACTAAGATGACCAAACTCTTAACTTTGTTGTGAGAAGTTACTAGCAAGGATTAAAACAATTTTTTTTCATGTTGTTAATTAGAAAACTATGAAAAAAGTACACCCAGCTCTTTCCAGTGACCTTGAACCAACAAAGACCTCCATTTCTTGCCTCTATAGCATTAATATTATTATTAAATGTTTTTTCACAATTAGCCCCAAATAATGAAATACTGAAATGTTAAAAACAAAAACAATATTCAGTGGTTATATTTGGAGAGCAGTAAACCCTGGAAGAATGAGAAAAGGAATTTGAGAGAACTTCTGAAAGAGCAACATAACCTTCAGGAAGGCCACTGTCAATACCAAACCTGCAACATGGCGGAAGTTTCTACATTACCAAGACTACCCTTCTATTAACCAGAAGACAATCCTTAAAGTTAGAATATAAGCAGGACTTGGTACTGTATCTGTGTCAAGCAGATAAGTGAAGTGCTGTCTCACAATACCTAGGCCAACCAAGATGGAAAGACAAACTTATGATATCCTCCAACTCAGATTCTTGTTAAAAAAAACCCACAAGGAGGGGGAGGGGACAGAAGAGACTGAGCAGAGTGTGCAATCATTGATCATAGTAAGTAAGTCAGTAGACAGTGAGATAGCATGCAAGCAGCCTGCAAAACCAGATAACATCTGCACACTGCTGCCAAGAACATGTACATCCCATGGTCTAAATGCCTGGCTTAATCATACTATGTGGCTGCATGCTTCAAGATCTAAAGTTGCCATAACATCATTGATACCTTATGACATTAACTAGAAGGCAGCAAAATCAATGACATACTCTCATAAAAACTCAAAGGAATACAATGGTAATATCCTCTTAGAGTTCTTAAAAACAAATAAACAAATTATTGAAGAAATAGTTAAGTCACTTGCTATGGTTTGAACGTGTCCTCCAAAGCTCACGCGTTAAAAACTTAGCCCCAGGTGCAACAATGTTGAGAGGTGAGATGTTTAAAAGGAGATTAGGTCATGAGAACTCTGCCCTCTTTAACAGATTAATGCCGTCATGGCCAGGAGTGGGTTAGTTACTGCAGGAGTGGATTCCAGATGAAAGGATGAGTTCAGCCCCCTACCCTTCTCTCTCGTCTGTGCTCTCTCGTTTTTCTGTCTTCTGCCATGGGACGATGCAGTAAGCAGGCCCTCCTCTGATACAGGCGTCTCAACTTTGGACTTCCCAGAATTGGAAGAAATAAACCTACATTTCTTATAAATTACCCAGTCCCAGGTATTCTGTTAGAGCAGCATCAAAGGGACTAAAACATCGCTCTTCTCCCAGATGTCCATTAGGCTCATACTCTTATTACCTTCAGGCCTGTGTTCAAACAGCACTTTTTCAGAGAGACCTCCCCTGACCACCCTGGATAATACAGCCTCTCCCCCCAGCCAACTTCGTCCACCCTATCCTTCTCTCCTTTCTCCAAAGCACCCTATTGCCACGTTACACAGGGGCGTGTTTAGCAGGTCTCCTCCCACTCTGTGGCACCATGGAGTTTTGTCCACTGCTGAGCCTCCAGTGAATAAAGCAGTACCTGGCACATAGTGGATGCTCAATATTTACTGAATAGATGAATAAGAATATTCCACAGCCAACTTCTTGTAGGGATACTTTACTAGAGAATAGGAGGTACCAAAGATTCTATCAATGGGGATGTTACTTTCCTCCTCAGGTATTGTTCATTCATTTTTTTTTTTCATTTTTTTTTAACACATAAGAGAATGTTATCATTTTTTGCCTCCATTGTCAAATATAATTTTTAAAAACTCAAGAGAAGAAAAGCCTACTGTATTCACCCATAGCTTTATTCTTTCCATTGTTCTTTCTGTCTTCCTGATGTTCCAGGACTCCTTCTTTTATTATTTCCTTTCTGATTAGAGGACTTCCTTTAGCCATTATATTAGAGTAAGTCTGCTCGAGACAAATTCTCTTAGTTTCCTTTATATGTGAATGTCTTCATTCTCCTCTCATTCCTGAGGGATAAATTCACTGGCTATAGAATCATGGGTTGACAGTTCTTTTCTTTCAACACTTGAAAAATGTACCACTTCCTTCTGGCCTCCATGGCTTCTGATGAGAAATCTGCTGTCACCTGTATTATTTTTACCCCACAGAGGTGTAGTTTTTCTTTCACTGCTTTCAAGACTTTGTCTTTAATTTTCAGAAGTTTGACTATGATGTCTTGGCATGGATTTCTCTGGATTTATCCTCTTCGGGTTCATTAAAACTGTAGGTTTATGTCTTTTGCCAAATACGGGGAAACTGGAGCCATTATTTCTTCACACACTTTTCAGCTCCACACACTTCCTCCCCGCCCCCAACCCAGCCTTCCAATGACATGAATGGTAGATCTTTTGTTACCACAGGTCCCTCAGGCTCTGTTTCTTTTTTTACTCTGTTCTTTGTTGGGTAATTTCTATTATTCTACATTCAAGTTCAGATTCTTTCTTCTGTCATCTCTATGCTGCTGGTGAGGAACTTTTTGATTTGGGTATTATATTTTATAGTTCTAAAGTTTTCATTTGATTCTTGTATATTTTTGCTGAAATTATCCATTTCTTTGCTGAGACTTTCTATCGTTCATTTGTTTCAAGCGTGAATATCACTGATCACTGAAGAATTTTAACGATAGCTGTTTTAAAATACTTGCCCTAGAAGTCCAACATCTGCATCATCTTGCTGTGGAGATGAGCTGATTGTCTTTTCTCATTCAAATTTAGATATCCCTGGTTCTCAGTGTGACAAGTGATTTTCAATTGAGTCTGTGGTGTTACTCCTTGGGTCCTGAGGTTCCTAGCCCGTCTGCCTCTTTCTCTTCACCAGTCAGGTCTTCTTATGCTTGTTTTATACATAACATCCAAGATTTTGGGGCTGCAATTAGCAGGAAAAATAGGGAGAAGTATGCTTCTTCCATCTTTTCTAGAACTGGAAGTGTTCTCAGGTGTTTTTTTGAAAAGTAATGCTCTGTTCACCAAACACTGTGAAGAACAAAACTTTGTGTGGTATACTTACTTCCCCCATTATCATGAGCTCAGCCCCATCTTTGCACTATGCATCCTCACCCGGTAGCAAGAGAAGGCTGTTCCCCACCCCTTTACATAGCTTATATCCTTACCTGGAATACTCTTCCTTTTTTTCCCCATTTCCTCCTTCAAAAACCTGCCCAAGAACCACGTCCTTTGGACATCTCTCCTTACTCCAAGACTACATCTAATCCAACCCTTAAGTTTGCAGATAAAGAAAATGAAGCTCTTCATTTATAAAACAGGAACAAAGGACCACACAAATCCCCAAACAGCACAAAAATAACAGCATGTGTCAGCCCCTATCTCTTACATAATTAACTCAAAGTTAATCACTTTATTTACAGATCATTAGGAGTGATGATTACCTTGCCTGGAGAATAATTTCCAGTGTCAGAGGAGGAAATGTGATATTAACCTAAGATGTTTATTTCTGGACATAGCAGTCAACCCCCCTCAATCCCTGCTTAAGACTATTAGATTGGATTAGGGTGCAGAGATAGCCAACCCCAGAGTTTAACACCAACAAGCACCCAGTCTTCCAGTCTGGAACCTATCTGATCTGAAAACTAATTTTCCTTCATGATCTTTCACCATTCATTGCCTCAATTCCCACAGAAACTCTATAATTACAACCAAAAATTCTAATGTGGAAGCCATGTGAAGTAAGAGTCAGAGAACTCTAAAAACAAGAGCTCCAGGGACTTTTCAAGGATGTCACTGAAGACTGACCTCTCAGGGCTCTTAGGTCTCAGCTGCAATGTCACTTCTTTGGAGAGACCCTCCTTCGATCCCTCTCTCTACTCCTGCCCCCAACTGCCACACTGCCCTGGTTTCTTTTCTTTGCCTTTATCAGTATCTGAAATTGCTTAATTTGTCTGCTGACATTTTTGGTATCCAGCTCTTCCACTAGAATGCAAGCTCCATGAGGGCAAGAACTTGGCCAGTTTGATTCACCACAGTATCCCCAAGACTGAGAATGATGCCCAGCACACAGATGTGCAAGCAGGATTTACAGAAGACTGAATGAATAAATAAATGAAAGAATGCACACATTTTCCCAAGTCTGGCCTGCGTAACCCTAACCATTATTTGTTGCCAGAACCCACGATACTTTGGTGGCAACATGTGGATGTCCTATTAGGGATAGTGGGCCATGGTGACATTTTAACCAGTGATTGCAATGATCAGTGATGTAAGGTGCTCATAGTATACTCACTCTCTACTCTCTCTGACAAGAGTGGCCCTGCCTGCCTGACTCGCTCACTTGTCACTTGCAGGGCCAGGGGTCTTTTAAACTGAGCGGTAGAGAGTGAGGGGTAGGAACAGAGCTCAGCCAAGGGCATGGCTGTCACTGACGGACAAAGTAAGGAGAATTGGGCAAGACAATATACAACTGAGAATGAAACAGACAGTGGTGAGAGAAAGGCAAGGATTCAGGCAAAGTGCCAGCAATGCCACAAGAGTCTTTGCCCGTGTCTCAGACGCTGCCACTGGCTGACGTGCTCCAAACCCTCGTCTCACGTGTGGCCTAGAGCAGTGCTTCTCAAACTGCACGGGGCCGAAGAACCTCCTGAGCTCTTGCTTAAACAGAGATTATGGGGCCCGTCCCCAGAGAGCTGGGTTCCTCAGGTCAGGGCGAGGCCCACACGTGCACACGCCAGCTGCCTGTGGGGCCGGTCTGCAGCCTTCACACTGAGCGGCAGACCCCACAGCCGCGCCACCTACCCCAGCAGCCGCACGTGGCCACTGAGCACGTGACATGTGGCTGGTGTGACTCAGAAACTACATTTTCCATTTTATTTAATTAATTTAAACATGAATGGCCACAGGTGGCTACGGCCACTGTACTGAGCAATGCAGGCAGCACGTCTGCATCCCTGTGGGAGGCGCTGCCGGCCAGGGCTGCTTGGCAGCATCTAGAAGCCAGGGTTCCACTGGCGCTGGAGCCACCCTTCCCCGCGAGCAGAAGTGGGGCAGTTTAAAAGGGGAACCTTTAAAACCAAACCTCTATGGCCCAATCTGAAGAGATGTGCTTAGAACAAGCACCTTAGATCCTGCGGTTCTGACCCCAGAGAGGTCCCGGGGTCCGACGGGAGACGGGGAAGCAGAAAGCAGCCAGCACAGCTGGGGATGCTAGCGGCCCCCCTACCAGTGAGTCTGTCTTTTCCTCAAGCAGAGGTACAGCTTAAGTTCTGTAAATTTCTATAAAGTTAGATGCACCTATATTCCAGCATGGGGGGGATGGTAATTCAAAGCCAAAGATACATTTTAGAGCCGTATGCTGTTTCACATCACCTGCTCCATGCCCACAGGTACAGAGGGCTGGCTGTACTCACGCTAAACACCTGCACGTCACTTCTGTTTCTTATTTCTTCCACAAGGGCCAGCGGTTTTCCTTTAGGGACTGGGATCGTGCCAAGAATTACAGTCCCTGGGGTGGACAGCGTCTGACGAACTGCCTGGATGAAAGGCTGACTGAAGAGCTCCATCTTCCCAATCTCATCGATGACACACACTCTCCGCCCGGGGCTGCCGCTGGAGCCTGCCTGAGGATGACAAAGACACTCGATGGGACGCCAAAGTCACCTTAATCAAAGGGCCCCTGGGCCCCACCCCTAATCATCCACAAACCAAGTCACACCAGTCACACCAGGCTGAATCAGCTACACTTTGGAAGTCAGGGACGGTTCTCATGGTCCAAGAGGAGCAAGTAATTGCAGAACTAATCCAGAAGGGCTCCCTTGGAGATTGCAGCACCCAGAAAATTCAATTCCCTGACGCACCAAGTTTTTCTTGTAAATTTTATTCCTCCAGAATGATTCCAACAATGCCAAGCTTTATATTTATATACACTCAGAAAATAAGTGTATATAAGTACACCCAAATACCTCAGGTTTAAAAGAAATGAGACAGCAAGCCTCGAAGCCCTTATTAATAACACTGGCCTCTTTTTAAAAAATATTTTCAGTCATATGAGATTCCCTGTCTACCGAGGAGGAGATAATCTGCTACAGGCAGATGCCTGTGTATTGCATGATGTGGTCTGTAAGAGCTGGTTCAAAGAAGTGAAAATTAAAAGGAAAGGAGTCTTGGTTAAAAGAAAAAAAAGTTCACTACAGTTGTGCTCTTTAAAACTCAGATTCCCTTTCTACTGACTTTATTCCAATTCATAGCCATTACTTCCTCGAAAATCCCACTGGGAACAGGCGTGGCAGCTGGCCTCCAAGACTTACCCTTGTGTAGTCCCCTCCCATGCAGTACCAGGGTTGATCTGTGTGCCCACTAGAATGTGGCAGAAGTAACAGTACGTCATTTTTGAAATCAGGTAAAAAAAGAATGCTATTTCCGTCTTGGGCTCCCTTTCTCGAATCCCTCATTCTGGGGAAGAGAGCTGCCATGTTGTGAGGACGCTCAGGCAGCCAACATGGTCCATGCGGTGAGTCACTGAGGCCTCACGCCAGCAGCCAAGGGGAACCGACTGTGCCAGCAACCACGTGAGTGGGCTCAGAAGCAAGGCCTTCCCGTCAAGCCTCAGAGGACCACAGCTCCAGCTGACAGTCCGCAGCCTCCTGAGAGCCTCAGAGCTAGAACCACCCAGCTAAGCTGTACCTGGATTCCTGATCCTCAGATAATGCATAAAACAGTAAGCATCTGTTGTTTTAAGCTGCTAAAATTTGGAAGTAATTGCTTACACAGCAACATAGAACTAATTCACGTGTCCTCTCTAGAAAGCTAATAAGACTTTGCTTGGTCCTTCCATACAAGGGACATAACAGAACATACAATAAACACTTGAATGAATGCTGAATAACAAATACATTTTCATGTGTTTGTATAAATGAATATTTTGAAAACCGTATGTAAAGCTGACTTACAAAGCATTCTTCACCACGGTTCTTAGACTCCTGAAATAATGACAGCAGTACAGTCCCAGAGGGCATGTCTGAGTTAAGCTAGATTTTGCTCAAATTCCAAATGCAAAAGCAACGTACGGTACAGTGTGGCTGGTGGCAGGGGGCACACTGCAACTGGTGGCAGCCAGTGACAGATGGGCTGCGGTGCCGGATCCCGAAGGCCTGAATGGTACACACAGGGGTGAGGATTTTGTCCCACAGCTGAAAGGGTCTAAGCCAGGGATGAATCGAAGTTGTGCTAGAGAGACTGACGGCTGCGTGCAGTCAGGACCACACGTCAGACAAAATGAGATAGTGGGGCCTAAACCCCAGGTGTAACGGGAGGGAAGCATTAGAGTAGCATTTTTCAGACTTTTACGTAAGTGGTACTCTATTTCCCTACTTAATATACACATACGAAATATTCTTCCAACACTTCATTTTTACCTTTCTATAGTGTTATTGTACACACGCCTGACCTCCCCTCTTAGAGCAAGGACACGCGTTGTCACCTTTGTCTCTCTCATGGAACTCACTCATGCTCCGGGACAGAGAAGTGGAAAGCTACAGGGGCCAATGCTGCCCTCCGCTGGTGGGGCTGGGGTGGAAAGAAAGAAATCTGTGGAGTGAGTCACTATTTATGCTAGGATTTTTCTTCAAAAATGAATGCCAAAGTTGGGAGAAATAAAACAGCTATCAGCCACCAGTCTGTGACCACAAAAACAGACAATCCCACAGGAAGGTTTCTGTCTTCATGGAAGTAGGCCACTCCAACTGACCTGACCCTTACCAGGGATATTTTGCTACCTCCAGAAAAAATGAGTAATTGTAAATGTCATCTTTCTGGAGGCTACGATCTGCAAGCCAAATAAAGCTCTATTTTGGCATTAGTTTTGCAAGGTGGCAAATCAGACAAGAAGTGATATGAAAGAATACGTGTATATCCATGCACGTGCACACGTATTTGAGTGTATACATGTGGGCAGTCGAATGCACATGTCGGTATTAAACACACGGCACAACCAACCTTCCTGCAATCCTCTAGATTAGAGCATTCACCAGTGACAGCTCATCTGTATTATTTAAGTTTCAGCACAAAGCTGTCTATCTGGACACACATGCACACATTATTTTCTATCAATTAAAAATGTTCATTTTAAAACCCTAGCTTATATAAAATCCTCATCCTATCCAGAATTAGGGACTTTTATAATTGAGGAACTTCAGGAATCTCAAAAATAGGTCTTCAATCTTTAATAAAAAGATCCAAGTTATTCACACTCAGCTGAGACAACGTCAGATGCAGAGCCACTCTGAGGCCTGTCAACAGGCCGCTTGTTTTTCTAACAGCACGTGACCATGTATTCGAGAGCCTAAAAAACAACCACTACTATGTTCAGAACTGTTTTATTTCTATATAAATTCAAGCAACTTTAGAGGGAAACAAACAAATAAGTCAGTGAACAAACACTGACCCCGTTTACATTGTGCTAAATTCTGAGTTGATAAAGACACAGCTTTCACAGCACTAGGGGCCCAGGTGTGAAGCTGGTCAGGAACCTACGTTTCCAGGGGTGGGAGATGCTGAACGATCTCCTGGAGTAACCTTGAAGCTGCCGGGGTAGGGAGCACGTGCAGAACTCTCTCGGCTACAATCATGGAGCACACGCCATCTGGGGTGCACACGCCATGTGGGCAGGGCCCTTTACTCCCCTGACACCCTTGCCCCAGAGCACAGCACAGGCTCATGGCTTCCCAGGGCCACACTGCAGTCCCTGTCACTCACCGGCCTTCCTGGCCACGCCCCTCTCAGGCTTACATTTCAGCTGATTATAAATTTCCAGTCACAAAGAGTGAGAAGAACTTCTCCATGCAGAGCACACTTTTAGTTCCCTTGTTCTGGGAGAGAAGATATTTCCTTGAGACAGAGTCCCAAAATGGACCAGCCAGTGGTAAGAGAAGCTATGAATAACTTTATAGTGTTGGTTACACACATCTAGTCTGCTTTCCAGAAAGATTAGATTGTCTTAGAGCAAGTATCTTCATATCAGTTGTACCAGGGACCTAAAAATAGTGTGATTTTCTTTCTTTTGGTCCTTTGTTTATCTTTAGATGTACTTTTAAAACTACAAAGAAAATGTAAATATAAAATAATCAGTTTCATTTAACCAAAATATTGAACTAAGAGCAAGCTAATTAAAGTAGTCTTTGCCTTATTCTGAATTATTTGCATAATAAATATTTCTGGTGGCATTAATTTTTTTGTTTTTGTTTATTTAAGTATCAGACAGATACACACAGACTGGTTTCTGAGCTTGCCTGTCTAGGATGGCAAGTATTTAAAGTCATGAGAGGTACCAGGGGGTGTTTGCCAGAAATTAGGCAGCAGAACTGCAGTCCTTCCCCCAAATAGCCACAAGTTCTGGGGACGCAGAAAGGCACATGGTGATAACAGCAGCCACCTCTAAGCCAGCCCACGACTCCTCACCCCCTGAAGTTACCAGCTAACAATGCAAGGCTGCAGTCAGACTTTGTGTTTCTTCTAAGCCTTCAAGTTTCAGAATCCCTCCGCTGTCTGGTGGCACGTGGACTGTGTCATCCGGGGGCACGCAGGATAAGATGTCTAGACTGGGATGCACCCTGCAGCCATCCCTTGCCCACCGAGGCACACTCTGGGCAGAAGCTGCTGCCCAGTCACACCAGACAGCCCCACCCCAGGGCTCAGACTAGTTCTGACACTCTTCCTGGATGTCCCAAGTGGCTTTTGGGGGCTCACCCACACATGATCAAAGAGCACCCGACTGGGCTCATGGTGTTTTTCCCAGCTCCAAGAACTATCCTGGGACTGAAACGGCATCTACTGGCTGCCCGTCAGCCCAGCGGATGGAGAACCCAGGACCCCTTGTGACCCCGGCACCTGGGGACCAGTCTGGGCATTTGGGCTCCTGGACTCCGTGACAGATGACAGCCACACTCTGGCCCCGGGCTCCCTGGCAAACACAAATCAAGCTGTGACGGCAGGCTGCCCCCAAGGTACCGCCACCCATCACGTCACTCAGCTCCGCAACTCTCGCTGTGCTTAGCACCCTGGAGGAGCCAGGGGCTCTGGCACTGTACAAACATCATCGCGTTCAGTCTTCCCAGCAACTTCCCAGGGCAGGTATCAGCACTGCCATTTTACAGATGAGAAAACAAAGTCAGAGGTTAAGTGACTTCCCCAAAGTCACTGAGAGCACAGTGACAGAGCCAGAGTCAAATCCAAGATCACCTGACTCCAAAGTCCCCTTCCACACCCTGTGTGCCACATGCCTGCACACTTTCACTCTGAAATAAGGAAAGAACTGTATCTAAGAAATCCAGCCATCCATGAAGAAATTGCTTTTTTTCTCCAATGACAAGGAACAGAACTCTAGTTTCTAGGAATCTACAGAGGCATAAACACAAAAACCTCAATTTATTTGGAGCAGTCATATTGCTCTAAATTACTCAAAAAGAACCACATATTTTGGGTCTGAGAAGAATTACAATCATCAGCATCCTCTCATCAAGCAGGCACAGAGAACAGCCCACTGTAGCAAGCGGAGACAACTGAAGGTCAAGGGACCCCTACTCCCTGGCAGGGGCACACCCAGGGCACGCGGCAGAAAAGCTACGACCGGGCAACCTAATGTATCCTAATCCCTGCCACCTCCTTATCACCTGACAGTGTTTACAAAAACTAAATTTTTAAAAAGAATTTTTCACTTGCTTTGTAAAAATTTTAATCAACATTTAAACTTCAGATAAATGTTTGGTATCTTTGATGCCTGGTATCATTTTCTTTATTAGAAATTGCCTGGAGGAGAAAATTGATTGTTTTTGCTACCGTAAAATGGTGATGACTTTTCTAACTAACAGCGGTAACAGGACACAAATAGAGAGAAGCACAGCTTAGAGCAGGAAAAAAAAAAAAAATCAACCATTATGGCTTTTTTAGTTCAGCTTTTCAATGTATAGTAATCTTACATTTGTTGATTACTGCTCACCTTGTTAGAGAAAGTATTTCAAAAGACAGTAGTTAAATTTGCTTGCCAGTTAAAGCCTCAAGAGAAAATTATTTTTATCTTAAGATGATCTAATAAAGTTCAGATAAAATTGGAGTTGGCTAGGGGAAATCTGATGAGGACGATGTGCATGGTCTTAAAGTGTCTCCCTACTCACTGCTCGTCAGTTTAAAAAAAATTGTAACTATCCAGAGGAGAAACTGAACAATTCCTTGATCAGGTAATCAAAATTAATATCACCAAACACCACATGGCTCCAGATAAGATATTCATGAGAAATGTAGTATTCCAGCTGCCTCTAGTCAGGAGGAAACATCAGAAAATCTCCAAAAGAGGAAGTTTTTCTACTAAAATAGAACTGTATTCTTCAAAAATGTCAATGTCCTGAAAGATAAGGAACGACCGAGGAAATGTTCCAGATTAAAGGAGGTTATGGGGATGTGACAACTAAAAGTAATACTTGACCCTAGACTGGATCCGGGACTGGAGGAAAGGAAAGGTTAAAGAGCTCATTGTTGAGTCAACTGACAAGACTGGCATGCCAGCAGTTGACTTCAGTATTTTCTCAATGTAAAATGTACTGAGGTTGATACCAATATCGATTAAGTAAGAGCATATCCTTATTTTTAGGAAAAACATACTGAAGATTTAGGAGTAAAGCGCCGTGATGACTGTAAGATATCCTCAAATGGTCACGTCCCACCCACAATTTATGTATTTATACAAACATAAATGCGCACACACACAGAGGGAGAGTAAGCGAAAAATAAGGCAAAGAGTAAAAATGACAAAAATAGGTGACTCTGGATAATGAGTACACAGGTGTTCTTACACAACTCTTATTCTTGAAACTTTCTCTAGGAATAAAATTATATCCAAATGAAGTTTAAAAAAATTGGAATCAGTACAAGAAGAGAAAAAGGCACACATGTACATTTTCTCAGTATGAGAGTCAAGGAAAAAACCAACTCCTCGCATGTGAACTTCCTTCCGACAGAGTGTGGGGCTCTAGGCAAATGTGTGCAGGAGGGCAGCGAGGGTTGGAAACGGGACAAGGCAGGTGAGTGAAACGGGAAAAGGCAACAGCTTACACGAACTCAGCCGCACTCCTGCTCCGGTGCAGGCAACCTTTCTGTGTCACTGCGAGATGCACGAGGGGAAGGCGTCCCGACCCAGGCAGGTGACAGCCTGCGCCACATCTAACTCCGCAGGGCCTCCCCAAGGCCAGGGGTGTGAAACAGCGGAAGGTTTGCCAAGACAAATCCTACAAAATGAACTGCAGGGCCAGCCTCACAGTGATTCAGTTCATACTCCTATTATGATTCTCTGAAAGAATGTCTTCCCCGACAAATTCAAAATTGATTTCTGTGTTTGCACCAGATAGCTTTTCATTTCCCTGGCTGATCCTACAATACAGACGCGTGATCACGAGGCAGAGAAGCTAAGTGAGGGGCAAGAAAGACACAAAGCCCACCTCTGCCAACCACAAGGAAGGAGATGCTAGAGCAATGCCAAGGGCTCCTGCCAACATTTCAGGAATGAATTCTGACTATAACTTGATTTTTCTAAACTCTTCCTAAAGCCCAGTGGCCTGAAACACTAAGTGTTTAAAAAAAATAATAATTTTTTTAGGAGTTAAAAAATAATAATTTTCCCTAGATAGGAGTCCTCTCATCTTCAAATGAAGTTTTGAAGATTTTCTGAAGCAGAGACTATTTCAGAATCAAAAGCAGATCCTGTTCTCAAACACAAGTATGCTTTAAAGCCTTATTTTGATCAAAACAGGGCAATATGAGGTTTAAACTATGTTGGTTTTCACTGGGTATTCTGATTCTAGCTTACTATTCCTTCCATGGATCTTTGTAAAAAATGACACCCTTCAGCCTGGAAAACAAGGCTTCGAGTAGATGTCCTTTGTTCTTTAACACATTATAATCCAGTGTTATCTTTTTGTGTGAGTGAGAGATACACTGAAAACCAATAAAATGTTAAATCTTACCCTGCATCAAATTTTAATAAAGCTTTCAGTGTAGCTGTCAAAAAGACCATTATGAAAAAGGCCAACATTATCCTATCAGCCTTGATCATTAGAAAACTGAAAAAACGATCCTAATTACAGCAGCATCAGAAAATAGAAGAGCCCTACGAATAACCTTACCAAGAAAGGAGAAAGAAAGAAAGAATGGAGAGAGAGACACTATGTTTTTAGCTGTGGAGAATGAAGATTTTCTGAAATAAGAGAGTCTTTATATCCAAATAACTATAGTTTTATATAGTTTCAATCATTCCACATAACAATTGTTTTTAATGGATAATAAAATCTTGTTCTACAGTTCATGCCAGCTCTTTCACTTGCAAGTTGTGTGTCCCTGGGTAAGTTACTTCCTACTCCTTGCCTCAGTTTCCCCATCAGTACAACAGGAATACAGTGATGGTGTTCTGAGGATCAAGTTTGTGCCTAGCACATAGTTTGCATTCAATCACAGTTAACTACTATTCCTACTGCCCCCCCACCATCATTACTGCCAACATCACTACAGTTTGGAAGAAAGAACAAACAAGAATGAGTAAGACAATTTTTGAAGAATAATACAAATAATTACCATGGTAATTAAAATAGTATGGCACTGATGCAAGAATCAAACAGTTCAATGGAAGAGAACAGATAACTCTAAAAACACATACACAAGTATAGGTATTTTAATATAATTAATGATGCATATTAACCTAATTAGAAATGGGCTATTTAACAGATGGTTTTAGTAAACTAAGTATCTGAAGAAAATCAATTGAGAGTTTCACTGTACATTGCACTCAAAATAAATCCAGATGGATTAAAAACGTAAATGTTTTTAAAAAATCACAGAAGAAATATACAGGTAAAATTTTATCTTAATTTGGAATAGGGACAGACTTTATGCTAAAGAAAAGAAATCACCAAAGTAAAGTGAAAAATTGAGAAAAATACAATCAATAAATACAGAAAGGTTATCTGTCTTATAAAAGGTCTCTAAGTCAAAAAAAAAGGGAAGAACAATTTAAAGAAAACATCAAATAAACAACTGAAAAACAATCTCATTAGTAACTAAAAAACGCGAATCCAAGCAAAGCTGTGTGTTTCTGTATAGAAAATCAGTCCAGTGTTCAGTGCTGGCAAAAGTGCGGCAAAACAAACACGCTCATGCACTGGCAGTGGGACACAGAGTGACACAACCGTCACAGTGGCACCAATAAGACCCTGAGAGTTCACACCCCTCCACCCAGCACTTCCACTTTGAGACCCTTCCCAGGGAACCAATCACACCCAGAGAAACGGACCCACATACAGAAGGTATTTGGTTTAAAGGCCACTCACAGTGGTGAGACAGAACCTAAATGCCCAACCCTGAGGGAGTAACAGTTAAATCGGAGAAGAAAGCGCACACCACGAAATGTGGTGCGACCATTAAAACACCCCAGCTTTGAAGATTTTCATGTCGTGAGACCCTTCCCATGTCCCACCACCACGTGAAGGGAAAAACAAATCAAGCCTATAAAACTACATAGGGCATTTCCCTGATCTGAATGGCTGAGTAAACAAACTAGGCACAGAGAAGGAGCAGAAACAAAACATGCTGACAATGGCTAACTCGGCGATGAGATTAAGAGTTATTCATATTTTCTTTTTTATTTTTATTTGGCATTTTTTTGTACAAATTTTCTACCGTGAGTATGCAGAACCTTAATACCCAGGGAAACAATAAATGCTGACTTTTTACATAAAGACAGATGTTGCCCATAGAATGAAAAAAATCAGCAAGAGTCAACCCTACTGAGGGCCTCCTGAAAACTCTCCTGAGTCTAGAATGCCGGCCAGTCGCACTTCACGTTTCTCTCTCATGGTGCCCATGACAGTCTGGCTCGGTCTCCACTCTCGCCTAAGGAAATACACCCAGAGCACCGCTGCAAGGGGGCCCAGGTCTGGCCTGGGCATCCACTCCGCCCTGCCCCTGCCCAAGCTGCAAGCCAGCTCCCAGCCACATTCTTACTGCCCTGCATGCAAACAGCCAGAGCCCTGCTGGCCCGATCACACAAGTACTTTTCTTAACGTTTTTTGTGTATTTTAAAAATAACAACTCAAACTTTCACCCATAGTGAAATTTCTTACACACAACAGATATTTCTTGACTTAGTGTCAGAGTTTGTGTTTCCACAGGTGCATTATGAACCAACACACTGTACACACCCGGAATGAAGGGTTTCTTTCACCTGCCTACATGTGATTTTTAAAGCTTCCAATTTACTTGGTCATTCTGATTGCCAATATTAAAGACCACCTGTTTATCTTTCCTACTTTTGTTGCCTAGTTATTTTGTTTTTTTATTATAAAGGCAAAACACTTAATTCCTTGTCCTTTCTTCATCCCAATAAAATATGTATGACAGGAGAAAAAATTCTGCTCCTGAAAAGAAATCCATGACCATGACTAGGTAAGAGTTCCACCTGCAATGTCAATGTCTGCATTTGGTAATCAGAACATAAAAATTGGGATAAGTATGCATTTCTTTATTTTTTAATTAAAAAAGAGATTCAAGCTCTTGATCCAGTCGGCACATGATCTCTTATATAATCTTGCAGCTAGACATTAAGCACCTGTGTGCACACTCTTCTCCCAGGATTCAGTCTGTTCTGTCTGAGCCGGGTAAGTAAAATCAATTGTCTGTATTGACCCAGTGCCCAAAGTCGGGGTCTTCACTTGGAATTTCATCTGAAGTATTTTGCTTGTCTTTTGAACGTTTAAGTAGAGTGGTTGTATTTGATGGGAGAAGGAGAAAAGTACCACGTTCTTCTCTATCCCCACACAG
The DNA here is from genome assembly GCF_020740605.2 of Lemur catta. Lineage (NCBI taxonomy): Eukaryota > Metazoa > Chordata > Mammalia > Primates > Lemuridae > Lemur > Lemur catta. The sequence continues at coordinate 7,549,198 of NC_059152.1, read as the reverse complement.
TATAGCGGCCACAACAGTCCCCAGCACAGGGACAGAAGGAAAGTTCCAGGAGGAAGGAATCAGGAAAGAAGGATGTGGGAAGAGGAGCCAGGAGAGGAGGAAGCAAAGGAGAACCAGGCAGGCTCTGAGAAGCAGCAGCCTCCTATGGAAACAGACCAGAAGTTACTGCCAGCCTGCTGAAGTTAGAGGCTGTCCTCAGCAGGCTACAGCTAAAATCTTCAGCAGCCTCTGGGCAACTACCACCACATATTCTGGTTGAGCTCTGAATGTCAAGGAACAGAGAGGCAACGATCTAGAAAGACAGTGTGCCCACCAAAGAAAATGTCAAGTGCCAAGGGACTCAGGCTGGCGTGACCCTGGCACGTGTGGGCAACGTGACTGAACCAGCATGCCTGGGGAATGGCGAGACGAGGTCAGAGGGTAGTAGGGCCAGACAGCGTAGGGCCTTCCAGGCCACTGGAAGGATCTTGGACTCTATTCCTGGTGCCATGGAAACCCCTGGCAGGTTTTTAATTGGTCCTTGAGCCAGGTCTGTACCATTCAATTTTTACAAAAGTAAATCAAAGTAGTAAATCAAAGTAGTAGTAGTTACTACTTTGATTTAATCTATAATAGATTAAATCTTTCATTTAATCTATAATAGATTAAATGAAACCCACATTCCTTAACATGATCCACAAAGCCCTACATCTCAGGGCCCCACCCACCTCACCAACCTTACCTGCTCCTGCCCGAGCGCTCTGAGGTCTCAGTGTTTCTGTTCCTGCCATCTAGAATATTCTCCCCAGACTCTCCCTAATGCTTTCTCCCTAACATTAGGAGATTGAATGCTTCCCCCCTCAACCCCTCAAAAAAGCATATTTAAATGGTTTTTTTTTGTTTTTTTTTTAAATTTTGGACAGTTTATTTGAGCAGACACCAATGTATTAATATTAATTGGGCAGCTCCAAACTGGAGTTGGTTCAGCATCTCTAAATGTTTGTTTAAAAAAGTAATATGGTGATATAATGTGTTAGGTGCTCAGAGAATGTGGGAGGTATTCAGTAACTACCGACCATTATGTTCACATAATGACATTTTCTGTTGCTAAATGTTTGTTGTTCTATGAAACCAAGTAAGACACAAATGTGGGAAGACAAAGAAAAGACCTATCTTCGGGAATGCTGGTAGCTGGGCCTCAGAGCCTTCACAATATAAAATATTTCTATGTGCTGAATTTACAGGAATTTACTTACAGCTCAGAGTGATAGCAAATTTTGTTACATATTCTTAAGACTCAATCACTTGAAGACTTTTAAACTATAAAATGCGAAACTGGCTTCCCTTTAACAGCAAAAGCCATTCTGTCCCCATGGTCAGCAATTCCCACAATGCACCAAGAGCGGATGCGTTGAAAAAGCAGAAAGCACATACTCACAGTCTTCAAGACGGGAAGCGCCAAGTGCTCAAACTAAGTTATATCAACCACATACTGCCCAACTCGGCATTCACGTTTTCCAGGCGGAGGCTCTAATCTAAATGAAAAGACATTCTTTGTTGAGAGATTCCCGTACTGACCCTTGGTTTTTAGCTGCCCCACTGAGCCTCTCGCATTATGCATATGCTACATCACCCTTAAAAATCACCTACACAAAAAGTGGTGGTATGCGGGGCTGATCTGACTCAGTTTCCTCTCCATTGTCTGCACTGTGCAGTTACGGTGGCAGGGCCATCCTGGGGCTCCAGGCAGCAAGTGCATCAGCTATGTCTGAAAAGTGGCACTAGAGACAGGGCTAACAATCACAAAGGAAAAAGACTGTATGACTTGGTAGAGTAAGTTTTAAGTGAAATATGACTTTTTTATACTTGTTTTTCATAGGACGGTCTCATTCTCTGTTTTCATTTCCTGAGCAATCTCTAAAGGCCTGTGATTCTTCAGGACAGAGGAGACCATCTGGCTCACCGCTGTGCCCAGGGAGGGGTGCTCAGCCTGAAGGGAGAGCAGGGTGCATCCAACGACCCAACAGGGTGTCTGCTTTTGGTGAATTTAGCTCTTGCTGAATTGGAATAGAAAGGCTCCCAAGACACAGATGGAAGGACAGCTTAGATTATAAAACACTATAGAAATGAAATGTCAGTACCCGACTCTAGACAAAGGTCCCCGAGTGCCGGACAACGTGACGACATCGAATCCTATTCTTCTCCCTCCCTGCCTGACCTCTTCTGTATAAAATCCATCAACAGACACACCAGAGGACTTTAAAACCTCACTGGCTTTCTGGATCAATGTTGTTTTTCCAACCCCTAAAACAAAAGAAGAAAAAAAGCCAATTAGGAAGTGCTCCTTTGCTAGAGCATGCGCAGCACTTGCTGATTCTGAGAGTGCAGTGATGGTGGGTAGAGAAATGGGCTGCAAATGGACGTTACGAATATTAATTTCATTTTAATTTTGATTGCTCCAGGTATTAATTCTTTTCTTCTTTGAGACAGAGTCTTGCTCTGTCACCCCAGCTAGACTGCAGTGGTATCATCATAGCTCACAGCAACCTCAAACTCCTGGGCTCAAGCGACCCTCCTGCTTCAGCTTCCCAAGTAGCTGGGACTACAGGCACGCACCACTGTGCCTGGCTAATTTTTCAATTTTTTTTAGTAGAGACAGGATCTCACTCTTGCTCAAGCTGGTCTCGAGAACTCCTGAGCTCAAGCAATCCTCCCGCCTTGGCCTCCCAGAGTACTGGGATTGCAAGTGTGAGCCACCATGCCCAGCCAAGGAGTTAAAAATTTTTAATCTCAAGTAGAAACAGGCATCATAAAAATACGAATGATATCTTCAGTTTTTTTTTTTTAAGTCTCAAACATTATTAGTTCTGTCATCCCAGAACCAAATGGGTGGTTTTTGGATGACTTTGCAACTTGCATCCTATGAGACAAGCTTCTGTTTTCTCCTTGGTTTACTGTCCTCACTTTTCCACCTAAGAAGCAAACTGGTCATGCTCGGGTCAGAGGCTGGGCACCTTCGGACTTCAACTTTCAAGAGACTACGGATCTACACTCACCTGGGAAAATCACTGCACTCCTCCCTGGATTTACAATGCTACATCTCTCGAAAACGCATCTCTTAAACACCAAGAATGCCCCTACAAATGGTCACTTTTAAACTTTTTCACAAGAGTAATCCTATGAGGTTCTCAACCTTTTAACATCACCTCCTCCAGGGTCCCTAAGCATTCCTTCGCGTTACCCCCAACCCCTTCTCAAATTTGAATCTATGCACCTCTGACCCTTTTTCCTCCTGCCAGCCTCACCTGTTGACCACTCTGATGAACTCTTACTGCATTTACAAGCACCACCGGGTGCTAACTAACATAATAAAACTAATCACTGACATTATGGGGCCAGACGCTGTTCTAGCATGCTTTACAAGCACTGTCTTGGTTAAATCCTCATGCCTACCCTCTGAGGCAGTTACCATCCTTATTCCTATTTTGCAGATGAAGAAACTGAGGCACACAGGGGTTAGGTAACTTACCCAAGGCTACAAACTTAATAATGACCATACGTTTTTCAACAGAGGCCTTTATCTCTTACCACAAATTTTTTGTATATGAGCCTTGTTCCCAATAAGTAAGTGGCATCAGGATTACCCAAAAATGGAAAGAGAGAGAAAACTTCTAGCAGGTCTGCAATTGAGCTAATTTGAGATACTACAGAGTTGCAAACCATGTAATTTCTATGGCTACCCACAGAGTCGGCAGGGCTCTCCAAGATGCCTGTTAAGCTTCCTCGAAATAAAATATGATTATTCATATTTAATGTATCTCTCCTTCAAACCTCACACTAAAATAATGGCATCTGGCCTTCTGGAACATGAACAGCAACCCAAGAGGATTCCAGCTACAGCGAACCACAGAGAACGTGTGGCTCGTAAGAGAACTGTGTATGTGTAGAACATAAAATGACAAAGTTCTAATCCCAGTTCTGTCCCTCAGTCATGACTGCTTTAGGGAAGTCACCTGAAGAATCTGTTTAATGCACGCCAGTGGCATTGTTGAATGTGTAAGCTGGTATTCCTCTGCGAAGGGCAATTTCAATATGCCTTACCACAGCACCTAGCAGTTCTATTACTAGGAATTCCTCCTCGGTAAATAATCAGGTAACAGTACAAAGATGTGTAAATTACAATGTTCACTGCAGAATTCTTTATAATAACAAAACATTGAAAACAACCTAAATGTTGATCAGTAAGGTAATGTTAATTTATGGCACCACGTATATAATAGCACATAAATACACAAGAATATCATGCAATCATTTAAAAAGAATATTATTTACTTATATTTATTAGCATGGGAAATAGACCACAATATATGAAAATAATATGTGAGGGGGGAAAAAAGCAGATTAAGTAACAGCAGAAATATGTAGTATTATTGTATTATTTTTTTTAAAAAAGATGAAATATGTATGTGTCTACAGAAGAAAATTCAAGAAGAATACAGACAAAGATTTTCAGCGTTGATTTCTGTAGGTTGGAATTTCATGTGATTGTCACTTTCTTCCTTAAAGCTTTCTTGATTTGTTTTTTTGTTCTTATACTGAATGGGTATTACTCTTATTCTAAGAAAAAACAATGCTATTTGTATTTTGAAAAAGATAAAATGGAGCAACTGTAATAATTCCTGTTCACAAAGGGTGTGCTGTAAGGACTCGTACGTTATGGAGAACATAGTATGGCAATAAACAGGAAGCATTTGGGTCAAGTCCCTTCTGGCTTCTTCAGCTCTAGAAATCTTCTTTCAGTTAATTTTTTCATCTTCATTAGTTAAGCTGCTACCCCAGTGCTGTCTACACTGGCTAAGGTGACCTCTGCTGCAGGAGACCCCAAGATGACAGCTGCATACCCTGCACAGACAACAGCCAATCAGAAAGCTCCACGATTGCTTTGGTTCTGGCTCTCCCCTAAGTAGACCCTCAGATAAAGACTCAAGTGTAGGTAGTTTAACTTGGGCAGTGACAAAACGATGCAGTGGTAGGGAAGAAAGTCAGAGAAGGGAAGGACACGACCACAGGTGCTTTAACAAGCCAGTTACCATCATGGGCAGCTGGCGCTTCATCCCACTGGGGAATCCTAGGAGGTAATTTAGGGCACGTGGCTCACATTATCCCATCTGAGGGGTGGGAAACTCAGAGTTTATCCACTAACTGCCACCAATCATGGGTTGAAGGCTAACCCTGGGGGACAGGAGTTCTTTGGTTCTTCCAGTCTTCCCTGTGTGCAGGCCAAGTGTGGTCTAGTGACCAGAGAAAGCCCTCCAAGATGAGTCATAGGTGCGGACAGTTGGAAGTCAGGAAAAATGCTAAGTACCGAGGCACTGAGAGTCGATGCAATAGAAAGTGAGCTAAGAGGATACATTACTTGATGGTCTGAACATCTTGAGAAAATTTAGACAGAGGAAGAGTTTGGTACAGAGTTGGTGATAGAAAGAAACCAGGCAAATGAAAACACCAGACAGTAACTCCAAACGGGGCAAAAGTGTGCATAAAAGAAAAAAATTATAGACTACTACCTGGCTCTGTCATGATTAGCTTTTACACAGTCACAATACTATAAACAATGGCCATGGAGCTAAAGAAAGTTACACTGTAACTGCATTAGGAAGAGAAAGTGGGTGGGTTTGAGGACAGGTTTAACAGAGCATTTGAGTCTTTCAACTATGTGCACATAAAACTTTGATAAAGGAAGCAGAAAGAGCCAGTGTCAGTACGGTCAGGACAACAGGACACCTCTGTTATGAAACACACAGATGTCTTGGGACCAGCCTGCTGAGTATCAAACTGCATTTCAAGTTTCAAATAAAACACTGACAAACCAATTTTCAGAAGTCAGTTCTTTCCAATATTTGGGAGTGCCTTTGGATATCAGACATTTCTTAAACCACCCTGATCCTCCTAACCCCCTGCATCCTATCCCCGCTCATTGCCTGGTAAAATGAATCCCAAAGTTTGCAATATTAAGTGTCGCTTTTGCTACCTAAAGCTAAACATAATCATCAAAATAAAGTGAAAGAGAATTCTAGGCCTAGGGTTACAATCTTTGACACCCGAACCCGCAACCAACTTCAAAACTAGACTTGCCCTGCAAACAGGGTGAAGAAATCACTTTCTCCGATCTTAGCTCATCTTCCTTCCTTAGCCTATCTGATACTGCCACTACCTTTCTGCTCTTCTTTTAGTGCCACCTGATACACGGGTAGCGCCTCGATTTGAAAGCATTTCCTCCTGCAGTCTCTCACTTGACCTGACATTATCCCATCTCGCAGATGAGAACTCCACAGCCCGCAGGGTTGAGGGATCGGACAGAGGCATTAGGAGGGAACGGGACAGCTACAGACGTGGGCGTCTCAGAGGGGATCCTGCAGGTACAGGCTTCTCTCCGCCTGCGGCCTCATCCATGCAGGCAATGCAGGGGGTGAGTGAACCTGGATGGGGGGGGGAAGGTTCTATCTTCACTTTCGTTATCCTTCAACTGAGGTTTCCCCCTTCTTTTTATCTTGAATGCTGGCCACCAGCCACGGCGGCGGGAGCACCTGTTGACCATCTAGCGTCACTAGAAACCGGGCATATCGCGTCGCATCCCGGCTGTCGCAGACCGCAGACAGCGTCTACACCGACCGCAGCTGCGAACTTCGGAAGTGACCGCCCGGCCGCTTCGTGCCTCAATGAAGAACCGCGCAGCGCCCCAGAGCAGCTTCGTCCTAATCCTATCGACCCTGTGTCTCCAAAATCACGTTTTCTGGAAAGAGCTCACGGCCTGCAGACTACCAGGCCTGCCGCTTAAGTTGGGAAGGTTAAAGGTCAGAGCCCCGGAGCCGGCCGCCCCCAGCCCGCGCGCCCCTCACCCGCTCGGCCTCCCGGAAGTGGAGACCCCGGCGGGGTTACCTGGGGGCCCCGTCAGGAACACGTGCCGGGCCATGCGGTGGACTGGAGGACACGGAGCGGGCAGGGTCGCAGTCGGAGGTCGGGGTCGCGGTCCGCGTCAGGCCTGGGCCGGGGTCGCGGTTCGGGCCCCGCCCCCCGGTGGTGCCCCGACCGGAAGCACCGCCTTTATCCCCGCGCATGCGCATGCGCCTCCGCGGCCCCCCCCCCCCCGGGGCCCGGTCCGCGCGTGCGCACTCCGCCCTCGGCCTGTGCGCAGGTGCAGCCGTGTCCGTAAAAGGCTGGGAGGGTGGTGGTCCAGTACCTGGGGGGTACCTGTAGTCTTGACCTCGGTTCTGGGCTTTTGTGAGTGTTTGCAAAGATAAGTAAGTGAGGATGTAAGTTACTAAACCGTTGCTGCTCAGCGGCATTATCCAACTTCTGCCTGCGGGACCCGGACCTGGGAACTGCATTTCCCCAGGCTGCAGGGACAGCCCTTCTGTAGAAGGGTCCTGGGCGCTTTCCTCTAATAGGGGACTTGCTGATTCCAAGGGTTTGCCCAGTGTTCCAGCCAGAGCTGCAGAGTAGAAGCACTTGGGAATTTCTAAACTTGCTCTCATGCCTGGACTCCACTTCCAGAGACACAGATCTGTCAAAAGACAAAATTACAACGAATTTAAAGATCTCATTGGCTTTTATTTACACTCTAGAATCGGGCAATACCTTGTTATATACAATAAAATATAAATATAAAATGGAATAAGTGTGCCAGTGAGCTGAGCAGAGGAGGTCGGCTTTATGTGCAGAAAAGGGCTGAAAAAAGTAGAAACAAAACAAAAAGCAGAGTGGTCATTTCAAAGTTATTTCCTTACAGGGCGGGAGAGGACTTCATTATTGCGCTAACTCAGGTTGACTGGAATCTCTGTTTTTTTAGGAAAGCTGGCCTGCCCATTTTAAAGTGCAGTGTGGTTACCTGGCACTTATTTACTTAGCACAAGTGACTCCATCCTGGTTTGGTCTCCTCTGCAGGGGCCCAGTGCAGAAGACTGGTCCAAAGCAATGATCTCCCAGAAGCCTTGTTTAACAGGAGTAATTGGTCTAGGACAGTCCTGAGCATGCGTGTTTTTTTTATTATTATTATTTCTAAGCTCCAAAAAGTTTGTAAAGTCTTCTAGGGTTGAGAACCCCTGGTGTAGGCAGACTGCCCATCTTCAGCCATGCATAGGAAGCCAGCGTCCCTTTTTTACCTCCACACTGAAGTGTAAACCAATGCAAGACCCAGCTGGAGGACCTCCTCTCGCAAAGATTTAAGTAGCTCCCCTGCCTCATGTAACCATTTCAAGTGTTCCAGCCAAGGAAATGAAGTGGCAGATTTACCTTGGGCCAGATTTACGTGTAAACTCTTTCAGTCAAACATCTACACAGTTTGACTTAGGAGCAATCCTTCATCCTGGCTGAGAAAGCAATTCAGTAAGTTCTCCACTTAATTGGTTTGTGCCCACACATGGACCGGCTAGTTTCCCTTTAGCCTGCAATATATGCTAGTTAGATGGCCTCAGTGTCTTGCTGCTTAAAAAAAAAGTCAGATTTGCACAAAGCTGTCACCATCATTTCTGCATTTATAATGTTATATTATTATAACAGTCCCTTAGGGAGGTATTTGTTATCCCATCTGGTAATATTAAGGCCTTTTCACCTCTATTATTTTACACCTACCTGCAAATTGTAAACTATAAACAACTGATGTAGCAAAGCAAATCCATAGGAAGAGCTTCCAAAATAAGAGACAGAAAACCTGTATTTAATCATGGGTATCTCTTGTATCAAAAATGTTAATTTTGAATGTTAGTGGTACAGCATTGTCCATCACTAAAACATCTGGATTTGCAAGGGTCACTAGAAATTGGGTTATTTTCTTTTGATGCTGTACCTGGAATTCTGGCATTAGTTTAAGGAGCTCAAGGATACATAGAATCCAGATGTAGAGAATTGATGTCTCAGAGAACAGAAATAAAATTCTTCTATAATTGGATGTTTTTAATCCATTAAAAACTAATTATTTGGGTGGTGTTTACGTGGGTGTCTTCACTTTATGATTGAATACTTTTAATTTGTACAGTTTGCTCTATGTGTTGTTATACATCAATAACAACATAGATTAAATACTTTATTAGAGATTAACAACAAAAGAGAAGATGGCATAAATAGGAACAAATTTTAAAATGAATAGGATATTAAGTACTGTACCTGCTGAATCTAACTTCTGCTTTTCTAATCACTGTCCTATGGACTGAATGTTTGTGTCCCCCTCAAATTCATATTGTTGAAATCCTAACCCTCAAGGTGATGGTATTAGGAGGTGGGCCTTAGGGAAGTAATTAGGTAATGACACTGGGTCCCTCATGAATGGGATTAGTGCCCTTACAAAAAGACAGGAAAGAGCTTTCTTTTACTTTCTCTCTGCTGTCTGCCATGTGAGGGTACAAGGAGAAGACTGGCACCTGTAGACCAGGAAGAGGGCCTTCACCAAGACTCAACCACGTTGGCACCCTGGTCTTGGTCTTTCAGCCTCCAGCATTGTAAGAAACAAATGCTGTGTAGTTTAAGCCACCCAGTCTATGGTACTCTGTCATAGTGGCCTGAGCTAAGACACAAGATAGAATTACCTAAGGAAGAAGTCACTCCAATTCTTTCTTCCTGCAGCACCTGGGTGCAGCCTCTGTTTTGACAGGATAAAGTACAGTTCTGTATTAAAACAGTTTGTAAGCACACCCCTACCCTCTCTACAATTATAAAGTCATCAAAAGTCTGAAAAAAACTTTTGTTTCTATATCTCCCCTTTGGCCAGGACCCCTCTAGTTTTAAAACTGTGAGTTTCACATCTTAGGAGCTCCCTCAATCCTGGGCACACCTGGCTGGATGGTCACTCTGTAGTTAAAGGACAGAGGAGCATTTGGGAGGTAAAGCAAAGGTTTCATGAGGGTAAACAAGCCACTTCCTTCTTACCTGTCAAGGGCTGGTAGTTCATTCTGAGCTGGTTGTCCTGTCAGTGGTAGTAATAGATGCCTATTTAACACAGTCTGTACCTTTTACTGCTTTCATGCATTTGACAAATGGTAACAGCTAACATTGACATAGTGCTTCCTATGTGCCAGGCTCTGCTCTAAGAGCATTATAAATTCTATTAATTCCTTTAATCATCACAAAAACTTCATTTTATACGTGCAGAAACCAGGCTACACACCTGTACAACATGTTACTGGACTGAATAGTGCAGGCAGTTGTAACAGAAGGTTAAGTATTTGTGTATCTAAACATAGAAAAGGTACAGTAAAAATACAGTATTACAATGTTATGGGACCACTGTCGTATATGTGGTCTATCATTGGCCGTGTGTGTGTGTGTGTGTGTGTGTGATATTTGATTCAAACCCAGGCATTTGGGCACCAAAGTCTTTTCTCCCGGCCTCTACACTGTGCTTCTGTTCACTGATGCAGCTTTTTAACTCCTGTTCTGAAAATAGATCGGGGACAATGTCACAAAACAGGAAGGGTCACACAGAGACTGCAGACATGGTCCTTTGGTTGCTTTTTCCTTATCGGAGTGTGACAAGAATTCTAAAATAGCTCTGGGATGGCTATGAGAACAGAGATAATGGAGAGACTCTCTCTGCCTGATTTAATCTCATTCTTCTCCATAGGGCTGTCCAGAATAATAGTTGCTCTGACATATGTCCTCGTAGACGGGCCGACTTGGAGAATCCTGGGTCAGTCAGCGATCGAGTCTCACTGTCTCACCCCAGGGCACTTTGGGTGTGAGGCTGTGTGTCCACGGAGGGACACTGCCACCGTCCTGGTGCCAAAGCCGAGTCTGCTACATTATGAAGTGTCTGTCTGCAGATGTGGGTGTAAACTCAGTGGTATTTATTCCGGGTGCATTGTCTTGCCTTATAAATCCAATGTAGAGGAAATTAATTGCTTTTGAATTTGGCCAGACTGCATCACCCCCAGCACTGTGTGCACCATGGAGCTCCGGCAGAGTGGGCCGTCGGTTTGAATGAGCTGTGTGCACCCCGCAGGAATGTCGGTGCCCCACGCTGTCTCGCTTGCCCTTTTTACGTTCCTCGTTGAGGGGACAGTTTCAGCCCCATCTGCCTGACAAGTGGGTAAAGTCCCCGCTGACTGGAAATTAAGGGAGAACTTTAGGAATCATTCACTTTTCCTTTTATTGGGTATCATTCATCTCCCCAGAGGGGGCAACATGCATCGATTTCTCTCCTGGGTCAAATTTCATCATCCCCAATCCATGCCGTGTGTGGTCTCCAATCCTGTGGGGTGGACGGATGATGTATTAATTTGTGACTGACCGATAAATAATTTGGGGCATTTTAGGGCAGGTTCTGTTCTTCCCCATGAACAACTCCACATGGGCTAGTGAAACAAATATGCTGGATTCTCAATTTCTGTCACCCTAGTGTGAGATAAAGCAGATTTTTAGAGAGATGTGGACAGACAGAGCCTGCTCCATCTGAAGATCCCTCCGTCTGACCCCCTCACTTTATTTTATAACAAGGCTCCAAGCTGGGGCAAGATCATAGTTAAGAGTTGTTGGGAAAAGACTCAGTGCCCCACCCTGTTGACTGCCTCGCAAACCCTTACATTTCAAGCCCTGCCCAGATGCAACCCAGCAAGATACTAAGAATGCCCCTATACCACCTTGGTGCAGGAAAGTAAGCAGAAATGATGGCATTGTTATATGGGAGGGCTAGGCCACCCCTTGAGTTTCCTAAAGCTCCTGCTCAGTATGGGGGAGATGCAAACTCTTCTCACATGTCCAAGGGGACCACATTCCTCTCTGCCACAGGGCCTTTGCACATGCTGTTTCTTCTGGCTCTCTCCCACATCATCTTCCCCTAGCTAACATTTATGCATCATCCCTGACCTCCTGCAGAACATGCCAAATGCCCCTGCTATAGGCTCCCTTAGCCTCCTGAGCTTCTAGTTTGTTTCAATTACCATAATTGTAATTAAATGAGTAGTTATTTTTAAATGTATTTGATGACTTTCTCTTTTGCTAGAATGAAAGCTGCATGAGAGAAGAACTGGATCAGGCTTATTCTTCCCTGGATCCCCAGCATCCAGGTGTTCGGTTCATACTTGCTTAATAAATGAGTTTCTAAATTCGGTAGTCTATTTTTCAGTGGAACATCTTTTAAAACCCTCTTTTGGGGTAAAGGTCTTTGGGAAAGCATTCCGAATGCACATATTAGCATTCCGAATAAATGTAACTGCAGTGTCAACAATCATATTTATCCCTTCTACACATACAGAGTGCTTATTAGGCATGATTGGGTAATAAAAGATGTATATAATAGTGTCCTTGTCCCAAAAATATTTATAATCTAGTTTGGAAGCCACCTTAGTGTGCATAACACAATTAGTTAATGATAAACGTTAAAAATAAATGCTGTATAACAATTAATTCTATGCACACCTCATATCCGTTAGGATGGCTACTATCAAAATAAACAAACAAAAACCAAAGAATTACCAGTGTTGGTGAGGATGTGAAGAAATGGGGACCCTTGTGCACCAAGCAAGATCTGCATAAGGTTTATACATTGCAATGAGTCAATGCATTTTGTATCCCTTTAAAAGAAAAGACCTCCTTTGTCTCTTATTTTTTTCTTGCAGTCTCTTTGTTAAAGAAACCAGCGGTTGGTCCTGTGCAGTGTTTCACTGTCTGGGGTTTGGTGTGTGTATTGCCGTGGCATCGTTTAGCTGGTTCCTCTGTTCCCTGTGTTTCTTCTAGATTGATGCAGTGGCCTCCCTGTGAGCCAGACTGTACCCGCTGCCTCACCTTGATGTGCCAAGATATAAGTTAGGTTTGTAGAGTGCAATCCTGTTCAAGTAGCAGCTTCTCCTCCTCCTCCTTATCATCATAAAACTTAAAGTTTATCACGCTCACCTCCTGCAGGCCGGGCACTGTGCTGAGCTCTTGCATGCAGTATCTCATTCAGTATTTCACAACTGTCTTATGAAATAGCATAGTTAAAATTTATTTTAGCCACTATGCATCTAAACCCTTTCTTATGTTTGAGGAATTGCCCACTTTATGAGTAGGAAGCAGAGTTTATCTCTTTCCATGCCAGATAGCATGGCTCCAGCCAGAGAGAGACAAAAGGAGCCAAGTTCCTGGTAACTGTTTGAGCCCCGAATCACGCTCACCCAAAGCTGGCTGTGCCTTGGGGCATGTGAAATTATAAAGTCTCAGTATTGTTAAAACTGTTTGCAATCAGAAAAAAAATTTAACTGATAACGATGGAAAGATAGTTATGAAATAATGTATAGCATAATATAAAATGAACAGCATAGCATATTACCTGTGCAATGTGACTACAACTGCATAAAAATAAATAAATTTAAAACAGCTGCATAATAAAATTGGGAAAAAGTAATCGGAAATGTTATCAATGATGAGGATGAATGGTGGGAAAATTAGTTAAGTTTCATCATTATACTTTTCTGTATTCGGTGTTTTCCATAGTATGAATAATACTTTTGAAAGCATACACACACACCCCACACCCACACACACAAACACACACACACACTACATTGTGGGATTAGGCGTGACCAGGAGTAAAGACCCTAATTCTCCACAAGCGCATAGCATCAGGTGAAGGGAAAGCAGCTTCTGCCCTGTTCTCATGCATAACTTGATTTGATTTCATTTCCCTGTTTGACGACCAAGTGCATTGTTGAAATCCAAGTGCATCGAGATGTCTTTAGATCCATTACTACCGCGGCTCAGTAATTGCCCTGAAAATGGCTGTTATAAAACAATTGTGTGGCACAGATGTAACCCCTTAAGTGGGCTCTGTGCACCGAATTGAGAAAGCAGCTGAAAGTCTGTTCATGGCACCGGAGACAGCTAAGAAGCTGGGGAGGGAGTGGCCCTGTCTCATGCCACGTCTACACAAGCAAACCACACCCATTTAAACTCTGCGGCTGGAGCTGCGGCTCTTAGAGACGCTCAAGGTGAGCAGAGGATGGGGAAAGCCTCTCTGTGGACACATTTGACTAAAATTCTGAAAAAAGCAAGGGAGCAAGCCATGCAGGCATCTGAGGCAACAGCATTTCCAGCAGAAGGAAGAACAAATGCAAAAAACTTGAGGTGCATTTGAGAAAGGGGAGGGAGGCTAGCACGCCTGGATCAGAGTGAGCTAAAGGGCCAGTAGGAGAAGAGGATTATAAAATACTGTGTAGTTTAAAAAATGTTTACACTTGAAATTTAAAACAGAAATGCAATGCAATACAACCATGCTTTTCACAAGGTGACTGCAAGTAATTATTCAAAAATTAATTCATATTTCACTGTGAGTGCATTAGTCAGCGTTCTCGAGAGGACAAGCAATAGGGTGGGTATTTATGTGTATAGACAGAGAGGGAGAGAGAGGTAGAGATGAGAGAGAAGGGGAGAGGAATTTGTTTTAAGAAATTGGCTCCCACAAAATCTGCTGGGTGTGCTTGAATGAGGAGGTCAGTCTCTGTTCTAGTCAAGCCTTCAACTGATTGGACGAGGCCCACCCACGGAGAAGGGCGTTCTGTTTCAGTTAAAGGCCACTGATTGAAATGTTCATCTCACCCAAAAACAATACTCCCACAGAAACATTCAGTTAAATGTTCCGCCATCTACCTGGGCACCTTGGCCCAGCCAAGCTGACACCTGTAATTAATCATCACCGTGGGTGGTGTGATCCGGTAAGGACTTAAAGTTGGTTGTTCTCACTTAAAGTTGTTTGACACCTGCCTTGATCTTCAGGTGCTGTCGTACGTCGCTGGGACTGTGTGTTGGGAGATCATGTGCGGCCAGAGCCAGATATCCTTCTCACGCCCTTGTGTACAGGGCCCTCCCCCCACACACGCACAGAGCACGCTGTCACTCGCTGTCCCTGCGGGGCTCACCCGTGCAGGGGGGCTCGGCCAATGCTCTGCCTCTGTGGCCTTGGAAACCTGCCACTGCCACACCAGTTACTGCTCTGGTTCCTTCAAGCACATATGTCCTCTCTTAGGAAATTCTCTTGACTTAAAGATGACTCCATTAATAATCTTGCCCTCTGTTCCAGACATAGTTTCATCAGAGAAACTCAGCCTGTATGGGTGAGAGAATAAAGGAGTTTATTATAGGGTTAGACCTTCCACAGTTGTGGGAGCTGGTGGGGCCAGCTTGCCTCTGTGTCCAGTGTGGAGCCTGCTGTCCCGAATGGTCACTCAGGCTGCAGTTAGGAAGGGAAGCTGGCCAGGACAGTGGGAACAAGGACAAACTGGAGCCTGTTTCTCACTAACTCCGGCCTCCACGACTTGGAGTGGCACCTTGGCCTCTGAGTTGCACACAAAGGCCCAGGATCTGGAGGAGCTGAAGGAGGAACTGTGGCAGGTGCTGGAGGAGCCGAGGGTCTGAGTGTACCACCAGCACCGAGGGGGCTGGCAGATCAGCGCTGACACACACAGCTGCCCCAGAGCCAGGGCAGGAACTGCCTCTCTGTGGGCAAAACACACAGCTGCGACTTTACTGCTGCCTTCAAGTCTTGTACAAGACACTTCCTGTGGCAAAGCTAACCCAGAAGTACAGAGAGAAGGAATTCTGGAAAACGTGAATCCAGCTTTGTGACGTTGACACAGTCCAGAGTCATCACAGTCTGCCCTGTGTCAAGGTGGCATCCACGTGACACTGCACTTAACCGAACTGGACTCCCAGGTAAAGATGACAGTGACATTATTCTTCTGTCCAGCATGGTGCAGCGATTCCTCGTACAAAACCTGCTAACCCTCCTCCCCAAAAAAGATAAAAAAAATTCCTTTATCCATCCTAAGATCATCCATTTCTCACTGAGTGGTAGCCTGTAATTCAGCTATTGAGATAAAGGTTAACCACTAGTAACACGTTATGCTAGATAATAGGTGAACAGAAAACAGGAAGAAAATTGTGGTGAATGTGTACGTATTAAAACCAGGAAATAGCACTCAAACTTCATTTTTCATTTCCATGATTGGTCACATGGCCATACCTGGTATTAATAACTGCCTCCTACTACCCTTGTCAAATTCCTTTTGCCCTTAAGCATGCACCTCTGCTGGTGGTGATTCCTTGCCTGGAACAGGGGTCCACATGGTCATTTGCTTCATTTGAGAGGGGTCTGGTCATTAGCAATCCTGCTGCAATGGGTTGCTGCGGTTTTTCACAGGCTTTTCAGGGGATGGACAGGTCCCGAGAGAGGCTCCAGGGAATTGCCTGCATTCTGGACCATACTCCTCCTCGCCTGCCATGTGCAGTAACAACCCAGCCTTCCTTTGGCAGTCAGGATCCGTCACTCCAGCCGGTTCAGTAACCCTCTTCTTTCCTCTTGATCCATGGGCATGAGCAGCCCAAAGTCACCAGCTGGCTGTCTTACCTTCCATTTTAATGGAAACACTCGTGTGTCTTCTGTGGAAGTTGGGAACTAACACCTCCTGACCAGCAGAGCCCAAAGTCATTGGGATGGAAGAAAAAAATATTTCAACAGGGATGATGGTGAGAGAAGTCACTCCCATTGCCACCCCTTGACTTCCAGCGCCATGAATTCTGGCTGTGGGAAACAGAATCACAGAACGGTTGCTGATTTAGAACATATATTACATCTGTATACCACCCAGCAGACAATGTAGCTGAGTTTCCAAAAGGTATTTCATTGTTCTGTGAAGGCAGATACTTGGAACATAGTCAGACCAGTGAATTCCATGAGCATTGACCTATTGCTTCTTTTCAGTTCCTGAAAAGCGAGTCCCTTGGTCAGAAGCCACGCTGTGTGGAATAACAGAATGGAGGATAAACCTTTCCATAATACCGTGGACCGTGTTCTTGGCCCCATCCCAAACTGGCAGCTTTTCAGATTACTCAATAAGTGGGTTGGAGTAGCAAGCATGGATGAGGTATGTGTTGGCTTTTTCTTAGTGCTAAGAGAGGCCAGATGCAGCAACTTGTTTTTCATCTTGGAAGGGATATCTTGACAGTGTCCAGACTACTGGTCCCCTAGAAATTTATCCAGGGTAGTTGTACCTCTCTAGATTTTTGTGGGATTTACTTTCCATCTTTGGTATCATATTGAGATGTCTAGAGTAATTGCTGTGAAGGGCTGGGAATCCCCTGAGATCTTACCCTACTTGTAAGCTAACAAATTACCTGCCACAGTTTCATGGATGTTGTTGGTAGAAGACATGAGACTCTTGGGTCAGAGGCAAAGGATTTCATTATTCATAGCAATTACAGTAACCAAAGTGTCAGCATTTCTTGAACCAGTTCCCCAAGCCCTAGTTCTTACAGGGGGACATGAAGAGGATGATGTGACACGTGCACAGACAGCGGGTTCCATTATAGGAGTAGAATCCTGAGCTTTGGGAACCTGAGTCTTTTATAATGGGTGGTAAGCACATCTGCCTTTTGTTCCAGAAGTAGACATTATCATTATTCTGTATGGTAAGCATGCCAAACCTTTACTTTGGAGGGAGACACTATGTCTACATTCCAAGGCTGCCCACCATACAAACTTCCTTGAAAAGATAGTTCAGAACAAAGCTAGTCAGTGTCTCTGCTTATAAGACATGAAATAAGTCATCTCCCAACAGTTGTTTTTTTCTGTTCACCAGGGAAAAATCAGCATGATATCACCAATGTACTAAGCCCGACTGATGTCCTCTGAAATGGAGAGATGATAAAGTTCTCTGAGGACTAAAATATGACACAGGACTGGAGAATGGATATAGCTGTGAGATAGGATAGTGAAGACATGTTTATGACCCTGGCAGTTAAAAAAAAAGTGGCTTCATATTGACCTTGCTAACAGGTGTAGAGAAAAAAGCATTCATCACATCACCAGCTATATGCACTTGCTAGGGATGTATTGATTTGATATGGCAATAAAACTGCATTTGGAGTAGTAGCTGCAATTGGAGTCACAACGTGATTAAGTTTGCAATAATCCATTTTCATTTTCCTGGATTCTTCTGTCTCTGTACAGACCAAATAGGTGAGTAGAATGAAACATGGTAGGAATCACTCTCTTGCATCTTTCCAGTCCTTGATTAGTTGGCACTAATCTCTAAAATTCCTCCATAGATATAGTTTCTTTAGTTCACTATTTTGTTAAGTAGAGGCCACTTTAGTAGCTTCCCTTTGGCCTTTCCCACAACATCTTTACTTCCTAGGTCAGGAAACCAATGTGGGGATTGTGCCACTTGCTGGGTGTGTGTATCCCAGTTATGCATACTGCATTGGACAAACCACCAGAGGGTGGGTTTGGAACCCACTGAGTCCACTGTGAAATGGAATTACAGAAAAATGTAATTGGTCGCCTGACCTTTACAAGCCTCTCTCTGATGAGGAAAGGAGTGTTTTGGCTCCAGAAATTACTTTCCACTTAGAGCCAGCGTCCAGTAATCCCTGAAGAGTTTGGTTTTTTACCCTTCACCAATCCACAGTCACTCTGGTAAATGGCCCCAGGCTCTTTTGGAGAAGGCTGGGAGTGAGATTGAGTGTAAAGTTCTGCCATGGAGCAGGGTCCTGCCTCTAGGGGGCTTGGCCTTCCTTTCATTCAAGGGGCTCTGCTAGGGCGGGGGCTGGGGCGGGGCAGGAGAAGAACTCTTGCACAAAATTTAAGGAGATGATTGCTGGAGGGGTCGTGCACATGCCCACCTGCATTTGCATGATGCTGGGAGTGGGCGGCTCCTGCCATTTTGCACCATAAGCGCCTTCATGCCCACTCTGGACGGGGCCCTGGGCTGGACAGTGAACTGGCTCAAGCCTGTGAGTTGCAGGAGAGGGGGCAACAGTCTATTGTGCTAGCTCTGTTCAGACCTCCATCCACCGGGGATGTCAAGCCACAGCGTTAGTGAGCTGCCATGTCCCCGGTCACCACGTGTCCTCATTTGTGATTCATTGCTTCAGTTTGATGCCTGACACACCAGGATCTCACGGTCCACAGTGAATTCTGGGATTCCAGTTCAATGACAATAGTTTCCTACTGTCATTTCTGGCCTAAAGATAATTACACCACCACATCCTGTGGCTCTCACAATGGACAGTCAAGAAACAGTCATTGAGTCAGCCTACTACTGGGGTGGGCTGGGAAAGACAGATGCAGGGTCTGCAAGCCATGGCGTTTTGTGTAAGTGCAATGACTCTGCTTTGGTGCGGAGGCCCTACTTGTAAAACATGTCAAGTTCACGGCTCACCAGTGTAGCCATACAGACACTCGACACAAACAGCACTGTCTGCTGACAATGGGTGACGGCTGTGTTGGCCAGTCTGCCGTCCCTCTTCGGGTGTCGCTCTGCTTTGCAGGAGCCCAGCCTTTCAGGGCAGGCCATGCCTGGCTGGTTCGGGAACACCAAGTGCCTGCAAATGGCACCTTTTATCCCGGGACTAGTTGGCAAGACAACAGATTAATACCAAGCCCTGGTTGGTTCAGAGCCGGGGCTTCTTGGGTACATGGGCCCATTGTATAAACCCATTTATATAATCCCAGCTACAAAAGCAACAGCAAACAAAAGTAGGAAGAAGGGACACAGCCTGACATTGCACAGGGTTCAGAAATAAATAGCTCTATGAATTTATTTTAAATAACATTTCAGAACCACTTCCATATCATGGAATATGGCAGAAATTTGCACTTTTGTTCTCAATCTCTGGGTTCTTTTTAGACAAGATACTCTCCAGTTCCCCTTTCCACATTATAAAGGCTAATTTATTTCTCCCCCATGTCAGAAGGTTTGAATTGTTCCAGTGGTCTCTTGATTCTAGATCATGTAAGCATCTGTGTAGGTTTATATGGACATAAATTGCTTTTAAGCTACTCATGAACTTTAAGCCTCGAGTCCTTTTTAGAAAACTGAAGGACTTTACTAAACTACCTCATGGGCTCCTACTGTAATTTAAAAAAACAACTTATAATTAATGCTTTTCTGCTTTATTTGAAACATGTTAAATTGTGAACTTCGAACATGCACGTTTTGCCTATCTACTGGGTCTTACAAATAAGCAGTAGTGTAATTATACAAACAAAGGCACTGTTCTTAGTTAGAGAGAAAATTAAGCTTTTCTTTCTTCTTATCTCTTGAAAAGAAGCCATTTTCTTTCTTCCTTTTCCCCTTAATTCATTCCCTTTGAAGCTGTTAGAGTTCCTTTCATAATAACCCAAATCTCGGGATTTGGGGAGAAGTTTTAAACTGTTAGGTGACTTTTACAATACATGTTTCTCTTTAGCTCGTTATGGTTTCCATTTTGGAACCAGATGCTTCTAATACTACTTGGGAAAATGCAACTGTGTTATGCGTTGGGCTCTATGCCTAATGCTTTGCAGACGGTACCTCATTTGATGCCCATGGCCATGCTCCTCAGACAAGACACTTTTAAAAATAAATGATACCTACCCTTCAATCAGTTTTGACACATGCATATCAAGACAGACAGCATTTTCATCACCTGGGAAAGTGTTCTTGTGTCCCTTCCCAAATAATCCCCTCTCCATACACACAAAAACAAACGCTGATCTGATTTCTGTCAAACTAGGGTAGTTTTGTGTATTCTAGAACGCCAGGTGGCACATATTTTTGTATGTGTTTGTTTTTTTTCACTTCTAATATTTTTTTGTTCATCTGTGTTGTTTTTTGCATGAGCTACACCCGGGGTGGGGAGGAGGTGCCCAGCTACAAAAACTAGAGAAAACAAAAGGAAGGAGAAGGTGTGATGTTCAGAAATAAATAGGTCTGTGAATTTATTTCAAGGGGCTTTGCATTCCGTTTTATTGTGTAGTAGTATTCTATTGTATGGACATACCAGAGTTCATCCCTCTGTTGATGGACATTTGAATTGTTTCCAGTTTGGGGGTATTGCCCCCCACAAAGCTGCTATAAGCATTTGTATGCCTGTCTTTGTGTGGATATATGTTTCCATTGCTCTTGGGTAAATACCCAGTTGTGGAATAGTTGCAGTGTATGGCAGATGTATGTTACCTTTATAAGAAACTACCAAATAATCAGTATGGTTATAACATTTTACATTTCTACTTGTTTTAGTTGCTCTATGTCCTTGCCAATACTTGGTATTTTCAATTTTTTTTTAAAAAATGTTATCCATTAAGTGATCATCTTGTCATATTTTTAATTTGCATTTTCTGCTAACTAATCATGTTGAATATCTTCCAAATTAGCCATTTGTGTATCTTCTTTTGAGACATTTCTATTCAATTTTTTTCCCATTTTTTAATTGGATTATTTTCTAGTTACTGAGTTCTAATATTATAGTTTTAATAGATTCCAGACACAAATCCTTTGTCAGATATAAAGAAAATGTTGGCTCTGGCTCTTATTAGCTGTGGTAGAATTCAGACAAAGTAGACACTGGAAACTTGTTGAGATCTTTAACAATTAAACATTCGTAGACCGAAGATTGCACACTGCAGGTGGGAGGAGTATAAGAGGGAAAAGTCAGATTCGCCAGTTTCAAACTGCTCCTGTGGTTTCAACAGATAAGAGTTCACATGCAGAGCCCACTGCAGCTCAAATGAAAGGTTCTGACTCCTGCCATGACCACAGAAAATTTAAGTTAGCAATATTATTATGCAAATATATTCTAGTTAAATCTGGTGCACGGGAAAAGCTGGCTCTGGGAAATCAAAGCAGTTAGGTATTAGGAAAGCATGCTGTTCAAAGAGAGTAGTTGCTTCCCTCTCTAGCCTGCTACGTAGTCTCTACTGGGCAAAGAGAGATCAAGTGAAACAAATGTTCTAAGGTATGACACTGTGTATACATGTCACCAATGGGAAACTAGGGAGGGGGCCATTTAGCAAAAAAGTATAGAATAATAACAAAATAAAATCCTATTAAAAGTGACAGAGAAGTAATTTTAAAGGTGCAGGCACTACCCATTCTTCTACCCTAGGAGCCATTGGCCAATAATAAGTAGATGCCTTTTAAAGAAAAGACCTTGCCTTTAAATTGTTACTGGTTCTAGACAGCTCCTGGCCACCTGGAGCTCTGAAGTTTGTATAGAAAACTTAAGGGATTTTTAAGGATAATTTTGACCATGCAGATTTGTGTCCCCATATGATGACTTTAAATGTCAGGGGCTTCTGCAACAGGGTGAAGTCTCCTGTTTCTTCATTCCTTGCTCAATCGGTAGTCCAGAGATTGGTATAAAGCGTCAATTGGAGACTGAAGGACAGACAGCATGGATCTGCTAAAACAACGTGAGTCACTGGGAAAAGTGGCCTTTCAAGTAAAAAAATGGTATGTTTCTCCCTTCTTTTTGTGTATTACTCAGATATCTGGCTTCCCAGGGATTTTTATTAAATCCTACACATTTAATTACATGACTTACAATGTGAAATTATAAATGCAATAAAAAAATACAGTAATCTGCAGAAACCACACTTTTAGCCCAATCACTCTTCACCGGGAAGTATTCCATCCATTTTTATTTGACCAGCTATTTTTGATGATCTACACCAGACTGTAACGCTCTGGATTTTTGTATTAATACCAGCGAAGGTTTCGTAGGCACGTGACTTCATCTCCTCTGCTGAGTGGGGAATGTTGCCGGGACAAGGAAATACCGGATATGGCAGCGAGGACTTGGGACAGTGCCTCCCTTGTCAAGGTTGATTCCATTTGCCTAATGGCACAATCACAGCACTGCTAGATAATGGGGAAGATTCGTGCTTTTAGGAGACTTTTCTTTTAGAAACTGGGTACACATATCTTTAAGGGAACATGGGGGAAGGGACAATTAACAAATTGAACACCTATAATATGCCAGACACCCTCATGTCACACTCCTAGGAGGAGGGGACCATTATTACCCCCTTTTACAGTCGAGCAGACAGGCCAGCATCTATCTGGCTGTGGTTTCCAATGGTTGACCCTGGGCTCTTCCTCCTGCATTTTTATATATGGAAGGGGACTCTTGTTTCTGACACGCCACCTGGTCTGGCTGTATTTTAGGAGGTAGGAGAAGAGCTATTTGGAGTGAAACTCCAAAGCATTGACCTTCAACATCCCAACTTGTACAATAAATTCCTGATTAAGCTTCAAGCAGAGAGTTTGGGTTTTTTTTTTTTTTAAATCATTTAAAGAATTTATAATGTCCATTAGCTTAGCTCTATCGGGACAGCGTGTCACTGTGCCCTTATCACATTTCCCCTCTCCGGTCACAGACTTTGCTGATTGCTCCACTTCTACCCTCGGCTCCTCCATGTATCTCAAGTTTCCTCACCTGTAAAATGAGAAAACCTTTGCTCCTTGTTGAGTCTGCTAAGGCTTCCCGGGGATGCAGTCATTTTCCTAAAATGCTGAGAGAGACGAAAGTGGGCGATGCGTGTTAAATTGCAAGTCACTCTGGGCTTGCTGCGCCCAGGAGCTGAGAACTTTCTGTTAGCTCCCCAGGGCCCTCCCGACAGTCGAAACTCTTGGCATCCTTACACGGCCCTGAGAAACTGAGCCCTGCTCTTCTCCCTGGCCTTGGCTTTTGCTCGATCCTCTAAAACAGCATCTGGGCTCCTACAACATGATGGGTGAGCCTCTGAGGGTTTTACACGCAGCGCCATCCGGTCAGAATGCCCTCTGCTCTGTCCACACTTCCATGACCACCTCCTGCTCTGGTCACTCAGATGCAGCTTTGACATCCCTTCTCTGGGGTACTTTCCTTGCACCCCAAGTCAGGGACCGGAGCCCCACCTCCTGCATCGTCTCCTCATTACTGCACATCATGGGTATACTGTCACAGCCTCTTCGTTATCCGCATCCCTCACTTGACTGTGCACTCCAACGTTTCTTACCCGATCCCCTGCACCCAGCACGGTGCCTGACGTGCAGCCGGTGCTCGATAGAAGAATGAATAATGAAAGAATGTAAGTTTGGGAAAGTGTGTGTACTTGCTGGTTCTCCCAAGAGAGGAAAAGGCAAGAGCTTCATAAATGCCCATTTTTGTGAACCTGGAGAATTATCTGGAAGCGAAGGAGGAGGGTCAGGTCTGGAGCCAGGAGAGCCTGAATCATAAGATTCGTGGGACCCAAACCTGGGAATTATGGGACTTGTTTCTGAGTGACAAAGAAGAGTGAGTGGCCGTCCACTGTCTAGGCTTTGCTGTGGGCGGGAGACTGGTGGTCGCAAAATCCAGGCAATCACGTTGTACACGGGAAAAGCTGCGGGCCTTGCTGCCGTCCAAGAACAAGCGCATCCCATCGTTAATCATGTGTTTCCCTTTTTGTGCTGGATTCCATCGCAAAAGAAGTAACTGTCCGTGACAGTCAAGGTGCTCTTGACTCCCCGACAAGAATAATAAGGCCTTACTTGTTCACAAACGAGAATGCGACACAGAAACCAATGCCCGCCAGCAAAGGCCAAGCCAGCTGCCTCCCACCAGAAGAGCCCTCTCCAGGGAAGGTGTGCCCGCCCGACCGGACTCAAGCATGTCTTCTGCTCTCTTCTTGGAATATTATTTGAACCTTCACGCTTTAATGTCTGATATGCATACGTTCTGCGTCGCCTCCTAGGTGAGAAGGGAGTGGGTTTCAAATTACAGTCACCTCGGGGGAGCAGACATCGCCCAGCCCTTTGCTTCTTGCCTAAGGGAGGTGCCCGGTAAACATTTGCTGATACTCCGTCCAGTCCTCGCTCAGCCTCAGCGCGCATGCGTCATAATGGAGGCCTCAGCGCGCGTGCATCACTATGGGGGGGCCTCAGCCTGCATGCGTCATAATGGAGGCCTCAGCGCGCATGCGTCACTACGGGGGGGGGGGGGGGGCTCAGCCCGCATGCGTCACTATGGGGGCCTCAGCACGCATGCGCCACAACGGAGTCTTATTTTTCATCTCGTATCCGGCTTCCTAACAGCCCTTTCTTAAAGTGAGTCCACTTACTCGTGTGACGTGGAGAGACCTGGGCAGACGTGAAGAATTCAGCTTTTCTTACAGCCTTTTTAGGCTCTGGCCACGCGCCCTGCCCGGGAGACCCTGTGTTACCGTGCTCCGCCGGCTCACTTCAAAGCAAAGTCCGGCCTGTTGGAACAAAAGGCGTCATGGGCCTAACCGTGATCATGCGACGTCGCCGAACAGAAACGGATGTGACAATGGGACGCAGCTTCTCCCTCTGTCCCCGGTGCAGCGCCTGGAGGGCCTTTGGCGAACCCGAAGAAACCCCAAGCCGCTATCTCAGAGCTTTGATGTGCCACTGGAACCAATGCAGGACGTTGCGCCCTGGTTCGAATTTGAGCCGTCCTGTTTAATTTGAGCAAAACTCTCTTTACGGGAGAATTAAACAATAACCACATCACAGGGAAGTCTTCAAGTAGCACCAAACGTCTGCTGCAAAGCGTAGTGACAAGCACATGGCCCTAATGGCCCACAGCCGCCACCGAGGAAGTCCAGATGTCTATCTAAAGGGAGAATTTGGTTTGTAAGATGCATTTGGTCTGAACTTTCTTTCGCTTCTGTTAAATGGAGAACTTAGCAACCTATTGAAAAGAAGGCATTTTTGTCTCCACCCTGGAGGGCCTAATTGTTCCCTTGCTCCTTTGGCTTCCTGACTGATGAAGCAAGTCTTGGGCTATCTCCATCAGTTAGAGCGTTGTCACAATGGCCAACAGTGAGTGCATGCACCAGACCTACTGTTCCTAGCAGGCAATGCAGGCTTTTAGTAAAACACAGAGCTGAGTGTTCAGAGACCCGAACCGTAGCCCTGCATTGTCGCAGATAGCCGTGTGGTCCTGGATAAGTCATTACCGTGCCTGCATGTGATTTTGCATCTGTAAAAACTCAGCACTGATTACTTCTAGCCATATCGTCTGGTGTTGCTCTTTTATGCATGTCTCTGGGCCAGAGGATTATTAGCAAATTTCAAACTCACTGACATAAATGCTCTAGCAATTACCTGGAAAATTTTGTCAATTTATTATAAATCAACAGAGAGGGTTAATCAGGCTCCAAAGTGGATCTTTGCTAGCTAGCTCTGAGTAGTCCGTTTTTATTGTCTGGCTTGGAGACATTCACAAGATATTTTCCAAATATACCTTTCCCTTGTGCAGTGTAGTCTCTGGGAGAGTTCAGGTGCAATAAAATCAGGAGTCATGGAAATGTTAGGTCATTCCAATTCGCTGCCATTCATCTTTGCGATTGTTCACAAGACATGACCCAGAAATACAGAAATGAATGAAGCAGAAGAATTTTCAGTCCTGTCCTTGCTCCTGCAGACACAGCTGGGCAGACAACTCCGTGACCTCCCGTCCTGTATCCTCTTGATGTCCATATCACTGGAGCAAATGCATCTTCACATTCTCTTGTCCAGAACCTCGGGTGAAAATATTTCAAATCTTGACCCTTTCCTGACTCCAGAGGGGTTCTTTAAAGGCGCAAGCAATACCACTAAACAAATAGTCCCATGCAATCAAGGTGCTGGCTGGGAGGGAAAAAAAAATAGTCCCCATATTTCTGGGCAAAGATTTTTTTGTGTAAGACCTTAAAAGTAATAGGCAACCAAAGCAAAAATAGACAGTTGGGTTCACATCAAGCTTTTTAACTTCTGCACAGCAAAGGAAACAATCAACAAAGTGAAGAGACAACCCACAGAATGGGAGAAAATATTTGAACACTTTCCATCTGACAAGGAATTAATAACCAGAATATATAAGCAGCTCAAGCAACTCAATAGAAACAAAACCAAATAATCCAATTAAAAATGGGCAAAAGACCTGAACAGATTATTTCTCAAAAGAAGACATACAAATGGCCAACAGGTATATGAAAAAATGCTCAACATCACGAATCATCAGAGAAATGTAAATCAAAGCCAGAGTTCAACATCATCTCACCCCAAATAAAATGGCTTATATCAAAAAGGCAGGCAATAACAAACGCTGGCAAGGATGTGGAGAAAGGGGAACCTCAGACACTGTTGGTGGGAATGTAAATTAGTACAACCACCATGGAGAATAGTATGGAGGTTCCTAAAAAACTGAAAATAGAACTACAGTATGCTCCAGCAATTCTGCTACTGGAGAAATATCTTTTGCGTACGTATATATCCAAAAGAAAGGAAATAAATATATCAAAAAGATGTCTCCACTCCCATGTTTATTGCAGCACTGTTCAAAATAGCGAAGATAATCAACCTAAGTGTCTGTCAACGAATGAAGAAAATATGGTACCTGTACACAATGAAATATTATTCAGGCACAAAAAAAATTAAATCCTATCATTTGCAGCAACATGGGTGGAGATGAAGGCCATTATGTCGAGTGAAATAAGCGAGACACAGAAAGACAAATATTGTGTGTTCTCAGTCATACGCGGGAGCTAAAAAGAGTGGACCTCATGAGACAGAGAGTAGACTCGTGGTTACAAGAGCCTGGGAAGGGGAGGGTGGAGGGGCAATGAACGGATAAAAAAGAACATAAATATTACCACTTGAAAGTATGCTTAAAAATTGTGAATATGGTAATTTATATATGTATGTTTCACCCCAAAAAATAAATTTTAAAAATAGTCCCCATTTAAATGGAAGATGGTAACTTGTGGTCATTTTTCACTCTGCTATTATACAACAAACTCCAAGGCCAGCCCAGCTTTTTTTTTTTTTTTTTTTTAGGAGATCCTAATCACAGCATCGCCATTGACAGACACCAGGAAGACTCTGCAGGGCCTACAGATGGTATCAAGATCAAAATGACATCAAGATCAAAATGATATCGAGACCAAAGTCGTCTTTGCCCAGCCAGGCAGGGGAGAAGGAGAGGAGATCCTCACACCGCACCTGGCTCTTCGCTGCTTTCTGAACAGTGTTTTGATTCGGTGAACAACTTAGGAAGTAAAGATGCCTTCTCTGACCACCACCAGCGTCCCACTGAAATGGTAGATCTAGCTTAGCTCACAAGAGAGGAGAAGAGAGGGCAAGACAGCATCCCCCGGAGTGGTCTCTGGTGAGCTCTAACCGCATCCGCACATAAAACCATGTCTGTGCCTGGGTGAGCAGAGTGACACCAGTGTTGCAGAATGTCATCCCGTATAAACGTAACAGTATTCCTCCACCTTTACTCCAACCTCACAGTAAACGCAGGGAAAGGAGGTACCACCTCAGCTCAGCTTAGTACCCGCTGGGTGAGGGCTGGAATGTTCTTACCCTTGCTCCAGGCCCGCTGCCCACTCTCAGGGGACGATTAAAGCTGAATGAGTCAGGTTCTCCCGGAACCCGAGGGGCTGAAGTAGCAATTTACTAAATGTCACTGGAAGAGTTAATGAGCATCTGACACTGTCTGGCTTTGCTTCCTGATTCAGCCTTCCACATGGGAGAATCTGACCCAAGATTTGTCAAGTGCTTTAACCTAGCATTAATTGAAATAAAACTCCCACCATGCGCTCCTGACTGAGGAAGATACTGAGTTTTCAAGACAGAAAAGCAAATACTCTTGGAGTGCTGTTGCCATCTTGCGTAAGGTACAGACAGAAAGGACGATCTGTCATTGGACTGGCAGCATTTGCCACCAGTGTGCCAAAAGACAAATTCATTTGGTCAGTGAAGTCTGTAAGGAAAGTTAAGTCAGGAAATTAAAAAAAAAAATCAGTTAAACTTTTTATTTAACTAAGTCATTAGGCAAATTTATTCAAAGTAATCAAATTACTACTGAGTAGACACACACAAGATTCCTTTGAGAGTTAGAAACTTCATACTTCAATATCTCCTGTTTCCAAATAAGGTCACATTCTGCAGTCCTGGAGGTTAGGACTTCTATATATAAATTCTAGTGTGGGGGACACCATCCAGCCCATAGCAATCGTGTTGTGCCATTTTCCCTAACACATACTCGATAAATATCTGGGGACCACACGCAGAGCTGGAGACGGTACAAGGAAAGAAATAAATCTCCTCACGTGGTGCAGTGGGGGCAAAGGGAAGTCTGTTGTCTCTCTAGATTCTTTGTTGGGATTTATTTCTTTGGGGTCCTGGTTTTCCCAAGGTAGGTGCTGTCTGAAAACCCAAATCTCTCCCTAGAGCCGTTGTCTAGGCTCTTCCCCACAGAAGGCCTGGCTGGACTCCAAATTCAGCCTGTGGTGCTCTCAGCCTTGGAGGGAAACTCTTTTCCCTCCTTTTCCTAGCAGTGCCCTTCCTGAGGTCTGCCTTGGTTCACTGACAGACATGACTAGGGCTGGAGGAAGGTGCCAACAAGGTACTGGGTGGCCCAAGCTACACAAAAGGATAAGGATAAAATAAAGAAAGGTTTAGCCATTGGGAAGAAACAAATATGTTGTTATGCACAAGGGAGACAGTTGTTCATGTGGAAAATCTAAAGGCAGTTACTGCTAAAATACTAGAATTGAAAGCAAATTTAGCAAGGTTGCTGGATATAAAATCAATTGTCCCTTCCCAGAGTAATCAAGATGCAGCTGAAAGGCCTTAGATGACTTTACTAGAACAAGATACACCACACACACACACACACACACACACACACAGAAACACGCACATATACATCAGATAAAAACTGAAATAAATAATTACAAAATAGAACCTAAAAAAAGATACCATTTACAACAGTATCAAAGCATCGCAGACATAGTAATAAATTTAATGAAAGATACGCAAGACTTTTACCCAATGATTTCAAACATCATTAACAGAAATGAATGGCAATCTAAATAAATGCAGAAATAAACCAAGTTCAAGAAGTGGAAGACCCAGAACTATCAATATGTAAACTTTTTCCAAATTAATCTGTAGATTCAATGCAATCCTGGCCAACAATCCAGTAGGATTTGATGAAATTTTGCCAGATGACTCTAAAATTTGTATGGAAATGTAAAGGGCCAGTAATAGCCAAGGAAGTCTTAAAGAAGAACAAAGTGAATGACATTCACTGCTGGGTATCAAGGATTCTTATGGACTACAGTAAGTTAAAAGAGAGCGGTGCTTGGACACAGAGGGACAAATGTACTGATTGACCAGGAAAGAGAACCCAGAAAGAGACCCCCTTACATACGGATGCTTGACTTATGAGCAAGATGGCTTTGCAGGACAATGGGGGCAATGGCCTTTCCAAATGCGTATCTGTGCTAAAAATCATTAAATTTGATTCTTGCCTCACACTATGTGCAAAAATCAGTTCCAGGTAGATTTTTAAAAGTTAGAACAATAAAACTTCTAGAAGTTAACATAGGAGAATATCATCAGGACCTTGGTTAGGGAAAGCTTTGTTAAGTAGAAGATTAACAAAAACAACTAAGCACTGTAAGGACTACATTAAAATGAAGAACTTATACTTGTCAAAAGACACAATTAAAACCATTAAAAGACCAGCCAGAGTGAGAGAACAGAACCACAGCCCATATAACAACAAAGGGCTCTTATCCAGAAGGTATTAAATCATTAAGAAAAAAGACAGACAACCAAGAGAAAAAAAATAGGCCAGAGACATGATGAGGCGTTTCATCAAAGAGGATTTCCAAATGGCTGATAAAGATATGAAAAGCTGTTCAACTTCATAACCAGGAAAGTGCACATTTCAGCCGTAGTAAGATACCTCTACATGCTGCCTTTTAGACTTAAATTCCAAAATTAAAAAGACAATATCAAATGTTAGCAAAGGTGTGGAGCAACTGAAACTCTCATACACTGTCATTGGGGGGCTGAGTTTGTACAACCCTTGAAAAATGATTTAGCATTATCTGCTAAAGTTTGATAAACTCATGACCTATGACACCAATTTAATAAGTATATATGTGTACGTATGATGTGTGTGTATATATATATATATAGATACATCTATATGTAGATGTGTGTGTATATATGTGCATGTGTGTGTGTATGCAGTTGACCCTTGAACATGCGTTTGAACTGTGAAGTTCACTCAAATGCAAATCTTTTTCAATAAAAGTTACCCTGAATGCGCCTGCCTCTCCTGCCTCCCCTTCCACCTCCTCCACCTCTTTTGCCTCTGCCACCCCAAGACAGCAAGACCAACCCCTCCTCTTCCTCCTCTTCCTCAGCCTACTCAACATGAAGACAAGGAGGATGAAGACATTTATGGTGATCCACTCCCGCTTAATGAATAGTAAACGTATTTTCCCTCCTTTATGATTTTCCTAGTAACATCTTCTTATTTCTAGCTTACCTTATTGTAAGAATACAGTATATAATGCATATGACATACAAAATACATGTTAATTGACTGCTTATGTTGTCGGTAAGGCTTTCAGTCAACAGTATGCGGTAAGTAGTTAAGTTTTGGGGAAGTCAAAGCTATATGCAAATTTTCCACTGTGGGTGGGGGTCAGTGCCCCTAACCCCTGCGTTGTTCAAGGGTCAACTGTACTTGTACAAGAATCGTCCCAGTAATGCTACTAGTAATGGCCCAAAACTAAAAATAGCCTAAGTATCTGCCAACGGAACAGAGATGAAGAACTTGCTGCACATTTACACAATGAGACACCATGAAGCAATGGGAATGAGCAAACATTTGCTGCTATGTAGAGCAAAAGGGGAGAATTTACATCTTAACGGTATGTGAGAGAAGCCAGAAGACTTCACAAGTATAACTTCATTTCTATAAAGTTTCAAAGTAGGCAAAATTTTTCACATTCACGTTATTGCCAAGGGGACTAAGTTTACTCAACTCATTAATTAAAATAGAAATATTTTTTGAGCACTTGCAACATTGTGGGCAATTTGGTACACATCAAAGGAAAAAATCAAATCCACTCACCGATCTATGTTAGGTTGGGGGACAAATGGGGTTTCCGTTGCCTTTTATTAATTCAGTTATCTGTTGATTTTTACAATTCCTGATTCTGTGTTACAGTCCTTCTCTGTTAATTTCATTTTTCCCCACCTGGGTCTGCATTCATTCATTCCTTTGAATATTGCCTTAAAGCTGTGATTCTCAGGTCTTGGTCACAGCTCCCGTTATATAAAAGGATATTGTAAAAGTCTAACATTTTTCAGAACAATAACAATTTAAATTCCCATCCATTAAAATTAAATAAATAAACCATGTTTAGTATGGGTGGAGGGAATTGGAAAGGAAGTTAGGAAATCAAATAAACAACAGGATGTTGCAATTTCCAGAAAGTTGGGAAATGCCTACCCCAGAGGGTCAGAAAAACACCCAAGTACTTTTATTAGTACTGGGCCCAATAATCTTTAGCAGACCCTGATGGAAATAAATCTTGTTATAGCAATGCGTTGCAAGGGGTGTGGCTTACCTGGCTTTGTCCATGCTGGGTGTTGGAATCAGGATAGTTACAGTTACAAAGTGGCCTCGTGGGTCAGGCGGTCATTTAACAATACTCGGAAGAGTTCCTAAATTCAGCAAGTCTAAAGTCAACAAAAGGTTCCTGAAGAATGACTGAGCTTTTTTTCTGCCTAGAAATTTAGAAACGATCCATCCTATTTTTATTCTATCAATGGTGACACCCAAAAAGTATATCAGAAACTACTTTCCCTTATTCTCAAAGTCTGGAATAAAACAACATCTTCTGTATTCTCTGCAGTTGTTATGTTTTGAGGTGTCTTTCTTTCCCAAACTGATAATTACTACCTCCCCCACCTCCACCGCGTGCACCCGGGAGTGGGACTCCTGCAGCCATGACTGCATGGCCTTGCTCTCGGGGCAGAGCTATTTGGACATAGATTGTCCTTTTCTGGGTTTAGCCACTTCCTGCCCTGTATTTCACTCTATTTACCTGAATATTATCTGAGGAAGATAATATAACCAATCAGAATTATTTAACAATTTAGGCTACTTTGCAACATCTCTTTCAATGATTATTTGACATTTCTATCAACTATAACACAATCAAAAGAATCGGTTGGGCTTAAAAATTCAAAGAACAAGAAATCCTGGCCACCAAATTACCTGTGCAATTGCCTTCCTGAAGAGTGCAGGGCATTGGAGGTGTGATAGCGCTGAATGGAGCAAGTCTGTGCTACTCTCTCTGACCGCCTTACTGAGAATTGGTTGGAATTAACTTGGAAATTTACCACCGCTGAGGAAAACCCTGTCAGCAAGCACAGGCAGAGTGTAGTGCTCATCACACACCTTGTGCCACTCGGCACTGGTTTTTCACCACCTCTACAAGCACCTTCTACTGAGGGCGAGAGCTCTATGCCATGCCTGGGGTAGATGGGTAGAGCAAGGGGTCCCAAACGTACGCTGACTTGCATACTTATTTCATTATATATTACAATGTAATAATAATAGAAATAAAGTGCACAATAAATGTAATGCTCTTGAATCATCCTGAAACCATCCCCCATCCCACCCCGGTCTGTGGAAAAATTGTCTTCCATGAAAACGGTCCCTGGTGCCAAAACGGTTGGGGACAGCTAGGGTGGAGACGTGGAGGGGATGGACGTGGCCCTGTTTCCCAGAGCCTCACGGTGCAGAAGTGGAGACCAACACGTGCGTAAATGGCCATAAACAGGGATGCAGACTGTAAGGGAGATACCAGCACAGCCGGGGAGAGAGAGAGATTGTGACAAGCCCCACCCATGGAGGACACACAATCTGAGAAGGGCTTTGAGGTCTGAGTGGGTCATTGGTAAGCACAGGTGCTCAAGAGAGAAATTTTTCCCTTCTGTAATAACCACATTTTCTAGTCCAGAGGGAGTGGAAATGTGGGGGGGAGGGTGGGAAGGATGCTTAAGGACCCCCTGATTTAGCAGCCCAATTACATCCAAATTATACCCCTCCCTCCTTCCTGGGTCCCCTCCCTGGGGACCTTGGGCCAGGAGCCATGTAGCTGGCAGCTGTTCCAAACACCCTACTCAGACCCCGAAGCTGGTGGGAAAGAGCTATTATCTCTTCTCAAAGTGCTTCCTTAGGAGAGAGAAACCGCTGGCGATCTTTCTCTCACTTCTCGTTGCTGAGACTTGGGTCACGTGTCCACTCCTGAATCAACCCATGCAACAGGAAATGGCATCCTCATCCTCACACCCAACTTACGCCCTTCCCTGGGTGAGGTCTGCACCTCCTGAAGCAGGAGGCTGAGTGGGGAATGGATGACCACCCGAGCAAAACCCATGTTCTGAATGCAAGGAAGAAAGAGAAGATTGATGCTGTGTTTGCAGCTGATAGTAGCTACCTAGTAGACAAACCGTGACAATGTGACTTGGAATTAGGAAAATCCATTCTGGGGAGCCATGTGGGCTAAGCTAAAACACGGTGGTTCTGTTACTAAAGGAGTCCAGGGACAGCCAGAAGGCTTGGCCTCCCCTCCTTCCTAAGGAATCACTGAGACCTCTAACAAAGCCCAATCAAGACCTTCCAAGATCTCATTTCTCCTCATCCCACACCTGTGTCCCTGTGATTTTCCTCTGTGTCCTCTAGGGGAACCTATCCATGCAGGTGGGCACCGAAATGACACTTGCCTGTATTTCCAAGAGAGAGGTGGGAGGGGCGCTGTGGCTTTTTGAAAGAGACATGTTGCAACCCCTACCTCACTTTGGGAGGCAGGCAGGTTATAGCACAGGGGTGGGCTGAGCTGGCTTGGAGGACCTCAGAAAGGGCAGGTGCCAGGGGCTTCTATTTCTGAGTTGGCAGCATAGAATCGATGCAATGTTGGCATTTTAAGAAGATTTGCTCTTCTTGGTAAATCTCTCTAAAGTGAAGCTGCAGGTGCTTATGAACAGGACATGGTTTCCTTCTTTCTGTGTGCTCTTTCTCTTTGCATAGTTTTAACAGTTGGGATGGAGACATGGGCTGCTCTGGCTTTTGACAGAAAGAAAGCAGCTTCTAGGTCATTGCGCACTTGAAAAGGGCTGTCCCAGTCCGCCAGAGCCTTGGGCTGTGACACCTGGCTGGCCCAAACAATGAAACACCCCTCAGCATCCTGTGAGTTTGATCTTTAATTAGCACCTGTGCATTATATTATATGTGGGTTATAGGACCTCCTCCTAGCCCTCCTTCAGTGTTCTAGAATTAGCAGGGTGGACCTGGAATTCCACAGAGAACTGAAAAGGACACAGTTGCACAAATAAGGAAATAGATTACATTTCTGAGTTTAGCGGTGCCTTTTCTTCAAATAGAGATTCCTGGAGCATCAAGCCTCAGGGCCACTCTCTGTGGCCTGCATCCTCCCTAGAAGTTCACGTACTATGCAGTGCACGTGCACAGCAGGGCTGGCAGCTCACATTCTTTGTAGATGGACGATAGACACTTTACCTATCCTGTTTCCTTCTTCCTTTCCAACCACCAAGTGTGCTGGGCCAGACTTCAGGGAGGGACCTGGAGGCAGATCACCCCAGGCGGGGCTCCCAAAACTAATTGTGGTCACTCCCCAACTCCGCAGTGGCTGTGTCCTGGGTGGCTCCTCAGTATGTGTCCCCTGGGGCATATATTCAGTCCCCTCTGGTGGGAAGGGGCTGGGGGGTGGG
Organism: Lemur catta; assembly: GCF_020740605.2. Taxonomy (NCBI): domain Eukaryota; kingdom Metazoa; phylum Chordata; class Mammalia; order Primates; family Lemuridae; genus Lemur; species Lemur catta. The sequence goes on along the minus strand of NC_059152.1, from coordinate 7,513,850 downwards.
CAGAGCTCTGAATCCTAGCTCCTGCAAATTAGTATTATGATAAGTCTCATAATAAAATCCTTTTTCCTCTCTGTAATTTTCACTGGGCAAAGTAAAAACCCCTTAGTCATTTCTTAAAGCCTAGATTTCCCCCCAAGAGATTCCAACTCTCTGTTTTTCTCAGAGCACGGTTGTCATGTTGCTGCATTTCTGTACAGAAGTACCTCGTGGATCTATTTCTTCGATTTCCCAGGCTTAGAGGTTGATTCCCTGAAAACCATATCAATTAACTTTTCCTCCAGCCCTGGCCACCAGCACTGCTTCTCAGTATGGTGATCAGATTTTCTAAACCCCAAACCAGAATCATGATTCATCATCTAAAGCATGCTCGGACGATGAATGGCTTCAGTTGTGACTGATCTAGGAAATCTGGGACATTTGACAAATCCCTCAGGTCCAGCCAGCCAAGACCATGTTTTGAGGGGGGGCTCTGCCCTGTGGCATGAAAATAGCGACATTTGTGTACTTTTAATATTCCAGGTACTGGCTAAATGCTTGAAAGACACTCCTCTCAAAAAACCTTTGCGAGAAGTGCTGTTCTGGGCTTGGGGGAGGCCGTGTGAAGTGGCCACCACGTGCCACAGCCTGTCCCCGTTACCTTCCTCTACCAGAAAGGGGGAGCAGAGGGAGCCATCTTCCTACCCTTCCTTGCAGCTAGGCATGGCCACGTGGCAGACCCTGACCAATGGGATATAACCTGAAATTTCTTCTCCTCTAGAGAAAATGACAAAGCCTGACTTGCTGAAGAAGGCTTTGTCTTGTCTGCCATTTTCCTGCCTGGACTTCAGACACACGCTTGGAGGACCATCGTGAGGTTGGAAGTTCCTGAGAAAAGGAATTTAGAAAGAGCCCAAGTGTTGGGGTGGAAAGCCCAGTAGGGGCTCACGGCTCGGGTGGAGAAGGATTTCTTACACAGAGACTAAGATATAGGAAAGTAAAAATTTATTTTATCTTCTTAGAGGAGAGAGGGACAGAGTGAAAGAGAGAGGGAGTCAGGAGAGAGCAGGGAGATGGTGAGGCATCCTAGAGAAAGAGAAGGGGGCGCTGGCAGGGAGGCCAGGTGGCTTGCTGATTTTAAGGGGGATGAAGAGAAAAAACATAGTGATAGTGTCAGCGGAGAACAAAAGTAGAAGCAGGATGTCAAAGTCCAAGAGTTGGCTTCCTGCCCTTCCTCGGAGAAGAGATTATCACAGGAGATGCAACTCTGTCCTCAAGATGCGATTGAGGTTGTAGCTCATTCTCCTGCTGTTTACTCAAGAACTCAGTAAAAGCAGATTCTCCAAACACACTTTTGAAAGAGGGAGATTTACATCTGTTTTCTGTTTATTTAGCTCTTTGCAGAGGTTGTGCAAAACAGAAGCCCTGCAGGGTGCCTGTTAGTGAGAGAACTCATAGGACTGATCTTTAACTGGGGAAATTGTGAGATTAGGTATTTTCCCATTATTTGTGCAAGACTGCCCCTTGCACTGAGTCCTGGAGTCATTCTGCTGAGCCATTCTACCCAACCTGGACTGCAGATCCCGCGACTCCTAGTGCGTTGTCACCCGACAGATCAGCGTTCCTTTGCATGGCGTATGACAAACGACTCCCCACGAGAACACAGGTCTTGATCAGTAGGAGTTTGAATCACTTGCAGTAAGTGAGGAGAGCACCGAGAATATTCTCCAAAGCAGTGTCTCCCCAAGGGACAGTGGTTTGGGGTTTTTGTGGGGTGGTAGAGAAAGAAACAGACGTGTCAACACATGTAGGGTGTAGTTTCCCTTACGTAAGTGTGGTTAGTTCCCCGCGCTAGCATTTGGGTCACATGTTGGGGTCATGAAGCTATAGCTCCTCCCGGGGTGGAGACTTGAGTATGGTCACGTGAGTCCCTCTATAGGCTGCCGGGGTCTGGCCGGGGCTAGTGTTAGCCAGCTGAGTAGCCACAGCCTTGCAACAAAGGCTGCAGAACAGGCTGATTGCTCACGTTGATCGAATTCCTGTAGTCTCCAGAGACCTTCCCTTCCCACTTACAGTGTGAGCTGAATAACACCCTTTCTGGTTAAGCCTGGGTGCACTGAATGCTCTGTTGGTTGCAGCCAGATACTAGCAAATGCACAGCTCTTTGTGCCAGGGCTCGAGAGGTCACTCACTGGCTCAGTGCCACCCAGCCCTGCAGTGGCAACACTGGCATCCAGGCGTGGCCCAGTGTGCTCTTTGCCTCCTTCAGTCCTAGGAATCTGCAGTTATCGGGGGTGCAGGAAACTTCCGCAGCCTCCTCACCGATGCCCTCCCTGTTTCCCTGGTAGTGAGTTCGGCTTACCCTAAGTAGATGCGGCCCAGAATGTGCCCGGCGCTGGCCGGGCATCTGTCGCTGTCAGTGTGCCCCGGGGAAGGCACGTCCCCAGTCCCAGCAGGGCTCCGCTCAGGAGGGGCAGCGTCCCTTGTCCCTTTCACACCCCCATGGCACACGCTCACGTGTGGCCTTCAGGCAAATGTCTCTTTTCTCAAAGATGGAAACCCAGTTTTGGGTTCCCTTGAAAGAACTCTCTGTACCTTTCTAAAACCCCCTCAGGGTCCAGAGGCCAAGGGAGCCCTCGCTGATAATGTTTCAACGTCCCTGAAGTCAGCTGCATGTTCAGACCCACTGGGCCTTGTCTGTCCATTTGGATCTCAGCAGGAAACTGGGCTGAGGAGGCTTCACCCTTGGGGGTTCCCGACCTCCCGCCCCCTCAAGCTGCTCACCCAGTGTGTCCATTAGAAGGCCACGGAGGCCCCTGTTCACAGCAGTACGGGGGTCCCCTCCGCGTGGACCCTCGGGAGAAATAGGTTTCAAAGCCCGACAGTAGGAGGCAATGCTCTTCTCCCCAGGAACTGGCGATATTTTGTCTCATGAACTCCAGGATTCAAGTGATAGGTTACGGATTGGGTTCGTACCACAGTACCCCAAGACTTGGCTACTTGGCATTTGAGAAAACAGCAGAAAAGTCCGTCTCGCTTCCCCCTGACCCCTTCTTCCATGCACAGGCCATGAGACCTAGGAAGGGCTCTCTTCGCCTTCCTCCGGACCGTCTGCCCTGCAGCAGGTTGTCCAACCCTCATTTGGGAGCTGTCCTTCCTGTCCCTGGAGGAAAGAAACATTGTCATTTCTGAAGGCACAGGGACAGGGATGAATCTGAACAAACAGGCTTTGCTAAGTTCTTCCCAGTATTACTATTGGATCACACTATTTGTCCAATCAGACTCCACAGAGCTTCATTCTTCACCAGAACTGAACGTGAAATATACAAGTTTACTTGTTTCTTTGGCTCTTCATTTCTGAAGATCCACGTCGTGCAAAACTTATATTAAATTAATCTGCGTGCTTTTCTCTCACTCATCTGTCTTTTCGTAGAGGGGTTTCAGCCACGAACCTAGTGACGGATAAGAAAAAGACATTTTTCTTCCTCTACACTATATATTCCGATGTGACTTGCCTGAAAGGACATCTGTGCTCAATTAATGCTTCACTAATTCTTCCTGCCCTCTTTTCCCTTCACTCTGATTTATTTGTAAAATTCCCTTATGTATGTATTTTTGGAGGCCACCTGACATTTCCTTTTCGTGGCAAGAAGAGAATGACATGTAAATAAATAAGAATTCACGCACCCAAAGAACTTCACTGTCTATTCCTCATCAGGTGCTTGTCTGTTCCATTGCCAACTTTCCTGGGATCTAGGATGGTCCCCAAAGACCGTCCAAAATCTAACGGGTAGTGACAGCTTGTCCCCGGCTCATCTAGACGGAAACCAGCATCCACCGAGAGTCCTCCTCAGAGCAGAAATGTAAGGGCTGCTGTCAAAAAGAAAGATGGACATGAGGTTTCTCCAATGCAATTGGTGTTTTGACAGGCAATTATTTCTCTCATTCAGTCTAACTGAAACATTCCGGGCTTGGCAGTCAGAGTTCCCCAGCAAGCAACCTTTCTCTTATCAGTGGATTGTCTCTCTGACACCTGGCAACTCCAGCACTGGGCTAGGAGATTAGAAGTGGAGTTGGTGACTGTCACCAGGCAGGACTGCTGCAGTCGGAGCCCAGAAGCAGCCAGAAACCTACCGCCCTTGCCAGGTAGCCTGGCCAGGGAAGTGGCTTTTCAAAACGTGTGGTCATGGCCCTGAGATTTGAAGAGTGGATCTAAATGTTAAATGAGGGCAGAAATAATAAGACTAGAGATCTTTCTTGATCCAGGTACTGAAAGGGGTGGTCTTGCAAGAATAACAGGAAAATACCTAACCCCACAATTTCCCCAGTAACAGTTAAAGATCAATCCTACGGGTTCTCTCACTAACGGGCACTCTGCAGGAGTTCTGTTTTGCACAACCTTTGGAAAGAGCTGAATAAACAGAAAAAAGATGTAACTCTCTCTCTTTCAAAATTGGTTTTTTTTTGGGGGGGGGCGGAATCTGCTTTTACAGAGTTCCTGAGTAAATAGCAGGAGAAGAGCAACAGCCTCAACCACATCTCGAGGACGGAGTCGCATCTCCTGTGATAATCCCTTCTCCAAGGAAGGGCAGGAAGCCAACTCTTGGACTTTGATATCCTTGCAGTTTTTGTTATCTACCTGTTGCCACTTTTGTTATCAACTGACAGCCATCACTATTTTTTTTTTCTTTGTCCCCCTTAAAAGCAGCAAGCCACCTGGCCTCGCTGCTGGCATCTGCCTTCTATTCCGTTGGGCTGCCACGCCGTCTCCCTGCTCTCTTTCTCTCTCCCCCCCATTCTCTCTGTCCTTCTAAAGGATAAAATAAACCCGTTTTTACTTTTATATCTTAATCTCTGAGTGAGAAATCTTTCTCCACCCAGGCCGTGAGCACCTGCTAGGTTTTCCACCCTAACAGTGGAACATCATCCATTGTTTTATTTCAAGAGCAGCTCTAGCTCCTCCAGCTGCAAGGCCAGCAGTATATAAGAACCCTTGGGACTGCATTGGCCCACACAGATAGTCCAGAATAATCTCCCCATCTCAATGTCATCCAATGAACAGAGTTAGCTCCACCTGCATCCTGAATTCTCCTTTGCCATATAACCTGACATAGTCACTGATTCCATGACATGGACATCTTTGGGGACCATTATTCTACCTACCACACTGAACAAACTATGCCCTGTTCAGAAAAGTCCTTTTTCCTCATGTGTACTGAAGCCTGGAATTTTAACACTGGAGAGCCCTTCCTTTTTGTCAAGGCGCCTCAAGGGACATACCAGTGAGCCTTCAAGATCCTTGAATTATTTAGTTCCTGTAATTCTTATTTCCACTTCTAAGGTAATTCTAGTGAAAGAGAATTACAACCCATACAAGTAAGTATGGATGAATTTGTATCTTCCTCTGAGATTCATAATCCTTTAGCCCCAGGACTTGGAAAGCTCATTACTTTTGTGGATACTGTTTGTTGCACATTTATAAGACGGGAATCTTCAGCTCTCACAAGCTAGTATTGGCGTCTAGATCTCGTAGCTATCAGCAGAGAGACACGAATTGAACCATGTTGCTTCTATTGAAAACCTAAGAATTCTAACTGCATCTTTTAAAAAATTTTTTGTTTTATTAATCCCATGACAGGTAACAACTGCATCTTAAAACTTACAGCGTTTGCGAGTCAGAATGCTATGGTGGAAGAAACGTGCACTTTTGAGGCTGAAAGCCCTGAGCCGAAGTACCATGACTATGATTTATTACTTGTGTGCCCTTTTTCTGATTATTTACACTTTCTCAACCTCAGTTTCTTCATCTGTAACATGTGCTTTTTATATACATTGTGGAGTTGTTATGAGGGCTATAGATGATATAAAAACACTTCTAATAGCCCGTGTTCAATAAATGGTAATTATTATTTAACCTCCAAGTATATATGTGCACCCAATAGTGTATGACCGTCTTCCATGCTGGCCTCTATGGGGAATACAAGGAAGTGTATAACATAATACCTGCCATGTGAGCAGCAGTCGGGCATAATGATAAGAACTCTTGTTTAAAACAAAAAAGGGACATATGTGATCTGGACCAGTTTGTTTTTTCTGGGCTTTAGCATCCTAATCTAAAAAAATAGCAACCAGATCAGATGAGCTTTCATGTTTTTTCCAGGAGCATTCTGACCATGGGTAAATACGAGCAACCTATGAAATAAATGGGAGTTTTACCAATTGGAAATCCTAGCTGTGCATGACAGCTCCGAGGCATGTGCCAAGGACGAAAAGTTATCATGTCTAGGGCTAATCTCATAGTTGAAACTGAGGTCCTTGCAGATGACTTAACTGTCACTCAACCACATCCCTTTTAATGTCACCTTTGGACTCACAGGGCATCCTTGGGCCAAAAGCAACATGAACTGGAACAAAATGGCAGGCAGCTGATTTGAAGAGAAATCGCACACGAGACACACAGGGGGAAGTTGCTCTGGCTGTGCAAGTGGGCCGACAGGAAGCGTTTCATACTATTGACTGAGCATAGAGCTAAATTATAGCCACTGGAGTACTATCAGTGCTGAGTTAGCCATCCAACACTAATGAAAGTCTTCCGTTTGTTCCCGATGTTTTCTGATACCTTTTTGCTTTTTGTCCTTCTCTTTGGGAAATAACAGGAGAATTTCAGCTTGGGAGCCATCGTATTCAAGGCTTTCTTTTAATGTACAATTTTCTACCAGATCACAGCAAGAGCAAATTATATGTCAACCAATGATTTCATAACAGAACTAATTTCCATTTGAAGAAAGGAACAAGAGGAGGCAATGTCGTCTTTCTTGGGAGCATCCGCTCATGCAGAGTGATGGGCTTAAGCACAAAGCTTAGGCAGATCAAGCCCGGAAACAGCTGAAAGAGACAGGCTGTGAATTAGAGGCTGCCTATGGTGACAGCTCCCTGACAGAATGAGAAGGGCCAGAGAGATGAACCTGGGGAGGGTGACTGACATTTGTTGGTGGAAGAACTAATGGGAGAGCTTGCAAACTCAAACTCCATGGAAAATAGGAGACCATGCCCGAGACACACAAATATAGAGGTCGCCATACATGTGGGACTCAAACAGTTTGGGAATTCAGAGCTCTTAGCTGATAGCAATGCACACTATATGTTAGCTGATAAATATTTACTATTTATTGAATCAACCCATTTGGGTTGTCTCTTGGTGTCCCCTGGGGAGACCCTGGAATCAGAAATGACCTGCCCAATATCCGAGCAAGGATTTTGAAAAATAGTCAAAGATTTTGTGATGTTCCTTCTACATCTCATTCTCTATCCCTTACAGCTAGCAAGGATAGGGGTTTCATCAGAAACTATTTCTGAAGATAACATCAGCCTAAGATTTAAGTAAAGTATTTCCCTGTCTTGGGGTGTTTGCCTCTACCAAGCTGTCACTTTTCATTTTTGTTGAGGTGTTCCTAAAAGGATGTTTAGAAGCAGCTTAGCATATTTTAGAGTTTTACTTTGAAAACAATTGCATCTTCTGTTTTCTGAGTTAGCAATGCCACTAGATTGTTGTAGGAGCAGGAAGCTTACAGCCTGCACAAGGTTGGCATGAATCAACTAAATTGGCCTTTTAATTTCTAGCTCCTTCTTTCCCAGGTCCAATGGAGGTCCATTTTACAATGAAAGGAATCACTTTTTCTGAGGTTATAAGCTTCGACTGAAATTTTAGAAGTTTATCTATGTGATTACAATTTTTCAACAACTGTTGGGGCTCCCCGATGTCCCCAAGACTCTGCAAACCTGGCAAAGTTCCTCTCAGTCTGGAGAAGGAAACCTTTCTTTCTGCCATCCTGCTTTTCCTGCGGAATTTCCTGCCCTTTAAAATTAGAGTGTGTACAAAAGTTGCATCTCATTAAATTACACAATGTTGCACATAAATCATCCCAACTGGATTTTTTTTTTTAACACTGTGCTTTTCGTTTCTTTCTTCCAAAATCTGAATTGGAAAGTACATGTAGAGGTGTTTGCGTCTTTAAAAAAATGCAGAGTGTCTCCTTTCTGGTATCTTCCCACTTGGAGGCACCCAACAGCTCTCTGCTCTACCCCGCTATAGCCTCGTGGCTTTGTGGCCTCGGAGGATGGTTTCCTCATGGCCCAAAGCACATGTGACCGCACAACCTCAAGATGAGAAGACAGAGTGTCATACTCAGAGTCCCCCATGTTCTTAACTTCTGTATGAAGAGCTGGACAAGAGTGTGCAAGACAATGGGACTCATCACTTTGCTTTCTCAGTGGGAAAACATTATTGAGACATTTCATTATTTTTTTCACCAACTTAGTGTCTATATAACTTACTCATTAAGAGTGACAAGCATTCAAGCAGTCAATAATTCGGTAATATTTTTGAATAAAGAACTACACACACATATGCACATCCGAAGGCGTATGTGCATGTGTACGACCTGCTTCTGAGATGGATCACTCAACAAAGGAATGATAGGAACCAGAGAAACCCATGCAGCTCCCCGCAGAGGGACGCTTGGGCATGGACGACAGCCACAGAGTAACTTACTCATATGGGGAATTCTTGAGAGGCCATTGAATGAAACGGTTTAGTGACTATGCCTTTGTCAACAGAGACCCAGGAGAAGCCCTTATCCTTGAGATCTGTTACTGCAAGTCCCACGTCAGACTGGAGAGAGTCAAGATGCCCACAGTGGCCTGCTAACACGGGACACGAGACACGTTAGGGGACAGAGTGGGCGCGCTGTGTGGAAGAGCGAGCAGTGGCAGCCTCCAGGGCAGGGAGAAGGGCACAGTTCCACGCTGCTCTGCCCCACCAGCCACGCAGGATAGGTGACCTTTGCCACAGTCACCAAACTTTGGCTGGTGCACTGAGGTGCCAGAGGGGAGAGAGTGACGCCTGTAGCAGGAGCCCAGGAAAACCAAGACAGTTGGCCACCATACCTCCTTCCCAATTCCAGAAACCCTCTTCCAGTGAGCCCAGAAATGGCTCAGAGCCCTGCCCGGCAGAGCTTGTGCTCTGGGTATTTCCAGAATCTCCACCCGTATCAGAACGTACCTGTCTTCTAAGCCATTTATTTCAAGCTGTCCTCAAAACTAATTAAAAATAGGATTCACAAACTCAAATACCAGCAAGGCCAGGGAGGTAACGTAAATGGGTAGAGTTTTCAAAATTGTTTCAAAAAAAACACCTTAAGTTGTGTTCTTTCAGCATTTTCTGTTAGCATATTAAATGCATATGAGGCCAGGCATGGTGGCTCATGCCTGTAGTACCAAGAGTCAATCATTAAAATGCCATGTATTTCCAGATCATTGTGCTATGAGCTATGAGGGGTTACAAAATGAGACGTAGTTCTTGGCCTTAAGGAATTAACAGCTGTATCAGCTAGGGTTCAACAAGAGGCAGAACCAGCAAGAAGGGGAGAAAGATGGATAGATAGGCAGATAGACGGATAGATAGATAGATAGATAGATAGATAGATAGATAGATAGATAGGTAGGTAGCTATAGATGGAGGATGGATGGATGAATGAGTAATGTATAGACAGATGAATGGATGGACAGGTGGATGGATGATGTATGGCTAGACTGATAGATGAATGGATAGATCTATTACAAACACTATCTTGTGCAGTTGAGGGGCTGGTTAAGCAAACCCACAGTCTGTAAGGCCGGCATCAGGAAGGAAGATGATGAGCAGCTGGAACCCTACAGGCAGGGGCTGAAGCTACTTCCACCGGGAGGAGATGTTTGCTCTCTTTCCAGGGAAGGCCTGCGTCCTCTTTAAGTCTTTCCAATTGATTCAGTAAAGCCCACCCGAGATAATCTCCCTCATTTAAAGTCCACTATGAGAGACTATAATAACACCTGCAAAGTCCTTTCACAGCCTCACCTGGGAGAAGGTGTGTGCATGCCACAAAATACCTGCTGCTTCCCTTCCCGTCTTTTATGACAGAGTATCTGTTATAGCCCACCCTCCCCACAGGCTAGAAAGGGAACTTTGGGGGATATAGTTTAGCCTGGCCAAGCTGAAACCCCCCAAAGCCATCATAACAGCATGATTTACAGGTGTACATGAATACCCCAAACAAAACAAGAACTAGCCCTGGCAATGAGACTAGCAAATGAGAGGAGTCTACCGTGGACAAGCGTGTGCACGCACGTGTGTGCGTCCCTGATCTAGTTTCCTCTGGTCCTTAACAGAACCGGGGTCCCCTCAGTGAGCGAGTCTGTGGGACCGTGGCTGAGGTGCAGGGCAGAAATGCTGTTGCAGGGGCCACTCTCTCAGGGCAAAAGACGCTCGCTGGACTCCAGTTGGCCATCTGGGATCCTTGCCTATAGGTGGCAGATGGTTGTCACTTGGTACAATAACAGCCAATAAAATATGTCATCAAACATACTGACAATGTCCACACCGGCCCCACTGGGCATGATCGGACCAACCAAGCATGAGTTTTTCTCAGAAAACTTCCTCTTGTTTTGGTTCCAGCACATTCATCTCCATTCTCCTGCCAGGCCAAGGATGGACTTTTTTTCCTTCTGCTAACAGGGCCCTGCTGAGGATGCCAAGGGCTGTGGAGACGTGGCTCTCGCTGAAACTCGCGCTAAAGACGGTCACGACTCCCAGGTGTCTCGTGGCGTGTGGGTCCTCCTGCCACGTGGTCGAGGAGGCTGGCACCGTGGCCTTCCCTGAAGGGTCAAACCCTCCGCCAGGTCACAGAACACAAGCAAAACAGCCAAGAAAGGGAGGGATCGGGGAGAGATGTCAGGGCCTCTTGAGATAATTCTGTCTTAGCACCGTTGAGTACTCTCAGTGTAAGAGCATGGTGGGCATCCTCGCTCTGCCTGCTTGCAGGTTTTTGGAGCTCACCCTGTGCTAATTAAGTGTCTGGAGCATCCTCAGCCTTCAGTGTACACAGGTACCACCTGTAGGAATTCATTTAAATGCAGGTGCCTGGTGCACACCCAGAAATTCTGATTCAAGTTTTGAGGGACCCAGGAATATACATTTTTTTACAAGTACTTTACCATGTGATTCCACGAAAATAGTTTAAGAAGTGCTAGTCTAAAGCGTAGAGAGTTTAGAATGTGAGAACTGAACAGAATCTTGGACAGCTGTTTTTAATTTTATATATAGTTTTAAAATTCAGCAAGAAAGAGCAGGACCCACGGACACGAGCTATAAAATCTTATTGAAAGACACAAAACGAGAGCCAAAATGAACTGGGAGATTTATATTGTTCCCAGTGGGGGAACTTATTATCATTTTAAAAAACTCCCCTAATTAATTCGTATTTTCAAGGCAATCCCAATGAGAATTCCAATGGATTTGTTGTCTTTTGGATCTAATTGAGGGGGAAATATACTTTACTGGATAAAACTATAACAACCCTAATCAAAATAGTAAGAGACTGGCAAAGAAATGGGCAACTAGATCAATGAACTAAAACAGAGAAACAAAAGCACCAAGAATATATGATAAAGGTCACACTTTTCAGTGAGAAAAGGATGGTTGATTGTTTATCCATCAGGAATAAAACACAGTAAACTTCTACTTCACACCATGTGCAAAAAGACACCTAAGATGAATTGAAGATCTAAACGTAGAAATCAAAACAATAAAAATATCAGAAAATGTAGGTGAACATTTGTATAACTCTAGGGTGACCGAAACATTCTTAAGCAAGACAGGAAATTCGAGATTCATAAAGGAAATTATAAGACTACATAAAATTAAGACCGTTTGTATCATGAAAGATCATTTGTGATCATAAGATCACAAATAAAACCAAAAATCAAATAGTAGGAAAAAATATTTAACACATATATATGGCAACCAAAGAGTTACTATTCCTCATAGTCAAAGCCTCCTAAAGACTGATGAAAAAAAGACCAACAATCCAATAGAAAAATGGGCAAACTTTTTGCCCAAAAATATATAAATTAATGGGAAATGAAATACAAATAGCAAATAATATATAAAATATCAAATAGATATATGAAAAGATGTTTTATCACACTAGTGATTGAGAAAGTGTAAACTCAAATAGCTATAAGACATTATTTTTTACCCAACCACTTGGCATAATTTAAAATTTATAATAATGTCCAGCACTGATAAGGTTGTGGAGGAACTGGTCCCCTCTGACCTCAGTGGAGGCAGTTTGAACTTTGGATCTGTAGCAGTATTATGCATGCTGTGGAAATAAAAGTGCCATAAATTCAAACAAAAATAGCTGGATGTTTATTGCAACTTTACTTGTGTTTCAAAGAAAGGAAGAAGGAGAGAGAGGGAAGGAGAAAGAGAGAGAGGAGGGAGGCGGAGAAGGAAGGAGGAACAGAGGGAAGGCAAAGTGTACATACACACACACAAGGAAAAAAAGAAAAAGAAACAATCTGAATATTTCTCAAGAAGGAGATGGTTGAATTAATTATGTTATATCCAAATAATGGCTGTTGTGCAGAAGAAAGTAGATCTATATACATTAATCAGGAGGGAGATCGATGACATATGTTAAGTGAAAAAAGAATAGTTTGAGTCGTGTGCACGCAGGACACTGTATACTTTTGGTGACAGAGACAGAAGGGGCAGGGGGCAGGGGGCAGGGAGATTGATTATATACCTGAAGTTGTGATGAGATTGAAGGGGATGCAGGTGAGATGAATAAATTTTTCCTGGGTTAACTTTAGGTTACAGGCATGCATGCATCAAGAGACTTTGTCAAGTAATAACGTGGTGGAACGAGAGTGACCAGGATGCAGAGGGGCCCCGGCACCCTCGTGCCTTGTCCCTGGGCATGCGTGAGAATGGAAAGAGAGAATTCACAAGGAGAACACATAACGAGCTCTTAGTCTTAGATAGGTTGCAAGAAACTAAAAGTTTTACCTGGAGAAGAGACGATAGCATTAATAGAATTTTCAAACAGTTCCCTGCTGGGCTGTTGCCTGAGAGGTTGGAACATCTTGTTTCTAGGGCCCCTTCCAAGTCCAGCTTCACATTCAGGGCACATCACATCGAAATAAGTCGGCCAATTGGACAGTGCATCAACGATTCCTCCCATAGGTACCCATTCCACGTGTGGTCCAGCAGGGCCAGGAACGGAGAACTAGAGGATTCATCAGCGGCTTCATGGCAAGGTTCCAAGACTAGCCTCCAATGGTAGTGTTTACTCTGATGGTAACCTAGTTAGTGCATGCTGTACTACGGCATAGGTTAGAACTGCAGTGCTATACACTCAGCTCTTATTATCAAAGGTCTAGAAGGATTTTGTTAACTGGGTGGATTTATAATGAAAAGGCTCGTGAAAAGACAGCCATATAAGGAGACCGGGGGGATGCTATTTCCCATGACAAGGAAGCACAGGAGAAGCAGCGGGGTTGGGGTGGCTGTCATTTGCCTGTGACACATGAGTTTGCCTCATCTTCTCCAGAAACTAGAAAACATAAGGCACCAGAAAAGAGCGGAAAGTGCAGCAATTTTTAGGATCAATTCAAGCACTGGCTCTGCCATAGGTTAGTCAGTCACCGTGAGCAGGTTTCCTACCTCTCCAAGCCTCAGTTTCCTTATCTGCAAAACAGGAATGATGCTAGATTACGAAGACGATAAAAGGAAACAACAAACACATCAAATACCGAGGCCATAAATAGGCACTTGCTAACGTTAGTTTCTTTCCACTCTCTTTCCTATCACACATCCCTGCCCACCACGATTTTCTCAGGAAGTCAAAGAGGAAGGTTGCAATTGCTCTGTGTGACCCCAATCTAGCCCTTCCTTCCTGCTCGCCTTGTCCTCGCGTGAGCCGGGCCTCTTTCTGGGAGCAGCGACGTGGTGCAAAGCGAACACATGCGTGCATTGCTGATGTACGTTCTGGGGGAGAGACAGACACGCAGCTATCTTTGGATTCCCACGGCTTTTATAATTGGGGTAGTCATACTTCACTTACACTCTCGTATAGATCCTGTTTTTAGTTTAGAAAGGGTTGTTTTAACATTTTTTCATCATTACACAAGTAAAGCTTATCTTTGCTTGAAAAATTTTTAACTACCAAAAAGCCAGTAGGAGGAAATATAATCCACCTATAATTATACCACCTAGAGAGAACTACTTTTGATGTTTAGGTTAGCATCTTTCCAGATCCGCATGTATAGACAGAGATGTAGAAGACATCTAAATAGGTATCCAGGTACATAATAATATCTGCAGTAGATAAAATAGGTATATAATAAATAGATATAGAATAATATCTAATAGGTAATAATGGGTATATCTAAATAGATATATGATAATAAATATATTTTGTTTATATTATAAATAGGTATCTAATAGTCATATAATACCTAAATATACACGTACTATTTGATACACATACTGATGTAAAAAATACTGCAAAAAAAGTGCGGACCACTCTGCATCTGGGAAAATGTCATCTTCATGATAGATTCTCCTATTCTCTCTCCATTGAATGCCAAATCTTGGTGATGAATTTCAGTAGGGAAATGAGAAGAAAATTACTGTATGGCCTTTTAGTAGCTCAAGGATTCTCCCCCCTGCCCACCCCTTCCACACACACACACACACACACACACACACACACACACACACATAGAATGTGGTTTCTTATTATTTGCCAGCCTGTAACAGGACTAGAGCTGTTGGCTCTTGAAGCGGTGGAAAGTAGGATCCATGCAACAGTTCATGGGCTTTTTATTGCAGATATATGATCAACTCCTCCCTGGCTCTCTAGAAGAAAGAACAAAATTTCAACGTTCCATACAAGTATTTAAGAGCATGCGATAGCCTAAGACGAAATGTTAAAAGTATCCTGTAGAGTGCCAGGGGGCCATCTCCAAGCATGTTAAGCTGGTTGACGACAAGGAATAACCATTTACAAGATGGATAGACAACTAAAATACCATGACAACATGGAGAAAGCCCTGTGCACTAGGTAAAAAAAGCTGTCATTGATAAATAAGACAGACTGATTCATGGAGTCTCTCCAATGCTAACCACAAAGACGGACCTAAGAGGCCAGAATAATTAAATGTCCGTTTTTGTGACTAATGATAAGATGGCATATGGGCACATATCCTGCAAGATGAATATTTTATAGACTTAACCTTATTAAGACAGCTTGGGTGAGTAGATTTCTTCAGGCAGTTTTAAAGCATGATGCTATATCCAGGAAAGCAAACGTCTTCTGGCTATTGTGTGAGCAGATGGGAAATGCTGAGCAAATCTGGAGATCAGACGATTTGGCAACTGCAGCTCCCTATTAAATTGGTTTATACAATGACGGATACCCACAATAAACTAACTAGGGGGTTTCTGTTGCTGCCAGAATTTATTTTTTTTTTTTTTTTGATACTTCAACTGTAAAAAGAGTAAAAATAATCTGCACATTTCTTTTTGGGGGGTATACTATATAGGTGGGAGAAAAGTGAAGGGAACTCAAGGGTGCTCTTCTAATTCTAAGATCATCTTTCCCCTGATTACAGGTAACCCTTTCATCAGCCGGATGGTACTAAGCTCTTCTGCTAGCTCATGCTTGAGGAGGTGGTTATATACCCAGCACCCAGCTTCTGAAACCAATCATTTAATTCTTATTAATTACAGGAAGAAGAGAACTGTGTCATTCTGCACCTTCCTGAAGATAGGAGCTGCTTTAGAACAAACTTATCTACTTCTAGAGCTTAATTCGACTGGGTCTCTAATGTTTAACTAACAAAGTGGAGGTCAAAGACATCAAAAGTTGCTGATGGGGTCTAATGTAATCGATACCATTCTATTCCATTATAAAGCGAAATGTAGACAAAAGTTGAATGCCCTGTTCAAGATGTTTCATTGAGTAGAAAATGTCAATTTGTACCTTGATTGTTCTACCTTTATTTTTTTATTTATTTTTTTTTTTGTGAGACAGAGTGTCACTTTGTTGCCCTGGCTAGAGTGAGTGCCGTGGCGTCAGCCTAGCTCACAGCAACCTCAAATTCCTGAGCTTAAGCGATCCTCCTGCCTCAGCCTCCCGAGTAGCTGGGACTACAGGCATGCACCACCATGCCCGGCTAATTTTTTCTCTATATATATTTTAGTTGGCCAGATAATTTCTTTCTATTTTTTTTTTTTTAGTAGAGGCGGGGTCTCACTCTTGCTCAGGCTGATCATGAACTCCTGACCTCGAGTGATTCACCCGCCTCGGCCTCCCAGAGTGCTAGGATTACGGGCGTGAGCCACCACGCCCGGCCGATTGTTCTACCTTTAAATCAAGCTATTAATGTGGCTCATCCTCCCAAGTGATCCTTTATATTGAAATGACCTGTTAGGAAGGGTGATGGAGACACAATTTAAAAGCCTTCATGAATAGTAGAGTTTTTAGAGGCCCCAGCGTTGCTTCCTAAATGATTGTGACTCTTCTACATTTTATATAGAACTTAGCAAACTTGGACCCTCAGTTCTGTCCCAGCTTCGTAGAGAGCCGAGGAGGAAGTAGTTGCTTAAATATCTGCAAATGAAACTTAAGACCATATAGTGTTGTTGGAATCCAGTTTCACCATTTGTGAGAGCTGAACCGCTAACACGTCTATAGGTTTGGCCAATGACAAGAATTTGCATTCTCTATGGAGAAAACAGAATCCTTGGGCTACTGAAAATCTTAAATATTAAACAATTATAAATTAAACAAAGATTAAACTCTTTGGAAGAATAGCAGTCCCACAAAGAAATTTTCTCGATTGGACATTCGAGCATATTCCCTGGCTTCTTTAAGCAAAATCGACCCTGCACCATTCTGCACAGACACCAGCTCTGCCCAGTGGTTCACCAATAACCATATGACAAGGATTAGGAGTCAGTGATTTCAGACATTTTTCTGTGGCCCTTGGGTGTCATTGAGCATTTTTGTACTTTCAGGGGATAGCAAGGAGAAACACAACGTTGATCCGCCACTGCATGAACTGCCAGATAAGAATCATGACATCACATTCAGCCTGTTTTGTGAAGATGCCCACAAGCTCTGTAGAGATCCTGCCAGCTTAGGCTGTGGGTCATCACCCCAAGTCTTTGCAATTGTTCTCTCCCTCACGGTTGGAACCAGGTAATTCTCACCAGCAAGCTCAGCAGTGTGCCTTTTTTTCCCATAATCAATTTTGGTCTAAGTCAGGAGGCAACAGGCCAGTTCTTAAGGTGATATTCAAAAGATGCACACACACACACACACACATATACACAAGCGTATGTATGTAGCTGCTCTCACTGCTAGTTTGATCTGCTGTGGTACCCCAATTCCTCTAGCTTTCCTCTTGGGCCTTACTTCTAGGTTCTGGTCTAGGATCCCAGAACACTTCTAGTTCTGGATTTCAATGTAGAACTTCTCTGTCCCCTTCCTGGGACTACAGCCCAGCAGCCTATTAACAGACATCCTGTGTGCTGCCTACCAATCAGGACACAGGACGTCTCTGTGTACTGCATTCTCCTCTTGTGAGAACCTCTCAGGATAGGACACGATTATGCCTTCTGGTCACCATTTCGAACCCTTTGCTCACAGTGAATGCTGATGGCTGCACCTAGTGGACAGCCCTTCCCTCCCAGACCACTATTTCCTGCCACTCGTAGCTGGCCCCTTCGTCTGGGTGCCCAGGTGGGTCTGGTTCCAGAACTTGGCCATTTCCCACTTTCCAGACTAGCATTTCAGAAACTATTACTAGAAAGTCACTGGAAACGAGTTGCCAGACCACACAACTAAAAGTACAGGATGCCCACTTAACACTGGAATTTCAGATAAACAATAAATACATTTTCGGTGTAAGTGTGTCTCATGCAATTCTAAAAAGTTCCTCACTGTTTATGTAAAATAGAAAGTTACCTGGGTGTCCCGTGATTTATCTGGCAACCCTACTTGGAAGACCACGTGGCGTTCACAAATGCCTTTTGAAAATCGCTGCCTCCAGGATGTGTTCTGTTACAAAAAGCTTTTGCTGTTAGGTGGCTCCACCACCTTGCTCAGGCCTCCTCAAGAGCAAACATGGTCATCTCTTCCCAGTACCCTCCTCTGTGCTGTGGGGAAATCTGGCTCCTGAAAACTTATCTTGCCTTTGGATTTGTTGGAGTTCTCTGGAGTTGATAATACTCTCAGGTTCTTTGCCTAAAAGAACCATTATCCACAGTTTCTTAGGGATCCTCTCCGCTCAAGGAATTCCAACAGTCTCCAGGCTCTTGTGCTACCTTTCTGGGCTTCAGGGTGTTGACAAAAGTGATGCTCCAGGTCTCTTTCTCACTTTGGACAAAATGTGAACATTCCTTGGTCGCTCGATCTGCAACCTCCCTTGCCCTTCTCTCTTGCGCTTACCTCCCTGGTCCCTTTTCTGCTGGCCTCATCTCTGTCCTGTCCCAGTCACTCCCACAGGCAATTGCATTTATTGTTCAGCTTCTGCCAACTCCATTATTGTCAACTCTTTCTGAAATCACAATTACTTGGGGAGGTTTGAGAAAATAGCTATGCCTGGTCGGCAACCCCAAAGATGCTATTTAATTGGTGTAGAACAGCCCCAGGCAGAGATAACTATAAATGCTCCCCAGGTGATTCTAACATGCAGTGGAGTTTGGAAACTCTGCCTTAGGGCCATTCCTTCAGGATGGAGAACTCCCAGGTGCAGGCGTAGTCCAGGTGTGGGGGCAGCCTGCTGACCCAGCGCATACAGCCGCCACATGCACTTCAGAATGTCATCATCCTCCCCTAATATCACTACAAATGATTTCCTACGATATTGGCAAACGTCCTCGAATCCTTCCCAGTAGAACAAAAGCAGAAAATGATGGAATTACAATCCTTTAGGATTTTTCCGTAAATTCCATTGTAATTTGGATGCAATTGTTCAAATTTTTTGTACAAACTAAACCATCCATGTCTCCATCCCCAATTTACGACTGGGCTTGCATACTCAGTACAGAACGCGAAATGAAATCCCTAATCCTATAGTAATCGTTTCATTCTAAACCATGTGCAATTATATGTTAAAATAAAATTGTCATAGCTCAATTCACGGTCCCCTGTCGCACTGCATTCTTCTCCACTTCACACTCTCTCCCTCCCATACTCTTTCTGACTTTTCAAATATTTCCCTTCAAAATGGTTTGAAAGAAAGTTTTTGGAGATAATCATCTACCCACTCTTCTCTTGAGTCTTGTTGCAAATCACGATTTTAAATCTTATCTGCTGTTTTTCAGTTGAAAAGGGTCCTGTCCCTCTCACTGCATGTATCGCTACCCCCTTCTACCTCGGAGGCTGAGGATCTCTGGGCAGTCCTAGAATTCTAGCATTCTCCAGAAATGTGTTTGTGTTGCCATATATAGAACTATCAGCGTCCCATAGCTGAAACATTAAAAATATTTATCCATTTCACTAAGGAAAGTAATGGATCTTCAAATCAATTAGCCAAAGCTAAAATGCCTACACGCCACATACAGTCTTTGCCATACAAGTGTGTATCGAACCAGAAATGGCTGTCACTATACACCCACCTTTACAGGCCTATGTGTGGTGTATAATGGTGTTTCTGAATGAAAGAAGAAAAAATGATTGTATCTTGCCATTGCTATTCTTCCAATGCACCCTCTCAGTACTCAAAACCATCCCTCCAATGGTTGCCACTTTTTTACCGCCATCATTGCAACTTAGATCCTTAGAGTATTTGTTGGATTTCCCTTCTGTTCTGATTTTTCTTTAGAGAACACCTTCTGCTTCATCGCATGTAGTCCTGTTAGCCAAGGATTTCTACTCTGTTCTGGCCAAGGTGCAGGATGTGTCCTGTTCTCCTGGGAATTTAGGATTCGAGAGAGGTAAAAATCATCCAGTTATTCTGCCCACTCCAACCCTCACAGCCCATCCCAAGATCTTGTAGCAAAGTTTGTTTCATGCCAGCTCTGGTGAGCCAGCCTGTGGCATAACCTGTTGCTCTGAATCAAAGAGGAGCTGTTGTTTTTGACACTTTCCTTAGAGTTGAACTTCCCTTCACTGTTTCAGATAGTTCTTTTGGAAATCTCTGGAGCTCTCTTCCTATTGGTCGATTGCCTCTTCTTCTAGACAACATATCTGAGCCACTATTCTGTGCTGGCTGGGAGGTAGCCTCTTGCTTTCCTGTCCTCCTTATCAAGTTGGGAAGAGGCAAAAAGGACCCCAGTATTTTGAGCCTGCCCTGACTAGGGGAGAGCCTCCATCTCCTAGAAGGAGAAAGATAGCCCCTGACCTCTCAGGGAAATGAGAATTTAGCCTTTCACCAGGAACTTGGACTCTTCTACTTAGAGGAAAGGGAAATGATGGCAGCCTGCCCTGCCCAGTGAGATACCGTCTTCCTTGACTGGACCCTAGGTTTTAGGGAGCCCTGCCTTCTTGTGCCCAACCTGCCTGGAGTGGAACTTCTGTCACACTGAGCTGAGCAGGAGGTGAGGGGAAAGGGAAGGAGCAGGTCATCATTGCTCAAATGCCGTGGATGCTTGCTGTTCTTACCGAGTTCTAGTAGACTTTCTTGAATAAATGTTTCTTCATTTGCTGTGTAACGTTAGGGAAATTTTCAAAGACTTTAAATGGCTGTTTTTTTTAAAATTGTTTTCACTAGTTTTGCTCGTTTCACTGGGGAGTGGGTCCAAGGAGTCCCTCAGCTGCTGTCTGGGGAAGCAGAGCTCCACGCTAAGAAATGTGCTAAGGAGCGTTATTAAGGCTCATCCTGCTTCAGTGCAAGTCACAGGTTTGGGAGTCCGATGCACCTGGGTTCAATTCTGAACTCTCCCACTGGTTCAGTACGTGACAGTGAAAAGTCACTTACATTTTCTAAGCATTGGTTTCAACATATGCTAATATGAATTGTTGTTTCAACGAGTAATCCAACAAGAGAATCAAGTACGAAATACAGCGCCTGGCACAGCATGAGCCCTTAATCAATGTGAGCTGTTATTTATATAAATCTTGTAGGAAATGAGGAGCCACTGAAGGAGTTTAAACAGGAAGGTGTCATGAGGAGATCCACATTTTGGAAAGATCACTCTCAGTGGGTAGGTCAGGTGATTAGGAAACTATGGCTGTAAACAGAGGAGAAATCATTATAAACCAGATATAAGCCCCTCGCTGACTGAACACACCCTATTTGGCCAAGGGGATCCCACAACAACCTTAAACTGAGTTCCTGGCCCTGATGGAAGAGGGAGGTGGGACATGTCTTCTTATATCCATCCATTTTGGAGTTTAGACACACAGCATTACTGTTAAAATAGAGATCATAAGACTGACAAAAATAGACTGTTTATAGCAATGAGATACTAAATGACAAACAGGACCTAAGGCCATGTAAGGCAAAGGTTAAGTCAGGCCTTACAAACCAGAAAATCTTGTTAAAAAGGTTTTTTTTTTTTTAATTAATCCAGTATAATGTGGCTTCCTTTCCAACCTAACTGGTGTAGCATTGCACAGCAGATAGCAGATCCCCTTATCTCAGCTCAAGCACTCCTTTCTACTGACTCCAAGTCTTTAGACAAAGCTTTATTGCTTTAACCAACTACAAATCAAAGAATCTTTGAACCCACCTATAACCCGTAAGCCCTTGAGTTGAGATTTCCCACCTTTTTAAGCCAAACCATTGTATACCTTCTATGCATTGATTTATAATTTTACCTGCAATTCCTGTCTCCATGAGTGTTTACAACCAAACTGTAACCTGACCACCTTGGGCACACTTTCTCAGGAACTCTTGAGATTCATGAGGCTCTGGGCCGCCATCACTCATATTTGTGGCTCAGAATAAACCTCTTTAAATTATTTCACAGTTTTTTTTTTCCATTAATGCAATGAAGGACCACAATAAAGCACAAAAGCTGAGAAGTAATAACTTGAAACAGCAAAGGGAGAGGTGAGGAGACAGAGTTGATAAGATTTGGTGTCCAGATAGATGCAAGGAGTGAGAGTGAGGAAGAGGAAGTGTGAGCTGATTTCTGGGCATCTGGCTTAGATGTGGATAAAGACTTTCGAATTCTTCCCATGAATCAAATCTTCCTGTGGTCCAGCCACAGCCTTCCAGGCCCTGACCCCTAAACAGCTGGTGCAGGCTTCACACCCAGGTCCCGTATTTCCAGACTCCAGACCTTAGAGGTCTTGGGTGGTTGTTGGATTTTAATGCATTGAAAACAATTCAACCTCTACCTACCCATGAGATAGGCTTAAATAAGAAGAAAATGACAACAACAAATGTGGATGAGGATCAACTGGAAAGTGTGTAAAGTGGTACCAATAACTTTGAACACTGAAAACTTCTTAGAGTTAAACATACGTCCATGCTCTAACTCAGAAATTCTACTCCCAGGTATTTAAGAGAAATAAAAATGTCCACAAAATATTACACAAGAATGTTTGTCACACTATTATTTATAATAGTTTCAAACTAGAAACAGTACAAGAGTCCACTGACAGAAAAACAGATGAATTCTCTGTTGTTGGTATCTTTATATAACAGAATATACTCCTTATCAATAAAAATGAATGAACTACTGGCATATGCTACGTGCAGCCTGGATTACTCTCTAAATCATTGTATCAAGTGAAAGAAGCCTTATACAAAAGTGTAATACCGTATGATTCCACTTATATGACATTTTGCAATAGGGAAAATGAATCTGTGATGATAAAAATCAGATCAGGGATTTCCTGGGAGCAAGGAGCAGAGAGATTGATTGGGAAGGAGCACGAGAAAAATTTCTGGTGTGATGGAAACGTTCTGTATGCTGATAGGGGTGTAAATTACATGGCTGTATCATTTGTCAAAAATGATTGGACTATAGACTTAAGATCTGTGCATTTCATTGTAAATTATATCTCTATAAAATATTCTTAGGAATTAAGTCACAGCTCATCTGCAATCTTGACAGTGGCCTGCTGTTCTGGTGCACCCCAAGGCTAGTGTTGGCCTCAGTGCCAGGTGGTCCGTAGCATTTTTCTACCCTACCTCCAAAAATCCATGTGGACTTAAAGAGCCTTGATCCAACAAAAGCTAATTTTTCTTGGTTTTGTCACCTGCTCATTCCTTTTTAAAAGGTAATGCCAAAAGGAAAAAGAAAAATTCACTCTCCATTAAAATCCAGAAGTGCTAACCTAACAGTAAAAGTCTATTGAAGAATTCCCTTTCTGGGATATGATACCCATTCCGTAACCTTGAATGTGGCACTATCAGAGCCCAGAGGGGACAGGTAACCCAGCTGCAGATGCCTCTGGCAAATCCTGTCCAGTGCTGGATTCTGGCTACAAAATCACACAGACATTACTCAGCAAAAGTTCTGGAAGAGTTTGGATAACTTTTCAAGGGTCTGCTGCTGCACATTATGCATTTTATGATGTGTTGGAGCTCTACTTAATTATGTTTGTCATAAGTATACTAAAGAAAAATGGCTCGCGATTATTTTTAGCTTGTTTTATGGGAATGAGAATTAAGCTTCTTTTTGACAACTCCCCAAGTGCTATTTGAGCAATTAGATGTTTGGTATGATTTCTTTTTTTCTTGACTCTCCCCAGCAATAATAGATATTAATAACAGTGATGGATCAGAAGATGAAGAGCTTGTTCAATGAGTTATGAGACATATTTCACTGCTAAAAACCTAAAACCTCATTTGTTCTCCCATTAATAATCCAGACCCTTTGTCCTGAGACATGCTGATAGTGTTAGACACTCTCCCTCCTGGGATGATTCAAAACCACAGCTGAACCACGGTTGGATCATGACATCAGTTCTCTGCAGTTGGGGATTGGTCTGTGAGCCCTGGATACATGGCTTCCAGCAAATCAAAATGCACTATGGACTGTTGAGATCTGATCTTTGTTTCTCTGTTTTCAAGTCATTCTTCTATCTCATGCATGATTTAATTTCAGTCTCTCCAGCTAAAGTGGTGAATCATACATTAGCCAAATGACTGGACTGTGTCACAGGACCATTCCAATTTACTTTCCATATGGGCACACTTTAAAAACAACCGCCACCCTTACAAGCAGTACTCATTTCCAAGAGCTGGTGAACAAGCACATTATTTACAAAGTATGTAATCAGGGAATCCGATCCAACTCATTAACTGTATGACATCCCACTCTTTATTTAGACAGTTTACTGGCTGTGGACTCTCATATGGGATCTGTCATTTACACTTCCTGATAATAAAACTTAATTGAAATTTCATTCCTGTACAAGATGCCAGTTTAACAGATGGTCTGTAATTGTTATGTCCACGTATTTTATATTGGACGGCATCACACACAATTTCGCACAACTGCTATTCATTTAAACGCTGGGTTCATTTAAGACATTTCTTTCATATTAAAAACCTTATTGTTTAATATGACTGTAAAATCTATCATTAAAATTAATTAGCTAAAATTGAAAAAAAAATGATTAAAACAGTCCTACTGAAAGTAAAAGAATAATTAATGATTAAAATCTGAGCTGAATGCCTGAGGAGAGTGCAAATATTTGTACAGAAACATCTCGGTTTGTGTGTAGGAGGCAGGAATTGACATATAAGAGTGGCAGAAAATATAGGGAGTATATTATATTTTATAATAACAAGTGATCTGAACAAAACCTCAGCGTGCACCTTCATCTGTAAGATAAGTGGGTAGCTTCTGTCTTTAAACTCCAATGCTTCTTTGATCATTCTAAAATCTCATTTCTGTTCTTCTTTAATCTCAATTTCAAGTCCACTGATTTAGCATTCAGTACTCTGTACTCGGAATGCCAAGAATTCTCACCCTTCAGATTGGGGTGGGAGGGGGTTTGCAGGAAAGAAATACATCAGAGGCACTGAATATATAGGGAGAATTTCCAAATCTTTTCAGGTAACCCAAGTGTCATTCTATCCTAAGTGCTATCTTCAGTGGAATTGGAGTACTTATCACTAGGCTAATCATAATTGTTAATGTAATTTCAGAGAGCATGTAAAGGAATTTAGCAATACAGTTTGAAAGTACAGCAAATTCAGTTCAGCCTGAAAGGCTGTCTTGTTTCTCCTTGTAATGGTGGTGTCCTCAACCCCCTTCTCCTCCTCCTCCTCCTCCCTCCGTAATTTCAGTTATCTACTGCTCACCATTTTTCTATCTTTCCCACTCAAAATCTGTTCTCCGAAATGGTTTAAATAAACTCACTCACCTCAATACAGAAATGACTTATAAGACTCAAATCAACAATTTCCCCAGGGGTCTTTGCATTTCAGCCAGAGCCCACACCTTTCTGAAATAAGAATCTCCCATTTCACAGTGTCAGACATTGATGAGGTCTGGAGTCCCTGAAGTTGTACCACCACCCCCGATGTGACTTTCTTTCCATATTCCTACGTCTTTCCCTTGCACTCCACACTTAAAGAATAAACTACTTAAATAAGGAAAGACATCATCAGGCTTTTCTTAGAAAGGATGAGGAAAAACAAAATAAATAGAAAAGCCGGGGGCAGTGGAGAGACCACAGAAGGTGTGGGAAATCCTCCCCGGAACTCTTGGAGGAGTGAGATACCCAGTTACCAAGAGCAAGGGGAAGCCTACAGGGAAATTACTGGAAAACGGTTTCAACCTCCCACAAGAACTTTGAGTATGCCAGAAGATATTCCAGGGATATTATGGCAGGATATAGCCATTTATCCAGAATGGTTGGGAATGACGTACTCTGGTGATTCCATTGCTATTTTCTGCTTGGACTGGAGTTGTCATTTACTTCCCAAGAGGGAAGGAGGCCATGTTTGCCTTGGTCACCATTGTAGCCCCAGTGCTTAGATAGAGCCTGGCACAGAATAAGTATTCAGTAAATATTGGTTAAATAAATGAGTGATTAGTTTGACATTTATCAAAGAATTATAACACAATAAAGCCATCTTGAAAGAAATTATTCCCCTCTGTTATTGTACTTATATCTTTTAGAATGTTCTTCAAGTTTTTAAAGGGTTTCAATCTCATTATTAAAATGATTATTATTGTAAACGTACAGTTCAGAGATTTAGGAAATGGTGCTAAATCAATACTAATCCAAGTACAGGCTAAGGCATTCAACAGTTCTAAAAAACATTACATTTCCAGACTGCAGAGTCTGTAAAACTTCCACATGTAATTGACAGTTTGCCTGGCATTGCTGTGTGACAGAGATACAGAAATAATCCCAGGCATAGCCCATTCTCATCCCCAGGGAGCTTCACTTTTCCAGTTGATTATCAAATGGACATGCAGTAGGGGGTGTGCTATTCAAATGTATGGACAAACAACAAGATCAACATTTTTTTTTTTTTGGAGACAGAGTCTTGCTCTGTTGCCTGGGCTAGAGTGCTGTGGCGTCAGCCTAGCTCACAGCAACCTCAAACTCCTGGGCTCAAGCAATCCTCCTGCCTCAGCCTCCTGAGTAGCTGGGACTACAGGCATGCGCCACCATGCCCAGCTAATTTTTTCTATATATTTTTAATTGTCCACCTAATTTCTTTCTATTTTTTTAGTAGAGAGAGGGTCTTGCTCTTGCTTAGGCTGGTCTTGAACTCCTGAGCTCAAACGATCCTCCCGCCTCGGCCTCCCAGAGTGCTAGGATTACAGGCGTGAGCCACTGTGCCTGGCCAAGATCAACATTTTTTTATTTAGCACACTGGCATATGCAAACCCAGTGAGCAAGAAGAAGTCCCTGCTATTAAGGATTCTAAGTTCAGAAGAGAAAAACCCCATCTTCTGTTTTTCAGCTGTATACCTATAAAATTAGGGACTTGGATGAGATGAAATCCTAAGGGCACTTCCAAATATGACACACAAAAAATAAACCTTTGAAAATGATGCAAGTAGGAAAGGCCAAGTAAGAGCATCCGAAAATCTGTTCCTCTGCCAAATCAACAAGAACAGTGGAAATAAATGTCAAAATTTTTTTTTTAGAACTCTGGAAATTAATCAAAGGCTTACAATAATCTGAAAAGCATTTATTTAAAAAAAAATGGTTAAATCTCTGTAAAAACAGTAAGATATGTGGTAGCGTATCTTGTCCATTTCTCAGAAACGTCTCCCCAGCTCTGTGTGGACTTAAAACCAATAGGTGCTCAATCAAGACATTCATGAAAACTAGCAGCCTACCGGCCACTGGAGGGGGAACAATGGGTTTCTATTTCAAGAGGAAGTAGAAAATCTAAATAGATCTAGAACAAGTAAAGATACAAGAGTTATAAGCAAAAAAAAAACTTTCCAAAAGAAAAGCCCAATTCCAGATGGCTTCACTGGCAAATTCTAAAAATGTTTAGAAAAGAAGTAACACCAATCCTTCACAAACTCTTCCGAAATTTGCAAAAATAGAGAGAACTTCTCAAGTCATTCTCTGAGGCCAGTAGCATCCCGGTAACAAAAGCCATCTCAAGAAAACTACAAACCAATTATCTTGTACGACCATCGTGGTAAAAATTAGCCACAAAATACAAGCAAATCAAAGCCGATAACATATAAATGATTATCAAAATAATTATACATCATAACAAAATATATTTTATCCTAGGCATGCAAGGCTGGTTCAACATACACAAATTAATCAATATAATATATATATTAATATAATATAACCCCATGTTAATATAATAAGAGGATAATAACTACATGATCATCTAAACAGAAATAGAAAATGTATTTGACCAAATATAATGCTTTTTAATAATTAAAAAAAACCCAACAAATTAGGAATAGAAGGAAACTTCCTCAACGTGATAGAGAGTATCTATGAAAAACTTATATTTATGGCCAATAGATTTTTGACAATGATGCCAAGAAGATGCAATGAGGGGAAAGAATAGTCTTTCCAATAAATAGTGCTGGGACAATTGTCTATTCACATGCAAAAGTGTAGAGTTGGCCTCCTTCCTTACACCACACACAAAAAATAACTCAAAATGGATCTTAAATCTAAATGTAAGTGCTAAAACTATAAAACTCTTAGAAGAACACATAGGACTCAATCTTTGTGATATTGGATTGGGTAACAATTTCCTAGATATGACACCAAATGCAGAAACTATAAAAGAAAAAAATAGATAAATTGTACTTACGAAGAGTAAAACCCTTTGTGTTTTAATGGATACTACCAAGAAAGTAAATAGCTACCCACAGAATGAGAGAAAATATTTGAAAATCATATATTTGATAAGTGACTTATATCCAGAATTTATAAAGAACACTTACAATTTAACAACAAAGAAACAACCAACACAATTAAAAATTGGGTCCACTTGAAAGAATAAAGAGAAAATCTGAATTAAACAATATACTTCTCATGGGCCAAAAAGGAAGTCACAATGGAAATAAGAAAATATTTTGATATCGAAGATGATGTATTATTAATCTAATGTGTCACAATGTATTAACTTTATGGGACGTAGCCATAATAAATCTTACAGGGACATTTATAGCATGAAATTCTTACTTTAGAAAAGCCAAAAGATCTCCATTTAATTAATTATTTAAGCCTCTACCCTTACAAATCAGAGAAGAAAATATTTAACCCAAAGCAAACAAAAAGAGGAAAATATTATAATAATAGCAGAAATCAATTATTAATAAAACAAAAAGAGTAAATCAATGAAATAAAGCTGCATTTTTAAAATTGATAATCTACTATCTTAATGGATTTTCATTGTTTTATCTGTTGTTTTCTGTTTCCTCTTTTTATTCATGTTTTTAAGGCAGAAGCATAATCATTTTTTACCATTTTTCTCCACTTTAATCTTACTGCTTGTGGCTCATTAAAAATTTTTATACTGGTTGCCCTGGGGTTTCCAATATACATCATTAATTAATCACAGTCTACCTTTAAATAATATTATACTGTTTGTATGTGGTATAAATACCTAACTCAAGTCCAGTCTCTCATCATTTTTGATGTTGTTGTCATACATTTTTCTTGCACATCTCCTACAAACACACAATACATTGCCACTATTTCTACGTTAAATAGTCAATTGTCTTTTAGGATGATTAAAACTAAAAAACAATAAACAGTGGAACAAAACTACAAATCAATTCTAAGAGGAACTCTCAATACTACACAAATACATGGAAGTTAAACAACCTGCTGCTGAATGATCTTTGGGTCAATGATGAGATCAAGATAGAAATAAAAAAAAATTTGAATTAAATGATGATGGCAATGCAAGCTACCAAAATCTCTGGGATATGGTAAAAACAGTGCTAAGAGGGAAATTCACAGCACTAAATGTCTACAGTCTGGGAGTGCATGGGAGTGGATGGTCTCCTCTGTCCCTCCTCAGAGCTGTGCAGTGGCTGCACATGTGCTCATGGTTCCCTGGTATCTAGACTCTCAGAATGGTACCTGGCTCAAGCTGCTATAGGCCTGGAGGAGGCCCGTGGGATTCTGTGTGAGTTCCCTTTCTGGAACAATGTCTCTGTGCAATCTCCAGGCAGCTCCCTATGTTAGGCCCAAGACCTCCATGGCTCAGGGTGTTCTCTTATAGCCAACATCATAAAAGCTTGTCTTGAGAGTGGAGCCATGGGGGCTTCTCTCTCACTATTTTGCCACATCCAGGAGCTTCTCCTGGCTCTTAGCCAGCCCCTAGCTGTGTAAGTTGCCCTGAACCCTCTCCTTACCCACTTTTAATGCTTCCTGTCACTTCCCTGGTGAATCCTAGCATTCTCTCCTAGAGGATCTATTTAAAATGTGAGAATTTGCTTACTGTTCTGGATCCTCTCTGTGGAGGAGGCTCATACTACCTGTGCCTAGGCAGCCATCTTGATCCTATCTCC
This sequence comes from Lemur catta, assembly GCF_020740605.2. NCBI lineage: Eukaryota > Metazoa > Chordata > Mammalia > Primates > Lemuridae > Lemur > Lemur catta. The sequence continues at coordinate 7,484,101 of NC_059152.1, read as the reverse complement.
AGCTGGCATTATTTCTATTGGCCCACTTTTAAATATACTGATTATTTCCTTGTCTGTGTCAAGTTTACTGATGAGCCCACCAAAGGCATCCTTCCTCTCTCTTACTCTGTCTTTATTTCTAAAATTTTCATTTCATGGTTTCTTATCATTCTTATTGCTCTGCAGAAATTCCCCAGCTCTTCATGCACATTGCCTACCTTATTAATTACCACATTAATCATCGTTATTTTAAACTCTGTCTGGTAATTTCAATATCATGTTCATTTCTAAGTCTGCTACTGTTGATTGAATTCCCTCTTAATAGTGAGTTGCTTTTCTGGGCTTTTTCACGTATCTTGTACCTTTTCATTGAAAGCCAGATATCATCTGTATAATCGTAGACATTGAGATAAACAGTATTACGCCTGGAATTGGGCATGCCTCTTTTTCTGCTAAGTCTTTACAGTGGGAGTTGAGACAATCTAGTCAGTTGTTGACCTGGATTTGGGTTTTGTTGAGATGATTACTATCAGTGGACCATCGGTATTATTTTATAGTATCATTTTATGTTCCAGATAGGGTTTGGAAGAGTTTTGCTGGAAGAGTTTTCTCTATGTTCCTGTTCCACCCTCATCTTTAGGCTTTCCCTGTGTACCTGAACTTTAGAGACGGTTTTGTACCATGCTCTTGCTCCCTCCCAAGTGTAGATTGCTATAACTTGTTATTTGACATTTACCAGGCTGGCCATGGAATGGGGGCAAGTTCTCTGTTGTCTTGGTTCATCTTCAGTCTTCGGTAGGCCTTGTGTCACTGGGTCTCAGAGGTGGAAAATTCAAACAATGACAGCCTACTTCCAATGGCAGCTAAACCCCACCTTGTATTTTTGTCATATCTTATGTCAGAGTTTCCTGCATCAAACTCAGTGATAGGAGATTTCTAATGATCTGAACCTACAATGGAGTCTTCTCTCTCTCTCAGGGGTTGAAGGCTTTTGTCCTTTTCCTCTGTCTCAGCAGAGATGAGTCTTCACCTCTATCTTGGGGACAGGAGGGTTTGTTATCCTTCCCACAGTGGGTTAAGTCTCTTGTTCCATAGGAGAAATAGGGAGATGGGGTCTGGGGAAAGGGCACTTCATGCCTTTCCTGCATGGTGACTGCTCCCCCTTCCAAGCCTGCACCACTCAGGGAAGCTTTCTCTGGTCTTTTGCTCCATATCTTTCTTGTGAGTACCTGGTGAGGTCCATGAAGAAGAGGCTGTGAATGGGTGTGAACTCCTCTTATTTCTGGGACTCCCAGGGACTCTATAATCATGTGCTAGCTTGAACTCAACCTTTAGCCAATTATTAAAAAATTTGGCTGAAATTTAACTACTTCTGTGGCAGCTGTTCTTTCCTCTCTCACAGGTAAGTCAGGGTTCAACACCTGTCCCTCTTAGAGATATTTTTCCTTAAATTTTAGCCAACTGGCTGCCTTATTAATTCAGCTCTTTGATAGGTTCAAAAAAAGTTATGATTTTGTAGGCTAACTTTTTCTTGTTGTTAGAGTGGGAGTGGCTCTCTTTCACATTTTCTCTAGCAAAAGCAAGAAGTCCAAAATACATTCCTATAAGCCTCTTCAAATGCTTGGAATGAGGCATGATACAAAATAAAGGGATAAACCAAATAATACTGCTATCAAAGATACAAAAAATATAGAATAATTTGACATGTCCAAAAATAACAGAAAATAGAGGTCTCATTCTAAAAATATTAAATATGAACTATAATGTAGTGAAAAGTATAAACTGTAACAATAACAAATAAAATAAACTTTTCAAAAATTACAATTAATTTTACCATCTAATTTAAAAATGTATAAAACTACATATTTCTAGGGTATGCTTTCCTATCAATATGCAAAAGATGACAGTTAGCAGTCAGGAGCTACAATGTTAGGTTGAAAGTTCTGGCCACTAGGGAGACATAAAATAGATTTATCTTCAGCACAACTCCTTTCCTCTCCAGCTCTCTGGCCTTTGAAAGTCAAGGTTAAGTCAAAATTAATATCTTTTAGATTGCTTAAAATTGTTTTTCGACTGCTTTGAGTGTAAAAATGGAGCAAAAGGCTAATATATATTGAATGTCTACAGGAAAATAGACTAGTGTTTCTCTCACTTCTGTGTGTATCAGAATCACATGGGCATCTTGGTAAAGATACAGAGAACCTCATCTGACCTCTGTGTTCTTTATGAACTTCTAGGTGAATATCACGCACATCAAAGTTCAAGCAACACCATGCTAGGCACTTAGTATACATCATCTCACTTAATCCTTTATCCTTCTAAAGGAAATAGTGTTACACTTATTTTACAGATGGAGAAACTGAGGCTCAGAGTGAATAAGTGGCCAGCCCAAAGTTACAATGCAAATAAGTGACAGGCTCAATATTAAAATTCAAATGTGTCCACCTCTAAACTCATACTCCTTTAGCTCCACCACGCAGGGGTCCAGCGTTTTCATTCTCTGCTTCCTCAAGAAGGGTAGCAGAGGGCAGTCTGTCTCCACGGAGCTCGTAAAGCAAGCCAGCACTCTTCACCAAAATGTATAAAGATTATTTTGTTTTCGCCTTGTGAAAAGTGCAAACACAGTGGATTATAAAGGTCTTCTGTCCGAGAGGATTCATTAATTGAAACCCCACTGTATTGCCATCCGCAAGTCAGCAAGAAAGCCAAAGAATTTTCAGAAACACATAATTAAGACCCAGAGGGGAGGCCAAGACAGAAAGAGAGCTTCCAAAGGCCCAAGTCACCGCCAGCAAGTCTTCACTGGGGAACACTCCCAGACAAATGAGTTGTGAACGTAGGTGGGTTTTCTAAACCACCAGGAAAGAAGACAGAGAAAGGATCCCTATGAGTATAAACAACCCAATTAAGGACAAGAAAAGAAAGGAATATATTATTGTCAGCCAGGGTAAAGGGAAGTCAGAAGAGAAATGAACGCCGGGCAGGATGGTTCTAAACCTTCTACGAAATGAAGGGAGAATGAGATCAACAGGGCTAAGGAGAAGCTACGACAGCAAATGGTTTTCCGTGTCTGCCAGTGGGAAGAGCAACACAAATTAGACAATTTGCAAACATTGTTCTCCAAGACATTTGGGCTGGAAGGAATTATAAAAGTAAGGAGAGTCTGTATCATTGAGGAAAAAATCTGGGAGATGAAAAGCTAGGTGGGGTTAATATTTAACCCAGAGACTCAGTTCAGCTCTGCCCTAGATTCAGAAGGCCCAGGACATGTTTCTTCTGCCTAAAAAATAATAATAACAACAACAATGTTCTTTTGCACTTTCTGCATATGTTGGTGTTAATCTGAGTTACCGAAACAACCCACTGGGTATTTAACCAATTTCCACACCTGGCGTCCCTTGTGAATCTCCTAAGCGTGCTCTGAGTTCCGTGTTTTGAAGGATGTGTGAGTACAATGAATTCAAATGGGCAATTGTCACAGTTTGCCTGAGCTAACACCTTCACCCTAGTGACCACTGGCATCTCCATGCTCTGCCCAATGGGTTGGCCACTGGGAATTTCTCACTTTAAGAAAACATGTACTTCAATATTTTGTCAAGAGTGTGTATTCTGCTTGTTGTGTCTCACTGGATTATAGCAATTGGTTATTTATCTCAAGATCAATGATTTTCAAACTACAGGTTAGCATTAGCCAGTCATAAAAATCAATTTAGTATATTCCAGCTAACATTTTTTAAAAAAATAAAATAGAATATAAAAAAATGACTTCAAACCTTCTCCTCCTTCATGAGTGTATTGTTTTAGGAACACACATGTGCGTGTGGGTGTGTGTATGTGCACTCTGAGTCACAACACAACACGTGTTTCGTGCTTGGACACAATGTTTGAAAGCCAGTACTCTTACACCAGGATCTAAGAGGCTCTTCCATGGTTGTCCTGACTCTAGCTTGTCTCTTGTCTAATCTGTCCTGCACCCCACTGTAAAACGAATCTTCTTCACAACAACACTTCGATTATGCAACTTTTACTCAGTCATTCTTTCCTTCATGCAACCAATATTCAGCAAAAATTCACTCTCTGCTACACGTGGGGCTTACAGAAACAAATCACACCTTGTCCCTGTCCCCAGCCCCTACTTTCCTTCCATAAGGACACTGTAAGGGACTGTTTCTATTCCATTGGATGGAGCTAGTTCCAAGTTCAGGAACCTGCACTTTTCCCCGACTTCCCATTACAAAGAAGATCAAACTCTTCGAATCTATCAAGCTCCTCTTTAATGAGATCTACTCTTTCCCTCCAAGTTTTTCTTCCCCTTGTCTATTTGGCTCTAACCAGCCTTTTCCATCAACCTGCACATATCCGTCTGGGTGCCATGTTAATTCTGGCTGCAGTGTCCTTTCTGCGTTACTGACGCTGTGTTTCTGTCCCTGCTAAGCAAACCCTCTTCAGGACCCTGGGATCTCAGCCCATCCTCCTCCCTTAAAATGCACGGCCTTGCTATGGGCCACATCTGGTCATCATGCCACTTCCCTGCCCCCTTCTCTCTCCAGTCATCAGTGCAGAATTCCTCTCTGCCAAGTACTTTCTAGTTCATTGTCCCTTTATTTAGAATGTCTCCAGGGATTGCGTTTTCATCACTTTACTTGAAAGCCTATTTCACAGTCTAGTAGGTCTCACTGTCTAGAGACTTTTTATCTTTCTCTAAAAATTTGCCTTTCTTAATTTTAATCTATTATTCCTAGTTATACCACTGATAACATTATAAATAACACTTTCAATTTTGGCCAAAAAAAAAAAAAAAACCTTCTTTTCCTTACTTAACTAAGACTGTGTATTTAAATGAATTCTCAGTCATCATTTGACCTTACTCTTCATTATTGAATTCCAGCAGTTAATCATCAAACACATTACTGAAAACAGGACAACCCCAACTAAAAGCGGCTGCAGTCTAACAGGAGAACTATAATCTTTCTCTTGCAGGAAAAATCCAGGAATGGACATGAACTACACGATCTTTGGCAATCTGGCCTCATTCGATTTCCTTCTGAGTTTATCGTAAAAGGAAATAAAAATATTTAGGCAAAACATTTTAAAATTCTGAGCTATGACATATTTTCTTTTGCATGCCATCCTCTGTCTGCTCCCTTTGTTCGTTTGACAAAAACGTACTGAGTTTCTACCTAGACCCAGGTCCTTTATTAGGTGCTGGCGATCGAAGACGAGTAAAACCATGCAAGGTGCTCACAGCCTAGTGGGGGAAATGGACTCGTCTGGTCAGCAGATCATCATAGCACAGTATCATCTGACTGTAAATGGGGTAGAAGTAGTGGGTTGCTGTGGTGGGAAACATCAGCTCTGGTTCTGAGAGTGAAGACAAGTCCCTCAGAAAAATCTGACATTTACAGTGGGTATTGAAGCAGTGAGTAGAAATGTCTTAGATAGAAAGAGGAGGAAGACTATTTTAAAGAAAGGAGCAAAACTTGTGCAAATGTACAGAAGCCAGAAGGATGCTCAATACCCAGGGAAGAGTGAAAAGGACGGGAGGCTGGAACCTATGGTATATAACAAGAAATGATTGGCAATGACCTTGAATATCTATGGAGGATTGTATGCATGCTAAGGAGTTCAGAACTTATCCTGAAGCCAACTGCACTTCAGTGGAGGCTTTTAACAGTGGAGAGTGCCAAGGTCCAGGTTTATTTTAAGTAAGACTATTGTGAAAGCAGTACAGAGAGCAGAAGGGAGACAGCATTATGTGAGTAAGACCAGTTTGGAGACGGCTGCAATACTGCAGACCAGGCAGTATTTTATTTAAAACACATACGTGTGTGCACACACACACTCTCTTTTTCTCTCTCTCTCTCTCTCTTAATCTGCCCTTGAGAAAAATAAAATGTCATTGTTTTAAAAAAGAGAGAGGAACTGCTTCTTTTCCAAAGATATTCGTTATGTGAAAGAGCATCTTGAAAGTGAATGTGTTGAAAACTTCCATTGTTATGCCATTTTATTGCTAAAATATGTGTATCCCCTGTAATAATTCTCATTGGATACAAAATTTTCTAATATGTCTGAGAATCTTCCATTTGAAGAGCTTCAGTGGGCTTCAAACATTTTAATGTCTATGTGTATACACACTTGGGATAAAAATGTGCACATACAAAAACATGTATCATGTATGTCTATGCAAACATATACTTTCATATCAGTTCACAAGATAACCAATTCATATCACACCAACTTATAAGACAAATGCTGTACATAAACTGGTAGGTGGGGTAAAAATAATCATTTTTAAAAGCTTATAAAATAATGTTATAAATGGAGCCAACAACGCACAGCCCCCATTTGATGTATTTCTATTTGTGAGGTAACTGATTCAGTCATGACAGGGATTAAAACCCATTAGTAAAGTAGAAACTTAAAAAGAGGACTTTGGATACATTTGCTCAACTAGGACATATTATGAAATACCTTTGGTCTTAGGATCATAACTACACCAACAAAACATTAAAGCCCAGTCTGAAAAGATAAAGCTGACCCACAAGCAACAAAACTCCCTGAAACAAAGTTTAAAGAAAGACAACAGCACTCATCAAATTAACATTAACAATGTCCAGAATTCTATCAAAGATTGCTAGACGAGCCAAAATGCAAGATACATACTCAAAACTGGAAAAAAATTAGTAAATAGAAACAGATAAAGAAATGTCAGATATGATAGAACTATCATTCAAATATTTCAAAGTAGCTATTATAAATATGCTCAACAAATTTAAAGAAAAATAAACCTAATGGGAAGAGATGAAAGATCCAAAAAGAACTAAATGGCCAGCCTGAGCAAGAGAGGGAACCTGTCTCTATTAAAAACATAAAGAAATTATCTGGACAACTAAAAATATTTATAGAAAAAATTAGGTGGGCATGGTAGCACATGCCTGCAGTCCCAGCTACTGAGGAGGCTGAGGCAGGAGGATTGCTTGAGCCCAGGAGTTTGAGGTTGCTGTGAGCGAGGCTGACGCCACAGCACCCTAGCCAGGGCAACAGAGTAAGACTCTTACTCAAAAAAAAAAAAAAGAACTAAATGGATAACTTTGAAATGAAAAAATACAATATCTTAAATTTAAAAAAAAATCATTGGGTGAACTTATCAACATATTAGATATTGCTGAAGAAACAATTAGTGAACTTGAAGATATAACAATGGAAACTATTAAAACTGCACTACAGAGACTAAAAAGCTGAAAAATAATAACAGACCTTCATTACCTATGGGACAATATCAAATAGTAGAACATGCATGTAGAGTTCATGAAGGAGAAGAAGGGGATGGCAGATAAAACATTTAAAAAATAATATCTGAAATTTCCCCAAATATCATGGAAACTTTGTAACCTCAGATCCAAGAAAGTGCAACAAAACCCTCGCAGAAAATAAATAAATAAATAAATAATAAAGTCACAACAATGCACATCATAATCAAATAGGTGAAAATCAATGATAGAGAGGAAAATCTTAAAGCAGCCAGGGAAAAAGTGACACATTATGTAGAAAGGAACAAAGCTAAGAATGACTTCTGCATTCTCATAAAAGCACAACAAGCCAGAAGACAATTGAATGGCTTCATTAATGGCTGAAAGAATACAGTGTTAACAGAATTCTATATCCAGCAAAAATATTCTTGTAAATTTAAAATGAAATCAATAGTTTAAGGCAAAATAAAAGTTGAAAGAGTTGCTCCACAGTAGAACTAGACTTCAACACTATGAAAGGAAGTTGTACAGAGAGAAGAAAAAAATGACACCAGATGGAAATGAGAGTCTTACACAAAGGAATGAAGATCATCAAAAATAATAAACGTGTGGACATATATAAAAGACTTTTTTCTTGTTTTAAAATATCATTAAAAGATATTTGACTGATTAAAGCCAAAATAAGTCCAATGTATTTTGGATATTATAAAACTTATAGAAGTAAAATATATGGCAAAAAAGTCAGGCAAAAAGGAAGTAGAGGATATACTGCATTGGAAATTCTTACATCATACATAAAGTGGTGTAATAGCATTTGAAGGTGGACTATGACAAATTCAAGATCTATATTGTTAATATGACAGAACTATAAAGGAAAATACAAGAATGTCCAAATCAATAGAGGCAATAAATGGAACTCTGAATAATACTCAATTAAGAGTATCCAAAAGAAAGCAAAAAAAAAAAAAGGAAATGAAAGGAGCATATTAATAGAATATATGGGAAAATAGAAAACATAAGCAAGATTTAATGCGAGCATATTGATAACCACATTAAAAATACATGGTCTAACATGCTGATTCAAAAGCAGGAATATCAGACTGCATCAAAAACAAAGCCTAACTATATGCTTTATAAAAAGAAATTCACTTTAAACATAACACATAGATTCACTAAATATATAAAAAGATGAGAAAGATATACCATGTAAACTACAGTCATAGGAAATACAGTGTGGCTATAGAAATAATAGGAAAACTAGGTGGCAGAACCAGAAATATTTCTAAAAATAAAGAGGGACATTTCCTAGAGGTAAAAGTGTCAATTCAACAAGAAGACGTAACAATAGTAAATGTGTGATGTGCCTAATAAGAAAGCTTCAGAATACACTAAGCAAAAACTGACCAAACTGAAAAGAGAAACAGAAAACTTCACAATTAATGGAGATGTTAACGTTCCATTCTCAGTAATTGACTGAAGAAGCAGGCAGAAATCAGTAAAGATAAAGACGACGTGAACAATACTATCATTCAACTTGACCTAATAGAGACTTATAGAACACTAACACCAACAATAGCAGAAGACATATACTTCTCACGTGCACTGGAACATACATCAATATGTCGTATGTTGAATCGTAAAAATTTTTTAGTACATTTATAAGGATTGATGCCATACGGAGTATATTCTGGAAGTAGATCAGAATTGAATGAGAGGGCAACACACAAAACATACCTAGAAAATTCCAAATATTTAGAAATTAACCAAAATACTTCTTAACACACCATGGGTCCAATAAGAAATCAGAAAATATTTTGAACTAAGAGAAATTTTTAAAAAATCATATCGAAATTTGTAGAATGCAGCTAATCCATTGCCTAAAGGGCAATTTGTCATTTTTAAGTCTTATAAAAGGAAAAAGATTTCAAATCAGTGATTTTACTTTCCACCTAAAGGAGCTAGGGAAAAAAAAGAGCAAATTATACTCAAAGTTAGTAGAAAGAACAAAATAATAATGGTAATAGGGATATTAATGATAGAAAATTGGAAAATAATAGAGAAAAATCAACAAAACCAAAGACTTGTCTTTTGAAAAGATATAAAACCTGAGGTATGTTAAGTTTTTAAAAGGATAAGACACACATTATCAATGTCAGGAATGAAAGAGGGCCATCACTAGAGATTCTGTCATTAAAAGGATAAAAAGGGCATATTTTAAACATCATGCTAACAAGTTTGACAACTTAGATAAAATCAATTTACTTGAAAGATAGCAATTACCAAAGCTGGCACATGAAATTGAATTTATAATTAAAAACCCTCTCCCTGAAGAAATTCAAGTCCCAGAGAGATTCACTGGTAAATTCTAACAAACATTTAAGAGAGAATGAATGCCAGTCTTATACACCATGTCAAAACTAACAGAGCCACTACTCCCCAGCTCATTTTATGAGGTCAGCATTACCTTGATTATAATGTCAGGCAAATGTATTACAAAAAAAGGAAAGTCCAGATTAACAATATTTATGAATATGGATGCTAACCTCCTTAATAAAATATTAATAAATCAAATCCAACAATGTATAAAGATGACAATACATCCTACAGCCTTGAGTTTCATCCCAGAATGCAAGGTTTTTATTGCTATAAATTCAATCAATATAATTATTAAATCAATCAATTTAATTATGATGCCATGGTGAATAATAACAGAATCCCAGAATAAGAGAAAAAAAGAAACATATGATTATCTCAGTAGATGCAGTAAAAGTATTGGAAAACTTCAACCCCCCTGGAAAAAGCCCTTAGGAAACTAGATATGTAAGGAAACTTTCTCAGCCTAACAAAACTCCAAATACAGACGAAGCTCTTTGAGCAGGGTCATTTTGTATTTAGCTTCTCAAAATAGATTTTTGAACTATTAAGCAAGATACAAGGTCATGTCGACCCTTCGTTTCAGATCATTCATTTGGTCCTGGCCAGGATTTTACAAGATTAAAAGAGTTTGCTTCTGGAATATAAGAAAGGCCACGACGTTTATAAACTAGAAAGTTCCTAATCGCTAGAGATTGTTCTGATTCCAGACGGAGCATCAAGGCAGCAGTGTAAACAGGCGTTACTGATTAGTGAAATCACATCTCAAGCTCTGCATCCCCCCACCCCAGAGCTAAATAAATAAATAAACACACATTTTCTTCTAACTTGAGATAATTTCCCACAGTTACTTTCTAATGTCTTCTAAAAAGTCAGCATCAAAAGCTGCAACTCAGTAAAGAATATTCTGATTTTGTCTTTGATTCAGCAAAAAAGAAGAACTGGCAGAAATCAAGTGCAAGCGACGTATCACCTAAGCTCCCTCTGCCCCTTGGAGAGGTAACTGAACTTGACTGCACCCCTCAACCCTCCCCCCCAGGGTTACTTCACCAACCACGGCCCTCACCGCTTTGCAAACTCCTCTTGCTTCTCCCTGTTCACCTCCCATATCCACCTGTTTCTCAGTTGGGTTCAAATCAGTCCAGACAGAAAGCCCAACCCCATGAGCCTGCAAAAAAATCATCACTCACCATGACTTAGCAACTTCATCAGAAATCCCCAGAGCGGAGCGCAGATTTCCACCTTCTCTGAGGCTCTGCCCTCCACTCCTCATGTTTCTTTCTCTGTCATCCCTCCCGCAGCCACAGACTGCGCCCCAGCAAACTGCAAAGTCATTGCCTTGCTGAGCACAGAAGTTCTATCTTTTCGCCTCTGAATCACGGACTTGTACCGACGAAGACAATCCTCTCGAGGCGTTCGGATGGTTACAAATTTCTGTCTTGTTAAAATAGCACGAAAACATGTTCTTGTTAGCGTTGGAGACTGAAGAACGGAAACAGTTACTGTCTTCAGGTGCAAAACGTTGGCTGAATTACATTGTTAAACATCGTTTACTTTTACAAGGCCCACCTGCACTGCGCTGTCTAATGGCTGGAGCTCCATCGATATTATTTCCTTGGATAGTTGGAGCCTAATTCTCCCCATCTCCCAAAAGTGGGCTGGACTTAATAACTTGCTCCTAATGAATAGATTGTGCTGGGAGCGATTCTGTATGACTTCCAAGGCTAGATCATAAAAAGGATGGCTTCCCTCTGGCTCCTTTTTTGAGGTGAGCCAGCCGCCATGTTGTGAGGACACCCAAGAGTCCTTACGGAGAAGCCCTAATGTGGACAGACTGGTGTGGAGCGGAACCAGCTTGCCAGCCGGGGCCACCTTGAAAGCAGTTGTCCAGCTTCAGCCAAGTCTTCAGATGACTTCAGCCATGGCTACATCTTGACTGTAACCCATCCAGCTATGCTGTTCCCAAATTCCTGACCCGTAGAAACTGTGAGAATAATAAATTCTCATTGTTCTAAGCCACTAAATTTTGGAGTAGTTACAGAGCAATAGATAACTAATACAAATTTCATGGAAAAACAATACATTTTTTTAAAAATGAATGAAAGAAGAGAAAGAAAATTAGTTAATTAGGGGATCATTTCTTCTAACTGTGCTTTCCTGACTTCCCCAGGCTCACACATCCCAAACTTTTTCATGTGTGGACAAATCAGCTAGGGAATCTCCTTTAAATGAAGATTTTGATTCAGCAGGCCTGGGAATCTGCATTTCTAACAAGGTCTCAGGTGACGTCAGCACTGCTGGCTGATGGCTTCCGCTCATGACACTTACCATGGACCCCATTCATCCTGTAGCTGATATTCAAGGTTGTGGGTCACTTTCTGTCGGAGACACTGGTGCTGTTGAACTTTCTCTGAGTCCCGTGCTCCAGGAAAACAGGGGAGATAAGAAACCACCCTCCCCATTCCCTTTTGTGTTCCAGGAAATGGTTTACTGCAAAGAACCCCCCTCCCCATGTGACTTAGAAAAGACTGGCAGATGACTGCTTGTTTACCTAATACAAGGTCTGACATAGACCTTCCAACTTGCATTCTGTTTCCTGAATAATTAGCTGCACTCTTTGACCCCACTGGCCAATCTGGACAACGTGCTGGCTAACTTGACGTGACCAAGCTTTACTTGGGCTCCTCACCTTCCCCAGGCCCCTCACTGTGCCCCTCCCTTGCATGGCGGAATGCAGAAGAGCCCCTCCTGAGGATGGCTCCTGAGGACGGCTCCTGAGGACGGCTCCTGAGGACGGCTCCTGAGGACGGCTCCTGAGGACGGCTCCTGAGGAGAGCATGAACGCAAAGACTGATCAGCTGTTGGATCACACTGCTGCTCCATCCCACTGCCCCACACTCAGTTCCTTGGGGCCTTCTTTTACTCTGCTTTATACAAGAAAGCCCTTTTCTGCTGACTCAGGGATGCCAGCAGTCAGAGCAGATCAGAGCCACATGTCCCCTGCGTTGCTCTCCTCTCCCACTGCAGTGGTCTTCCTGCCCCCAGTGCAATAATCCTTTTGAGTATCATCTCTCCTTACCTGAGTTGGATTAGTTTTTTATTTGACGGCTCCCATTGCGCTTTGATGAATTTACTCTTTTGGGTTCAAGAAACATGGAGTCCTTGAAAGATGGGAATCTCTCATCTGGATCTAAAGGAAGAACTGCTTACCGCATATTATAATCACCTACTTAATCATCTGTGTCTCACAGTAGATTGTAAAGTTCACGATATTAATAACAGGGACCGTGTCTGATTTGCTTCTTGTGTACATAGTGCCTTTCACAATGACTCATGTGGGCAAGCACTCTATATCTGTTGACAAGTGAATGATCATTAGAAATATTATAGAGGCTAAGTACCGTGTATGATTTTAGGTACAATTTCAAAATTTGCAATTTAGGAAGTCAATATAGATAAAAAAATATTTAGCCTAGTTATTTGACCATATATCTTTTCTAATTGTCCTTTTGGTAAGAAGAATCTCATATTCAAAATAGGATGTTTGGATTATCAGCATCTAGTTTTGCTTTCATTCTGAATGAGTCCCTACCGAATATGGCATAAGTCTCTGAAATAAAAATCCTTCAATTCTCAGGATCTCAACACTAGAAAAATGTTAAGGGAATTATTTTTTAAAAAATTTTCTGAATATAGTACCAGAAAAACTCAATCATAGGAGAAACTTTTTCCCACGGGGCAGTATGTTCATATCAGAACCTAGAAAATAATAAGCAAAGTACATTTAAACTGAAAAAATTACTTCTTTCAGTAATTCTAACTTTTAAAGTGTGTAGAGAATGAAATTCAGAGCTAATGGATCGAATTTAGTGAGCCTAAGCAAAAAACTAATTTGGAAAGTCTACATTTTGATTAACCTGAAATGAAAAGTAGGGTGACAGAAAAAGGATACAGCTAATAGAAGACATTAAATTAATGCTTTTATTGACCCAAGAGACAAATGAAGAAATAAGTTTATCATGATCTATCCTTTACATTGAGAAAAAAATCCAAATACTTTCCAAAATACAAATTTGTTTCAAAAGCACTTAATGAGAGTTTTGGCGTACTTACTACATGTTGATCTAAAGAAAGAATGTGGTAGCAGATGGTTTGAAAAAACAGCTCAAATTATTCTCTCCCCGGTCCAAGTCCCTTTTGCAATGTGAGTTTGTAGCTCCTGGCGTCAAAAGGTGAAGTCTCTGTTCCCACCCCTTAAATCTCAGCTGGCCGTGTGACTTGCTTTGGCAAATAGAATGAGGCAGTTGGGAGGTTGTGCCAAGTTCTAAGTCTAGTATCAAGAGGCTTTGCACATTCCCTTCCTTCTCTTGGAACCTTGCTGCTGCCGTGTAAACCAGCTTGGGCTCTCCTGCTGAATGCTGGGAGTTTTGTGGAAGAAAGCCTTGGGGCCAACCCTGAGAGTAAGGCCATCCAGCCTCCATGCAGCTGGCTGCAGACTCACCAGTGAGCCCAGTCAACATGGGCCAAGTCAGAACCACTCAGCTGATGCCTGGAATCATAAGCAGTGATGAATGGCTGCCCCTAAATTTTTAGGTGTTTTTGCACACAGCCATAAAAACTACACTTTCATAATTTAATTCATTAAAAAATGTTTCACCCCATTAATGACCAAAGAAGTTCAAACTAAAACAGCAAAGTAGGACCATTTATCACCTACGAGATGGGTAAAAATAACAGGGATGTTCATGCACAGAGTTTGTGATTATATGGAAAGCTGGAGAGTACAACCTTTTTTAGAAGGCAATTTGGCAAGTGTATCAAATTTTCAAATGCACCAGCTATTACTCTTCTTGGATTCTACTCTAAAAAATTATATAAATCTGTGATGATTTATTACAACCTCATTTATAATACTAATGTTAGGAAATCAATTTGAATGTTCTTCAACAAATGATGCATTTTAAAAAAATATATTATGGTGTATCCATACAATGGAACACTAACAAGTCATTATAAATGATGATATTTATTTATGTTGGCATGAAAAGACTGCCATATTAATATTATTATTAGATAAAAATACAGGAGTATGCACAGGATGTTTTCTTTTTTTAATTTAACAAAAATCCCTATAGAAATTATCTAGTAAGGTATGCTTCAAAATATCAGCTATTATCTCTGGGGATGGCATCACAAGTGATTTTCATTTTCTGTTTACACATATGAATCATTTAATTTTCAAACAAAAGTATTTTCCATGTTTAAATTCTGGAAAACTAATTCTACTTTTTAAAAAGTTTTAAATTCTTTTATTAGGTACAATATTAAATGAAATTGAAATGTTTGATTGCAAATATAGTTGTTGACAAAAACAAGGAAATGCATTCTTCAGGATAAAGAAACAACACATTCTAATTTGAAATAGGTATAAAATTCAGAGATTCACTTATTTATTTTTCAGAAATATCAGAGGGAAAGTTTTTCAGAAATCAGAAATGGCCTGGAACTAGAAACTTATTAACAAATAAATTTTGGTATTTCCAGTAGAGATGTTTGACCCAGAAGAACTAAAGAATATTCATCGTGGCAAAGGTTTGTTTTTCTATTTAATCAAATCAAGAGAAACATCTTGGATTTATAACATATGTAACCTAAACATTTATACCCCAGTAATATTCTGAAATAAAAAACTAGATTTTTTTAAGAGCCCTGGAAACGAAGGAGAATCTTGTGGAAATTAATCAAAAACATTAATCAAGAGCCTACTATGTATGAGAATTATGTTGGTTACAACTGAGAAACCTATAAATCCTCAATGGTCTTTATTTTTGAGAAGGGGATTTACTCACCTATATAATTTAAGAGTCCAAGAATTAACTCTTTTCCAGTGTGTAACCCAGGACTCAAGCATGACCAGGACTGTTTCTTTGTTTTCATTTCTCGGTGTTGGCTCCATCTTCGGGAAGTTTCTCTCTTGTGATTACTTCTGAGATGGGTTCCAATGTACTTCATCGTTCAGACCGGTGGGAAAAAGAGCATGTGTCTCCCAGAACAGTTTTAAGACATTTCCTCATGTGGAATCATGTCCCCATCCAATCACTGGGAGAGGAAACCTGCTTGCTGTTTAAACTAGATGTGGGATTAAGGCCATCGAATCACAGTGCTCAAGAGTAGGGACCGAGGGACGTCCCCGGAGGAAAATTACGGTGAACTATTTTATCTAAAGAAAAACTGAATGGATGCTGGGTGGTAAGATTAATAGATGTGCACTGCAGCCCTCTAGGAGATTATTTTAGACAATAAATATAAGTTTAAAACACATCCTCGGCCACAGAATTTATCACATAGCAGTGAGGAATACACTACAGATGCATAAAAAATAATTGCAATTAAAGACTCAGCATATTAAGTGGTGAGTTAGTTGTATAAATAACAAATGCATCTCAGAGGAGGAAACATCGCCGTGTGTTTAGATGATATGTCATCCCTTCGCTTAATGGTTTTAGCAATAGCATAATGTTTTAGAATATCCCTGCTCCATCCAAGCTTTTTTGAATTCTTGAGTTTTAACCACATCATTAAGTGATTAGTCTTCGGGCTTTAGACCAAAGATCTGAGGTTTTGAAATCATTTTTCTGTGATTGCAATAAAGGTAATAATTTAATTACCATTTGAAATGCTTTTCCATTGGGTTTTCTTGCCTTTCTTTCTTTTTTTTTCTTGAACATATATAATGGAAAACATCTTTATAATTATTCCCAAGGGCTGAAACTTTAATCTCCATTGTGTAATTGAAATTTCCTCTGCAGCTAAGTGGTTTTTCTGGATCCTCAACAGGCTAAGAATATCTAAATGTTGATCATTCCCTCAGGGGGAAAGAGGGAAAAAATATAGAGAGAGAGAAATGAAGTTTTTTTTTTTTTTTTGCTGTTGTTAAGGAAATTATCTCTTCATTTTCCATTGCAATGTATTATGAAGCTTATAAGAAAACGCTACTTTTTTACTTACTTGAATATTTAAGTATCTATGGGTTAAACAAGTATTTATTGAGTGTGAAATGTTAGCATATGCCAGCGTATTAGGAGCTGTCTTAAAATCTGGGTATACAGTAGTATACTGTAGTGGACAAAACAGTCCTAAGTCTCTATCATCAAAGAATTCACAGCCTAGCAAAAAAGCCAGAAAATAAATAAGTAAAGAAAATAAACAAATAGAAAAGCTATTGATATGCATAGTTATTTGTTGTAATAGACTATAAAGGAATTAACAAGGTACAATGATAGAAAATAATGGGATGTGGGTAAGGTGGGACTGAGAAACTTAATTTGATAGGGTCGTCATAAAGCCTCTCTGAGGAAGTGACATTTAAACAGAAACCTGAAGGATAAAAAAGAACATGTGAAGAGGAGAGTAGTAAGTGCTCTGTGTAGCCCTGCAAGGGCTTCCTGTAAAGGGTTCAGCATGAGCAAAGGTCCTGGGGTGTGAATGTGTTCTCCATATTTCAGGAACAACAGGGAGGACGGTGTGCCTGGATCATCAGAGGCCAAGCTGGAGGGAGATATGGGATGCCCTTGGTGAAGTAGGTAGAGAGGGACTCATACAGGGCCTTGTAGGTGTGTGATAAAGAATTTGGGGCCAGGAGCGGTGTAATCCTAGTCTGTAATCCCAGCACTCTGGGAGGCTGAGGTGGGAGGATCACCTGAGGTCAGGAGTTTGAGGTTGCAGTGAGCTATGGTGATGCCACTGCACTCTAGCCCTGGCAACAGAGTGAGATCTCCAAAAAGAAAAGAAAAAATAGCAAGACCCCATCTCTACAAAAAAGAATTAAAAAAAAATTTAGCTAGGCGCAATGGCTTGTACCTGGAGTTCCAGCTACTTAAGAGGCTGAGGCAGGAGGATCCCTTGAGCCCAGGAGTCAGAGATTGCAGTGAGCTATGATGATGCTTCTGCACTTCAGCCTGGACAACAGAGCCAGACACTGTTAACAAAAAATAAAAATAAAAAAGAAAGAAAACAAACAAAAAAAACTTTAAACATTACACGTTTTAAAATAGTATATAAAGTACACTAAAATTTTAAAATTTTAGGAAACAACAATCCACTGGACATTTTTAATCATGTAAAATCACGTCCTCAAACAATCTGAGCAACAGATTTTACCAAAAGAAAGATAAGGCTCAAATAGTTTTACAGGCAAGTTTTACCACCCCTTAAAGGACAGATCACTCCTGATTCACAGGAACTAGTCTAGAGAAGAGAAACAGGGAGAAAGCGCTATGATTTACTTTTTATGTCTCTTAAAATCTTTAGAGGAAAAATAGATAAAGATAGTATAAGAAAGGACAGTTACAAATAAAATATAAGTAAATGAAATACAGCAATATATACAATGGAATGCATCGGGACCAAGCAGGGAATCCAAGAGTGACTCAGCATCAGAAAATCTCCTTCTTTCATTTACCACATAAGCAGATCAAAGAAGAAAAAGTATATGATCAGTTCAATAGATAACAGAAAAGTATTTGATAAAATTCAACACATATTCATAATTATAAAATAAAATCCAGTAAGGACAATCTAAATATTAAATGGAACTTCCTTCAACTTAGAAAGTGTATCAATCAAGTAGCTAAAGTGAATACCATATATTAATACAATGGTGAAATATTTGGAATGGTCCTTCTATAGTCAGGAACAAGATAAAGATGCTCATAATCAGAAAAAAAAAAGATGCTCATAATCACTGCTTCATTTAACATGGAGGAGTCACCCCCACTATTCTGCGGGGAGAATGGAACATTGGGAGCACCCACCCCCTTTCCTGCTCACACTCTTGCTTATACTGTTGCAGCCAGCGAGTATTGGTCTGACCCTGACTTTCAATTTGCCTGCATTTAAATGGCCGCCTTGACATTACCCCTCTAAACTCCCATCGAAAAGAGGTAGAAGAACTTTAAAATTGCTGTTATTCCTAGACAATGATTGTCTGCATAGAAAAGCCAAGAAATGAATTTATAAGTAAACGTTTAAAAATTTTTTCACTTTAAATTTCTAATAGAGTACACACGGATGGACATAGTCACATAAACAAAAGCTCTCTGGAGTCCTCAGTAATTTCTAAGAGTGTAAAGGATTCTTGAACCATAAAGTTTGAGAACTGCTAGCTTAGATAGCACACACACACACACAAAAGAAGAAAAATAGGGGGGTAGATTTTTTTCCCCCAGATATCAAGACTAATTGTAGAGCTAGAGTAGTTCAATAAAGCAGCAAAAATTAAAATGTCCATTATTTGCTAGTTTTTGGCTAGGATGTAAAGAAACAGGAACCCTCACATGCTGCTGTTGTCACAGTAAATCAGTTCAACTATTACTTTGGAGAGTGATTTGGCAATGTTGAAGACATGCATACCATAGGACTTGGTAATTCCAATTCTAGATATAAAACCCTAAGGAAATTAAAGCACACATACACAGACAAGAATATGAATTGCAGCATTGTTTGTGATAGAGAAAATCTAAAAACAAACCACATGTCCCCCTATGGAAATGGGAAGGATACACACCAACCCCAGAGGGATGGTTACCCCTTGGAAGGGAGGACAAAGAAATGGGGAGGGGAAACACAGGCTTTCAGTTGTATCTGTATGTTGTGTTTATGAGAAAGAGAGAGAGAGAGAAGGGAGGACCTTTTAGAGGGAGAAAGAGAAAGACTGAAAACACAGCATTGTGTCAACACTGAGTTAAATTTGGGTAATGTGTACATAGTTGCTTGTATTATCTATTCTTCTGAATGTTTGAAATATCATGTAATAAAAACAAGTGAATGGGACCACAGATTTGAGATCAAACACGTTCATTTACATTCTCGTGCTTTGCGATGCACACAAGGAAGCTGGTTGCCTCCAATGAGAATGTTAAAATTTAAATTCAGGTACAAAGTGGTCTAAATATACACCACAGTCTAGCTCTTCCTAACACTCTGATAGTGTTAAAGGAAGTTATTTGTTGTGGGTTTTATAACCAAGCTATTTGAAGAGATGCAGTTGAAGCGTGGAGATCAGAGTATCTCAATCTTCTGGTACCTCTTAGGAGGTGCCATATGTTAGAAGACTTGTCAGCCAGAAAAACATCTGCCACCAAAGTGCACCTTCTGGGGAAGTCAGCTTGCATAACTTATCCTGAAAGTAAGTTCGGACGATGGCGTGGCATCGAGGATGGGCAGTGGTGTCTCCCTCATCTGGGGTCAGCTCCATTCTCAACCCAGGTGGTCCCAAGTATTATCACCCAAATGGACTGCTTTGAGGAATCATCAAAAGAGTCTTGATCTCGGTTTACTCCTTGGGATAGCAGGGAACCAAGCGACTTCGTTTCATAGATCACTATTCCCAAATTTCTGGATGGCAGAGTACTTCTTAGCTAAGAAGTGAGGTAGACAAAGTATGGAACACCCTAATTTGTAAAATATGAATAGAGGCTAGCTTCAATTATTGTTTCTATTCAATTCCACCAGCCTTTATTAATCATATACGCTAAGGTTTGAATGTTTGTGTCCCCTGCAAAATTTATGTTAAAACTTAATCTCCAAGGCAATATGAAAAGGTGCGGTCCATTCATGAGCTCTGCCCTCATGAATGGAATTAGGTCCCCTTAGAAAGTGGCTTGCTGAAGGGAGGTCACTTCTTTCTTGCCCTTCCATCCCATCTGCCGTGGGAGGACACAGCATTTATGCCCTCCAGAGGATACAGCAACCAGGCACCACCCTGGAACCAGAGACTGGTTCCATGATCTTAGATTTCCCAGCTCCAGAGCTGTGAGAGATAAATTTTTGTTCTATATAAACTACACAGTCTGGTATTCTGTTATAGCAGCACAAACAGACTGAGACAATATACTTTAACAGAGGCACTGTGGTAGCCTCCTTGCTAGTGATTAGGGAGAAAAACAAAAATAAATACGACATTCTCAACATACATATATGTAGAGGTAGCTGGCACAGGTAAAGTTAATTTAATTTTTTTGTTGTTGTTGTTAAGCTAGCACTGCCAACTGCTTTTCCATAGGGAAAATTCTCTGGGAAAACATCTTAGACTGTTCCCATCACACTACAAAGGTCACTCTTAGTTACGTAAATGGAAGTAGAATAGCATCTGCTATGGTTTGAATGTTTGCCTCCTTCCAAACTCATGTTGAAATTTAATTGCCATTGTAATAGTATTGCCTTACTATTACTCAGGAGCTTATCTGACCTATCCTGCCCTGATCCCAGAAGCGCAAACATCCTTTCTTCTTAAAACCCAAATCTTTTCATGGATTCCTGCTGCCAAGGGTTCTTCTATTCAGTTGCAACATCTGGTCTGTGAGCTTCTGGCTATTTCATTAGGATGCGTTATGACAGCTCCCTCCCCACTCACCCCATCCGCATCCCCAAGGCATTTAAACATTTTTGGGTGTCTGCTACAGGAAGACATGAAATATAAAGACAGCGGGGAAAAAAAAGAAACTTTTAGGAGGCTTTAAAACAACCTCCTATAAGAGGGACCGCTTACCTAGGTTTGCAAGGAATAAATAAAAAAATAAGGTTCATTCTTAGTTTTACATCTCTTCTGTCATTTCAGTGGGATTTTGGAAGGAAAGGACATAACCTTTCCTTTGTACACAATTTTGAAGCAAAAACTCTTATATGAATGAGTTTTCTGGTTTTTTCTAGAATATATATTATTAGAATAAGAGAGATATAAGAAGAGTTTGGAAAATAACGAATTACTTCTATCCTATGGCTTGGCACTCCAATCTAATGAAGCTCATCCTGAAGGCTGTCATTTCCTGGCATGACAGTTAGATCTCTGGAGAAAATCAGTTAAGAACACCTTGGTCCTTGACCAAGTTAAGTTTTCCTTCTATTGTTTTAGGTTAAAAATAAGAAGAGAATGATTCAGCAAGACTTGACTCATATATTGTCATTCTGTACAACTCTCTAGACATTTTAATCCAAATTAAAACATAAACAGTCAGAAGAATGATTATTTCTCTGGGCCCAAGGACACTTTGACTCAACACATTTAAATATTGTTTACCTTATTTATATGTTGCTTTCTTTGTAATGAAATTTGTCAACCACACAATGTGCTCATTAAAAAGCTGGGATTTTAACTTATAGTGTTGACCTATATATTTGGTGCCAATAAAAGTCTGGTTCCTAAGTATAATCCCATAATAAATTCACTGCTTGTACATGAAGAAAAATATAAATGAATTGAGATGGAAAGGGGGTGTTCTCAACAGAAAGCCACAATTGCATGCCATAAGTTTAGTATCATTGTTCTTTGTATCTGAAGATATCAATAGCATGTATAAGATTGCAGGAAAAAACCAACACATTGTACACATCTGTACAGTCCTCTGGGAATATGTTTATGCAACAGTTCAAAGGACTTGTCATTATTGACAGCTGCCTCCTAAGCTGTTAGCATTAACACTACACAGAGGTCGGTCTGAGCATCATTTTATGGCTCACTGTCCTTCCTAGTCCCTCTCACTCGGCTCTGTCCATACCAGTTGAGATACCCAGGCTGTTCAGAAGAACCTTTGGAAGGTTTGCAATAGCTTCGTTTTACAATGAAATGACAGGTCCCCCTTATTTGTGACCTTGAAATGCTAGTTCACATCTTAGTGATTGTAAGCAATTAAGGAGAGAAATAAAACTTCATGAGTAGTATCTGCTATGAAATTCTCTAAAAAGTTATGTTTTAGAATGTAGAATTAAAACATCAAACTGAATTTGAAGATAGAATGCAAACAGCAAGTACTAAATACATGAAAACATATTTTCACTAGAATGAAGCTGGAAAAACCAATACCACAATTCTAGAAATAAGTATTCATGGGATAACTCAATGAGAAGCTTATTAGCTACTCAGTTTTGTAACACGAAGAACATTAGTTCTTTGATCTTTTTTTTACCTTAGACACACTGAATTCATCATTTTCCTTACCTAGTCTCATCACAGCGACTTATTCTCAATCAAATAAATACAACAGTTGGTTTTTAAGGAATTATTTCTTTGATGATTCTGATAGTTTAAATTTATCTCTTGTATAGTAATGAAAAATTGCCATTAATAATTTACACAGCTGACATCTTGAATATCTACTTACAGTACCTGGCATTAAATTATTTTCATTTTGTGAGATGATATACCATATGCTTTATATTTATACAAAAATTAAAAGTATAGCCATTAGCCATAAAAAGCCTTTCATTATTTCAAAACTTTAGTATAATTTCTATGCCTTTAAGTAATTATTTTCAATAATTTAAAATATTCAAAATGTCATGACTACTTACTGGTGCTCATTTATAACCTAAAGTACTCTATTGTTCCTGTTGCTTAGGACTTTATTATTATGCTTGGCATTTGAAGCTCTCTAGAATCTGCAACTTGCCTTACTCAACAAATTTCCTTTTTACCACTCTGTAGCATGAACCTATCATTCTAATCAAAATAATATTTTCATTGTCTCAGGAATATGTAATGCTCATTTCCATCATCACCCTTTTATTCATGTTGCTACCCAAAATATAACATCCTCTTCTCTTCTTAGCATCTATCTAAATCCTATCATTATGATCATTCAGAAGACAATACCTATATAATTATTTAATTACTTGTAAAGAAAGGAAAATTAGGACCTCACCTCATACATTCAAATATATTACAGATACATTAAAAAGTCTAAAATTAAAGCATAACACACCTGGAGAAAAACATATGTAAATATTTGAACACAGAATAAGGTCTAAATATAAAAGAATGGAGCAAATTATAATCACTAGATTTCATACAAATTTTCATACATTAAAAATAACTATTGAACAAACTGAAATGACAGTAAACTCAACTTCTATATAAGAAACTGTATAGAAAGACACCTTTTTTAGGTCCCCACTCCAAATACTTGAACACCTGAAGGTTGTTTATATTTAGCAAAACAAAAATATGACAGTCAAACATGTCTCCAATAAGGATTTTCTACAGGTTTGGGGGGGGGGGTTCTGCTTGTTTTTACTGCTAAATTCTATGCCAGCCCATTAGGTGTTTTAAATGCCTGGCCTTTGTTCACTTGTTCAACGAATGTTTTTATTACACCCCAACCACATGCGAGGGACGGTGCTAGATAGTAGGAATAGATTGTTGTATAAAACAAATACGGTCCCTTCCATCACAAAACTAAAGCCTAGTGGATGATACACATTAATCAAGTAATCAAACAAATTGTGGTTTTTGTTTTTTTTTTAAAAAAAGGTACAGAGCACTATGATAGATAGCATATAAAATTAACATCACCTATTAGGGATATAGGATGTATACACGCCAAGGAAGACTTCTTATCTCTATAAAACTTTAAGCTCTTGTAACAGCAGAGGCTCTACCTTAAATAGTTTTGTACCTTTCTGCATCTCACACAGTAAGTCCTCTATATTTGCTAAATGATTTATTTCAATTACAATTTGAAGCTATCCTCATTAACTTGGCTTCCTTTTTCAATGACATGCGTTAAGGACAGCTTCAGGATGATCAATACTTTAGGGTAGATACTTTAAGAGAGACAGTTTAGAATGACAGATGCTTTTATTCTTATAAGATTAAACAACTTAGAAAGAAATCTTACATAGGTTATAGGGTGATTTCATAATCAATATTATCAGATTTAATGGTAGAATACTATGTAAACATCAAAGAAATGACATTTATATTTCTTAAAAAGACTTATTCACATAATTTATGTACTAAAATATAACATTGAGTTTTAAATCTTTTTTCGCTAACAGTGCACATGGGTTGTTAAAAAAATGTTTTTTAAAAAACATATTTTTACACCGTATATCCTGGAAGTTTATTTATTACTAATTCACAAATATCTTTACATTGTCTGGAAATATTTAGTGAACCAACATCATCACTGTCTTCTTCAAAGTGATCTGATGTACTGCTATCCAGGACATTAAGTTCTAGTTCTGACAAATTAGAAGGCAGGTAAGAACTCACTTGAGATGTTTCCAGTGATTGGCTTTTTTCTACAGATTTACAACCAGTTCTGGTTTTAAGTTTAACAGAGATGTCTTGGCCTCTCTTTATAACTTTAGAAACATGCATACCATTTTGGTCTATCTGGTTTTCTTTTTCTTCAGTCCAATGTGATGAAGATAAATCACTGCTAGAGATACTAGATGCTTCCTCCACACTTTTATCCTGAGTCTTTGAAATACGAGATCTCCTATATGAGTGTACTGGTGATCCAGCTGAAAAAGGTGGGCTAAGAATAGAACTCTTTTCACTGCTATTTTTCCTTATGGACAATCTTGTTTCACTAGACTTACTCGTATATTGACTATGTTTTGGATTTTCTGCCCCTAGACTGCTACCATGAGTTTGTAAACTTCTGCTGGTGTCCTCAGTGGTACAGAAATCTTCAGAATAGCAAGAGCTGGTGAAGTCATCTGAATACTTTAGTTCCGAGATGTTTTCATAGCAACTATTTCCACTTGGTTTATTTTCATTCACATCAACAGTTAGAATGCCATTATCTGTAGTTTCGTCCTGCCTATTCTTTCTTTCTCTATCTGCTACAATTCTGTCAACAGCATCCTGTGGGAAAACACATGGACTTTGGACTTCCACTTTTCCTCCCAAAATATCTGTATGGGTTAACCTTTCTGGAATAATAGCATTTGCAGGACTCACAATTTCTTCCAGTGAACCATTACTGGTTCTGCTTTTACCACAATCAACTCTCTTTCTTTCAGTTGCACATTTCAGTTTGATTTCTTTAGTTGTGCTGGGCTCGTCAAAAACTCCACTAATTTGCCTTGAGGTATCACTATTTTCAGCAAAAGATGTATCTGAGTCTAAATACTTATCTTTAGGTAGTTGATGTGACTTCTGATTTTGTTCTGCAAAGCTTAATATTTTAACTTTGGATGATGGAATTCTGAATTTTGTACCCAACATTTGTGCTTGCATTTTTCTATGCTGTTCTCTCTTTTCATGTACTACCAACATATCAGGATTTGTTTGCTTTAAACGTAGTCTTAGCGTATTTGTTAAGCCATAAAGTAGCTTCCCCCTTGGACCTCTTTTTGGGGAAGTACCACGGTTCTTTTCAAAATATTTACCTTTCTTAGGGTTTTCAACTTGGTTCTTTTTACGCTGAGGACTGACTGACTTTTCAGGTTCCCCCACTGAAAGCTTACCCTCTTTCGATTCAGACTGACATGTGGATTTGACAGAAGATTCTGACTCCTTCTTTTCCTCAGTTCTATATAACCAGGCTAAATGAGGATGTATGTGAGTAGGACTTGCCATGGGTTGGTCGTATAACAAGGACAACTCAACTAACAAAGCGTTTAACAAAGGCAGCTGCCTTATTGTATTAATTCTATTTTGTTCAGTTTGAGTATGACATGTAGTTTGATTAACTGCTCCTATATCTTGAATATGTGGAGGATTTACAAGCACTGGAGGACTCTCATCTGTTGCAGAATTTGTATATTTTAGAGAGCTCCTGTGTGTTGGCGAATTTATACGTTTGTTCTCTGGAAAAGCACCATCCAACTCCTCGAGTACCTTCGCTTGACTCTCAACGGTGATTTTAACCTGTGCAGAAGCTGGTTTTTCTTGGGTCAAGTGCGTGTAATACAGAGGAGGAGGGCAAAATGTGTTGGTTTCCATGTCCAGCTCTGCAACTTCCTCACTTAGGGGAACACTGCTCCCCCCACGGCAAGCATCTGGACAAGTAACAACAGAGTTGGTTTTGCCATTCTCCACGGAACTGGCGTTAGCAGAGTTGGCCTCAGTGTGGAAAACTATTTCCTTCAAATCCTTCTGCGCCTTTGGGATTTCTAACCCCCCAGGAGGCCTGTCACAGTCTCTTGGGCTTGGCTCGGAGGCTGGCTGCCGTAGCTGCTGTCTCCCCTGCGGGGTTTGGGAACCGACCTCCACTCCACCTCCAATGGAGGGGAAGGTGACGGGCCGCTCAAGATGGCCCAGCAGGCGGCTTCCCAGGTCAGTCAGGCGGTAGGCCAGCGCAATGTCCCCAACTTGCTCCCCCGCTCGGTTACGCAGGGGGAAGCTTCCCCGGTGACCCTGGGAGCACCTGGAGGCGGCCGGGCCCACGACCTGCTGGACCGCGGCGGCCAGCGAGATGTCGCAGGACCCCAGGAGCTGTGGGGCGGGCGTCGGGCGCCCGGGGGGCAGCTGCAGCAGCAAGGTGTGAAGCGGGGTCCTAAGGAGCAGGCGGTGCAGGGTGGCAGGGTGCAGGCGGAAGAGACAGGACTTGCCGCGACCGAAGCTGACCACGCCGGGCCGGGGTTCCGGGGCGGGCGCCGCGGGGCCGTCCGGCGGGTAAACCAGCAGCGTGGGGAAGTCCAGCAGGCGGAACGCCACGGCGGGGCACAGGCCGCGCGGTGCCGGGGCCTCCCCTTGCGCCACCGCAACGGCGGACGGCGGCAGCCGCCGGGCTTCCAGACGCACCCATTCCACGAGCACCTCCAGCGAGAAGAGCCGCTCGGCCAGCGGCGCCGCCATCGCTGTTGCCCCGGGAGACGCCGCCGCCGGAGCTCTTCAGACCGGAAGCTGGAGGCCTGTGCTCTCGCGAGAGGCCGGGAGAAGGCGCCTGTGCCTGCGACCTCGCGAGATTTGAGGCGGCGCTCCCGCGGACCCCAGGCTGTGCCCGTTCAGAGCGTTTGGGTGGTTTATAGCGGTGCGTGGTGTGCGCCGTTGTATTTCTTCCGGACTTGTGTTAAGACAATTGTTGATGAAAATACAAAAGCTATAAGTGGCAAAATACAAGTGGTGTGTTTTTTTTTTTTTAAATCATGTTTTTATGATCGAAGATCTTATGTCATTGGGGGTCTGGTCAAATCTGAGGAATATTGAAAGCAAATCAAGACTCCCTTCCCCATCCCAGCCTAAGGAAAAACCAGTTAACCATTAATCGCTGTCCAGAGTTGGCCTCTATGGCTGCTGTTGTACCCACAATATGGTGACACTGCTCTGATGGCCTGGAGTCCCTCTGTGGTAAATTATGGTAGCACTAAGACACACACACTGAGTGTGACCACACTGGCAAGGACTCTGGCCACGTCCATCTAAGCCTTCTTTCCAACTAGGCTTTGACCTTGGCTTCCAATCTGGTGGGGCCTGCATCACCCAGTTGTTAGCAATAATCTTGCTAAATCAGTTTAGAGAGAACCCTGACCCTTCATACCTGCTTACCCTCTATAACTAATCAAATTCCTCACCCCTCCTCTTGGTATCTGACCACCCTGGCCTGTCTTCAGCAAGAATCCTGTTAGATCTGTGTAGCCAGAATTCTCCCCACCCCTGATGTCTTCTTTTAGTAATTTTCCAACCTCTTGCTATCCATCCTGCTCCTTGGCAATAAATCCCCACCTGTCCATGCTGTATTTGGAGTTGACCCAGCTCTACATTGATTCCCCAGCACCAGGGCCATGCCTTAAGTGACGGGGAGGTGGCAGAGAGAATTGCAAAACAGGGGACACGGTGGGAAGCTAGCTAGAGATGCCTACTAGGGTGCAAAATGGGACAGGCCAGAGCCAAAGAGAAGGTGGAAAGCTGATGACAGAGTCAGAACCATGTGTGCACAACAGTCGGTTCCCTATACGCTGGGGCCGGGTCCAAATCAATTTGCAAGTGTGGTTTCCCACATGCTGCTTCCGGAGGCATGTTTTGGGGAAAGGAGAAAGGTCTCAGGTCAGGACGATACCACATCCTCCTGGATAATAAACTCCGATTTCAGAGAGTTCCATGTGCTTCGGAAATGTGTAAATTCCTCATTATAGGAATTGTGTCTGCAGAAGATGGAAAAAGTTTTATGTGAGCCTTAATGAGTTTGGTTATATAAGAGTTTGATTTCCATCTCATAAATAATAAACAATCCCCTCAATATGCTAATTCCAACTTCCCTTTCAATTACTCATGTTAATCTTGCAAAGAAAATAATCAAGGAAAATATGGAAAATGCCATCTCCCTATTGAGTAAAACGTCTCCTGCATGATACAACATCTCTGCTCCAAGGTTTAGCAGCTTATTAGCTGTATCTGACTCACTGGTTCTTCTATTTAGACAATACTCCCTTCCAAATCTCATCAATGTTAAAATGAAATATGACTGTAATTGAACGTGTTTGTTATAATATTTGTTCAATTTGAAGTGGAATAATATGAACAAGATTGAAACTAAGAAAGAAACAGAAATTATGTCTGTCTCCAATAGTTAGTTATATAACTTTATAGATATGTTTCAAAAGACTACCAATGTGTACAAGTAGAAGGTTCATTTTTCATGTCACTTGGTAAGGCAGTTTGGACTGATGAACACAGAATCACTAGGATCTATTTATCTTTGTTTCCCAAATATTTGACTAGGGCTCTTTTCTTCATCCCTGATGCTCCTGTGAGATAAAATCTAACTCCCATTCAGGCTCTCACCATCCTGGATGTCTTTGCATACACTGTTTCTTCCGCCTGAAATTCTCACCCTCCAACCTCTCCCTGTCCATTTCATAAGCATAGTTAAGAAGATGGAGTTGGATGGTCTCTGCTCAGATCCTTTCTTTGTCACTTCCTAGCTATGTGAGCTCGGGCAGGTTCATCTCTGCAAGCCTCATACTGCTCATCTGAAACTGAAACTGGGGATGATGAGAGTATTCATTTCATGCAGTTGTTATGAGAGTTAAATGAGACAATATATGTGGCAGGCACATCCATATATTCTAAACACTCAATATTGTTTTAGCCATTATTATGGTTACAATTGTTATTACCACTTAACCATGACAAATTCTATTTATTGTCTCCATGTAGCAATCCCTAGGGATGCAGGTGACAAGTCATCTTTTGAAGACGGGTTGTTGGCAGCAATTATGGATGCCATGGCCTAGTCCCTGTGGGTAGCTCCGGAAATCCTCGAGATGCAGAGGTCATTTTGGTGATGAGGATGGCAGCCGATGACATGCTTTTCCTTCATAGAATTTCTCTATAAAACCAAGCCAGGATTTTGGTTCCCGTTCTCTTTGTGAACTCCAGAGCAACCATGCACGGTGCTGAGTGAGAAGTGTCTGTGCTGAGCGCAAGGAACTCGGATCTCCAGCTTTAACTCAGCAAATAGTAAGTTGTACTTGGACAAATGAAGCATCACAGTGTGTGCCAAGCCGGGACCCTGCTCCGTATGCTGTATGAGAGGCCAGGCAGTGTCATTCCTGTTCTGCTCCCAGAGACGATGGCTTCCGCAAGTCTGCTGGAAGGAACTGGAGGAGTGTCAGGCTTCCTACTACTGCCTGCTAGATAGACATCTGTATCTATTTCTGTCTGTCTCTCTCTCTATATATATGTGTGTATATGTGTGTGTGTGTGTGTGTGTGTGTGTATACATATATAAGGATAAATAAAGCAAAATAGCATGTAACCAAGATGGAATATTTATCCCCTTATAGAAGTTGCCAGAATCTAACAAAGAAAGATGGAGTATACAGGAGAGTGTCAATATCTTTATTTAATTCAGCTTTTCTTTTACTTTTTATCCACTCAGCAGTCTATTCTCAGGGCAATACAAATATTTTCTTGTGCTATTCAAGATACAAGAGGCCAAAGCAAACAAACAGACAAACAGAAAGCAACAAACAACCTATACAAAGATTTCTAACAAGCCATCAAACTACCTTCCTTAAAGGGTGCGGAAGCGTATGCAGGAGACATAAATTTCCTGTCCCAGCCCCCTGATGTGCATCTCCCTGGTTCTAACGAAGAAGAAGAGCGAGAAGTCAAAAATAGAAACCAATTCAAAGAAGCTCAGGGGCCCTAAGTGCAAGTCCCCTTGTAAGATGTCTTTATTAAGACTAAAATCCTCCAAGCTTCCTCCCCTACAGTCATGACAGATGCCTCTGAAAGTCTCCCCGCAGAGGGAAGATTTCTGAACATTTCTTCCTGCACTTTGTGGAGTTTACAGAAACTATGCGAGTCGCTTCCACTGCATTTATCAAGCGAGAGGTAATTGAAAACAGCAGGCAGCTGAGCCTTAGTCACTGAAGAGCTCTGCTTGCCAATCTGTACGTGGGGTGCTGAGGCTGGGAACTCCCACCACAGCAGCCGGGTGGTATTCAGGTTCGGCAAATCCCCTGCGTGTCCCGGTAACTGCATTCCTAAACCTTAAGACTATTTTCATCCACTAAGAGAACTGCAGCAAAATGGAATCTATTAAGAACATTTGCTTTGCTTCTAAATATTTGTTGAACAGAACATTACAAGACTTTTGGAAGGTCTTATTTAACTAACTGTACATTGAAAAAAAAAATTCCTCTTTCTGTCTTACATAGTGAGATTAAAAACAAAACAAAACAAAACATAGCAATAAGATTCAGAAACACGGTAGGGGACCCATATGTCTCAGAATTTTCAGGCCAGTCCTATTTGCAATTACAGTGTTGGATACTGTGATCCCACAATTCTTATAATGTCCAAGAAATTCTAATACAATAGCATCTAGACTACAGAATTTAGGCTGCCTCTTACATACAAATATGGTACATAAAATCCTATTCAACCTTTTCTCCGATCTGGGATTCAGAAAAACAAAGCACAATGAGAGACCAATAAGGTGTCTTGACACCATACTCAGCATTGGACAGTCCCCTGAAGATGCTGGTCAGAAGCACTGAATCTTACCCCTGATGGATCTACCTAAAGGCAGATCAGATGAGAAGCAAGAACTGAGTGAGGAAATTAAAATTTGAATCTTAGCAGAAAAGTTGAAAGTCCTTGGGATATGTAATCTACAGCAGAAAATATGAAGATGATATATAATAATTTCTACAAAGAAATATTATTGACAGTGAAATCTGTAATATTTCTTATTAACTTGATGCTTGGCTAAGTGGGCGTGCCGCACACAGTGGTGGATTTGTGCAATTCACACACGTGCTCTGCAGCAGGGACCTTTCTGTCACAGATACGTGTACAAGCTCCCAGCATGGACAGAAACCAGGTGCAGGACTAGCAGAGGTGCAGAAGCCTGAAGCCTCCTGTGCCCTCTGAGAAGCTCAAGAGTGCTGCCTGGCACCACCAGGGCATGGTGGGGTGAGGAGAGTATAGTGGGAGCTCAGGCTGGGAGGGCTGGCAGAGGCCAGAGAATGTGCAGCTCTGTCCCCTTCGTGACCATGTGTGCACCATGAGACGGCAGCTGAGGGATGGATCCTCTGACTCCAGAACAGAGTTACATGCACTGGCTTTCGGTTGCTGTTGACTCCAGCTTCACAGACATGTTATATGGGTGATGGGTCTCCGTTCACATCTAAGTATGGAGAAAGGAATTATGGGATTCCCCATGGCAGAAAAAATTAGGGTAAGTCTTAGGAAGACATTCTTGGCTAAGCCAATAGCAAAATGCAATTCCAAATAAGATACTGATATTTTTCAGAGAGTGCAATTGTCCATCAGGTGGGGCTGGAGAAGACAATTCTGAGGATGCCCTTCTTGCCTTGTGCTGTTGAGATATTTTAAATCAGAGTAAATACAACGTGGGATAAAGTTCACTTAACAAAAAACAGCAGTTATTGATAAATTGCCTCTTTTTCCGTGGCTGATTTTGTATATCCCAAATCAAATTCAGCAGATGGATGGACCCAAGCGCAGATGTAGCTGAAGAGCTGACGCATAGTGTAGGCTTCTCCTAGATTACAGGGACTTGAGGAACAAGTGCTCCTACGAGCCTGGTTTAGTCTAAGATCGCATCTCATCATGGCTGTGGACCAATATGACAATACGGTGCCAGAAATGAGGGCACATTTCAGTCCATTTATAGCCCTTATGTTCAGCGTAAACAATGCTTTAAGCAAGGTTGCTAACCTTCTTGAATGGGGTACGAATTTTCTTAAAAAGACACGTTTAAAGATGTAATTTCTTATATTTTTCCCGTAAAAACGGCTTTCTTTCTTCAGATGTTAGAATCACTCTTCCGAACAACTCACCTGTCCCAAATCCTGTTGCTAATGCTAATGACTTCTGACTTTCTTAAGTCTTCCAAGACTCATGACTTAGGGGTGTGCGCAGGGGTGTTGGTGCAGATTTCTTACTTCCTGGGAGCCAGAAGCAAGTGCTCCCAGCATATCTACCTCTGCAAAGAAGCAGATGCCAAGACCTTGCACCCCTTGCCCCTCGGGCCGAGCCTGCTAGGTAAGTGCCGTCTGTCCACACTGCTGCAGAGAGAACGCTCGGGGTGATTGCTCTTGCAGTCTGCTTGCGCGCTGGCACTTTACAATGGTACAAGAACCTGAGCAAAGAACAAGTGATCCTTAAAAAACTTCTTTAATTTCACTGAACTTCCTTACAGTACAGGTATGGAAACTTCTCAGAGGCTTTTTGGAAGGAAGAAAAGATTCTAACTTCATCAAATGCGTCAGGAAAAAAAAGCAAAGGTGATGTCTATGTTGCAGAAGATGAGCTGTGAGCATCGTTTTTGCCGATTGAAGAAATGAAAAGCCTCTGGACTGGGCCTTTCTGTTCTCCTCTGCTCCTCTCCCCAGATCCTGACATCTTGCCCAAATTGCGACATACAAACCTGACTGGACTTCCAGACCCCATGGCGTGGCCACCTCCTCCCACCTCAATATTGTTTTAGCCATTATTATGGTTACAATTGTTATTACCACTTACCCATGACAATTCTATTTATTGTCTCCATGTAGCAATCCCTAGGGATGCAGGTGACAAGTCATCTTTTGAAGATGGGTTGTTGGCAGCAATTATGGATGCCACGGCCTAGTCCCTGTGGGTAGCTCTGGAAATCCTTGAGATGCAGAGGTCATTTTGGTGATGAGGATGGCAGCCGATGACATGCTTTTCCTTCATAGAATTTCTCTGTA
This sequence comes from Lemur catta, assembly GCF_020740605.2. Classification (NCBI taxonomy): domain Eukaryota; kingdom Metazoa; phylum Chordata; class Mammalia; order Primates; family Lemuridae; genus Lemur; species Lemur catta. The sequence goes on along the minus strand of NC_059152.1, from coordinate 7,450,559 downwards.
AAACCAAGCCAGGATTTTGGTTCCCGTTCTCTTTGTGAACGCCAGAGCAACAATGCACGGTGCTGAGTGAGAAGTGTCTGTGCTGAGCGCAAGGAACTCGGATCTCCAGCTTTAACCCAGCAAATAGTAAGTTGTACTTGGACAAATGAAGCATCACAGTGTGTGCCAAGCCGGGACCCTGCTCCGTGTGCTGTATGAGAGGCCAGGCAGTGTCATTCCTGTTCTGCTCCCAGAGACGATGGCTTCCGAGTCTGCTGGAGGGAACTGGAGGAGTGTCAGGCTTCCTACTACTGCCTGCTAGATAGACATCTGTATCTATTTCTGTCTGTCTCTCTCTATATATATATGTGTGTATATGTGTGTGTGTGTGTGTGTGTGTGTGTGTGTATACATATATAAGGATAAATAAAGCAAAATAGCATGTAACCAAGATGGAATATTTATCCCCTTATAGAAGTTGCCAGAATCTAACAAAGAAAGATGGAGAATACAGGAGAGTGTCAATATCTTTATGTAATTCAGCTTTTCTTTTGCTTTTTATCCACTCAGCGGTCTATTCTCCTCCCGTGAATCAAACATGGTCCAGACCACAGTGTCAAGGAGCAAATCATCTAAAAGAGGAGTTGCCAACACTAATTCTAAAGCAAGACAGAAAGTGCAGACAGAGGCCTGCTGGAGAGCGCCCAGGGTGGGTGGCACTAAGGCGGAGTGAACACGCATTTGCAATATGTCTTTGCTGCAACAATTGCAACAACCCATTTGTCTGTAAAAGTGTCTTCTGTTGTCATTAGATCATTAACCCTAACTGTATCAACGTGTTCCCAGGTACAACTGCACTAAGCAGGGCTGGACATCCCTCTGTGGAAGAAAATGCTCACGGTTCATGCCTTATTAGCGCCAAAGAAAAGCTCCAATCCTATTAACCCAGTCCCACTGCTTACAATTACCCAAGGTGCTGTAAAGAGGGTGGAGGAAAGGCTCTGTAATCCACAATCAATAAAACAGAAACTGAACAAGGAACAGCACACGCAGATCTTGCCAGAATAAAGCCCTAATGTCAAAGTCCAGTTGCCTTTGTTTGAAGAATTAAAAAGCAAAAATACACCTAAAAAAAAAAAAAAAAAAAACGGGAAAAAACCAGATGAAACTGCCAAACTGGGGCCTCAAACACGCTCAGTCTTACTCCATTTCCATCCCAAATTGGCAATTGTCCCCAGATTGTTTTCCAAAACTTTAACCAAGATTGGTGACAATGTGCCAAGCTTTTAACAGAGGCTCTTTTCACCTGGATTTGTTTGACACTGTTGCAAAAACATACAAGGATGGCATGTGGCAAATTGGCAACGTACATTTAATAATCAGCTTACCAGAAAAGAGTCTGGTAATTGTTAAATTCTTCATTATCTAGAATGAGAGGGAACAGCCTAAGGTTGTAATTGTATCTTTGCTTCCTTGGATAAGGTTAACTAGACATTTTCAGTTATAGAGGAGGCAGATAGATTAAATGGCAATGTTATTTAATATTTTTTCTTGTATTATGTAAGGCTTTGCCTTTTGGAGTCGGTGGATCTTTCCTTGTTCTTTAACTTTCTGCATTCCAACTTCCTGGAACAGAAAACAGACTGTGGAGGAACAGCACAGTGTTGATCACACAGCCTCCTTGAACTTCAGTTTGTCCAACTTAAAAAAAAAAAAGGTAATTCCAAATCCTTTCTAGTCCTTTATTTTTGAAATTCTCCAAGCATCATCTTTAAAGGCAATGGCATCAGAGAAGCAAATAGGCAAATTCTCAAAGACAGAAACCAATTCCTCTTCTATCTTCCAAAAATTCCTCATAATTTCAGGACTTCTCAATGTCACCTCTGTTCTCCCTGCGCCGTCATGAATTTCGTCTTTAAAAGATTTCTTTTTCCTGTCACTTAAAAGGATTTGGGGTGAAGCAGGCAGTGTGGGGTGGCAGACACGTGTGCTCACTCCACCATCTGACTCCCTCCCTCCCTGTTTCACGTGAGAAACATTATCTGGAGGAATCTCTTGTCTATTCTAGCTTTAGGAAAGAAGTTATTTCCCACCAGCAAATTTCATAACTAATTAAAGCTTGCCTATACAAAAACAAAAGCTTTAGCAACTTAACCACTTTGATGTAAACAGCATTTTAAAATATATTATTCACTTGTCTGGTTTCCTAAGTGGAGGATATTCAACCTAATGAGCCATGAATTCACACAGGATGCTCATCACAAAATGTTCTGCTTTCTGGGTGGTAATAGAATGAACTCGGTCCCTCTGTTCCTTTGGCCACATCAAGCAGCTTTTCTGCTCTTGGTTTGAGGACTTCAAACCTTCGTTCTTTTTGAACTTTCCACTGCTAATTTTCTGTGGACTGGGAAACCACGTGGCTCAGCATATTACACAAGGAAAAAGAATATGGCTTGGAGAAGTGTCTTGGAGGCCAAGAAAATTAGGAGGATTCCAAGTTGCTTTTTTGGTTTGTTCCAGTTCTCATTCTGATGAGACCACATGATTGACATCTGATAAACACTCCTTTGTGTTTGGGTGCTGATATCTTACTCATATAGAATATTAAAACAGAAGTTAATAATGATTACTTCCTCATTGTGTATATCAGTTGGCTCAAGACTTTTTCTAAAGTGAATGCATGTCACTGGCAGCTCTGGTTTCGGGGATAGAACCACCTGCTCTTATTCTTCAGCTAGTGGGAAGATTTGGCACTATCTTCTGCTGTTCTTAAACCAGTACCTACAAGGAAATGATAGGAATATGAAAAAAAAAGTGAGGAGATACACCTCTTCTATCAGTATATCCATCAAGGTACAGTGAGGAAAATAAAGCCCAGATCAAAGAATTCAATGGAAGGAATTTAATACAGGGAACTAGTTAGGAAGGTGCTGGAAGAGCTAAAATGGCCAACAGGGGGCAGTGAATGAACCCGGAGATAAGCAATGGTTAGTGGTTGGCCACCACCACACAGGAAGAAGGATGTCATCAGTTGAATTATATCCTCCCAAAAAGAAATGTTGAAGTCCTAACCCTATAAGCTCAGAATATGACCTCATTTGGAGATAAGGTCATTGCAAATGTATTTAGCTAAGTTAAAATGAGGTCAGACTGACGTATTGGGCCCCTAATCCAATATGACCAGTGTCCTTGTAAGAAGAAAAGAGACACAGAGACAGATGCCGGAGGAAGACGGCCACATGACGACAGAGACAGAGGTTGGAATAATGCAGCTGCAGACCAAAGAACGCCAAGGATAAGCTAGGAAAAGGTGAGGAAGGATTCTACCCCAAGTCTGAGGGAGTGTGGCCCTGCTGACACCTTGATCTTGGACTTCCAGCCTCCAGAACTGTGCGACAATAAATTTCTGTAGTTTTAAGCCACACAGTTGTGGTACTTTGTTAGACGAGCCTTAAGAAACTTATGGAGGGTGTACCTGGAGCCCAGGCTCTGGAGCACAGAGATTCGGTCATTGCTGGAGGAGTCTCCAAAGCAAGGGAGGGAGTTGGGGAGGGTAGAAATACCTGGCTTCTCCCTTCCTCCCACCTCCTGCCAATGCCTCTTCTTCCGAACCTAGTAAGAAACCAGTTTGCATGTGAGCCTGCAAAAAATGTAGTTTTCAGGGGCAGAATGAGGAATAGATCTGAGTAAAAAAGACAAATACTGGCACTATAAGGGACTCTCATGTTTGGCTGGCATGTGTCCCAGATACTCTACTCTCTATGAGCAAGTCAGGAAATACGGCCGATCAAATACTGCACTTACCCTAAAAGTAGGATTGTTGAGATTGTTTCAAGTGAAAAAGATCTAAAACACAAAGTCAAAGGGTTATAATGCACCGTGCCTTAATTATTAAAAGCGTTTGTCAAATGACCTGTTATCAAAAAAAACCTGCCACAGATTGAATTTTGGACAATTTGGACATTTGGGTTGTGGACAGAAAAAATATCACTTGTTCTACCTCATTATTATGAAGAGAAGTTGAAACAATGGCATTGGATAGTATTAGGAAAAAATAGAAAATGTAGGACTGAAAACCTACAAAAAAAATATTTAAAGACATAGAGAAAGATAGAGAAGCTCTCTTTTACCCAGATAAAACTACTACCCAAATCAAGAAGGAAATGACTAGGATGCTAGAGTGATATTTACATCATGACTTTTATATCTGACTCCCCGGACCTAATGTCCCACAGTAAAAATTAAATCAGTATTTATACTGTGGTTACTACAAAAGGATTTGAAACCCTTGTGGATTAAAACAAATTAAGATACTCAAAATAAAAATCCCCGCCATTCTTTAAAGGAAGCAGTATTTGGTAATGAACTTGAGATAAAGTTTTCTTTTATATAAAATAGAAAATAAAATATATACATATATTTATGTAAAATATTTTAAAATTTGTGATAAAAAGCAGCACACAGATTTAGTTTCAGGGACAAAGCACTTCTTGGAACACAAAATTTATCGGATTAGTCCTTGCATAGATGATGGTGGGCAATGTCTTTAACCAATTATCTTGTTATGGCCACTAATACAAAACAAAGAGCATTATATTACATCACTCATCAAAAATAACATTCTGCAAAGGACTGGGGTAATGTGGTCTTTGCTTTCCAGTGTTCTACGTTAGTATGGAAATAGAAGGTAAGAAATCATACTGCTGAATAACTAACACGGCCTAGGCAAACACAAGAGCTCATGAGGAAGCCTTCGACATGCGTGGGATCTTAGTAAATCCTGGTCATAAGCTCACATCTATAACCGTTTGGCCTGGCTGATGGAAGCGAGGGTTAGAGGTTAGCATAAATATGATATTCAGTTGGGGGAGGTTGAGATCGTCACACAAATCCATCAGTGCATGTTCAAACCACGACAAACATGAAATGAGAAACATACCTGAAACCCACGGCAAGGGCTCAGAAGAGCCCACACGCTCACCTGGGAGCACGGCTCACAGCACAGCACAACCGGGCATGGCACGGGACACTGCAGGACACGTCAACCCCTTCCTGTCTGCATTGCTTAACTGTAAAATGAGGGAAGGAAGAAAAAGACAATCCAAACTGGCAGTGGCGCTCGGGAATGGAGTGTCAGGAATAGATACACGAGTGGAACCTTCAAATAGATCATGAATCAAAGAGGAGGAGAAAAAAGAAATGTGGGCTGCAAATACAAAATTAGCATGAGCCAGGGGAACAGACTCTGTCTTTATTTATGGTGAGGAAGACAACAGTGTTCTCTGGGGAGTGCCAGGAACACTCTCTTGCAATGTCTCACAATGCCCTGAGGCTCCGTACTAAGCAATGTGTTTTCATGATGGTTCGTGGGCAAAAAGAGGCTAAATGCCTGGCCCTAATAGCCCAATACGTCACAGTAGAGCTGAGACTGGCCTTCTCAGCCCCTGAGTTTTGAAGACTTTGATCACTTAATTAAGTCATTGCTGCCGCTCTCAGAGGGTCCAGAGCTTTCCAGATGACTTGGCTTCCTCCAGGTCCAATGCACACCACTGACTTAATGAGTATGATTCGGAAATGCAAAGAGACTACCTGTGCGTAGTACCTACCCCCCAGGGTCCCTGTATGACCAGAGTCCCTCTCTCAGTTTTTATTGTTGAAAGATGGAAAAGGAAGATCTGACACAAAAATCAGGTTGGGCAGAGTACTATCTATGTACGGTACTTTAAAAAATAAAATTCCTAGTGTTTAATAACCAAATATCTTACTGTTTGTCTGCTTAGAAAAACATTCTAGTGTGAAAGCTACATAAATGATATTCTGGTGATTCTTATATAAATGCATCCTGGTTGCTATCTCTTAAGGAACACAGACGCAAGGCACCTCTCTAGGGGTGGCGTGCTCGTCACTTAACTCAAAGGATGGGACACCTTGTTTATGACTCCCAAAGGGAAGAAAACAAATGCATCCTGAAGGTAAAATAATGAAACCTGATGACAAAACACTGTCATAAAACCAAGGCAATATTAACCGTTCATTGGGTTAGAGGTGAAATAGAGTTTGGGCAAAGACAAGAACGTTTATTGACTCGGTAGAAGGGAGTCCAATGGAAAATGGTGACTTGTTTTTTCAGTACATCAGGGAATTCCATTAGAAAAATCGGTCCTAGTGCATTGCTGTTCTGCCACAGCTGTGACCACTAAGTACGCAGTAATTATTGCTTTGGGGCTGACGAGAACACTGGCGTGAGTCCAACCAAGTGTGAGTCTCACCTTGTTATCAGGTTCCGTCCTGTCCACTGTATAATCTGACCGACCATTCCACTTCATTGTGTTTTTTTTCCTTATAAACACAAAAGGATGTTACATTTCTTTCGTCTCTACACTCTAGGAATGTTACTATCATAATGCTCAGGAAATCGTCGTGGTTATTTGAAAACAGAACAATGTAAACAACAAGAATCCTTTTTTACGTATTAAAAATAAATAGCTACTTAACCACATAAAGGTAAATTATTTCAAGTGATTTTCAAATATAGTAACTTGACCGATTATCCCGAGTGGGATATCTCCTAATGGCAAAACAAAACTCCACAGAAATTTTAAACTGTATTCAGTATTTATACTGTTGCTAATGATTTTGGCATTATTTTTCTGTAATGAAGATATGGAAGATAAAACAAGCAAGCAATTATGTTAATGTCGCTAGAACCAAGATTTTCAGGATAAATGATTAGAGTCACAAATAGAAAATAAAAAATCAGAATCTAACGTCTATTTTAGTTGTCTATATCATTATGCTCATGAGGTTTTTTTTTTCTTTTAAAAAATGCATGTTATAGCCTTGTCCACTGAAGGGGCCAAAGAAACACACCCAGGAGCAATGGGCCTTCCTAGTGCTCAGACTGTGGTCTCTAACTATTATTTCCCACTAAAAGGCTCTTTGGAGAAACGACTGCTTCAGATCTGGCCCAGGAAATAGACAAGACGGCCTGGAACATCTTACACAAGAGAATAAGAAAAAACTATTAAAGATCACTAAGGTCATGTCAAAACGGCTTAGGAGCCAACTTGAAGAGACTCCCACTCACCAAAGATGGGACAGTTTATTCTCAAAAAGAACAATGATGGCAAAGAATTTGCAGTTTAGTAAGCTTTTTGGATAGTCTCCAGGGACTAGACAAATCTTTTGTCTTATTTTAAGGAGGCCTGGTATTTTAAGGAGGCCTGGTATCAAGGCAGTCATTGTGAAAAGCAGAAAATGATTTGAGGTACTACCTAGTAAACCTCAAAAATTGCTGGAAATCATTAATCACATCAATGTGGGTGTGCCGTGCCCCCTTCAGAACTGCCGGTGCCTTCTTCAGCAGGCACAGATGTAGCCCAGAAATTCCACGCTGACACTCGTAGATAAATATTTTTCTAGGTTTGGGTTTGGTGGTAAAGCTACAAACATGATCAGAGTCTCATGGGATGTCAGAACAGGAAAAGTAGTCCAAGGAAACACCTGTTTTTAATCTTTTGAGGAGTACAGACCTCTTTGAATACATGATGAAAGCTGTGGATCCTTGCCTCTGGAAAATAAAAATCACATACAGAAAAATCCAGAGACAATTTTAAGGAGTTTGGAGAATCCCTGCTAGTCATGAATCCATTTGGGGCCAGTGGGTTCCTGACCATGACTCCTTGGAGGAGGAAGTTACATAAGATGCAGTTCAACCAACACTGGCAGATGGAGGCATTCGGAGGATAAACAGCATCTGCCATGCATCATTTATTTTCTGGGATATCCCAGATATGGACTCAGTCACAAGAAGGTCTGTTCCCATGGAGCTCTTCTTGGAGCTCAGAGATCATTAGGGAAAGGATGGGCCCAAATGAAGGTAGTTTGGAAAGAAACAAATTAACCTTCTTTTTTCTTTACCAAAAGTCTTAGGGTTCCCATGGGCAGGAAGGAAGAAAGAGAAGAACAGTTGAGCTCCCTGGTATTAATGATTTACAGAGGACCTAAGGAGGACATTCATTTGGTAGGAATTCAGGCTTTGACTTTAATTAAATTCTCTTGTTCCCAGTAGGACCTCTTTTGACCTGAGAACATTTTGCCTTAAGTGATGTACTTGCAGGGACCCCATGGCACAGAAGCAGGGAGGAGGGGCCCTAGGCAATGTTGTTGGTAAAGTCCGAAGTGAGGCTGAAGGGACAGTGGCTTCCTGCCAACGATCACGTGCTGGGCTTAGCAATCAGGACAGTGTTGAACACCCAGGAGTGAACCAAGATAACAAATACAAGTCCAAGGTAAGAGGGCTGCACTGTGGAAGAAAGGAGGCTTTTATGGAGATGCTATTGCCCTGCCTATGGCAAGGAGGGAGCTACTAAGAGCCCCAAGCCTACTTTATCAGATCAGAGGAATAGAATTTTATTTTCTTCCCACCAAGACATGCCAGGAAACCCAAGATCTTATGCCAGGTGGACAAGTGTGAGGAAGGTAATCTCTTTTTAAAGATGAGTTCTGAAAGCCTTTCACAGACAGTGCCGATGCTGCAAGATGACCTTCGGTGGTTAAGCCATTGCCAGGTCTTCTGGTTGATTTTCCAGGTCAACCTGCTCACAAGCTTTTCTATGCAATTCCCAAGGAGGGAGCATTTTATAAGGGCTCACGTTCTTTACAAATATTATGTATATTCTTGCTATTTCTCAGCCCTTTAAGGACCATACAGAACTAAAGCATGTGTCACCTGGATTTCCACCAACCAACACGGATGTGCTCATTTTCCCTTGGGAGAGACCACTCAGGCATAACATGCAGCACAGGATGAGTTTTATTGAACTTTTAGAGAGCTAGTTAATATTAAAAACAGTATATATTGCTTTTAATAAATGAGCAAATGGGAACTCAGGCCCAAGGGGAAATGGGATTCTAAAGTTTAACTTCCTTAGGCAACGTGAAGCCCAGGTTTGTGTGGTTTCTCTGGTACAGGTGAGTGACTATCACACGGTTTGACCTCAGGAGTGAAACCGATGCAGGCAGATCTTTGTTGACTCTGTTTCATTAGTGAAATGAATCCAGAGCTTCTTTCTCATACCAACTCCTGTAAATACATACTGAATATAGTCCGTCCTCCTCTCAGGAATCCATTTAGGGCTTTGGAGACAGGAGAGGTAGCAGGATACCAGATACAGGCAGAAGCATCAGTTACAATAGGTATTCCCCCGGGGCTGTTGAAACTGATGGAGAAAAGATTTCCTGGAGAAAAACCTAACATCATTTTATTTTATTGCCTGCAGAGACCCCTTCCCGAGAAAACCAGCCACATCTGGGATTCTTGGAGTGGGTCGTTCCTCTGAGTGCCGCAGTGAAATGTATTCCCCGAGGCCTGGAGGGGGAGGTGAGAGGGAGAGGGTGCTGTCAGCCCACACACTTTGCCACTTACAACTGCCCAGGGAGCAATTATAAACCACACACCTGCAAATAACACGGGGATGGCCTGTGTGCACGAGGGCAGTAAGGACATGCAGCAGCAGCAGTGCCCGTGTCCCTTTCCCTGGATCCCTCTTGTGTGGATCACTGTCCGGCTTCAAGTGAAGGCCTTTCTGAAGTGCCTGGGGAGTTCTATCCTCAAGCCCTTAGCCTAGGAACTTGGCCCACCAAGGACAGGTGATCCACCTTAGGGACTGGAGATATTTACAGGCAAGACCAACTAAGCATTTGAGTGTGAGATTAAAAAAAAAAAAAAAAAGCTTAGGTTTTCTGCTTATCTGGGATCACACTCTTACCTCCAAGTCAGCAGCTCAGGAAGTGAAGCTTAGTAAGAGAAGCCATAATCATTTTGTAGAATCACCGTGTTCTCAGCGACGGAAAGAAGAAAGAGGATTTTTAAAAATTCCTCCCGGAAAATAAAAGTTGTTATTAGTTGGGCCAAACCCACGGCTTGCACAAAGCTGGTTGTTTCACGCCCGCAGTCAACAGCGCAGCTTCGATGTCTGCCACACGGTGGGCACCGCACCGTGTGCAGGGGGGACGCGGGGATGACACGGAACCCGGCGAGGCCACCGGGGCGTCCTGCACTTTGACAAGCCTCTGTTCTCTTCCCTCCCCACACCCCTGGCCTTTTACAGCACTGGCATTTGGAAATGCAAGCAATCTAATAATGCTCAAGGATGGAGGAAGTCGGGAGCCAGTTTTGACCTCCGTTTTGTCCTCCAGAACCAGTTCTGCCGTGAGCCATCCTAAGCCATCGTGATGGGAAACCTCAACCCTGAGCATGTTTGTCCCAAGCCGCCTGATAATCCACTTCAAAGGACGGACGCCCTTAGGGGAGCGCACATGACCGGAACCTTCCGGTCCGGCACCGGATGTGCTGATGACGCGCCTGCCTTTCCATTCCGCTGCCCGCGTGATCCTGCGATTATCGTTCCCCATCACTCCGGGTCCGGGGTCTGTCTCCACTTGCTGACGCTGTCCCTGTTTCTCTCTCACGAGACCTGACTCCTCGGACCCTCTGCAGAGCCCGTCAGCTTTGAACAGGCCGGGCTGCGCGGAAGAAAGGGGAGGATAAAAGCTAGAGAACTGCTGATTTCCTCACAAGTCGTCCAAGTTCTCTTTGATTTCTTAAGAGAATTTCAGCAAATGCATACATTTGTTTTAAGCATATTTTTAAAAAGGCTTCTTTTGCAGATCAGCCTGTCATCCTGTAATCTCATTTTTGCCCCGTGGCACAAGGCAAGGAATTGGAAAATGACCGTTCAGCCAGAAAATGGGCGAAAGGGAGAATGCAAAACTATACTCCCTTCCCCTCATTGTTAGCTTTTTTCTAGCTCATATTATATTTTGAAGCCATCATAGGGTGTGTATGAATTTTAAGAAATGCATGAGACATGGTCTCTGATCTCCGATTATCATTTTATTTACTTTGTTAAATATTTTGAAAAGAAAATATTGTACCATTCTGTAAATTTAGAAAATCGGATGAGAAGTAATGCAGAAGTTCACCCGACATGCTCTGCAATTTCCACTTCAGCAGAATGGCTGACAATCTTTTCATCTTTGCATGTTTCATTTCCCACCACGGGTGAATTTGAACACCCTTTCTATATCAAATATTCAGAGTTGCTTTTCTGTGTGTTGTTTGTTCATACCCTTTGCTCACTTTTCTATTGGGTGGCATGTCTTCTATCTTTTTCAACATAAAAGTTTTAAAATGTCATGTAAATGTATCCATTTTTCCTTAACAGCTTCTGGCTATCCTGCTTTGGTTAAGAAGGTACTCCCAATTTTACATGGGATCTCTTAAGATTTTTTTTTTGTGATGGTTTTTATTTATATGTTTAACATTTCAATCATTAGTCCCCCGGAATTTAAACTTCCATATGATTTACAACAATTTTACTTTCTTTCAACTAAATAAGCCATTGTGACAGCACAGTGACTAAATGAATCAGCATTTTCCCACAGAATTTTAAAATCAGACTGGGTGTGTCTTATACCCTTTATATTGTAATCTAATAATCTATTATTAGATGATTACTCTAATATACCCTAGGCTCTCTTTCTAGCATACCTATACTGTTTCACTGATCCAAGTTTCTATCCCAAAAACATTGGCATGTTTATTTGATCAGATGCTTCACCTAGTCCTACAAGTCTTTCCCCACTTTAAAAACAAACAACAACAAAAAAGTTTTCTGTCAGAATTTATTTTCCCTTTTAAATTTTAACATAATTTTATCTAACAATTTTAAAAAACACTGTTGAGATGTACATTGCTTAGGATGTAGTTTCAGATGTTGAAATAATGAGAGACAAAGTAACTGACTTGAATGAGATAGGAGTTTTGGTTTTGTTTGCTTTTTTCTTACAAAAAAAAAAAAAAGCCTAACAGTTCAGGGTCTATGTGCCAACTTTATGATAGCAGATCCAGGTGACACCTTCTTTTTTTTTGTTTTAGCGTCTACCTTGTGCAAGATGGCGTGCTACTTATCTGCATTCCAGTAGAAAAGGGAACAGGAGCAAGGAGAGGTCAACTCCCACCTCTTTTTTAATAGTGGAAATTGCACGTACCACCTCTCTTTGCCTCTCTTCAGCCTGAACTTGATCACATGAGAACACCCAGTTGCAAGGGAAGCAAAGGAAGGTGGTAGACACAGTTGTGTTACAAATAGCTGGGTGTTCTCATGAAGAAAGAGAGAGAGAGAGAGAATGGAGACTTGAGGATAAAATGTTCCCTACCACAGAATTCTAACTGGAATTAGATTAGCCATGTAATGTAAAATTGGAAAGATACACATTTTATGAGATCAAATTTTCTGATTCAAAAAACTTTATGCCTTCTCCCTGTGCAGTGTCATGGAAAGAATGTGTGTGTCCCCCTAAAATTCTTGTGTTGAAACCCCACGCTGCCATGTGATGGTATTAAGAGGTAGGGCCTCTGGGAGGTGATTAGGATTAAATGAGGTCATGAGGGTGGAGTCCCCAAGATGGGATTAGCGCCCTTGTGAGAGTCCTGAGAGCGCTTGCTCTGCCCTGCGGGACAAGGCAGCCACCTGCAGTCTGGAAGAGAGTCCTCACCGGAATTGACCATGCTGGCAACCTGACCTCACGCTGCCAGCCTCTGGAACTATAAGAAATAAATGTCTGTTTTAAGCCACTCCGTATACCATACTTTGTTATAGTAGCCTGAACAGACTAAGACATTCTGCGTTTATTTCATTTCCTTTGTTACGATTTTATAATTACCTTTATTTGGGACATTTACCTTTCATATTAAATTTAGTCCTAGCTCTTGGAGGTATTTGGGAATTATTGCCAACAAAATAATTTTTTTTTTCTATTTTCATTTGCAGGTTTTCATTGCTAATATAAAGGAAAGTTATTAAACTTTGTATTTTTATCTTGTACCCAGCCAATTTTCCAGCTTTTCTTTTTCATTAAAGCAGCTTTTAAAATAGAAACCTCTGGGTTTTCTAGGTATAAAATTACATTGTCAGTAAAAACAAATAGTTCTCCCCAACCACGGTTTCACTTTCCCCAGTTGTAGTTACCTTGAGTCAACTGCAGTCTGAAAATATTAAATGGAAAATTCCAGAAATAAATAATTCATGAGTTTTAAATTGGTTTTCAGGAGTAGCCTAACACTACATCACAATGCCTACAGCATTCACCTCACTTCATCTCATCATGTGGGCATTTTATATCTCACATCACCACAAGAAGAAGGGTAAGGACAATTCAGTAAGATATTTCAAAAAAGAGGGAGAGACCACGTTCACATAATTTTTATTACAGCATATTGTTAATATTCTATATTATTAGTTATTGATAATCTGTGCCTAATTTATAAATTTAACTTTATCATAGGTATGTACATATAGGAAAAAACATAGTGTGTATAGGGTTCAGTATTATCCATGGTTTCAGGAACTACTGTACCTGATAAGGGAGGACTACTGTACTATTATTGCTTCTTTTCCAATGTTCTTATGAATTATTTTATTGTATCAGATCACTGCATTTACTAGAATGTACGTCATATTGGATTATAATGCAGATAGCAGGAATCCCACGATAGTCATGATTTTAACTGAAATGAGTTTGTGTTTCACCATTTAGAATATTTACTATTGGTGTTTGATAAGTAAGTTTTTCAAATCATCATCAAGTGGTTATCACTTATTCTTAATTTACTCAAAATTTTTATCAAGACGACTATTAGATTTTTCAAATGCTTCTTAAGAATCTGTGGATGTGGTCTTATTTTTCCTTTAATTTGTCTATAGTATGAATTATGTCAACAGATTCTGTGCTATGGCATCATCTTTGCAATGTATGAATAGATCCAAATTGATCATAGTGTATTAATCTTTGAAAACAATATTGAATTATATTTGCTATATTTTTGTATCTGTAGTCATACATAATAGTGGTTGAGATTTTAAAAACATTGGTTGATGTTTTTTTAAAATAATTAATCTTTACCAGAATCTGGGATTAAAATTACACTAGCTTCATAACTTTGATCATGGGGGGGGGGAATTTTCCATCTTTTTATGTGGCTTGAGGTTAATAGTTTAAAGAACAGTGAAATCATCAGGACTTTAAATATTAGACAAAACTCAGTGTTGACATCATCTGGATATGAAATCTTTTAGACACCTTTCCAAGCCTTCTGCAGTAATTAGCCTCTGTACCTTGCTACTTTATCTTGGGTCAATTATAGCAATTTATATTTTGTTAGGAGTCAGGTGTTCCCTGTAGATTTTCAAAAAATAATTTGTGGATTTTTTTTTTTTTTTTTGTAGAGACAGGGTCTCACTTTATCACCCAGGCTAGAGTGTTGCAGTGGCACAATCATAGCTCATTGCAACTTTGAACTCCTGGGCTCAAGCCATCCTCCTTCCTTAGCTACCTAAGTAGCTGGAACTACAGGGACATGCCACCACACTGGCTAATTTTTCTTAATTTTTATAGAGATGGGGGTCTCATTATGTTGTGCAAGCTGGTCTCAAACTCCTGGACTCAGGTGATCCTCCTGCCTCAGCCTCCCAAAGTGCTGGGATTACAGATGTGAGCCACTGTGCCTGGCCTCAAATTTATTTTCAAGAGGTTATATAAACTCTTACTATAGTGTTTATTATATTATATATTGTATATTTTATATGCTTATTATATAGATACTATATACTTTTTCTATTTATATTATTATATATTATATTGTATGCTATTATAGTATATATTGCAGTTCTTTTTAATTTCTTCTGTATCTATGGTTATGGTTATATCTCCTTTCCTATTCCTAATCATGCATATTTTACACTTTTTAAATTTTTATTTTTAAGTTTTTTAATCATAATCAAACTTGTAAATGGTTTGTCCAGTACACTGCATTTTCACAAAACTAGCTCTTGAATTTATTTATCCATTCCTATTTTTTTCATTATTTTAAACTTATTTTCACTTTTATCTTTATTAATTGACTTCTTATTTTCTTTTGGTTTATCTTATTGTCACTTCTCTAATTTTCTATGATACAAAGTTTTCATTATTTTTAATCTGTCTCTTTAAATAAAAGCATTTAATTATCTAAATTTTTCTCTGCATACAACTTATGCTATGTTTCAGTTTTGATTGCCTCTTTGTTCCAAAGTTTGTCTAAGGGTGTATTTCATAATTTCTAAG
The DNA here is from genome assembly GCF_020740605.2 of Lemur catta. NCBI lineage: Eukaryota > Metazoa > Chordata > Mammalia > Primates > Lemuridae > Lemur > Lemur catta. The sequence continues at coordinate 7,435,412 of NC_059152.1, read as the reverse complement.
TATTAATATTATCATTTTTTATTATTTATTCTACTTCTATTGGATGATGAGAAGAAACATGGACTTCAGAATCCCTCCTTCCTTTGTTCCATCAACCTAGAAAATAATTTTATTATCTTTTTGAGGGATTATAGATTTATAAATTCCTTTAGGTTTTTAATTTTTGTCTGTTACTTATGACTGATTTTGAAAGGGTTATACTAAAATCTCCCATAATATTACATTTTTACATAATTCTTTTTTATTCTTAATAGCTTTTGTCTAATATATTTGGCTGCTATTTTTTCTATGCACAGAGGTTTGTGAGTTATTGTCTTCATCTGGGTTCTGGGAAGCAGATACCAGGGTCAGAGTGAATACAGGTGGATCCTATTGGGAAAATGCCTGAGAGAGAAAATGGAAAGTTGGGAAAGGCTGGGAGAGTGGTCAGACCACAGTGCAAGTCTGACCCCCAGTGAGAAGAGAGACAAGAAAGATGGAGTTGAAGTTTCCCAATTGCTGTGAAACCTGATTAAACATGAGCAAGTCTGTCTGGAAGTCCTTGAGGCAAAGCTGGCTGTCCGAGAGTCTTGAGTCCTCCAGGAGTGGGTCTAACTTAGTACCCCGTTATCCTCACTCATTGCCTAGGGTCTGCCTCTGGGGAACCCGGCCCCCTCCAAAGGGACTGATGGATTTCAGAGGGCAGCAGCTGGCACTCGCCATCAATTATGCTTCCTGTAGCTGGAAGTCAGGTAGGCATATTCTAATGACAATCACTTTCATACACCTTCTTCAGTTCAAAAAGAAACACATTCAACTTTTTTAACTGATTATTTTAGCATTTCCCAACCCTATTAGATCATGGACTCTTTGCTTTTTTCCTACACAATCCATGGAACATAGCCGTGGAAATGCTCTTCCAGTTGCATGTCCTCAGGCCTCACCTTTACTCATGTCTAAAGTATTTTGCCAGCGATATCTATGAAGACACAGAAAGCATGTATGTCAAGTGTGCTGCTGATATAGAACAAAAAGGAAAACAAATTCCATAGATTTCTAGAAGTTCCTCTACCCATGTAACTATGTTTCAGTGCTAAAAGGCTTTTGGAAAGGCCACATGTTCATAAATCCAAAGTAAGAGAGACTGTTTTAAGTTTGCAATCCCTGGGTACTTTCCCACCAAAATGGGCATAGGTCATGGATTTGAAACCTTAAAACCAGGCACGCATTTTCCTAGCTGACACTTGTTCTGTAGACATCTAAAATTTTTTTATTGCTACTCTAACCCCTGAGAATCTTTGAAAGTGTTTCTGGCAACTCCTTAGATGCTGTGCAACCCCACATACATTTCTCTCTTCTCTCTTTGATTTTGTGTGGATTCAAATGACTATGGACCCACTCAACCAGCCACAGCTGGAGACAGAAGCATCACCTTGCATTGTCCTCCATAACAAACCAAAGCCTACTAAAGCCGAAAAATTCTACTTCGTCTAATAACACCCGATTATAAGGTTGGTCTTTCAACCACATAAATCTCTTTTCCTCATCTTGCCTGTTAACATCGGTTGCATAGACCTTTTCATTCGCTGATGATTCACTTTTTATCCTCGAGAATCATTCTTGCTGTGAAATGACTCATCTCAGATGCATACGTAGCATTTGTCATTTCCTCACCACTTTCAATTTTTAAAAGTCACTTCTTCTGTTTTCCTTGTGATTATAAGTTCTTAGGTATGAATTCTTTTAATATTTTCTCAGTGGTATTTTTCAAAGAGTATGTGTTTAACAATGTCCTCAAAAGAGCTTAATACCAAGCACAGAGTAATGAACGGTGTGATGACTGAGTATGCAGACCACTGATGTCATCTGTTGGTGGCAGTGGGACCTGAAACAATTTGCTCTAGAGGAAAACTTTGTTTATGTCTATAAAAGTTTATTGGTTAAAAGCTTGTAAAAGGAGAAGATATCTATATAACTAAAGGAAATGTATAAATAAGGCTGCATACAGCTGTCTAGTCCTTCTGGGAGACAGATCCTTTAAACACAAATAGGGAAAGAATGATGGTTATGACTTCAGATACCAAACCAATTCACCCTAATGTCTCCTTTACACCCACTTTGATCTGCCAGTCCTGCCTCGATGGTAACCTGGGTTTTATTCCTAACTTCATTCAGGTGGCTTTAACCTTTATCTGAATGGTACCAATCCCTACTGATAATCTGGCATTGATGCACATAATTCTGGCTTCATTCTTGTGTGCATATAATAAGCCTTAATCTCAATCAAGCTGATGATATCTTGCCCGAGGCCCCAGATCTCCTTTTACTAAATGACTACAATTTCATTAATTGGTAATAAACTTCACCTGGCTACCTGGTTCTTCCCGGATCTGCATTTGGTTGGATGGTTTTTAGCTGCCTCCTTGACCGCCTCGTGGGACTCTCCCAGGTACTTCTTAGTACATGCGCAGTGTGTACTAAGAGCATTATTCTAAGCAAAATAAGCCAGTCACAAAAAGAAAACTACTGTATCTTTCCACTTATATGAGATATCTAGAATAGGAGAATTCACAGAGACAAAAAATAGAATGGTGGTTGCTGAGAGCTAAGGGGAAGACAGAAAGGGGAATTGTTGTTTCATGGGTATAGTTTCAGTTTTGCAATGTGAAGAGTTCTGGAGATTGGTCGTGCAATGTTAAGGTACTTACTACAGAAATGCATGCTTAAAAATGGTTAAGATAGTACATTTTATGTTATGTATATTTTACCAAAATTTGTGTCAGAGAACCTGAACAGATGTGCTGACTCTGGTCTTTTTATGCATACCACTAGTTTCTTTGGAATTTCGTTATCTCACTGTAGAAGGGGAAGCCAAATTATTCCTACTTACATCCCAAGAACACTGAGAGAATTAAATGAGATAGTCTGTGGAAAATTACCTTGTAAACAATTCAGGATTCTGTAAATGTAGGCATCAGTAATAAAGTGTAAAGTTAGGGATGTCTTAGTTGTCTAAGAAGCCAATGTTTAGATGAATCTGAGAGAAATCTATAGAGTTAAAAGAATCCCAGGAAACTGAAGTCTGCATGGACTTGTAATTCAAGTTAACACACGAAGTTTTATTGAGAACTTACCATACATCAGGCACATGTCCCTATCTTTGCTGAGCATATTGAGATCAAAGTTTAAAAAACAGCCATAAAACACTACTGAGGAGGGAACATGGGAGGCTGTGAGAGAGCGTGGACATCCTGAACAAGGCAGGCTTCTCAGAGAAAAAAACAGCTGATCTGAAGGTTGAGTAAAATATCTCCAAGGCCAAAAGGAGGGAAAAGATATGCTCGAGGAAGAAGAAAAAACTTGTGAAAAGGTGTGAAGGAAAGAGAATGCCTGAGGTGTTTGTTTAAGGAACTAGAAGGAGATGATCCAAGGTGTTTGGAAGAGTTTGGAAAGCTAAGAGTTAACAGGAACCAGATCACACCTGGACTTGTAATTCATGCTAAGCCTTTAACGTTGAACCCAAAGTGCAATCGGATGCCATCAAAGAGTTTTAAGTAGGTAACGATATCATCACAGTTTGGCTTTATGAAGATCATTCGGTTTGCAGGGCAGAAGGGTGTGTTGGGGTGAGCAAGGGAGAAGCCCAGGCATAGGAAGGTCATGCAGGAGTTTATTACAGTAATCTGCACTGAGGTAAGGGAGGGAAAACAGCATGAACATTCAAGCCACGTGTAGGAAAGAGAATTGACAGGACTTGGCGTTGTATTGGAAGTAGCGTAATATGGAGAGAGAAGAATCAATGTGATAGTTTAGGCAACTGTGAACATGGCGGTACCATTTCTGGAGGAAAGGAACACAGAGCCAGCAATGCGTTCAATTTTGGAGATGTTGGGTTTGAAATGCGTGAGGGGCATGCAAATGGGATGCCCAGGTCAGGTGAATGCACTGGTTTGTGATTGGGATAGAAATTTGACCCAGAGATATAGATGTGGAAGTCTTTAACATGTAAGAAGTAGTCGAAGCCGTGGATGTGTAAAAGCGCCACGTAGAACTGTAGATGACATAAGAAGATAAAAAAAGAGGATTTGTCATACAGAAACCATATAATGGGAATCAAAATATACATAACCACTTGTAAGAGATAACACAAAATGTGTATACAAGAGGATGAATAAGAACTAGTAGAAATATTGGGAAAAGGGAAGGACATATTTTCTTAAGAAGTTAGGTGCAATTGTTTATGCTTTAAGCTGGGAGAAGAATGTCAACTCCCATCTTTTGTCATAGAAAGTTAAGAGATAATGTCCATATTTGAAAAATGAAAAACTATTTTTTAAAGAATGTGCTGTGGTTTGAACTTTTATGACACCCCCCCCAAATTCCTATGATGAAATCCTGACGAAGGTGATGGTGAGAGGAGGGGGAACCCCTGAGAGGTGATCAGGTCATGGATGGGGTTAATGCCTTTACAAAGGAATCCCCGGGGAGCTGGCTAGCACCATTGCCATGTGAGTTTACGGTGAGAAGACAGCTGGCAGACACAGAATCGGCCAGCGCCTTGATCTTGGACTTTCAGCCTCCAGAACTGTGAGCAGTAAATTTCTGTTGCCTGTAATTCACCCAGTCTATGGTATTTTGTTATAGCAGCCTGAACAGATGAAGATAGGACGCTACTTTGACACAACAAGATATAAACCAGAAGAAACAGCTGAGAGAGTTCAAAGCAATGCCATCTGAGGAGTAGGAATTGGGAAAAAGTGTGGTGAGATAACTGCTGTTTTATGATAAGTCCTATAATAAAACAGTGTTTGACTTGCTAAACTGTTTCTGTGTTACTTTGATAAAAGATTAAAATGCAATTACAATTAGATAAAATTGTGAGATAGTTGATCTGATACAAGCCATAGCTGTAAACCTAAAAGGTCTATCCAAAATCATTCCAATGTCTAAAATGAAGAAAAGAAAGCAGGCTTTAGCTATGAAGTAATAATGGTACTCTGGGAATGCTATAAAGTGAGTTTTATAGCGAGTAGCTAGGAAGTGCTACAGTGCTCCACACCCACACAGCTTGCTAACCAGTTGTTACCTATATCCTGTTTTCCAATGAAGTACTGGCAAGCGAAATGTTGATTTATCGCTATTTTATAAAGAGAAAAATTGGCAAAGGCTATGGATTAAAGAGTACACAGAACACAGGTCTTGCAACTGGAAAATGTCCACCTGGATTTGAAGAGAATTGTAGCTAGATGGGATAGTTATCCATTCAATAAAGACGTAGTGAGCATCTAAGTGTAAAACATGGTGCTAGACTTTGAGGGGGGGAGATGCTTATAAAGATTAATAGGCTGCAGACTCAAGAAACTTACAGTCTCCTGGGGAAGACATGAGCACATGGAAATTAAATAATAAGATGTCACAGGAAGTATATTAAGTCATTTAAGCAGGGTCTCATGAGCAGTATAGCTTTGACCTGATACGCTCAGATGTTTTGAATGAGTAGGATATGTACACAGGGATGCATGTTTAGATTCCTAATCCTGTAGGTCCCAAGAGATAGCAAATGAGAAAGAATGAAGATACATTTTGTGACACCAAACTGAACATTGAAGTAAGAGACATAAGGTTGCTAAATCAATGGTTACAACCCGCAGAACCAGTTTTAGGAAATACATGAAAGGAAGGGGCCATGCCTTGTGTATGTTGATATTTATTTCTACAAGGCATTACAATGTAATGTGATTTATAAATCAAGTCCGGCCACAGTGGATTGCTGCATGGGTTGGTCCATATCTTGAAATTTTCACATGCAAACTTTTTGCTGAAAATAAATAGGCTGTAAGCTAGTGCTTGCCACTTTGGTATTACTTCTGTATTTTTGTTGCAATCTATACTTTTACCTGAATTTTAATTAACATTTCGGTTGTATTTTCCAAAATCCCTTTCACTGCCTTTTACTTAAGTAAAAATACTGGTTAATTGCAGCTTTAAGCAAAGCAGAGAAGACCATTAAAACTGTAAAATCTGAAGATAAAAAAGAAAAGTTTGATAACTAGTAAATGACAGATTTTAAAAAGGAAGGAAATGTAAGCTCATAAGAGTTGGGGAGGAAGTAGGGTTGGAACACCTTGAGAACTTGGGAAAACATTTGTTTGCCCAAGAGATACTTTGGTTTGGGGGTGAGAGAAATTGCAATGCTAATTGATGGCTCAAAGAAGGATAACAGAATGTTGGTCCAGTAATGAGAGATTTGAAGAAAATACCAGGACATTTCTAGTGCAGACACATACTTAGAAAAAGGAAACTGACAACAATTCCTTAGCTAAAGTAAAAATTTATTAAACAACAATAATAATAAAAACAGGGTATATGGAATCTGCAAAAAAGAAATGCATATAACTTTAAAAAATCTTAGTGTAATTCTCCCCACGTCTCTTAAGAATAACTGAAAGTATTAAACTATTGCAAGGTAATGCCACTGTGGCCATCAATTTATCCAAATGGGACAAGTCAGAAATGGGTTAAGAAAAACAATGAGCTCTTCAATAAGGACAAATAAAACTGCAGTGGTCGGAGTAAGACAAAACGTATTTGGAAAAGTACTTTGTGTTGTCTGTCTGTGTTTGCATTGTGGCGTTTTGTTTTTGTTTTGTTTTCCTGTTGTTGTGCTACAGCTTTTCTCCATGATATATAGAATCTAGGAATGGAAATATATGGTCACTTGAGTCAATGAAAAATTAATTAATATTGTACTGATAGAGACTCAATGAGAAGCTTTGTGTGGGGTTGCTGTTTGGCTGGTCTGAACCCACCTTTTATGACTACATTTATAGCCCTGATTGGTTAGCGAGCGTCTGTCCAGTCCCCAGGCTCCTCTGTGAAACATCTGAGTGAGCACTGGGTGGGACAATAGGACCACCAGACTCCATTTGGGTCCCAGAGCCCCAGAAATCAGGTACACAGTTAAACTGGGGGTACACAGAGCTCCATGAAGAGCCTACAGTAACCATCTGTGATGAGCTGAGAATAAGGAAATGATTTTCCAGTTTCCCAACATCCTTGTTCTGCTTCCAGAGTAGGACGCCACCTTCCCCTGCCCACCCGCATGCCTGTCCAGGAACCCCTGCTCCTCACGGAGCCACACTGCATTGACGTGGGACCCAGCCGTTCCACCCAGGGCAGCCGTCGCCATGGGATGCACCTGGTCATATTCAATCATCTTCCTGGAAGAGGTCCCTGATGTTTCTTCCATTCCCCCAACTGTGAACTTTGCCAGGAAGCAGGGAAATGCCCCGTGGAACATTTAACTGAACAACCAGCAAAAAAGACCATCACGTAGGTCAAGTGATGACTCATGCTGTGTAGCTCATTCTCATCTTACTGGGAAAATCCATGTTCTTTTTCTGAATCCCTTGAACTAAATTGCAAGGGTTTAGAAAGCCTAAAAATAAATGCTCCCCCAGTTCCACAGCCGTCACTAGGAGCAATTCCCACATTGGTTTTCATTTCCTGTCTTGTGATGTTTTCTCGATCGATGCTGCCCTTTGCCATTTCTTTGGAAACTGCCATTAAACTGTGATTTGCATTGAATAAAGAAATGGAGGCATCAAAAGGGCAAGCAACGGTTCCAAGGTCATGCATAAATAAAGCCAGGACAGGGGCTGGCAGGTTAGCACAGGTGGGTCTTCCTCTACTCCTGCTTCTGCATGCCATCTTCCCAATGACGTTCATCTGTGTTACCCTCGTTCTCCAAATTCCTGAAGCATCAATGGCCCTTGCCACCCATCTCAGCTTCTAATAACTCTACTGCCCTAAATTCAAATAAATTCCCTTATTACTCTAATTTGAAAAAAATTGATTATTTCAAAATTGTTATTTTATTTATATCTCAAGGAGCTTATGGGTTTTTTGAGGAGCTGAATGAACACTGTGGTCCCATGGGAAGCACTGGATCCCGTTTCTCTGTGGACAGATGAGACCTGAGACTGCTGGTAGGGCTTGGAGCTAGCTCGGAATATGGGGTGCACGATCCCCAGCTACACAACTGGTTCCCAGGGTACGAGGAGTTGAACAGCTTCGTAAGGAAGCCCGGTCTGCCCGCATAGGTGGTAGAGGCCTCTCTTCATCTGGTAAGACTCTGGGGGACAGAATGCCCAAAGAAAGACCAAGTTTTCCATCAAACTATCAAAATCTTTGTCCCTGATATTGGCAGTTATATTTTCCTTTAGATATCAGTGAAAACATTTCTTCCATTTAACCACCAATAATTCTCTCTACAGCACATCGTGTTGATAAACCATCAATCCAGTTTACATTCTCTACTTAGCACTTTCTTGCAGAGCAGATGTGTGAAGCACGGGGTCCTCATTAGCTTTTTCACTGATTTTTCGTATTCTAAAGCCGTCAGATCACATTCTGATTGAGTGCAAGCACCAATAGTGACAATCGGTTGCCAACTTGTGATAATAAATGCCCTGAATCTGGGATGGCCCTGAATTCTAAGTCTTTCTAGAATTTCTCAGCCCTCTCAGGCTCTCACTCCAGCGCATCTCAGTTTTCCTGTTATTCTGTTCCGTAAATCCATCCTGTGCAGGGGTCATTAGGTTCTTATGTAGACTGTTTGACTTCGGAAAGACATGAGGCCCTTTCTGAAACCACAATTTTTCCAACATTTTTAACTCTAAATAATCAACATACCAATCCATCATATTTTGGGATGGTACATCCTTCCCTCCTTCAACCCCAAGGATGCAAATACATACCTTTAACAATTATAAAATAATACACAAATGGAACAGATCAGCACTTTCATTATGTCTTTTGTTCCATAGATCTCTAGCAGCAACGAAGTATTAGTGAGTGTCTAGGATTAGACACCAGACAGGGCACTGGAGATGCGGAAATGCCTCTCCTTTCTTGTCTTTCCTTTCCCTTGAACCAACTGCCTCAACTGCTAATTTTATCTCATTGTATTATATTCATTCTTGTAAGGTATCTCAAATCTATTGTCAATCAATAGGGGTAACAAATTATCTAATAAATAAATAATTAATAAATTAAAGTAACAAATTGAATAAGGGTACAAGGCACAGTCCCTGCTCGTAAGGGGTGCATATCCTCAAGGGAGGACATGACAATACTTTTAAAGATAATCTCACAACACCAGGGAGGTTTTTAAACCCCTGGATGAGCGGTGGAGATGGCAGGGCTGCAGGAGGGGGAGGAGATGACCAGAGGATGGAGAAGTGGGAAGAGATTTTGGAGAGCAGGTGGCGCTCAGGTAAGGTCTTGAAGCTGATGAAGAAGGTGAAAGAGATGCTTTCCGACCATGGAAGGAGATGAACAAAGACCCAAGCACAGGGACAGGGAAGAGTGTTCGGGAGGAAGTCTGGAGCTGAGGGACAGAAACAGAAATACGAGTCCAGGACAGAGAAATAACTTTTCATAATCTATGGACGTCATGGAACTAACACAACGTCCAGGCTGCCGGCTCTCGTCCACCGACGCTGCCCGGTTTGCACAATCTGAGTCTCCCGCACAACCCTGAGGTTCAGGGATGAGCTGCTTGAGTGGGAGTTGCAGTGCCCGGGTTTCCCTCCCAGCTCAGAAAACCACAAATCCTCGCTGAGCTTCATTTGTTTGTTCCCAGAAGAGCAATTCTCAACATCTGTGTTGCAACAAATCAGAATGTTTTACAGGTCATTTGTTGCTATTGGGAAAGTATTAAAGGGGATGAAACCGCTTGTTCCAATATTTCTGGAGTGGGAGGAAAAGGGACGGGGGTGTGGTTAGTGCGGGGGTCACCCAGAGTGTGTAAGCTGTGACAGGTGATCACTCACTTTGCAGCACCAACAGTGTTGTCCCAGTGCAGGGGCTGGGGGGAGACCACTGTCCTAGAACCTAGAGATGTGCTTCTATATTTCAAAGTGCCCCATAACAAAGAAGAATTAATACAACTAGGTCTGGACTGTGCCTGTGAAGTTGCAGAGTCTGAAGACACACTTGCTCCTGGAGAGTAGGTGGCCAGAAGGGACACTGGGCAGCTCCCCAGAGAAGGAGGAAGAAGCAGGAGCAACTTGTCTGGAGATCTCAGGCTTGGTGGCAAGTGCTCACCTTTGACCCCAACTTAGTCAGCTCAACGCCATGGCTGTGGTTCTGACGCCTGCACCCCCAGGACTGATTGGGGTTACAGATCCCCCTCTTTCCCTTTCTCCTGATTCCAGACGCAAACCTTGACCCCTGCCTCCTGCCCTGTGCTCCTGGTTCTTCCGTTCCCATTCCCTATTCCCAATGGATCCTGAGAAATATGTGATTTGAGTCACACATAGAAGGATGTTTGACATTAAGGAAAAGGACCCTCTGTAGGGAACACCTTTTGCTACGTGAAGCATCTTATTGGTGATACACAAAGCCCTTGCAATTGACCTTTTGTTAGTTTATATACGAGTATGAAGTTCTGAGTTTTCTTTGCGAGGAGGACAGGTATGCTGCTGAGTGCCCGTGACACTGAGCGCTCCCCCAGGATGGCTGACTGTTCAGTCCTCCCTGATTTCCTGTCTCGCTGCTAGTGCTGGCTGTGCATCTGGCATGAACCAGCGCGCTGGCTCGCCAAGGCCAGCACTCTTCTCTCCCACTCGTCCAGTCTGGGTGTTTGGCCCCTCCAGATCTCATGTTGAAATCTGATCCCCAGTGTTGGAGGGGGGGCTTGATGGGAGGTGTTTGGTCTTGGGGGGTGGACCCGCATGCATGGCTTGGTGCCCTCCTCCTGGTAATGAGTGAATTCTTGCTCTATTAGTTCACAAGAGCAAGAGACTGGCACCTCCTCCCCTCTCTCTTGCTCCCTTTCTCGCCATGTGACATACCTGCTCCCCCTTCAACTACCGCTGTGGATAAAAAGAAGCTCCCTGAGGCCCTCCCTGGAAGCAGATGCTGGCGCCATGCTTCTTGTACAGGCTGCAGAACCACGAGCCAGATAAACCTCTTTCCTTTATAAATTACCCAGCCTTGGATATTTCCTTTATAGCAACGCAAAATGGATGAAAAGGTACCCTCCTACCAAGTCTACTCTGACCCACCTTCAGCCTCACAGCCCCTGTGGGATGTGATCAACAATAGAGCATCTCATGCAAGGAGAAAGATGAGACTCTCAAGTTCACTAGCCAGAACCCAAGTGTGAACAATCTGAAATGAGGGAGAAGAGAAAGAGAAAAACTTCCCCAAACTTGGAATATTCCTCTTGGTTTTCGTAAGCGTTGATAAAGCCGAGTGGTTCTTTAAAGAAGAGATGCTTTACACAATGCATTAGGTCATGCGCTCTCAGCAGGGGCCAAAAGGGACACATTTGCAAAGGAAGACATCCTTTTCCTCCAGCTGACGGGAGGGATGGCCTTGTTCCATCACTGAGGCAGTGCTGAGTCACCGAGCAGCTGACTCATTAGCAGCCATTAGCCGGCCCACAGTCAACAGAAAATGAGCACAACTGCGCAATCTTTATAAAAGAGAATTTACAAATTAGGGTTGGCGGCCCAACTGACAGATCTAGGACTGTTATTAAACAGGGGAGACTTTCTGCCTGCTGATGATTTTGGAGACTCGAATCCAGCAACATCTTTGGATGTTTACGCCACAGAACCTGTCACACACTGCGGGCAGGTCAGACAAGACTCCTTTAAACTGATGTGTCTCTATCAGTTTGCTTTTTGTATGAGATTGTGCAGTTCTACTCATGCGCGAAGCAGGCAGATGATACTATTTAGATCTGATTGCACTTGGCCTCTTAAACATCAAACTATTTACTAACGGGGCTATTTTAATACAGAGTGACTCTTCTGTGTGTCATGCCCAGATATTGGTGGCAGTTTCTCACCCACCTCCCGGGTGGCTCTGAAGAGAGAGTGACCAGCCGCCAGGCCAGCAGGTGTCGAACCCTGCCTTCAGCCGCACAAGCCCTTTTGTTCCCCAGAATGAGGAGCAGACTGGTATCTGCACAGACTTCCAGCCCAGGATGAAAGCAGACGACAGCTCGAGGGTGCAGGGGGGACACTGGGCTTAGGAGACACGGGTTGGAACTTGGCTGAGTGTGAATGGCTGGGTGGGACAAACCAAGCTGTTTCACACAGGGAGGGGAAATGACTACCGTGATGCCACCCAAGGAAGCACAAAGCGCTACCCTGGCTTTCGGAAGTGTGAAGTGCTGCCCTGGGACCCTTGTCACTCTGGTGCCAGCTCCACCACATTCCTCCCTTTTGTCCAACCTGAAGCCACAGGGCCCGGGCCAGGGAGTGTGTAAAGACTCTGGTGGCAGGTTCCACTGTGAGGGAGTCAGCTAGGCTTCCGGCCAGTGCTGCCCCCACCTGGGGACCCCACTCCCTCAGTATCAGTGTCCCTGACTGGTCACCAGCTCTCTGAAGCTCCAGCCTGGTGGGTGACAGGACACCTGTCTAAACCCCAGGTCTTGAATGACAGATTCTCAGACGATGTGCTAACATTTTCTCTGTGTCATTCCAATTTTCTAAATCATTTCCAATATAACTCACTGCCCACACAAGCATGGCACTCTGAGCTTTTATTGGGGTTCGTCGATGGTCCAAAAGTGACCAACAAGTGTTAAGCGCATGACTTACAGAGCAACTGACTATGCTTTAAACCTCGCGCAATCCCTTCCCACTAAAAATGCCTCTGTGGCTTCCGTGGACACACGTCTCACCAAGACAACGACAGCTTGAACATTTTCCTTTTTCAAGTCACCAACGTGCTTTCTCATACCGTCTATTCCTGACTAATGGGAGGCAGCGTGTTAATAAGTTCTTCCCAAACAAATGGATTTTTTCCACAGTTCTTAGCCCTGAGCCCTTTGCAGGGGCAATGTTAGCTCTCTATTGAGAACACGGTTATTCAACTCCAGATCAGATACCAAACGGTTATTTAGATGAATATTTGTTTTTGTTTCTTTCTATGTCATATGACCTTGTTAAACTCAGTTTAGGCTAGAAAAGGATGCCTGAGACAGGATTGGGGGATTAAATATCATCTAAGGCTCATTTCTAGGTACATGGAGGAATGCATATGCCACCTCCTTGAAGCCAGGTGTGACCAGGTGACTTGCTGTGGCCAATGGAACGTGAGCAGAAATTACCTTGTCCCTGTGAACTCTGAAGCTGCATGTGAAGCTAGTGGTGTCACAAAACAATGCAGCCCCCATCAGCAATTGCAAAGAGCAGAGACCCCTCCTGACCAGTGGTAGGTATGTCTGAGCAATGATAAACCCTTGTGGCTTTAAACCCCTGAGATTTGGGGATTATTCATTATAGCAGCATAATCAACCCTCTCCTAACTAATATAGGAGCTAAATAATAAATACAAAAAGTTCACTAAACCATTGAAGGCCTTCCTTCATTTCCTTGACCATCAACATTCTTCCCTGACGGTTGGGGTGGATGTGGAGAGACAGAAACACTCATACACTGCTGGTGGGACTGAAAACTAGGACAACCTCTGTGGAAAGTAGTATGAGATACCTCAGATAACTCAAAGTAGAACCACCATTTGATCCAGCAATCCCACTACTGGGTATCTACCCAAAGTGAAAAAAGGCATTCTACAAAAAAGACAGCTGCACTCGAATGTTTACAGCAACACAATTCATAATTGCAAAGATGTGGAAACAACCCAAGTGCCCATCGATACATGAGTAGATTAATCAAATGTGGTATATGTATAACATGGATTACTACTCAGTCATAAAAAAACATGGTGAACTACCTCTTGTATTATTCTGGATGGAGCTGCAGCCCATTCTTCCAAGTGAAGTATCACAAGAATGGAAAAACAAACACCACGTGTCCTCACCATTAAATTGGTACTCACTGATCAACACTTATGTGCACATGTGGGAGTAACATTCATCAGGTGTCAGGCAGGTGGGAGGTGGGCGGAGGGATGGGTAAATTCACACTAATGGGTGCGGTGCGTGCTGTCTGGGGGCTGGGCACGCTCGTAGCTCTGACTCAGGAGGTGCAAAGGCAATATATGTAACCAAAGCGTTTGTACCCCTGTAATATTCTGAAATTTTAAAAAAGCAAAAACAAAACAAAACAAAAAAACATTCTTCCCTGACTACCACCACAAAAAAATAGAAAAAAAAATTCACACACACAAAACAAACCCTTTTATCATTTGTTTTTTCAGCTCAGGCTTGGTAATGTACCAGAACCTTTAAATCTGACTATTTTGAAGTTTTCATCCTCCAAGATGATATTGTTATTAGTGTGTCTGGAAGCATCTGCCTCTCAGTCATCTTTGTGACATTTCCATCCATTTTCACTTGACAGATACGTGGGGGCTGAGAGTGATTTTCTTTATTTGTTTCAAGTTAGAGCAAATATGCTTGTATCTGAGTCACTTCTCTTTCTAATTTGAAAGTCCAAGCTAGACACCTTCCAAAGGTGAGGATGCCACATCAGGTGTTCATTGGGATTCCATCCCTTTGCTGCCTCACTTTTAGGAAAGAGGTTAGAAGACAAACACTTATTTAGTGCCTAGGACATACCAGGCACAGTGGGCATTATTTAGAGTAGATACCAATGCATTCTCCTGAAGCTTTGGTTCTTAAGTCCTTTTGGGGTCACAAACATCTTTTTCTTTAATTTTTTTTTTAGAGACAGGCTCTCAGTCTGTCACCTAGGCTGGAGTGCACTGGTGTGATCATAGCTCACCATAACCTCAAACTCTTGGTCCCAGGCTATCCTCCGGCCTCAGCCTCCAGGGTACCTGGGACTACAGGTGGGTGCCACCATGCCTGGCTAATTTTTTAAAGATTTGTAGAGATAGGGTCTTGCTATTGTGAACCAAAATAAAATTTTAAGCCCCCCTAATGACTGAATGGACCCCTCTTGGCCAAGGGGACCCCAGAAATACCCTAAAGCTGAGTTGCTGGCCATGAGCAAGGAGGTCAGACATGCCTCTTCATGTCCTCCTCCCTTCTTGGAAATAACAGTTGTAACTCATTTATAGGACTAAGTCCTAAAAAAGCTTAAACCACAACTGTAAGTCATCAATTTACTTAACACATCAGTTGAGTCTCCAGTATATGTCCAGTGGCTTATCTCTGATTAACAGACTTCCTTTTTGTAACTTAAAACCTTCCAATCTTTAGACAAAGCTTCATTTCTTTAACCAGTTACAAATCAAAGAGTCTTTAAACCCACCTATAGCCCGTAATTCCCCACTTTGAGATACCCTGTCTTTTCAGGCCAAATCAATGTACACCTTCCATGTATGGATTTATGACTTTACATGTAATTCCTGTCTCCATGAAATGTATAAAATCGAACTATAACCCAACCATGGTGAGACCACTTGCTCAGGGCTTCTTGGGTGTGGCTTTCTGGGCCATGGTCATACATATTCAGCTCAGAATAAACCTCTTTAAATTATTTTACAGACTTTGGTTCTTTTCTGTTGACACTGTTACCCAGGTTGGTCTCTAGCTCCTGGCCTCAAGCATCCTCCCACCTGGGCCTCCCAAACGGCTAGAATTATAGGCACGAGCCCCCATGTCTGGCCCTCACAAACTTCTTTGAGAATCTCTTGAAAACCATGAAGCTTCTCTCCAAAACATACACTCACAGCAAAGTTTGCGTTTAACTTCAGGAGGTTCACAGGAGTCATGAACCCCTGCTGGGCCCCCTTGGATGCATTGCTACCTGTCATAGAGAGAGATGTCATGTGGCAGAGATGCATAATGTAAGGGAATCACACAGAATTTAACAACCTGAGACCCACTTACCAGGCACTTACTAGCCGAGGAATCTGAGCAGGTCACCTGACATCTCTGAGCCCTGCTCTGGGCCACACGGTGTATCGGGGTGGTGGACAGACCTATACCAATGTTTAAGGCCCAAAGGCTGCCCCAGAAAGCTCGCACGCTGGCGTGCTCAGGGAGACAGAAGGACAGACATACACAGAGGAGGAGCAGCCTCTCACTCTCCCCATACTGGTCCCAGGGAGCCAGCTTCCAGGGCACTGGCTGGGTCCCAGCTGCCAGAGGGTGGGGCGGCTGCTGGTTTTGAAAGGTTACATTTGGGCATGCCGATCTGATCCTTCCTGCTTCCTGTGCTCAAGCTGTGGACACACCCAATTCTGCTCTCTCTCCCAGCAGCTGGCTGCAGAGAAAGGCAGAGCCGGCTGCACCGGGGACGCGACCTCTGGCTCTCTTTTCTCTTCACAAATAAACAGGCTTTTCATTTGGAGTTCAACACTGCATTTACATGTGGGGAGCCAGAGAGGCCCCACGCAGGCCCAGAGGTGCATCCCAGTGCTGCAGTCTGCAAGGAACCTGGTCTCCTGTGCATCATCCCTTATGTGTGCATCTGCCCCAGGGCATCCGGCGGGAAGAGGTGGGCTTGGCGGGTCAAAGTTAGGTATTGCTGAGTCCCCTGAGGCAGTGACAGTGCCCACACCCCACATGAATGCTGGAGAAAAAGTAGCCGGAACACAATCTGATCAACGCTCCGGGGGCATGTGAGGGGCTGCACTGGAGGCTGAGAGGGGAGCAGCTCGTCGTGGGTTGACGATGCCACCAGGGTGACCTCTCACTGCATGAAGAGGGCATGACATGAACGGTGCACAGGAGCCTTGCAGATTGTGAAGATGAAAGTGAGATACTATAGTCACATGCACCGGTGACATCAGTCCCCTGGTTTATCGGGGGAATGGGGCTGGCTCGAGCGTGCACCCCCTTCCTCCTCCAGCTCTCCCCGGGCCCCCCTCCCTCCAGGAGGACCGCTCTTCAGTCAAGGGGAATGAACATCTATTCTCCAACGTGCTACCTTTCCCAGCCCTTTGAGATTGTGTTCCTCTTCTTTCTTTTCTTTTGGGAAATAAGATTCTGGGTCAGAAAGTCTTCTAAATTTAAAAAATTTGCTCAGAGAAGAACATCCTCTTTCTCCGCTAAGGCTAAGAGCAACCTGAAACCCCACGCTAGTGAATTGGCAGTGCCGGGTCACAGCGGGGAACCGCCCAGAAGTGGGTGCGAAAAGGATGTGACTTAACTGGGAGTAACTTGTGCTCAAACGACGTGCACTCGCTTCGAGGCCATGTGGAGCTCAACTACAAGCTTTCCTCCCCCCCCCACTTTATCTGCTTTTCTTCTTGGATTCTATGGGCTCTCAAGTCACATGACGTTGGAAAAAGTTATATCACAAACGTGGGCACATCTTGTCCTCAGAGCTGCAACCCAGCTCTCCCTTATCAATGGAAAAGAACCCAAATGCTGTAAAATAATTTAAAGAGGTTTATTCTGAGCTGAATATGTGTGACCACGGGCCGGAGAGCCATGCTGGTGTCACCGTGGTTGGGTTACAGTTTGGTTTCATACATTTCATGGAGACAGGAATCGTACACAAAGTCATAAATCAATATGTGGAAGGTGTACATTGGCTTGGCCTGAGAAGCTGGGACATCTCGAATGGGGGAATTAATTACAGGTTATAAGTGGGGTTAAAGATTCTTTGATTTGTAACTAATTAAAGAAATGAAATTTTGTCTAACGCTTATAATGTTTTAAGTTAAGAGAAGGAAATCCGTTGATCAGAGACAAACCACTGGATGTGTACTCAAACTCGACTGATCTGTTAAGTAAACTGATGACCTGCAGGAATGGTTTAAGCTTTCTCTTGCAGAGCCTGTCAGTGAGTGACAAGGGCTATCTCTAAGAAGTGAGGGGGGCATGACAAGGCAGGTCTGACCTCCCTTCTCACGGCCAGCAACTTAGCTTTAGGATATTTCCAGGGTCTCCTTGGCCAAGAGGGGGTCCATTCAGTCATTTAGGAGATTTAAGATTTTATTTTAGTTCACGCCCTCCCTTGTGCACAGAGAGAAGGCACTGACAAGCTCCTCCTCTCTTCTGTCCAAATTTAAAATGGCTTAGGTGAGTCCCCTTGCCTCTCATTTCTCAGATCTGGGGACTCACCATTTACATGCTTTGCTTTCTAATCTATAAAGTTTTCCTGTGCCCCAAAGAGCAGGAGCCCCGTTTGTCTGTGTGCCAGTTTGGAGAGCCAGGACCTATCTGCAAGTGACTAAGCACATGTGCAGGACACTGGGGAGCCTGTATGTGGACCCTCGAGCCTCCTAGGCTGAGCTTCCAGCGGAGTCTGCAAGGCTGCTGCACGTGCTCCTGGCAGGGCAGCCTAAGGCTTAGGATCCAGCGAGTGGCAGGGGACCCAGCCTAAAGCTATGGCACAGGGTGGAGGAGAAACAGCTTGATGTTTTCATCTCATTCAGCAAAACAGGATTTTCAAATCAGATAAGAAGACTAGAATTTACACCAGTTTGCAAGTCAATGCAAAGAGCTGTAAAGAGATGCAATCTGCATATTG
This sequence comes from Lemur catta, assembly GCF_020740605.2. Taxonomy (NCBI): domain Eukaryota; kingdom Metazoa; phylum Chordata; class Mammalia; order Primates; family Lemuridae; genus Lemur; species Lemur catta. The sequence continues at coordinate 7,417,056 of NC_059152.1, read as the reverse complement.
ATTTGCATTTCTGATGGCAGGAACAGAAATCCAGTGACTACTTAGAAGAGTAAGAACTCCCTCGTGTGAAAAATGATTAGGATCCAATGCCATTCTTGGCTTGGCTAAGACCTTAAAACAAGTCCAGGACCCCACCTCTGTTACATTAACACAGTATTTATTCGTTCACTCTATCAAAACCCTGGTACCCACTTGCATGCAGCAAGCTGGGGACAGGTGCTAAACAAGAGACATTTCCTGCCCTCAAGAAACTCAGTCTTACGGAAGACACAGACAGGTGAATAGTATAGCACAGCGAAAGGCAAATGCTGGACAACCAAAAGAACAGTACTTTTGAGTCATAGGAAACGACACAAGTTTTTTTTTCAAAATGTTGTGGACTGCAAGGGGTTTGCATTCTAGGTCTAGTTGCTCATGACACAAAAATTCAATTATTGAGACGAGGATTGCCAAGGAAGAAAGGAATTTTTAATATTTTAATATGACAGATGTCTTGCTGAGAGAATGGGAGAAGCTGCCTCAAATCCATCCCTCCAACTAAGGGATACCATGGGCTTTTAAAGGAGAAGCATGTGCCTAGGGCCAGGCCATGGTGTATATCACAAGGGGCTTCAAGCGTTGGGCACAGGTTGTGGGGGATGGTGAATCTTGGTGTCAGGAAGTCTGCTCTGGGGCCTTCAGAAACTCAACTCCTTTTCTTGTAGGAAATCCATCATCTCAGGCCAAGTGTGGTGGCTCACTCCAATAATACCAGCACTTTGGGAGGCCAAGGAAGTTGGAACCCATCGTTTCTGGGAAACAACTTAAAGGGTCAAGTAGTTAAAGAAGAGGATTATAAAAATCATACAGGGGTTCATGGAAACAGTTACAAAAATTTAAATAACTCCAAGGCAACGGATCCATGGAATGTCCATTAAATCCATGACATTAAATGTATGTCACTTCATAAATGTAATCTATAGGTATCAATTTTTCATGGATTGTTGATGTTATTTGTTAAGGAGTCATGAAAACAATTAAACAATTTTTTAAGAGCAGATGCCAGAACAGGTTTTTGAGGTCCAGAGTTGCACTCTGTTTTATAGCAGTGACATCATCTCCCTTTTATTTCACACTGTCAACAATTCTACCCCATCCAGACATCATCACCCAAGGTTCTGCCCCAACATGTCGTAGGCTTGTGTGACGAGTCGCAGAAGTGGGGTCGTGACTGGGGGAAGATGACTGCCAAACAGCCAGCCATACCCCCAAACTAGTTTGGATGGTCCTGGTTTGCCTTTTTGAGAACAAGGCGATCACCTGCCAGGCAAAGTGCTCTCTTCTATGTCTTTATGGTGCTGTGAGCAAAGCTCTGCCCAGGTGTCCCTGTGCCTCAATGGTCAGAAAGCCAAGATGCCTGCAGTGAGAACCAACCTCCTCGGCCTTCTAGGGACAGGGACAGGGCATCTTTCTGTAGTCCTGGGACCCCGGTGTTTTGTCTGAAGGCTCCCTGGTCACTGGATGATGTGGCCAGTGTCTCATGTGGGTTTTCATATATTCTCAGACCAAAGATGCTACTGTGATCTGCAAACTGTTCTAGAAGCTTTGCTCTCTCTCTCTCTTGCATTTTTTTCCCTTTCATTAGGTTGTGGTGAAGTGTTTCTGCAGCTCTCTTAAACTTTTTACTGACGAAACACTTTGGCCTCATTTCTATTAGCTTGTCCTCAGGGCACCTCTGGGAGACACTCAATATTGTTCCTTATGCAACACACAAGCAAGCGCCTTAGGACCTAAAGCTTGGCTGCAGGCAGATGACTCGACTGAATGCCAACTGGGGCCTAAGAGAACAAAAGCCTGAATTTTTTCTCTTCAAGGGCTTTCAATCTAGCTAGGGACACAAAACATTTACAAATTAAAAAACAACAACCTTTTCTCATAAACACAAAGGAATAACCTCTGTTTCCGCAGCCGTCTATACACGAGGCCATGGTAGCAATGCTCTCATTGCACTGGATGCTCTGCCCGGCTGTACTCCGAGGAGGATAAGCTCTGGGGGGGATGGGAACCATGTCTTTTCAACTTTGCATCCCCAGTGCCCTCCGCGGTGCCTGTGACTTGGTAGATAATCTACAACTATTTGTTAGATGCTAAATTGGTTGAGAGTTAAAGTGGATGAACCAACTCTCTACCCTGACTGCTATTGGGCAGAACCAGTTGTCACCTACTTAGTCGACTATTCAGAAGATATTGCACCCTGTTGGTAAGAGGCAGGGTCATGTGAACATCACAATGCTACCGTCAGCCAACATTTCCTCATTCCCCAGCGAGTATCATCTGAACACTGTTCAGAGTAGCAGAACGCCAAGAACAGTTCTATGCAGTAACCATTATGTAGCATATACAATGTGTGTGTGTGTTTGTGTGTGTATTTACAGACACATTACAGACATATAGAGAGATTTATATGTATGTGTATATGTATTTAATATATATTTATTCACACATACACATATATATAAGGTGATTTGAGGAAATACTGAGACAACCTTTAATAAAAATATTTTTCCCCGATGACCTCTCCCTAGCCAAGGGACACTTATGAGGACAAGAAGGGCTTTCTCCTGCGTCAGGAAGTGGGTGTTCAGAGGCAGGGACACTAGAACCAACTCCCCATCTCTGAATTTCAGAGACTGCCATATAATCCCCTCCCTTAACCTTTTGACTTGTTTCCCAGAAATGGTGAATTTTCTGCAAGACAAAGAAGCTGAGATTCTGAAGGCCCCTGGGCAGACTTTCGGGTGCCAAGACTCCCCATCCCCCACAACCTGCCCCCGGTGAGATACACCAGGACCGGCCCCAGAGCACTTGGCCCCTTCTCTAAAAGCTCACGATCTCATTAGTCTAGTTGGAGAGACGGATTTGAGGCAGCTTCTCCCGTTCTCCCAGCAAGACGTCTGTTGTATTAAAAATTCCTTTCTTCCTCGGCAATCCTTGTTGACTCAATAATTGGATTTTTGTGCGAGGAGCAAATGGAGCTAGACTCAAACCCCCTTGTGGCTTCCACACCACCAGCAACCTGGGAAGGGGGTGGGCATGAAAGGCTCCAGGGTGGGGTGCAAGGCAGGGGCTCTCCCACCCCAGATCCCCAGACAGGAGGACAAGGGCTGATGGTGACCCTGTGTATTCAGAACACCCGGGAAGAAGAGAGTCTGTCTACACACGTGGGCAGCGGAAGGGGTCGTCAGAGCCCTGTGTTCATTTCCAGGCCACTCCAGCGGCTGGGCGAACACGGCGGTTGCCAACCAGGCCAGGCTGCTGGCAGAAAGTGTGTAGAGTTATCAGAAGCACGTGCTTTAGGGTGTAAAAAACCACAATCCAAATTCTAGTTCTGCCATCAATCAGCTTGAGAAAATTATGAAACTTCTTTCAGAGTTTATTTTTTTCATTTCCAAAATGGAGCTACTACTCAAGCCTGTAGGTGGGGGAGGGAATTCAATGGCGGAAAACACTCGATATGGTGCCTGCCACAAGGAAATAGGTGGTAACTCTTGTTAAAAGCCATCGCTGCAGGGAGAGGCATCTGAAAGTGGCTGGATTCGCACTGTGAACCCCTGAGATAGAGCCAGACCTGGGCCAGACAAGAAAGCTCAGGAGAGAAATTTTATATTAACACTTAGGAGCGTTCAAAGATATCTGGGAAGAGTAATCTCTTCATCACAGTCACTTCTACCTTGGTTGGAAGGAACTTTTTTCTGAGTGCTGGTTCGGATTTAAACAGAGAGAAGCAAAGTTAAGAGAGGACAGGAGCAGTTGGAGGGGGCGGGGGTGATACCCTGGGAGGAATTTCCAAGTTACAAGATGTAAAATGTTGTCAGGGAAAATGCATGCTGAAAACAAGCTCCTTCCACTTTCCCACATCGCTGCTGAGTAGAGCAGGGGCTGGCCCTCGGTAACAGCTCCCGTGTCACCGCCCCAGACCCCCGTCCTGTTCCACCCCGAGTGGAAGTGACCAAAATGCGCGATTTCCTGCCTCATGGACCCACCACCTCAATTCCCCAACAGCAGAACTCAACCCACCTCCTCTTTCTTTCTCTGACTCCCAGATGTGATTCAGCATCCCAGAGTCTCGTTTCCCACGTTGAAATTAGGACTGAATCAGTGGAATTTAGCCAACTTGGTTCTCTGTCAATTTGGGAGTCAAATCTTACGATATTTTTTTTAGAGATCGTAGTAGAAAAAAAAATACTCAAAAGAGAATTATTCTCGGGATACTTCTGATTTATCTAGAGCCAGAAAATTAAAGATATTTATAAAAGGCAGATTTGTGTGGAAAAAAAATTTTTTTTTTTTATCATTCCCTTACCTGAAAGCCAGATTGTGTTTAGAATGTGCAAATTGGAAGCAGATTGAATAAGTGCTGCTGCTTATGACTTGGGCCTTTTGAAGTTGAAAAAAAGCCTAAATAGGAACCAATCGATTTGTCTGCTCTGGGGAGGCTGATCTGTCAGGAGCTGTTATCCTACATTGCAGTGGTAAACATGTCTTGCCTACTGAAGAGAGAGGTGTGCGGTGCTGCAAACTTCTAAGAGAATATTCTGGAGGGCAACAATTCCCAACATATGTTCTAAGGGGAACTAGCTCCCTACGATGATAAAACATTATCTGTGGTAACCAAGCTTGGAAAACATCACATTCTACAAAGTAAACTCAGTTTGTTTTTCTCTGAATGTTTAGTCTATAATATAAACCCAATATACATATTTAATATTGACTTGTGATTTTTCAGGAGTAAAGTCAATATTTAGCATTTCCCTTCCAAACCATTGTAGAGTCCATTAAAAAAAAAATAGCACTTCCCAAACTTATTTGACCATAGAATTTTTTTTCTCTGAAAATAATTTTGCCACAGACCACATGATGGGAAATATTTCACAGAAGTTATTCATCATTCTGTTGATGGCTGGTGCATGATCTGCTATAGAAACTAATAAAAAATTTTCTAGCATTCTAGATTCTTGAGCCATCCACTGTCTGGGAGACAAAAACTCATCACTCATTGTAACACAATTAATCAACCTTATTGGAACTAACTGCATATTAAACCAGCATAATTCCTGCATTGAGGATATGTAAAATGTATATTAAAAGACAACACTTGTTGTTTTGTTCTGTGGATGGAGTAAGTAGAAAGTGGCAATTGTCAACTGAGCGATGACTTTTCTTTGTACAAGATTGCAGCCTGCAAAGACATATGGTAGACAGCATGCAATCAACCAAGATAGTAATTTCCTTTACATTGATTAACAATCATTTCCATCCAAAGGGAGAACCGCCATGGAATATATCCTCCTGACTGGAGGTGGGAGTGTGCATGTCAGGTCTGCGGGCCCGCACGATGACATTCATTAGGGTGATATGGCCTGAAGATTTAAGGATTCTCAGAGCACCATTGTGTACAGGGAAATAGTGAGTTCTCTCTCTCTCTCTCTCTCTCTCTCTCTCTCTCTCCTCCAGGTTATGTTAAAGATGAGAAAAGTAAAACCCAAGCATGCTTGCCATTAGAGGAGCAAGATCTGGGATTTTAAACACGGTATTTCTGATTCGCATTCCACTAAAAGCAGAGCTTTTTCACTGTAGACAGCTATATCCCAGAAAACTGGAAACTGGTCAAAAGTGAGAAAATCAGACTGTGTTTCTCGATCTCCTGCTGGGTGATTCCTCTGCTCCAACCCAGTGGTCAGTTTACCAGGCAGCCTCCTGATTCCACGCACAGTAAAGGCTGCTGGAAAGAAAAAACGCAAATAAAAGTCTTCCCTCAGATAGACCCAAATCTAGAGTGAATTTTACAGAGCCAATTATACTGTTTCGGCGGGGATAAATTGCATAACAGAAACATAAACAAACTGCTGATATGGAGAAGAGAGAGTGTAATTCACACAAGGAAGCTGCATCGGTCTTTGAAAGATGGGTAGAATTTTAAGATATAAAGGAAGAGAATGTTGGTTTACCAGTTGCCAAAAAGAACACGGTAAGTCAGAAGATGAAGAGTGCTGTTGTTTGGTAATAGGTTTTCACCAGTGACAGACAAACCAATCCGAGAGGCAGAGGGGACTCCAGTGCCAGTCCCCAGACATCTGCACGAGAGTAAGAGCTAGTGAGGGAGGTTACCAACGTGACATGATGAGACTGCATCCCACACTGTGAACTGTCCAGGACCAAGGAGGCGTAGGGGACAGGCATGTAGGGAGGAAATTGAACAGTAAGACCAAGAGAGGGCAGCCTGGCAGAATTCTGATGGATAACTTTGGATCCCTGGTTTGGTCTTGATTCTAAGGAACTCACCGAATTCTTCGCTCTCTCTGTGAGCCACCTTAAAAGCATCGCAGGGGAAGGGATGGGGCCCAGGAATAATGAACAAAGGCACGGAGGTGAGATAGCGTGAAAGGCCTAGAAACAGCTGGTGTGCTCAGGGATCAATGAGTAATACACAGTCCACCCTTGGTATCCCTGGGGGACCGGTTCCAGGACCCTGCAAAAGACCAAAATCCGTGGATGCTCAACTCCCTTATGTAAAATGCTATAGTGAAGTACTAATATTTGCATAGAACCTACCCACATCCTCCCGTATACTTTAAATCATCTTTAAATTACTCATAATACCTCATACAATGTAAATTCTATGTGAATAGTTGTTATACTGTGTTGTTTAGGGAATGAGGACAAAGGAAAAAAAAGTCTGGGCATGCCCAGTACCGATGCCACCATTTTTCCCCCGCATGTTTTTGATCCTCAGTTGGTTGAATCCACGGATGCAGAACCCACAGACACGGAGGTGGACCGGGTTGAGCCCTGCCCTCCTCTGCTCTAGGAAAAAACGGTGTGGGCGTCTAGGAGAAAAGGAGCAAAATTATAGACCAGACCCCCATCTCTGCTGAGGGAATGGCTGTCTCAGAGGGCAGAACTCTTCAACCACGAGCCAATGCCTTCTTCCAAATGAGCCATCACCGGAAGAAGCTGTGTAGGAAATGACCTTCCCACGTGAATTCTGAGTCATCTGGAGAAGTGGATGCCATTGCAAGGGTACGAAGGGCTGTTTCTGACAGGAAATGACGAAAGCCCCTTCTCTACAGGAAAGGCCTTGAAGCGTCTAGACCTTTCCCATCCAAGGAGAAGCTATGCTATGAATTCACCCTGAAATACTAGTCACCTCTTAGGATCGCACCTCCCACGGGTGTCGAGAAAGAGGGCAGGAAGGGACTCAAAGAGTGAATTACAATAAAGGAATTTTAGATGCAGGACTTCTGGGAAAGGGAGGTCTTGCAGGGATCAGAGACTCTTCCCATTGCCCCTCAAAGTGTGGCCTGGGCACAACCAGCGTCGGGACAGGCACTACCCGCCTACCCGCCCCGCACACACGGCACTCGGGGAGTGGGTGCTGCTTGCTCAGGGCTGGGGACGCGGCTTGGAGGCAAGGAAGATGGTGGAAGTCAGAGTTCAGCTAATGCTGTCTTTGAGCCATTGCTGCTGCTGCTGAGTTGGTCACAGCCCTGGAAGAAATGTGGGGCTGACAGGACTGTCACCAGAACCGGCTTCTGCACCACACCATAGCCTCAGTCAGCAGTGGCTCTGGGACAGGTGGCCCCCAGGAATCCTGGGACATCGGACTACAGTTTCCTCTTCCTTCTGGATGAGTTCAGACGACTCTTACTGAGTGTGTGTTTCAGGAATAACGGGATAGCTCGGGCAAGCCCAGATCCCAACGTCACTCACCGGGAAGGTGACTGACGGGCTCTGTCATGCTCCCCAAGGAAGGAAGGACATCAGGGTCAGAAGAGAACATGGGCCCAAGGAGGCAGCACTCAAATTGCCAGCCAAGAGACGTGTTCCATATCTCTGGGGTCAGCTTTTCCTGAGGTTTCTGTATCCTGTTTAGAAATGTGTTTCGGTCACGTCCCAACCAAGAGACATCATCATCAGAAACTCTTGCGATCTGGCCATCTGGACACCTGGTCGCTCTGGGGTCTGTTAATAAAAGAAGGGCAGAAAAAACTCAGCCTATGGATGGGACATCTGGCTGCCACGATGGAGTCCTGAAAAAAGCTACCAGTGGTGACGAGCTGTCCCTTGCAATTAGAGTCACGTCTCTGCCAAGGAAAAGCTTTCCCTTCTGGAAAGTCTCATGTCCAAAGCCATTTCCCAAGTGAGTTGAGGTCTTCTTTAGAAATGCCCATCAGGTATGTCCAATTTGGGGGCATAGCACTCTTGTGTTCCCATTGGAGTGCTTCAGAGGCGCTCTGTGGACCTCACCATGGAGATCTGATGGCAGCTTTGGCACTTACAGCCACCTGCTCATTCCAGTTCCAGGAACTTCCCAAGGCCTTGTAAGCACTCGGTCACCGGCACAACAGGTTAGTTCCTCAGAGGGAGCCCTGGAATCCCACAGGGGGAGGCCCGTCCTCCGGCACAGGTGTATTCAGTTCCTTCATTCACTTAGCACACATTTAGCAAGCACCTACTGTGTGCGAGGCCCTGTTCTGGGTGGCAGGAACCTAAAGATAGAACACAGTCTGCACATACTTGTAAAGAAAACAAACACTTTATAAAGAGAAAGATATCTGATGATGTGAAGCAGGGCAGGATTTGAAATTTAGGAAAGTGTGGAATTTATTCACTTTGTGACCAGGATAAACCATATATTTTACATTCTAGCAATTTCTTTCTTCAAAATGTGGGAAGTGGGCAAGATGAGCTACTCCAGACCTTCCACCCTGCACCAAGCTCCGGGGGCCGGTGGGTGCCAAGGCCAGGCTTTGTCTGCAGGGTCCCTGCAGAGGAAACGGCAACCCCTGGAGAGACACTGACGGTGGGACGGGAGTGTGGCATGGAGTCCATGTGAGGGGGGTGGAGAGAGAGTTTGAAGCCAAAATTGGACAAAGGATGGAGAGATTTTGACGGGCATTACCATCTGTGTGAGATAGAGAGAGAGGGAAAGGAGGTTATGAGAAGTTTTCTTGAGTAAAATAAATGAAATCTCCTTTGACATTTAGTGAGAAACTTCAGTAAAGAATTCAAATGATTTATACTATTGGGGTTGCTGCAACTGTTTTCTTTCTTAGATGGAGGTGTTATGCTAATTGATTAAGCAGAAGAGGAGTTTAATAAAAGGATTTGGGGTACCCCACAAAACTGCTGGGAGGGTCAGACCACCTGACTTGAGCTAAACTTCCAGGAGCAATGTCCACAATTACGCTGCAGGATGTGCTTATGATAAACTGTGGTTACCTTGCCCCGCTGAGCACTAGAGGAAATTGTAATTGCCAACCTACCAGTACTGCCCAAAGCTCAAGCCTGGCAAATAATCTTATCTTCAAAAGCTTAATGGCTCTGCTTCCATACGCACTAGCAAAATAGATATACATACAGTTCATCCTTTCTCGAATGTCCAAATAGAAGTTTCACACAGTGGGTCTGACTATGAAGCCTGGGTCACACCTGTGCTTAGCTGCAAAGCAGCAGAGAAAGATGAGTTTTCTATGTTATTCCTTGCCAAAGCCAGGTCCACAAGGCTGGATATTCTCCCAACACAGCTTCTAGGCAGCCCCACAAATGCCAAGACCCCTTAGACTCGTGGATCTCTGGATTCTCCTGTGGAAAGTGGTAAACTAGGCAGAAGGTGCTGACCAAAAGCAATCTGGAAGTTGCTGCAACCAGAGAAAGAACAACTTGCTCTCCTTATTCCAGATACTGACCTCTAACCTTAGATCTGGAGTTAAGATCTCAAAGGGGACAGCTGGAAAGTGGGGTGCTGCAGAAGGAAATAAGGCTCCGAGGGACAAGGGACGGGCTTCATGGGGCTGCAGGCTCTGCTTAGAACCAACCTGCTCTGAGAGCAGCCCCCTGGCCACATGGAGCCCCGATTGCCTAGGTGTTTTTAGGTACCTGTGCATGGCCCTAGAGCTACAGGAATGATTTTCATGGTAGTACTGAGGTAGTCACCTGCTATACTTTGGAAAGTTTATTCCCATCACTGAAAAAAAAAAAAAAAGCACTTATCCTTCTTGATTTTCTTCCTAACTAGTTTCTTCCCAGCCCCACGTGCCTAAGAACCTCATTTTTGCTTTGCAAAACCCACTTCCTCAAAGAACGAAAGAGGAAGGAAGGAACGAACGAAGGAACGAAGGAAGGAAGGAAGGAAGGAAGGGAGGGAGGGAGGGAGGAAGGGAGGGAGAGAGAGAAATAGACAAGGGAGAAAGAAAAAAAAGAAAATTACCAACATCCAAAGCATTTTTCAAAGGGAAACTCTTTCATAAACTTCTCTGACAACTCCAGCCAGGATTAATTACCAACCTCCTTCTATGCCATCTTAGTAATTCTTTTACACCTTTGATTATAGCACATCCTGCACTGAGCACAGCACCTGCCCGCCCCCACTCAGGTGTCCATGGATAGATAAGCATGGGCCGTGTTTACCATTCACAGTACAGTTGCAAGTCATTAACCTGGGATCAGAGCCTGACTTCATTACGGACAGACGAAAGAGGTACCATAAATTTCAATGTCCATTCTGCATGAGGACTTTTAAAGTATGCTTAGAAAAAGATCAGCATTCGGGGATTAACTGGAGAACTCTTCGCGGTGACTCTTTTAAAAGACCCAATACTCATCTGGATATGTAGGTTTTCGGGGTGTTTGCAAAGAAAGAAGGCTTTGTACACAAGGTCCTTACTAACTTTAGTCTCCATCCAACTGAGAGTGCGAGGGGGGCCAAAACTCTGGCCTTCCTGTCCAAGCATGGGCAGTATGCATGATCTTGGCCCCTCCATCCTGTCCCTTCTCCTCTCCCCAGGGGTCACCAGGGTGCTCAGGCTTTCTCCAGCTTCCCCTACAAACCCACTCTGACGGGAGGGCCTGGACTGGCCACGTGCACTGCGGTTTCAGTAACTAACCTAGTTCAACGTGCTCCACTTCCCTTGCACGGGGGAAAGGAGCAGACAGCCCTAGCATCTTTGTTTCTGCTTTCTTCAGAGGCAGGAATTATTTTTAGGCAGGGCCAGATTAAAGGGTGAGTCGGTTGGGCAGCTTCCTAGAGGTAAATCTGAACAGGGCATTGACTATCACTGAGATAAATTTAAATGACGGTGCTTGTTAACTCAGGCTTCCATACACAGCTGGTGAAATATACATTGGTTGATCCTCTTTCATTGAAGTTTGACAGAGCCTTAGGGGAGAAAAATTTTAAAACAGGCTTTTCCTGCGCTACCATGACTACTAAGAACTTTGAGGCAAATGGGACAAATGCAATCAGCTGAAGTTCAACGGTTCACTGAACTCTTGCAACCAAGCAAGGCACGGCGCAGCAGGTGGGGGTGAGAGATGCATGTTATTATCTCCGTGTTCAATAAGTTCCTTAAGGACAAGGACCATTTATTTTTTTTTCTTTATACTCCCCAAGAGCTAGCGCGATGCAGAGAACATGGCAGACACTAAATACATGTCAGTTGAATAAAAAAAAAAAAAAGAGGAGCTGAATTAATTATACAGATTTGAACTTTCGCCTGCCTACACTTGCAAACTTCCACCCAAACCACCTACATGTTAATACTTCCAGTCCTGGCTCCAGCACTCTCTGCCTCGCCTTACTGCTGTCTACACCCTGTGTAAATAAACACAGTCTTCAGCCAAAGGAAGTGGTGGGATTTCAGTCATCACTTCAAAGGTGGGGGAAATTTGAATAGAATAGGAAAGGAGGAAGGGAGGAAAAGAAAAACTTTCCAGAGGTCCTGGATGTACCTTTTTGGTACATACTATTTTCCCTGCCTTGAACGCATTTTATATCTTCTCCCACTACTCCCATCCTGACGAAAAAAAAAAAAAAAAATACACACACGCACACAACCATCTTTCAAAGCTTTTACCAAAGGACAAATCTTTCACAAAACCTTCCCTGATGACCTCAGCCAAATTAGTTACTAACCTCCTTCCTCAGTAATCTTAGTATCTTTTCTGAGCCTTTGATTCTAGCATTTTCTAGCACTTACTCCGGGGTCTTAGTTGTTTGTGTTCATTTCTGAGCTCCATGGCTAGATTGCAGCTTCCCTGCAAATGAGTTTTTGTTTTCATCTTTTTATTCTCTTAAGTGCCTGCCTACCACAGTTGGCGTTCAATAAATATGTATTGCATTAAATTGAAGAATGCTACAAAGTTACAATTAGGACAAATAAGTTCTGGTGTGCTATTGCACAGTAAGGTGACGATGGTTAACAGTAAGGTACAGTATATTTTAAAATAGCCAGAAGGAAGCTTTTGAAGTTCTTATCAAAAGAAATAACAAATGCATGAGTTGATGAGGACACTACATACCCTGATTTGATCATTAGACAACATACATGTGTATTGAAACATCAAATGGTGCCCCATAAATATGTACAATCTTAATATCAACAAAATGAAAGAAAAAAATAAATTGAAGAATGGCAAAGCCTTCCAGAGTGACTACTTTGAGGACAACCCTGAATGGAATGTTGAGTCACGTGATATTTGTGTAACTCCACTCTTACCTGTGTACCATGGGCATTGTCACCACACTGCGGACTTACTGAGGCACCTCTGGCTTCTGGTTATCCCCTGACTGTTTCAAAGAGTCTTAAGTATGATAATGATTTTGTATGTTGGATTAGATTAATAGAGAAGTGAAGTCATTTCTTTTAAAACACCCAAATGAGTGGCTGGCAGGCCCGGCAGCCCAGGGCCCCCCGACTCTGAGCTCCCCGGGTACTCTTCCAGCCACTACGGGAACAATAACGTCCCACACCTACGTGGCACCTTTTCCCCTGGGCTTTCACAGAGCTCTATAAACAGTCATTAATGCAGTTTAGACTTTAGACTCAACTGTTTACCCTGGCTCTCAATTAATTAGTTAATTGCCAAGCTAGGAAAACACGGTTTGGGTATCATCTCATCAGGGCACGCACAAGGGTGACTCACGTTTACAGATCTGCTCTTTCCTGCAGCACAGGGCACGCACGGGCTGCGGCCACAGAGACCGTCTCACAGCTGGCGAGGCTTCCAGGGTTCTCTGGAGGCAGGAGCTGTTTATTATCACCTCCCCCCGCACAGTGGGCGGAATGAATCACCCAAGGGCCAAACAGCTTTTCCAAGGTGTGAGGAGACCTCTCTCCAGCTTTGTGTAAAGATTGTTCTGTTGGCTCTCATGTGTTTCACAGTGTGCAGAGGAAAGGGCTTGTCCTCTTAAAATAACCTGTGTGAACAGAAAACTTAACTATAAAGTCCTACGAGAACTTTCCATGGCGCGCTGACCGACAAAGAGGAGGAGAGAGAGGGGCCTCGGGAGCTGCCCACTGTCCCTGTGTCCCAGCCGAGGTGGGTCCATCTCAAGAAAGCTTGTTGGTGTCACCATGTTTAGGGGGACATCGAGGGAGGTGGGGGAACAGTGAGCTCTGGGCAGCCCCTTCTGCTCTGCCTTTTTAAAAAATCGTAAGTTTTTATTTTTTAATTGACAAATAGAAATGAGATACATTTACTATGTACAATGTCGTGTTTTGATTTACGTATATGCTGTGAAGTGATAACCACACACCAGCTGACTAACCTGTCCGTCACCTCCCATAGTTTTTTCTGTTCCATTTGGTGGTGAGAAGGTTTCTGTTCTATTCTCTTGGCAAATTTCTAGTATATGACACAGAATTGCTAACTACAGCCACTGTGCTGTACATTAGATCCCCAGAATTTATTCGTCTTATAACTGTTTGTACCCTTTGACCAACATCTCTGCACCTCCACTCCCCAGCCCCTGGCAACACCTTTCTAATGTCACTCTTGCTCTGGGGAGTTTGACTTGTTTATATTTCACATACAAGTGCGATTCTGTGGTATGTGTCTTTCTGTGTCTGGCTTATTTCCCTTAGTGAAATGCCCTCTGGGTTCATCCATGTTGTGGCAAATGGCAGGATTTCCTCGTTTTTTTATGGAGGAATAATATTCCATTCTATGTACACACCACAATTTCTTTATCCATTCATCTGTCAACAGATACTGGGCTGAATGCCTATCTTGGCTATCACGAAGAATGTTGCAATGAACATGGAGTGTAGATACTGCTTTGAAATACTGATTTCATTCCCTTCGGATACAGACCCAGAACTGGGATTGCTGGATTTCAAATTGAGCAAAGGAACTGAATAGACATTTCTCCAAATAAGACATACAAATGGCTAACAAAAGGTGCTCAACTTCACTAATAATCAAGGGAATGCAAATCCAAACCAAAATGAGATGTTGCCTCACATCAGTTAGAATGGCTATTATCAAAAAGACAAGAGCTAGCAAGTGTCAGTGAGGATGAAGAGAAAAGGGGACCCTTGCACACTGTTGGTGGGAAAGTTCCTCAAAAAACTGAAAATAGAACTACCATGTGATCCTGCTCTCCCTTTAACAGAATGCAAACCAAGAGTGCCTGGTGGGCTCTGGAACTAACTAGCAGAGCCAGGAAGCAAAGCTCAGCCTGCAGGGGCGTTTCGAGCAGGCTTGTGCTAAGTGCTAGAAGCACAGAGCAAAAGACTTTGGGTGGGTCACCAGTGGGAACCTGGGGGCCTCTGGAATGAAAATCAGAGGTGAAGGTGGGGTGAATTTAAATCTCAGCTCAGCATATGTGCACACTTAGACATTGATCCTTCATTCACAGGACCAGGTACTATACAAGGTGATTTTAATATATGTTCATATCGAGCATATTAAGGCCAAACATTGGGTGAAACAAACAATATATATTTGAAAAATCATAAGAAGAAATTACCAATGTCCTCAGATCTTACTAAGTTCTCACTTTCTCTTGTTCTTGACAGCCTTCTGCCTACAGTCTTCATTCAATTTTAATTTTATTTCATATTTTTTAACTGTGCAAGGACCTTCGAAACTCCTTCCTTTTTCGAATCTCATTTCTGAACCCATGGGGGACATCACCATGGTGTAGACAGTGTACTCTCCCCTCCTAAACCCAGCACACCCTAGGATCTTGTGGTATTAACATCTTACCTATCTCAGGGTATATAAAGTGTCAGCTTCTTACCCAGGCTGTGGGTGATGTCACCAGGCCTGGGCCTGGGTTAAGCATCATGATCTTCACCAGGAACTTCTTCCATGTCGGCCCTGAACCATCAACCTGTGCTTTCTGGAAATGACTTCTGATTATTCAGCCAGCTTTGACTCTACCAAAGGGAATTCACTGTACACATATTTCACCATTTTATCCATAAAAACATCAAGAAAGATTTAAGTCGGCATGACATATTCTTAGTTAATCTGAGTTTCATTAGTAATCAACATATTATTTTATAAACATTGATCAACCATCTGCCTAATGACCTGTTGCATCATTTTCTAAGATATTTTCATAGCTTGGGTGACCTTGGCTGTGCTTCAGGATAAAACCTCAAAGGCTTGAGTAGGTAGAGACACTGAGGAATATAAGACCAGGATACAGCCATGATCCAAAGGCCAACTCAGCTACCGGACTGGCATCTGAATTGATGGATAGCCAGTCTGATGTATATAGTGCCTAATGGGGTATGAGGAATTCAGGCTTGCTTTGAGCTGGAACCCACATTTTAAGGCAGTTCAAGTTAATGGGTGGATCAGAGCCACTCAAGCTGGGGGAGAATGGTTTTCCATCTCAGGCAAGCAGCATTCTCAGGGTCCTGAGTGGGCAGTCTCCTGAAAGCAGGACCTCAGCAGGTGGCTGTGGGTTCAGGGAAGCTGCCGGAGAGGAGAGGCTGTAAGAGTTAGGCAAACTATTGGAGTCCCAACCACAAAGGTTCTAGGGTAGAGTGGGATTCTAGTTGCACCAGGAAACTGGAGTTACTAATCGAGAGACCTAAGGCAGAAAGGAGGGTCAACAGGTCAGAAGTTTGGGTAATGATGCAACATGTACCCCAGGATCCCCTTCTGTGGCTGAGATGCCAAGTCTCAGGTTCAGGGTCTCAACCCCCTCACTTCTGATGTCCTGGTGGTTGGGTGAGCAACGGTGAGTGCTCTTGGGAACAGAGGTCGTCAATTCTGCAAGTAGAACTGAGCAACCCTGGGGAGTATTCTAGAAGCCAGCAGTGATTCCTACCAAGTCAAAATGCTCTGCCCTTTCACCGTCTTGAAAATCAAAACAGTACTTACCTTGCTCGGTTCTAATTCTAAACTGTGTATTTCCTTAACGGTTGTTAGTTAAACAAAGACAACAATTAGTGTTTAGCTGAAGTTACCCTGTGATCTTAATGAAAGGTTATGTTTTCATAGAGGCAGCAATAGGGGTTGAATGGGAGACTATTATTGCTTATCTCGGTGAACCGTGGGTGAAGGATACTGATTTGCTAGATCTGTCTGTCCCTTAACGGTCCGCACGGGCTGTTCCCCTGGTAGTGCTGCCATTATTGGAGATATAGGGTGGAATTATTACCTTCTTTAGGACTGAACTGCAAAATTAAACCTATTTATTTAGAGACAACATGTGTGTGTGTTCAGCATGGCCGTCCTTCTTTTCTCTCTCCCTTCCTTTACATTTTCCTCCCTCCCTTCCATTTCTTCTTTCCCTTCTGTTCTCTCTCTCTCTCTCCCCTTCATTAGGGCACAGGGATAATGACCTGCCTGATAAGAGCTGATAGGTACCCACTCACTAGGCATGGCAGAGAAAAGACCAGGGATGTCTGTCTGAGTCTGGGGTATCAGAGGTTTCCCAGGAGAGCTGAGCCTTCAGGGGGTGTAGGATTTGGCCAGATGGAGAAGGTCACCCTAGGTAGAGCGCATCACAGACATGGAGCCCTGGCAGTGTATAAAAAGCAGGGCTTATTGGAAGAACTGTGGAGGGTGAGCAAGGCCCAGCGCAAAAACATAAAGAGAGGGGCTGCCCAGCTCATGGGACACCAACTTTAAAACCAGCCCTGACCAGGGCTTCCTCTGCTTTGTTATAGTCTCCGAGTATAAGCTTTCATAATAAATAATACCTTTTCTAATGTCACATTTTCTTTTTCTTGAAAGACTTAGTAAAGAGCATCTGTGATGGAGAATAACTTCTCTCACATCCTGAGTTTTCTTTAGCTCACAGAGAGCTCCCTGGAAGAACTTGGCGAGCCTTCCTGACTTTGTATGTGATTAGGGCACAGCAAGACGGTGGCTCCTGGCCCACACATGCCGGGTAGGATTTAGATAACCTGGGCATGCTCTTTCTATTTTGATGTATGGATACTGCCTGTTGGGGAAGGACAGGGACATACTTTGCTCCTTCCAGGGGTAGAGTGCTGGGTTCCTTTTAGTTCCTTTTAGTTGCCCTTAAGTTACTTTCAAGGCCTCACAGAGACCAGGATCACCAAACAGGAGGGAGATGGGCACCAGTAACATAAAGTTTTTAGAGTAAGCTTTAAAGTGGGGAAGTGGTAGAAGATATAGCCAGGCCAGGCACGGTGGCTCATGCTTGTAATCCCAGCACTCTGGGAGGCCGAGGCTGGAGAATTGCTTGAGCTCAGGAATTTGAGACCAGCCTGAGCAAGAGTGAGACCCTGTCTTTACTAAAAAAATAGAAAAATTAGCCAGGCACAGTGGCACATACCTGTAGTCCCAGCTACTCAGGAAGCTGAGGTAGGAGGATCGCTTGAGCCCAGGAGTTTGAGGTTGCAGTGAGCTATGATGAGGCCACTGCACTCTAGCCCAGGTGACAGATCAAGAAACTGTTTCCAAAAAAAAAAAAAAAAAAAGATACAGCCAGAAACACAGGCAAGGGCTGGACCTTGAAGACAGACCACCATGAGGGGCTTGGAAAGTTTTGTTTTGTTTTTTTCTTTCTTTAGTATCATCACAATTTCAGACTGCTTATAACGAAAAATTGAATTTGCGGTGGAAGTGAAGAGCTCATTTCTGGGATAACATTCCAGAGACAAAGAGATAAACGCAGTTACTGGGATTCACTAAGGTAAAATTCTCTCAGCGCTACAGGCTCATTACTTTTGCCTAGAATTTCCTCAAATTATTATGCTAACTTGCTTCTCCAAAACAACTATAGGTTTGAGTTTATTGGTCCAATATTTTATTTGAGGAACGACAGGTTTTAGGAATAACTACTCTACCATTGGTTATTATATCCTCTATGAATTTTTTTAGAGAAATAGAAAAAGAACACTGCAAGGCTATGTAATTTTTAATGACTTTTCATCACCCTTTCACTCTGACGCTATAATTTTTTCATGCTAATCCAGACCCTGAATTTTAATACCATGCCAAAAGTCAGGACTGGCAAGAACAGACTTCTAATCATCAGTGGCAAAACACAAGGCTATGTTCTGTTCTCTTCCATTGCACGTCATTTTCAATAGCATCGAATCACCCTCAGCTGAACTAGACACATGCCTCTGCCCTGGGAAACCGAGCTATATCCAAATGCTCAGGTTAACCAAGAGAATTTCAAAAGACATTAGATTTTGGTAAGTAACATTGTCATGAAGATGGCTTGGAACTAACTATTCTTTGAAAAGATCATTATTCAGGAGGTTTTAAGAATTGCATTCATTTTAATCAAATACCTTTTTGCAGTTGTTGTTGGTTCGGTTACCTGGTGGCGTATTTGGAAGTTGATCCATGCTGATGGAGTCCCAAGGAAGCTATTTTGCTCAAGAGACATTTCACAGAAGCATTTTAAAGATTTTCCCATAGCCCTGGTGGGGAGAAATTAGTAAACCCTATTTTGAACATTTTCCAAGCCAATGTCATCTGAGCCTTGCTCTACACTCTAGCACTTCAGGGACACAATCGAGCTCTTATTCATTTGCTCAAGCAGACAAAAGACAGCTTCCTGGGAAAACTGTGACTTTACCTTCAAAAAGAAAGAGTAGAGGCATTTGGGGCTGAAAACTAGAAGCCCAGAATAAATAAAACCGTGTGGACCAGGGTCGTGAGATGCTTAAAGAAGTTAGAATTTCTGATGCATTTCTCAGAGGAAGAGGTTAGCGAGTTGCTCAGTCATGGGTGGGAATGGAATTCTTGGTTGTAGATGAGACCTCCGTGGGCAGGACAAGCTACATAATTTGTGGGATTCAGTGCAAAATGAAAAGACGTGGGGACCCTGGTTCAAAAATTGGGAATTTCAAGATGGTGACAGCAGAGCATTGATCAAGGGTGGGGCCCTTCTAAGCATGGCGCCCTTTGCAACTGCACAGGTTTCATACCCATGAAGCAGGCCAGGCCTGCGGGGAGGAGATAGAGTGAAAATAAGAGCTAATTATGGAATTCTAGGGAAAATCAACCTTTAAAGGGAAGGTAAAAGGGAAGGCAGCAAAGACACGGAGCTGGGAGGTCTGGTAGGTAGGAAAAGAGCCATAAGTGAGTAGCATCTCAGAAGTCAAGGGAAGTCATACTTCTAAGAAGACGCCACATGGACCTTCTTCTCTCTCCTTGCACTTCGAGGACGATGGCAGAGAACACGCATCCAACTGATGTGGGATGCAGTCACCTGTCTCATGTTACTAAAGGCCAAGCAGTATAAGTACTCAAAAGTATTCTTGCCTTTCATAGCTCAGAGGTCATCACTGGCCTGAAAAAAAAAGTCTCAGGAATGAAGGAGGAACAGCCAGATGTCAGACTGCACTGTGCAGAGAGGGGACAGGGAGGTGAGATGGAGACGGCACCAAGCACCTCCCTGGTGAAC
Source organism: Lemur catta (assembly GCF_020740605.2). Classification (NCBI taxonomy): domain Eukaryota; kingdom Metazoa; phylum Chordata; class Mammalia; order Primates; family Lemuridae; genus Lemur; species Lemur catta. The sequence continues at coordinate 7,397,381 of NC_059152.1, read as the reverse complement.
TTGAGGAGGGAGGATTGAAAGGAGGCAGCCCCTGCAGGAAGATGTTGGACTGTGAGAGCCATTATTGCTGTTGGTGCTAGTGGTGTTTCGTTGTTGTTTGGTTGGTTTTAAGCACCTTTGTATGGAGAAGAAGAAAGTCAATAGGAGAAAGTGAAAAGTCAGAGGAGGAGAGGAGAAAGGAAAGAGGAGAGAAAACAGAAAAGGACAAAAGATTGGAAGAGATCATTGCTGAGTGATTGAAAGGCAGAGAATCCGGGCGATCACGAAATAGCACCGACAAGTGACTGAACAGATGAGGGTTAAATATGCTGGTAACTTGCGAATATTTCTGAGCTTTATGGAAGCTGTTACATCAATCAGATAATAGTAATGAGAATAATAAGGACTTAATCTGCAATCCTGGCAGGGTAGCCCTCTTAGGTTGGGAGTTTTTCTTGGTTATTGTGTATACTAAACTGTGGCTGAACTGCCATTTGGACTAAGCTACCCATTTTTGGACAAAAAGGGAAAGTATATAATCATATGTGTGTGAAGAACATAAGGTAAGAATGGAGTGAATGATGAACGAATATACATAAAACATACATAAAAAATGAATATGCTTACATTTTGGGGGAAGAGACTTGGAAGTAGGAATTAAAGTATTCCATGCTGTTGTTGTTCCTTTATATTTTTTACGAAGTAGGAAACAAGGTCATTTGCTGAGGATAAATACTGAAATACTTGCCTAGTAATAAAAAAAGAAAAAAAAACTTACTTTGATTTATATAGTTCCTTCCCTGCAGGCACTTCAAAGTCCTGCAGCAACTGCTACTCTCCAGCAACCTATTCTGGTATTTTGATAGACCCTTTCACCGTGGTATTAATTTCTTTTCCAACGAATATCAAAGACAAACTTGGAAATTCGAAACATTTCTACAAAGACTTAACCACTATCAGAAATAGGTTTTCTCTCTATAGCATTTTATAGGGCAATCAAGCCAGAACAGATAGAACTCAGAATCAGAACATGATGTCTGGAAATACAAGACATTTAGGGCAAGCCCCTTGTAACCCTGATTTCCCTGGGAAAGAATATTGTTTGAAATACAGCTCTAGGTGGGAATGATTCTGTTATTTAATAATTTTACTTCCATATCACCACCGATTCAGTTTCTTTTCTGCAGAAGGATTATATCTTAGTCCAAATGGCAGCCCATCCACCATGGTTTAATACACACAGCAACTAAGTAAAAATCCCAGCCTAAGAGGGCTACACTGCCAGCGTTTCACAACGAGTCTTTATTATGCTCATTACTATTATCTGATTGATGTAACATTTTTCATAAAGCTCAGAAATATTTGCAAGTTACCAACATATTTAACACCCATTCATTCAGCTCCCCCAGTGCCTTAATTGTGCTGTTTTATAGATTTAATCTCCTTTTAACTTGTATATAGTTTACCTTTTTATTATGCTTATGTTCCCCCTCTAGAATGTAGCCTGTATGAGAGCAGGAATCATGGCCTGTGTCCCCGTCCCCTAGAATCATTTCCGTCTATAAATAGGCACTTAGTGAATACTTGTTGAAAGAATAAATGAAAATACATGTTAAATATTTTCTATTTCAGTGTATCACGTTAACTCACATACGGATATGTAGAATAATTTTCCATCCTGATCCTATTTCTCTTTACTTAAATCAGTAACAAGCAGCCTTTAAAAAAAAAAACTTTGTGTTTCGGTCTAGGCTAAGAGGTAGTTATACCCACCTGATTTGCCCACCTCTGAATCACAAACAAACGGTAGAGGATAGTAAATCAATCTACCTAAACAGCGAATCTAGAACATCTACCAAAGTGCAATTTTCTATGCTTCAACCTGGAACAGTGTCAGGTGTTTTACATTTGTTAAATCATTTATTTCTCAAAATACTTTTATGATATAATAATTATTATTCCCATTTTTACAGAGGTAGAAACTGAAGCTCTCAGAGGTTAAGTTGCCCAAAGTTAAAAAGCTAAAAAGAAGTCTGAATTTGAGCACAAATCTTATTCCCAAACCTGAGCTTTTCCTAAAACTGTTTGAGAATTATTTGATGAAGTGTATGTACTGAATATATGGCTTGATAGAAGAGATAAGTCTTAGTGTTAGATAAATCAGTAGGGCGACTATAGTTTACAACAATCTATTGTGTATTTCAAAGTAGCTAGAAGAGAAGAATTCAAATGGTTCTAGCATAAAGAAAAGACAAATATTTAAGGTAATGAATATCCCAAGTACCCAAGTACACTGATTTGATCTTCACGAATTATATGAATGTATTAAACCATCACATGTACCCAAAACTATGTATTAATATATCTATTATACATTTACAAAAAAAATAAATTTTAGAAAGTGCATTGTACCAAGAAAGAAACAAATAGAACAAAACAAGATGTATTTCACCTTTTAACACAAAAAAAGAATGAAAAAGTGGGAGGAGAAACGTATGCCTGCAGTTTTCATCAGTAATTCCAATACGGAAAACAAATCTATTTCCAATTTGCAAAGCATCTAGCCCTCTTAGAGAATTGATTTCTTGGCTTGGATATGAGAAACCATATAGACATAACTCAAAAATTATGAGCAATTGAGAAATAATTTCTAGATACAAAAAAAGTCTGAGGCAACCTTCCATTTCTTCTCAATACAATGAAGGTCACTCGTCTTTGTTCAGGGCTATGTTCCAAAACTTATCATCTTCCACCTTCTCAATAATGATTCATACAGTTTCATCTCCCACAGACTTGGAGGAGGTGAAAGGTATAAGTAGGTAACTACATTATAATCCCAGCTCACTATCCTAACCCTTTTCTCCATTTTGGCTTTTATTTATAAACCACCAAAACATCTGGCCAATTTACTTAAAACCCAGATGTTTTTGGCCTACTTTACATTGCTATTTTTTTTAACTGTATGTATTGGCTTTATGGGTAAATATAGCGTGAGTGAAAGTGAGTGAAGGTTGTCAGCTGATGGAAAATGAAACTAACTGGTAATCAACAATCAACATCTGTTCCTCATTTTTCCATTGCTTCCTGGCTCAATCAAAAATAATGTGCCTGATCTTTGAAGAAATTCCTAGAGAAGTAAAAATCACTTGACAGTCTTTACCTTTTCTGGACTGGACCACAACCTGAAAGAATCTAGACATGGCCAGAGTCAAAACCAGGATCCATCTCAGGGAAATGTCCTGAGTAGACTCACACATCACACCATGGGGGTCAAATTAGGATAAGAATTCAGATCCAAAATTGTCAAAACCATTAGTCACACCATCTTAACCATTCATGTTTCCTTTCCAACTTACCCCAGCATGTTCATGATAAACTTCGTTAATTACCTTGGTATGATGCCATCCTGGGAGAGTCATAGACAAATGCCTCTCAGTGCTCTTGGCCTGAGAACTGAAGCACCAATCCAGCCTTAGAAGCCATGTTGCAGCAGGAGTCCAGCCCTGGGTTCCATGGTGGTTGTAGTCCTTGACCACGTTGTTTGGCCCCAACCAGACAATATGGTATTAGGTATTAGGTATAAACTAAATCACACTTTATGCCCTTCTGTACAATTTAGAGCTAATAATGACATTGAAATATGTGTGAGCATTCCTATCAAGCTCAAGTTAATTAATTTCTAGTCTATAGGTCACAAGTCAAAACTTTTATCCTATAAATACAATGCTATTATTGTAGTTCTAGACTTAGAAACATATTTAATAACACAGAAACACAAAACTTGACCACTGAAAGTCACAAAGAGAAAACACAAATATATGAGTTTACAACGATTTATTAGTAATATGAAACATAGAACTTTTATGTATTTTATCTGTTTATTGCCTATATTTGACCACTTTTGAACTACAAAAACAGCAATTTCATATGGTTCAACCAAATATTCATTTATTTAGCATCACGAGATAGGTTATTCTATTTACTTTTATAAACTTTGTAGGCAAGTATAATATATAAGCAGAAAAATGCAGAAATCATATATTTGTAGCTTGAATTATCATAATTTAATACACCTGGATAACTACCTCCTGTGTCAAGAAATAGACCGTTACCACTACCCTTCGGAAAACCCTCCACCCTTGTGCACGTGGTTTATTCCTTCATTTGTTCAGTTCATATTTAATTCCTCTCAATAATGTTTTATAGTTTCTCTGCAAAGGTCTTGCCCATCTTTTTGTATATTTATTACTAAGCATTTGATGGTTTCCAATGCTAATGAAAATGGTATCATTTTATAAATTTCATTTTCTGCTTATTGTTGGTATGAGAAAAATAATTTTTAATATTGAATTTAAGATCCTTGATAAATTTATTTATTAATTCTAATGCTTGTAGATACTTTTGGATTTTCCGTGTAACAATCTTGGCAGCTATGAGTAGTGCATTTTGTTTTTTTCCTTTCCAGTCCTTGCATCTTTTCTTTTCCTTGTCTTATTTTACCGCCTAGAACCTTCAGAATAATGTTGAGTAGAAGTTGTGATAGTAGGCATTTTTGTCTCCTTGATCTCTAGGGGAAAGCTTTCAACATTTGATCCTTAAGTAAGGTATTTTTTCTGGGCCTTTTCTATATACTCTTGGTGTTGTGGTTAGGCTGGCCTCAGTAAAAGATCTATAAATATTCTGTTTTGGGAGAGGATTTATGTGTAATTGGATTTACTTTTTTTTCAAATGTTTGGAAGAATTCACTAGTGAAGTCATCTGGGCCTGCAGCTTTTGATTTCAGAAGATTTTTAACTATGAATTTATTTTTTGAGTGTGCCAATTTTGATGGGTTGCATATTTCTAAGAGTGTGTCCAATTCAACTAAAATATCAAATGCATTAGCGTAAGATTGTTCATTATATCTTCTTATGATTATTTTATATCTGAAGTATACATAATTTTGCTCTGATGTTATTTATTTCTTTATTCTTTTACCTGTCTTTTGTCTAAGATTTAGTAAATTTATTATTTTTCCAAAGAACCAATCTTCAGCTTGCTCATTCTCTTCATTGTGTGTTTATTTTCTTTCTAAGTTCTGCCCTTATCTTTGCTATTTCCTTCCTTATACTTTCTCTGGGTTTTTCTAACTTGAAAAAGATGAGTAAATTGTTGACCTTTTTTTTTTTTCTGCCATAAAACCATAAGTTTCCCTTTAACCATGGCTTTAGTTTCATCCTGCAAGTTTTATCACATAGTAATTTTTAGATCATTCAATTCAAAATATTTTCTAATTTCTGATGTGACTTCTTGTTTTACCAATGTGCTATTTAAAAATTATTGCTTAATTTTCAAATATTTACAGATTTTCTAATTTGTTGTGGATATTCCACAGTGGTTAGAGGATATCATCTATACGACAGTCCACTAAAATTTGTTGAGATTTCTTTATGTCTCAATACCCGGTCAATTTTGGTAAGTACCCCATGTAAACTTCAAAGTATATTTTCAGTTGTTGGGGTCAGTGTTCTAATATAAGTCAAGTTTGTTAATCACATTGCTCTGGCATGTAGAATTTGTATGTGCATTCATTCTACCAGTTACTGAGAAAGCAATGCTAAAATCTTTTAAAATCTCCCACAATGACTTCAAATTTTTCTGTTTCTCTTGTAAGTTCTGCCCATCTTTGCTTTATATACTTTGAGGTTTGTTATTAGGTGGGTACAAATGTAAAATGTTTGTATCTTCCACATTCCTTTTTAGTTTTAGTAATAATTCTTGCCTTAAAGTCAGTGATGTGTGAAATAAAATAGTTACTCCATCTTTCTTTTGTTTGGAATTTGCATAGTTTATCTTTCTCCTTTTATTTCCAGCCTCTCAGGTGTTTGTATTTTATATATATATCTCTTCTAAGCAGAATATAATTTTGTATGCAGTCTGAATATTCTTATCTTTTAATTGAAGTATATAGTCCATTTACATTTAATGTAATTACTATTTGTCCCAACTTTTTCTGTCCTTATTTTCTTCTTTCTTACCTACTTTTAGATTGATTAAGTGTTTTTATTATATCCACACCCACTACCTCATTGTTTTACTACTCTTGTAATAGCTACCTAGTGTTTAGAACACCCTTCCTTGACTTAATAAAATCAGTACTTTTCCCACTTCCTTTACAATACAAGGGCTTAGTATTCTTTAACATCATTTACTCCATCTTTTCAAATTCTCCATATATTTTACACCATACAAGACATTATTATTATTGATTTTTATAGTCAATATTCACTTAGATTTACCCATATACTTACCATTTCTGTTTCTCTTCATTACTTCCTGAATCTCTGAGTTGCCACATGAAATCACTTTCCTCATTCTAGAATTGCTTCCTTTAATATTTATTGTATTATGAATTGGCTGATGAGGAACTTCCCCAATTTTTTGTTTATCTGAAAATATAGTTTTACTTTAATTTTGAAGACATTTTCATGGGATATTTTCTTTCAGCACTGAACATACAATCTTTTTCTTGACTGAACACATGACTGCCTGAAAGAAATAATGAATGAATAAATAAGTAAATAGAGGGATGGTGTTATATCATTAACAATGAATAATCCCATGTGGCTAGAGTTCAGAAGAGGGAAAGGAAACCAAAAGCATGTGGAGACACACATAGGAACAAAGTCACATATTCAATGAATTCATCAATAAATTCAGTAATTTATTAAATTTATATTTTAATTAGAATATTACTATACTAGATTCTATAATACAGAATGTGCAAACATGTTCTTTTAATTGTCCTTGGGGAGCTTATAGTCTACCAGTGGTGGTGACCTTCTTAAGTGCAGCCTATACTCATTCTTACAAATGACATCTTTGGATAAAGATAATACAATATAGACAAAGAGTGTTTGTGCTAAGAATACCTGTGTTTGGTAGCTCAGTAGAGGCTAACACACACTTCCTAGATAAACTTTATTATTTTTATTTATTTATTTGAGACAGAGTCTTGCTCTATCACCCGGGCTAGAGTGCAGTGGCATCAGCCTAGCTCACAGCAACCTCAACCTCCTGAGCTCAAGCGCTCCTCCTGCCTCAGCCTCCCAGGAAGCAAGATTACAGGGCGCATACCATGCTATTTTTTTCTATTTTGGGTAGAGATGGGGTCTCTTGCTCAGGCTGGTCTCTAACTCCTGACCCCAAGTGATCCTCCCACCTCAGCATCCCAGAGTGCTAGGATTATAAGCATGAGCTACCACACCCGGCCTCAGATAAACTTTAAATTGGGCAAAAATGTAGGTGATGCTTGTTGGATGTATTCATATTGAGAAGACAAAGAATAAACATTCAGGGCAAATGGAAGGGAGCCGATGAGCAAAGCCCTCCTAGAGAGAATGAATTCAGAGAAGGATTCTCCAGAAGAGGCATGCTACAGGCCTAGAAGCAGGAAAGCATGTCCCATAGAGTGTTCCCTCTGTCCTGTTGGCTCCACCCCATGGGTGGCTTGCTGCTAAGAGCAATGATCAGCAGTCTCAGCATGGCACAAATGTCCTCTCCATCCTCACCTGTTTAACTCATACGTCCTTGTCCTGGTTCTCCATGTGCTTCCAATCCTTCAACCCTGTACCGTAGCCTCCCCAAGCCAGTCCAGGCCCTTGCTTCTCTGTTTCTCATTTGTGGGCCTCTCCCTACAGCTAGCTGTTGCCATTCTGTCTTGGGAAAGATCTGGAACTTGTTCCCCTGCTCCATGCACTGTGGTGCAGAGGGGCACTCCCACCGGCATTATTTCACTTTCTTCTTTTTTTTTTTTTCTGGTCCATAAAATTAATGCCCTTTTTTCTCGACCCGGCTATCAAAAAATATTTATATGTTAGACTGTTATAACTGTCAAAGATATGAAAACATTGAATACAAAAATTCAGCAAAAAAGGCTTTAAAGGTGAAACTGTTTTCTTTAGAAAGTCATAGGAAGAAGGACAATCTTTAAAAGTAATCAACATTGTTCTCTTCTACCCTGCATTTAGGATTTAGAGAACTCCTTTGGAAATAAGGAATAAAAATCTGTAAGCTCTACCTTGTGTTTTTTAATAGCCTGGATTCATCTGTTTCCTCTTCTCCATGGTTTTATGGCTCTCTCCTGGCCCATCAATTACATGGTAGCAGGAGGCCCTTCCAGAAGAAAGGGACAAAATGGGATAATTGACATCTCCCCCAATCTTACAGCACTGGAGTTCGATTATGCTTTGCTTTAATGGACCTTTCCCCCACCTCCCTGCCCCTAACGTAAATCATATGCTATATATGCATTTCCAACGAGGTTCTCCATCTAAAAGAGTGGGAGGCAGGAGAGTTGGTTTCTAGTCTGCCTTTCACAGCAGAACTTTGGCATTTATCTACATAGCTCTGTGTCCACCAGCCTCCTGTCGGATGTGCTTCCAGTTCAGTGCTTGTGTTGGGAAGGTGGCCACCCAGGACAGGTAGCACAGTGTCTTTGGTAGTGGTCCTTGCTTCTTTTGCCAGTGCAATGGCAGACAGAGGTGTAAATGACTATTCATTACAAGAGACTATAATCAATTGCATTGTGCAATGCAGCCCAGCTAAAAACCATTCTCCAAATGGCTTGCAAAGTACTACAGAGACTATTTCAAAGCTCAGATTTCTCCCCTGAGTATATTTTTACTCTGCGGGGAAAAAAAATCACTCTTCTGTTGCTATTAATGCAGTGTGCCTGCCTTCAGGAAAGTCAAAATCTCTAACTTGAGGTTATTTGTCTGTTAGACAGTTTTGTCCATTATAATGAGTAATAGCTGTTGGCTAAGCAGCAGTCTGATTATTTAACATATTCTTAAACTCAGTAGAAGCTGCACCACAGAAGCCTCTGAGGATACTTGAGGGCAGACTGAGTCAGGCAGACGATTCCTTCACTATCACTTACTGATGAGCTCCTATCAGTGTAATTGTACAAGGGGATAAAGGTTTACAATCCGAGATGCCATCAGTCGCTAAACCATATATGTTCACTCTCTGAGATCCCAGTGTAATATAGGCTACCATAAAATACTGGAACTGTCCAAAGCAGAGGTCACCAACTCACAAACTGACAGATAACACTTAAGAATCATAAGATTTCACATAAAAATTTGTGCTAATAGTTTGTCTTGAAAAATGGAGAGTTTGGGTAGAACTAGGCAACATGACCTCCATCAACGAAAGATAAAACACAGCCTCCTACAGACAGGGCATGGGCTCTCAGGTCACAGGTCTGCCTTCCCTGGACACTTGAGGTTATGAATCCCATAACTCCTTTCCTAAAGTCCAGTTGCTAAGTATAAACTTGCTGCACAGGGGCAGGGGTCGTGAAAGTGTATAGGAATGGACAGACAGGCATGATAAATCCAGGAGCAGGAATATTGGAGATTTGTTTCAAGCTCTACCCATAGGATCTGGCCCATTGTGGCCAGTGCCTCATAGAATGACAGAATCATAGGGATCATTTCAATCTCTCCATCCCTGCACCACCACCATCCCTGTAACAACCAACTTTTTCCTTATGTCTATGTCACTTTCATTCTCACTCATAAGATTAGATTCCGTGACACTAAGCTCTTTTTCTTGTTTACACACGCTAGTTTTGCCACCTTCCAACCTAAATGCAAGCTCCTGAAGGAAGGGGATGTGTCATGCATTTCTTGGTAATTCCCATATTATTTAACACATATTAAATGTTCACTATTTATTGAATGGGTCAATTTGAGACATGCTAATTCACCTTTCAATATCTCAAGTTATTCCCTCACAAAAAAGAATTCTCCTTTTCAGCCTCCTGAACTTTCTTGAATCTATGTGGAACAGTGAGATTATTGTATAGAAATTGCTTCTCTACTGAGAGTTGCTTCATACACACAATGCATTGTATTAAAAATAAATTTTTGGTAGTGAGAAGCTCTGGTCTAAATGCTATAGAAGACCCTGGTAGTTAGAATGAATCTTAAAGTTGGAAAAAATGTGACTTTTATGTTCATTTTCAAAAAGGCAATCGGCCTAGAGGAAATAAATTACAATATGCAGAAAAATGCCTCTCCAGATATATTGATAATTTTAATGTGGGTTGTAGGAAGCATTTTTGAAGGGGAGACTATATGAGTGCTACAAAAGAGTCACCAAAGTTGGGTAAAATGGGGTTTTTGTACACCATCTCTTTATGTGTTTCAAAGTGTGAGATCAAGAACTTAGACCTGAGTGGGAAATCTTATGTCATTTAGTAAGTAGCTCTCTTAAAATAAGCTATACTGTTACCTCTGCTATTATTACTGTCGAGTTGATTTGAAAACGTGTAAAAGGCATCAGTCAGCATTGCAGACAGCCAACCTTACCAAGCCAGCAGCTGATTCAGAATGTTTCCCCTGTGTTACCTAAAGCCATTTTCTTCTTTTTATTCAGAACATGTGGCTTTCCCTGAATTAATAAATCAAAGTTTATTTCATCCGTTAACAAGATTGTAGTAGTTAGAAGGTATGGGGGGGGATGGGGAACAAATACATTTCCTCTGTTCTCACCATAAGGGACTACAGTTACCAGCCCATTGCTGAAAGGTACCAGTTCTTAGGAGAGATGTCTGTTTCTGCCTAAGTCACTCTCTTTTCTTTCTAGAAGTGAGCAAAGCATCAGTTCAAAGCAAAGTATCAGCCCTTAAGAGTCAGTGTTGAAACTGTTTTATTCAATGCAAGTTAACTATTTGACTTATGTCCCAGAAAAACTCATTTGCCTTGAAAAGGACAAAAGTCTTGGTTACCCACCAACATGACTTTAAGAGGCACAAACCTGGTCATACCAATCAAGTCCTCTTCTCAGATGAAAATAAGCCAGAGAGAACTCCAGAAAACCATTGGTATCTAAACTCACAGAGACATTTTTTCTGGTCTATGTGTAATACTATACTAAAATACTAGGACTACATGAGCTAAGTTACACGGCCACTATGTGACCATACATGTGATGGGAGATTCAAATACAAGAGGAGCATTTTCAGAATAGCAATACCAGCTTAAAATTGCATAACAGCCACTGTTCACAGGATATTGGTTCTAGACCAGTACTGTGTGAGCCCTGGATAACGGAATGAGAGCCTCCTTCATTAGTTTTGCAGTTAACACTAAGATAGGTGAGACACAGACATTGGAATATAGAAATTTAGTGTGTCCTTTGGTAAACTAGCAACTTGAACTAAGAAAAGTACGTCAAGGACAGAGAAAAATGCATCATTACAAGAGAAAACAACTATATACATAAACGGTAGGAAAAGATGGAGGGGTAATGGTAGATAAGGGGAGGATGCCCTGTCGGTAGTGTGAAAAGGCTGAGAAAATCCCATGTGAGAACCAAGAAGTACCACATCAGAGTGAGAACTGAACCCATGCAGACAGAATTCTGGGTCTAGGAAAAAATGAGCTAGAGAGATTAGAGGGAGTGTAGCACATACCTCCAAGCATGGTTTCAAAGAACAGTTAAAATTTTGGCAGGATTCTGTCTCTAAAAGAAATGTCTGAGAGTGATACTACAGGCTTCGTGAAAACAAAAGCCATTAACTACATGGTAACATTTCCATCTTCACTGAGATAAGAAGAAAGCAATAGGGACTTTAGCTATGATACAAAGATTTGCGTGTACCGCACTTGGAATGTTATCAAGAACTTTCCATCTTAGATCCTTCTCTGGACTAGTTTATCTCAGTCCAGGGAAACTGAGATATGATTCTGCCGAGAACTAGAGGAGCAGCTAGGAAGATTTCCATGGTCCTTTCTAGATCGATATTTGCATAGCATTTTCACAGGTGTTAGGACCTTTAGTTCTCAAGTTATTTCCATTGTGTAGAAATTATTAGTGCCTGGTTACAGATATGTACACTGAGTCTCAGAGAGTTTAAGTTTCCTATCTGGCCTTCAGTCCAGATTTACTGACTGCAATTCTCATGCATGTTCCACTATGTCATGCTACCTACAATTACATGAAACTAAATGTCTCTTTCTCTTTTTATAAATCCTTGCAAAGATTAAATGAACCACGATGTGTTTCATAAAAGGAATTGCCCCTGGGCTTCCTTGTCTACCACAGAAATTGAGATAGTATAAGCAAGTGCATAGCCCTTGGGTTTAGGGGAAGTGCTGGTGAACTGCAGGTTTGGGAAAATCTTCTAGTTCATTTCTTTTTTTCTTTTTTTTCTCCAGCACAATCTTTTCCTGGGTCAATCATATTCTCTATTCATGGAGGACATTATAGAGCAAGATACATAGTGCCTATATTTTCTTGAGGTATGTCTTCATCTTCTCAACTTGGACTGCTGTTTTATTTTTTTTCTTCATGTCTAAAATGTAGGAAGCTAGGTTCTGTCTCACTGTGCAGCACAGAGATGCTGAGTCTGGTCCCAGCTGCCCATGTGACACATGGCTGTGCAAATATCACTCTGTCCTATTTGTTCACTTAGAATTGATCTGAAGACATGGTGACAGCTTTTTAAAAACGTCTCTCCGTAATTATTTCATGTAGAATTTAAAGTTGTCTATTATCTATTTTGAGGAAAGATCAGTTAAAAAGGAGGCTTTCATTTTTGGCAAGAGAGAGCAGTAAAACTTGAAATGCAGTCTCATCACATTCCTGGAGAGATTATATGGTGGCCATTTCCCAATCAGCAATACAGAGGGGAATTTATTTTCTATTCACAGCTTTCCTTTCTAATGCATGTATTGCAAATACTCTAAATTAACAACAGCCTCCTCTCTTGAAACCATGTCTTGCGTCATTCCTACTGATATAGAACCTCTTCCGAATGCTTATATTTTACTGCCAGCCTTGCTGCCTGCTGTCCCTCATGTGCACCTGGGATGTAGCCACTGCAAATGACAGTCCTTCAGAACACTGGTCACCCTGGGGAATGAATGCCCACAGAAACGGGCTCCTGCTCCTAAGTTTGCAGCAGCTTCTTTGGACTAAATATTTTTTCCCAGAACCATTCTTTATTCTATGTCTGGGCTTGACCTCTAGTAGGTACATAGTTGCCCAGTAATTTAAATGAGCGATTGACTTATCCTGATATGATTGGGGCTAGAAGTTTATGGGGGAAAAAAAAACCCAAAAATATGATGAATCATTTCTTTTCTTTCTTTTCTTTTCTTTTTTTTTTTTTTTACTTCTCCCACCTCTGAGAATCTGTGATGCTTCATAGAATTTTTTAGAAATAGAAAGTAGAAATAAATTGAATATCTTCCCCTCAATCTTTCTCAGGTTGGGGTTGAATAAGAGACTGTGTTCTTATTGTATCTTTGGGATTTTGTTTCATAATAACATGGATGCCCCTTAGAAATGCCATAGTTCATTTGCTTGGTGGAAACTGGTTCAATAACACCATTATATATTTATGCGGTTTTGTGGGGAAGCAAAGATCAGTAGAGGTCCTTCCAGCCATGTGATTATAATGATGGTTTTCTTTTCCTTCTCTATTTATTATTTATTAAATACTTCAGTGTGAACCACACTGTCCTAGATCTTGAACGTGATTGAATTAGAGGACTATGTATACGGGCTCTGTGTAGCGATAGCATCTTGGAACGTTGAATTTTACTGAAATGTGTTTAAAATTATAGAAGATATGCCCATGACAAACATTTTATCAGTCACTATCATGTTTCAAAATAACATTGAACCACACATTCAATTCAATACATATCTTTATATACTTTGGAAATGGACCAAATTTAATTAGAAGCATTCAAGATGTTCTAAAATCATCATGAAAATGCTGACTTTAGGCAAATGAATGAGAAATGAAATTAATTCTCTGCCTGGGCGCACCTTCATGGTGACTTTAGAACAGTTCTAAATGATCGAGCATGAGCTAAAGCATATCTTATTTCATCGGGTCAACCCTTTCACACACTGCGAACACGAGATACGTTCAGTGCAGATATTTTCCCAACAAGCACAAGGGCGAGGAATGCATTTTCACAAAATGCTGGAGAAGGGATGGCACAGTGGTGGGTCTTGAGTGGGAAGGTCAGAAAGCTGAGAGTCTTGTCCCAAACATGCAAACTGTGACGTGCATACATCACCCGCTGGGTCTGCCAGTGTTCAGAGAACTTGACGGAGAAGTTCAGAAATGAGTTTCCTAAATTGGCTCTGAGTTACCATGAGTGAATGTCCTCTTCCACCGTGGAAGAGTTTGGCACAGGGAAGGAGAGGTGTGTAAGTTAGTCTGGGCTCTGGTTTTCCCCAGACACTGCACAGTCTCTTGCAGCCAGCATGGCTCCTCCCCGGCTGGTGCCGTCACCTGTGCTCCATCCAGTTCTCAGCCTTCCTTTCACCTGTTCTTTGAAAGAAAGGAGGTTGAGCTTCCGATTTCACCCTTGCTGAGATGACAAAGACTACTGAATGCCTTTGAAGCCATTCCCTGCATGGTAGCCTGGGGTTTTGAGGGGTTCATTTCCTCTCTTGCGGCCATACAGTTTCAAAGTTTCATGAAGGACTGTAGTAAACAAAACAGGACACATGATCAGACCTCGAAGTGGGCGGCAACGTGTTCAGTTCTATTTACACATTGTATTGGAGCTGGGGGAGGGAAGACAGGTTTACACAGAGGACCTCATCAGCCACATGTTGCCTAAGCGGAGGGTCCTGCTGATTCTGAGTTTATTCTTTTTCCTGGCTTTCCTAGTGACAGGGACATGTCCAGCCTGTCGTTGATTCCCAGTGGAGATGAAGCAGCCTCTCTCTGGTGTTATTCACTTGTCCGAGCATCTCTCCCAGGTTTTCCCAGGTTCCTTTGTTGCTATGGTTGCTTCTGAGCGCACACACGATGCTAAAAATAAATTCCAAGTGCAACTTTCCAGCTGCCTGGAAAAAGAGTTTTCTGCTCTCTTTGTACTTATATCCAATTGGCGTACAGTCGATATGCTCTGAGAAGCTGGATCGAATACAGATGCCATGCCCAGAATCAGCAGATGGGCTGGGGGTGGAGAGAAACTTTATAGGTTAGAGGCTGCCAGCGGAGTCAAAAGCCTGCGATCCATGACCTTGCCTAACCGTGTGCCTTTGAGAAAACTGTGTCATTTCTCAGGGTCTCGGTTTCTTTAACTGGGAACTGCAAAGAGCATCAAAGGAGTATTCTCGTTTTAAGAGTGTGCTTACTGATTGTGAATTTAAAACATTTCTGTATACTAGACCTACCTCCTGTCCTAACTGAGAAAGCTTGGACAGCTGATCATTATTGCTCCAAATTATTATCAAAGAGAACTTTAAAAAAGTCTGCTTCATGGGCCCTGATGTTAGGCTTCATATGACAAAAATTATACACAGACACACAGATCCTGGTTTTTGCATTTGTTTTTTCATTCATGCACTATTTTTTTCTTCATTCAATAAATCATGACTGTGTTCTTTCAAGGTGCTAGATTTTTTTTTTTTTATACAGCTGGCACGGAGCTGAGTGCTGTTAAGAAAAGTAAGTGCTGGAGAATCTTAGGAATCAAATTAAAAGAATATAGACTTAGGAATGAAATGATATTAACCTTAATGGGGATAAAATATCAACATAAAATATTTATATGTTTTCTGATTATAAAAGAATGTGTTACCTCTTAAATTAATTGGAAAAATATCTAAAATTAACATTATTTGGTTTTCTACTAACAGTAGTCCTGACATTATATCATTTAATTTCTGTTATGGTAATTGTGCTAATCTGAGACATAAGAAGAAAGGCGGAAAAAAAAAACCAAGGGGTAATGGGAAATATTAATATGTTCACGAATTAAATGGAAGTCTCACAGAGACTAAATGACATAGCTGATTAGTGCCAGTAATATTTAATACACACCAAGTGTGAAGAATTCAAAGATTCAGCTAAAATCTACTTACTAATCTTCAGCAGTGCCCCGCAGGGCAGCAGAATTCTCTAGCTACAGAAGAGGAACAGAGTCTGAAAAAGGTAAACCAAGACTCTATCATCAGCAGACAGTGTTTTCCAGAATGTTTAAGCTATCTGCTGGGCTCTGTATCCTTATGTGGAGGAATTACTACCATCTTTCTAGGGAGAGTGTAGGGCATGTTTTTTTTTTTTTTTTTATTAGCTGTGTGTAAAGTAATTAAACATGGCAAGCCTGTGGCTTTGTGTTCCAAAATTAACCCTCCTGGGCTTGGAAAATCTTCCTAAATGAGAAGACAATGCAGAAATCTCAACGTGGGGCAACGTGAGAACACAGATCTGAGGAAGGGTGGCACTTAGGGACCTCATGAATTTGCACGCAAATTTAGAAGTAGAGGATTCCTTAGGAACTCTGAAAGATATTAAAATGGAAGGTCATGCTTTGAAATAGGGAGAGATGGGAGTCTTCCACTGGCTGCTAATGTAAGGCAGAGAAACAGCAGAAGGGAATGCACGTTGCATCTGCTATATCTCATGATAACAAATAGGCCTAAGATCAAACCTCTGCTTTTCCTAGCTGCAAACAAGAGGTGAATAAGCAGAATTAATTCACTGAGTGCATCCGCATTAGTAAGTTTAACAGATCAGGGCCAAGAGTAGAACTTAGAGGAACCCAATGTATAGAGTCTTCCATGAAGTAGGCAGAACTGAAGTCATCTATATATGTAGCTACCTCCTTCCAAACTTCCCCTTGCACTTAACTTCTGTCGTGGTGTTAGGACAAGCACGACAGGAGCTGCAAGACATACAAGCTGAGGTGCCATGTAGTGGGACGTCATAGTGGGGAAATTAGCACCTGGGTGCTCAGTCAGTAGTGTATGTTGGTGAGATCATTGCAAATGGTAATACAGGGCAAATGCTAGTGTATAAAGTGGCAGGTGGCAGTATCACAGACGACGATGCAGGACAATTAATTAACCAGGTAATCATTACAAGAATCTTCTAAATTAGACCTGTCTGTCTGGGAAATAGCTGATAGATGCAAGACCCTCAGTTTATTTTTTTCAACAATTATTCACTCAGTGCCAAATTTGTATAAGACATGTTAAAACCCATCCTATAAAGACATAGTGATTTTTTAAAAAAATAAATTACCCATATGCATATGCTTTCTGTGATGTCTCACAGTTTTTGAACTGGATTTTGTTAAGGGGAGAGAGAGTGGTTGAAGTAGAAGCAGCAGGCCGTGTAAACATCAGAGGGCAGAAAGTCACGGGCACGCTGGGCTGGCGGTGACTGTGCAGTTGGACCTCGGAGAGATGGGCATGGAAGATTCAGCCTTGGCCCATCAGGGAGGGAGAAGCAGAACATAAAGCTGGCAGGGGAGGAGGTGCCAGTGAAGATTTTTGAGCAGAGAAGTTGCAAGACCAGAGCTGTTATCGAGCTTAATCTGGTAAAATTGCATGTCAAGCTGAGTTGCTTCCGTTTGTTCAAACTGATCAGTCTGGGGTGAGGGGAAGAGGAGGGAAAAATGATTCCATGTGCTCGCAGACCGAAGTAAACCTGAGGCTCATTGGACAACTCAGCTGGGAAATGCACGTCCGAGCAAGACTCCCCCACTAACATGACAGGAGACAATTTGAAGAACGGTCACACGTGGGAATTCAGTTTGTCTTTGTTTTATGTGAAAGATCATGCTGTCTGTATGTGTTGGCAGCAACAGAATTTCCTTTCTTATGCTCTTGCAAGTTGGGAAGGCATTTCATTGGTAAGATCTAATCAGCCTCTCTGCACCCTGTGCCTTTGAGGTATTAAAGCTGAGCCCACTGTTGAACTCTTAGGCTCCGGCCCAAGACCCTTCGATGAGCAAGTGATGTGTTTACTTACAAAAGGGCAGACAATATTGCAGGAGAAATCACTCGTGTAGCCCACATAATCTTCCTAGGAAATTACAAAACTATATCAAACCATATAAAAGTCATCCCTAATGTCCCAACTGAGTGTAGGATGGATTAGAAGGAAAAGAGAAGGAAGGTAAAAAAGGCAGTAAGGAGTTTAGTGCACTAGCTCTAGACAAAGATAACAGGAGCCAAAACTAGTTAATGGCGAAGGAAATAGACAAGCAGAGGAGAAGCCAGAGCTCTCACAAGGTGGAACACAGAGGAATTAGTGAGGCAGGGAGACGGCTAAAAGATGACTGATGTTCAGCATTAATGGGGAGATAGACGGGGGAACTGGTTTAGAGGTCAAAGTCAATGTCAGACACACATGCTGGTTTGGAAGCAGTGGGAGGCTGACGGACTTGAAACTTTGGCTAAAGTGGAACTGGAATTCAAGGAAGGGCCAGGCACCAGAGGGAAATTTGGGAAATTCTGCAAAGAGGTATTGAAGAATTGGAGGAAATGTCTAAATTAGTCATATGGATAGGGAGTTTTGCCAACTTTCAAAAGTATGAAATATGTGACAACCAAATCTAAGTTGTATTTTTTTCTGTACTGTTAAGACTGGCCTGACTTCTCATTTATCTTAATCTTTCTTTCCAGAGCCCTGGTCCTTCTCACTGGAAACCTCTTCATCTCACGTGGGGACCCCAGTCCTTGCAAAGTAGAGTACACTTTGCTTGGCTTCCCCAAAGCGCAAGCCACCCCCCTGCTCCCTCGTCACCCCTGGCTGTAGTGGGTATAAAGCAGATACGTTCTTCCTGCCCCTCTTCTGGCTGGAGGCACAGCTATGAGCCACCCACAGGCTGAGAGAGCTCGAGGAGAGGGATAAAAAAGTAAATAGGCCTGACCAGGCTTCTTTCCCTTTCTTCTTCATCCTACCTGCCGCACAGACATCGTGCCTGGAGCCGGGATCGCCTACCTGCTGCACTGAAGCAACAAGCATGCGGGAAAGGCCAAGAGAATTTCAGAGGCAATGGCTCTGATAGAGTTAAGCCTCTAAACCAATGCCGGTACCCTTCTACCTTGAGTCTCCCTGTTATGTGGACAAATGAGATCCTGTTTGTGTAAGCCACTCTCGTGTCAGGTTTTCTGTGACTTCCAGCCAAACTTATTCCTAATTGATGTGCTCTGCCACTTTTAGGGGGCATTTTTGGGGGATTCCCCAAAGGGTATATTCTAGTTTTCTATTGCCTGTCTAACCCCCTGAAAGTATAGTGACTTAAAGCAATAACCATTTATTCTATGTGCAAATCTGCAATTGGGATAGGGCTCAGTGGGGATGGTTTCTCTGCCTCAAGTGGCATCAGCTGGAGAAGCTCAACTAAGGACTAAGAATACATTCATTCATATAACTAACTAGCTGGTCTCGGCTATTGGCTGGGTGAAATTGGGGTTTGGGGCCAACGGCCTCCATTTTCCACCATATGGGCCTCTCTAGAGCTGCCTGGGCTTCCTCACAACATGGCAGGTGGATTCTAACATGGAGTGAAGCAAGAGAACATGTGCAAGTTCATGGCACTTTTATGATCTATCCTTAGATGTTACATAGCATCACTTTTACCATATTTTATCAGTCCTTTCAGTCAAAAACACCTACCCAAGTTTAAGAGGAGTGTCTATCAATGCCAATCTCTCAACAGAGGTGTGGCAAGGTCCTAGAGTATGTGGGATGGAAGATATTGCTGCACCCATCTTTGCAAAATACAATCTGGTAGAAGGTATTTTATAATAACTCGTGTACCGCCTGGACATTGCCTACTGTTACCTTTCTTGTTGTGCTCTAGAGATTATGTGTGGTCACTTATAGAGAAGGGGAGCAAATCAAAATTAGAGTATTGATTTATTGCAAAAATCCTACCAAAGTTTTCAAAAAGGAGAAGTCACAATGGACTCACAGATTACCTGCTTTCTCTGTGGGGCATTAACCAGACATCCCAAGGCTTGCCTTGAGGATCAAATGCATTTTGGAGGGTCACAGTTAATCGTATTCAGCTAAAGGTGTCCTCTCTGGGGTATAGCTGTAAAGGAGCTGGTATGTTTTGCTGCCCCCCAACCAAGTAAGAACACTCCACCGTGTGGGCAAGAATTGAGTGTGACCGTGAGTGTGTGTGTGTGTGTGTGTGTGTGTGTGTGTGTGTAGAGGGGGCTCTTTTGTGGGTTGCAAGGTTGGAAGATAGCACAGAGCCTCTTCACAAAACAGCAAACATACTATCCTTTGATCCTAGAAAGAGCTGCAATTACCACAAAATAGTTCTCTTGATTTTTTTTTTTTAAGCTAGTCAAAGTTAGCAGTGGGAGGGTTTATACCAACTTTGTGACACTAATGTTAACAAGTTCTGATAACCCACTACCATTGGACCAGCTGAAATAATTCTCTTTAGATTAAAATCCCCTTGTGTCATTTGTCCAGTCATGTCAGAAAATATAAAAGGATATTATGCTGGTGAGTAGCCAGTCTGCTCTCAGACCCATCCCCTGCCCTTGCCTTGCCCTGCTGTAGCATGTGGAGCTACATTTGCAAGACCTCTCTGCCAGCTGGGGTCCTAGGAGAAGACTAGAGGGTGAGAGAAAAGGAGAAGTAATTTTTCCCTGCTCTCTTTCTGTTCCTGGGCTGTCCTCGGCAGTGTCTGTATCTCCCTGTGTGGTAGGCAGCTTTGGCCATGGCCCCCGAGGACTCCCCGCTCCCGGTGTTCAACCCCTTCTGTAGCCCCTTTTCCTTGAGAGTGAGCTGCACTTCTTCTAATGAACAGAACATGGCAAGAATGATGGGACGTCACTTCCAAGATTAGGTGGAAAAAAGACCATGACTTCTGTCTTGTTCCCCCCTCTCTTCCTTTCTCACCTGTTTGCTCTGATGAAGCCAGTTCTGATGTTGTGACCTCCCTGATGTGGAAAGAAATTGAGGAATACCTCTGGGCAACCACCAGTGAGGAGCTGAGTCCTGCTAGCAATCGCTTGAGTGAGCAGCCCACACCAGTTGGGACTTCAGACGATTGCAGCCCTGCCTTGCCAACACGTCGATTACAGACTAGGACAGCAGATAGCTGCCAGGGCACCCAGCTAAGCCATGCCTGGGTCCTTCACCCACGGAAGCCCGGAGGTAGTAAATGATGCTGTTTGAAGCCTCAAGGTGGATTTGTTCCACAGCCAGGATAATACACAGAGGCTCCAGCTCCCTCCTGAAGCTGCTTCCTGGGTTATCAGCAGACGGGGCTGGGCCTGGACTCCGGTGGCTCTGCTCACTGTCACTGAGTCCTGGGGCGGAGGTGGCTTTCTGCTGTTGCTAATTGCTGTGTTGCCTCACTGCCCTGCGTTTGGGTTCTCAGAGCTCTTATCCCCTGTGTAACCTATTCCTACCTGAACTTCCCACCTTGCGTACTTTTTGTTTTTCTACATGAATCCTGACTGAAAAGGTGACAGCTCACAAAAGTGGTGAAGCTGTGACTCTCTTTCCTGTCCATGAAGCGTTTTGTCTTTCCATAAGAACCAGAGGCTTGAAGGGGCAGGGCCAGAGCTGGCAGCACAAAGCGAGTGAGCCCGACGGCGTCCGGCACCAGATGCACGGAGGGAGAGGGGCAGAGAAACAAGGTATGCTTTCATCTCTAATATTGTGTTTGCAATTTTATAATCTTTTTTCTTAAAGGGAGCATCCAAATTTATTTAAGCTTCACTTCCATCAACGTGGGTCTGCCCCCTAATTCAGGGACATTGGATACCAAAAGCACTGAAGGCCTAAAAGCATCTAAATAAAACAGCACTTTAATTAGAAAAAAAAAATCTAGAATAAATATTCTACTGTCACTTGCCAAAAGCTTTTGATCTGTTTTATTTTCTTTCTATCACCTAGGCTTTTAATTTCTACTTTCATAGAAAAAAGAAGTACATAATGACTTAAAGCTCAATAGGATTCAGCTTCGTTATAGTGGATAAACTCACACAGTTAGCTGTCTTTCTTGGATGGCCAAACTCCTGGGCCTATGCTCAGACAGCAGGCCTATATGTTTTCTCTTACTTGTCACATACCAGGTCTGCTTCCTCGTAAAAATCTCTTCCCTTTAGGGAGAGGTTAGTAACTAATGAAAGAAGAATGAACGAGAGTCAGTACTACTCCCTGGAGAAAAGCAGAAGTCACTACAGAAGAAATTTCCATGTGACAATCATTTTATTAATGATAGACAAGGCCAGGAAAATCTGTGATTGTGAAGAGTACAATACCTTAAAGGAGAAGATTCCTGCTCAGGCAGGTCAGTGGGATATAGACACAGATCACTACTAATGAAAAATTAATGAAAAGACACACTGTCATCACATTAAGATTCTTTAAAGAAAATAAAACTTTAAAGAACTTTAAAACAACAAAGGTTCCCATGGGTCTTGAATTGTAGTGGAAAAGACCAGGAAACCTTTGTAGTTTTCTTTGAAACTTCCAGATTCTGTGATCTAGGATTCCATTGCTCAGAAATCATTTCCATTCCACTCAACCAACCTTTAAAATCAAATAAAAATGACATATTCTAAATGTAACTGCCTTAATTCATAGAAAACAGCAAGGAGGCTAACAACTCTTTTTGGTCATTAGTTTTAAGAAACATCCTGCCCAAAACAGGCTTTTATCAGAACTCAGAAGCACAACCAATTGTATTTAGAAAGTGGCATTGTCTGAAGAGTCAGAAATATTTCCCTTCTATAATTGAGCAGAAGCCTCTCCAAGTACAGTGGCCTCATGTTGACCTTGAAGGACTGTATCCTTCCATCCATTTGTTGCAGATTCCCACATCCTAAGAGCCAGGAGGGATTTTGGAGGTTATTCATTCCCTCTCCACAGTCAGCAGCCAAACAAACCGAGGTGCCCAGGGATCCAGTGAAGTCCCCAAACCCCACAGCGTGTCTGGCAGAACCAAGCTAGACCTCAGATCACCTGGCTCCCAGTTCAATTAAAGAAGAGATTGTGTTAGCTGGAAAATATGGTAATGTGTCAGGTTACCTTAATGGCTTTATCTTCCCTTAGAGGCAAATTCAACGCTCTCCACGTAGGAGAGTCTCAATTGCCAACTTTTTGGTGGTAGAACCTGTCTTACCTGAGTGATAAATGTTCTGCCATGAAGAGCAATAATCATGGAAGTGATGAATCATTGGGTGAATGATTGGGTTGCAACAAAGATGAAAAAACATTGTCATATTCTCTGTGGTGTCCAAACTGTTCCCAAGGTAGGAGCCAGATTTTAGTCCCTTTCCTTAATGTGTTTTATTGTCCTTCTAATTAGCTTTGTCTATTTTCCTACTTATAAATGGGATAAACTTTTTCTTTTTCAAAGCAGCTAAAACAGTAATACAGTGTCTTGCTTTGATGTCATGTCGTATTTCCTTTGGAAAGAGCCAGAAAGGCTTAGTTAGCTAAGTTTATGTTCTGAAGGAGAATGGAAAATCAGGTTAAAATTATGTAGGTACCCAATAGTAGAACCTGCACACCGAAACAGAAATAAAATCTATATTCTCTCAAGTTAAAATTTCCCTGTAAATTCCAATAACTCAGTACAAATGCTGCCTAAAAATTTCAAGAACAGGAGATTATGTTAAGATCGGTTTTTGTCATACAAAAATTACTCATGCAGATTGAAATTACTAAATGGATCACATGGTATTTAAGAATTCATGGAGAATCAAAAATTATGCCCATGTCACATAGATGGGCTTATGCAGTACTCAAACTTACACTTTTTAACATGTCCTTGTATCTGTTAAATTTGTTCAATTTTATTTTTCTTGCTTACCTTTCCAACCAGAAGGTAAAAATGGATGAAATGATAAAGCAAAGAAAAAGAAGAACCTTAGCAAAGCAACAATTTCAGGTAAAACGACCAGCTTAAAATCTTTAGGTAGCCAATGCATATTTAGGTTCAGGAAATTTCACCTTAAAGAGTAAAATAATTTTTTTTTTTTTGCCTTGTCTCTAAACTGGAAAAAATTTCACTGTATTTGGTTCAAAAACAACCTTAAAACACTACAACTTTGAACTGAGGCTAATGGAAAAGTTCAGATACAGAGAAATATTGCTTTTATCAGTGTTAGCTGCAGGGTGTGGGGAGGTGGGGAATAGGTGAAAATTAGAGAACAGTGACAGCTATAAAGGAATTGGGAAAGGCATCTTAATACAAAATGGGCTTCTTCCCCACTGGGCCAATACCTGACATTCTTTGGGGCTGACTTTAGCATCCTATCCCTTCCGGCTGCTGGAGTGGATCCAAGTCTTACTGATTATTCTTTTTTTTTTTTTTTTCTTGTTTAGAATTTCTCATCTACCTGTTTGTCTCTTCCACTAGAGACTGAGCTTAAATACATCTTTGCACAATGCTTGGCATACAGTAGCACACAAAGAATATTTGATAAATGAATGGATGGATGGGTGGATAAACAGAAGGATGAATGAATGAGAAAAAAAATGAATGAATGGGTATTTATCTTCAAGCTGTTTTATCTCTTTGTCACCTGCCCTATAGTCTTTGGGACTTTTCAGCCTCAAACTAGATATAAACTGGTTTCACCTATGAGATATACCTGTGTCATTGCTCCTTTCCTCCCTAGGAGGGTGCCCAGCACACAGTAGAAGTTCAATATATGAGGCCTGTCCAGAAAGTATCCAGCCAGTGTTAATATAATACTTAATATTACATGGCTGGATACTTTCCAGACACACCTCGTATACATGTTTGTCAAGTAGCCATGCTAGAGAGAGATTCTCTAATCTACAAGTAACATGTAAGAAATCAAGAGTACTGATTTTTCTTTACAGAGATGAGAGAAAATAGAACGTTTGTAATGAATGAGCTCAGTGCTTCAACTATACGTTTACAATCGATACAGACGCACTTCCCTTTTGGTGTGTTCCCGCAGTACCCAGTGACCCCCTGTCCCGATCCTCTCTTTAGGCCCAAGAATTGGAAATAAAGTACCAGCAAATTTGATTTTATTGTTCCACATGAATGCTGGTCAATTTTCCAAGTGGGAATACTAAAGATGGTAATTGCATGTTGTCTCATCTTGCCTGGATTGGTCCACTCTAGTGGTTTCCTGCTGGGAAACCACTGAGAGCATGAAAGGATTGGAATGAGAGCAAATGAAATGTAATGTGGTGCATTCTTTGAATTAATGGGGACTCTTGTTTGGAGGGTATCACTGATTTGTATATAGATAGTGTCAGGAAAAACTCAAACAGTTTTTCCTCTACTCTTATAACAGCACAACAGCAGTCAACACAGGGGACTTCTACAACCCCAGAAGATGTGGGGAGATCCCCCCGCCAACAAACAAGCAATCCATTCTGCAGCAGACACCAGCTGGGTGCCCTCCAATTCAATTCTGGCACTATCCACCTGGAGATAGTGTCAGATCCCACAGGTTGGGTGCTCAGTACCCAAAATTGCTCCCTCCCTTCAGACACCAGTTGCAAGTCTGGGCCTCTGGAACGGCTCACCAACCTGCTTCAAGTTTGGGTTCCCATGACCCTTCTTTGGGTTTGACTAATTTGCTGGAGTGGCTCACAGAACTCAGGGAAACACACACATTAACTGGTTTATTATATAAGACATGACAGAGGTTACAGATGAAGAGATGCATAGGGTGAGGTATGGGGAAGGGGTGAGGAACACCTCTCCTGGTGCACCACCCTCCAGGAAACTCCATGTGGTCATCCATCCGGAAGCTCTCCAAACCCTGTCCTCTTGGGATTTTTAATGGAGACTTTATTGGACAGGCCTGATTGACAACCATGTAGAAATGCGATTGGCCAAAGAGCGCATGATGTAAACCCAGCAAGGCCTGTCCAGATTCTTTTTGGCCTCTCTGTGCAGCATTCCTTCCTCTAGCGTGTGGGGCAGGACCCCCTCTGGAATGAGGATCTTATAACCCATGGTCAGATTAGAGTCCTGCCTTGGGTAGGTGAAAGGAGGGTGAGATAAAGTCCACGAGAGAGATTCTGTTTACTGCAACAGGGGCCATGGGACTCATGAGCCAGGAACCGTGAACAGAAACCTGTACACATGTATAATGTCACAGACAGATAGGCGTAGACATAGTTACCATATTTTTCTCTTGGGCAGGCTTACTGAGGGAATGTAGTGAGCAATTGTCAATAGGAGGTTTGGTAATAAATGAACGGACTTCATAGTTTGGGCACTTGACTGATTACTGTGGCTGGTGATGTTATAGGTGTCACTCTGCTCCCGGGGAATGCAGGCTACCGGAGCTGGTCCTTGGTGGATAATTACTAGGCAATCAGAAACAGTCTTGAGCAACACCCGGGCATAAAAAATCCTGTCTGAGACTACATCGTGCTGTGTTTTATTTCACATAACTTGTCTTTCAGGAGGAAGCAATCATACCGCATTATTGATGACTTGTGCCACTGCGTGGAGAGCAGGCGTGGATAATGAACATAATAGGTGACCCTAAAGCAATTGCTTTTGTTATTAGAACGCTGTTGGAGAGAGCCCACTTTATCATAATTACTTGCCCACATATACCTTCAACGCCCACTCTTCACACCGTTCTTCTCTAATTTCCTCTGAGAAACAGCTGGGTAGATAATGGAGAGAATGGATGTAATGGAGAAACGACCGGTTTACATAGCAAGATTATCAAGAAATTGAGGTTCCGGCCCCGTGTACTCGACAGACAAAAAGCCCATTAGCATTTTCCGGGTTTTACACCTTCAGAGGGGCAAAAACCGATGAGTAATGCCTCCCTCTGTGACATCCGCTCAGAATAACACCATATGCTCTTACCATTCCTCAAAGCTCCTTGAACAGTGGCCAAGGTGCTCAGACAGACTTATCTCCATCACTTATCAAACGTGGTTAGAGAGACAAGACATAGATTGCAGCTATCACAGCAAGAATGGAGAGTTCCAGATCATATCTATAAAGCCCAGTGACAGTACGGTCGATGTGTATGCCAACAGAGATTCCTTAGACTGGCCTCAGGTACAGAAGGGGCCATGTTCAGAGTAATCATTTGTCTTTCTTTGGCTCTTGCCCCATCTGCTAATACAGAACACCAATTCTCTACAAAATCATTACCTCTCTCACACGTGTCTGGGCATCTTCAGGGGATGAGTCTCCGTGTACAGGATTGAATTTGTTGGTAGCTCTGTGGCTTCCAATAGGCGCAGTGTCAACTGGGGCACTGCAGCTGGTAATATGGCTGTGGCTTCCTTTGCTGGAGTGGATAAAGCCACACCTGCCAGATACCACTGTCTCTACGAGCCTCTACTGTCCCCTTGCTGGCTGCCCCAGTCTCCTGACTGGCAGTGCTGCTGCTTCTGCTACCTGCTGCGGGACATTGTCACAGATGTGCCCGTGCTACGTGAAGGTATGTGCTCAATCTGGGTGCAATCTCTCTGCGTGAAGGTACGTGCTCAATCTGGGTGCAATCTCTCTCCCTGTTGGGTCCCATTGTAAGAGAAAATGACAAATGCAAACGGCCTGTGTCCTAATGCCACACTGAATTTTAATTGATAATTTTAAAGTACAGGCCTATTTCTCCCTGTAATACAGCTACAGAGACATCAATATGAGTGGTAGGCATCATTTTGTCTTGAAAATCATCCATCTTCTCCAACTATAAGGCTCTATAAGTGGCCGAATGCGTCTTTTCCTTCGGATGAATGAAAGGGTTCCTGTTAGCATGTGAGTCCCTTAGCAGAGGCAAAAAACCTCTACTGGGCTGAGCTCCTCATTCACCAGATGCATGAGCAGAGGTCTATCTGGGGCCAAGGTTGGCATTTTTGGCAAAAGCTATTGGGAGGTCAGATGTAGATTGGGAGAAATACTCCATGGAGGTGGAAATCAAGGCTCCTGCACACCTCCTGTCTTCACAGAGTTTACATTCTGGTGGGAAAGTCAGAGGCCACAGGTGAGAAAGCGCAATGAGGTTTAGGATGGGCTAGCTCAGGGAGCTGATCGTAATCCTAAAAGACACAGTCCCAAATGCCGTCATCCCAAATGTTGTAATCCCAAATGTTGAAATCCCAAAAGATCAAGGTTCTCAAAATTTAATTCTGGAAAAAATAATTGAGAAATTGTTTAAAAGATATTTATTTACATTTTTGAAAGGGGATTTATTTGAGAAACATGTAAAAATATGACAGAACACTTCATAGATCACTTTATATAATAAAATAGGCAATAATAACACACATATTTTCACAAGCATAAACATTCAGGTATACTAACAGTAGTCACACGGTATAACAGTTATGAGCAGATGGACCATATTCATACAGAAATAGGTCCAAAAGAGAAATGTGTAAAGGCAGATCACTATGGTTGGTAATTGTGTGCACCCAGCTTTGTAACGCAGCCATCTGAAATACAGTGATGAATAGCCTGACTCTTTTGATGAGATTAATCAAAAACCAGGATGGGTTACCACCGGATATGCAGCTGCCCGAAGAGCTGAGATCTCAAGAAATACTATCTTTTACAAATGCAAATGTACAAAAAGGACATCTCTTCAGTTATTGAGGAAGTCACGATGTTTTTACACACGTGCACAATGCTCACATGCAAAGGCAATGTTGTAAATAATGCATCTTCATGAGTCAAATTTCCAAAATGTGGATAAAATGAATCAGAACTCTCTAAAAGTCTCCAGAAGATTTATACCTCTAGTATTGGAAATAATGTGAAGGTGAAATACATAGCATAGCAAATTGTAAAAAATAATGCTAACCATTTAAAATAGTGAAAGAAACTAAGACAAGAGCAAAGAAAAAAACAAAAAAAACTAAAAAGAAAATTCAACATATGAAAAAGGGTATTGCAGGGATGGAGTGTGGGCACTTGCACAGTGATGTCCAAAAGAGCTGACCTAACAGGAAGCAACCATTCTGTGACTGTGATTTTTCAGGACTTTAGATTTTAGGGATTTTGATCTTTGGGGGTTTCAGCATTTGGGATTATGGTGTTTGGGATTGTGTCTTTTGGGATTATGATCCAAACAACCCCTCCACAAGAACATGTAGGGGTGACCTGGCCTAGGGGGGATCAAGAGGGAGTGCCGCTGACACCTGAAAGATGAACAGGGGTTAGCAAGGTGGAGGCAGGGAGAGAGGAAAATTGCTGGCAGTCTGTGTGGAGGCTCAGTGGTAAGTGTGAGTGTAGAAGGACTGAAAGGTGTTTGGTATTGCTGGAGGATAGAGGGCAGGGCAGGAGGCTGCAGAGAGGAGATGGTGCCAGGTCAAGGAGTTCAGGTATATTCTGTATATTATATATACATAATTTATTTTTATTTTTATTTTTTTGGAGACAGGGTCTCGTTCTGTCTCCTTGGCTAGAGTACAGTGGTATCATCATAGCTCATTGCAACTCCTGGGCTCAAGTGATGCTCCTGCCTTAGCCTCCCAAGTAGCTGGGACTACAGATGAATGCCACCATGACCAGCTGATTTTTTTTTCTTTCTTTTCTTTTTTTTTTTTGTAGAGATGGGGTCTCTATGTTACCCAGGCTGGTCTTAAACTCCTGGCTTCAAGGGATCCTCCCACCTTGGCTTTGCAAAGTGCTGAGGTTACAGGCATGAACCACTGCACCTGGTCTATTTATATATTTATATACATATATATGCCTGGGTTCCTGGGAGCTGAATATATATTCCTGGGCTGTTCATATAGGCTCAGCATAAGGGTAGTAGTTGTCAACATTGGAAAGGATGGGATTTGCCAGGGAGAGGGTGAAGGGCAGGATGAAATCTCAAAGAGCATCAGATGTGAAAGTGGTAGAATAGGAGTTTCAGAGGCAGAGAAGTGTGCTCAAAGAGGAAGGAGGGATTCCAGGAGAAGGTAGCACAATGGGGCAAAGGCGAAGTGAGTGTTCCAAGAAGGAGAAAGTGTTCTGCAGTGGTCAGTACTGCTGAGAGGTCCAGGAAGCTGAGGTTGGAGCCAGACTGTGGAAAGTTTAAATGTGTGTAAGCTGAGGAGAATTTGGACCTTATCCAGTAGGTAATGGGAATCCCAGGAAGGACTGTGAGCTGGAAAATCTATGTGCTTAGAGTAGTGTGTGCCTGGTGGTTTGGAAGTCAGGGGACAGAAAACAGAGAGCTCCTTTAGGGGAGCTGTCCACACTCGAGGACAAAAGCACCTTGGAGAACGGTGGCCCTGCAAAGGGAAAGGAGACTGGTGCCCAAGATCTTTAGGGGAAACCAGAATAGTTCCTTGTTGAATTGTGGAAGGCAGAGAAAGAGAGGAATCCAAGAAGATTCTATTGGGTCTAGTATTTAGCAGAGTGACAGCATCTTTATCACAAATGTCACAGTTAGCAAGCGTTGCCAGCCTTCGAGGAAAATTGATAGGTTAGGTTTTAGAACATTGAGCTGTAGACACTATTGTGAAATACTGATGGGGTGGAGTGTTTTTTTGTAGTTGGATGAAAATGGTGCCTGCCGCAGGCTCTCTACTTAGTCATTTCTCTGCATTTTTGGAAATAAGGAAGTACAATTTCACAGTCGTCACAGTTCAGTTTTGCGAACTCCACACCTAATTTTACAATTTCCGGAATTAAGAGTGCCAAGGTGTTTTGTTTTATGCTCCTTTTCTCTTTATTTACTCTAGTGAGAATGGCCTTTTTTTCTTATTTACTCTTTTGATCTCAAAATACAGTGTGGGCATTCTCTCTCCATATCAAAGGTATTTTCAAAGGGTTAATGTTATTTTCAGATTTTGTGGCTAGAAGTCACATTTCTAATCCTTGGCCACCCTTCTTAAGTTGCTGTCTGATTACCTCCTGACTCTTTGCTCCTTTCCCATCTCTCTCCCTCAGCTCCCTCCACACTTAGGTCTGTCCCCAAGAAAACCCAAGTGCCACTATTCTGCAGAGAAACAAAGGCCAGAATGAGGAAATGTGACTTTGCTAATCTACCTGGGGACTGGGAAGCAGAAACTACCTGGTCTTGACAGAACATGCCACATTTGTCTCTATTTCTTTCTTATAACTTTTAACAATTTTTAAAAAAATCTGTCCTCTTGATATGATGTGAATGTCATCATATAAACATTTTCCTCTTAAATGTTCTGATAGCTTTTCTTCATGAGATAGCAAGCACATTCCTCAAAGTATTTAATGCCGGGTGCCCAAACCCTAGTTGCTGAATGAATGAATGAAGAATGACGAGGGCGGGCAGAACAGTCTGTTTACCTTCTTATTTCCTCTGCGTTGCTTTCAACTTTTTCTAATTTTTTTTCCCAGGTTTTTTTTTTCCCCCACCAGCGTTGCAGAAAAGATTTAGGAGTAGTCACCAGCTACCGTGAAATGTCTTGCACATCAAGGCTGCTTAGAGTTTAATTAACAACTTAAAATTGTTACAGAAGACTGTTAAAATTAGGATCAAGTGGTTTGCCAAGTTACAGGCAGCCCTAGATTCACAGACAATATTATGAAGAAATCATACGTAAAAGGTGAATATATACACATATTAACATATGTGTATGCTGCATTTGCCTCTTCTGTCTTAATTCCTTTAGAATTATTACCTGGCAGAGTGTGTGTGGTGCTTTTTATAACAGCATTATTATTGATAGACGCCATCTAGTGGTAGAGGATAACAGCTGCTCGTAGATCAATCCAACTTACATGTCATTATCATTATTACTTTATTATTTCTTAAAAGAAGAACTAAAAGCACTGGTTAAAGAATAGTGTATGTCCCAAGTGGGAATACAATTTGGAGGAATAAGATATAAACTTTAAATCTGCTATGGCAGAAGACAGACAAAAAATACAGTGCTTTATCTCTGGGTGCGATCCATCTACCCACACTCTTATTCATTCATCAGATATTTATCAAGTCCCTGCCCTTTGCCAGGTTCTGTGTGAGGTGCTGGAAATAAAATTCCTGTCTCTAACTTGAAGAGAAGGAGCAAATGTTAGTAAACACTGGTGATCTACTGCGTCTTCAACATGCGTGATGTGCCAGCCATGGTGCTGCCAAATGACATGGCATCATCACCATGGCCCTCTGAGGTTTGATTTCCTCCACTTTTTAGGTGAGGGAAATGGAACTTTGAGATGTAACTTGTTTATATTCATGTATCTAAGACACTTCTAAGCCAGATTCAGTCAGAGTTGTCTGACCCCAAAGTCTTTAGGTTCCCCAAAAAACCACTATTGGGGCTACCAAGGGAAAGACAAAGGTGGAATACGCTTTTAAATTACATACAGTTTAGGCTCGGCCTTCCTTCCTTCCTTCCTCCCTCCTTCTTCTTTTCATTCTGTCTCAGCCAGGCAAGATGAGAGGACAGAAGACACCTGTAAGAGTGATAAGGTTGGAACAACTGGTTTAGCTATGGGTCTGGACTAGAGGAGGTGAGAGAGATAATAAGGGGTAGAGAATGTGAAAAGCTATGGCCAACATTTTGAGTCATCAGAAAAGAAATAGCCCACCTGTCTTGGAAGATTCTTGGAGACGCATTGGATTGAGCACATTACAGCAAAGACAAACATATAGGATTTTTTATTTGTGAAACATAGTAGTAAGAACATAAGAAACCTTTCCCTCCTAAAAGATATTTGTCACTGATCCTCGATCATTCCATCCACTAGTGCCTTTCCAGATCTCCATGGCACACACCCACACAACATCAAATTCAAGTCAGCAATTGAAATGTATTGCCTTTGCACTAGTCTCAGAATTGTTTCCTATGTAAAAGTCCTGGCTAGGCAGTCTTGTACTTCCTTGAGGATGGTCTCATTATTTACATGTAATAATCTTCCGTGTCCTCAGAGCAGAAGTGAGCACAGAGTAAGCCTGAATATATGCTTGCAGAACTGATTTTTTTTATTAGATGGATTTCTTCTTAGACTCTTATGGATAGTATGGGGTATATATCACATTATTTAATAACGCTTACATGATTCCATTGGTCCTCATTTTAAGAGGAACATGTGCTGTTTTTATCAGGACTACTGGTTCACTACCAGACCAGGGCCAGTGACCCAGCTTTCGGAGCCGCCACTGAACCATTGCTTTTTAAATTGCAACAGGACCTAAGTGAATAAGCTTGTGCCTGGCCAAAGGGCACAGCTGTTTCCCAAACACACCTTTCACAGTCGGTTCCTGTGTCTTCGCCCACTGTGCTTTCTCTCGCCAGTGGTAATGCTCTCTTTTCTCCTCCTTGCCTGGCTGGTTTGGTATCCCTGATGAAGCCTTTGCTCGTTGGCACAAACTCCACCTGCAGAAGGCTGGCTCTCTTGCTCTCCCTGTGGGCACCACTCATTGGTGGTCCTGAGCACCTGCTCTCTCGAGTTCTGCTCCTTGTCATAAAATTCACATATTTTGATGAACAGCCTTTTGAGTCCTTTGAGTCTAATATAATCCCCCGAATGTAGTATGCATGTAATGCACATTTGTTGCAAATTATAAATACTCATTTGACATAAATGAAATACTTTTTAAAGAGGTTTAACAGCAGAACAAAGGGGGAAATAAGAGTGGGAATGTAAACTCTTACTTAACTTAGCTATTCAGGTTTATTACAGTGTATGCATATCATCTGTAAGTAGAATCTTGCTGTAGTGTGTCAAAGAAATGAAACCCCTGTTTTGCTAAATCCAAACAGAAATAGATATAAGTATCAGCCAACAAGTTCAAAATCTTGGAACACTGTAGACAGCTGGTATGTCTTTGAACTCTGTCTCTTTTTACACTTCTTAGAGAAAAATAGGTAAGACTGATGTTGGAATTATTTCAGAAGGAGTGGATGTGCTGAATCAGAATTGTAAAGAGAATTAATCTCTTGAGTTTGTTTCTTTAGGCACCCCAAGAGCATGATGAAATTCACAGTTGAAAGAAGAGTTTTGAAGGACAGAAAGTGAGGCTTGGGGAGAGAAAATCTTGGCCTGGGGGAAGTGAGAATGAGAAGATAAACACATGATAGTTCATTCTAGCTCTTGGGCTTCCTTGTCGATATTTTTCCTTAAAATTTCAACAAAATGCATAGCTTTAATAGAAAAAAAATTATTTTCAGTAAGATATCCTGAGGCCAAAATGATGCATTGATATCTTCACAGGTGCTGCACTTCCAGTCTTTGCTGCAAGTTTAAGGTTGTTTACCCCTTCTTAAAAAGACAAGACACAAGAGGGCTGCTGGAAAGGAGACCAGAGAGGAAAGACATAAGCATTCAATCTAATGGTATTTCTAGAATATATTATTTGGTGAAGAAGGTTCAAAATCATTCCTGAGCCGTGTCTCTTGAAGATCTCTCACAGTCAGCCAAGAGGCGGACACCTTGCACGTCTTGCCTGTGCCTGTGTGTATCACATTGTTCTGCCCAGGTGTGCAAGAACCCAGGGCTTGCTCAGCACCTGCTTGTTCAGAATGTTCATCAGGAACATTGGATGAGGGCAGGCCGCACGTGACCTGAGGTTCTGGGAAAGCCAGAAACTCTCCCGGACTTGCATAAATGCGCACAACTGTTTACTCTGTATGATCAATTATGGGTATTTTTTAAAATGCTGACGCCCTTGGGTTAAGGGCTTAGGATATTTCAATTTTATTATAGTTTGCAAAACACAAGAAG
Organism: Lemur catta; assembly: GCF_020740605.2. Taxonomy (NCBI): domain Eukaryota; kingdom Metazoa; phylum Chordata; class Mammalia; order Primates; family Lemuridae; genus Lemur; species Lemur catta. Next base: position 7,362,996 of record NC_059152.1, on the reverse strand, counting down.
AGGGGTGGGATGTGGGAGAGGAACAGAATTATGGCTTACATCGACAATGTCTTGCCAGACTTTTATATATGATCATTACATATCGGATCTTAAGGAACACATCAGAGGGCTAGGTTCCTTCTCACCTATGAGACAGTGGACAGCTGCAGCTGTAGCAGCAAGGCCCACCTCAGTCACACCCCACTGACCCAGGATCTGCTATGTGCCACAGTCACTGCCTTAGTGGTCAAAACTTAGGAGGGGACATAGTTCTTTTCCTCGTGGCCCTTACAGAATAGTGCATAAGACAATGAAACAATAACGTGAAATGTGAGATGTAGTGTTATAAGGTGTCATGAAGGGAACTGTGTATTTTCTAGGCACCCCTAGGACAAGTCCCTTATGACTACTCCTGTAGGATTTTGTTCATACCTCTTGTAGAGCAACTACAACATATGAGGATCTACACATGTGAGATGGCGAGTTCTGGAGAGCAGGTCTTATGTCTTCTGCATTTTTATATCCCACCTAGCATGGTCTGGAAACATCACAGGGTCGCCATACATGTTTGTCGAATGAATACATGACAGTCTTATCAATGCTGATAACAGGTTGACAATTGGGAAACTGGTGAAAACCTGGAGTTTCACTCGGGAATTTTATCAGCTCACAGGATTGCTTTCTGTCATGTTTGATCATACCTATTCCCATATATTATGCCAATATCTTAAAAAGGGATTGTACAATGTGTACATGCTTCAGATCACAGAGAAATACAGTGCGGGAGGGGCCGCCTCTATTTAACTTTGAACAGGGCTGTGTTCTCGGAAGTGTTTGTGATAGAGAAGTAAGATAACATTCTCTCTGCAGGAAGAAGTCTGCTTCTAGAACACGAGGAACTGAAAGCCCCAATCCAGTCTCAGGGAACCTAGCCCGAAGCACTGACAAAACCCTGCTTCAGAAATCCTACGGCCTGGCTGGAAGGTAAGTCAGGGGCTACCTAAACCTGCTTTATTCATTTATTCCTGCTTACAGGTGCTGGGGCGGAGACAACTGCAGTCTATCTTAAAAGATTCTTCTGGGATTCTTTAATCGTCCAGCATCCAATTCGGTGTCAAGCAATTGACATTCATAGCTTCATGTAATGCTTTGTCACAAGTGAGCAACATTTCCTAGGAAAGCAGAGAAACTGGGCAGAAGAAGTTCAAGATCCAGGGGCATTTATCCCTTGGGCCGAGCGTGGCCCGGCGGGAGGGGAGGAAGGGGAGAGGGCGGCTGGACTGCTCGGCTCTGCCGGCCTCCTCCCTCCTGGCTCCGAAAGGTCCTTCCTCGGCCGCATTCCCTGCACGCTGGCGGCCCTCTGCCCTCCAGTTAATGTTTTATTTCCTCGCGTGTCTCTCCGTGCATCCCACCCCCAAAGCCCGGGCGCAGGGGCACCTGCCTTGGCGCTGCGGGCTCCCGCCCCGGGCTGGCACTTTCGGGGCTGATCCCTTCGAAGCGAGGCGGCCCTCTGCGCGGGCGCGGGGCCGGCGTCCCTGCGGCGTCCTGGGCTGGGCGAGCCGCGCGGCCGGCGACACTCGGGCGGGCTCCCGGGGCACAGGGGACCCGAGCGCCGGGCCGGCACGTCCGCTCCCAACTCGCGCGAGCCGAGGCCGAGTGGGTCGCGTCTGCGCCAGAGGGCGGCTTGGAGCCCGGTTCGGGGTTTTCAACTTTCTCCTCAGAGGGGCGAAAGCGAGTCCCGAGGAGAACGACGACGGCTCTCCAGACGCCGGGGTCCAGGTAGGCTGCATCGCCCCCGGCTCCCCGGCGCCCGCCCCGCAGCCCGCAGCCCGCAGCCCCTCCCGCCCGCGCCGCTCCCGCGCGCCGGGGCCTGGGAACCGCGCACCGGCTGCGCCCAGAGCCGGGCGGCCGCGGGGGACGGACGGCGCCCGCGCCCAATCGCGGGGCGGGGCCGAGGGGGGCCTGCAGGCGGCGGCCAATGGGAGGCCGCAGAGCCGGAGGGGGCGGGGCCGCCGGGCGGCGGGCGGCGGCGGCGGCGTCGGGAGCCGGCGCGGCAGACTGGGAGCCCGGGAGGAGCCGGCGGAGCCAGAGGAAGAGCAGGAGGACGGAGGAGGAGCGCCGCGCCCCCGCCGGCCGCCGAGCGCAGGCCGAGAGCTCCAGCCGCAGCCGGCGGGTCCGGGGCGCCTCCGCCGGAGCCCGGCGCGGGGAGAGTCCGGGCCGATGGGCAGCGCGCGGCAGCGGCGGGCGGCGAGGCGGCGGCTCCGGTACGCGCCGCTCGGCGCGCGCGGGCTGTAGCGGGTCCCGGCGGACGGCGTTCCTGAGGTGCGTGTCGGGGCAGCTGACCGGGAGCGAGGCGAGGGTCGGCTCGAGGTGGCCTCGGCCGGGCGCGGATTGTCCCTGAGGGAAGGGGCTGCCCTCGGGGGTGTCCGTGGGGGCGGCGGGGGCTGCGCGGGGCGCCCTCGCTCCGGACCGCGGGGTGGAAAAGGCGCCGCGCGCTCGCTCGCTCGCTCTTCTCCCCAAGTTGTCGGTCGGCGGGAAGGCTGCTCCCGTCTCGGTGACTCGGGCGGTGGGCAGGTCCCCTCCGGGTGCCCGGAACTCCGCTCCGACCCGCGCTCGGGGAAGGGCTCGCGCCCGCCCGACGCGGCTCCCGGCGCACCCGGGGCGGACTCGGCGAACTTGCCGCGAGGCTGGTCCCTGGAAGGGGCGCCCCGCGCCCTCCGGGCCGCTCCGTCTCTGCGGGGCCGCGGGCAGCCGGCCCGCACCCTCCTCGCCCGGCGCGACCTTTCTGCCCGCTGCCAGCCGGCTCGCGCCGTGCTCGGTCCTCCGCTCCGGGGCCTCTTCGGGTCCCCGCACGCCCGCAAGGGTCGCCAGACCCTGTGCGGGGAGTATCCCAGGAGCACCTACGGATTAATTCCCGGTCGCGCCGCAAACCCAGGGAATCAATTTCGGCTCCTCATCCACAAGCCAGAGCTGAGGCTTCCCGGGAAGAGAGAACAACTTGGCATTACCCCTCTGGGAGATATTTGTCATCATTAACCGGCCTCAGTTAAATTAATTCAGCCCAAGATGACTCCAGCGTGAGTACTGGAAAAATCAAGTGCATCGGTCACGGAATTGTGCTCACCAAAACGTGATTTTGTTCTAAATAAAATTTTAGACATTTTGGATTCTGGTTAGATTTAGACTTGGTTTTTGACAAGGATGGCTTAAAAAAAAAACAAGAAAAACAAACCAAAAACCCTCCAAAGAATCTTGGTGATTCTCATGGGTTTGCTCAGTAAGTTCAAAACAGTCGCGCAGATTTTTCTTTTCTTTGCCTCTTTTGTCTGCAGTTTCCATTTCTAAACGTTAACACTAGATGGCTTTCTTATGACAGGCATTTAGTAAACTGCCCATTTGAGTTGCCTATGTCTGCAGTGTCGGTTGTCATGTTTCTAGTCTTACAATTAGTTATTGAAGGAAAAAAATCTCCAAAACTGTTGCCTTTTTTTGAAATATGTTACTTCCTTGGAAAAGTTATACAAACCAGTATTTTGCAGATATTGAAAGGTGGCTTATTATTTCTGGCATTCCTAAAGGTGAATTTCAAGGGACAACTTGGTTACTGGGTTTAGTCACATATTTAAGAATGTCTGTTAAATGTTTGCGCTTATTTGAAGAATCCAGAGTTCTGTGAGTTTTATAATCCTGTTTAGACAGCATCTCTACTTACAAGATGTCTTCTGCTTGATTGAGTTTCACTGCTTGATTCAGAGAGGTATGAAAGTATTATTCATGGGAAAGTGTACTCTTTATTGAGTTTTGGGTACAAATCACATTGATTCTTCCTAAAGATCCCATTGATTCATTCAGGGAAGAGATGCAGCTGAAGTGTATCTGCGTGATTCATACCAGGAGTTGTATTAGGGACATCTTTATTTCCTTTTCCTCAGATGATGTTTGGTTTTTCATTTCTAAGCACAACGCCTTTTATGACAAGCATAATAGCCTGTAGTTAACCGTTTCAGCAGCAGCAGCAGCAGCAGCAGGTTCCCAGTTATGTTTTTAAGTAGTTTTATTCTAAAGCAAGACCATGGCAACCTGTCCAAATCTTGCCTAGATAGGCAAATTTATATATAAACTGGAGAAATATCTTGAGATTATCTTTATAGCTCTCATTTATTGTGTGCCTTGCTCAGCTTAAACTATGACATGTTCAATTTGCTTGTTCTAAATTAGAGTGTATTCATAAATAGCTGGAGGAAAATGAGAAAAGAAAAATTACTGAGCAAACATTTGGGAAATAGGAAATGAAACAGCTTTTATCAGTACCCACATGCTACCTATAGATGGGGTGAAATGAACTTGAATAAGAAGCAGTGTAAGCACTTGGTCTGGAAAATAAAGCAAGAGCTACATCACAGGTGTGGGGGTGGAGCTTCTGGCTTTGGCGTTTGGGCCACATATTTTACTCCATTGCTTTAAGTATGTATTTTTTCATAAAATGCCTTTTATGTTTTTAAGTACTAGATTTTTCTCAAAGAGCTTTAATTTTATGGAACTTTTAGTCTAATGGAATTACCAGATCATCATGGTATGGCTTCTATGCTTATTGTAGTTAAAACTGTGAAATATGGGTTGGAAGATTTTTTTTCCCCCCTCAAGGCTGGACTGTTATTTTGAAGGGTTCCTTGATACCTGAACTTAGTAAACACCTGCCCACCTGGGGATCTTTTTACCTGAAATGAATAATCTAATCTATTTCTGAAAGTGAGGGAATAGTGAGCTCCCCTGAAAGGGCAATTGTTTGGTAATTGAAACTGGTTTTAAAGTACTGTGTTTGGGCATCAAAACTAGTTTAATTGTGGTTGTGTTTACTGTATACTTTGCAAAGAAGTGTGTAGTTATGTGGATACAGCCCCCTGCCCCCAGCCATAATGGTAAATGCAGGGTTATTTTTTGAGACTGAGGAAGGCATTGAGTCTTTGAACTGCTGATGTACTTATGATGGTGGTTTAGGATTACAAATCCTTTCAAAGACATGCTAAATTTGAAGAAAATTTAGACTGTTAATGTTAACTGAAAAGCCAAGTTTTTTTTCTGTTTTGAACGTGAATGAAATATGAAGTACAGTCCTAAAGAATATAGTGAACCATGACTTAGATTTTTCACTTCTATTAATGCACCTAATTCCCTTGCAGGGTGAGAGTAGAAAGAGTAGTAGGCAGAGGGACAGGAACCTTGAGTTTCCTGGCTCTATCAACTGTCACCTGTCACGAATGAGTTTGGATAAAGTATTTCTATGGTACCATCCAGCAACAAGATTTTAGGTTTCTTTAATGTTTAAAATAAATGCATTAGAGTAATGAAAATGCCTGTCTGATTTGGATAGTTTATATATATATATATTTTTTTTTTCTTTTTTTTTTTGAGACAGAGTGTCACTTTGTTGCCTGGGCTAGAGTGAGTGCTGCGGCGTCAGTCTAGCTCATAGCAACCTCAAACTCCTGGACTTAAGCAATCCTACTGCCTCAGCCTCCCGAGTAGCTGGGACTACAAGCATGCACCACCATGCCCGGCTAATTTTTTCTATATATATATTTAGTTGTCCAGATAATTTTTATTTCTATTTTTAGTAGAGACGGGGTCTCGCTCAGGCTGGTCTCGAACTCCTGACCTCGAGCGATCCACCCGCCTCGGCCTCGCAGAGGGCTAGGATTACAGGTGTGAGCCACCACGCCCGGCCAGGATAGTTTATAGTTTTCATGATTGTCTTTTCTTTGTCTTGGCTTATAGTAAGTTTGTATGTGCACATTCATGAGGCTTATAGCTACTTGGTTTACCTTGAAATTAATATTCAGAAATTGCTTTTCTGTTCCAGTTGGCATTTAGCTATGACTTCTTTTAAAGGAGGGCTAACACTGTGATAGGAATTTAAAAGCTGTACAACTTCAGATATAGATTATTTTTATCCTTTTTGAACTTGATTCATAAACTTTGGTTTCAAAGAGCAGTAATAGTAGAAGGGACCCAGATCGGACTGGCTGTTTGACAGCGAGTAAAGTTTTATTTCTCCAGAATTTCATATTTAGTGTAACTCAATTCCCTGATGATTTTTTTTTTTTTTACCATACATGACACTATATAACCAATTGGATAGTAGGAAGGAAGAAAATACGCAGCAAGTTGAGTCCAGGTGGCATAGCATCTCTGGACCAGAAAGGACCTTAAAGGTTATCTTTTCATGTTGTTTTTACACTTTTTGTTTTCATTTACCTGTAAAATTAAAAAAAAAAAAAAAAAAAAAACAAAAGCAAATTTTTAGGGATTGTCAGATTTGTCAGCCTTTAGTGTTGCTGCATAAGTGTGTTGGAAATTAACGACAGGAATTCCTATCTATTGTCAATGCATTTCATTAAGATACATTAATGCACTGAAAAAAATGTGGGGGAACGGGGAAAGATACATATGCTTTCAGGCTAAAGGAGAGTTCTTCCCAACCAGAGAGGACATTTGTTAAAAATTACCCCACACATGTGCATATACCCACCCCCACACAGACGCTTTTTCCTTTTGCATGGATCACTGAAAACTTCACTAAGGACCAGGGTTTGGAAATCACTGAGCCGCCCAACTAACCCTCCTTTGATACTTGGATCCCTTTATATAATCTCTGTAAGTAAGTGGTCTTCCAGCAATCCCCAGCATTGCCAGTAAAGGGTCGAGATCATCACGTTTTTAAAGGTTTTGAGTACTAGAAAGTTTTTTTTTTATTTTTTGTTTTTTAGGCTGGTCAAGTAGAAAGTTTTTTTTGACCTATAGAAGTGAAACGTAATTCAACCTGTTTATTCAAATGCTATTCCCTTAGTGGCCTACAGAACAAATCCTTCTCCAGAGGTATTTCAGCTACTCAAGTAGCAGTACGTACCTTTAAAAGTTGGGCCCAAAACTGAATGTTCTTCATGCAACTTGACCTGTGTGCGGCACAGCAGGAGTGCCCTTCATAGGTTGCATGTCCTGCTTGCAATGGTTTAGTCCAAGTTTACATTCACTCTTCCGGTGGCCATGCTACTTTGACTCAGTGAGTTTCCTGTTCACTAAAACCCCTGAGTCCTTAATCACTGCGGCCATAGAGCCATGTCTTCCTATGCTGTACTAAATGTGACTGTAAGACTTCACGTTTATTGTGTTTGTTTTGCGCTGTTTTAGCTGATTCTTCCCATTGTACTTTTTGGAATTTGATTATATTATTTAGCACCTTTGCCTGTCCTCCCAAAGAAATACTGCTTGCACATTAGATCATATGGTCTATATCTTTATCTAAGTCACTGATGAAATTGTTAAAGTGGCTGACCACCACAAATAGTGTCTCTGGAAGCTTCCCTGTAGGTTTATAAGGAGTCACACTCTTTGGTTACAGTTTAGTACTAATACACTTAATTTCTTATAACTAGCCTATATATCTCCACCTTTCCACACAGATTTCCTGAAAGAGCTTGTCAAACCTCCTTTGCTGGTTCTGCTGACCAAGTTATTCTGAGTAATAAATGAGTTTGTTTTTAGTGTGTCCCTAGTAACTGGTACCATATTCTGCACAGTTTTTGCTTAAGAAATATTTATTTAGTGACTGGCTGGATGACTGAGAAACTAGGGCCACACTGTGACCTGTGACCTCTGGACCCTTAGGCACTGAAAAGAGCATAGAGTTGTTGGACTTTCTTAAACTCACTTTTCAGTTTGGTGTTGTCTTATGTTGAATTGCTTTCAGATAGTGGGGAAGAGAATCACAATCTTTTCCTGTTTTCCCAGTGTTTTAATTAGTTGATACACTTCTCTTCCTATTTCAGTAATTTAGCTGTAAGAGACATCTTGAACTCTTCCTATTAGATTACTCCATATTTTTCATTTTTGCACATTTGCTAAATCTGTTGCGAGAAATCCCCATTTAGTTGAGCTGTTCAAGAAATCAGAGCAGTCCAAACTAGGCTATTTAGTTGTATATTCAATTACTCTTAAGGAAAAAACTCTGGGTAAAGAGCCAATGTTAAAAATTGTTACTGTGGAAAATAAGAATTCTTTGGGAAAATAAAAACTTACGTTTGCTGAGATGAACCATTGTGTGGAGTTGTAAGAAAATTTCTGACAAATACTTAGGGCACAGTGTCTTGTGTAGTTAGCATAATGATTGCTTTCGCTATCTTCTAGTGGTGTTTTTGATAACACATTTGGTTTCTTGTTGAACAGTGGGTTTTCATGTGGTGGTTCAGTAATATTAATAGCCCTGGGATACTGTACTTGTTGTACTGGAGTCTATGTCATTTAGAAACTCAAATTCCAGCAGGGTAAATGCTACTATTTTCAAGTGTTTAATGCCCTTAGGGTCTCTAAACGTTTCCCAACATGCATCCCATCTTTGTACACTCACCTAAGTGTGTCCATATATGTGAATATACATATATAAATGTACATATTACTGTCCATATATGTATGCATATACACATACATGTTTGTACATGTTTGTACATATGTGTATGTGTATAATACATATGTATGTATATACATATACTTTACTATGCTAAGATATCATGGACATTATAAAACATAAAAATATAAATTTTAAAATGATGATGCTAAAAATAAATAGAAGTTGAAGTATTTTCTCTTGCACCTCAAGGGCTCATTGGTATCCTTTGAAATGTGTAGTCCCTGTTTGCAGACCACTGCTTTACCACTGTGACTGTTTAGAGTTCATTACTGTTTGGAAACAGAATTTGTAAAGGGGCCTGCAGGGTCTTGTGAGGGGAAACCCAAGGCAGACTTCACTCCTAATGGGCCCTATATTTATTGTATTTATTCTTTTTTTTCTGAGCTGACTTTGGCCCGTTTTCTTACAGAATTGCTTGTGAGTTCCACCCTCCCTCCCTCCCTCCCTCCCTCCCTCCCTCCCTCCCTTCCTCCCTTCCTCCCTTCCTTCCTTCCTTCCTTCCTTCCTTCCTCCCTTCCTTCCTTCCTTTCAGTCTTGTTGCCTCAGCTAGAGCTAGAGTGCAGTGGCGTCATCATAGCTCATTGCACTGTGGTTTCATTTTTTTGAGGGGACAGTGATGGTAACGGTTATACTTTCCTCCATGGAAAGCTTCTAGTTAAACTTGGCTAAAGAAGCATCATACTATCACACTCAACCATCACCAGTCCCAGGATCAGCGTAGGACGTGACTAATCATTTGCCCATCCAGCAACTTCTAAAAGAGTAGGAACGATGTTACAAATGCAGATTAACAGTGTAGTTTTGTCTGTATGTGATTGGTCAGTCAGAACACGGGGCACAGCCACCACCCCTGGTTCAAAGAAGGCTTGGCTTCCCAGCCCTTGGTGGAGCATGTGGACTGGGAATGGATGAGGAGAGAGGGCTGCAAGCCCTGCTTGTCTCTCCTGCAGCTTCCAGCTAAACTAGACCGACCTACTCCCAGCTACCCTCCTTTGCAGTTTTAATCTCTAGTATTTACCAGTGCCTGATATGATATTGTATCATGTTTACCTTTTATGTTTACCTCCTGTCTCACTTCAGTAGAACATAAGGACATCATACAGGCAGGAACATTTCTGGTTTACTACTGTATTCGTTGCACTTAAGTGGTTTTTGCCACATAATAGGCTCTCGGCAAACAAATATTTATTAAAGAAATGATTTGGAGTTGTGGATTTGGACATGAGAGAACTTTTTGTATCTTGTCTTTTATTGAACTAAATAGTGTTGCCTAAAAGTTCTGATTGTTTCTGTTGTATATGATCTGTCTGAATAACCATTGTACCTCATTTTATATCTTTTCTGTGTTATTTGACCTGTGATTGAGCTCTGATAGGGAATTGGTAAAAATGTGGAAGTCGTTTCTGAAGAATGTTTTAACAGTTTGCCATCCGGTACATCAAGACCTTTATTGCTTCATTCAAAGGGGTGTGGTTCCAGGGAGTCTGGGCACCCTTGGGTGTTCTCCTTTCATGAGAGATTGTGGTTTACATCTTTCCCAGGGTTCAAAGTCTGGTCCCCATTGATGACTATTTGAAGCCCATGAGGCTGCAGTTCACTTAAAAGCCCTGGTTTGGGCTTATTCATAAAGATTGCTGAAAAGAAATGATTTCTGAATCGTGCAACTCTTATCTGTAGTCTTTTATCTCTCAATCCATTAGCAATGATTTCCACAAGAAGTAATGATTTTTTAAAACCCTATTAGTAGTATATAGTACATCTTTTGTTGATTTAGTACTTTAAATTTGAGGTTTGCAAAGTACGTTAGAATAGTATTTATGCCTTTAAATATAGTAGGTGTTCAGTAGCCATAGTCTTAATTTTCGATCGTAAAAATACTTTAATATCCTGACATAATACTAATTTCTCTATTATATGAAATCAGGAGGATATCATTCTAACTTCTATTTGTTTACATTTGTGTATTAAGGCATGCTATTATGAGAGCTGTTGGCAAGGCTGAGAGAGTCTTTATATATAATAGAAATGTCCAGTTTATTGAATGATTTTGTTTGAGGATCAATTTTAAGTCATTTGCTTGGAATAATGGATTAGTTTTTCCATTTAAAAAGTTTTAAATGATAAGAGTGAGTAAAGGAGACTAATGTTTTTGACTTACAAACTGAATAAAGAATTGGGGAGAGCTGTCCCCAAAGGCAAATTTGAAAAATTATTATACTTGAACTTTATGTTATCTCAGAGATACTTAACAATAACCTTTAAGCGTGGTAGGATTTTTTCCCTTTTACAGATGCAAAAACTAAGGTTTAATGACAGAAAGTGGTTTTCTGAATCCTAGTTCTTATATTTTAAACCTTGGTTGACTCCAACTGTAATGCCCCTTCCTCAGTTCTGCAGCTGCCTTGTAAGATATGGTAGGTAGGTCCCAACAAATCTTTATACAAGAAATAAATGGAAAGAGAGGAAGGAAAAAGGCAGGGAGTAAAGAAGGTACATACATATGAGAACGGTGGAATTATCCCACTCACTCTCCCTGAAAGGGGGAAGTGGAGGCTGAGGATTGGGCTAGTGAGCTTATTGTTCTAGTCTGAAAAATGCCCTGGTCTATCAGCCAATGGATCGTCTATTATTAACTAGAAATTCTGTAATTTGCTGTGAGGTAGCAGTTCTGCTGATTGAATCAGGTTATATATTCTTTGTTGGGAAGCGAGTGGGTTCTCTGTGATCATGCAGAGAACATTTTTTTAGCCCCTGAGTCTTTGCCAAGATTAAAAGAAGTATAAGAGGAAAACAATTTTTGTTTTGCATTTATACTTTGCTAGATTTGCATAATCTTTGTTTAAGCCAGTTGAATGTGAATCCCTAAATAAATTTCAGGCATTTAAATATTTAAAAGGATTCATCCACAGTACTTTACTCACCCAAAGAATAAGTGCTTACAACAAAGAAAATAACACCCTTGCAGATGTAGCCCATATAGACTTTGTTCACCTTGTCATTGAATTATAAAACATTAATAGCGAAGCTAGAATTTGAACATTCACTGAAATGCTTAGCTGGCTCTGTTCCAAAATATTGTTTCCCTGGTAGAGAAAGCAGGACAATTTGTTTAAAACTGGCAGTTTGCCAGTCAGGATAGCTCTGACGCAATCATTGCAGTAACTGCTTTGCTCCGACTGCTAATTTTAGGGCAGTTAAATCTGGGTGATGTCTGATGGCTGCTGTCGCTGTGCGTCTGGTTATGTGGAGCTTTCTAAATTCATCCTCTTAGCTTGGCACCATAACTCAGTTCTTTCTGAAATAAGCTGTGGAGCAGAGGGATGTTGAGTCGGCACAGGATATGTGCATAGAATCAGGAGCAAGGCCCTAGGAGAGTTTCAGGAGACATGCTCTGATCTTACTATTTTGTCATTTCAACAGCAAATACTTATCACATCTGCACTTCCCTTGCTGTAGCACCCTGGGGGGTGTTGAGGAGGGAGGAGAGAAGGGTACGTCAAGGCACCTCCCTTCCTGGAACAAGGTACTGGCAATAAGCGCTTGTTTTCCTGGTCATTGCTGCAAGCATTAATGTATTTAGAAATGAACTTTTACTTTCTCCTTTTCTGGATATGGATAAGGACAACTAAAGAGAAAAATGGTAATTTATTAAAAAAACCTACTTGGAGCATTGTATAGAAGAGCAAAGTAGAATTTCCTGCTATTGCAAGAAGACAGAGGTGGGGTGAAGGGTTATTTGGTGGCCTTGTCTAACTTACTCAGCTTCTTGAGGCAGAAGTATGATCCAATTTTAAAATGAGGATATGGGGCCACACCATCTTGAGGTCTTTTTAAACTCTGGCATTCTAAGATTTCCACGTTAACGGGGGCACCCAGGGGTATGAGACCCCTAATGGCAGGGACCTTGTCCTTTTCTCCCTGTCTTCTAGCCCCAGGCCAGTGTCAGGTACAGTCAGAAAGTTAACTGACTCGTAGAATTTTAGGCCTCAAAGGGACCTTTGGGTGCTTCTCTAATCAGACTTCCTCAGGTTACCAATTCAGAATTATCAGAGAATGGTTTAGCCACTCACCAGACCTGTTGCATGGGTACCTTATTAGGTGATGAACCAATTACCCATTCCACTGTAAGTGTTCTGGCAGAGCTGGTGGTCACATATATTAGGAAAAGATTCCTGTGTAAATGAGGGCATAGGAGAGATGGCAGTACAACTTCTTTCAGATGAAAGACTATGGTTAGCTGAGAGTAAGGTGGGTTTGCATAAGCAGGAAAACATTTGAGGAAGGTAGAACTTAAGCTAAGCTTTGGAAACTGGTTAGGGTTTGAATTTTTGCCGAGGGCCTCTTGTTCACAGGGACACTCCAGGCTCTGTCTGGGACCAGTACATACGTACAAAACACTCTCAGTTGTTCATTTTTCATGGTAGTGCCTCTATTAACTTCGTCTGCTTAAAATCAAACTCATCTCTTTACCTGGTTTAGGTTTTACAACTCCAGAAATGGATTTTATTAACAAAAGCAACATCAAAGAGAAGTGATGGACAGTATTTTCGAAGTGGTGATTATTAACTTGTCTGTCATGCAAGATAGTCATTCTGATTTTTTTTTACTGTAATTTACTAAAGGTTATAGAGTATGTCATAAACTTAAAAGAAAAATTATTTTGGATACATTAGCAATATAATTGATGTTTTGGTATAAAACTACTGAATTTGTTTCAGTTGTTTGTCCAGAGAATATATATACAGTATTACATTTGAAACTCAAGATCATGTGTTTTGTTTTGAGGTTTTATATCTTGGAATTTATAACTTGATAATTGATTTACCAAAGTAATTTCTTTTGAAAATTATTCTGAGCAATAAAAGTTTTAAATCAGGGCAGTGTTAGGCAGGATGGCTGTGTACAACAGGAGCTGGCCTCACCTGGGCATCTCGTGCACCGGGTGTACCACCTGGATTCTATAGTTGTTACGCATGACCCTGTTTGCTTTATAGGTAGCTATCCGTCTTCTACCCATCCACTAATCCATCTTATTTTTTGATGCATTTCAAAGTAAGTTGCACACTTAGTACACTTTACTACTAAACACTTCAGCATGCATGTTGTAAGTAAGTTCAAAGCTTTTAAATTTTTTGTGAGGGAAAAGGTATAGAGTGGAATGCACAAGTTTTAAGTGTATCGTTCTGTGAGTTTTGACAAGTGCATACACCCATGTAACTCCACACTTCTGTTTGGATCTGAAATGTTCCTACCACTCAAGAAAGTTCTCTCATACCCCTGCCCAGTTTACCGCCCCGCCCCCCATCTCTGTCTCAGGCAATCGTTCCTTTTTTTTTTTTTTTTAACCATAGATAAGTTTTGCCTGTTCTTGAACTTCATATACTTGGAATCATGCAGTATGCACTGTTTTGTGTAAAGCTTCTTTCATTGAACATAATTATTTTTTACTTTGTCATGTACCTTAAAATATATTGTCACACATGCCCTTTTCAAAGGTCATATCCATTTGTCAAGTGATTTTAGGAGCAGTTTCTTTTAAATGCTTGTGTATTTATCTTAAGACACATCTCAACTTCCCCTTTCCCTTCATGGTTGTGATTTTCATATTGGATTTGGCCATTTTCCCCACTGGGTCTCTTCTTACATCCCACATATATATTCTGAAAATCAGGTGTTGCTTTTGTTAGTTTGCTAACACTTGCTGCAGGACTGGCTCAGGCTGGCTAACGGCATTTGGCTGAGCTACTTTGCTTCCGAAGAGATGGATCCTGATGCATTAATTGTTTATTGGTATATGCTACTAGGAAAACTTCAGATGAAAGAAAATACATTTTTTTTATCTTCATAAAACTGATGAATTATTTCTAGTTCAAATGCAACAATTATTAAAACCAAAATTTCCTGAGTTCACTACATGGAGAAGACTAATCAACTAAAACTAAAAAAAAACAAATTTTAAAATGACTTGTGCTAAAGATACCGGCTAGCAAAATAAAAACCTAGTTGACTTAAAAATAAAATTCTAGACTTAATTAACTGCCCTCTTTGCTATTTCCTCTGTTATTGAAGTTCTGAATTGCTAAACCTCCCCAGCCATAAACCAAACTAATAAAAAGTTTTCTTGGCTAGGCACAGTGGCTCACGCCTGTAATCCTACCACTCTGGGAGGCCAAGGCTGGAGGACTGCTTGAACTCAGGAGTTTGAGACCAGCGTGAGTAAGAGCAAGACCCCATATCTACTAAAAATAGAAAAAATTAGCTGGTGGTTGTGGTGCAAGCCTGTAGTCCCAGCTACTTGGGAGGCTGAGGCAAAAAGATCGCTTGAGCCCAGGAGTTTGAGGTTGCAGTGAGCTATGATGATGCCACTGCACTCTGGCCTGGTCAACAGAGCAAGACCCTATCTCCAAAAAAAAAAAAAAAATTTTCTTCAGCTGTACTGGGTTAATGACTGTTTTGCGTATACAGTGTGCTGTCACTATAGGAAGATTTTTCTTTAGGACGATATTGATTAGCGTAGCTCTACCTGCTCTAAAAGCTACTCCAAAATGCAGTGTCAGGCAAGAGAGAAACTGATGACTTTTTTGTGGGACAGCCTGAGGTCTGAGCAGGTGGGCTGCTCTCCTCCACCTGATACTCATAGACCCAGCTGCCTTCCATCTTGTTTCTCTACTTTAGGGCGTTGGCCTCGCCACACGGCACTGCACCCAGAGGTCTGCACTCAGGCTTGCTGAAAAGGGAAGGAGCCAGAAGGTGAGTCGCCTAAAATGCTGGCCCAGAAGGGTCTATATCATGTTGCTCTGATTCTCCTGGAGATTTTGTGACCTGACCGAACTTCAGGGACTGCTGGGCCATCCGTGGGCTTCCATTTTAGTCCTGTGAGTTAGCGTTGTCAGTCGTTTGGTTTTGCTTTGCCCAGTGGGTTTTATGGTGCTTTGCTTGATGCTGGATATTAGAGCTCTGTGTTTGGGGCTTCCCTGATACCTGCCTGTCTATGACAGAATAAACGTCCTTGTGTTCTTGGGCCCCTCATTGCGGGCTGCCCAAGATATTTTGAGTAGATCACAGACGTGTGCTGAGATTGAGGGGCCTTTTCCATGGCTGTGGGGCTCATAGCTGCTTCCTCTTGAAAAGACTAAGTTTCTGCACCTGTAAATGGAGAAAGTTTGATCTGCCTCGTCATATTACAGAGAAAATTTGTTGAGAAAATCTGCCTGTCTTATAGCGGGCACTCAGATGTGATCATTCATTTGTCGGATACTTACTGGATGTTCTTTGTACCAGCCACAATTCTAGGGACTCATGCAATGGCGGTGAGTGAGGCAGATAGGGTGTTGCCCTCATGGTGCTTTCATGATGGAAATACAGTAGATTTTCTAATAATATTTCTCAAAGTAGTTTCTGGTTTTGTTTTTTGTACCATTGGAGGCCGTTTAGTTCTGGGTGGAGGAAGGGAGGCTAAAGTCTAAAAATAATGAGATTGCAGACAGATTCTGTAACTTTGAAAGAAATGTTACTGGGGACATGGATGAGGGGATGTGATAAAAGACCTAGTGGCTGTTTAAAATTCAGACTCATAATAGAAGGCTTAAGAGACAATTGATGAATGGAATAATGGTAATCATTTATTCAGGAGCCAGAGGGTTTCTTGGGAACAAAAACTTTTCGAATGACTGCAGGGCCCTCTGGCTTTCCTGCCATTCAGAGAAGTTCCATTGGAATCCAGGCACCATCTCCTGCTCTGAGAAGAGCTGGGACCGGGTCAGGGGAAAATAGTAAGGACGCACTTGTGCGTGTGATTCCCCCCCTGTAATGAGCTCACATCACGCTGCTTTAGCCTGAAAGGACCTTAAGCAGACTGTTGGCTTGCACCTTGGAAGACTCTTGAAATGCCAGTTCTGATCCATTGTAGGCTTTGGAGACCATGTGGAGTAGATTCTGAGTCTGTGACCAGGCTAAAGGAGAGCAAATGCCATCTTAACACCATGGTGTCGGGGTGGAGATGGAGTGTGGCCCCCATTCCTGGCCCCTTGAGTTTTGTGTTCTCTAGAGTTATCCTGTGAGTTTCCAAGGGTGTGTCTAGTCATTTTGGCCAATACAGACATAAATATTCCTTCCAGAGGGCCACCTCATAACATCTACAGTGTACAATGAACATGAGCTTATTTCTCGCAGAATGCTTGAAAGAACAGATTTACGGTCATTTGCTCTAAGTTAAGGGAGTGCATCCGGCTTTGGGCTGAAATTTTCTTTTCTCTTGGGGGTCGGAGTGTTCATGTTCCTGAAGATCTACAAAAGAAGGAAAACTTAGTGATAGAGTTGCATTTGTTACTTCCCACTATCAGATTAGAAGGGGGAGAAACTCCTGGTTGAAATAAATGACACGTGAAGTTTTTTATAGGATGGAAAGGCTGAATGGTTTTATGTTAACAGGAACATTATGGCATTTTGATAATTTGAAAGTTAGACATTCTTTTCCTTGCCATTGCTGCTGTCTGCTCAGCGTATATTATAGATGGGTTATGCTGATGTTGCTAATTTTTGCCGATAATTTAAGCTTGGGAGGATTGAGGGAACCTCCTGAGCAGTAAGCACACAGCTGAGCATTTCTTGAGCCTTCCGTTTGATTTGGGGGCAGTAGCTGCGGCTAAGCAGCTGCAGATGGTGTGTTTTCAACTCATGCTGTGGCAGTTTGGGAATTTTTTACATCTTTTTGTTTGTAGTGAACAAAAGAGCAGTGTGGGACTTAATCAGCTAGATCAAGTGTATATAAATTCTGATGATGGTGTTTCTACTCTATCTTAACTGAAATATTAAACTTTTGTATAAGAGAGGAAAACTGGCCTGGTGATTTATGATGTCTGATTAAATCCCACATTAACATGCCTCAAGAATGTGTGTGCTTTGACTTTCCATTAATGGGTAAACATTTACACTGGCCTTTACCCTTATAATTCACTATTCCATCAGCCAAAACCCTTTATCTTTTTCTGCTTACGTTGTTACATGAAGTATACGGCGGCCCCTGCATGGAGCGTGGGCCTGTATTTCGCGTGGCACCAAGGGTAGTTTGTTGGTCAGATAGTTTAACTGAAAGAAGAAAGAGTGTTTCTATAAGAGGGTGAAGGTTTCTCAGAGTTCATGTCTTCCTGGGAAGAGTGGGAGGAGATGCCAAAGAAATTGCAAATATACTAATAATCCTCAGAGAAATGGTTTTTACACAGCGCCCTCCTGCTAAGTGTTCTGTTATTGTTGGACTCAGAATAAAGACTTGCTGGGCTGTGCCTCTAATCCTGTGGGCGATTCTTACATTTTTGTGTTCAAAACCATCTTGGCTTCCTGTTGCTCAGATACTGAGTGTGTTCTGTGGGTTTAAAAAGCACATAGCACCTGAAAGATCATATTTTGTGCTCCCTTAATTGATATGAACTAATTTGTCCTACATCAAAACATTTTTTGGCATATATCCTTTTGGTTCTTGAATTATAACTTAAATGGAAGTTAAGTTTCTAAAAACTGGATCCTTCTGATCTTTATGTAGTATCTGTATTTTGTTCACACCTTCTTTTAATTCTTACACTATTCTTCTGAGTGTTGAGATTCCTAGTAATTTCCAGAATTGTTGGAAGGCAGTTCCATGTTGGACACCTGTGGAGGTTGTGTAGGGCATAGTTAACACCTGGAGATGGTCCCCTCAATTCCATAATAGAAGTGAGTGATTTGCTGGAGACCACCTGTAACTTTCCTTTTTCTCCTTTGTCTGGGCCTTCTACAGCATTACCATCAGGATGCGTTTTTTAAAACCTGGTATAAAGGGTCTTGTAAAAATATTAATATTTTCAATAATGTCTTTTGCGGTAGAGACATTGTAAAGTCCACTGCTTACCTTCCCACTCATTCTGGAGGAAAAGCTGATGCATATGCTAAAGATCAGAGAGCCTTGGTGGCCCTCGGGGCTTTGGGGCTATTGTTAGTGCAGATAGATTCCATTTTGTTATAGAAATGTAAGTTAAAGCTGCTCCCTGTTGTACTACCCTTGTTCTACTTCACATGCCATGAGGCCCCTGCCCTGGGTTCTGATGTGTTCCACTCAGAGACAGATGTTGGCAGGGTGTCTCCTCCCCACGCTGAGGAAGGTGAACTGTAAGCTCCTCTAAAGGCCTGGTGTCGGGCCCAGATGCCAGGGTGTGTTGTCATTGATACTGTGTGTGTGAGGGGTTTGCTTGTTTACTTGTTTTTAAGACTTGGAGACAGATAGTGGAAAGCATATAAATATTTTTCTGTTTATCAGTATCTCTCAGAATTGAGGCATGTTTACTTCCATACATCTTCTGTAGCACTGAGATTTCGCTGCTTACATTAGCCCCGGAAGTGTGTCCAGCACGCGGTGGCTGGGCCCTTGCCGCGCCCTGCACTGGCAGGGGAGTTCCTCCCTGTGAGTTCCGGTCTCCTCCAGCGTCTTGTTCCCATCCACATCACCCAGCACAGCGTGTCTCTGTGGCAGAGGACTGAAGGAACTCGAGTTTCTTTCATTTCCAGTCCCTCACAGATTGGTACTTCTGAATAGGAATTATTAAAGAAACAGAAATATACATTACAAAATTAAAAAGCTCCAATTTTTATTATTAGATGTAACAGACATCAAATTCCATTTCTTTAGATATAGTGACAATAAACATAACATAGGAAGAAAAGAAAAGCATTTAAAGAACTGTATTTGGGTTGGGCTCAGTGGCTCACGCCTGTAATCCTAGCACTCTGGGAGGCCGAGGAGGGCGGAATGTTTGAGCTCAGGTGTTTGAGACCAGCCTGAGCAAGAGCGAGACCCCGTCTCTATTAAAACATAGAAAGAAATTAGCTGGATAACTAAAAAAAAAAATATATATATGTAAAATTAGCCAGGTATGGTGGCACATACTTGTAGTCCCAGCTACTCGAGAGGCTGAGGCAGGAGGATTGCTTGAGCCCAGGAGTTTGAGGTTGCTGTGAGCTAGGCTGATGCCATGGCACTCTCTAGCCCAGGCAACAGAATGACACTCTCAAAAAAAAAAAAAAAAAAGAAAAAAGAAAAAAAAAGAATTGTATTTGTTCCCTGAAGGTGTGCATATCAGAGATTTATAAAGTGAGTCACAATTACTTTCATAACTTTTTGTTGTTCTGCATTTGTAACCAATAAAAGTTATGAGTAAGAGATCAATTCTGCATATTAACTGCTTATAACAAAGTTTGAACAAATACCATGCATATCAGTATTTAGTGTGATAGGTGAACTTGCTTCCTTCTTGGTAATTTATCTACTCAGAGTTGAACTGATAACACACTGTTTTAGGGGGATAATAGGTATCTAAATAATTTCTCTGTTTTGCTTTAATAATATTCATAGTAGAAAGACCCTCTTACAGAAGTATGTTGATGGAAATGGAAGAAGTGATTTTAAAGTAATTTCAGCAAGTTCAATGTGTTCACCTTAAACTTTTGTCCAAAAAGTAAGCTAATGATGTTGTATTTCAGAATTTATTTTTGATCTGTCATTGGTGATTAGGTCCAAGTGTTCATTCTGTAACTTAGTAGTCTTTAAACAAAATGGATTCTGGAGTTTGTACACTTTTGTATTACAGTTGACAGCTAACTATGAAGTCACAGTGGTAATACTGTCCTAATGATCATAATTAGTCATGTGACTCACCATACAAGTTCAACAACATTAGAACTGGTCTATGGGTAGTTTGTGGGTGATTATCCTGAGTTACTTTTCGGAGAAACAAAAAAAAAATTGTGGAACACAAACTATTAGAAAAGAGGTTACTTTTTTAACAGATGCCTCTTTTATAAAGGGAGGGGTTTTTGGGTTAGTGTTAGATATGTGTTTGACTTTATGATGACAGGCCTGTTGAGAGTAAGTAGCCAGTGGATTGCGAACTCTTTGAAAGATTTATTTTGGGGCTGTGAACTTAAAAATGGAATAATGGAATCTTGTAGTCGCTCTGCCTGGGTGAGGCCGCCTGGCACTTGGCCATTGATCTGCTTTCCTTTGGGACAGTGGTCTCCAACCTTTTTGGCACCAGGGATTGGTTTCATGGAAGACAATTTTTCCACATATGCCGGGGCGGATTGTGGGGGAGGGGGGGCAATGGGGAGCGGCTGTAAATACAGATGAAGCTTCACTCCCTCGCCTGCTACTTACTTCCTGCTGTGTGCTCCCCATTCCTGAGTTTCATGGAAGATAGTTTTCCCATAGACAGGGGTGGGGAGGGTGTGTGTGGGCTGGATGCAGGGAGGGTGGCAGAGCTCTGTGGTCTGGTCCCTGACAGGCCACAGACCGGTGGATTGGGGACTGCAGCTTCGGGTTATATTTCTGGCCCCTGTGCCTCTGCCTCCCTGGGAGTGCTGAGCAGTCTTCTACTGTTCATTGACCACCTTGTGTGTATAGTATGTGCAGAGAGAGATGGGTACACAGCCACAGAAAAACCTTTATTTACTTGAGTCACCTGATAACACCAAAATGCTAAAATAATTTTCTATTTTAAATGAGAGAGGGCCATATAAATGGTTGAGCTTGTGCTAAAAGGATAGAGGAAGAGATAGTGTTGAAAAGAGGGCACAAGCCTGTGAATTCCAACCTGTTAATTTGTCTTCTGTTATTTCAGAGTCATCACTGCCTTTGCAGGTGGTCTGTCCTCTGCAGCAGTGCCTCACTGGATATTTGTTCCGTTGCGTGTGGCTATACCCAAAAGATTCTCTGTCCATTCCCTTCAAGAGGGGGAATGGGTACAGATGGGAACATCAGCAGGTAACCCTACACGTGTGCCTGCAGACTTTGAACAAAGCAGCCCTTCCATGGCACTGGGGGAAAGATTCATAGATGGAAGAGAGAGGGGACAGTTTTCTTTAATGCTCTGTACTCCAAGCACAGCTTTCCATGTTTTCTAGGTTAAACCCTGTGCAACTTTTAGTAAAGTAGAAGGTTAATAATTGTAAGAGGATTTAGGGTATAGAATTTACCCCAATGAAATAATCACAAGTGGTCCAAAAGATTTATGTATAAGGGTGCTTAATGTAGTATTAGTTGTGATATGAAAAACTGGAAAAATATTGGCCATAAGACATTAAATGATGATACTCTATGGGATCAAATAATTTAAATCAATTAAATATCTTGTTTTATAAGGCTATTTAATGACATGGGAAAATGTTCACAGAATATTAAGTGAAAAAATTTTCTTGCTAAGCAGTAAATATGCATATGAATTAATGGAACCAAGGATACATTAAAAAATTGCCAGTGGTTGTTACTTGTGGTTGTGTTATGTGTAATTATCGTTTCCTTTTTACATTTGTTTCCAGTTTTTCTAAAATGAACATATTAATTTGATAACAGGAAAAACATGCTATAAAAATATTTTAGTTCATGAATTACTGAGTTATATGTGTGTTAAAAATGATTAGTCTGTGTCAATGTACTTTCCTGGTTCAGTATAGTTAGGATTTATTTTCTTTTGTTATATAATCTTCCTTGTTTTATTCTTTTAAATATATTTAACAGACATTTTCAGGGTAAGTAATTAGCAAATGTTTTTAGACATAGGTGTCTGATAAATATATTTTGGTACATGGTTTTTACCATAAAAGCATCTATGATCAAAGTTTACTCTCATGTAGGCAGATCTCCTTTGAAAATTATCTTCTGATCTTGTATGTTAGAGTTTATTATATTTTTTAACCTCCTGACTACCTCCTTTCATGTAGAGTTGTAACATAGGAAGAAATACATATGTATGTATAATTTAAAGGCATTGAAATTAATTTAATTTCAGGATATTTATATTTTACTATTAATATAATTTATTGGTAAGGCACTGAATGACTTGCTTTTATATACATACATTATTTTATTTAATCCTCACAGATACTCTTCCTCAACAACAGGGACATCTTTCTGAGTTGCTGTAAGCTTTAAGTTAGAGATTTTGGCATTTACTGTAAAAATTACTGTTAAAGCTCTCTGCTTATCTTTGAAAGCAGAGATACCTTGACCCAGATAACTTCCATGTCTTTTTAGCAGTATAATTGCCAGCCCTTTGATACTGTGCTTTTTGACATTTACATTAAAAATAAAAATTAGCTAATTTGTAAGTTATAAGGTCTCAAAAAAAATAGTTCATTCCTCTTTCACGCCTGTTAATGCTTCTATTAAAATTCTGAAATGGCTTATTAAATTAAATGCAGTGTCAAAGGCTAATTGTCTCTCTGTGAATTAGTCTACATGACTTATGAAAGTGTGATTTAAGAATTATGTTTGAATAGCAGCTATGAAGTCAATTTTTAGTATCTATCACATTGTAATGATAGTAGATGAAAAGTATTAATAGATTATGAAGCCCATTCTCTTGCTGTTACAAAAGATTCCTATAAAATACATTCATTGTTAATGCACTTGAAATTACTCAAACTTATTAGCATCATATGTCTCAGGCACAGATAAGTGGTTAGAATGGCATCGTCTGATGGATCAGAAAGCAGCAACTTTATCTGATTTTGGGGACAGGCAGTGCATATATGTGTGATGTGTGTAAGAAATAGTATCATATTGTTGGAGAATTGGAAATCCTGTATTTTTTTTCATTTTTATAATTATAAATTATATTTCACAGATCAGTAAAATTTTAGTGGAATAAGTATGAATTTAGGAATAATTTTTATTCAGCACGTGTTTTGAGTACCTACCATGGTTTGGGTGCTGTGGTAACCCAAGGTTTGAATCTGAGCTCTGTACTACCTTAGGCAAGTTCAGCCTCAATTTCCACATCTCTAAATGGGGATTAAAACACCTATTGTGAAAGATTGTTGTGAGATCTGATCATGCTTATAAAAGTGCTTCACATAGTACCTGGCACATAGTAGGTGCTTAATAATCTGTAATCATGTTCCTCACGTGCATTATTGAGCATGTGGTTTGTGCTGAATGACTTGTATGCCCACCCTAGAGCACAATGAGAGGGGGTGGCTGGAAAGGAAATGAATGCAACTGCCTATAAAAGCTGAGTGAATTTTAATGAGTGAATAGTTTTTGAAAGTCAAAATATAAAAATTGTATTCAGGGATTAATATTCCTCTCATTAGTGAGAGTCAAAACACAAAGTTGATATGAAGAAAGTTGGGTTAGATTCTTGGAGGGGAGATTCCCTCATACTTGACAACCTGCTGGAATCCTTTGAAATTCTCAAACTGTGATAAGCAAGAATCTGTAGTTTTGTATCCTTCCACTTGATATAATTAATGGAGTCACACTGATTTGTTTGAAAAGTGCTATTCAACAGGTGCTGAAAGAGCTAGCCTGTAGGTGACAGTTGTGGTTTGAGTATGTACGATGTCCATTCCTGTCAAACTCTTGTTCACTTCACTTTTATATTTCAAAAGGTCTCTTTCTGCGGAATATCCTTTTAGTTAGTGTCAGAAATAGGTAACTTGAACCTTTCTGGTAGTCTCTATTAGGGCCTAGAAGAAGGAAGATAGGATTTTGGTAAAGACTTGTGGTGTAGTCATGAGGCTGGTGCTAGAGCAAGGCCTGAGGGCCCCATGTGGATCCAGATGTCGCCCATATTGGTGGATCACAGGGTCTGGAGTGAGAGGTGGGTCCCCACGACCTCCTTACTGCTATCCCAGCACCCACCAGCATTTCCATCCCTTGGGCCCCTGCTGTTGCTGCCACACTCATGTCCTCAGCCCATATCCCTTGTCATCTGACCTTGCCAATCCTGTGGCTTGCCCACAGACCCCTTCCTCTGTCACTCTCCATTCCTTTAGACCATGATGAACACCCCCGTGTTTAAACACCTCTGCTTCTCTCTCTTTGGCTTCTATGGCACAACTCCCTCCAGTTCTCTTCCCACCCCTGGTCATTTCTCATCTGTCTTTGCTGGTCTTTCTGCCTCTGACTACCTTTTACATGTTGGGGTTCCAGTGGTCTTCATCATCCAGGTGATCAATCATACCTTCCTAAGTGGCTTCTTTCGTTACCTCTGTGATGACTTTACCTGTCTGACCTTTTCCAGTTGCATTCTAGTCATCTTCCTTGGATAGTCTTGATACATTTCATAGTAAATGAATCCATTTTGGATCTATTATCTTCCTCCACAAAGCTCTTCTTCTTAGTACTGTGCTGTCGTTGTCAATCTAATATGCCCAGTTTGACAGAGCTCGGTGTCCTCCTTAACTCACATATGTCCAGTTGGTCACCAGCATCTGCCAGTTCTGCATCAGAAATGACTCTTGAATCTCTCTTTTCATCTCCCCTGCTCCCACCTTACTTTGGGACATATCATTCTTCTTTGAACTTTGAAATAGCTTTCTGGCCTGTGTGTCCATTATGGTAGCCACCAACTGCATGTAGCCATTTAAATTAATTAAAATTAAATAAAAATAAATGTTCAGTTTCTCATTCTCACTTGTCATGTTTTTAAGTGGTCGGTGGCCACGTGTGACTGCCACACCTGACAGCGCAGATGGAACATTTTCATCACTGCAGAAGGTCCTGTAGATACCACTGTCTCCAAGCTAATCTCTCTGCATCCATTTGCTCACTCTGTCCATTTCAGCCTTCATATTTCTGCCAGCATTTTCTACATGGGAACAGTGATCCAGTTATGACCTGCCCCTGCTTAAAATCTTCTGAAGGTGCTTGAGTAAAATCGTCACCTGTCAGCATGGCCCAGAGGTCCTCAGAACCTTCTTCCTCCTTGGCTCTCTCTGGTCTCCAGGCCAGGAGGCTCCTGCCCCTTGCCCTCTGTCCAGGTGAGCTGTGTCGCTTCTGTCCCCAAGCACAAGCTCTGTGTTTGGAAGGCCCTCCTCTTCAGACTTACCTGTGTGCTCTGTTATTTCTGGTAGTGACATTTCCTCCTCGCCTTGCAGTGTTTGTTTGCTAGGCTGCCTTCTGCGTTGGACGTGGGTTCTCAGGGGCATGGTCTTCAAAGGTTTTTGTCTTTGCACCCTCTGAAATAATTTGTAAGAACTATGTACTCTCGCATGGTTTTAAGGTGACATCCCACATTCTCTTCTCTTGAATTTAAAGAATTTATTTTTGTTAATAGGAAGTAGGAAATATTAAGCATCTTATAAGATGAAGATACTATAAGATTGACTTAGAATACATCTTTCACAGTATAATTTGAGAGAATTGATTTTATTTATGTGGTTGAAAAATATACTTGTAAAAAATACAAGTGAAAGTGTTATCTCTGAGGTTTCTGTAACTTGGCTTGAACATTTTAGCATGGGGGAGGATTTTAGGTATATTTAAGAGAATCCATGTCATTAACCTGTATTTCTTTGGTTTTTCTGAATCCAGAACATCCCCAAATGGGCCAAGTTTCACCTGTAGCAGAAATACATTTAAGGCACATAAAAATTGGAAACCATGTGGATTGAAGGGGGCATGACTAATCATTAAAGAAGATAATCTGATAATCAGTTTTGAGTTATTTCTTGTTTGATGCCCCAGAAGTTTTTAAACTTTGGAGTAATGTACCATAGTAAGATTTCAGGGAGAGAGGAACGGTTGTATAGACGGGAATGCCCTTCCATTTCTGGAAGAGTTTCAAAGGGAAGGTGAGGATCTGGAAGTTGATTCCTTAAACTGTCCTTCAACTGGTAGCTCTCCTTGAACTATGCACTGAGGTTCCCCAGGGAGTCTTCGCGTCCTCACAGTCAGGTGTGCTCATTTGGACGACTGCAGCTCTAGGACAGAGTGATCTTCATCCTGTCTGTGTCCCAGCTGGCTAGGCCCAGCTGGCCTAGTGCTGGCTGGAAAGGCCGGCCGGCCTCCCTTTTAACTGGGCACAGCCTCCCCAGCTGGTCCCCTGCTCTCCCCTGGAAGTGCCACTGGGGCTGCTGTTGATGCCTGCTGTTGCCTGTCAGTTTGTGTGAGTTACCTCTGGCCGCAGAAGCAGGGACTGACATTATACCTTTGGGAGGACTGAAAGTATTTTTGTCATGACAAACAATAACTGTGTTTATAGAGGCCTGCATGATTTTATCAAGCATTGTATAATCCGTTTTGTAGGATGGTGACAGTGTTGCTGTGCTGGCTGCCTGGCTGTTGATAATGTGCCCTGAGGCTTCCACATGAGTCTTCATGGAGTGACTGCCACCTCCTGCTCTGGACCTGAGTGCTGGAGGGGCAGGCGGGTGCTTGGGGTTAGCCTCCTGCTCACTTCAGAAGTAGGGCACCTGGTGACCATTCCCTGGCTAGTTCACAAATAGACCACGTTGTGCCATCCGGCAGGCATGCTCTTTAAGTTATCATCTCTTTCAGGAAATTATATAAACACAAACCCCTGGGCAAAAAAACAAAACAAAAAAGCCTGTTTCAGACAACAGCAGTTTGATTCTCAGTCACCCCAGGAACCTGGTTCTCTCATCCCTTCACACTCAGCTCCCACTTTGTAGGGGGTAAGACTTTGCCCAGATGGGACACCCTGCCCCTTGCAAGCTTGAAGTAACCAAATAAGTTAGAAATACTTGTTGATTTTGGCTGTAACTTATTGGGGAGGGTAACTGGGGAAAAAAGTTGATTTTATAATTCTTGTTTTCAGAATGTGTTTTCTAATTCTGCTTACTACAGCACAGCACAGAAATGCACAGAAATGATTTTTTTGTTAACTCAGTCACCAACACTGCCCCTTACTTTGAAAATGCAAAGTGGCTGCCATGCTTATAGCTCCTTCTAGAACTGAGCTTAAAGTTCTCAAGCATCGCTAGAAAGCACTAAATAAAGCCCCAGGTCCTGCCTTCATGGCCAGTTCAGGGCTAAGGGTGCCACTCGGGGAAGGTGGTAAACCCCAGCATCGGTTAGTGCTCACAGTTCTGGCAGGAGCCCTGCATACATGCAAGCAAAGCCCAGGTGTTGCGCTCTACTCCCTAGTGCATTAGTTGCTAAATTTTTCATCTGATAAGTCTGAGAGTAACACACTTTCAGGAAGGTGCTTCTTATCTTGGACAGGAGATGCCTAGGTAGATAGGTGATTAATGAATGGTTTGTTGACTACTTTTGAGCATACACTTGCACAGAGCAGACTGAGATTGTGTTGTAGTGGTCCTCCAGCCTTGGAGTGTTGTGATTATAGTTATTTTAGTGTGAGGCTCAGGTCTTGCTAAGAAGCTGTTGGCATAAATGTATTTCACACAGCTCTGCCCAGTTGTGTCTAGGCACCACCCTCACCCCCATCCCTAGCTTAAAACATGCTGTTAACCTTTTTTCACAAAGGTAGCATTCCCGAGGCATCATTAGTTAATCTGAACAGTTTTGTAAACAGCAAGGGAAGTCACTCACTTCCTTCCAGTGAACTCTGGAGAATCGAACTCTAAGGTAAATTGTCAGCCATTGTGGAAAACAGTATTTTCATTTCATTTATTTTGATTTGGTTAAGATTTGATTTGCTAGTGTTTTGGGACCCATTTGATCATCTGTACTAGAATTTGAATGATTCCGTTCTTAATGAAACCAGATTTTTATTCCTTTTAAATTTTTAAAGGAATAAAAGCTCAAATTTCAAATATCCCTTAAAGTTAGATTTTCCTTTCTTTTGTTTTTAAAAAAAGAGCATTGGAAGAAAATGGTCATTCACAGCACCAGTTTTACCTAAACCTATTCTCTCCCCCACTCTGCCTATTCGTTGAAAGTTTAGACAGTTTATTTGAAAGTCGGGACTCTGAAAACCTCTATTGTGGGGGGAGCACAAAAGATCACTCTGTGGACCCAGAGTAGAGTTTGAGCTGGTGGAATGAGATGAGTGTGCTGGGGGAACGTGTCCAGGCCCTGGGCCTTCTCTCCTTTGTGAGGAAGGTGACAGCTGAAAGGAGTCAGAAGCCTCCAGTGACAGTCCAGCACAAAGAGTGGTGTGCTTCCTGCCCTTTGCTAGATCTTATAGTTAGGGACTCAGACTTTTACATTTTTCTCTATTGTGGCTTAATTTAATCTGCAGCCAGTTTATTAGAGTAAAGCTTTCTTCGTTGCTCTGAGGCTTTGTGCCAAAAATCAGATGAGCTGGGGGGCGGGTGGTGGTGCTAAGTATTCTTTGTATGAAAGAGAGAGGGGTAGGGACCAGGTAGATGCTGAGTTCCAGACCTCACTAGCCACTGGACCAGTGACTTCCACCTAGCAGGAGCACTTCCAGGCAGTGAAGGGGCGGATGAAAAGTTGTACGGAGGTAATGCCTGGGAGGGGTAGTGTGAAGTGCTCCTTAGGAACTAGCTAGCCATTGTTACGGAGCTGCTCCTGTTCCTCAGAATGAGCACCTTTGCCAGGGTTTCCTATGGAGTCGGCTTAAACTTGGCTGCCCAGTAGAATCACCTGGGGCATTTGAAGAAAATACGAATGCCCGGGCCCCACCGCAGAGATTCTGGTTTAATTGGAATGGGTGCAGCCTGGGTGTGGGAGTTACAGAAATCCTTCAGGTGATGCTAATATGCAGCCTCAGCCAAGAACCACGGGCCTGAGACCTGAGGTGCTCACCCTCACTGTGCTTCGAGATCACCTGCAGGCGAGATCTGGGTGCTCTGCTCTGCCTCTCATTTCACCAGTATGGTTTATTGACACTCTCTTCCTGCTTTTAGGGACTTGAATTCACAACAAAGTTAAATGGTGTTAGATTATTTCAGGAGAGGTTCTAATCGGATCTAAGAATGAGCATATTAAATCCAGGAGATGAGGGCTATTTAGGGTTGTTGGACTGGGAAAACTTCAGTGGGAAGAGTGGAGCTATTGCTTTTCCTAAAACCTTAGAGGGAATACTGAGAACAAGGCTGGGCAAAGGAGCATTGAACTTGGCTCTCTTAAGCACCGGTCCCAGGAAGAGAGGGTGGAACCTGCAGAAATAAGTTACATGGGTACAGCTGCTCCAGACAGCGTGGAGCACGTGATCCAGGAGCATAAAACGAGGTTAAGGCAAGAATCCTTGCCCTGGCTCCGCTCAGTGTTAGCTAATGCCTCTCCTTTGTGCACATCTTTGACACCAGCTCCTCTGACTCAACTTTTCCCGGTGTTTTTAGCTCTCCTCAGCACCAGCTGTTGATCTTTATTTGCTCTCTTTCTCCCCGTAGCCTGTTGCTGGCCCTCTCCTTTTCCCCTCCGGTGGTAACGCTCTCCTTTTGTTCTTGTTTTACATTCACTTTTATGTTATCAGTTACGAGGAGCGGGAGTCATGCCCTGCAAGTCTGTTCTAGTCGGGATTGGGCAGATGGAGTGAGCTCATCAAAAGATTGGAGGGGAGAGGTGAGTACGCGGCCAGGGTGGGGTTTTGTGAAGTAATTGGGGGCTGAGGTCAGGCTTGTGGGAGGCAGGAGGACAGAGATTACTAGAGGGTCAGAGGTTGCACCCCTTGCTCAGGAGGGCAGGAGTCGGTTGAGGTGGGCTGACTCAGGGGCCTGAACTTGCCCTTGTGGCTTTGAGGAGCCCTTGTTAGGGTTGGCACTGACCATTCAGATAAGCTGGGCTGTGCCTACTCCAGCAAGGTGCCTGTGATGTGTCCACAGAGAATACAGGTCCCTTAGGGGAGGGTGGTCTAACCGTTTGCTGAAAGGTGGCTTTTCTAAAGACCTATTCCCTTTGACATGATTTTAAAAAATGGGATATTTTTATTTTGTTTAGTGTGTTGCTGAGAATTTGTATCTTTTCATTTATTTTTGACAACTTGTTGGAAAATCCTTGCTACTCTGCTAACTTCCAAGATGCCTGGCAACGTTTTACAGATAAACAGTTTCTCTCTAATCATTTTAATGAAACCGTAACAAATCATTTTAGGAAAAGCATTGTCTTTAGACAGTAAATCTAAGATTGATTTCGGAATTCCATATTCTGCAGAGCTACATTTTTTGAAATGTAATCTCTAGGTCAGGTCTTCAAAGGAACAACCCTAATTAATATCCTGCATATAATCAGGAATATGTGGGAAAATGGCATTTGTGTTAGCACACAGCCTGTGCCTGGGGTGCCGGTTGCTCATCCCAGGCCGCTGTCCCAGGCCACAGAAAGGACTCAGGAAAACGTGACCCATCTTTATTACTCTCATTAGTTTGTTAAACAGGCATTTGACCGGATAACTCACTTTAACATTTTAAAGACATCTCTATGGGAGAGTAGAATATTTGACTTAGGACTTTATAGAAAACTGTATCCTTATTTTTCTTAAATGTGTTTTTGTGTTTGTTATAAATGTGATATAAGATGTAATAATTTATGCAGCCTCTGAACAGACGTGTCTTCAGAGTCATTTTGCAGCTGCTGTCTGAGTTCCCTAAGTAATTGGGGTTTACCTGGGTGTGTCCAGCCAGAGAAAAATTTGGATTTACCTGGGTGTGTCCAGTGGCTGGGCTGCTATTAAAACTGAGTCTCCTGAGGTCAGGAATTACAAGGAACTGATTTTCTTCATTATTTGCGACCAATTTTCCCCTCTTGCATTTTTCTAGTTGTACAGCAGAAGAGTGTGAAATATAGGATGTAAGAAGAGAAAGGCATTTTCACTTTTTTCATTTTTCTTTTTCTGTGAACATATAGAAAGGATAAACTGAAGCTGGAAATATCAGTGCTCGTTTTTATTTTATATTAAGAAATTAGCCTTGTTGCTAGTTTTCTAAGGTTCTTTTAGGCAGCGGTCCCCAACCTTTTTGGCACCAGGGACCGTTTTCATGGAAGAAAATTTTTCCACAGACTGGGGAGGATGAGGATGGTTTGGGATGATTCAAGCACACTACATTTATTGTGCACTTTATTTCTGTTATTACGTTGTGATACATAATGAAATAATTATACAGCTCACCATAGGTTGGGGACCCCTGCTTTGAGGCAAGGTTGGAAAGGTTCTGAAAAAGATTTTTTTTCTTTTTCTTTTTTTTAGTTCTAGAAAACTTATCAGTTTAACAAAGTTTTGGTTAGCAATAAACATTCCTTTCTCTGATTCAGAAAGCTTATCTTCTAGTGCCTGAGGGCCAGGAGTATATAGATGACGTGATAAATCAGCTTTTAATTTATTTTCACATATAAACCAGAGTTATTTAGATTTAAGACCAGCAGACTTAATTTATAATAGAATACTTTTATTTTTAGATGTGAACATTTTAGGTGGCTACAATTGTATCCCAAATTAAGAACCTTTGAAAACCAAGTAGCAGGTGATCCCATTCAGCTATACCAGTTTAGATGTGTTTACCTTCGGAGATGGAGTGAAAGTAATTGTATCTGGCAGATCGCAGAGCAAAATTGTCTTCGCTGCCAATTATTCAGTGACTTCTATCTATGCAGCTTCCCATTTTAATTCTGACAGTAAGTGTCTGCAAATGTCTGTGCTAAATATTCCCTTTGCTCTCAGACAGCCTCCAAGTGTGTGTAAGAACTGATGATTTTATGTTCTTTTCCTCCCTTTTCTATGCTAGTTTATTTTCAGTAGTAAATTAGAACAGATAGTTCAGTCATCGTCTCCTCCTTTTCCTCTTTCTGGTTGTCCCTTTTTATCAGTGACTAGTGGGGAAAAAGGGATACAAGGGCTTGTTCACACTAGAAGCACCCATGGGGGTGGTCCTTCATGGCAGGCGGCACGTAGAGGCTTAGACTGTTGCCGTTTCAACTGTTTTTATTTCTCTAAGTGAGGTTCTTAAGGATGTTGTAGTAAATTAAAAATTAGATCACGAGAAATGACTTTAGTTCCTCTTGGGTGAGAATAAGCTGGAATGCGAAGTGGAATAACCTCTCTTCACTGACTGCTTGGTCAGGAGTTTATTGGCACAAGGGCTCAGGTGCGTTTTCCCCTCTCCTTGTCCTAAGGTACCACATCTTTCTGACTTTCTGTTGTCCACCCCACGACAGACCCAGGGAGGAGCCAGCCCGCCTGGTGCAGAGCAAGTGCAGCATAGGCTGCATGGTGCTCATTAGTAGGAAACGTTACAGGATGATTCCAATGCCCTGCTGATCAGCGTGGAAAATTTCAGTACTTTTGTGTGTATGCGTATGTTTTTAGCTTTTTCAGCTGAATTAGTTTCCAGTTTGGTCAAGGAAGTAGAGAATCCCATGTGAAATATTTTTTTTAGTAGGCACAGTTACTAAATTTTGTTTTACTAAGTCTTTCCATTCGAACACTTTTGGCTGTTTTCTCATAGTTCCCATTTGGGCTGATACCTTCAGGTAGGGTGCTGGAGGCCAGGGAGGCAAAGACAGACGGTGAGCACTCTGCAGCTCTCCCCCGTGCTGTCTGCATTCCAGAAAACAGACTCACACCTCAAAATAAACCGTGTTCTGATTTACCAGTCTTCCTTTTGCCAGAACTTTAGCTTGATTAAGGTTTAATACCTTATGTTTGTTGTAAACTGTATGGAGGAAACTTACACAGGGCAGTCCTTCCTGTTTGTATTATGTGTTTTAAGTTGATGAGGTTTCAGTTCTCTCTTACAGGGTTACTTCTCTATTGAGTTTCCTTTGTCTAGTGCGTGGTAATGAATTTGCTGTTTGATATTGTGACATTCTTTGTTCTGCCATTATTTGGAAGACCTCTCACTCTTTCACTGCAAGACCATTTTTTCTTTTTTGTGGTGGTGTAGATATTCGGGGAAGGCAGCAGTGGAACTGAGTTGTGTGTGGCAGCTTGCAAGGACAAGGCCCAATGCCACATGCTCTCTAAGCCACGTTTCCCTTCAGGAAGTAGATAGGGTCCAGAGAAGTGAAGAACTGCTGGGGTCTAAATTAGCATCTAAGATCAAGTCCACTATGTTTTTTCTCTACACCTTCCTCTTTCCAGAAAAGAATGTGTGTGAACTCAAACTCACTCCCTTCCTCCAGCAATCTCATTGATGCTATCAGTGAGTTAAATTTCTTCTTTTGCCTTCAGCTTTATTAAGGTTTGGTTTAATATGTTTATTTTGTACAGGCTAAAGTTGCGTACAACAATAAATGGAGCCTTATTGAATCTCGCTGCTCAATTGGTGACACACACCTTTTAGAGAAATCAAGAGTTGTCATTATAGGTTTTCTTGAGATAAACTCTGGAGAGGCTTTGAGTAGCCTGCCTGGCAGGGCCCTGGAGGTGGAGGTGAGAGAGTGTGGGGATGGGGAGTAGAGGACCACCTGTCCAGTGTCGTGCTCCCATAAGCTGTCTGGGGATCTTGCTTCCCTGGCGGGGAAGAGGGTAGAGGGGATGGAATTCCAGGCCAAGGGCTGGGCTTGCGTTGTGGGATTGCAGGTACACTCAGCTGGGCTCTGGAGGCCTTCAGAGGAAGCCTTTGTTTGAGACAGAGAGATGAATTCCCATTCTGCTGTGAGCGTTCATCCTAGGGTAGGTGATTTCTGAACTGTGCCGCAGGAAGTGTCCATTTAGTTGTGCACGTATTGTTTCAGGGATTAGAAACTATTTTTCCTTTTCTGAAATATGTATGCTTTACCGTAGATAATGAGAATTTTTTTCTTTTTTACAGTGCTTACACCTGAAACATGTTACTTTTTCTAAACAAGAGTAAATACGTGAGTGCGCTTGTCAGTTTTCCTCTGGAATCAGTAAAGTAGATTTACCCTAAGATTCATGTAGTAGTAAAGTTGTTGACAGAGAATTGAGGGACGATCCAAGTGAAAAGCACCAAAGTCTGGAATCCAGTGGAAAATAGGTCTTTTGCCCATTTAAGTGTCTGAGTCATTGGTAAGGTATGCCAGGGGTATTTTTAGAATTCAATATTTCATCCTTAGGTTTCCAATTATTTTGATTCCCCAACAGACTCTAAAGGGTACAAGAGAAGTGAGACTGGAAAAAAAAATTTTCTGCAAAGATAAGCCCAACTGAATCTCACTATGGTAATTAATTGGCAGAAAATCAATAATTCAGCGAGAAGTCTCTCAGCCAGTGGTGGCAAAAGACAATGCAGTGAATGTTAGTGGATTTGGGAGAATACACAAGTATCAGTGAGCTAATTGGGATAATTTACATACTGTGTTACTGTAGTGTTAGACAAGACTAGTCATTTGGGAAATTTATAGGAGATTAATGGAGATCCAAATGTTTAAATAGTTTAATCATTTGACCCTAAAGAGAAACCTCCATGAATATGTATTTGGTTTAATGAATTAAAATGGAACTGCTTTTTGCATTGTCATCTGATGGTTAGGAAACTTTAGCTTATCTGCTTTATTCCTCAAATTCTTTTCCATCAATCCACCCCCATGTTTCCCTGCAGGAGTTGCCACCTAAAGGTTTCTTTTACATAGTGGTTTTCAAATGTTTTAGTCCTGTGTCTTTTGTTACACTCTTGAAAATTATTGAGGATGCCTAAGAGCTTTTGTTTACATGGGTTCTATCAATATTTATATTAACAAAAAAAACAAGGGATTTTAAAAATCATTATTAAATTTAAAATAATATACCTACTATATGTTAACATAAATAACACTTTCATGAAAAATAACTATTTTCCAAAACAAAAAACTTAAGTATGCTTTATTATTTTTCACAAACATCTTGAATATCTGGCTTACTAGAAGACAGCTGGGTTCTCATCTTTACATCTGCATTCAGTCTGTTGTGATGTTTTACTTTGGTTGCTATCCAACCAAAGAATATCCAG
Organism: Lemur catta; assembly: GCF_020740605.2. Lineage (NCBI taxonomy): Eukaryota > Metazoa > Chordata > Mammalia > Primates > Lemuridae > Lemur > Lemur catta. The sequence continues at coordinate 7,327,967 of NC_059152.1, read as the reverse complement.
ACTCACACAGATTGTGGCTGTGAAAAGGGAAAGGTGTTTTAATTTTCTTTCAGATAATCGTGGCCCTTCTTTGATATTACACCAGACAGAGTGGTAGCATCTTAAAGGTTGATTGAGATGTAGATCCAGAAACCATATCTATGAACTTTTAAAACTCTGTTCCATGTACTATTTCGAATATCCTGCATTGGCCATTTGGAAAATCTCCCAAATGTCAATACATTTCACTCTGTAATATCAAAAAATCATGTCACCAATCAGAAGAGTCTTAAGTAGAGAAGTTGTCAAGATCACAGTGGATATACAAGTTTGCAGTAAGTCTTGATTGTTGCATAAAAGCTTGAATCTTGTTTTCCTTGAAAACAAGTTCACTCATTTTGTTCCTTTTACTTAAAATGCTTTCCAGATAGCCTTGTCTGAATAACCAGTGTTTGTATACCCCCTGTTTCAAGTAAAAGGTGCTATCCTCTGAATAAAAGAGGCTCGCTCACCTCCTGGGTCCATCCCCACAGGTGCTGTCCTTGGTGACAACCATCAGTATACTTCATTGCACAGAGTGATAAAAAGTGCATGCTCAAGGGTCAGGATTTAATGAAATTAATTTTTTACTTCTCCATCAAGGGCAGTGAACAAGATGGATTCTTATTTATTTTAACTGCAGTTGTGCGGTAAGATGACAACTAGTACAGTTTGGGGTTACTTCTTGCCTTTGTGCTAAGGTACCAGCATGTTTACATACTGTTGCTTACTGTTGATGCAGCAAAAAAAAAGCAAATAACATCTAGAATTGTAGTTTGACCTCACAGATCCAGGTGAAGAGCCTTGGGGACCCCGGGGCCCATGGTTCACACTTTTCAAGAACCATTGCTTTAAGACATATGGGAAAGATGCTAAATGAAACTGAAACTAGACCTGATTTGTATTAATTTGGTATTACAGAAATGGGTCAGATGCCTAATGTGTGTATGATGGATGTGTGAGAGAGTTACTGGAGTGTGGAACCTCACTGGGGATGTCGGCTCCTGTACCGTGAACGTGGATTTAGTGCCTGCTACATTACTCAGTAAATATATGTAGTAGATTGCATAATTAGGTTGAGCATAATGGATGCCTAAATTCAGTATTTTTTTAAAAATCAAGTTGATTTTGTGTTAGTGAATAAAGATTAAGGTAATTTGTTCGTATTATAAAAGTAATAAAGTTGTGAAATATAGCTACAGAGCCTCTCCCATTCCACCTTCCTATGATACTATCATCTTCCCTAGCCCTTGTGTGTCTGTTTCCTATTACCATCAGGGTCCATGACACCAGCTGTGTAGACACACTCCAAAAATAATAGCTTCAACCTGTATCATTATTAGTTTAAAAAGCTGACCAGTGTTTTTCCCCACCTTGGGAATGTGCCCAGTATGAAGGGACAGCACCAAGCTGGTTATGTAATGGATTCTGCTGTTCATGACAAGTGCCATCATTCATTCCTTCCATTTTCCCAGTGTTTTTGCGTTGTGACTAGTAGTTAGGTGGTTTATTTGTTTTCTGTATATGAAGAGTCAAAAGTGTGTTCTTCTTGAGTGGCTTAACAAGAGAAAGCTTTCCCGTCTAGAAGAATACCTCATTATTTCTATTGTTGCTTTCCTTCTGTTCTTAAAAGAAATTTATCTTGGAGGGGGCAGGGAAATATAAAAAAAAAATTTATCCTGGTGATAGTGAGGATTAATTTATACTACTATGGGTTAGAGCCTTTTTTAAGCTTTCCTTTTTATTTTATGAATTTAAGTCATTTGGGATAGCTGATTACTTGTGAGTTGCTATTGTGACCCATTTTATTTTTCTCTTCAGTTTTCTGATTCTGTGTGATGATATGAGGGGCTCCTGTTGTGGACTCGGAGCACTCAGGTGGGAGTAGGTCTTTGGAGCCTGTTGAGATGAGGCCAGGTGCCCTTCAAATGCTCTTTCGTTAGGAATCCCTGATCATACAGGCATTGTGGTGATGATGGACTTGTCCAGATAAAATGACAGCATCTGATAAAATATTAATAAGTACATTATTGGACATCTGCTCCTAAAAATGTGGATGAGTGAAACCCAGACATTCTATTTGTGAATATCTTTTTAATTGAGTTCTCTATGACACAGAGAGGACCCACGTGATCATTAAGAAAATATCAGAGTACAGTGGGCAGAACTGTAGTGAAACCCCTGCCCAGACCCCGTCACCGTACGGAACAAACACAGAGCTGGGAGTAGGAACAGAGTCTTGTGTTTTGCTTTCATGTGGGATTTTTCTGGGTTAGCTGATGAAGCCAAGCTAAGTAAATATTATCTTCTTTTGGTGTTAGTCTTTTGTTTTTCATGTTCCAACTCTGTTCCCTACATAGTTTTCTTTTTATTGCTGTTGTTATTTTTACAGATTAGAGGTACCACCTTTTCTAGTCTTGCTCATCACAGTTTTTCCTGCTTCAAGCTGTGAAATATTTAATTCAGTTCAGCAAGCATTTCTGGAGTATTTACAAGTCAGTAGGTGTATTATTACCAAAACTGCATCTTTACCTTCCACCGTTGCTATAATGTAAGCCCTTTGATTTGCATGTTCAGGATCAGCACTTATAGCAGCCTCTCCACTCTGCTTGTCTCCCTTGGTAGGTTTGTGAGATTAAGGGAACCTTGTGGGTTGACTTTCTTCCTGCTTTGTTCTCTTTGTGTTGTTTCATTGTTGTGCTGCTTTTCTCTTTTATCTGTGCACACAGCTTCAGGTATAAGCTGTTGACTCCTTTTTTGGAATGGGAAGTAGTTTCAGAGATGAGAAACATAGGAAGGGAGAAAAGGAGATAGAATATTAGAGAAGAAAATTATTTTTTGATCAAATTCTTAACCTTTGGTTTTTGGTCTCATTCTTCCCCCTCCCCCACTTAGACGAAAACCGCACCTCTTCATCTGTGCTTATATAATAAGGTCTGTATTGTTCTGTGGCGATAGTCTGCCCATTTCTGTAGATGAGGTTGTAAATAGCTTCTTTTACTGGGGGTCAGCTAGAAAATAAGCATAAGCCGCTAGAAAAGTATACTCTACTGAGTATGTTTGTAGAACCGTCATCTATAGCTCTAATATATTGGTGCTGAGAAAACTGATAGATGTTGTGTTTCCTTGAATACAGTGGATTACCCAACTGGGTGGGTTAAGATTACTCCACTTTATTACATTTCAAGTGGTTTCATTGTATTCCTCCAAATTGTACATCAGTTGCAGAAATAAGCTTTGCATTTTCTGTTTTCAGGTATGTAAAATCAAGATCTACACTCCAGTTAGTAGAGACATAATAGTTGAAATCTGAACAAAGTGAAGTAATGGGGCTTAAATGAAATATCCCCTTACTACTTACTAAACATTTGATACAAATCAGCTGGAATACTTTCCTTTCTCCCCCATGCATGACACCATAATTATTATATAACTTTCTACTGGCAGATTTATTTTTTCCCTTCTGGAAGTTCTCAAGCCTATTGTAGGTAAATCTAAACAAATTTATTTTTTCCTTCCTCATTTTTCTTCTGTGTAGTTTACGAAACTTTTCACAGATTTTCATCTGGCATTTTGTGTAAGTAGTAGTTTAAGTATGATTTAAGAAGTTTATCTGATAATGGGTTCTATCCCTTTGTAGGTAACAAGGGAAAGCTCCCCCTTGCTCTCTGAAGGCTCACTGAAAATCACTGACGAGGCAGATTAATGGAGGAAAAGGCTTGCAAATTTATTTGATCATAGTTTTACGTGACACGGGAGACTTCAGAATAAAGACCCAAATATACAGGGGGAACTGTTCATTTTTATGCTTAGGTTCAACAAAGTATGGACAGCCGTGTAGAAATATGATGGGACAAAAAGGGTATGATCCAGTATTAATACACTGAGTGGGGAAGCCCAGCAGGGCCTGTCTGTCTAGATTCTTCTTGGCCTCTCTGAGCATGCATCCTTTCCTCTGGGTATGGGGCAGGACCCTCTCTGGAATGGGGGTCTTATGACTACAGTCAGACAAGGTAGGTCGGAGAATTTCTTTATGGCCAGTTTTTACGCAGAAATCTGGGAGAGAGGGGTGGAGAAGTTAAAGTAGTATTTTTAGGTTTTATGGTTGACTTTGGGGAAGGAGGGGTTCTGGTTTCTGTGACCCGCCTTGGGGAAGAGGTATTTTAGTTTCCATGGCTAACCTCAGGGGAGAATGAGTGGCCAGAGGCAGGAGGGCAGGAGAAGGTCAGAGAGAGTCTTTTGCTTCTAAGGCCTTTATTTTGGGGTATTACTTTCTGAGCCCCAACACCTTTCAGTGTCAGAAAACGGAGATCATTGTTAGCAAAGATCAGTTGGAGGCGTTTTTACCTTTTGTGGACACCTTAGTTATTTAGATGAATTTAAACTTCCTTAGTTTCTTATGGTTGCTATTAGTACCTGTCCTTAAAATAGAGAATATTCTTGGCTTTCACAAGTATGTTTTATTCTCTCCTTTTTTCATTGATTTAATGATTATTATTTCAGGTTTATAATAGAGCATTCCCCAGTCTTACGATGCTCATAGCATTGTAACATCAAGTTAAAACTTTGGTAGACCTATATAGGGAATGTAGGACACTATGGTTCTCATCATGGGTAGTACTGGGGTTGGATCAGGGTTCAATTCTTAAAATAACAAATATAAACCACTACATTACTGAATGATATTTTCTCATTTATAATGTTTTGCTTGTCTACAAGCAGATTGATAAAGCAAACTAGCAAATGATGGAAAAGCATGTATCAGCTATGCATGCCAACTTTGACATCCTTTTTTTCCCCCCCTGGGTAAGTATGGTTGTGGTGATGCTTATTAATTCTTAATGTACATCTTTCTGCTAATAAAATTGTTCCTGGTTCCCATACTAAAATGATACCATTATTCATAATGTTTTACGAATTGGGTAGAAGAGGCAGATGTTCACCAAGCAACATCATGACTTTTTGCTGCTCCACCCTCTATCTAGGCAAGGTGGAAGAACCACTGTTTGGGTGTGAGAACAAGCGAAGCAGGACAAGGAGCTGGAAAAATAGATTGGAGAGATTGCCCAGTGGCCTGGTTGTCTTGGCTGACAGTTTGGACTTTGTGGTCATGGTGGAGTAGTTAAAGCTTTTTAATAATAGCTTTAATTTAGCAGGAATGTGTTGGTTCCCAAGTAGTCTTCCTCATTTGTCTTGTTTGTGGGAAATACTGAAAGAGCCAGAGAATTTCCTGTACCAAGTTAAGGCCATCCCAATAGCCACAGTAATTTAGTTATTTACTTGTAAAAATTCAGAAAAGAATTAATGTAATAAATTTATAAATAAAGACATTGAATTAATTATGGCAGCAGCAGCAAATGTTTTTTGAATGCAAGAAGCTTTCTTGCTTGTGATTATTTTGCCAACTCCATTTTTATGATCCTCTAATATTTCTTTAATAATATTAATAGTTTTAGTTCCATACGTCTTTATATGTTATGCCAACATGGTGTAAAGTGTTTTACCATGGGAGCGAAAGCTCAAGCTTAAAAGATGACGATCATGAGAACTGTCCCCAACAAGAAAAGAACCACCTGGCATATTTGCTAGCTTCCCCTCAGCTTCCCAGCTTGTGACTGGTCCCCAGTACCATCCTTGTTTTGCAAGTCACTACTTTGCACTGCGTCATAAACTCTTGCAACCCCAGGAGCAGAGTTAGGATCAAAATTCGGATGGCAGTGCACACTTTCAGCCATGTGGACCTCGTGCCAGTGAGTTGACCAGAGTTCCTTTGGATTTGATTGTTCTGCATTGGAGGTAGCCATGGTGAGAGTGGAGGAACATCATCGTGACCCGCTCTGGGGCTCCGCAACATGACTCGTGTGGTGCCAGCCAACAAGCCATTCACCGGCCACTCCACAAAGATCTCTGGGGCCACGACTAGGTCCTGGTCTCCCTGATTCTCATCTTCAGGGGAAGGGTGCCCTTCTGCTTGAGGGGGAACCTCCGAGACTTCCATGGGAGAATAACTGTCCAGACAATAGCTACACGGATCCTTCCAGGGGATACATCCCGTCATCTGAAGGCACGGTACGCTGAGTGTAGTCCTGTGGCATAAGTCCAGTCACTGCAGGCGCATGTTCATCCGGGTGGAGGTGCAAGTCTCCATTCTGAGAAGCTGAACTCTTCAGTGAATTAGCCTGCTCCTGGCATGCAGTCTCAGATGGAAGGTCGTGGAACTCTCTCCCAACACCATTCAGTGCAGAACTCGGACTGCAAGAGTGAACCAAGGCTTTGGCTCTCACCTCCATTTTCATACACGTCTCCTCAAGAGTTTGTAGGTCAAAGAGGCCAAGGCGTGGGACTATAGTGATGACCGGAGGGAAGTGGACCGTGTTGGCCTCTGAGCTGTCACACGTGTAAACACTGTCGATGCTGAGGAGGAGGAGAGGGTGTTCTCACCAGCAGAGTTCCTGGAGGGGTGGTGCGTAGCCTTGCCTTTGGCTTCTGTTTCGCAGAAAGCCTTTTTAACGTACCCATCAGGCTTTCACTTTTTGATCTGGTTTGCCACCTTTTTCATCTTCGCTGTTGGTATCACAGCTGGCCATATCTTTGCCACAGCAGCTACCAAATAAGGAATCATCTGGCTAGTGATGGTGGTTGTACTACCATGAAACCAGTTTCTTCTTTATTTTTATCCCAGTTTTAAAGATTTCCGGAAGGTGTTAAGACTCATTTTCTTCGTTATGATTAGTTACCTAATCTAAGGGGATCAACCTCTCTCTGGAATATTATCCCCAAACATCTGGAGAGGCTGCCATGCTGCATCTATGTATTTTTCCAGCTTCTTGTAACATTTGGAGCCATTGTCCCAGGGGTTCTGCTCGGCTTCCTCACCCAGCGCCGGCATGACTGCCACGACTTGTCCTCTCCTTTCCTCTCTGGCAACAACTCCTCCCACCTCCTCCCCCTTCCTCCTCCCTCTTCCTCCTCCTCCAGGAGAGGCGCAGCCCCGTGCCTTGGCCAGAGTGAGGATCCAGTGCCGAGGAGCAGAGCTGGCCATCCTGCGTTCACTCCCAGGCAGTGGTGCAGGCAGAGCGACAGGGCGCATGAAGCCTGGGGGCTGCGCCTTTGCCAACTATTTATTCCCTTTTATGCCTAAGGCTTCTGCCCATTAACTCACAGATGAAGGTAGCAGATACATCTGTAAAGAAATGACATCACAGACTGACAGAAAAATGTTACAGCAAAAGGTACAAGTAATGTCCTATGGGAGCAGTAGAGAAGTTTTTCTTTAACAATTTTCCCCCTGGAAATGTCTGAGAAAGTTTTATGGAGGGGTGAAGGGCTTTGAGGCTGTGAAGGATGCTGGGTATTTTGGGCATATGGGAACATCTTGATAAAAGGGACAGAGGCAAGAAACTTTAGGACATGTTTATTTGGGAAAGGTCATTTAATGCATTTTCTGTCAGGTAGAGAAGTAGAATTAGAGAGGTACTTGGGCCATATTATGGAAATATTTGAAGGCTATTTTGAGATTTAAGTTATGCATGGCATAGTTTTGAATAAATATATCTGTCTGGACTGTTGATTACGAGTAACAGAAACCCAACTTAGAGTAACTTAAGCAGAAAAAGAAAGGTATTGCATAAGTAACTGGGATGCCTAGGGGTAGATGCTTCAGGCATTGTCAGATCCGTGGGCTCAGTCTGTCACAGGGCCTCTCTCTCTCCTGGCCCTGCCTTCCCTGCTTTGACCTCTGCACATCAACCCTCCCTGTGTGATTGACCAGATGGATGGTGGCCAGCAGCTGCAGCCCACAGCCTCCTAGCTTAGCATCTTTGGCAGAATTGAACTTCCCAAGATCTTGATGCCACCCTAGAGAAGACTGTAGATGTCTTTGGCTTGGTCTGGGCACATCCCTGAACCAGTCCCTGAGCTAAGGGAATGATATGCCCTCAGCGGCCCAGGGGACAGCAACATGTCAAGGGCAGGACGGCTCCTTACACAAACCAGAAGGGGGTGTTGGGAAGGGATGTAGGGCAGACAGAAGCTGCAGCTGCCATGGTGTGTGGCAGTGCAGGAGGGAAGGTGAGGGGTGAATGGAGCTGTCAGCCCAAGTAGGGAACATGGGCAGAGGAGGAGATCTGTCGGAAAGGATGCGGACTCTTCTGCATGTTGAATTAGAGGTGGTGCTGTGGGCCATTCATATGGCAGTGGGCTGTTTGGGCACAAAAGGCGAGGGGTAAGGCTGGCATTGTAGCAAAATAAGTGATGATAGCGACGATAGGCATGGAAGAGGTAAGCTCACCGAGGAGGATCAGGTACTAGGTGGGATTGCATGAGATTGCTGTTTTTCTTATACCAAAAATAGCAGAACACTTGTGGTTTCATATAGTTCAACCAATTCTGTGGGATTCCCTTGTGGAAATGGCTGTGTTCTTTTTCTCAGCAGACTCTTGCTTACCCTGCGGTAAATGCCCTGTTACTATGCTATCTCCTGTGTTCTCGTTCTTGGGAGGCTTTCAGCCTCTAGGGAGAACCAGTCCCCCCGCCCCCCCACCCGCTTCTTTCCTGTTTCCCTCCTTTTCACTGATTTCTCCCTCCCTGACTCCTTCCTCCTCCCTTCTCCTCTTTTGGAAAATATTTACTGTATGCTTTCGAACTAAGTACAGAGCAAGGTGGTTAGTGCTGGGTATGTGGTCACGAACCAGACCTTGCTGGAGTGTAGAATCTAGACACGAAAGCAGAGTGTCGTAGAGCTTATAGGAAGCTCTGCGAGGTGTGGTGCGGGGCTGCAAAACAAATACAACAAAAAACAAAAACAAAATACAGCCTTTCTTTGGTCCTGGCTTTCTCCAAATACTAGCAAACTCATCCTAATAATCGGTGGAGAAACAGAGCTGGCTGGAATATTTTTATTCATCTCAGTGGAAAGAAAATGTTTGACTTCACTTTCTCAGAACCTTCTTTTGCTGGGAAAACAGCTGATGAACCTGCTGGTAAGAACAAAGGGCCAGACCTGTGTGTCTGTAAATCTGGTTTTCACACAGAACTTCCTGTTGAAGTGTGAGGAGCCTCCTCTCAGCCAGGGAGCAGGGAGAGCCTTCCTCCCTCCCACTCTGCATCCTACCTCCCAGGCCCAGGTTCTGTGGCCTGAGAAGACTTTGCTCTGCTGAAAGCTCATTTATTTTTTCTGTTTTTGAAGCCAAAACAAGGTAAAATGCAGTAGCCAGTTGCTTCATATAAACCACCTGCTCAGTAGGAAATGAAGCAAAACTCTGGAGTCCCTGTTGCTACATAGAGAATTTCTGCTTTCCTTTCCTGTCAGTAAACAAAAGCAGTCAGTTAAAAGAGTGGAGCATTAATTGTTTACGGGATGTTTGCTGTATCAAAGGAAGGAAAGTGCCTTTTACAGAGTGTGTTCATTGTGTTGGGGAGATTACAACGTAATTTAAAGAGTCTCTCTTAGAGAAACATTAAACAAAATATTTAGTCACAAAACACAGAGCTATTTAATCAAGATTTTTAAAGACTTATTTTGTAAAGTTGAGGGTTTCATAATGTATCAGCATGAAAAATTTAGGGAACAGAAAACTTCCTTAGCGGAAAAAAATGGAACCCCAAATTTTAAAAAATAGCCTTCAAAGGATTTGAGGTTTTTTAATTGTAGATCATGCTTTTTTTTTTTTCCAAGAAATATTTATCATTTATAGTGCAGTAATATCTCTTACTAGGCTTCCCGAGGTTGCTTTTCAGTACAGGCATACCTCCAAGATTTGCGCGGTCAGTTCCAGACCACTGCAGTAGAATGAATATCTCAGTAAAGCGAGTCACACAGATGTTTTAGTTTCCTAGTGCATATTAAAGTTATGTTTATACTGTAGTCTAAGTGTGCAGTAGCATTATGTCTGAAAAATGTGCAAACCTTCATTAAGAAATACTTTATTGCTAAAAATTGCTAGTGATCATCTGAGCCTTCAGTGAGCCATAATCATTTTGCTGTTGGGGGATCTTTCCTTGGTGTTGATGGCAGTTGACTGAAGGCTAAGGTGGCTGTGACAATTTCTTTAAGACAGCAATGAAGTTTGCTAAATCGATTGACTCTTCCTTTTACAAAAGATTTCTCTGTAGTATGTCATGCTGTTTCATAAGCATTTGACCCACAGTAAAACTTCTTTCAAAATTGGAGTTGATCCTTTCAAACCCTGCCACTGCTTTATCAACTAAGTTTATGTAATATTCTAAATCCTTTGTTGTAATTTCGGCAATGTTCAGAGAATCTTCACCATGAATGGAGTCCATTTCAAGAAAATACTCTCTTTGCTTGCTCATCTATAAGATGTAACTCCTCATCTGTTCAAGTTTTATCATGAGGTTGCAGCAATTCAGTCACATCTTCAGGCATCACTTCTAATTCTAGTTCTCTTGCTATTTCCAACACACCTGCCGTTACTTCCTCCACTGAAGTCTTGAACCCCTCAAAGTCATCCGTGAGGGTCGGAGTCAACTTCTTTCAAACTCCTGTTCATTTTAGTATTTTGACCTCCTCCCATGAATCCTGCATGTTCTCCATGGCATCTAGAATGGTGAATCCTTTTCAAAAGGCTTCAATTGACTTTGCCTTGATCCATCAGAGAAATTGCCTTGATCCATCAGAGAAATTGCTATCTATGACAGCTATAGCCTTATGACATGTATTAAATAATAAGACTTGAAAGCCAGAAATACTCCTTGATCCATGGGCTGCAAAGTGGATGTGTTAGTAGGCATGAAAACAACAGTAATCTTCTTGTATGTCTCCATCAGAGCTCTGAGGTGACCAGGTGCGTTGTCAATGAACAGTAACATTTTGAAAGGAATCTTTTTATCTGAGTAGTAGGTCTTAATAGTGGGCTTAAAGTAGTAAAACGTGCTATAAACAGATGTGCTGTCATCCAGGCTTTGTTCTATTGATACGGCACAGGCAGAGTAGATTTAGGGTAATTCTTAAGGGCCCTAGAATTTTTGGAATGGTAAATGAGCATTGGCTTCAACTTTAAGTCACCAGCTGCATTAACCTTTAATAAGAGAGTCAGCTTGTCCTTTGAAGCTTTGAAGCCAGGCTTTGACTTTTTCTCCCTAGCTGTGAAAGTCCTAGATGGTATCTTTTTCCAATAGAAAATGTTTTATCTATGTTGTGAATCTGTTGTTTAGTGTAGCCACGTTCATCAGTGATCTCTGTTAGATGTAGTGGATAACTTGCTGCAGCTTCTACATCAGCATTTTTTAATTCTCCTTGTACTTTTATGTTAAGGAGATGGCTTCTTTCCTTAAACCTCATTAACCAACCTATGCTAGCTTCAAACTTTTCTTCTGCCTCTTCCTTACCTCTCTCAGCCTTCATAGAATTGAAGAGAGTTAGGGCCTCACTCTTGATTAGGCTTTGACTTAAGAGAATGTTGTATCTGGGTTGATCTTCTGTCCAGACCACTGAAACTTTCTCCAGATCAGCAATAAGGCTGTTTTACTTTGTATTCATGTGTTCACTGGAGTAGCACTTTTAATCTCCTTCAAGAACTTTCCCTTTGCATTCACAGCTTGGATATCTGGTACAAGAGGCCTAGCTTTCAGCCTGTCTTGGCTATTGACATGCCTTCCTAAAAAGCTCAATCATTTCCAGCTTTTCATTTCAAGTGAACGACATGCAACTCTTCCTCTTACAGGTCATTGTAGGGTTTAATTGGCCCAAATTTTCAGTGTTGCTGTGTGTCAGGCAATAAGGAGGTCTGAGAAGGGAAAGAGATGGGGGAATGGCTGGTTGGTGGAGCAGTCAGAACACAACATTTATCTGATTCAGTTGGCCATCTTATATGGGTGTGGTTCAGGGTACCCCAAAATAGTTATAATAGTTACATCAAAGATCACTGATCACAGGTCACTGTAACAGATATAATTGTAATGAAAAGGTCTGCAATATTATGAGAATTTCTAAAAAGTGACACAGACAGAAAGCACATGGTGTAGGAAAAATAGCCCTGATAGACTTGATGCAGGGTTGCCACAAACCTTCAATTTGTTTAAAAAAAAAAGAATAAACATATTTGCAAAGCTCAATAAAGCGACGTAGAATAAAGTCAGGCATGCCTTATGTCTCGTACTCTGTCTGGGTTCCCTAATGTACGTCCTCTGTGGCAGAGACTGTTGCATGCACACATGTACCTTCTGCTCCTAGCACAGTAGCTGATGACCAGGAGGTAGTTGGTGAACATTTGCTGAGTGGACGGCTTGATGGAGGCCTTGGTAGATGAATGCTTAGTTGGGTTTAATAAACTAGTGAAGATTCAAACTATGATATAAGATACCCAGTAATGTTTTTTTCTTATTAATGCTAGGAATTTTTAAAAATAAATACTCTTTGGATTTTTTTTTGTCTGTTTTTTATTGTGGTATAATATGCAGTTCATAGGCATTAAGGAGATTTTCATTGTTGTACCACCATCACCACCATCCATCTCCAGAACTCTTCATCTTGCAAAATGAAACTGTATGTATTAAACTGTAATCCCATTTCCCCCCTCCTGAATCTCTGGCAGCCACCATTGTACTTTCTGACTCTATGAATTTGACTAATCTGTGTACTTCATATAAGTGGTATTATATAATATTTGTCCTTTTTGTGACTGGCTTATTTCACTTAGCATGATGTCTTCAGCATTCATCCATGTTGTAGCATGTGTCAGAAATTCCTTCCCTTTTAAGGCTGAATAATATTCCAGTGTATATATTTACCACATTTTGTTTGCGTTTGTTCATCAGTAGGCACTTGGGTTGTTTCCACCTTTTGGTGTGAATAGTGCTGCTGTCAGCATAGGTGTACAAATATCTCTTTGACATCCTGCTTTCAATTGTTTTGGGTATAAACCCAGAAGTAGAATTGTTAGATCATATAGTAATGCTGTGTTTAATTTTTTGGGGGAAACTGAACATAATATGCTTTATATTTTTAAGTTCAGAATTGACTATATTAGCTGCAAAAATCGTATTTTTTTCTCTGCCTCTTACCCCTGCACATAATCTTAAATTCAGCCACAACTGAGGGACTACTAGTAGCTTTTCATCAACTGTTTTAGTGCTTCATAAAAATTGAGACAGATTGCGAAAGGTAGCTTTCTAAAACCAAGACCAATTGTTACAGCCATCTTGGTAGGTGACCTTATCGTTTATCAGCTTTCAAAGTGAAAGGAATGCTGTTAGCACTGTGCTGGGATAACAAGTAAAAACTGGGACTGCTTATTGGAGTATGTTTTGTCTTTTTTCTCCCCCCCAAAAACTAAGGAATGTTTTATTTTTAAGACAAAACAAATAGCATTCATACACATCCAAATGCCAGTTGCAGAGTTAACTGGGTTTTATAAGAAAGAAAACTGCACTCAGGTGTCTGCTAAAAGCTGGAACTGTTGTAGAATGACCACTGCTTGGGGGTGACATGGATACAACACGTACTTGTCTAAGAAGTCATTCTGTGTTTGCATATGCATGGGAATGCATGGCAAGAATGAAGCAACGCAAGGCAAAATGGCAGGTGGTCAAAGTTCTAAGACCCTTTTCTCCACTTTAATGTGCTCTTATTTTGCTTTTGAGAATTACAATAATGGCAAGTCATCTTACAAAGAAGTTTAATACCAAAGCAAACTTCAAGGTCGCTACTAAAGTTATACAGGGAGGTCAGGGGGAGAAAAATAGTTTGTGTTCTCAAAAGCCAGATTTCACACAGTGGAAGGCACTAAATCCAGTTACAAGTGCTTGCATTAGAAAGGAAGACACTGACCTTAATAGAGGCTGGCCATCTTCGTGACGTGCAGGAACTCTTGCTCATTGACCTCTCCATCTCCATCAGCATCATCAGTCGTTTCCTGCAGCTCCTCATCAGTGAGGTTCTCACCCGACTCCTTGGCTTGTGCTTCTGGTTTTTGAACAGTATCTTCCCAGTTTCATCATCATCAAGGAGCTTCAAAGCTTTCAGGATTTCTTCTTTGGTATCTTTCTCAGACATTTTCTGAGTCATCATAGTAAAAAAGTCACTAAAAATCCATTTTTCCTGTTCCTTCCTTATCAATTTCACTTATTGTCTTGATTTCTTCTCTCCTGTGTTCAAAGCCCAGGGCGCTCATTGCATGTTAAGTCTCTTAACATGCATAGTCCCAGTTCCATCAGCATCGAAGAGATCAAAAGCTTCCAGGATTTCCTGTGCTGCTCTTCAGTAAGCTCAGGCTTAGCACTCATCCTTTTTGCAGGGTACTTGATGCCATGTCAGCCTTCTAAAAGTTGGAGGCCATAACTGAGGACTCTGCTGCCTGTTGTTACAGCAACTGTCTTGTCTTTTGTAGGAAGCAGAGTGCTGGATCTTGTAGGATTTAGAGAGCCACGTTATCTTCCCAAACCTATGTTCGTATAATTTCATCCAACTTGTGTATTCCACATTATTGCGTTTTGAGTTCATGCAATGTCAAGTAGGAGTGTGGGCCCCAGGGCACTTCACTCCAGTTTAGTTTAGAAATTCGTGTGTTTACTGTTTTAAAAAATGGTCATTGAAAACAGCATGATTGTAGCACTTAGGCTGACTTGAGTTCAAATTCTGTACTTGTTGATTCACCTGGAGTGAGTAACCAAGCACTTGAGCACCAGTTTCCTCATTCAGGGAGGCAGAAAAGGCTGATTTCTTTTTTTTTTTTTTTCTTTTAAAGTGGTGGTGAGTTTGGAAGTAACATATATATATTTAGTAGTGTGTCTAGTACATAGTCAGTGCTGCATACCTAATATTCACCATTGCTGTTATCATTAAAAGCAGATGCAGTTTAACAGAATTTAGTACCAAAATAGGTACCTGGAGCAGCAGTTCTCTAAACTTTTGGTCTTAGGGTCCCCTTGACACTCCTAAAATTGAGATCCTAAAGAGCTTTTGATTACAGTAGCATATTTTATGAAAATAACTGTTTTCTAAAACAAAAAAATTAGCAGAATGGCATTGTTTTATATGTTTGCAAATTTCTTTAATGTCTGGCCTACGAGAAGCTGGATTCTCACCTGCTTCTGCATTCAGTCTTTTGCACTATTGCATGTTCCTCAGCCTTTGGAAAACTCCTTTGTACATTGGTGAGAGGAGGAGAGTGGAAAAGGTAAATGATGCCTTGGTATCATTGTGAAAATGGTTTTGACCTTGTGGACCCCAGGAAAGGTCTTGTCCCTCAGGTCACATTTTGAAAACTGCTGACCAAGAGTTTTTCTGGGAGTCTGAATAGGATCTCTTTCTTCTTTTGCAGGTTCTTGCCCAGGCTGTGTGAGCAGGAGCCCGCTGTTCTTCCCCGCTCAGGTAAGCCTGCTAGCAAGGCTGGGGGGAGCACACTCATCCTCGCTCCAGACAGTCGTTTTGATTTTTAAATTGAGTTTATGGGGCCTATTAATTTTTTTTTTGAAGATCATTTCCCTTGGATGATAGATTGACTGTTTTGATATTTTCACTGCTCCACAGCAAACAGGAATGAGCATTGCCTTAAGAAAGGCCATTTGAACTTGGAATTGTCTAATTTGGGGGCTTCAGAAGGAGCCACTAACAAGTTCCTGTGAACATCCCTTAAGATGTTTAAAAGGGTATGCTGGCTGGGCTGAGTGGCTTGCACCTGTAATCCCAGCTATTCAGGGGGCCAAGGCAGGAGGATTGCTTGAGCCCAGGAGTTCGAGGCCAGCCTGGGCAACATAGTGAGACCCCATCTCCTAAAAAAAAAAAAATATATATATATATATATATATATATATATATATATATGTAAAATATAATTGGTCTGTACATATCTACACAGAGTGTCTGTTAGATTAGAGGGACAAGACATGAGTGTATTGGTGATAAAGGGCTGCCCGCAGGCTGTTCGTGGTGTAGGACGTGCCCTGGATACACTGAGAAGAGGGGCTGTTGTGAGAAAGGTGACAGAGGGACCAGGTGAGGCAAGAGGACTGTCATCTAAACTGTTCCTCAGCCACAGAATAAAGGCAGAGCTGCTTTTTTACTTTGTGTTCATAAATATTGCATTTTCTGTAACAGCGGGAAAGAAGATGGGTCTGTGGAGGAGCCCTGTCAGAAGTAACTACCCCCAACACAGCTTTCGTAGGGCCTTGAATTGTCAAACATGGATTCCCATCTCTCTCTCAGTCTCTGTCTATACAGCGTGTGCACACACGCATACACACACACCCACGGTTTTCAAGTTACATACATCCTGACCTTTGACCTGCAAGGACTTCAGTGTGTATTTCTTAAGACTAGAGCTTTTTGCCTAGGTAACAATGGTTGTTATCAAGTTCGAATCATTTAATATTGATTCATTACTTAAACCAGATCTATTATTTGTGTTCCAGGTTTGTCATTTGACCCCAGGTGTCCTTTAGAGTGTCAGTCCCCCTCCATACAGGATCCGGTCTAGGGCCAGGCCCTGCATTTAGGTGCCATACATCTTGATCATCTTTATTTCCACAGCCTTTGTCTTTTATGTGTGTTGGTGCATTTTGAAGTCTGTGGCCAGGGAGCTTGCCTTTAAAAAGCAAGCATTTGATGAGGATAAGCATTTAAACAGTGGCAAAATACCACTGGAGGGGGAGTGGATATCCATCACGTGTTTCCTTATTGCAAATAATGAATACGTAAGTACGCATATGTTGAATGGTGACATTGTAAAGGGTTTTGCAGGAGAGAGAAGGGGATTCGAGGAAATAATAATGGGGAAAGACTGTCTGAGAAGACTGTTCCCTCTTAATGTGCATCTAAACACTTGGCTGAAGTGCTAATGAAAACAGTCGAGCCTGCATGAATTCTGATATGGAAATAAATCTAGAGGGGGATAATTAACATCTTCAGCACAGGAAACAGGAGGTGCTACCTAGGTTTGTTTTAAGGAAAGACCCTTTGGTACAGCTGTCCTGTTTCCTCCCAGTTTTTTGGTTTCCTTTGAAGAATGAGTTCATTCTGTTACTAGCCTGCTGGCCAGCTGAGGAGCACCTCATGCCACCTGGACATAGCTGATGACCCTCTCTCTGGTCTCTACTGTGCTTTTGAGTACTGTGGGAAAATAGCTGCTACCTGGACTTAACAGCTCCTGGATTTTCCCTAGTCACAATCGTACAGAGGCACACCTGAGAGGACATGGTCCCCAGATTAGTTTCCTTATGAGTGATTTTGATGAGTGAAGTTATGAGGATATTATGGTATATGCTACAGTATAAACTTTTGTGATAACATGCTCACAATTTTAGGCATACTACATTTTGTCAAAAATTATAGTCTTTAGCTTTTCAATTTGTAAGTATATTTAGTTCAGACAACACAGAAATGCATAAACTAGAACATAAATTGCTCCTGTAGTCACACCCCTCAAAGGCCATCTCTGTTGACATCTTTTAAATCTGCATGTATACTTTTTAAAAAATGAAATAATTCAGTATGTACTCTTTTAACCACAGATATGTTGTACATTTGCTTTATTTTCACTTACCAATATATCGTAGGCATCTTTTCCTTGTCAACATTTAGGTAGTTCCTACTTACTCCTTTTTTTTTTTTTTCTTAATATCATATGGGTTGTCATTGTGTGGATATACTGTAATTTATTTAATCCTTTGTTGAAGGACGTGTAGGTGCTTGTCAGTGTAAACGTCTATATTTACACTTACACAATCATTTCCTTAAGTTGAATTCCTAGGAATGGAATTCCTGGATGAAAGAGTAGGCCCGATTAGAATTTTGATAGATGTTGCTAGGTTGCCCTTCAGAAAGACTGTGTTGCAAAGTCACTCTGTCAGTGACTTATAAGTAAGTTGCCAATAGTGAGCAATCTCAGTATTTTCATTTTGTGATTTTCATGTTAAAAAGTACTTCATTGTTTTAATTTTTATGTTCTTCTAAAAAATTACTACTGAGGTTAGGTATCTTTACAAGTTTATTGGTCACTTGTATTTCTTTTGCTCATTTATCTTTTGTATTATTTCATGTACTGATTTTTCTTTATTCGGGATATGACTTCTTTGTCACATGTAACAAATGAGTGTTTTTCCCAATTCTTCATTTGATTTCGTTGAGTTATCTTTTGCAATAGAGTAGTTTTGATTTCTGTTAATATTTTACCAAATATGTCAGTCTTTGCTTAAGTTTAGCTTTTTTTTTTTTTAAGGTATTTTATGACCTAATTCTCATGCTAAGAAAATTTCCCCACTTCATGATTATAAACAATATATTCCATATTTTAGTTTTAAATTAGCATATGATACTTTTTTCTTTTTAATTTTGCATGTGGTATGAGGTCTGGGTATATATTTTTTCCCATCTGTTAGCCCAAGTATTCTCTAAGTATTCTCATTTTTAAATTTAATTTTATTTGTATGTTTACTGTTTCAGTTGCTTATGATGTTTATCCATATGAAATCTTTAGAGCACAGAGTGAAGTAAAGCTGTGTTTCCTTGACTAAGCTGTTCTGTACCCAGGTAGTCTTTTTTCCCAAGTTGAAAATCCATTTTAACATGGATTACAATTGTACTCCAATTAAAGGGGAAATAGGAAGTCCATACAACATATTTGTTGATTAAAAACCATAAGTGAAGTTCAGCTGCTTTGGTTCTTTTATTTTCACTTTTGCAACAGCCTTTATTCTCACATAAATTTATGTATAAAGGAGTACATTGTTTAAAATGTACACATTTTGTAATAGCATTAGAACCGAGGAGATGATATACTGATTTAATTGCTGACTTGTTGCATAATCCTTTATAGATGATTTTACCTTTCAATGCCCTCATTTTCCCATTGGTGAAGTTAGGACCTACTCATTTAACCATTTTAAAGGCTTAGAAACTTGTTTATCAGAGGATTAGGAGACTTGTTCTGTGAGAGAAATTGAATTACTATCATTAGGAGTGACTAAGAAAAATTGGGCTGAGCACCAAATTCTTGTCCTTACAAAGATGAATAGAATTTTCCAAGATAACTGGTACTATACTGTTACAGTTTTCTATATTCCAGCTCTCAGATTTCTAGTAAGAATTTTTAATTACTTAGGCGTTTTTTTTTTTTTTTTTTTTTTTGTTAGAAAGGTGCTGTTTGATACTTAGAATATCTTGTTCCTCGTTTCTGCTTTAGTGTTATCTTCAACTTTCTACCTTTTTGGAATCAAAATAAATATTGGAGGGATGATGCTAAGCTTTCCTTCAGTCCTGTCCTTTTCCCTTTAATGGTCAATTTCATAAGGCCAGTAGAGTTCTGGGACTCTAATAGACCTTTTAGAGGGGCCATAATTTACCTTTTTTTAAAACGTTGTCAAACTCAGTTTCTCATTGTCCTGCCCAAGTTTCCGAAGAAACATCACAGTTGGTAGATCTCTATGTAGGGAACGGCAGTGGGCTGGATGTCGTTTGCCTACTTACAGCAGGTGTGTGCTATTTCTTGCTGGGATCGGGATGGCGAGAATAAGCCCACAGTTCTGGTGTTTGCTCCTTTGCTTGGTGTTTGGCCATTGGGATGTGCATTCACCTATACATAAAACGTTTGGATGATCTCATCCACAAAAGGCCATTTCTTGCTGCTTATACTCGTGGAATCTCAGGGTGGGTTAACACAAACACTTTCCAGGTTATGTTTAAAAACATTGCCTATTGCACTATCAACCAGATTTAGAAAGGTGTAGCCACCTCAAGCAGATGGTCCTAAAATCCTAAGACCTGAGGGGAAGGAGACCGTGGGCTCTCCTGTTCCATGCATGCTTGGCAGTGATTTAGTTCAGTAAATATTTATTGGATAATTTCTGTAAGTGGAGCACTGTTAGGTGGCAGGGGAAGAAAGATGATGAAAAGGCAGCTCTTCTCCTTCAAGAGGTAATAATGTAGTGGGGGAGAAACAAATATACACAAATAGTTTTGTTAAAACGTTCATTGCTATAGTCATGGACTACTACGGGAATGCTAGCCAACTGAGATGACCACGCATCTGTGTGTCCTCCAGGGTGCCTGGCATGTTGGAGGCACATAAAACACAGGTTTGAATGGATACACGAATATGTTTAGACGTGTAAATTTTGGTGTACTTCATTCAGAGTGAAAAAGATACACAGAAAGATATAATGTGGTAGATCTGGGTATGGCTTCATAGGGTATGAGGATTTGATGGAGGTCATCGAGGGCCTGGGGCAGCCTGAGTAGAAATCCAGCTCATGGGCCACCCTCTGTCCTCCTGTACCTGGGGCAGTCCTACTGTTTCTTAGCCTTCTTCTCCCAAGGCCTGGAGCCCTCTGTTTTCTGTAGCACCTGAACCCATAACATGAACAGACTAGGATTTGGTCTTTAATGCGATAGGTCCACGAGAGTGGAAAAACACAAACTGTTTTTTCCACTGTTCTCACAGCACAGCAGTCAACACAGATGACTGTTGTGATCTGACAAAGTGTGAAACCCCCCCACCTCTCCCCCACCATGCAAGCAATCAGTTCTGCAGCAGACACCAGCTGGGTGTCCTCTAATTCAGTTCTGACACCGTCTACCTCGGGATCCGGTCAGGTCCCACAGGTTGAGGGCTCAGCCCCTAAGACTGTCGACCTCCCCCAAACCCCCACTTCAGATGCGGAGCCCAAGATCCAGGTGGTTTTGCCTGTGCTTCTGATCAACTGGCTATAAATTATTCCCACAGCCCCCTCCATGGGCTTGATTAATTGGCTAGAGTGACTCACAAAACTCAGGGGAACACGTAATAAACCAATAATGGTTTATTACAAAGGAAACAGATGAAGAGATTCATAGTACATGGTATGTGGGAAGGAGCACGGAGCTTCCATGCCCTCTCAGGCCTGCCACCCTCCAGGAACCTCCACATGCTCAGCTATCTGGAAACTTCCTGAACTGTCCTTTTGGGTTTTTATGAGGGCTTCATTACATTGGCCAGTGCTTCAATCAGTCATGCCTTTGGTGATCAACTTGACCTTCAGCCCTTCTCCCCTCCCCAGAGTTTGGGGGTGGCCTGAAAGTCCCAATTCTCTAATCATGTCTTGGTCTTTTCTGGTGACCAGCCCCCATCCTGTTGCTACCTAGGGGCTGCCTGCCATCCTTCAGTCAACTCATTAGCATAAAAAAGGTATCACTGGAGATTTTAAGGATAATTAGGAATTATAGACCAGGAAATGGGGTTGAAGACCAAATACATATGTTAGAATATCACAGTTCAGTACTCTGGTTTCTTGTGGACTGAATCATGCTAAAAAACTGCTTTATACTTGAAATTTCTTTTCTTCATTGGCAAGGTAAGATATACTTAATAACTGGTAATTCCTTTCTTTCCCTTTTTTTCCAATTTCCGTTCTTAACATTAGGTTCTAGCTAGTTGAATAAATGACAGTGTGCCTTATCTCTGTTATATTACAAATAAGTTTTCCCAAAATGTAACCCTGATCAACTTGATCACACAAAGAGGCACTTGATCATTGAATGTGGCAAGTATCTGTACTTGTTCTCATTAGAAATATATTTGTAGGCCATTTCCTCTTCTAATTATTACAGCCTTATTTTCTTTTTACTGTATGTCAGATAATATTTTAGTACTTTACCTATCTCATTTAATCTTTCAATAGCACTTTAAAGTAGGGGCATTATTATCTCCATTAAAAAAAAATAAGGATGCTGCCCATCAATTAATGAGTAGATTAACCAAATGTGGTATATGTATACTATAGAGTACTACCCTGCCATAAAAAGGGATGAATTAACATCTTTTGCAACCATCTGGATGGAACTAGAGACCATTATCCTAAGTGAAGTATCTCAAGAATGGAAAAACAAACACTACAGTACTTGCTATTAAATTGGAATTAACTGATGAGCACATATGTGCACAGAGGGAAGTAAAACTGAGTGGAAATCAAGTGGAGGTGGGGTGGGGGGAGGAGGGAAGGGGCAAAACCTACCTAAAAGATACAGCGAACACTATTTGGGTAATGGACACACTTATAGCGGTTGACACAAACATTACAGAAGCACTCCATGCAACCAAAAACATCTGTACCCCCTTAATATTTTGACAAAAAATAAATAAATGTTATGCATGAGCATTGAAAAAAAATAATAAGGGCACCAGGCTTGGCCCAGGGAGGCTCAGTGATTTGCTCAGGGTCACATAGGTAATCTGTTATGAAGCAGGAGAGGTCAGACTGCCAGCCCTCACTCTGGCAGTGACTTCAGCAGAAGGCCAAGTCATTTTTGTCTTATTTTATAGATACTTCAGGATGTGATCTTATTTTCTGCAGTCGTGAGAAGAACCCAAAAGAAGAATTTGTACAATTATACTGATATTATCAGTATTTTCGTATATTGGTAATACAGAAAGATAACCACACTAATATTGTATAAAACCAAATAAAAATCCTCATAAAACTTCACTGTTCTCATACTTAAAGGAAGAGTTGATCCATTCCATGGCCTGAAGACCTGCTTGAAATACCAGCTTCTCAACACACACTGGCCCCTGAGTGCTGCTATGAGTGCTGATCCTTTCCTGGTTTGCTGAATCTCCAACTTAAGTGGTGATCAAACGGTTAAAATGGTAATTCTGCATGATCTCTGAAAGGGGAGTGTGGGACTACTAGAAAGTCAGTATATATTAGGGCTTATCACTACAGATGTTTAAAATGCAGTGTCAAATTTTGCGCAAGTCTTCTACAGAGTCATTATTTGGAAAGCATTTATAGTACCATATTAGAAAGACAATTCTGTATATTCCCTTAGTGAAAAGCTGCTAATACCATTCATAGTTCATGAATCTGAAATCCAGCAGGGCTTTTTCCTCACAAAACACATTGTAATTTTATAAGTTAAATATCAATATAGTTTGTTTTCTTTCCCGTGTTTGTTTTTATTAAACATTTCTCTTTGGAGGAAGTATCGGTGGTTTTATAAAGGAAACATTCAATGAGAAATAATGGATAGTGTAGAGGTTTTGATTCTTCCATAAAGTAACTGTTTTTCCTTTGATGAGAGCACTTTCCGTGATGATTAGCAATGAGTCTGATAGAGGCTGAGAAGAGCCATCTTCTTTTTGAGAGTTATTCCAAACTCAGACACTCCTCCTACCTCATACATTTCTGTGGTCTAGGAAGCTGTAGGACCGGGACTCATTTCGTGCCCTTCACACCTCGAGACGATAGGAATAAAGGCCCCAGCAGTCACCCATTTAAAAAGTTTGTTTAGAGAGAGAAAGGAGTAGAGAAATCTGTAAGTACAGTAAAAATGTGGTAAGTTCTTATATGGAATTTCCTGCTCCAATGGGAAAAAGTTTCTAAGCTCAGATTCTTCTTTCTTATACTCAATGTGGTAATAATAATAGCTCAAATTAATTGAGTACTTTCTGTCCTAAGTCTTGTAAGCACTTTGCAGGTGTTCTTACCCTTAATATGAAGCCACTTCTGGTACTGTCTTCCCTACTCTGCAGATGCTTTAAGGGGCTTGTCTGGTTGCACAGAAAGTGGCAGAGCTGGAACTCTGGTCTGAAGATGTAGATTCTCATGCCAGGCTCTTAGCCACAGGCGTGTGTTGGCTCCCATGTATTTGCAGGAAAAACATTCTGGCAAATGGGCTTGGTGGAAAGAAATAGTGTGATTTAGTGAAAAAGTGAAAAGAACCCAAAAGAACCTCAATTTCATAGTTGGACTACAGCATGGTTTGCCATACACGTTGTCTGATTGTTAACGTAACCTTGGGCAATTTATCTAAAGTTTTTAATCAAAATTCACTGAGGCAATGCTTGTTATAACTGATTCAGCTGTTTTATTTATTTTCTTTTACCTGAAAAATTGACTAAACTCTGTTGGCAAGACACTTACTATTTATTGCTTCTCCCATGTTGGCCTTGTCCTGTCCCTACAATAAACATCCAGGGTAAGAATCTCTTTTTTAATAAATACATTGAGAATAGGAGAAGTGAATGCTAAATGCAAATCGGGGAATAAGGAGTGTTAAAATTTAGCTTTTAACTTTTCACTTTCTTACGATCTCATATGTTTCTTGTAGCTGCCTATTGTGACTTGGTCTCTAGAAGGGTAGTGTTCCTGGCCTCTTGCTGGCCCATTGTTTGCAGGCTTGGTTCCTTGTGCTAACCCTCTCACTACTAGCTTTTGTTGTCTGCCTCCCTGGCCTGGGCAGTTGACCTGACTTGGTCTAAAAGCTGCTGTTTTAAGCAGTGGTTCTAAGCCCTGGCTGCCCACTCAAGCAACTTCTAAAAATACCAATGCTCGATATTTAAAAACAGAATTAAAAACTGAATTTCTGACATTTATATTTTTCTAAAGTTCCCAGGGTGATTCTGATGTGCAGTGAAGGTTGAGAACCCTACTTTAGTGTAAGGGAAGCTGGAAGGATGTATTCGATAATTGTAATGTAATCATGACCTTCATGTCTGTTTAAATTGGGGGGAGATAGGAAAGGTCTCTTAGGAGTGACAATGAATACTGTGGAAATGTGTGGCTCAGTTATCTGCCGTCTGCCTGTTTCCCCTCCCACCCCCTGCCATTTTCCTGTATAGGCTATAAGGGCTAAATTGGTTTGCTGTGTTCAAAGTAAGGAAGGAGGAATCCAGGTAGGGAGGCGACCATAGGAGCTTAGGTGCAGACTGAGAATACATTCTGGCCTTCTTTTCTATTCTTTTGTCTATTGTTTAGTAGTTTAGTATGTAGGAATTATTCCTTGGTATGATCTGCTTGTGGAACCATACTATTTTTAGGCACTACACCACACAATAGGTTTATAAAAAGGCTATTGAACCTTTTGAGGCTGCTGTATTCTGTCTGACAAGGGCTGAGTTACAAGTAGGCTCTCCCGCCTCACGGTTCAGGCATGTAGGATTTTTATTGTTTCTTCTTTAGAAAGTGTCTGAATAGCTTAAAAATACAGTGGTTTGGCAGTCAGACAGGTGATGCCAGATGTCTACGCAGCTCTCCTTCCATGCCCCGGTTCTCCAGACGCAGCTTCGCAGGTGTTTGTTAGGTTGCTAATTCTTATTTCTTCTCCTTTTCCTTTTAAAATGTGCTAAAATATGCACAGTTAGTGGTGCTGAGGGAAAAAAGTGAACATGTGAAGCATTTTCTTGTTCTTGAGTCTCTGCTCTCTGTGATGATGTGTTTTACTCTACTGAGGGGATCCCCTTGTGCAGGTCTGATTTTCAAGTGGATTAAACCGATAAAGCCAATACTAAATGCTTATTATTTTACATATGTTTTTAAAATGGCAAACAGATCTTGCTGGTTTCTAGTCCATTCTCAGAAATATGCATCAGTACATTAGGATGAAGAAGTATTAGGTTACTAGCACTTGCAATGGAAAAACAAATCTCTCATTATGAAATAATACAATGCCTTTAATGTGTCCACATAACAGATTGGGTATTATTTATGATTCTTTTCTTCCTTTATTGTATCTCCCTCCATTAAAATGCTATAATAGGCAGTGTATTAGGATTACTGCGTAGCTTTGACTGTTTAAAGCATGTTTCTTTATGCAGATCATTCCCAAACTAATTTTCATCCAGGCAATTAGCCAAGTAAAGATTTTTCTTTAGCAGTGCTTAGTGAGGGGATAGACTCCAAGATATCTTTGACGACTTTCATGATTAATACCGAAGGTATTTAGCTCCTTTCTGCTACAAGTGTATGAGTCTCCTCGGCATTTGAAACGTGCTATTGAGATCTCTGACACTCTGTAAGGACTGCCTAGGCAATCTGGTAAAGGGGAGCATTTTGGTTTCCTAACTACATTTGGGCCATTTCCCCCATTTCTCCTCATTGGAACTTCTCCAAAGTCCTCTACCCTCCATAACTCCTTGGGGATTTGTTGGTTATCTGGGCAACTAATCCCATACTAACGCCATATTTTTTCTGTCAGGGTCTCTCAGAGAAGCTAGTACAGTGGGATGCTTCAGGTGGCTGGCTTTGTGGCCTCCCCTTCACTTCTAGCCCTGGAAAAGGTTTAGTAATTTCCAAACCTGCATATCAAGAGTCACCTGAGGCCTTTGCTGAACATACCCATTCCCAGGCTGACTCCACACGCTGTCCCTGGATTTTGATGCAATGGGTATAAGGTCGGGGCTAGAAAGTGGAATTTCTATCAAGATCATTCTGATGAAACTGTCTGTGTAGACTGGTGAATGACTGGGATAGTCAGAGCCTGGCAATGATAAGTAACTTGTCCAAGGTCACACTGGACGACCTGCTAGTCAAAATTTTTTTTTTTTCTATCTATAAATACCACAGAAAAGACCAATGAGTTAATTGAGCTATTTATCCTGGACACTGGAAAATGGCTGTTTTGTTCATTAGTTTTCATTTCCTGTTACGGAACGGAGTTGTGGGATGTCTCCCTGTGACAGAGGGGGACATAGGATGAACATAGGATCTATGTATTCACCCATCCAGCTCCAAACTAAAAGGTAATGAGTATATTGAAAGAATTATTGTGAACTGTATTATTTTGCCATTGTCTTGGCCTCATGTTTGTGTCCAATGAGTGTCCTGGTTAGCTGTGCATCTGATGGGTTTATGAGCAAGTTTTATTAGACAAAGTAGGTACATATCAGGGGCCAGTCAGAATTTGGCACAAAAATGTCCAAAATGTAGTCCTTAGTCTGATCACATAGTGACGGATACTTATTTGCAAATCCATTTAAAATAATCAAAAGCTGACTTCTGAAAATGTATCTGAAACCTTGCTCTCTTTTACCAGCGTACATACTGATAAAAAGTTGGGAAGAAAATGAAGAAGGATGTTGTAGTCATTTGTATCATCAGAAAGGTCCAGGAATTCATATTATTTGACTGACTTTATCTTTAATCAGTTGTCATAGAGATTGCAGTATACTCCTAGGGAACTGATAAACAGTGGGAATGTGGAAACCAAATGACTCTTTATATTATACATGTGAACAAATGTGTAGGAGTCATAATATGTTTGTCTGGAATGTGGTAGGTTCTTAATATTTGAATGACAGCTTAATGCTTTAAAAAGGACTCCTTTTATGTCTATTAAAATTCTAGCTCAGAGTACTGCTGTGTTTTTGTTTACTTTTTTCCCCTCTTCATAAAATGTAGACTTTAAAATCCAGTATCTTTAGTAGGATAATTTATATTTCTTTATTATCCAAGTTTTATATCTTGGTATTTTTCTAGCAGTGGTACCTCTCGTGATTCTCTTCCCCTGTGAGAAATTAAATCCACACAGGAGCTTCCATTTCTGGCTGATGTTATAATAGAACTTGTTACTGCAAGGCTCAGGGCCTCGGGGCTGCTGTGTTCCTGGTCTGGCCACTTAGCCTCGTGAAGGTTGAGGCCTGTGGCTGGGCCTGGGCCTGCCCCCCCTCAGTGCTGCTGCTCCTGCCTTCACGTGCAGGGAAGCAGGTGAGCTGTGGAGGTCCTCTCTGCTGGCCAAGGTGACTACACGCAGCACCTGCCTTCCTAGGAGGACTAGACGATCATTGGGAAACCTTCCTATATCTGAGGAATTATGCCTTTTTAAAGGAAGCTACAATAAGTACTCAACTTGACGAGCAGATGATCTGAAAAAGATGACTGTGAATTAAAAAAGACCAGTGGGGCATATGAGCAACAGGGCATAGCAGCTTCTTTCAAATGATAGTATTTGGCTAAATAAATTGAAAGCAACTAGATTACTGATTTCTTACTAACTTGTGGGTGTAGTACTGACAGCTGGGGAAGGGGCTCAGGCATGTGGTTTGGGGTAGGAGATGGTAAGCTGTTCTGTCCTGATAGAATGACGGACAGGAAGATGGGACTGCTGGCTGCACGCTACCACCAGCACCACAGAGAGAACTTTTTTTTTTTTTTTAAACGTAAACTAAGTTTCTTTGCTGTCAATGAAAGACTGGCTAAGGGGCTGTTTCTGTTTTGAGTTAATTCTTTTGTTGGCCCTGAAAGTCCAACAGTTCTGTGTGTAATAAAGATAACAGATTAGGCAGGGATCAAACATCAAGAATGAATTGGGAGGAACCAACAGGAAGGAAATTTGTTTCCAGACTGATTTACTGATGTGTAGGTATTACTGTCCCTGAATCACAGAATTTTATTTTCTTGATGAGCAGATAGTCAGCTTACATATACATTGAATTAGCCTTTATTGCAAAATTCATAGCTCACTCTAATAAAGCAATTTACGGATTTAAAGTAATACACACATCTTCATTTACTGATAAATTGAAGGATATTTCTATTTATAACCAATGATTTCTTTGCTTTATGGGGGTAACCCCATTAAAAGTAATATGTATTCCATATACAATATTTGGATAGAAAGAAGGAAGTAAAATCTCCGTAAATGCCAACACCCAATGATGAAAACAAAATTTTGGAGAATTCATCATTTTTATACAAATAGGTGTGTCTGTATGTTCTTACATAGTTGTCAATATACTATATATACATTTTGGTGTACTTTTTTTAAAGCATTTTAACATTGCACATCTCATTATTTCATGGTTTGTATAAACAATATTCTTACTTTAGCACATTTAACGTATTTATTTTGCAGAAGCTGGCGCAGTTCTCTTCAGGAACACAAACCTGGGCAAAGGGGATTCGCCCTTACTGCCTGTGCAGTTCCCAGGTTTGGTGCCTGTGGCCGCAGACCCTAAAGCACTCTGTACATGCTGGATCTAGCTGGAGCTGATTGAGTTTGTATTATTATTTGTCCATATTGGAAACATACCTTCTGTATGAAGATGTGGAAGAGAAAGTTTATTAAATAGAATGCGGGTACCCTGTGATTGAGCTCTGCATAGTGAAAATATTTACTCAGGCTGGCAGATTTCTAGGATAATCCTTGCTATTTCATGGGCTGGCAGGAAGAAGGAAGCTGAGCTCTGGCTCCCTGCTGGGCTCAGAGTGCTGATGTCTGGGGTTGCATGATAAATTCAGATATTCTTTTATTTTACATAATTGAGATCACCCACCCACCAGTGGCATGAGGACTCTAGAGTGTGAAATTAACACATCAGGTGAATTTTATATCATGGTAGCCTTGGGCTGGTTTTTGCAAATTAAATTTTTGCCTCAGCCCTGCAAAGGCAGTATTAATTTAGTACTGGTGGAACCAAACTGTTTCCATGGCATTTCTACCCTGAGAGGTGAGAGGATAGTTTTATACTAGGATAGTGAGCCTTGCTGAGTAAATTGTTATCTGTTTGGTAAAAACTACTGTTGACCAAAAGTCATTACCCTCATAAAACTTGATCTGCATGGTATAGAAATTTAAAGGAAACATGCATAGTATGAAGGTTTAGGATGGTGCCATCAGCTAGCAGAAAGGCCAGCTAACTCTTCCTAAAGACTTAGGAGTGGTATTCCTTATCTGGCATTCAGAAAAAAAATGATTTTTTTTCAATGCACTGGGAATGGATCTGTCTCTCCGACTTACCTAGTCACATTACCCAAATTTACTAACCAGAGTATGTAATAAGAATGCCTGCTTAGTAAATTGTAAAAACAAATATGCCCATCATGGGAACATGAGTGCGGACTTCTTCTCAGCCACACTTGGTCTCCCTGAAGGTAGGCAGATGTCTGAAGGTTGATTAGCACATTTGCCATCAGAGCAAGGGCAAGAAGTGAATTAAACAATGTAATTGCTGGATTCAGGTAACCACTGCCCAAGAAAAGACTCTTCACCTAAAGGCCGAGGTTTCCTGTCCTCTGGATGCCAAAATTTGCTCCAGTATGCTCCTTTTGCCATGTCCCAGTCTTTGACCAAAACTCTTTAATTATGCTTTGCCATTCGTTAGGATACAGTCAAATTTTACAGGCCTTGAAGCTTCTTGCTCTTTACAGTTTAAATCTCAGTGGGTGATCTTTTCTCCTTATTTCCAAGCTGTCTGGAGAGGTTTCACTGCATGGGATAAAAGCCCATGGCAACTGGCTTTCCAGGTAGGGTTCTGTTTGAACAATGCAGTTAAGATTTGTCACTTTTTCCAGTAAGGCTGTTTCTTTGTTTTGGCTCACTTTCCCTACCAACATTGCTTTGTTGATGTGGAGTAATGAATTATATAAAAACATTGTGCCTAAACTTTTTTTTTTTTTTTTTTTGGAGACAGAGTGTCACTTTGTTGCCCTGGCTAGAGTGAGTGCCATGGCGTCAACCTAGCTCACAGCAACCTCAAACTCCTGGGCTTAAGTGATCCTCCTGCCTCAGCCTCCCGAGTAGCTGGGACTACAGGCATGCGCCACCATGCCCGGCTAATTTTTTCTATATATATTTTAGTTGGCCAGATAATTTCTTTCTATTTTTAGTAGAGACGGGGGTCTCGCTCTTGCTCAGGCTGGTCTCAAACTCCTGACCTCGAGCGATCCACCCGCCTCAGCCTCCCAGAGTGCTAGGATTACAGGTGTGAGCTACCTCGCCCGGCCATAAACGTTTTAAATTCATGACTTATCTATCAACTGATGACCTGTTTGGCCTGTTGACACTCTTCAGTATTTGCTGGCAGTATTTCATGTAGCTGACAATTTTTTGTGTCTTCACTGTGCTGATTATCGTGTTAGGCAGGGTGAGAGAATACAGCATTGAATGGATTTCTTTGATTTCTAGTTTCTCATTCTAGTGGGATAAACAAGCATGTAAATAAGTAATGGTAATGTTGGAGTCATGTCTGCCAGAACACAAAGGAGGACAAAGAGCTACGGTTTCCCAGAGGCAGTGAGAACACACGCAAGGCATGGTAGCTAGAGAGAAAATATTCTTTTGGAATAATATTGGGTTGTTCACAGTGCCTGCAGTTCGGACTAACAAGGGTGGGGGAGGAAAGTCAACGGTGGGAAATGGGGAGACTGGTCGAAGTCATTGGTTGGTAGGGCCCTGGAATGCGCTGGTGTTAGGAGGGTAAATGACAGACACAGAAAGAAACATACAAGGAGATTTTTGTAAACCCTTGACTACAATTAAATGCCCATCCCTGCTGTATGTGGCTTCTATTTTGACTATCTACCTGAATCTTTGAGCCCCTTATCTTATGTCTAATAGGGATACTGATGACTACATCATGGTGTGTCTTAGGTAGAAGAGAATGCCCGAAATGGATCCCAGCAGCCCCTTTATGTATGTTACATCCTCCCATTTGTCCTACACACCTGCTGAGTCATGTGGTAGAAATGAGACCAGCTCCATAAACATTTTCACCATCTCTTACCATGGATTGGATCCACACCGTGCAGCGTCAGCCTTTCGTTTCCTTTTATATTTTACTGAACTGCCGTCACAGTTTTTTTCTAATCCTCATTTGCTCATGGAGCACAGGAGAAAATTCACCTTTGTTGGGTGTGGGATTTCTTCTGCGTGGCTTCTCTCTCCATTCTTGACTGCCATCCCAGAGCTGTAATGAGCACTGGCCTGTATCTCTCTTGGCCCAACTGATTGACTCTGTCCTATAGTCATTGAGATTTTGATATCTGAATCTAAACAGTTGAGTGAAATGAAATGAGCTTTCAGAGA
The DNA here is from genome assembly GCF_020740605.2 of Lemur catta. Classification (NCBI taxonomy): domain Eukaryota; kingdom Metazoa; phylum Chordata; class Mammalia; order Primates; family Lemuridae; genus Lemur; species Lemur catta. The sequence goes on along the minus strand of NC_059152.1, from coordinate 7,296,433 downwards.
AGCATTTAACTTTGTCTGGGTAAAAATTGTCTTATCTGTTTTTTTGCAGACTGGAGTTTGACCCCAGTGCTCACTACCTTGGAGCTATTCAATTTTTTTTTTTTTAAAGTGTTTGTATAAGGGAGGATAAGATGCCTTATTTTACAAAGCAAAGGTTCAGAGAGCCTCAAGTGCAATTGAAACCCGCTCCTGAAGACACATAATTTCTTTTGCCTTTATCTTGTTTCTGTCTCTGTTAGCTTTTCCCAGACAACACACTTACCTATCTGGTTTCTCTATATCTGAATTGAGTTTATGCGCCATTGATAGCTGCCTTCTAAGTTGCAGGGAGTCCATTTCCATCAGTGTCTACAAAGCATTAAGGCATGTTTGCAGAATTTATCACCTGATATGTTAAACTGCACTGTGACCATACCTTGTTACTAAAGGGAGGGAAGAAATTTTGGGTTCAATCTTTTCTTTTTGAAATGTAATTGAGATTAGTTATTTGGTTAACTTAAGCAACAGCACTGGCAACAACAAAAAACCTGGCATGGCAACAGATTAAATAAATGTTGGGGAAATTGGAGGAGCTAGGGCTGCCAGCAGAACTCAGTTGAGTTTAGTTCATTCCTCTCAGTTTTGTAACAGGCAGAGACGTAAACTTTTATCACTGTCTACACATTAAACTTCTTTAAACAGCTCAGTGGATTCTGAGTTCTTGCTGCAGATATTTCAGACTGTGTACACTCATGTTATCTTTGGCTATAATGTCATCTTTAAGGAATCCTGTGTTAGCTGTTCAGTGTCTCTCACCAAGTTGAGGTGATCCTTGAACTGTTGACAATCTTCTGGGTTAACTTTGGCTCGTCATTACTTCAAAATGCTATTCAAGGACATAATTGAATGTCAAGGTTGCTAGGAAGGCAACATTTTAGTTAATACCCTCGTAAGCTTAATGCCTTTGTGATGGATAGATTTTTTTCTATAATGGAGAATTCATAGAATGGTTTTGTTTAGAATTTTTTTGTGTGCTTTCTAGGACTTAGAATGTAGAGTCCTCTATCTCCCGCTGTTATGTCCTTTCATCCTTTCCTTTATTTGGAATTTCCAAAGACTTGAGTAGACTACTTGGTTCTTTTTTTAAATCTGCTGATTTTTCTGTGAAGCTGATGTCATGGTCTAGACCTTTACCCTTACATATGCTAATTATTAGATTACATTTGGCCTGAGGAGGCTTTATTAAAGGGGTTGAAAAAGGTGGCTTGTGTATCAGCTGTCTGCTTTGTCTTGGACTTGGTAACACTGGGGAGAGCCTGTATATGGTGGAGCAGTTTTAGGCTGTTCATTCTGTGGCCTTTGGTTAGTCTGTCTTCAGGAGTTCTGAGTAGGCTTTGGGGAAACAGACTCCTTAGGCTGGAGGTGTTAAAAGATCAGAGTAGGGTTTTGTTGCTCCAGGTTGGCTTTAGGGAGGCACAGGGTAGCATTATGAGTAGAATTACCTTCAGAATGGGCTCCATAAATACCTGCTTTCCCACTGTGGCCTCAGATTACTATGGAGGTGAATTGTTGAGTCTGAAACACTTTTATGGTTAATTTTGGGTATGAAAGTAGCAACGGAAAGATGAATATGTTTGGTGGTTTCATTTGTTTAATAAAAGTACCACTTTTTTTCTCACTACTTCTGAGATTAGTGATGTGATTTAGAGTCTATAAGTTTTTCAGATGTTTGTGTGTTGTAACTGATTTTAAAGTAAAAGCCTCTGCCCAAATTGAATAATTAATGTACAGAAATATGTAAACTCGATTTTTGGTTTAACTGATTTGCTTTTTCCCCCATGGACAGGTATTTTAAAGAAGCAGGCCAAAAACTTAATAGAGAGAAAGGGACATTTAATTTTGCTACACAAATGTATGATGGGCAGATTCTTTCACTTAGAAATTCCCTGTTGAAAGTTATTTCCTTATTGTTATTTTAATAAAAATAATTGAACCTTTTTTAGTCTGTTAGATAAAATTAAACCAAGAAACTCCAGGGAATGGCTGGGAACAACACCCGACTCGCCAGCACAACAGCTGCAAGGCCAGGGTGCACACTAAACAAGGCTGATGCAGATCACATTTCTAGAAAGAAAACATCAGCACGTGTGCGGTAGTGTCAAGATGTGTGTGCATTACATAAATACCGTGCGCCAGTTAAAATAAGTAATTGCTTTATTCTTTATGACACCAGTGTTCCTGCAAAAGCAAACTGAAGGGAAATCTAAATAGTACCCTGAGAAAGAATAAAGGGAGCTATTCTTAGGGTAGCATTGTGGAAAGACTTTTCCTGTTGAAGGCTTTGGTATTTGAGAGGCTCAATAAAGTAAGTTTGTTAAAAATAAGACTTTAAACGTAAATATTTTATTTCATAATCTCTTCTTATAGCACAGCCACTTAACCATGTCTTTTCCTGTGTGTTGTGGACATCTCTGTCCTGCTGTTGACGTTTCAGACAGTCCAGCCACTGGTGTGTTGTATCTGACTTACAGATCGTTCCCACCTCATTCTTCTCGTCTGGTTTCCTCTGATGACTGTTTAAATAATTCTAGTGTTTGTTAACATTCATCTCTCAGAAGGACAGGCAGGAGATCAAGATAGAAATTTAAAATCGAATGTCTGCGTTTTGATTCTTAATAGTTATTCTGGTGGAAAAAATATTTTCTTGGAGTTGAAATTGAAACTAATGTTGTGGAAAGATCGGTATGTTAAGTGGGCCTCCTGCAGTAGATTATCAACTTCCTGAAGGCAGGGCTCATGCCTTAGGTATTTTTCATCACCTATCTTGGGGACTTGCTGACTGCTAAATGCTTAATCAATGCTTGAATGAGTTACTAGAAATTTGATTTCATTGATGCCTTATCTGTTCTTTATCAGAAAATGTTTATTGGTCACTTATTGATGGCTCTAGCTCTATAATGAATATAAATCTGTGTTTGTACTCTTGGAATTTATTGTCTGATAATGGAGATAAGAAATATTTACAAACTAAAGAAAAATTCTACCCTTTAAAATGAGTTTTATGGTAGAAGAGGACTTAGATGTATATTTTATAAGGGGAGGACAACATTAAATAGATGCTCAGAGGAGGAAGAGTATAAATATAAATAGAGCAGGTGGTCAGGCAACTCCTCTGTCTAAATCTTGGGTTGGTTCCTTCCCCTCTGTCAGTCTGGCCACTTTCCACATGTCGCTGGGGCAGGAGACAAGGCGTTGCACCGTAGTGTCAGTTTGAGTGGTACTAGGTCCTGGTTTAAAGCAGTGAGTGCAGCTGAGGAACAATGAAACAAAAACAGTGCATTGGGAGTGAGGAGACGAGCTTGACCACAACTGAAAAAACAGGCATTCCATGGGTCCTCTCTTCCCCTCATACCATGTTTGCTGTGATAATCCATGCATTTATATATTCTTTCATTCAACAAATACTAATTGATTACTAAGTCTGTCTTAGGCAGATCACCAATTCTGTAAGTCAGTAAGAGCCACCAATCTCGTGGTTTCAACTTTACCCAAAAGGGTCAAGAAAAACACATGATGCTATGTAAATACAGTATATGAGCATATTGTTAATATTCATTTAATCTTTGTTTAATCATAAAAGCTGCTTAATCTTTGTTAGCCACTGACTAAAGTCTAAATACTTTATATAAATCTAACACTTTCTAACTTAAAAACCTATTGTTTTCATGGTAAAGTTAAAATTCCTTGTGTTGGCTTGTAAGGCTCAACTGTTTAGCTAAACAACTCTCTCTGGCTTTAGCTTTGTAGCCTTTACTGTTTGCCGGAAGAGGACTCGTTTGCTCTAGCACCGTCCTCCGGGCCTCCTCCGTGGGGCTCCGGGCAGCGTCTTCTCTCCGAAGGGAGAGTGAAGCGTCTTCCCAGGCCCCTTCCCACCTCTGCCACTGGAGTCTCTGTCCGTCCTTGAGATTCTCACCGCTCCTGTTGGGAATACTGCTTGTTAGTTTGGTCATATTGCTTTTCATATTTATTTGCTTTTCAAATACAACCCATCCTTAATTAGTTATTAATGAGGTTTTTTTTATCAGTCCCGTCCAGTAAGCATGGAGCAGTAAGCGTGCTGGCACCCAGCCCAGTGTTCCTTAGGTTCCTCAGACATTGAAGTTGGGAGGAACCTTATATGAGGTAATGTTTCAAGTCTGACCCCCCAACCCTTATTTTTTATTTATTTTTTTCTCTGAGACAGAGTCTTGCTCTGTCGCCCAGGTAGAGTGCAGTGGTATCATCACAGCTCACTGCAACCTCAAACTCCTGGGCTCAAGTGATCCTCTTGCCTCAGCCTCCCAGGTAGCTGGGACTACAGGCACACACCACCACACCTGGCTAATTTTTCCTATTTTTAGTAGAAACGGAGTCTTGCTCTTGCTCAGGCCTGTCTCGAACTCCTGACCTTAAATGATCCTCCTGCCTTGGCCTCCCAGAGTATAAGGATTACAGGTGTGAGCCACCGCAAACACCTGGCCTCCCCCTTTTTTTGATAGATGGAGAAAGAATTGATTCTGGGTCATATAATAAAACAAAACTTATTCCAGGGAATCTTAAGAGAAGGGAATAAATTTCCTGGTTTTGTTTTCCTTTTTTTTTTTTTTTTTTTTTTGAAGTGCCTAGTGGATCCCAAACATCCATTATATTATCTCAGTAAATCTTGTCACCAACCCTACCATATCCTTTATTACCTCTCTGCAGATGAGGCAGCCAACTTAGAAATGCATGGTAGTTTGTCCAAGGCCACCTAGCTAATAAGTGGAGGGAGAAGAATTCTCATTCAGGCTGTTTTTCTCCAAGGCCCTTGCTGTTTTCACTTGTGGTCAGTCTTGTCTCCTCATTCGTAATCCACTGGTTCTGTTTTTTGTTTGTTTGTTTCTCAATGGCACTGGCTACTTTAAAACAGTACCTAGAGAGTCCATTTAGCAAATACCTCTCCATGTTGCCCTTCTCCCTTTTTTCTGCTTAAAATATTCTTGGGTATTTTAATAGTCTTGAGCATTTTAATTAATAATTTTGAAAGAGGTTTGTAGTATTTCTATTTTAGCCTACGCACCTGTTGAGTTTTCTTGCTTTATCACCTCCCCCTGTGGAGACGAGTTGCCAGCCTTGGTTCTGTTGTCTGCACTATGAAGACAGTAGTGGTGTTGGATACTTTTAAATGAGACTGATGTTGCTGCTGCTGCTGTACTAATTTTGATTGTAGCAACAACAGCCACAATTATTAATGTTCTGAAGGGCAGAATCAGCTATTACTCCACATGTTCTTCTGATTTGTATAATACTGTTTATCTGCTTTTCTGGTTGAAAATATTGCTGCTGTCAGGATTATTTCTTGAATAAATGAAGGTCGCTGCACAGACTCTTGCAGTTGGCAATGCTACTTGCTTAAGTTAAAGCTATCCTTGTATTGAAATTTTTATATAGATGGGTGGAAATACAAAAAAAGGCATGGTAATTAAGTCTGGTTTGTGGTGGGTGGCTGCATAAGAACGTTCATATTTAAAATACTGAGAAATGTAAATATTTGACTTGATATTAATGCAACCATACATCCTTCACTAGATCGTGATTATTTAAACCTTCTGTTGAGCCCTTAGACAGATGGTCTTTTGAGTAATGAACACTCTCCTTTGAATACAGCAAGATGCCATTTGGTAAACTGATGAAGTGGCATTATTAATAAATATTTCATGCAACAACAAAAAAAGTCCAAATTAGGAGTGGGTAGTTACAGTTTAGAAAACTTCTAAATTCCATTTTATAGAGAGTTAAGAGTATAATCCCTTTTCAGTCATTTGAACAGCTAATCTCCATTTCTGCACAGGAATGAAAAAGAAATTCCCTGTCACAGTTATCACCATCACACTGTATTTATTAAGAATCTCTGCCTGTGTGAGACTGGGCTTCAGAATGATTTAGAGTCTTCCTCCCTGCTAGTTATGATGATCTAAGGCAGCAGTGATATAGTAAGTTAGGGACGTAAAGAAACAAAAATGATTAAGAAGAAAAATAATATTGCCCATTGTTTTTGTATGTTGAAACTTGAAATGTCAGTTGCATCAGCAGATTTTCAGTTTAAAAAAACTTAGTTTTTCCCCCTTATTAGTGCTTCAGGCTCCTCAGTCCCCCAGAATTTTAGGCAAATAGTGGTACTGTGCCTCACTTATTTCTAATTATTAGGAAAAATGTGCCCCATTTACATAAATTTGCCACATAATGGAAGCTCCATCAACATCAAATAACCTGTCTATTTTAGTCATTTAGCATATATTTTTTAACGATTCCGAAGAGTTTTCTCATAACTACTTGCCTTCTCCCCTACCAGCTGCTTACACTCTAAAGCGGTCAGCTGGTCAGCTTTAATTCTGTATACTTTTTCCACAATCATGACAATTTGGTTTTTAGAGCTCTTCTTTGGGGAATAATTAGAGAAAGCCACTTATAAGAGAGGAAAGCATGTTGAAGAGAGAGGATGGTGGTATAAGGCTAGAAATATAGTCAAGAGACAGAAAGGGAATGGGGGGAGGTCCTGTGTCTGCTGAAGGGAGGGGGCCATGAGGGCTGCCAGGTAGGCTGGAACCGAGGCAGCAGGGCGAGGTCTTTGCTGGCTGTTCTTTCACCTCGGATGCGGGGAGGAGCTGCTTGGGCCACGTGGAGGGAAGGGTGCTGGCAGTGCAGGCTCAGCACCGAGGCTCCACGTCCCTTGTGGCGTGCAGACCCTGACCAGTAAAAGGAAGCTTCTCTGTCTGTTTTGTGCCTGCTTTATTGAAGCACCCCCTTGTCAGTTTCATTCAAGCCTCTGGCTGTGCAGGGGGCCTTGGTCTCTCCCGAGGCTGGAGCTCTTCTTTGCAGTCCTGCACCTCGTCTGCCGCTCCCTTTCCTGCCTTGTCCCTTCACCGATCCTGCCGGCTCTCACTTCGAGCCTTTGCACATGCTGCTTCCCCTGCCTGGATCAGTGCCAGCCCTCTGTGCTGTGTTCTGCCCTGTCCTGATGGTTGGTCTGTGCCCCGTCTGTTCCGGGGAGTTTGGATCCTGTTGGAATGTGTCATTCACACTATCCCCAGACTGTGGGAGGCCTGGCTGTGGCCCACTTTTTGGATACTCCTGCAGTGCTGGGCTGGCTACCTGCCTTCGAGTAGGCGCTTCAGTATATATTTGTTGAAAGAGTAAATGAATGAAGTATATTTAAGGAACTACCATTGTTTGGGGTTAATAAAACAAATGTTTTGCCTTCTATGAGTCTTAATATTGTGGGAAGGTAAATACCAAACAATAAAGATATTCTGGGTTTCAGACTAATTATGGATTGAGGAAAGGGTGTATGGAGATAGGAAGCAAATTGACACGGTGAATGAGATTGTTTGTAGTCTGAGAATATTCCCTGGGGAGTAGGGGTGGCTCTTCAGCTGTGTTTGCTTATCATACAGAGCCTTAATCTTGTGAGGCTCACTAATAAGGCAGCCACAGAGCCTCAGAAGAAAGCCATACATACAGTTCTCGAATTTGCGGTTTATAGAGTCCATTAGAACCCTTGGGGACTGGGGATCTGTCTTCAGCATATTCATGATTACTGCAGCAATGTTCACACTAGTATTTATTTTTCTTTCGCTCAAGTAATTACTCTGTAGAAGAGCTTGTCTGTAAAAAGTGGCATATGTAATTATTTCTCTAGAAAATTGGCTTTCTGCTTGCTCTTGAGATTAGTGTATGAGAAGAATAGGAATCATATTTTGTTACAGCCAGTAGTGTGTCAGGCCATAGTCTGGGCTGTTGTGTATCAGGAGGTCACCTTTGCACAGCACGGATGTTAAACCAGCCACTGTGAGCAGCGTTGGTTGTGCCTTTGTCACTGCATTCACATCATCCACGCTCGGCACGTGAGGGGTCTTTACCAGATGTTGTTTATTCTGGAGAAAACTGGATACTGGATAACTTTGGTTCATCACCTAACAAAAGGAATTGTTTCATTAAACACTGTAGAGGCCTCAGAGAAAGTCCTGAACAATATGGGACTTGTATAATGGTGGTGCTGGTCTTCTTTCCTAGATTGGTAATTTCCAAAGTTTTTATTGTTCATCATTCTTTTCTGTGCTCCCCTCCCACCCCCCACCAAAAGTTGTCCCTAGAGCACACTGTGAAAACCATGAAAACTGTGTTTCTGGAAACACACGTGACTAGAATGAGACCTCTGATTCTGTCCCTAGGGATCGCGTGATCGTTACACAGAGACCACCTTGCCATAAAGGGCTTTTTCATCTTGTGAGGGTTACAGCCCATATCCCAGGGTCACCGAGACTTGATTTGGGAAAGACCTGTAGATACCAGTCTCCTGTCATTTATTCCAGCTGTGTGTGCTTCGTATAAAATTCTGGAGTTTTTTTGGTGGTGGGGCAGGGGGCAAGTTGCAAGTTATTTTTATTTGTTATTTAAAATTTTATTTATTTAGAGAAATATATATTCACATTTTCCAAAAGCATAGCTAATGAACAGTTTTCTCCCCACCCTCTGCTCTAGCATCTACTTTTCAACATCCAGTATTACTAGTTCTTGTGTATCCTTTCGGAGATCTGTTATGCATATTATAACTTATTTATATTCTGCGATTTGCTGGTGCTCTGTCATGCTTTAATTTTGCCAGCTGCTCCTGCTACCTGGGATGCCTTTTTCTCTCCTCCCCACCTGGCAGATCTCCTGCTCATCCTTTAGGATCTAACGTAGGATTCATTTCTTCGGAGAAACCTTCCTGACCAGCCCCTCCCTGATGGTTGGCTATTTTGTTCTTGATGCTCTCGTAGCATTATGCAGTTATCTCTTTCATAATATCTCTATCAACCTGTCTTAATTATTTGCCTATCTCTTTACTTTACTGGACTTGTTTTCAGGAACTGAGCTACCCACACAGTTCCTGAACCGGCACAAACACTCAGTAAACCATTGGGACGAACGACCTGTGTTCACTGGTGCACTACTTTGTGTGATTTTTGTGGGACTGTGTTGAGTTTCCCCATGCGGAGTACGTTAGAGAATGTCTGATTACACTGAACATCTCCTCAGAGTCAAGTGCCTTATTGTCTGGGACCATGTATACTGTCATTCAACGTCATTGAGTACCTGGCTGGGCAGAGTCTTCCCATTAAATCTTTTACTAGACAGAATGGGAACTTCATAAAGTGTATTAATTCTTACTAAGGAGGAGTAGGTCATAAAAACCCTTTTGTAAAAGTAGATGAAAAATGGTAAGTTAATAAGGGTGGAAATCTCAGAATAGTGGCCTTTTAGAGTTTTCCTTCCCTTCTCTCATGGAAGGCAGTGGACAACAGCAGAGGTATTTGTTGAGGTAAAGGGACATCTTTACATGCACAAGAATATGTTGTGTACCCAGCTGGCTGATGAGAGCCTGGGAAATGCAGAATATTCTTTGCCAGTCTTCAGATCAGCCTTCTACAATTTATGTATCTAAATCATTCTAGTTTCCTTTAGTCTCAAGATTTAGACAGATCTTCAGGTGCACTAGAAGATAAGAATGGCTTTTTTGTTTTTGTGGTCTGTGAACTACTAACAAGTTACAGTTTTTAGTATAACAACATGGTTGCTGATTGTGGGAACATCAGTGACACCAGAAATTCCAAGAAGGAAAGGAAGAAATTTCTCAGTCTGTACGTAATTTATGTTCCATTGTCTAGCAGTTCTGCTTCTGTATCTTTGACTCTTAAAGGAAGCTAACTATGACTTATTTAAAGGAGTAATATAGATTTTTATTTATTGATAGGGAAAGAAGTCATTGATACAGTAAATGAAAAAAGATATTAATAGATCATTATTATATATAGAATTGTGTAATTCCATTACTGCTAAATTATAAACATTTAGATAATTGTGAATTAGAATTAAAAAACTAAAAGGCTACATATATCAAACTGTTAATAATACTTAAGAAAAGCCTTTCTTGTGTTTGGACTTTTGCATTTTTTAAAAACAATTACCATGTTTTATCAGGAAAAATGCCATGAATCTTTCCATTTTTTAGTAGGGAAAACAATCCAAGGATAAGAGGTTAGAAAAATCAGATTAAAATCACAGCTTCTATAAGGGTCATAATAATATGTATAATTATGTACTTATTTTTCTGTGTTATAGTTCTGTGAGTTAAGTGGATTACTTTTATAATGAAAAACAAAGCCAAATGTGGTTTTTCTAGGGCACTTGGACTCCAACACAGAGGTCTATTAGATATTTGATATAAGTGCTTTAATTCAAAGTTTTAAATCAGATATTAAACACAAGTAATGTGCATAATAAATTAGAAATCAGTCACCAAATGTAGATTGTTTATGGGCCAAGTATAAGTCTCTGTGAAAATTGCATTTCACATTTTCAGTGTTTAATTACAGGGAACTTTGTGCAAGAGTTAATGCTTACCGAATTGCTGAGTAGTCTGGTAAAAATCATTAGGCATAAAAGTTGCTGTCAGGTTTCTTGTAGTCTTGTTTAACATTCTTGCAAATAGAAGTATCTTATTTTAATATGTGGTTGGCTGCTTTGGTGCTTCTGTAATCATCTACATCTGGCTGATTTTTTTTTTCCTTGGGAACAAAAGGTATAAAAATGAACAAACAGTTGTGTTGCTGGGCCTGACCTGTTTACAAATGTATAAATCCTGTGAACTGCTTTAAAAAGAATTCATATGTTCAGTTCAGGATATAGTAGGTTTCATGCCCATATACAAGGACTCTGCCTTAGAGAAAGGGTGAGGAGCCTTTTGATTGAGATAAGAACATAATGATAAAGTTTTAGGCTCTCTGGTCCTTATTTTTCTTTTTGTGTAAGACAGCTTGGCTGTGTTGGGCCTTAGGTAAATTTTATTTGCTAGTGAAATAGGTGATCACAGGGCAGAGGTGTTCTAAGTGGACTTTTATATTATTTTCTTCCTTTCCTCTGGTACATTTCCTGATTACTTTGCCAACCCTATGCAAAGTATGTCAGGGCAGATAACTCTTTTTCAGAGGTAAAGATAATTCTTGCCATTCAAGCATTTTTATATTTTTGTATCAGAAAAAAAGGAAGGTTTGTGTTGGAGGGGTTTACATAAATACATCATGTGCTTTTGTGTATACCCATATTTATATATTTATATTTCATGTATGCCCATACTTAAAACATTTATTCTGAAAATATTAATGGTAATTTTAGAAATTTTAATCTTTCTGAAGTATATACAGTTGACCCTAGAACAACATAAGAAGGGTTAAGGGGTGCCACCTTCCCTCCTACACAGTTGAAAATCCACATACAACTTTTGACTCCCCCAGAACTTAACTACTAATAGCCTACTGTTGACCAGAAGCCTTTCTGATAACATAAACAGTTGATTACACACATATTTTGTATATTATATATTACATACTATATTCTTAAAGTAAGCTAGAGAAAAGATGTTATTAGGAAAATCATGAGGAAGAGAAAATAGATTTACTAATTAAATGGAAGTAGATCATCTTAAAGATCTTCATCCTCGTGTCTTCATGTTGACTAGGCTGAGGAGGGAGGGAAGAGGAGGGGTGGGTCTTGCTATCTCAGGGGTGGCGGAGGGACAGGAAGTGGAGGCGGAAGGGGAGGCAGGAGAGAGAGCCTGGCGCACTCAGTGTAACTGTTATTAAAAAAAATCTGCATGTAAGTAGACCTACACAGTTCAAACCCATGTTGTTTGAGGGTCAACTGTATTGATTCTTTTGTAGCATGACTGAAAATCTTTTGGTAAATCATTCAAACTATGTTTGTATAGGATACATTCTTCTATTGCTAATGACACAGACCCAGGGTGAAATTATTAAGGATATTAAGGCTTTGCTCTGTCTCTTCCTTCTATTTGCATAACAGCACGGTCCCAGGCTGTCCTTTGGAAGACAGTGATTGGTTGGTTGGGGGTATACAGAGATATACTACACAGTGAAAGACCCTGCTAGTACAGATTGAGCCTCATGGAGAAGCGCAAATTTACAAAATTTACTTAAAATACCTTCTGGAAGATTCTTGGAAAATGTAGCTGTTTTTCTGAGTCTGAGGGAATTAGTAGGTGGCAAAGCCTGATTTTTGTCACGTGCAACTACCAGTGTGTACTAACAAGGCAAGTTCCATTCATAGCCTTGGGCTATTTGCAGACACTTAGGGAGGAGTCTATATGAGTAAAAGAAATGTGCAGTTCCTCTTGGGATGCAGCTGGTCCCTGGAGGTAAAGTAGGAGACCCAGACTGTCAGAGTTACATGAGATAGTGTAAATGCAAGCAGACCTGAGGTAAGGGCATTTTCTTTTTCTATCAATCACTCTGTGGGGTTTGGCCTAAGTTCCTTTAACTTAGTCCCTTGGCCTTTTAGACGGTAGGAAGTATGGTGGTTTGGAGTCAGGTTGTGGAGGGCCCTGATCACTAGGCTGGGAAATTTGCATTTTATTCTGTGCAAACGGAAACTGAAGATTTTTGAAGGTTTTAAAGGACTGGACATGGTCAGATGTTTATGAAGGTCATTCTGGTACCTTGTCTTTAGACTGGAGTTAAATGCATTTTAGAATTTTATCGTAAAGTAATTACACATTGTATATGAGAGAACTTCTTTCAAGATGCACTTTGCATGCATTAAATCAGCATGCATTAGACCTACTAGAAATAATTCTCGATAGATAAAATGCCCACATTTTTAAGCATAGCATAGATGCAGCTCTGCCTATAGGCAAGAGATTATATTAGATAACCTCAGTATCTTTATTTATATTGGGTATCCTTGAAATAATTTTACTGAGGGTTAATTAAATTAAATGAAATATGCCTTTTTCAGGCAGTAGAGAATTAACTATATAGCCCAGAGAGACTTTACCAAGGTTACATAAGTAAGTGGTAGCAGTCCAATGCTATTTATATTTATCATACTGATAACTTTAAATTATTACATCGTTACCTACAAATGCTAACTATTCAGAGGACATTTTTATATATCAGACATAATCTGGTACAAAAAAAGGAATAAAAATATTTGTGTCTTCTCTTAGGGTTTAGATAGGTATTTTTAAAATAATAGAGTTAAGGCTCAGCCCAAGACTTAACATTCTTTGCCTGCCGTAATGCCCCTTTCTAAATTACTTTTTATTTATCTATAGGATCAAGCTAGTCCTGGCCTCCCAGATCATAGAATTGTGCTCTACTTTTTATGAAGAGTGCTCCTGGAGACAGCTTGTTTGTGAGGGTGTAGTGAAAACTGGGTTTCTAAAAGTGTTAATGTGATTTTATTTCATTATTTTTTTTTGTTAAAGTATCAATAAAAAACATCAAACGAGCAGATAAAGTTGAGGAGGGATGAAGTCCAAGTTTTAGTGAACTTATTGTACAAGGACCAAAATGCTGATTTACTTAGAGATGCAGATATTGACAGGAAAAAAATTTAGGACTTGTTCAGTGTCATTAAACCTGGAGTTTTGGGGGATAGATAATATCGATTATCTATCACATTCGTTAAAGAAAACCTTGTTTGCACTTGGGTGCTAGAATGCAGGACACACATAGAACCTACTGTTAAACGTTTTATGTCTTCCTTATTTTCAAATGTGCTTTTGTTAAATGTATCTAGTAGACTCTAGAGCTATTTTCTTGTTGAAAATAATAAATTAGTAATACATGGCAAGATACTCCTAAGAGTATCCCAGAGATACTCCTAAGAACTTTGTGTAATGATCAGCTTACAGTGGGCGCTCTGTGAGTGTTAATGGCAAGGTATCTGATGTTTTTGATGACTGTTGCTAATGATGATGATAATATTAATAATAATGATAATTAAAACATCTAGTCAAATTAAAAATTTTATAACCATACTCCACCAACTAGATCCACATCTTTTCCTTTCTCCCTCCCTCTCACCTTTGCCTAAATTCTTTTTATTTTTGTCTGTGCCCAGTTTCTCTCTTGCATTTTTCTGTCTTTTCTCCGGTTGCTTGTCCTTTTCCCTTCCCTTCCTCTCCCCCTGTGACTTATGTAATTGCGAGAGACACAACTGGCTGGCCGTTGTCGTCTTGTCTTCCCGACTGACGTGAGTGCCCTCTGCCTGTGGGCCACCTCCCTCGCAGAGAAGGGCGTGGGCAATGGAGGACACAGGCGACGGGGAGCCCGAGCAAAGGAAGGTGTGCCAGGAGGCCGTGATGGCAGAGGCTGGCTCAGTGAAATGCAGACTCCAGTCTGAAGGTGCCATTCATTGCTACCTTGCCTTCAGCACTGGTGTGTTCTGTTTGAACTTTTAACTTAGAGCTGAGAGCCAGACCCTCTTCAACATGCCACAAAGGTTTTAGGGTTGTGCACCTTGTAGCCTTCTCTATCCCACAGGGACAAGTTAGACATAGACCTCCCCAGCCTACACAGATGTAAGAATGAATAATGGAAACTGGTAAAATTAAACTCAAAGGAGCCAGATGTAGGTTGACAGGTCACTGGGGCCCTCTGATGGAAGCGTGCCATGCTTTGGCTCCTGGTGGACAAAGGCCCCAGAGTGTAGCCTGGATCCCAGAGGGGTGCTGAAGCAGCAACTAAGGCTGGTTCTGTAAGATGGGGGTGGGGGATGGATGGGGGGTGCAACGTGAGAGAAGAACTGCTCTGTGGCAGTCCTTTCTGCGATTCCTGTGCAAACAGTGAGATCCTTGCCTCTGAAACCTCCATCTTTGTTCTTACTGGCGCAGTGCTGTGCACTGAGTTTCTAAGGTGATGGGCCCAGATCTACAAGAAGGGAGCGCGGGATAGAAGGAAAAGATGCAGAATAGGAAATCTCTTCTCCCATCCTTGAAGAAATCCAAATGATTTCCAGGCCTGTTTGACTTTAAGGAAGCTACTTAATTTCTGTTGGTCAAATGGAGATGGTAAAGTGATTTTGAATTTTCTGGCTTGACCTTTGTGACCCGTTAGACTTCTTGCATTTGGAAGTACTAGGAAGGACTCAGATTCTCTTGAATACCTCAAGGCCTTACCTGAGGTGTCCAAAACCCTAGATAAGACCCCAGCCCAAGGGCGTCATCTGGTGTTGGGTTAATTGGAGGAGTTCCGCTGCTTTACTTGCAGGGCTGTGTGTAGTTAACCTGATGGAGGTCGAGATTGCAGACTGAGGGTGGCAAGAAAACAGATTTGCTGTTTGCTTGTGTCGAGCTAAAAGGAAGAGGCTGAGGCACAAAATACAGTTTACAGGTTTATTTGAGGGAAAGTGAGGACAGCTGCCCAGGAGACTCAGACTCATGTGACCTTGGATATGCACTCTGTTGGGCCTTTGTTGCAAGCAGGTTTTTAAAGGCAAAAAGGGGACAGGGAGTGGGCTGATGCAAAATTGCTTGTCAGGAATTCTCATTGGGTTACAGAAATAACACGGATTAGTGATTGGCCATATGTTAAGCTATGGGGTGTGGGTTATAGTGTCAGGTGCGGCATTATTAGATTAATTTACAGCTACTCATAGTCATAGCAAGCAGTTACAGGAGATGGATGCATAACTTAAAGGGGAGAGTAGGATCTGATCGCTGTCTCATTTTAATGTCACTCTGGGCCTGATAATTTAAAAGTGCTCACATTCCTCAGATAAAAGTTCTTTTCTTTTCTCATTTGACAAGCAGACTCTGCGGAGAGGATTTTCATTCTGTGCTGCCATAAACAGGACATGTGACTAGTACCTCCCCCGGCAATCAAAACAGGTTTAGGATGTGTAGAAAATGAGGTAGATAAAACTTGTATCTCTGGAATGTTCGTCAGCTGGTCTGAGTAAGTAACAAAAATAGGAAAAAGAACATGATACTGTATACACTTGCAGATTTAGATGCTGAGGTCAAATTTTGTCTTTCTCCTTAGTGGTGAGTCAGCCCACCCCCTGTCACGTTTTTGACGGACTGGTGCTGTGAGCCCAGGGAAAATTTGAGCTCTCCTCAAAATGTACCTTCCGTGGCCACAGAGGGATTGAAATGGTTTTTCTTATTTTCTCAGTTAAATGTGTGTGCGTGCATATGTGTGTATGTATGTGTATACATACACTTTGTGTGTGATAACAAAACGTTAAGCGTAGGGGATTTTAAGATGGTACATGGTAGGAATTAGCAAAATAAAAGTTCTTAAGGCTGGCAGCGTCCTCTGTACTGTTTCTCCTTGGATAGTTTGAAACCAGCAAGATTAGATCTGCAATTTCACTTGATGCGATTTGAGTACCAGTGGTGAAAAGGTTTTCATGGAAAGTAATGTGTAGGGGCTTTGTGGAAGGGCAGTTGGTGCCTTGCATAATGAGTGCCCTCCTATAGAAAGACGCTTTGCTAGAATCAGATAGTGCAGTGTCTCCAGGCATTCTCTCAGTGTGGCTCATTCTGGAGACACGACCCTGACTGAGGGTCAGTTACTGCCCTGTGTGTTTGAGAAGGGAAGTGGGTGTTTGTAGGGTTAAGAAACCTTTGTAGTCTGTCCAGTACCCCCTCTTCTCCTGCCTGACCTGACTGAGTCTTTCCTGTTCCCCTGGACAGACCAGTGTCCTGTGGAGCCGATGTCAGCAGAAGATCCCCATTCCTGCCTCCCTCTTGGCCTGACCAGTGATCTGGCCCATGGTATAATAAAATAGGGGTAATTTGAGCTTTGTGCTGCTACTCTGGAAATCACTGGGACTCTGTTGTTGTTCATATTTAACCAGGGTTACTGAGGGTTTGACCCCAGCATTTGGTCACTGGTGGAGTAGAGAACTCTTTTGGGAGATTGTCACAGATAACTTAAATGACATTTATTACAAAGAGTGTTATTCCTAGAATATTTTTGTCTTTCAGGATATCTTTGATCAGTGAATAAGTAATAGATAAGCTTACAGTTTCTTACTTAGAGGTAGAAATAGTATGTGGCAGCAGGCTTAAGGATCATGAGTGAACAGTAGTAACTGTTGAACACATTGTGCATGGGGGCCAGTGTTCTAAGCCTTACCTGCCTTACCTCATTTAATCCCCATGGCAGTCACTGTGAGGTAGGTCCTATGATTATTTCCATTTTACAGATGAGCCCATTGAGCCTCATGAAGGTCAATTGACATGCCTCAGTCACAGAGTCAGTAAGTGTGGAGCTGTGGTTCCGACCTCAGCATCTGACTCCACAGCCTGCCTCTGCTATTAGCCGTTATTATGCCATCACTCCTGCCAGACAGGGATGATGGACACGAAATTGAAGTTTCAGGGACTTATAAGTTAAGAAAATTAAAAATTCTTCTACATCAGGAAGATATCCCTTGTTGCTTCATCTTTTTAGTATGTATTTAGTGTGGAATCTGTAAAGAAAGGTTTATTGATTGCTATTACTGTTCTTAAGCAGCTGATGTTTTGCTGTTACACTGTTGGTTTAGTTACATACTTGTACACATATGAATACTTCTTAATTCTATTGATCAGAATAGGAATTGAAGAAATAGGACAGTCTATATTTACAAATTGTTAGACACTACCAAATTAATACATAATATAATTATATATAGAATAATTCCAAATTAAAACACAGTCTCTGAGATAAAACATCTTCAGCCCTTAGACATCACAAATATTTGGACACAGAGATGCTGGTTTTGGATGCTTCAATCTATGTCTCCTCATTAGTTTTAATGCAAAATCGGCTGGGCGTGGTGGTTCAGGAGTTTGTGACCAGCCTGAGCAAGAGTAAGACCCTGCTTGTACTAAAAATAGAAAATATTAGTCTGTAGTCCCAGCTACTGGGGAGGGAGGTAGGGGAGGGAGAGAGATGGGGGGGAGGAGAGGGGATCATTCACAGCAAGATTTTTTTTGGAGAACTCTTTAACCAATCTGTTTATAGACATTTAGTGGTATTGTGGGCTATCTTTTAGTTCAGCTACAAGGCTTATTTATTTTGTAGCCTAATTTCTCTCAGTGCCTGGGCTTTGCATGACTGGCGTCATACCATGTGAAGTAGAGTGAAAGGAAAGTAGTTCCTCATAAGCAGTGGCTCAAGGGGCCAGGAGAGCAGTTGTTTGGGCCCCTTAAGCCAGAATGTGGCCTTGAGCATCTGAGAACTCCTGGGCCTTAACTTAGATTCCCTCTAGTTTTCCTTAGAGGTGTTTTGTATGTGAAACACCATCTACATATACAGGACATTGGTGAGAATATTCTGCTTCTTGGTCCTGAGAAGAGGCTGTGTTGCCAGTAAAGAGAACCATTTAGGGAGAGGTGGGAACTACTGGAGGCATAAACTGGCGTGCCATGACCTGATTTTAGGTAACACTGACTTGTTTTCCCCCTTTTCCAGCTCCTGCCCTCTCAGATCTCAGGCCTGTCTCTCTTCCTTGGTGTCCTTGACTCTGACCTAGCAGCTAAAGCTCTTCTGAGGTCCCTCGGCAGGTCCTCAGCAGCTCCAACCAGGCTGCCAGTGCCCTTTGCTCCGTTAGCTGCCAGAACTGAGTTTCAGAGAATTCTCTCCGTTTTAGCTACAGAGCGTGTCCCTAAGAAGAAAGTCACTTGAGACTCCAACATTTATAACTTGAATGGAACATTAAATCTCTTTCACGAGGAGTATGTCTTACTTACGTTTCTGTTTTAATATGCATAAAATCAGGATGCCTGATAAAAATGACTAATAGCGGTTTTTTGTTGCTTTTCAACATTTATAATGCACACATCACAAAGTAACTTGTTAAAAGAAATCTAATGGTATACTACAGAATTCCTTACTATGAAGTATAATGCATTTGATGTGAACTTAATGATTGGGATCCAATAGCATTTGGACACAGGCTCATGTTGCATATCCACACTCAAGATGCAGAATTAAATATGATTTCTTTAGATGTGTAGCAATTAATATTATTAATAAAACATAACAGATTTTTTAAAAACCTAGGATAAACTTTGTAACTAAAGAGTTATCTACAGAATTTTCTTTTTCATTTTGCTTAGACTGATTTCTAGACATGTGGGCTTGCAGAAAACTGCAATTTTGGTTTTATAATAAAACCATTTTGCCAATGAAGAGCATTAAAATTCAGGCTTTTGCTTGTGTCATATTCAGACTAAAGACATTTTACAATCAAACCAGGAAAATGTGAAAATAGAGATTTATAATGGAAATGTTGATTCAATTTGAGCTGAAGCCAGACATTCATGAGGGAAAATTAGATTAGACAGTAGATGTTTAGAGAGACTCTAAATTATGACAGCTTTAAAAAAAACATATGTTGTGGATGTTTCCCAGGCTTTACTGTACTTTCTCTGGCAGACTGGGCACCTAGCTCCTTGTTGTTTCAGCTATTTATTGAACTCTTCTTTTATCTTTCTTTGGATTAGTAGACACCAAACTTACAGTGTGGAGTCTGGTGTTTGGGAAATGGATCTTACACATTACTGTAGGATCAAAACCTGATGTTGTCAGTGGAAGTAATTCTGTCTTGTCATGTCATATTATATTTATGAGTATAAATTGCCATTTTAGATTGTGAGTATAAAGCTACCAGTTACAACTGATTTCTTCCATTTGTCAAAGCCTAAAGGATACTCCATGCAGCTAATTTATTTTCATATGCTGTTCAGATAGAAAGGGGAAGTGCTTGAAGTTGTGAGGAACTGGGATCTGCTGGGGAGAATGATACTGGGAGGATTCCTTGAGTGGCTGGGTGTAAATGCTGGAGTGGTGAGTGTTCCCGGGGATACAACTCCACAGGGCTCTGCCCTGCTGGGACCGGCAGGACCTCAGCATGGAGGTGATATCCAAGCCTAACGCAGGCATCTGAGGTCAGTGGGACAAGGTGTGCTGTTTAAGCTCCCCTTTACCTGATACATAATTTACAAATGCTTTCTCCTGTTCCATTCCATGGGCTGCCTTTTCACTTCATTCTGTGTCCTTTGATGGGCAGAAGTTTTTAATGTTGATGAAGGCCACTTGATCAATTATCTTTTTTTGTTGCCCATGCTTTTGGTGTTGTATTCAAAAAATCATTGCCAAATCTATTATCATGTAGCTTTCTCCCTCTTTTTTCTATCAGTTTTATAGTTTTAGTACTTATGCTTAGGTCTTTGATCTATTTTGAGTTAGTTTTTTTTTTTTTTTTTTTGAGACAGGGTCTTGCTGTGTTCCCTGGGCTAGAGTG
This sequence comes from Lemur catta, assembly GCF_020740605.2. NCBI lineage: Eukaryota > Metazoa > Chordata > Mammalia > Primates > Lemuridae > Lemur > Lemur catta. The sequence goes on along the minus strand of NC_059152.1, from coordinate 7,276,291 downwards.
CAGTAGTGTCATCATAGTTCACTGTAACTTGAGTTAATTTTTGCATATGGTGTTAGGTAAGGGTCCAGCTTCATTCTCTTGCATGTGGATATTCAGTTTTCCTACTACCATTTGTGAAAAGACTGACCTTTCCCCATTGAATGGTCTTGGCATTCTTGTTGAAAATCACTTGATAATATATGTGAGGGTTTATTTCTGGGGTCCCTATTCTAGTCCATTGGTCTATATGTTTGTCTTTGTGCGAGTACCATACTGTTTTGATTACTATAGCTTTGTACTAAATTTTGAAATTAAAGTGTGAGACCCTCCACTTTGTTGTTCTTTCCTCAAGACTGTTTTGGCTAATTGGGGTCCCTTGAGATTCCCTATGAATTTTAGGATAAATTTCTCTATTTTTCACAAAAAATATCATTGGAATTATGATGGAGATTACATTGAATCTGTAGATTGCTTTGGATAGAACATACATCTTAACAGTATTAAGTCTTCTAATCCATGAACAGGATTATCTTTCCATTTATTTGTGTCTAATATACACACACACACACACACAAACACACATATTTCTTGATGGCAAGAGTACAGATTTGGATGTAAACAGGCAGACTTGCTGTTGGATTCTTGCTCTGCGGCTTAACACATTGTGTGACTTTAAACGAATCTGTAAAGTGTCTATGAGCAAGGTTTCCTTGTCTTTAAGTGGAAGTTGTGTGGACATTGTACGTTTATATCAAGGGTCTAGCAGAATGTGTGAGACATCTTTTTCTTTGTGCCCGTCTGCCTACCTGGACATGTGTATGTGCACCAGCTGCGTTCTCTGTGATTTAACCAACACTTTGCCTATTGTCTCTAATATTTTAGACTGAACACTGGCCCCAGGACACCTACTCTGACTTAAAACCTGGTCTCCATTTTCTCATTCAGTTTACCTGTCTCAGACTGTGACTCCAGTTTCAGGTCAACGGTAGCTGCACTCCAGCTTTCTCTAGGGATTAGTGCCCAGCCGAACCCTGGACCACCTGGGATCCAGCATTTGGAGGAGAGCTGTGGCCTTAAATGAACATAGTCATAAGGTGATAGGAAAGGGGGGACAGGAGTGACTTTAAAGGGTAAACCCAGTCATTAGCACTGTTTCTGAATTAATGGGTTAATCATGCCATATGCTTGTGTAATGTTCTATATTTTCCAAATTAATTTCCTACTCCAAGGATCTCTAAGATGAATCAACACCAGAAACACCTGAGGAACTTGTTAAAAACAGTCTGGGGGGCCCACACCCAATCTCATGAGTCAGGATTTCTAGGAGAGTGGCTAAGGAATTTGTGTTTTTAACAAACTCGTCAGCTAGATCTCTGGTAACTGGCCTGGCACTGGTCCATAGGCCTTTGGGAACCCCTGACCCATGCTTCTGTCAGTTTAGGAATCTCATATTCAAAATCCAGCAGGATTTTGAAATCTAGACAGCTAATGACAGTATAGAACATTGAACCCCAAAAGGCAGATTTTTGTCTTGAACCCAGTCTCGTCTTGTTTTCTCTTCCGGGGACTTCAATTCCACAGTCTTCTTTAGTTATTTCTCCTACAGTGAAAGTGGGAATCCCATTACCCTGCTATACTACTCAGAATTTTTAACATGGACGTGAAATCTGCACTTTGTTTTGTGTTTTTCTTCTGTCAGTCTGGGTGTTTGTTCTGATGGGGTCTTATGGCAGCTAAACCTCAGAATCTTTTTTTCAAAATTCAAATTCCAGTTTCCCGGACACTTCAGTTCATTTTAACAAGTATTGTGGGATTTGCTTACTGCCCTCAAGAAACATGTAAACAATTTTGGAAGCTCAATTTGTTTTTCATCCCCTCTACCCCCATTGAAAACTGCACAAAAATGCAAGGCAAGTCAGTATTTATTACATGCCCAAATGAATTGAACACATAGCTGAGTTTACAGTAAGGAGTGATCAGTGTGAACCGGAGGATTCAAGATCTGACCTGGGATGGTGAGAACAACAGCAAAAATAACTTAGTATTTTTCGAGTCCTTACTGTGCCTCAGGCCTTCTGCTCATAAGCATTTTGAAAACATCTATTTAACCATAAACCCCTGCTCCTCTTGCAGCCTTCTCTATATTAATAAAGATCAGCTTCATCCTCCCAGTTACTTAGACCAGAAATCTTAGAGTGTTACCTGACTTTTCTTATTCTCCTGCTCATCCTGTTCGTCAGTGCAAGCTCCCAGTTCAGTCTTCCCACCGGAAAGCCATCCACTTCTCACCATCTTCACTGCTCCCACCTGGTCCAAGTCCCCATCACCCTCTCTTGCCTGGATTATTGCAGTGGCCTTACCTCCATCCCTCTTCCAACCCGTGTTCCCTAGAATCTTTCCTCATCACAGCAGACGGGGTGACTGTTAAAACCTAAGTCAGATCTTAGTCTTCTGCTCAGAACCATCCAGAGTGAAAGTCAAAGCTTTCCTATTATCCATCAAGCACTCCAGGATCTGAGGCTTTACCTTTCTAACCTGTATCTTGCTGTTCTTTGCACAGGCCAAGCTTGCTCCCCAATCCGGGCCCTGATTGGAGTTCTTCACCCCCAACCCTCACGTTTATCTATGTGGCTCACATCCTCAGCCATCCCTTCAGATCTTCCCTTAGCCGCCTCATCCTTCTGTTACCGCCCATCCCCACACCTAAACATATCCAGCCTTTCTTACCCTGTCCCATTATAGCACTTGCCCTTCACAAATTATGTATTTGTTTGTTCCTCTTTATTAAATTACTTCTTCCACCAGAATATACATTCTGTGAGAGCAGGATTTAGTTTATTTATTACTGTATCCTCAATCCTAGAATAGTTGTGATTATAGAATGGAAAGGATGTTCCAGGGAGTTCCCTTCAAAAAAGAAAGTCATGAAGGTGGGAGTGGGCCCAGTGTATTTGGAGACAAGGGAAGATTTTCAGGGTGGTCTTAGTGTCTTGGTTGGTAAGGTGGGTAGGTGGAATGGAACTCAAATTTGGGTAGAGCCTTTAATGCCATATTGAGGGAACTTGAGAACTTTTACTTTAAATTGAGGGTGATGATAATTCCTACCACATAAATTTCTTGGAGTTCAATCAAATACTTAAAAGTTATTAGAAAGTGCTTGGCACGTGGAAAGTGCTTAACAATTGTTGCAATTTTGAGTATATCTTGACAGCAAAACAAACCTGGGCTGTTGTCACCAGAATAGAAACTTCTAGTGTTTTAGACTCATATAAATGGTTTCTAGAGCATTCTCAATTTTAGATTTCATTTTTTTTTCTTTAAAACTAAGGAACCTAGCAAGTAAATAAATTGCCCAACATTGAGTTGTTTAATCTGAGTGGAAGATAGATTTGAGGATCATGCATTTAACTTTATTTTCATCTTTTAGAATTATGTTGAAACCAGTAGCTTCCAATGCTCATGTGCATGGAAATCGCCTTCTAAAGCTCTAGATTCCAGGGTCACTCCAGGTCCTCTGAACCGGAATCTCTGGGGCTAGAGCCCAGGCATCAAGGTATAAAAATCTCTTAGGTAATTTTGAAAATGCATAGTCAGGTTTGAGAACCACTGGTCAAAACCACCCCAAACTTATTAACTTTTCCTTAGAAAGAATATTTACCTTTTTGCTCAGAAATCTGTTCCGAAATACTTGAGAAACCTTTCTAGTTGTACTATACCTTTATGGAAGGACTCAGGCCTATGCTTAAAGGAGAAACCCTGGCTAAAATATGCAGGGGACTGTGCATGCGAGTAGAATAAATGGTGAGGAGGGTTCCTGCCCCCAGAGATGACGAGAGTTCTGGTTATACAGGAAAGAATACAGGAGAAACAGGTTGGTTCCCCGTCAGTGACAAGGGTCAGAGGAGTTCTGCTTTAATCATCAGTGACTGCTCATACTGAAGTCTGGGAACGGGCACTTCTCTCCCAAACTGCGGGGCTGATGGTGAAATGAGGCTTCAGGTGCTGATGACACATCACCCTGCAATAAGGCAGGGCGGTGCTCAAGAGTGTAATAAGGACCTCTTATGGCTCGCTTTTGTCTTCTGATGGCCAAAGTTGGCAACATCTTTTTTTTCTCCCTCACAAGAAATAAAGTAAAATTTGCAACTCTTCACTCCTAGCTGAGGAAAGAGAGAAGGAAATTGTGATATTTTAATTGCAATCCTACAGTCGTGTCCTAGCTAGTCTCCAGTTTTGCAAATGTGTGGGGTTTTAATCTTAGCAACTATAATATGGATGGGAAGGTGCACAACTCTGGATATTATTTTAGCTAACATGAGCCAAGAACAACAGCCGGAAATCCTTAGTGGGGCATTCTTTTAGCAGACCTGCGCTCTGGCACCCTTGAGCCCATGTTCATCCAGTGTGCTTTGTCTTGAAGCTTTTGTTGATCTCCTGCAAGCCAGGAGCAGTGTCTTCGATCCTCTTTGCCGAGCTTGGTGCAAACCAAGTAGATCAGTAGGTATGTTGTTTGTTGATGGATGAATGATATAATAAGGGAACAAAATAATTTGAAAGTAAAGTTTCAGGGCAAACACAAGTTGTTTGGAGGGAAAAAGAGTCACAGATAATGGCTTTGAATGCATTAGATTTGCCACTTCTAATGGCAGAAGAAAGACATTTCAAGTAAGGGGAACTATATAAGCACAAGCATAGAGGTGGGAGGGTACAGGGCAATCGTGTAGGTATCTTCAGACAAACTGATACATGTATTTACCAAAATTGACCATTTTTGTTAATACCGCATTCAAATAAAAAGTAAAAAGCACAGTGACTGTTAGCATTTTGGGACCTCAGCAGGAAGTCAACTTTGTTCCCAGCTGGTGGTATGACCTTAGGCAACTCACTTAACTTCTAGGTTTATAAAGTGAGGGTGTGAGAATAGATTATCTCCCTTAAGATCTAATGTTATGATGTGAGTCTAACACTCAAAACACTAGACAGTGCTCTCTGCACAAGGGAAGAAAGAATGTGTGAGGCAAAACCAAAAGGATCAGTAAAATGTGATTGTTAGTGGTGGTGTGAAGTTTTGATGATATTTGGTGGTATTGTGGCTGGGATCATGTCCAGTCTGCTCTGCCAATCAAACACTTGAGATTCCCTTGGGATATTTGGGTAAGTAGCAGCAGCCAGCTGGGAACACGGTACCACTTGATTGTAAGCTGGGCCTGTGCGTAGGTCTCTCTGGTGATGCCAGGCTGGAGGGGCTGCTGCCGCCTTTGAAGGCCTGGGTACGAATCTACCCTCAGTCTGTCTGGTTCTAAGGCAGGTGAAGAGGAGAGATGCCTTCTACAGGAAGGAGTTGCTTGAAGTTAACAACTTTGGGTTCCACTGGACAAAGTTAGTAATTTTTATTTTAGTGTTTTAAAGTTTTTCTTTAGTCAGTGTTTTTTTTTTTTCTAATTCTTAAAGGCCATGGATAAATTTGAGAACCTATAAGTGACAGTAGAAAGAGTGAAGCAACTCGGGTTCTAGTTCTGATTGTCCCAGGTCAGAGTCATTTGATCATAGGCAAATTACTTACTCTGCAGCTGTAAGATTTTTTTTTCCTTGTTTGTTAAATGGGGAGAGCAGTGTCTCTTCCCTCTTCCGAGTTTTTGCTAGACAAAGGGTTTCAGAAATGGTGAACTCCTCAATAAATGTAATAATGCATTAATATTAACATTTTGTAATAAGGGTTACATTATTAGTCAGATAAGTTCCTGAAAGCTTGTGATTTACACACACACACACACACACACACACACCCCCCACCCCTTGCTGACTTGCTAACCTGAGATCTGTTTTCACTGCTGGATGTTGTTTGTGTCACAGATAGTCATTGTAAGTGCAGTTTCTACATCTCTCTTATTTATTGACTTGGAAATGCAAAGTAAGTCATGATTTCCTATGACCATAATTTTCATAAGGAAATGGGGTTATTAGTGTTCCTGTTATTTTAATAAAATATTATATATCATATTAAGTGGTCATTCTTTTACTTTTTTTCTTCAGGTAAAGATCTTTGTTAGTAACTTCTTAAAAAATAAGCCAAATTAATTAGTGTGCATCTGTGATTAAAAGTGGTTTATGTTTCCTTTTCATATTTAGCATTCAGTTCATACTTTAAAAATTCCAAGTAAAGTGTGTTTAGGAAGAGTTTCCACTTCAGTGCACTGGAATTTACTCCCTGTGACTAGGGAATTGAAATTGTATCCCTTTGGAAGCAAATGGCTTATTAAAGAAGTACATTATGGGAAAAAATTCCTTAAGGATTAATTCTAACATGACTCCTGGATTTGAGTTCCCAGGAAACTTTGTTTTCTGGAGAACTGAACAAGCTAGCATTACAGCTAGTCAACAGAGCGAGAACAATTATGAGTGAAATCAGGTAATTAAAAAGTATAGGAAGTCCCTTCTGCGTCTGTCCACTTTTCTACCTAATTTAGTTGACCTCAGAAGCTGCGCCACAAAGTTTCCTGTTTTCTTTTAGGACATGTTTATTGCCACAGAGGGACATAGAATTTGGACCTAACACAGTGGATTCAGTATTTTTAACGTTTTTCTTCACCCACTGGTTTATTTGCTGGCCTGTCCTTCTGGGAAGTTAAATTGTTTTATTGTGTCAGTAACAGTTGGGCTGACTCCCTGAGATTTCATTTGCATTTTGTGAGGCCCCCAAGGAGACTAGTGGTAGAGCACAGGGAGCTTTGGGGAGTCTCCCTCAGAGGAGGACCTCACTGGCCTCATGGTAGTCTGGGAAGAAGGACTCCCTGGGCATGTCCTCATGTGGGCAAGGGCCACTGGAGTCCTCAGCCAGGAAGGTGTTAACATCCACAGCCCTGGCCTCTCCTGCTCGGATGTCACGGAGGGAACAGTGTCAGATGAGTAACTTCTGTCCGTGCCCACCTTTGAAGGATCAGTTTTAACTTTAGTATTGCCAGCTTAGGGCAGGGTATGTGTCAGGGGACTGTGTGTAGATTCGGGAATTGGAAGAACTCCCAAGCAGTGGGTTAGGGAATCACATAAGAAGCGCACACACCGTCTGGCATGCTTTTGAGGAGTTAGACTCCGGCGCTGCCAGGCTCCCGGGTCCCAGGTAGGAAGGCAGGCACAAGTCTGGGGAGGCCAGGTCTGCTTTTCCCTGCAGCAGAGTCCAATTTAGCTGGCTTTCAGTATTGGTACTGCTGGGAGTAGAAGAGTCTCAGAGAGGTAAGGCAGTGGAAGATCAGACTGAAACTTAATGGCAACATTTTATATAGATAATATTCATTTTCTCAATTACAGTTTTGCTAGCAACTTGGTCTGTTTCATTTGCTGATCGTCCTTGCTCTCTGGGCTTCTGATTCCCCAGTTTTTAAATGAGCACAAGAGTCATTCCTTGGTGGGATGGAAAGAACACTAGCTGAGGACCAGAGACGGGCACAGGAGCAAACCACTTAACCTCTCCCACCCAGGCTTCTGTTTGCTTAGTTATCAAGGGATAAGCAGACTCACGTTTTGCATTGTGTGGTGCTAAATATTTTAGAATGCTTATGAATGCTGTCTCATTTGGTCCCACGACATCTGAGTGTGCTAAGCAGACATCATCCCCATTGCACAGATGAAACCAAAGTGAGTAAGTGGATTGTTGAGTCTCAAGTTAACAATGTCCCCAGAGATATGACACAAAGTTCTTCATCTTTTGTGTTGTCTGCCACACTGCCAGCCTTGCAGTGTACCAAGCATCATGTGAGGTGTAAAGCATATGAACATATATTTGAGTGTAAGAGGATATTATACCAACCAAAGTAATTTCCAGTATGTGGGAATGAAGGACAATATTTTTGTAAATACCCGCCATGAAAAATATATACTTTTAAAGTTAATTAGCAGTAGGTATTGTTCATCCAACATTAATATCCATTCCCATCTTTAACTATCTCACTGTGGGACTTTAAAAGGGAAGAGAGGAAGCTAACAGTGCTCTCATTTTATGCAAAGAAGATTAATATGTGTAATATGCTCTGTGTAATTTAAACTTCCACTGGTTTATGGAGGATTATTTAAAAAAAAATTTCTATTTATTGAATGTAAAGTTTGTGTGAATATATGAATTAACTCTTATAGTTATGTAATTTGGGCATTTTAGAAAAATACAAGGAAGAAAGCAGAAAGCATGCACACAGCTGCTTGGAATAGCTAACCACCACCATGATATAGGGATGTTTCTTTCCAGTAGTTTTATGTATATATATTTTTAACATACTTTATTTCTATTTTATATAAAGTTTTATACATGGCTGTTTACAGAATATTATGATTCCTAAATTTCATGCACATTCTTTAAAGCATTTGGCACTGTGTAGTATTCCATTGTTTAAATATACCATGTTTACCGCTGGCTACCAGCTACCAAGACTGTTTCAGGTTTTGAATGAATATCTTTCTGTATAAGTTTTTTCCACATCTCTTATTTTCTTAGGTAGATTTTTCAGTTGTAGACTATTGAGGCAAATGATTTGAACAGTTTTGTGGCACTTAGTATGTACTACCTGATTGGTGTTCAGAGAGTGGTGTCGGTTTGTATCCGTCTGCAGCACGTGGGGTATCCATCCCCCCAGACCCTCACTGGCATGGAGTGTGTGTGTGTATGACACACCTGTGACACACATGTGGACAACTTGTATCACTTGCTTAGAGGTGGTATCGTATTCTTTTAACTTGATGTCTTCTGTGACTTGTTATTCATGCACGTGTCTTACCCAGCTGAGCTTTCTGAGGATTAGGAAGCTCTCTCATTCATCTTTCATGCTTCTCACACCCTCAGCATCCAGTACAGTGCCTAATAAAACTGAATGCATTGATTTACTGAAGTAACAAGAGGTTTTTTGTGTCGGATAATAAACCGCATAAAGCTGTTCAGCAAAACTCAGTATCTTACAATTGAGATAAACATGAGAACAGTGCAGAGATGCCTTTCAGTGTGTGTGAGTAGTGAATGGAGTTTCTTGTGTATTTGATACTAAAATTACTATTTAAAAAAATCAAATGCTGGACCATTGCATGGATTGGCAGGGGTTTCTTTTCATGTCCTTTATGCTAAATTGAAAGGAAGCATCTTCAGCTTTGATGGCTTTGTGGTTTACTTGTTGCATTTTAACAAAGAATACATTGAAGCTATCTGCTTTGTACTGTTTAGTTCAGTTTTTAATAGTATTGATTGATTTTAGTTTTGTTGAGCATTGTGATACAAACCCTTGGGCTCTGCAAGAGTTTTCACTGTGGATTCAGTGGAAAATAATATTAGTGAGAAGAGAGTTGGGAGGATAGGTTCTCTTAGGAGTAAAAAACAGGAAAGATCTTTAACAGTATTTTTTAAGGCCTCAGCCTGCCCAGTTTTTATTATAAAATGCTCAAGGTTCCTTTCTTTGCTACTCAGTGTTACTAAACTTTCGTTCAAAGAATAGAACAGATTATTTCCTATGATTTTTAAATGAAAATAACAAGTACAGTCTACATCGGTTGGCATTAAGTAGAAATTCTTCTCTTCTTTTGCTGTGCTTTCCTCAGACACAAATGCTTCAGCTTAAATTATTAATTGGAAGGACTGATTTCCCACTGTGCCATCTGTAATTCAAGGGCCACACTGCTGAAAAGATGTATTAACTAATAACCTCCTGAGGCAAGGAGGTGAGAGCTATCTCTTTTTATCTATTTTAGATTTAAAAGATTTAATGGAAAGCAGTCAATACCCACAGCTGTTCTTCTGTCTTCTTGAAAAAACTGCATGATCAAATTGTTCATTTAACAAAATGGCTCTTTGTTTATTCTGTTTTTGAACTGGTTCCTGTTTTTTATTGACACATAGGAATTTAAAAACTCCAGAATAATCTCTTTCCAATAAAATATAAAGTCTCTAAACTAATTTTAAATATAAAAGTTGTAGTTGGGAAGAGAATAGCACCTGTTTGGATGGAGATGTTTTGGGTGATTCCCTCACCTTCTAAAAGCTTCTGTTTGCCTCTTTGAGTATCATCGTAAGTATTGCAGTTGGTTACTGCTTTGTGTTTCTCTTATTCTTTGTACATAAATCAATTAGCAGTCCTCTTGTATTTTGTGAACATGACTCCTTTACTTTTCCTTTACTGTGCTCCTTTGGAATAGTTATGGATCTTATTTATTTGTTCAATTTCAAATCAATTTGTTTTATTCACTCATTAATTTTTTCAGCTATAACTTTGAGAACCTTACATCTCACTGAATCTTTAGAATAATCCTTTGAAATAGATGTGGTTATTCCCATTTTACAGATAGGAAACTGAGCCTTTAGAGAGGATGAGCAGCTTTGCCATAGTCTCAGCCAGCATTTGGTAGAGCTGGACGTTTGCTGAGTGTGTATGCAAAGGCATATCTGTGTCATCACAGTGCTCGCAGTTTAGAGGAGGATAATGACAAGTAAATAAACTGGTATAAAATAGTGTGGTGTAACTTAAAGTAAGAAAAAGCATGCAGCATACTATGGGGGACCCGAAGTAAGATCAGTCACTTAGAGCCAACCTTAAGATTTGAGAAGGCGTCTGGAAAATACATGAGCTGAGGTGTGACTGATAACACCTGTTAGCAAGTAGTGGGCAAAAGTGTCTTGAAGAGGATTTGGGCAGGGGGAGCAGTGAGTGCAGAGCCCCTGGGATATAGGAAAGTGAAGGTCAATATGTATGAATATAGTGGTGGAAATCCAGCAGTTGGACAAGGAGCTGGGCAAGTACTTGTGGACCAAATCACGAGTGGCCCAGGCTGCCTTGAAGCAAGCAGGCTTTTTTTTCTGAGAGAAATGGGGAACTGTGGAAGGATTTCATCATAACCTTAGGAAAACTGATGGTGGTTCTAACTATGGTGGTAGCGGTTGAGGTGTGGAGATGGGCACCGATTTGAGGAGCATTTAGAAGGTAAAATTATCAGAATTGGATGTAGGCTGTGAAGGGAAGGCAAGATGAGTGCTGGGTGTCTGGTTTGGGCACCTGGGTGGTTGGTGGTGTCATCGCTGAGCTGGCAAGAGGAGGAGCAGGTTTGGATGCAGGGGCCAGTGGACAGGAAGACATAGGCTGTCATAGCACAACTTGGAAATGTTGACTGTGAGACATCTTTGAGCTTGTGGCTAAAGATGTATGGATCATCGGCATAGAGATGGCATCTGAAACTACTAGGATTGCACGATGAAATGTGTAGAATTAAAAGAGAAGGCAGACTAGGATAAGCCCTGAAGAACATCAGCCTTTAAAGAAGACCAGAGGAGGAAGAGCCAGCCAGGAGACCAAAAGAGAGAAACGAGAATCACTGCTCCGTGCATGTGCTGTGACGATGTGTCGACTCAGTACTTCGGGGTACTTTGGCTTGCAGTCATTTCAGTTTAGGTGGATGCATATAAGTTAACTGTGACTGCCAACTGCGTGCCAGATTCTAGGGACTGGGGTGTAAGCAGTGAATGTGGCAGAGCAGTACTCGCTCAGAGGGAGCTCCCCAAGCTGCTTCACTTACAGGGTTACCCAAGAGACCCACCCAGCAAACCTCGGATTTGAGCTCTTTTTCTCCACTGTGAAGTACAAATCAGTATGGACTCTCATATGGGGTTCTTGTGGAGACCGAATCCTTCAGGCACTCTTTACTGAAGTCCTGCTTTATCCCAATGAAGCAAACAATCCTTAGCTACACCAAGGAGATCAGCTCTTCTGGGGACATCACTCAAGAAATTCCTCCAAATAGCATGTAGAGTACATAAAAAATTAATTGATCTAACAGCACTGTGAACTGTCCACCAAGAAAAGATTTTATTCTCCTCCACAAATTATAGGTTACTCCTATGTGATAAAACCCCAAAGAGGAGAATTCTGTTAAAAAGTCCTCATGTCCAGAAATATTTATCTTTGGTACCATGCCGATGTTTAATTTAAGATAAATTTCTAAGAACTAATTTTCATGTTCAAATCTATCAAAAACTTAACCAGTCAAAAATATTATTATTGAACTTCCGTATCAATTTATAACCATTATTATTTAATAATAGCCCATTTATCAAATTGTCTCATATCCTTGATTCTAGTACTCTATAATATGAATGTGAGTTAATGGATTGTTTTATAGTTACTTAGTTATAACTTCACTTAATACCCGAATGTATGCACCTGGACTTAGTCCCTGGGAAATGCATTTCAGGTGATCAGACCTGAAGTGCAAGCAGCACCTCAGCTCTTGCTTGTCTTCTTGACCACAGAGAGAGGGTAAAAGTGCGGTCAGTTTATCCTTCTTTTTATTCCCTGCCCAATTATACGTATTAGTATTAGAGCTGATGAGGTACTGGTATGAAAAATAAGCATTTTACTGTAGTTATACTTGTATTATAAATTTGCTGTATAATTTTAACCATTTTTTCCCTTGAATGGGGCTCATAATTTGTGCATTTTGTGGTTTTTCAATCCATTTGCTACAGCTGCAGTCCTGATAAGTGGCTCAATTATAACTATAATATTGGTCTTAAAGACTCAGTGATGTCTCATGGAAAACTTTGAAAAACATTCTATTTAAAGACAATTATGCTAAAATGTCACATGTTCTCCATTTCTGTTCTAGCCTTTAGAAATTATTACTAAGACCATTAGCATGAGAACAGTTTATCCTTTCAGGCTCTAAAATTCTTTAATTTCTGTTTGAGCTGTCCGTTGCTACATTCCTTAGCCCTTCCTCACTCAGGGACACCCCACTACCTGTGAGGTCATACAAGTTGCATGTAGTTTTTTAAAGTGCTCACTGAGTGCTGGTTACAATTTTTTATTTTTACTGGAGCACAGAAGCCACAGGATTTGATGAAATGCAGGAATAATTGAAGACCCCGGGGGAGAGGAGCAATGCCCTGGATGTTAAAATTTTAAACTTACATGATTACAGTATATTCTATAACTGCAGAAATTTCCCATTTAAATATTTTATGTTATCAGGGGTCACTGCCTGATGTATTTGTTTGGTAATTTATTAATTTATGAATATTTACTGAACATCTACCACATACTAGCAGCTGCACTAGGCACTGCAGATAAAATGGGGAACAATACAGACAGTCTTGGAGTCATGGAGCTTTCTGCTAGGGGAGGTACACACAGAGAAGCAGGCAGTCATGATAAGGCATGGGAAATGGGTGTTTGGGAGGTAGAGGACGCCATGGGAATACGTTGCAGGGTCACCCAGTCGGGGAGGAGAGTGATGACCATGAGTGGCCGTCAGCTCAGCCCAGCAGCCAGTGCTCCAGTGAGATGGAGCATCTCTGACAAAGGTCCATGACTGAAGAGTATAGAAAACAAGGGGGCGGGGGGGGCGGGTGGAGAGAGAATACACAACACAGAACTTCAGCAAGCTACAGTGCAGGTCACTGTGGCCTGGGGTGAGGCACTCATAATTGGTAAAACCCAGGTCACACCCCCAAGGGAATTCAGGACACCATTATCAGAAGAAAGGGGAGCAGATCTTTGACGGGAAAAATTAACAGCTGTCCACTAGAGCTAATGTTCTTATCATAAAAAAATCTTAAAAATCGTAACAAGGAATATTTTCAGATACCTTTAGGAATTTCGTGTGCCCTGAGTTTGATACAGTTTTCATTCTTTGTAACAAACCTAATAATAAAATTCAGCACAAATTCATATATTTCAATTGCATATATTTATATTTCAAAATAATCCTTATTTTTGGACTATATATTTATGTCTCCCATTTCTTTAAGAGATCAATAGGATAAACATTTTTTCTTTTTAATATTGTCAAATGATGAGAAAGTTACAAATGTAGAGGGACATGAAAGCTCAAAAGATAGATTTTCAAATAAGAGTATGAGCCCAGTAAATTCTGACAGCTTTATAGTCAGGTTTTCCAGAGCTAATTATTCAGTGTATGTCTTGTCCTTGCTAATCCTAGTTTTAATATTTCATAGTTTCTCTGGGTTGGTTTTCTTTTTTTTGTTTGTTTGTTTGCTTATCTGTTAATAGGTGGCATAAACTTGAGAGCTTCCCCATGGAGTGTGGCGAATAGGTCACAGGTGTGGGGAAATGCTGGTTTGCTCAGCTCTGAGGGTGGTGAGTTGGGCTACAGGTGGTCACTCTCGTCTTGAGCATTATCCTCCTTTGACTCCTACGTGCTATAGATATATTGGTACTTCAGTGGATGCCATGGCATGGAAAAAGGAAGGAAGGTAGGCTATGTCCTAATTTTTCAGACAGCATTTATTTGATCTTATAAACAGGAAGATAAAGGAGTTTCAAAGCAGTAAATATTAATGTGGTTCTTTGCACTTCCTGTATATATTTGTTCTATCATTTTTAGTTAGCCAATGGTTACGTACCAAAGTACCAGAGTATAGTTTCTAGTTCATTATGCCACAAGCAACTTGTTAAATGTGCATGGTAAAATAAAGGTACTTAGAAATGTAAAACACCAAAATTTATCTGTGTGCTGGCAGAAACTTGTTCTTATCAACTTTCTCTTTAATTGCAAATATTTTTCTTCTAACTTATTCTGTCGTTAATTAGACAAAATATTTGCAGGCATTATATATTGTCCCAACTCATGACACACTATCTTATTCATTGACATAAGAATGAAAGAGCAACTCTCCATCTTTTGAAAATTCTAGTGATAATAAAAGTATAATATAGCCAATTTTCTCGTCCTTCCCCAAAGCATAAGAAATAACTGCAATTCAGCTGAAAAAATGTTAAAACTCCAACTAGCTAAACAGCATAAGAACTCTTTCCAGTGGGCCCTTAATGACTTTGCGATGAGGATGTGGTAGTCTCTTGGAAGGACAGATATTTTCTTATGATGGCGATTGTTTTCCCTCCACTATAAAAAAAAAAATTCAGTCGGGGCATGACAACATGCTGTCTGTTCCCAAAGCTTATTCTATAATTGAGGAAATATGATATTTTAGGATGTGGCAAACAAAGGGAAAATGAGCAGTCAGATACTTAGGTGCACAGACAGACATATTATCCGTGGTTCTCAGAAAGATAAATGGCTGCACCTTACCTATTTCACTCGGGATTATTATGTTTAAAAGGATCAAGGATGACTGAATTATAGTTATTTCCTGTACAATTCAGGCTATTGTCAAATCCATTCCTAGAAACTGAAAAAGTGACAACTGAAGCATAAAAGAAAACAACTTCTTACTTAATACCTCTCTACTGAAATGTATTTGATGTATGAGACACCAGATCCTTGAAGACCTCTTGCCACTTGGAGGATCTCTGAGTTCTAATTTGGTTATGAACGATTATGAAAACTCACTTGTTCATGTCTAGTGTTGACCTTTTTGTTTTAGGACATTTTGAGTTTTAACTATTTTGAAAGAAAATAAAATAATAGTACTCAAACCCATTATATACCTGACTTCATGCTACTCTTATAGCTAATTGATTCATGGACATGTTGCATGATTACCTCATGTAAGCCAGGCTACATTAATGGTTAATGTTGGTACAGGGCTGAAAGGCATGGTTCCTGGCTTAGAGGAGCTTGAAGTCAGCTAGTCAGTAAACAGCAATTAGAGATAAGGAAAATTGCTCTCTTGTATGTAAATGCTGGTGCTGTGGGATCCCAGAGGAAGCAGTCTTTGCTCAGATGTGGGGTGAGGGTGGGAGACATCGTAGGAAGGTTTCTCAGAGAAGTTAGTGCTTGATTCTGTGGTGTGAATTCTACCTAGCCATGTAGAGAGGGAAAACAGGTGTTCCAGAGAGAGGGAGAGGTAGCAGCAGCACTTTGGAAATATGAAACTTCATGGGCAGAAGCATGAGAGAAAGATAAGAAACTGTACAGTAGAATGTATTGAAACTGTACAGTAGAATGTAATGCACTGTATTAATTGCTAATGGCTATTTCCTGTCTTTCAATTCAGGTGAAGGAAATACTCATGACCAGATGTCTTAAGGAATGCTTTTGAAAAGAACAGAGGCGTACAAAATTATTACGATGATGGAGAAGCAAGTTGATTTTGGAGAAACTGTATTCTGAGGATGTCGTTTGCTTTTGGTTAAAAAAGAAAGAATACTACTATAGACAAAGCCTATATATCTGCATTTATTATGGCATTGTAAATAACAATGCAATTGGATTTACACCAGTCTTCCTGATGAGGCTTGGAGCATCTTGCCTCAGTAGACATGAGTGACCCAAGGCAGTCACAAGAAGAGAAGCACAAGCTTAGCAGAGCCTCTTCCAAGTTCAAGGATCCTCCCAGAATGATGCAGTCAGATGATTATTTTGTTCGAAAATTTAAAGCCATTAATGGCAACATGGGACCTGCTACTTCTCTAAGTGCTTCAAATTCCAATGAGGGTAGCGGTGGTGGTCCAGCTAATGGTACCCCAGCTGTGCCCAAAATGGGTGTCAGAGCAAGGGTGTCTGAATGGCCTCCTAAAAAGGACTGCTCCAAGGAGCTGACCTGCAAAACGCTGTGGGAAAGCCGATCTCAGACCAGTTATGAAAGTGTCACCTCTGTCCTGCAGAATGGACAGAATGACCAGAGTGATGGTCAGCAAGAGGAGCAGCTTGATCTGGACTTTGTGGAGGCAAAGTATACAATCGGAGACATCTTTGTTCATTCCCCTCAAAGAGGACTTCACCCCATAAGACAGAGAAGCAACAGTGACGTCACCATCAGTGACATCGATGCTGAAGATGTCTTAGACCAAAACGCAGTCAACCCCAACACCGGGGCTGCCCTGCACAGGGAGTATGGAAGCACATCATCCATCGACAGGCAAGGCTTATCTGGGGAGAACTTTTTTGCTATGCTCAGAGGGTACCGAGTAGAGAACTATGACCACAAAGCAGTGGTCCCTTTTGGGTTTCCTGAGTTTTTCCCTTGTGATCCCGCAATCTCTCCCAGCCTGCATGCAGCAGCGCAGATTTCTAGGGGAGAATTTGTCCGCATCTCAGGATTAGACTACATGGACAGTGCCCTTCTGATGGGGAGAGACAGGGACAAGCCTTTCAAACGGAGGTTAAAATCTGAATCTGTGGAAACTTCCCTCTTCCGAAAGCTAAGAACTGTTAAAAGTGAGCACGAAACTTTCAAGTTCACATCTGACCTGGAGGAGAGCCGTCTGGAGAGGGGGGTTCGCCCTTGGAATTGTCAGCGATGTTTTGCACATTACGATGTCCAGAGCATTTTGTTTAATATCAACGAAGCCATGGCTACGAGGGCTAATGTGGGGAAAAGGAAAAACATCACCACTGGGGCTTCCGCAGCGTCCCAGACGCAGATGCCGGCAGGCCAGACGGGCAACTGTGAGTCCCCTTTGGGGAGCAAGGAGGACCTCAACTCCAAAGAGAACCTGGATGCTGATGAGGGTGATGGGAAAAGTAATGACCTCGTCCTTAGTTGTCCCTACTTTAGGAATGAGACTGGGGGAGAAGGTGACAGGCGGATTGCACTCTCTCGGGCCAACTCATCCTCTTTCAGTTCTGGGGAAAGCTGCTCCTTTGAATCGTCTCTCAGTTCGCACTGCACAAATGCAGGTGTCTCGGTCTTGGAAGTGCCCAGAGAAAACCAGCCCATTCACAGGGAGAAAGTGAAGCGTTACATCATAGAACACATTGACCTTGGGGCCTACTATTACCGCAAGTTCTTCTATGGGAAAGGTAAGGAAGAGCCTGAATGTTTGCATGCGTTCTCAGGGATGATTTCTCCAGGGCCAATCACGATGTTTTATTTTGTGTTGGAGCACCTTCCTCGGAGTAGTCCACTGGGCTTGTCCTTGTTCTCCATCACAGTCCCCCCATTGCTGCCAGACTTCTTTTTAGAAATCCCCAATTTCCCGCCTTTGCTGTTTTTTAACGCCCCTCCCGATGGTGGAGTGCCTTTTGTTCTTTTTCTCCCTGCCAATTTGTGAACATCACATATCTTGATTTAGATTTTGCTCCTTGTAAAAAGTCCCCTGTGATTAACTATCCCTGTCCTATTTCTCTGAATAATCTTAGATTGCTTACAGTGGGTAATTCCATGGTTTCCCCTCTAGTTTCTTGTACTTTGCTCCTGCTGCATTGCTGCATGTATTGGATGTGTTATATCTTTGTTCAAAGAAAGTATGAATTAGCATGATAGAGAAATTTAGTTTTCTTGCGCTTCGACAAATGGGCTTAAATTAATGTTAAGATACAAATAATTCTCTGATGGTGTTAATTAGAAATTCTTTAATGCTATGTAAAATAAATGATTTTTGCTTTTTATTTATATCTTTAGGCTTGAAGGTTGCATTCTTCAGAGGTCAGGTAGTTGAATCCTCAGCCTTTTAAATGTGTCCTTAGTTAGCCCAGGGACACAGAATCTGCTCTGTTTTAG
Source organism: Lemur catta (assembly GCF_020740605.2). Taxonomy (NCBI): domain Eukaryota; kingdom Metazoa; phylum Chordata; class Mammalia; order Primates; family Lemuridae; genus Lemur; species Lemur catta. The sequence goes on along the minus strand of NC_059152.1, from coordinate 7,257,927 downwards.
AGACCTTCAAAGAAACAGGCTCCACACACACGTCAGTGACACATGCCAATGAAACACTCAGGTAGCTCTCATTACCTTGTTATTGGGTGCAGCTGGCCTGCTGTGCACCTTCCTTAGAGTATCCCTTACTTTTTAGGGCTCTGTTTTTCTATCTTCAGTCTTGCCTGCTGTCCCGCTTCCCCCTCGTAGGTATAACCTCGTGGGGGAGGCAGATAGAGGAGGGCCCAGCCAGACTCCCTCCTCCTTCTGTCCTTCAGGGAATAAACTACTCTGCCACTAGTGTGGATAACTGCGAGCTGACTGTCCTGTTATTTCTTTAGTATTAGTTTCTGTCTCCAAAATGTTTACATGTAATCTTTGACTCTAGTTGTTTCTTTTTCTGGGGCTGGGTCAGGAGGTAACTCAGACCTCAGGAGGTCACTCTGTCCACTTAAGTCCCTTATAACTGTGTTCCCCAACCCCTGGGCCCGGTGCCGGTCCATGGCCTGTTAGGAAACAGGCCGCACATCAGCACCTGAGCTCTGCAGCACCCCTCCACCTCCCCGGTCTGTGGAAAAATTGTCTTCCGTGAAACTGGTCCCTGGTGCCAAAAAGGTTGGGCACCTTATAACATTACAACCCCTATGAAAGCCTTTTTGTTACTTTTCCCATGGACTGCACACTTAAAAGAATGTGTTTACCAGATAAATTGTGATTCTCAAATTAATAATTTCCCCCCTTCTGTTATTGCATCAATCCAGACTTAACTGGTCTCCCGTAATCATAATCTTATGACAACACCTAAATAAGAGATATGATTCTGATGTAATAAAGCTAAATAAACAGACTCTTGCACTGCAGCTGGTCATCACTTAGTGTGAGCTGTTGCTGTGTCCTCATACTGATGACATAACAGGCCTGAAATAATTTTGTCAACAGGTCTTTGTTCCCTGTTGTGTCTCCTCTGCTCTTCACTCCCCCCACCCCATGTCAGTTCTGGCTTCTGGCACGCATCGGCATTACCACCATGAGTAATTTCCTGCCAGCCAGTAAAATCAGAGAACCTCGGAGCTGCTTTTTAGTCTGTGCTGTGGAGGTAACTGTGTTTGTGCAAGGGCAGCGCGTCATAGGACACTGCTCAAGGTTGAGCTCTAGGTGGAAGTTAGTTATTTTTGGAAAGGGAGACCATGGAGAAATAGGCTTCCTAATTAAGGTTGTTTTTATTGATAAAGCCATGGCTGCCAATGCTAGCAATAAAATAAAGTCTCCTGGATTTATTATGCCCTGAAATCCTCCAGTTATTAGTCATTCTGGCTAGCCAAGTTTTGTAAATAGTTTGTGATTCATCCTTTAAAATATCGGAACATAAAAATTATATATACATGTTTATATTTATGCCAAGACTTATTGCCAGCATCTCATTCATACTTTATTGTACATCTTAAGTGTATATGGAATGAAAAGCTGATGCTTTCTGTACCCAGGGTCACCACCAATTGATTCATGAATGTCCCCAGGGTCTGTTCTGTGAGATGATTTCAGGTTGCTGCATTCTGTTAGTTTTCTTACTGCTTCTTGTAGATTTTCCTCTTGAATTCTCAACTATCACTTCTTAATAGTTTTAAAGATCCTCTGGAAGTGATTTATATAGGTTTGAATGTGAAATCAAAAGTAGGCCAGGTGCGGTGGCTCACACATGTAATCCTAGCACATTGAGAGGCTGAGATGGGAGGATTGCTTGAGCTCAGGAGTTCAAGACCAGCCTGGGCAATAGTGAGACCCTATCTCTACAAAAAATTTAAAAATTAGCTGGTCATGGTGCGTGCCTGTAGTCCCAGCTACTCAGGAGGCTGAGGCAGGAGGATCTCTTGAGCCTAGGAGTTGGAAGCTGTAGTGAGCTATGGTAGTGCCATTGCACTGTAGCTCAGGCAACAGAGTGACACCTGTCTCAAAAAAATAAATAAGACACGGGGTGCGGACACCCTGTGAGTGCATCATGTGTGGTTGTAGACATAACACGAGGCAGTTTAGGGTTGTATAAGGCTCACTCGTCTGGTTTTGAGCTTTGCTCTGGATCTGTGAACTAGCCAGAAAACTAAATTCTAGACTATAGCTACCTGTCACTTAATGATGGGGATATATTCTGAGAAATGTGTCGGGAGGCCATTTTGTCACCGTGTGACCATCACAGAGTGTACTTTAACACAAACCTATATGAGATAGAGATAGAGATTTACGTATTTGAAAACCAGATGTCCCAGCAACATTGCTGAGTATCAGTCATTTCCCCTAATTCAATTGCAATGCCAACATCAGGTGCCATATATCAGATTTCTGTGTATGGCTTTATTATAATCTTATGGGACCACTATCATACGTGCAGTCCGTCATTGACCAAAACATCATGATGTGCGTTACTGTGCTTTGCAAAGCCCAAAAAACAAAGGAGCAGGGCAGCAGTCCCTGAGGTCGCTTTGTCTTTGGTGTTCTGTGATTCTGTGCTGTGCAAGGTGCTGTTGTACCAGCAGAGGGGCTTGGGGGCCAGGGAAAGGAGAGGCCACCAGGAGAGAGAATGAGGCTGAGCCCTGGCTACTGTGCTCTCTCTCCAGCACAGCTGTGAACCGTGCCCTGCCTTCTCCTATATTTAGCTCTTCCCTTGTGGCCCAGTGTGACTTGAAAGTGAAATTGGCCACAGTAGCATCTGCTGCTGCTTCTGCTGGTCTGTTTGTAGAGCCATGAAGGACCAAAGGCAGAGGCAGCAGCCCAGATTCCTGAGTGGAAAGGTATGGTAAGGTAGAGGCCCCTTGTGTCGTGGGAGTGGAGTCGGACAGCAGCCTCCCACCCTGGCTTTGCCCACTGGACACAGCTATGTGTGGAGCCCTTCTGTTTGCAAATGTCACAAGTTACATGAACATTGTCATGTTTAAAAACAGAGGCCCTGGGCAGACTGGCAAAGGTACATGGTGTTTTTACAGATAGCTTTTCCTCCCTGTTTTTCTCTTTTCCCTTCTCTCAAGAGTTTTTCACTTTGGAAAGTGGCTTTCAGGGATCTTTTGATACTTTCCAGAGTGCCTTTTATTTTGATCTCTGCTTCAGGGCTTTGTGTGAAACTTCATTTTCAAAAGAATTAAATGGCTCCCAATCACTGGCAAATGTTTAAAGTACAGAACTTTTAATAATGTGGTTTATTTTTTATTGGGCAGTTAATGCGAAATGGCTTCTCTTCATGCTGAGGTGTATTCCTATGACACATAGTCGCTGAAGGGCTGGTTAATAACTCTGTAAAAGGATTTATGCAGGGGAGTGGCTTGCCACAGTAAACTGTGTGGCAGCATCCCTTGCCCAGGCAAATCCGTCTGTAGCCTTCAGTGAAACAGCTTTTTTAAAAACAATGAGGATAATAGTAAGCCTAGTGAATGCTCACTAATGTTCCTTCCTTTCGCTGGCAATGACCGTGAAGAAACTTTGGTGCAACTTGCCATACCACTGTTTCTCTGATGGACCTCATCGTACAAGTGCTGTTTGCCTCTCCTCTGAGCTTTCCATTTGTGAAATAGGCCATGACAAAGGGCCCCTCAGATAGGGATTCTAGTTGTACTTGACCACGGATCAGTCACGTGAGCCTCAGCGAGTCTAGTTTCCATTGTAGCAGAGCAGCAGGCTTTGCCTTCTTCTGGACCTATTTGGCACTGGGAGCTGCCACCAAACAAAGGGCTGTCACCAGCACAGCTAGGGCTGGAACTGCACACCAGAGTCCAGAGACACTTGTGGATACCCACTTGATGATGAAGTCTTCAACTCTTTCAAGAAATCTTGCACCTCTAGGGTTACTCAGGAGTTCTAAAACTGTTCTATGCCTTACTTCATGTCACACAGACCAGAATAGTTCTGGGAGGTGAAGTGAGTAATTTGGGTAAAGAGTAAAACCAAAAGAAGAGTGAAGCTGGGCCTCCCTGCTGACTCAGGAGTGCAGTGAAGAGTGGCTCGATCACTGTCTGAGCCTTTGGGAACATTGTTTTACTGGAAGCATTCCACTGGTACACCAATATGTGTTCCTCTGAATGTAGGGGGGCAAATAGTAAGATTGACAGTATATACCTTTTTCCCACTTAGAATTTTTAAATGGTGTTTAAATGTCATATAACTATAGGAAAATAAGAAAATGTAGAGAAGCAAGAAATAGTCTCCCCAAACCATCAGCGGTAGTCACCATTAACAATTTTGTCTTTACCCTTGTAGGCTTTTTCTGATGCAAATAAATTAATGTAAATGGAGCCTACCCATTCTTGCTACTATTATAACATGGAACTTGCTTTTGATGATCATCCTTCCTGTCATTATGTATAGAACTGCATCTGCATTTTAAGAGCCATTATCAGTTATCTTATCGTAATTTGCCTCTGGGTCATTGGGAGATGCCAGGTACTTGCCAGCCATGATCTGGGCAGATGAATTAATGACTGTATTTGCTCTGCTTGGGAGAAAAACCTGTCAGCTTGATAGAGAAGCATAGTAATGAGTGGGGGCGTTGGGGGCATATATTTTCTACCCTCATTTAGATGCAGTATACCTGCAGAACAGCTCATCAAATGCATTAATGAATGTTCATTTTAATAAAGAAATCTTTACTTGAAAAAGTAATTTATCATTATAAAAGTTTGTCATAGTCTTCCCACCTCCCCATTTGAGTACAGGCTGCACTTAGTGACTCAGTTCCAAAAGACAGTGTATGGAAAGCAGGGGACACATAACTTTATAATGGAGACATGGCACTCAGCCAGGGGATTTATTTTTATAAATAACAAACTTAGAGGTTTACGTTACTTTATTGAACTACCTTAAGATTCCTATAAGCAGACAGCTTCACTGTCTCTGGTAACTACTCTCTTATTCAGCTTTATGTCAACTCACCCTTTTCTCCAGTGCTGATTTTTGTTGTTAACTGAAGTGTATAGTATCTTGTACATAAATCCTAAGTGAACAAATAAAAAGATTCTGCCAGAATTTGTGTAATAGCCCTTTCACTACTCTTGATACCAACTTACCATTTTGTGGCTGTGGAATTCTCTTTTTGCCATTAGGCAGAGTGTCCATCCATTTTAATTATAGCTGGAGGTCACCTCTTGGTAAACAGAAGTTTATGAATGTCGGGCAAGGTGGCAACACTTAAAGTGGAAAGTATGCCTGGGTTCACATCCCAACTCAGTTTGGGGGCAAGTCCTTGAACTGCTTTGTGCCTTAATTAATCATCTGTAAAATGGGATAATAATACAAATCTCTTCTATAAAGGGCTTAGAGCAGTGCCTGTCAATAGCATGTCTCCCCTACCAAGAGTGTCTTAAATGTGTAAGACTTTCCTTTCTAAAAGGAAACTATTGTCTACGTCACTGATAGGGCACTTAAAGGGTAGTACTTTGTTTTAATTGTTAAAAGATGAAGAGAGAAAGAAGTAAAGGGAACCATATGGCAGGGTGGGCTGGGGAAAGGTGTCTGGTGAAGTTGGCCACCCCATTCCAAACACATTCGCTTAAGTGTCACTAATGCAGCAGTTGTAGGCGGGAGTATACCTTTACATATCAAATGAACCTCACTGCCCAGTGATGCATGGCTGCATTTGCTTTGAATTTCATGCCTGGTGGCTTTTCTTCTTCTGGTTTTATACAGTCATTGACAAAAATAGGGAGTTGGACGCTATTAAATTCATACGGGTGAACAGAGTGCCATGGAACAATAGTACTATTCTAAGATACAAATTCCTCCCTCAGAGGACATAATCGACTCAATTCTTAACCTCTCTGCCTGGCCAGTATGGCCTCCCCAAACAGAGGTCCCATTGAGTCGTGGGGGGCTCCTAGCGGGGAGGAATTGCCCAGCTGCACATGAGACTCAGCCCCATGGGTCATGGTCACGTCGGCTCCATGTGGCTGACGGTGGAAAACACTTGGGCTTTCTCTCTTGCAGGGGCGCTGTGCTGGAGTGGTCTGGGTTCCCATCCACTGCAGCCTCGTAGGAACCTGTGAAGGACCGTGTGCTGTTTCAAACCCACTAACCCCTTGGCCCCAAAAGGCCTTCACTCAGTTACTGAGGAAGAGGAACTAATGCTCTATTATTTCCCTGGAAAGAGGAATGAAGACTCTAATATTTCTATACAGTTTGGCTCGTGTGACAGTTAATTAGGAACATTTGGTGGCATTTTGCAACTGGTGCCATAAGTTGGAAGTAAAGTTCTTTGGAACATAAAGTCTTAGGGAACCTAGAAGCTTTGTAAAACATACCTTGTATTTGTTCAGATCCAAAATTTATTTCACTGTTTTTTCCACTTAAAAGCTGGAGAACTGTCCCCTTCTCAATGGCCTCCATCTCTCTCCTTTGATTCAGGGAAATCCTTCCATACTCTCTTAGTGTTTTCTTCCTCCCTTTGAGCAAATAATACTAAAAATTACAGATAGTTACCAGAAGCCTAGTGTTAGCTGCCAGTCTTTCACTTTTTATTCTATGTTTCTTAAAATTGTGGTTTTCAGGATACAGTCCTTATGGTCAGGATAGATTTGTTGTCTCATCTTTAAGTTTTATTCACTTACCTGTATTAGTTGATTTTTATAATTTAAACTTTTATATAAGTTCCATCACCCTCAAGTTGCTTTCTGTGAGAGAACTCTAGAGTCAGACTGCCTAGGTTCCCATCCTAACTCCATCACAGCAGATTGTTACCTTGAGCAAGTCACTTAACCTGTCGGCATCAGAATAATATCTGTAAAATGAGGATGATAGTTGTGCATCCTCATAGGTAGAGAAGATGAAATGAGTTAATTTATGTAAAAAATGTTGAATATTATTATCTTTACTGTCACTACAGTGGTTTTTCAAGCTTAAGCTAATACTTTGGCTAAATTTGGGTCAAAGGAATGTCAGTGGAAAAGAAGCCAAACTCTGTAAAAATAATTTAAAGAGATTTATTCTGAGCCAAATTTGAGAACCATGGCCCAGAGCGGTGCCCAAGAAGCCTTGAGCAAGTGGACTCGCAGAGGTTGGGTTGCAGTTTGGTTTTATACATTTCAGGGAGTCAGGAATTATACATAAATCATAAATCAATACATGGAAGGTGTACATTAGTTTAGCCCAAAAAGGTGGGACATCTCAAAGCAGGAGCTGACAGGTTATAGGTAGGTTTAAAGAGTCTTTGATTTGTAATTGATTAAAGAAATGAAGGTTTGTCTAAAGGTTTGGAATGTTTTAAGTTAAGATAAGGAAGTCTGTTGATCAGAGATAAGCTACCAGACATAGACCCAGACTAAAATGATCTGTTAAGTAAACTGATGACCTGCAGGTGTGATTTAAGTTTTGTTTTGCGTAGCCTTAGGCCTGTCAATGAGTTACAAAATGTGTCTCCAAGAAGGGAGTGGGACATGATGAGGCATGTCTGACCTCCCTTCTCAAGGTCAGCAACTCAGCCTTAGGGTATTTCTGGTGTCCCCTTGGCCAAGAGGGTGTCCGTTCAGTCAGCTGTGGTGGGGAGCTTAAGATTTTGTTTTAGTTCACAGGAACAAAAATTTACAAAGCAAAAATCCATCTTTTTTTCCATCATGGTAAATTCAGTAATTTAATCCATGTAACATTAAAGTATTTGAGGTTTCTTGAGATTGTTGAATGACTCTTAATGTACTGCAAAAGTAGGTGGATATTACTCATTCACTTATTTATTTATTGTTCCTTTTTTACTTTTTATTACTCCCAGGGTGTTAGAGAACAGGGAAGGTGTTTTAAAATGTATACACAAAATTGTTTGGAGGGAAAGGTGAAAGACACATCACAGATAGGAATTTAGACAGCAGCCAACTGGAGGCATGGATATAACCCATCTCAGCAGAGCTGGCAATTAAATGATCAACTAGCTGTTGGAAGAACAAAGAACCTTTAAACTGCATCTTGTGGAAGAACAGCAAGTGAGCTTCTGTTGTGCATATTAACAAAGTAAAGGGCCAGAGGACACAGGTGCAAGGTGGTTTGTGGCCTTCCTGTACTTCCAAATGGCGCTGTGGCCAGAGGGAGCTAAAAACTTTGATAGATGAGGGAAGGCAGAGCTGTGAGTGATTCTCTTTTACATACCTGGCCTCCTGAGGAGTTGTGAATCTTACCTATCCAATTCATTATTGAATTATCAAATAAATCCGCTTTCCAACATATCATAGTATCTAGAAACAGCCTCTGGGCTAGGGTCCCATCTAGGGCCCCCTCCCCCCATCTTCTTCCTCTTCCGAGTTAGGATTATTTTTTTTTTCTTTATTGAACAGCTACAGTGCACCACAGAGATGCAATGAATCTCATTTCCATTTCCTACGCTGCAATCTTGTTAACTGATTTTTTTTTTTATCTTGTCCTGTTGTATTTGCATGATGTGTGGATTTTTCATTCAGTTTCTCAACAGTCTTTTCATAGCTTCCATTCTGCCAGGGAAAGATTTCATTTGACTCACCTTTGAAGCAATTTTATGGAAATCATCTGCTTGGAATAAGCACAAGCTCTGAGTGGCTGAGGGTCTGAATGCACACAACTCTGAGGAAGGCGTGCTCTTTGTGGTCTGCTCAAGAGGGGAAGGGCCTCTTTTGATGGATGGAGATTAACGGAGGGATCTTTCTGGAAAGAGAGATGCAGGATATCATTTGAGATCGTTAACTTTTTTCTCTCCTGGAGGCTATGGGAGGGGGCACAGAATCTGTTCATGTCTTTGTGGTATGTGGAGATGCCCTTTCTAAAAGCTAGACAGAACGTTACATTATTTAGTAAGATTTTGATTTCTTTAGAAATCCATCCACATTCTTTAGAAACCAACTGTATTCCACAGTGAGACCAAAAGCATGGCAAGAAAACAGCATAAAGGCTGTAAGTCCGAAGGTGTGATGTTTGAAACAGCAGGAACTTCGTCTCTCCACTTGCATTCAAAAAGCGCATTTCTGTGTGAGACAGTGAGTTTGAAAACGGGTGTGGGACATGGGTTGGAGAGAGACATGAAGGGAAAAATCTTTTTTGTTGATTTTTTTTTTTAAGTATACTTTCTGATTTTATGTGCTCTCCCTTTTTGATTTGATTGAGTTTTTCTGTCAGTAACATGCCTGCGTTCAACTATAATGCCCCTCCCAGGTTAATGGTGATGATGTTATTAATATATATTAATATTACATATTTTATAAGGGGGACAGATACTGAGGTCAAGAAAGTTTATGTAACACAGGGTTAAGGGGGGATAAGTATCAAAGCCCAGATTCAGAAACCAGTAAGCAGGCTTCTTAGAATTACAGGTACTGCAGAGTAAATGGGCTTGGGGGACTACTAGTTAAGGCTCACTGAAAACACATGTTATCTTTCCTCCTTCCAAACTACCACCATAAGTGATGGTGAAGGAATGCAAAACAGGCATGATGCCCCAATGGATAAAAAGAACTTTGGAGAAGCAGCAGAAGGTAGGATGTGCCACGCAGGGGAAGAGCAGGGCCACCCTCCCGCTGTCCCTGCACTGGTGGCCGTGGAGAGTGGGGAGAGGCTATCGCGGAGCCAGTCAGCCCCTGCCACAGAGCCGGTTTTGTCCTTGAGTGATCGTCATAGTGTGCTCACACAAACCCAGGTGGGATAGCCCACCACACACCTAGACTGGACGGCATAGCCTATTGCTGCTAGGCTACAAACCTGGACAGCTTAGGCAGTTGTACCACAATGGTAAGTTTTTGTGTATGTAACCATATATAAACTTAGAAAAGTTATAGTAAAAATACATCATAAAAGATAAAAAATGGCACACTCGTATAGGGCACTTACCATGAATGGAGCTTGCAGGATTGGAAGTTGCTCTGGGTGAGTCAGTGAGTGAGTAGTGAGTGAATATGAAGGCCTAGGACATTATTGTACATCACTGTAGACTTACTTTATAAACACTATATTTAGGTTACACTAAATCTATAACAATTTTTCTTCAATAATAAATTAACCTTCGCTTACTGTAACTTTTTTTAAACTTTATAAACTTTTTAACTTTTGAGTCTTTTGTAATACTCTTAGCATAAAACACAAACACATTATATAGCTATACAAAAATTTTATTTCCTTATTCTATAAGCTTTTTTCTATTTTTAAAACTTTTAATTTTTTTGCTTTCTAAACTTTTTTGTTTTTGAGTAGTATGTTCTGCGATATTACGATGGCTGTGACGTCACTGGGCGATAGGAATTTTTCAGCTCCATTCTAATCTCATGGCACCACCATCTTATATGTGGACTGAACCGTTGTTATGCAATACCCAAGGGAGTTCCCCCTTAAAAAATAAAGATTAAAAAGACTTATTTCCTTTTATACAAGCCCAGGACTATACTAATTCAATAATTCACCTTTCAGCCCCTGAAGTAGTTTACTTGCTACTTCTAGCCCTGATTGGCTTTAAAGGGAAATAATGTCAGTATTAATCCTGCTTGGTTACAAACAGTAAAAAAGTTAATGATTTGCCTTTGTAAGAGCTAGTCAGTGTTCATTAGTGGCTTTGGATAATGTTTGCTCTCAGTGATGCAGGTGCTGTTTTCGTTTGTTGAGCTCATCCTGTTTTCTGCTTCCTGAATAATGTTTCTTATTCCTTCAGAAATTACTGTGGCAGAAAATGTTAGCATAAGCCAAAGCCTTTGAAATATCTATGGGTTTTTTCTAAGCTTAAAAATGTTTGTACTATTATGTTTCTTTTTAACTAAAAACTAAGAGGCAAGGTTGGCCAAAACCAATAAGGTGACATTCAGAACGGATAAAGGTGATGTTTTACATATAGGGTGCAAAAAACCGATTTTATGAGTATACACCTTGGAGAACTGACCTGGCGGCAGTTCATTAAGAAATAAATGAATAACACCTGAGGGTTTTTGTTTACCACCTGCTCTGCATGAATTATTGGTGTCATGGGGCTGCTAAAAATAGATAAATTTTAAAGTTGCATTAACAAACATTTGGATAATTGCACCCTCTATTTTTTATGAGTTGGACTGCATTTTAAGTGTTACATTAAGTTGGGTTGTTTCAGAGGAAACACTTAAGAAGTTTGGAAGTTGCAGTGAAGCATTTTTGACCACTTTTAACAGAGCTCATGGGACAAGAAACATTGTCCAGCAGTTCAGGGGGAACTTTATGTCATTAGAAGGAGTCAAAGTAGAAAATTTGCTTCATGGGTAGGAATTGTTTTCTATAATATTCTCTCTGTGTCCTGATGGCTGAAACAATGCCCGGCACTTAGTGATTGCATATTGGAGGGAGAGGCTAATGACCATCTCTCAGGAAGGATGGCCTCAGGGTCCACTCTTGTGATTTTAGATCCTGCAAGGACCAGTGATTTTATGTGAAAGAAATGATTAGCTGATAACATTGTAAGCCAAGTTAAAGGATTTCTAGATAAAATTTGACCTTAGCAGCTTAACGACCTTTTTACTTATTTACTGTTGCTAAATTTGGCTTTAGAATTTAGGTGTTTTAGTGACATTGTAATAAAAGGGTGATCTTTGCTACTTCTCTGATGGCCAAGATTAAACCTGGCTGGTCTGAGTGGTTAGTTAGGTAACCTCTGGTGCCCTCATTCAGTCAAAGAAGGTGACCTTCCCAGATGGAGGGAGACTGTCTTCCCTATGATTCTACAGGTAGCTGTGTTCCTCTTTTGGCAGTTTCTGAGAATGGCAACACACTCTTTCTGATGGTGCTTTTGACATAATCGCAAAATAACAACTTTGGGGTGGGGAGGCTTCTGCTGCTCATGAACGAGTAAAAAGCAGCATGAGAGGAGGAAGTAATAGAAAACGGGATGAAGTGAGATGTAAAAGTATATGTGAACTGGAAACTAGAAAATTCGATTAGAAATATGGAGAAATCATTGTGTATGAGCCATGTGGAATTTCTTCAGAGATTTGATAAACTAAAAGATATTCATCCTGGTACTTGTTCCTTTCTCTTTCTTTTGATGCCACCTCTCTCTTCCATCATAGAGCACCAAAACTACTTTGGAATTGATGAAAACCTTGGCCCGGTGGCAGTCAGCATCCGAAGAGAGAAAGTGGAAGATGCCAAGGAGAAAGAAGGGTCCCAGTTCAACTACAGGGTGGCTTTCAGGACAAGTGAGGTAATGGGACTGCTTTGTGTTGTTACCAGTATGAAGGCTGAACCGCCTTAGTTTGTTTTAGATAGGGTACCAAATTTATTTTTTTTAATATTAATGATTGCAACATTTGAGGTAATTGAAAAGGGTGTTGCAGTATTTTATTTCAAATGAAAAATTTGGCAACATGTCATGGATGTTAAGTGGCAATAATTTTACTGCTGCCTTATACCATAAAGGACAAAATAATAAAAAATGGAAGGTTTGGGGGGCTAGGACAGAGGGCAAAAACATAAATTATACAATTCATGTCAGAGTTTAAAAACAACTTTAAAATGTGATGCAGAAAATCAGGTCTCCTGTGATGGGGTAAACATCTGACTCGTGTTTTTACCAGTGTAGTAGCTCTGTCTACCCACGCTTCCTTACATCAGGGACCCAGGTTAGTTCCTTGCTTGTCTTGCTTTGAGTGAAAAGTGAAATTGTTACACAAATGGCACAATATAAATAGCTAAATATGTGGAGATGCTGATTTATATAAAGAATTAGATCTGAAGCCAGGTAGTCCCAGCTACTCGGGAGGCTGAGGCAAGAGGATCATTTGAGCCCAGGAGTTTCAGGCTGCAGTGAGCTATGATTATACCTATGAATGGCCACTGCACTCCAGCCTGGCCAACATAGTGAGACCCCATCTCTCAAAAGGGGGGGGAAAAAAAAAGAAGAGGATTAAATCTGGCCTGTACTTTAGGTTTTATTTGCTTAGCCTTTTTTAATTAGAGGGGTATAATTAATACAGATGGCAACTATTACAGAATGTGAATTTTGGTTGAATATTTCCAGATCAAACAGAGAAAAGAATGCCATTTTGTAGTTTCCTGCACTTTGCGTGACATGTATACCTCTGTGCCTTGACCTAGGCTCTATGCTGAGTATGTGAGATAAAGCCCCTTTCTCAAAGTGCCATTTTAAGTTATAGACCTATGCTGTCCAATCCAATAGCCATTAACCACACGGGTGGCTGTTTAAAATAATTAAATAAACTTAGAAATTCATTTCCTCAGTCACACTAGTCACATTTCAAGTGCTCAGTAGCCAGTGTGGCTAATGGCTACTGTGTTAGTGCAGATAGAGAACATTCTAATCATTGCAGATAGTTCTGTCGGCCAGTGTTACGGAGCATCATGTAAACATTAGGCATCCTCATGACCACCACCACCCCAGCTCCTGTCCTTAGTACTCTGACAACTCCGTTGCCAGCGTTAGTGGAGTCAGGTTAGAACCAGCTCTCTTGATTTTTGTTTCTGGGGTTTTTTTTTCCTCTCATCATACTAAATCTGAGGCATATGCTCAGAGTATTGATCCCATGTTTCTGTGATGTAGTTGAGGATATCTAATAAATCATGAGACAAAATTTGGTGGTAATCTTCTCAGCCCTGAATCACCCAGCCCATGGATGCCACTGGCTGTCTCCATTCAGCCTGAGGAATGGAGAATTAAATAGAAGAAGGTAAGAAAGGGAGTAGAAGAAAAGAAAATGTAGAGAAATGGGGAAATAGGAAGAAGAAAAAAAGGATTTCTGAGACATGTTTCATCCTCTGAAAAGGAAAAAAAAAAAAAAAGAAACAAACAAAAAGAGGATGGAAGAAGAGTGACTGGTTACCCAGGATCATCGTCTAGTTTCTCCTTGGTGTGAACCTTCCCATGTGGGTTCTGAGAGCTGTAGGAATGTCTTAAGTTTTATAGCGTTGCTCTGTCTTGCTTCTCCTCTTTCTTTGGAATACGTATGATCATTTCACTCCAACTTGGCTTGCTCCCAACTCCTGTATTGTTTAAAGACTATTTGAGTGTTGATTTTGCTTCTTCAAATGGAATGCTTTAGCGCCTTTTGGCCCACTCAGAAAAAAGCCTTGCTTCTCTTCTTCATTTTTTAAAGACAACCAGACAATTAGGTTCTAAGTAGGTAACCAGGATTAGTATTAACTGAAGTCTGATGATTTCCCTTGCAGCTTACAACACTGAGAGGAGCAATTTTAGAAGATGCTGTACCCTCTACTGCTAGGCATGGTACTGCACGAGGACTACCTCTCAAAGAAGTTTTGGAATATGTCATTCCTGAGCTGAGCATTCAGTGCCTGCGACAGGCTTCCAACTCACCCAAGGTCTCGGAGCAGCTGCTCAAGCTTGACGAACAAGGGGTGTGTATAATGTATGAGATTGCTTGTGTGTGAATTTGTGTCTACGTTTCTAAAAGGTGTGGAGTTTTCCCATCCATCTTTCTTTTAAGACTATTTATTTTAAATGCCTTGGAGCATTTTCTTTCTAGTTTTTCCCAAATATGCCTTTATACTAGTTTAGAAACATGATGCCCTTATAGTATAACCTGCTTCCTGTTGAGTTGTGACTTACTGTTTTTACCAAGGTTTTGGTATGTCCCAGCTAGCAAGAGCACATCAGATTGCATGATTAGTAGAGGTCAGTAGTGCTTTTTCCCAGGGTTTAAATATCTCACATTGACCCTTTCCCTGAACCAACATTTATTCTTGTCCACCAAGTGCATGGCATCATGCTGACCGACGTGTGAACAGCATGCATTAGGAAGACTGAAGCTGATTAACACCTAGTCCCTAGCCCACAAAGACAGTAAGACTGAGAACACAAAGGCCTTCTGCAAGGCTGAGTATGGTAAGAGATCTTGGAGAGGTGTAAATGCAATGTGTGCTTCAGTGAAGGAAGAAAAAACATTTGACTGGTTAAATCCCCTGAAGGAGGTGGCATTTTAACTGGGCCTTTGGACTTAGACAGAATTCTAAGAGGTAGATACGAGTAGTTGGCACTTTTAGGAACATTGGCTAATCTAGTTTCATTACAAACAAAAGAAGGTGGGGAAAAAAGTAAGTTGAAACTAGAACAAATGAGACCTTGAATTGTAGGCTAAGGAGCTTGCACTTGATTTAGACAATAGGGGGCCAGTGAAGGTTTTCCATTAGGATGTGACATGATCAGAGCTGTATTTTGGGAACATTATTCTGGTAGATGGGGATCTGATAGGCTGCCAAGGATAGAGACTGATGGTGACATGGAGCTCAATTATGTGATTATTGACATTGTCCAAGAGAGAATTAATGATGGACAGGATTGGGATGGTGACCCAGAAGATGGAAAGAGGTCTTTTAAGTCTCATATGCAAATAACTTGTAGAGGAAACTGAGAAGTAGCTATCCAAGTACATGTAATTTATTTTAAATGAGTGGATTTGTTTTTAAATCCATGATTTAAAAAAAGACAATGGTAATGTATATTTTCAGAATTTCCCAAGGAAACTTCTTTTGCATGTTTTAGAGGAAATCTGAGATATATCTTGTTTGACCCAGTAGTAATACTGTGGTTAAAGTAGAATATTTGACACCTCAGATGGCTAGAATTCTAAAAGTGATGAAATTGTAATTGGTCTAACAAGTTAACACTGCATTATTAGCAAAAAGAAGTGGGCATTGTAACACTCAGAATGAATAATACTGAAATCTGTCTGTCTTAGGAATGAAAGCTGACATAATTAAAAATAACAATAAAACCAAACCAAACTCTAAACTTGAGCAGTTGCTTTCTAAAATTGTGTAATACACACAATAGGTTTACCACAATCATGATTAGTAAAATATGTGGAAATGTATGAAATGTACATTAAACAGTTGATAAAAATGGATTGTGGAGGGTAGAGAGGATGTATGGGGTCCAAATGCTCAAAGTTCAGGCAGGCTTTATGGGAAGAATAGCACTCGTGTTCATGTTGCTAGAGAGCTGGTGAACAGAACTTGCCACCCATGTGGTAGTTCCTTGTCCCTTTATGTTTGTAGGATATCTTGGTTCTCCCTTTAAATTACATCACTGTATTTCACTGCAAGTGTGTGATGGGTAAGGTGTTTGGTCCCCTGAGGCTGCCCTAGAAAACTCCATAGATGGTCCAAGTTCCCCTGAACCCCTGAAGGCTCTGCAGCTGCCGCCCATCTAGGGATTCTTTTGCAGAGCGGTGAGAAGGGGCATTATGGCAGCTGTAGTTGACTGTCTCCCTGCAGAATTTGAGATACCTGTGTACTTGAATAAGCTAGAAGCAGTTTTTAAAATTAGATATTTTGAGTACTTTTAGTGAACACCTATTTACAAAAGGAATTAATTTTGAAAATTGGATACTGCTTTTATACAAACTAGTATAGCTCTAGTTATATTTCATGTACTTTTTATTTAGATTTTATATTTGTTTGACTTTGGTATACTTTGTTAATGGTGTTCAAACTTAACCACGATATGGCATTTTGACTTCCCACAACTCTTAATAGTATCTGATTCCCATAATACATGAAGAAAAGGTACTGCTTACTTTCATCTCTAAGAGATTGGACAGCCTTTTTTAACTTCTGGTTTCTAAGGGGTCCTTAGAAGTTGCCGCTAACTTGTTAGGGGGCATAAGTGTTTATTCCAGGTAGTTCTGTTTTTATTCATTTCCCTAATAGTAAATCTGCCCAGGAGAGACTGGGCCAATTTTATGTTACTGTTCTAAGGGTTTTTTTTCTACTCTTGAAAAAATATTTAAAACATAACCTAATTACCTATATTTCATATATGTAGTTACATATATTGCCAGTTTCTGTTTTCTTGGCGTTTGTAATGCATCCTCGTTTAATGTACAGTCACTGAGTATATCTGCTCTGTGCCAGACGGTGTGGTAGGAGAATCCATGGGTGCTCAGCTCACTCATGCCGTTCTTTGAGTTTGGTAAGACGTTTGGAGGAGGAAGACTGAACACCATGGCGAATGATAAGGAAAGTAGTTATTAAGAAGGACCTTGATGGTTTTGTTACCTTATCTACATAATTTCACCTCTCCACTTCTAAAATCCCATTTTTCCTTTTAAAAAAGACTATCCCAATTTATATAATAGTTAAGCTCACAAAATTATATAGGTTGACTTTTAAAAATATATTATTTCAATGAATTATGAAACCTCACTATCTTAGGATATCATGACATCTTTGACAACAGTGATTAATTAATTTGTTCTTAAGGCCAACAGTCCCCTTCTCTTGTCCACTCAACCCAGATGTGTATGTTTTCTTACATATCAGGTTTGCAGCAAATGAAGTAAGCCAGTCTACATAAATGAAACTACATGCTTAGAACAAGTAGACTGAGTCAGGAGAATGAAGTGAAAGGGTTTACTGCACACTCAAATTTATTTTCAAGGCAGTTTTGAAGCTTTGGGTTTTTTCCACCTCATTTTAATTTAAATTTTCTTGTCAATAATGACAAAGCTTCTGGCCTTGGGAATAAAGCAGCCAGTTTTTATCCTGTCTGAGGAAGAAAACAAGACGTGTGCTGGATCCTCTGCTGTCTGGGCAGTATGTATGTATGTCCAGCTGTCAGCGCTAAAGCCATGGGGAATTTTGACAAGTGAGTATTTTTAGTTTGCAGCAGGACTCACGCCCAAGTGCCAACCTAGTTTTATCCCAAGACAGTGGGACTGGCTACTGTTCACATCAGACCAGTTAGATAAAGGTCAGTGCAATGGGGTTAAGTATTAGGTTCAGCCTGAGGTTTAGTGAGGTCAGAAATGAGGCCTTGGCCTGAGAGAATTAGGAATTTTAGGACACGGGGAATTTGAGTCTCTCCTTTGCTTTATATCATAATAGAGCTGAAGAATATGTTGCTAGCTTTCTGTTATACCCAGGGAGTAGTAGTGGTTAATATATTTTGATTGTCTTCCAGGTTTCTGAAAGATACTCAGATGAGAGGGGTCTCATTCTATTATTGTTTTAGTGGAATCACAGCCCTTGTTGTAAACAAGCCAGTATTTATTCTAAGTCATTGGAGACTTTTAAGTTTCACCAGGAAAACTGATCAAAGAGGTGATTGGTGAATACCAGCAAGCAGTAAACTTGTGGTGTGCCATGCCACGCCATGTGTGTAACAAGGTATTTTCACTGGAGCCAGAGTCTGGCGGCTGTCATGAGACACCCAGGGGATTTGCAATCTGTTTTAGCCACATCCCCTGATTCCCTTGGGCCCAGGAGCTTCTTGGATGGAAACACAAATTCTCTTCACAGTTAGAATCTAGACACAGGCTTGTTTGTCTGATGGCTGGGGGGAGAGGAGTGTGAAGTTGACAGCACAACAGTCAGCAGTGAGTTCTTACGGGATTTCAGTCCTCCAGTTATTTGGCCTTTGCCTGAACGAGCATCCACAAGAAATACCAAGTCTGCAAGAATCTCAGAGTCAGAGAAAGTGTTCCAGTCTAGCCAGGGCTGTGCTTGACCACACCGCGCCCAAACCCTGGGGCCCCAAACAGCCCTGCTCCAGGCCTCCCCTCAAAGAGCTGGATGTGAGCAGAGGAAGAGGTTTTCTCCTGGATGTGCCAGGGCAGACTGGGGCAAGCTGCCGTGTGGCTTGGAGATACTCAGATGAGGTGAGCAGCAGATAAGGGAGCAGCAGATGGACAGACAGGAACTGCAGCCACCAGGACGGAGTGAGCTCCGCGATGAGGATGATGGTGTGGCGATCTCTGCCAGGTGCAGAGGAAACAGTGTTATGGCGACACGCAGGTGTTGGAGTTATGCGTGGCAGCCCTAGTATTCTGTGGTATTAATGAGAGATTAAAGCCAGGGCCAAATAACTGGAGAGCTGAAATCATCTCACAGTGAAAGAGAAGTCAACTAACAGGACATCAAGGATGTAAAGCAGTCATTTTGAGGCCATTACAGTATTAATACAGATTCCAGTAGTCACTAACGGCATCAACCTCTGTGTAATAATGGTTAATCATGAGAGTTTCCCTAATGCACTTTAAGATCCTGAATGTCTTCTGAGTTACTCAGGAATGATGAATGTTTATAATTAGGCATTTTTATTACACTTAATAAGTTTTTGAAGATGATGGTCTGTTTGTAATAAATATGATATCATTGATTTGGATAATTGAGTTGATCAGAAACATTTCTTTCTCAATCTCTGGATGAATGGAAATTTTTTTTCCTTGACCTTACTAAAGAACTAGTTCAATAAAATTCATAATACTTGGTGTGTTAAGTAGCGTATGCACACCATCTAATACCCCCACACTCAAGGTACGGTCATCTTCACTGTGCAGTTGGGGAGCTTGTGGCTCTGACAGCAGCCAAGGCCCATGAACGACAATGCCCCGGCATCCATTGATACAGGTAGTTGATACGGTCAGATTGTAAACAGGTGTTTCCTTTTATATTCTCCCATAACACTTAGTCACGATCTGAATGCATCCAGAATATGTTGGCACTTGGCTCTACCTGCTCAACTCTTGAGTTTATCCAGCACATCCTGCAGTTGGCTGAGGTCATTCAGGCAGGTGTCTTGTGCCTTACCTGCATTGTATGTTGTGATTAGGTAGTAATACGAACGAGACTGCTTTCGTCACTTTGCTGCTCAAGGGAAATGAGCATCATTTTGCCTTATTTTGCTGCTATAGTCAGCTATGAGTTTTGATTAAAGGTTCTATTTTACAGTTTGATAATGAACAGTGTTATGGATTGATGTCTTCAGGGAATCAGTTATGTCTCATAATTTATCAGTCCTTGAGGCTCAGATTGCTGATGGTAAGCTTAAGAGCTCGATTGCATGAGAAGTAGTTCCTATTTGGGGAAAATAAGAAAGCTGTAAAAATGAATCCAGCTTATTCCTGGCCTTGGGAGGAAGTCCTGCGGCTTCCAGCATGACGTGACATTGATCGTCAGATAGGATTACAGCAGGAACTCTTCAATTGCCATTAAAATTCTTTATGGTGTACTGTATATTTAGCAGATGTTTTCAAGACCAAAAATGTAAGAAATGAATGTAATTGTACAGCCAAAGGTAGTTTTATGGAAAGAAAACATTTTTCTGTTTATATATGTAGATCACAATTTCCATCGGGATCCTATCCTTACCAGACCTTAATTTGATTTGATTTTTTCCTTAGAGTCCTACATATTTCCATGAATGTTCAAGTAAATTAAAGAAGAAAAAGACATTAAGAACCAGAGAAGGAAATCTTTTAAAAGTTCATGGCCTTTTTTTCTTCCGACTTGGAAGATAATGCTAATTACTATATGAATTGTATTAAATATTTCCACAGTTGTATTTTTGAGTAGGTGCTTGGACCTGACTGCCTATCCATTTTGGAACCTGGCAAATTCCACAGGGCCATGGCCATATATTTTATCTTTTAGGGTTTCTGACATCTCTCCAGCTGTATTTTGGGGTTTCTGGGTTTGTTACATATTTGTAGCATTTCGTACAGTGAGAGCTGCCTACTCTTATTGCTTATGGGGATTGTTCTGGCATGCTTTCCTGAGAACAAAATTCCAAGCTTCTGTAGTTTTAATTTTACCGGAAGTTAGCTTGTCTGGTATTCTTTGCCAAGTAATTACATTTCTCCCCCATTTCAGCTGAGCTTTCAGCACAAGATTGGGATCCTCTATTGCAAAGCAGGCCAGAGCACAGAGGAAGAAATGTATAACAATGAGACGGCGGGACCAGCTTTTGAAGAATTCCTTGATCTTCTGGGCCAGAGAGTACGACTGAAAGGATTTAGTAAATATCGAGCTCAGCTAGACAATAAAAGTAAGCTTCATATTTGTGTGTGGGCACAACTTTAATTCTCCAAAGGTAGGCATACTGCGTAAATCTAAGCGAGGGATCACATGCCTTGCTGCTCCTGACCCCCGAAGCAGCCTAGCAAGCATATTTGGGATAAGAGTTTAGATCTCCTCAGATGAGCAAAGGAAGCACATTTCTCATGCGGTATGTGCTTCCCATCATAAGCTCAAAAGGTCAATTTTTTTTCCTTTGTAACGCCAGCAGAGAGATTCCCCCGTGTTTCAGGAAGAATCTTTGAATATTTTTTTCTTTCTTTTAGCCTAACCTCTTCTATTATACCCTTGTTTCAGTGTACCAAGGACAAGAACTGCATTCATTTCTAAGAGACAAAATAGTAACGCATTTCATTCATGCCATGTTATTTGGCTTATTTATTTAGTTATTTTTCATTTCCAGAGTCATGATGTTAACTGGGGAGTTGGAGCAGTGATTAGAAAGCTGATGCACCCTATTTTCCAAGGGCCTTAGTCAGGTCTCCTTGAGTGGTGCACATATTAGCTGCAAGGTGCCAGATTGACTGGTCAATTCAAAACATGGGCTGTCTGCCCTCCTGTGATGTACTGTTATTTAGTTGCTATCAGCACCTAAAATACCAGGCAGAGTAATTCTATATATTTTGGAAAATTCTGCCTATTATCAAGTGATTAACTGCTCGCTCTTTTAATGAAAAGTGATGAGTAGATAGATTCTAAACTTGGAGGATCTGAAAGAACATTTAGCCCCCACTCCTAGTAGGAGTGGCGAAAAGGGAGTTTTCCATGTGGGAGTGTCAGGGTGTGACTGAGCCGGGATTAGAACCATGGAGGCCTTATGCCCTGTGGCTCCCTGCCTCCTATTCTCCATTAAGTCACAAAGCCCTGCCCCCAACACCCACTCAACTTGGGACCTTGATGGATCGACTGATAGTTCGTCTAGATGAGGGTGGTGCCTGTAGTCCATTCTGTTTTTAGATTTTTTTGAAAGTTGCAGTTCCAGGATTGATAACAAGACCCAGCTATGGTCTTAACTCACTGACAGGCCCTGTGTGTCCTCCACAGAGGGCTGGAGTTTGACTATTACCTTAAGTGTATGTTGCTCATGCCTCAGATATATAAAGATAGGGAAATAATTCATGGAACCCAAAACACAAATATCCATATATTTTAAGAAAGATTAATGAGACCTCCTCTGATTTTCCTTCCCTTTTCTTTTCAAACTCCCCTTTCTTACAAACCACCATTCACCCCCTAGGGATGCTGATATACTATCCTTAGGGATGTCCTTCCACTGGTGACATGAACTGTTGTTACTATGTGAGTATGTGTCCTCTCTCTCCAGCGGGTGGATTTAGAAAACAGTTGATGAACTTCTGATCCGTATAGTCCATACAACTACAACATAGATAATCCAAATGTTTTTCTGTGTATAGAATTGACAACAGCTTTGAATTTTTATGACTTGTGAGATGTCCTTGATACATTACAGATGTGTAGTACTAAGGACTGTAGCCCAAGGAAATGAGAACATAAGAACTAGATTTTGATACATTGACTCTAATAATCAACAAATCTTTAGGTTATTTTTATGAGCAAGGCTGTCTGTGAGATGCAAAAAAGTCTTAACATTCCTTTAGTAGAGAAGAGATGTCTAAGAATTAGGTATCATGGAGTGGTTAAATAAAAATTATGTCTTTCAAGGAATAGACAAATAAAAATCTTCCATTTAAAATTGGAGGGAATTGGATTCTAGTTTTAACTTTATCTGCCCAGAGGGCTTTGGTCAAATCTGGGCCTCACTTTCCTCATAGAGAAAGTGTAGGGTGTTGGGCTAGGCTATCTGGGATATTCCTTCAAGCTCCAAAATGGGTTGTTTCTCTCTTGAGTACGAAATGAAATGGAGCAGGAACAGAGGGCATATGAACCACTAAGATGTTCTACCAGCCAGAGTGCAGAAACCCCCACCACGGGCAGCCTTTATTGGGCTAGGTGCAAAGAATGATAAAACTAATAGCCTGTGTCCCTTTTGGAAGTGAAATATTTGCAGCAAACTCCAGAACCAGCCTTGTTAGTTTAGCTTCTCTGTTATGCTGATGTTTCAGAAAAAAAAATTCAGAATATTTAATTTTAAAAATTTATCTTTTAATACTGCTTGGGATAAACAAATTATGATCACATTTTAAAACGTGTTTCCCCCCCCCAGTACATTTTTCTTCTTTTGCTGCAGTTTCCTGAATCTGAAACCTAATATCAGTCAACATTTCGCTTACTGATTTTTTTTTTTTTTTTTTGAGAGAGGGTCTCACTTTATTTTCTGGGGTAGAGTGCAGTGGCCTCATCATAGCTCACTGCAGCCTCAGACGCCTGGGGCCAAGTGATCCTTCTGTCTCAGCCTCCCAAGTGGGTGAGACTACAGGCACACGCCACCATGCCCTGCTAATTTTTCTATTTTTTGTAGAGATGGGATCTCACCATGTTGCTCAAGCTGGTCTTGAACTCCTGATGTCAGTCGATCCTCCCACCTTGGCCTCACAAAGTGCTAGAATCACAGGCGTGAGCCACCATGCCTGGCCTCTCTTACTGAATTTTAACCATCCTAATAATAGTGTTGTGAATGGGGGTCATTGAATGTACTGGGCTGTTTGATCATACGGCCTCCAGTTTTGTTATCAGTGAGTCAGCTGTTCACTGAAGGAGCATTCATTGTTCCCTTGACTGTGCTTGCTTGCTTGCTTGCTTCCAAAGCTGTGTTCACTTTCAGTGTTCTGAGCCAAGAAAAAATGGAATATTACTTTCTAAGAAATCCTATGAAAAATAACAAGTATGTACTTAATGAATAGTTAAAAGGAAAAAAATTTTTATTTGGGGACTGGTTGATATACAACTTATCCTATCTGACCATTTGTAAGTTAATTTATCAGTATCTATAATGTAAACATTTTAAGACTCACCTTACTCATGAAAGTGCCTTCTGTGAGTACCTTTTCAGAGCATCCAAGAATTGTATATGATATTTTTTTCTAGAGAATTTTTAGGACTGTCTCTGAATTGGATATAAATATTAGAAAGAAAGACTTATCATAGACTTCAGAAAGAAAATAGTAGAGGTCCATAAAGGTTGAAGATTTTAGTGTTTTTAAAGTAAAAATTTATACTTGTAGGTTAAAAAAAAGATTAAGATACCTAGTTATGTTTCCCCCACAAACACAATGGAATAACTGATGTTGAACAGTGTGGTTTCTTGTTTGAAAAGTGGAAAATAGCGTATATATAAATCAAGAATTGAGAAAAGCAGTTTTGAAATCCATTGGCATTTTACTTTCTATATATCTTTTTTGTCTTCATTTATTTATATGCAAAAAGTCATTCAGAACTTCTCTCCAAAATTATTACTTAAATGTTTTGTAGTCACTGGATTATTCTGAGTATCTGAAACTTTCAGTCTGAGGTAGTATCATTGATAACTCAGATGGATTTTAAATTTTCAAAGAATTATTCTGCTCTTCAAAAGATGAATAGCTTTATGATTAATAGAGCTTCAGATGTCATAGTGTTTTAACATATGTGTCAGTTTGTAATATACTGTGACATCACATTCATTCTCTGTATTCTTAATGCATACAATGTATTACTACACTTCCTCTTGAAAGGAGAACAGATTATTACATCATTCAGGGAAGGAAATGTTTTAAAATAACATTTGTTGTTCCCATTTCTATATTCAGTCAATCCTGTTTCATTTTTCTGTGTTCTGGAAGACTAAGTGCCCAGGAGTAACCAAGAATTAACTGTAAACATACAAAGGGATACGTACGGCAAGGCTATCTGCTGGTTAGTCCCAACCTTTAGATAATTGCACCCAGGCCTGCACCAGATTCTTTCCTCAGCTGCTTACCTGTGTGCCTGCTTGCAAGATCACCTTGCCATGAGTTGGTCATCTAAATCTGTATTATGAGGGCAAAAACAGAAAGAAAAGGAGCCCCTTGGGCTGCAGCTGTGGGGTGAGAGGTGGTAGAAGCAGGGATTGGTGAGGGCAGGATGTGCAACATCCATATGCCAGTAGGGTATAGCTCCATGGGGGGTTTTCCAATCCAATCGCCTTTTGTAATAATAACCTAAGTGTTAATGCTCTAATTTTGTAGTGGCCTAACTTTTGTGATTCATCTTTGCTTTCAGCTGATTCCACGGGCACTCACTCGCTCTATACGACGTACAAAGACTACGAACTCATGTTCCATGTGTCCACCCTGCTTCCCTACATGCCCAACAACAGACAGCAGGTATGTGCTCTCCAGCCTCGGGCTTCCTACCCTGAGTGTGAAGTCTGAGGTCAGCCCACTGACAATATTGATGGATTTAGAATTTGCAAAGAATCAGTAGAGTTTTTCTTGAATGCCATTAATAATCTTTGGCTCTTTTATCATTTGGAAGTATCCGGGCTTCAAAAGGAATATCATTGTACTTTTTCCTTGTAAAACTTAGAAACTCTTCTGCACTCACCTTTATTGCATGCTAGGCAAAATCTTAAGAAGAAACCTGTGTCAATTGTGTTAATTACAAATGGGCCAATTATGTTGATCTGACCTAGGTTTCTGCATTTGGGTAAGTACTTATTTATAGAAAATACTATTTGAAGTTGTTACTGGTGCTATTTTCAGATATTCAGTTTTTATTGTTTTAATTGGATTTAGTGACCAAATTTATTGACCTTTTTAAAGGAAAAATATATTAATATACATCATGCTTTGAACACAGCTACTCAGTAAGAATTAAGAATTTCTGAAAACTTGAATGATGCATAGAACATCATAAAATAATTCACATTACTTTTTTGTGTACCTGTAAAATGGGTTGAGCAAGTTCTTTTGTAAAGATTGCTAGAAATGTTTGTTTTTTTTTTTATTGTGCTAGAAATATTTGAAATGCCTTGTCTACTTTATGAGCTTGAGAGGACTTTGGGGATTGTTTGGGATAGAAAACAATCTGTGTTTTGGATAGAGAGGATCTGTGGGGTAGAGAAGGCTCCATTCCACATCTTATTCAGAATCTCATGGGCTCTACCAATGTTAAGCTGAAAGCTTTTTGGAAAATACTGACTACTAGAGTTGCCATTTGTTTATGGAAAGGTTTGTAACTTACTGGGATCTTACAACTGATTCATCGGCATAATCTAATTTTAGGGGTTTGATTGTATCTGGGTTAAATCCAGACTTAAAGTTTATTTTCACACTTAGGAAACTTAGTTCTTCTGAAGTCACTTAACTCCTGCTCCTTTGCTCTAAATATATTAAAGCATCAAAGACTACATAGGACTTGGTGAAGGAGGTATTTGTCAAATGAATGAAGCTTAATTGTTTCATAGAATTTTTCTCTTTTTTTTTAAACACTCATAAAATTCTATGAATTTAGTCAAAATCTGCACATTTTCCCAAGAACCATCCTCCTACCTTTCCCCCACCACTAGTTTTAGGAAGCGCCTTAGCCTGGGACCCCACAGCCAGGATGAGAGGGCAGGCCCCTGGTTCCCAGGGCTCTTCCCAGTGGGGACACCAGCTCCCTCTTTATGTCTCTCCTCATGGTCCCAGCTAGCTGGATTTTCTTGCCATTTTCCATCTATTACTTACGTGAATCCCTTGTCCTTCCTGAATTTTCTGCAGTGTTTTCTAGTAATCATGTTCTTCCCACCACCTTCAAATAATCTATCTCTAGATTACACATCTGTATATTTTTTATGAGCTAGACTTACAATCACTAAATCACATGTATGTATTTATATATGTTTTAACCTAAAGGATTTTAGCTCCTAAAAAATTTATTTGGAATAATACCAGACAGATTCACTGGATATTAAGAGGCTTAATTTAGACCAGTACGGTTGTCCAGCAGATATTCGTGAATCATTCAGTAATTAAACTCTGTGGGAGTTGTTGCTCAGAAAACTGATCAGGCTTGCTGAAGCCAAGAAAGTCTGTACGTCAGAGAAACAGAGCCAGTGACTCTTGACCCCCGTCATCGAGTACTCAAACCACAAAGCCCTTCCAGTTCCCTAATTATTTGAGTCATTGGACTCCAAACTGAATTGGCCCCAGTGTTTCACATGTGGCAACCTTTAGAGTTTTGAAGTCTTTGCTGTTACCAGAACTCAAAACTGGCTTCCCTGCCCCCTTTCATGATATGGTAATTAGAAGCTGTGGGCCTTGCAATTCTCTGTGCCTGACTTTATTTCATTGAAACCGTCCTTGAAAAATTCCACACACAAAATTAGGAGACCCAAGAAGGGAACATGTAGGTGGGAGTAGAGGTGGCTTCCTTCTAGGTTGAAAAAAAAGAAAAAGAAAGCTTTAGCAGAACACAGGTGTTATAAACAAAAATTCTGGAACCAGACTTCTTGGATTTGAATCCCAGCTACTAGATTTGTGACCTTGGGCAAGCTTATCTGTTTTAGTGTGCTTTGTCCCTGAAAGCAGGAATTTGTATCTGTTTTGTTCACTGAGATGTCCCCGTGTACCTAGAATAGTACCCAGAGCATGGTAAGTAGTCAATAAACATTTGTTCAATGAATAATGAATGAATGAACAAACCTTGCTTAGGTGGTAGTTTATGAGAATTAGACAAATTAATACATGTAAAGCACTTAAAATAGTGCTGGGCATGGAGTGTGCTCCATAAATTCAAGTGGTTATTATTTTATAATTCATTAGATACAGAACACCAGCATTTTATTTTCTTGTTCCTAGTTCTAAAGATCTATTATGAAAAGCTAAGGCCTTGAATGGCTAAGAAAGGGAGGGACTACATTTATCAATCATATCAGAAAGTTATTTTTACTTTGACATTTAGTAAAATATTTCATTATTTATGAATTGTCATCAGAATGTTTTGTCTGTAGATAAATGATGCCACTTTGCAATCTTGGGACATGTACTTTCCAAATTTGTTATGGGTTGTATTGACTCTTTCCACTTTTCTCACTCACCCAACCCATGCTCACAAATTATGTTAATACCAAGAGCAGAAATGTCTGAAAGGACCAGCTGCGTTCATGAGTGCAGTCTGAGGCCACAGGACTTAGCACAGTTAACTGGCCGGTACATGACTTGTGCCTGTAACTTTGGCTTCATTAGCACCACAGTGTCTGTGCCTGTTTAACTGGTCCAGACTCATCCACATCAGATCTGCTTTCTTGTGTTCCTTCTTGTAATAAATCAAGCTGAAAGCTGATTCCAAGATTCATTAAATGTCTTGAGAGAGTTCACCATAGTTGCAAAAGAGTTTAATCTTTGGAATGTCTCTGACTCTCACAAAGAAAACCTAGCCAGACTGAGAGAATGATAAGAAACCTGGCTCTTGGAGTATTTTCTTTCTTCACAAGTTAAATCCCTCAAATCTCTCTGGGCCTATTTGGCAATCCATCCACTTTTCCCAAAGCTGTCTTCCCCTGTGTGTGCTTCCCTTCTGCTTGCCCTGTAGACAAATCATGGTTAAGCCATCATGGGATGTCATCAGTGGAACTTCACAAATTAGCTTTAAACTTCATTTTTGAAGAGAAACCATTACTTTAAACTAGGCGTATAAAGCAGGTAGAGGCATCTCAGTGTCTGACACACAGTAAGCTTTTTCCTTTTTAACGTATGCATAAAGTTTGAGCTGCTGTAGTTGGAAGGCGTATCCGAGCCTCATGGAGGTACCTAATCAGAAGGACCAAGCCCCTAGGTTTTTGAGATTTCTATTGAAAGATACTGGTCTAACCCTAGTAATGGACTTGATGCCATAGAGGTAACAGTGGCCCAGCTTACCACATTTGGGCTAGGCCTTGAACCCCTTTCTCCATATTAGTTAGACTGATAATGAGCCCCTGCTTTAAAGAGTGTGTGTACTTCCCGAAGTCCCTAATTGATACTGCTGAGAACCCATTTAAATACTGGAACAACCTGCCTCATTAAATGCTCTATGAGCAGGTCCTAAATGCACTTGAGTTCACCTATAAATAATACTATAGAATGTTTTGAAAGGATAAAACACTTATGCAGCTTTCTATGATTAGCTTTATTCCCAGACCCTAAGTAGGAATGTATACTTATACTAGATAACAAGAATTGCAGCTTAGAATGAGAATTGGTATCGCCTATTGTCAGAAGAAAGATATTTACGTATTCATAATCCTGTTTTCATCTTTACTTTATTATGAAGTCATTAAAAAATCCAAATTCTTAGATTACTTTTGTCCATTTTCAGAATATTCAGCTTAACTGGTTTGTGCATTTAAATTTACTCTTGTTATTGATAAAATATGATAATACAAAATGGTAAATCAGTGATGAATCCTTGAAACATTAATTAAATTTGGTATGAGCTTCTTGCTGATCTGGGATAAGAATGGTTAGCTAATGTTCACTTTTTTGCAGGGGGCAGGTAAGGCTTTTCTTCTCTAAGTATAGATCTTTTGTATTTATATGATAATATGCATAAGTTGCCCCTCCTTTCTTATTATTTACAGTGCTTTTCTATGTTCACTTTTTCCATGTTTTTCCATAGGAAACTCTATCTGTCTCTTAAAAATCAAGGCAGAATTCTAATCACTGGTGCAAACTCTTGAGTGTGGAGTCTATGAAGGGGGTGTGTCTGTGCACAGGTGTGTGTGTGTGTGTATGAATGCAAAATTAGGACAGTCTCTCTAAAAGAGGATAATCCAGCCATCTTGTGAAGGAGAGGAACTTCCACCAAGGGATTAGCAAGTGCAGAGCACCTTCGGTAAGAACAAGTTGTCTTGTCAAAGGGACCGGGTGGCTGTCTAGAAGGTGAGGAATAGTTGAGGAGGTCGGAGATGTAGGAAGGAATCAGTCAAGTCTAAGGAGTCTTTGCCAGCCCTCTTCATATTGACAGGACTTAGACTCAAACCTAAGGACCAGGACTGGGAATTTGTGATTGCTTTCTTATGGGACGTAGATGTGCCTCTTTCTGCAGACCTTCTCTGGAGCTCTGCTTCCTCCAACTTCAGATGAGTTTTCTATTCTCTGACTCTTTGAAGCTTCTTCCAAACCATATTCTGACTGCTTCTCTTTCATATAGTACAACTTTCCCTCACAATTAGGTGCAAAATGCTTGAGTCTTACTAGGTTTAAAAAAAGAATTTAACAAATGAACCTATATAGATATATAGAGTCTAGTGGGTCTAATCTAGTTCAACTTTGTCCCATTTTAGATCCAAGTATTGCTGCCTGGACACTTGTTGACTTTTACTTCATTTTTTTCTCTCTACTTTATTCTTTGGGTTTTTTCTCTCAATTTTGTTTTTGTTTTGTTTTTTTACTTTGTAATTGATATATAATAGTTTTGTACATTATATTTTAGGGGCACATGTATTTTGATACTTATATACAATAGGTAATGATCAAATCAGGGTAATTAGGATGTCCATCATCTCAAACATTTATCTTTTCTTTGTATTGGGAACATTACAGTTCTTCTAGCTATTTTGATACACGATGGATTGCTGTTAACTGTAATATCCCTACTGTACTATTGAATACTAGAACTTACTCCTTCTATTTTCGCATCAAGTTAAATCTGGTCTTATGAATCCTGAAGTGTGTTTAAGGAATTGTGACTAAACCTATTGCTATATATGCTGTTTCATTAGCATCTGTATACTTGGGTGAAGTATACATTTTTCACTTTCTTTGTGATGACAAGAGCTTATTCCTGTTTCACAACTTGAATCAAGTGTTGGAAATTTAGTAGACTTGACTATGTAAATCTATCGAATATGGTATTTATTAACACATTTTTGCAGGTGAAAACACTAATAAATTGGTTCTCTTGGTGTCACTGAAAAAGCATTATTGGTTTTACTTGCCTAGAAAGATTACCGTAGAAGGTGTCATTTCTTTAATTCCCCAAAACAAATAGTGCCTTCAGGATTTGCTAGGCTGCATTTGTTCATGGTTTGCCATCCCTTTCCCCTTCCATTTACAGATTCTGATTATATAGAATTTCATTGACCAGTTAGATAAAAGCATAAACTAAACACTAAAGGAAACATTCATCTTCTTTTTTAAGAAGGTCAAGAAATTACTTATTTCATGTTTGGCAAAATCTTAAAAGAAAAAAAATGAATTTTTGTTAACTTTCTAGATATTTTCTTTAGTCTCTGAACAAATTCAAGCATTTTGTTAATGGATAAAGTGTTCATTTTTGTTATTTTATTCTCCTTCAAAAAGCTTTAGATTTTACTCTCCTTAATGAATCTCCTTATCCCCCCTTCCCACACTGCCGTATTTTTTTTTTCCACAAAGTGCATTATGTCACCATGGTTAAATTAATTAGACTTTTAAAAACATTCTTTGGCCCATTTTACAAAGCAAAAGAATATGCTTAGAAAGGGACAGAAGCCATTTGGCATGTTGTCAAAGTAACAACCAGCCTTAAAGTTTCCTTTAACTTGTGCTTTAAATATTCCTGTGGTGGAGTACAGAATTGAACCCAGTGTCTTCCTTCAGGAGGAAGAGAAATTGAGCAAGAATAGCTGTCCAATTTGCTGTTGCAGTCACAACAGCCAGGAGGCACTGACTGAGTCCATCTTGCACCTTGTTTGATTGAGAGGGCCGGCCCAGGCCCAGTAGCACACGTGGTCACTCAGGAAGGAGGCGGCGTGGCACTCTCTGCTTGGCTTTGCCGGTCCTGACTTCTATCTTCGATTTGTCAGTCTGAGAATCCCTGTGTTTCCAGGATGTCCGAATGGAAATATGGCAGGAGCTACTATGTTTTCTATTCTGCAAATACAGTGACAACAATATTAGGCATATTTTAAAGCTATTTATTTGTTCCTCATTTTCCCTCATCTTATTACTTATTATTGTGAATCACGTATTTCAGTTACTGGGGAAAAGAGGGAAGAATGTCTTTGCCAAGTACAATTTTCATGGATTTTTTTAACATGCATTTGAAATGACACATTTTACTTTGCATATCTAGCAAACTTCTTTAAAACTACAGATTTAACACAGTGCCACACTAGAAAAATTTTTTTTCCCCCTTGGGACCACAGTGTTTTATTATGAAAATTGAATAAAAATTTTGAAAACAAAACATTCCTTTCTAATTTAATGAAAAATTTGTTATTTTTTGTTTTCTGTGCGTGAGTTATATGCAACTTGAAAAGTAGTTCTTGTAGCTCCCAAGGTGAAGAGACAAGTGAGTTACATATGCTTCACGAGGCCCCGGGGTCAACACTAGCGTGAATTAAATACAACTCACATGGCAGTTAATGTGTTAAATGAGGTGACCCACTGGGTCTGTATTATTACATATTAATATATGTTTCAAAAGTTTACTCAGTAAGATAATTTTTGTGTGTTTATAACTTTAACCATGGGGATTTAAGTAGGAATTTTCTAGCATATGAATCAGCGATTTAACTGGGCTGTAGAGAACTCTGAAAGAATGAACATGTCATTCCTACTCTTCTAGGCCTTTTATCACGGGAAATCACAAGTCAGGGACCTGACGATGAAATCCTTTTTGTATATGGATTTAAAAGGCTTTAAAAGTTGAACTTACTGCTCTTTACAGTGGAATATGCATTATAGGTGCCAAATAAATTTAAGGGCAAGGTCATGGTCTTTGTTATTGCTAGTAAAGAGAGATTTACTACCTGAAATTGTCCCATTCCAGCAATGACATCACCAGCTCATGTGAGGATTATTTTATGTATTAAAACTGAAGATCACAAATGTTTAGAGCACAGATCTGTGCCTTCACTTGCATAAACTTACAGAGTGCCTTGTGTGGGAATTTATTGGCATGTGTTCATAGGAAAGAAGTGATCACAATTTTAATGCACAGTGTTATACATCAATAAACATATTTGTATCCTTCATTTGTTTAGCAAGTGTGTGTTGGGTACGTACTTTGCTTAGCGTGCCATTAGGAACTAGGAAGCCAAAGGCAGTAAGAAACATGCTTGTCCTCAGGAAGGTTATGACCTGATACAGAAGAAGTAACCAACAGTTAGAAGACAGTACAACAACTAATGCAATAGAAATAGGCCTGGGGGTGTAGGTGGGATATCAAAGTAGTCTTGAAGAGGAAATTTCTTTCAGATGAGGTGATATCTGTGGAGACCTGAATTGTCTGGGAGAAACTTTGAGTGAAGGGAGCATTCGTGGCAGGAGGAACATCAAAGTAAAGACACTGGTAAAATGGTACTACTCTGGGCTTCCTTTTCTCCTGCCAGATTTGCGGTTTATAAGATTATAAACTATTGGGTTTTCTGGCTATTAATCCAGTGGAATTCTGCGTTTATGAATTACATTTAAAAAGCCAGGTTTCAGTTAATTGGTTTGAATTATTATCCACCAAAATGACAGTGTTCTCTATTTTTGTTGCAGAAATGCATGTTACTATAGGAGCAACACAGTACAGGCTAGGGCCATGCAATGTAATAATATGTTTTCAGCAAATCTGTACCCTCTCTTGGACTCTGTCTCTTCCTTTTAAATTGAAAAACTTCAATTATAAAATTACTTAAAGTGTTATGAGTTCTAACGTGCTGTTAATTTAGGGTTAAAGAAAGAAGGAACTGGATAAAGATGAAAAGGAGAGAGAATACAAGTTGAATTTTAAAATAAAAGAGATAAACTTAAATCTTTAGGTGTTTCTTTCCACAGGTCTTTTGGATGAAGCTATTTTGCTTTATCCGTGCCAAATTTAGGAGCACTAGCTTCCAAAGAATAACTCTGTTTTTTAAAATCACTTCTTTAATTGAAAGAAGTGAATGTATATATTTAAATATTTTGTTTTAAAGGAAAACTTGATGGTAACCCTATGTATGTGTGTGTTCACTTTCTCGACCACAGCTTCTGAGGAAAAGGCACATAGGAAATGACATCGTAACCATCGTCTTCCAAGAGCCTGGGGCACTTCCTTTTACTCCAAAAAGCATCCGGTCTCATTTTCAGCATGTCTTTGTCATAGTCAAAGTGCATAATCCATGTACCGAAAATGTGTGTTATAGGTGAGTCAGTAATCCCTTATTTATCATTCTCCCAGATGTATTTCAATAGAACGTCTTTCCCCAAAATATCTTTGTTGTCCAATTATTTCTAACTTCATAATTTTCTAATTACTCAGCCACTTTCTGTAAGAAATAATTGCCTTCTTCTCATTTTGCCGCCTTGAAACAGTGAAATGCCCAGCAGTTCAAAATGGTAGATTACACATTTCCTCTGTTTTTCCCATAAAAACTGTGTCCAGCCCCTGCCAGAACCAATAGTTGAATTGGTATCAGCCTTTGAGTTGGATGTTGTTGCCATTTAAGTTCTTCTTTAGGAGAAGTTAAGTATTGTGGCAGGGAAGTATTTCTTTTCATCAAAGGTCTTGGAAACACTACCACAGGGCTGCTGAAACCAGGAGTTGACACTTGCTTTGGTGACTTCAAAAGGCCATGTGTGCGCCTTGGAATTCTGAGGCCATTTCTGACAGGCCTACTTTAGTCTTTACCCCCACTCTCAGGTTCTGCCTTAGACAACAGCTGCAGCTGAGGGATCATACTGTGTGGGGGATTGCTAAAGGCGTGGGCCTTCCACCCAAGCTTGAGTCTACCTTTACTGCTTATCACGGGGCTTTGTGGAAGTTATTTTATTTTTATTAGCCTTCAATTCCTTGTCTTAAGGATAATAGTACCTACTTAAAAATGTGGTTATGAAGAAAAATAGCTTGAATTATGGAAAACACCTATTTAGAATCCTGGCATTCATCCAAGGTTATTTTCCTTTATAACCTTAAACAGTAGTTGTGAATTCAGCTTCCCACTGGGGTTAGGCCTGGGACATGAATATTCGTCGTGGGAGCATTGTGGACCCTTGAATTTTGCAGAGCTTGCCCCTTAAAGGCAAAAGAGAAGCTAGTCTGCATGTGAAATGCTGCCAGTTTATATTCTACCCCAACGTCCAACCCATCTTTGGAGAACAGAGTCTGAAAACCCTAGTTCTAACCTGAATTTTGCCTCCTAGTAAGCTTGTTAAACATAGAGAGTCTCTGGACCCACTGTGCGGTGTTCTAATGTAATAGACCTGCAGTTGGTCCCAGCATTCCTCTCATGGCATTCTTATACAAATCTGGGTTTAACACCACTAGCCTAAAAGCTCAGAACTACTTTAAATAAATGCTATTTGAAGAAATCTAGTATCTATTTTGCACAAATTATATGCTTAAAATAGATAATATTAGTACAAACGTGTTGAGTTGGCTTTTTTCTCTGGGATCTCACCCAATGAAAGGTAATTATGAAGACTACTTTAAAATGAATCTTCCTAATGGGTTGGAAACTTAAGCCTAGGGCTTTATTGTATTTGGTGTTATTTTACTGGCTGCTATTTTTAGGTGAAATCAAGTGCTTTTAATTATTTTCCATCTTTATGTTTATATCATGAAGTGGTTCACTAGTACATAGAATCATAAAGATAAATTATATCTGTTCATTTTTATTTTTTAGGTTTTCTGGTTTTAATTAAGTTACTAGGGGAAGAATGTTGAAACCAGTATAGATCTTACATATAAACAAAGTACATTGCATTATTTTTTCTCTGATAGAAGCTAGCATATGCAAATCACTCAGAGATGAAGTCACTGGCTTTTAAGAAACCACATTGTTATCACTAAATTAATATTTACTAATGAGAGTCAAATGCAAAGTCAGTAGAGTACCTCACGTTTTTGTAAGTGGCTCCATCAGCTTCATTGATGTTACTTAAAAACATCACTAGTATTCCTTTAAGAATCAGTAAGAATAGTAATTTTCAGGAATCTTGTCCTATCCTTAGCATGGCAGGATTAAATGACTAGCTCCAACACACTCAGTAGTAGAGCTGGATGCCATGAGGGTGCCAAGTCCAGAGAGTGCTTCTTATCACCAGGCTTTACTAAAACCCTTTCATGTGCATATTTTTACTTTTACTTTTGGTAGAGAGGTCTTGTATATCTAAATTATTTAATAAATGCTATCAGGTTGTTTGGGTAAAATAAGGAATTCTGGTACACATTCTCATTTCGTCACATTGGGAATTATCCAAATCTGGTAAAAGAGTATTCCTTCTAATTTCAACTATGCTGAAAAAGTTAAGGATCATATAAACTTTTGTAACCAGCGATCTCTATTTTATCCCCATGCCCAGAATATCATAGTAATCATGAAATAACCATGATTAAATTCTGCTGCTTCTCTAGTACAACTTTGAGATGTACAGGATTACAGTTTACTGAACAGGGATATAACATACATTATAGAGAGAATCTTTAATTAGATATTAGGGTCTATAATTTGGTCCACAATGAATTGCCCTTTTAAAAGTTAGAGTCACTATGCCTCCCTCTGTCCATTGTGTAATACCACAAGGAGAGCCATCTTTGAGCATATTTAGATATAAGAAATTTCTCGACATTTTAAGCTTAAGTGCATGCAAGCTGCAGACAGAGAGTCACATGAGAGCCACAGAGTTAATGTAAAAAAATATATATATCCTTCAAAGCCGTGGTCCTCACTCCCTCGGCCTCGGCCCGGTACTGGTCCATGGCCTGGGAGGAACTGGGCCACGAGTCACAACTTGAGTTCCACCTGCCCTCCTTCTCTCCCCTACTGCTTCTGCCAGTCCATGAAAAAATTGTCTTCCGTGAAACTTAGGAACCTGGCCACAGAGCATAAGGTGGGCGGTGGGCGAGTGAGTGAAGCTTATCTGTATTTACAGCCACTCCTCATTGCTCACATCACTGCCTGAGCTCTGCTCCCCCCACCACCTATCTGTGGAAAAATAATCTTCCATGAGACCTGTCCTTGGTGCCAAAAAGGTTGGGGACTGCTGCTTCAAAGTGTCAAATGAAATTTGGCCTTCTTAGCATTCCATGGGTAAAATACTGCTGGGAGGCTAGGCATGGTAGCTCACGCCTATAATCCCAGCACTGTGGGAGGCTGAGGGAGGAGGATCACTTGAGGCCAGGAGTTCAAGACCAGCCTGGGCAACACAGCAAGACCCCATCTCTACAAAAAAAATAAGAAAAATCAGTCTTTCATACCAGGGAAGACCCCTTTACAGCCAGTCATCCGTCTTGCTGCTGTACGTGATTAACTCCACTGAAGAGTGTGCAAGTTAAAGCACAGGTGAGAGATACCCGGAGCCTGTGATCTTTTTACAGTCTAACAACCACATTTCAGAAGAAGAGTTGGCATCTTACAGAACAAATTTGGCCAGAATGTTTTCATGTCTTAATTCATCTCAGGATTTTCTACAGTGGTGAAAACAAAGCAAAGATTGCTTCCTTTCATTACCCCAGCATAGCAGATATCAGCCCAGGCAGATGTGGGATTAGTATGAATTCTTCTTGGTCTGTAGTAGCTACTCAGTAATTGAGGAGCAGATGCTCAAGATGCTGTGGGATTCATTCACTTGCTTACTCATCTTAATCATTCCTTTGTTAGTTCATTGATTCACTCTATAATTTATCTTATTCAGAAAAGGACTTGAGACAACTAAAGCAGCTGTCTGATGTAGGAGAACATTATTGGTTTTGATAGATTAAGATGGTTGTTATCAGTATACATTTGATTGTTTCAGTCCCTGGGATCTCTGCAAACTTTACTCCCATAAATCCTTCTTTATATTTTTTAAATGTGATGAAGAAAAGTGAGCATTTCCTTAAAAATATTGACACTTAAAAATTTTGGCCCTGTAAGTACCATCATTCTGTCCTATGTCATTGAGATTCCATGAAGCCATCTGGGGCTAAATGTACTTTGGCTGGAAGGGTTACTGTCTTTCTCAGTGGTAGCCAGCCCCACAGAGTCAGGGAGCCAACCCGGTGCCTTCTAAAACTTACCTGCATGCTGTGGATCCATGACCCCTGCCTTTGCTAGCACTGCCATGCAGATACCACAGGCCAGGTGGCTTAGACAGCAGACAGCTATTTTATCATAAATAAGACAAAGATGTCCTTTCTCTTGGAGGCAGGAAGTCTAAGATAAAGGTGTTGGTGGGGTTGATTTCTCCAGAAGCTTCTCTCTTTGGCTTATGGATGGCTGTCTTCTCCCTGTGTCTTCATGTGGCTTCCCTCTATGTGCATGTGTCCCTGATATCTCTTTGTATGCCCAAATTTCCTCCCTTATAAAAACACCAGTCAGTTGGATTAGGGGCCCACACCAAAGGCCTCATTTTAATTTAACCACCTCTTTAAAGGCCCTGTCTCCAGATACAGGCACATTCCCAGGTACTGCGGGTTATGACTTCAACATGTGGATTTTGACAGGGACAGAATTCAGCCCATAATACCTCCTGCCTACTAACTTTAAAACATTTTTCTTAGAAAAAAATCCCCCTTGGTATCAAGAAATTAGAACACGAACCTACAAAATAGACCAGTTAAGTTGTGGGTATATGCCAGATTTTAGAGAGTAAATATTATGATATCATAGCCCATCTCATTTTGTTTCTCTTTTTTCTTCTTCAGTGTTGGAGTTTCTAGATCAAAAGACGTGCCACCGTTTGGTCCACCAATTCCCAAAGGTGTAACTTTTCCAAAGTCAGCAGTGTTTCGGGACTTCCTTTTAGCCAAAGTAATCAATGCAGAAAATGCAGCTCATAAATCAGAAAAGTTTCGAGCAATGGCCACTCGAACGAGGCAAGAATACTTGAAAGATCTGGCAGAGAACTTTGTTACAACCGCCACTGTGGATACCTCTGTGAAGTTCAGCTTTATTACACTGGGTGCAAAGAAAAAAGAGAAAGTAAAGCCAAGGAAGGATGCCCATTTGTTCAGCATCGGAGCAATCATGTGGCACGTGATAGCACGGGACTTCGGCCAGTCTGCTGACATTGAATGTCTTCTTGGAATTTCCAATGAGTTCATAATGCTGATTGAAAAGGATTCCAAGAATGTTGTATTTAACTGTTCCTGCAGGGATGTTATTGGGTGGACATCTGGATTAATGAGTATCAAAGTGTTTTATGAAAGAGGAGAATGTATCCTTCTGTCCTCAGTGGATAACTGTGCTGAAGACATAAGGGAAATCGTCCAGCGGTTAGCAGTAAGTACATGTTTTGTATTTTCCACCATCCTTAAGTCTTCAATCCCAGATTCATAATAGCTTCCCGTAAGGAAGTCCCACCATGATTGCAGCACTTAAAGAATGAATTACTATTTCTTAGGGATACAGAGCTTAATTTTAAATGCTGGGGTTTTTTGACTAGTTGCTAAATACACAAATGGTGGAGAACCATCCTTCATAAATTGATTGGAAAAGTCAATTTCCAAGAGAGAATATTGGGATATATTTTTATGATATTTGAAAGAAAAACAGAATTGTGTAGACTAAATACTGTTTTCGTCGGTAGAGACCGCGATGACACGCCTGCCCAGTGGGTAATTAATGGGCACACAACTGCTGTTCATTATGAATGATGAGTCCTGTTGGCAGCTTCAACTTTGTGCATGTTTATACAGGAGGTATTTTTATTTAATCAGCCAGATTAAATATATTGTTAATCTTCTAGCCACTATTTCTTAAGGAGGTCTTGCAGAATTAGCCATTAAGTTAGAAAGATTTAAAAAAGAAAAAAAAAAAAGATTCTTTTTACAATGTGATTTTTAGTCAAAACCATTAAGTTATGTCCATGGTGTAATTTTAACAAAGTAAGATTCAGATTTTAGTTTGGGTATATAAAGTAGAGTAATAAGAATAAATCAAACTATTTCCAGTTTTTATTGTTTTTGGTGGTATAAGAAGATAATATGCTTTGGCAGTAGACTTTATCATATATAAATATTCCTCTAAGGGGGATGTATTTTTTTTTGTTGTTGTTATTAGAAAAGGTTAAGTCAACTATGTATCATGAAAAAAGGAGAAATTATATCCATTTCTTGTCCCCTTTTCTTCTACCAAATGTAAGTCTGTCTTTTGGTATTAGAGACCAAAAGAAAGAGAGAAAGAACAAAATCATGTCAGTGCCTGCTAGTCTTAGAAAAATAATTTCATAATTTGCGGAGACTATTTAAAGTAAAATGTGTTCAACAGTATTTTCAGGTATATGTGTACAAACCTAGACTCGCATTTGGGGATGATTAAGTATGTAATTAGTTTATATGTCTGGAGAATTGAGTCTTCCTTTATATTGTGAGTCTCAGGATACATTGTCCTTTTTGGTAATTGCAGATATTTCTTTTTAGCGTATCCACTGAGTCCTCATAATCTGTGCTCCTGAAAGTACAGCAGAAACAAATGCCACTTCGCTAACCACCAAAATACACTTTCCATGGGTATTTACACATGGGCTCTCACACATTCGCTATTCCATGGACCCCGTCCTACTATTTTCCTAGAAGAGTGTGTTGTTAATGTGACTAAGGTTCCTTATGTCAGGAATATATTCTAGGAAATATATTCTGTGTCTAGGATGACTTGCAACATGAGATACTAGATGTAAGCCAACCCAAAGACTGTTGAGACGATTAGATCATAAGGGTTGGTACAGGGCAGTCACAACAGAAATGGGAAGCGAAGGAGGATGCAGTCATAGAAGAGAGGCTGGGAATGACTGCCTGTTTGGCTGATGGTAAACTCGGTGTCCATTCTCAGGTCGTGGAAAATGGAACTAAAGGGGTCTGTTATGCAGGTTGGGGTTCAGGAAGGGAAATGAGAGTTTATGCCTAGAGGACCAGGCAGGGCTGGCTTCGTGGATGTGCAACCTGCACAATTGCACAGGGACCCACTCTCAGAAGAGCCCATGCTTGGTTGAACATTCTGCTGTTTCCATCTTGAAATTCTTAATAATTTTTATATAAGGGGCCCTGCATTTTTGTTTTATGTGGGCTCTACAAATTCCGTAGCCAGTCCTGGGTATATAGCTAGGAGGCCCCTATTTTCATGTGATAATTCAGTCCGAAGAAACATGTGAGGAATCCAAATAAATGGAAAACTTGGTCCTTCAGACTTTGGGGATAAAGAAATAGTAAGAAGCCAAAGTAGAAGAGATGGCGGGTGGCTGGAGGAATAAGCAGAAGAGCCAGAGTCTGGAGTACTCTTCAGTCTAACACAGATGTGAAATTTCACCCGTTGCATTGATATTTGAAAGAAGGCAGGGCACGTGTCATGTGTAGTACTTTGGTAGGGTTGCTTAGAACAGAGTTGAAAAAGAAGGAAAGATTTATATTTATTGTACGTATTACAAAAGTACTTTTTCAACAGTTTTAGATTAATTCAGTTCATAACTTTGGGAACTTCAATCTTTCAAAACTTCACCACTAACTAAAACCAGCAATCCCTTTCCCTGTTTTGCTGAGTCCCAGACTGTGGTGCCTGTCTGGGAGATGCTGACTGGCACTGTGTGCACTTGTGGTAACCATGGAAACATCAGACAACTGTGGTGATATGCGGAACCGGCCTCGGTGCCACAGCTGTACTTACTGTCATAGGTCTTATTAAATAGGTATCTATGTATTCAGAGCATGCTTCATGGAAATGGAGCATTCATTAAACTGAAACTTAATACATTGCCTCTGGGCTTTTGGGGATAAGGACATTATGGTACCTCCTGACTTGAAATTTCCCACAAATAAGTGATGTCATAGTCATCAAATGATATTTAATGAGCCTCTGTTTTTCTTTCATTGTCTGTAAACTGCTCAGTAAGCACTTTTGAGGGTTTTAGTGCACTGAGTGGGATGCGAACCACCTTTCTTCTCTCCTGTTCCTTTATGTGGCACTGTCGTAGACTCTCACTGTTGGGAAAGGCACATGCACTGGAGCTTCCACTGCTTGGGCTCGCCCTCAGCCCCCGGGGCATGGACCCGGTGGAGGAGAGGCAGCTCATGGGCAGAGGGTCCCTCTGCCACCTGCCAGAGCGCCATCCTGCACACTTCTCTTGTTAACAGATGGCCAGGGAGTCTGGCTAGCCTGTCCCCACTGTTGATCTTGAATGGTCCCCACCACCCCAGCGAGCATGGAAAGGGGCCCTAGGGGACAGGACCTCCACAGTATGTCCGTGGGGCTGGTGCACAGAGAGTATTTTTTCTAACACTTCTGACTTTCTGCTGTTGCTCTTCCCGAACCTTAATGGTGGGCCACTAAGTGTTAGCTTGGAAGTGCCTTGGCCTTTTTTTTTTTTTTTGTTCTTTTTGAGATGAATGAAATTGTCTAATAGATTTTAGTGCTTAGTGATAGAAACTTGCAATAATTTCCAAATTCTTCACATTTTTTTCTGTTGCTGTAATCCATGTAGAAGTATGGAAT
Organism: Lemur catta; assembly: GCF_020740605.2. Lineage (NCBI taxonomy): Eukaryota > Metazoa > Chordata > Mammalia > Primates > Lemuridae > Lemur > Lemur catta. The sequence goes on along the minus strand of NC_059152.1, from coordinate 7,215,929 downwards.
TTATATCCTTAAGAGCCAAGTCAATTGATGTAAGAAAGGTAGGGGGGAATTATCAGAATCCATCTGAAGCTCCCAATCTCTGGGTCAGTGGCTTCTAAAAAAAGCAGGACACTGTATCAGGAATAGATATGCCTTTGGAGAATGAAACCGTTGTTGTACTTCTGTTATGTTCTTTGCACTTGATGCCAAGGTCAATTGCGGTAATTCTCTGTTGGACAGTTTGAGGGAAAGACAGAGAGAGGCAGGCACTCCATAGGCCGCGAGGACCCCAGGGGAGAGGGTCTGGTGTGGAGGCCTATACATGCACCTTTGACAGGGCCCTGCAGCGGCCTGGGCAGGAAGGGCATCTCTAACAGTCACTTTCTCTCTCAGATAGTGACAAGAGGCTGCGAGACTGTGGAAATGACCCTGAGGAGGAATGGGCTAGGCCAGCTCGGCTTCCATGTGAATTTTGAAGGCATTGTAGCAGACGTGGAACCTTTTGGTTTTGCCTGGAAGGCTGGCCTTCGCCAAGGGAGTCGCCTGGTGGAGATCTGCAAAGTGGCCGTGGCCACTCTGACCCACGAGCAGATGATTGACCTGCTCCGGACTTCTGTAACTGTGAAGGTGGTCATCATCCAGCCCCACGACGATGGCTCTCCCCGCAGGTAAGGCGTGGGAGGCCCAAGCAGTGCTCACTCCTTCTTGGCTGTCCTAACTGCTCTTGCAAGATCCTCAGAAAACGTAGTCATGTGCATTGCCGGGTAGTATTATTGTGATGTCAGCCACTAGAGCAATTGAAAAAGAGCTCTAAAAAAGCTACTGGCATGTAGTAAATGTTAAATTATTTTTAAGCAACTTCATACTTAAAAGCTGAGCTATTATAAACTAAGGGGAGGAGTACCAGCTTGGTTCCCCTGGACCGGTGAGATAATCTATGAGGAAATTCTTTATCACAGTTCAGCCTTTTCTAAATGAAATACTTACACAACTAGAATTTCTTTCTGTAACATGAAGTCACTATTAACAAGATACTTAAGAGATTAATACCTTTATCTATGAAGGAATATTGGAACAGATGTATTCTGTGTGGTGAATACTCCATTCTACAAATTGAAGCTTGAGAGATGTTGAACTGGATCAGGGCATTGTCATAACCTGTCAGGAGAAACATGAAGAGAAATGGCTAGACTTGGAAAGCTGAGAGGTGGATAGGTGGAGGGTAGAGATGGGAATGGAATTAGAAAGCAGTGTTATTCCATTGCAAATAGAAAATAACCATGCCCAGCATCAAGAAGATAAAAGGCCAGAAGGAAAACGAATGCTAACGGAGAAGGAGCCATCCATTCAGGCTGTGGCCTGCCATTTGTGGCGTAGCATGTGTGGTGGCAGTGTCTAGAGCACATTCTGTCTTCATCCCAGGTGGAGTTCCTACAGACAGCCTAAGAGCTCTGGCTTTGGAGAGAAAAACTGGGCTTGGAATCAGGCCTTTGCTGTGTGGCCTTGAGTAATTCACATACTCTCTCCGAGCCTCACTTACTCTCTCTAAGGTAGGGATTATAGTATCGCCCACCTCCTGTGGTTTCTATGAACATTAAATAAGATGATATATGCAATGCACTTAGAACCTTCTAGCGTAATCCATACCCCACACAGTTTAAAATAAAGAAAACTTTAGGGTATTCATTTTCATTTCTTTCATATTATAAAAGAAATTCTTATCCAAAGATAACAGGATTGCTGTGCCCACTTTCCAGACTTAGGTTATTCTTTCTCTATCCTTTACACCAGCACTGTCCAGTAGCATTCTCTGCAATGATACGTTCTGTATCTGTACTGTCCAAAACGGTAGCCATGGGCCACATGTTGCCATCACATACTTGAAATGTGGTGCAAGGGGGAGGACATGGATTTTTCATTTTATTTGATTTAGATTTAATTGGCTGCATGTGGCTAGTGGCTGCCATATTGGAGGGATCAGTCTTACACCGTCTTCCTCTCTGGTCAATATGCAAAATTTTCCAAGAGTCTGTTTCTATTACTTAACTTGCCATTTGTTCCCAGCCTAACTTTCTATGGCCTTGTTTCCTGTATTTGTTAAATATGTTTATAAAATAAAGGTTTAAGGTGCCAAAATTCCTCTTTATGGTGTCAGTCCCATGTCAGGATGTTTCTTGTTGCCTTGCCTGATTCTCTCCTGTTAAATCTGTCTGCTCTCCAAGAATCCCATGAATCACACATAGTGGTAGGAGTCCAAAGAAAATAAAGACGCAAAACTACTTTATTAAAAATGAGACTTGGCATTAACAAAAGGCAAATTCTTTAGGCCTTAGAAGCTAAAATATTGTATAAGTGAAAATCTTTTATAGTAAATTTTAAGCCAATTATTAGAAATTTTTGCATATAGTAAGCTTTCTGTCTTCCTTGGTAGAAATACAGATTTGTAACTCTCGTGAGACCCAAGTCCTCTCTGAGGCTGGTTACTACCACAGAATTGGACAAAAATGTTACTGTGTTCTTCCTTTGGATTAAAAAATAACATTTCTTGCCTATTTTTAGTTTTGGTCTGTTGTTGCTCAGTGAGAAACTTTTAAAGCTTTCAAGAGATCTGGTTAATAAAAATGGTTAAGTTATCATTATATTTGGTATTTAGAACATATGATTAGAAGAACAGAATTTCCTAAGAAATACTGGGTTGTTTTTCAGGTAAAACAAATAAACAAAACTGCAACTTAAAAGTTCCAGCAGCTGTTATCTTTTTATCCAAGGATGTGTTTTTGTTCTAAGGAGCCAGTTATCTACCTTGGTCTGCACATAATTAATTCTTTGTTTTAAATGCTTGTTTTAAATGCAAATTCTCTTATTGAAACTAGTCAAGATATTTATTTAGAGATTTTGCTCCTGCTTCCTAGGAGTCTCATTAATGTCATTCCCTAAAGATAAAGGTTTTTTCCTTCCAATTAATCTGTAATAACTGTCTTCTATATTTTAACTTTAGCCAGAAGGATTAGAATTAGCTATTTGCTTAGTTAGCAACACTCCAAAATTGGTACACCCATCACCCACATTTCTGCATGTCATGAAGTTTTTAAGCCTAGCGTGTATCATTTAAAACTCTTAATTCAGTTTTCCAATTTTCTGTGAATCTGAATTTGTAAATTTTTTAATCCATATTTTTGTTAGTTTTGGATTTGTTTTCTGCCTGCGACTATCTGGGTGCCCTGATAGAAGTATGCGCTGTCATCAGACAGACTCCAACCCCTTGCTTTAGACTGCAGTGTGAGTAGGAAATGGCATTTTCAGTTTGATCCTTGCACTGGCGTGTGTAGCCTTCTGCATTATTAGATTTGTTAAGAAACTGGCAGAGGGAAGGGCTAAAGGGGAAGTGAATAACACTTGACTCATTTTAAAATTTAAAATACAAACCCTTTAAACTAAACATCCTTCAGTATCGTTAACCCTACAGCAAAATATACAAAGATTTGCCTCAAGCTAAAGCTACACATTTGATTTGTGGCATGGAAAATTACCTCTATCTTCCTTCACAAATTGGTTCTTAGTGCTTGTCAGAGAAAAAAATCATTTAAATGGACATGTATATGCATGTATGTATTTTTGTGTGTATATTACATATACATACAAAATTTTCTTTTAAATTGTATTTAACGTAAGCACCACAGGACTACAAAAATAGTCAAATTAACGAATTATATAAGATATTTTAGTCTTTATAAACATTGTGAAAAATGCTTCATTTTTGCCAGTTATCCTCTCAATATTCATTTTACAGGGTATCAGTGAGAAAATCATTTGACTCGGAGCCCAGCTGCTCCTGTGGGCAGCATGTCAGAAGGCCTGTCATTTAATAGACTGGCTTCTGTTGTCCTCAGGTCAGAAGGTGTTTGGTTCCAACTCAGAAGCTGCTGGATTAAATGAAGTCTTTAGTAGGGAAAGTATTTATGTTGAATCAAAAGCCACTGGGGTTTTGAAGTCCCATTCTCCAGCCTAAGGGTGATGACAGTGTAGCTGTCCCTCAGCTTGAAAGGAAGGCAGAGCCATTTTTAGTTTTCCTCATGGAGTTCCAGGGAACAACAAGCAGGGAGGAGTCCCCCTTTGGGAATGCTTATTAACTGATCTCGTGCTGGGATGTATCCTGGAGTGAATTCATAGACGTGGGGAGTGAGTGGCAAGAGGCAGTTCGGGAATAGCACTCTTCAGGTGGAAATGAGGTTTTAAAGGGGGCTGGTGTTCCCCCATGCAGGCAGTCTCTGTGGCAGAGATGAAGAGTTGCATTTGCTGGAGATGCTTAATTAAGAGCTTTCTTGTTTTTTGCAAGGGATGGTTTACAGCCCCTAGGATGGCCCCAGCCTCTAGCCTTCAAAGGTGACTGACATTCTATTAGTGTCATTTAAGGAAAGCATATCAACTTAAAAGGCTGATGTAAAGGAAGTAACAACTCATCAGAATTATGCATGAGTTGTTATACAATGTGAGTGAATTTAGTAAATATGTCCAATAAAAATGGAAATGAAATTCCTTGCTACGATGCATCTGTTTTGTGTGATTTTTCATACTTTGTTTGGCATACTGTACAAGACATTCTTCTGTAGAATGCAAAACAGTAGAAATTTCCTCATGTTATCATGAGTCTAAATTATTATTTTCTCATCATGCTATAAAATTAAAACTTTATGTTCTCCTCTTCTGTTTTGCTGTCTGTTGCCTGACCAAGTCCCTGAAGTATACAGAGAGGAAGATATGGAAATAGAAATAGGAAGGAAAACTCAATTTTATCAGTTTAGCTATATATATATATATATATATATATATGTAGATGGTGAGTTGAAATCTGGACTCAAGCTTTTATATTAAAGTTTTAATTAGAGTTTATTATTTGTATGGATAATAAAAATTACTTATATCTGATCTGATATTATTTTATGGCCCTACCAGTAATGAATTTTAATGTAAAAACAATACAGAACTTGAGGTTGTAAAAGCAACCTAAAATACACTCACTATTCTGAGTCCTTTGCCACTTCCTCCAGTCTAATGTTCAGATTATTCTCTCACTCCCTAAAGTAAGAACGCAGGATGACAGACTGTAAGGTAGATGGCCTTGTGTTCACTCATTCCTTCAGTCACTCTTAACTGGTTTGTGCCAGAAACTGTGCTGGGCACTAGGACTGTTAAAATGGACAGGACAGATGTAATCTTGACTTTTTTGGACTCTTTTTAGTCTTTCTCATCTTCTAAAATAAAGTACTTCCTATTCATATTTTGGCTTTTTAAAAATGGTTTTTCTCAAGCTGTAGCAGTAACTTATTACTTGATAACAAGTGTCTCAAAGTAGTGCAGAAAATGCTGTCACCCTCTCCAATTAATAGCCTACACTTTAGTGCCCATGCTCCTTTGCATTTTGAATGTTGGCATGTTGCCATCACTGTAACAGGAATGCAAAAGGTGACAGTAAAGCATGAGTGTTCTGTTAGTTAGGTCAGCAACCATCTCCTACTTGACGAGTTACACCATGACCACGATAATGGACAGCCATTAGATGTTCTCCCTTACAGGAATACATTCATCAAAAATCAGGCATCGGGTAGCTATTGAGAATCTTGTCTGTTTAATTTTGGAATATTACAATGCAGTAAAATGTTATTGCTGCTCTCAAGCTTTCTAAGAAACAAACAACAAAAAAAGGAAGCAGTTGGTTTCAGCAAGAACTTTCTGAGCCTCTGTTCAAGGCTGTGCTCTAGGTACTGAGGATACAAAGACACAGTCTGCCCCCGTGTCTGTGACTAGTGAGGAAGGAAAGGAGGAGGGAAGGAAGCTGATGATTACTCAATGCAGGCAGCCTCACTTCCTATTTTGTCTGATACACACCTTTTTCTCTGAGGGCTTGGTCAAGTGGGTTTGTGATCTAAATGTCCCTTTTTCTACCTATAGTCTAGGTATCTATTTCTATCTGTAAATTAAGGAAATGTGTTAAAAAGTGAATTAATATTTAGTGCCTATTTTATGTATGGCACCACCCTAACATTTACAGTAAGTTATACTATGTGGTTATGTCCCTGTTGGAAGCTTTTGATTTTTTATGTACCAGGAAGAGTTTGTGATTTAAGTGAATGAGCATCAATTACCCCTGTCACCTTGTTGGATGATTTGGAGAGTCTTTTAGCTATTAGCAGGCTATTAGCATAACAGACATTAAAATGATTAAAATATCAGTGATTACTTTAATCCCTAGGCTATAAAAGGGTTCTTTTACAAAGTGCATAATATAAAAAAAAGCATTTAATTTATTTGAGGGGATCTGCTTTTGTTTCCAAAGATTCTTTTAGCACCTAGTGGAAAATAGGACATAATGTGGACTGCATTAACTGTTCTTTGATGGTTTTCTTAAAAAAAAAAAAAAAAAAAAAAAAAAACAGTAATAATAGCCAGGTGTTTTGGAGAGAGCACTGAACTTCAACTCAGGTCGAAGGACCTGAGTTCCAGTGTGAACCCTGTCTTTAGTTAGCTATGTCATCTTTCCCATCTCTCTGACCCTTCTGAAAAATTAAGATTTTCTTCGTACCTCACAAATTTTTGTGAAAATCAAATGTTGTGTGTGGAAAACTGTAAAGTGCTATACAAGGTAGGTTGATAGCTTGAAAGTAAAGCATAGCATTGCAGTACATGGTGAGACTTTTTGTTAGGTTATTGGGCTTAGCTAAAGGTTCTGTATGATGCAGCCAAGTAAAGTAAAACCAATAGGCCAGAAGTCCCCAAGCTGTGGTGAGTTGTATAATTATTTCATTGTATATTACAATGTAATAATAATAGAAATACACAGTAAATGTAATGCACTGAATCATCCCAAAACCATCCTTCCCTCTCCAGTCCGTGGAAGAATTGTCTTCCATGAAAACAGTCCCTGGTGCCAGAAAGGTTGGGGACTGCTGTGCAATTGCAGAGTATGGTAAATGAGAGTGACAATCATGTGATTAGATTAAGCTGTGGCTGCACAGTCTATGGTTTACCTGGTCTAGCTAATTCCTTTTTAGGTGAGAGTATGCGTTATTCCTTTAAACTTTCTCAGTTTTCTAGGTTTTTGGTTTTGTTGTGCCACTCATCATTCCCCCAGGACTTTTGCCCTTTCTTAGTTTTGAAGTAGCATGATACAAAATTATGTGTCCTACTTTTATGTAAGATGAAAAGAATAAAATAATAGGATAATGATATAGTGTTCTGTAGATGAATGTAGATGAAAGGAATTTTACAGCTCTAAATCTTTTTTTAATTTGAAAATTAAACTTTAAAATTCTAGAATTCTATAAACGTCTATTATCTAGGATTTTCGTGAAAGTTTGTGTGCCTTTTGTAGTTTAATATTGGTTTCTTCCTTTTTGTAGAAGCGAAAAGTAATCATGTCTTTGTGTTGAACTTCTTTCTTATGAAGCTGTCACTTCAGGAAGTGTACATATTGTGTATAATTTAATCTTGACATACCCTCTGCTCTTAACATTCTGTTTTCAGGAGGAAGGTCTGAAGAGGTTGTCACATTTCTAAGCTACACAGTGGCAGGTCTGGGTTTTGAGCCCAGAGCCCAGACTCTTTAATGGAGAACAGTTTGATTGATGCCTGGGGTTCCTATTGGGAACAAAAGGAGAAAACCGTACAACTTGGCTGGACTAAAACAGGGAGGGTTCTGATGGTCAGTCTGCAGAGGTTACAGCGATCAGTGCTTTAGAACCAAGTCCCCAGCCTGACCAGCAGGGATTGTACTTCCAGTTGTCCAAATATTGATGATAAATGGAGGGCTCTTCCAGGAAACCAGAGGTGTATTTTAAAGGAATGGGCCTGGGTGGGAGGATGCCATCTTGGGGACTTCTCAAGGTGTCTCTGAAGTTACAGGGTGCGTACACTGCAGTGCTTGGCAGCACCGTGGGTGCCTGTTGACTGTGAGCAAGGGTGGACACCTGCTCTTTGCTGGTCCCACCCGGCAGCCAGGAAGTGGTAGCAGTTGTAGGCCAAGAAATTTTCTAGCAGGAAGAACTGCTTCAGCCAATAGGAAGCTGGGGAGAAAGCCCATGAGCCCATGGATGTGAATAAGTTAATGAATGTCCCTCGTATGGGATTAAGCCATCCCAGGAAGTCCACAGTGGTGAGTTCAGAAGGGCAAGTAGTAGTATTTTCAGAATGCAGCAATAAAATGTGAGACCCTCTGAGGACTCCAACCAGTGGAACAGCCTGTCATTCTTACAGTTTTGCAGTGTCACATTTTTAACTAACTAGCACATTTTCAGTGACCTTGGTCTACAAAGTGTTTTATCTTCCAAGAACTACTAGTGAGAGAGAGACTCAGAAAAGTTATCGGCTGGACAAGAAATGTTTAAACAAAAAAAAAAAGCTAAGTCTTTATTGATCCTTACCTAGCATAGTAATTAAAAGCATAAGTCAGTGATGTGTACATTTGCTATGGAGCTATATGCTTACCTGTAAGTGATCCCACAGCCTTATATAACATTTTTTAGTATCTCCTATTGGCAATCCAATGTTAATGAATGTACCGGAAGCTTAGAAATGCAGTTCTCATCCATTGACTTGATTTGGTATGTCTGAAGGAAGTCAAGTGCATGTATCAATGAAGTCTGAATTTTTATACTGTAGCAGGAAAGCAAAAGACCTGTCTTTTCTTTAAAAATATTTCACTTACAAGTTTAACAGCTCATTTTTTTCAGGAATGTCATTTTGTGTTAAGTCTTTTGCATTTGGTCTGTCTGGGTTTCAGTTGGCCTTTACTTAATGATCAGAAATACTTGCCGTGTGCCCCATCTCTCCCCGCCAGCCCCAGGTCTGACGCTCTACATGAGCTAGGTTATTTTGCCTGGTGTCCTGTGCTAGAACCACCCAAAAAGGAGGAAGGGCAAATGCAGATTGTTTCTGATAGGCACTGCAGCCTGAGGGCCTCTGCAGGCTAATTTCTAGTTCTTCTTTTGTGCCTTTTCCATTTTCCTAAAAATTGGTTGAATATTCTATATGTATCCTTTAAGGAATTTCTCATACATACTGAGCAGAACTAAGTTTGACTAGGTTTGATGACAACTTCATTATAATCAGTACTATATGTGTGACATCTTAGTCATAGAAGTAAACACAACAAAATCTAGTTTATAAGACTGATTGCCATAAAAGAGTCACATAATGAAATTTTTAAGATAAAACCATTCTTTTGAGAGTAAGCTAATTTTCAGTAGAGCAAAGAATGCCGTTTTTTAGTATTTAAAATACCTTTCACATTTTACTTTCTGGAAGCGGTTGGGAATGAAATTCCACCCTGATTCTCTCTTCAACCTAATGCATTGCACAGGTTTTTGCCAGCACTCTTTAAAATGTTTGCCATGATTATGCATTTATATGATGTTTTTCTTCCAAGACTCAAGCTAACTTACAGTGTCTTATTACAAACTGCAATATATGGGCATGAATTAAGTAGACCACACTACTCAGCCATCTGTCTCATCTTTCTTTCCTTCCTCTTCATAAAAGCCCAAACAAATAAACTTGAAGCTCAAACAAGCACTGGAAAGTAAGCTTTTGAGCCACAAGATTCAAAGTTCGTCTTCCTTTCGTTGAAAATATAACTCCAAGACCTTTAACTTTGGTGGTAGTCGATTACGGGTTCCCTGAAGTGCATTATTCAGACAGCTGCAAACTTTGAGATGCAAGAAAAGCCTGGAGTTTATTTGAGCATCCAGTGACTTGCTTAGAGCATCGATTAGGGAGGGTGGAAGACAAGAGTAGGTTTTCTTGATGTTTTGGTGTCTTCTGTCATATCCATCCAGCCTTTGTGATTTCTAATTAGGTAGTTGGCCATGTGGATAAATCAATAGTCCCAGGGATGTGGTATCTAATTAAATAGAAAAACACTTGGAAACAAAGTAAGTCCATGAGTAAAAATTGTAGAGCCTCGGCATTTTATAAAAAAGAAAAAAAAATGCAATCCAATGTAAATTTTGAGTTATTGAGTTTGACCAGTAATTTAACTGTCAAACTCAGTAAATCTAGAGTAATTTAAGTTAGATAAGAGAGGAATTTTACTTTGGGATGAGCAGTTAGAGTTAAAAGATAAGAACCAAAGTTTACTCATGCACAAAGAAATCACTATCTCATCCTCTGCAAACAGGCATAAGTACCTCTTCGGGAGGATGTATTCAGTCTCCTCTTCCCGCATTCTCAAAAGGTCGCATGACCATGAATTCACCTTCCCAAGTCAAAAATTAGGGTGTTGTTTTTGATGGTTTTTTTTTTCTCCCTCTCTCTCTCTGTCCCAAGCTCCAAATACTATTGATTGGACAGGTTAGAAATAACTTCACCCAGGATTTTAAAAGCACTACCTTTATTATATTTTGTACCTCCCAGTGTAGCTGTTGAGGAGCGTGGAGCCGCTCCATGCCCCAATCCTTAGAAACTTAGGGTCTCTGCTTTAACCCAGGAGTCTGAATGCCACAGTGATTCATCTTTGCAGGGATCTTTTTTTCGCCCATTGGGCTGGGCACCCCGTGGACCTTTTTATCTGGTCTTACATATATTTTAGTCCTGGAAATTTTCTTGTATTACTTCTTAATTTTTTCTCCACCTTTTTTTCTCTCTTTTCTGGTACCACTCTTTGGTAGATTTTGGATTGAATTTCAATTTTCTTATGTTTCTCTATCCTGTAACTTTTGGGGGAGTGTTTCTCAATTCACCTTCCCACTGTCTCTGGATTTTTATTTTTAATTTTAGCTATCATGTTTTTAAATTTCAGAAGTTCCTTATTCTTTGAGTATCTGGTTGGTCAGTGGGCTTCACTGCAGAGGACGTGGGTGGCTTGCTTCTACTTGTCTTTTCACTAAAGAATGACATTCTTTCCTCCCTGTGGGGTGATAAGCACTGTGAGGCTGGGTTTGAAGAAAGAAGTGACCCTGGGTCTCATCTTGCCTAGGAGTGTGTGACTCAACCTTTTCAAGTACATCCTGGTCTCTTCTGTGCCTCTGGCCGTGAGTCGGCATCCTTTCAGCTGAGTTTTCTAGAGACCACTGCTCCGGCCCCCCAGCGGTAAAAAAGGGGTTACTGCCTGACTGGGCCAGGTGCCATGAGGACCTCAGGGCCCAGGGCCAACCTTCTCTTTGTCCCCTGCTTTCTAAGTAACCCCCATGCCATACACCTTCTCTTCACTTGGCCCACTGCCGTGCCAGGTACTTCTGTCCCTGCACCTTTTTTTGGAATCTTGCAAGGTGAATGGTCTTCCTTCCTGTTGATTTGCCCTCTGCACACCCTTGGGTTTTGCCTTCTACTCCACTATACCATAGTCTTTCTTCCATTTACCTTCTTTCTGACTTGACTTACCGTGTTTTAGAGTTTCAGGTATCTCCAAGTTCTGTTGACAGTTGAGGTTGTTTTTGTTTCTTGTTCTCCTTGTTCTTTTGTGATGATTTTCAAAAGGGGCCGAAACGGTTTTCCTGTGCCATTACTGACCTTGGAAGTCTGCTTTTTAAGAGAGTGATACTCTAGTAGATTTCTCAAAAGGCAAATATTAGGAAGGTTTTTTTATGTTGAATCTGGAATGTTTAGGAAGAGACACTGGCTTGGGATGCTGACTGCTTTGTGAACATGGTCGATTAGAGTGATTTGCCCCAGCATTCAAATTTGAGACTTACCTGGTCTTCCTGCGTCCTTGGTGAACTGTACCAATTGGCTCTGCAGGCTGGCTTTGATCCAGTTAACAGTACTACTTGCACTGTGTAATTGATGGGAAACTTAAGAGATACCTGACTTAAATCGTACTTTTCTGGCTAAAGGGTCTTAAGTGCCTGACCGATCATTTGAGCACATGGGAAATGTGTCTAGCAGGTAACCTTTGGGAAGCTCTGCCTCCAGTTTAATAGAGTGACTGTGGTGACTAAAAAACATACCTGTCTTTGACATGATGGACGCTCAGGTTTTCCCTGGACTGTGACGGATTTTACTAACTGTTTTTCACTTTCTTCAGACTCAGTAGAAAAGATGACATGTGACTCTGATTCCTGATTATATAACTGTAGTTTAAAATATCTGTTCAGACTATATAGGTGAAGCATTTTTAATCTACTAAAGTTTATTTATCACCCATGTTCAGTGTTCTTGATTCTATTTATGCATATTGGTTAAAGATATATTTGGGTCTGTCACTGAAGTTTGCAAACTACCGAGAGAGAGAGAGAATACATATATAAAATGCCTAACGGCAATATCTGTCAATTAGCCAGAGCCAAAAGCGTGATACTGCATCATAAGTAGACAAGGCCACCGTAAGCCAGGGACAGGGTTGCTGCGTGCAGTTTTATGGCTCTATCAGAAAGGCACCTGCCTGCAGAGGTGAGTGACCACTGAAGTCCAGCTGCTCTTCTCTGCCCACAAGCCTGTGCCTGGCCAGGGCACCTGTGTAGAGCGCGCACACCTTTATTCAAATCTATACCGTGGCTTGCTGGCCTTCGCGCTATTTAGCACAGATCGTGTGGTGGTGGTGGGATTTGAACTGAGATCTGGGCCAGATTGGAAGATGTGATTGCCCGGAATGGGGCATGGGGTGGACCAGCCAGCTGGGGAAAGATAAGATATGCACAGGGAACTGTAGGCAGGCCAGGTTATTGACCAACAGGTTCCTCTATAGCAGGGCTGCCCAGTAGGAATATTTCATCTTGAATTTTCCAGTAGCCATATTAAAAGAAGTAAAGAGAAACAGGTGAAATTATTTTACCAATATATTTTAGCATCCAAAATATTTAATAATTATTAGTGAGATAGGTTACATTATTATTTTTTCTATTAGGTTTTCAAACTCTGTGGTATATTTTACTGTTATAGCGTATCTCAATTCCAATGTGAAGTTTTCATCCCAAATACTTGCTGTGTTTTGATTTCACAAAATATGTAGTTGAAAAATTAGATTCACATACCTAAGTGATTCTAAGCATCCATGAAAAATGAATCCAAGTGTTGGTTTTTAAATTTAAATTAATGAAGGTGAAATCACTGCATTCGTGCATGGCACTAGCTCACTTCAGGTGCTCAGAGGCCGCGTGGGAGGCTGTGCTATGTCGGCGTGTGGCTGCGGGAGGATGGTGGGACAGTCAGTGCCAGGCACAGGCACGTGAAGTCTGACCAGAAGGCAATAAGGAGACGCTGAAGTTCTTCAGGAAGACAAATCTCATACAGGATTTGTAATAAGAAGGAACCACAGAGAGAGAAACCAGTTAGAATCCACCAACTTCAACATGTTGAACACTCGGGTTAAACTCAGTTTTACAGAGCTTCACACTTGGTCCAGTACTTTTGCTAAGTTGATTGGCGTTCTGTTATGTTGCATTTGACTAAAGGCTTTCTTGAAACACAAAGTGTCAGACAGAAGGAAGCTTCTCTCCTATTTAAAAAGATTTTTCTTACAACTTTATTGAGGTGTAGTGGATATATAATAAACTGCATGTATACAGAGCATACAGTTGGATGAGTTTGGGGATATGTATTAAACAGTCACCACAAATAAGATAATGAGCATTTCCATCAGCCCTAAAAGTGACTGACATTGGTTTGGGTTGTCTTATTTCTAGGGTCTGTGGGCAGAGATGTGGAGGCCAGAGGTCCAGTCTTGGTCCTGCTGAGTCACCTTGAGCAAGGTGTTTAATATCTTTGGGCTTTTGATTTCTAATTACAGTTAGTAGTACTTGTTGTCCCCGAAATGTATTTAAAATACTTAACAACCTTTAGAGTCCTTGAGCCTCTGTCGTGCCTGGTGTTAATCCTTTTAGTTGTATGTGGAGATCTAGGGCAATGGCTCCTCACCCACTGGTAGTTGAGCATTTTGATAACCATACGACCACATGAGCAGGTGCCAATGTGGATGATGTGTGCACCTGTACAGCAGCCAGGCAAAGGCACAAACGGCCTTTTTAATTCCCGAACTCAGTAATTGCTGTCAGGAGAGGAACTGAATAGTAAGGGAATGTTGTTTTGTCGTAGGTAAGATGCTCCTTAGGGATGACTGCTCTGTGTCATTGACTGGGAGCCTCAAGGAGCTCACGTAGCGTCATGTGTGCTGATGGGCACCACCACGAGCAAGCCATGCTGATGGCTCTGCTGTGAGCCTCCCTCTCACCATCTCTTCTTGGCCCAACAGAGGGTGTTCAGAGCTCTGCCGCATCCCCATGGTGGAATACAAACTTGACAGTGAAGGCACCCCCTGTGAATACAAGACCCCCTTCAGGAGGAACACCACATGGCACCGGGTGCCCACGCCTGCTCTGCAGCCTGTCCCCAGAGCCTCGCCCGTCCCCGGCACGCCGGACCGGCTGCAGTGCCAGCAGCTGCTCCAGCAGGCCCAGGCTGCCATTCCTCGCAGCACTTCCTTCGACCGGAAGCTACCTGATGGCACGAGGTAATGCTGGTGCTGTTTCCTCCAGGATGGCCCTTATGTAACTGGGGTGAGAACTTGAAATTGTAGGGAAGGTCTTTTTACTTGGCTTAATCACTTCTAAGTTAGCTTGTTCATAACAAGGTGGTAGGCTGGGTAGCGGGGCAAGATGCAAGTGTGCCTAGAGTCCAGCCCCCTCCTGGTCCCACCGTGGTGCTGATAAAATGCGGGTCCTGCCTACCAGGGCCACGGCTACTCATCTTAATCCAGCATCCCCCCAGCACCCGTCAACTGGCTCTCTGAACCGTCTGGGGAAAGATACCCCAGAAACTATTCTGCGTGAGCCTCAAGAAAAGTGAACAGGCTTGAGTACAAATAAAACAAAACTGAACAATCAGTGGTTAAAATCCGTCACCATAATGTGAGTGGTACTTTAAAAGATTCCAAGATCATTACCACTCCTTCCTTGCTTTCCTCTCTCATTTTAAGCAAAGCAAGTTGAGTTTAAAATTCATTTTTCAGTGAAAGAATACACTTGTTTAAAAGTGAAAGCCAATAGGACTAGAAGCTGGTGAGAATTTCTGGATGCCTCATTTGCATAGGTCATTTTAAGGGAAGAAAATAATGAATTTGTTTTGTTATTGTTAATACCTGTGCATTTTATTTATCTAACTCAGAGGCCATGGAAATGCCACGGCCTCTAAGTTATATGACAAGTTGGCAGACAGGGTAGCAGAGTGGGCCCCAGATGCAGGGGTGCCTAGACGTAGGGTGATGCGCCATGTCTGCAGGATGGCTTGTCAGGCTCTGGTCCGACAGATCATGGACTGGGAGCGAGGCCGTGTGGACTGGAATCTCAGCTCTGGCTCCTTGATGTGCCGTCACCTTGGGCCTGGTACTCATCCTGTCCATGCCTCCAGTTTCCTTACCTGACAAATAAACATGGTGACAGTACAGACCTCATCAGGTCATTCTGAGGATTGACTGGATCAATATATGTAAGATGCTTAGAACTGGGCCTGCCACATAGTAAGTCTGTATGTAAGTATTAACCAGAATTAATTGATAGGATTGAAATGTGGTCATCCTCTACTTTCTCCAACTTACTCTTTCCAGAGTTAGTGCAGGAGTGGTGTTACTTTCATTTGACATCAAATCACCTTGGCTCTGGGTCTCCTTACTCAAGTCTGAGTTTATAAACTCCCCATATTCAAAGAAACATGCATAGGTAGCCCTGGTGAAAGGGGCAGCAAACAGCAGACAACATCTGAAAGGAAAGGGGTCTGTAGAACCTCCTTTATTTAAGTAAATTTAGATAATTTAAGTAAATCTAATTAAAATTTACTTAAAATTAAAGTAAATTTAAGCAATTATAATTTAAGTAAATTATAGGGGAAAAACAGGATTCTGGTAGCAAAAGGGAAACTTGGCAAGCATATCTTCATCAAGTGAGTTTTCATGAGTAGTACTCATTTTTGTATGTCTGAAAAAAGATAAATAGGATTGCATTTAAGCGATGTGTGAAAATAAATAGTTTTGCCAAATTTAGGTTTTTCTCTCTGCATAAGTTTTAAGTATAGAACCAAAACGTGACTTGCCTTAAGTTTCACATAATAGGAATTGGTAACGTTTTCATAATTCTGTGTTCCTGGGGGTTATGGTTCTTTTCTTCCATAGTTCATGGTATATGTGGGGGAAGCATTATCTGTGCTTTAAATCTTTAGATGGCGAAGGCTTGTCCTGCCATATCTCTTTCTTAAGATAAATTGCCAACCATAGACCACCTGATATCCCATGCCATCACCGATTCCCAGTTTATTTTTTCATGATTTATTCTGTTTCACATCGCAGTGTGGTTTTTTTTCTTTTTCTTTGTCATTGTCAAAGTGAATGTATTTGTGAAACAAAACAGGCCAGATCAGGGTGCTTGGCAGATAGCTCAGTACACTGTTAATGATTCTAGTAAACCTTTCAGAAGCTCGCCCAGCAACCAGTCATCGTCCAGTGACCCCGGACCCGGCGGGAGCGGACCCTGGAGACCGCAAGTGGGCTACGACGGGTACTGCTGATTTTCACCTTCCTGCTATTTCTGTGACTCACTCGAAAGCATTTACTGTGCGCCTGCTGTACCCGAGGCCATTTAGGGAATATAAAAATGCCAGGCGTGGTTTTAATAAGTGATTTGTCCAGGTTAGAAGGCTCATTATTTCCGTGTAGGTAGCACTGACTTGTCTATGTCCTTGGCCTATTTTTTTTCTTTTTGATAAGGAAGGGCTTTCTGAACGTGAAAATTAAGGATTTGAGGACTTAGTTTAACCATCACTTAAATTGCTGATGAGGAAGCACTGCTCAAAATCAGGAAAGGGGGTTTAGCATTTGGCTTTGTTTGCTTCCTGTCTGAGGAGCACTGGGAGGTTGCCTCAGTACCCTTAGCTGAGAACTGTCCTTTGTAGTGCCCACGTGGCCTCCAGGAGCCAGCAGCTCAGGCAGAGCCCAAGGACTCCTGTGAACAAAGACACTGAACTGACTGATGCCAAAACTTCTGGGAAGAGAAGGGTGGGCGTGGCTCTGGGGTGTTCTCCTAAGGAGCGATCTGCTCGGGCCACAGTGACTTAGCGTGCTGCCTCGGGGTAGAGTTAAGGAGCCGGGTGCACTGATTTAGAGGAAAGGATGTCCGGTCAGTGGGAAGGACCACTGTGGGGAAAAGCTATGTTACTGCCTCCAGGGGTGTATAGGGCCATTTCTCTCCCTGGAACCTGTGTTTCCAGTTTGGGCTTAGAGGTAGATATGTGTAGTCTGTGTTCCTTACCTTAGATAATAGATGGAGTTCTTAAAAGTTGTATGTCAAGTAATTTTTCTAAATTATGTTGCATTCTAAAAGAAAGGAGTTTTGTGTTTTTCTGTTTTTGTACAAGTGGAAAGACCTTTCCTGGCTTTTTCTGTGAACCAGGATCTGTACGCAGGACTCTGTAAATAAGGATCACTTTCTTCAATTCATCTCTCATAAGATTATATTTTCCTATTTTGGGTTTTCATAAAACAAAGCCCACTTGGATGTAGTCTAAAGTTAATCATTTTTTCTTTTTCTTAAATTAATGTAAAGATGTATCAGTGCCATGTGTACTAGGCACAAGGGGGAAAAATGAGCTGCTCCTTAGCCTGCAGGGACATTGCCTGATCCTGCACAGTCCTTTAACCCCTTGGCATCAGCAGCCCTTCTTTATCTGTAAATGACTGTCATCCAAGCACCTGTATTGACCCTGTGGTGAAACTAGATCCCCAGTTCCCGGTGCTTTTATCTTCTCTGGCCGGGTTCAGCCAACAGACTTTGCATGTCCCTTTGCCAGAAAACAGCTTGTGGCTGGGGATTTCCCTTGCATGGCACATTTGGGAAGCCATGCCCATGCTGGTGGGTGGCATGTGCGCAAGGACCAGCTCTGTCTTCTTCCAGGTGCCAGTCTCCTCTGCTGCTCGAGCACCAGGGCTCAGGCCCTCTGGAATGCGACGGAGCCAGGGAGCGAGAGGATGCCATGGAAACAGGCAGGCACCCAGGTAACGAGGAACTCCTGGAAATCGACCTCCTCTGCTCCCCTTCCCTACTCCTTGTTCCCTTCTCTCTCCCATCACCTGTTCATCCATTCAACCCACATTTGATGAGCACCTGTGTGCCCCAGGCTGAGGTGATGAGCTGGGTTTCCTGATGCAGGAGGGGGTGTGGTCATGGTTGGTTGTGGGCTAACACTGGACTTTGGAAATTCAACTCTTTTCTCTTTATCTGACAGAAACCAAATGGCATGGCCCACCTTCCAAAGTCCTGAGTTCCTATAAAGAAAGAGCCCTGCAGAAAGATGGGAGTTGCAAGGAGTCCCCCAATAAGCTCTCTCACGTAAGTCCTTTGTCCATAAGCCAGCTGCTCGCTTAGCCGGGCCGGGCCAGCTCAGCGCACAGTCGGCGGCGTGATCGCCGGGATACGCAAGAGCGCGTTGCCTCATGGGCTCTTAGAGGTGAGGTTAGAAAAGGAAACAGTCTCCTTGATTTATAAAGGACCTCAGAGAAAGGTCGCACAGCAAATTACTGTCAAAGCCAAGATTATATCCTCAGCCTTTTGATCCTCGACATCCATTGTAGTGGTTACTAAATCGTGTTCCCATCTGTCATCTGTTAGCCACTTACCGGCTTAATGGCATAACACGAGCGGACACTGTGTGGTGGTGCGTGTGGTCTGGGACGCTCTGCCCTTCGCTAGCCACTGTGCAGTCAGACGATTTGTGACAGTCCCGCAGCAGCCAACTCCCAGGTGTGTCGTGGAGGAACAGCGCCCACACGGTAGTTCTGGGTCGTTAAAGGCAGGAGCAGGGATTGGCAGTTATTGACAAATAAAACCAACATTTTAATGTGGCTTATTGAAAATTTTCAGGTGAAGGCAACTTATAAGCTCTGAATTAAGTTATTCCTTTCCCATTCCTTAATGTGTCATCCCTGAGCTTCACAGTTGTCCACTAGCGAACACATGCCGTGTTTCTTCCCTTCGCTGTGGCTGTGACCTTGTCCTGAGTCAGCCTTACCGTATCTGTTTAAATCCACCTTTACAATTTTCTCTTAGTGGTTTCAGCAAAATAGGGAGGGTTAGGGCGTAGGCATGAGAATATCCCTGTGGGATGAAAAGGTCAGTGGGATTTGCTTAAGGATCTGGCAGGGTGGAATGAAAAAAGAAAAGGCTGAACCACTTTAAAATGAATCAAGGCGTGGCCTGTTCTCATGACTCCAAAGCCCTTTGCAGATGCTTCAAACCTGATTGGTTTTCCCAGGCTATGAAGAGAAGCTGTGTGTGTACAAGCACATTGGACAGACAGGGGCATTTCATCTGTTCTGTTTGCTTTGTGTCTTCCAGAGACCCCAAAGCATTGACTCTTTTTTTAGACCTGTTTACTCTAAAGGGAGTCCTTATCTCTTTAACCCTGGGGACATAATTTGACTCTCAGGTCTCTCTCAGAGAAAGAGCTCATGTTTACATTGTGTACTACAGCTCCAAAGTGCTTCTGCATATGTTATTTCGTGCGCTTTGCACAGGAATCACATAAGCAGTGTTACAAGCACAGAGAGGGTTAAGAGACCAGAAAGTCCTACCATTATGACTCAACCCTGAGTCTTCTGCCCCAGACTGCGGGCTGACACTGTACTTTGTCACAGAAGCATTTTCTTGATAAATAGCTGCCCTCTTCCTTTTATTAATCTTCCATGTTCCTTCCCAATTCGGATAGCCTTTGTCAGTTATTTTCTTGTTAGTGACACTGTGGCCATGCTTTTGTGCTTCATGTGCGAGTAAGTAATTGAACAAAGACTTAAAAGATTACCCATTGAACTTAAGATAAATTATGGGACGGATTATGAATTAGGGACTTCTGCATAAAACAGGATGTTTTTGAAAAAGGAAAGCCTGTCACCGCCCACATTGAAGAGGGAAGGAAAGGGGGTGAGATCCCCTGTGAGTTGGGGTGAGATGTAGCTGAGTTCAGGATTTGCTTGAAGGCTCTCCGTCCCTCTGTCCTCTCCAGATTGGAGATAAAAGTTGCTCCAGTCACTCCAGCAGCAACACACTCTCCAGCAACACCTCCAGCAACAGCGACGACAAGCACTTTGGGTCTGGGGACCTGATAGACCCTGAACTGCTGGGGCTGACCTACATCAAAGGGGCCTCCACCGACAGCGGTATCGACACGGCCCCGTGCATGCCCGCCACCATCCTCGGCCCCGTGCACCTGGCGGGCAGCAGGTCCCTGACCCACAGCCGGGCCGAGCAGTGGGCTGACGCTGCCGACGTCTCGGGACCTGACGACGAGCCGGCCAAGTTGTACACCGTGCACGGCTACGCGTCCGCCATCTCTGCCAGCAGTGCTGCCGAAGGCAGCATGGGCGACCTCAGCGAGATCTCCTCTCATTCCAGGTAAGCCCCGCCCACTGCCAGGCTGCGCCCGCTGGGCCACCTGGACCCTGCCTGCTGGGGTGGGGAAGGGGCCTAAAGTTCAAGCTGTGGAGCATAGAAGGTAGGTTGTCACTGCTTCCCTGTCTGTCTTCAGAGGAAGCAGTGGTTTCTGCAACCTAATTGTGAAGGTTTACATTTAAGAAGTCTCTTATTTATGATTTTACTTTCCTTTTTCTTTACATTTGAAAAATGGGAAGGCAGTAGTTATATTAATCACTTACGTTCCTCTCCCAATTCAATCTGTTGTCCCTATACATTTTGGACAAGAGGGGACAAACTCACCAATCTTCCGAGTACAGTAGGAGGTCACGAGAGCAGCACATGGCTCCCTACTGTGAGGACACGTGCACGCCTCCTCCCTGTCCCTGGGTGTGACAGACCTGAGATCCTCTGCATAACAGTGCAGCGTGGCGGCTGGGGTTTATTTAATAAAGACTAGGTAAATGCAAAGGAATTGTGTTCTAAGTGTCCCAAGTGTAGATGTTTAACGTATCGTTTTACACGGTTTTGAATTCTCATTGACGTATGTCTCTACAGTGGATTTAAAACTCCTAATTTGTGATTCTTGCCTTCACTTTCAAAGACTAGGCAAAGAAATATATTTATTGAGGTTTGGCTGTGGACAGAATTTATCTATTCACTCCCACTGCCATTTTTTTTCTTGTCTCCAAGTTACTATCTGATTCTTTCCCAGAACTCTTCTAAATGCTGGAGGACAGAGTCGGATGCACTAAGAATGGGAGTATTCTCCCAGGTACCTAGTGTTGTGAGGGAACGTCTCTCCAATCGATGGTGCTCAAGGCAGGCCTGGAGGGGTCACAGTGACAGGCTTTTTGTGCCCCTCAGCTCTCCTCTTCAGAGTCCTGCCTCGAGCTTTCTCCTCTTCCTCACCCAGCCACTACTAAGGGATACTGAGTGTCATTCATGGATATTTACATCACAAATTAAGGAAAACTCTGCTCCAATTGGTTCACACAACCAAGGTAGTATTGGGGCTCATGTAACCAACAGGTCCAGAACTATCAAGGTTCTGCTCGACCCAGCAGCTCAGAGGGTACTACTGCCCGAGACTGGGTCCCTCCATCCCTAGGCTCCACATGACAGCCCCCCAAAATACCAGCATTCCTCTTTTGGCTAAAAGCAGCTATAGCACCTGCAGGCCTCCCCTGCTTATGCTTCTCTGTCCCCTGGTCACCACTGAGCTTGAGCACCTTCTTGGTAAACATAGTCACCATTTGAGTTTCTTCTTTTTGAAGCATCAGTTTAAGTATGTTGCCCATTTTTCTATTAGATTTCCCCAGCGATGTTTTTAACATCCTTCCTGCCACAGGCACACAACTCACACATGAGCAACCTTAGCCTCTGTAAAATGAGGCTTTCTAGCAAGCTGCATGGTAGAAAGAAGGCTACATCTGCCTCACTGTGCCTGATTTTGCTCACGTAGAAGGACCCAAGTAAAGCCGTGTGGCTCTGAACTTGGCTAGATGCCAGCACTGCTGAACTCTGATTGTGCTGTGGCTTTTGTCTGTTTTTCCCTGCAGTGGTTCTCACCATTCAGGAAGCCCTTCGGCTCACTGTTCAAAAAATAGTGGGTCTCTGGATACATCCAAAGTCTACATCGTGTCTCACTGTAGCAGTCAACAGGTTCCTGGATCTGTGTCCAAGCCCTACCACAGACAAGGGGCAGTGAACAAATATGTCATTGGCTGGAAGAAATCGGAAGGCAGCCCACCTCCCGAGGAGCCCGAAGTGACTGAGTGCCCTGGGTAAGTGGCTGGCTGTGCTTTCCTGGGCAACACCGTTCATGTGGGGATTGACTAATAAGTAAGTGTACTTCCGCCCAAGGGGAAATATATTTTCCAAAAAAGAATAATCTAAAAATATTTTTTTAAACTCTTGAAATGCTGGTGTTTATATTTCTCTATGTCTTCTTTTTCTTTGAATTTACATAAAAAATGAAAATCTGTGTTGTTTTTGTATTCAAAAAGCTATCTGCAGTAGAAAAGTGATGGTAAGGTGCTACTGACAGTGTGAGCCTAGAGTCGCTGTAAAGACACAAGGTCAAGGGCAGTTTGAGTTCCCACAGAGTCGTTGTGTTTCTTAAAGTTGCTATGTAAGTGACATGATAAAAGTATTTTACCTAATTTTAGCATGACTTCTGATTTCCCTTTCAGTTGTTAGGTTTTGTGAGGATAAGATAGGGGAAGGATTAGGTTTTGTGAGGGTGAGGTTTGAAAGAAAAGAGAAAAAAATACTGATAACATTTGTGAAAACGATGCTGATGCCCCTGTGAGGAGACAGGTGCAGGAACTGCATTGCAAGGCTGCAGAGCAAGGATGCTCAGGGCTGTGTAGCGATTGGTTTGCTCATTTTTTAAAGGTTAACAAACAACTTGTGTTAAATTGCCAGGTCACTGTGTTCTGCTGCACCTGCCTGTGGCAGTGTCGTCAGGCGTTGGTGCCGTGAAGACTCTCCAGAGAAATCGTCTAGATTTTTAAGTTTGATCAGTGAACTAGTATCAGTTTTTCTCTTAAAATTATGCCATGTCTAAAATCTATCTTATATGATAATGCCTTCTAAATTAAAAATCATTTTAGTACTAAAATTAAACATGGAATCTTTTTGGTAAAAAAATCATGTCAGTAATTGCAAGGACTTCTTTAGGAAGGAATTTTATAGTGATAGTGACACCTTTTTATTATAAATGCAAATGTTAGACATTGGTGCTTCTGTCTAATAAGAGTCTTCTGAGTGTTTCACAGAAATTCATTCCAAGCCTTTTTTAAATTCTATGAAGTATTTTTTAGCAGCATTTTGTATGTTGCCACAAGCACTGTGTTTAGGCAGAGGCTTCTCCGGGAGAGTCAGAAAGTGTGAAAGGGTCCCATTTGCACAGTTCTCCTGCAAAAAAAGCCCAGGGTTTGTGCATTTCCACTCACTGGGTTGATGGCACTGACATTCAGTGAAAGAGAGACAGTATCAGAAATGTTGTGAGAAAGAGCTTTGCATCCCTGGGTGTCAGTTTGCGTTCCTGCCAGAGAAGACTCAGCGGGTCCCTGCAGGCGCCTCTCATCTGGAGACTCTGGCTGGCCCTGTGGTGCAGGGGCAGGTGGCAGCCCCCACACGTGTTTTGGGCACATCTCAGAGAGAAGGGGCTATAGAAGTCCTTCAGTCCTAACTCTCATTTTATGGGGACGATTTGAGCTCAAAGTGGTTATCACAAGAGGCTAGTGCTGGGATTCGAGACCGGGACTCCTGGGGGTCGTCAGCTCATCCTGTCAGGTGTGGCAGGCATCCTAGGCCCTGCCAGCAGCACAAAGCATGTGTAAGGCAAGGTGCTCGTACCGGATTGCACTAACTGTATTTGAAAAACAGTGTTTTACCAGGTCACTGAAAGATATGCTTAGAAAACTATCAGCCAAGTCTAGCATGTTTGTACCACTGAGAATTAGGGAACATAGTGCACAAAATAGAAAATCACCTGTGCTCTCCGGGAGAAGTTTCACATAGGCCAGTTACTGCTTTAAAACAACATTGTAAAGCCTTACTAATTATCTTGGTTAATAATATAATCTTAACATTTTAAAATAGTGAAAACAAATGAGCAGTTCTGTCTCAGCCTTCTGTGTTGCCATTTATGCTGTTCCTCTGCCTACACGCCCTGCCCGAGCTGCTGAGCCTGTGAGCACCCTCCCAAAGGGGGCTCTTCCCTGCACCCTCTAGCCCAGCACTTTCCACCATGGCTTCCCACTCAACCGGTCATCCTTGCCGGCCGTGCGCACACACCACAAACACAACACCCCCACCCAGGCTGGGGGTCCGCTCACCTGATGGGAGCCCCATGCCCTGCTTACCTCTGATCCACAGTGACTGGCACACGGTAAACCCTCAGAGCATATTTATGACATATCATTGGACAAGCTTTTAAAAAATTACTAATTTAGCAGAGAAAGGTAGTGATTTTTATTCAAACACATATAGGAACTAGAACAGCACATTGTAATCATAATTATAGGTATAATATTTTTATCTATTCAGTTATTGGTAAGAGCTGGGGTTTTTGCTGTTGTTGTTTCCCCGTCTTCCCCCCGGCCCCCATTGCATCTTTCTCAGAGTAAGTGGGGCCTAGAGCTCCTGAGCACCTCCCAACTCCAACTCTCAGAATCAAAAGTTGGGTACTTCTTGGATGCACTCTTTATAAAAACTTCATTGCTGTTTTCCTTATCTAGCTTTTGTGCAAAGGCCCTCCTGGGTCTTGGGTTCTTCTGGTAACTCCATTTTCATGTCATGCCATCTCTCAAACCAAGCAAATCTTCAGTCATGTTCTAAAAGTTTTGAAAAGCTTCTTTTTCATAGCCTTGTTTGTTCATGTTGTCAGTGTAGCTTGTGCTTCCAGAAGAGAGAGGAACAGGGAAACCTGCCCTACCTTAGCAACAGAGCAAAAGCCATGGAGGTTTTTAGATAAATCATTCCTAACTTTGAGCATGTCTGTGTAGGTTTCTTACTCTAATAATTTCCCAGTGAGCTGTCATCCTGTGACAAGATAGCCTTGCTTTTGAAATAAAGAGTCATCTCACCCGTCCCCTCTACCCCACACCTGCCTGGTTTCCATTGAGTTTTACTTCCATATGTGCAGATGAGTATTGAGTGTTTAGTTCCAGTTTAATAGTGGGTACATGTGGTGTTTGTTTTTTGTTTTTCCATTCTTGCAATACCTCACTTAGAAGAATAGTCTCCAGTCCATCCAGGTTGTTACAAAAGGTATTAGTTCACCATTTTTTATGGCTCTGTAGTACTCCATGGTATACATATACCACATTTTATTAATCCACTCATGTATTGATGGGCACTTGGGTTGATTCCACATCTTTGCAATTGTGAATTGTGCTACAGTAAACATTTGAGTGCAAGTGTGGTAAATTCACACCTAATGGGTACAAAGTGCACTATCTGGGTGGTGGGCACTCTTACAACTTTGACTCAAACTGTACAAAAGCAATTCATGTAACCAAAATGTTTGTACACCCCTAATATTCAGAAATAATAAATTAAAAAAACACTAAAAGGAAAAAAAGAGTTGTCTCAGAGGCACAAGACAGTAACATTCAGGTCACTCTCTGTAGCTTGCTGCTGCCATGGGCCGTGAATTCCTGGAGCGCTACGTTTCAAGTCATGTGGGAAAGACTGTTTGCCGCCACTGACAGTACAGCCATGGTTATTTACTGTGTCTTCAGGAATGTTTGGTTGCTCAGATAGCATTTCAGAATAAACGTTTTTCAAATGACACCCCAGTTTTCTCCCTGTAAAGGAGCTGAAAACAGTAATTCAGTTTGACAGTCTTTTGTTGTCTATAAATACATTTTTATATACTGATAATTAAGGGAGACAGCTGCTTTATTTATCCAAACAGCTTTGTGAAATTGCTGATAATAAAACATGCTTGGCACATGCCCAGAATTGATTACTCTTAAACCCCAGGCTCCCTCGGGTGACTTTCTCTCTGCTGCCTGGGTGTGATCGGGGGTCTGGTTGTCCAAGGGTTGCTTCAAAGGACATATGATAATCTCTGATGAATTATTGAAACTGTGTTTTCTGACACAGATTTGGAAAGGGAAAATAGCCTTATTTTAAAAGTTGGCCGTATATATATTTTTTTTCATCCTGGGCTTTGGGGATCTGATGTGTTCGTGAATTATTCAGAAATCTAACTTTGTAGTTGAGCTCATTTCACAAATGTGAAACAGCACGGGATTTGGAACAAATGAAGCAAAATTGAACTGCCTTAAGAATTGTATATATGTGTTTGTGATTGTTGAAACTGGTTACGAGGTTTTTATTCTTACTGCTACAGGCACTTTACATATAGGCTTAATTTCTATTCGGATTTGTTTGGACAGGATGTATAGTGAGATGGATGTGATTTCTGCTGCGACTCAGCATCAGACGGTGGTGGGAGATGCCGTTGCAGAAACTCAGCATGTTCTGTCGAAAGAAGACTTTCTGAAACTGATGCTTCCGGACAGCCCATTAGTGGAGGAGGGGAGAAGAAAGGTTAGTGACTTTTGTACAGCTTTGGAGGTATCAGAAACACTAAAAAAAAAAAAAAAAAGAAAAAGTTCTAAAGAAACTCTAGGGTTTCCAGAGCACTCTCATGTGCATCATCTCTGGTGTGACCCTACCAACAACTCAGTGCATAGTTGGCTGTTTCCAGTTTTTATTTTATCAGTAAGGAAGGGTGCCTCGGAGATGGAATCAAGGGAGGTCTTTCTAATCTTGGATAGAGCCAAAAGTCAGGCCGGCTCACCCTCAAGTCCCCACTCCACTGATGGTTAGCTGCATGGCTTTATGGAAGTGCCCTGGTTTTTTGGTCTCAGTGTCCTGATCTGAAAAAAGGAGATCCTGATACCTGAATGCTGAAGTTAGAGTGAAGGTAAGAAGTAAGGTGTGAAGAGCCTAGTACGGTCCCTGAACATAACTGTGATCGTGAACAGTAGCTGTTAGAATTCATACCCCCCGACTTTTGTTCCAGAACTCTGGCCTCTGCACCAGACTGTCCCTCCTTGTATGTAATCCTGTTCCAGAAATTGACTGGAGTTAGACATTAGACATGACACTGCCTGCGGGCATTATAAATAGGGTTGGAACTTGCAGGCTGCCATTTACAGATACACAGCGGTGACAGGGAAGGCCGTGCTTTATTTTATACACCAACCCCATGTTCAGTGGCATAGCTTCTTCATTCACAGTGCAGTAGTCCCCTGCTAATGTTAGATTACTTATTGTTACTGGTTTTTGTTTCATTGTTATTATAGTTCCTTAAACCACTTTGCTAAATAATGCAAAGTGTTAAAGGGGACTTACAGGCAATTTAACCCAATCACCCCTTTTTGCAAGTAACTGAGGCCCCAGATCGTGAAATGTGAGGTCCATATAAATACTTGGTGCCAGAGTCAGGAGTGGAATCCTTGTCTTTCACTTCTGATCCAGTACTCACTCTTGTTTCAAGTGAAAAGGAAAAAAGAAATCAGGCATTGCAGTGTTGACCATGTTCAGGGTAAACAGCAAGTCTTTGTGTTTCTGTCTTCCCTATACTGCAACAATGCTGCGATTAACCTAATTGTCTTTTTAGAACAACACTCTAATTAGATACTACCTCAAAGCCGCTTTAATCTAACATGCCTGTAATCAAGTTCTGAAGAACCTGCTGGTTGTGTGTGAAGAGGGAATCCCCTAAGAACTCAGTCATAACGAGTCTTTTTTTTTTTTTTTTATCTTGTATCAGATCATGTGTATGGTACTGTATATGCCGGGGTGCAAAGGCAGACTGTTGCACAAAGAGTGCAAATAGCTTTTCTTTTTGTAGGAATGAACTTCTCCTTGACATGTTTTTTTCTTCTGAGACAAATCACCTTCTTTTCACAGTGTAGATTTAACTTTGTAGCTCGTACACATTGCAGTTACCATTCATCAGTGGGAAAGACTTGACAGAATGGAAGGAACACATACAATAGGAATATTTTTAGCCTTCTTGCTGCATTCACAAATGTAAATAGCCATTTCTGTACTTGTTTGATGTGAATATTCTGGCTTTTACTATTGTTTTTGTAAAAGGAACGTATTTCCGTATGCAAAGGAAGTAGTTGGAAATTCAGATTTTATTTAACTTTTCTTAAGTAGTTGACTGCTTCCTTCCTTAGAATTTTCCTTATCCTATCTCTAATTTAATACACATAATTTTAATGACTCCTTTAAATCTGATTATAAATATAATGCTGTAACTAGACTTTCAACAATTACAGACTTTTGCGAGTGATACTACTAAGTGGACAATAAGATTTTACTGGACTGATACCATGTTTTAAACCTGTTTATATGGCCTAGAAAGCTTCAGGGTTCAAAATTGGTTTTATTCTTATTTAGATTAGATTTAACTTCATGTAGTTGATTAGTACAGAAATTGCCTGATATTAAAATATAGTCATTTCAAATTAAAATCAAGCCAGCGCTATGTGTGGTTTTGAATAACTGTTGCCTGAAATGGCAACCTTATATATTTCCAGGAACTATCACTGCTGTAAGATTATGGAGGTTTCATTTAACATTTCAGAATTAATAAAGCTGTGCATGTCTAATTCATGATAATATTTCACAGAATGTCAGAGGAGGAAAACATAAAATTCAATAACTGCACTGAAGCCCTGGTGCGTTTGCCTTGATGGCGAGCATGCCTGGTTTAGTGTTCCTGAGCCAACAGGGGAAACTCAAAGAAGCTATCACAACAGTACATGAAACCACTGGACTTGGATAAATTCCATGCTTTCTGGTTTTTAATGTCTTCCTCCTCCCCATCTTTTTTAAACCCTAGTTCTCGTTCTATGGGAATCTGTCTCCAAGGAGGTCGCTGTACCGCACGCTCTCTGATGAGAGCATATGCAGCAACAGGAGGGGATCCTCCTTTGGCAGCTCCCGAAGTTCCATCCTTGACCAAGCCCTGCCCAACGACATTCTTTTCAGCACCACGCCGCCCTACCACAGCACGCTGCCTCCCAGGACCCAGCCGGCGCCCAGCATGGGGAGCCTGAGAAGTAAGTGAGGGGGTCGGCCGTGCCCAGCAGCTCTGAGGTTGGGCTGGTGGGACAGCGCCTGCCTCGGTGGGCCCTTCAGATGGGCCATCCCCACATAGGTCTGGGGTTTGCTTTTTGGCTTTTTTTAAATATATATCATTTGGTGGTGTCTTTTTTTTTTTCTTTTAAGTAACTTTGAAATATAAACACCCCAGAGTGGACATTTCAAGAAAGGGAGACAACACTATTTTGAAGGAAATTGAAAAACCCATATTAGACATTTTTATCAAGTCCAATAGTGACTTCTATATCATATCTCAGCTGTTGTATCTATAAAGGAAAAGATGTGTGAAGCCTTATGTTTTTAAAAGAAAACTGTGGTATGAGGGGTGAGTTTTCTAGTGAACAGCAGGCAAGAAGGAAAGTTGGTTTTCTACGCTCTGTTTCCTCTTGAAGTTCAATACTCAGTGATGGCAAAGGTGACAGGTGGGCATCGGGAGACCTGAGTCCTGAACTTGGCCTTATGTCCTTGTGCAGGTGATTTGTGTTCTTGTGTCTTCAGCTTATTCTAGTTCACTAATCACAGGTAAACCTCATGATTTCTAGATGATTTTTCCTTCATATCCTTAAAATCTCTGATTTTTACATAGCATCAGTTCTTTATTAATGTGTTGGTTTTTAAAGGAATTTTTTAATTAGCTTTATTTCCTTTGTTTATGGTTTATTTCTGTTACACAGAACAAATGGGACTTTAATCAGAAATATATTCATTGTCAAATATTTTTTTATTTTATCATAGAAATCATTATCTTTAGAACCAATTTAAACTTTATAATACACATAGAGGTCCCAGGCTAAGTGAAATTAAAGTTCTAATAATGTTTCTAATGTTTAACATAATTGGAAAGGAACCTTGTCTCATAAAATTCTTAATCTATTTCTTTAAGTAACATAATAACTTGCCTGTTATAAAGGGTCCATTTACCTAAATTGAAGAAACCTTTAAACTCCTTGACAGCCATATGAAAGGTCAAGCAAACATTCTAATTTTTTATTGATAATATTTTCTAACTCTTTTCCCTTTTTTATAAATAGGTGATTTTAATGTCCTCTTAAAAGCTTTTGTAAAACTCTATTTCCCTGTAAAGGTTTCATTTACAGTGCTCAAAGTATGCTTCTGAACTCTCTATGGTATATGTGTTAATGTAGGTTTTATTAACACATTCTACCTTTTATTTTGCTTCAATGTGAAAGATTTTTTTTTTTTAGCTTCACTTTTTACAAAATAGACTTTACTTTTTAGAGCAGTTTAAGTTTCACAGCAAAATTGAGTAGAAAGTAGAGAGATTTCCCATGTTACCTGCTGCCACGGATTTCCATTTCCCCACTATCAGCATCCCCCCAGGGTTACAGTCAGTGAACCTACACTGACAGGTTATTAACACCCAAAGTTCGTAGTTTGCATTTTAGGGTTCATGCTTTTGTTGTGTGTTTTGTGGGTTTGGACAGATGTATACTGACATGTTCCCACCATCACAGTATCATGCAGAGTAGTTCCACTGCCCTAAAACTCCTCTGTGCTCTGCCTGTTCCTCCCTCCCTCCCATCTACCCCAGGCAGCCACTGATCTGTGGCTGTGTCCATGGTTTTGCCTTTTCCAGAATGTTGTACAGTTGAAATTATACAGTGTGTGGCCTTTTCAGACTGGCCTCTTCCACTTAGTAATAAGCATGTGAGTTCCTTCCATGTCTTCTCATGGCTCAATAGCCCAGCGCTTTTTAGAGCTGAATCATACTCCATTATCTGGATGTACCACAGTTTATTTAATCTATTCATGTGCTAGAGGACTGTATCTTTTTTTAATATGTTCAAAGGCACAATTAGGAAACGGGCAGAATGCACTGTTTACTATTCTAGTTAAAAACTACCTTATTTGTCTTCATTGTTTATTTCTCTAGGAAAAGCAATAAGAGTTGCCCTTGCCATTTGGTATTTTTTAATAAAACCTTCTTATTTGCTGATACACATCCCCTCCTGTTCTATACTTAAACTACTCAGAAAAAATTCTCTAGGTTTGATGGATGAGCTCACAAAATGCAAATGATGGAGCTGGAAATAATTTGTATTGATGTCTGTTCCCCTCAAAACTTTGGATTCCCTCCACCACCACCCGTCCCCTGCCCATGGAGAGTTTAAGCTTCAAGGTCCTAGTTGTTTGGAGAATGGAGTTCCTGGGCCCTCTGACTACAGCAGTCACCTATGTGATTACAGATGCTCCTTGATTTACGACTGGGCTACATCCCAGTAAACCTATTGTAAGTTGAAAATGTCTTAAGTTGAAAATGCATTTAGTACCCCTAACCTACCAAGCATCATAGCTTAGCCTACCCTACCTTAAATGGGCTCAGGACACTTAGCCTACAATTAGGCAAAATCATCTGGCAGCACAGTACACTGTAGTATAGTATCAGTCGTTTACCCTCGTGATTGAGTGGCTGACTGGGAGCTTTTTAGAGCTGCTGGATCGCTGCTGCTACCCAGCATTACAGAGAAAGAGTATTGTACCTCATATCACTGGCCTGGGAAATGTTCAGAAGTCGAAATTTGAACTATGATTCCTGCTAAGTGTGTATTGCTTTCGCACTATTAAAATCTACTCAGGCCAGATTTCAATCACCCGTCCCTTTCTGTGGTTTCTGGTCATTACGCAGACACTCTCTAAGAAGACTACTCTTTAAGAGTAGTTTGACAGTCTGAAACTGGAACAGCCCAGTAAGCTGAAATGTGAGTGCTAATCCCCAGAAGATATCTTTGAGTGAGAAATGAGGAATATTTGAAGTTACCCAGTAGTTTTCTCTTAGTTTGTCAGAGAGACATAGCTGCACGTTAAATCTTGGAATGGAGGTTGGTTCTGGATGGTTTTAAATAGCTGTAGAGAGAGAGTTAAGCAAAAAACTTGGAAGGCACACATATTCTTCTTTTAAACTTTAAAACTAGAGCATTCCTAGGGAGCATCGGATCTTCTAAGAGAGAATCTTTCACCGGTAGAGACTCATTCAGATCCAGGTCATAATTTGGAGGGAAGGTAGCGAGGGCAGAGCCAGTAGCAGCCCACCTCGTCTCCGTGAATACTGGAAGACCTCATCTCTGCACCTTTTCTCCATGCAGTTACTATGGTCACAGGCTTCTCCTTCAGATATTTTAAGCTTTTACAAATCCTAGATTTGAACCTGTCTTGAAATCTTTATTCTCTTGAACCTGAGTTCTTGAATCCAGTGTTGTGAGACAGATACTTAAACTCATTTTGCATGTAATTCATGTCATGATTCGTGTATATTTCCTTTGAGGTTCCTGAAGTGTGCCATATTAAGAGTGGCCATTTGGACACAGTTCACAGGCCAGATAACCGGTGACACTGAAGAGCAGTCACGGTTTCCTTTTCCTCCTTGACAGATGGGACTCCTGGGTTCATTCGGCATAATAGCAACCGTTGGCAAGCTCACAGGTTTAGAGAGAATTCCTGGGTTTTTATGGAGGGGAGATCAAAACTCTCCAAAGAATGATGAAATCTTCCTATGGGGAAAGACTAATGAGAGTTCTTAAGTTTCAAAAAAAGAATAAAAAGAACAGAGAATTATTAGCTTATTTATGGTCCCAGATCCTATAGTTCTGACCTATGCACCTCATAAAGGATGACCCTTGAAGTTAAAGGGGGATTTAGGGGTAGAATAAATAAAAAGAACTAGTATTTTACTTATAATTTAATACTTGCATGAGTTGCTACAGACCCCAGGTGTAGACTCGACGGTCTTGTGTTGTAGGTGATAAAGGCTGCCCACCGCGGGAAGAACAGTCCTTGCCAAGGCTGGCATTTCAGGTGTCCATGACCCTCAACGGCATGGTTTCAACTATTCAATGTGGCATTCTTTCTCTTTTCTCAAATGTCTTCAATATTCCCTGTAATCAATATCTGTTGGTTTCTGGGGAGTAATTGTGAAACCACCAGGAAATGCTGTCAGGAAGGCTCCTTGGCATTTATAATAAAAGTCGTAAAGTTGTACTCAGTAAAGATGGTTACCGCAATTTCATATCTGGGTAAACAGGTGGGAAGCCACAAGATCAATGTCCTAGGCCAGAGAGCAGGTCCCCAGGCAGCAGTGCCTGGACAGCAGCCACCTTCCAGAATCCACGAGTCTCTTGACAGGGCTGAGTTGGGCCCCTGGGTGTTGTGGGCAATAACAATTAGGAGCAGAGAGAAGTGTCCTCAGGAGGTAAAGTAGAATGGCTCTACCCACTGTGCCCCTGAAATGCTTTTAGACAGCAAGCCTCTCCTCCCTCCCGTTTCTCAACTCATTCGGAGAACTCCCAGAAATATTATGCATATGAAATAATTTCAGTTACTATTAATATTATTTTCTACTCAGTGTCTCACCTTATCTGGCATAAGTATGTGGTGATAAGTGCAGTGTCAGTTCAGGTTTCCAGTGGGAAACAGTCTGTGAGGAGCTTGATGTTATCCCTGAAGGTCTCCGTGCTCGATGTGGGAACCTGCGAATGTGCCCCCTGACCTTGTGTCACCCGCTTTCCTGGGCTTCCTGGGGAGTGAGCTGGTCATCACCCAACAGGAAGGGGTCACTGTCTTTTCTTAATTGGCCAGAAGAGTGGTGTGGGCTCCTCTGGATTTGAAATAACAGATTTTGATCCCCAAGGCAAGTGGTACCTTTTCTATAAAACCGTAAAACTCGGGAGACAATAGTTACAGCCACTGTGGCATCACAGAGCACAGGCAATCACTCACTCTTGCTTCCTTCAGATCTGCACTACAGACACCTTATCCAAACCCCTGTCCTACCGCCACCACCACCAAGTTCATCTGCTTATCGAGGACAGCATCTGTGCCTTACTGGTTGTTCTAAGTGCGGATGTAGTACCTGGCATTTCCTAGAATATAGTAGATGCTCAGTAAATATCATCTGGGTGATGGTAGTAGTGGTAAGAATATTGTACAGAATTTTTACTGGTTTGGAGTCTCAAAAATACGAAAAAAGGATGGTAATTTTTTTTTCTAATTATATGATTTTTCCAACTGATAGAATTTTAGAAATTTAGGTGCTTTTTATTTTGATTATTTAGGAAGAAATAAAGGTGGCTGTTAATTCATCTAAGGAGCCTGCCATTGACATAGGGCTCTTCCTGCTTACTGAAAGATGACAGATTTACATTTAAATCCATACTTTTTCAGAGCTTTCATTCTAGAACTGTGCCCTTCACCAAACAGGTCCTCATCATTTGGGTCTCAGCCGAGTGTCCCCTCCTCGGACAGGCTTTCCCCAAACATGCCATCAAGCTATGCCATCACATCAGTGTTTTATTTTCTGCAAATAACTTATCACTACTTGTATTTTCTTGTTTATTGCCTGTTTCCTTCGTGATATAAAGCTTCGTGAGAGCTGAGCCTTGTCTGTGTTGCCTACTGTTGTGCCCCGTCAGTGGCAGGCAGTGCTCACTCATCACATTCAGCATGGGCAGACCGGGCAGTGGATGGCACTCAGATAAACTCTAGAGGAGAGGAGACTTCTAATCTACCAGCCTTCTTTGCCAGTTCAGCAGTATCAAATAGATGAAAGTCCCATTCACAACTGGAGGAGGGGGGACAATAACTTCTAATAAAGAAGAGACATCAAAAACTGTGTTCTTCCTTTTGCTCCCTGGTTCTCCATAAAAAAATGGAGGTGGTGAGCAGCATTGCCTCGGCTTGCATTTGGCTGTGAAATGGACACCCTGAGAACTTCTCAGATGCCAAAGCCATCACTGCCATTTATCCCATGGTCTCTGCATGCTTTGTGTACAGGACAGTGGGCAGAGACCTTTGGAGCTGGTTGGCTGGGCTGCTGTGTGGACAGGTGGATCTGCTCACTTACTCTGGGCATCAGCCTCTCAGCCACCAAGATTCAGATTTGTGCCTTGGCAAAATTATGAATGGGCAATTATCATGGAACTTTGGGGTGCTTAGGAATAGTCAAAGCTTTTATTACTTAACCCCAAAACTATCAGGAAATCACTCCATTGAATATTTGGGGAAGATGGCTGTTTGAGCACACAGCTGCAGGAGGGACAAGGGGAGACAGAACAAGGGACATTGGCCTCACACCCCGTCTTCTGAGTTGGGGGAACAGCCACTGTCCCCTCCATTTCTCATTGCATTTTGCCCGTCTTGTCCCCTCCATCATTTTCTCTGTCTACCTGCTCCTATTAGAGCCACTCAGGTCCTTGTTTGGTGGTGTTAGGGAGCAAAGTAGACAGTACACAGAATGTGCATTAGGTTTGATTTTAGCCTTCAAGAATGCCAAAGCTGACGTGATGGATTATTCCTTTATAAAGGCAAAGAAAACCAACCAGTTGGCATTTCTTAGTAAAACTGATGGACACAATGTACTTTCTGTAGAAATGTTCATATACCTCAAAAAGTTTCCATTCCATTCTTTGATGTTTCCCCCTACAGTGAGGGAAGGCGAGGGGAGTACACCAGTGGGCCCCAGTCCCAGCCAGCCTGGCCTATGCACCCCTCATAGAACTGTACCACTCTTGCACAAGCTCCTGAAGAGCTTGGCCACATGGAAATCAGTGGCAAAAGTAATTGCCACCTAGTTATATAATTTCTTTACACTTAGTGTAGAAAGACTGCCTTGAGCAATGCAGCATGTGTGTTGGAGAGACAGAGGGAAGTGATTTGTAAGTGAGTGAAGTTCCCTGGGCTTCCTTACCTTTCTGCTTGAGAGTTGAATCTTAAACTTCCGGTCAAAGACGGCACCTGAGAGCCAGTTCAGCGCAGTCTCTGGTCAGCGTGGAGAGAGGCTGCTCCCGTGCCTTCCTCCTTCCCAGTTCCTGCGTGGCTGCTTCCATCCGGTCCCAGTTTATGCCTTGGCAAAGACTGAGCGCGTCACATGTAGAACAAATAGAACAAGCAAGAACCATTGTTGTTTCAAAGAAGAGTGCGTGGAGAAGGGAGGGTTGTGGAAATGATGTGGACAATATATCTGTTACTGGGTTCCCTTCAAAATGGAGGCTGGGACTAAATCAGTGCAACATTACCCCATCTTCTAAAGGTGGTAGCATTGAAAATGGGGGCTTGGTTGGCTTAGCTGTAACCATTAGAGGTCTGTTAAGAGACGCATTTGTCAAGGGTGTAAAAAGTCTGTTGGTCTCCCATAAGGCCAAATTTAGAAATGCTATCTGTCTTAGTCCAGATGCCAGCATTTCACAGCTACCCAAAAGGATGTGGGAGCAAAAAAATTACAGGTGCATTTGGTTAATTATGCCCTTTACTTAACTTAATTGCAGGCTCAGACAGCCAGGTGGTCATTATTTTGATTGGTCTAATTAGTCAGATGTGTTCACAAGCAGCTGCATGCAGCATTCTGGGCAGGTTCAGAAAAGGCACATTAAAGAAAGTCCAATTGTGAAGCCTTTTCAGAACTTGTCCTCAGATGCATAATGAGTTCTTAACTAGTATTATTAATGACATAAACACTTAAAGTACCACGATGAGAGTTTAAGGAGAGAAAGAAATGGAAAATGTCCATTTGTAGCCAAAGGACAACTGTCAAACATTGATTGCAGGATGGGCAAGTGGTTTCTGGTTCAGCCATTGATCTAACCATCTTATTAAGTCAGAAGATTAATCCAGCCACCATTTTGTACTTAGCATATGAAATAATGTCCCCTCTTTGATCTGTTAATAAAAACAAAGTTAGTCTTACTGCATTTTTATAACAAGTTGGTATTGGAGGCATCTCAGATGTGCAGTGCTCAGCTTAGATAACCGTGTTCCTCAGTAAGCTCTTTAAATCATCAGGATAAAGATTGCTCCAAACCTTTTGTACAGCAGTGTAAAGCCTGCAACACTTTTAAAAAGGGGAAAGTCTCCCCTGAAGAAAACAGGAATTTATCCTGCAGTAGTCAGACCAGAATGTACTCAAAAGAAGCCTTCCCAGGAGAAAACCTTTGTGCGATTACGATACTGTCAAAGGCTTGATTCTCATCTCCCTGCCACACGGTCCTTGCGTCCTGGCTGACCTCCGATTGGTTTAGACTTGGCTGCTTTTTCCAGACTTCCGTTTTTCCAGCTGTATGTGTTTTGGGTAATTGCAGCAGGTTTTCTTTTCTCATTGAGAGCAGAAGTTTCCTTGGCTACTTTGGGAGGGGACGGCAGTGCCCGTGCTCTGACTGACTGACTCTGGGATGGGACGGTGGTGCCCGTGCTCTGACTGACTGACTGACGCTCTGGTTTTGTTTCTGTTTAGATGAGTTCTGGTTCTCCGATGGGTCCTTATCAGATAAGTCCAAGTGCGCAGATCCTGGCCTGATGCCCCTTCCGGACACAGCCACAGGATTAGATTGGTCCCACCTCGTGGACGCTGCGCGGGCTTTTGAAGGTAAAGACTCGCCACCACCAGGCGTCATCCCTTACCCCGGGGGGTCTTTCCTGCAGGGCCTGTGCAGCATTTTAGGGAAGGTGTCTCTGTCTTAGATGGCCCAGTTCCAGTTTTGGGTGGCCTGCCATTGTTGTACGATGGAAACAAGCCGGAAAGGGCCTGGGCTATGACTGTGGATGCTTCCCAAGGGAAACCATGGCGTTTAGTAAGATGAGCACCAGGCAGGGACCCAGAACCTGAATTCTAGTTCAGGCAACAGCTGTGACCTGGGTGGGACTAGCCATTTGTCCCCTTTGATCTCTATTTTCCTATCTGAAAAGTAGAGGTGATCTTATAGGATACACGTTGTGTCTTCCCTGGCAGCGTAGGGGGAGGCCCTTCTGGAGGTCAGAGCTTGCTGGACTTGGCCAGACGAGCACGGGGTGGGGGCCTAGAGACTTGGCACGAACACAGACTCTGGCGTGATTGCTGGACCCTCACAGCCTGTCCACCCGTCTGGGCCTCAGTTTCCTTCTCTATAAATGTAGACGGGTTTAGAGAAGCCAGTCTCTAAGGTCCCTTCCAGCTATCACACTGTGTTCTGTCACGTTTGTTGTTGTGACTACTAGAAGGTTGAAGCTCCCCTTAGGGGACACTTTTTTTTCCAACTTGCTGTTAAAGGTAGACGCTTGCTTCCTGGCATCCTCAGGACCTCACAGGTCATCCCAGTGTAAACCACTGGCCCCCAGGATCATGACTTTGACCTTTTGCCTTCTGCTGCTACATTCGTTCAGTGTGTTTCATGATGGCAGGTCCTGCCCCTGGGTACCTGGCAGCTAGAACTTACAAAAGAGGCAGGGTTATTTTAGCACGGGCTGTTTTATCACCTGCCCTCTCTGAGACTCTCCTTGTGTAACTGAGTCACAACATGCTGGTGGCACTCAAGTGCACTGCAGCCCCTCAGGCCTGGGGCCTCTTCTCTCTCACTCCCCCTCCTATTCTCCTCAGTCTCTGCCAGCTCAGCCCCCAGCACCTGTGACATCAGGCCTCAGGAAGCAAAATCCGGTTCTTTTCCCAGTCGGGCAGGTGCGTTTTGAAGTCAGGCCGTGGAAGAGCAAGGTCTGCTGCTTTCATGCCCCTTCCCTCGGTTAGAGAAGCCTGCCTGTGGCTTTGCTCTAACCAGCTGGTGTCAGTGCGCCTGGTCCTGAGCATCTGTGGGGAGGAGTTGGAGTCACCCTCAAGTTAATTCAGACACCAGGGAAGGAGGTGAAAGGAAACCTGTAAAAGGAAGAAACATCTGCAACATGAATGTGTTCCCTTGTTAGAAGGAGCAAGACTGCTCTTGGGTTCCCTGCTTCACAGAGCACTCACTCCTTACAGAAATTTCCGAATGCCCCTGTCTGCTGGTGGTGAGGCCCTCATTCTCTCGTGTTAGCAGAAATTAGTTAAACATTGTGGAAGCCCCAGGCCTGTGGCTCAGTGGTTTCCTGGGCTCTCCGTGCTTCTAGCACTGGCATAGACGTGGCCCAGCACTGGAGCATAGGAACACTGCCTTCATCTCTGTCCAAAAGCAACCCCAGCAGCAGATAACAGCATTTTCTCTGGCATGTTCTTTACACACTACATTGTGTCACTGTGACCAGATCTTACTGCCCCTAGGAGCGTGGGAGAGCGTCCGTTCCGTCCTCTGTGTACCCCTGCTGTGTAAATACCTGCAGAGCACTCACCACACTGCGTTCTGCTTCATTCACGTGTCTGTCCCTTCGTATTAGGTGATGAGTTTCTCAGGGGAAGGCTGCTTATTTTGTCAAGCACAGAGCAAGATAACCAAATGAGAAGAGCTAGTACCAAGAAGTAAATAGGTATTAAATACACAGGGTTCCATGCAGCCTAAAGCTATCCCAACTCATAGCGTAATTTTGTACCTCTGAGATCCTTTCACATTTTATACTCATCTTTCAGATTTAAAATAATATTTTATCACCTTATCTCTATATCCACCCTCATTTGTATCTTTGATTGGTTCCTTTCTACCCCTTTCAGATCATCCTTCAGAATAAAATCACTGCTATAAAATGGGTTTTTTCAGAGAGGTAGAGGAAGTGAAATGATGTGTGCAGTAGTTACTGACTGATTCATCAGTCCAGGCATCTGAGTCGTCATCGCAGCTCCTCCGCTGGGCTTTGGGCCTTCACACAGGTCACTTCACTACTTTGACGTATACAGTTTGTGTGAACACTGTTCCAAGTCCTTCACAAATTTTAATTCACTGAATGTTCAACAATAATTCTCCGGGACACGTGCTTCAGTCTTCTCATCTGTAAAATGAAGAACTTTGCCCAAAGAACCTGTAAGGCTTCTTCTAGTCCTAAATGTCCAGTTCTATGGTTCTGTTCCTGAGGGAGTATTCCTCAGCTGAAGTAAGAGTGTAGGTTGTAGTTGGCACAAAAGGGAGAAAGTGTGACATGGAGATTCCCTTTAGCCAGGACGTCCAGGTGTATTCATGCCCAAATGAAACAGAGGAGAATGGGATTCTATTTGCCGGAGGAGGAGACTATCTGACCTTTAACATTCACAGAAAAAATAATATGGAAAGAGTTAATGCCGTATTTAAAAATTTCAGTAGTTTTTGATGCTGCTGCGTGGGGCGGCGTCCCATGGTGAAACAGTACTCAGCTTATGAAAATTCAGGTGAGAATTTGCAACTCCGTTGGCTAATCAGATTCTCTTGTATCAGTGTCACTTCAGTTTATGTTCCAGCATCCTGCTGCACTCTGATAGGAGTTGTGTGGTGGTGACAGGGTATGATGATAGGGTCATCTTAGCACTTTAAAGAGAAATGTCTTCTCCCAGATAGTCCAGTTGCCCTGCTCATGACTTTGTGTTTTTGTACCCGTTTTCAAAGCCATTTCTGAGCTAGAGTAAACATTATGAAGAAAAGATAGTTCTAAAAATGTCCATGTGCTTGTTTATGTCATTGTTACAAACCAATAAAGGCAGTTCAAAATAGCTTACAGAGTTCAGACTGCTCTGGACTAATCCTGCACCCATACTTTGACATAGGCAGTCAGCACTTCTGAAAACAGGCTTTTGAAAATGGAATCTATCTGCCTGTTGGATTGAAATCCCATGACCCCTATAAAATCCAATAGTGTAATTGATCCCTTGCAGACTTCCCTGCCCCCCATTGATCGACCTCGCTTATGCTGCACGTTTCAGCATATATGTTCACCTTGGTTTAAGAGCTAAAATTGACATTGGGCACATGAGTTTAAGAATTTAGATTTTACTATACCATTTGAGAATAGAGCAGAGGCACCAAATTATAATCTGCCCAATCATGGCTGCTTAAGTAGGTTTAAATTCTATTAGTACAAAGAACGTAAGGTAGACAGTATGGTTGTGGGTGAGAGACGCCAGGTGTTCTGTTGCACAAACACTCAGTACGTTCCCTCCAAAGAGGAGTAGTGTTTCTAGACCACATTGCTGACCATTGCTGACCGCAAGGCAATGAAAATAGAATTAAATAAGAAAAATAGAAAGCAAAACACCAACTCTAACCATTTGGAACATTTTAAATATGACTCTAATAATAATTGTGCTGGCAAGAATTAAGGAATATAACAGGAACAATTTTTTTAAATGAGTGATGTTGAAAAATATGCTATTTATTAAATCTGGACTACCACCAGAAAAGAGAATAGTTCTTAAAGGAAAATGTTTGAGAAACATTTATTTCAATGGAAAAAGTAAAAATTAACTAAGTATACTTTAAAAAGATTCCACAAAAACTGTGAAAGGAAAACATGAAAGAAAAGAAATGAAAAAAGTTTAAAAAAAAACAACTGGCAAATGAAATTTCACTGCAATTTATAAATAAAATCAGTACAGTTTTTCTTTGAATATTGATAAACCAATAGCAAATTTGATCCAAAAAATGAAAAGTACAAATGAACCAAATAAGAACGAGGTTAAGTTAACATAAGAGGAAGACAGTGGGACTTAAGAGAACTGTCAGGCTCCCTGCAGAGGGCATTGGGCTCTGCCTTACGCTCAAACCCCAGACCAGCTGCAGTGACTAGTTATTACTTCCAGGTTAGGAAGCCTCTTCCTGGCCTGGGTTATGGAGACCTCATGGTCATTTAGGGTCTTGCAGTCCCCTCAGTGATGCAAACCAGGCCCACCTGAGCCATAAAATCTAGTCAAGACAAGGCTCTGCCCTTACTCAAGAACTTGGTTCCCTGTAAAACCAAGTATGCAAATGTACAGTACTAGGAATTAACTGTGGAGGCTGAAGGAGACCTGTCAAATCACAGTCTATGAGATGCAAGCTCACAATACCCTCCTCAGCTCACTGCAGCACATACCCCCTTGTGCTTGGCTGACCACAGTTATGGGGCTTTTAATTCACACCACAGTCATTTTTCTGTTTTTATGCTAATGTTATGAGATGATGCACTTGATCACTTAATGTTTTGCAACTCTTTTCGGGCTTCCTGGCTGATTTATTCTGCACAAAATACTGGTGCACCAGCCTAACCTCCACCCCCAGCCTCGTGTGGATCTCAGCCCCTCTGCTTTTTCTCATTGCATGTTCTCTGGGTGACATTTTAAGGAGAGAGAGAGAGAGAGAGAAAGAGATTTTAAAAATTCCTGAGCAATGTCAAGCAGCTATATAGGAATAAATCTGGTGAATAAAGTTATTAAGTTATTTCTTGCAAGAAAATGGGGGAAGCATAAGAAATAGTCAAAAAGGCCAAAGTGTCGAGGGCCTTCAAAAAGTCATCCAAGAATATCCCAAAATCCCAAATATTACCTGAAGCAAATAAGTTTACAGTTAATTGTTTTTCATAATTTCAAAGAATAATTCTGCCATTGTGTACACTTTTCTTGAAATTCAGAAGTAGCCTTCTTGCATGTTATGATTCTTTTCTGATACACACAGAAAAAAATAATCACAAGACAATCTCAGTCTTTAATATTGGCGTGAGAAAGCTTAGATGAAATTCAGTAGTAAATTGAAAAGATTATTACTGGCAAGAGTTTAGCTGGTTTAATAAAATGAATACTTTATAATAAATTATAGTCGGTGAAGGAATTAAAAGTTATATCAATTTCAAAAAAATATATCTAATAGAATTAAGACCTATTTCTACTAAAATTTGAGATTTGCGAGATACCTCCTAAGCCTAATATGTCTTTATTCCAAATAGTTACATACTATTTAATAGAAACATGTTTATAAGCAGATCCCTTAAGTCCAGAAACTAAACAGGTTTTCTCTTTATGACTATGCCCTTTAATTTTGTAGTGCAATTGTTGACATTTAAACAAGTAATGCAATGAAAAAGTAAATGTTGAAGGTAAATATATATATATATATATATATATATATATATATATAGAAAGAGAGAGAGAAGAATGGTTCTATATGTAGAAAATATGAAAGGTCAAAAAATTATTAGAGATTATAAAATAAAGTAACTAGATTAAGATATTTTAAAATATATTTTTATATTTTTTAAGCACCATTTCAAAGTGTTGTTTATTTTTTCAGTTATCTGTTTCTATATAACAAACCACACCATAATTTATGGCTAAAAAACAACAATGGCTTTATTATTTCTCATGATTCTCTGTGTTGGCTAGACTTAGCTGGGTGGTTCTTCTGCTCCATATGATATTACCTAGAGTCACTCATGCAGCTGTATACAGCTGGAGCTCAGCTGAGGTTGGAGCATTAAGGTGACTTCACTCACCTTATGTATGTGTCTGAAGTGGCTGAAGTCTAGCTGGACCCCTGTCTCCAGCAGGGTAATTATACTTCTTCACACTGGGCTTAAGGACTCAGAACAGCAAAAGCAGAAGCTCCGTGATCTCTTAGGGCCTGGTCTTGGAAGTCCCAGAACATTATATTCACCACAATATATTTAGGTCACAGCAAGTCACAAGGCCATCCAGATTCTAGCGATGGGGACATGGACTCCACCTCCTGATTGGGAGGGTTGGCGTGTGCATGCAGGGTGGCCGTGGTTGTTGGCAACT
Source organism: Lemur catta (assembly GCF_020740605.2). Lineage (NCBI taxonomy): Eukaryota > Metazoa > Chordata > Mammalia > Primates > Lemuridae > Lemur > Lemur catta. Next base: position 7,172,531 of record NC_059152.1, on the reverse strand, counting down.
GTCTTTGCAGACAGCCTTCCACTGTAACAGGTGTAAGATGCATTAGATATAGCAGCAAGATCAAATTATTTATTCTTTGGGGATTAATCCATCATCAGAATGATGATACAGAATTCCAAGAAACACTTCAATAACTAAAGAATCTTAATATAAGTAAGGATTGGAATGGATAGAGAGCATTTGTAGAGTTAGTGCAATTTTAAATCAGATGTCTACCAGATATGTTAACGAAGTTAATCATATCCATTTGGAAAATAGGTAAACAATTTTAAACCAAAAAATCTATTATAAATTAATAATAAGTAAAACAGCATAATAATGATTCAAAAATGACAATAAGAACTTTTGAAGAAAAATAAAGAGCTCAGACAGAAAATCTGAATGTATTTAAGAATTGGGAAAGGAATTTGTGTATTACATTTGGATTTAGGTATTAAAAAAGTCAATTTTAGAAAAAGTTAAAGGAAGATTACCATTTGGAAGCAAGGTTATGCTTTAATTATGGAGTAGTGAAAGAACATGCAAAATGTAATATGGCCCGATAAAAGTATTTAAATATTTAGACCTTTTATGAACCTGAAAGAGAACATTAAAATGAAACGGGAAATACTGGACTATAGGAAAAGATTTTTAATAAATGTGATAGGTAAAACCAGGATGTCTAAAGTACATAAAGGAACTTACCCAGCAAAAACCAGCAAATCCACAGTAAACAAATGGTCAAGGCGTTTGGATACACAGTCCACAAAAGAAAAACACACAATAAGTAGGTGGAAAATGTTCACCCACGCGTATGAATTCAAAGGATAATGAGCTACCAGCTCATACCTTTTGAATATGAAGAATGATGCAAAGGCTCTGGGAAGCTATGAAGAATACTCACAGCTGGTATCATAAAGATTATAAAGTGATCCATCTTTTTGTTCAAGCAATATGACAATTTGCTATATGTAGTTTGCGCCAGAAAACTCTACCTACCGTTTGACTAGAAATCTAATTCCTGAGAATTTACAGACCGGAAATTATTCAAAAAAATTAAAACGTTTCCAATAGAGAAATATTATGCAGCATTATTAAAAATTAATTAAGGAGTCACTAGATAGGTAACCAGTGTCTACTCAAAAAACTAAATGTCAGAAAATCCACAGTCCTTCCTAGGTCCAGGAGGGCGAAGGCATTATAACTTGGGTGCCACGTGCCCCTGCTGGCAGCCCAGGCCTCCTCACTCCCCCGTGCTTGGAAGGTCTGACTGAGTCACATTATGTACTTTGTTATAATGTATGCAGTTATTTTGTTTGGTGGGAGACAAGATGTGCCCTTTGCACATCAGAATTGCTGAGTGAAGTTGACGATCTATCTAGTACAATGCGATCATCACTTTGCAGCCCTGCAGTGCTTATCATATCCTTTGTTATGTAGAATACTGTCAGGTTTAGGGGCATCTGATAAATACATATAACAGCTTTCATCCCCCTCACACATGGTAATGGGAACAAACCCAACTAGAAACTGCCTGTTAGTCAAACAGTGAAGCAGAAAAGGGAGGTGTAAAATCTCTTCAAAAGTTAAAGGTTTTAAAGTATATTAGTTCTCATTAATTAAAATATCAGGAGGCAATCGGTGTATTCTTGAACATTTGTTGAAGAGATGATATTAAGTGAAAACAAGCATCAAAGGAAAAATGACCAACTTGGTGATCTTGGACTCTGGATTCAATGTCTTCACCCCGAGAAGGCCTGTCCTCCCCTCTAGATTTCCACCCTGTCCCCATTGGTGATGACGATCATCTTCCCATAGCTGTTTGGGTGCTCGGATGTGTGTCTGCCCTGTGTGTGAGACACTTGCCTAGTTAACAGCGCATACCAGGCACCACTATGGAAATGAAATGTTCCACAAAAGCGTATTTTCCAAAAAAACCCAGAAATCTGTATTTTTCATTCATTATGTTCCATCTGCCGTTGGTTTCCTAAACAGAGCATAATCATCAGTTTTTAATGATAATTTTTTCAGTTCTGAAGCTTAATCTTAAAGTTGCTAAGGTTAAGATTATTGATATTTGACAACTATGTGTGTGTGTGTGTGTGTGTGTGTGCGCGCGCGCGCGCGCATAAACAAAATGTGACACACTGGTGACTCCTAATGGTAACATAATTAGTGGGGAAGAAAGAAATCTTTGCCTATTACATAGATGAAAAATGCGAAGTCAAGTTTAGCATAGTAAATTGGCTTAAATTATCTCAAAAATAAATTTAAAATGTTTCAGGCAACACCAATAGTTGTGTTTTAAGTAAAGAATAATGTCAAAGCTTTTTCTTGTTAATTACTCAAAGGCTGATTCTAGACCATTGTCTTTCTGCAGGTATTGATGAGCTGCCAGAGGCCTAAACCAAAGTATTTTATGTTGAAATTAGTACCGTGTAGCCTTTTTTTTTTTTCCTTGCAGTTGGTTGAGTCCATTTCTGCAATCCAGTAAGCACCAGTGTCAGAATCAAAACCTTTCATTTTCTGCATGTAGCTACAAAGCCCCACCTGTCTTTAGTTTGTAGTTCTAACAAAGACATATTGGAACAGCTTTGTTTGTGGAAGTAGGTTTAGTATAATCTAGCCTCATACTTGTGTGTCCCGTATGACAAGTATCTGACGCATGCACTGTTGTCCTGTTCCTCACCCTTGGCAGACGTAATGGGTTGATCAGACTTGGCCTTATGTTCTTAGTGCTGCAGGCAACCTGGGGGGCGGGGGGGTAATGGGAGTTATTTGGAATCAACTGTTTTGCCATCTCAGTCCTAGATTGATATGGAATAGTCTGTTGACTGTCCATCTTCTTGTTTAGGGCTAAATGCACTAAAATAAGAAACTGACATGAAAATGTGGTTTTATAAAAGATTATTTAAAGGGGCCAGTTGTGGTGGCTCATGCCTGTAATCCCAGCACTTTGGGAGACTGAGGCAGGAGGTTCACTAGAGGACAGGAGTTCAAGACCAGCCTGAGCAACATAGTAAGACCCCCATCTCTACGAAAAAAAAAAAAAAAAGTCAGGCATGGTGGTGCACGCCTGTAGTCCCAGCTACTCACAGTGCCGAGGCAGGAGGACCCCTTGAGCCCAGGACCTGGAGGATGCGATGCAGTGAGCTATGATCACACCACTGCACTTCAGCCTGGGCGACAGAGCAAGACCCTGTCTCTTAAAAGAAATTAAATAGAGATTATTTAAAGGGGTGGATTGTTTCACGAGTCAGCCATGTCCAGTGACCTACCTTAGCCAGGTGTGCTTGCACAGGAAAGAACAGAAGGGAGAAACCCGAGGAGGCTGCTCGTGTGGCGTGTGGGTGGCTGGATCTGTGCTGACCGTGTGTGTGAAGTTCATACTCCTGTGCCGCCTTTTCCGACGGCTTTGTTTGTGCCGTTGGTTCCATGTTGTTAATCACTTGATTACTGTATACTTATCATCACAGAAACAAGCTGGAGAGGCATAAAGCCTCCACTGGAAACCGTCAGTAAGATGAGCTATTTTGTAAAGTAGTTTAGCGTCTGTACTTAATCAAGTAGCATTCTGTTTGCATTTCAACCTCCCAAGCTTTTCAGATCCAAAGCGAAATCCTCTGTGTGAAGTCACATTGCTGGCAAAACTGTTTTTGGCTTCTTGCCTCCTGACCAGTAGGACCTTGTTTCTCCCCGAGGAATATCTGAATGGCTGCCCACAGCAGACTCTCTTGCTGTCAGACATGTGGGTATTTTATCAATTAAGGTAAAAATAGATGAAGCGCACGCCAGGATGCCTCCACCGGCATTTAGATGTGACCATCAAACCCAAATACACTGCGAAAGATAGAAATATAACTGAGTTATCACTGGGTTGCATAAAGAGGATGAGTCGAAGAAATTCTTTTAACAACAGATGAGAAAAGTAGACTGTCCGTTTTCTTTTGACCTTCCTTTTTACCCAGTAGTTAAATTCACTGTGGAAAAAAGTTACATCTCCTGTTGATTTTTTTTTTTTTAAGTGTCATGTGTTCCCTTACTTGGGGCCCTCGCAGAACGGGGTTATGTTGGACACTGCAGGAGCCCAACCTCCCCACTCAGCCCCTAGAGCAGCTGAGCCCCAGCCAGGACCATCCCCTGCGTTTCTTCCCCACCTCTGCCGTGCACATTGCATCGTGTGCACAGGTGGGCAATGCCCACATTACGCTGTTTATCTTCATTACGTGGCAGAGTATTTCATCATATGCAAACCCCTACTATTCAGTGCCAAATTGGTAACGTGATTGTGTCTCAGGAATGTATAGGTACAGAATGTTTATCATCTTGTAGAGGACTTGACACGTGGAGAGTTACAGAAAGGTTAGTTGAAGGTGATCTGCGTGCCTGGGAAGGGACACATGGCTTCTCCACATGGCTGGAGAATGCCCTGTGCGATGGGTCGCTTGGTGGACTCAGTGTGACATCCAGGAGGGCCCAGGCCCCCTTCAGCACCGTACCCGTGGCTTACGCCCGGGCTTTCTCTCCTGCGCTCCTGGCAGCGTCGCCATGGCCATCCTTTTTAATTAACTGGAAGCGTATGGCCCTCCATAAACCAAACAAGCAGGTAGCCTCATTAGCAGGCTCATCCAGCAGCTGGGGGGGAGACAGAGTGGGATAAATTAAGAGCAGAGCACTCCTGACACGGCCCCAAGTGTGGTCTCCCCACCATGACTCCATTTGCATGAAAAGGACTGCCACAGCACTGACACGCCTCCCTGTCCCTCCGATTCCAGCTGTGCGTGCGTGCGTGTGCTCAGAACCGAAGGAGAGACACCAGATGATGGGGGACGTGGATCACTGCATAGATTGCTTGGTCCCCACTTCCACGTGGTTCAAAAACAGGACTTTTTCTGCATGCCAGCCAGTCAGCATTTCTGGACCACTATTCTCGGTTAATGCTAAGCCCCTAGAGCTTGGGCCAGTCTCGTACCCATTCTGAAGACCACTCTGTTTGCTTTCCTGCCCAGCTCTTGAAACATGAAGTGCTACGTTCCTAGTGCTAAACAGAATAAGATAAGGCATTGTAGGCATGCTGATCATGGGTACTACTGCTGTAAAAACTGCCCCTCAGATCTTTTGTTAAGGGTTTCTAGTGAGATTACTCTTAGCTAATCTCTCTCACCGCTGCTTTCTTTATGTTCATGGAGTGAGTCATTTAAGGAAACCCAAAATTGTGGTGTGTGCTCGTGGTTGGATCTGTGTGTATGTGGCATGCCACTTATCTCTTGTACATTACAGGCCCGCTTCCAACCAGGACAGTTAAAACATGAAATGTGTCACCTCACCACACTGGTGTTACATCATCCTGACTCTAGAGGACTTCCTCTGGTTTCTGTCACACACACGCGCACACGCACACTCACTGTTTCACGTGGCCCCATTACATGGGCCTTATGTGGGCTCCGGAAATTCTCAAGTACAGAGAGATACTCCCGTTCATGGGAAAATTCTAAATCTTATTTCAGGTCTTGACTCAGATGAAGAACTTGGGCTGCTCTGTCACCACTCGTCCTATCTAGGTGATTGTCTGGGGCTGGTCGGTGGCTCCTCATACCCTGTAACCTTTTCTGTATCTTTCATGTGTCTGCACGTCTGCATGGGTAGTCACGCCCTGGGGGCTGGGGGTGCTCAGGGGGACATGTGCCCTGCTGTTCTGTCCCAAGAATGTTCTCCTGGTTTGGGGACAGCTTGCGGAGAGGTCCCTGTCCTTGGTTCTGTTCATCAGCCGAGTCATCATGCAAATGTTGTTCATGCATAACCAGCAGCTTTGGCATTTCTTGGGATGTGGAAAGAAGAAAGCGGATTGGCTCTAGCAAATCTAGTATCTGCTAACTGTCCCCGTGGCTGTGACATGTGTATGCCATGCAGCCCAGTGGGACAGCCAATCTCCATGCTTTCTCCTTGTCAGCAGCTTGCCTGAGTTTGTTTTTCTTTGTTTTGTTTCAAAACAGAGCAGTGACTGATTTGGGGGGCGGGGAGATTGTGTTTAGCTACCACATTAATTTCCACAAAGAAACATTGCCTTGTGGCTGTCACTAACCCCTGTTTCTGTGTGTCTCTCCCCTCCCCAGACCAGAGGGTGGCATCCTTCTGCACCCTGACAGATATGCAACATGGGCAAGACTTGGAGGGGGCCCAGGAACTGCCCCTGTGTGTAGATCCAGGCAGTGGCAAAGAGTTCATGGACACGACTGGGTATGTGAGCCCCTGTGGACCCCTCCCTCCTGCTCTCCTAGGCCAGCGATTAGCAGAGATTCAGCTCAGCCCCAGCCAGGCAGGGAGACCATGTTCTACCGCACCTTCCCCCAGGCCTGAGGAATCCAGAGAAGGGGCTGAGGGGGCCTGACTCAGCCTCCTGCCTTGCTCGGGGGACAGCGCTTGGCTGCATGACCGTTCTGCCCGTGGGCAGGTCCTACCCGCCAAGACCCATGACCCCACACCCACGGTGGCGAGCCTCACTGGCCCAGAGAGCGAGTGGGAGCCTCAGGGTCAGTGTCTGTTGCCTGGTTACTGCTCCAGGCACCGGGCAGGAGTGCCGGTCAGCCTCCACCTGCCGGGCCACACAGGCTGGCCTGCCAAGGGTATAGCACCTCCCAGAGCCTGGTCCTTGGTCTGGCCTCACGTCCCCCCCCTGAAGTGGGTCAGAACTTGCCATCCTGTTGCCCTGTATTCATCCTCCCTGCAGTGTGTGTTCTTTACCAGTGTCCTTGTTCCTGATTCCAGCTTCCGTATGAAGCGAGTCACTGTTAACGTGCACGTTCACCTTCATAAAGAGCTTCATATTATGTTTATGATACAGAAAGGCAAATTGGGGAAACTGAATCTACATCTGGTTCCCAGGGATTCATTCTGGTCTACCCTGTGTCGGTTGGCCAAACTAATTTAAATAATCTATCTTGTTTTCTTACCAACCTGTATATCTGTAGAGGTTCTGAATCCCTTTTTAAATCAGTAGCATCCCAAGATGGGTTTTCCACCAAAGCAGCAATACGGGCACTTTCCCAGTCTAACATAATTTATCACCTTGCTGGGCTCTAAGCACATGAAACAGTTATTTAAGCTTAACAACAAAAATCCTGGATGAAATGTCACGACTTCCCTCTTGAGTCTTTCTGATTCTGTCCTTCTTGGCTAGAGAGCGTTCTCCATCCACACTCACTGGCAAAGTCAACCAGCTGGAATTAATTCTCCGGCAACTCCAGACCGACCTTCGGAAGGTAAGAGCACAGTCAGAACTCTTTCTCTTACACAGTCAACCCCTTTTAACTATTACAAATAGGTTGAAGAGACTCGGGAAAGAAAGCTGCCCTAAGCCAAAACCAACGGTAAACAGTAGCAGAGACTCCTGAGGCCTGATTGCATTTTCTGACCTGCAGCTGAGACAGTTTGTTTTGGGGGATGCAGGGGACCTGGTGGATGTGATTCAGCAAGGACAAGCCCTCTGTGCAGACCAGCCAGCAGTTGTACCACCACTCTGTGAGCTGACCTAAGAGGGGTTGATAACCCTCCTTTATTAAAAGGATTTGCTCAGTAAAATTTAGATTCAGTCAAAAGGCTGCACTCAAAGATCCAGAAGGCCACATGTGGGCCCGAGGCCACAGGTTTGCCAGCCCTGGTTGGTTGTTGCGAGGAATCCCGGTCCCCATGAGCTCTGTCCTCCCCCTGAGTCAGCGTCACAGCCCTCAGAGCTTCTGCTCCACATTGGCCTGCACGCGGCTGGTCCCCTAGAGAAGTTGAACTCCCGCTGAGCGCGGGTCATGCCGTCAGCACTGTGCTGGTTAGCGTTTGGCTGTCCAAGGCGAAACGGAATGGAGTGCGGTGGCCAGAGGGTGATGGGGCGAGGGTGTCACAGGAAGGCTTTTGTCATGGTAGTTCAGTTTTTGAAGAAGGGAGAAATCATAGCTGGTAGAGCGGAGATGACAATGAGGGTGAAGAGCAAGGGAATGAAGTTCTGATCTGGTCACAGGCAAGGAGCTGGCCTTGGGCAGGAGTAGGGACCCCGCGTGTGTGGATGCCAGAGAGAGCAGGGCGTGTGTGCACGTACGTGCATATGTGTGTACATGTGTCCATGCATCCACACACGTGTAGTACCGACAGACATGGGTGGGCGGAGCTCTCTGCTGATTGTTTCTCTTTTTTCCAGCTTGGGTGGTGGGAAGGAGCAGGAGAGTAGAGGGTGTATTGACAGGGTGTATTCGGTAGACTGGCCAGACGGGGCTGAAGGCACATCTGAGTTTGTACCATAAGTTAAAGTGATACCTGTTGGCCGAGTTTTGTGCTTTTCTCCAGCATGGCCGGCCAGCGGTCCCAGTTTCCTAGGATGGAGAAGTTTTCCAAGATACGGAACTTTCAGTGCCAGAACCAGCAAAGCCCCAGGCAAGCTGGGATGGCTGGTCACCTTGTCTGCAGCTGTAAGTGTAGGACAGTTGGAGAGCTGAATTTAACCACTATTATGGTTTAAAAAGGAAATCAAGATAAGGACACAGACAAGGATCCTGGCATGTGATTAAACTGAGCACCCAGAGTCTACACTAGCTGAGGAAAAATAACGTCACTGCTGGGAGTTGCTGTTGATGGACAGTGAAAACAAGAGTAAGATTTGGTGGAGTAGATCATTATTGGAGGAGTAGATGCTGGAGAAATTAGCTTTAAAAGACAAGGGATGGTGGTCAGGAAGTGGGAGCTTGAAACTTTTAGGAAGGGGTGTGGCCATGGCGTGGGGCTTAGGGAGGGCGGGGTTTGTAGGTCACCGAGAGGAGGCGATGGAGAGGCTGCACGCCAGAGTTGGATGGAACATGTAAGTGGATCCGAAATCTTCAACAAAGACGGCAGGAGTGGGCTGGGGAGAGAGGAATGAACCAGGTTCTAATTCCACAAGCGATAGGAAGGGTCTGGGGGTACAGTAGATAATTGCAATGAGGAGGGGTGCGGGCCCATGACCCCGTGGCATGTTTCTCAGTGGAGGTAGAATTGCAGGGGGAGCAGCCATCTGGACTGGCAATGGGGGGTGTTTGCCTGCTGACCTCCACAGCGAGCAAGTGCCATGGGTCACAGTAAGAGGCTGGCAGGTCGTGGAGAACAGGGCAGCAGGGGTGCTCTGAGTCACATTGGAAGTGACGGTCACGGTGGTAGGGAGTGACCAAGGGAAGTCAGGGCCAGGGTGGCCTGCCCTCAGTCCCTGCAGGGAAGTCAGCCGCCAGCTCTCATCCAGGCCGATGGTGAGGCAGGTGGTACTGGGGAGGGTCTGGAAAGGGGATCAGGAAACAGGAGGGAACCTCAAGAGCAGGCCAGACATGTCACAGGTGGGAACATCTAAAAAGGCCACGGTCACCAGCTCCCCCCACTCAGTGCTCTAGCACAGCACTGCAGGTGGTGTCTGGTTGGAGCTGGCAGTCAAGTCAGACCCATTAAAACAATACGGATTGTCATAATCTGACGGCGCCCGCACTCTCCGTTTAGGGCAAGGCCTCCCTGTCGGCACCAGGGAGCTGAAGCTCGTGTCGGACAGTTTCGTTACTGTATGTAGAAAGCTCCAGATGTGATTCTTCTGAAAATGTTGATTATTTTTAACATAATTTTTACTGGCAGACTTTTAAAGGTTCATGGGAATAGAGTGTAGCAGGAGAGCTCCAGATGGGATGAACGGCCCAAGTACTTATTTTATTATAAACATGTGTAACAGCTCTGTTAATACCAGTTGGGTATCGTGAGTAAGTTCTCTTGGAAAGCTCTGTGCATTTGTCAAAGAGTATTACTTTTAACTGCACCGTAGTCTCCCTTTTTTGGATAGCGGGTAATATAAACTGTGCTTAATGCCCTTCCCATATAAAGGCCATCTTGACACCCTTGAGAGCAAAGGGGACTGAAGGGAGAGGCCGCGTGGAGTCGTTCACCCCCTCCCCTTGGTATCAGGCAAGTCACCTCACTGAAGAAAGCAAATCCCCTCTCCCTCAAAAAGTGAATAAGTAAGAATTAGAATAAGGGATTCTTGTGCCCCGGCGTGGGCGGAGTGAACGTAGCACCCAGCGTGCGTGACTCTGCTCGTTTCTGCTCGTGCCAGGAAAAGCAGGACAAGGCGGTGCTCCAGGCAGAGGTGCAGCACCTGAGACAGGACAACATGCGGCTGCAGGAGGAATCCCAGACGGCCACGGCTCAGCTGCGGAAGTTCACAGAGTGGTTTTTCAACACCATCGACAAAAAGTCTTAGCCAGTCCACACCTCGTCAAGGGACCATTGGGAAATGCCTGTTGTCCCTTCAGAGTCGCCAGCGTGGTTTTTCAGTGTGCTTTCAGCCAATCGTAGATGTTTTGCTGTCCCATTCTGTGTAGCACCATCCACCCCAGCGGGCGGGGGCCTCGACTCCTCCTCAGTGGCCACAGCGGAGAGTAGTGCCCACGGGAACACGAATGTCACCCTTGTGTGAGGATGGATGTAGGTCCTGGCGTGAGCGCAGACCATTTTCTTGCAGACTGCTAAGGCGGTGCGTGGCGTGGGCTGACCTCAAGAGGGAGAATCGCTGGGTTTATTTCCTCTGTATCAGGTGACTTGGTAGAGACGTTACAGCAATTTACCATAGTTTGGGCTTTAGTATTGTAAAATAAACATGAAAACAAATAATCAGACATATACTTTAATGTTAAAGGTGCTCTATTTTTTTGGATGTACAGTAGTTTTATTTCCGCAGCCACATTATCATAGCAATAAGAGAGGAGGCATAGTAAGTAGCTGGAGAAGCTCTGTCAGGGGGGAGAAGCACTGATGTGTTTAACACTAGTTCTAATGCAGTTACTTTAGAGACTTATTTATTTGCAGGAACAAATGGTGCCTGAATATTAACAGTGTTTTGACTTAAAAAAAAAAAAGATACATATGCCTTGTAAATGGCTCACTGAGTTGTCAGTAGTCACTTCAACTCTTTAGTTCACTTTTGTATAGTTGCTCTGCTGGAAAAAAAAAAAAAAAAAGGGTAAATCTGCTTACTCATAGAACCCCTGTATGCTGTGAGCCGGCGGAATCACTTGTACGATGCCAGATTTGTTTATCTTTGTACAGAAGCTTTGATGAAGTGTCTTGTATTTAACACCCTTATTTAAGCTTATTTAACCTTAAATTGTTAATTTTATAAAATTTGGTTTGACCTGCACTGCGGTGAGGGAGGGGAGGTAGAAGCAAGCCCAGCAGAGACTGCGCTTGCCCGGAACAGCCCGAGAACGCAGGGTGGGGAGATTCTAACGACTGGATGCTGCTAGTACGAGTTGTTTGTATTGCTTTACCATTTTTAACTGTTATATTTGAGGTGAACATACATTTTGCTTTTTTAATAAATGTTTAAAAGTCCACAAAAGTAACAGTGTTGTCAGGTGAATGTGGATTTTTTTTTTTTAATGGTTTAATCTGTTAACAGTCTGACTGTATGTGAATTTATTTCTGGTCATTTAGGATCTTGATTTGTATTAAATACTGTTTAACTGCCTTCTTGCAGTATCCCAAACTGATTTGCAGTAAAGAGTAACTCATATTTATTGGTAGCCTGCTGTGTGCCAGACACTATTCTCAGAGCTTTTCATCAGCCTCATTTAATCCTAGTGGCGCTTAGTAGTCCCGTTTGCAACTGCATAAGCTATAAGTAATTGGCCCAAGGTTGCCTTTTTGTATAATTACCATCTTATTCAACCAAGAATTTGGTTACAAGAAAATACGATAAAATAGTAAGAATGTGAAAACTAATCAGGATAGAGGTAAACTGTAAATTGAATTCAAAAGTAAGACAGAAGGCACAAAGCACGGACCCCAGTGAGAAGGGAAACACTGGTAAGTACATTGCTCTCGACCTTCTGAGAACAGAAAGCACAGCAAGAGTTTAGAAGAAGCAAAGTGATTCTTGGAATTGCCCTGGAAGGAGTTTCCGGTGTGGGCTTGGCACGAGCGGTGTGCTGGAGAATTCGCTGTCCTGCCGTGGGTGTGCAGCTGGCCTCTAAGGCTTCTCTTGTGGCCACTGTCCGTGAGACACAGGCACACCTCCACAGGGCACCCAGGGAGTAAGGACTTGGATCATCATCCTCACTCTTTCCTTATTACCACCATGTGCCAGGCGCTGTGCTAGGAGCTAAAGATCCAACAGTGATGAGCAAATATCACGGCCCCCGTCTTCACTGGCATCCAGTCGCTGTGGGGAGACAGACACGAGATCACTTCAGAACATGGAAGGTGCAGATAGAGTGCCCGGAGGGGCTGACTTGAGTATCACAAGCACTGACGTCACTGGGACAGTTCCTGGTTGCCGGGTGCTGTTCTGAGCCCGTTATTCTCTGCACAGCACCCTGCGCGGTGGGTGCTGAAACCACTCCCTCCGTGAAGCTGAGACGGTGGTCCCTGGGTAGGTGAGTGGTCCGGGTAGAGAGGACACGGGGTTCTACAGCTCCCAGGCTTAGTGTGTTCTAGAAATCTGTCAGAAGCCAGGAGGTTCAGGGAAGGGCAGGGTGGTAAGGGACGGGCCTTAGGAGCAACGGCCACATCGTGAAGGAACTGGTGGCCACGCTAGAGTTTGGATTTGGTCCCAAGTCAGAAGGAAGCCACTGAAGCAGGAAAGCAGCCTCGTGTGAGCTCTGTTTTAAATGAGTTATTCTGACTCCTAAAGGGGGCTGGATCATACCGATCTTTCGACTTTTTCTGTCTAGCACGTACAGTAGATCTTCAGGCTTTAGGAGCCATACACTATCTCTGCATATTTAAAACTTGTATTAACTACTCTTTAAAGATGGTAAGATCCGTTCTTAGCTCACAAGGCCATACAGAAACAGGCCACCCCCCAGCACGGTTTGCTAACGCCAGGCACAAGCCAAGAGTAGAAGAGGAAGACCAGTCCAGGTGAGCGACGGTGCTGGGGTGGCCTGCAGGGAGGTGGTGACGGGGAGAGTCGTGTGCAGGCCACACGTGACGGTGGAGCCCACAGAGCAGCTGATGGGGTAGGCAGGAGGGAAAGGCTGGATCCAGGCATAAGCCCTGAACTTCAGAGGAATTAATGAACTGCTTGTTCTTCAGACGGTTTTCCATAAATATTTCCCCCCTTTAGTAAAAGCTTAACAAAAGACAGTTGTCCTGGCAAGGGCCTGGAACATGGTTCTTCCGCGTCACTGATCCAGGGCGGACGCCTTTGCTCTAGAGAGCAGCTACCCAGGTGGAGAGGCTGACGCTGTTAAGAGAAAGGAGCGCCACAACCCGGCTGAGTGGAAAACCAGCCCAGCAGCCTGAGCGCACCTGTGGGCAAGACCAGGAAGTATTTTTTGAAAACACAGTTCTCAGTCTCTACTAGCAAAAGAATGAATAATCTCTCCAGTCTGTCTCCAAAGGGCCATGCCAAAAGACAAGGCCAAAATGATTTTGGTCTCTTAAACTTTTTCAAACAGATGTTTCCAGTCAACAATGAAACCGTAGAAAAATCCCCTTCATGCTCCCACAAAACACACAGTTTTGAGCAAGTTGGCATCCTGGGGAACGCTGTTGCAAAATGCACCCCCTTAACTGAACATGTTGGCTTGCCGTGAGGACTTACTGGGTATGAACTAAATATATTGGAATATATCCACTAAAATTGTTATTTTAGAATAATTCAGCAGGTTTGTTTTTGTAACCACATGGGGTGAACTATTATGTATTAATATTAAGGACATTTTAGTATGTGACAGTTAATTAGGATATTAGAGGCTTTTATCCTATCTCTAGCAGGGAGAAGTCTATTAAAAATAAAAGTTACAGTTGAGGGGGATAACAATACGGTCCTGCCTTTGCTGCTCACAGTTATCTTTTGAAATGACAGGAGTCTGTTGTCCTGCTAGCCACTAACATGCAGAATTTGATTACATGTTATTAACCAGGAGTCTTTAAACTCATGAAGCTGTAAACCATAGCTGCTTGTCTGCACAGCTGAAGATCAAAGAGATAGCTATAAAAACAGTAAGAACAAAACCTATAATAATGATCAGTGAGTACTTGAACAGGAAAATCACTTGCTCCTTGTGTAAAATATTGGCCTGAAAAACCTGGAACTGCCCTTTAGGGAAAGAATTGGCATAGAATTTAGACATTCATGCATTCTCTAGTTTTAGCAAAGATGCGACTATAACTTCTTGAATCAACTTTGTTTCCAACCAGATGGAAGGTCTGTGTCACTAGGAACAAGCCACCCTCTACCACAACAATCACCACCTTACCATGAAATACATTTGTGCGAACCTAAGAGACAAAGGCCTACCTTTAGTACCAACCACTGGAAATCATTAGATAGTCTCAGATCCTCTGAAATCAAGCTGCTGTTTGTTCTTCAGTATTTCCAAACTGGGGGGTCAGGGAGGTGATAGTTTTTGCAAATACTTTGCTCCTTTGAATGGCTAGCAAAAAGCAAGTTCAGTTCTTCATTTGAGTGTCTGTGGATTTTGTGCTAATAAATTTAAAACTTCCCTAGTTCTAGTGTAAGCGATTCAGGCATGCTACTCACTCCCAGGAAAGAAAGTAGATAGCATTGAATGAGTTTAGTTCAACACCTGTTTACAGTGCGATAAGAGGTAAATATGTTTGTTTGTGACCCACAAGAGGGAAAATGGTAACAGACCTGCCAAAAACCAAGGAATGCATTAGGTTTCTGACCTGTGACCTCCATATTAAACCAAAGGCCAAGCTTCCTGACATTTAATAATAGGAATTAGGCAGAAACTTAAGCACAAAGAAAGTTTTCTCCTTGTGTATTTTATAAAAGGTTTAAATGAACATCACCCCCAAATGTCACATTCTTGCATTTGACACACAAGATTTGGTGGCTTTTAAGTTGCTAAAATAACAACAACAAAAAAACCTAATGAATCCTGCAAGCCCTCTCCAATTCTTTTTAATGCCAGAAAATGTACTAGGCTCTTAAGTCCCAACTATCAAATTTTTCATTCATCTGTTAGCATCTGCAGACACTGGAAACATAACTGATCTGTTTTTCATCGCTAATATCGGTGACCTGCCTAAAATGTGCAGGGCAGCCTGGTTTTTCAGAAGAGTAAATGAAAAATAATGAGTCCCTTGGCATGCAAATACCCGTTGGCTGCTAAACTATAGCTGAGTTGGTAAAAAACAAAATGAAGGGGAAGACTCCAGTGTCCCGGCCATCAGTACCCATCCATCAGGCTCCCGAGCACTGGTGTTGCAAGTCTTGTTTTAATACCAGGTGCTCTCCCGGCCTTCCTGGGATCCAGTGAGAGCCGTGAGTAGGGCTGTGTGCAGGGGACGGGTTCAAAGTGGTAGCATGTCAGTGAATTATCTGCCTGGACTAAATCGGTGCTGGCTGTAAATACACATCTGCAGGTGGAGATTTCAGACCCTGGCAGAGTCTCCTCCATCACTGTGTATAAACTAAATTGGGTCTGGGCATCTGGGTCCTTGCCCCTCTTCCCCATGACCATAATCGGTGGCAAACCAAGTGGACCCAGCTGAGTGCGCCATTAAACTGGGGTAATTAGACTCGGCCGTCCTGCTGCCCTAGGAGCTGATTAAACGCCCTGCGGAACCCCGTCTGGGCACAGGGCTGCCAAACTGCAGCTACAGCTCACAATCCCCACTTGCAGGAATATGAAATCCCAAAAATGGGCATTCTGTATCCTTTTAAATTGAATAGTTGAGAACTTAAATAGCACTGCTCAGCAAAGGAAGTGCACTTACCTGTAGTGGGGCGCTGGAGTCAGGGGGTTTAACCCTTCAACTTGATTCTTCCTCACGGTTGCTCTTGAACTATTTGAAGATCGTTATTCTGCCAATATCATTTTAAAAACTTTCTGATGATTGCGAAGAAGGGAAGGCTTAGAGAGAGGACTGGTAGTGACCTGGTTAATGACCCTGGCATATGCAGGGCACACTGCTGATACTAACTAAATTTTTGGAGTGAGCTCTGAAGCCGAGTTTTCCTCCTAATTTAACAGATTCTTCTGTTCTTTCAAAGCACGAGCCTCGTTATTTGTCCTGAAACATAAAATTGAACCAGACTTGCCCACCCTAGTTGTTGACTGTCTCATTGGGTAGGGATTATTCTTATCAGTGACACTGATTTCCAGGTGCAAAATGGTATTTTTTTAAATAGTATCCAAAAAGATAGCCCTTAGGGAAAAACTCTGTACGAATCCCTTCACTTGTCCAGAGAACCAAGTTAGGTGCATGAAGTCAGTTCTACCATATAAATACATTAACACATGTGAACATCAAACTTACGTGTTTATAGATACATTTTATTTACAAAAGTAGTTGTCCATATATATGGCCATTTTCAATATTCTTGGTTGGAAAATTTGGCCCACCCAGCCCTGCTGTCATAACTCTTGGTTCTTATAGAAACATTTTGCCTTTATTCTTCTCTGAGACTCCATCGTGCATGGCCCTGTTCCCTCCTGAATTAAGCCTGCAATGAACTGTATTATAAATGAAAAAGGGTAGGGTGGGGTGAGTGCTGGCGAGGATATGGAGAAACTGGAACCCTGGTGCCCTTGGTGCGAATGTAAAATGGTGCACAGCTGCTGTGGAAGACAGTACGGCCATTGCTCAAAAAACTAATCATAGAATTACCACGTGATTACTCCGGCAGATCCACCTCTGGGTGTATATATACCCAAAAGAATTTAAGAAAGGGTCTCAAAGAAGTCTTTGTACGTCCGTGTTCATAGCCGCAATATTCATGACAGCTAAAATGTGGAAGTCACGCAGATGCCGGTCAGTGGATGAATGGATAAACTAAATGTGGTCTGTCCATACAGTGGAATATTACTCAGCCTTAAAAAAAAGGAGGCCGGGCACGGTGGCTCACGCCTATAATCCTAGCACTCTGGGAGGCCGAGGCGGGCAGATCGTTTGAGCTCAGGAGTTCGAGACCAGCCTGAGCAAGGGCAAGACCCCATCTCTACTAAACATAGAAAGAAATTATACGGATAGCTAAAAATATATATAGAAAAATTAGCCGGGCATGGTGGCACATGCCTGTAGTCCCAGCTACTCGGGAGGCTGAGGCAGGAGGATTGCCTGAGTCCAGGAGTCTGAGGTTGCTGTGAGCAAGGCTGACGCCACGGCACTCTAGCCTGGGCAACAGAGTAAGACTGTCTCAAAAAAAAAAAAAAAAAAAGAAGGAAATTCTGACACCTGCTACAACATGGATGAACCTTGAGGGCATTATGCGAAGTTAAATAAGCCAATCACAAAAGGACAAATACTGTATGATTCCATTAATAGGAACTAGAAGAGTAGTTAGATTCACAGAGGCAGAGAATAGAATGGTGGTTGCCAGGGGCTGGGGAGAGAGGGAATGGGCAGGTATTTATGGGTCCACCATTTCAGTCTGGGAAGATGAAAATTCTGGAAATGGAGGGCGGTGATGGTGGCAGAACAGTGTGAATGTACTTAATGCCACTGAACTGTCCTACTTTAAATGGTTAAGAGGCTAAATTTTATGTTTATTTCACCACAATTGAAAATAAATAATTTTTTTTTATAAAAGGATGAGGCCTGAATGAGTTTGTGGGGACTTAGGTGGGTAAGCAGGAACCAGGAAGCTTAATCTCACACAAAAAAAATAAATAAAGACCTGTTGGAACAAGTGCAGGAAAATATAGAAACACCCTTGAAGTGCTCTCTGGATGTTAAACGCAGCCAGACTTTGACTGACTGCCGTCTATTCCAAGAGAGGAGACATCATTCCAAGAAGCTTTGCTCTGGGGGCCTGCAGGAGGACCAACAGGGGAGAAGAAGACCCCTCTCTGAAGAGTGATTAATTTGGTAATTAATGCACAGAAGAGGAAGAATGACTTTGAAATGTTTGCTCCGGGCCCTAACTTTGAACATTTAGCTCTGCAATTGGAGCATCTCCTAAGACAGTGAGGTTGGATGAGCAAAAGAATGAGACCAGACTCCAAGGGAAGGGACGAAAGATGAATCGCTTCAGGGGTGCTCAAGGGCTCCCAGTGGGGAAGAAAATGCTTGGAAAGAAGACAAAACAAAGGCCATTATGAGAGGGTCCTGGTACTGCCCAGGAAGAGGAAGAGCCACAGGGCTGGACGAGGCCAATCCCTTCATGTTAACAGAAGACTGGACCCCAGAAGGGTGGACGGAGGGATGTGGGACTCGAGCAAGACCATACCTACACCGCGGTCTGCAGTGAGGTTGGTCTTTGCTTATGGCAAAGGCAGTGCTGTGTTTGTGAATACAGGGCACCATTTGCATTTTGAGTAAGGATATTTGCACTCAAGACTTGTTTAATCTCAATCAAGTTAGGACAATCAAGACCTAGAAGTAAAAACAAGAGAGCAAGCCAGGTGTGGTGGCTCTCGCCTGTAATCCTAGCACTCTGGGAGGCCGAGGCGAGAGGATCGCTGGAGGTCAGGAGTTCGAGACCAGCCTGAGCAAGAGCGAGACCCCGTCTCTACTAAAAATAGAAAGAAATTAGCCAAACAACTAAAAATGTATAGAAAAAATTAGCCGGGCATGGTGGCGCATGCCTGTAGTCCCGGCTACTCGGGAGGCTGAGGCAGGAGGATCGCTTGAGCCCAGGAGTTTGAGGTTGCAGTGAGCTAGGCTGATGCCACGGCACTCACTCTGGCCCAGGCAACAAAGTGAGACTCTGTCTCAAAAAAAAAAAAAAAAAAAAAAAATATATATATATATATATATATATATATATATATATATATATATATATATATATAATGTGAAGTTCAGAAGTAAGAAACAGGAAGAGAATCAAATCCCAATGCCATTTCCACGTCATTTGAAACTGCAGGTGTCTTAGGCAGCTTGGGCCACTACAACAGAACGCCACAGGCTGGATGGTTTAAACGACAGAACATTGTTCCTCGCCCTCTGGAGGCTGGAAGTGCACCCCAAGGCACAGGCAGGTTCGGTGTCTGGGGAGGTCCTGCTTTGGGCTCATAGGTGGGACCTCCCTGCAGTGTCCTTGCACGGCGGAGACAGGAAGAGGATGCAGCTCTTTCATGCCTCTTCTCCTGAGGGCACTAATCCCATGCGTGAGGGCTCCACCCTCATGACCTCGTCACCTCTCAGAGGCCCCGCCTCCGAATACCAGCCCCTTGGGGGGCAGAGTTTCAGCATATGAATTTCGGGGTGACACAAACATCCGGTCCATAGCAGCAGGCGAACTGTGCTGTTGTCTACAACCAGGGTGCCCTTTAACAGAGCCACAAGCCACACTGGCTGTGGGGCACTAGCAAGGGGCTGGCTCAAAGTGTGACGTGCTGTCAGTATAAAATGCACACTTGATCTCCAAGCCTGACTGCGAGCAAGCAAAGACATGTGAAATAGCTCGTGAATCATTTTTATTTTGATGACATGTTCAAGGAATAATATCGTGGATATATTTGGTTCACAAAATAAATGAATTTTACCTGTTCCTTTTACTTTTTTAATGTGTCTACTAGGAAATGTAAGATTACACAGGGGGGGCTTGCCTCCCCTTTCTATGGGGCAGCTCTAGTCCACGGCTTCCAGACCCCGGGAGAGCCCTACGTGACCTGTATGTTTTTGTGCATCCGTGTCTGTGTGCTTCTGTGGGGTGTGTGTGTGTCTGTACCTGCCTGAGTAGAGGCAGTGTGAAGAGAAGGATCCAGGCAGGTAATTCCTATGCACCCACCTGAATGAAAATAACACTCTTGGATCCTTCAATAGCCAGGAAAAGCTAATTGTCACCCCCACACTCAATGAGAGCCCCTCGCCCCGTGAAGCTGGAGGTCCCCGCAGAGTCAAGGCTCCCAGGATCTGCCAGGGGTCCTCACCCGTTCCCTCTGAGCCACGCTGCACCCCCTCCCTCTGGCAGCCCCGCCCATAAACGATGCTGCCATTTTGTTAGCGGATCTTGGCTTGCTCAAGGACATGGAGCAAGGTGCTCCACGTCACAGCCCCGCACACCTGTCAGAGGCCAGCTCACCCCTGGCTTGACCCCAGGCTCATGCAGGTATTTCTCCTTCTCTTCAAAGTCGTTCCCTTTCAAGGTCTGTTCATCTTCCCTAAAGACCCAAGCACATGGTTGGCCCCTGGGACGGATGAATGTGGCCTGAGAAAGGGAACAACCTTCCTTCCAAAAGCAAGGCTGAAGGAGGCGAACCGAGGGCGCGTCTCCAAGCTCCCAGCCCCCACGGAGCCTCCCATGTTGCAGACTCAGCCTGGGCTGCAGAGAGGGGAGCTGATGGGAATGACCGTCCCCTGAGTGCAGACTGATTTGGCCTGGGTCCCTCCGGGACATGCATCATCTGCCACTAGCCACCCCCCTACCTCGAGCACTCATTCCCAGGCTGGGGAGCCGAGTTCCTAGTGGTCAAGGTCTCCACGGAGCTCTGAGGGGTCATGAGAGTGGCCCTCGGGTGCAGGGGGAGGTGCTGGGGGGGGGAGGAAGCCAAGCTCCATGGGGCCGGTCACTTGGCAACTAGAGTTGCGGCCCCATAAAACGGCTTGACAGCAGGCTGGCCATGTCTTCCGGGTTGGTTGATTTCCTGAGCTGAAATCCTGGCTCAGATTTCTTTCTCAGTTGCCCCAACTCACAAACGAGCCCAGTTGCTATTTGTTCTGTAAAACAACTCCCTGGGTCAAATTCAGAATGATGGGAAACCTTTCAAGGACTAACAACTGCACAAACACTGTCACGCTCCAGGCCAGGCCAGGCTGGTCGTCCGGGACAGCCCCTGGGAACGAGTGCCATGGGGCTGCCTGCCCTAGGACAGCCAGCGGGGCCTCTGGGGAAGGGGTTCCCACGGGTGGCTCCCCGACCCCCCACCTGGCTGCTGAAGGAGCCGGTTGTCACCCCTGAGCCCGGAGACCAGCAGAGCAGCCAAAGGCAGCCCTGCTGTTGCTTTGAGAAGCAGAAAGGAATCTTCTTTTTTTTTTTGAGACAGAGTCTCGCTCTGTTGCCCAGGCTAGAGTGCCGTGGCATCAGCCTCGCTCACAGCAACCTCAAACTCCTGGGCTCAAGTGATCCTCCTGCCTCAGCCTCCCGAGTAGCTGGGACTACAGGCATGCACCACCATGCCCGGCTGATTTTTTCTATATATTTTTAGTTGTTTGGCTAATTTCTTTCTATTTTTAGTAGAGACGGGGTCTCACTCTTGCTCAGGCTGGTCTCGAACTCCTGACCTCGAGCGATCCTCTAGGATTACAGGCGTGAGCCACCACGCCCGGCCAAAAGAATCTTCTTGACTTTGCAGCTCTCTGGTCTCCGAGGCCGTGCGGGCCAAGCCTGCTTGACTTGGGCTCACAGGGGCAGGGGGCCCTCGGGGAGGCCTGGGGCTCCCTGGTGTGGCCCTTCCTCCTCCCGGCAGGCTGGCTGTGCGCTTTGACAAGGCAGCGGGGGGTGGCAGGGGGGACAGTGAGCTAATGCGCCGTCTTCCCCCCACCCCCTGGCTCAGGGAGAGCCGGCGCCCCGGGCAGATTTCCAAGGCAACCGTGCAAACACTGGAGCAAACCGGGTTCATTTCACACCAACCTTCTGTCTGCAAGTCCCCCTGTGAGCACGGGCGCTGTGCCCTTCGGGAGGCACAGGGACACGCCGCCCTGGTGCTGGCAGGGCTGTGGGACGTCGCTTGTTTGTATTCGTGGGTTGTGGACCTTTAGTGAGAGAAGGGCTTCCGGAGGCCACCATGCTTGGCCACACGTTGGCCAGCGCTCATCAGATTATGTCCCGCTCACTCCGACGGTTCGTCTCTGCTCGAGTCCGTGAGCAACGCTGCTTTGAGGTCAGGGACCACATCTTACCGATCTCCGTGCCCGCAGTGCCTGGCACATGCTAGATGCTCAAGAAAGGTCTGTTGTGAGCAGAAATAATAGTACTATGTGGGAAAGAGAGGAAAGAAAGGAAAATGTGTGAACGTTAGTGTAAAAATGACTTTGAGTTCCAGTGCTGTGTGTCTTTAGTCAAATCACTTAACCTTTCTGAGCTGCTGGCTCCTCACTGGCAAAGTGAATATAATCATGCGAACGTCATGGCGCCGTGGGGAGGGTCGGATGATAGAATGTGTTCAAAATGCCCGGCCGGCTGGAAGAGCTGCTGAGCACGACTTCCCAGCAGGCTGTGCTACTGGGGTCCCCCAGCACCACAGGGTCGTCACTGCAGGTGGAAGGAGGGGTGGCTCATTGCTCTTCCACATGGCCATGACGCCCCGTGACAGGGTGGTGGGTGCATCCTCCGTACTCAGGGTACTCAGACTCAGCACCAGGGCTGGGCTGGGGGTCCCAGAGGACACGGCCAACCGGCTCCTGAACCTGCTAGGAAAGGTGAGGCCCGAGTAGCTAGAGGGACTTAGTACAAGGAAGGCAGACAGAAGCTTCCAGAGTCCCGCAGGGATAGCATGACTTAGAGTCTGAGCCCTGGGTGGGCTCTGATGCTCACCCATCTGGGAGAGACATCTGTGTGTGTGTGTATATGTGTGTGTGCATGTTAATGTGCGTGTGTGTGTGCACGCGTGTGTGTTGGGGGAAGGGAGGGCATGACTAGGTACAAAGGTGAGGACTTAGAGCAACCAGCATCCTGGCTGACCCACACCTGTCCCAAGGCTGCTACTGGCCTCGAAGGCATCTTTGTACGAAGCAGGAAGGGTGTCCCTCTGGGTGGACTGTTTAGAAAGGACCCCCTGCCCTGGGCCAGGTCCACGGCTAAGTGAGCCGGCCAGACGGGATTGCAGGGCCCGCTCACCCCTGAAGCCACGCTGCACCCCGCACACGGGGCGGCCCGTCTGTCTGCTTCCCACGCGGGCCACTCCGCGACCCCAGCGCATGGATCAGCCGTGTCCAAGAGGCAGGTGGCCCAAGGGCTCAGGGTCAGCCCTCCACACGGCCCCAGCGTTCTCATGCCCTGGGACCTTTTCTAATTCAGCCTTTGTCCTGTGGCTTTGGACTGGCCTTGGCTGTTGGTTTCCACTTGGCAGCGCTGACGTGTCTGCCCCTCCGTGACCCCCCCGCCTGGCTCGGGTCCTCCCTCCTGATCTTGGACTCCGTGGGGCGGTGGAGAGAATCCAGCCCAGTCGTGTTTGAACTTGAGTGGCCTTGGGCGACAGACTGCGTCTCCCGGGCGTGAGGCTCCAGGCTGCGAGGCGGGGGTGGCAATGACACTAATCGGTGTGAACACAGCTGCGGATGTGGCCCTCCCCTGCCACATGCCCCCGCCCGGTGCCTGCCACCAGCTCCGTTTCCTGCTCCCATGTTCAGCACCGATCCTGAGCTTTGCTGGCAAAGCAGCACACTCCTAATTTGGCAGGTGTGGCAGCTGCCATTGTGTCCTCTGCCCAGGACTAGAACAATGTCACTGGAACCACTGATGGCTGACACAGGAAGAAAACGGGATTGACAGGGTGGCATCGTGGGAGCCGTGAGACCCAAACTGCAGCGAGGGCTTTGCAGAAAGTAGATGCTGCATGGGGCCCTACCCCGGCAGGAGGACAAGCTCCCAACGGTGGCACGAACAAGGTGATGGCCAAGGTCAGCCGCGGAAGCTCACACGCCTACTGCCATGGAGGCTGGGGCAGCCCCTGCCCTGCACAGCCTGGCCCAAATCCTGGGAAACGCCATCCCTGCACCCACCGGTTATAGGCGTTATCAGCCCCAGCCGCCTCCTCCGTGGGTGCTCATGCTCTGGGCCACGGTCCCCTGCCCTGGTCACCGCAGGGCCAGGTGCTGGACAACTAGGGATGCCGCATGCCCCAGAGCCCACTGAAATTATGGAAAACAGCCAATCCTAAGCCTACCCACCCCGCCTCACCTGTCCCTTCCCGTCCACATGTTCCCCTCCCGCTGCCTCCTGACCCCCCTTGGAGCTCCCCAGGTGGCCCTGCATGGCCAGCCCGGCGAACTTGAACCTGTGAGCACGAACTTCTCCTTCACAGTCATGTTCGTGCCCGTGTGTCTCACCAGCCCCGACTGACAAAAACATCCTGGGTCCCTTTATTTTTTTTTTATTTTTTTTTTTTTTGAGACAGAGTCTCACTTTGTTGCCCGGGCTAGAGTGAGTGCCGTGGCATCAGCCTAGCTCACAGCAACCTCAGACTCCTGGGCTTAAGTGATCCTACTGCCTCAGCCTCCTGAGTAGCTGGGACTACAGGCATGTGCCACCATGCCCGGCTAATTTTTTCTATATAGATTTTTAGTTGGCCAGATAATTTCTTTCTATTTTTTTTTAGTAGAGACGGGGTCTCACTCTTGCTCAGGCTGGTCTCGAACTCCTGACCTCGAGCGATCCACCCGCCTCGGCCTCCCAGAGCTAGGATTACAGGCGTGAGCCACCGCGCCCGGCCCCTGGGTCCCTTTAAAACCTAGCTCTCTGTCCTCCAGCTCTGTTCTACCAAGCAGCGTTTCGTATTTAGCTTCCCACGCAGCTCGCCCACAGGGAGAGAGAGTGTTAGGCCGATGTGAACATCTGGTCCACCTGACAGTGACATTGCTCATTCTAAAAAAAAAAAAAAAAAAAAAAAACTGGCATTCTGGTTGTGCACCTAACTTTCTAGTGAGTTCTATTTAGGGCCAGTCGACATCCCCAGTCCAAATGGTTCTTGGTGCCTGAGGCAGCAAGATGGGGACCAGGCTGAGGATGGCGGTCAATTGGTCCATTGACCAACCCCAATGCCACCTTGAGGGGACTGGTCACCTGCCTTCCCCAGGCGATGTCCCTCTGCCTGCATGTGGCCTTTCCTCCACGCCCCAGCTTGCAGCTGACTGATGCGTAGAAGTCAGTGGTGGCCGACTCTGTAGTCACGAGACACCCGGACGCCCAGGCACCCGCTGAGCAGCGGCCTGGGAGCCAGACCCTCGCCCCCGCTGGCTGCTCCAGCTGCCATTTCCAAGTGAAAGGAATCGTGACCGGGGGAAACCTCAGCCGCCTTGCAGATGTCGCCAGGATGGTCGGTCTTTCCAGGAAAGGGAAGAACAGAAGCTGAGCGCTCTTCCTCCCTGGCCCCTGCCTCAGCTGAAGCCCCTTTTGTCTTCCAGCGACGGCATCGAGGCCAGACCCAGGGGCAGAGGCAGAGGGTGCTCTCTGCAGTTGACGGGAAACCTCCTGCCCCCCGGGCTGTGCGGCACAGTCACCCGAACCGGAGCCTCAAAACAGAAGCTACTTGGTCTCTGTGATGAGTCAAGGCTGTTGTCACCGGGGCGCAGCGATGGAGCCACTGAGTGGAGTCATGGAGAGTCAGACGACAGGGCACCCCCTCCCAGACATGCTGGGGACAGGGAGCCATCTGCTCTGTACAAACTGCCCATGACCCCCCTGCGGCCACACTTCTGCTCCTGCTCCTTCCCTTGCTGGCGGTGGCCTTGGGAGTCACACAGTCCCCTGTGCAGCTGGCCTGTGGCGCAGCCCCCGTGCCCGGGGTGCCAGGTTCACCAGCCCCAGGCTGCGTGTGCACGGAGAGAGACACAGCCATTCGGAGAAGCTGCCCGTGCCATGGCGAGGCCTGTCGGAGCTTCGGTAAAGACGATCGAAGGTTTCTTTGGGTCAGGAACCTTTAGGCCAAATCAATTAAAAGCGTAAATGGGGGGTAGAGGGAAGGGACCAGAGAAAGTTTGACAGCTCCTCTCAGTCTTGGCAGCCGAAGCTATTAATAGCATCACAAGGGGAAAATAGAGACACGTGCAGGTCCAGACCCAATGCCTGAGAATTACCCGCGTCAGAATCACCCCGCGTCACTGAGTGCAAACTCCTGCACGCGCCCCGGGTGACCGACTCAGCGTCTCTTGGGGACGATGAAAAGGTGAGAATCTGCATGTCAAACCAACTGCGGGGGTTCTAAGACCCTCGAGGTGGGCTGTGGTTGGCCTTCCCTCTTTTGTGGGCTTTGATGAAACATGAGGAGGTGCTGAGCAGTGTAAGGTCAGTGGTCTGGAGTTCTGAAGCTGGAACTCATGCCCACCTCTGTCCTTACTGTTTTTGTCCTTTCTCTGCTCTGCCTCCAAGGGCTTCGGGCTCCTTGGCCAGCGGGCACACGCTTCAGGGACCGCCCCTCTCCCTGGGCTGCTGGGCCACCGCGGCTCTGAGCAGATGGCTTCTGATCAAATATTTTTGAAGGTGTCACTTACCATTTATTATGGGAGCGATGCTCGCCTGCATCCCGATTCCCAGACTGGGCACTAATTATAAACCTGTCCCGCTGAAGCTTCACAGAACAACCGCATACGCCCCTAGCAGGCTCTGACGCCCACCATAGGCTCATTCACGTGGACAGGCTGCAGCAAGGAAAGAGGTGAGTAGGGAGGAAAGAAAAATAAAATCGGAGCATCCAGGTGAAATGATGGCTGAGTTGTGAAACTGTCTTAACTTCAAAAAAAAAAAAATGCCAAAGATAAACATGTTCACTCAAGATAGTTTATTCACAAAACAATTGTTTGTGTTTTGGTTGTCAGGTTTCCATGGTTACAAAAGAGCAGAGAACTCTATCACCTATGAGAGTCTTAATAGAAGATAGTTTGCAGCCGGGCACGGTGGCTCACGCCTGTAATCCTAGCACTCTGGGTGGCCGAGGCGGGCCGATCACTCGAGGTCAGGAGTTCGAGACCAGCCTGAGCAAGAGCAAGACCCCATCTCTACTAAAAATAGAAATAAATTATATGGACAACTAAAAATATATATAGAAAAATTAGCCAGGCATGGTGGCACATGCCTGTAGTCCCAGCTACTAGGGAGCCTGAGGCAGGAGGATTGCTTGAGCCTAGGAATTTGAGGTTGCTGTGAGCTAGGCTGACGCCATGGCACTCTAGCCTGGGAAACAGAGTGAGACTCTGTCTCAAAAAAAAAAAAAAGAAGGTAGCTTGCTACTGAGCGATTGGGTAACAGCAGCCCACAGGATTCTAGTTGGAATCACAGTCACGTGCCACATAATGATGTTTCCATCAACAGTACCCTGCATATATAGTGGTGGTCCCATGAGATTATAA
The DNA here is from genome assembly GCF_020740605.2 of Lemur catta. Classification (NCBI taxonomy): domain Eukaryota; kingdom Metazoa; phylum Chordata; class Mammalia; order Primates; family Lemuridae; genus Lemur; species Lemur catta. The sequence continues at coordinate 7,145,576 of NC_059152.1, read as the reverse complement.
CACCATATTTGTACTGTACTTTTCTACGTTCAGATGTGTTTAGATACACAAATGCTGACCCCTGTGTTCCAATATCCTGCAGTATTCAGTGCAGCGACATGCTGTACAGGTGTGTAGCCAGGAGCGACAGCCTGTCCCACATAGCCTCGGTGCGTAGCAGGCTATACGGCCCAGGTTGGCGTCAGTAACTCTATCACATCCGCACAACTACGAGATCACCCAACAATGCATTTCTCAGAAGTCTCCCCATTGTTCAGTGACGCATGACCGTACTCCAGACTTCGGCCTCAGGCGTTTTCTCCATTTAGAGTCCTGACACCTCCATTTGGAGTCTCTGAGTATTTCCAGTGTACAGAATCCCACGTGGAACTTCCGCCTCTTCTCCACCATTCTTACTCTCCAGCTGCATGAATATGTCTTGCAAAGAGTCACCTCTGACGCTCCCTTGGAAATGATCACAAAGTCCTCTAATTCTGCCTAAAATGTACTTAAAATGCATCAGCTTCTTTCCAGATCTGCTGCCTACCCCCCTACTCTCGGACAGATTGTCACCATCTCTCTTTCATCACAGTGATAACAGTGTGTGTGATTATTTTTCTAACACCGCTATCCCCATTAAACTATGAGCTTTCTGAGGATCGAGACTGTGTCTTTTGGTGACATTGAACGCCCAGTGTCTAGGGCAGCACTTGTTATTAACACGTAGTAGACATGAAACAAATATTTGGTGAATGAATGAATGTGTGAGTTAAGGAATTCCAGTCCGGCAACTGAACCAACAGTCACCCAAGTGACTCACAGAGTGAGAACTGGGAGAAGAGCTGTCTAGACAGAAGAGGCATTTTTCTTTGCTGATTTCACATGGATCTGTGGAAATACAATTCTCAGGACTGTGCCCCCTGCCCAGCCTGCCCAGAGCGGACGGTGGTGTGTCACCGCCATAGGGCGACAGAATGCGGGGCTGGTGGCTCAGAGCCAACCCCAAGAGGAGCTCTCGTGTGGTCAGAGCTGCTTCACGCTGGGCTTAGCTGCTGCAGGAAGCCTCTGGAACGCGAAGGCAGAGGCTGAATAACAAATGTGATCCTTGTGGAGGCGGCTATGTCGTCTCACAGCGCTTTCCACGCTTGCCATGCCGTCCCGCTAGGCTATCCCGCCCGTTTGTGCTGGTGGCCAGTCCTCCCCCTGTCCCCTCCGTCCTTAGACTCTGTGCCCCATCTTGCTGCCTGTTTTCCTGCTTCGGAAACTAGCAGCTTCACCAGACCCGGAAAACAGATCGCTAGGTTGGTCTGAGACAACCAGACCTCTGTCCTCTGGCTTAGAATCGGAATATTGAAAAACGGAGTTGGTTAGACAAGGGTGGCTACTTGAAATAAAGGGTCATTTTGGACTTCAGAAAGCAGGAGAATCCAATCGAGTGAGACGGGGATCGGGGGTAGGGGGAGGTCCCAACTTCTACCTTTCATGTTCCATTTTTGCCCTCTGTGTGACCAAGAGGTATCTACATTTTTTTTTACACTGAAATGGAATTATCGCTAGAGAAGTTGTCCGGGTTTTGCATCAACGTTCCCTAACCAAGACAGTCTGTGTGCATTGTGGGTCCAATGGTCCTGGGTCTCACCTAGATTTCTGGTGACACAATAGCTAAGACCCAGACTGGGATTAGACACTCCACAATGCTTGGCCATAAACTTACAACTAATAACTAAATGAGCAAAGTTTATTTGCTAGAGTACTATGGTCCAAGATTCTTCCCCTAAGACACAGCAACCGCTCTGATGGTCGCCTTCATTCTCTGTTGACTCATCTGCCTCCTAAGCAGCAAAGGATCAAAGGACAGGCGAGGGAACCACAGAGCCCCCTGCATACCCCTGCCCTATCTTCCTCTTCAGCAGGTGTCTGTGCGTATTCAGTTTTGCATAGTCGGCCTGGCCAGGGAGCGCTGAAATCAGCACTGCCTTCTGCCTGCAAGCACCCCCTTGTTGCGTCTCCTGAGTCAAGCCACCAAGCACACCGCTTGCTTTTGACACCAAGATAAGCTTCCTATCTTATTAGCATGATCTGGTCTGCAACTGGATGTGCTTATTCTGGAAGTCACTGGTTAAACAGAGAGGGCAAAACACCTGTGGATCTTAGCGGATCGGGTGTGGCCTCAAGTCCAAAGTGTCATACCTGGCAGGGTCCTGTGGTTTTGCCTCTGCAGAGATGAGAGCAGGTTAAGGCAGCAGCCACGGATGCTAAGTGAGAACCACAGAGGCGGAGAGCTGGGGAGGAACGTAGAATTAATCTAACCTGTGTCCTTTATTATTCTAAGCGTCAATTGAAATTTATGAAATAATACACAAATACCTACTCGTTGAAAAGCAAACAAACAAATAAGCAAGCTTAGAGTAAGAGGCACCTTCCCTCTTCTCTCGCATGCCCCACACAGATGGTGTTAGCAGATCACTCTCTGTATTCACACAGACATCTTACATACGTGAGATCTTTCCTTGTTTATTATTTTGAGACTTATTTTTCATTCCTCAAGAATATGTCTTGGAGGTCTTTCTCTATCAGTGTATATTGTGTTAACAATTGCAGACTATTCCACGTATCCTAGTTCAAGTGATAATCCCCCAGCAATAGTCTCATCAAGTTGTTTCCAATTTTTCGCTATTATGAAGAGTGCTTCAATAAATAATCTTTACGGCCGGGCGTGGTGGCTCACACCTGTAATCCTAGCACTCTGGGATGCTGAGGTTGTCGGATCCTTTGAGCTCAGGAGTTCGAGACCAGCCTGAGCAAGAGTGAGACCCTGTCTCTGCTAAAAATAGAAAAAAATTATATAGACAACTAAAAATATATATAGAAAAAATTAGCCAGGCATGGTGGTGCATGCCTGTAGTCCCAGCTACTCGGGAGGCTGAGGCAGGAGGATCGCTTGAGCCCAGGAGTTTGAGGTTGCTGTGAGCTAGGCTGATGGCACAGCACTCTAGCTCGGTCAACAGAGCAAGACTCTGTCTCAAAAAAAATAGATAAATAATAAATAAATAAATACATAACCTTTACTTATATTTTGTGTACCTGTGCAGGTATTTTTAAAGGCTAGATTCTTAAATTGGAACTGCAAAGATGAGTATCAAATTACATAGAGACTGCCAAATTTTGATTCCAAAAGGATATTTCCAGTTTGAGAGTGAATGTCTTTTCCCACTAACATTAGATATTTTCAGTCTTTTTAATTTTTGCTAATCAAGTAAGAAAAAGAAGAATTTTGTTTTTCATATTGAATTTGCATGAGTATACTTTCAGGTATGTATTGGCCATGTGAATTTCTTTGTTTGTTACTTGTCCATATCTTTTCCTAAAAATTTTTGGTTTTTTTAAACTTCTGGACTTGTAAGAACTCCTTCTGTATTCTGTTCATTAAGCATTTATATGTAGCAATATTTTTATAGTCTTGCTTATTTTTAAACTTTATATCATTTTCATCATAAATTATTTTGATTTCCAGGTAAACAGAATTGTCTGCCATTTCCTTTAAAACATTTATATTCTATCTCTTCTTTAGAAAGACCTTCGTTTGACATGCCAAACGTGTAAGATTATTTGCCCATTTTTGTAAGACTCATATATTATTTTGTACATTTACATTGTAGCCCATTTGGAATTATTTTTATATATACTGGAAGCAAAGTATCTAACTTTATTCATCTTTCACAGGTGCATAGCCAGCTTTTCTTCTGTAACAATCCATTGAACAAATTAATGAAATTATTTCATTATTTTTCTGTTGATAGAGAATGCAAATTTTATTACAGACGAAATTAATGGTATGTTTCTTGACTTTTTCCATGTAATTTCTTCTTCCTACATAGTAGTTTTATTGAGATGTAATTCACATGTCATACAATTCACCCACCTAAAGTGCACAATTCAGTGGTCTTTAGTACATTCCCACACTTGTGCCACCATCGGCACAATCAATTTTAGAACATTTTCATCACCCCCCAAATCTATTCCTCTCTATTTTCCCCCCAGCTCGCCAGGCTTAGGCAATAACTATTCAGCATGGATTTGCTGTTGTGGACATTACATATAAATGGAATTATACAACATATGGTCTTTTATGACTGGCTTCTTTCACTTGGCCTGTTTTCAAGGTTCATCCACACTGTAGCATGTATCAGTACTCCATTTCTTTTGCTTTTTTTAACTTCATTTCTTTTTATTGACAAATAATATTGCATCATATGGATGTATCACATTCTAATTTATCTATGGGTTGGTATTAGCTCAAATGGTTACTTGCTCGTGCTGGACTTCCCATTCATCTAATTTATCTCTACCTCGGTTGATGAGCATTAAGGCCAATCTCTCCCCAGGACTTCAATGAAGGTCATTTCTTTACCTGCCGGAGGAGATGCCCCACGCTAGTCGGTACTGAGGCTCCTCATGGACACAATGATGAATTTCCACCGCCTCCAATTGCTGAGTTTGGCAAATCTCTTCGACACAGTAAAAAGTTGCAAAGCATCTCACCCAGCTGTGGCCTTTTTTTGCTCCTGGAGCAATACAGTGGGACATTATTCATCCCTTTAAAAAAGGCTATTAAAACACCCCACAGGACAGTAAATTACATGAAGCAGGTGTCTCCAACAGAAGAATAAACATTCTGCAGCTAAATTTGATGATCTGGTACTAACCTCTGTTTCCTGGAAGTCTCATTTACTTATCTCTTAATTAAAATGAAGCCTTAGGCAAAAATATTATTGTAGTAGCTGGGCCTCATGTTCCAATGCAAAGAATATTAGTCCCACTTTATCTGCTGAGTTTGTTTCGACAATTTTAGTAATTAAGCATCAAATTCTTCTCACACCCTTAACTATTAGATAGTTTTTTTTTCTTTTAGTGTATTACGTCCAAGATTTAGAAACACAGAGACTCAGGGAGGCTAGCAGGAATCTCATAGAGTAGGATGGCTTGCTGAAGAGAGTAAACCAGGCCTGGGACATCTTTGCCTGGCTGAGCCTAAAATATCCCTCTTTATTTGTTTGCCATATTTGTCTTCTGGACACAGTGATATTCACTGGGAGGCCTGTCTGCCTTTTGTGACCCTGGAAGACATTGCTAATAAATCACACATTTGTCTCTTTTTATAAAATCCTTCTCCATGTAAAGCCCCAAAGAGCCCTGTGAATTGGTCAAAGGTGTTATGCTTTGTGACATTAAGCTACTTTTGGGAGCATATGTTTTCTTGATGTCAGGGTTCTGTGCCTAAAAGAAATTTAAAACCTCCGATCTACTAAAATTTCCTCATTTTAGGGAGAAAGATGGAGGCTCAGACTGGTCCAAGGATATACCACAACTTATGGTAGAATCAAAATTAGAATCACTGTCTTTTATCTCCCAGAAATATAAAATATTTTATCTTTCCTCCTGTCTTTAGCTTCACTACATCTTGACAACTGTCTATAAATAAGTGTCTCTTTTGAATGATCTAATCCACACACTGAAGGTCCTCACTTCTATGTAAACGGGTCTATTGGATACAGAACTGTAGTTGATCGACCTAATGATTGTGCTTCTCTTTGTAGTTCTACCAGCTTAGGTACTTTTATTAGCACAGACCTCATACCCAGCTGGCAAGAGGAAGGTGGGGGATGGAGGAGTAGGGAGGAAGAGGGAGTAGCCTCGCTGAACATGGTATGCCAAGTGCTTTACATGTGTTGTCTTGTCAAACTCTGACAACTCCACAAGGGAGACCACTACCCTATATAACAGAAGCACGAAAGAAACACCCCTTATATCACATAACTAATTAGAGCCTGGTTTAGATTTGAACCCCAAATGGTATTACTCCAAAGCCTATGCTTTTACAAATTTAAGAAATGTACAAATTTATTTTGAGAAAAATAACCTGTCGTAATTTTGAATGTACATGCACAAGTCTCCTAGTCTCTGTGGAGCCCAGTCGGTGAAACACCGTATTGGAAGTGATGTGCTACCAGCTGGAGAAGCAAAACAGCAACAAGTAACCAAAGCACCAAAGTAACTACCGGTTGTGAAGCCAGACTGCCCGGCTGGGTCCTGACTCTAGTATGTTCCAGCTTTGTAAAATGGGGCTTTTCACTTCATATCTCTGTGCCTGTTTCCTCATTTATAAAATGAGACACTAATACAATCTACCTTATAGCACTGCTGGGAAGATAGATGGGCACATACATTAAAAAATACGTAGAATGGTACCTGGTGTAGAGGTAAAGGAACTACATTTGGTGCCAGTGTATACACTGTGAACCAAATGAAAACACAGAAACCAGGCTGCAGTTATGAGCTGATGATCTCAGAATATACATATTTTGAGGTTTTTTTAAATAGTATTAACAAAATAGTAATACAAAATTTTAAAACAACCCACAAAAACTAATGTGGCCAGGCGTGGGGGCTCATGCCTGTAATCCCAACACTTTGGGAGGCCGAGGTGGGCAGATTGCTTGAGCCCAGGAGTTCAAAACCAGGCTGGGCAACATAGTGAGACCTTGTATCTACAAATAAAAAATAAAAAAAAATTAGCTGGGCATGGGTGGCATGTGCCTGTAATCCTACCTGCTCAGGAGGCTGAGGCAGGAGGATCGCTTGAGCCCAGGAGTTCAAGGCTGCAGTGAGCTAAGATCATGCCACTGCACTCCAGATTGGGTGACAGAGTAAGACCCTATCACCAATGCATTCTCAAACATTCTGATCCCTGGGAATGCATCCTCCTCCTAATTTGAGAAATACTGCACTCCAGCACTTCCTGCAAAGAACTATTATCTGTTAAAATATTGAGTGAGCCTTGGCTCCTACTATGAATAGCGAGGCTTATACAATTCACACCCTCTTGTTCATGACTATGAGAAAATTCTAAAGAGACTTGGGTTAGCCAGGGAAATGAGCAGAGCCCACAACAAGCAGGCATGTATAACTCTAATTAGTGAACTGATTATGAGTCGTTGCCTCTTTGCAGACATGAGCTCAAGCTCAGCATTGACATAAATTCAGAGCCGGAGGGAAAGGTGTGGATTCCAGACGGCCAGTGCTAGTCAGGGAGTTGGAAGTGGAGTCCAAATTCTTTGTTTCTCACTGCAGTCCTGGGTCCTCAATTTTTTCCTATGCAAGCTTTCAAGTTCTTTGTCACCTAAGAGATACAGGAACTTTTTTACTTTGTATCAGCTGTATAACTTAAAGCCAATCAGAAGCAGAAAGCATTTCTATAACCATTGCAACAATTGATGCTCACAGATCAAAGAAAAAGACGCAAGAGGCAGGAGAGCGGGCGCTAAAATATCCAGCAAACAGCATCCTTTGCCTCCTTCCAAGGGATCAGCTTTCCTGGCTCAGACTTCTTGTATCAAAGTGCACTTGCACCCAGGAAGCAGCTGGCGAGCACTGGGAATTTTCTCGGGAACAAGCAGCTTGCTGATGAACGGGGGTGAAGTTGGAGAAAATGCTAGGCAGACAATAGATTTCAGAAATCAGTGCGGTGGGAATGAAAGCTTCTGATATTTCTTTCTGATCAACCCAATCACCGAGCCGGAGGTCAGGAAGTAGAAAGGTGTCTAGGAAACCTAATAGTGCAATTACAGCACGATAAGATGTGATTCAGAAAGCTAATATCTTCCCCAAAGGCTGAGGCCAAATGACTTGTTTCAAACAGCCAGGAAGGAAAGGCATCGCTCCAGCCTCTCCCTTTTCGAGACTGTGGTTATTTGCCTTCTCCCACTGCCCTATAAGGGCTCTTGTTAGCGATTCAGGAGCAATGCCAGCTCCCAGGGTGGACAGATCTAGAGTATATGACAAATAAAGTAATCTAGCACTATTATTAACCGCGAGCATGCTGCTCCCAGGCTATTTCATGGCTCATTTTCAATGCATCATCCCTATCCAAAAAAGGGAAATGTATTTCTTATGTCTGGGGCAGTTACGACCGTCTACAATGAATGGGGTTCCTCTGACAAAGCAATCAGCTTTTCCATGGTTGGCAGGGGAGTAAATTGGGTTTTACTAGGAGTTATTAAATATGGGTTTGGGCTGATTTACTACCTGCTGGGTTTCCATGGAGGTTGAGTATATAAATACAACAGGCCAACAGCATTAATCTTTTGTTCTTAATTCATTGCCATTTCCAACGTGCAGACAGGGAGCTGTGGTGTGGGTGTTATGGGGAAGCCGGATGCCGGCTCTGCTCCTTTAACGTGAGTACAACCTTCGCCGGGTGACAGGCAGCACCCCAGCTCCTGGAATTGTGACAGAGCCTGTCCGGTCTCCTTCCTATTGAGATACGCAGTGGTCGGGGGGTTCCCTAGGCAGGGGCACCTGGAGTCTTCTGGCTCCTCTGTGACCTAGTCCGGCTTGTCTGCACTCCGGGTTTTTGCGTCCCTGTCCCTCGGCACCACGTATCTGCTGAACTGCCGGAGTGCCACTCCGATAGGATGGCCCCGTCCCTGCACTGGGGGAGGTTTGTGTGGCTGCTCCTTCTCCTGCTAAGGCGACTGTTTCCTTCTCTGTTGCTCTGCCACCCTCAAATCCCCCCTTCCCGCCCCTCTGCGGAGACTAGTGCCAGTAAGGAGCATAAAGCTAGAGACGGGCACCCTCCCGGTCCCAGGGACCACGGTGGGAACTGCAGCAGGGCTTTCGGGGCCGTTTGCTGCAGTTTGCATCGGAAGCCCCAGCTTCTCGGGCCACCCCTCCTGGGACCCCTATCCCATCAGGGCTTGGTCCATCCTCCAATCTGACTCCAGCTCCCAGGCTTCTGACACCCAAACCTTGCACTCTGCAAATCACAGCAAGCCACCTGCCCGCCACCCCCAGCCTCCGCTCCCGGAGGATGTTCCCAACCGCCTGGATTTCATCCCTCACTCTCCTGCTCGCCCCTCCAGCCTCACAGGCCCCTGAGCTATTCTTCAGTCACGTTCCCGCCTTGGGGTCTCTGCTTTTGCTGTCCCTTCTGCCTGGAAGGCTTCCCCCCAGCTGTCCGCGTGGCTGGGACTTTTACTTCGTTCAGGTCCCTGCTTACGTTTCGTTTTGCAGAGGCTGTTGCCGTTTCCCTCTCGCTGCCTCACCGGGGCTTTACTTTTACTCAAACAACTTACCGTCACCTGTCATCGTACTGGGTCTGCACCTCCCCGGGCCAGCCAGCATCCTTGCTTTGGCCACCGGTTATTAGAACAGGGACACGCATAGAATAGGGCTACTATGACAAATATTTTCCAGTGAACACTCATCGGAAAAGTTCAATGAAATGTTGAAGGGAGGAACAGATCTCCCTTATTTGACTCTTAATAGTTGTAATAACAGTGACATAGCTGCGTGCCAAGCTTCTCATCCTCATATTTAATCCTTTTAAAGGTGACGAGGGTACTGTCCCCTCTAGCGTGGCCGACGGAGGGAGCACAGAGGGGTGGAGGACCCAACCCCAGGCCACCGCCTGGTAAGTGGCAGAGCTGGTTTGGATCCCAGCAAGGTCACTGCAGGGGCCACGCTTATGACCATAGTGCCACAGGGCCTTATAGCGGTGACACGTCACACAGCTAATGCATTTGATGATTATCACAGGGGAAAGAGCCTGGCAGTTTCTTGTAAATGGTGGCTTCATTTATGTCGTTTCTGTCTTCTCCATGGAAGGCAAACTTGATGCCAGCGGGGACTTGGCCGGACGTGCTTGTTGACGATGTGGCTAAATTCCTGCCTGCTGCAGCTGCTTCCTCCCTGGCCACCATGGTGCTGCACGATGCCTGCAGGTACAGCTTCCCCTGTCCTCGCCAACAAAAACCCTGCAACCGGTCTGGAACGTGAGGTCTGTGCTAACCGGAAGCTTCCCCAAATGCTTTCCTCCTGGGATGGCTCATCCGTGACTGCAGACCTCATCCTGGATTAGCCCGCAGTCATCGTTGTTGTTATAGCGGCTCATTTGGTCAAGCACATTCCATGTAGTATTTCCAATAATTTTCACAATCACCCTGCCAGGTAGGTGCTACGATCAATCCCTTTTTACGGAGGCAGAATCTGGAGTTTAGAGAAATGAAGTGGATGGCCCCAGGTCACACCCAGTGTGGCATGTCGCAGAGGTGGGATTCAATCCCAGGCAACCTGGTTCCTTCCCAAAGCCACTACCCTACATCCCGAACACCCTTCGCAGGGGCTGGATGGAAGATCTGGTGCTAAGGAAGAATGGCTCGCCCTGGCCATCCCGACCGACTCTCTGGAAGTCTGGCCCAACACCTGTGCAGCCTTGGTCTGTGAGTGTGTTTTCCTGCTGCAGTGGGAGGAGGGGGGCTTCCGACCTGCATCCAAGGCAGACAGTGCCCCACCAGTGGGTGGGCTGTTGGCCTTGGGCCCGTGGATGGCTCCCCTGCGATTCCTCCATGCTCCATGCTCCATGCTCCATGCTTGAGGTGCTGGAGGAGTTTGGTTGACCATCATGGGTTCGTTAAGAGCGCGCCATTGGAGGGAAAGTTGTTTATCATAAAACAAACTTTGGAAAGTGGGGAACAAAAGACTGAGTGCTGGGAGTGAGAAAGATGAGCGGAGAGGAGTGAGATCAGGCTGGAAGAGCATCGTCGGAAGGAGAGGAAATGCACACAGAAACCCCATAAATCACAGCGACATTATTTTTACCTGCATTGTCCTTCTGTGTTTTGTGTCTCTGGCACCAAACAATTCATCATCCCCGTTTCATGCTAAGTGCTACGAAAATAGCATTTGGCCCAAAATTTCAATGGGAGATAGCAGTTTAGAAATAATAGCAAAAGAGTGGAGCCATCCGAATTCTGGAATTTTCTGTAGTGTCCTCCCCAGCTGCTACCCTCCACCGCAGGGGCCTTTGTCCTGCAGGTACACGAAGGCCAAGAGTAACCGCTCTGGCAGGGAGGGCCCTGTCTGCTGGTATTTAGTGGCGAAGCTGAATGTGGATTAATCTCGGTCTTACATTCCTCTGTTTCTGTCCCCGCTCCAGGCACTCGGGAAACCTAAGATCACCTTCCGCTTCTTTTGCGGTGTGTGGGGGCTGTGGGGAGGGTAGGAGGAGGTGTCTGGTGTGGGTGGGCAGCCGGGGACTGAGCGAGGGCACTTCCGAAGCTGACGACAGGGGAGGGGTTCCGGCGGAGGAGAGGGTTTGAGGAAGCCTTAGAGGCAAAAATGCTTTGAGAAGAACTGCTCTTGAAAGCAATGAATACACAGCACCCCACGCCATCTCTTCGGAACTCATTGAGTGGTCAGTGGTTAGAGTTTTAGCTCTCTATTTGGAAATGAATACTTAGAAACCACTCTCCAAAGCAGATACTTTAAAATCTACCTCCCCACCCCCAGAATCTCATTTATACTAGAAAGGAAGGATTGTTTTTTCCTTTGAAAAGTCAACTTTTCTGTCAATAGATAATTTATTTATTTATTTATTTATTTTTGAGACAGAGTCTCTCTCTGTCACCTGGGCTAGAGTGAGTGCCGTGGCGTCAGCCTAGCTCACAGCAACCTCAAATTCCTGGACTCAAGCAATCCTTCTGCCTCAGCCTCCCAAGTAGCTGGGACTACAGGCATGTGCCACTATGCCTGGCTAATTTTTTCTGTATATATTTTTAGGTGTCCAAATTTCTTTCTATTTTTAGTAGAAATAGTAGTAGGGGTCTCGCTCTTGCTCAGGCTGGTCTCGAACTCCTGACCTTGGGTGATCCACCCACCTTGGCCTCCCAGAGTGCTAGGATTACAGGCGTGAGCCACCACGCCCGGCCTGTCAATAGATAATTACACCCAGTGCATCCCCAGTGGATGAGATTTGAGAAGGCCTTCCTCACTTCCTCTCAGCTTGTGACCGTCCAGCAGGGGCTGAGCCAAGGGACCCCAGCCCTGTCCAGGCCCCACCCTCCCCCACCCCGGTTCAATCAGCCGCACTGATCGTTGATTTCCCAGTGTTCAGCATGTCCTAGAGATGATGCTGAGTGACTAACATGCAGAATCCCAGTTAAAGCTTGTGGCTAAGTAGTGACTGGGCCCAAACCCAAACAGGTTGGTTGAGGCTGAAGTGTGTCACAAGTCACCAGCATGCACGGAAGCCCATGCTGCCAGGATGGAAGGCAAGCCGGGCACCAAACAAGCAGGAGCAGCCAACTCTGCTTGGTGGTGCAGAGCTTTTCCAGATTGTTCCTCTCAGCAATGGAGCCAAAGGCAAACCTTCGACGGTCATTTAGCGCCTCTTTCTCTGGCTGGTTTGGCAGCTGCAAAGGCAGACAAGCACGGGGAAGGTGCCGAGCCGTCCCTTCCCTGGGCAGTGCTGGTTCCTCTGTAGTAGGAAGGGCCACCACGGTCCCCCTGGGCTGTGCCCCCCCCAGACCCAGCAGACGCTTTCGCATCACGTGGGGGTCGTGTTCAAGTTTACAGCGGCGCTGCCTCCCTGGACTCACGCTTTTGCACAAGTGGGGACAAAACGATACCTCGGACAGGAGATTGCTCTTATCTCTTCCCTCTCTAAGTGTTCTGCCCAAAATAACAGCATCTGCGATGCCCTCGAGGGTGACTGCCGACACGGCGCTGACAGCGACAGTCTTGCCTGTGACCCCAGTCTCGTTCTTTCCTGCAGTTCCTATCTCGCCGGGGAAATCGACGGCTGTCTGGGCCTGTTATCAGGCGGCTGGTAGGAGCTCTGCAAAAGCCCCGGCTCCCATGCCTCTATTTCCCTGCAAGGCCCCAGCCCAAGCCTTTGCGGTCCGGGCCTCCCCTCTCTCCACCGCCTTGCTGCTGCCCTGGGCCTGCCTTCTGGTCCCCTGGGGGCTCCCCCGCGTGTCAGGGATCTTCCTTTCTGCTCTCAGTTGTTCGGGGGGTGCTGTTCTCTGTCCTCTGGGCATCGCTACTGTGCACTCCCTTGGAAAGCGGCTGCGCTGCCCGCACCGTGGTTTTCCAGAACTCTCCATCAGCCACTTCCCTTGCTGCCATGATATGAACAAGAGTCCCGACACTGCCCTCACCCCTCCACCACTGGGGGCACGGGGGTGATCTCCTGACATACTCCAGAAGCTTCTCTGGGGCCCTTCTCCAACCGTGCCCTCTGCACAGGGAAGGCATCTGCGAGGTGAAGAGGATGCCGACCTGGACCCCATGTGACCAGCTGTCACCACCACCGCACGCCAGGTGTGCAGATGACAGAATTATCTGCCCCAAACGTCCCTGAGCCCACTTTCCGGGCCTGGCCAGACGTCGTTCTCAGGGACATCTTCCTGGGCAGGGTCTGCTGCTGGTGTGCTCACCCCCTCGTGTGAGGGGGCTGCTATGGGGGTGTGGACATAACCTGGCCGTGCGGGCACGGGGTTCACGTGGGTGCATTTGAGCACACTGGAGATGCCAGAAGAGCCCAGTGTGGGAACAGAACCGAGATTGGTGGCCAGGGGGAGGGGGAAGGTGAAGATTCTAAATTTGAACCTGACCTTCCAAGTCCTTTTTAAACTGAGACTTAACTCACATACCATAAAATCTACCCTTTTCAAGTGCCCCAATTTAATAGTTTTTAGTGTATTCACAAGGCTTTACAACTATAACCACTCATTCCAGAACATCTCACGGCTCCCCAGAGAAATTCCATACCCATTAATAGTCACCTCCTGGCAATCTTTCTGTCTGTACAGATTTGCCCAATCCAGACATTTCGTATGAACAGAGTCATACAATACGTAGTCTTTTGTGTCTGGTGTCTTTCACTTTGTGTAATGTTTTCAGGATTCATTCATATTGTAACATGTATCAATCCTTTAATAGTGGCTGAATAATATTCCATTGTAGCAGGTTTTGTTTATCCATTCACCGATTGATGGCATTTGGGTTATTGCCACTTTTTGGCAATTACGAATAATGCTACTATGAATGTTCATTAGTTTTTACGTGGACATATGTTTTCAGGACTCTTGGGGGTATACCTAGGAGTGGAATGGCTGGGTCATGACAATTCTAAGTTTAACTTTGGAAGAACTGCCGGACTCTTTTCCAAAATGGCTACAGCATTTTACATTCCCAGCAGCAACGTATGAGGGCTCAAATTTCCTTACAACCGAGCTAACACTTGTCATCCTGTCATTTTGATTGGAACCATCCTACTGGATAGGCAATGGTATCTTATCGTGGTTTTGTTTGCGTTTTGTTAATGACTAAAGATGCTGAGCTTCATTTAATATCATTTTGAGTCATTTGCATATCTTCTTTGTAGAAGTATCTATTCCAATCCTTTGCCCATTTAAAAAATTGCGTTATCTTTTAGTTGTTGAGTTGTAAGAGTTCTTTATATATTTTGGATACTACACCAGAATCTCATATGTGATTTCGTAATATTTTAGCCCATTCTGTGAGTTGTCTTTTCACTTTTTTGATGGTATTTTTTGAAGCACTAAAGTTTTTAATTTTGATGATGTCCAACTTATCTATGTTTTTCTTTCATTGTTTGTGCCTTTGGCGAAACCGTTGCCTCATCTAAGGTCATGCCTATCTTTTATTCTAATGTCAGGACATTTTGAAAGAATAATCGTCAATCTAGGAGGAAGAACTTGTTCTGTGTATTGGTTTGTGAGTTGAATTTGAACATGGTAAACATTTGTACACGTCACATAGGACCCTCCATTTGTCCCAGGCCCACAATGGTCACAGTGGATCCCGATGCTGAGAAGCGGAACCGACCCTGGTGTTCCGAAGCGATGGTGCATTAATGTTGCCTTCTGGCTGCCTAGTTCTCTGACCATGCTTGTCACCCCACCCCTGCGGCCAGCTTCCTCTAACCATCATCATGTCTTCTGAGTTTTACAATATCCACTTAAATGTTTTTTAATAAAATAGGCTGGGCGCGGTGGCTCACGCCTGTAATCCTAGCACTCTGGGAGGCCGAGGCGGGTGGATCACTCAAGGTCAGGAGTTCGAGACCAGCCTGAGTGAGATCCCGTCTCTACTAAAAATAGAAATAAAAATTATCTGGACAACTAAAAATATATATAGAAAAAATTAGCCGGGCATGGTGGCACATGCCTGTAGTCCCAGCTACTCGGGAGGCTGAGGCAGTAGGATTGCTTAAGCCCAGGAGTTTGAGGTTGCTGTGAGCTAGGCTGAAGCCATGGCACTCACTCTAGCCCGGGCAACAAAGTGAGACTCTGTCTCAATAAAAAAAAAAAAATACTTGAATCTCACGATTTCTATTTTTACATAGACAGCCCAGATGTTGACATGCACTCAAGGATTCAAGATCGATATGGATTCTTTAGGGCATCGGCTGAAGGGAAAATGCAGATGAATGACAATTATAGTGTTGTCTGGGACCCCCGCCACCTGGAGAACTTTTTGAACCTCAGCGTGAGGTCCAGAGTAGTGGACAGACCATGGTACAGAGAGGTAAACTAAGTCACAGAGCAGAACAGTGACTATGATGGCAAGATGTGGGTAGCAAGAGAGTTAGACCTGCAGCAGAGTCAGAGGGAAGGTCACCAGCCCGGGGCATGAACAGTCGAGCTAAGAAAGTCTCTCCCGTGCTGCGGGGCCTTCCACCTCCCGAGGCTGTGGCAGCTCCGCATCTTGCTGTTATTGTGCCTTGAGCCTTGCCCCGCGCCCCGGCCAGCTCTTATCTTAGCCAGTCCTGGGCTGTTGCATCCTCCACGGTGTTGCTGGCTGCCTGTTTTCAGGGCTTCCCATGCCCACATCTCTTCTTTTCATCAATGGTCACATAAAGTCAGGGAAAGTTCAGACAGGCATCTATGGGTAGCTTTTTGCCCAAATGGGTGGACTTGGGGGAGGTCAGATGCCTGAAATTCTCAATTCCTTCTTCACTCCACTTCCTATTGAAGAGGTGTCAAAGTTACAGCAGCTGGCCACCCTCCCACCTTGGCACTAATCCCATTTCCTGTTGTCTATCGAGGCAGAAAGGGCAGGAATTAGGGTATAATGGCAGAGCTGCTCATGGCAGGGGGACGGCCAGTACTGGATGCAGCCAGTTTTATCCAACTCCTCCATAGGCTTAAATCATCAGCATCCAGGTGTGGAAACCCAGTCATTGTTCATCTTCCACCAGGGTCTTCACAATGCACGTTGTCAACTGTGCTCAGAACTTTACTGGATGTAAATGAGTTCTGGGGCAGCGCGACCATGGTTTTACCTCGGCTGCTTCGGGCCCTTGGAAGCAATTCCTCAGTTTAGCATCTAGGCTGTCAGATGCAGATGGAGAAGGGATTGGTATTCTAAGAATTGCTCCCCCACCTCAGTTACTCAATTACGAAGAGTTGTTAGAGAATGCCAAGCGTAATCCAGGGGAAATAAGGGTAAAGGTTACAGGGTCGCCAGTGCTGGGCTTGGGGGGCCGCCAGCCCAGGAGCCAACTTGCAAGCTGGATGCTCAGAGGAACTTGATCCCTACCAGCCGAAGAGGTAAAAGAGGGGAGAAATGCAAACCCCCCATTGTAGTGTGGACGGAGTGGCCTTAATTAAAGTCAGAAGATGTCCTTCCCCACCCAGCCCGCCCTGCGGCAGGTGGCCTCATCACCTGTTTCTCCACTTGCAAAACAGACAGTTCATTTCATGGTAGACACAGGTCTAGGAACGAGAGCAGCAGCACCAGGTCATAAACCAAAAATTTTCCAGTGCTAAATAGCTCAGACTCAGGACTCTCCGTAGTCGGGCTGCAGAGTGGTATGTTCTATTAACAGGTTAATTTTCTTCCTATTTAAGCACAGGAAAAAAAAGTCTTTTCTGATTCTTGTTCAGTTCCATGTGTCCATCCAAACTCTAATTAACCTTTGGAGTATAGATTTCTTCCTACTTCTTTCCTAGGGGCATTTACATTAAACAGGGACTAAAGTGCAGCTCATAAAGTGTAAAACTACTGCTTCAAGGCAGCAGTCCAAGGTGCAGGGAATGGTTGTCTTTCTTAGGGCCACAGAAGGGAGATTGGCACTGAGCATATAAGACTCTACGCTGAGTCTGTCTGTCTAGTACCCATTGCCGAGACTTCACGTCTAACGTGCCCTTTATAGTTTACAAAACCCTGGATGGACATCTATTGTATGGCCATGCACCACCTTGGGGAACCACTGCTCGGTCTTCTGGGGTATTTTCCTCCCCTGCTTCCACCCCATGGCCTCCGAAGGCGCAGTCCTGCTTTGCCGATCCTACCCTCCTGGCCGCAATTGCTTGGGCAAGGATTGGTCATCAAAACAGAGATGGGCCAATCAGAGGCCTTCCCCAGGAATTTTGGAAGCAGAGAGAGAGCTAGTTTTCTCTGTTGGTGAAACAATGGATGTGAAAGTTGGAAGCTGTCACTGGCTTTGGTCTCTAACATATAGAGGAAGTTAGTTTCCAGAGAAAGAGCTGAAACCTCCAAAGAGAGAGGTTAAAACATGAGGAGAAACTCCTGGCAGCCTTCAAGGCCCCGGTTCCAGGAACTCCTGAAAAAACTGAATTATATTTTGCATTATTCCCCTGTGTGTGTGTGTTGGGGGCACAGCTGTGCACCCCCTTCCTTTAATTAGCTTATATGAGACCCTCCAGCTCCCTTATACGAGATATCCCATTTTGCCCGCAAGTGGGAGCCCGGTCTTTGTGAAACCAAAATAGCTTTGATTATCTCATATGACTTCCCGACAACCCTGTTGGGCAGGCGTTATCAACCCCAATTTTGGAAATAATCAAAATGAGGCCTGGAGAGGTTAAATAGTCTCTTCCAAAGTCCTGCAGCTTTTACGAGGCAAAATCGGGACCCCACCCCAGTCTTGACATTTCAGGCCCAAGCTGGAAAGAGATTTCCACACGCCCGGCTGTGTCAGGAGAAGAGCCACCGACTACAGTTTGCACGGCTGTCCTCGGTGCTCCAGCCTGCAACAGCCGAGCAGGCTGGGGCCGGAATGCCTCGGAGAACGGAGCAATTATAACGAGGAAGGTCTGCTCCCTTAGCATGCTTCCCCAGCCGCCTCATTTGCAGAATGTTCTCTCCAGCCCCTGCCACTACCGCTTAGACTTTAATTCATCAGCTCAGCTGCAGATGGTGTCGTCCGCGGGGACTTTGCTGGTTATTAACTATCGCCAGCACTCTCACACGGGAGCGCGCACTCGCTGACTTAGACTTCAGATGGAATTATACACTATCCATCCACTTCCACCCACCCCAGGCAAGATACTTTCCAAGACCCCAAAGATGCAAGCCCTTCCCTGTGCCCAGACACCCTGACCTGGTGTTCCACACTCAGCCCGAAGTTCTCAGAACCGTATCCTACTCCAGCAACGCCGCAGGAGTTTGTCAAAGGAGGGCCAAAGCCACAGCTGCCCGGGCATCCGCCCGTCCCCGCTCATCCTGCGGGGGGAGCAGCCGTGGCCTCAGCAGCCACGGAACGACATGGCTTTGCTCTCGCCACGGCCCCACAGTCATTAAAAAGAAACACTTGGGGACGGTAGTAAAGCCTAATCCTGCAGGCAACAAAACGAGGCCAGGAGAAAGAGCCGGGCCCGTCTTGGTCGGGCTGTTCCCTCTCTTTCTGGCTGGGAATCTGGCCTGAGCCCCGAGCAGGGCCGATGGGCTTCGTCATTCCCGGCCCCTCATAGCAGGTGATCAGGAGTGGCGTGGTGAGCCCAGCACAGTGACAATCAGGACTTTATAGGGATCCTTTCCTCTTTCACTGAACTCTGTTTGGGGAAAACAAGGATTAACCGCAAACATTCAAGCAAAGAAGATAATTCTGTTAAAAAAAAAAATTAAAAATTTCTATGTAGTCACTTCGTCTCAAGTTTTCTTTCTGCATGGGGCTCCCGGTCCGTCCTCCTATGCATCCCTCACGTTGACCTTGAGGAGGGGTCACATCTGAGCAGTCTGACCTCAGTTTTACAGGCGCGGGGGCACTTAAGATGCACCAGAAGTGAGGCACAGGCTGTCCTCCGGTCTCCATGCAAGCTGTGTCCCTTTTCTGCAGTTCCGGTGTCAGCCCTGCACGCTGTGGGTAGAGATGTCAATCACGGACCACCCCCAGGCCTGCTGGGGAGAAGGGGCCTCCCTCAGCATCTGCCGAGCAGGTGGCAGAACAGGCAGCCGCGTCTCACGACCCCTCCCTTCTGCCACTGTTGGCTTGGCCAGGGCCCTGCCCCTGACTGGGGGCCATCACGTGGCACCACGACGTGCAGAGGCAAATCTCTTGGAGCCGCGAATCAGACACACCCAGCAAGCAAGGGACAGAGCTGTCGGCGGTGGAGCAAACGCTGAGAGAGGACAGGGAAGCCCAGGAAGCACCGTGTGCGGGTGGCTGTGGGGACCCGCAACCGTCCAGGAACAGAAAGAGCCTGTGGGAGACACAGAAGGAAGCAGCAGCCGACAGCTGACCCAGGACCGCCCGGGACCCCCGAGAGGAGGGCAGCAAGGAGAGGGCTGTTCCAGGACAGGCCTGTCCTTGTGGCCAGTCCCCTTTGTCAGCAGGTACAGGGCAATCGCTTTTCCCCATAGCAAAGGCGCGATGCCTCCTCCTGCTCCACAGCCATGTGGTTTCCTCCTGCCACAGTGCTCTGATAGGGGGGCTTGTCCCCGGAGATCAGGCATCTTGCCCACGCCATGCATGGTGACCCCAGAACCCGCACCTGCCTTTTCCTGACCCACACTGCCTCTGCGGCGTCCCCAAAGCTTGCTCCATTCGAGGCACCTGACTTTGGACCGGTCCCCTCCCCATGCACAGAGACCCGGGGACGGCTGATGGGACTCCAGGCCAGGGCGAGGCAGGACAAGAGCAGACTCGCCTTTCTTCTTCCTCGCGGGAGGCTCAGGTGGGCAGAGCCGCGGGGTTTTGTCAGGCAAGTCAAGCGCGTGAGAGGCGAAGTGTTTGTCCCCGTGGAGCCTGGCTCATAGTCACACGGAAGCACTGCTCCTTCTTTGCAGCTTGTCCCCCAAGGCCTGGGGCCCAACAGCACGTGGCTCACCCTGGCCAGGGCGGGCGGGTTGCAGAGAAGCCAGGGCCAGGGAGGCCGGAGGCCAGTGCGTGTGTGGCTGTGGCAGGGAGGATGAGGATGGGGACAGAGGGCAGGGTGTGGGGGCCGGAGGGGAGGGGCTGCCCACTGTGGACAGGGCAGGGCCAGCAGGAGGGTGGGGGGAGGATGGTGGGGGGGAGGGAGATGAAGCTGAAGGAGAAGGAGGGGGAGGGGAGGGGAGGGGAGGGGAGGGACAGGCAGCTGAGCAAGGGCAGAAGTGGCAGCAGGGAGGCGAGAGAGGTGCTGCTGGACACTGGGCAGGGGATCCCTTCCTGGAGAACAAATCTGCAACTGTCTGGCTTCTGTCGGGATGTCGTTACTCCATTTTATCTTCTTTGTCACCTCCAATTCTCTCAGGAGGAAACACGCCAACTCTGGTAGGAGGCATCGCACCCAGGCTCAGAGGGAAAGGAAGACGGGCCAGCAACACCCCGGTCTCACGTCTGGGTGGAAACAGACCCTCTGGCTCCAACGCCTCCTCCCGGCCACTTCTGCCTTGTCCCCCCGGCCAGGGTTCTGCCTGTCAGTTAGTGATTAGGTTTTCAAAAGCTTATAAAGGCTTTCCTCTTACCTCGACTGACAAAGCATGAATCGCTGCAAACCTAGCATCTCCCCCATTTTTCCTGGCCCTCCTCCTTTTTCAGCTTCACAACCCGGGGGGGGGAGGCTGGTGTCCCTCCCCAGAGCCGAGTGCCACACGGCAGATTTACATGTGCAAGCGCCGCCTCGGTCATTTGCATCTTAATGTTCCAAACCCACAATCATGAAGCCTTGTGTGAAGAAATAAAGAAGGATTTAGAGAAATTTGGGCTAATTCTAAACCTTGATGAATTATACCTAACTATAGAAGCTTCGTGATGAGGCTTTACAAAAAAAAAGAAAGAAAGAAAAAAAAAAAAAAACTTGAAATCAGTTTACCGCTGAGAAAGGTGCCAGATGGGAATTGAACCAAATACTGGCATTTTCTTTAACCACAGTTTAGAAAGTAGAGAAAAAAGGAGAAATCTGCCTCATACACGATCCTGTGTCTCATTCAGTTTGGAGTTGGATTTTTTTTTTGTTCGTTGTGTGAACATCACTCAGATCAGGCATTCCTTCATCCACTCACTGAGCACCTACTGTGTGTAGGGCGGGCCAGTTTGCTGCCTCCCCTGTCCCCGTCAGGCCCCTGGGCTCCTGCCGGCTGCATCTGGACAGGTGCACACAGAGGAGAAAGGGTTGTCCCCAGTACCCGCGTGGACCACCACCCCATGGGGGCTCGGCGAGGGCTCTGGGAACAGCCCCCTTGGTGTTGCTTGCTGTAAGAACAGCCCTGTGCATGCTACTTATGCCCCAGTGGGGTTTTGGGGAGCGGAGGGTGGAGGGTGGAGGGTGGATAGCACTTTCTGGGCTCGGTCACACCACTATTGCTGTTCACTCCCCACACTCAGACGCTGGTCCCGTGATGAAACCCTTGCCGTCCGAACAGCCCCTCTTCCCCCTCCTAGAAGTGAAGGTTCCTGCTGAGCCACACGCATGGTGTCTGATTTATTTTCCCTTAGAGTGAGCTTTGTTTCCTTGGAGACCCTCAGTCCCCTACAGACAGACGACTGACCACTGTCCCACTGCACAACTCAGCAATCTGGAGAAGCTTTGCCTGGTGATGAGAACTGATTTTAACCCCCACCCACCCCCACGCCCAGCTACAGACATGGCCTGACAGTCTTAAGGGCACGGGGCAGGGGTGTTGCTAGCTGAGAGGCACACGTGATCCTTCAGTACATTGAGATCACTGTCCCCTCCCTTTAAAAAGGGGGTCTCTGGCCTTAAACTTCGTATTTGATGGTTGATATTTTTTTGAACTTCTTTGAAAACAGATCCTGGACATATCTATGTCCACGGCCAGCTGGCAGGATGCTTGTTTCATTTTTCAGGTGAATGAATGGAAACACAGACGTGTTAAGTAATGCGGGCCAGCTCCAGCAGCGGCAAACCGGTGGTAGACACCCAAAGTGGGACAAGTGTCCCAGCCAAGATACGTCACCAGATTTAGCAAAAAGAAAAGAAATATAGGACGCCACATAAAATGTGAATTGCAGATAAACAATTAGTGTTAGTATAACTATGTCTCCAATATTGCATGGGACATACTTAAGGTGACACTAAAAAAAATGTTCTTTTTCTGAAATTCAAATGTAACTGGGCGTCCTGTATTTCATCTGGCAACCCCGCTGCCGAGGGCAAGTCTTACCCTGCCCTCTCTTAGTAAATTCGTGGCCTTACATTCAGCTTTCCTTTCGCACGTTATGAAACCAGTGTAGTTTAGAGAAATAATATTGACCTTTAAAATTGGAGAAGGATAATCCTCATAGTTTTTATCCTGACAAGCTGAATTTTCCCTTTGACATTTTATTTGCCCCTGAATGTATCTTTTGGCTCCTTCCCTGCCCTCCCCCCACCCAAATCTCTCCTTGGCTTAGCAATAGATTCACTCGATTCTTTCCCACCCATCGCTGCTAAATTGTCCTCCCTGTTTCTCGAGGTTCCAGGAGATGAAACATTAACATTCACAAGAACTAATCTTCACAGTCAGAAAGATGCAAAATCAATATGTCCGGCTCTGGCTGAGTCAGAGTGTCACCCGTGCCTGAAGCTTTGGCTTGGCAACAGGGGGTCCTTATTCGGGCCGAGCATCTGCTAGGGTGGGATTTGC
Organism: Lemur catta; assembly: GCF_020740605.2. Lineage (NCBI taxonomy): Eukaryota > Metazoa > Chordata > Mammalia > Primates > Lemuridae > Lemur > Lemur catta. The sequence continues at coordinate 7,122,917 of NC_059152.1, read as the reverse complement.
CGGGGAGAGTTGGCCACCAACTGGGCCACAGTCTCCAGGGACTAGGGATGTGTGATGTGGGCTGAAGTGACAGCACCCCTGGCATCAGTCATCAGTCACGGGGCACACGCCCTGGAATAAGAAAGCGCCCACGTGAGGCTGGGCCAAGCTCAGTCTGTCCCCTCGGCACGTCTCTCCCTGGCCAGATGGGAGCCGGACGTTTATCTGGGATCAGGAGTGTCCCAGCAGGGTCCAATTCAAGCGTCTTTTAATGCATATCTGCTTCCACCCCCCAGCTGGGGTGTTGGCATGGCCCACAGGTGCCTGGATGACAGAAGGTTGTCTCTGCAGTTTCTTGTCACTGAAGGAGCAGAATTGTCAGGGCCGCTGGACAACTTGGCAATCAAAGTTACACACCCTGCCCTTCTCAGCTGGGGGTCCCCGAGAGCACTGAGCCCTGACCCTCAGGTATCTAGAGCTTTGACTTCTCTCCTAGGTCTCTACAGTGGTGCCAGCTACCTGCCATTCTTGGGAATACTGACAAAATTGTCACTCAAATAATTTTCTGTAGGAGCTTAATTCCCTGCTGGGACCCTGGTAGGTGGAGATGGGCTGAGAGAGGCTGCCAGGCCCTCTGTCCCTTCACAGCCGGCACCTACGATGGCCCTGAGTCTCAGCAAAATGGCGGGTGAATGGCATCGGACACATTCCCCAACACCAGGCAAAAGCAGTGAATGCCCCATAGCGACTTCATTCGGGCTATTCTGCAACCTGCACCCGGGCTTAAACCATGCAATCCCTTCTTCTTTTTAGTATCTGGTGCTAATTGGAATGACCTTGACCTTTGCCACAAATGGCCACAGAGAGACCCCTTTAAAAATGGCGTCCTGGGATTTGCAGCCAGCTGATGCTGCAGAGATCTCAGAGCCGTGGTGTCGCTCAGTGGATGTCTCCGGAGCTAGACGCAGTCTCGGGCCTAATAAGGTTAATAGCCTTATGTCTATTTGTGACCGCAGGAATGTGGTCTCATTTGGTAGCTTGTGATTAAAAAAAAAAACAACCCGAAACCACTCCCTAGACCGGCCCTCCTGTGAGCTCCGCTGTGCAGTTGTAGGAGTGGAGTATAAAAGAGAGAAAAAAGGAAGAAAAGACAACCATGTTTGTTCTGCATACTAAGGCCAGGGTCCAGGCAACCCCCCTTGTGTTACCTGTGCAAGGCCCACGTGGGCGTTCCCACGGTGCTGTTAGCGCAGGCTTAGAACTTACTATGAATAACCGTGGCGTGGCTCGCCAATGAGATGCACACACCTCAAAGTAGCTGCAGGACTTGCCTCGAGAACCTGTTAGACTCAGCCCTGGTTGGATAAAGCTATGGCCAGATCAGAGAGCCCCTCACTTACTGCCCGGGAGGGGAGTGTCCCCAATGTGTCTGCGACACGCTTCTAGGCTGCAGGACATTCAGCTCTGACCTGGCCAGAGGCCCCTGGTGTGGCTTCTGTAGGTCATCACGATTCTACTGAGCCCCAGAAATGGGCTCCACATGGTAGCACGTGTGCTGGATTGTTCCGGAAGGTTCCAGGGCCGCCACCTTGGCAATACGCACAAATCCAGAGGGAGGTGTGATCGGAGCAGCCGAACACAGGCATTTTGCCCTTTTTTCCCCAATGTGTCCTCCCGAGGTTCCTGGAAACTCACCAGAAGCAAGCATGGGGTCGGTCACGTCCTGAATTAGGGCCGTGCCCTGAGCAGGCGTTTGGGGAACAATGAGGAGGGAGGAGGGAGATGGGGAAAGCCCACATTACTCGTGTGTTTTATTTTCTTCCTTGATGATAACTTTGTACTTTTTATATTGTCCAAAAAAACAAAAACAAACCCAATAGAAGTATGATTTATTTTTCACACTTTACAGACTCACAAAGGACGTTGAAAGTCTCTCCCGCAGTTAGCTACAGATGATCACCTGCCAGCCAAAGCAGTGTTACTTAGACCACCTAGCCTGGAATCTCCTCGGGTGCCCATAAAAAAGCAGAGTCTAGATCCCAATTTTAGACCTTCTACATCGGTATTTTTAAGGTCATGGCTCAGCAATCTCAATTAGAGACAAGCTCCCCCAGTGACACATCAGGATTTGAAAATTAAAGTAGCATAACTGACCCCATCTCCTGACTGTTCTGAATAATAAGGATTTAGTGTACCTAGAATGTAATGCACTTGCAAATAAAAAAGCTCTTTAAACAGATGAATAACAAAAACTGATCCGGAGGAATGCCCAGATGGAGGCTAGAGTGACCCTGTGACAATATTGATTGTGTCGATTCCTTCAGGACCAACCCTGGGTGGAGAAAGACTTCACTGGTCCTTCCCTTTGGGTCAAACAGCTTGGTCAGGACAGCCCCACTCACCTCCTAAAGCTGAGCTCTCTCTGGGGTATTGGGGTGCAGGTGGGCGTGGTCTGGGCTTGGGGGAGAGGGTGCATGCACGTGGGTATAGAGAGGATGGCTGGCAGATGGGGTGTCGCCCTGGATTTCCAGGTCTGGAAGCTAGAGCCACTCCCGTCCCGCCTAGCAAGATGGAGACAGAAACCACGATGGGGACGTGGAGGTCAGTCCTGGGCCATAGCCATCGCTCACGCGTCCTTCTGCCAAGCCCAGGGGTTGACCCGATTAAGAATCTGATAGGAACTTGAGCTTTGGGGGTTGAAGATTAGCTCTGTCAGACGGCGCTCTCGGGGGAAGAGAACCCTAAGAACTTCCACTGCCTAATCTCGTGCCTTTTTCATTTGTCCGGTCAATCACGATGGAATCTGAAGTTTGTCTAAGGCCAAAAAGTCGGTATTTTATCTTTCTACGGTTTATAGACAGCTACGCCTGCCAAGGCCCCAGGCACAGGAACGTAATTCAACAACCCATTAAATTTATTATGGGACTGGGAGGTGACAAAATTGCCTTTAGGGCCAAAGTCGGATAAAGAAGAACAGAGCTCTGTTTTAGGTCTGAAATCATGTGCAGTGTCAGCGCTTCGACGGGGAGTCGGGGAGGTTAAGAGGCTGCTTTGAAATCCGTGACGGCTAAGTAAATCAACCTGCTCGGACATCTCTGCTTGTTCTCTCTCTGTCTCTCTGTCTCTCTCTGTCTCTCTCTCTCTGCCTCTCTGTCTCTGTCTCTCTGTCTCCCTCTGTCTCTCTCTTCTGAGCCAGGTTCTGAACAATTTATAGTGCCGGGTTGGGATTACAAAGGGGTTTTAGCTGTATTTCTGTGTATGGCATCTGTGTACGTTTGTGTGTGTATGTGTGCGTACTTGTGTGTTTGTGTGTGTTTGTGTGTGCATCTGTGTGTATGTGTGTGTGTGCATGTGTATGTGCATGTTTGTGTGTTTCTGTGTATGTGTGTGTGTGTGTGTATTTGTGTGTGTGCATGTTTGTTCGTGCATTTGTGTGTGTGTACATGTGTGTATGTTTATGTGTGTGTGTGTTTGTGTGTGTATATGTTTGTGTGTGTGTATATGTTTGTGTGTGTGTGCCATTTCAATCAGGTTCTTTCAGTTTTCTCCATCTACGTTAGGAAAGAATCAGAAATCGCCCACAGCTGTGCCAAGAGGACTCTGACAGTGGCGAGAAGTCAGAGAGCTGCAGAAAAACGTGCGGCTTATCAATCTGGGGACCGGGTCCCATCCCAGTATGGCTGGGTTTCTAAGCCAGTCTGTCCCCAGGGTCTGAGCCGTGACCCCATCTCTCCCCCCATCATGTTGCAAAGCAGGCTGCAGGAGGGAGGGACCGGGCAGGGTTTCCCCTTCCTGGGAGACGCCGGTTCCCCCCGCACTGTGGGGGCCTCAGTTGGAAGGAGCCTCTGTCCACCCCTCCTGTCCCGGGCGCCCCTGTGCTGAGAAATGCAGCAAACCCAGGCAGTGACTGGGGTGGGCTGGTGTCAGCAGAGCAAGGGAAGAGTTTCCTTTCAGACAGGGGATTCTTCTCAGCCTTTTTCATTTGGGGATGCAAAGCATGGAGAAAGAGATGCATTTATCACACAATCCAGGTTCCTTTAAAGAGCGAGGCCCTCATGTCACCTTCCTCTGCTCTCACCACGCCAGAACGGCACCAGGAGTTTGGCAGCCACTGGCTGCCGGGCCTCCCTGTGACCCGTGCAAGCCGACCGGGTGGCTGCTGCCGGGTCCTGCCGACTCCTGTCCCTCGCCGATGTGCTCTGGGGAGCAGTGGGCCCTGGGCCTGGCAGCCCACCTGACCTCCCTGCGTTACCTGCTGTCTGTCACTTGTCACCGGATGAGTCTGGCTGCAGTCGATTCACAGGGGCTCCTGTGGGAACACGTCCCATGACTTATCACGCTGTGGCCTGTCAAAGTCTAAAGCGCTGGGGGCAAATGTTTGCTTGGCACAGATGGCTGTTCAGAGGGCGTGTGACGCTGCCGTCTCGACAGTGTGCCCAGAGAGGATGGCACTGAGCGAAATCGCGTGTCCTGGAACCGCAGGACCCGTCGTCAGAAGAACGACCTTGGCCGGGTAATAACTCAGGGAAGACGGTACGAGGAATTAAGCAGGAAAGGAAGCCTGGAGTTTCGTGTTAGATTTGGGGTGGGGGCAGTCTGTGCCTCGCGCTTTGCATGGGAGTCCTGAATTCACTTCCTCAAACCTTCTCCCTCCATGACGCCGGGAAAGGATTTATGGATAAGCCACTGTCAGGCTGGACGACGGTGGCACTCGGACTAGCACGCCGTCTCCCTGATAGATCTACACGAGCCTTGTTATTATTATCCCCAAGTCTGCGGGCCCACCGAGCAGCCCTTATTTTCCAGTGAATTGCCATGATGAATAATTTACCAAGTACAAAGGAGCAGACTGTGTCGCCTGATTTATTTTAAATCCATAGCCCTAAGAACCAGAAGAGACCTCTGTTCCTTCCCCATCGATCTCTTGGTATGAAGCAACGTGTGCCCGGGATTTAGGTGATGCTTTGTCCTTTGCAAACACTGAATGCCAGACAGCAAAACCGCCGCACACAACCCTTGGAATTTGAAAGGTGAGGCCTGGTCACCCCCAGGGCTCGAATGACACCCGTGGACAGTTAGCATCAAGTCTTTAAACTGGATGTGTGTAGGGTGTTCAAGCCTGGTCTTGCTTGGGACAAGGGCTATCTTTAGCCTCTCCTTGGAGATCTAAGTATTTCTAATTGATGTGGATGTAAAGGCTCTGTCATTCAGGAAAATGGTCTTAGGATGGGATTTCTCTCCTACTCTTCAGTTGTCTGGCCAAACTTTGATATCAGCAATGAACCAGCTAATGTAGAGTGAGCCCAACCAATTAGTGGTTAATAATTGGAAAGGAGGCCCTAACTACCTGTATTAGAGCATTCTCTTGAGAAATAGAACACAACATACACACAATACAACATGTGTGTGTGTGTATCTATATGATTTTGAGCTGTCCGCGCTGCATTGGTTCCACAACGGAACTCTATTCGAAAATAACACAATTTTTTTTTACCTATCCATGGTGTCACAAAAATGGCTCTAAAAAAAATTTGAAAGATAATCACAAGCCAAGCCATGTGTTTGAAAGACGGAGGATTGTACCTTCACAATAAAAATAAAACAAGAAGTATCAAAGGGAAATGTCAGAGATCGCAACTGTCAAACTTAGTACTTAAGGAAATTGGACATTTCATACTTAATAACCTAAATATTATTCCTAAGAAATTCACTAATGTTCCTGACCGAGTAGTTATTGTCCAGGATGAGGTAGCTGGACATATACTAGATTTCCAGATGGTTCTGATCTGGGCAGGTGCGTTCTGTTTGTGACTAATGGATCATGCACAACATTTCTTGGGTTTGTTTCCCTCTTTATTTCCTGATGATTCATCCTGCAGGAGTGGGAAGTCGTCTCTATCGGAGAAGTCCTCTAAATCAATAAAAATTTAGGGAAATTGCAAGAAATGGTATTTCTGTTTTGATATGATAGTGTCAGAGGTTGCAAGAATGGAGGAGTCCAGTTTCCTTTTTAAACGCGGTTGGGCTTAGAGTGATGTTGCCAAGGAGGAATAGATGCGTCAGAGATCGAAAGTGTGATTTCACAATCCTTTGTTTACAGGCTTTAAAAGTCTTTGTCAGTTATGCAAAAAGCCTCTACAAGTAGAAGGATTAAAGTCACAGGATACAAAGACTGAGAGCAAAACAAATGAATGCGGTTAATAACAGATATGCGGGCTCTCAAGGATATTAACATACATAAAAATTCATCATGAGAAATAATTACATTCCCTATTGTGGCCCACCCTCTAATTCTCCTGGGCACCGAAAAATAATGGGAAGGTTAACACATTTCTCACATTTCTAAGCATGTTATTATTTCTTGCTTACACAAAAAAATTACATAAAAGCAATCATCTGGAATCTGGGAGTAGATGACATATAGGAGACTTGGATAAAAGCTTAACCAAAATAGAAAAGCAATCTGGCATTGCTGACAATATTGTCACAAAAATATTACATCTTATGAAGGGAATTTCTCAGAATTCAATAACAACATGTTTAGCAGCTAAATGGAGTCATTTGCATATTGTGGCGAAGTAAAAATACAATAATCTTATTTTTGCTGCCTGATAGGATTTCCTAGGGCTGTCTTGCTGGGAAGCAAAGCTGGTCCTCGCTTTCTGCCCCTCACTCCCCTCCTGTTGGCCTTTTCCTCCACCAATTCTTCTCTTCCCTTTCTGCTCCGCCTTTATTTTCATTCCTCTTCCCCGTCCCACACCCCTTTGTTTATTCCTTCTCCTCATTTTCCTACTCACTGAAAGTGATGCCAACGGACTGCTATTAAGCCATTCCCATGGATTATTAGCATAGGAAATAAATCATTCTCTTCTTTCTTTCTTTCTTCCTTCCTTCCTTCCTTCCTTCCTTCCTTCCTTCCTTCCTTCCTTCCTTCCTTCCTTCCTTCCTTCCTTCCTTTATTTCTTTCTTTCTCTCTTTTTCTGTGTTTCTTTCTGCCTTTTCTGTTCTTTTCTTTTTTTGAGACAAGGTCTTGCTCAGTCACCCAGGCTGGAGTGCAATGGTGTCATCACAGCTCACAGCAACCTCAAGCTCCTGGGCTCCAGCAATTCTCCTGCCTCAGCCTCCTGAGTAGCTTGGACTATAGGCACATGCCACCACACCTGGCTAATTTTTTATTTTTTGTAGGGACAGGGTCTTGCTGTGTTGCCCAGGCTGGTCTTGAACTCCTGGCCTCAAGCAATCCTCCAGCCTCGGCCTCCCAAAGTGCTGGGATTACAGATGTGAGCCACTGCACACGGCCGGGATGTTGGGAACGGCAGGTGGAGAGGCGGAGGGGGAACAACACGTGCAAGGTGGAAGGGAGCTTGGAGGACAGAAGCTGAGAGCAGGCCAGGGCGGCGGGAGAAGGGAGAGACGCTGAGATACGAGGCAGTGTGGGCTGGGAGGAGAGTCCTGGTTTCCATCCTGGGTGCCATGGAAAGCCAGCTGCAATTTTAAACAGCCGAGGGTGGGGGTGGGGTAGGAGTGGTTCTGTTTGAAAAGATCACCTGGCTGCAGCCTGGTGAAGTGACCTGATGCAGGGTTTGTTCGGCCACCTGATCGCGCAGCCTGCGCAGCGAGAAGCCTCACCTCCTGCCTTCCTTATCCGCGGCTGCATAGCAAATCACCGTGCACGCGATGGCTTACAGCAATACTCACTGCCTCGCTCACAGTTTCCAGAGGTTAGAGGGCTGAGCAGAGCATGGCTGGGCTTTCTACTCAGAGTCTCTCTGGGCTAGGATCAGTGCGTTGGCCGGGCTGTGTTCTCGTCGGAAACATGGGTCCTCTTCCAAGCTCACCCAGGTCGTTGGCAGAGACCAGTTCCTAGTGGCTGCAGGACTGAGTTCTCCGCTTTCTCGCTATCGGCCCAGGGTTGCTCGCAACTCCTGGAGGCCACATCCCGCTCCCAGCCACGCAGCCCCCTTCAATAAACACGACAGCTGCCTTTTTCATAGCCAGCTGCAGAATCCTTTCCTTGTCCGGGAGGAAGGAAATGATGTACAACGGGATATATTCCTGGGTCCCGCCCAAGGCGAGGGGAGTACCCAGAGTGTGAACGGGAGGGGGCGGGAAGCCCGGGGACCATCGTAGAATCCTGCCTGCCACCGTTTCAACGTGGGATACATTCAACTGTGCTAGAACCTCCAGACACTGGCCAGGCGAGGTGGCTCATGCCTGTAATCCCAGCACTCTGGGAGGCCGAGGCGGGTGGATCACCTAAGGTCAGGAGTTCGAGACCAGCCTGAGCAAGAGCGAGACCCTATCTCTACTAAAAACAGAAAGAAATTATATGGACAGCAAAAAATATATATAGAAAAAATTAGCCGGGCATGGTGGCACATGCCTGTAGTCCCAGCTACTCGGGAGGCTGAGGCAGGAGGATCGCTTGAGCCCAGGAGTTTGAGGTTGCTGTGAGCTAGGCTGATGCCACAGCACTCTAGCCCAGGCAACAGAGTAAGACTCTGTCTCAAAAAAAAAAAAAAAGAAAAAAAAGAACCTCCAGACACTGTTTTTCAGCTTCCAGGGCCCAAATCTGCCTTAGAGGTGAGACCACTGACAATGACACATTTTGACGCTATGTTCTGTTCACTGAGCTCTTAGACAGAGCCCTGCATAGGCCAACCCCAGCCAAGAACATGTCCCTTTCTTGGCGGGACATTTCCTTGCAGAGCCGTGAGCCGCGAGCACGTCCAGTTGGTTTCTCGGGAGCGAGACTGTGCTCCCGACAGCAGATTACTTTGACAAACTGGCTTCCGGTCACTTTGGCAAAATTCGACCTTTGGTTTTCGGAGAAGCCCTTCCAACTGAACTGGATTTAAAATGCTTGTTTTTCAATTTGTGCGTGGGGAGACAGTTCTAAAAAGGGTAATGCTGAGCCAAAAATTGGAGTACTTGCAAAGGTTACAATAGCTGGCTTCTGTTTTTATAATACAATTGCAATTCAGGTTTCCTTCAGCTAGCCTGAGGATGTTTTGGCTTATTGAAACTCAACTTGCTCTGTTTCCTCCAAAAGAGATTTCCCTGCTGCGGTCTTCCTGGCATTCTCTCCGAATAAGAGACTTTCGGGGGTGCTGTTCCTTTGACTTCTGGGGCTGCGAGGGCGCTGAAAAGAAAATTGACTGACTTACCTTCCACCTCATCTTTCTCTGACTTGTTTGCTCCTGTTTTCTGTTCCATTTATTATTGATGGAGTGTTTATTTGCATAGCTTCTGTGCATTTTACAAAACCAAATAACCAGCTCTGGCTCCTAGAAGGGAGGAAGGGTGGCGGTTGCCATTGAACCAGCGGGCACTCGCCTCCCAGCTGGCCGTGTGGCGCCCACGCCCTTTGGCATCTATGGGACGTGATCCAGGAAGGGACTAGGAGCAGCGAGAGGGGCAGCAGAGGAACAGAAGGAGGGTGACACAGGACAGGGGAAGCTGCCAGCCAGGCTGGGGCCGGGAGGGGGAAGGGGTCCCTTACGCTGAGCCACCGCCCACCGCCAACCCACCAGCAGAGCGGTGCTGTTCTCAAGGTTACAACTCTCCCTCGGTTAGCCCAGATCTCCTGGGAACTGCCATTTGCAAGCTCTTTTGTTTAGCAAAAGGAGAAGGGTCTGGCAACTTGCCTTCCCTTGACACAGGAGAATTGGAAATAAGTTTCTTTTTTCCTCTAAGTGGATAAGGAACAAAAGGGAACAAAGTCATTCACTGTGAACCCCCTAGACATGCCAAAACCATCTATGTCCACAAAGTTTCCATGATGCCTGCTGCCCCACCCCCACCGCCATCTTCCAAGTGTATGACATGGTCTGAAACAGCTCGATCACCCTGTCCCCTCCAGTCCCCGTGCCACCGCAGGGTCGTCTGACATAAACACGTGGGCTAAGAAGCACTTTTCCACGGGCTGTAAATCTCTGGAAGTGCTGCCGCGTCTGCTCTCTGCTGGAAGCCACAGCTGTGGGGACACTTCCCAAGTCTCACTGCTGGGGAAGGGTCAGAGGCCCTCCGAGGAGCTGCCTCTTCCTGGGGACCCCGACTGCAACACACAGGGCAGCAGCGACCTGGCTCTGACTTTCTGGCCGCTACCTGGAGACGTCCTTCCTCGGGCTGACCGCCCGGTGGCCCGCGGACCCGCCTGGCTGCTGCCAAGTGGCAGCAAACACAGGATGTTATTCTTGTTCTCAGAGGACCAGATTCACACTCCACAGCCAGGAGCGTGGGAGGCGAGGGGACTGGAGGGGCCTCCTCTCTGGCGGCCAGCGTGTGCGGGTTGGGAGCACCGATCTCCTGGTGGCAGGGAAGGAGTCGGTGTGAGGCCTGGGCTCCTGCCCGTCCTCTGAAGGCCGGAACACAGCCCTGGCGGGTCCAGCAAGGGCTTGGCTTCCAGGGGAGCCTGGAGGGTCATCCTGCCCCAGGCCGGTCCCCCCCCCCCAAATGCCCCGAGGCAAGCACATCCCCCACAAGATGAGAACACACACCTATCAACAGCATGCTTGTTGGCAGCCAGCTCAAGTAGAAATAAACCCCCCGGGAATGGCTTTTTAAGCTAAATGCTGGAACAGAGGTCAAAGGAAGTTTCTAAAGGAATGGGCAGAGGGGAGAAGCAGGCAGGAACTAGCTTCAGGTCCCGATGGAGTTTCTACTCCAGATGTTGGGGATTTGTTTGACCTTGTTTGGCGCCTTTTGGAAGCGGGAAGCAAGTTGGAAGCCCAAGCTGGGCTTGGGCGTCAAAGGCCCTGCCTCCCCTCTCCTTGCTGGGGGACTGTGGGGAAGGAAGTCAGTTTACTCTTTTGTTCCACAAGCATGTATTGAGCACCTCCATGTGCCCGACATACAGGGGGGACACAAAGGTAAAAGAAGGGAGGGTCTCTGCCCCATAGGGCTCACATTTTGGGGAGGAAGGCAGATGCTAAACAGGCAAACAAGCAAATGAGACACTCTTAGAGAGCAGTGAGTGCCACGGAGAGCTAGAGAGAGCAGGACAGTGGCAGGGAGCCAATCTCAGGAAGGGACCTCTGAGCACATACCCGGGTGACGAGAAAAAGCCAGCCGTGCAGACATCTGAGCTTCCAGGAAAAGGAAGTGACAAGTTCAGAGACCCAAGTTGGAAGCTAAGGGCTCAACAGACCAAGACTGCAACTCCTCACCTGCACAGGATGTGACCGAGGGTCAAATAAAGAATTGAATGCACGTTGTAGGCTGTCGTGGCCACGTCCAAGAACTTGGTCAATGGCGCACTTCTCACATAGAAGCTAAATCCTGGCAGCCTTCAGTGTCTACAACAGGACATCCTATAATGGTCCAGTTCCCCCGTTGAGCCAGTCCTAGACAAGTCTTCCTGGTCTCTCTTCTTACCACCTTGTTAGCTTGAGAGAGCCCACAAGTGCCCGACAACAGCTTCAGTCCCTAATGTTGCTCTCCTGAAGCTCCTTGAACCCGAAGAGTGAAGGGAAGGGGTGTGTGTGTGTTTGTGTGTGTGCGTGCACTTGACCATACACACCCCTCTGTGCGTATGTCGTGGGCATACCCTAATGTGCAGAATGTCTTTGGGATTCTGTCCTCTAAAAAAAAACGTGGAATTATTAACTTTGGTTCCAGCCCCTGTTTTGCAGCAAATCGCTGTCTGAGAGATCCAGGCTGAGTCTTCGTCATTCCTACAAGGAAAGGTCTCCAGGGGTGGCTTCCCTGACCCGCTGGATTGCCTGGGACCCATTCGCCCTGCAGGCAGGAGGCTCTTCCCTGCACTGAAGCCCCCTCTTCCTGCAACTCATTCCCTACTTCTGGTCCTCTCTGGAGATGGAGGATAAATGGTCAGCTCCTCCTCGTAAGGGTCCTTGGTGGAGAACATGGTTAGGTTGCCTTTGAGGCGCTTTTCTCCAAGCTAGACAACTCCACTTGCCTTCAGCTTCCCTCAGGGGGCTGACAGGAGCAGGAGCCCAGCGGGAGAGAACAGCAGAAAGGGGCGTCTGCAACCAGCAGACAGGGAGCAGGAGGGGTGTCCCCACCAAGATGCCAGCAGCGCAGGCTCCGTGGGCCCGGGATCTGCAACAGCACACCCGGGGTCCTCTCCTCACCGGGGCACAGGCTCAACCTCTGAAACCAACAACAACCAGAACAGCTGGTAGCGTTTGTCCAGGTTTGACCCTGGGCTGAGCACTTCCCAACCGTTGCTTCATGTCATTCTCACAACAGCAAGAATCTTGTGCAGTGATGTCACGATTCCCATTTTGCAGGTGCAGGAACTGAAGCTGGGAGAGGGAAGATGACTTTCCCGGGGCGCCCAGGACAGCTGAGATTTGAACTCAGCTCTAAAGTCAGTCCCGTAACTGAATAATTTAAAGCAACAGTTTACCATTTGCTATTTAGAAAGAGTCTTTTTTTATTCCCTTCCAGATCCTGCATGCTGAGCCACTTTTGATAAGGAGGAAGGTTTTGATACTGTTACAAAAACTTAAGTATAAAGGGAAAGAACTCCAGGACACAGATAATAGCACATTCGTGGGGTCTGTCTGTAGGGCCAGGAACTTCAGCCAAATTATCGCATTTAATACTCGTCATGCCCCTGCAAGGTAGACATTGCTTCCCCACTTTTAAAGATAAGGAAATCTTTAAATCTATTAGTCGAGTCACCTGCCATGTCTACTCTGCAGGGTCCACCGCCATAGCTCCTGACCACGCCATTTGTTGGCACTAAAGGCCATTTCAGATGGAATGTGTTGCCTGAGCCATGTCTTGTCGTCATGGACCAAATGCCACATACCTGGTCTGTGACGATTCACTGTGCATTAATCATTAAAAGTCACATGCACGGAGAAAAATCAGCAGGAACAGACGGTGCCAGCTACACATAAAAGGAGCAAGAGTGACCATGTTGCTCAACCTCCAGTCCTCCGTGCATGATACAACTCCAGGTTTGCAGCGGAGCTAGGATTCTCATCATTTTACCTTAGCGTGTTAGGCCGCAGTAAAAACAAGCCAGACCGTGGTACAGAAGGTATGACTAGAACCCTGGCTTTGACCTTGACTCATTGTGTGCATGTGGGTAAGTTGTGTCATTTTGCTGAACTCTGACTTCCTCTTGGATAAGACTGATGTACGAGTCATATTATATCACACTATTAAATATGCCACATTATTGACCAATAATAATATGTAGTGAAATTTGCCTTGATTGTCTCAGAGATGATCATAAAGATCATGTGATGTCATGGATGCGTAAACGTGTTCTAAGCTCTAAACAAATGTTAAGAGGCCTGACTACAAGAATTGTGGTGACTGGTCACAGCCGTTGTCTCATCATCATCACCCCCAGCAGACGGCACTGAGAGCCTGGGAAACTGGGGCCCCAGCAGGGACAGGACACGAGCTGCAGACGGCAGCTGACTTAAAGAACCAGACCTCAAATGGGACTCAAGGACTACAATTCTGAACCCATTTCCCTTTGAAGTTCAGCGCATCTTCTTGTCGGATAAACGATGTGTGGATATTTGGGATGGTTTCTAATGCATCCCCCCACGGTCGAAATCAAATCATAATAAAACAATTCATTCCACTACGGCTTGGCCCCCTTTTTGTTTTTCCTATTTCCTCCCTCTACCTCCCCCACACTTTTCTTTCCCCACTTTGCTCCATCTGTTCTACGTAGGACGAGCCTGGTCATTGTCGGGGACCATGTTTATTTCAGCTTTCCGGCACACGTCTGTGCCTCCATTGGAGAATGGAGGGACAGCCAGGCCCAGAACATACGACCAGGATTACGAGTGATACTGCAGTCCACGAACCCGCCTCTTGTGCAGCGATGCTGTGCTTCTCAGACGGAGCGTGGACGGAGGGCTGGGTGTGACGCGTGTGCACAGCTGCTGCAGAAACATTTATAGCATGTGAAGCCAGCGAGACCTGGGTCACCATCCTCCACAGATGAGCTTTGGGCTGTAGCTACTAGGTTTCCTTGGCTTCCGCTTCCTTCTTTCTGGGTGATGGAACCAGGCTCTTGCAATTGATCAGAGAATTGAGCATCGTAACAAATGCAAAGTGCCTGGCAGTGCTTGCTCCGAATAGATACTCCCTCCTCGCAGCCCTCCCCTAAATGACACTGCCCTTGGTAGAACTGTCTACTGCTCTCTTGTGAGCAGACAAATCACCTACTGTCTCCACTCAGGTCCTCGGCGTAGCTGCCCTCATAAGAACGCGTGCGGACTGGATCACTACACAACATAGATCTGTATCGAAACATCAAACCGTACCCCGTATGTATGTACAAATACAATGTGTTCATTACAAAGTAAGTAAGTCAATCAATATCTTTTTAAAAACTATAGTGAGCTGACATAATATTGGGTCACAACTTTCTCTCGGCTGTTTTAATCATTTGACTCTGAATAAATAATATTGCTGGCATGTGGTACATTATAATTGCTGAATGAAACAAAATGAAATAGGTGATAGCCCGTCTAGCGGAAGCATTTTCACGACGGGAATAAATGTATACCTGACTCTGCGGATGGGGAAAGAGGTGTTTAGACGGAGACTGACCAAAGTGCCATCTCTGGTTGTGGGATGCTGTTTATTTGTTTGAATTTTTTTTTAACAATAAGCTTATATCATTCTAAGAAAAGAAAGGAAGGAAGGAACCATGTGGCAGGGACTGGACGTGGGCATTTGCAGGGACTTGCACGGCAGGCGTTGGTTTTGAGGGAGAGCTGAAGTGGTTTTTCTAACTTTCCCACAAGTCTCCTGCATGACTAACTCAGAGGCACACAGCTTATCGTCCGGGCTTGGCAGACACGGAAGGACAGCCCCCAGAGGGTGTGTGAGCCTCGCTGGGGACCGGGAGGGTCAGAGCGTGACTTGTCTTGCGGTATGTGGCAATGTAACAGCACTGTGTGACCGCCACCTGAAACAAGGGGGAAGGGTGGCTCGCCACCCTCCCGGTTCTAAAATGCAATCAAGGGCTTTGCAGAAAGTGTGAATCAGACCATTTGTTTCGTTTAATCTACCCTTACTGATGTCACAACACACGGTTGTTGGGAGGGAAGCTTTTGTTTTCATGCTTTGTTTTATGTTTGAATAAGAGAGCTTTGCCTTAATCCCTGGTGATCGTTCCATTCCTTCCTTACTCCCTGGCTACCTGCTCCCTACACCAGTAAATTTAATTCCGAGGGCTAGGAGGCTAGGGAGCCGGCAGCCAGCAAACGGGGCTTGCAGAGAAGTAGCCTGGCGCCGCCTCACACTTCTTCCCTTCCTTGACTCTTTTCCAGCATGAGGTTTTCTGCCCACCTCTACTGTATGGACTTGTTTTAATCCTGCCCTCTTCCTCTGCAGTGGAAGTCACCATTGCCACAGGTGAGTTCTGCAGCTGCAGCCCAGCCCGGGCTGCACAAATCCTTTTTAATCTCACGTGGCCCCCAACGATGGCTAAAGGCTCCTGAATTTGAGAAGATCCATGCATTCTTTACTGGGGCAAAACAGAGTGATTCCTAGACTGTAAAATTCTGAAAAAAAAAAAAAAAAAGTTTAGTAAGTTCATGCTGCTTGAACTCAACAATGAGATGCTGCTTGAATGCCAGCCCTATTCATTCCCCTCTGGATGATAGGCTGGTCTAAGCAACAAAAGATTATTGCAAAAATTCATGTTTTATTATTGCTGCTTCTTCATCTGGGTAACACTCACATAGATATGACAACATTGTATCTCTCTCTCTCTCTCTCTCATCTCATCTCATATCAGTAGGAAGGTGTAGACAAGCATGGTGCAGAATGTGTAGTCATCTTGGAGTTAGCTTTGAAGTTCATACTCAATGTGCATGCTCTCTCGTCTAATTTCTCTGGTGCTGCACACATTTCATTTTATTTGATCTTCCAAATAACCCCCAAAATTAGGAGGGTCAGGTGATTACTATTATGCCTACTTACAGATTGCAAACTGAGGCCCAAGGTCAAGTAAGCAGTGGGAATAGATTGGGGGTTGGAGACGAAAAAGGTGGTGTTGGACGGGTTGAGATTGAGACACCTTTCCAAATGAAGACACCAATGATGCAGCTAAACGTGTGGATACGGAACTCAGTATATAGACAGGAGGGCGGGGTACAGATTCTGGAATCATCAGTTTATCAGAGTAGTTCAGTGGAAAGATGCTAGCACACAATTTTGAAATGAAGCAATTTACTATACTTGTGTTTTCACCTTAAGTAGAGGTAGAAAACTGGTAGCCCACAGGACAAATTCATCCCATAGACATGGGTCAGGTTGGAATAATGTTTTTAAAATTGAGAAATATCAGAGAGAAACCCAATTTCAAGCATTTCTTTTAAAAGCAGAAGCTCTGGCATTGTGGGTCCATGTTCTCACCTCTCAGTGATACCAAGGAGTTGAGTCACTCTTATCCCTTGTAGACAGGACATTCTGTTTTGGTTTGCCACCGTCCTCACCACTCCTTATTGTATCACTGGCCTGCATCACTATCACTATTTTATCTTTCTGTCCTGAAAGGTTTTAAATTTGTGATCTTCACTGAGGTCAGATTGGCCCCATTCTGGCAGTTTAGGTTCTTAATTAAAGTACATCCCAAGACTCAGCAGCTCCAGAAATCCTCCAGCCATCTAAACCCTCAGACATGACTCCAACGGGTTAGCAGCCTCATCTGGTACTTAGAAATACTGTCTTAGTATGTTAATGATCTTATTTGCATAGCCTGTTTCCCTACCTGGACCCAAAGCAGTCTGAGACTAGCACCATACTGATTCCATTCTAGTGTGTCCGGCTTTAGCACAGAGCTCTACGCAGAATTGATATTCAGAAAGTGCTAGGTGGTAAATAATTGAACAAGTGCCTGCAATTCACAGTTTGCAAAGCTTGCTTACATTCATTTTGTTTGCCAAAGAGCTCAGGGTGACCCAGCTTCTAACAGGAGAGCTAACACTGCAGCCAGGTTTTTGGAGTTCTGTGGGGTCCTGTCAACCCTCAGCCCCACTCTGTGGCTCCCCTAGAAGTGTGACAGTCACCCAGGGACCATGACAGACTTGAAGGTGGGAGATGCCTGTCGGTTGTCAGGGTAACATCAGGTATAAATGTATTGGAGGTGGTAGAAGTCACTCCCGATTCCCCTGAGAAAGGAAGCCATTCAATTCCCCAAACATTTACTGGGGGTGACTATGTGCAGGGGGCTGTGTTGGACTCTAGGTGACAGCAGCAGAGAAAAGACAGCAGTGGCAGCTCCAGCTACAGGGAGTTTAGGGGTGGGAGAGAGGCCTTGAGAAACTACTCACAGCATTATGAGTATTAGAATTATTAATATTACATGCAAACTATATAAATTATAAAACAATCACATTCAACACAATGAAGGATGAGCTTTAAAATCTGTGTAAAGGAATAGGAAAAACTTTAAATGACTTATCAGGTACGAAAAGGTAGAACTTCTAGAAAAATTTCAATAGTTGAAATGTAAAATGCAGTGGGTATGTATAACAGCATATTCAACCCAGATGAAGAGACAGTCAATATGCTCAAATATAGAATAAATTAATCAGAATGCAGCACAAAAGAAATAAGAGATTTAAAATATGAGAAGCAAAGAGGTATAGGAGTAGACTGAGAAGGTCTATTACACATCAAATACAAGTCTTAGAAAGAGAAGAGAGAGACAATAGGATGAAAGCAATATTTATAGTAATAATGCCCAAGGATTTTTCAGAACTAATTAAAAAGACACCAGTCCACAGACTTTAAGTAGATCAATTAATTCCAGGTATGACAAACAAAAAGAAATCCAACCTTTGATCCATTTTGGTGAAATTGAAGAACCAAAAAACCATTGTCTTCAAAGGAGTTATAGACTAATACTTGATTAATCAGCAATTTCTTGACAATTACAACGAAAGCCAGAAGCCAATTGGAATCATATTATCACTGTGCTGAAAGAAAATAACAAGCATCTTATAATTCTATCCAGTAAATATATTGTTCAACAATGAGGACAAGATAAAGCCAGACAAACTGACAGTTTTCAACTCAGAGACCCGAACTAACGAGTGTTCGAAAAGATGTGTACCAGTTAGGAAGTCTAACATGAAAGAAGGCATGATAGGCGAAGGGAATGGTAAATATGGGGGTAATCATCAAAAAATGAGGAGGGGAGAGAGAGGAAAGGAAACAGTCCCTGGGGACCCAATTGTGGTTCTTAGAACAGGAAGATGATAGAGTCTCCCCATTTCGTTGTAGTCCCAGCGGACGAGGTTGATGGGCAGCAGTTGGTAAACAGACCTAAGCACACCCCAAGCAAGATAACCAAACTGAAAAGAAAGTTACCTTTCAAGTCAAGGTGTTTTTTTTTGGGGGGGGGGTAAGTCCCTGCATTTTTCCCCCCAGACAATTCTATCACACTCCATAGACGTTTTCTAGCCATTTTTGCGTCAGGGGAGGTGGACCAAAGCGCCCAGGCGTGATATGGGAAGAGAAGTTGGCTGAATTATCTGCAGAATTGGCTCAGTATCTTCCTTCATTTTACTCGTGAAAAATCCTGTCTTTTTTCAGGCTGTGTTCTTCAGGGTGCCATAGCCCACAGCTGGCAGCCTCTGACAAAGAACCAAAGGCAGCTCGTGTCCAGTCTTGCACTGCCAGCAAGGAGGGTGTGAAGACAGTGCCAGGTGGCACTAGCCCTGTGTTGCAATGGTTGTTGTTGGCAGCACCCCAGTGCTGTGCCCACATTTCATTTGTTTCAGCTCATACTGGGAGATCAGAGAAAAGCTACAAGGAAGGTAAAGGATTTGTGTCTGTTGAACAAACCTTGGGCTTGTCCTTGGATCAGCTTCCAGCTCCTTCTCTCCAGCTGAAGCTGAATCACTGGGAGACGCTCAGTTCTAATCCACTGGGTCCCCAAGGAACCAGCACCAGACCAAGAGGAGATGGGCTTCCGTGCCTACACTTCCGTGATGGTTTTGTTTCGAATGATGCTGTCTCCAACTGGTGGGTCCTTTAAGTCTGTTCATAGAAAAAGGAGCTTGTGAGTGTTTTCAGTGACAGAGAAGAAAAAAAACGAACCTGAGAAGCACAGAGGGAGCAGTGCAGGAGCTGGGAAGTAGAAATGTGAGTAACCACAGGAGAGCGGAGGTGAGCCAGGCTTCAAGAGAATCTTCCAGTAAATTAACGAGGAATGCCGGAGGGGAACAGTTTGAGAGTGAAGGAAGAAACTGTTTGGGAGGGTAGAAGAAGAAAAAACAACAAGCTTGGTGAGGGGTTGTTTGAAGTTAAAGAAGTTAGTTCCTCTCAAACTGGGTGTTTGCCAAGAACCCTACAGAGATTTTCTAGAGTCCAATGGAGGCAATTTCCCACTTTCTGCTTAAAAGGGTTGCACTTGAAACTTCATTTAACCTCTGTCTCTTCTGACCAACTGCCTGATCTCACACACTGGGGCTGTCACAGGTCTCTCGCAAGTTCTTAATGTGCTTAGACACCGGACCATGGCGTATACTCAAAGATTCAAATCTATGTCAAGATGATTTTCTAAAATATCCTAAAGGAATGTGTTTTATTTAAGAGAAAGCAATGAGATGGATTGATACTTATATTTTAATTCTTTTGTATAGTTGATTATTTTAGAAGCAAAAGCATTTGGCATACATTGAAAAAAAAATGGCGGCTGGGATAAGATTGGCCTCTCTTTGAATGCCGGGTCGATCATATTTGAACTAACAAATTTACCATGAAACTAAACTTCTCTCAATTTCTGAGGCTATTTGTGAGCTTGGCTATCCATACAATAATGTAAGAAATAATGTTTTAAAAAATGGGCCCATATTTCTTTGGCTTTCGTCCAATAAAACTACAATTTGAAGGAAAAGGTTGGAAAAGGAAAGGGAGATGGCAGAACTGGTGGTGCACCTGTATGCATGGCCAGGACGTATTGGATACAGAGGTTAAGACACAAAGAACAGTAGAAATAACAGTGGACTGAGTTTTAAATGGAGAGAAAATCATCTAATTTGGTTCTCTTGGGCCAAAGTTAGATATTCTTATGCCTGCCCACATTGTGGTTGGGTCAGATGAGTTAGTTCTAAACTCCATGAAAAGGATGGGGCTGTAAGGTTGAGTTTCCTGGAGATGTCTCTTGAGTCATTTTGAAGTCCATAAATGAGTTAGGAGTGAGCTTTGAGTCTTCAGATCTCAGACCTCCCAACTCAAACGCGGGGGTGATGCGTCATTCCTGCCAAAGTGTGTGAACCAGCCTTCCTCCCGCCATCTGCCTTCTCAGCTCTGCAGAACTCCCAGAAGAGCCCATGGCCCACAGCTGTTCTTGGCTACTCGAGGATAACGATTGCACAGACCAGTGACATCTTTGCTGTCTACACTGGCAGGTGACATCTTCCCAGACTTTGTTTCACTCCGACTTGGCTTTGGCTATTGGCTTCTCACTTTGTAAGTGGCCACTGAATTTTCATTGGAAGCCAAATCAAATTGGACGAGCTCTTATATGTTCTTTCCCATGAAATAGGAAATAGAAGTAATACCTCAAGTCATACCTATTTTTAAATATATAAAGACTTGTTTTTCATTCCTCCCATGTGCTAGGTGCTATGCTAAGTACTAGCATCCTATCTAGACTATTGTCTATGTATTAATTGAACCAACATTTATTCAACACCTTCCACGTGCCACGTATATCTTAGGCACTGGAGATACAGGAGTTAAAACAACCACCACAAAAACCCAACAGACTAAGTTCTTACCCTCAAGGAGCTTATATTTGAGAAGAGCAAGACAGACAATAAACAAAGGAGCCTATAATATGTCAGATGGTTAAATATCCATCAACAGATGAATAGATACAAAATACGGTGTATAGATAAACATAGTGGAATATTATTCAGCCATAAAAAGAACAAAATCCTGCCATTCGGGGCAACGTGGACGGATGAGCTGGGGGGACATTATGGTCAGTGCAATAAGCCAGGGACAGAAAGATAAATCCCTGCATTCCTCGCTCATAGGGAGGAGCGGAAATTCATCTCAGGGAAGCAGAAAGTAGAACTGTGGTCAGTAGAAACTGGAAAGGGAAAGGGGGAGGGGAGGGGGGGGAGAAGTTGGTTAATGGACACAAAGTCGCAGCTAGCAGAGGAGTAAGACATAGTGTTCTGCCACTGTAGGGTGAATGTGGTTAACAATAATCTAGTGCATATACTCAAAAAAGCTAGAAGACAGGATTTTGAATGTTCACAACACAAAGAAACGATCAGTATTCAAGGTGACGGACTTGCTAATTACCACGAATTGATCCTTACACATTGTGTACACATATCAAAATATCACTCTGTACCCCATAAATATGTACAAGTGTTATGTATGGGTCATCTCAAAATAAAAGGGAAAAATAATATGTCCGGCGGCAAGGAATGGGAAAGAAAACCCTGAGGGGAGGTGACAGAGAGTAGTGGCAGTTTGGGGGACACCTCTCTGCGGGTAACATTTGAGAAGAGCCAGCGGGACAGAGACGAGCAGGTGAAGGAAGAGTGAGGCAGGTGCTTGTGGGAAAAGCCTTCCTGGCAGAGCAGCAGGGAGTGGAGAGGCCATGGCAGTGGGTTCCTCGTGTGCCTTGTTGGGTGACGACCGGGGTGGTCAGTGTGGCTGGAGTGGAGGGAGCCGAGGGAGGAGAGCAAAGATGCAACCCAAGAGGTTCCAGTTGCAACAGTCAGCAGTTGAGTGACCTGCAGCAATTTTTTTTTATCGCTCCCTTTCTATTTCCTCTTCTGCAAAATGGGGTTATAACCGTATGTGAATCAGAGGGTTGTCACAAGGGATCACGCACAGTCACACGTGTGTAGCACTTGTCAGATCGCCGGGCACACGGAGTTGACTGGAGAATAGCAAGGTAGAATATGGGAATGTTCTCTGTAAATAGTAGTTGCCACATACATGTTAGTTGTCAATTCTACAGGACATGCCTAAATGTGTGCTCAATTTTAGCCAAGTGTGGTGGCACATACTTGTAGTCCCAGTTACTTTGGAGGCTGAGGCAGGAGGATCGCTTGAGCCTAGGAGTTTGAGGTTGCAGTGAGCTGTGATGACACCACTGCACTCTAGCCTGGGTGACAAAGCAGGACCTTGTCTCTAAAAACAAATTGGCCATTGTCCGTGCCAAGTGAAATTAAAAAAAAAGAAAAAAAATAGGTGTTAAATTGAACAATATGTGCTGTGAGAGGTGCTGGAGTTCATTCTGCAGAGGGGGTGTGGAAGCAAACTTTGCACGTCATGAAGTCAGGCCCCAGGCTGCGTAGTCATTTCCCATTAGACAACTGGATGGGCATCAATTTCATGGGTGTGAAGACTGGCCTTGACCTTTAACAGATGGACCTGACCATGGACCTGGCCTAGACAGAGCTTGGGTGGGGCACGCCCTTGCCCTTCCTTTAGAAGGAGAGGGCTGTTTTTCCAGCACGAGGTTATCGGCCCGGCAGCCTCCTTGTGTACCTTTCCCACCCTCGTCGGGCCAGCGCCATGCCAACGGGATGCCAAAGACCAAGGCCTTGAGCGACCGCATCTCACGAGTTAAAAGGCCGTGGCGCTGCGGACATTCTCTTGCTCGGTCATTCTCACACCATGGAGATGCTGAACAAAACGACCACATAAACGTTTTCCAAGTTAAAATTGGATTTGACGCTTCACGGGACTCTTGTGCCAAGTGCAGACTGCTCTCTTTCTCATCGCTTCGCAGCCCCAAGTCTTTCTCAGCCCTTTCAGTAAACACCGAAATGTCATCCTAGGGAGAGTCGCTCAGAAGGTTTTATTAGTTTGGATGAATTCTTTCTTCCTTCCTTTCTCTCTCTCTCTCTCTCTTTTTTTTTTCACTTGTTCAAAATCTGATACACATTCTCTGTCCTGGTTTAGTCTTTCCACTTTCCATTGGGCAATTGCAGAGAACAGCTTGTCCTGCATACTTTGTTTTAAAAATCATGTTTCCAATGAAACACAAGGAGGAACATCAGGATTCCGAGAGCCAATAACTGCAGTTGGCTTCTCAGGCCAGCTGGACAAGTCAGCTCCAGTCTCTGGGCCTCAGTTTCCCCCTCTGCACAGCACAGTCAGAATTACATTCTCCCGGCTTCACTCTTACAGCAGGTGTAAAACATCGGTTTAAAAAATTATCCTCCATAAAGTTTCCTCCTGAAACTTGAGAAGAGTTGGGCAGAAGCAGCGTGGAACTAACACTAGAATGTTCCCGTTCTTGCTTTGTCTGTGACTGTTTACGTGTGGGGCTCGGTTCTCCCGTCCACTTCCAGTGGCTTCTCTTCTTGCCTCACAGACCAGCTTTCTTGGTCTCCCTAGAATCTTCCTGGCCTCTCTGTGCAGCGTCCCTCCCTGCTGGGCGTGGGGCAGGACCCTCTCTGGAATGGGGGTGTCGTGACCTACAGTCACACAGCATAGGTCAGAGAGTTTCTTTATGGCTGGTTTTTATACAGAAAAGGTGGAGGGAAAGTTCGAGTGATATTTTGAGATCTTTATGGTTGTCTTTCAAGAAAAGGGGTTCTGGTTTCTGTGACCCACCTTGGGGAGGTGGGGTTCCAGTGTCCACGGACAGCCCGGGGGGGAGCAGGACCGAGAGGCAGGACGGCAGGAGAAGGTCAGAGAAAAACTTGCTTCTGAGGCTGCTTCCAAGGCCTGCATTTCGGGGTACTGTTTTCCGAGCCCCAGCAGGGGCTCTGGGTGTTTAGACGAGCAAGGTAACGTTGATGGCAGGGTGCCCGTCACCCTGGCATCCCCACAAAGCAGGGCCTGGGGCTGGCAGTGGGCGCTGTGTCACGGTCCTCCCTTGGCCTCAAGACGGCTGAACTTTCTGTGCCCCGAGATGCAGCTGGCGTGGTGCTGGCCCGCAGGGGCTGTGACAGAGACACGCAGCTGGATGGGACACCGTGTGCAAATAGGAAGACGATTTACAAGCCCTAAGGGACACCGAAGCCTCTGAGTCTGGTCCCAGGCACAGGACCCGCGCGTATAACTACCTGCTCCAAGATTGTCACACAAGGTCATAAAATGCCTCGCACGGAGCTCAGGCTAATTAAATTAAGACAAATCTGACAGAGAAGAAAAACAGGTTGAAGCTCAGGAGGCAGATAAAATGCCTCTGCCTGGAAATTTCGCTGGAATCCGGCTCCAGATTCATTGGAGAGTCTTTCCCAGGAGCGGCCCTGGCCCAGCAGGCCCCGAAATGCCTGTGGGTTCTCCCCCCTGCAGTGGGGTGTCGGGGAAGCTCTGGCAAAGTCCAAGTGGGAACCCACAAGTGGAATGCACCCGCTTCTAGCCATTCAGGTCAATCTGTTTGCTGACCCTAGCGGTCACATGCTTGGGTCCAGTTTGGGTTCCACTCCATCCGCACGATTTCCCCTCCTGCACACACCGCACCCGGGCAGGCCAGACCCCTGGAGCACCTGCCCGCTCCCAGCACTAACACCAGCCTGCATCCTCCCACCCGAATGTGACGACACGGGTTTGTTTTTGGCACAACGTTGACTGTGCTTTTCAGCACGACACAGTGATTATTGGCAAAGAGAATCCCCAAGTTCTAGTTCGGGAGAACTTTTGGAGCTGGAAACAGATGCCACCACCTTGTCTGCTCCCTCCAGCACCAGGCTCGTCCCCTCCCTTCCACCCAAAGCACTATGGCAACATATTTGCAGAAATCTTTGTTGATCTTCCTTCTGATAAATAGTTTTTGTATTAAAAAATCTTCTTTCTCTTCTATCTAACAAACATGCTCTGGAGCTGGAAGTGGGAAGAGAGGGAGGGGAGGGAAGACATCCTAGAACAATGTCGCAGGGGAAGAACGGGACGTTCTCTGCAAGAGTGATGAACGTTAGAACTCCAGGCACTTCCATCCGTTTCCATCCCTGTTCTAACGCCAGCATCTTCAACAGTGCCTGGTACACAGAAAGCGCTCAGTGAACATTATTAAATGAAGGATCCCTCAGTTAGGGCAGGTCAGACAAACCAACCCAGCGGGGAGCAAATCACGTTGCCGGAAATGGTTTTGCCCATGGTTATTAAGCCTGGTGAGCCATGCGCATCCCCTGGCAGCAGTAGAAAACCACAGAGTTTCCGTCATGCCCCCCGATCACCTGCACGAGTCCAGGGTGGTGCCAGGAATCGGCATCTTTGCAAAGCCCCACACGGGTGCTGAGGCCAACAGTGCCCCGACTGGCCTTTAGGAACCACAAATGTAAGTTCTAACAACATTTGCCAATAGCTCCTGTGTGTTTTCTCTTCCCACTGTAAAGAACACGTGTAAACACACACCCACACCAAAGAGTTCAAGACCGAAAGACCCACAAACCGTGGTGTAGACACAAGTTCTGCGCTGTAATAGTATTAATATGTTACACGCGGGCTCAGCTGCAGATAGACACAGATGTACCAGGGAACGGGCCCACGGGGGCTGCTCTGACTTGCTGGTTTGAGAAGAAAGGGTTGGCTCAAGTTAATCATTTAGACAAATATGTCAAGTTAAAACGGAAGGGTGGAGAGGAGGGCCACCTGCATTAAAGGGACTAACAGGGCAGTTACCCGCATGGAGGAGGCTCTGCGCAGATGTGAGGAGGTTTTACAAACCTCCCTCCCGGGAGGCCAGGCCACCGAAACAACACCAGGGGCTAGCGTGCCCCCAGGAGGTGACAACAGCCAGGAAGAACTAGCGTCTGCCCGTTCTCCAGCAAAGCTGTGAACTAATCAAGAAATAATTCGGGGGAGAAGAATGAAAATCACGGGGAACCAGCAAGCCCCGTTTATAAGAAAAAATTCAAAAGACTTGGATGGTTCAGTTCAGAGAAGGCAGAGGGGTGTGTCGCTGTCCCCTGACAGCTCTGGTTACAGTCCCCCGACGGAAGAATCCGGTGAACACCAGGCTTATAAATGAGCACCCCGTGGACCTTGAATTCTTGCATTCCAAGACTTGCATTTCCAAGACTCACTGAGCCTAGAAATTAAAAGCACCCTGATCTTGGTACCTCTTTTGCCCCCCCAAAAAATTAAAGCCTTGTGCTAGATCATTATTCCCTTTCTAGAAAATTGTTGTTTGTAAGAAGGTTTTGCTTTATACATGATTTCTCATTACCATGATGGAACAAAGGAGGTATCTTCAAGCCAGCAGAGGAACAAATTAACTTGGCTGCATTTCTTTCCACTGTCCACTCCGACGCCGTTGGACCCCTCTGCCATTCCTCCGCTCTCGGGCCTGGCTTGATCTTCCATTTCTAAAATGACCTCTCTCAAGGAGGCTCCTTTCATTTCTTCCCTCAGATGGGAATCACGGAAATCCTTAGAGGGTCACTGGGGTGTAGACGGCAGGAAATGGCCCACCGCCGCGGCATTTATCATTTCTCTTTCTGTCCTCTTTTCTGCAGGAGGGCACTTCTTGTGAAACTGAGTCATGAATAATGGATGCGGAGCTAAGCCTGCATTTTGGTCTTATTAGCATGCACCTTGTCAGAAATTGCCTTCCCCGGCGCTGCCAATCCACTTTCCCCCGGCTCTGCCGTCCCAGGTACTACGTCCTGTGACCCTTCTGATGTGCATTTGAATTCTTCCTGCCTGTCTCTTGCTGTCCCCGAGTCATTTCTGATTGTCGCTGCTTGCGGGTCCCCCCATTCCCCTGTCATTTCCTCTGGGGAGTCGTCCCTTTTGTCTAGGCTTTTCTTTCTTTCTTTCTTTCTTTTTTAAATCCATTTTCTCTTTTCTCATTATTATCCTTCAAAGGATTTTAATCTGCTCTGGTGATGCGGAACTTCTTTTGTTTTTTTCCTTCAGAAAATATTTAATGGTGTAAATTCCTATCCTAAGACTTCTCTGTCCTATTTTTTGTTTAGCTGTTTCATTTGTTTCTAATTCTTTTTTTTTCTTTCTTTTCAAACTCTCCCTACTGGGCTTTGTAGATTCAAGTCATCTTCCTGTTCACGTTGGGCTTCTTTAGTCAGTCACGTGGCTTCTAATCAATAGACCTTTTTTCTGCAGTAAAATGTGTGCCGTATCCAGATCTTGAAAGCAATGCCCTCATCTGAATATTCATTCAAGACTCACAATTTGACTTAACTAAGACATTTCACAGGCTGGAGTCTTTTACTTCCAGGATTTAGAAGAACCAGGTTCCAATGCCAGATACACTTCTAATTGGCTATGTCACCAGGTACAAATAAATCAGACCCTGCAAAGTCTCAGTTTTCTTATCTGCAAAATGACAGGGCTGGCTACAGGCACTGCTGTGCTCCTTGCTATTTGAAACTGATGTAATTCTAAGTTTCGCTCCTGCTGTAAATATATCAGCGTCTTCCCCAGTTATCGCTTTCCGTCTGGTGTGAGATGCATTATTTCACCTCCACCTTCCGACGGTTCAATAACTCAGCCTGTGGTCACAGCCCTTTGTACGATTCCAGTTCTGCCTTATCTTTGTTCTATTACCGCCTCTATCTTTCTTCTCACACACACATAACACGCTGTGCTTATGTTGACTTTGACTTGAACCAGGCAGAATAAACACAGAACCCACTGAAAGATGCTCTGTGAGACGTGTGGGCTCTGAGGAACTGCAGGCTGCGGGGAAATGCTGACACAGGCATTTGTGCAGTCAGCGTCGCTCCAACCCAAGGGGACACATCTGCAGTGCTCTCAGCTCTCTTGTAACCTGTGTCGGTTAATAGTCCTAAACAATATCTACAGCCAGATTAATCACTCAAGCAGGGTTCACAAGCAATGGGGGGCAGGTTTGTCACCATGTGGTAATCTGGACCCCATAAGTCAGCGATGGGGAGACCACAAAAAAAACCGACGCTGGGACATACACTGGGTGACGGATGGACTGCTACCAAGGACTGTCTTACCACTGCAATAGTTTCTCAAATAAGGTATAAAATGTATGGGCTTTACTTTTTTTTTATCATATATAATGGTTTCCTTTTATACACAATGGATTCTCTGGTTATCCTTAGGTAATTAATTGAGTCTGCCCGAATGCTAGGCACTCGTTCTGCAGAAATTGTGAAGCATTGGGATGATCGTGGATGTCATCCGTATTAAATGGCATCATTTATGGGAAACAAGAGCTGACCCTGGGCCGAGTAGACGCCTCCCGGGTGGCCGACAGGTGCCTTGGCCGTGGTGATCCTTTGCCTTCCCTGGTGTTTGCTGTTGGTGGTGGGTTTTACACCACTACATGGGCTGTGTGTCTACTTCTTCCTCCAGATGTGTTCGTTTCCTAGGGCTACCGCAACAAAACATCACAAACTGGGAGCTTAAAACACCAGAAATTTATCCTCACACAGAAGTCTGAAAGCAAGGTGTGGCCAGGGCCCCGCTCCTCTGAAGGCTCTAGAAGGAATCCTCTGTTCTCTTCCCGGTTTCTGGTGGTGGCCAGCCATCCTTCATACTCCTTGGCAACCACTGTCTCCATTGTCATGTGACCTTCTGTCCCCTCTCTGTCCTGAAATCTCTCTCTCTTTTTATGAGGACACCAGCCTTTGGATTTAGGACCCACCCTAATCCAGCATGACCGCATCTTAATTTAATTAGTTACATGTGTAGAGACGCTATTCCCCAAACCAGGTCACCTTCCGAGGTTCTGGGTGGACATGCATTTGGGTGACACTATTCAACCCAGTGGAGCGGATATTTATCTGCTTAGGTATATCTGCTGAAAATGCCAAAGGCAAAATCAGAAGTGTCTGGAACAACTGAGGAACTCTTGTTGCAGGACTGTCTTTCCTAAATAACATTCAAGAGCTTGAGTTTACTGACTCTCTGGGCATTAAGCCAGACTTATCTCCTTAGGGCTTCACTTTGGTTTGAATTATTAGCTCCAAACACTTACATTTGGCTTAGGGAAAAAAAATCTATCTTACTCAGCAACACTGAGACAAGGTTATTAACCTCAATATTAGATTCACATTTTTATCGGTGGTTTCAAAGTGGCTCTGGAAGGCCAGAAGATAGCCCTCCACCTCCCTTTCATCAAAAACCCTCGACAACTTTGTTTACATTCGATTTTTATTATAAAGGCAGAAACGATGAAATAATATATATTAACCACATGTTACCATAACCAGAGTTAATGAGATGGTTTTATTCTATGGAATTTATGTTCCCTACACATATGTTATGACACGAAGTGATCGTGAGAAAGATGTTTATGAATAAGCACTTGCTAAACTTCCTCAGGATGCATAAATTAAATCATGATTTAAATATAAAAGATGGAGAAACCCTACTTTGGAGCCTGTAATTCCCAGGCACTGACGTCTCTCTCTTGCTAGTAGGTGGCACTGCTCTTCCTCCTCCCTCTTCATCCTCACAGTATCCCTCCTGCCCTCCTCCCTCTGTGGGAGTTTAAAGAGATAAAGGGGGGCTTATCTGTCCTAGTACCTGGGCCTCCGCGCCCTCTGGAGACCTTCCCAAGTAGACATCAGGGTCCAGATGCTGGATGGAGCTTGCACGGTGACTCCTCTTCTTCCCCAACCCATATTTTTAAAAGTGTCTGATGCATTTACAAGCACACAGCCGTGCACAGAAACAAGGAAAGGGAATCTCTGTGGACAAGCAAAGGAGCAATCTCTCTAAACCACACAGGCAGAAAGAGACCCGCAGCTGCGAGGAAGTGGGGGCCTGTCCCACATTCCTCTGAGGGCCCTGTCTGGAGCCAGGCCACATGGGTGGAGCAGGGACAGGGCTCCATGCTGGAGTGGGGTCAGGACTGAGCTGCCCACCCCGGGGCTGTGGTCTGGCAGCAAACTGCAGCCCTGTGGCTGCGGCTGCAGTGACGTTCCCTGCATGTTGCGGGCACCCAGAATCCTGCTCCCACCAGGGCACAGGCTGAAGCCACTGTGACATCGTCCCAGCAGGGACGTCCCATCGTCCCACAGCAAGTGAGGAAGAGGACATCCGAGAAAGCCCAGCAGCCACAGGCACGAGGACTCACCTCTTATCTCAGAGAAATATTTTCATTTCCTCGAGGAAATACAGGAGAAAATAGCATCTGTCAAGCACACGTTGATGGTTGTAGGAAAAAAAAAACCATTAGACATTTTGGAATTGAGGGGTGTGATTATTGAAACAAAAACTCAACGCATTGGTTGACTATTACTCTGGGTACAATTCAAGAGTGAACTCATGAAATGGAAAATCAAACTGAAGGAATCGTCCAGAATGGATCACAAAGAAAAAAAAAACAAGAAAAAAAAAGTAAAGGGACAAGGAGGATGAATCTAGAAACTTCAACATTTACCCAGTGAATTCTAGACATGAAAAAGAGAGAGGACTCCCCAAGGAATAGTGTTTGCAAGTAAGAATTTTCCAAGGAGAAAAGAAAAAGGCCTGAGTCCTTAGAAAAATATCTCACAAAATACCAAGCAGAATGAATTTTTTAAAAAATCCACATCTAGACACATTTTTATAAAAGTTTAGGACATATAAAGGTAAAGAGAAAAATCCTAAAATCTACGAGAGAGAGAGAGAAAGAGAGAGAGATCCACCCACATACACGCACAGATATAGGCCTCATAAAATTTCCTCCAGACATGCACGTTTAGAAAGTAAACAATTCTTTTCTCTCAAAGTTGGATCTTTTCAGGGAAATATTTTGCAATTTGAAGTACCATCTCCCTCAGTTTCTGGGTCTCAGTGGGCGAAAGGGGCAGACAGCCAATTCTAGTGTTTCTTAGATTCTCTGTGAATCGCTGCCTCGATGTCAAAGCTTCTCTCTGTCTTTCCCCAGCAACCTCAGAAAACCTCACATTTGCTCTCCTCGGGGCCTCGGCACGGAAGGACACCTCTTGAAACTGAGCAAATAAATAAATAAATAGTCCTTGAATTGCTCTTTTATTAAAAACAGCATTTCCCCCTCAAAAATTCCAAAGACCTCTTTCTCTTTCCTTTTCTACCATAAGAAGATCCTTGGATATATTTCTTTCGGAAGGAAACTTTTTCCCAAGTGACATTTTTGGAAAATTTCTCTCTCTCTGGTTTTTTTTTTTTTTTTTTTTTTCCTTACAGTTTTCTCTGTAGCAGAGTTAGGCACAGGCTCTGTAAACCATTTAAGTAAATTTAAATTTAAGTCCATTAAAGATTTAAGATGTCGTTTTTCTTCTATAGCTCTATGATCTTTTATCCTAATAATTATATCTAAAATACTATATCAAAGAGAAAATTTTCAAAGGGTAAAACAGACCTACTATTTTCACTACAATACTGAGAGACTTAAAGAAAAACTTTCAAGGAAACGAGCTTTGTTACGGGCCCACTGGGTATATTTTTTTCATTTTCTAATGGTGGAATAACTAACGAATGGATTTCAGAAAAAGCCATGTAGAAGAAAGGTTTAAAAGTGCAGCATGGAAGTGAGTCAGCAAAGCAGCAGCTTCCTAAGCTAAGCTGCCTGGAATATCCCTTCCTCGGCTGTACCCCTCTCTGTGGGATCTACTGGATGACAGCATGGACAAGTGATCGACCTTGGGGAGGTCACTCCAGTAAGCACCAGGGATCCAGCATGGACATCTTCCCCAGGCACCTTGCATCCCCCACGCCCTCCTCCTCATGGAAGTCCAGGTGCTGTCGGTTATAGTCACCTGGTTGCAGAGATGTCCCGCGGACTCTGCTGTGCAGCCCTGCAGAGTGTTTGTGTGACGGATAAAGGGGCCCATTCATGCCCAGAGGGGGCTGCTTTCTTGGGAAGGGAGTGGCAGGGACACAAAGGTGATTCCGCTGTCAGCATACACAGATGATTTCAGGTGTAACCCCATCCATGCCCTACATTGGGTGCCCAATGAATACTTGTGGAATTAGCTGTTTAATTAGTGGACCAGAGAGCAGGAAGCTCCAAGTCCAGATGAAGATTTGTGCAGTAACAGCCTTTGAGGGTCATGGGAGGGAGCAAAGCAATACTGGAGTGGGGTAGCGATTCTCCCCCATTTCAGCATAGGTTACCGCCACGCTGCCATATTGAGGGTGCCAAAGGATGGACAGTCCCGGTGGTGGAGTTTCAGCTGGGTGCACCTTTAGCAGTGGACCTTCAATGGCCCTCCGCCTCCAACAGCAGTAGAAGCAGCAGAGTCTCCATGAGCATCAGAAGTCTTTGCAGCAGGGTCGATACAAGGGTCTGGGGCAGATGGGAGTTTGGGAGGTATGGTCACTGTCACCTGGGGGGTGAGATGGCTGTGACTACAGGCAGACAGGACATACCTGTGGGGACTCCCAGACCTGGCAGCCTTGGAAGGAGGGGCGTGTATCAATGAGTGTTCAGGTATGTGAAACTGAAAATATTCAAGCTATTTTCAGCGAAAAGAGGATTCAGTACCAGGGATTAGGAATTTGCAGAACTCCTGGGAGAACTAAGAGTGCACCGGAAAGTAGCCTCCCTCTGCTGAGGACGTGGGGCTCAAGAGGCCAGAACAGGGGTAGCAGGGTTCAAAAACACAAGGCCAGGGTGCTGTCCAGCAGGCATGGACTACAGTTGTGCTTCTCAGTACCACCGAAGCTGGTGCTGGACCCTGGGTGCTGAGTCAGGCAGCCCAGCTTCCCAGGACTGTAGCTCCACAACTCCACCTTCCAAATCAGGCAAGTTCATCATAAACAAACCCTCCAGAACCTTACAAGGGTTTTTTTTTCTTTCTTTCTTTTCTCTTTCTTTCTCCTTTCTTTCTTTCTTTCTTTCTTTCTTTCTTTCTTTCTTTCTTTCTTTCTTTCTTTCTTTCTTTCTTTCTTTCTTTCTTTCTTTCTTTCTTTCTTTCTTTCTTTCTTTCCTTCCTTCCTTCCTTCCTTCCTTCCTTCCTTCCTTCCTTCCTTCCTTCCTTCCTTCCTTCCAGCCCTGTTGTATAGGAAGCCACACAAAAGAATAAAGTTGGATGGAACATGAATGCCAATTCTCCAAATTCTCTATGTCTACCATGTGAGTGGGGTGCTGGATTTGGAAGTGGATGTTAAGTCAAGGAGTAGCATCAGAAAAATGCCGGAAGTCCTCAAGCAATAGATGGAGGTGAAACCAGGAAAATCTGATTTGTCACTATTATGTAACTACTCTAGATTGTGTGGGCTATGGAAAAATACAGATGGTGCCTACTTCACAGGGTTATATTAAAGATTTATTAAGATGAAAATAAAAGGTCTGTGCACACTGTAAACTGTGATTTTAGGTGAAAAACAAACACATACAACTCTTTCCTCTAATGACTCAGAAATAAATCCTGTTGGATAAATTCTAACCAGGACCCTCTTGTAGAGAGTTTAAGGAAGGAATGGTGAGTCCTTGGTGTTTATCTTGATAAGTGACGACTCCTGGTAAAATGTGAGTCCCCAACTGCCACCATCCCATGGAGATTCAATTAACCTTTAGCAATAGCTCTGACCTACGGCTCCAATCTGCTCTTTCATCTGAAAGCTGGCATCTGGCATCGTCACCTGTCACAACCCAGAGAAAGGACCAGAAGCCCATCCGTCCCACCCAGTGGAGACTGTGCTTGATGGCCGCCTTCTCCTACTCTGTCCCCCGGCTCCGAGGGCTGGCACCATGCTGTCCCTCCTGCCTCTAGCCTAGCCAACAGCAACTTGTAGGTGTCAGGTTAGTGCCGCAATTCTTGCAGAGATGTGCTTAATTTTATTAATTCACCAATACAATGAATTGCTATCTCGGTTTTAGGAAAGCTGTTAGAACAGATCTGAAACCTGACCTTGGAATTAGTCTTTAACAGAACTTTTACACATGAGCCAATGTGGTCAAAGAGAGGAAGGAAACAAGGGAAGGAAGGGAGGGAGGGAAAAAGCTCTATGCAAATTCTGTACTGTAAAGAAAAATCAACCCAGAGTGGCAAAACAAGTGCAAGCCCGTTTGGACAGATTTAGGCTGGATTCACCACAGAGAGCTCTACCCGACACATCTGGGCTCAAAGCCATCGTATTTTCCATTAGTCACAGCTCAATTCCCCTCGGTTCTGTCCCAAAAAGCCAGAGCTGAATTTGGAGGATAATTCCCTGCTCCCGCGGCACAGTATGAATAAGAACAGCAAACAGGCTGGAGATACTGAAGACACAAAGCCCACTTGCCCCTGACGCTTCGAGACTTGGGGACCTACCGGGGTCTCCCCCAGGTGTCATTTCTCTTATGACAACACAGACCACCTCGGTCTGGTTCAATAAATATCCCTCTGAGTTCATATGAAAGATGTGGACTGGCCAGTGGGGCAGAATGTCCTAGAGTCTGGTGTGTTAGTGTCGGAAAGAGACTCTCGAGCGAAATCATGGCCATTTCCTCCCACTGTCGCTGGAAACCCCACTGGGCTCAGCACTGCGCACAGAACGGGGGGCTCAGCTCAGCCCTGGGTCGCTGTGAAGGCACTTTCCGTGCAGGGACAGTTTGCTCACCTGACTCATTTCCTGGAGGACAGCATGCAGCGTTTCAGTAGCAGCTTATAGCACAGGTGTGACACATTGGTCATTTTTCACTGTGTTTTGTTCTTCTTCCCTGCGAGTTTCCTGCCCACGTCTTCTGCTGCAGGAGAGGCAATACCAGCCCTGACCCCATCCCGAAACGGAAGCTGGCATGGTGGTATTCAGAGTTACCGTCATTTAGGATCTTGCTCTGCAGAAGGAAGAGTTAGGATTTGGGGTGAAAGCAAGTGCCAACTTCTGTCTCCCTGAACCTCAGTTTTCTCATCTGTGAAGCGGGAAAGTCAGAAAAACTATCACATGGGGTTGTTAAGAAGTGAGATGATGTTCGGGAAATATCTTAAATAGTAAAGCTCTATAACTATTGTTATTAAACAGGTGCAGAAAAAAGTTTAGGTCACCCAAACAGATATTTCAGTGTCTAATTCATTAAATTTGCTCTTTAACGATATTGCTGAACTTGAAGAATTTCAAAGACAGCATCATGGTGTTAAAAGGAGTTTGCTTTAGATTCTTTCCCCCACTTCACTGTTTAACTCTGAGTAAGTCCTGTTGGCAGGTGGGATAATTATATGAAATTGCCTTAACTGTTCCAAGAGGGTTACACAGCAACAATATGTGCTGGGCGTTAGCTCTTTTAAAGGAAGGCTGAGACTAAAGGCTAAAGATGTAGTTTAGCAAGCTCTGCACGGTCTTGTTTCTTGATTCCTCTTTATTTGACACCTAAGCCTGTGCGATTCAATTGCCTTGGCCCCCGCCACCCTGGCTGAGTCTCCCAAGATCGATGTGGCCCTATCACCTTGGTAGGAGCAGCCAAGGGTTCCCCCTCTGCAGCTGGCAAAGCCAATGTCTGGTGGTGTTAACACTGCAGTCACCTTCCTGACCCACGTTTGTTGGAGATTCTTCTGCTAGTTCCTTGCCCCTTCTCTCCAAGCAGAGCAAAGGAGCATCAGATAAGAAGCCAGGGAGCCAGGCCTCTGATGGATGCGGGGTGAGGAGGGAAGACAGCCTATAGGCAGGGCGGGCCACCTGCTGCACCACTGACCTCAGCTCTCCTGGAGGTTTGAATATTACCCACAAAACGGGGGTCACCGAGGGGCCAGGCAAACAGATAAGATTTTTAATAAGAACATTTCTCGTCTTCTCTCGGCTGGAGACTTTTCTGTTTTATTTTCTTTTCTTCTGGAGATAAACAAAACAGGAAATGAAACTCAAAAACGCACAAGGCATTTCTGTTCAGGCAAATAAAGGATCTGATTTAACATCCCTCATGCTAAATTCGTTCTCTGATTCCTAAGTCAGATCAAACCTTAGAGACCCATTCGATTTCTGTTGGAGGGATTAAGCCTCTCTGGCTTCTTGAGCCATGCCCAGTCTGGAACCGTGCCCTCACCAAGAGCCCACGCATTTTGTCGCTGGGTATGTGTTAAGCATTTCCCTATAGTTTCCGCTTTATGGTTGGGAAATTGGGCTTCCATGAGGTTTAACCCTGAACACCCAACTATCCTGAGCTCTGGAGGTTGCTGAGAATTTGTATGACTTATGCCCAAGCTTTAAAAATCAAAGGGTCTTTTATAATTTCCAGGAGGTTCTCAATCAGTGTATGTAATTGTGGCTACTTATGAAATGCCCGTTGTAGTCTAAGTACTGCAAGGGTACTCAAAAAGACGAAATAGGGTCCTTTCAGTCTTCCCATCTTGTTAAGGGACCAGCAGGGTCATGTTCATCAAATCCTTTCAATGTCCTCCTGCATTACTCAGAGTTCCAAGAACAAAACCCATCCGAGGTAGGCTGAGCAGAAGAGGAATATATTTATTAATGGGTGGTAGGGAACTTATAGAACTCCAGAGATTCGAGCTAGGAGTTCTCACAACCTGGAGGCCCTGTGGCCCCTGAAAGCACATCATCTTTCTCCCACACTCTACTCCCTTTGCCAGAAAGTAGCAAATTCTGAGTACCTGCTTCCTCATTTTTAACTGAGTGAGTGATTAGCCAAGTGTAGGTCTTGTGGCTGCATCTTAGGTGCCAGAGAGGTTGAGAAACATTGTATGGTGATCAAAGTTCAGCTTCTACCTGGAGAAGGCTGGCCTCATTCCACTGGTTACCAAATAGAGGAAAGTGTTAAGGATTCCGGCATCCACGCAGTGACAAATATTCACCAGTCCACTGCAATGGCGCCAGTTGATGCTCTCATCATTCCAGGTGTCATTTCACGTGGTAGTCTGCTACCTGCTCTTCCCCCTTTCCAACTCTGCTTGCTTCATCCCTTACTCTACGTGATTTCTAGATTCATTTTCTAAAACATAGCTAGCTCTCCACTCCTGCAATGACTCTCTATTAAAATGTCAATATTGTCAGCAGGGACTCAGCATTAAGCGATTAATGCCAGTGTGGTCCATGCAGTTAATCTGGAGAGCAGGCGGGACCCCAAGAGAATGGAACGCAGCACAAGCAAACTTTGCAAGAGATGGAAAAAGACCCTGGGGACGGTGACACCCCTGTCGCAGGGGCCCAGGCCAACGGAAGAGACGGAGTGGGCGGAGCAGCACTAAAGGAGCAGTTCTTTGTCCTTGGTGCTGAGACGAGCTGTGGGAACTCAGGTGAAGGAGACCCAGTCTGGCCTGGGAATCAGAGGCTGCAGAGGGCACGTGAGTGGAGGACGAGCCACTCAGCGGCTGCTCCTAGAACTTAGCCACGTGCTAGTGCCATGGCCCCTCATCCCCCAGCCCAAAGCTATGCCTGGTTCATTTCCACAACAATGTAGCCCAGGAGGAAGACGTCTTGTTTTCACCATCCAGAAGAAGAGGGGCCTCGGCCTAAAAGGAAGGAGCTTCATCAGAAAGGAGGTTCCATGCCGGTATCTATTTAGTGCAATTTGCGGCTGTTTAGGTCAACGCGTTTTTGCAGGGATGGAGACAACAGAAGGGTGGAGAAATTCAGCGCTGTCCATCCCTGAGTGAGGAGCTTCCCTTCAATTAGCATTTAGGATCTAGGGCATCATTTATTAATAAATAACTCTTCGATCCATTGCTTTCATTTAGTCCAGGACAGAAGCTGGAGCTTACAGTCGCTTGGCCTGTCTGTGGCTTGGTTTCTCGTGCCTGACATTGGGACCAGAGTACATTTTTAAACCTTCTGTTCACTTTCATGGCCCCTCAAATTCTGTTCCAAGAGGGCTGCTGACACAAGAGCATTCGTGCTATGCTACGCCCTGTGGGAAGGTCCAGGACGATCAGCCCTGTGGCTCCTGTGACCGGACCCTGAGCTTTGGGGTCCTTCTGGGCATTGGTGGCCAGAACAGCTGCTGTCCTGTGGCTGGAAAAAAAAACAAAACAATAAAAAGATCCCTTTTCAGCCTGGACAGGACAGATGAACCTCACTGGGATGCTCTTAGCTAGAGGCAGGTGGGATAAGAAAAATGTTTCCGGAATCAGCCTGTCTTCTTCATTTGGACATTCATTCATTCATTCATCAAACCCATTATCTTCCTTGAACCCCCCCCCCCATCTGCCAGGCAGTACAGTAAATAAGGGAGACACAAAGGTGGAAGGGGAGGGGACAATGACCCTCAGGCAAGGTGCTTGGTGGTGAGCAAAGAATGAAGTTAACTCAGTTAACTCAGACTTCCAGGTTAAAAAAAAATAATAAAAAAAATAACAAGAAGAAAGGAGGAACCCCGAACTGAAACCTCCTTCTTTCTCCCCAAATAATTCTGATGATTCTCTTCCTTCCAAACGCCCACATCTCACCAATCCACACGCTCTCACGCACACTTGCAAACCCTCCCATCTGCCGCTGGGCTCAGGGTTGGACAGGGGCAAGAAAGCAGGGAAGGGGACTCGGGGAGCAGAGGGGAGAGCCCAGAGAGAAAGTGCCCCTCCCAGCAAAGCACAGGACTCAGAATCACACCGGGCAGGAGGGGAAACGACGGTGCATTTTCTGCTCAGCCTTAGCAGTTGCTTCTGTCCAGGGCAGGACCACGGACCTCTCGCCTCGACCTTGTGCCGCGGGAGGGGCTGGCACACTGCCCACCTCGGGAGGCTGGTGGGTGAGTCCGTGTGGATCGTCCCCTGCTGCCCTCAAGCTGGGAGCTCCTTGGTGTGCGTGACTAGAATGAGGATTGCACAAAGGGACTCATGTGTTTGATGGGCCGTCCTCGCCTCTGCAGAAACTTGTCTTTGTGAACAAGTTCGCTCAGCCTGAGATTATATCAGAACAGGCCAGAAAAGAACACGGACAGGGAATCCCTTAGTCACCAGGGAATGCTCTCGTTCAGGGCACATGAATTCAGGGCTGTCAACTGAGGTATCTAAAGCAGGGGTGAATCCACCCTGGTGCTCGTACAGGTGATTGTGCAAGACTCCAGCCGCCTTCTGCTCGATGCTCTTGAAGGTTTACCCGGCCGTGAGGGAGAAATAAAGACTGTCTGGTTAATATAGTGTCCCCGTTTCCTGATTCTAGACCTGGGTCCTTTGTCTTGCCAATAAATCAGCCTCTTTACCTATCTTTTCCTGGCTGCTGGGAGAAGACCTTCTGGAATCATGCACCTTTTGGTCCATTCTCCCAGAACTCAGCACCTGCGTGGGCCAGGCTGGTGCGCTCTCTCAGCCTCAGCCCTGCCCCAAGGAGCTGCACATTTTGGGGTAGACAAGCAGTACGGGTTACTTGGGATGCTACCAAACCAAACTGGGGTTGGCTCACGCGGCCCAGCCGAGCCACACACTGAAGCACAGAGTTGTGGCAGAAGAAAGGGGCTTTATTTGCAGGGCACCGTACGAGGAGAAGGAATGGCTGGTGTTTAAAGCTTGAACCCCTCGATGTCTTAAAGGCAGGGGTACATAGCAGGTAAACAGAGTTGCAAATGGATGCATGGAAGCTCTACTTTGGTCTGGCCTGCAAGGCGGGATATCCGGAAGTGAAGGGGGCAGTTTGGGTGGATTCGAGATTCTTGGAATGTTAAGATGGGTGTGAGAGGTTCCTCAGGGGGAAATTGAAAGCAAAGAACAGCCAGCAGAATTCAATTCCTCTATTTCCCCTTAGCTGCCTTTGCCATCTAACGGAAGATTCTGAAAAACAACTCAAGAACGTATGTTATGTTGCCATTTATTATTTTCTATGGGGAACCAAAACACTTCCGGGCTGCCACTCATTTCAAGCCTCACCAGGGGCCCAGACCCTGCCCTGGAGGGACTTGAGATTTCCTTTACTGCCATGCACAGCAGGTGCCTCTGAAGGGTCCCTGCTCAGTTTCAGGGATGGGCCAGAAGGGTGGGTTACTCGGGGCAGATACGACTATGGATTATTTGGGGTACACGGGAAGTACGGGTTATGTGGGTAGATAACAGTATGGGTTATTTTGGGTAGATAAGAACTGTGGCTTATTTGGGGTAGACAAGAAGGATGAGTTACATGGGCTCCAGAAGACCTACAGGGTATCTGGGGTAGACAAGAGGAGGGGTTACTTGGTGCAGTTAATGATGACGGGTTACTCGGGGTACGGTAAGAGCACGGGTCATGTGGGTTAGACCTGGAGTGCGGGTCACGTGGGCGGGATGAGCAGTGCGAGTCACTGGTGGCTATGAAGTGGGGGCTATTTGGGAATGCAGGTTAGGACGGGGAGGGAAGAGAGGGGTGCTGTGTGTGTTGGTTACTGCTCCCGTCTGTAAAAGAAACCCCTGCCTTGTATGTTAAGGTGAAATTGCATCAAAAATAACTCTGACTCTAAATGTGCCCAGTTCTTTCTCCTTTTCTTTTTCACCCCAGTCCCCCTCCCCACACCCAGAGTCTACCTGTGATTTCCACTTTGTGACTCTGTGGATTTCAAAGAGCCTTTTTTTCATATGTCATATTCTTTATAGTTCAAAATCCTGATCATACAGGGCTTCATCTCCTATTTTCGCTTTTAGACTTGCAGCAAATGTTCCTAGCATTAATTTCTATACATGTAGAGAAAACATCTCCCCATAAAAGTAATACCAGGCCAGAGACATATGCTCATATGTCTCTCACTCCCTCACTGCAAAATCAATACACCCTTTTTTCTTTAAAGCACGTCCCCGTTCGAGATATTTTCAGCTTTCCCTTCATTGTCTTAAACATCTGTTAGGTTGTCTTTCTGCAGACAACCGTTAAATAATACGGTTTATTCTGGGTAACTGATTGCAGGCAACCTTCTCATCTATCTACCCAATGACATTTTTAATCACATCTTCTTTTCCCACTTTAAAGAACCAAATGATTTCCTTATCTTGACGTGATTTATCATTTGAGCAGTGAGCCAGGGACCTCTGAGGGTGTTATCTACGGCTCCTCCACACGAAGAGTTCTTATCAAGCAAGCAACAGTCACAGCCAGAGAATGCAAGGAAAACAAATACTATGGTCAATAGTTCTCTATGTAAGATTTTTCCAAACGATCTTATCTAGTAAACCTCTTTCCAAAAAAGCTCACAGACATGTGATTTCCCATTAACTGCAGAGATATGGTAAGGGATGTGGGTAATATTTTGAATTTTTTCTCTTTACACTAGCTATCAGCTAAGACTTCTATTCATTGCTTTTTGGACACTACTTGGGTTCCCCCGCCATGAGCTCAAAGCTCAAAGATTTTTGTCTCATGGCTGATTGTTTTGATGAGGAGCTGAAAACCCATAACAAAAGTGTCACCTCTCTCCATTCTCTCCTGCCCTCCTGGGATTTGGTGACTTGTGTGGCCCCATTGGAGGTGCCTCCTAGAGTTTTCTTTGCTCCCAAACCCCTGGCACCTCCTTCCCCAATCTCATACCTTATTCACTTGATCTGCCCTTGTGACTCTGCAAATTCAGTGACATTAGGTCTAGTCAGTTTAAAACATGCATATCAGTTTTTAAACTCCCAGAAACCTTACAAATTAATATCACGTCCTCATTTTACAGATAAGAAAGCTAAAAATCAGAATGTGAGGTTTCTAATCACACATTAGAAAGTAGGAGATTTGACTTGTGGGCCAGGGCTCTTAACCACTATATTTTACCACCTCCAAATGGAAATAATTTGGAGTCTTGGGTAATCCAAACAATGAATTAAGGAATTCTATTTTTTCTTCCAAGTTGTGGTTCAGAATAGATGCAGCTTGCTTGCTTTTCCTTTAATGATAAAACATCTCTATCCCATTAACTAATAATTTAATTTCCTTAACAGGCATGGATATATTCAGGCTATTTCTTTTTGAAAGAGCTTTGATAGTTTGTGCCTTTCATGAAATATATGTATTTCATCTAAATTGTTAAGTTTATTGGCATAGATGTTTTCAAAGTATTCCTTTATTATCATTTTAACGTCTACCATGACCTTCTTTTTTTCCTTCCTGATATTGGTAATTTTGGTTTCTGTCTGCTCTATCCCATCTAATGTCACTGAATTTATAGAGTCACCAGGGCAGGTCAAGTGAACAAGGTATTTTAAGTTATGGAGTGCTATTCCTTTCTTTAATTAAATGAAACTTTCATGCATCAGTTGCTGGTGTTGAAACTTTGCACTAAGTTTCATGTTTCCTGTGATCTATAAGAAATCAATAGAGTTAACCTTTTATGGCTATTCTGCCCTCATAATCCATTTGAATTTCTTCCTTATATGACATTTAGAAATTATAACCGGAAGTCTTTATATTTTGATTTATTTCTTTTTGGTTTATGTCTGCTCTCTAAGGCCTTCAGGTGAGAAGTCACCAAATGGCAAAATTTCCTTAGCGTTAGTGAGTCTGGACTCAGAATGCACTCCGCGCCTAATCAGTTAATTTTTCTTTGGAGACATCGCCTCACTGCTTTGAGCTCACTCCCTCATTTGTGAGAGGGGCACAGGAAAGCCTGCCGTGGTCTCTTGGAGGCTGAAATATTAATAAAAGAGTCTCCGTGAATTCCTGGGGAGTTGCTCTACAAATATTTGTCTTTTCTCTCAAGTATAGCTGTTCTCCTCTCTATAAACACATCGACCTTTTCCCTTCTCTTGGAAATATCACTACTGTTCTATTTTACTCTTTACCTGGTAGCCACTTGAAGCTATTTCTAGAGAAGATACCTAAGTACATCTTTATCAAATCATGCAAAAGTGACCTTCCGCTCGATTTTAATAAATTTTTAGAAAATCATTTGGGACAATTAAAGGATTACGTATTGCTAAATTTCTCTGTTGGTTTACTCTTTAACTTTAAATTGAATTGAACTAGATTATGACAGAGAAAAATCTACTAATATTCTATTCTCTATTATCTTTCTCCAGGGGCTGTAAAAAAATATATATAATTAGTTTCGGAATATAATTTTTTGGTGATTAAGAAAGTAGCTGCCGTCTTTCATTTGTTTTTCAACCTCTGTGCATCAGCAGTTCTAAGGTAGCAGACGCAGGATATCTCAGTTATTTATTATATTTTTACCTATTGTCTGTTAGGCTATATTTTCTTTATACTTGATGAATATGTGGTCTGAAACTCGTTACCTTAAGTCAAAGAAGATAATCTGATTCGTATGTATTTGGGGGATTTAAATACTCTATCCCCATGTGAACACATGAACACGTGGAATATTTCTGTTGATTATTTTTCTTTGTAGATAATATTCGATGGCCTTTCCCTATGGGGGGTGGGGCTGGCCTGGAGATGTGAGACTTGGAGGGAAGAGGACAAAGGCATCCTAGTAATGTAGAAGCCGCGTGAAATCCAGGGATTTAACCTCTTAAGCTACCAAATACATCCCCAATTCCTAAGAGAGAAATCCATAAGCCTTTTAGCTGCTGGGGAGCCGTTAGGGCACAGCCCGATGTCGCCCTGTCCTCAGCTCCACTCTGCAGTAATCCCTCTCCCCGAGGCACTTCTGCTAAGGACCCCGGGCCATCTGTGCATCGTGACAGCAAGAATGATACCGCCCTAAGCCTCCGAGGCCAGTTGGCCAAACACTGAACCACAGGGATTTGGTTTCTCCTCCAGAGAGAGGTTTCTCGTTTGTCAGGTGCATTTTCTCCCAAAAGCCCTTGTAAACAGTCAAACCCTTTGGTCACGTCGGTTCTGACATGCAGCTCAAGACGTGCCGTGGGTACAGTCCCATCCGACGTGATATAGCTGCTAGACACTTGGTCTGGCAGTTCTAGAAAAGCACTTTCCCGGTTAAAACACTGTTTTTCAGGGCAGCATCTGAGAAGCCACCTACATCTTTTGCCTGAGGGAGTCCCCAAGGGTCAACATCGCCATTTTCCCTTCTTTTGTGACCTCAGTGAAGAAAGAGCAAAGAGGAGTGAGTCAGACGTCATAAGTGATCACACGTACATCAGTGTATGTTTGCACCTGAGAATAAACGAAAGAAAAATTAACCTGCTGTTTTGCTGTGCAAGTTATATTATCAATCAGTTCCCTACAATGTGTGTTAGCTAAAAAGTAATAACTCATCACTGGGGTGCTGCCCAGGGGTGTTAAGTACGCTACCATGGAAACAGCCTGCAATAAGAGACACTCGTTCATTCCATGGTCCCTCAGAGGTACCGTTTCATCAGATGTTTTAACAGAACATTTCACGTTTGGACAGAAAAAGAAATATATGTGCTCACATCTAGACTTACATATGTGTGTGTGTGTGCATGTGTATATATACACACAGCCGGCAGACTGTCCCCAATATAGCATCTGCCCCCAGATGTGGTTCTCCAGGAAAGCTCCTCTGGTCTTATCTCCCAACGACAAAGAAGCCATCACCAAACACTTCACCAAGCATTCCGAT
Organism: Lemur catta; assembly: GCF_020740605.2. NCBI lineage: Eukaryota > Metazoa > Chordata > Mammalia > Primates > Lemuridae > Lemur > Lemur catta. The sequence goes on along the minus strand of NC_059152.1, from coordinate 7,078,774 downwards.
AACATGATTAACACAAGCTCCACACCCGGCAAGCCAACAGATGTAGGCTTCCTCTGGCTTAAAATGGAAGGGAATTCAGAAGATGTGGGCCCCTCCTAGCCTCTGATCCTCTGGCGTCCGGCAGTAGCAGCACCAGACAGAAAGGCAGCCATGGCCAGCAGCAGAGGTTCTGGGCACTGCTGTGTGAGCCGACGGCTTCTGCCCCGGGAAAGGCCAGCTGGACAGGGCAGTGAGGGCGACAGAAGTCACCCCCAGTCCCACACAGGGAGTTGCTTATGTAGATTAGAACCCCCCTTTCAGGGGTTACTGTCTTCATCCTTCGCTAGTAAAGAGATCAAAATTCAGATTTGCTAACCTATTTTGCAAAAGCCAGCCCCAAGAAGTTCTAGACATTGTAATGATAAAATCAAACTTGGAAGACTTCCAATAGCTGGTGGACGGAGGCAGACCACTCTTCTGTGTAACGGTACTTTCATCTGTCAAATCTTGAACTTGCAACAAACTAATTTAACATCTTAAATCAGAGCAACAACATAAATGTGACCTTAAGAATCGCGTTCTGTGTGAGAGGAGGATACAGGAAGGGTACCTAGCTATCAGCCTAGCCTCACTAACTTGTCACAAGTGTCAGGCAGGGACCTAGAATCAAAGACCTGTAGATTTTGTTCCAACTCAATTAATTATCCCCAAGAGGGGGGTAAATGAATGTTCCTGTCTTGAGGTGTTAGCTTAACTCTAGCTGAATACACGTCCTTTTAAGGCACCCGTTTCAAAGCACTGTCTTCCTTTCGCTGAGGCCTCGCGGTATTTCTGGTCACTAGTATTCATTTGGCATTTATCAGATGTGTCACCACTGACCATCTTTTCTCCTGTGGGTAGCTTATTTTCCTTCCTAAATAGCAGATTCCTTAAGGGTAGGCATAACAGCTAACACAGCACTTATGCTGGGTCAGGCACTGTTCTGTCCTGTTCCAAGTGTTTATGGACATTAATTCCTGTTCTCTTTACAACACCCCTAAGAAGCCGGGGCACTATTATTAGCATGCGTCTTATAGATGAAAAATCTAAGCAGAGAGTGGTGAAGGGGCATGCCCAAAGTCATGCAGCCAGGTAGCAGAGGAGTCGGGATTCAACCCCTGCAAGCTGCAGCTGGAGACCGGCCTTTCCTGCCGTGTTCTCCTGCCTCCGTGGGTCTCAGGGCACAGAAAGCTCTGCCGTGACAAACAAGGGCCCCATCTCCCCTTAAGTCATTGACCCTTGGTCAGAAGAGAAATGGAATCAAGGGAACTGGTAAAGATAAACTTCCGTTAGTCACCACAGCAGGAAAACAATTCAAAACACATGCTATGTTGATGGCGAGTTAGTAGCATCATTTACATGTCTCAGTATCAAACATCATTTCTATCACTTTCCATCACCTTAAGTACCATTGCTAGCGTCCGTTCTCAGCGATGCACTGAAGGGAATTGTATCACAGTCATGCACTGCATAAGGACATTTTGGCCAACAATGGATGGCACATACAGTGGTGATCCTGTAAGATGATAATACTGCATTTCTGTGCCCTTTCTATGTTTAGATACGTTGAGCTGCACAAATACCATGGATATTACACAACTGCCTACAGTATTTAGCACAGTAAGATGCTGTACAGGTGTGTAGCCTGGAAGCAATAGGCTGTCCCATATAGCCTAGGCGTGGAGTAGACTACACCATCTCGGTTTGCATCAGTATGCCCTGTGACATTTGCACCACAACGAAATCGCCTAATGACACATTTCTCATTACACATCCCCATCATTAAGTGATGCACTACTGTGTTATGCAAAATATTAAATTCTACTGGAATCTGTTCAATTCACATGGTGCTGGGATACGGTTGACCAGGTGGGTAGAACTAGTAAAGCCTATATGTCTAGAGGACTGGACAAAAGGTCCTTACTAAGACTCGCAACCTCTTCAAAAGGCATCGTAAGTGCAAGGCTGGTTTAATCCCATGTTTGTGTTGCTACTTTTGGATGTTCCAGTTAATTCAACAAATATCTGTGGAGCACATACTGTGTGTAGGTGCTGTTCCAGGTTCCGGGATTTCAAGATGAGCAAAACAAGTGGTGTCCTTGGCTTCCGTGAGCTTGCATTTCATTTGGGAGAAACAGGTACTGAATAAGTAAATGGTGGTCAAAGAAGTCATTTCTGAGAGCGCCGTGGGTGACGAAGGCGGGACAGGGGGACGTGACAGAGTGCTGTCAGTGGGAGGGAGCAGGGGGGGAGAAGGGGTGGTCAGAGAAAATCTCTCTGAAGAGATGGTGTTTGAGCAGAGCCTGAAGGAGGAGAAAGAGCCAGAAACCCAAAAAATTATCTGAAGAAGATGGTTTCTGCAGAGAGAACTGAAAGGGCAAAGTTCCCTCTGAATAAAACTGAATAAGCTCAGTTTCCCAGGAAACAAAGACAGCCAGTGTGGCTAGAGCAAGGTGAGCATGGGAGAGAGAGGAGCAACACGGTCCGATCGTGTAGGGCCCCGTGGCCCGTAGTCAGCTGCTTGGATTTGTTCTAAATGCCATGGGAAGCTATTGGAGGGTGTTAAGGAGAAGAAAAACTGATCTGATTTTGCTTTTTAGGAGACCACATTAAACTGTGAAAATGACCTGTGTTCACGGCTCAGTTTGAACCACCCTGTCTTGTCACTGTTAAGTGTTTGCTCTGCTCCTTAAGGCCTGGCCACACCAACCAGTCAGCATGTCCTAGAGAGAGAAACCAAGGTCAACGTTAGCATCGAAAACTGCCCCTTGTATCCATGGCTTATTGCGTTGCCAAAATAATGAAGCAGTAATACATGATGTATGTATGTTACAGAAGAGTTCAAACTCAGCCTTTCTTTTTTGTGTATATATTTTGCACTTTAAAAAACACTTAATGCTACAATTAAAACACTTAATGCTACAATTCCCCATGCTTTTTGATCGTTGTGCACTTTTTAATTAAGAAAGTATATCAAACATAAAACGACGTTGGGTCAAAACAGGCGAGCAATCTGAGCTTCCTTGGGATGGAAACAATTTTAATTGATGCAATTTGCAGCCATTTAAATATTTCATATTTAGTTATTAACACTGCGGGGAGAGTGGGCACTTCACGCTGACAGACCAACGGAAAGAGAACTGCTGGGTTTGTAATTTTCACTTGCTCAGGTCTAATTTGGCTCGGGGTTGAGAGTGGTGTGGGTCAGGTGAATGCCAGGTCCCTGAGGACAGAGGACAGGAAAGTGATATTTCATGTTTAAACCTAGCCATCAGCGTCAGAGAGGAGGTGGAGCTGTGTTGGCATTCAAGGCTGTTTCTCTCTTGATACTGTGTGAAAAATCTTTCAAATAAGGACCATAGCTTAGCGCTGAGGTTTCATGGTGCCCGCCATGGGGGATGTGGGTGAACGCACTCCATCAGCTGTTTAATTAGACGGCCGGCTAGCAGAGAGAATGAATGCCTGTGGAGTTAAGCATTTCCTGATTTCATTTCTTGTCTCCAGCTCACAGTGGAGTCTCCGGTGCTTTGTGATTTACATCTGCCCGAATCCCACCTTTAGGGAATGGAAGAGGAGGAAAGCAGGCGGAGGTATAGAAATGAATTGTTCTTTCACTTGTTGACATCCACCATGGACAAAATTTTTTAAAAAGTTAACTTAGACAAGAATAGGAAAGTCTCTAGGTCGGTGTTAGGAGGACCATCCTGAGAGCTAAGGTGTTCTACCTGTCACAAACACTCCCGAGGGACTGCCGGGTCCTTTCGGGCAATCTTGACCAAGTCTCTCTTCCCGTCTGTCTGCACGCAAAAGTCAAAGAGCAGCGAAATAGGTAAGAAGACCACACAGATCTCTTCTAAAGACATTTTCAAAAAGCCATAGCCCAGAAAAAATTCTGTCAGGCCTGCAGAAGTTCCATGATCTCAAGGCCCACGTATCGCTCTGTCTTTTCCAACGCCGACTCTCTTGCTAGGAAGAGGAAGCACAGCAGTTGCCTGGAGCCAAAGCAGACAGAAGCTTCCCTGTAAACACCAGTTCTCATAAAAGCACAAACGCCATGGAGGATGTTGCATTTTTCATCAGGCCCTGGGCACGTAAGTGCTTTTGTGTCACTGTTGTTCCAGGCATTGGATTCTCAAAGACCTGACATCTCGTTAGTTCTAACCACATCTGGTCAGAGCAGAGAGAAGGTCCCAGCACGGTGAGGCCATTGCTCACGGCATGTGCCTGGAATCCCGGTGGACTTGGACTTGAATGATGCCCGAGTGCAGCATGCTCTGCAGAAATGATACTCTCAAAGCCTTTCTTCCAATTGCAAGGGTCGGAGACTTCAGGGGGGAAATCAGGAGAAATGCTTTTCATTCTTAGCACTTTCCAGTAGAAGATGATAGTTATATTTTGAATGCATATAAAAAGGGCGCTCTTTGAGAGATCCTCAACCACTTGTGTAAGATGCCTTTAGTGCCACAGATGCCAGCAGGGCCAGCTCTGGGGCAGGAGGTTGATCAGAATCTACAGCCAGGAGGAGATTTGTCGGAATCTATTCCTACACCTGGATTTCTTTCAATGAATATTTGAAGTTATAGTTTATTTAGGTTTTCTTCACTTGGCATCTCATTTAATTAAATCCCTCAGAATGGTATTTTTGATTTTTAATAGTAGACTCTTTCCTGCTTTTTTCACACATGCAATTTCTTGCATGCTATTTTTCTGTTTCTATTTAGGAAACATACGAGAAAAGTCTAACTTTTTCTGAAAGTAAAATCGGTGGAACTGAGGTCATTTTGGGGGGGAACTAACTAGAATCATTCCAAACATTGTGATATGCTCTGGGAGGGGCACTGTCTATATGAATCCAGTGTGACTGTTAGGAAATATCCGGCCTCACAAACCCACCACACACACACACACACACACACACACACACAATTTATTCGGGAACTAATTCTTATTCTACACAATCTTATACATGCTCAACTGCATCATGTGGGGTAAAAGTCTGGACTTAAGTCTGTAGTTTTATAGGATCACCTATAGAGGACAAATGAAAGAAGAAACAGAACATTTTACAATGTCCCATTATCTAGTCTCAAGGGATCCCTATTGGGCTAAGAACCCTCACTAGAGCTAAAGGACTCACGGAACACTCATCCAGACCAATGCATTGCTGCAAAGCCATGCTGAGGAAGCAGGAAAATTGTCGAATGTTCCTGAAATATCTGTGTCACGTGAGCACTGCAGAACCAAAGTGTGGGCACCTTGATTGGTGTCTGGGGTTTGTCGAGACTGCCCATTGCCAGAGCTGGCTCCCAGATCATCCTCCTGCTCCAATTTAATTCATTTCAGTGCAACTTAACTCAACAAGGTTGTAGGAGGTTAACAGCACTGTGCTGGGAGAGACTCAGGGATGGTCCCTGCACTGGGTGACTTTGTGAGAGAACAAGACATGATAGACATGAGAGTCTACCATGAATCTCCCGTGACATTGTCTCATCTCCTTTCTGCAGACGAGGAAAGGAGGCTCAGAGGGTTTAACTCTCCCAAGGTTCTAGGGTGATGAAGTAACAGAGGTGATTCAAATCTGGGTCTACCTAACTCAAAGTTCATGTTCATCACCACGGCTACTCATGAGTCACTTAGTCAGCCACCCTGACAGGGTCTGAATGGGGGAAGGTGGCCTCTGAGGAAGTCCACAGGTCAGGCTGTGGGGTGAGGGGTCTGGAAGCTGGCATTCCTTAGGATAGGTGAAGATATTCCTTGGTAACAAACAATCCCCAAATCTCAAAAACTTAAAAACAATCAGTGTTTATTTCAGCTTCCGTAACGGCAAGAAATAAATTCTTTTTTAAAATAAATTACCCAGTTGTAGGTATTCGGTCAAAGCAACAAAAATGGACTAAGAGACCTGACTGATCCCATGATTCCAACAGGATTAGAAGGAGTGGTGGAAAAGTTTTCCTGTGCAACCTGGAAGGAGAGAAACCCGGAAGTGGGAGGCAGGAACAAATGCACTCTCTTCCTTCTCAGCCCAGAGCGACTTGGGGGCTAGGAGACGCCAGTGGCTGCTTCCCTTTGCTGGGTCATTGATATATTCAGTTCCTGTTGCCAAAAAGTACACTTGCTCTCGGGGTCTTATGCCAAATGGTACCAGCCAAGTGACACGGAAAGTTGACCTAATAATCTAAATAATAAAGACCAAGAATTTAATACTGTCACTGAAGCAGTCAGAGAGTTGAGGCAAAGTAATAAACATTTCAATTCCCTGGATTATTAAATAATGTATGCATTTCTGTTTGCGAGTGCAGACCTGGCCTCTCCAGCTGCCAAATGATAGCTCATCTCTTCAACTAACCCCTTTGGACCACCTGCTACTGTGCTAAATGCTGGGGCCGCAAAGCTGAATCAGATATAGATTTTGTACTTTTGGCTCTTGCTGTTGAGCAGAGAAGATAAAAAGAATACACAAAGAGGTATCAACAATGAAGAATGTGAGAACTTCTAGGAGGTCAAATTAAAAAAGGATGAGTGTACAAGACATGCTATTTTAGGCCACACACTCACAGCTGACTGGCTCAGGAGCAGAGGTTGGACCCAAAGACTGGCTCCTGGCCAGGCTGGAAAAGACGAGTAGGACTCATGTGAATTCACCCTGGGTAGCTGAAATTAGGAAACCCAGACACTGAGTTAATGGAAAGACGTGTCCAGTTCAAGCTGGAGTCACCTCTGTGGTCTACAGGCAAGCTGGAGTTAGAAGCCAGGCGGCAGCGGAAAGCACAGAAGCTGAGAGAGAAGCAGATGCTGCAAGAAAGAGACCGCGCTTCCCCGTGCAACTCACCAAACCCCTCCTGGCACGGTTCCAGGGGCACAAGCTGCCCTGCACTTTGTGCTCACGGAAGGACATGTCAAACAAGTTACAAGCACAGTTCTGGAGTCAGACAAGTCCAGGTTCATATTTTCGTTTGGTATAACACTAGCTATGCAATTGTGTAACCAGCCTAAGCCTCCGTCTCCTCAATGGTAAAGTGGAGAAAATAATTCACAGGTTTGCTATGAGGATTAAATGCCGGTATACCAGCGGCACTAGCTGTGTGCCTTCGTCCCTGCAAAGAGAGGCAAAAAGAGTAATTCCACGCCCCCTTTCCTGTTCAGCCTGTGGGGGGTTAATGAAGTGGCAATTACAGTGATCTGACCCCTCCTCCGCCCCCCATGTCCAGCCCACCCTCCTCTGCCCTCCTGAGCCCTTATGGAAAGGAAAGGGCAGTTTGGGATTGATCTTTTCCTTCACCTTAGTGTAGTCTCTCTGATCCCATATCGAGCGCAGCTTCTTTAATATAAACACTCGTCCAGTGTGTTTATTGTGACACCTGGCATGTCATGAAGGCCGCTCCTATTAGGCATTGCATGAGGATAAGCTTCCAGTCCTGCCCGGTTGGAACCACTCAGACCTCATGAATATAGGCTTATAAATTTTACAACACCCGTGAAATATTGCTCTTGGGGTAGGAACATTGGAGAGATGATTAAACCAGACCTCTAAGTCCCCCGAGGACTATTTTTATAGCTATTAATCTCAGTATTAGACACAATTTACAGCCATAATAGCTATCTCTTTGCCGGTATATACAAACACAAATAAAACCAGTATAAAAGAGGAGGTATTTAGATACAATTAAAGTGACGGATTCCTATGCAGACTTAGGACGGAGAACAGAGATGACTCAGTTCCTCTCTCGAAAATGATGATCTTTTGTATGCTTTTTACTTCATTAAATTCTGCAAAGAGTATTTTGAAAATAGCAATCACAAATTCCCCAAAGCCAACAGTAACTGATTCCACAATACGGGGAGAAAACATCACGCTGGGATTGCTCAGATGAGTATCTGACAATTCCTTTAAATGCCGGAAGCCAGAGCCCACCAATACGTGTCTGCGGGGCCCGGGGGATTTATGTACTGCAGCTAAATAAAACATAAAATGTGACAGTGTATGTTTTCTAGCATCTACACTGTTGGCCCCATAGAAAAGTTTATTGATACCTTCAGGGACCCAGATAAATGTTGCAAATTCTCACATTCCACACTGCCTGTGCCGCAAATAGGCTTTATTTGAAAGTTCCTAGTTTTTGCAGCATTTGTTTACTGGATCATCGACTCTCCTGTTTCTATATGGGGACATATGAATAATTTCACAAGCTTGTATACGAACCAGCTTATATGGAAACCATAATTTAAAAAAATAAGATGTTATAGTGCCTAGCCCCGGGCTTGCAAATACTGAATCTTCAATGAGAGTTTGTAGGGGGAAGACAGGGAGGAACAGAGAGAAAGAATTAGACCCACGATAGTTCTAGAGAAGACTGGTTATGCATGGTTCTTGATTTTTCCCTCCTATTTAATCACTCAAGAGTCAGGGCTCTGGGACCTTTTCCTGTTTTGATTCCAATGTAACATCCAAGGTCATAGTCCATGGAGGCTGTGACGATCCAGTTGTTCCTTCCAGAAGAAACCAACACTTGCATGTGGAGCCATGCTGGAGCTGGTGCAGGTCTTGCTCAGGGACCAATATTGTGAGCAGAAGGAACCTGCCTATTTCCAGTCCCCTGCTTTGCTCTGTGGCAGCACAGACTGGACAGTGAGGTGTCTGGATACTGAGATGCTCCAACCTTGAGTGCCCACCTGCCTCTTCCCTCCTGTCTTTTGACACAGCATAGGTCTCATCCCCTTTCTCATCTCCAAGATTTCTCCCTTCCCCAAATCTCATAACGCTCTCCCACTGGAATACCCTAGTTATCGATTGATTTTATAAAGCTGTGCATGGTTCTGATATCGTTTGCAGAATGTTATCAAGGAAGCAGGCTCTAGCTCAGCCACTCACTATCTGTGTGACTTTGAGCAAGTTTCTTAACCTCTCTGAACCTTTGTTTTCATTATAAAATAGGGCTGTTTTGTGAGGGTTAGACAGTCGGTATAAAGTGCACAGTGCCTGGCACGTGGCTACCTTTTAATAACAGTGAGTTGTTATTCTGGCCACTGTGATTTTCAAAAAATTTAAATATACTCCCAGAAAAATGAACTTGACTGTGAAATTAATTTCCAGACTGAGAAATAGAAGATTACTAGCACCCCAGGACTCCCCGGTTGCCTTTCCTAGTCACCAACTAGCCGTCTTCCAAGGGAAGCTACCCATGTGATTTCAATATCATGGATTAATTTTTGAAATTTACAGCAAATAAAATCAAACCGCATCCTCTTTCTTCCACTCAGTGGTATGTTTGTGAGAGTCGTTCACCTTGTTGTACGTAGTTGTAGTTTGTTCATTCGCATTGTCGTGGGATTTATCCTTTCCACTCAGCAGGTATTTGGACTGCATTCAGCTCTTGGATGTCACATCATTCTGCCATGAGTATTCCTGTGCATTCTAGGTAACGTGCGTGTGGTGTGTCCTGAGAGGAGGGTGGTGGGGTCACTGGGTGTACTTCGCCTCAGAGATGTGCTGCCAACGTTTGCTGTCAGGACACATGTCCCAATTCTCATGCCTCTCCCACACCCAGTAGTCACAGTGGACAATTATTTGTAAACTGACCCGGATACTGAACAAAAGGCATATTTGAGAAGCAAGGAGAGAAGCATTTGTAAATGATTTGACTAGGAAAATGAAGCTTTTTCTTCATAATAAAATGTATGATTTACTCTGAAGCCATTTTAGATGATGATATAGATTAGAGATTGGCAAACAATGGCCCTTGGGCCAAACGTGGTATGCTGGCTGTTTGTCAATAAAGTTTTATTGGAACACAGCCACAACCATCTGTTACATAGTATCCATGGCTGCTTTTGTGCTACAGTGACAGAGTTGAGCAGTTGCAAGATCACGGGGCCCACAGAGTCTAAATTATTTACTATCTGGCTATTTAAAGAAAAAGTTTGCTGAAACCTAACATAAGGAATATTTAAAGACAGGAGAAAGATAATTCTGAGCTCTCCCATGCCCTGGGCAATGTCCTCAACTCCACACAAGCCCCAAATGTACTTGCTTGCTCTCATTTCTCAGTGATTACCTCTAGCGGGTGGGGAGTTTGTACTTGGTCCCAGGGTTTTATAATAATCATATATGTCTTTGAGATCAGAAAAAAATTAAACATGACCAGAAAGTTGTTACAGAAAAAAATATACATAACATATGGCAGTCAGAAAGACGAGAGCTAGCCGGTGGAACAGTCCAGAAAAAATGGGGATGAGAGAGACTCTGCTGGCAAGGGGAGAGCAGCCTGGTCCAGGCCACTCTGCAGGTGGCAATGCCCCACGGGGACAGCGTGCAGTCAGGTGGTCATCCATGAGTAACTTCCGCATTTAGAGTCATTCAAATTCCTCCTGCTCCTCAGACAATGAAAAATTCTGGTTTTAGTTTGGCTTCCCCTACACATTTGCCTGGAGGGGTAGAATAAACAGAGCAGCAAACAGTATCCAATCTGCTTGATGGTTTTCTTTCTCATTATGAAAGAATAAATCAACGTTCTGTTTTCTGCAAAATCCTTGTCTATTCTAAATGAGAGCTTTTGTCCTTGTTTAATATTCAGGGGGACCGGAGCCGACACAGGACACACAGAGTGCACACTCCCTTCCCCTTGGCCTGAGCCATCCTCACTTATTTTTTGTTTGTACGGTCAAGAAGTGCCAGGTGGTTATCATAGCTTTATATAGTAAAACCCCTTTCTCTTCCTTGTCTGTTGTGTCCAAATTTTAAATAGTCACCTCATGAAAAATTTACCTTTTATTATTAGTCAAGGTTTTCCAGAGAAACAGAATCAATAGGAGAGAATCTATCTATCTAGAGATCGAATGTAGATAGATATAAAGTGAGATGCATTGCAAGGAATTGGCTTACACGATCACGTGGCTGAGAAGTCCCAGGGTCTACACTCAGCAAGCGGAAAACCCGGGAAAGCTGACGGTTCCAGCCTAAGTGCAAAGGCCTGACAGCTGGGAGAGCCGACGGTGTGAGTTCTGGTCTGCAACCACAGGCCCAAGGACCAAGAAGAGCCAACGTTTCACTCCAAGCCCAAAGGCTGGAAAAGACCAAAGTTCCAGCCCCACTAGGCAGGCAGAAGGAGCTCCCTCTCACTCAGCCTTTTTGTGCTACTCGGGTCTTCAGTTGATCATTGGGTGGGGCCCACCCACATGAGGGAGGGCACCTGCTGGACTCAGTCAACTAATTCAAATGTTAATCTCATCCAGAAACATCTTCAAAGACACACCCAGAATAATGTCTAGCCCAATGTCTGGGCACCTTGTAGTCCAGTCAAGCTGACACATAAAATTAACCATTATACCTTTTCTTTCTCTTTTTTTCTTTTTCTTTAGAGGTGAGGTCTCACTATATCACCCAGGAATAGACTCCTGGCCTCAAGCAATCCTCCTGCCTCAGCCTCCCCAGTAGCTGGGACTACAGGCACACACCACCAAGCACCACTCATTATATCTTTCTAGATTGTATTGTAGCCAAAATATATACTTAGTTCTAATTGGCCACTCCCATTTTGACTGATTACCTCAACAAGAGTTGAGACTCTATGCTGTGGTTAGATTTATGTTCCAAATCTAGGCTGTGGTGGTATCGCATAACCCTTTTGCCTTTGGAATGTCTTGGATAAAATTTTGTACAGAAAAGAAAAAAACAAAGTGGATTATTTCTCAAAGCGTATTAGTGAAAATACCTTCTAGTCTTTTCTGAAGAGGGACACATGAGCGGAAACATCGACATGCACCTTCTCGTTCACACAAACAACTCAGGCCTTTGAGATGGCGTCGGCCAGGTTTCCTAGAAGAACCAGCGACAGGGATTCAGGTGCGTATGACTTATCGCAGGTGTGCGCTCTGAGGGAGGGATGGCGGGAGCAAGATGGGACAGAACAAGGAGTGCAATGGTGTGACTGTGTCTCCGCAAAATTCACAGTGGAAATCTAATCCACAGTGTGATGTGTTAAGAGGTGGGGCCACTGAGAATAAGACCAGTGCCTTTATAAATGGGCTCCAAGAAGCGTGCTCACCTCTTCCCCCATGCGGGGACACAGAGAGAAGGTGATGCCCATAAGGAAGCCGGCCCTTACCAGACACCGAATCTGCTGCACCTTGATCTTGGACTTCCTAGCGTCCTGAGCATGAGCGACAAATTTCTGTTGTTTATAAGCCACCCAGTCTATGGTATTTTATTACAGCAGCCCGTATGGAGTAAGACAAGGAGTTAAGCAAGGACATGGTCTCAGCTGGACTCTCCCACCAGCCTGATCTCATGAGGAGCTCTGGAGCAAGAACTGCACCATGAAATTGGTTCCGCTCTGAGCAGGCGGTTAGTCTTTTGTACCCTGCTCCTCCACCCGTCCATCACTGCCTATGGGATTAGGAGGGGTGGAGCCAGGGGGCGGGGGGCAGCGTGTAATCTCCCGGACTGGGGATTCCTGTTTGGCCATGGCCATTCTTTGGGAAAGGGGCAGCTTTGAGTGGATAGCAGGCAACACCCATGGCAGTTGAGCGAACAGTGACGGCCCAGAAAGGGGACTGGATGGGAAGAAATAGCTCTCCCTGCACGGGGAACTGTAACCTATCTGAACGAATACAGGCCAGAGTTTCTCCCATAATGCTCTGGGGGTCACACCTTTACACACTGTCATGTATTACAACTTAAAGAACAGCAACAACAAAAAGAAAACACAGTGCATTATTATTCTTTGTTTTTTGAAGAACTGAGCACTAATTGGACAGAATCTGGATTGTATATTTAGAATATACAGAGAAATCTTTCAGGAAAGCTATATTTTTATATATATGTGTGTGTATATATAATATGTAATATGTGTATATTATATAGAGAGAGTGGAAAACAGGGAGAATAAAACCCCTTTCTTCTGCCATATTTAAATTTACTAACATAAAATGTGTCTCTTGTTGATGTGAAAATTGTAGATATGAGAATTAAATGCAGACATGAGAATTAAAATTATGTCCCAAATCCACTGGGGCGTTGATGGCATGCAGGAATTCATTAGGGGAGCTAACTGACTCTCCATCCACAGTATAAATACCCATGGGGGAGTCTACAGTTACATGAGGCTCATCTATTTTGCAGGAATTTCATTAATGTTATTAAGGAAAAGTGTCAACTTTGGCATTATGCTTACATTAAAATTTCCTCTTTCTGTATTTGTCTTTAAGCATTGTAATTATAAATATGGAAATGTGTGTTGCCTGATACGGTAGCCATGCCACGTATGGTTATTTAAATTGAAATTAAATAATTAATAATTAATTAATTAATTAAAATGAAATAAAATTAAGAATTGAGATTCTCGGTCACATGAAACACATTTTCCGTGCTTGATGTTCATGTGTATCTGCTGACTATCATCTTGGATAGCACAGAGATAGGATGTTTACATCATGCAGAAAATTCTATCGGGTAATACTGATATAGATACTCACAAAACCTTCAGGATAAAATTTTTAAAAAGTATAAAGTGTTTATAAATAATTATACTTCAAATTTCTTGTCATACATTTTTTATAGTTATTGCTGTTGTTACTGTTGTTAGATTTTATTTAAAAAGACAGCTAGGGAAACAGAAAGGATGCATACGTTGGAGCTGAGCAGCCTTTACTTTCTATTGACTGTGTAAGTTAGTTAACATTTCTGAGTCTCAGTCTTCTCATCTGTAAAATGGGAAGAATAGCATTTACCTCGGAAGGGCTTCATGAGGATTAAAGGAGTTACTTCCTCTAAAAAGTCTAGCCTGGTGTTTTGCACTTAGTAGGGACTTTACGATGCGTATTACTGTTTTCTTAAAAAAAAGAGTTGGCTCTTTTCAAGCATGTTTCCATGAAATTTCTAGCTTGCAACGTTAGAATTTCCCCATGTGTTCTGATACATTTGTTAATTACCACATTTGCACATGTTTGAACTCGTTTTTAAGTCAGAATTGTTTTGACAGTGGCAAATGAGCTGATTTCCTTCTTCATTCTCCTCCCTTTGGTTAAGCTTCTAAGATACTTCACTGAAAAGGAATTAGAAGAAATTAAAGTGAACCTAGATTGTACTATTGACTATGGAGACAGAGCGTTTACAGAGCTGGGCCAGAGCCTCCCTCTGTTACGGTTAAGAGACTAATTTCTCTCTCTGAGGGTCCTTGAGAATCATTTGCAGAAGAGGCTTTCGAGATGCTTTAAAACATCGGAAGGAATCTCATCCAAAACTGAGCGGGCTCAGGAGTGCCAATTAGCCCTGCATTTGATCTGTGTGGGAGATGGGAGGACAGGCATGGAGGGAACTGTCTTCCCCAGGGGGCCGAATCCCACCGAAAGGGCTTATGCCGACTTCCAGCTCCTGCCTTCTTAGACTAAAACTCATTGCAGGACAATTCCGTGAGACCTAATGATCCTGGGGACAGGAGCACAGCCATGAAGAAGACAAAAGCGCAGGTCCAGCCACTCTGCCTCTCGGGCAGCTGGCCAGGAATTCAAATGCCCTGATTTAAAGAACCAAACAAAATGCTCTCGGGATACCCCCAGGAAAGCTTAGAAAATATCCTGGTGTAGCTCCCCGCTGACAAAACAGCAATGCAGAACATATTACTACTAGTAAGACAATTCCAGTCATTTTGTTTTTTGTTTTATTTATTTTTAATGTACTAATCTGGGTTTGCCCAGACAGCTGCCTTAGCTGCCCAGATTTGAATTAAGAAATCTACCCGTGGAGTCTTCTAATCCGCAGCTACCCCTTCCCACCCTCAACACCTCAAAGAGAAACAAAATCTACAGTTACCCAAATCTTGATCCTTCATCTTAAAAAAATTATGCTAGAGGATGTGTAAGATGATGACAAATTTGAATATATATATACATACACAAATATGTGCATGTGTGCATGTGTATTTTATTTTTCTGGTCAGTGGGTGAAGTTGTTTTTAGCTCAAATGGATGGTGATTTCTTTTCAGAAGTAGAAAGTCCACATGTGGATTTTCTGGTGGAGATTGCAATCACTCCCCAAAGCTGGTCCCCAAAGCTGGTCCCCAGAGACAGGGAAAGCCCCTGAGGTCCTCCCTGCCAGGGAAAAGGCCTCCCACCGAATGCAGTTTGCACGGAAGCGGCTAAGCCTGAGCAGCAGGTACACAGTGATTCCTGGACTCTTGTTGCGGTTGCTGCTTTAAACAAACAAACCCTGCCTCTGTGCACAGATGTGCAACAGCTTTGGAAAGGACCAGCCCTGCCCACCTGCTGTGCTCCATTTAAAAGACAAAGCCTGATTGGCTTTTTATCTGTGAACCTTATTGCATCAGTTGCCACCTGGATTGCCCGTGTTTTGACTGAGTGGGGAGGATGCTCCCTTCCCTTCAAGAAGGAGGAGGGGGAGGAGGTCACTGCTTCAGAATGGCAGTCAGGGCCTGAGGGCACTTTCTTAAGCCGCTCCACACCCCAGGTTCCCAAGAAAAGCCTCTCTGCTCAAGGACTCGGAGAGAAAGCTGAGCCATCGTCCCTACGTAGGGCCCTGAGACAAATGACTCAATAAGGAACTCAAGCTATTAGGAAATCGCGTGGGCTCACACGCAAATTCAAATGAGAGAAATGGAGGCTGGGATGTTAAAAATGGGTTTTAAAATGAAAAAAAAGGCTAAGCAGGGACAGAGAGATTGAAACAACGAGCTCAAATCCATATCACATGCAGGCGTGTGGGAATTTGGAGTCAAAATATTGGGAATGGTAGGTAATACCTGGGAGTTTCCAGGGATTCATTAGGTGGCAGAGGCGGTTGGAGAGGCTCAAGAGAAAAGCAACATTATACTCAGAACAGTTGTAGCCCCTTATTTCTGCCTTCGCCAGCACCACCTTAGCTCTTATTGTCTCTCTTACGTGAATCATGACAATAACTTGCATTTCTCTACCTCCAATCTGTCTGCCTCCCAGCTCACCTTTCTTCCTTCCCTACTCACCTTCCTTCCTTCCTTCCTTCCTTCCTCCCCTTCCTCCCTCTCCCTTCCCTCCTCCTACCTTCCATCTACTGATTCATTAAAAGGATTTGTCCTGTAAAATCTGGATTCAGTCAAAAGGCCACACTCAAGGGTCCAGAAGGCCACATGTGGCCCAAGGTTACAGGTTCTCCACCCCCTGTCGGACCTTTTGAAGATTCAGTACTCACAGCAGGGACCTTGGAGCTCATTCTGCACCTACCCACCGGGTTTTACGCAGAGAGGTCGATCGGGCAGCCCGGCCCCACCACACAGCTGACGTGGGAGCCAGTGAACTCAAACAAAACATGGCGCACACAGATGTACGGAAAATATCGCCCAGGCAAGCTGCCCACTTTTGAGCCATGTGGAAACTGATTTTTGCTACAGCTCAGCACACACACGGTTTCTAGAGCATCTGTCGGGAGCACTTGAGTGACTGGGCTGCAGACAGAAGGGAACAGAGAGGATGGAGATGTATTTGTGGGGAGGGAGAAGTGAGGAGCCCCGTGATGGGGCCAGGGCTGTAGCCAGAGGGCATTTCTCCTGCAACGGGCAGGGGCCAGAGAGTGGGAACCTGAGCCCCAGAGAGAGATGTAGGCGCAGAGGGAAAACCTCCCTCTTGCCCTCTGAAGATTCACTGAAAAACCAACTCACAAAGGCAGATTAATTGGGGAAAGGGCGTACAAATTCATTTCACACGATTACAGTAGCCTTCATCATGAAGACCTCAAGCCCCCAATGGGGTGCAGAAGCTAATACGCCATCTTGGTGTTACAGAAAGAAAGGGAGCTCGGATCCTGGCAAAACAGGTTATGGGGGTAGAAATCAGAGAGACCTTGAGGCTTTCTCAGCTCAGCAGGTCAAATGCCATATTTTGGGGTATTGGTTTCTGAGCCCCACCAGGGACTCAGGGAGAGGGTTAACTGGCAAAACCAGGCCCACTGTGACAAAGCCCACGCAACATAACCAGGGTAGCAGTGAGTCTGTCACTACCACTGACCAGGTGTCTGTTGTTTTAGCCTCTGATCCCTTAAGTAGACTCATGTATTTGGGATTCAAAAGTGGACTACAAGCAAGAGACAGCTGAGGACGAATGTTGTTTGGAGCACATAGCAACCCTGTAGATAAACATTTGTGATTTGCTATTTGCAAACCATCCCCTGACACAGCCGTCCCATCAGTTAGGGAAGGTCTAATAATGTAACATGCTGAAGGTCACATTCACGTGCTGGTACGTAGTTGGTTTTGAACCAATGTCTTAAGACCCCGGGACCAGAGCTCCTTGCACGGTGCAGTGCAGGATGGACCCCAGATAGCCAGCCCGGGTGCCCGGGAGGAGCTGGGGTGAGCTGCCCCACTTCCTGCTGGCCTCTGCCCTCCTCGGGCTCTGCTAACAGTTGGCACTAGCTGGTGCCGGTTGGCTGGTCATTCATCCAGCTCTGCCAGCTGGCACTCTGCCCTTCCTGCTCACCATCCTGTCTTCTGCCTGGGTGGCAGTGCCTGCTGCTCCTGTCTGGCAGGACCTGAGTGGCAGAGGGTTGGCTGCGAGGTCCTGGGTGTTGGCTTCCGGCAATGGCCTTGTCCTCCTGGAAGTCTGTCTGCCTCAGCCTTTGACCCGAGGTTCCCACACCTGGTACCATTGATGAAATGGGCTCTGGCTGCCCAGAGAATAGAAGTGTGGGTCTCTAGTCCCCTCGGGTGGGCTGGCATTCCATGCTGGAACCCCTTCTTGCCCTATACCTTGTGCTAGTCCTGAGTTCATTCTGAAGAGCGAGACTGTATGAACAGAGAAAGGGAAGGAAAGGAAGAGCCAGCCACATAAAAAAGCTCCTGTCTACATACAGGTTTGTCCTTTGCAGATACAAATCTCACATACTTGTCCAAGGTGAGGTCAAGGCCTCTCTGTTTCCTTCCCCACGGAAATTTGCACCCTGGCCTTTCCTAGGTTTGCTGACAACTCCGTGCTTGTATGGTTGGGGTGGTCGGGAAGGGAGGATTAGGCCTCTGGGCAAAAAAAGAAGAGGCCTCTGCCATTACGGAGCACACAGTTCCCGGGGCGATGGACACACTCAAATAAACACACACATGTGTAAAACTCTATACTCATCAGGTGACCTTGGGCAACTTCCTTGACCTTTCTGTGCCTCAGTTTCTTCATCTGTAAAATGGGGGAGCTTTGCAGAATTGTGAGTGTTATATGAATCATGCAAAGCACTTAGGATCATGCCGTGCACATAGTAATTCATCCTTAAATGTTAGCTCTTAGAAAACCAGGCAAGTGCCATCAAAGAGAGGTGCATGAGGCCATCACGGCTTATAAAAGAAGGATTTGACTTAGTCGTTTGAGAAATGAAAGAAGTGCCCTGAACTGCAATGTGAAGAAGAAATAGGTTTTAACTTTGATGAGCAAGGTTGAGAAGATCATTCCTGACAGAGGGAATGGTGTGTGCAGATTGGTCAGCTGGAGGCTAAAGGCCACCAAGAAGCCAAGTCTTAAAGGGCAGCAATAATCTGTGCCATTACCCCCAGGAGGTGTGTTGCATGGGCTTTACCACCTTGGCTGGGGGTTGGGCACATTCCGAGGATTCCACTTGGCCTTCCCCACTGTCATAGCTCTGATGCCGCAGGAAGCAAGCTGTGGGCTAGGTGAGTACTGAGTATTCCCACTGCAGTTAGTGAATCAGGAATTAGGCACATAACTACGAGGTGGGTCTACACAACCGGTGGACCTACTATGAGGCTGACCCAACATGACCTCACTCTAAGGGGAGATGGGGGCATGGTGATGCTTCAGGTCACAGAGCATCAGTGTTAACCTGATTCCTGTGTCCACCAGCCCTTGAGACGCTTGGCTCTTGCCCTGTTCTCAGTGTAGTTTCCTGAATAAACGACCAAAGGTAACTCTGGGGAAGCACCAGGAGAGTCATTACTGTACACCCCTGCTGTGGTGTCACAGGGTCACTTCTCCTGGAATGAGTGAATTCCAGGTGTGAAAACTGGCTCCAGTCCAGAAACTGGGCAAGGGATCATGACTTTGTTGTAGAAGCTTCCCTCAACCTCCTGCTTATCCATTCATTATTTCTTTTGGTTATATAGATTGAGCAAGACCCTCGTTGGATACCCATCTAAACTGCCTCTACGGACAAGGTTCTACTTCATACTCAAGTTGGGTCAGTCCCCCTGGCTGGTGCGCCAAGCTTACTGCTTACGACGGGTAGGCACTGCCACTTAGCCTTGCTGTTTGGGGGTCCTGTCACTCCCATTGCCAGCAAGCCCAGTCTTCTGACAATGTCTCTCTGCAGTTGGCCTGTCCCAGAAGAGGGGAGAAGCAACACCGAATTTCCTACTGATGCTTGTGACCCTCTCACCAGTACGTTCCTTCTCGCTTTGGTAAATGTAGGATCAGCCAAGTTCTGGCACCATCCACGGTAATCTAGAAGGTTTTCTGGCCTTGTGCAGCATATTCACTCTGGCACGCCCCCTGCCTGAGACTTTTGCTCACTCCTCCTATCACCTGGCACTGCCAATTCCAGCAGTTCCTCCTAGTGTCAGCCATCACTTTTTCCATAGTTCCAGGGGTTACCCAAAGGGTGTGTTAGAGCCATTTCCTGGGCTCTGAGACAGGGTGTTAACTCCTGGATTAAGGAAGAGTACCCTAGTATTGATAAACTCTCTCTAATTAACTTCATGTTTTGCTTTCCTTGCTGCAGAACCTTCAAAGTCCAGTGCATCACATACTGCACTGGTTTGGCTGGTTCACATTGGCTATTTCCTACGGCTGCTTCAGAACATCATCCTTCCCTTCTAAGCAGGGTCAGCACTCCTTGGTGGATTGTGTTGCTACTTAACCCAAGTTGTTGATCTGGTGGCCAGGAAAGGAGGGGGGTAAGATCTGCAAGGCAGAGCCTCTGCCTCATCTTCAGAGGAGTGGGCTACTTCTGTTGGTCCAATGGTTCAGGGGAACCCGGGTATTCAAGACTTTCAAGTGCAACAAACAAGATCCCCCCATCCCATAGCTCAGGATCCATTCTTTCCCCCGAAGTGCCCTGGTCTTGGTATAGCAGACCTATCCATTCAGAGTTACCCTTTCTCTGGAACTTGCAATTCTCATGATTAAAATCTGGACCTGGTTCTCAGCTGTTTGCGCCCTCTACTTATGGGGGTGATGGCCTCTTTCCACGCTGCCAAGGAGGACTTCTGGCTTTTATTCCCAGCCTTAATTGGTTGATCACTGTTGGCCTTTTATTATTTTCCCCCAAATCTTCAATTCCCCAAAACACCGGACATCCAGTTCAATTGTTCCTGTAATTACTATCTTTCCCCATATTTTTGAACACATACATTCTACCAGCTAATGTATTTTCTTCTGCTGATATATTATTTCCTTAACCACTAAAGAAAGTTTTAACAATTGCACTACTCCCTTGGGCCACGGACCATCCATGCTGTACCTACCACCTGTGATGGGATCCTCACTGCCGGCTGGCCGGAGGGTGGCCCAGCTCCAGCCTCTGTTTGCTCACAACACTTGACCTAGCTGCAAGTCGGGTTCCTCTTAGAAGCAGACTCTGAGATGCAGATTAATGTGCAAAAAGTTTATTGGGAAGGGCTCTTAGGATCAACGCTTGTGAGAAAAGCGAAGGAAGTAGGATTGGGCAGAAGGAGAAGTTGTTCTGTGATGAGACCCAGGCATTCTGAAATGGGAAACAGGCCTTATCGAGCCTTATGCGGCTTTCTGAAGCTGAGCTGGGATGAGCGTGTTAGGCCTTTATAGTCTTATACTGAGCAGTCATTGGATATCGGCTGCTTTCAGAAGGCAACATGATCTTGGGCAAGGTGGTTCTCTTCATTGGAGAGCAATTTCTAAAGGCAGCTGGGATCTGAAGAGTTCCAGCTGGCCACACGCCCAGCAGCTGGGCGGCAGGTCCCTCGCTGCTGGGCGGGGATCTCAGTGCCATAGCAAGCTTTCCCCAGGCCACCAATGACAGGGGTTTGCACAGGATTTGAAAGATTTCAAACCTGTAGGCACGGCAACTGGTAGACGTGGAGTTTGCCAGTGGCTCCCAGGGCTTTCTGAGAAGTATCCATTGCTGCTGCTGCAGGTAGCTGAGAGCATCAAGAATGACCTCTTGTGATTGCTTCGCTCGGATTCATTAAAAGCCCGCAGAGCCCTTCTTGATCTATAATCTTCCAATACTTCCCCCAGTCATATGAAGCTGTAAGTCCTTATATTAAGTTCCCCCCAACGAAAATACCTAAAATGGTTCCTATTTTTGCCGTCCTAGTGCTTACTGCTACAGTTGTATCAGCAGGGGTTATATCCCAAAGTAAGAACATGGAGTTCTTTTCAATAATCTCTCCCATAATCAATGAATATAGGACTTCCAGACACCTCCCACTCTCCTGACACAGCGGTAGGTACTGAATGCTAAGATCAGCTAGCTAAGAATGCAGTTAGGAGTTTTAAAAAGATAATTAACTGGAAGTATTGACAGTAGGTAAACAGTGTTTAGATGGTGGTAGGGGGGCAGGTTACTAGGATCAGATCATTCAAAACTTGTGGGTCTTGGCCGGGCGCGGTGGCTCATGCCTGTAATCCTAGCACTCTGGGAGGCTGAGGAGAGCGGATTGTTTGAGCTCAGGAGTTCCAGACCAGCCTGAGCAAGACCGAGACCCCGTCTCTACTAAAAGTAGAAAGAAATTATATGGACAGCTAAAAATATATATAGAAAAATTAGCCGGGCATGATGGCACAAGCCTGTAGTCCCAGCTACTCGGGAGGCTGAGGCAGAAGGATCGCTTGAGCCCAGGAGTTTGAGGTTGCTGTGAGCTTGACACCATGGCACTGTAGCCCGGGCAACTGAGTGAGACTCTCTCTCTCAAAAAAAAAAAAAACCAAAAAACTTGTACGTCTGAGTGGCTATGCCAAGCTTCTTGAAACCACTGAGATTTGAAATTGGCCCTGAAAGGAAAACAGCTGAGAGAAAGAGAGAGAAAAGAAAGAAATATTAAACATTTTTTAATGTAGCACATGGGCCATGCATTATTTGACAACTGTCTATCTCCTCAGCCCTTTCCTTCCACTCCTTCGTCTCAACTTTCTGCTCCAGCAATGCCCAGCTGCTTGCAGTTTCCTTGCATATGTCAAACTCTCTCCCATCTGTTTTCTTTGCCCAAGCTGTCACCTCGGCCATAATAAACTTCTCCTCTAGTCACTCTTTAAAACTTACTTTGGATATCAGTAACAATGGCAGAGTAAGATCCTCTGAAAACCCTGTCCTCCATAAGCAATGAGAACACCGGGAAAAAATAGTAAGAATTATCATGTTCGGAACTCTGAAACTTAACCAAACATTTGCAGCAATCTAGAGAGCATTTTTGCAAGAAAAATAGCTGCAGCTCAGTAAGGACAGTGAGCTTTGTGTTGCTCTAATGCACCCTATCCCCATCCTCCCTCCCCAGCCCGACGACATTCTTGAAAACAAAAGCCCTTGACCAGGGGAAGCCAGCAGCCTACACTCACTGGCAGGGCCAAAATAGGGGAAGTCTAGACATTAAGTAGCATGTCAGCAGAAGAGGCTGGGGATTTAGGCAGGGACCAGGTCCTAACGGACTTTACATACTCTGCTGTAGACTTTTCATCTTACTGGGAATGACATGGAGAGCCCTGCAAAGATCTGGGGTTTCAAATCTCCATTCCCAGGTAATTGCTGTTATTTAACCTGCCCAGTGGTTCCCTGAAAGGCTGTTTTTATTTGACCTGATCCAGAGTTTGTCTAATGCAAACAGCTTTTTCAGGCTGGGGGTAGGGAGGAGAGCGTTTGTTGAAAACCATCAGAGGCAATTAGTTGAGTATGTCGGCTACCTGCGCCAGTGGATAATAGTCAGAACAAATAATAGGCCAACAAAAAAAAAGGCTTAGAAAGGAAATCTGGGGAATGAGATGTGCATGGGGGTTTTGAAGAGCTCAGACATATTCCTGCTGGGAAAGCACAAACGAGGTCTAGCTTCCTCTCCAGAGCACTGAAAAAGTGATCAGCTTTGCTTTGAGCTCGTTGCACTCTCATAAGGATTTTGCATCAGGTAGATGTTTGTTTTGTTCTTCTTTTCTGACAGTGGCCAATGAGAAAAATCATAGCGGAAGAAAATTTTGTTATTCTTTACCCTGGTATCAAATTGCACATAGGTTACTGACTTGGTAGGAAGAAAAAAATGAGTCAGTAGTCTATAGTAAATCCCTGTGAGTGCAATGGAGAAATCTGAGAATCAGAGATGTAGAGAATCTTGAGTGACATTGATTCAAACCTCTACATTCAAGCCAATCGCTTCTCGCAGGCTAGAGGATCAGAATCCCAGGGGGAAGGGGAGGCTCATGTAGTTTGAAAAATCCTATCTACCTTCTATCCATAGAAAAATTTTATGCAAAATTCTTGTCTGTTGTGAATATGCAGAAAAGAGTATGAAAGAATGTTGTAGGGGACAAAGTTTTAAAAAAAAGTTTGAGAAGAGTCTTGGGAACAAATGGCTGTACGATGTTAAAGTGACTCATCAGAATTTTTTTCTGTTTTTTTTTTTTTTTGAGACAGAGTCTCTCTCCATTGCCCTGGGTAGGGTACAGAGGTGTCATTGTAGCTCACAGCAACCTCAAATTCCTGGGCTCAAGGGATCCTCCTGCCTCAGCTTCCCCAGTAGCTGGGACTACAGGCATGCACCATCACACCCAGTTAATTTTTTCAATTTTTAGTAGAGATGGGGTCTCGCTCTTGCTCAGGCTGGTCTCGAACTCCTGACCTCAAGTGATCTTCCTGCCTCAACCTCCCAGAGTGCTAAGATTACAGGCATGAGCCACTGTAACCTGCCCTCATCAGAAATTTTTATCTCTATTAGCTATACTTGGCTTAAAATAACACTTCTTTGCGAAGTCTTTAAGTTAAGGAGTGCTGCTACCCGCTGCTATACACGAGAGTTCCAAAACAGTGAGCGAAAAACCGGGGAGCTTCTCAAAACTAAGGGTGACAAAATGATAAGGCATTCTGAATAATATTTGAGGTTTTCTCTTAAATTAAAATCACCTGGATTTTTTTTGACAACTCCTGTTGGACTTTGACCTGTCACTGAAGGAGCCAAATAATTGTCATTTCTGTGACTCTAATGATGCCCAAACTTTACCTTAAAGCCTACCAGTAAATAGTAGCATAAATAGCTCCTTTCAGAAAAAAACAGACTCCCCTCAGGTAGGTAAAAAGATAGCATTGTTCCTGAGACCACTATCTGAAGTATCTCTGACTCAATTACAGTCTGAACGGGTTGCTGTGACTGACAAGCCCCAACAATGCCAGAACTCACGCTCCACGAGAAATTGCAGATGAAAGCAAATCTCCTCACATTTCCAGCAGAAGGATTTCTCAAGGTTTGCTGGCTTTGAGTGTGAATGCACAACATTTCCTTGGTGTCAGCAGCAGCTTGAGAATGGATTCCAGGAGCAATTAATAGTCTGCAGGTTAACTCTTTATCTACAGACAAGGAACTTGAAAATGTCTATTTACTCAGTATATACACACACACACACACACGTATGTACATACACATAAACATCTATACTATCTCTTAACGAAATGTATCTTTTTGCACTTAGGAAATATTTCTTGCTATTTTTTTGAAAAACTACCTAAATAGATTTCACATTACCAAATACACATTATGATCATTGTAACCGAGTTTAATTCCTTCCTTTTTCTTTCCAGCAGCTGGGCTAATATTTAACAGGCTGTCTCATGGCCTAGAACAGGGATTAATATCTTCACCCTGTGGGCCAAGCCCAGGCTACCACTTTTTCTTGTTTGGCCCCTGTACACTTTTAAGTGATGGAAGAAAAATCAAAGAAGAGTCATAGGTCATGACACTTGAAAACAGTACGAAATTTAAATTTCAGGTTCCACAGATAAAATTTTATTGGCACACGGCTGTGTCATTTATTTATGAATCGACTATGGCTGCTTTCTTGCTAAAAGCGCAGAGTTGAGTATTTGCAAGAGATCATACAGCCCAGAAAGCCTAAAATATTTACTATCTGGCTCTTTACAGAAAAAGTTTGCCAACCCCTGGCCAAGAGCATTTCTATGTTTGCTGCGAGTTGTTTTAGGACCTCCTTAGGTCACTGCCCTGCCTGAGATGAGAGTGCAGGTGGTTCCCAACTTGCAATGGTTGGACTTAAGATTTTTCAGCTCTCTGCTGGTGTGAAAGTGAAATGCATTCAGTACAAACTAGACTTCAGATTTGAACTTGTGATCATTTCCTGGGCCGGTGATACGTGGTACAATACTCCCTTGCAATGCTGGGCTGTAGCGGGGAGCCTCGGCTCCCCACCAGCCATGAGACCACCAGGGTAAACAACTGATACTCTACAGTGTCCTGTGTTGCCAGTGTTTTTTGGATATTGTGTTTTGTGTTTTCATATCCCATCTTGTCTATAAAACACCCCATCTGCGTCTGGGGAGAAGAAGAGGAAGGCAATTACTCTTGAGATAAACCTCAAGATAACTCCCAGCGTGAAGGCAGCAAGCCAGTAATGGCCATGGCACTTGAGTTAGGACTTTTGCAAATCGTGACCATCTTTAGAGTAATAAGCCAATCAGTGAGGCGGTGAAATCATCAGCATCAGTTAAATCCACTGTCATCACAAAGAAAAGAGCTGGGCTGATTGATGATATGGAAAAATTACTTGTCACATGGATAGAAGACCAGCTACGGAAGCACATATGGCTTAGCGAGTGATGATCAAGGCTAAGGCATGATTGGCATGCACTAAAACAGCAAGCCAGTGATCTTACCTATACACAAATGCTCAGAGCAGGTCATGGGGGGTTGCGACATTTCAAAAGGTGTAATAATTTTCATAATGCAAATGTCAGCAGTGAGACAGCAAATGCAGATACTGAAGGTACTGACACTTTTAACAAAGAGCTGCATAGGATAATTGTGGAGGAGAAAGATTTGCCAGAACAAATATTTAATGTTGATGAAATGAGCTTGTTCTGGAAGCATATGCCAGAGCATGCATACATTCACCAAGGGTCCAAGACAATGCCAGGGTTCAAGGCATTCAAAGATCAGGTAATGCTGTTTTGGGGTAAAAATTTTGCAGGGTTCAAAGCAAAGTCTCTTCTAATTTACCACTTGTGTCACCATCAACTGAGTTGTATTGTCTGCTACATGAGAGGAAGCCCATACACTAAGACAGACGGGTTGCAGTGGAGGAAAAGTTTAATATTGCAGAGCACCAAGTGAGGGGACGGGAGAAATTTCTCAAATCCATCTTGCCAAGAATTTGGGGGCTAATGTTTTTAAAGGTAATCTGGTGGACAAAAGGCTAGGGAATTGGGTCTGCTGATTGGCTGGAGATGAACTCATAGGGTTGGGAAGCAGAAATTGTCTTCTTGTGCTGAGATAGTTCCTGGGTAGAGGGTTGCCATGCATGGCCACTAGTTCAGTTGATGTCAGTTGGTCCCCTTGAATTCAGAGTCTGGAAGATATTTCAAACACCAGTCTTAGGGCTTTACAATAGTGATGATAGAAGTGATTGGGAAGTCACAAATCTTACACCAGTCAAGGGTATGTGACTCTTATGCAATAAGCAATTGCAAGAAGGCAAGCTATGAAACAACTGCTGGGTAAATTTTAGCTATGTCTGTACATCATTATAAAGCAGGCTTTTACCACATTCCTTGCCTTGTGGACTTAGATTACTTGAATATAGGTGGTTTCACGTGGAGAACCCTAGATCATTCAAGAATGTGAACAAACAATCACTTCCTGTTTATTATTGCCAATTACTACAAAGTCTGGATGGCAACATCATTGTCTGAAGACTGGTTTTTGAACTGTTTCATTCTGCAGGCAAGAGAATATTGTAGGCAAAACAGCATCCCAGTCAAGATTCTTCTGATCTTAGACAATGTTCCAAGGTGTCCAAAGCACATCAGGCGACGTGCATCCTGATGTAAAAGTCATGTATTTGCCGCTGAATACAACCACACTCATTCAACCAATGAACCAAGGCACAATAGCTTCATTCTAAGCATCCAATTTATGCCAAACCTTTGCACAGGCTTTTGAAGAGACTGGATCTGGCCTAACACTCTGAGAGTTTTGGAAATATTTTAACATTCTACCTGCTAACTGGAACATCACTGCAGCATGAGAAGATGTCACAGCAATGCGTGAACAGCATTTGAAGAAAGGTAACGAGATATTAGTGCTTAGGAAACAGCTAGAATTGGACATTGATGAAGAGGATATTCATAAGCTTGTTGGTGTTGAGGCTGAAAAGCTTTCCAATGGGGCGCTGATCAAACTGAAGGAAGAAAAAAGTAAAGAAGTTGAGGCAGAGGAAGATGAAGTTATACCTGAGGCATCAAGAGTGCTCACAGCAAAGAAAATGGCAGAGTCTTTTGCTGCTATCAGCGGTTGGGTATGGATGTGAGAAGAAACGGATGCCAATTACAAGAGATTCACAAGAGCTGACAGGCAGAGGCACAGGATGCTCTTACTTGCTATAGAGAAATATATAATGAAAAAAAGAAACCAATTGTACTGTCAAAACTTGATATCTTACTGAAGAACACTACACCTGCTAAACTATCAACAAGTGTTGACATCCCAGTGCCTTCCTCGAGGCTATTCTCAAGCATTAGAAGAGAGAGAAATGCTGACCCTGTTGCTGTAACAGCCTCATTATCCAGCAATTAATTTTAGTTCAATGCATCAAACATTCTTCAGGCATCAGTGTGCTTTCAGCTGTGCATGTTATTGGTGAATACCCATGCAACCATTCTGTTTTTCACTTTCAGTATAGTATTCAATAAATTAAATGAGATAGTCAACATTTTATTATAGAATAGGCTTTGTGTTAGATTATTTTGCCCAACTGTAAGCTAATTTAAGTGTTTTGAGGCTGGGCTATGATATTCGGTAGGTTAGGTGTATTGAATGATGGTATTTTTAACTTATGGGTTTATTGGGGTATAACTCCACCATAAATTGAGAAGCATCTGTATTGCGATTGTGGAGCTCTTGCAGAATTCCATTTTGATCCACTGATGGTGTTTCTGAGTCTCTCTGTGCAGTTTTCCTAGTAGCTGCTGTAGCATCAAAATATACATATGTAACTTATCACAGTCTACTGGTATCAACATTTTACCAGTTTTAGTGAGGTGTGAACTTAATACCATTTAGACAATTTTCTTTTCCAATTCTTAAATATCATTGTCTTTAGTATCCGGTGGTGTTATAATTTTTGCTTCAGTCCTCACATGTGATTTTGAAAACTCATGAGAAGGATAGTGTTTTGTATGTATCACTATTTATGCTCTTTTCCTTGTTCTTCCTTCCCTCCTGATGCTCTATGATTCCTTCTTTTATCATTTCCCTCTGTGTGAAGAACTGTCTTCAGTCATTGCTTAAGGGTAGGTCAAGTAGCAACAAATTTTGTTAGCTTTTTTTTCATCTGAGAATTTACTTACTCTTCATTCCTGGATGGTTTTGTCAGATATAGACTTTGCACTTGACAGTTCTTTTCCTTCAACACTTGAAAAACACGTTACATTCTTTCTTCTGTTCTCTATGGTTTCAGATGGGAAATCCACTCTCATCTGAACTGATGTTCTTCTATAGGTAAATTTTATAGGTAGGGTGTCATTTCTCTCTGGATGCCTTCAAGATTTTTTCTTTGCCAGAATTTTAACTGTGATATATCTTTCCATGGATTTCTCTGAGTTAATTCGACTTGGGGTTTACTCAGCTTCTTGATTCCGTAAGTTTATACTTGTTTCCAAATTTGGGAAGTTTTCAGCTATTATTTCTTTGAATACTTCCTCATTCACACACACACTCTCCTCTCATTCTAAGACACTGATGATAATGTTAACTCTTTTCTTTTGTCCTGCTATTTCCTGAGAATCTGTTCACTTTTTTTTTTTTTTTCAGTTTATTTTCTCTGTTGTCTAGATTAGGTAAATTCCATTGATCTGCCCTCAAATAATATAATGACATCCTCTGTCATCTCTACTCTTGATCCCATCCAGTAAGATTTTTCATTTCTTTTATTGCATTTTTAAGTTCTACAATCTACATTGGGCTCTTCTTGTATGACTTTTATTCCTTTGCTAATGATTTCTATGTTTTCATTTGTTTCAATGGGGACATACGTATATGCAATCAAGACGTAGATAAGTGAAAAATGAAGGTTCTCCATCGACATGGAATATTCTAGGCCCAGTCAGCAGGGACGCCTTCTGTGATGACAGCTGGAAAAATCGTGACTTCACCAACAAGGTATAGAGGCTTTGTTAGTTACTTAGCTTGGAGTTGAAAGGAAGGCGGTTTCCTTAGTCTTTAGGCTTGCCGCTCAGATCTCTGCATGAATCACAGTTCCGACGGAGCAAATTCCAGTAATTTCGTTTCAGCATGAGTCCCTGCCTTGTTCGAGTCTCTTCTCAACCTGTGTAATTGCTGCCCCGTGGCAAAAGTGCCGCAGCCTGTTGCTACTTCCCTCATACTTTATGAAATCAAAGTTAAACCGACGGCCTGTTTACATTCTTGGTCTGGCACTGGCTGCAGCCTAAAAAAGACAAGAACCTGCAGAGCCTGCCAAAAAACATTCTCTGCCCTGCTAAAGACCAGACTCGCTGAAGCGCTGTGGCCTAAAGGGCGATTCTGGTGAAACGATGTGAGCGCCAGGCTCTGAGAATAATCACACGCGAGGCTGGAGCTGTATTCAATTTCCCTCCTTAGCTTTGATCCTCGAAGCATTCTGGCGAAAGGCCTGGAATTTTGGGCCCTAGTAACCAATTTAAGAGGGGCTTGTTTTCATGGACTTGGGCTAATAGCTTCTTCTAATGGGATTCCTCCTTATAAATTACAATTCCTCATTATAAACCCTTTCATCTAGGCCGGGCGCGGTGGCTCACGCCTGTAATCCTAGCACTCTGGGAGGCCGAGGCAGGTGGATCGCTCGAGGTCAGGAGTTCGAGACCAGCCTGAGCAAGAAAGAGTGAGACCCCGTCTCTACTAAAAATAGAAAGAAATTAGCTGGCCAACTAAAAATATATATGGAAAAAATTAGCTGGGCATGGTGGCGCATGCCTGTAGTCCCAGCTACTCGGGAGGCTGAGGCAGGAGGATCGCTTAAGCCGAGGAGTTTGAGGTTGCCGTGAGCTAGGCTGACGCCACGGCACTCACTCTAGCCCGGGCAACAGAGCGAGACTCTGTCTCAAAAAAAATTAAAATAAAATGAACCCTTTCATCTCACAAATGCATCTGCAGTCGTGGTCGTGACCATCACATAGCCAGAGAGTCCTCTGTGTCATATTCTTTAAACAATGGCTCTCGCTAAGGGCCGGACCAACGGTGCTGCTACCTGAAGAAGACACTGGGGAGTGGGTGGTAAAGGGAAACAGAACTTGTAAAGTGCGCGCCACCAGCTGCCGGACATCCCTGTGGCCATGCGGGAAGCACAGAAAGACCCAGGCACTGCCTTTGCCTCCGAACCTGGCAGTTCAGGTGGGTAGAAGCTTGCCCGGCATCTTGGATAAATACCGATGGTGATTCGGCTCCTGGCAAGAATGGCTACTTCCTTGCTTTCTGGGACAGGGTGGGTTCCATCTTAGAGGAAGTGGACTCAGAATTGAGCTGGAGTTGAGGACGACATTGTGATCGGAGCTGAAAGAGGTTATAGAAATGTTGTGAGAAGGTTTGCAGACCAGACAGGGCAGGAAAGAAGCTGATGGGGGAATGAGCTAGAATGGCAACATGATAACCGTTGCAAACCCTCGCCAGGCGCGGTGGCTCGTGCCTGTCATCCCAGCTACTTGGGAGGATGAGGTGGGACGATCACTTGGGCCCAGGAGTTTGAGAGCAGCCTGGGCAACATAGCAGAGGTCCCTATATCTTAAAGAGAGAGAGAGAGAGAAAGGGAAAAAAAAATCCTACTGGATCCTTACACAGTGTAGCCCTTGCTACTGGCCAGCCACTATTCCAAGACCATGATACATATTTCATTTATTTAATCCTCACACCAGGCCTGTAAGGTATGTGGTGTTCAAATGCCCTTTTTCATATGGGGAAACTGAGGTCAGAGGCGTTAAGTGGCTTGCCTGATGTCAGACAGGTAATAAGTAGTAAAGCTGGGATTGAAACCGCACCGTCTCCCACTGCACTGTGTGCTCTTAGCTCGCAGGTGACGCTGCCTCTCGGGGAGCTGGGAGGGGACAGGAGCAAAGAGACCATCAGGGGGGATGGGGGGAAACTGAATCCAGACGTCACATGAGACCTTGGCTGGCCGAGAGGAAGGAAGCAGCGGAAGTGTTCCAGTGGCTTAGTCACCTTCGGCTGACTCAGGAGGAGACAGCTTGGATGTGCGGGTTTTCTGAGAGCCCAGGCTGACCCAAAGAGTGGGGAAGGAGAGGCATTCCAGGATACCATGGAAGATTTGGAGGGAAAATCCGGTTTTCTCCCCACCTGTACTCACTCCTCCTGCTTCCCACTGTCATGTTTTCTTGCCTTGTTTTGCTGAAATAGCAGCGGTACCAATTTCCTAACCAGAGCCTGACTCTTAACATTTCCATCCAGTTGAGAAGCCAAACAAGAAACATTTATACTCTCAGGAGATGATGTCTCTAACCGGCTTTGAATCTATCAGAACCCAACCTTGGAGGGAACAGCCTGGAGGGAAAGGACCAGGAGCCAGGAACTCAACATCCCAGTCGGCTGGGAGGGAATTGGACAGACCCAGGGAGGGCAGGTGGGAGGAGGGGACGTGGCAAGCAGTGAGGCCAGGCAGGCAGAGCGTGGCCACAGAGACCAGCAGCCGCACTGGGGGCAGTCCAGGCAGATGGCCAGAATTTGGGGGCCCCAAAGGTGATACCACATCACGTACGCAGAGCATGGTGACGGGGCACCCAGCAGACAGCAGAGCTCAATGTCAACTAGATCTATCTACAAACAGCCGACTCTGTCCCAGAGAGGAGTTCTGGGAAGACAAGAAAGTAAAATCTCAGCCTTGGGGAAACCAAGCAATGGGCAGATTTTCAAGAGAGCAACCTGACATGGGAACCAAGGCGGGGCCCACTTACTGGAGCCCTGACTTAACGTGGGGGGTTTGTCGTGACAACAATACAAAAGGGGGGCCCTGCTGGATGAACGGAGACTCAGGTCAGGATAGGCCCAGACGCAAAATGAAGATGGATGGGTCCCCCGAGTGGCTGGGCTGTTGTGGCGTGTGATCCCAGCCACAGCTGGGAAAGGCTTTTAGGGGCAACATCCAAGGCAAGTGGTCTCACTTGGCAGTTCCAAGACACATGCGGCACATCACACAGCCCCTGCCTAGGACTTCAGCTGCGGCCGATCCAGACCCCAGAAACGCCTGCTGGCTGCCTGTGCTCTCTAGACGCACGGAGCAGGCCCAGGGTCAAGGCTGTCGGGACGGGAGAAGCCCAGAGGTTAAGCGCGTGGACTCCCGTGGCTGCAGGTGGGATGGGAGATCATTTCCTCCCAGCTGCTTCTTCTGTGGTCTGAGAATTGGAGACCATAAACCTGAACTTCAAACAAATAAGTTAGATGCTTAAACATGTGCCTCTTTTTCACCTAAGTCCTGGGGACGGATCCTAGGGAAGAAACACAGGCAGACTCTACCTGCTTCTCAAAGTGTGGCCTTGGAGCCCCCGGTCACAGTCACCTGGACTCAGGTGAATCAGAAGCTCTGGAGGTGAGGCCAGGGAGCAGCATTTGACACCCACGCTGCAGGGGACCCTAATGCGTGCTCAGGGCTGAGAAGCTCGGGCACATGCCGGGCTGCAAGCCTGCTGTGGCCCCCTTCCACCTGCCCGTCAGTCCCGGCAAGGGAAATGGAGGGCAGCCACAGGGGGAGTTTGAACTTGATTTTCTCATTAGCTGCTGGACTCGCACCATCTCAGGGAGGCTGCGCCGTTCCCTCTGCAGACTCTGTATCCGAGGACGCAAAGGGAAGCACCTCCCTCCTAGCTCTGCATTAAGTGGAGCTCAAAATATTTCCCCCAGATCCACCTGTTCAAGGGAGAAGCATATAAATGAAGGCTATTGTCACTGCCACCCACTTCCCGGTGCATGTCCCTTTTGGGGGCCCTGCCATCACAGATGTCGGAGACACGTAGAATATGTATTCATGCTCTAAAGCATGACCGCCAACGTCAACTGCTTAAAGGGAAGTGATTCTGTCATTTCCTCATTCTTTAGGAACTTAATGGGCATGGAGCGGAAGCGTGTGGGGACATGTGTGTGCATGGCGTGTGTTGTCCCTGGTGTCCCAGCCCCTAGCTGTGTGCTTGGCGTGTGGCAGGGGGGGACTCGATATATGCGTGTGGATTAAGGTGGGAGGAAGGCTGGGTCTCCGGGCTCCGGAGTCCCCTGCTGGCCTGCGGCACTGGCAGGAGGGAGGTTACGAGGGTTAACCTTCTGTCTCAGTCACTTTGCACGAGAAACCTTGCTAGACAAAGTCACAGTGGACTTATTGGAGGCTGCAAGGCGAGCTCAGAGAACCCAAGCTCAGGGCCCGCAGCAGGGTTCACGGTGGGTAGAACCAGCATCTGCAGACTCAGGACCGGGGGTTTCTCAACCCACTTTTTCCAGCGCTGCTTAGCTCATCTCTGCATCTCTGTCCACATCATCTTTTCTCTTTCTCTCTGCAAATGAATGTCCTCATTTCTCTACGTGTTTGGATCCCACATGGCTTCCCCCCGCCCCTGTCTCAGTGTTAAATCCCTTCATATCTCAAGATTCCAGAGGAAATCATGCACCTCTTGGTCCAAATTCCGAGAGGACGAGAGAGGCCCATTTTAGTGGAAGTGGGGGAACTCAGAGTCCAATCTGGGTCCAGTCGACTGTGGGTTGGGGAAGTTTCCCTCTTCCCTCTGCCCATCTGGCTGGGACTGCAGAGGACTCCCTGAAAAAGGGTCTGGCAGGTTCTGTGAGAAGGGGACCGACAGTCAGAGAGAGACACCTGCCTGAGAAAGCAAATAGTGTCTCAAGCATTCATATGTGGCTGGGACTCTCAATGGGGACGACACCAGTCCTTGGCTGTCGTTGGCATCTCTTTTCTAAGAGGCAGTCAGAGCCTGAACTGAAATCCCACAAACGTTAGGACATGTGTTGCTTCTGACTCGAATGTCATATCATGTTGCCCTTTCCTGCCTGTCACTCTCCCCTCCCCCTTGGATTGTTCCATTAACCTGGAGTGCTGGGTGTAGTCAGAAGTAGGGTTTATACCAATATTTTGTACCTGAGCATAGCTTTAGGACAAAGGTTTATCTGCCATCCTTTCCTTGGCTGAGACCCCACTGTATTTTGTTACAAAGAAACGTGGAGCGATGTTTCAAAACTGCATGTGGCACCTGTCACAGAGTGACCATTCATGGCCAGTGCTGGCTTCTGCTAATTTCAGAACCGTTGGACCTGCTCCCTGGCTGGAGTCCACACAAACCGGGGCCCAGGGAGCCGGATGAGAATGAGGAATGAATGGAGATCGGGACCCGTCGTCCGCTCCCCTGCACGGGCCCTGCCATTGCCATTTGGTTTGTGCTCTGCATCCACGGTGTTTCAATATTTTATGAATGACACCTTCCAAGGTTTGCTGGCCCGCACTGGGACCGCCTGCCTCCCTGACATCCTGCTGTCCCCTCGGGAAGAGGCACCGCACACAGGGAAGGTCCAGATGGCACTGGCTTCACTCCACTCCCTCCAGCGCGTTGCCAAGCTAGACGAACACAGGTTTCTGACCTCGCGAAAGCAGAATTATCGGGGTTTTTCCTGCGGAACATTTAGGGGCCCCCCATTCTGTCAATGCCAACAGCAGGCTGGCTAACTGGAGCTCTGGTCCCCAAGGCCTCCTGGGGCTGGCGGGCCTTGAGGATGCATTCACCCCCACCCCACCACCTTTCAGCCCTGACTGGACATCTCTACTGAAAGCGCATGACTTCTAGCAGCGGCTCTCATGAGGCCTTGGAAACCACAGAGCTTCAGAACTGTGCATTCCCGCGCCATGAAGCCGATGCAACGGATGAAACGCAGGGTCTGTGATGCCCTTGTTTGCCCAGGTGCCCCGAGTCCTTTCCCGGCGCAGGGCTGCACACCAAAAGAAAGGATGCCAGCCATGGAAGCACGTGTGGCTGCAGCTTTGGGATACGATCCAGAGCGGGGTCCAGAGCTTGTCTCCAAGACAAGTGTGTCCAGCCCAGTGGGTGCACAGACGGTCCGCTCCGGCAAGGGAAGAAGCCTTAGAAAGTCGTTCCTTAGTCCCTGTCTTCCTGTAGATAAAATGAATTATGCTTTACTCTTACTGGTACGCATAGCGAGAGTAGCACATGCATAGAACTAATTTTTAAGTCTTGCTCTCTCTTTGTTTTTTTCTGATGGAGAACACAATCCAAAGCCTCTGGAGATCCGTGGCTCAGAGCAGGGGTTCTGGAGTCTTTGTTTGCTGTGAAGTCCTGGCTCTGCTGATCTCTGGTTATGTGGCCCCGGGCTAGGCGCTTAGCCCCCTGAAATCCTTGTTTCCTCATTTGCAGAGTGGACTTGGCAGGAGACCCTCATGCATGAGACTGTTGGGAATGACATGAGATGGTCCAATGCAAGCGCAGCACCTGGGACACCAGAAGCCCTGGCCGAATGTCAGCTGTCGCTGTCATTGTTCCTGTCAGGTCATTTCCACATCAAACGGCAAAAGCTGAAGCCCTCTGGATGGCTCCCAAGCTCAGCTGGGGTCCACAACATGGCGCTTCTTCACTCATTTCCACTTCCCAATCCAGGGCCCTGAGTCAGCACGGACGATTGGGCAAACAGGTGCCATTCAAGGAGGACTCTCGATGTACAATTTGATCCAAAGAGACCAGACATTGTCTGCTGGCCACACCTTACTGGACCTCCTGCCTGGTCCCAGGTCAAGGTGAGGTTGGTGTCAGGTTCTAATACAATGCCCTGCAGCGAGGGGGGAACCATGAACTCAGAATAGCCATCCTGTTTCCACTCTTTGGTTCAGCCTACATCTTCCCTGTCCCGGTAGCATTAGGTTCAGAGACAGACACGCAGGCTGGGTAGGGAGGAGGAGCCAGAGGTGAGACCCATGTTGGAAGGAAGCACAGAGCATTGGTCCGGGAGTTCCTCTGGACTTGGGCAGATCACAGTTTGTCGCCAGCCTTCCTACTCACTGGCTGTGTTACTTGCCTCAGTGTCACCATTTGTCTGCGCTATTTGGGATAATGCAAGCCGCCACAATGGATGAACTTCAAAATCTCAGTAGTTTGGTATGATAGAAGTTTACTTTTCATTTATGTTTCCATTCCAATCCAAGTGCTTCTGGTCGGAGGACAGCTTCTCTCCACATCCTGATTTGAGGAAGCAGCCTCTCTGGTCTTGTGGCCCCACCAGCCCCGAGGGGGGCCTCAGCGCCCAGCCAGGCGATGGGGGAGGGGCAGTGGAGAAGGGAGTAAGGAGAGCTGGGAGCTGCAGTCCCCAGTGGCAGCCACTTGTCAGAGGCAACTGAGAACTCTATTACAGGAAGGGTGGGGGTGGGGGGCAAATTTTGGTGGAAAATGAGCTATCTGCCCCTCTCTGGGCCACGAGTCCTCATCAGTAAACGTGGTGATGACAATACTCCCCCGCTCACCTGGCTGGTGGGAGGGTGAATGGGAATCCTGCAGTGTCGTTGGCTGCTGTTGTTAATGTGAGGGTCTAGAGCTTGCTGTCATTTGCCAAAGTTGAAAAGAAGGCTGCACATGGGAAATGAATCCAGGTACCTCCAGGGAGCTGAGCTCTGGAGCTTCAAAATGGTCCCCGGTGCACAGCCTGTGCCTCCGTCCCAGCCCAGGGTTCAGCTCACCTGGCTTACCTGAGGGGCGGGTGGACAGGTGCCAGGTGGCTTGTGGCGCACATACCACTTTAAAACTCCTCTGTTCCCACCTCCAAAGTTGTCCTCACAGCCTACTGCTCCTGGGATCCTCCTTCTACAAGCAGCTCTCTGAGGAGGCACACTGGTGAGTTGCCCAAACTGGTGTGCAGCAGCCATGTGGCCCAAGGACCCCCATGCTCAGCCACGCCCATCTGCGGGAGTGCTGGCCGCCCGGCCACACCTCTTGTTGTTCTGCTCTGCCTTTGGTTCACAGCTCAGATGAGAAGTCTGCTGCCTACCCAGACACTCATCTGGCTCAGAAATGTCCACGTCCTCTTCCAGTCGACAGCTTGTCTCTGCAAGGAGCTCCCTGTGCACTCTTTCTAGCTGGGGAGAAGGCAGGTGCCTTGGGGGACTTGGCTTCCCAAAGGACACAGCTGGATGAGCCCTCCAGGGCAGGGCTGCCTGGACATGCCCAGAGCTCCTCTGGAACAGTGACAGGACGCCATGACAGTCCATCTCAGAATCCAGCCCCCTTGGAAGAGTTCGGCTGTTGCCTAAACCCTGCCTTGGCCCTGTCCTGACCTTTCCTGGCCTCACCTTCCTGGCCTCACCTGTCCTCCCAGCCAGATTTGCGGTGCTGGCTCGGATTCCTATTTGAAACCAGGGCCAGACCAGGCATGTGGACGCCCTCGGCAAGCTCATAACTTGACATGCCGTTAAATAAAGCCCTTTAAATATTTGCACCATAAAAATTTAGTAGGGCCAAAGGGAAAATGAGAAACATATTTCCTTTATTATTCGTTTTCACTGGCTAAAACACTGATGTTCTAAAAAATTTAAAAATAAAAACCAAAATATCTGGTAAAACACGCCGCATTGTTTCCTAGAATTCTCCTCCTCTTTCCTGATAATTCTGAAAGGAGGTGGCTCTTAGGAGGAATATACAAGAGTTTGAAATTTAAATAAAACAAAACTCATTCTAAATTCATAGCACCACATTATGCTTATTTGTTTCCGAAATTTCAACTGACCTCAGCCATCAGCTTTTAGCGTGCGTGAATGCACACGATTGCAACTCATGCTGGGAAGATGGAAAAAATCTTCCTAAGTGAGAAACGGGTGGACTCCTTCCTTCCTTTTCTTTTTCTCTCTCCCCTGTTTCTTTCTGTGATTTTGTCTGCTTGGTTTTTTTGTTTGTTTGCTTGTTTTTCGTTCACTGCAGGTCACACCCACTTAGGTCGGAGTGAGAGTCATTTATACCCACACGGTTAGGTGAGGAGGGGCTTGGTGGACCCGAGTTAGCCAGGTTGATGGCCGTGGTGGTTTCGTATCCTCGGGCAGATGTCCACAAGGGACATCTCCTTCTCTGTTTTAGAGGGACTCTCTCCCCTTCCTTCCTCTCTGTCCCCACCCTCACCCATGACTCTTTCTCTTCACTCTAGCTCTTAGGCAACTGTGCATGGTCTAGGTACGTCTCCCATGATGAGTTCCTGAACCAAATCCTACTACTTTAACAGCTATAAAGTAGGGGGTCTGGGGGAGTGGGGGATGTTGTCCACCTGGATTCAAACAGACCCAGCCCCTTTCTAGCTGTGTGGCCTTGGTAAAGCATTTAGCCTCTCTGTGTCTGGGCTCAGCCAACTGTATGAGGGATGTTGACCTTGAAGAAGTGCAGGAAATTTCAACCCAAAACATGACTCCTTAGTATAAAAAGTATTTTTAATTAAAGGCCCTTAGAGATCGATGGGCTAGAAGGGGCTGTTGGTCTATCTCCACAAAGACCAGAAAGAGCCATCAGAAAGAACAACTGTCTTTCCCTCCCCTCCCTGTTATCTCTATATATTGTAGGGAAGAAGATCAAGAATGCAACCAATCTAGCCCAACCCATTTTAAAGATAAACCTGTCTCTCAGGTTAATTTAATTTCCAAAAAGAATCATTTACAAGTCAGCCTGTTTCCCTGCATCCATTCATTCTCCCAAGTATCTATTCATCCTCCCTGGGAACCACGTACTGCCACTCAACAGAATTACCTACATTCCTCATCTCCCCTCCCCTCTGAAAGGAAGATATATGGGTATTTGGGTCTCACTGGGACACTAGCAATCACCCTGTGATTCTCCCCGTGTTCAGGGTAACAATAAAATTTGCATAGCTCTGCTCTTATTAATCTGCTTTCTTGCAAGTTGATTTTTCAGTGAGCCTTTGGAGAATGGAGGGGAAGTTTTCCTTTCACCCCAGTAACCTAAAGGAAAAAACTGAGGCACAGTTAATACAAGCAGAGAATTTACTTGGGCCAAGCTTGAGAACTGCAACCAAGGAGCATAGGTTTAAGTTGCCCTTGATATATACTGTGATTAGCAGCAGTTACAAGTGGCTTTTAAGGAAAAGAAGAGGCAGTTCCTAAGTTGTTTGCCAAGAATTTACACTAAAGTAACATAAGCTGTTGATCAGCAATGTTACTGAAAACTCGGCCACTTGTCCTCGAGGCCACATCAAAAGAACAAAAACAAGTGTTTTGAGGAGAAAGAAAGAGAAATTTTATTTGCCAGCAAATAAGGAGCATAGACACTCCTGTTTGAAATGCCATCGCCCTAATAATAAGCAGAAACACAGAGCTTTTAAAGGCTGGGCTCTCAGCTTCAGGCAATTGCTGTTCCACTACAGCTGATGATTCTGATCCTCCCATCTCTGCTGAAGACAATCTCGTGACCCCCACCCAGGACCTCCCTTTCCCACGTCTGGGCTGGGCCATCTCCTTTAGCACAAATAACAAAAGACTGACCCTGTCCCTCCCAACCACTGGTCAGAGGCAGGGATGCAGGTTTTAGTTCTCAAAAAGGAGTGCAGGATGATTTAAAGAGGCAGAAAATATTTTTGCCATTTTTTTCAGGCCATTCCCTCGGTTACATATTCCCCACTCTCATATTTCCCTTCCGTGTCTATGGGAGGAGGGGTGACTACTCTGTTACAGCAATACACTGTTCTTTGTGTCACAGACACCAGCACCAAGAAGACATTGGTAAGGCAGCTGGTTAGGAACAAAATGCCTTTAAACGATTGCCCCCAGGCCTGGGTGTGGTGGTGGGACCGAAGTCCCATAGGCATGTCTCCATGGGCCTGATAAATTTTGCATATTTTACAGAGCTCAGCCTGCTCTGAGTTATTTTTTGTTTCTCAGGGGCAATAATTCCACCTGGCAAAGATTTTCCTGAGGATTCCAGTTAGCATACGCACAGTGCCTGGCACTTCGGAGGCCCATAACACATGGGTACTACTCTTCTTTTCGTATTAGGGTCTTCCCAAAGACCACCAGGCTGGGTCAATAGTAGAAAGGAGAGCTTTCTTGGCGATATCAGTGTGCGAACCAGGAAGGGACAGTCTCCAGGGTGGATGGAAGGTGCTCTCTCTTCAAAAAGAGAAAGGGCAGGTTGAGTTTTCATGCCTCACCAGGTTGATACCACACACGAGTCATACATATTCAGCAGGTTTGGGAGAAAAGTTATACATATTTATGAGGGGGCGTGGGCGCATGCACAACAAGTAAATATATATGCAACGTACAACCCATGTTCACTTTGGGTGAGGCTTTTAGTGTTAAAACGAGGTGGAATTTGGCTCTTTACATCAGAAGGGGAACCATAGGACACAAGATAGTTGGTGCACAGCTTCCATCAGCTATCTGACACTGGACT
Source organism: Lemur catta (assembly GCF_020740605.2). Taxonomy (NCBI): domain Eukaryota; kingdom Metazoa; phylum Chordata; class Mammalia; order Primates; family Lemuridae; genus Lemur; species Lemur catta. The sequence continues at coordinate 7,038,152 of NC_059152.1, read as the reverse complement.
GAGGTCTGCAGTTGTTTATCAGGGAAGAAGGTTTGCAAGGCCCCTTTTCTGTCCAATCAGAGTTTAGTGGTCTCCGTTGTAAATCAGAGTTGAGAGGGGTCTGACAATTCGCCTGATAGCTCCTATTGTTAGGAAGTTTAGCAAGAGTGTGATTTTTCTTGTAGCCACGGGAATTTAGAAAGTTGCCATGCCAACCAGGCCCCGGGCCCTGAACCTTCAAGCTGTAGGTCACTTTTGTTTCCTTAACTTTAGAGTCCATCTTATCGATAAAGGGGTGTCTATTTTGTCTCTCAGATCACATTAGTTCTGAGATTGTCTTCCTCGAAAGTGATATCCAAGTCCCCCAGAATTTATGTAAAAATCTCAGGTTCTTACCTTATGTCTGTGATTGGAAGACATGAGTTCTGATTTTCCCCCTTTAGCAGCTACTGTCTCAGAAAAGCCACATCTTGATCCCACTAGATGAAATGAATAATAAATGGCGTCTAGGCAGTGTGGAATGTGGGCCAAGCACACCACCCAAAGCTCCATCTCCTGCCTCGATGGTGTCATGACAAACACACCAAAAAAGAGAGATGACAGGATTGTTACAATTGTGAACTAAAATAAAATCTTAAGCCCCCCCCAGCTGACTGAATGAATTGACTCCCTCTTGGCCAAAGGGACCCCAAAAATACCCTAAAGCTCAATTGCTGGCCATGTGAAGGGAGGTCAGACCTGCCTCATCATGCCCCCTTCCTTTCTCAAAGATGTCCTTTGTCACTCATCAACAGGCCCAAGGCCATGCAAGACAAAGCTTAAACCACTCCTGCAAGTCATCCATTTACTCAACAGAACACTTGAGTTTTGGTAAATGTCTGGGGGCTTGTCTCTGGTTAACAGACATCCTTATCTCAAGTCAAAACATTCTAAGCCTTTAGACAAAACATTATTTCTTTAACCAACGTATAAATCAAAGAACCTTTAAACTCATCTATAATCTGTAATGCCCCTGCTTCAAGATGTCCAGCCTTTTCAGGCCAAACAAATGTAGGCCTTCCATGTATTGATTTATGACTTTACATGTAATTCCAGTCTCCCTGAAATGTATGAAACCAAACTTTAACTCAGCCATGGGGAGATGACTTCCTCAAGCCTTCTTGGACATGGCTCTCTGGGCCGTGGTCATACATATTTGGCTCAGAATCAACCCCTTTAAATTATTTTACAGAGTTTGGATTCTTTTCCATTGACACCACTATTTGTCTACCATTATTCCCTGGGGTGGGGAGGGGTAGTAGAAGACACCACAATTTCTTTAAGAAGCATCTGAGGAGGCTCAGACCCCTCAGGTGGTGTCACTGTGGGCTGGCCAGTCTCTTAGGAGAGGGAACTAAGCCCACTCCCTGTGCTCCCTGCAGACAGTAATGGTGGCAGAATAGAGAGATGTCCCAAAGGAGGGACATGTTCCAGGAGGGCAGATCTGGGCACGTGCACTTATGGAAAGTTGTAAAGCACTTACCACCAGATGCTTAAGAACCAGAACAAGATCTTCCACTTGGGAGTGGAAGATGCCAGAAGAGGTCAGGGGGAAAGGCTGGTGGTAAATTTTATCAACATTCCTCTTGTTTTTTTCTTGATTCTGGCTCAGGGACCCCCCCCAAATTAAATTGGGTCCCAGTAGCCAGTTGTGGCTTCTATATCTTTATAGATGGTGGGGAAGGAAGGGGTCAGAGAACAGAACAGACAAGCATCCCTGCTGCACAGGGTTGGGAGGAAGAGGCTCCACAGGTACGTTAACGGGGGTGCTACCCTGCTGTCCCAGCACTGAGCAGGGCCTGACTCCCCAAGATTGCTGGCTGCCCCGAGAGAACAGGTGGCATGGACCAGCGTCCACAGGTGTGGCTCCCTCCCAAGAAGACAGATCAGCAGCAGGAGAAGCAGGTGTGCACCACCTCGCAAACGAGCAAAGAAAGCAACCAACACCTGAGCAAGACCAACCTGCCTCCTGAAACGATCACACGTCAGAAACATCACATTCTACCAAGGACGGAAAACATAAAGACCCTGAAATGCCCACTGTGATTGGGGAATGATTCCATATAGATTTTCTGTTAGGAAAATCCATGCTGAGACTTCGAGGGAGAGCAAAGAAATACGAACAGAACAACATCGTGTGTGACTTGCAAGGTAGTTGCAAAGCTAATGCCAAGGAAAAGGGTTAGAGGCACGGAAGGGCTTTTCCTAACGCATCCGGGGAAAAGAGACACTGAAGTGAAAACAGGTCCACAAATAAATCAGGCTGGGCGTGAAATTAATGACGGGCCTGAAATGGCCAAGATATTGAACTCATTCTTCAAACCCGTCTTCAGCAATAGCAATGAAAAGGAAAATGCAGACAATGCGGAGGGAATAGAAACCGTTTGAAAATAACTCCTGGCGGAAGTGGAAGCGGGACCCGTTGGAACATCTAAGCCCCACACTGAGCAGGTGTAGACGTACCCCTTGGGGATAATGCGCGTTTAGAATAACGGCTGAAAAAGGGCTTTGCCATCATTATTGTTATTTTAAATAAATAACGTTAGGGGAGGTTCTGAAAGAAGATGCCCAGTGTTCTTGGTGGAAACACAAAAAGGCAAAGAGAGGAGGGGGCGTCAAAGGGAATAGTGACCCCTCTTGTCCTGCGTAATGTCAACTGCTGAGGAAGATCGGGACACACACACCGGGGGCGTCTACACGCTGAGAAGGCTCACGACCGTTACGGCTCTTTTGAATCGTGTTGTGTTTTCAAAAGTGGTTTCACATCCCCTCTCTCTCCAAAAATGCCAAACAGATGAAAAAAATGCTGCTAATGGGATCCATTTGCGTTTTTAGTGCATCTCTCTCTGAACGTCAGGGAACAGAGTGTTCGGAAGGATGACGCTGTGACCATTTCTGCTCCCTCCTGTGACACCATGTGATAAAAGGTACATCTACCGCCGCGAGCCCCTGCTGGGGTCTTGGGCCTGTTTTGAGCCAGGGATCTGCATGGGGTCTTTTCACCACCTTCTGTGGGCTGCCCCTCTCCCCCACCCCGCGTGCAAGCACGTTTGTTGCTCTATCTGTCCTCCCACCCCACACACCGTTTCTGTCCTCTGGTCTCCCTTTTGCATCCTTGCCAAGCACTCTAGGCTGGGCCTTTTCTTTTCTTTTCTCTTCTCTTCTCTTCTCTTCTCTTCTCTTCTCTTCTCTTCTCTTCTCTTCTCTTTTCTTTTCTTTAGACAAGAGTCTCACTCTGTTGCCTGGGCTACAGTGCAGTGGCATCATCATAGCTCACAGCAACCTCAAACTCCTGGGCTCAAGGGATCCTCCTGCCTCAGCCTCTGGAGTGGCTGGGACTACAGGTATGCACCACTGTGCCCATACGCTGGGCCTTTTCCCCAATATACCCTCTTAGGGCCAAGCTTGCTATGGAATGAAAAACTGAGTTATGCTAAATAGTGAGTGGGTTAATGTGCCGTGTTAGCAAGGCCCTTAAATGATAAAGTCTTCATCCGGGGAAAGAATTCACGGTGGTAATTCAGGGTCTATGGCAAGATGATGGCGATGGTTTAGGGACAGGAAGCCTGTGTGATGGACTCTTAAGTCACATTAAAGACAGTTGCTTGTGAGTTGGGTCGATCCGACTCCAATGACAGTCATTACTTAGGGCTCAAGCCAGGGCAAGGGTGTGACTTTCTGGCCAAGGGCCACATGAACATGTATCAGGAATACGAAGACGAAGTCTGCTTTAATATCTCTGTTAAGTCCTACTTTTTATCTCAACGATCTCATTACCGGTCTTTTAAAGTGACGAAGTGGCAGTAAAATAATCTCATTTGTGTAAATCCCCACATAGTACCACCAAAAGTTGTTATGTGGGGTCATACATTTATTTGGCTGTAAATAATGGACTTAATTTTGCTAAAATGTATTTGGGTGTACATGTAAAATCTATACACACATGGGATTATTTACTGATGAAGATTATTACCTGTAATAGATATACTCTTAAAAAGTTGTATATAGTTATAAGTGCATACCATTTTGAGATGCACTAATGGATACTGCTATTTAAAGAAAGCCTGTAATGATCCTTATTGAAAACTAAGGGTTCTTTATGAAATGATTAATCATCTCCAAATTTTGAATCTTTAGACTATCTGTTATATACAGCATAGTTTACTTAATCACACACACTGTGTACCAGAACTGTATACTTTATATGCATGGGTAATATGGAATATTACCCATGCATATTGTAATAGCTGCATTCCCCAAAACCAGCATCTTTCATTCCTGCACTAATCTCCAGCTACGAACACTCTGGGTCCTACTGAGGGCCAGCGTACTTGGCCCCCTGACCTTTCACAGGAAGGATGCACCCCTTGGATCAAGGTAATGCAAACATAGCAGCATCACTCTCCACGGTAGATAGTTCCAAAGAAATAGCACCTTCTGGAAACGGAGTCTTTTTGTTATAACATTTCCTTCTCTGCAAATGTTTTTTTCTTATGTTGCTTCTGATTTTGTCCGGGACCAGGGCGACCCGAGAAGATCATTTCAGATGAAAATGTTGCTGGTTCAGCTTGGTTGAAAAAAGGGAGGAATATAACCTCACAGATTTGACTGCAATTTCCTGCCCAGCTTCCTGAGCAGGGGCTTTCAGATTCTTTTAGCCCAGTTATTTATTATCTGGGCTGATTGTATTTGTAAGTCACTGACTGTTACTTTATTCTGTTGCTGTTTTTATGAGCAAGTCCAAAGCACTCCCAGTCTTAAAAATGTGAAACGATTACATCTGTAATTTCTGGCCTGGCTATAACTGCCATATAAGAATATGTCTTAGGAATGCTCCTAATGTTGAATTAAGATGTTTAATTTACAGAAAATACTGTGTGACTGTCACAAAGTCAGTAGAGGAAGGGAAGGAAATAGCTAGTTCCAATCTTAGCTATTTTCTTTTATTTCTCTTTTGGCTTAATGCTAATATCTTGGCAACACGCTGCCTTTTCTCAGTACACAGAATCTCTGGGCCCTTGAGAGATATTTTCTTCCTATAAAGTTAAATTACTTCCCCTGCATGTTATTTTTTGTTGGTTACCATGAAAGGCCACCCTCAGTGATGTTAGCCATTGCCCGGAATATCTTCCGGCTCTTTCTCATCTACTTGCATATGCCTTCCATACTGGTCTCACAACTTCTGTTACAAAAACCTACTTCCTGGTAGCAGCCTGTGATCGGGAATCCAGGCCCTTGTATAATATACCCTGATCCAGGATTCAGAAAATATAATCACAATAGTTATAAGCAAAGAAGTTCCATGATGTTCCATCAAAAGTGGGAGAGGCAGAGACACACCCAAGCCAGAGTTGGACAGTGTTGCTGTATCTGTGACTACACCAGAGGATGCAACTCCAACTGACCCTCTTAAACTAACACTAGGAACAAGCCTGGGGTCACATTATCCTCAGAGCAGGAGGGGAAATTTTCCACCTTCTCACTTGCACATCCACAAAGATTCCCCGAGGGCTTCTAATATAATGTTCCAAATAAGAGGGGAGAAAAGCTAATCATATTTTTGTTCATAAATTGTTGAGTTGGTGCATTTATTTGTATGGCAGAGTTAAAATGTTAATTCTATTCAAAGTGAATGGTGTGTAATGAATTTATAAATCATCTCATTTATATTTCATAGGCATTGGATTTCGGACCTTTCTTCCCATCTGTCTCTCCTTGATCCAAAAGATCTATCATATAAGGTAATAACAGTGGAGAATCCCAGCATCGCTACTGTAGTTTCCCTTTTTAGATATATTTACTGATTGTACTCGAATGCATGTTGCCTCCTATATACAGGGGCAATTCTGATGAAGTAGGAGTATTTGGTCATGACGGTGGCACTCACGTTTACACAGAATCTCCTGCTGGTTCAGCTGGGTTCTTGAACCAAAGAGACCATCAGCATATAGAGTACGACAGAGATTCAGAAAGAAAGCTGAACTAAGAGGCGAGAGTCCCAGGTTGGAATCCTGGCCCTAGTATTAATTAGTTCTGTGGCTCTGAACAAAGTTATCTCTGTTTTCTCATCTGGCAAATGAGGGGATGAGGGTGCACAGTCTCCGAGACCCCCCCACAGCCCTAACATTCTATGTTCCTATGACGTAGAAGTTCTGATAGTAGGTTCAATGGAGAAATCAGGAGTGGCTGAATTTTGGCCGTGGGAGGTGGGCAGAAGTAAAGCCCATCTTCTAGGTCTGCCCATGAATGCCAGGCACGTGACCTTCTGAGCATCCTTCCTCATCTGCTGACCGGAGGCAGAGAACCCAGAAGAGTGCTCCAGGGCCTAACAAAAGGCACAAGATAGACAACTCTTGAGTAGGGTGAGTCCCCCTCACCACCCTACTTGCCATTTTATTCTTTGTGGACAAGAAATAAAATTCTCTGGTGTTAAATCACCAAGGATGGTGAACAGAACTGCGAACATAAAGGAAAATTCTGTCTCCTTTGTTGCCAATGGGAGGCAGGTTTCGTGTATGATCCATGTGTCTCTTCATTCTGCATTTCCCCTGAGAGATGAAGTTACTCTCTGCCTCCCAGTCGCCTGGGAGACCAGGCAGCCTTTCTGCAGTGCAGGGGGCTGATGAATTTGTGTGAGGTTAGGGCAGGGGTATCCTGAACGACCTGAAAAGATGAACCCTGGGGATTTCTCCCAGGCCAGCTCAGCCGGGGCCCTGAGGGACACAGCTTGGTTTGTAATTTCTCTTACAGATGTTTATTTCGCAGATTTCCTCAGACTGATCTTTGCAATGTGCAGCTGCCTGAATTGTGCACACCGTCAGAGCTGGATAGAAACCAGACGACCTGTCCAATCCATCACCTTGGATTTCCACTAACAGAGAGGAAAACCAAACAGTAGCTGCGACCCTCTGTCCTCTCTCCTTTTGTGTCACTGTTCTGATTTCATGCCTTTGCAATAAATCACACGCCCACATCTTCCCTCGTGCCCAGTCAGCCTGTTTCCACTCAGGGATACGGAAAGAGGGAGGTCTGCAGTGGCTGCAAGCTAATGCCCCATGAACCTGGCATCCCTAGTCACCTGCTCTTAATGCATCACTCCACGGTTGACAATTTCCACTGAATCCCCATTTCCATAGATGATAATATCCTCATGATGGAGCCTGGACTTGAATGGAAGCTTTAATTTGCATTTTTAGCCAGACTCCACCCCTCCCTCTCTGTTCCACTTGGCCGTGAAGTTCTCCATTAGAGGACCCTGTCTTATTGCTGTGGGCATAACACGTAAGAGATGCCAGACACGTGGTTGTTGGGAAGAGAATTGAAGCCCCCATGATCTCAAATACCTAGTGAGTTAGTCCAGGAAGTAGATGTCGTTGGAATGGTGAGCAGAGACATAAGAAATCTGAGTGCTGGAGCTAAGTCCCTCTCCAGCTGTGCCAGACAGAGTGCCCGCGAGAAGAGGGGGTCTGCCTTACGCCTGCCCATGCCTCCTTCCCAGAAGTTCATGAGCCCTTGCCAATCTTATTAAACTCAGCCTTAAGCTCTGCAGTGACGAAGGCTCCCTGTTTTGCAGGCGGTCTTGCTGCAGGCAGGCACTGCGATCTCGTTTCATTTTCTCCACCTCCTCTGTGAGCTCAAGAAAATGAACACGTTTGTCATCGCTGTTTATGTATTATAAATGCTAATGCCACAGCGTGTCGTACGAGATGGAAAACAAATGCATTTACCTGTGCTAATGCATTCATTTAATTTAGATGCTAAATACGAAATGAGCAATGTGATAAACAAGGTGCCGAATGATTAAAGTGAACCCCCTTAATTTCTCACAATTGTTCAAGACGGAAATTACAGGCAAATATATTAATGCTTTTTACAATGCCCACTTCACTCGAGGTAAGCAGAAAGCCTCACTTTCCTCCTAGGCTATCATTTGTCCCAGTTCAATACAATAAATTCAATTAAAGGCCCCAGTGCCATCCAAAAAACCATTCTTCTACCTAGAGTTTTGGTGCATGGACGATGTTTTCAAGCTATCATGTGGATTCATGGAGTTTTGCAACTAAAAATAATTAGAAAGGTCCTACGATCTGACAGCTATTACAGATGAGGAAACAGAAGGCAAGGCAGTTAAATGACTTGCCCAGGACTCACAGGTGGCATGGGTCACTGGTGGCAGAGCAGTGTTAGGATACAGTGTAGGGAAAATGTATAGAGAACTGATTTCTTCCCCTGGTGCATAGATCATGAAGATTCTGACAATCATACAAGAAAATGTTTTTTTCTGGGTTCATCAACCTTTAGCCAACAGGGTATCTTTAACGTGGTACCCCACAGCAGTGCTTTCTTTTTTGCCCCTCCCAGGCCGATTTCTCCTTACAGAGTTACCAGATCTGATATCTCTTTGACACCCTCAAAGAGTCAAGGGCTGAGCTCTGGGGATGCAGACTTTGTGGAAAGGGATCCTCGGGGGAAGGACATCAGCAGGTGACACGTACCTGTAGCTGTGCTTCCCAGCTTCTTTATATCACGTGCCACCTAGACTGCTTTATGTCACACTCTGGGGTTAACCTGACAAGGATGCTCCTGCCTGGGGCTGCCTGATTCTGGGAACTCCAGCTGCGTCTGGGCTCACCTACCCGTCCCAAGAGCTCAGCACACCTGTCCCTGTTCCTGAAACAACATTTGGGTAGAGTAGGTCTACGGGAAGCACAGCCAATAATCGGTGCCAGTTCAGAGGGGTCACCCTGGGACACAGCTCACTGAGGCACGTATGGTACGAGGAAATATCCTGTTCCCAGTGTGTCCACATTTAGCGATCAGAAATTGAATTAAGGCTTAAACATAACCTTTACTTAACCAGAGCTGAGCAGTTAAACTCGCTGCGAGGTCACGTGCAGAATACGGTTTCTGAGGCTGACTAGATTTAAATGTTTCATTATTCCCAGTGACCTTGGGTGTGCGGGAATGACAGCCAGGTGACAGCACAAAAAATTAACCCTGTGGGCGAAGAATTGGACGAGGAGCTGCTATAAAAAGGCTTATTTCGTTCCCCTCCTGATTGGTCAGATATATCTGCAAACATTTTCTCAGCTGAGTCCAGCCAGATGAGACCAAAGGTATTGCAGATTCCATTTGATACGTCCTGAAAGAGCTAGAATATGGAAAACATCCAGCAGGATGCATGGTCCCTCATGGGCGCTCTATATATGCAAATGTCCTGCCTTTCTTTCTGTCCAAGTCTTCATAGAGTTTTTTGGGGAAAAAACGTATCCTTTCCCTTAGGATCCTCAATGCTATCAGGAAGCATATAGCAGAAAATAGGTCAAGGCAGTCCTATAGGAAAAATAGCACATAAAATATTTTAGAGCTTATTGAGGGCTTGCGACATGCAAACATAGTCATGCACCACGTAACCATGGTCCAGTCAAGGAAAAGCGGCACATACTACGGTGGTCCATTCAGATTACTATGGAGCTGAGGAGTCCCTATGGCCTAGTGACGTCACAGCTGTCATAACCTCCTAGTGCAATTACTTAATTTTTTAAATAAACTTCATGTAGCCTAAGTGCACTGTATTTATGAAGTCTCCAACAATGTACAGTAATGTCGTGGAACTTCACCTTCACTCACCACTCACTGACTCACCCAGTCGTGCAAGCTCCATTCATGATAAGTGTGTTATACAGGTGTACCATTTATCTTTTATACTATATTTTTACTGTGACTTTTCTATGTTTAGATACACAAATACTTACCGTTGTGTTCCAGTTGCCTACAGTGTTCGTGCGGTGACTTGCTGGGCAGATGTGTAGCCTGGGAGCAGTAGACCGTGCCATGTGGCCCTACTGGCTATGTTATCTAGGTAGTGCACTGTACGATGTTCAATTGCCTAACGACGCATTTCTCAGAACATGTCCCTGTCATTAAGTGACACATGACTGTACTGTGAATCAGCACATTCAATACCCGTTTCAACCTCTCTCTGTATTATAGAGGCTGGAAGAAAAACTCTGTACTCGCCAGACTTCCTTACAGGCAAAGTCCATGTGTGAGCGGGTTTCTCATAAGCAAATTCACTGGGTAAATCTGGGCAGTGGCTGTGAGCAATGCACGCCAGTGGCCTTGGATGAGGAGAGGGCTGGAGCGCATCTACTGGAGCATCAGACCTTTCTAGAGTGACGGGACAGGGTTTCTGGTGTGCAGTGTGCAATGTCACAATTGCTAAGTGGTAGAAGCTGATGGTAGTTGTGTTTCTACTAAGTCAGTCCCAGGCTATGGTGGGTATTTTCCCCAGCCACACCTGGTTCTCTGGTATTCCCAGAAATCCTCAAAGCTAATGAGTAACTATAATTGCTCCTTTTGCTAATGTTAGCTAAAGTTTACTCCATTGTCTTCAACCAAAAACTCTAGCAGAGAACTTGACTCACAATAGATTCTCTAATAGATTTTAAAATGATTTAATATTTGTTTATCCTTAAAGTTCATTTGTTTTGGAATATCTGCCGACACATGGACTTTTGTGTGCGGGGGGGTAGGTGCGGGGGGGGATGGTTATGTTTGCCTTGGTTTGCGTTGTCCTTTTTGGAACAAACAACTAATTCATCACAAATAGGAATTAGGCTTCTTTGGACACTAACTTACTTTTAAATCTAGGAGTCCAGCGATATCTTCACTTTTGATAATTTCCCATTACTGAAAACTCCATAAAGGAGCCCAGGGAAAAGCTCCTGTTTCTCTGGCCTCTTCTTGAACTCTCCTGGGTGGGGTTAGGGTTCCAGATGTTTCTTCCTTTTCCAATAAGTCTAAACACAGTCAGACTATCATTTTTTACCTTGTAAAAAAGGGGTGTTCTGCTACGCTGAGTATACTTAACAAGGTCTGCAGGTCGACTGTTAATCTGTAAGATATACACAGGATGTTTAAGATATTTTTGTGTATTATAAACCATATAGCCAACAGACGATGTGTATTCCCTCATGCATATGTTCACTGTGCATGCAATTCTGTGTGTTTATAGGCATGCAGCTAAGGGTAAAGTGGTTGAAGTTTGCATGGAAGAGAAGGACACTTTGCTAAGATCATGGTATCTTAGCTAATAACAGGAGTAGTAAATTCTCTGACCACCCACAAATGCTTCAGTTAGAACAAATGTGTACAGTACATTTAAGTGACCGATAAATTTTAAATGTTGGAGAGTGGCACTGTGAAATAGTGGAAGGAATATTAGACTTAAATTTAAAATATACAAATTCTGATCCTAGCTCTACCACTTGTTACAACGTCGGCAAACTTTCCTGAGTCTCAGGGGTTTTTAAATTTATAAAATGAAGCAAATATGCCTATCTTCCAAATCTGACTGGATTAAATAGGAAATAAATGTGGCCATTCTTGGTAAATATTAAATTGCTTTATTCAGGCATTCCTCAAATATACACTGAGTGCTTCTGCATTAAATACTGGAGACACGGCCAGGAATAGTTCAGAAATCATCCTGTTTTGATGAACTATCCTTTCTGGTGGAAATCAGATATTCAACAATTTATTTCATAATATATTGGTTCTGAAGTTTTGACCAAGGGGTACCTAGCCTGGCCCAGTCTGGGCAGTCAGGGTTTTCCTGGGCTGGTGCATGCTGAGCTGAGTGGGAATTACAGGCAGAAGTGGGAGGAGAAAGAACATTCCAGGTACAGAAAGCAACAAGTCCAAGGGCTCAGTGCCTTGGTGCCATGGTACTGCCAACAATAAGGCATTTATCCCCCCAATGCAACGGGAAGCCACTGAGTGTTATTTTTTCTTTTTAATAGACTTTATTTTACAGAGGAGTTTTAGGTTCACAGCAAAACAAGCAGGAAGCCTAGGGAGCTCCCATTACCCCTGCACCCCCAAACACGGCCTCCCCGACTGCCGACCCCCCATACCAGCAGGGTCCGTGCACTACAATCAATGCAGCAACACTGACACATCATCGTCACCCCAGGTCCCTTGCTCTTAGTATGTACATTCTGTGGGTTTTGACAAATGTATAAGGACAGGTGTCTATAATCACAGTGTCGTACACAGTCCTCTCACTGCTTTAAGGGTGATTTTAACAAGGGGAGAGATGTGTTTAAAAGTTGCATTTTAGCAAGATCTCTCTGACGGCGGTGCGGAGAATGGATTGAAGGTGGCCAAGAGCAAGTGCAGGAAGTTGACCTAAAGTAGAGAAACTGTAGAAATTCGTGTTGAAATCCTTGGGGTGGGTCAATGCAGAGATGAAATCAAGACTAATGAGGGAAAGAAGACAGGAGCGGCCCCCAGCACTGGACGGCAGGAAGTGGCCCCAGCAGGAAGGCAAATGTGCAAGTGAGGAACTTCTTTTCCAGACTAGCCTCTGTGCCCACACACCAAAACGTCCACGACTGCGCCTGTCATGGCTTGTCGCGTTTAATGATGTCACTTTCTTACAAGCACGTCCTCGCGTGTTTACCTTCTTAGACGGGTGAAATGCCTGGGAAGCTCCTCATCTCTCCTGAGGCTTCACTTTTCCACCTCACCCCCCAGGTCAGGAAAACTGGCCTCGAGAGGGTTTTTCTTCTTTGCAGTTCGGCCTCCGCGGAAAGCAAGGAGGGATGGCCAAGTCCTGCACAAAGAAAGCTGGTCGCATTTAGCCAAGGACAGAGAGAGAGGAGAATACAGTCCCCAAGATCGGAAACATTTTCATCTCGAATTTCAGATTTTGTAAGAAAAATACCCTCAAAGTTGGGCAGATCGGGTATAGAAACAAATGCAAAGCTTTAGAATAATCAAAAGAATTAACAAAATTATAGACACGCCTGCCAAAAGTATCTGTTCATCTTAGAAAAAATATATTATGCTATCAAGTGTGCAAAACTTGGCTTTTGGAGGGTGTCATTTGTTTGATAAGTATTTATTGAGTGCCTACAAACATAAACTAGACAAACCCTTTCAATTTTCCCTTTATTAGCTTTCCTAAACTTGAACAAATGAAGGGGGCCTTTCTTCTTTCTTCCCTCCTTCCCTCCCTTCCTTCCTTCCTTCCTACTTCCCTTCCTTCCTTCCCTCCTTTCTTTCCTTTCCTCTTCCTGTTCTCCTTCCTCTCTCTCTCTTTCCATCTTTCTTTTTTTCCTGTTTATTCACGCATATAGTGTTTTAATTTGTTTTTTCCTATGTGAAAAATATTCAACTTCTATTCTCTTACCCAAAATATTCCCAAAAATACCTACAAGAGATTATGTAGAGGGGTCAAGAGGTGAAAATATAGAAATCTCGAGGGAATTTTTCATATGAATGTCTTAGTTTCCCTGACTTTACTTCATTCTCAATGGCCCCATTTCACCACTAAAAGATCTTTCACCCTCCCTTTTCTCTTTCAGCTGGAGAGATTTGGGAGGCGAGGACATTTTTAAATAGAGGAGATGTATCAGAAAATATTTGAAAACACTTGCTTTAGTAGTAAAATGTATAGGATGCTGGCTACAGATAGATTCGAGGCCAAAAGGCTTAGGTTCCAAGTCCTGCCTCTTCCGGTTGTGAACTGCATGAGCTAAGGTACATTGTTTAACTTCTCCTTGCCTCTTTTTATTTACCAGTAAAAACAAGATGCTTAAAGAGGTATTTCTGCCTCATCTGGTTACTAGGACAGTTCCAGGCACGTGGTAACCAGAACATTCCATCACCACCGCTGGAAGAGAAGTGGGGTTCCCCACTTTAGTGACCTGACCAAGATAGCAGAGGACAGAATCAGAGCGAAGTGCTGTGACTTCTCTGTCCAAATCCAGTGCTATCCTCCCTCCACCCCCAGCTTCCGCGTGAGTGGAATCCTTCCTAAGACAGAGGTTTGGATTCAGAACTCTGAGTATTTCCATAGATCACTTAGACACAGACAACATTTCTGTTTCTCTCCTTTGAGCCACTTTATTTTTTTTAAATCATACTTTACTTTTTTGCCTCCAAAATTGAAATATGTTTTCTACCTATGTTCCACTCAGTTAGAAATATCACGTAGGACATCCCCCTGTTGAGAAGGAATTTATTCAATTCAAATAGTGGGAGAAATATGTGGTTAAAATCTTTGAATAGCTGTGTAAACACAGTGTCTACTCATTAGACAAGCAGACACATCCATTTGTTAGTCCTTCTTATTAATAACTCATTCATTAATCACTGGTTCCAGCAATCTAGAAGAATTATTTTCTAGTTTGCATCTTAGGAAAAATGTGGAAGGGAAAGAAGCAGCCACGTTAATGTGCCAATAACTATAAACATAACGAGACGCCAGACCACCCCGATGTAATTGCCCAAGATACAGGTACCAGGGGAAGCACAACAAGACGCTCCGCTAGCTTTCAAAGAAACAATTCATACAATCAATTTAACCTCACATTTATCTTGTCTTGACAATTATTGAGTCATTAATCTTCTCAGTGTCAAGGCATTGTCATCATTGAACCCAACTAAATGAGTATCCATGGCAATAAATAGAGTAGAGAGCACATGGGTGAGAAAAACCGTGGCAGCAGGAAGCGCTGAAAATGAATTACCAGGAAATGCAGAGCACAACCAGCGGGAGGACAGTGGAGGGGAAGGACCAGGAAGCTGTGGTGCCAGGACCCCGTGACTGCCCACACCTCATCAGCCTTGGTTCTTGCTCTGTTTTCAGAGCTACAGCACGGTAAGGAAAGCCTGGGCTAGATTAACCAGAGGCAAGCCAAGCAACGTTTACAGCAAACTGGGGACACTGTTAAAAAAAAGATTCAATATTTTTGGAATAAAATTTGATGCAGAATATTTAAAAAAAAAACCAAACATCCAAGTCATCAAATAGAATTTTGCTCAACACATTCCACTGTATTTTGATTACAGCTGGAGGGATAGGGTGTTTTGCCGCCTTATTTTCTGTGGGTAGAACCTATGGAGGCTTAATTTGGCCCCAAGGAGAATGAAAAGAGCGTAGGATGAACAGAGTGACAGAGCAAATGTCCCAGGTCTCAGCTGGTAGTGGGGCTAGTGGGAACTCAGGCTTCGGGGAGGAGGATTTCACTCTGGCCAGGCTGGTCTAAATACTCCCTCCGTGGACACTGGCAGAATTCTACCCTGTGCTGTGTTCCCTGGGCCAGGATGGCCCTGAGTTTCAATGCAAAGCCCCACAATCACTTCACTCTCCCTCCTCTGGGCACCTGGGCGCATAGATCTCTCTCCATTCAGCATGCTGGTGCGGCGCCGCTGCGGATGGGGTGGCATAGGCAGTAGAAGACTGTCTTTTCTGCCCTCGTCAGTCGCTTTTTCCTTGATGTAATGTTAAAACCAGGTGGTATGATCTCCCCCCTGACTTTTGGTTCTTCTGAAGGTGCTTGCTGGCTTGGATAGTTGTTGAAGTTGGTGTTCATGCAGAGCAATGATCGCTGGCGATTTCTATTTGGCCATCTTCCTCTGCCCCCAAATCCTTGTCTTTTTGTAAATGAAAAAATTTCTAATTTATCACTAAACTTTATAATTCTAATAGTAAAACCCTTGGGAGATAACTTACAAGCCTCTAAGAGGTAAAAATTATTTTTAGTGGTCATTCGCCCACCTCATTACAAAATATTACGATTCTCTCTGCTAAGATAACGTCTGTGGGATATTGACAAAGACTCTTCTTGAGCAAACTCTAATCAGGACCCTCTGAGCCCTCTCCTGCCCTAGTCCTCAACCTTGGCTCATGGAAACTTGAACAAACACATAGTGCCAGCATCTCTAGGCTGCAGCTCTAGGATCGCCCTAACCCCATTATAGTACCTGCCTGAGAGAACCGGAGGCTGCTCAAAGAATTTCTGTTTGTTTCAGCCCAACATGAAGATAGGTTCCACCTGTCTCCCAGCCTCTAGGACAACAGCAGGGCCCTAACTTTGATAAGGGACAGTGTGGGGACAAATGAAAACTTCCCTTTTGCCCATGGAAGTTTCCCTGAAAATCACTGACAAGAGGTAGATTAATGACAAAAAGCATACACATTGATTTTTTTGATAGTTTTATGACCCAAAGACCCAAAGATAACCATGTTTATGCTTATTCAACATGTAGAAATACCATTGGACAAAACGAGTATGGTTTAATGCTAATAGACTGAGAATGGAAACCACCAAGGCCTGTCTGTCTAGAGTTTTCTTGGCCTCTCTGAGGATACATTCCTTCCTTCTGGGTGTGGGGCAGGACCCTCTTTGGAATGGGGGTCTTATGACCTACAATGAAACCAGAGAATTTCTTTATGGCCAGTTTTTACACAGAGAGGCAGAGGGAATGCTAGAGTGGTATTTTTAGGTTTTATGGCTCCCTTGGGGCGGTCATAGAAAGGAGGGAGAAAAAGGGAGTCTAGTTTCTCTGGCTGACCTTGGGGCAGGATGGGACTGAGGGGCAGGAGGGTAGGAGAAGGTCAGAGAGAAGCTTTTGCTTTTGGAGTATTATTTTCTGAGTCCCAACAACAGCAAACTCGATGGGTCTCACATGGACCAGGCCCCCTTTCCTGCCTTTTGTAACTTTTCACTTCCTTGACTTCCCCGAGCCCCTATTCATCCCCCTTCCCGCTTCCTCATTCTCCCTTTAAAATACCCAGTCACCTCTGCACAAATCAGAGTATTGACTGAAATCTGTCCTTACCACTTTAAATAGTGTCTGGCTTTGTTCATCACTGACACTATTTAAATCAGAAGAAATAGGTTAACTGCCCTAGATCCCAACATAGGAAAACTAAATAAACAGGGGAGGGTGCCATGTTGAAACTTCCAGGGAAAGAGTTGCCTGCTATAGACTGACTCAAAACACCCATGTCGATGTGCACATTCAATATCACCAAAGATTAATTTCCTTTCTGTTTTCATTAGGTCAAAAAATAAATGTAGATTCACCTTCCAGCATTTTCCTTCTGCACTCCAGTGGAGCATCTTGCTCATCACCTGGGGTGCAACCGCACTTCGGGACCAGTGGTCTGAACAGCAAACCTCTGCAGGGCAAGCAGCATTGAAATTCATGCCCCACGGTCGACATTTCAAAAGAGATGGATGCCACGTGGGGTGATTCAGACACACCCCGGTTAGCCCTGGCCCAGCAATGCCAGGCTCTTGCCGGGGCACGGCATCGTCAGTGCAGATGGTATTCCTGTCTGACAAGCAGGGCTTTCTTGGCTCCACTGGCACTGTGCCCAGTAGATGAAAAATGCAAGCAGGACAGATTCAAGCCACTCTTGTCTTCTTAAAATAAGCAATTCATTTTTTAGGGAGCTATTTTTAATAGCGTTAGTTATCTGGCAGCTGTTTCCAAAGTGGCTTCCACAATTCTAAGAAGCTGTGATTCATCCTTTGGCCTGGCAGGGTCCTGGGTACATGGAAATTCCAGGGGGAGTTATAAATGTCACTTTTCATGCGTGGAGCTCACAAAGTCCTCTGTACAGCCAAAAGTGAGATTCGGCAAATTCCATGACAGTGGGAAACAAGACCCAGTATTCAGTTGGTTGCTGGTCAAACACTCTTGTGCTACCCAGTGCGGGAATCACAGACATTAGCAACCAGAAGCCACTGAGGTCTCTGAGTCTTTTCTCTGTAGTCTGCATGGAATTATTTCTTCATGGTTGTTTTCTGGCAGATAGCTGTTTTTACCTTTGCTTGTGTTTCTTTTTTCTCTCTTTTATTTTTACAATATATGCTTTTTATTTTTACAATATATGTATTTTAGAAAATAATCATGTATTTTAGAAAATAATCATGTATTGTAAAATTTTCTGGTTTGGGAATATTTATATTATTTTCATTTGCTTTTCATATTTATTATAAAATATTTCAAACAACACAAAAGTATGGAAAATGGAAAATAAAACTCCACTAACCCATAACACTTTCCTCACTCACATTTTACAGAATTAATCACTATTTCGGTTTGTCCTATTTCACTTTTTTATATATGAATTTATCATGCCATGTTTACTACAGATGAGGTTACCACTGTTACCATTTTGTTGGAGATGCTTCCAGAAATTTTCCAAGCATATACATGCATATACCTATATTTACATAGTTATTTTTATTTATGTTTTTCTATTTTTAATGGGATTATACTATGTGTACTGATCTGCATTTTCTGTTTTGCATGTTTAATTTTGCATTTCTTTCCACACTGGCACAATTGCCTATTTTATAATGGTTGCACAGCATTTCTGTTATGGAAACACCATAATTTATTTAATTGCTCCATATTAATGGAAATTCAGCTTGCTCTGGGTTTTTACTATGACAATGTGGTACACCAAACATCCTCACACTCAGCAATCTTAGCAATTTCCAGGCGTGGGATCACTAGTATGTGAATTGCAAATTGACCTGATTGCATTTGGAGAAAGTCTCACCTTGACAGTTCCACCACTCATCATTCCTGTCAACACTGAGAATTATATTTCATGTATTTTTAAATTTTTAGAATTGTGGTGAAATAACGCATAACATGAAATTTACCAGCTTAAGCATTCGTAAGTGAACGATTCAATTTTAATACCTTCGCATTGTTGTACAGCCATCCCACCGTCCACCCTCAGAACTCTCTTCATCTTCCCACACTGAAACATGAAGTCCCCAAGGTTCATCCATGTTATAGCGTATGTCAGAATTTCCTTCCTTTTTACGGCTGGATAATATTCCGTTGTATGGATATGCTATGTTTTGTTTATCCATTCATCTGT
Organism: Lemur catta; assembly: GCF_020740605.2. NCBI lineage: Eukaryota > Metazoa > Chordata > Mammalia > Primates > Lemuridae > Lemur > Lemur catta. The sequence continues at coordinate 7,019,431 of NC_059152.1, read as the reverse complement.
TGAGAGACGCTTGTTTAAAATGTATTTTAATATTTGCTTAGTTGCAGATTTTCTGATCCTTCAATAGTCTATTTTAAAATTTAAAAATTTGAAGCAAACACACATACATGATTCACCCATAGGTCTGTAGTCCCACTGTCTCGCTTCACAGGTGAGGGGGACTGACACTCTGCCCTTCTCTTACCCACGTACCTGTGACACCCTGCTGGCCACAGCCAGAGGGCACAGCCTTGTCACCCCATCAGCACAATGGATTGTAGGTATCATGGCTCATACACAAGAAGACGTCACTGAAGAGTGTGATTATTCTAGTATTGTATTTTTGTACTGTTCTCTTTGAATTTTCATAAAACTTTGTGCTACATTTAGAAATGTAGTCAAAATACCTGCAATTAAATTTTCAGCCTGTTGCCTGTCTTCAGAGAGAGCCTTCAGCTACTGTGTGACTTGCCGGATTAGGTTTGGGGAACTCATTTTGTCGAAATCCCTATGGGGTTTTATCTGAAGAACCTGAATTGATTTTCTTTTTAATAAAACGTTCCTCCAAAATAGTTATAGAACCCAGAATCTTGATTTTCTTCTTTCTTACTGTCCCCAGACTCCCAATTTCCCCTCCTTGTCAGACTCACAAATGGGGAAAAGTGAGATGGAAAATAAATTACAAATGTATTCCAGCTGCTGCATGATGAAAACCAATAAATCTAATTTTTAAATAAAGTAAGGAAAATTATTTTGAGATGTAACCGAATAGAAAAAGAGTGCTATTTACATTATTTTTGTTGTTCTTGACGCTCACTTTCCTACAGATACTGACTCATAAATCTTTTTAACAGCACCTTGAAATAGATAAGGTGCATTAGCATGAGAGAACCATCCAGGCTGCCAGTAGCACCTGGCACAGAGCTGGCAGGTGCTTAGATAACTAGTTGCCAAAGCAGAGAACGAAATGCATAATAAGTCACATTACAAACCACGAAAGTTATTCATTCTCCCACTCTCTAAGAAGCTTTACCTTTAAAGCCGCAAGCTTTCATACATACATGTTTTGCCAAAACACAACACTTCAAGTATTTACACTATTTTATTAAAACCAATTTATAAAGGGTGTTCAGAGAAAAGAGCCCCCTAACAAGTTGAAAACATTACTTAATATCGCTCCCATAGAACTTTTTTTCAGAGAACATATCGAGTATCAAAAACAATATACCATCATATCACAATTCCTCACAGAAGATTTCCTGTTTTGTTTGATTTTCTAGTGACCATCTTAATCCCTTCTTATAAAGTTTTCTCAGAAAAGATGATGGCCTTTCTTTCGGGGGAAATGGACAAAGTATAATATTTTTCAAAGGGCATGGGCAAAAGGAAATTAAGAACTTCCTGAATAAAATTACAAGTATTTCTTTAGATACGTGGGTAAAAAAAATAAATCCAGAAATTATGAGGAAAATGGTGTTTAAGGCCCATAAGTGTTGTGAGGTTGGGCGACTTGAGTTAAGCAGAAAGAAGATAGAACTGCTAGCTATTGAGTCTGCCCAATGCCACAAATAAAACAAGGATCAACCAACACCTCCTCCCACCCTCAGTGGTCTACACACAAGTGCACACACACACTTGGATACTGGCACCAGAAAGAGTAGCTTTTGAAACTCAGAGCAGAGGCAGAGGGTGGGGGCAGGGCAGGGGCAGGACACAAGGACGAGGGCCCTGGGATTCTGTAAAACTCCTCCTAAGCCAAGTGCCAAAAACAGAAGGGCTTTGAGGGAGCCCAGTTTAGTAGAATATTCCTCCCTCAGGTCATTCTGTGGCAACGCAGACAGTCCAGCCAGCTGATCTTTGGTGGCAATGGAATGATCACAACGGCAACAGAGTGAAAGAAACATAGGAAAGGCACCACCAGCTTCTATATTTATCTCATTCTGCCCACATTTTAGGGCAACTACAGTTTTCCCAACTCATTACACCGTTAAAGGCAATCATGAGAAGTTGACGCATGGGCTTACTTATTTATTTATTCAGTTTCCATCATGGATGAATCAAGGCATCATTGAAGTCAAAAAGAAATGAAATGAAATGAAACAGGCAGGTGTTCTTTGATCTCTATCTCGGCGATCTTTGGGAAACTAGAATCCACAAGGAAAACAGGTACTACCTAGGACGTGGCATCTTGCAAAGATCAAACAGTGAGGGGGTGCCCTCTTTTCCCGTCCTGGATCCTTCACTGGTGCAGCTTTAACTTCGGACTCTCTCTCCAGTGCTCCCAATGTGAAGACTTCAGCTTCATCTCGTAAGAAGGAAGGAGTATTGGTCTTCTTCAACCCTGCAGCATCCTGCCCGCGCTTCTGTTTGGATGAGGGTGTCGCTCCCTCGTGTCCTCCTTAGACTTTGCTTAGGTTTGAGCTCAGCAGAAGACGGAGGAACAACAGAACCGAACAAAAGATCCCCCTTCAAGGCCAGCGCAAGGCGGAATAAACATAGCAGCGCTTCTGCAAAGCAAGGGATCAAATCGTAATGATTAGACCCCTCCCTCCATGGAGAGGGCTAAAAACAGCAGGTTTGGGAGGCAAGAGCCCACACGAGACGGAGAGCACAGCAAGGCACCCCCAGTGACAGTAACTCCAGCTAAGGTCCTTGGAGGGAAGGGGGGGCTAATCTAGGACACTGCCACAGCAAGCCATCCCACTGCTCTGAGCCTCCTCCTTCTCCCCTCTAGTCCAGGTAATGCAAAATGGTTTTGCTCAGCACTGCTGCTACCACACAGCACCTGGGGTGTCCACATGCCTTGCCTGCCAGTGGGAGATGGGTGTGGCCCAGCAGGGGGACGGAAGGCATGGCCGAGCTGGGCCTTGCAGAACTTGACTTCCCAAGAGTGCAGCACCAACCTCAGCCCAGCAGCCACCAGCCCTGCCGCAGTGACTGACCTGCTCCGGCAAAGTGACCTGACGTCCAGGAAGTTGGCAGGAACCCAGTGAGCGACATGGAGACGTTCTACACGGCGATCATTTTTTCTTAAGTTTTTCTTGAACTTAAGGTTTTATTTGCATCTCAGAATATTGTATTAGTCGTGTCTTTTATTTTCTATATTTTGATGCTTTGACAGCCGGGGCCTTGCTGACCCTGGAGCGACCCTCGCTCCATACTCTTCCGGATTAGCTAATTCCTAGAGATTGGAGCAAACAATGCTCCCTTATGCAAACCCCCAACCAGAGCCCACACCCACACCACCTCTGCTATCAGGGTCTCACACTCAGGGCCACAAACCCCCAGCCCTAATCGTCCCAGGCCCAGGTACAAACAACCAAGGACAGCCCAGCCCTTATGTCCCCAAATTTATTGAAATTATTCAAACTAGCCATCCCTAGACCTCCTTGCCCTGCCTTGCCTGTTCCTTTCTGCAGAAATCACAGCAAAAGCTTCTTGCTGACAGCTTCTTGCCCCCTCTCTCTGCCTCCTGGCCAGGCTCAGGGCTTCCCTGTAAAATTCCCCCCACCCCATGAAACAGCATGACTCCCTTCTCCCCGTCCCTTGGGAGCTGTGAGTAATAAATTGTCTTCAATGGCACACTGATACGCTGGCCTTACTATATCTCAAATTTTCTATCAATACACTATGTGTTAAAACAACTCCACGTAAAGTGAACTCATGAGTACTCATTCCTGATGTTGCCATGGAGAAAAAGGGACACATGGGTTCCTTCCAATGAACGGACATTTCTCCCAAGAAGATACACAAATAGCCAATAAGTACGCTAAAAGATGTTCAGCATCATCAGTCATTAGGGAAACTCAAATCAAAACCAAGATGAGGTTACCACTCCACAGAAACTAGGATGGCTAAAATAAAACAAACAAAAATGTTGGCGAGAATGTGAAGAAATTGGAACCCTCGTATGTTGCTAGTGAGAATGCAAAATGCTTCAGCAGCTGTGGAAAACAGTTTGGTGGAGCCTCAAAAAGTTAAACATAGAATTAACATATGGCCACTCTATTCTCCTCTTAAATATATACCCCAAAGAAGCGGAAGCAGGTACTCAAATAAGTACATGTACACACACGTTCGTAACAGCACAATTCACAGTAGCCAAAAAGTGAAAACAGCCCAGATGTCCATCAAAAGGTAAATAAAGTTGTGGTATATACATAGAATGAAATATTATTTGGCCATAAAATGGAATGAAGTATTGATACACGCTACAGCGTGGGTGAATCTCAAAAACATTGTGCTCAGCAAAAGTGGCCAGACATAAAAGGTCACACACTGTGTGATTCCGTTTAGATAAAACTTCCAGAATAGGGAAACGCAAAGAGGAAAAAATGCAGATGAGTGGTTGCTAGGGAGAGGGGGGAGGAGGGAATTGGGAAACTGCTTATGGGTTTTACTTTGGTGTGATGGAAATGTTTGGAACGAGATAGAAGTGGTGGTTGCAAAACATTGCAAATGTATAAAATGCCACTGAACTGTTCACGTTAAAATGGTTAATTTTAGGGCCAGGCTCAGTGGCTCACGCCTGTAATCCTAGCACTTTGGGAAGCTGAGGCAGGAGGATCGCTCAAGCCCAGGAGTTCAAGATAAAATGGTTAATTTTATGTGAATTTCATTAAAGAGAAAAATGCCATTCTTCTCAATAGTTTATTTTAAAATCAGTTGTACTTTTGTTTCTGTCCAATCTGTAAAAACAAATCAATGATTTCACAGTTAGCTGGCTAATGTTAACATCGTCTATTTAGCCAATGTGGACGTTGGGGAATATATTTTTCCTGATGTCATTTGGGACCCCATTTAATAATTTCGATTAACCAGATAACCCCAATTATAGCTCAGTCTGACCGCAGATGCCCCACCATGCCTTCTCTGGATTCCATAATGGGTTAGGTCTGGGTTAGGCACGGAGCAGGCATCATCTATGAACACGTCTCAACATAATTATCTAAAACCAGGCAAATGCATCAACCGTGTCCCTTTTCCTTTCTGATGAGTGCCTTTTGTGAGCTTAGTGTTTCCATCTTCTTGTATGTCTTCTCTAAATTTCACACTATAAAAGTATGTATTTACTGCATATTATCAACAGACAGACACCCTAACTCCATTGCAAATGGTGTAACAAAAAAGCAGAATGAGCTCTGTGGGGGACCTTCATACGTAAATGATGCTCTGATGTTTGGCATCTTGTCACGTGAGTCTGAACCCATGGCCTGCTCAGCTGTGTGTCCTGAGAGTTGAGTTAATGCTGTTGGCAAGCAAGGCCTGAATTAGATCCTCTTAAATGATAACTCCTTAATCTCTTTATGAAAAAAAAAACTGGTCTTCTCTAATTGCTTCCCTATTAAATGTCATAATCAAATTCAAGATGGTGGAAAAAAAACCTGACTTTGTAGCCAGGATGCTAAGTTCAAATTGCATTATTAATGGACAGCAAGTATTATGTCAGGAGTCAAAAGGGTAGAATTGACTCAGAAGGTGGTGATAAACAAAAATGCTCAACAAATTGCCCGAACTCATCTACTTGGGTTGGAATACCTGGTAGTAGACGAAAATAACAGTACAATTTATGAAAGTCTCACAAAGTGCTGGGCCCTGGACTAAGTGATTTATTCAGACTGATTTCATTTTACAAGGAAATAAACACAGAGGTTAAATACTTTACTTTTTTTACGGAAGATCCAAGATTCAAACTCAGGGCTATCTGAATGCAGTCTTTGAATGCTTAATGACCACCGTGTTTCAGAACCTCTCAAACCATAACGTGGAATACTGTTAGTTCCCAGAGAGACTGGGCATGAAATGAGGCGAGACTTTCTCTTTTGCTAATTTTAATTTGATTTAATGAAAAATAGGAAATAAAAGGGCAATTTATGCAACTAGCTAGGACTTTTTAAAATAGAGCTACGTGTTGCTTAATGATGAGGATACATTCTGAGAAGTGTGTCCTTAGATGATTTAGCGGTTGTGTGAACATCATAGAGTTCCTTACACAAACCTAGATGGTCTAGTCTATTGCTCCCAGGCTACAAACCTGCCCAGCATGTTAGTGCACTGAATACTGTGTCACAGTAGTAATTATGCATCTAAACATATCTAAATACAGAAGGAGTACAGTAAAAACACGGTGTAAAAGATTTAAAAAATGGTAAGGACACCTGTATCGGGGCACTTACCATGCATGGAGCTTGCAGGACTGGAAGTTGCTCTGGGTGAGTCCGTGAGTGAGTGGTGAGTGAATGTGAGGGTCTAGGACATTACAGTGTACACTACTGTAGGCTTTATAAACACCAGACACAGCCTACACTAAACTTATTTTTTAAAAAATTAAAGGCCCTGCAAGGTTACAACAGCTACAGTGTCACCAGGCAACAGGAATTTTTCAACTCCATTATAATTTTATAGGACCACCATCATACATGTGATCCATCATCGAGCGAGACATCATTATGGGGTATGTGACTGTATCTCTAAAATTTCTCACCAAGCTCCTAACAAGTTACAGATAAAGAAAAAATAAAATCTTTAACATATACTGGTATTGAGCTTCACATTCATCAGGTGTTTGGTTTTTAAATGTCCATGGGCTTTTCTTTTTCTTTTTTTATCTTATTTTATTTTTTTGGAGACAGGGTCTTGCTCTGTCACCCATGCTAGAGTGCAGTGGTGTGATCATAGCTCACTGCAGCCCCGAACTCCTGGGTTTAAGTGATCCTCCCATCTCAGCCTTCTCAGTAGCTAGGACTACAGGTGCATGCCACCACACCTGGCTATCTTTCTTTTCTTTTTTGAAGAGAAGAGATGTTGCCCAGGCTGGCCTCAAACTCCTGGCCTCAAGCGATCCTCCTGCCTCAGCCTCCCAAAGTACTAGGATTATAGGTGTGAACCACTGCACCCAGCCTGTGGACGGTATTTTTAAGTCATCGTCTGCCAGTTAATATATGACCCTACAATGCCTCAGTGGGTTGAAAAAAAAAAGGTTCGCTTTAATTTTTGCTCTAGATATAGTCTGAGAGCATTTTACTCCCTTGCCTAAATCATGCTGGGTAAAGAACAACCTCAATGGTAACATATGGATCTAGCAATTCTGTTATGGAAGCCATTGAAAGAGAGATCTAACTCTCCATTCAATTCAGCTCGATTCTAATACAATCAAATTCAGTGAACATTCACTGTGTGCCTACTACGTAATTTGGAGTCACACAGGACACAGACATGATAAGGATAAGTTCCCTGCTCTCAGAGGACTCGCAGGCAAGTGTCTAAGACAGTCAGGTCAACGTGCCCATCACTCTGGGAGACAGGGGCTGAGACAGAGGCAGGATGCACCAAGGGGAAGAGTGGTTGTTGATTCCACCAGGAAAAAATGAGGGATTTCCAGAGAGGGCCTTCACTGAGCTGAGTTTTGTGAGATAAGTCTTACCCTGTATGGATAAGAAGACTAATGAGAGGGAACAGCATGTGCAAAGGCAAAGACAAGTGCTATGACATAAAAGACTGCTCAGAAAACCATCAGTAGCTCTGCAAAGGATTCTATCCACATGGTCCTAGCCCATCCCTGTACCTTCACTGGTGACCTATCAGCCTCCCCTGCCCGACATCCCCACCTACCCATGATGCCTCCTTGGCTTAAGGTATCTGCAGCCATTCGTGTCTCCCCACGGTTTAGGAGTGGACCAAGAAAGACCCAGTGCTCACAATGTCGGGCTGGAGAGATGAAGAAAAGCTTTACAGTCTATTTTTTTCTGACAAAACTAAGATAAAAAGTCTTTCCCAGCAAGATACTATTATTATTCTTGGGCAGTTCTCTATTTTTAAAATTTGGGCCAGATCCTGCCTCTTGCTTGGGGGTTAGGTCAAGTAAGATCATTCTCCTTCCCAGACCACGTTCTTTTTAAAACTCCGTCTGTATTGAATTTGGACTTGAGCAGGATCCGTGTCTGAGATTATCTTGCCACGGTTGACAATGCCCCAGTGCCCTCTCTCTTGATCTCGGTTGGTTTATGGGGTTTACTGCCAGGTTTAAAGCTAACTTTCTGCCTTTTCATCTTTGTACATTCTTATAACAGATACTCAGGGCAAAAAGGGGTTTTTTGTTTTTGTTTTCTTCTAAAAAGGGGTCCCAGAGAGGAAAAAAAAAAAAGATGAACAAGGTATTCATCTCCATATACTTAGCTTGATATCAAATAAATGTACATTTTAGGGGGAAGAAAGAATTACTTTACACACAGAAACATCTCAGCCATCCGTCCGAAGCTCTTCCAACGTGACTGCATCGCACTGCGGCTAACGGCTGCTTTTTGATCCAAATATTTGGCAGGGAGGGGAACACGCTCCTGGGATCTCAACGGCTCATCCGCAGCTTCCTGCCTCGTTACCGCTTACCAGCTTTATAGCGACAATTAGGATTAGTAGAGGATCCAAAGCTTTCAACTGGGATAAACAGCCTCTGACTTTGTAAGTTACGTTTGCCATCGAGGAGGCCTGAAGCCGGCAGCCTGCGTGGGTCAAAGGTTTCTTTCGTAAGTTAACGGTAGATAAATTCCACCTGAAAAAAAATGTCCAGGAAAAACGTGGGGGAAGGATCTCCCACGATGGCAAAAAGCAATGACCAGACTCACAAGTTTGCCTGCTGCAGCCTCAGTCTTTTCTGCTTATTCACATTTAAAAGTCCTGTCCCCTTCTCTGCATGGGAGAAGAAAGGGTTCAAGTTTTGGTCTTACAGGTTTATATCAAAGAGCTAGGACAGAAAGGCGGCGGCCCCCTTTGCTGTTTCACCCCAGAAGTCAAGTCTGCGTTTCCTATTTACTTCCAGCGTTTCTGGTGTTGCTCCAATTCCGCACTGGTCACTCGTCTGGCCCGGCCACTTGGCAGAACAGTCGGGTTTATTTATTTGAGCATCCTCACCTCTTTGTTGGCAACTGAACTTACCTGAAGTGGTGTCCTCGCAGCTGAAACTTCTTGCACGGGGTCAATGAAAACAGCAAGAGGCAGAGCGTCAGCTCCTCTGAGGCCCCGGGACCCAAGTCATTGTCCCCAGGGTGCTATTGCTGACTCTCCCACCTTCACAGACTGGACACAGTGTGGGGTGGGGCTGATGACAAGAGCTTTGCTTTCTCAGCCTCCTGGGGGACTTCTGGCTCCTTATCCACCGTGCTCCGCCACAGAGAGGAGGGTTCACAGCTAGGAAGACAAATCACTCCGGGGGCAAAGAGGTGACAGGGCAGGCCAGTGTCTCTACAGGGTTCCCGGAAGTTTCATTTCCCATCCCCTGCTCGGGGTCCGTCGCCAACATTAGACACCACTGGCAAGTGCAGCAGACCAGAGTCAGCACTTGCTGTCCGTGGCCGGGCCACTGAGTCACGAGGACTGCAGATGGGGGACCACAGTGACTCACTGCTCTTGAGCACAGCTGCAAGGGGACTGGTGGCTGGGTGACAGAGAAGAGAGCTGGCATTCCCCTTTCAGGAGGGGAAATGGAACAGCCTCGATGTCTGAGGGACGAGATCACAGCTGTGGCCCCCTCCCCATGTTTGAGCTAAGCTAGCGGTGCTGGGCGACACTTGAGTCATACCCAGCCCCGGGGCCAAGTTATTTTTGCTGTTGCCTTTCTTGAGCCTTCTTGAGGCTGGACTTGACCTTGGGCATCCATCTTTTAGCCCATGTGCGGTCCAGATGGACATGGCTGAAAGAGAAATGTTTTCTTCTTGTTTCTAGAGGCTTTGGGTGGATGGAAAAATGACTTCAGACTGCAGAGTGTTATTTATACACATTCTTTGGCACTCCAGGGTGATGTGACGAGTGCCCTGAGAACCAGCAATGGGGTTCACGCAGGAGTTGGGCTGACTCAGGTCAAACAGTGAAGAAAATAGAGACTGAAAAAATGAATGTCCCCAACATAAAGAAACGATAAATGTTCGAGGTGATGGATATGCTAATAACAGATTTTATCATTGCCTATTATATACATATATCAAAGATATCACACTGGTACCCCATAAATATGTGCAAATACTATCTGTCAATTAAAAATAATAAAATAAAATAAAAAATGAGAGTTCCAGAAAGAGATAACCAAGAAAACAAATACTTTATCAAGAAAATGACGCAAGAAAAGTCCCTGAGTGGAAGAAAGGCACAAATCTCCCGGTACAAAGCCATATTAATGAAAGAGATCCACATCTAGAAACATCACTGTGAAATCCCAGGACACAAGGGATGAAGATAAGATCATAAAAGCCGTGAGAAAGAGAGAGAGGGAAAAATAAGAATCAAACTGATGTGTGCCAGAAAATATTCGACAGAATCAGATTGGCATCAAAACCCATAGGAAAACGACAACAACGGACTGTGTAAGAAAAATAAGGTCCAAACATGGCATGGCTTTTTAGCAAATCATGAATCGTGGGCAAAGAAGGTCCTATGAGCACCCTGTGGCCTAGGATGTTGGCATTGCAAATGTGTGGTGTGCACACAAAATTGTGCAAATAATTTCAGAAAGCAACTGACATACAGAAGCCCAGACCAAGGTTCTAAGAGAAAGTCTTTGCCACAGGAAGGCTCCAGGAGGGTGAAGATAGAGGGACCATTATTGCAAGTTGCTTATTATATTGCAATTCCCTTACATGGGTGCATGGTAGAGTTTTCGTAATATATTTGTAGCAGCAATCCAGGGAGTTAAGAGCAGTGCGGATTTCATGCCTGGCACTAAGTGATAAAGTTAAGGGCACTTTCTTTTCTGCCTCTGGGCGCAGCTACTTGGGAACAATGTTAGAACCGGAGCACTGTCTTCCCTGAGGCCAGCGGGATGCTGGAAGAGGTAATGGGTGAGAGGTCAGAAGGAGAAAGTGCATCTCACAACATGGCAGCGTCAGAGCAGGAGGACTTCTCACATGTGCCTCAAAAACACCAGGTAGAAGCTGCGTAGTCTTTTCTGAGCTAAGCTTGGAAGTTCTGGGGCATCACTTCCACTGCATTGATTTGGTAACAAGCAAGCCACCAAGGTCAGCTTGCTTTGAAGGGAGAGGATTGACACCCATCTCTCAATAGGAAGAACCTCAAGTGAACACATGTTCCAAATTCACCACAATACAGGATTGGGAGACTTTCTGAGGAATAGAAATAGCTCTTTCTATGTCCCCTGATTAGCCCCTTGGGAAGGCTGGTTCTGACATTAGACATCCAGTTCTCTGACCTGCAGATTCAAGGCTCAGATATTACAAACTAAGGAAGAGAACTCTATTTAGGCATATGGAAAATTCCCTGTACGGGAGGAACAAATACAGGAGTTCTTTTCGTAAAGTATTTGAAAACTCGGAGAAATAGCAGAATTAAGCTCGCCTATTTATTTACCATGATTCATCCTTGACCTCCAGCAGTTCTAGAGGCAATTAAAATAGACCCAGGACCACTGAGGTAGTGGCCAGGCAGAAGTAGCCTAATCTGCTAGAAAACCCGTGTTAGTTTTCCAGGGCTGCAGCAACAAAGTACCACAAACAATTGTCTCAGCGTCCTGGAGGCCAGAAGTCTAAGATCAACATGTCATCAGGGCTGGTTTCTCTTGAGGACGCTCTCGTTGGCTTGCAGATGGCCGCCTTCTCCTTGTGTCTTCAAATAGTCTTCCCTCTCTGTGTGTCTGTGCCCCGATCTCCTCTTCTTGTAAGGATTAGAGCCCACTCTCATGACCTCATTTTACCTTCATGATTTCTCTAAAGACACTGTCTCCAAATATGGTCATGTTCTGAGGTCCTGGAGGTTAGGACTTCAACGTGTATTTCTGGGGAGTGCACAATTCAGCCCCTAACACCCCCTAGACTTAGAACTCCTCAAGGATGGATGCCGAGTTCATGTCATCTCTCTACCCACGGGCCTGGCACACACTGGGAGCCTGGTAGATTCTCGATGAATATTTGTGAACTGACACCTGTCATTATGATATTTCCTGTGATTTTTCTTTGGATAAAGCGACACTACTTATTTTATTGAGTTTGTCTTTAAACACTTGATTTCTCTGGATCAAGACCTCAGTATTTGTGACTTTGAGGGATAGGATGGCAAAGCAGGAAACTAACAGCAAAAATTCAAAACTGTGTAATATTTCAAGGGGAAAATGGTGTTTTAATAGTGAAAATGCTAAATCATAAAGAATTTTGAGTAGGTTAATTTACTTCAGTTTTCTGTCAATAATAACTATAACTCAGGTATAAAATGTTGTGAAGTCAAAGTGCTCTGAGAACCTGCTCTAATGCAAAGCGAGAATACGTAGTACTTAGAGTTTGCATAGGGCTTCAAAAATATTTGTTCTCCTAACGGGCAGATGTTTTTCCGAACTTACATAAATATTATGCACTTCACAAAGCTTTGCTTTTTCTATCCTTAGCATTTTAACCAGGAGCTTAGCTAGAATTATTTCATATCCAGACATAGCCACTGCAATGCAATGTTCTAAAAGAGAAATAAAGACGATTATCAAAATGTAGCATCATTCTATTATTTCAGATCCTATTTTCTTTTTCTCTTTCTCTCTTTCTTTCTTCTTTCATTTTTCCTTTTTTTTCCTTTCTTTTTTTTCTTGCTTCTTTTCTTTTCTTTTCTGAGACAGGGTCACACTCTGTCACTCAGGCAGGAGTGCAAGGGCACGATCATAGCTCACTGTGTCTTGAACTCCTGGGCTCAAGTGATGTTCCTAACTTAGCTTCCAGAATAGCTAGGATCAAAGGTGTGTTCCACCATCATGCCTGGCTTATTTATTTATTTTTTTAAGAGATGGGGTCTTGCTATGTTGCTCAGGCTGGTCTGGAAGTCCTGAGCTCAAGCAATCCTCCCACTTCAGTCTTCCAAGGTGCTGGGATGACAGGTGTGAGCCACCGCACCCGGCCCAGATCCTGCTTTCCATAGGATTGAGCAGTGCTAGGGTCTTTGTGGCAGTCTAGAGCTTTGACAGAGGGTTTTTTAAAAAAAGAGGGAATGAAAAATATGAAGAGAATTGGAAAATAGGATGGAATGGAAGGATGGAAAGAAAGACAGAATCTGAGGGTGAATCAGAATAAAATGAGAAAATGGAGAAAAAGAGCAAGGAAGAGTGGGGAACGCGGGAGAGAGAGAGAGGAAGCGAGTAATTGAAAAATGATGATAAAGGGGCCAAATTATTTCTGGCATTAGGGTCCCATCTGTCTCCATGTGACAGAATGTACTTTTCAGGATGCCCTTTGTATTAAAATTAAAACACGACAGCAAGTTATTGTGATGCCCCATCAGAAATATTCTTTTTGAGATAACAGTTTATTGACTAGAGAATCCACTAATCTTCTCCCATCCTAAAAACATCTGGAGAAAAATAGCCTCAAAAGACGTGGGGAACAATCTGATATTTCTCCTTAAGCTCCACGAGAAGGGAGTCTTTCAATTAGCGACAGGAATTACACCTGTGTTCCTGCAGGTTGCGTTCACAGTATGGAAGTGGTTACAACATAGTCTATGTCCCTGAAAGCCAAATGATCTGCTCTTTTTAGTTTCTGGCATCAGAAAAAATAGCAAGACCGTCCAACAGATAATCCCCGAATCATGACAAGTCATAAATCTGCCTGCTGAAAAACCTTTAAGAAAACTTCCTCTTGGAGGAAAGGAGGGACGTGGGAGGTAAAGCCACATGTGCAGAGTAGCTGATATCAAAATTGTAATATTGCTCCCAGCTCAAATCTCACATTTTATCCTTGTTAAAATACAGCAACGAGACAGTCCCGTGAAGGCATCTTTACTGAACTTGAATCTGTAATGCCGCGTGGCCTGTGAACCAGACTGAAAGGTAACAGCTGGAAGCTCGTACATTCCTGGGCAATTGTTATTTTGTGAAAAATCATGGAAGCTGTAAGACAGGAAAATGTTCTTTTAAAGCTTGTCTTCAGCATGAAGCTTCCACCCCGGAGTGGGGAAAATATAAAACTCCAACTGACTTTGTTGATTAATGGAAATTTATAATCATATGACATCAGCCCTAAGAGGAATGGGTGCTGCTTTGCAGAATGCAATGCGGAAGCTCAGCTGACCGAATGCAGGCAGCCTTTGGCTACTTACCTCCTGGGAGGGACAGTACGGGGCAAGAGGGAGCACAGGGTTAAGGACACCAAGTATGAACGCCCACCCTCTGGGAGTCTGTCTCTGGTACGTCCTGGCACAGACGTGGGGTTGGAGAGGGAAAATGGAACAGGGCTCTGTATGTTATTTGACCTTTCTGGGTCTTCTTATGAATCAACTGTTTACCATGAGGTCCTATGGTTAATTCTCATGTTTCCTCTTCTTAAATTGCTCTTATTTTCCTAAATGTCTTTAGAGTAACTTTACAATTCTATTCACGCTAATCTGCTACTCTCAAATGTCAAAGAAAAAATCTTCAAAATATAATTTCTGCTCTTCAAACTCAGTCGCACTCATTACCATCCTCCATCCCTCTCTCGGATACCCCTGAACCCGAAGTTGTCCTTAAAGTCTTCTACTGGAACCCGTGTGCACTCCTTATTGGGGGTAGCCCGAAATGGCACCTGCCGTGACTTTGAAACGCTTGCTGCACAAAATTAGCATCATGCCCCCCATCCTTTGAGTAAAATTAATCATTTTTTTTACCCAATTTTCCCCAGAAGGATATGGCATATTCACGCTGCTAATTTGATTTTTCCAGACACACTGACAGATCCCTCTCAGGTTTCCATGCTAAGTTTGAAAAATGGAGATTTAGGTAATCCTTTGTCCTAAAGACTACTAGAAGTGAACTAAGCAAGATCCATATAACGATCAGTTTTCTGTGAAAATTCAGGTAGGACACAGCCTCAAGTGAGTAAAAGGACAATCTCCAGTGTTTATAAATGTTCCCGAGGATGGCGGTAGGTCAGACTCACAGTGGCAAGAGCTCACTCCAAACCCAGCACGTGAGTGGCTGGCTGAGCAGCGAGGAGAGCTGGTGACTGTGGTCAGAAGGAATCATTTTTTAGAATTTTCTAATGTTCATTCACTCCGTAATATCCATGGAGCTCCTATATTTGCCAGACATGAAAAGTTCATGGACATTTTGTCATTTTATTTAGGAAAAACCTTGCATAGTATAATGAATTTGCAAATTGTTTTTATGTACAAAGTGAAGGATAGTGTTTAAATCAAATCCATAAAGATGGATTTATGTATCCTACGTGCCCCGCATGCACACAGATACACAATGACACGCACACACGCATGCACATCTATTCTCTTCTGTTATTCCTTTTATGGGAGAAGGCAGGTAGGCTGAGATCCTAACGGTTCCGCGTGGATGTCAGAGATGCAGAGATCGGGTGGTGGCCATTGATGAAGCCCCACAGCCGCCTGCCCTGCGGGGAGAGGGCAAGGCATGCTTCATTCATCCCTCCGCTGCCCGCAGAAGGCGGGAGTCCAGGAGGAGGGGGACGAAGATGCCTTCTGATTGCCCGCCACCTCCATGGCCCTGTGGCTCGGGCAGAGCCTTTACCCAGACGTGGGCTCCTCGGGGCAGTCGGGCTGGGGACACGAGAGCTCAGAGAGGCGCGGAGTCAACAGGGCTTCCCATGACTCAGCCTCTGCTGAAGGGACTCGAGTCAGGAATTGGAAAGAACTTTGTGGCTGCAAAGGTCAAGAAACGTTACAAGTGGCCGTGGAGTACCTTCGCTAGAGATTTGGCGGGGAGAGGGAATTAGCCTGTTTTCTCTGGCGAAGAGCATGAATTGTAATCCAGTCCCCGATTCTGGAAATGCTTTTAAGGTCTCTTGCACCACGTTAATTCTACCCTCAGTGACTCACCCAGAAGCACACAGATCTGAGGCCACCAGGTCTCTGCTGTCACTTCTGAGGACGAGACACTTTGCCTCGTCTAGGAAGTGAAGCTGACGGTTTAATGTGACCCAGTCTGCCTGCCACGCTGCTGAATGCCAAAACTCACCTTCTACCGGCTACTTTATGGATAATGTTCATAAGTCACCAAGGTAATGGTTGTATCTGTTGTTTTTTAGGAACTTAGACCAGCTCCTGTCCAGTTCAAACCAGTCAAGACTACCGACCCTTCAACGGGGCCTGCGCTGGTGCCTGGGAGACGGGATTTTCATGTCAGAGGGCCCCAAACTCCACCCTGAGATCATGCCAATGCTGCCATTTCTGCACATGTGGCATCTTATGCAAGCATTAAAGATGATGATGATGATGATGATGATACAGATCTATATTAATTGACATGCAAAGATGTCCACCATCTATTGTTAAAAAAGAAACAAAATACAGAGCTTGAGAGCATGATCCTGCTTTTGCTTGGAAAAGTCTTCAAATATACAGATGTTAAAATTTACTGTCGAATTATGGATTTTTTTTTCTTTTTATTTATCTGTATTTTATAATTTTTCTATCATGAACAAAGATTTATTTTGCACTTCAAACTATTTTAAATTAATTTTTAAGTGCAAGCCATCTCTTTGTCATTACTCATAACTTATTTATTAGACATTAGTTCATAAGAATCATTCTACTGAGTTCCTGTTTCTCTGGCATGGAATCTCAGTTTTACAAGATGAAAAAGCTTCATGGTATTTATCTCACAATGACCTGAATGTACTTAACACTTATAACTTGTACAGTTTAATATGGTTAAGAGGGTAAATTTTATGTTATGTATATTTTATCACAATTAAATATTTTTTAAAACCCTTCCCCCGCAAAAAAAAAAAAAAAAAAAAAACAAACCAGAACTATCCTATTTAACAGATATTTAAAAGAGAATAGGATACTGGATTTGGCATTTTTTCATGGGAATAAAAATCAGAAATAGGGAGAACAAAGACTGTTGAGAGGAATGTAACAGTGTCAACAGTAGATAAACCTGCCCCTCCCCCAGCACTTCTGCAGAAAAATCTTGGCCATCCTTCTGAGTTGAGCTAATCTTAATAGTCAGACAATGAGCCACCTCTAAAGTAGTTACAATGGGCTACTGCATTTCAGTGAAATTCACTTAGATCCACAATTAATACCAACTTATCAACTTTCCTCCACAGTCTGTATTGCTCTCTAAATGGCAAAGCTGTTTAACTTACGCTCAAGAAAATCTGATTTGGTGTATTACTGCTCATCTCGCTCTCATTGATTATTCAGCCTACTTTTCCGAGGATCACTGTTCTTCCTGGAACTTTGTAACATTACCCATAATCATACACACTTCCTTAGTAGGCAATACTGTCCCGGGCCATTATTGGAAACAATAGTAGGGAATGATTAAATAATTCCAAAGCTATACCAAAAAGCCCGAGAAGCTGGCAATGTGGAACCATATGTATTTACACAGAAAAAAGTAAATCACAGAGCAATGTGTGGATATGGATATTTGAATGTTCTTATTTAAATCAGGTAGGACTGAATACATCTTGCTAACACTTCAGTGATCATGTGATCCCACAAATGACCCCCTCCAGCAACACCTGACATTGAGGCTTCTATACCGCTTTTTCCTCTTAGTCTCTGGCTGGATTTAACTCTTCTCCAAACATATTCTGTAAGGCTTTACAGCTTTCTTTTTGAAAATTTTTCTTCCTAGAGATGGAGTCTCCCTCTGTTGCCCAGGCTGGAGTGCAGTGGCGTCATCATTGCTCACTGCAAACCTTGAACTCCTGGGCTCAGGTGATCCTCCTGCCTCAGCCTCCCGAGTAGCTGGGACTGCAGCTGTGCACCATGGTACCTGGCCAGCTTTCTTCTGATGTGCGTCCCTTTCCCCTACCTTCCCATTTTGAATTCTGAATAAGAAGAAAACAAATAAACACAATAACGATGAAATAGCTCTGTAGGTAAGCTTGACTGGTCCCTAATGAATTCGCATTCAACACCTGGACTCTACCTGGCAATTATCCTTCTCGAAGACTCCTAAGCTTTAAAGACTCATCCTTAAATCTCCACATAATTTAGCCTTATTAATGACATTTTGGAATTCTTCTGACCAACACCAAGCCACACCTCCTCTCTCTGGCCCTTGCGCCACAAGAAGCAGCATTCCCCTGCCTTAATCATCCCAGGGCCAGGTGCCAGGCAACTAGAGATCAGTCCTGTAGCTTCGAGCCCCCTGAAATGACACAAACTGGCCACCTGCTCTGTCTCGCCTCTCCCCGGACACGCTAGTGAAGGCTCTGGCCCGAGTCCTTCCCTGGATCCAGTCTGCTGCCTCCCAACCACCCAGCCTCCTTCCCACACGGCCCTGCTGGGGTGTCATACCTCTGGCTCTAGAAACTGCAAGTATCATAAACTTTGTTTTCCTGAATCTCTCCTGTGTCTTTTCTTATGGCTGACCGTCTCATAAGAAAAAACAAAACAAAGCTTTCATGTGTCAACTTTGGCAAAAGATTCGATCTTGACCATTTTTCAGGGACCCCTTCCTGCCACCATTCAGTCCTTGGCGACGGCCCTGCTGGTGCCCAGGCGGCTGGGTCATGCGAAGTTGGAACAGGGACACCCTCTCCCTCCCAGCCCCCTGCCCACGGCCAGACTCTGCCTTGGGGACGTTGCTGCCTCCTGGCACCTACAGCAACCATCCCACCTGGAAGCCCTTCCATCTCCAGGGTGGGAGATCTCCCGACTTTTCCAAGAGAAACTGGGAATCTATAATTTCTGGAAAAATCTCCCCAATATTTTCAAGTTGGCAACACATTCAGTGGCTCGTGTGCCGTCTAGCTTTGGAAGATTGGCCAGATGCACATGAGTAGGTTGTACTAACCAGGAAGAACCAAATAGTTCTGGGCATCAGCATCATGCCTCATGGATGTGGACACACCGTAAGTACACCCTGTCTAGTACCCTCCTCTCACTGCAGAGGCAGCCAGCCAGAGCGTGCCACTCTGCAGCAGAATGCACGGGAACAGCAACTCGTGGCTGGGCACAGGGGAGCGGCCTCGTGTCCACGCCTCAGCCCTCTGGCGCTCGGACAGATCAAGGGAACAGAAGTGAAGAAACTAAAAAAAACACATTCTGGGTATCGAATGCACAGAGACCTTGTTGGCCACAGGGCCACTTTGTGTTTCTCGCTCTTCTTTGCCATTTTGCTAACATTATTTATTCATGATAGCCGGTCATTAGATCGTGTCCTTCAGGGCCAGCTCAACAGATGTGCAGCCAGGCAGATGTGCACGCGTGTGTGTAAACGTACATGAAATGTGCATGGGGTCTAGAAAAGCTTCCCAAATCACAAGAGTACCTTACGTGTTTTATAAAGCTCTAAAATTTCCAAAGCCCTTTCTTATGCGTTCTGTCATAAATTATGCATTTTGAGGAATGTCACAGCTCTGCGGAGTTGGGCAAGGGGAAGCACTAGGTGTCTGAGGTCCCAGTCCTCAGGCCCCGGCTGGAAGAGTCGGCTCCTCTGGAAAAGGCCATCAGACCCAGAGCCGACTCTCTCCTGCTTGAGCTGCTTCCAGCCATTGACCGAGCTCTGTCCCTTCCCGAGAAGCCCCTGAGGATGGAGCAGCTCGTCGGGGGCTCCAAGGAGGAGGAGCAGGACAGGCTGCGGGAAGCCGCTGCCACGGCAAGAGACACAGACAGGCCACTTTGGACAACTGCCCAGAGCAGGGCAGGCAGGAGGGGAGGGGACGGGATGCCTCTTGCATCAAGTGACACGAGTGGCACCTGTTGGAAAAACATGCTTCATGTGAACCAGGCCAGCAGAAGCCACCTTGCACCCTCCTCTCCACCTGGGCCCCTTCCACAAACACCCCAGACACACACACACACACGTTCAGGCCCCGTGTCCTCCCAAATCCTCACCCGGCGTGGGCAGCCGGCCGGCTTTCAGGGGGGCGGGTCGGAATAGAACAGAGCAGATGCCAGCCACGGGAAGATGCTGACGGAGAACACGGAAGGACACGCCATGCCACAGGGGCAAAGGCAAGGAGCTGTAAAATCTGCAGCAGCAGTCGTGACGTGGCACCCGAGTCTGGGTTCCACGCCAGCTTTCAGCCCAAGATCCTGGAGGGCCCGGCTGGCATCCTCGGAGAGCGCTGTCATTTCGCTGTGGCTGTGGACGCATGAAGGGGAAGGAGCCGGATCCATTGGACCAAGGGCAGCGGACAGTCCCCATGGGGAAGGAGCCCGGGTCCCTGCTGCGAGCACTGTCCATGAGGCTGGTGACACAGCTGGGCATCCAGCCTGCACCGTGGCCTCAAGCATCCCTCCCCCGGACACTCGCAGGGACCCGGGGTTGCAGGACTTTCCCTCCCGTTAATAACGGGTCACCTGCCCTGAGCAGGGCAGTCACCTGCTCAGCACCCTCGACGACTGGATTTCTTTCCTGTCTGTCTCTCCTCCCCCACCCTCAGCAGGGGCTTCCTGGAACCACCTCCCAAATAAGCCACTTGCATGCGAATCTCTCTCAGCATCAGCATCTGGGGGAACAAATGCAACGCAGCCACAGATGTGCCATCCCCGACAGAACAAAAGAACTAAGGATCGACCCGGCAGCTCTTGGGTGACACAGTCAAGTACGGAGCTGGGCACTAGACCGTTGACAACCTGAGGACAGAAGCCAGGATCGCGAAGGGTCTGCTGTCCCTCGGCCAAAAAGGAAAGACTCAGATAAAAGGAGCCTGGAAAACAGACGGGCAGAGAGCAGAGTTGGCACCGAGGTTATAAACGCTGACCTTGGTTCCCCACTCCTGGAATGCAGCTCCGAGCTGCCACCTACTAAATGTGTAATCTTGGATACATTTTCTTTTTTTTTTTTTTTTTTTTTTGAGACAGAGTGTCACTTTGTTGCCCGGGCTAGAGTGAGTGCCGTGGCATCAGCCTAGCTCACAGCAACCTCAGACTCCTGGGCTTAAGCGATCCTCCTGCCTCAGCCTCCCTAGTAGCTGGGACTACAGGCATGAGCCACCATGCCCGGCTAATTTTTTTGTATATATATTTTTTTTTTAGTTGGCCAGATAATTTCTTTCTATTTTTAGTAGAGACGGGGTCTCACTCTTGCTCAGGCTGGTCTCGAACTCCTGACCTCGAGCGATCCACCCGCCTCGGCCTCCCAGAGCTAGGATTACAGGCGTGAGCCACCGCGCCCGGCCTACATTTTCAATTTTTTTTTTTTACGTCTCTAAACCTTAGAGTCCTTATCTGCAATATAGGACTTGTCATAATGTCTACCTCTCAGTGTGACTTTGTGGATGAAATGTGATAACACCCGATTCATAGTAAGTGCAAAGTAAACACTAGCTGTATGTGGAAGGAGAACAAGACCTCTTTTTTAGCTCGAGAAGGCATCGCTAAAGCCAGGGTTTTCGGAATATCAAAAGCAGTCATATTCAGATTTAAACTGATCAGGTGTGATCATCATTTCTAAATCATACTAATAATTTGTGTTGTCTGGCAATGACATTGGCTTCCTTGTGAATGGCCGGGAGGAGGTAAGAACTGGCTGTGGGTGGGTTTGAAATAGATTGTCCCCTGCCCTGTCCCTTGCCCTATTGCCTTGTCCCCAGTCTCTTCCCCCGGATTTCATCCTTACCACCCCCACTTCGCATCCAAGGCCCTAGATTGTTTAAAATCTCCAGAGACTCCTTTGTTTTCTTTCCTTATAAACATATTCCCAGCAAATGCTGATCTCGAGAGGCTAATTTGGTGCCATCTGGAAACGGCACTTTCGTCCTGTGCAGCTCTGTACTTCCAAGACGCATTTGCACTGAGCCCCAAGGCAAGTCACTGGGCAGCACAGCTTCAGAGGAACATATGGTGGAGGGAAGCCACCCACGGGCATCCTGGAGAGGAGCTGAAAGCAGACTTCTTCTCTCCCCACGGATCAGGGCTGTGAACAAAAGGCTCAGGAACAACTCGTGCGGCAGGCTTGAATAAAGCCAGTGTCAGGCAGTCACCCCAGAGTGGGACCCAGCCCATCAGGACTGGGCAGCTACGACTGGCTAGATGGTAACAGCAGGAAGAAGTTGCCTTCCTTCCTTATCTTCATCCATGCCCTCTCCTCCAGGCAGTCCACCTTCATTGCACCACCGGCCCCCTACACACACCCTGCATGCTACAGGGCCATTTTATCATTAGCCTCTTTAGAGAAAGTACACACACAACAAACTGTTACTCTGGAACATCTACAATATGAAGACGTACTGGCTCTAGATCACGCACAAAATACTCCCACCAACATCACAATTAATAAAGTATTTTTGACATACCATCATATCAATTCCATTACACATTTAAGTTGGTATTCATAAAAATATCACTACATTTGAAACTAATTTGCAAATTAGAATTTCTAACTTCACAAGGATTCCTGAGTAGGCCCAATGATACTGCAAAAAACACAGTCAAACATACAAGCATTACTTCCTTTCTTTCATTCCTAAAGTAATTTGCTTCCATTTTAACAAGGCTTGATTGACGGTCTACGTGCCGGGCGTTGTTTTACATGCTGGGGTTTCAATCTTGAACAAAAAAAGGACATAGTCTTTGCCCTATCGAGAATGTCTTTCAACATGAATAGTAATAATAATATTCAAGGTGGGATGCAGTTGCCTAACGATACATTTGCAATGAGGTGGGTGGAACCCCTCATAGCTAGTGCCTGGGCCTATCCATCGTGTATGCTGCTAACTCATAGCTAAGGACGTACAACAGAGCGTGGGGAGAATGTCTCACGACGTGGATCCACACTAATTTCCCATAGGAGGCCATTTAGAGAAAGGAGTAGAGATCACAGAGGTAGTGCACCAAGGATGCTACGTCCCTACAACCCAAGCATGCGACTTAATTACTTTTATATCTCCAACACCTAGCACATCGTAGGAGCTCAACAAAGGTTTTTTAAACTGAAAATCCTAAAATATAGGGTTGACATCACAACTTATTTTTTTTTCTAATCCTTAGGACTTTACTGTTGGGTGTTGTTTAATTCACTGGTTTGCTTGAACTCTCTTGGTGGTGAATGTGCACGAGCTACGCTTACCCATAGTGAGTTACTCCTCTTTTCCCTGGCTTCATTGGTCCTCATTTTACCCTTCTAAAACTCATGTTTAGTTGCAAGATAAAACAGGGCTATAGTAAAAAAAAAAAAAAAAAAAATCAGGAAAAATCAGCAAAAAGAAGAAAAGAGGGGCTAGGGGTGGGGGCTCACACCTATAATCCTAGCACTTTGGGAAGCTGAGGTGGGAGGATTGCTTGAGGCCAAGAGTTCAAAACCAGCCTGAGCAAGAGTGAGGCCCCATCTCTACAAAAAAATAGAAAAAATTAGCCATTCATGGTGGCACATGCCTGTAGGCCCAGCTACTCGGGAGGCTGAGGCAGTAGGATCGCTTAAGCCCAGGAGTCTGAGGTTGCTGTGAGCTAGGCTGACGCCACAGCACTCATTCTAGCCTGGGCAACAAAGCGAGACTCTGTCTCAAAAAAAAAAAAAAAAAAAAAAGAAATATTTATAATTTATGGAAATTTGACAGTTTATGATGACTTCCTATCCAAAAGCTTAATGTGTCTTTCCATGTATTCAATTCTTCTCCTTTATCCTTCATCTTAAAATTTCCTTCATCTAAGACTTAATACACTTTTTAATTTAAATTATTCCAAGTCTTTTTCTCCCCCTTTTTTTTTGTTGCTACAAAAATGGGGTCTTTTCTTATACTCCAGCTTCTGATTATTGTTTGTATACATAAAGCCTGTTGATTTTAGTCCGTTAATTACGTTAATTGTGTAAAAGATTTTATGCTAATTCTCTTAGGTTTTCTATTTTACAATGACATCATCTGTAAGTATTAAAGTTGTATCTCCTTTCCAAATTGTAACCCTCATATATTTTTCTTGCCTAACTGAATTAGCTAGTATCTGCAGTAAAATATTTTCTGTGGTGTTAGTGGGCACTCTTGTTGTTTCCCACTTTAGTCATAATGCTATTTTTAATTTCCTCAATCAAGAAATCTGGAATAGAAAATCCGATGGTTTTTGGATTTGTTGATATCTGAAAGCAAACACGTGCACACTTTTAAAGCATGGCTTTATTACAAATGTTTTGTGTGATGCAAATAATTGTACAATTAATCATCCTGTAATAGAAAAATGAGATGAATGAACCTGATACATTTTCTTATCATCCATACTCCAGTAGACAAAAAAAATCAAGGTGCACCATGGCTTGGATATAAGTTTTAATTTTGTGTAACAAAAAGTAAACTTAATAAAGCAATAAATTATATGACAAAATTCAAAGATTAGATAAGGGGAGGATATTAAAAGCATTGAATTACATGTATAAGAAGGCATTGCCCAATGAGGGCATCTTTGCTTTCTCCATAGCACAGAATTCATATGACTCAAATGCTTTTTGGAAAACACCAATTTGGTGGGGACCTTCAAGGAAATCTGTCCAGTGTCAGGCTGTGAGTGGTTGTTTCTGGGATGACTGGGGAAGGGTTAGGTCAGGACCATGGTTGAAGGGAAGAGGTTTGTTAGAGACTGTCTGAGCCTAGACTTCACCATGAGGCCCCTGGGGCTGAGGAAGCCTCGCTTGCCCTCGGCTCAATTTGGCTGACTCTCCAGCTAGGATTACTAAGGTGGCCATGCATTAATAACCAGGTGAATGAATAAGTTCCATGGCTCAAAGTCCCGAAAGGACATTAAAGGAACTTCAGGAAGAGCATTAGCTAAGAGCATGCTGCCTGTCTCTGTTAGGTTTACTCTCACTCCATGTCTTACCAGCTCTGTCCCGTGGGGAAAGGGAATTAGTCTTCCTAAGGCTCAGCTGCAGCACCTACAAACACCTCTCTTATAAGGCTGATATGGGGATTCTAGGACATCACGATTGTAAAGGGCTTAGCATGGGACTGACCCTTCCATGTTTCTGGGGTGGGGAAACCAGCCGTGCTGCAGAGGAAGACAAGTTTCCAAAGCTACAAACTAATTTGCTTTGGGGAAGGATCAGTTCAATCTTGAAATTTCAGGATGTTGGAAGGAACTGGGACTGTTACTGATGGAAACCATTTCATAATTCAGGCTGGTGAAAGAGAAATGCGTGGCCAGGTGGAGGCCAGCATTCCAGCAAGGTGAGCAGTGTAACCTATCACTCTCTTAGACCATGTCACAGTGAAATCAGATTCTAAGTCATCGTTTTCAGTATGTGCTTTTGCTTGTGGTCTTGGCTGTTTCCATAACAACATACATTTTTATTATTGTTGTTTTGTTGCTTTTAAATCCAAGCCCTAACTTCTCCTGGATATCTTTATGCTGCCCTGACAACAACTGGGCTGCAGTATGGTTGGGAATACACGGTCCTGGGTCTTCCAGGGACAAAGTGGCTTTAGAGAGTGGGGTTGTCCTGAGAAGGTTGTGTAGCCAGAGGAAACACCCTGGCCTTTAGCAGGTTTCCTGGATGACACCCTAAGACCAAGCGAAGACTAGAGATAAGTTACAGACAAGGGTTCCTTCCCACTGGGCAAACAACAACAGTAAAAATGGTTAAAGAATGACACATCTGCCCCAATACTTGAATTTGGTCAGGTGTCTCAGCAAGGAAATGAACATGCTGTCCACCGGAGGTACCAAAAAAACCCTGATTTGGGGCACATTCGAAGCAGTTATTAACTTCTGGAATTTTCACATATATCATGAACTCACAGAATTATTTCATGATGGTGTCTGAGTAATACAAAACACTCGGGTAGTGACTGTCAAGATGTTTTATGTCTGGGAAGCTTTTTAAAAAGACTAATTAATGTCAAAGGAGGAATTTGTTATGGGTCATGTGATCAATCCTGACTCTTCCCATCTTTTGCTTCACTGGAATTCATTCAAGGATTCCAAGAGCCACGTGACTAGTTCAGAACTGTTTTTAGACACAATCATAAATAATTCAGGAATTTGGTCCATCATGGAAAAAACCAGACTAATTACACTTATTATTAAAATATGTAGAGTGTATTTTCAAAACCTCTCAAGATAAGCCCGTAGGGAGCACAATCAGCAAATTCACATATTGTGCCTTTGCTCGGCTTCCTGGACCCTGGCCAGTTGCTGGCTTAGGCAGGGGCATCTCCTCGACCGAGGCCGGGAGACCTGCTCAGCAAAGCCCCAGATGCCTTCCGGAAACAGCAGTGTGACTTCAGGAAATGACAAAAATGGTCTCATGTCCATGGATCCTAGTGAAGGCAGGAAGATCACTACCTTATGCATATGAATGAGAACAAAAAACAAACAAACAAAGCACAAAAAGAATAATGACTCTATTAAATTTCCCAAACCGTGGCAGGTAGTTATTAAGTTCAACGCGCTGCAAAAGTTTGACTATTGGTCTCCAACACATATATCGAAATGGTATAAATCAGTGTTTGGACTAGGACTTCCCCAGAGAATGCAGTGTTGCACAACACTAGATCCGTGGGATATGACTAGCATCTACATGAAAAAAAAAAAGAAATACATGATCCATTCAACTTGGGAAGTTTGCGGTTAGACAAAATCTTTAGTACAGGCTGTCTCATAGAATACTACCCTGGCACGCGTTGTGGCTCTCGAAGTAGGCATTATGGCATGGTATGTTTACCAAAGCGACTTGACCGTAAAGGTGACCCATTTGTTTGTGGAGCATCTCTTGGGGCCGCCTTCCCCCGTGCACTTTGGGAAATACTGTCTAATTGAACTCAGCCTGTTTGGCAGCTGTCTTGACAGCTAGGCCCAGCTAGGCCAAAGGAGCAGCGCAGCAGGGGCCTGCGATGCTCCTGAATTACTGAGTGCTGCATTGCCCTAGAGAGTGCTGTCCTGCCCTACTGAGTACTGCACTGTGTTACCGAGTACTGTGCTGCTTTGCTGAGTGCTGCACTGCCTGGCACCGAGTGGAAGAGATGCCACAGGAAAACAGGAGAGGCTCCAGAGGTTTATACAAGTCTCCTGATCCATCCATGCCCTCACTGTAGGTCAATTTCAGAATGTTCTGATGAAACAGAGACTCTTAGAGATCCTTTCTGCAGATATAGTAATTGCCACAAAAGGAAAACTGAGGGGCTGGTGCCTTACCAAAAATATTTTTGCAAGTTGAATATCAATTTTTCTGATACAGCACTAAATTACAGGAGAGGGAAGCTGAAAGGCTGTTAATTCCAGACTGTGGGGTTAATTAGCTTTCTTAGATCATGCGCCCGTAGGACAGTAGTGTCACAGGTATGGTGACAGAGTCTTCTGCTCAGTTTCCTTTTTATAGGCTCTTGAATCAGGAAATATTTCATTTGCAGCAGAAAGCAAAACGGTATAGGAAAGGGAGACATTTTTGCCAGAGGATTCATCCCAACTCCCCTCTAATGGGGGCTGAGATGGAAAGATTTTCTAATCCCATGCGGGCTACTCCCACGAATGACACGGAAAAGAAATCTCTGCGTGACAGTTACAAGAAAATTCAGCAAATTGTTCCCTCTTCTCCATATTCCAATTTGCAGACTCCCCAATCTCAGCCTCACAAGGACGAACAGGGACCATCTTTCCGCCGGAAGACCTCAAGGCTCTGCATCTCCATGATGGATTCAGTCCCATCAGTGATGCGGAGGAGGGGAGCAGCCCCCCGAGCCCGCACGGATGACGTGGCAGCCCACCCCTTCCCCATCCCAGCACGCCTCAGGCCTGTGCTTCCCGGACACCAGCTGTCACACAGGAAGCTGCGGCCTCCCTGTCCCCCACCTCCTTTGCTGGCTGGAGCTGCAGGCTCAGGGCCTGCAGAGTTTCCTTCACCATCTGGAGCTCCCTCTTGAGAGACTGTGAGCGCGTGGTTAAGGGACACAGCCGAAGGTGATCGCAGCCTCCGAGGGGTCTATCGGAGCAGATGGGCACTGCCATCTAATTGCAGTGTCAAGTTCTTCCCAATTGTAGGAATTAAATATTAATACGAATCTTACACTTCTTCTTTTAAGAACGACTGCCATTTCTACAAGGCCTGAGGTATTAACTCTCTCAAGGAAGGTTTCAGAAAGGAAGAGAGTCAGCTCTTAGAGGAAACAGATGGCCGACCGGGATGCTCAATGTGCAAGGTTAGTGTGACTGTCATTCCCGCTAAGCCCCAAGCTGGGCTGAGGCAACTGTCAGATCTAAGTCCTCTGACAGCAGAAAGAGCAGAATTCAAGAAATCTAGGATTTGGAGTCACCGTAAGGACAGAGAAACACACTGGATGGGGCTGAGAGGCAGGAATTATGCTCCTTGTTCACCACTAACCAGCCTTGTCGCCTGTGCAAACCACTCTGAACCTCAGTGTTCTCCAGAAATGATGACTTTGAACCCCTCCAGGCTTTAGCCTGCTGTCCTCGGTTAGCATCCTCCCAGGTACCAGGAAGGCGACTCAAGATTTGAAAGCATGCAGGGAGCTTGCCTTCTCTGCATTGGTTGGCTCGTTTCTCCTTCAACTGCTGGATTCTAAATTTCCTAACCTGTAAAGTTGTTTCACCCATAGACAATACAAATCTCAAAGAACCTGACAAATAGGATTTGGAATAGATAAAGCTGTCATGCACTTAAGAGAATGGATTCTCCTCTGGGTGTTCAAGCAGGGGAACATTTATTTCACCAGCAGGGGTTCTTCTGCTCATGCATTGCCAGGTCCCTCTGCCCTTCCCCTGTGTACTTGTGGGCAGAACAACACTAAGGTCAACACCAGGTGGGAGGCGGGTTTAACACGCAAACTAATTCAACCTCATCTAACAGGGACCACGGGGAAAAGCAGAAATATATTGACTCCATTTAGGGTGAAATCATCACTTGAGGTCAGGCCACTCTAATATTAGCAGACAGCTATGGAGGGAACAGAGGGGACAGAGAGCTTTGGGAAAGGTAGCACTTGCAGAGATCTGAATGCTCACAGGCCACCTACGCTACAGTGTTGTTTTTCCTACGTGCAACGTCAACACAATGTCAAGAGAAAGAGATACCCTTAGGTCATGGCTGCAGAAAGCTTTCCCTGTCTTTTTTGAAAAAGGAATTCCAGAGGATCCTGGGAATTATGCAAATGAACCTCTCCTAAGCAGAAATGCTGAACCACCCTGAAAAACTTCTGGCAGTTTTTCATCCTCTGAAGCTTTACCAGACTTCGTCATCTGCATAATTCACCCATATTTACTATGACGTTTCCCTCCTCGCACTTGATCTTGAGGGGAATGAAGGCTGGCTGGAGGTGGTGTAAGAAAGGAAAGAATCCAATATTTTCCTTTTTTTTTTCCCTTTTTTAAGAGGCTTTGTTTGCCTCCATTTTTTTTGGACAGCTCTGCTAACCTTTAGTGCAAACACATACGACTTTATATAAGCAAAAGCATAAGTGGTCCCAGACTGAATACCAAGCTGGAATTTAATCACAACGTTCTGCTACATTTATAAAGAGCAAGCACAGAGTTTAAGTAGTTTATGAATCCTGACAAACTCCTGAGATTTAATTACCTCTGATACGCAGCCTGGGACTACATGCCGTTATTTGTAATATGGTAAATGATGACAAAGGTTTTTAGAGAGAGAAATGGAACCAAAATGTGATGCTTCTTAAAAAACTCATAAAACTTCTGGCACTGGCAGCACAAACTGAAAAAGTTAAAAAAAAAAAAAAAAGGTGGAAGGGAGAGAGAGGCTATAAAAGATGAAGTTATATAACAAAATTAACACATCAGTCCCTCTTAAAACAATCTCCACTGACACACAGAAGAGTCAGCAAACTGGGATTTGAGGATACAACTCCCCAGCTATGGGAAACTGGAAAAATCATTCAGTGCTTAATTGTCCCACTTGTGAAATATAGAATCTCGTACCTTCTTCATAGGGTTAGAGTTCAATGAAATACATTTTTCTTGTGAGAGTATAGTGCTTTTTGTGAGGTGCCATGAGATTTAAGGTTTATTTCTCAATGTAACAGATGTAACAAACACCTTAGGCTCTGTCTGACACCAGAAATGCTAGAAACCTCCTTTAATGGGGTAATACTCATTAAAATAATTAAAATAATGTTTTTATTTACAAAATAGTTCTCTTTAACCAAACTGCTTATCTGATTCCTCACTAAGTGTGAGCTCCAAAACATTTTGGATGTACTGAAACGAAAGTGTCCAGGATAAAATGCAGAGTGGGGAAAAAAGGCAAGTTGCAGAACGATTATGATGATACTAATTTTGCAAACGAAGACTATAGAGATAAGCCATTCCCAGCTAGAAAAAAGGATTTAGGAGCACAGAGTAGCAGCCCCTAGGTAAAGGCAGTGGGAGGGAAACAACAGCTTTTCTATTAATATTTTCCCTACTTCTGAGATAGTCACAAAGGATGTGCATCGCTTTCTTATTTAAATCAATATGTTTATAAAAGAAGCCACTTGAAACATTTCTCCATTGAGCAGGGGGAGGAATGGAAGTGCGGATAGAGATTCTCATTCTTTCTTTCAGTCATTCAAATATTCAAGTGTTTCCTGAGCTCCTACTGTGTGTTAAGAGATGTTATGAACATGGCAGCACAGGACTGAACCAAAGTTCCTGCTATCACGGGGTTTAGATACCTCTGAGTACAGCGGAAAATAAGCACACGCAGGCAATGTGGACAGTCTGTCCGGCAGGGCTAAGTGTCTGAAGTGGGACAGGGACCATGGGAGGACTTGGAGCAGAGGGGTAGTGTCATCAATATGACTGCTATGCTCAGAATGGGCTTAGGAGGGTAGGATTAGAAGCACAGAAAGACCCCTTAGCAGGCTACTTCAATCTCTCAGGTGAGAAACCGTCATGGCCAGGACAGGGCAGTGGCAGCGGAGGTGACAGAGGGCGCCAGACTCCGGATGTGTTTCAAGGATACAGCCAACAGTGTATGACCATAGACCGGATGCAGAATACGAGGAGATGGAAAAGGCATCAAGAATAACTCCCTGATTTTTGATCTGAGCAAAGAACTAGAAAAACAGACTGCAGTTTACTGAGAAGCAGAAAATTGGGAACGAGCGGCTTGAGTTTCTTTTGGGGAGTGGGAGCGTGGCCAGAGAATTGCATTTTGAACATGGTAAGTTGGAGAAAACTATTAGCCAAGGGGACATACTGAGTAGGAAATGGACATGAGTCTGACGTTCATATTGGACCAAATATTTGAAAAAATACTTTCACAACATTTTCTTTGTTGACTTACAGAAAAACAAACTATCCCATTTGATAGATCTGACCAAGATCTTCAGGTTAAGTAGTGAGTAGAGCTAGAAGCAGATTATCTGATTGCTAATCCAATAAGCTCATAGTTGAAGCCCATGGACATATTTGACCTTGATTTTTGTCAAAGGCCTGAATAAAGTATTAATAAAACTCTAGTATTGGAATTTTAGGTACCTGGAATAGAGGTGCTCACTCCATCTAAGTGTAAGAATAGGTCTCAAAGGAGCTTCTGAATAATTCTTATGATGCTTGTATCTTAGGAACCTGAGTAGCTAAATCTCTGTTCCCTTGTAGCCGATATGCCACCAGGTCTCTGTGGTATCTAAGAAAATCAGCAGATTAGTTATAATAATGTCACAGAGATTGACATCCTAACATCTTTAAAACACCTTTGGAACCCAAGGCTATTCTTTACCTCCTTGGGAACAACTACCCACATATTAGAACAGTGCACAACCTGTTAAAATGTCCGTGTTTACAATTCATAAAGCAGTGAGACTAACTAGCAAGACACATGACCCCAGAAATACAGTGGTAACGGCCATATTGTCATTCGGGGAAGCCGTTTGCAAAAGATCCAGGAACTCTTTCAATAGAGTCTTTTGTTTTTATACAAAAACAATTGAGTGTTTTACTCTCAATCCAAGTGATCATTTTGATGGCTTAGTCAAAAGTCGGAGTTCAGGTCATCTGATCTAATTTGGTTCAAAGAGAAACAATAGTACAAGTTGAGCACCCCAAATCTGAAAATCTGAAATCCAAAATGCTCCAAAATCTGAAACTTTTTCAGCACTGACATGATGCTCAAAAAAAAAAAAAAAAAGCTCATTGGAGCATTTTAGATTTGGGATTTGGGGATTTGGTATGGAAGGATAATGCAGATATTCCACAGTCTGGAAAAATCTGAAATCCAAAATACTTCTGGTCCCAAGCATTCTGAATGAGGGATACTCAACCTGCACATCCTTTGGATCCGCTTCTCATTGGCCACATTATTTCTTCTTACAAGCATTGTAAGAAGTGACTCTGTAGCCACTACAGCCTGTCGTACTGGATAATTTATCTTCATGGAAAAGCCAGAGGTGAAGGTCACAGTCTTTGAAGAGCAAAGATGAAAATCTTGCCTACACAAAAGCCCTGGTTCAAAGGATTTGATGCTTGCACGGGGGAACTTTGTGTTGCCCACTTCGTGCTAAGACCACGTTACGCTGAGCCAGCAGCAGGACAGCCCCTCCCTGTACTGGGGGGCTCCAACTCTCCCTTTTCCCTCTGCAAAGCCTAAGTGGAAGCCAAAGGAAAGAGCTGCAGCCACCATACCTGCATCCACCAACCTCTTAGCGCTCTCGATTTTCTTATTTATAAAATACATTGGTGGAGCTTCACAAGCGTCGTGGCCCCTTTTCCAGCTTCTCAACTCTAGAAGCTGAAAACATTTCCAGGAAATGCCGAGCGATCTCCCCAAACTTCTATTACCTTTGTCTGTCCAAGCTATGGATTTGAAGGTTGAACCAAACAAGGGGCCTTACAGAGCTGTGGAGTTCGTGCACGCACGAGCCTGGATGTGTTTAGAGTATCTGCACGCCATCAGGCACCACCAAAACTAATCAATTGGGTACCACGCATTCCAAATAAACAGACAGGATGGAATTCCACATGGGCTTCCTGGACGTGGATGTAAACACAAGCGCAAATGGGATCAGTGTGTGCCCATCTCACCTAGACTCAGAGGCAGGCAGAACTGCCCTGGGGGCTTTGAAATATGCCCAAACTGTGCAAATCCCAGGTGCACTTCTTTTCCTTTGAAAGCGTATTGTGGATGTTGAAGGAGAACAAGAAAATGAGAAAATCCACCTAACCTGGAAGGTTTTGGGTTAAAGCACTCTGAACATGGAGGAGCCATTACACACACTCAGAATGTTTTTCAAAACGTAACTGCTAACTAGGGCCTCAGATGACTGTGACACAGAATTGCAGACCCAGACTAATGCTCCCGGAAATCCTGGCTTGCCTGGCTGTGAAGTCACACCTCCTGTCCTCTCCTCAGACACACGGCGAGAGCCACCTCTCTGTCACCAGCTCTCCCTGTTAATGGTGCACTGTTTTCAGACACCCACCACTGCAGTAGCTGACAGGTTTGGGTTGTCACTGGGTCATGCTCCATGTAACTGAGTGAGCCCATCAGGATGATGGAGGGCACAGGCTGCTTCCTCCTCTTCTCTGGATTTGTCAATCCCGTGTCTTCTTCGTAAAAGTAGGGGACGCCCAGCAGCCTGCCCAAAACTCGAATAGTAAGTCAGGATGCCACGAGAACCTGTTTGGAAACCCAACCCCACCACCCATCCCTAGCTCCTGTGGATGCCGCACTGGCAGTGTTTACACACACACGTGGCTTAGGCAAAGGCTCAGAGTCCTTCCACGTGGGGAAGGAACATCCATCACAGCATCCAGGGTTGAATCTTCTGGACGTGGATGTCCAACGTGGGCTTACGTCAATCACATTCCAGAATGGACTTAGATTAATCAGCTGCTGTCTACCTCGTTTGCACAGTGGGCTCCGGTAGCATCTCAGTGGAATCACACAAAATATTGCACCCACTGTGCAATTCTTCCGTTTAGTCGATGGCAAGGTGCTTCTTTTAACCACACTCAGCATTGCATCATTGATCAGAAATGGAACTACAAACGAGTCAGAGTTTGGCTGGAGGATTCTGGTAGCCTCTTTGAATCTCTAGATAAGTTCTAATTGGAAACAACAGCTTTGGTTTGTGCAGGGAAGCCTCCACAGAGCTTTGTAAACATGCCTTTCTATCTTAGGGTGGAATGTTCCACTCAAATCTGAGTGCCACTTTGTATGAGTTCAAAGACACCTTCTGTGTATTTATTCTCAATCAGGGACACAGAACAAAGCCTGCACTTCAGAGAAAAGTCTGGGTTGAAATGCGGATGGTGGTGTAGATGTTACTGGAGGGATGGAGAAAGCTCATGTCAGTAACTAAACCTGCGCTTCCCTGGTTGGACATTTCCCCAGGATATCTTCTCCTATTGCAGCAAGGATTAGCAAAAGTCTCAAAAGCATAACTTCACTAAAATACTTATATTATAGCTTAAAATTTTAAAGTAACTGTATGCTCCAGGGACCAGACCTGTCCGTTTACTTACAGGCATAGCTGTCCCCTGACGGGCCAAGGAGGACCAAGGGGTTGTGTCTGAAAGGTTCTGCCACTCGTCAGAAAGGACCTTGGGCCAGCCAAGCAACTCCAGCCTCGGTTTTCTCAACTGTCAAGTAGGGATAATAGTCCCTGACTATTTATAGAAGTTTTATTAGAATTTAATGACTGTTTATATAAGGCGTGGCGGGGTTACTGATGGATTCCTTCAAGCATTTATTACAGAATAGCTGAATGGACCTACCTATAAACGGGATGTTGTTTGAGCTGGTGACAAAGATACGAAGAACTGCGAGACAGAAGGACTTGGACAACATAGTTTTCTACCTAAAGCCAAGCACTTTCTACACATAAGGACTGTGACTTAAACATACACCGTGAATATAGTAATAGCCTCATTTAACAGCCATGAAAACCTCAGAGGCATGTATTATTGTCCCGATGTTACCGATGAGGGCCTTGATGCTCAAAGAGGCTTTATCACTTCTCTGTGATCCCGCTGCTATGGGATCTGGTTCGCAAAAACTAAAAGGGTCTTATTTAAACACAGCGGGCCCTTCCCAGTTCTAGTAAGACACAGACTCAATTCCCTAGAATCAAACTAACAATCTAAAAAATTTCAAAGCAAGAGACCAACACAGACCCTGGCTGCAGCTGCTGAGCTCATAACTGCTACCTGAATCCACATACGCCCGAGGTACGTCCCACTCAGGAACCACCCCACCTGCTGGGCCGGGGGACAGGCCCTCCTCCCCATGCCGTGGCTGCCTGCAGCGGGTTGCTCTTCTGTGACCTGCCACTTGCCAGTTTTCTGGACGCCATGCCCCCTTAGAAGTGCTCAAATCTGTGTCACCCCATGAACACGGAATAGACAAAAACGCCATCCTTCTTCCACTGCTTCTTAGCGAAACTTTCTAATAATAGCTTAAATACTAGTTTTGCAAGAGGCAGGAAGTGATGAAGAACAGAATGTCTGCTTTGAAAAATCTACCTTGAGCAATGTGA
Source organism: Lemur catta (assembly GCF_020740605.2). Taxonomy (NCBI): domain Eukaryota; kingdom Metazoa; phylum Chordata; class Mammalia; order Primates; family Lemuridae; genus Lemur; species Lemur catta. Next base: position 6,984,143 of record NC_059152.1, on the reverse strand, counting down.
AAATCATCGCTGATTAAGTTGAAGAAATTACCTCTAAGTTTAATGAGCGAGGTCAAAGATTTAAAGTTATAACAGGGAAGGAAACACAGCACTAATCCATTATTATTAAGTCATGGATTTGAATACTTGAGATTAAGATGAATCCTTGACCATTTAAAGCTACTTTAAACACACACACACACACATAAAGCATGGTAAGGACTGGCATTCTGCAAACTAGGACAGCAATGAGAATCAAAGGCCTAAATAGCTACATTTCCCACAAACACATCTAATGAAAGTCTTACTCCTGAATAGAAAGAATGAATGAACAGAGAAGTGTCAGCTTGTGATTAAATAACTACAAAGATACAGAAAGGGACGCATGTCCCTTCATGGTTCAGCACCCCATCTGTCCGCTCTCAGAGAACTAACTGGTGACAAACTGGCTGCACCCACAGACCAACATGGGATGGAGCGGTTCATAGGGACGCATACCAAAGCCAGTATGTCCTCGCGCCATCTTGTTCACTGACAGCTGGTTTTGATGCCGGTGTTTGCAGGTGTGACACCAGGATATTGAATCCAGTGCAAGAAAATCCTATTATTAGAAATCATAAAGGACTAGATTGAACTCAACCATGTGCACATGGTTAGAAATTGCAAAGGAATGATCTAAAGTCCTGTTAATTTTGATATGCTACTACCTGTTACCAGGCAGAACTGTTAGATAAGGAAATTTGAAGACGTATTTGGATCTTATGCTGTTACAAAAGCTTGTAGAAAACTGCACTAGTCAAATGTTTTCTTTTACCAGGACCACACAGAGCTGGCTTTACACCCACTGAAAACCACACGTGATTTAGCTTCATTGTGTGCGTGTCAAACTTCGTGGCTAATTTTTGGTGGTTGTGTTTAATAATCAAAAATACTGAATTGCTTGCCAAAAGCTAGAGATTAACCATTGCATACTTGATAATCTCAGGGATCGAGGTGCGCTGTGCTATAAATAGCGGCAGCGTGTGTTTGTTCCATGCTTGAGGCATGGAAAAACTGCGTGGGTTTTTTTTTTTTTTTTTTGAAGACTCTCTTTTACAAAATAACCTCACAGCTGCTTGATCTGCAAGAGGAAAAGGATATGAATGAGATCTTCATCATGACTACGGATCGCTGTGTGAAGCTGATCTTCCAAGTGCATTAACTTCTTGCCTATAGCTTCACATTTTTCTCCAAGTTCTGCAGAGAGGACGTAAGATTCCTGGCCAGAGAAAAAAGAAAAAGATCACTTGTAAGCTGTGGACACTTTTAGGGCCACAAACGCAGACAGTACATGAAGGGAAGATTTCCTGAAAGAACACCCCAGCTACTGTGCCTCAGTCGGAATCGTGCCAGAGCCTCTGTCTTCCTCTAATAGAGACCGTTCTCGAGAAGACATGAACCGATTTCAAGTTACTACCGAATGCTGAGCTGCATCTACACAACTCCCCAGGTCACTTCCCTTATCCGGTCATTTCAAGGTGCTGCTTCCAGTATGCCAGCTCCTGACGTGGATTTGCCAACGGGGAAGCCTGAACCTCTCCACCGCATCTGTGGGCAAACCCACGATTTCATATGAATCCTAGTAAAAGGGGAGAGGGCATCCCAGGAGCAACAGGGCCGACCTGTAAGGACAAAGGGACATTCCCTTAAAGGCACAGGGATTTAACAGGGCACTGAACACTGTTGTGGCCACAGTCCTGGAAGGCTAGAATATTAACGAGACTTTAAATGCCATGAGGTGTGTACTGTGCATATACCCACTGCCACCACCACCATGCACAGGAGCGTATGCCCATGATGACAAGAGCAGGGTGACGATGTCTTGCTTGCTGCCGGGTCTGTAGCTCCTGGCACAGTGTCTGGCATGCGGCAGACACAGAGTAGTATTTGGTTTCATGAAAGAACAGTTGAGTCTTTGAGCTCCCTTCTCTAATGTTTCCCCTTCCAACTTACATCTCACACATGAGCCAGAAAAGAGCCCTCTTTATGTCACTTTCCTGCACAAAATCACCAAGAGCAGAGTCCAGACTCTGCCCTTGTGTGACCTGACACCATTCAACCATGTCCTTCTAGTCTCCCAGATACAACCCCACCTTTGCTGGCTGGACTGACCCCGTTGCCTTCTTGCTTTTGCACCTGTGCATTCTCCTGCATTCTTCTCCAAAACCAGCCGTCTCCGCAAGGCCCCCAAATAATAATTCCACCTTGTGGTGCAGATATTCTGTGTCCTCTCAAGTGAGTATAAACTCCCTGTGGGCAGGGACCATGGCTTAGTCGTTCATCCCAAAGTCCCCACGGGAATCCCAGGCATATAGAAGGTCACGGACTTGTGAACAAACAAGGTCAAGAAAATGAGAGCAGAAAATAAGGACTCTTAGAATAAAGCTGGGAAAGGCAAGAAATGAGCTCAGAATTAAGACTTAACCAAATGTAAAGGTAGTATTTTCCCAGCCTATTATGTAAAGCTTAGAAGGTATACTAAAGAGAATTTTGCAAAAGGGAAAGAATTAAGATATGTATTCAGATTATACTGCAAGGTTACTATAAAAGCTGTAATTAATACCCAAGGATAGCCACAAAATGCCCAGGTGTGGTCATATTTCCTGTTAAAAAGTTCTTGGAGATCACCTGTTATATCACATTATAATCAGAGCCCATGAATGACAATTAAATCCAGGTATGCAACTTGACATTTGCTATATTAGCTCCAGAACGGTTTAAAGTTTATATACCAAATGGTCAACTATATTAGAATAAAATGGTGTTAATGGGAATTATAAATAACTATTATAAGTATTAGAGAAGTCCAGTTTACTGCAAGTAAACATATATACAAAAGAAAAGAAATCTAGTGAAAATAACACAATTTTGAGGACATATGGACACAATTAAACGAGCTTTAATGTGAAGCATGCGTGAAGTTTGCTCACAATTGACCATAACAGTGATAAGAAGACAGCAAATACATAAAAATCACAGACACACGTATTTCACTGATCCTAAAAGTAGCACCATTATCATTCAAAGGTGTGGAATTAGGGGTAGACAGATTGCATTGTCCATTGTCTACACGTAAGCCAATGGGCAGGGAGATACACCATAGTCATGGATGAAACAAGTGAGATGCTAAGAAAAAGAACATCTGGAGAAAACATGATTGGCAGTAGTGAAACCACAAGTCATACACGAAGGAGAATAACACAGTATTAGTGGGAAACGGTACATGGCTGAGAACACACTTAAACAGAAAAAACACGTAGACTCAGAACACGAAACCCAGGAATTTAAGACACTCAAACAAAAAATCAAATAACTCAATCTTCATCTTAAGGCTATAGCAAACATGAAATCAAAGCTGAATAAAATGAATTTAAAATATAGCTTTACATTCCACCCCCCCAACATATAATCCCTGTCTGTTTTCCTTTTAAAATGATGTGCAGATTGATAGTGACGGTGTAAATTTTGGAGAGCAATTTCAGACCATGTCACAAGCACTTCAAATTGTTCATATCCTATGTCCCAACAATCCCACTTCCCGGAATCTATAAGAAAGAAATAATTTGTATATTTAAATTGAAATAATTTGTATTAAGCCTTTGTAATAACCATGGAAAAATACCAATCATATATGGCTATATATATCAAATAGAAATACAAGATTTTATTTATGCAAAGATAATGGTGTTGAAAGTATGAGAAAGAGGAAATAACTATCCAGCAATACAGGGAATGGGTAAACTAAGTTCTGGTACATTAGGTTTGTAATATTTAGTCGATAGAACCATTTTTAATGTAAGAACATTCGATATGAGAAAATAAATAGGCAAAGCACTAAAAAATGTACAATTATCTTGGGGAACGATATTATTGGAAATCTTTATTTTCTTTTCTATACTTTCCTGAATTTTCCAAATCTCTAAAATATAATTAAGAAAAAAATTACTAAAAACACTAATTCAAACCATAATGAAAAAGCATGGAAGAAATTCACCTGAAATTTTTTCTTTTTAAAGAAAGTGGCATAAAAGAAGCTCAGAGAGCTCAAGGCACCATGTCTAGTAACAGAAGTTCCAACTGGCATTCTCTTGCGGAGCTGTTCTTCCGAAAAACAAGTTTCCTACTGAAACTGCTATCTGTTGGCCTGACAGATTCTGATCCTGAAGACCCAGGTGAGTATTATTGGAGGGATTTATTGCTTTATTATAGCACTGTCATTTAGAATCTTGGTAATACAAGTAATTTACACCTCAGCTAAAGAACTGACAGCTGATGAGAGGCAGATTAACATATTGCTGTCAATCTGATGAAAAATTCTGCTCTGTCTGAAGAAATCCTGTCTGTCCACAGAGGGCAGAGTGGCAGCAGGGACAGGGGTATCAGCGGTACAAAGTTCCCGAGGCTCTGCCTGTTATCCCTTAAATCAGGGGCCCCGCAGAACGTTCTCGTCCATTTCTACGCTGTGCCCAGCGATGGCAGAGCGTTTGCGTGGCTTCAGCAACACGCACTCGCATGGCATTGCCTCTCCACCGTCCAGAGACAGAGTTGATCACTTCTCCCCTTGAACCTGGATGGCCCTGGAGGTTTCTTCAATGAATAGAACACAGCGGAGGTGACACTGCCCGACTTGCAGAGCCAGGTCATACCGAGCGACATGTCTTCTCAGATCACTCACCCTGGAACCCGGCCTGTGTGCTGTGAGCAGCCCGATCCACAAGGACAGGCTGTGTGAGGTGCCTGGCTGAGAGCCCTGGCTCAGGGCCCCGTGAACAGCCTTAGGGGACCCCTGCTCCCATCTCTGAGTCATTCGGCTGGACGTAGTGGAGCAGAGACATCCTCCCCACTGCGCCCGCCCAATGCCCGTCCTACAGATCCATGCATCTCATAAACGGTTATTTTACATCACTAAGTCTGGAGTGACCTGTATGCAGCCATAGTAGCTGACACAGTGGGCTACACGGGTTATTCCCGACAGAGGACCCTGCGTGAAAGAACAGGACTGCTGTAAAATGTATCAGACAGAGCATCCTCACTGTCCCGACCTAGGGAGTGGTTGCCACGGCTGACTAGACCTCCGAGGCTCACTGAAATGCCAATGCCCAGACTGGGCTCGGGGAGGGGAGCTCCTAGCCATGCCTGCACTGTGGCCAGCAGGCCGGGGAGTGCAGAAAAGACACTACAATGAGCAGCCACTGCCACTGCTCGCTGGTCCCTGGTCCCTGGTCCCCAGATCCCTGGCTCCTGATTCAATGTGCAAGTTATGAAACAGGGCAGGCACATATTCGGGGGGTGCGGGGGGGAGGGCACAGGGGTGGGGTATGTGTGGATATAAACTAAGAATAGTCAAAATTTACAGTCTCCTAGAAAATTCCTCAGAAAGACATAGCACGGTGACTCCAACATATTGGATTACAGTAAGACCCACAGAGCCTCACTTTCTTCTGGCTTTGGCAGAAATGGCTCTTTCTTTAGCGGACACTCGGCACAGCAAGGTGCTGACATCCTGAGAGGCAGAAAGACACAAGATGAAGGGATTCCTGTCTCCTGGGCTCTCACACTGGCTTTGGGGCACACCCACCGCCTAGAGGGAAGGACATAATTGCTGCCCTATTTTAGTGGCCATGTCCTCCTGGTACGTGAGCATCTCTTCGTTACAGTCTCTGCAGGAAGCATCAAGCATGCTACGCCACCTCTGGTTTCTCCATCGATTTGAGAGCCTCGCTCGAGCGTGTTCTCTCAAGCCAGTGGGATCTCAAAGCCCCCCACTGGCTTGAAAGAACACACTGGAGCAAGGCTCTCAAAGGGCTGCCGCAGCCAGGGGTAGTAAAAACATCACCAGCCCTCCCTGAGGGTCTTCACGCCTAGAGGCAGAGAGCGCTGGAGCTGGTAGGGGTCTTAGGAACCATCTAGTCCAATTCCTTCTTTCACACGCAAGAAAAGAGGCTCAAAGAGTCACGTGACTTGGGCAAAGTGTAGATGGAAAGTAATCAGAGATGCAAACAGCACCTGAAGACACAGCGACTCTCCCCGTCCACCCTCAGAACTCTGCAAAGTCAACCCCAATTCCTGGAGGGCTCAGCCTCTCTAACAGAGACTGGTCCCCCAGGACTCAGACTCCTACTGATAGGAGGTGGTGATGATGACAACCACAATGACCTGGGATGCAGTGGTGAGCTCAGGACCATCCACCCACCCACACACGTCTATAAGACACCAGGCTGGAGGTGGAGGAAAGCAGGTGGGCACGCGGGAAAGGTGGTGAGAGTTCCTTCTCTTGAATAGGAATCTGAGTCTCTGGTCTCACCTTTCTCATCCCTCCGTGGCTTCCAAATGAACCACGTCCATTAGCTCTTCACACACTGGGCTCCTGGCCATGGGCAACTGGTAACTTTTGCAACCATTTTTACTTTTAAATTAAAATGTGGCAAAAAAGAAAAGAAAAGGAAAGAAAACCCTCATGACTGATACTCGATAATTAAAAATACCACCCACTACAAAGTCGCTGGGATTCCCAGCTGAAATGGAGTTTGGCAGGATTTGCAACTCCGAATGGATCATTTAAAATACAAGTTGTTTGGCACTTCAAAGTGTCTTTAAAAACTCTCCAGTAATTTGTCCTGTCAGGCAGTCTTTTCAGCAATTCAAATTATTATTATTATTTTTTTCCTTCCTAAACACCCATCCCATCCTTAGCCCTGGGAGTAACTGTTTCCCCTGGGTCAGAATGAAAAGTCATTGCAAGAGATAAGCGGGCTGATGGCTGAGTTCTTCCGCTTGGCCAACAGCCTCTCTCTTCAAAGCCCTGCAGACCCCACTTCTTCCAGGACAATTTCAATCCTGAGTCTCCCACCCCACCCGCCTCTGGGTGGAGAAGTTTCCTCCCTGTGTATATAACTGCCTGTCCCCCCCACTCGACAACAACAGCCTGGTGTCCTGCAGCCTCTGTAGCTCCAGCGACTGACACCTGCCTTGCTCCTAAAAAGTGCTCAGTAAATATTTGTTAATGCAATGAAGGGAGACTCTTCGATCTTACCAGGTCTTGAGGAAGCCACATTGTTTCTCAGACTGAATTATCCAAGACATCCTCTCACCAGGGTGTGGACAGCCAGGCAGGATCACTGGCAATCAGAACCCTTCTGGACGCTGAACACGTGTCTTTGCCTCAGCGCAGCCAAGACCAGCCTCATCTGCGACAGTGCCCTTGCCACCAGGGCAGCCGTGGGGTCCGGCCTGCCCGCCGCGGTACTGCCACACATGTGTCTTTTATTGGCCTCAGAAAGAGCCTACGATCTTCCCTGCTGTCCCTCCACGTGGGTACGATTCAGTAGCGCCGACTCGGCCAGGCAGTATTGCAGATATAATTTGCTTCACTCACCTCGTGATCAAAACCTGTAGGCCTGAATGGTCGGACAGAAACGTTCAGCTGTGTTGAATTAGAGCTGATGTCAAATTTCTGTCCTGCTCACCCAATTCAGAGAGTGTGATTTAAAACAGAAAATAGGATTTCCTCTGTTGGGCAGGATTTTCCCATTAAAGCAACTTTCTGAAAACATTTGTCTATAAAAGTGTACACTCCCATCCCAAAATGCATTCAAATGCTAGCCTAAGCAGATGTCTACACCACATGCACCGGTGAACACAGAGTCAGTAATGCCATAGCCAGGGTCTCCAAGGACTTTTTTACTTAAGTTAAATTTCCCATAAACAAGACTAAGTCTCTACCTATGACATTTGGAAAATATCAGCACTTTTCTTAAAACCAGAGCTCATATTCCAAGGGTAGGGAATATATTATGTAAAAATAATGATTGTTTTGATAAGAGCAAGTATCTGGTAGCAATATCCCATCAGGCTATATCTAGTGATGAGGAAATCACATTCATTATTTCTACTCTGAATAGAAAATGCACGTGGAATAGGAAACTGTTGAAGGTAAATTTCTGGGTAGCTGGTTCTACTGTGCTGCCAGCTCTGCTTAGGAGAGTCTTCCACACCAAACAGCATGTAGGTTTTTAGAAATGTTATTGATCAGTGGATGGATCTGCCGCAAATTTGAGCAGACGGGCTGCACCTTGGGTTAAGTCACTGGATCAAGACGATTCAAACAATTGATTTCTTAAAATGCTGTCAGAAGTCGTTCTAAAGGGAGAGACAGTAGGAGGTCTGCAAAAGTGTCCAGCAATAGAGCAAGAAAAATCTCATAACTGGAGTAAGAAGTCCTGCTATGGTTTTAAGATTAATCTGAGAAAACCAACGGGTAACTTTTAGGTCTATATTCTGTGCGGCAAATGCACTGTGCTAGATGCTATGCTGTAAAATCATGAATTACTTCCACACTTGCCAGGGGTCTGTGCTGTAGGGGAAGGACTGGTACCACTAGCGTGAGCCTTCATCTTGGAGCACACACTCTCTGCTATAGCTCAGCTGACTGCCCCAGGTCCCTGTTTCTCCCGGCCATGTGATAAGGCATCAGCAGTAGTTGCCTATCCACAAACATATTTAATTCCTGCAGTGAAAGTCACAGGCTACACAATAAAGAAAGGACAGGTGACGACAGAGCCGTCCCGTCTTCCTTGTAGCTATCAAGCCATCTGTGTTTACAGATTTCCAAGCCATAGCGATCTCTAAGTTTTTAAAAAGTTAAAAAATAAAAAACCATGCACTGCGCACATACAGACTTACAAGCCAAAAATGCGGCTCGAACCTCATGATGTCTGTTATGTTAAAGTCTCATTCCCTCTTCTCCAGCTTGAGGTAAACCAGATGTGATTCCGCCATCCGTGAGCTTCGCCGACGCATTAAAGCATTTGCTTGGTTCCGTATTAAAATCACAGCCTCACATATGTTCCTTTGGGCTGTTTCCCAAAATATTTGCTTGGCAAGTGCATTTCAGAAATGCTATACGGTTTTCTCTTTCTTTTTAAACTATTGTCGACATAAAGAATATTTACCCCAGACAAACGCCTTCCGTATCACAAAGAGTATCTTGCACATCGATTTGAAGTGGATTTTATAGTAAGTATTCATCTGTCCACATAGACGCTGGGTTCTGCAGTCACCGTGTACATGCCAGTAAGCAGGGAGGCACCAATTAGGACACTAGGGGGGCATCTTTATTACTCTTTATAATACAAGTATTCATTCAAATATCCAAAGTGCATGGTCACACCCTGAGTAAGTGGATATTCCTTTTTAAAGCATCCAGATGTCGTAAGTGGTAAGGAAAGCATCTGAAATATTTAGACCTCTTTAGCTCAGAGCAAGCAATGAATTGCCTTCAAGTGCCTGCATGCTTGTTTCCAAAAAGGCTTGGAGAAACAAGCTCTGAATAAAGCTAATTAACAGCACCAAACAGATTGATAAAAACAGAAATTACCTGATACTTGGTATGTGTTCGTTGCCCTGTGGTTTCTCATGTACATGAAGGACAATCTTCTAAAAGCTGTATTTCATATTACAAGATCACTCAGGAGGGTTTGGACAGCTTTTCTATTTTAGCACACTGAGCTTGAGCATCAGTCAAACAAAACCAACACCCTCTTAGAACTTTATAGAAAAAAAATCTGTTTGTAGATGACATTCATGTCATCAGCTACTACCTAAACAATCTCCATTTAACAGAAGGATTCACATTCTGGGGATAGTAACATCAAACCCTAAGACCTTTTTGTACAAGAAAATATAAATGAGCAGCAGTTGGGGATTCTTTTTCAGGGAACATGCTCTCTGAGGTGCCTGCCTGTTGCTAAGAAATACCGAACTGCAAAGAGTAAGGAGGAACTGTAAGAACCGAATCAAATGCCAGAGTTCACCCCTGCTCATTTCAGATTTAAAAGAAAAAATCAAATTTCTCAGTGTCTTTTGTAAACTGTGCAACTGTGAAACTAAGATAATTCCTGTTTTTAAATGCCGTTTAAAACTGGTTCTAGATGTTAGCCCTTCCGAGCAAGAGCATGCTTCCCACTCTGCAAAATGTCAGGCACCTGCAGCTCCCTGCAAAGAGATGGGGATACTCGGGTTGGTGACATCTGTTTGCATCACAAGGTGCTGTGATGCATCCCTCAGACTAAGAGGAAGAGCAAAGGACTACTCTTCTTTCTCACACTGCCACTCGAGCTTGCTGGGCTCGGGCCCCTCATTATGTCTGCAAAATGAGATCTTCTTTGCCTTAAGCAATGGCTCCAATACATAAATGGGGTGGGGAGGGTGGTGGCCAGTGGTGGGCAAAGAAAAAATAGCAACGTCGACAGAACAGAAAGGCAGCACATTACCCACTGGGAAAGGGGGCGCAGTGAGCCTTGCGCAGAGGTGAGACAGTCCCAGGCAGGAGCTTCACAGAACTCCAGTCCAGAACCCTCTGCTCCTAGCTAGGAAGGGTAGCAATGTCTCACAGTTACCTTCCTTCCAGGTGACGGGAAGCTCCTAACTTTAGGGGCCCTGGCCCCCAAGAGGTGGGGATATCAGACACAGCCTAGGTATGATGACGGGGGCAGCGTGTTCCTTCATTTTCCGGAAATGGGAAACCCCAGATTAAAAGTCTCAGCTACCCCGAGGACAGGGCTGAGCATTCATTGCGTAGAGCCGGCCGTAGATGCCGGCCAGGTGGTGACCATCCTGCCATCGATCCCTCAGTCCTCCTCAGCCAATGACAAGGAGTTTCCAAGGTGAAAGCGGTCTCCAGGAGCCCCGAGGGTGTCTTCCTCAGAAGTGCAGAGCTATTTTTAATTAGTGGAAGAAGTACCGCACTTAGGCCCTGGAGCACGGAGGCGGTTCCACAATGTTCCAAAAGGAGGGAAAGCGGCAGATCAGAGGAGTCCACTGGCTTCCCTCGGGCAGGGGAAGGGAGCTGACAAGCTGAGGACATTAATTAACTGAGAGAACCAGCGGGAGCCAGCTCATGGACTGCAGAAGCAGCTCCTCTCTTAGGGACTGAGCCTGTCCCCCAGCTCTGCTCCCTCCACCAAACCCGGTGAGCAAGGCCAGGCCAGGGCGGGGCCCTGCTTAGCTAGCACGCTTCCCTTCCTGTTGCTCCAGTTGTGCGTGTTTCCCTGTTTCTAAACCTATTCACATTTCTGCCAGTTGTGTTTAAAAAGCCGAATCATATAATTTAATTAAATACTACGTAAAGCAATGAAATATTAGTGTGAAAAGAAAGTGATTGTCTCCATAAAAAAACAAGTTGAAAACGTTGGAAAGACTCAGTAGCAGTTAAGAGTGGGCGGATGGCGTGGCAAGTGTTCTCTAAATTTCCAGTCCTCCTTAAAGACACCAGAACTAGAAATTGTAGGTGATGCATGACGGCTCAGGTTTACGGAACAAGGGCCATGCAAAAAGCCAATCAGTAGACCACAGACAGAAAAAAAGAATCCTTGGTCCTGTATCAAATGATTGGCAAACGAATGTGTATATTTTCAGTTAAAAAAAAAAAAGGTTTAAAATGCACATGTATCATTTTCTATGATTCTCTGCCTTTTCTGACTTTTTAATTAACTCTCCAATCACCAATCCTGATTGCATCCTGATTGCTTCTGCTGCTCTACTCTTGGGTGAGGCAGCTGGGTCTGCAATACTCCGAAATGCAGTGGAGGTAGAACTTTTCCTCACGCTCCAGCTCTTTGCTTTCTCCCGAAAGTCGTTACACCAGCTGATAGGTACGTGATCATCTGTCCCTTGTCATCGGATAAACTTGGAGGTGGAAGAGAGACATCAAGAGATCACGTAGTTTGGGACGTGCCTCTTGGAGAGCCAAAGTGAGTTTCCAGCTTTCGCAGAGCCAGTAAGCGACAGAGAAAAGACAGAATCAGATCCGCACCTGCCGCGACAGGAGAGGAAGCACTTTTGTCCGTGAGAGATTTTTCTAGAATGAGGAATCAGTTTAAGATGAGGAGGACACATGTCTTCATCATGGATCCCCTTTTCCAGCTTGCTTTTCACATGACATTGAGTAAAAAGGAACGGAGATGCCTGCGTTGGGGCCTAGAACATGATACCCCAAACCGTGGCACTTTGGCTCACAGAGCACTTTGGACTCAAGGAAACTGGGAAGCCTCGGGTGCAAGGTCTCTCTGGTCTTCTCCGGCCCTCCTGTCTCCCAACCCCAGATGCAAGCCGTAGAAACCAGAATTCCTCTTCCCCAAGCTGGGTTCATAAGAAACCAGGACTCTTCTCCCCACAAAGCAAGCCATAAATCCTGGCAAGGTCACTCTCTCGCTTCTCCCTGGGAGAATACATGTATCTCCGGCCAAGTATTAGTTGCTGTTTTATGCAAAGAGTACATTATAAACATTCACTGGTCTATTACCGTTAGATCACCCTCTTTTGTCCAATCTCTTTCTTCATAGCTACTGATTCTTCATTAGACCTAAACACAAAAATACACAATTTTCCCTAGGTCTTCGGCTCTTCGTTTCTGAAGGCTCTCGTGTCATACAAAACTTTGATTACATAAATTTGTTACGCTTTTCTCTTATTAACTTATCTTTTGTTATAGGAGAGTCAGGCTGCGACCCTTACGATGGGTGAGCAAATGTATCACACCTTTTTGCTCCTAAACTTACAACGAGCTTTGGAGACGTAAATCCGAACAAATGGAGCTGCATGGGTGGATTGTCTCACATTGCTAATTCCTTTCATAAACACTGCCTGGGATGGCACGAGTGACGTTGCCTCTTTGGTGGCAGCGACTGGCTCAGAAAGGAAGCAGCTGGGCTGAGAAGTCAGTGGGGAGTGACACTGCCTAGGGAGCTCCACAGGAGGCGAGCACAGCATGTAGAAACAGAAAGCACCCCAGCAGGACAGGGTCGCAGACAGGAAAGAAAAAATTGCGCAGGTAAAATGGGCAGAACAGCCAGTTTCAAAGAGCAACTTCCCAGCCAAGGAAGCCTGGCTCATGGAGTTCCCCAGCTCCTGTCTGGCCCCCGTGCAATTTCTGTGACATCTGTGAACCTGGGCCAACAGCAGCTGATTGTTTCCAGAGTCCTCGGAAAGGCGGAAAGGCTCGGAGGAGAGCTGCAATGAAACCGAAAAAGAAAGAAAAAGAAAAGGGCTCTTGCAATTCGAGGAAGTGCATAGACTTCCTCTGCAACAAAGCCCAGAGCAACTTACTTTGCCTTAATGGGCCTGGCTGTAAAATGGGGAAATGGCGCTCGCTCACGGCCTGGCAGGGACCATAAACACAGGGAAGGGTTTAATTAATGACAAAGCGCTTGTGAGAACAAAGTACCACCAGAATGCACGGCCCCGCATCGGCCAGATGAGCACAGCAAAGGCTTTGAAAACCCATCTCCCTGTGGACGTCTATAAGAAGTCAGCAATTTTTCATGGAAGATTTGGGTCAAAAAGAAATTGACTGCCTTCAGGGCATCGTGCTTCAATAGAGAAACCGGCCCAGGATGGCCACGGCCCAGGGCCCAGCGGGGAGCTCCAAAGCTAAACCAGCCCAGAGCTGCAAAGCAAACAGACATTTTAGCCAGGGGGATAAATGCACAAGTACTCGGACGGCAATGGCTTCCCGAAAACACAGGCAGGAAAACAAAGACACCTTTCTAATGAGACCCTTAGTTGCCATTTCTCTGCTTTCAGCCGTCTAAAATCCTGGGCTGCAGGACAAGCAGGATTTTCCCTTTGTTGAATCTTTCTCTTCTTGGGATACAGAAGATTTCCATCACACCCCTCTCAAATTCCTTTCCATGGGCGAGGGAAAGATATTATTTTTCCTCCCCTACAGGAGGGAGGGGGGGAAGGGAGGAAATTCCTGGTTGACACTTGCTCTGCTGAATCAGTCCTGACCTCCGGCAGAGTCAGTGACCCATCACTGACTGCATCACACAGCTGGCCTGGCTGCCGCTGGCCCCATCCCAAGCTTCTCCGGGTAGCTCACCTTGGAGAGCCAGCCCGACCTTCAGAGACTTGTCCCCAGAGCCTGCGGTTCCTTCCACCCTGGGCTCCTATTCCCTTGCTTAGGCTGCACTTCCCTCCACACCGGAATATTCTTCCACGCCGTCCACCTGCAGCAGGTGGTAGGTTTTCAACACCTCCGTCTACCCAGAGCACTGGGGGCCAGGCTTTCCTGTCTGACCTGGGTTAACAAAGGTGTTCAGAGGTTGGTAGCTCAGGGTAGAGCCTACTGTACTGAGCCAGCAGGGATTCAGAGTGGCAATAGCTGCTTTCTTATAATGTCATTCAATGCAAATACAGGGTCAAAGGTCAGTTTTTTAAGCAGCCCGGAAGGCAGTGACTGACCACACAAGTGCCTGCTCTGCAAAGAGCATGGTGCTGCAGACAGGACACGAGCCACGGGGCCAGCCTGGGGGGCGGGCAGCACTCTCCCCACCCACCTGCAGTGAGTCCTGGCACAGGTAACATCTAACATCAACCATGAAACCTGAAGGCCAAGTGGCACGTTCTTCCAGGTGCCCCACGCTTTTATTTCCTTTTCATACTCAGAACACTGGAGAACCTGGCCAGGCAGAGAGCTCGGAAGCCTCAGGGCACGGAACAGAAATGGGGGGAAATTCCTAGGGCCTGTCACTGAAAGGACTTCCGCTGGGGTGGGAGAGGGACTGCGAGAAGGGGCAGGGGAAGGGAGAGTTAAATAAAACTACATTTTAATTTGTAATACATATATCTCCGGCCAAGTGTTAGTTGTTGTTTTTATGGAAAGAGTACATTATAAACATTCATTGTGATCTGGTTTTAGCAAAAACAATTAACGGGATGTATGCATATATTTGAATGTTTCATTCTAATAAATATTAATATTGTAATATATAGATTATAAATATATAATTAAATACCCTACATGACATATAATATATAGCATATGCAATAACTATTTGCTATATATAGGATATATGTAATGTATGCTATATTCGACTGTATATTCTAACTCTAGCCGTTAAATTAGAATGAGAACAGAACTAAATATTCTAAAGATTTTTTTTTTTTGCTCTTGTATATTTTAAACGTCTACAAACATTCTACATTATCTTGTACTCTTATTCAAGAGTTATTAAAACCTTACAGAGCTAGTATGGTTGGATGGGAAGCCCTCCCGGTATTCACTGCCCCCATTTGGAACGTGGTCCCAAAGCACCCCAAAGAGGACAGCTCAGCGGGCTGTGGGGAAAGGACAGACCGACCTCCTTCTGCTCTCCTGCAGCGCCATGCGGAGAGGGGATCGGGGGAGCCCTCCATTCTTCAAATGCCTGCAAAGGGGTCTTCCTCTCGTCTTCGGAGTGGGGCCTGGGGTGGACGGCTGCAGTGTCTGCACGGACAGCCCCCTCTGCATCCTCCACCTGCCTCTCATCTTCCACAGATGGGCCTCCACTGGCTTCCTGGAGTTGCAGGCTCTGGATAAGCAACCGACAAGTTTCCAAGTCGGCTTCCCACACTTTTCCAAGCAGAGGACACGTGCAGCTAAGACACAGAGGGGGGCGGAACAAGGCATCAAAATGAACTCAGCGATGCTTCATCATGCCAAGTCAATAGCTTGTCTACCTGGCTAAAAGTCAGCTAGTCATCTTATACTTAACGACTTGATTTCACACAGTGATGGATTATTTCAGTCAGAAGATTCAGAAGGGCCAAATTGGTATACCATTAAGTCACCATGAAATGTGTTGGTCCTTCTTAGCTATTCGGTCCACAGGGCCATCCAAAATCCTGTATAGTTTTTCAGACTCACTGGCCCAATATAACACAGCCCCTGTCCATGTCTGTGTTTCAGCCCTACTAGCTTTCTTCAAGTCCTCACTCCTGCCCAGATCTCCCGGCTAAGCACATACTTTTACATGTGCTATTTCATGTGCCTGCACCCTCTCCCCCCATCATCTCCCCCAACACACACCCCACCCCAAGCCTCCAACTGGCTAAATCTTATTATCCTTAGATCTTAGCTTAAATAACATTTCCTTGGGGGAAACCCTCCCTGCCTCCCAATGAGAAATTTATGATAGGTTTCTTTGCATCCTGTACTTTTCCTTCAGAGTATTTACCACAATTCTAATTATTTATGTGATTATTGGTTCTTTTCTCTGAGGGTAGTGCTTATATCTATCTTGTTCTCTACTCTGTGGCTGGAACATAACATGGACCATGAACTCAAATTCCTAGAATGCCCAGCATGTACCGTAAATGAGTGGAGCAGAGCAGGGATGATATAAACCATAACATCTGATATTCAGCCTCAGTGGCAGAAAGGAGGACATTTCCTTTATAGGGAGCACTTCATCAGCTCATGCCAACTAAAGCTTTGAGGAATATAGACTCAATGTTGACAAAAATTTGACTTTCCATAGAAAGCCAAAAATGTAGAATTTTCAATGAAAAAATATATTTTTCATCCATCCATCCCACTTTATGCTAGATATTTCCTACAGATCTATCTTCCATTTAATAATCCTTCCTTCTACTGTATCTAGTCTGCTATTCAGTCCATCCATTTAGTTACTTTTGTTTATTTTGTTTGTTTGTTTGTTTGTTTGTTTTTTGAGACAGAGTCTCCCTTTGTTGCCCGGGCTAGAGTGAATGCCGTGGCGTCAGCCTAGCTCACAGCAACCTCAAACTCCTGGGCTTAAGCGATCCTACTGCCTCAGCCTCCCGAGTAGCTGGGACTACAGGCATGTGCCACCATGCCTGGCTAATTTTTTCTATACATATTTTTAGTTGTCCAGATAATTTTTATTTCTATTTTTAGTAGAGACGGGGTCTCGCTCAGGCTGGTCTCGAACTCCTGACCTCGAGCAATCTGTCTGCCTCGGCCTCCCAGAGGGCTAGGATTACAGGCGTGAGCCACCGCGCCCGGCCCATCTAGTTACTTTTGATTTGATTTTCCGTTATATATTCCAGTTCTCTGTTGAAATTCTCTACCATGACCTCTATTTTCTTGAACATATTAATCACCATTATTTTAAAGCCCATGTCTATGAATGATTAAATTAGAAGGAAAAAGAAAGAATGAGACAGAAGCAATATTAGAAGACATATCAGCTAAGAACATTCACAAATTGGCAAAGGACATCAAACAACATATTTAGGAAGCACTACATCTCAAAGTAGGAAAAGATCAAAGAAAACACACACTGAGGCTCATCGTAAGGAAACTGCCAAGCACCAAAGACAGAACAAAACTCTCAAAAGCTGCCAGAGGGGGAAAAAAACCACACACATTAACTTCAAAGGAACAAAATTCTGGGTGACAGAAATGATGAAAGTTAGGAGACAATAAAACAACATCTTAAAAATGATGAAAGAAATATAGCTGCCAATCTAGAATTGTATAATTATTTTCAATCTTCTTCAAAAATAAAAGTAAAATAAAGGCATTTTAAGATAAACAAAATCTGAGAGAATTCATTGGCAGTACATCCATAATAAAGGAAATGATCCCAGACAGAAGCAAGGACAAGTGTGAAGGAATGAATGAAGGACAACGGGAAGAGTAAATATGTGTGTAAGCCAACGTGAAGATTAATGTACAAAACAACAATAATAATTTCTTTCTGCTCTAAGATATATTTAAAATTAAAATTCATGACCAACAGCACTAAGAGAAAGAGGGAATAAAAGGAATTAAAGTATTCTTAGGTACTTGCATTATCCTAGAAGTAGTAAAAGTACTCCTTTATATTAGGCTAAAAATTCAGGGATTTGTACTGAACTCTTTATGGTAAAAATAAAACACAGAGGTTAAAAGGATTCTTTATTCAGTTAATATGGGGGAAATTAAAAAGAATTAATTAAATACTGCTTTAACAAAAACAACAAAGGAGACAGGAGTGAACATGGTACAGATAGGAAAAATAGTAAAATAGAAATATTAATACCAAAATTACATCAGAAATTGTATTAAATATAAATTGATAAATACTATATTTAAAAAGCAAAGATTCTGGATTAGAATAAAAAATCAAAATCCAATTACATGTTGCTTACAAGAAACATACATTAAACATAAGGATACAAACAGATTGTAAGTAAAAGGATAGGAATGATATAACGACAAAGCATTATTAGAGATAAAGTATAGTGGGGAAAGGACAGTTTTTTGAACATATTGTCTAATATTATGTCAGCTGGATATCACTATAGGAAAAAAATCAAATTATGATTACTGGCTCACGTGATACAAATATCAATATTGGGTGGATTGTAGATCAGAATGTGAAAGGTAAAACAAGTAAACTTAGCATATGACAATATCATTATGATTTTGTGGCAAGCAGAACATAAAAATAATATAAAAACAATATAAACAGAATGTAAAAAGTACTAACCATAATGAAAACAAGTGATAAATTTGGCTTCCTTCATAGTAAGGACTTAGGGATCAAAAAGAATCAACTGAATGAAATGGCCAGCCACACAGTGGGAGAAATTATTTCTAATACATATAACCAACAAAGGGCTGATTGCAGAATATAAATAGGACTCCAACCAGTCAGTAAGAAAGAGATAGAAAACCCAATTTTAAAAGTGGGGACAGGCAGTAAAGACTGAACAGGTACTTCATAAAACAGGGCCTCTGAATGGCCAATAAGGAACTTATGAAAAGATGCTCAAATACCATTAATCATCAGGAAAATGCACATTAAATCACACTGTGATACACTACACATCAACAAAATAGCTAAAATTTAAAAGCCTGACAATACCAAGTTTTGGACAAGATAGGGAGCTATGAAACCCTCCCTGGCTCCTTAGGTAGAATGTGATGAGATTAAAGCAATCGACCTATGACAACCCACTGGACAAGTCTTTGTAGTTATTACATAAGAACTATAGATTGGGTAAGATCAGTAGTTCATTCTGCCCGAAATTCAACCTGCCAGTGACAATAAGAGATACTAAATATTTTTGCAGAAGGGCAGTACAGCTACTCATCATCTTCATCATCATCTTCATCATCATCCCCATCCCCACCCCCATCATCACCACCATTGTTAACAGTTGTTGCTCAGGTACTGTTCTAGGATATAGTATGTCATTTAGTCCTCAAAATAACCTCATGAGGCAGATAGTATTACTACATTGTGGAGTTTTTAAAGCATAAATTTCAATCCTTTGACATTCCTACAATAAAGAGCTGGTGTCTAGGTCCTCCCGCCTTGAATCTGAGCTGGTCTTAGTGCCTTCCTCGTAACGCATGGAACACAGAGGAAGTAATGCCACGCAACTTCCAAGGCTGGGTAGAGAAAGGCCCTGTAGCTTCCACCTGGTTCCTTTGGGACATGTGCGTTGTGGGAAGCCAGCTCCCATGCAAGGAATCCACCTACCCTGAGAGTGCCATGCTGGAGACACTACCTGTAGTCATTGGCCCACGGCCCCAGCTGGGATCTCAGGGGACGGCCACTGCCCACTGCCAGCCCATGCAGAGAAATGCCTAGGCAAATTGAGGACTCACCAAATTGTGAGCAAAGTAAAACGACTGTGTTAGGACTGGCCTCTGTTTTGCAGGGCAGAAAATCAAAGTTACATCCTGATCATAAGCATGATGAGTTTCCCTTTCCTCTTGTGGATAAGCCAGCTAGTCACCAATTTTTACAGTCCTTTGCAACTCTGCAGCCTACTTAAAACTCAAAGTAACAAGTTTTTTTCTGTTTTTTTCTGTTTTTTTTTTTTTTTTGGTTTGGTTTTTTTCCCTGTATCACTTGGCAGCACACCAGGGTGAAGAAGGAAAGAGAATAACACCAGAAATAATTAGATAGATAATTATCTGGAGCAAGTATTGAACACTCGGTTTTAGGACACAAAATCAAAGTTATCAGGGATCCCCATCAAACCAGCCCCTCCTGTTAGTTTTGCTATTTATATTCATGGTCTCTGTATTCCTGCCATCATCCTGGCTGGCTTGTTTTCTCTGGTCCCATCAGAATTCAGCCACTTACGGGCAGGGGGCCTGTCTCGTGCCAACTCCTCTCTTCCCTGTGCCCAGCCCAGTGCTGACATACGCCACAAACTCAATGCATGTTAAGAGAGGAGACTGAACGAAGGCTAGAAATCTTGGTCATCTTTAATACTTCTCTTTCCCTCAACGCCCACATCCAATCACAGATTATAAATTGAGAATATTGTTCATATCTATTTTTCCCCATTTCAACTACTACCCCAAATTAAGCATTTCATGTCTTCATTCCAGGCAAACTACATGAATGACGAGCCTTCCTGCCCTCGTATGTGTCATGCCTCCATCTGTCATTGCTCCAAAACTGTTAATGGCCCCCATTCCTTGCCAAGTGGAGAGCAAAGTTCTGCAAGGCCTTTCCCAGGACGACCTCAGCCCTGCCCTGGGCTCCTCCACCCACAGTAGCCCTGTGAGTTCTCCAGATGTCAGCAAGGCGGGCCACGCACCCCTCCCAGGACAAATGCACAGGTATCTAATTAGAGGTGACTGTTTCTTGTCCCTTTCCTTCTCCAAAATCTCCACTCAGTTCATCAAGGCCCATCTCAGGGTCAATGTCACTTCAGTACAAAACCCTTCCCTGATCCCCACAACCGTATATGACGTCTCCTTTCCCTCAGCCACATGGCACCCTGCAGTGCTCCTGAATCTCTGGGTTTCGCGTACATACGCCTTCTTCTACTGTTTGTACTTAAGGAGGTTCGAGAATACTTCATACTCATTTTTTAAAATCCTAAGGAAGGATATATTCTAGCAAGATGTCACCCACAATAGGAAATCAATAACCACTTAGTGAACTGAATGAACATTCAGAAAAGCCATGTGCAAAGGACTTCCCCAATTTGAAGCAAAAAAAAAAAAAAAAGGCAATTAAGTTTAAAAATATCCACCCTAATAAAAGTTAATAAGGGAAACGCCCTGCTGATAAGTGGTCGCAACAGATTGGCGAAACTAAAGTCTCATCATTCCGCTCCCTTTGGCCATCTAGTATCGGCTTCCACGCTGCCCAATGACCACATGAGAATTTTAAATTATTTGTCTCTAATTTTGAAGTGGGGAAAACCTTTCTAAGCAAAACACAAAGTCTGGAAATCAAAAAAGAAAAATAGTGATAAATCTAAATATATATAAATGCAAACTTCCAAATGGCCAAAGTGCCATAAATGAAAGTCAAACTACAAATGACATATTGGGAGAAAATATTTCTAACACGTAGCATGGTCCATGAGTCAAATTTCTTAACCAGCAAAGAGTTTTGAAAGTCAATAAGTAAAAAGCAAATATCCCATGAGATAATAGGCAAACAAGCAGAAGAAGAAATAGAAACGGCCAATCAATATATGAAAAGATTTGCGTTCAGCATGAAGATGAGCAGAGTAGGAGACAAAGGTCTGAAAGTTGCATAATTCACTGTTTTATGGGTGGGGGATTGGTCTTTTTAAGGACAGTAATTTGGCAATATTGGTCAAAATTAAAAATGCATATGCTCTCTGCACTAGCTATTCCTCTTCTAAGCATTTACCCTACAGAAAGATTCAGACAAGGAAAGAGATATGCAAAGAAGTATTATCATTGCAACATGAAAAATAACTGGAAACAACCAAATGGAGAAAACTGAAATCAACCAAGTTTACTGTTACATATCATGCAGCCATTTTTATCTCTTCAAATGCCTTCAGTGAAAAAGAGGGCACGATATTCTGTTACGATCCCATCTGAATTTTCTAAAAGTAACAAGAGGACAGGCAAATATAGGCATATGCACTACTGAGATATTTCTGGAAGGACCCACTTGAAACCATTAACAGCGTCCTCATGGTTGGGGGAGGGTCAAAGGAGCTTTTCCTTTACATCTTACTCCTTTCTGTTGTATTTCTTAATTTTTCATTCCAATAAACTTGGGACATCCTTTTCTAACAAGAAAGAAAATTTAAACTATACTTTATCCACTTATTTTCCTCTTGTTGTTTTTGCCAAAATGTGCACGGTCCTTAATTTCGGTGCTAAACGTCCCCCCGCACTTTGCACAGAAGTCCTTGTGAGGGTTTGGAGGCGCCACGTTTTGATCGGTGCAAGCTGAAAGTCAGGGAGACTGGCTTCCTAATAAATGCCCTTCAGACGTACGAGAGCTACGCTGAGCCCTGAGAACTACAGGATAAATGGAAACACATGCCACCCTAAGAGCAGCCAAGGAATTTTAAAGGGAAACAGGAGCAAGACAAGGAGTGAGTGAGTGCGCCTTGCAAATCGCCTGCCAGCTTATCTCCTGAATACATTCCGGGAACTGGTGCAAAAAGAATAGGAGCTGGCCAAACCCCGCACTATAGCTGAAATATATTATTCTTCCAATCTCTCAGAACACGCGCTTTCCAAAGAGCGCTCGCTAATAATGCGCGCCAAGAGAGTGGGATGCAGACAGAGCTGCTAAAGAGCTCACACCCCAAATATTTTATCTGACAAATGTGCAGGCCAAAGAGTTAAGGAGGCAAGGATTACGTGCAGCTAAGTAGACATGTATATCTGGCTGTCAGAGAAAGAAAGTATAGAAATGTCCCCAAACTATTTTGTGTCCTAGAGAGAACAGTTAAAGAGTCTTATGCATAAGCGATGCAGCTATGTGCACGCTCACCAGCCTGCTGAGGCTGACGGCTCCGCGTGAAAACCACAGGACAGAGAGTTGGGGCTTTGGCTGGGTGAAGCCTCCATGGAGCAGTGTCATTTTGAACATCTTAGGGACGCTTTCTCTTGTGTCTGGTACTCCCCAGCCACAAACCAAAGAAGGTGGTGATGCTACCTCCAAACACAGTAATTATGGCTCAGGAGACTTCTATGACCAAGCAAGGAGCAGAAGGGGGGAAATGTCCCAGCAACGGTTGGAGGGAGAGAGCCTCTGTTTCTAACGTTGAAAAAGATGCAGAGCAAGCCCTGCAACCTCGTGAGGTGTGTCCTTGCAGGGGTCGCAGAGTCATTTCTAGTGCCTGAAAACAAAAGATGTGAGCAACTTCTCCCTCTGGCAAAGGAAGCCTACTCATGACTTCTTTATGAATGGCAGAGCACGAGCGTGAGATGGAAAGTGGAGAAGGGAGAACCGTGGGCTTCGTCTGACCTGACAGGCTGCCAGCCTGTCACCCCACATGCACAGAGGGGGTGAGGAATGTGACAAGAGTATTAAGGAGCAGTGCAAACCAATCACATCTGCTTCTGGTCTGAGCAGGCTTGTCTCGACCTCTCACTCCCGCCACGGTCCCATGGTGTAAACACCTTCAGGGGTGGGCAGTGCTGTCAGGGAGGGGCAGGGGCACAGGGAGCTTTGCCCAGGAGGGAGGTGCCCTCGGGCTGTCCGCACTTCTGCTCACCTTTGCCTCTGTCTTTCAAGGACCTTTGTGGGCCGGGCTCTCTGCTCTGCAAGTCAGGCAGTGCCTCGTGTGCGTGGTGTGACCAGGGTCCCATGAAGTGTGATGTGACAGAACCACTAGACAATCCAGAGAAATACCCATTTCTCTTTCCCCATAACTGAGAGGCCCTAAGTGTTATATGGATACTTATTGATGTGAGGATGGACGTGGCTCACTGATGAAGTACAAAGAGCTGGAAAGACTGCAGGACCAGTGGCTGGGGGCAAGGGTTGAAAACATCACCTCTCGGGTCCTAAACTGGGCAGTGCTGCAAGTTCCATCCTGGAAGCAAAGGGAGACCCCCCCCGCCGCCCAGCTCTGCTACTAGGCAAGTCACTGAACTCACTGTGTGTCGGATGTTTCCTCATCCGTAACAGAATGATTGCGGGACTGCTCAGAGGATTGCACAAGATACTGCATGTGAAGGACTTAGACCTGTGCCTGTCCCACAGCCACCAGCTTTCTCACTGCTGCTCACATGACCGGCTCAACTCCATCCTCCCAGTTCTGCAGTTTCTCACAGTAAGCAATTCTCCAGCCCTTGTCTCAGGCAATGCTCTCTTTATCCCTTAAAACCCAGACCAAAAGATGCTCTTCGAAGCTCTTCCTTACCCTTCTTGGAAAAGTTGGTTATTCTTCCTTTGTAGCCTTGTAGGTACAGCCTTGTGTCCCTGATTTTGACATATATGTTTGAATTATCCTCATACATGTACTTCCCTACCAAAGCAAGGACTCTTCAAGGTCAGAGCATGTCCTTGATAAAGGAATCAGCCCGTGAGTGAGCACATTTCCTAAAGGGCTGCTTTAGTCTGCCTTGCGTTCTCCTTAGGCCTCCATCAGGGATCAGAGGAATCAAAGTCCGGAGCAGGGCATGGAAGTGGGCTTCCAGCAGGACCCTCGGCGCGGCTTACCGTCCGCTGAAGCAACACGAAGACTTAATTCTGTCTTAGTCCATTCTGACTGCTATAACAAAAATACCATAAACCGGGTAGCTCATAAACAACAGAAGTCTATTTCTCAAAGTACTAAAGGGGTAGGAAGTCTAAGATCAAACTAGTGCCGGCAAGTTCGGCACTAAGCATCATTCGTGAGGGTCCCACCCTCGTGACCTAATCACCCCCAGAGGGCTCGCCTCTTAATATCATTGCAATGAAGCTTGGGTGTCAATATATGAATTTTGGAGGGACATAAACATTCAGATCATAACAGATTCTTCAAAAGGCATATGATTTTAAAAGATGATGAATGTGCCTATTAATCACTTGAGGAAGCTTGTTAAAATGCAGGTTCTGATTTGTAGGTCGGGGTGGCGCCTTGGGATTCTGCGTCTTTAAACACATCCACATGCTATCAGTGCTGCTGGTCCACAGTAGACAATTTGAATAGCAAGGACCAAATTGTGGGTCTTACACGCTAAAACCGACAGCCTCTGGAATGCCAAAGCACACGCACCCACAGGACTGGGATACAAACTGAGCTGAATTTCAGTACACGTGATAACATGCACACGAAACAGGACAAGCTCAGACAGGTATTACTGGGGCTTTCTAAGATACCTTTAGAGTTTAGGACAGCTCATTACTAACACCAAAGAACTGGGAAGCCTGCATATATTCAGGCCTTTCATCGCAGCTCAGAAAAAGATAACTGGAGTACCAGGTTTCTAGACCCTTCCTGTCTGTTCAGAAGGAAATCTAGCAAAGAAATAGCTTTTCCTCATTTGGGCTTTCATCTCCCACCTCTAGGAAACTGTCTAGAAAAGCGAGGACAGTCAATAAACTCATGTTGTTTATAAAGAATTTGCATGGCGTTGATTGTTTATGCATATAAGAGATCGGATTAAAACTCTGCAGGCAGATGGAAGACTGCTGGCAGCAAGGCCATTGGCAAACACTGTCGATACAAGGCACATCTTAGCCCCGTCCTCCTGGCTCAGCTTCCAGCTGCTAAAGAGGGCAACGGGAAGGAGCAGTCCTGAGGCATTCAGGCTCAGAGAGGAAATGTATCAGCGGCCAGAAGAATCCAGAGTGTCTTACAGCTGAATTGTGCATCAACAGCTCGATCCCCAGAACACAAAGTCTCATGAAGTCTGAAATCTAAATCGAAGTCTAAAAATAGCACGATAAAATGATTTCCTTCTTTCACTCCACCAGAGAGCAAGCACGCTGACATCAGTATCTGCAGGGCACAACCGACTTCTCCGAGTGTACGCCGAGAGAACGATTACACAACTGCCCTTTCTCGGGAGCAGACAGTCTGCGTCAGAAAAGACAGGAGGGAAGGCAATTACTCTGTTGCTGAAAACCAATAATGGGTATTTGATTATGATTATTAATGGGGGGGAAATGAGACAGACCGCTGAGCACGCGCCTGCCACTGAGTGGATCCATAGGACATTCCAAGAGGGGGATTAATTTCTGTTTTCTTTTCATCTCTCAGCCAGGCATCTGAACGAGACACCAAACTTTAAGCGCAGGCCTGTCACAGCCTTATCAATATGCAGTGCCACTGCACTCTGGTCACATTATCTCCACTGGATACACCGAGTGACAGGCCCCTTGCTGCGGGGATTGTTTTCCCTTTGACTCTAAGTGTGAGGCAGATGAATCAGGGTAACTGACTTGTCAGATACAGGAAACTAATTTCCAAGACATCAGAAAGACATTTGGCAGCAAATATTTACTTCTCTGTTTGTTTCCTACTGATACTGAACATACATGATCTAATCTGGAGGATGCAGGGTTTACAGTTTCTGCGAACAAAGGGATATTGTAGCTCATTCTAAGGAAAACAATGCCATCAATTCAGTGCCTGGTGGAAACACTCTGCAGCTTGAAGTATATTTGTCTTCAGAGGATAAAAGGGACCATGAGGAATGTAGGGAAAGACGAGAGAATGTGATTTCTCTGACTTTATATTGCTCCCTAAAAACCAGTTCCCCTACACCACCTTACCCGGCCACTGAATTTTCAATAGAATGTCTGCACCAGGTCCACATAAACATGGCAGCTTCCCCCAGGGATGGCTATTAGCAACTCGAGATCCCAGATGGGAAAAGCTGAGCACAGGGAGGACTGGATTAGAAGATGCTGGAAGAGACTGGTGTGTGTCCACCTCTCTGTGCCCAGCTGGGTACAAGGCACTTTCCATGCATGATTTCATCCTATTGTACAATTTCACTGTGAGGTGAGTGTTATTATTATAATCTCAACTCTACATAGCAGGACACAGGCTCATGAGTGTCCGGTGTTTGCTCAGTTCCTAGCTAGCTAATTGGTGGATCTGAGATTAGATCCCATCCCGATGACAAAACCCATTGTATGCTGGTGCCTCATTTTAGGCGAAACATTTCAAAGTCTCCTTCTGCACCTGGGGAACACAATCTTTTACTCTACACTGAAACCAAACAGAACACTTAGGAACTCACACGGCTAGTCATTTTGGAGTCAAATACACAGCAAGAGACACACAAAGCCATCCTTACCTGATATATTTTGTGTGTGTGTGTGTGTGTGTGTGTGTGTGTGTGTGCATGTTTGGCCTTGCTCATTTTTGTGAAAATATAGAAACACTTCTCTGGAGATGACAGAAATGGCATTAGTTGCAAATGGTAACGCACACAGACATTCATTACTATGTGCAAAACTGAACACGCTTCCCTATGCTGCCAGTTATAAACACCAAATTTCAATGGAAAACAATTTCAAAATCCTGTGTATGAATGCACACACACACATGTACACACACATGCGTATGCGTGTCATGACACACTTCCCGACCTCTAATCCTGACTGTCTGCCCAGGGCTCTAGTCTCCAGCCGCTTCAATGCTTCTCCTTCTACGATTGCCACTGGCAGCAAACGTGGACTGAGCATGTGCTGTGCATGTTGAAAACATGATTTTCATATCATTCAATCTGCATAAGAGCACATGGGGGAGGGCACCATTTTATTTCCTTTTATACACAGAGGAATCAAAATTTAGAGAGATCAAATAACGTGCCCAAAGTCACCAAACTGGAAAGGGTTGAGGTGGCCAGGATCACATGATCTGACCCCAGAATCCACATCCTTGACCCTGTGTCACCCTGTTTCCTCCAAGCCCTTTCAGTTCATGTCCTTGCCAGTCACCGGCTCTTCCCTGTGCCAGCCCCTAATCCCGACGCTTCCCTGTTCCTGGCCAGCTCAGCCAGCAACTCATCCAACTCAAACGCAACCCTTTCTTGGCACCTTCCTTGGGCCTCCCTTTTATGCAGAACTAGTTTCCACCCCCCTTTTCCCTCCTACAGCTCTTCATGCGTGTCTACAATACCATCTTCCTCGTGTCCCAGCCACAAGACAGCAGGCCAGACCCCCACTCATCCCTGTGTCGCCAGCACCTGGCACGGAGCCTGGCTCACGGGCAGAGCTCCGCGTAGAATTGCCTGAAAGCCCGTCACTTGTTCCGTGTTTCGTTGTGTTACTCCCCACGCCTATTAGGGGTTATGAACATTTTATCAAGATCTTCCAAGTGACAACTCTTTATACTCATAACAATGATTTTGAACTTTCCCTCTCCTGTTTTTGTCTCGAAGGAACCCAAAGTCCATCAAACTATACTCGAAATATTATTATCTAGTATTTTAATCACCTCAATCATCCAATTTCTCCACTTCTCTAGGTTTGGGTAGGGTGTCTTATTGTGGAAGTTAAGCTACTGGAACTCTATCAAACTACAGATAAGCACGTTTCTCCCTTAAAATCCATGTGAAAAGGTCTGGATGTGAGTGAGTTGGTCTGTTACCAGGTTTTCAATAAGCCCATTTTCACTTTTTTTTTTTTTTTTGAGGACCTGGACATATTTATTTTCCTGATTTAAGAAAAAAGACCAGTAAAGTGGCTCAATAAAAAAAAATAACCAATAATGTTGATTTAAGATTTGTTGAGTTTGTTTTACGTGACTGTCGTGGTTTCAGCATCCAGGTTTTTTTGGTTTGTTTTCGATCAAGCTCAAACTCTGAGACAATGTCAGAGATAAACACACAGAGAGAGATTCATGGGTCCCACTCTGAGACCACCGAGAAGGCCACAGACACGCCGCCCTCCCCATCCTGGGCCACACACCTGAATCACGCGTCTCTGCCCTGCTTAGTGTGTACAGCTGCAGGAAATACCTTGTTACAGATATAAACATTTACTCCTGTAAGAAAAAGAAATCTAACTTAAAAACCACAGAAACAGCCCTAGCTTCGGAGAAAGATCTGAACATAGGGCTTCAAGTGTGAAGAAGAAGAGACTGGAGCTTTGGTGGGTTGTTGCTGATGTTTATAAACCACGTCCTCCAACATGCTTGTTCTCGTGTTTCAACAGCAGATCGGCAGCCTCTGTGATCCAGAGGACGTGGCTGATTTGAAGGACACTGGAAAAGCCCTTCCCTGCCCAAAGCTACTCCTGACCAATAAGCCCTGTCCCTGGAATTGGTGCTTCTAGACCCTTGCATAAGGTTGTGGCCATCTTCCACATGCTTATGTAAAGAGCAAAACTTTGGCGTGGCTAGCCTCCCAGTCCCCAAAATTACAATTGACTCGGATCCATCAAATGAGGCAATTGGGGCAAGTCATAGACGGAAAAGCAGCTGAAACCCAGCGTCACAGTCTTCACGCTGGAACCGTGGCTCACGTGTCCTGTGAGTAACACGTGGTCCACCTCTCTCTGGGGTAGCGTATTTGCTTTTCCCTAAACCTGACAGCTGGTTGCACTTGTTTCTTACTCTGGGGTTCAGACAGTGTTGACACATCAGCATAGACCAGCACAGCAACAGGCCGATACCCCATTTTCTTTATCTGCCTCCAAAATCCTCTGTCGTGAGTGCAGTGGCTATGATTAGGAGAGTGCAGTGGCTATGATTAGGAGTGAGACGTGGAGAGGTAAGCACACAGTCCCGTGCCAAACAAGCAACCAATGTGCTTTCAGGAGTCCGTCTCTTAAAATTTAAATCTCTAGACGTGGCCCCACTGAATCTTAGAGAAGAATCCTTCCTTCCAGATAGACTAAAGTAGTTTGAGGTGAGACACTGAGCTCCCATCGTCACAGCTGCTCTACAAGGGCCACCATGGCAAGCAAAGATAGGACCACAATCACTCTGAAGTCAACCAGTTACACTTGACTAAACTCTTCCGGTTGAAAGGATTCATAGTCACTTACAGATGTACGGAATCGGAGGAAACATACTCCAGGTGAGACCCTGCCCCTCTGGCAAGCAGAAGGGCGAGACCCCTTACCAAAACACGTCTCTCCTTCACGCTCCAAGAACCCACACAAATGAGCACTCTTGTGCCGAGGCAACCCTCTCGAACAATTTCCCTTCTGTAATTACTAGAATTGACAAATGCCGCCACCAACAAAAAGTCAATTCCACTGCGCAGCAATAAATCAAGAAAATTCTGGAGACAGAGAGTCAATTAAAAGAGACAGGCTTGAGTTCATTTGCAAAGGGACAGGTGTGGCACGGTCACCAGTCTGCACCAGTGGAACGGAACACGTCTACTACAAAACTGCAGCTGAGCACCGGGGCGTCAGCTCATTTTCCCATTTACAGCATCATCAAGGAAATTGCTTTGTGTGACTGTCACAAGTCATCTTCGTGATTCTCTTTTCCCTCTTAGGCCACTGAATAATTTTATGATGTCTGTTGGGGACCTTTTTTTTTTTTTTTTTTTTTTTTTTTTAAGAAGCACCACTGAAAGAAAGGTCTTGTTTTTGTCGTGAATAGGAGCTACAGAATTATCTTTTGGGGCTTAGCATACAATACAATCACATAAAATTCTCTGAGCTCAAGAAACGTCATCTTTATATCAGCAGCAGAAGAAGGGAAAAAAATGTTTTCCGCCTGAGGAAGCTGTGATAAGGGGTTTAGACTCCATCCTGGTGTGAGCTCCCAGATAGAAGGGGACGCAGCGCAGCACCTGAAGTGTCTGCAGCCCACTCCCTTGTAGCTAATGTCCCCGCAGCTGTTGTACGACTCGGGTTGGCTGGGGGGAGGGGGAGGGTGAAAATGGGACAAAATGAATCATAGCAAATACCGTGCATAATATTTTGTCTAACCTACATTTGTCACGGCTGCTGCAGAACTGTCATCCGTAAAGTGAGATAAGGACATTAAGCAGTCTTAAAAGCTAGAAGTGAGCATCTGAGAAATTCCACGAGGAGTTTTAGTTTTATTAATCATGTGTCTGAAGCTAACAGGTTCATACCATGTTAGCAAATGAGACTATCGTATGATCTCAACAATGCTTCCTTGAATCGCTAAAAAAGTCTTCTCATTTAATTAATGACAAATTGGATATCTACCTACTGGGGTTTCCATTGATACAGCAATTCATTTTTCTGGAAGACTTCTCAACTCCCAGCCAAAACGCATCAGAAACACTCAAGCTATGATGGTTTCTCTTGAGTTCATAAAAAATCATCCTAGCTTGAACATTTGCTATCAATTCATTACAACTGTCTTTTTAAAACTATGACATGTACCTTAGAAGTGTGTGCGCTGTGACGCACATGGCCATATCTGGAGTTAAGGGCACACAAGCTCACAGAACGTCACGGGCATAACCTCTGCTAGGCTGTCTGCCTTAGCTCAATCCAATGCAGTAGTCACAGCCCCGTGTCTTTCTGCCAAAGTAAACTAAACAAAATAAAGAAAGAGGAACCCTCTTTCCTCGATCACTGGGCACCTTGCCAAGTCTCTTGGACCTCCTTAAATATTAGTTGATTTCTAAATTGATGTCAGTGGGCAAGTGATCCTATCATTGCTTTCAAATAGAGAAACTGTGGATTGGACTGCACGAATTGCAGCGGAATTTGCAGTGCCCAGCCTGGCCTCCTGCTCCGGGACAGCAATAAAGCTGCCTACTGCCAGGGGGCTTACAGGGCTCTGGCTGCTTCTCCCCTTCCTGTCCCACTGAGCCAGGTCTCCTACCAGCTTGAACTAGCCATGGAAAGAACCTTCCAGAAATGGGCTGCAGGAGGGGCCAACTCTTGCCCTGGCCATGTGAGACTGCAGAGGGGTCCTGGGTAACTGGTGTGTGTGAGTCGGGAGGCAAGGCACACGGTGGCTTTGGAACGTCGGCTTGGCTGGAGAAGCAAGGAGAGAGGTGGGAGGTGGTGGAAGGTGAGATGGGATGTCTATAAATTAATTGCATTCATTCATTTGTTCATTTAGGCAACCATTCATTTAACACATTTACTGGGCACCCCTACACCATCCGGCACTGGCCAATCACTGAGGATACAGCCCTGAACAAGGCAGATTAGTCTTGCAGTGCTGTCAGGAAGCACTTAGTGAGAAGAAGAATTCAGTGCAGCCATGTTCCTCAGTTTGGGGAGTCCTAGAAGGCTTTAAAGAGGAGAACTCTAAAACTCGAAAGATGAAAGAGGACCAGACAGAGGAAGGCCTGGTCGGGGGAAGGCGGGCTGGGAGAGGCCCACCAGGGCACACTCAAAGCAAGAGGGTGAGCGAGCATGTCCAGTGTGTCATGGCCAGGAGACTGGCCAGTTCCAGGCCACAGCACCCTCCTGAAGATAACTTCATGTCCCAAAGTACTGGGTTGAACCATATGAAGTTGCCATTTGTCCAGGTCAGAAATGGTCAAATGCTGGCAGTCTCACGTGGTTCAAGCTAACATTAACACTTCTGCGGATGATGCTCCTTAGTCATTCCCCTTCTTAACTAGTTTCTTTCCAGAAAAAGCACGATGGCATTGGGAAGTGTAAGGGAACAAGTCCAGCAGAAGGAGGGTGGTGACGGGGCATGGTGGGTGGCACTCAAGGACACACAGAGCCCACATGGAAGAGCACACCTCGAGCCACAGGAAGGCCTTCAGCCTTTGTCCTTAGGACAACAGGCAGCCACGTGCAATGACCAGATGGGCATGTTAAGATGCTCGCTCAAGCCCAGCTGGAGAATGCGTGAAAGGGAAACAGTGGAAGCAGGAAAGCAGCCAGAGCTGCTACTGTGGTCATTCAGGGGGAGAGGAGGGCCCACACCACTACGGTAAAGCTAGACAGGCTTGAGAGAGACCAGAGGCATGACTGGCAGGACTCGGGGCCGAGCGGGAGGGGAGACACAGGGCAGCCAGGCAAGTGGCATGCTGGGCCGCGCACTGGGCCGGGTACACAGGAGGAACAGCTTGTGTGGAGGGACAGAGGACACGTGCTGGGCATGACGGCTGGTTTTTGTCCATGGTTCCTGGCTCATAACTCCCACAGCCCTTGTTATTTCTCCCCAAGGCAGGCCATGGAGAATCAGCATATACTCTAATCCTTTCCGAGCTTTCTGTCTCTGACCTACCTGGTCTGATTGTGGGTCATGAGACCCCCATTTCAGAAGGGGCCCTGGAGGAAGGGACACTGCCCAGAGAGGCCAAGAAGAATCTGAAAAGACAGGCCTTGCTGGGTTTCCCTACTCGGCCTATCGGTATTAGATTGTACGCTTATGTCCATGCTTCTATCACGCCTATCCAATGACGTCTCCATAAAGGCCCAAGAGGACAGGGTACGGTGAGCTTCTGGGATAACTGAACACATGGAAGTTCCTGGAGGGTGGTGTGGCCAGAAAGAGCATGGGAGCTCCAAGCCCCTTCCCCATACCTCACCCTGTGCATCACTGCAACTGTATCCTTCGTAATATCCTTTATTAAACCAGTAAATCTAAGTGTTTCCCTGAGTTCTGTGAGCTACTCTAGCAAATTAATTGAATCTAAGGAGGGGTTCTTGGGATCCCCGATTTATAGCTGGTCTGTGAGCACCATAGGAAACAACCTGGGACTTGTGATTAGTATTGGAAGTTGGGGGCAGGCTTGTGGGGCTAAGCTCTCAACCTGTGGGATCAGGTACCATCTCCAGGTAGGTAGTATCAGAATTGAACTGGAGGAAACCCAGCTGCCGTCCACTGCAGAGTTGATCATTTACTTGGTGGTGGGGAATATCTCACAGAAGTCTTGTGTGTTGATTATTGCATTGTGTATCCAACCAGTTCGGCTGATAAGGAGAAGGGGAAGGAGAAAAGGGAACTAATGTTTGCCTAGTGCCAGCCATGTGAGTGCTTTACATGCAATATTTACCTACATCCACATGCTGGCCCTGGGAGGTAGGTCCCCTTTCTCCAGTTTGATAACTAGAAAAGCTGAAGATGAGCATTTACTTGAGGTTAGGTATTAACAGCTTATAACTGGTAGAGCTACAATGTCAACGGTCATCTCTCTACTATTACCCATGCACTGTGGCCACAACTTGCCTGCCAATAACCTAACGTAACTTACGACGTGTAAGGTGTTTATGGCTAAAACGATGGTAGCCAAGGGTAAGACCAAGAGTGATATGCCAGAAACCTGGCTCAGAACACACGGAAGAGGAGGAAGACCCGGCTTAGAGCAGAGCACTTGACCCCGATGTGTTCCATCCTTATCCACTCCCCTCCGCCCCGCTAAGTCTGGGGCCACGCAAGGTAGAGAAAGAGCAAGCAGTGGGTTAAAGGACTTTCTTTCCAAGCATTGGAATAAATCCTGCAGTACCTTGCTTACCCTGAAGAGCAGGGATCAGCAAGGCAGGCCCTCTATACCTCTCTTAAGAAAGCAGCAGCATTTTAGCCGATGGCATTATCCTAGCAGACAAAGGCTTAAGGCATAGCCTATATAAAGAATTACTTAACAACTTCCGAAATAGTAGCAAAATCATCTCCATAAAACTAAACGACTCCCAGGGAAGAAAGCACATATTACATTCTTGTACTTGTTTCCTTAATCGGGAACAGATCCTGATGACTAGGATTTATTTTCCTAAGTGCACACCCACAAAAGCCAGAAACATCTCGACATGTTGCAGCATCCCTGACATTTCTCCAATCTGAATTCCTAATTGGGTTAGGAAAAAAAAAAAAGCGATCAGGAATTTTCACGCTGGTTTTGATTCAGGATTCAAAACAGAACCTAAGATGTGCATTTCTATATTATTCCAAACCATGTAGAAATCCTTAAGACCCCCATCAGACACGTTAAACAAAAAAAAAAAAAAGAAAAGGAAAAACAGACAAGGGATAAATTCTGAATTTAATATAGCAAAGAAGAGTCTTCTCTTCCTTATAGAACATGAAAACCATCCTGTGATCTCCCCAAGACACTTTTAAGTGTCTTAATCTATTTACTTTTAAAAAGAGAAGATCAGGGCTGACACCTGCTTCTTCACTTATGAGATTCAAAGGACTTTTTTGTATCTTTTCTGTTAGTTTATTATAGAAACTGGCTAGCCTTTTTCATCACTTTAACTAAATTCTGTTATAATAAGGATTCCAGATGTGTCATGGAGTCGATAATACAGGAATTATTGTCCTTACCTGCACAGTTTACCCTCAAGCATTTCCATGTATTTCACGGTATTTTCCTTCACACATGTTTCTGCAAAAAAAAAAAAAAAAAAAAAATCCAAAGTGAATGCAATTGTAGTCAAAATTGAACAAAACCCTGAACTGTTCAACTAAAAGCCCAAAACCAAAGGATTGTGGTCAAGCCGCTGGTAATAACAACATCTTATGTTTGGAAAACACTCAGATCCATTGGATTGGCTGCCTGGAGTCATGGATTGGGAAGGATTCTGAGCTCCAAGTACCTCTGCAGGAAAGAGTCAGAGGCTGCGGGCGATGGCACGGTGCCACCCTTGCTGCATTCTTTCAAAGGCAGCTCGCTGATAGTCTATCCCTGGATCACATGCACTCTGTGCCTGTCCCCTTTCCCACCTGGAAGCCATGAGCTCAGCGTAGAACACAGGAAAAGAGCACCCAAGAGTGGAGTAACCCCCGTCCTATGGATGAACCAGGGGGGCCTCCCCAGTGGTGGTAGAGGATTGTAGATAGACCCTTCCATTGAGAAACAAGCAGAAACATGGGATGCTGCCTGTAACGAGAAATTGATTGGTCAACCTCCAATGGGTGATGAAATCAGCTACCCCTTGAGATAAACTCGGTGCTTAAGAAGGTGGGAAGGACTATGGAGATTAACCAAAAAAAAAAAAAAGTGCTGCAGAGTGGTCAGGGGCATCCTTGGGAAAGTGACATTTCAGTAAAAGCTTGCAGAGGGCCAGGGGAGGGAGTCAACAAGCATCCAAGCAGAGCAGGTGCAAGGAGCAGCCAGTCTGAAGGTGCTGGGGCAGGAACACACCTGAGTGCTCCAGTCCGTGTGGCTGGAGCCGAATGTTGGGGAGAAGAGGTGACGGCAGAGAAGTAGCCCAGGCCTAGTCACAGAAGCCATGGTGACAGGTAGTATTCTCAAACCAGCCAGGGCAACATTTCTGGTCCCACACACTCTTCCAGAACCTCACCGCTTCCCATCAAGGGGTGAAGTCTATTTCCCTCCCCTCGAATCTGGGCAGGCTGTGACTGTTCCATCCCACTGAGTATGATGGAAGGGATTCCATATAGCTTCTGAGTCTAGAGTCTAGCTTCTGCCTGCTCTTAACCCAGCCACCATGCTGTGAGGAAGCCCAAGCCACACGCCAAGGCCGTGTGTGGGTGCTCCAGCTGACATCTGGGCCCAGATCTCAGCCTATGGCCAGCATCAGCCTCCAGATGCACGGGTGATCAAGATTTCAGATGCTTTGTACCTTTGCATCTGAGGGACCCACACATCATAGAACAGAGACAAGCCATCCCCACTGTACCCTGCCCAAATTCCTGACTCTCAGAATTCATACACTTAATAAATAATGATGCAAAGTCATTAAGTTTAAGGATGCTTTGTTACACAGCTGTAGCAACTAAAAGTCGCCATCAGGATATTGAGTATTCGGACTGTATTGGGGAAATACTGCAGAAGAATGAAACAGGGTTGACTTACAGCTACCATGTTGAGAATAGAGCACAGGAGGACGGGCCAGAAGCAGAAAGACATGGAGGAGGTTAGGAATCATTCAGGAAAAGGTGATGGAGGTGAAGTAGAGGAGGAAAAGGACTATCTTTTCCTCATCCACTGCCAAGGTCATGGCTGACACGGAAATAACGAAAGGTAGATTAACTAGAGAAAGCCATAACAAACTTATTTAACCAAAGTTTTACAGACATAGAGCTTGCAGAAATGAAGACCCAGAGACCCGGGGAAAACTGTGTATTTTTATGTTAGGGTCCATGGAGAATGGACAATGGGACAAAAAAAAAATGACCTAATGGTAATAAACTGGGAGGAACTTAGCAATGGACTGTTTGTTTAGATTCTTCTTGGCCTTTCTGCGTAGCATTCCTTTCCTCTAGTGTGGTACAGGGCACCTGTCAGATGGGTCTTATGACCTGATTTCAGGGCAGTTAGGTCAGAGGTTCCTCTATGGCCAGCCATCACACAGAAAGGTGCAGGAAGGCCAGAGAGTGACAAACAGGTGCTCTGCAGTCTTCTCAGTTTCTAAGGTGCTGTATTTTGGAGTAGCACGTTCTAGGCCCCCAAAGGGACTTAGACCAGGGTGTTAGCAGGAGTTGGTGATAAGTAGACAGATTTTAGATCTATTTTAAAGGTACAGACAATAGGATTTCCTGATAGGTTGAATGTCAGGCAGGAGACAAAGAGAGAAGTCAAGAATGACTACAGGTTTTTGCCCTAAGCTATTGGAAAAAATAGAACTGCCATCAACTGAGACGGGAAGAATGATAAGTGAAACCGGTTTGGAGAGACAGGCGAGAGTTCAGTTTAGGATTTGCTAAATTTGAGAAGTTTATTAGACAACCCAGTGGTGATGTCAAGTGTGAAGTGAGACATCTGAGTTTGGAGTTTGAGAAAGTTCTGGAATGGGGTGGACATTTGGGATTGGCATTTGAAGCAATGAGCTGCACACTATCACTCAGGAAGTGGGAGTAACTTAAGGAGCCCTAGTGATCAGATACAACTACGTTTATATTGTGACAGCACCTTCCTTCCAAAGGACAAACATGGATAGCACCTCCCTTGAGGAAAAGAAAGCCATACTCTTAGGTTTAGGAATAATTCAGACGCCTACCATTTGGTTAAGAAACTGAATGCTAAATCCTTGGCTCATCTAAGCACTGGGAGCGCCGGTTGGTGACATTGGACCTGCATGAAAACATCCGGGCAGGTTCGTGTGCTTTGCCACTCGCCCGGAGGCTGCCACCTTCGGAGGAGGCTGTGTTGAGATATTACTTTCACGAGACCCTGACCCATCTCCCAGCCACGCAGCCTAAGAGTGCCTTGCACGTGTCTACCGAGTTGACTTGCAACCTTCAAGACAGGCCAGGACTGTAGACAGGGAGTTTAGATTTCACCAAACATCCTAAATAATACGCCCACAGACACATCGACTGAGAATAGTGCTCATCTTTTCTTCTCTGCTCACTCCCCTGCTCTTTTTCCTTTTCCTGCCATCTTGGGTCCATTAGAGCAGAGAGCTGTGAGAACGCTGGGGTGGTGAAGCCTGGCTCCAAGAGCCAAGGAGGGTGCTAGAAGAAATGCTGAACGCTAAAGGAGACGCCAGGAAAACAAAGAGGACCAGAGGACCCCTGGCCTCCTCATCAGGAAAAGGCTGGAATAATTCACTTCTTCCATTTGCAAAGGGAACCTGATAACCACATTCAGGCCATAATATTAATATCAGAATGGAATGGAATTCATACAATTAGTTTTATGAAACCAATTAAACAAAAATCAATTGACAATTAAATGCAATAAATCTGTGAAAACATTTAGCATTGTGCACGGCACAAACACAAATCAGTGCTAAGGGAATTTAATCTGGGTCCTGCCTCATGCGAGGTGCTACACTTGGTAGTATTTAAGTGTAAAAAGGACACGGTTTCAAGGGACCCAGAGATAGTTGTGGGGCCAGACTCTTTGACATTGACGGTTCGTGGAGAGCACAGCAACATTCTCCATAAATATGCATCGTAACCACTAATCCAAAAATATCCCTGTGAGTCTGATGGAAAAAAAAAAGAACCACACTCCCCAGCCAGAGCCTTTGCAGCATAAACATGAAGGCTGGAGGGTAGAAGAATGTCAACACGGAAGGTAGGAGGGTGTTAAGCAGAAGCAAGTCCAACTAGGTTTCAGTGAATTGTATCCTTTGTTTGCATGGTAAGAGGAGAGCGGTATTTGTCATGAAAATAGTACAGGAAATGAGCAACACCCAGGAGACTTGCTATCAGATTGAATGGAGCAGTGGTTCGAAGACAGTTCAGCCCCTCCACCCGCAATTAATCAAGAGGGCATCATCGGATCAGTACAATATGATCTCACCTCCTAGCAGAGGCCAGAGGTCAGCAATACAGAAAAATGGCCTTGTGGTTAGACTGTCTTGGCGGGTGGGGCAGGGTAAGATTGTGCGGGGGGCCGTGAAAGCTGGCAAGATCCTTTCTACGAAGTCCTACGTGGGTCAAATGTAAACACCAACCACGAGCCGCTAAGACGTAGACAGTTTTAGCTGCTCAAACTGCGGCCATATTGACTGTCACATTGGAAACCCACCATGTGAAATGCATGATATCAATTTAGCTACCCTTTCATTTAGCACCTCCTGTGTGCCAGGTCCTGTTTGAAACACCTTGTTCTAAATACTAACTAGATAATAGTACTTCACGAACAGCCCTAGCACGATCTTCATTTTACAGTTGGTTGATCAGAGCCGCAGTGAGGCTCACAGTCACACTGCTAGTGACAGACAGTCCCAGCGCCCACTGTTACAAAGCACATAGATTCAACTTCAGACAACATAGTTGGAGATCAGTCAATGCACACTGAATGGATGCACGTGAAATTTCAGCACCAACAAAATGAAGCAGATGTTCAAAGACAGAGTAAACTCAGAAGAGACCAAAGGCTGTGCTGTAAAAAGTCAGAGCACTGGCGATTGCAAAGGACAGGCATCAGCAAATGGAAACCTCATCATATGTAAACTGTAGGGAAGAATGCTACTAACACAGCGCAAAATACAGTAACATTTGGTAAAATAAACTGAGAGATACATATGTGCTCCCAAGAGACAACAAGCCAAGGTGACTTTAAAGTAGGTTGCAATGTGAAAATCATTAGTAATTTTTTTTTTTTTTTTTTTTTTGAGACAGAGTCTCATTCTGTTGCCCAGACTAGAGTGCAGTGGTGTCAGCCTGGCTCACAGCAACCTCAAACTCCTGGGCTCTCCTGGCTCAGCCTCCCGAGTAGCTGAGACTACAAGCATGCGCCACCATGCCCGGCTAATTTTTCTACTTTTTTGTAGAGATGGGGTCTTGTTCTTGCTCAGGCTGATCTCAAACTCTGGCCCTAAGCGATCTGCCCACCTCGGCCTCCCAGACTGCTAGGATTACAGCTGTGAGCCCCCTCACCTGGCCAATTTTCTAATGCTTATATCCTCATTGGTTCACTCTTCACAGGAAGAGGTTAAATATATGTGATTTTACTAGCAGATGTTTATTTGCATCTATAAATTTGTCTACTTGCACCATTTTCCTGCTATCACTACATGTGCCAGTTCTAGGTTAGACAGAACTCTGAAGAGAGGATTCCTGAGTTTAACAGGACGCCATCCTTCCTAGGCTTTTGACTGTAGGTTCTCTAGGGCCGGAACCAAATAAAGGCGACATTACCAAGGTAGCAATGGATTCATTGCTCACTGGCAGGACATCATTCAGGATGTTGTGGTTAATTCTCTCTCTCTTTTCCTCTGATGCTGATAAGAGATTTTACAGAGAGAAGGAAAATTATCAGATGTGGGTCCTATGGATTTCATAAATAGTAACAAAGAAAAGGTTTCTCCTGGAGGTCGTATCTGACTCTTGTTGAATGTTTCTTAAATGCCTGCCCCACGCCTGATTCTGTATTAGACACTGGGGCTGCAGATGAATACGATGCCGCTCATGAGCTCGAGAAAACCAGGCTTGGTGAAAGACGCAGTCACATAAAAGCAATGAGTTAGATTCAGTAATAAAAACTTAAAGCAGCAAGCATGCTGGGAGCATTGCAGGGGAGATTTGGGCCAGCTTGAGGGGGTTAAAAAAATGACTCCCGGAGGAAGTGACTGAGTTAGCAATCGCAAAGGATTTTCCATGCTAGCTGATACAGGGGGAGGCCAGGATAATCCAAAACAGTAGTTGCACATAAAATCAGACTTGGGCTTTAGAATATCAGACATTTAATGTCCTATCATTTTATCTTCCCAATAATTTCCAAGTCATTCGTCCCTAAGCTTGTGTTATGGTCACTCACACTGCACGTTGCCACTCCAGGGAAGACAAGACAGCTACGGGCTGGTGCAGAGGAGGAGCTCTGAGCCTCCAGCTCTGCTCCCACGGCCACACTTGGAAGGGGACCTAGAGATTAACTCAGTCTTCCAGATGTCGCCTTTGGGTGAGTCGAGTGACAATGTCGTGCTCTGGTAACCTCATGCCGGCAGAAGTACCCGAAGAACAGGAGTGGAAAAGCTTTTTCAGAGCTGGACCATCATCATATGACTCCGCTGTCCACGAAGAAGGTAAAAGCAATCATTCTGAACTAGGTTTATGCCTCTGCTTCCACCGTTTTGCCCTGTGGGCTGGTGTGTGGCTGGTGGCTCCCCAGAAAGACACCATCCTCAGAAAGCTCTGCCCTTGAACCCTGGCACGCATCTCACGGACTTGTCAGTCTTGAGACTCATGAATGCAGAAACAGCTCCCCCTTAGAAGGGAAGAGAGAGGGGGCAGGAGGCAGGGAAGGAGGAAGGGGTAGGTAAGCCCCACCAGGTTTAAAAATGTTTTAATATGTAGCAACTGCTTACGCTACATGGTAGATAAAGCCCACGTTCCAACTTTACCTGCTGTGCTTGTCACTAGTTAATTGGGTATCATCGGATACAGTAATTCTCACTTCCCCAGTTGAGACCCGCTCCTACATGCAATCTCCCGATGCCCTTGAAGCACACAGCCTAATAAATCAGCACGAGTCCATGACAGAAAGAAAAATCAAATGCTCGCGGTACGGAAAGCGGGTCAGAAGCAAGCTAACACGGCTCAGTTCCAAGCAGGTTCTCGTCACAGCCTCCCACGCACGTGCCCTTGTCAAACGTTTTCACTGAATGGAAAGACAGGCTCGCTTTCCTCAGCCAGCCCTGCTGACAGCAGCGGGCTGTCTTGGGTTTGCTTTCCAGTGCACGTAAATGAAAGAGTTGTGACTTCGGGATTAATTTGCAATATTTTCGAAACTGCTTGGAATGCCTATTTCTGTGCCTTGCCTGGCAGTGAACATCCGAGAATGTGCAGTCTCATTGATTCTTCCTTCTACTCCCCTTGAACACAAGCATCACACACACACACACACACACACACACACACACACACACACACACTTTACTTCTCTCCATCCCTTTTGATAGGATAATTAATAAAATTTGGGACTTTGCTTTTTAAGTGGAATGCTATCTTCAGAAGCAATTTGTGTTTTTGGTTGTTTTTTTTAAAGCCGCAATCCACACTTGATCTGCTTAAGCTAAAGCAAGTGAGCTCACGCTGGGTGCCGGCAGGACGCTTCCACGTGCGTCATGATTTTGTTTAATTCCCACAATAACTCTCTAAATCCCTTTTGAGGATCGGGAGAATGGGGCTGTGAGAAGTTATTTCAAGGATTAAATAAATTCAGACTCTCTTGGGTTTTACGCCAACGGCTGTGTGTTTTTCACAAATACACAATACTGTTGCCCAGTTGTTACAAAATAGAATTTATGGGTTTCACTGAAGGAATTCTATATTTCACAGAAGGAAAGAATTTACTTCCCCCCCGCCCAAAGCAGAGGCTGCACATATGTAGCTGCTAAAAACACACAAAAGGGTTTGGTTCTGATGGTCTGTCTGAGCTGCCCGTGGAAGAAAATTCCAGAACGCGGGCAGTTTCTCAGAGCGTGCTCAGTGGCAAGGGACCGCGACCACTGCAGGCAGCCAGAGCCCGCCCTGCGAGATGTCCCTCGTGTCGGAGCTGGCCTCCTCAACTGTCCTAGGAAGTTTCTGAGCAGCCAGCCCGAACACCACCTGCTCCTCTCACCCAGAAGGTTCCGGCAGGATTGGGGACTAGGGAGGGCAACGGAAGGTTTTAATGTCATCAACTGCTCTACTTATTGGTCCTGTCAGCTTCTAAGTCCCTGGGCCCGATGTCTCACCGCCAGCCTCACCTCTGCCTCCAGTGTGGTGACCGGAACGAAACTCAGAGCCTTTCTGAGTCCTGCGACTCACACCTTGGCTTCCACCCCTCCGCCTGCCCCGAATACCTCCCTAAAACCTTTCTACTTCCTACTCACTATGGTCCTCTCCAGTCGGCAAGACCCGGTTCTCTCGCCCTGCAGCTCCTCTTCCCATGCCACCCTCTCCCCTTTGCTGAGTCCCACGGGCCTTGCAGACTTCCTGTAGCCACCAAGTTCCCTTAGGGCCTGGATTATCCGTGAACTCTCCTGCAAAGCGCGCCCGGCCTCACTCTGCCGGCCTTGCTCCTGGAACCTCACTGTCACCTGCTGAAGCAGGAAAGGGCAGGTGGGAAGCCTCCCAGGGGGGAGCCCCGGCAGTAAGTACGCAGGCAGCCCTGGGGCCGTGTGAGGGTGTCACACAGTGCAGGTGTAGGGGTCACTAGTGTCTCCCATGCCCAAGCCTCGGTATGAACACTCAGCACCTCCTGGCTGTGAGGAGCCCCAAATCTCACACCCCAGGTGCGCAGAGCAGCCTCATGTAGGGATATCTGTGAGACTGAAGGTTGCAGCACCCACTTCTGACCCACGAGCTCAGATTCAGAACCACGGGGGAAGGGGAGCCCCCCACCCACCCATCTGTTCACCCACGTGCCTGCGAGAGCAGGTGTTTGCAAGTTAGGGGTCTGTACACCCCGCCGACGCCCACGCCTTCATCTGAGCCCCCTCTGCCGTCTGGCGGGCGCGGCAGAGTGGAGGAACATGGCAGCTGGGAAGCAGAAGAAAGGACGTCGAGACTGTGACGTTGCACCCACTGGGACGCAGGGTGCAAGCCGGCCACGGCCCCTCTTTGCAATCAAGAACGAAACGCAGCAGCAACGTTGAGGCAGAATCTCATTTTCAGTCTTTGGCTTTTAGACATCGTATTTGAGGTAACGCTGATGCGAAAACGGAGTGTATGAAAACAAAGTGCAGCGACAGGCAGCATCTCTGACAGCTTATGATGGGTGCCTTCTTCTTCCTCCCCCTCTCCCTCCCAGACACACCCTAAAGAGCACAAGGTCTGGGAGAACTTAAAAATGACCTAGCATGGATTTCAATGGAGTAAAGTAAATGAGTCCAATTCTCTATGCCTTTCGTTTTCAATTATGCGCTGAATGTCGAGAAGCATAAGATGTAAGTGAGGAGAATACGACACTTAAAATCTAATTTTCAAAAATTGGGTCCTAAGGCGGAACAGGGAAAATGCATTTACACATATAATTGCGCCCGCAAATCAATACTGGCAGAACAAGTGCCCCCGTTGCTCTTGAGGTCGCCTGGCCAGGGGTCCCCAAGCCTCGGGAAACCAGTTCACTCACTGGGCAGGTGACTGCCAGCCCCTGCCAGGTGCCAGCCGGTGCACCTGGTGCCCAAGCGGACACGCTCTCCAGCTGTCGGTGAGAACCGTGTGGCCCAGCGAGGGACTTGCACAGGCAAAGCTCTCTGCCACACACAGAGAGGGGACACCAGTGAGCACGAGCAAAGGCACCTGCTCG
Organism: Lemur catta; assembly: GCF_020740605.2. NCBI lineage: Eukaryota > Metazoa > Chordata > Mammalia > Primates > Lemuridae > Lemur > Lemur catta. The sequence goes on along the minus strand of NC_059152.1, from coordinate 6,940,135 downwards.
GTGGAGCCGGAGGTCCCAGAGGTGTCGCGTCATGGAGGGAAACTTCTGAGTCGAAATGTGAAGAACAAGCAGAGGATGGGCAGGTGGCAGGAGCAACGAGGAGGACGGGGCACATCGGAACAGAGGGTGCAGTGCTGACTGAAGATTAGCACGCGAGGAAGGAGAGGGGGTGAGAAGCACGTGTCAGGAAATGAGGAAGGAGACAGACAACAGCGGGCACATCAAGACGAGAGTGTAAACCGCTGTGGGAGCACAGACTTGCTCCCACAGATAAAGGGAAGCTGTTCCAGGGTCCCACAAAGTGGAATGGCACAGCCATTAGGGATGGAGAAAGATGGGCTGAAATGAAAGATATTTATGAAATAAATACCAGGATTTAGTGTTAGGTTGGATTCATTCATTTACTCATCCAACAACTACTTATTGAGCAACTACTATGTGCTGGGCACTAGCCTGACAGCTAGAGCTACAACAGCAAAAAAAAGTGTTAGAGAAGTGGGTATTTGCAAAACTGCTTAGAGCAGTGCCTTACGCTTGAGAGCTATTATATTATACTTGCTTAGGAGAATGAATAAAATTAAACAGACGTGAGCTGGCATTTCAAGAGTGAAGACAGATAATAATAAGCAAAGAAGTAAATGTATGATATGCTAGATGTGGATAAGTGAAAAGGACAATGTATGTATTCGTGGTGGGCTGTCATTTTAAAGATGGTCACAGGAGACGCCTTGAGATGGTGACATTTCAACCACGACCCGACGGAGGTGAAACTGCACAAGGAGTGAAGCAGAGAGGAAAGATACAGCCCGACTCCAGGTGCGTGGCTGGGTCAATGGGCAATGGAGGACATCAGAGAAGAAAACTTTGGTAGGAAAGAAAATGGGTTCCCTTTCTAACATGTTGAGTTGCGTATGTCTTAAAGACATCCAAGCAGAGTTACCCAAAAGAAGGGCATCGTGGGGGTTTGGAACTCAGCAAGGTGGGGCACAGGGACCCGCTGTCCATGCACATGGCTAATGGCAGCCGGGAGATGGATGGACCCATTCTATCGCTGCGGTAACACGTCACCACAAATTCAGCAGGTTAAAACAACCCAAATTTAATATCTCATGGTTCTGTAGGTCAGAAGTCCCGTACAGAGGGACTCAGCCGGCTCTCTGCACAGGCTAAAACCAACGTGAACGCAGGGCTATGTTCCTTTCTGGGGTCCTGGGGTTCAATCCACTGCTGAACCCCTTCAGGTTGTTGGCAGAATCCGGTTCCTAGTGGATGGAGGCTGAGGTCCCCATCTCCCTGTCTGCTGTCACCTTCAAGAGGCCGCCCACATCCCCTGGCTTGTGGCCCCTCCCTCTCTCTCCAATGCCAGCAGTGGCACGTCCAGTGCTCCTCACACTTCAGACCCCACTCACTCCCCTCCTGCCTCGTCCCTCCTCTGCGTCAGCCTGCGAATGTCGTCCCCTTCGAATGGCTCAGGTGACTCAACTGGGCCAGCCTGGATGCTCCGGGCTGCTCTCCTCATCTCGGATCCACAGCCTTACTCCCATCTGCAAAGTCCCCATGGCCTTGTAACGTCACCTCTTCACAGTTTCTGGGGATCGGGACATGGATATCTTGGGTCCCATCATGCTGCCCTACCACACTGGCATGTAGACTGAGAAGAAAACCTGGCCAGGGACAGAATCCCAAAGAACAAAACCTTAAGAACGGGCTGGGAAGGAGAAGCTGGCAAAGATGACAGAGACCGAGCGGTGAGAGAAGTAAAGACCCCAGGAGTGGGTGTCTGTAGAGGCCAGTTAAGAATAAAGTGTCCCCAAAGCTATCAACGGGATCAGGTGCTGCCGAGAGGGCTGGAAGAACCGCCAGGGTTTTGCAATAAAAATAATTATTAGTGATTGACAACAGTCTTTGCACATGCATGCACATGCAGGCATGTTTAGAAAGTCCCTTTGTCTGGACGTCCCCCAGTCCACCCGCCTCCACACAGCACCCACCAGCAGAGCTGCGCAGAGGGGACGACACTTCAACACTGTCACACTGGCTGGGGCCAGGACCTCGTCAGTCAAATAGCCGTGAGCCTGCGTTTTGAAATAATCAGACCGGCTCTCAGCCCACGAGCACATTCTCCCTCCTGTTGGATAAAACGAAAGCTCCGTGCACAGAGGAAGCCAAGATTTGAGATCCTGTCCCCACTAAATCCGCGGGGATCGATCCCCCGACAGCCGACGGCGCTAAATGCCACGGAAAATCTATTCTCCAATCCCCCCCGTTTCCTGGCATTTGTTTTAAGTATTTAAAACGCATTAGGCTTGACACCAGAGATGGCTAATAAGTTAATGTCCTAGATATTTAGGAGGAGGTAGGTATAAAATTATTGGCTTAAAATGATCCCACTGAAACCATTCCTCCTAACAAGATCATAAAACGCGCTTTCCCAGTGAGTCATATATAACTGGCTCAAGTCTGTAATAAAACGGGGATGTGGGTTTAATGGAAGACAGAACCTGTCCGACTGCAGATTAAAGTAATTTTCGTCTCACACAACTGTGGGTTTGAGGGATTGGAATATCTTTTTTCTGATATACTTTCTGTCATTGGACTCAGAGATAAGTGAGCTGTTTCTCTTTATCACAGGGACGTGTTATGAATATGTGAGTTGGACGGGGACTCCTTTGACCAAAAAGAAGAAGAAAAAATAGGAACTCTAAGCCCAGTTTTTGATTTTACAGAAAGGCCCTGATATCAGAAAGGCCCTGTTACTACCTTAGAATCCCACTAAGATTTTAAAAGGGAGTTAGTTTTAAGAGATTGTGAAAATGTATTCATTTTGTCTACATATCAGAAAATAACGTGGATGAAACTTCTACGGGCTCGTTCTTCATTACAGGTGCTGAGATTCGAGACATAAAGGGCAGAGACCTCAGCCACAGTCACGCACTGTTATCGAGCGACAACAGTTCCCAAACCTGCAGAGACAGATTTGTCAGCCTTTACGCAAACCCAGCTCTACAACTCATTTCTCTGCCAGTTCCCCCCACACCAGTTTAATAATGCAACTCTTCTTGACAGCGACCTTCTACCAACAGAAAACATTTAAAAAACTCATTCAACATGAAGAATGCCAGGCTGTCATCTCCCTGTTTTTCACGGTAGGGGTGGAGGGGTGCAGAGGTACAAAAGCTACCCCACACAGTCACTGGTGGCCTCACGATGCCCAAAAACACATCGCTGGACTCCTGGACAGAGCACATTTTGCTCTCCTCTGGGACATGCCCCATCGCCCTGCCACCTTGGCTGGAGAACAGCAACGCTGCACAACGTCTGCCCTGCAGGAGGTGAGGCAGAGCTAAGAATGGGACCAGGTAGGGGTCGGATGCTGGCAGAGCAATGGAAGGATGAAAACAGCTGATCTGAGTGACAAAAAGCAAAGTGTAGGGTGGGTGGGATGAGAGTCCAAGGTAACACATCCAAAGATGCCAGTTCTGAGTGAGGCACAGGTAACCCCAGGGCCAGGGGCCAACAGGGTCTGAGCCCGATGAGCAGGAACCAGCACACCGGGGAGTCAGCCCAGAGTGATTCTCTGGGTCAGACTGTCACCGATTTGGGACCTTTACCACAGCTGACCCTCCCCAGTGGGGACACGCTTTCAGCTGTTTCAAAGGAGCAGCCCCCTGAACCCAGCAATCAATGCCAGTTTCCTCCTTCAGCTTAATCACACTGAGAAATACAGAGGAAACCAGATACAATCGCGTCCCACGCACACGTAACGTCCATACATTCAACCTGGTGTGCTCTGTGCGAATGTTTCATGCAAGAAAATTCCTGGAAAATTCTGTTTTGCGTGTGTACTCTGTTAAATGGTATGCATTGTACGCTGACACATCCCTATGACTGAAAAGATTCATACGCACAAAACCTTGTATATTTTATGGGCAACTTAGGGAATTCTCAAGGGCAATTTTCAACGTGCTTAATTTTTGCCTTAAGTGTTAGCTTTAGAACCCAACCTTGTATAAGGCACAAGTCCCTCTACTCATTGAACGGGCTTTATAAGCATGGCCAGTTAACAGCGAGATTCTACAAGCATGTAAATTCTTCGAAAGGTGTTTGCATAGCTTTCCTCATAAAAAGCTTTACACTGCTGATATTAATATTTTCTGAAATTCTGTATTGTTGAGCAATCTTGTGTCACATGTGAGGGGCAATACATACCTTTGTGAGACATTCCCAACCTTCAGTCTAATCTTTCCTGCTTTGGCAAATTTGGGATCTGAATTTTGAGAAGCGCTTTAATAAAAGTTAGAGCTTTCCTTCCCCACCCCACCTTTGGGGGGTTTACTTCCTTTGTGTATATATATGGGATTGTTAAAAAAAAAAATCTGTGCTGAAAGCAGGTGAGGACCCACCCCACCCAACAGTGTTCCCAAGTGGCTTGGCTTTTCCCATTAGATGTCACCTGCACGTTTAACACTCAGGATGTGTCACGGTCCCCTGAGGCTTGGCTCGGTGCTCCACAGAAAGTCCAGGGTGCAGACTGTATCATCCTGCCATATTAAGATGTTCCGAAATCTCCTTAGCACAATCCTTCATTGTCCCATTTGGCAAGAGCTCCCTCTGAACGTGAGCACACGAGAGCTGTGTGTCATTTATCTCTCTGGCTCAGTCCCAACCACGAGTTAATCCCCGCAGGCTGTTCAAACAAGAGCAGGAGGCTCCGAGATAAACCTTTTCTTTGGGTTTCACCCAACCTCTCCCTAAGTCAACTCCCGTGGAAGATGCACATCCCCATTGCAAACTCTGCCCATCAGATGGGAGGGGGCTGGGACACCCTCCTGCACCCCCAGCAACCTTCACATCACCTCTTCGGAAATGGAAGTCAGCCTTCAATTACGAAATTGAGCAATTTTCCATTTCATCAAAATAAAAAAAAAAAAACATGCATTTTCAATAATTTCATCAAACAGATCACTCATATAAAATAAGATACCTAACAATCATTGAGTTAGCTGCTTTTCATCCCATTAGGTGACAATATATAGAATACACACCTTAAAACTGCAAAGGAGTTTATATTTAAGAAAAATTAGCACTAAAAGGATTTTTACCTTTGCAAGTTTAATACTTCTGTTGTGGTTTGTTTGTGTTTGATTTGCTTGTGATTGATTGCGTTTGATTTAAAAACTTCCATTTTTCTTTCGCTTATTTGTGTTATGTTGTGTCCATTAAAACTCAGCACAAAGAATATAAATATATTAATATTTATTACTACTGATCTATACACTTAGAAATGATAAAGACGGACTGGGTGCAGTGGCTCACGCCTGTAATTCCAGCACTTTGGCAGGGGCTGAGGCAAGGGGATCACTTGAGGCCAGGAGTTCAAGACCAGCCCAGGCAACATAACGAGACCCCATCTCTAAATAATTAGCCGGGCGTGGTGGTGCGCACCTGTAGTCCCAGCTACTTGGGAAGCTGAGGCAGGAGGATTGCTTGAGCCCAGGTGTTCAAGGAAGGATTTATCCCAGCCTGGGAAACAGAGTGAGACTTTGTCTCTTTAAAAAAAAAAAAAAAAAGTAAAGATGGTAAATTATTTATGTATATCTTTCCTCAATTAAAAAAAATTAAAAAAAACAAACAAACTGAGCGCTGACACTTTAACAGTACCTGCCCTTGGCTACAGAGACAATAAGACACTGTTTCCACGGCAGGGCTCACATGGCATGGCACACGTGGAGGCTAAGAACTATTCCCATAAAATATAATGCTGAGAAACTGAGACTTCCAGCACACTTTTAAAAGAGTTTATTTCAATATTTAACCCAAACGGTAGAATTAGAGACAGGTCAAAGGAGAGGAAGGGGATGCAGATGGAGATGACATCCCAAGACGGAAAGGCGTGTGGCACGCCGCTGGGGGGCTCTCTCGGCTGCTACTACGTACATGACGCTTCCTTCGCCGGCCCAGGTTCTCTCTCCTTGTCCCCACTTTCCTTGTCTCTGCCCTCTGCCCTCCTGCAGTGCTACGGGGGACGAATCCCAGTCTCGCTGAAGGCTGAGAAGGCAGGTTGACCTTGACTTTCTGGCTTTCACCTGCTCTTCAAGGCTCACATTCACAACTATGATTTTGTTGGAGCCTGGACAAGGGACCCTGCATCAGGAGCAGAGGATGGCTCTTCCAGGTGGGACAAGCCCCAGGGGAGGTTCTTGGTGACCCACACTCACGCAGATCTGTAGAGGACAAGAGGTCGGGCCAATGAGAGAACCTTGACCAATGGGGGAATGGCTCCATCTTGCCCCATACATGTAGGTTGTAATTATATCCCTACTGAATTTATGGCACTGAGTCTTGAAAGACATATTTAATTTTAAAAGATGCCAGGTGAAAATGATGTTGGAGAGTGGAGAACCTTTTTCTGGAAATTCACCAATGTCCTTACAAAAATCAGAGATGCCAGGAAATGTCATAAAACCAGGGATAAGAACGAATGTTTTCAGAAAATGTAGCAAGTGTGTCATAAGCAAAATGGCAGATGGTTAACTCAGAATTGCTTTTGAGGTGGAAATAAATGGCTGGATTATTTATTTTGTGCAAGATAATTATTAGGCTTATCATTATCACTATGTATATATTTCTAAGCAAGAGCCCAAAGCTCTTCTTACAATTTAAAGACAGTGTCGTATTAAGTGGTTTAGAGCAAAGCTTTGAACTCAGGCTAACTGGGTTAGCTTTGCAACTCGCCAGCTCAGTCAACTGAGCTTGGGCAAGCTAATTAGTATCTCTACACCTCATTTCCTTCTATGAAAATTGGTATAATACTATTACTTCCTCATAGGGATTTTGTTAGGAGTCAAGGACACAATGGGTACTTGATAATAGTTAACTACTATCATTGCTACTATCGTTATTACGATCATTTCTACCATCAACATCATGACGGTGATGTCGGGGTGGCACAAGGACATTAGCTTCCATGTCACATGTTATTACACTGGATGTTTCTAAGATAAGTTGGGCTTAATTTTGAAAGCAACTTCACAACTAATTGGCCCTGTCCAGGGTTGAGAATCAGAGGCATGATATGATTTTTCACAGGCTGCAAGATTTCAAATTTTGACCTTAAGGATGCTAACACTAAATAAATATTCAATGCATCGACTACAGGATAAATTATGCATTTTAGGATTATTTCACAGCCTCAGTTACCTATTCAGCTTAGAATACTGAAGAGACATGACTGATTAGCTCCTGGAGAGGTCGTGGGCATGGTAGAAAGGGGATGGGTGCTTGTCACCCACAACCCCAGAATTGCTGTGTGTGCTGGCTGCAATGTGAATGGTGTCCCTGGAGGTACAGGGGACCACTGAGGCACAGAGAAAGAGCGTAGTCTTTGAGGTCAGACAAATCGATATTCAAACCCAGCCCCTACCATGCACTCAGGCACATTACTAAACCCAAGATCCATTTTCTAATATGTACAATGAAAAATAATTCTTATGTGTTAGGTTACTGTGATGCTTAGAAATAATAAATACACAAGGCCTAGCTTGTGCTCAACAGGTGCTAAATAATTAGTAGCTATTACCATTACCATAGATATTACTCCTGTCATTCTATTAGTCCTAACATCATATGTGGGACAAACATTGGTCTTAGACTAGATCAGTAGTTCCCAAGTATTTTTAAATCACGGCATCTCCCACCAGCACCTTTCTCTCACCACTTAATCACATGATGCTGATTATGCAGTGCTAAGAGAAGACAAGAGGCTCATCGTTACCAGTAGGTTATTTTGTAAGATTACATCTTCCCCGGTAGGGCTACTGCCCTGTGTAACTCCCGGGATCCTATCATGGACTGCCACGCCAGGGCTCGGACCCTGAGCTAATGCTAGACACTGTGCTTGCAATTTGGGACGGTGCCACCAGGTGTCAGTGCTGAGCAAAACCCCCGTAATACAAATAGCCTTGGCTCCCCACACTGTGAACAACATTCAGGTGAGAAAAATCACAGGTGAGTGTCGAAACCGAGCTATATGGTGGGTCTTCAATGGATGGTAGGGTCATCGTGTGTCAAAATAGCACAGATGCCAAGGAATCTCTGCTCCAACCTCTGCCTCCTTCTTCAAATGGCAATTTGCTCTGTGTGTCTGTCTCAGATCTTCCTCTCCTTTCTCAGAAAGGAACACCAGTCCTCGGATTAGGGCCCAACCGAAATCAGGATGATCTTATGTCAAGATCCTTAAATCTGTGAAGACCCTATTTCCAAGAAAGGTCACACCCACAGCTACCAGGGGTTAGGATATAATCACCCCATTGCAGGTTTAATAGGAGGCACTTTCCATGTGTTGTCTCACTCCGAGGTCATCTTGCCCCACCACCTCCATGCCTCCAGGTAGCACCGCTGGCAGCAGTCATTCAGCTGCAGTGTCACTCTCTCCAGTAAAAGGGGACACTCAGAATAAGTTCCCGCTCCAGACCGACTGCTCCAGGGGTTCCAAGGATTTTCCTCGGTGCACAACTTCACCACGCAGTTGGGAATTCTATCCTCACCATTTTTCAGAGCAAGAAACTAAGGACGGAGCGGAATGTGACTTTTTAAGATCGTGCAAGTACTGAGTCAGGATCCCATCCTGCACTCAGGCTGGGGCCCATGTTTTTAACCGTGTGCCAGTCTGATTCAACAGGGAGAGGACGGGGAAGGAGGCGGAATTTCAAGGTGAATTCTAAAGTCCCGCAGCAGCATCATGAAGACGAGCCCCAGGTTCCAGAATAACCTGGCCATGTGCAATGTCACCCGACCCCAGCCTGTCCATGAGACAGAGGCTGGACGGACTGGTGCTAGGGCAATAACTGGGGCGACAGAATCATTTTCTTAAAAACTATTGCCAATGCCCTTACATTGCAGCAACATGAGCGGACGCTTCGCCCTTCGGAATAGCCAAGAACACCCTCCTGCACATCTCTGCGGGGAGAATTAGGATGCCCAATGTCACCCGCTCTTTCTTCCCTGCGATTGTTCACACGGCCACATCATCCTCATTTCACCTGCGAAGATTTACTCACACCCACCCCCCACGCACTCCGTTGCACATCACACAAAAGCCTCAATGGATCTCCCAGCAGAAAAATTTTTGTCCCGTAACTATGGTGCTCATGTGCACCTTCTGTGACAAGCAAGCGCCTTCCCCTCCGGGTCCCCGCGCGGTGAACACACACAGGCTCCTTTGCGTGGCAGCTGCGTGCTCGGCCACAAAGGGCCCGAGAGCAGCACGTGTGGCCCGTCCTGCGACAACAGACGGGGCAGGGGGACGGGCATGCCTTTCTGTTCAGGGGCGCTGCCTTTGATCGCTGCCTTCACTGGGGGGGAAGTTCATCTTTTCCACTTTACAGGACAAGCTCTGAAAATTCCGCGATTCGGTCACGATTGAGCTTCCAGGAAAAATAGAGACATTGAAATAAGGGACCCTTAAGCCTGGCGAACGGGGGCGCCGGGAGGGGTCTGTGGGTGGGCACATGGCTGGGCAGAGCCCGGGGACAGACTCCTGCCACCCAGCAGGAGGGCTCGGGGTACGAGACTGGCTACTCATTTGAGTGAGCACAGGTGTGCTAAAAGCATTTGGCTTTTAAAAAAATGAATATTGCACTTTCTCAGCTTGGCGGTGGGTGGCTTTGAGTGCTGGGTAGCACCTGGATGACGTCCAGCAGGTTGAATTTTCCAAGCGCGATGGAAGCGCAGAAGGAGTTTGGGTTGCACAGGGCACGCGACACCCCTCCCGCGGGCGAGGCTGCAGGTGACATAACCATGTCTCACTCGGAACCTGGAAAGGCGGGTGCGGTCGCTGGGACGGGTCACTCTCTGGCCCTCCAGGCTTACCCTGGCAGACTTGCAAGGCGGAGCAGCTGTCACTCTCCTGCCTCAGTGGTCCCCAAGTGTGTCCCCCGTGTACACGTGTGTTCCGTCCAGAGCGCCATCCCCCAGCAAGCAACGCAGCTCAGTGGTTAGGACAGTGTTTCACTCTGGAATCGGGACGCTCTGATGCCAAGCCCTGCTCCACCACGCTCCGGGCACACGGCCAGGTGCATTTACCTTCTCCACGCCTCACGTTCTTCCTCTGTGAAGGGGAATAGTTCCGGGACAAGCTCCGTGGGCTCAGTGTGAGCATTAAAAGCAACAAAACTCAAGACCAGTACCTGGGGCACAGTAAGCACTTAATAAACGTTAGTGGTTATTGCCCATCAAAACCACACGCAGCTCAACAACCGAGACCATTTGCACACCTGCTGCGTGCCCAATGTCCCATAGTAGGAGCCGTGGCTGCATTATTCCCTTTACCCTTCATGGTGACCCCATGAAGAAGGCATTTGCACCTTGGTTTGTCATACACGAAGAAACTGAGGCTCAGGGTAAGTGACTTGTCCAAAGTGGGTGGCAGAGCCAGGACTCACCTGAGTCTCCGTGCCTCAGAGACAAAGTGCTACGTGGCTGCCCTAGACTGCCCTCAATTATGTAGATACTATCTATTAGCTGATTTCTCTGAGTGGTAGAAAAAGCAAAAAGGGGAGATGTTGGTCAAAGGGTACAAGGCTTCAGTTGTGCAGGATGAATAAATTCTGGAGATCTGGACAGCACGGCAACTACAGTTAATGATAATGTATCATATATTTGAAATTTGCCAAGATAGTAGATCTCAGGTGGCCCCACCACACACACACACACACACACACACACACAGAAGTAACTAGGTGAGGTAATGGGTATGTTAGTTAGCTGGATTGTGACAACCATTCTACAACGTATGCATATGTCAAATCATCACGTTGTATACTGTAAACACATGCAGTCTTTATTTGTCAAGCACTCCTCAGTAAAGCTGGGTAGAGGCCAGGGAAGCAAAAAGGGGAAAGAGAAATAATTTGAAATAGAGACAAGTAGTCAGTGAGGATCCCAACTTGTTTCTTTAAGTTGACTTTTTGAAGAGCCCAATCATAATATTATTTTCTCTACGGACACCTTAATAAGCATTAATTTACAAGAGTAAGGTGGTGGAGAAGCAGATCAAAAGAAAAGGTCAATATTTCCATCACCATTCCAAATGGAGAACAAATGGCTATCGACTAACAAAATGTAGGGTGTGTAGATATCATAGCACTGGCATTGTTCTGCATGCACTTTGGAAGTCACAGATAACCTGTGAACGTACTTAATATCACTGACCTGTATACTTCAAAATGTCTGAAATGGTAAATCTTATGTGTATTTTACCACCGTAAAAAACATGTATAGTTTATCTGAAATTTAACTGGGCATCCTGTGTTTTTATTTGCTAACTCTGCCAATCCTATATCCCCAGGGGACATGTGACAGGGTCCAGAGACATTTTTGATGTCATAACTGGGGCTGGGGAGGGAGGACTACTGGCATCTAGCAGGTAGAGGCCAGAGATGCTGCTAAACATCTTACGATGCACAGGACAGCCCCACGACAAAGAGTCACCTGAACCCAATTGCTGAGGTTGAGAAACCCTGTCCTGGAAGGACAGCAGGGAAGCCCTAAGGAGATTTTGCTTAGAGCCTGGAAGTTTTAACGTAAGCCTCTGGTCACAAACGACAGATCTCCATAGGAAAATACGATCACACAAACCCTGCTTGTCTTTAGGGCACATCTAAAATTATTTTTAATCACTTTGCACATTGTTTTATACACAAAATTTTGTGCATAAAATCATACTATGTGTGTAAACCACGTATTGTGAGACCACAATAGCTATGACAAAAATAGCAGCCATCAAAGAGCGCATTTTGTGATGTCCAATGAAGATCAAGAGCTCATCAGAAAAAAGGTCTTTCTGTCCAGTCACAGCATCAATATGCTTGCTGAGGCACTTTAGCCACAAAAATAAAATCAGGAGATTAGCTAAGCATGAATTTTGTTTTTTCTAAGCATGAATTTAAACCAAATTCCCACGGCAAAGTTCTCTGCACCGGCCAGAAAGACATGCACTTAGGCCGCCGTGACAAAAACATCCACCGGAAAGCTTGTGTGCCCGGGAGGATCTTAGCTGTCCCCATTTGACCTTAAATTCACTTACTAAACCTTTTAAGCGTAGGAGGAAAACCAAACCTACCAAGACCTTGAAAACAAGTACGGTAAAGTTTTAAGCACGTTTTTGACGATTACAGATGATAGCACGAGTGGATGGTGTCTCGTTAATGCTGACTTGAAAATCACAGACAAAGTGGCAGCTTGTTGTCAATGCAGTTTTGAGGATAACAACAAAACGAGAGCAGCACCACGGAGCCGTGTGTAAATTGTACTCAGGACGGAACGGGGCGGTCGGAGAGTGTGTGGGCTTCATGGGCAGCCTAGCCTTCAGCTCGGAGGCTCTTCTCTCTTACCTCACACGACATCCTAAATCCTCTTGGTTCTCCCAGGTCTAAGGACCTAGCAGATGAAGACAAACAAACTAAAATAGGAAAAAGCTGAAATAGGGATATTGCGAGCACAAATATAGCTCCTAGCCTGGAAGGAAGGGACATGGGGGTCAAAAGGAACACGGTGCAGACTAGGCACAACCCCAGACATGCCAGTGGCCAAGGGAGCAGCCGTGCTGGGTAACTTGGCAAGAACATCGCTGCCCTTCAGCTTCCTAAGGCTTTGGTGGAGCTACCAAACAGATAGTGAGTGACAAATGGGCCTTGCTTATTCCCACTCTTTCTCAAGGGAGGAGAATGTGAGCATAGCTTTAACTATTAAAAAATTTAAAATACTGAACACAGTAGCCAAAGGAAAAGAATAGAAAACACACTCAATATGGAAAGAGAATACATTGTCAAGTGAAATGATCAGTTAATAGACTTGTCTGAAATAATGAGGACAGAGTGTCATTTTTTTATCCTTTTCTTATTGTGGTAGAATACACATAACATAGAACTTAGCATTTTAGCCACTTTTAACCGCACACTCACTGGTACCAAGTACACTCACACGGCTACACGAGCCATCATTGCCATCCAGCCACAGAGCTTCGTCGTTGTCTCACACGTAAACTTGGTACCCACCAAACACCAGCTCCCCAACCCTCCCTCTCCTGAGCCCTGGGAGCTATCATGCTACTTTGTGTCTCTATGAATTTGACTCTTATAAGGTATCTCATATAAGTTAAGTCACAGATAGTGTCATTTTTAAGGAATTCCAAGTACTCAGTGGTATTATTCAATGTTTTTAAAAACACAATTAACGTGCCTTCTCCCTTTGACGTTTGTTGTTGCTTTGTGAAGGTGGATTTGTGCCCGCTGAATGCTGTGCAGACAATTCCATATTTTATGTATGCTCAGTATGTAATTTCATAGCATCTTTGCTGAAAAAGAGATTTCCATCCTTTGTTTTAGCAGACATTGTGCTTTTTCTAACCCAAGATCAGAGCGGTAGAAGGCATGGATCACTCACACATACAGAGTTAAAATACGCACAGTTTACAACGAGGCTCTGGGCCACAGAGCAGCAACTCCACAATTCACGCACGGCACGTCCCAAAAACATCCACGCAAGAGGAAACCAAATTTTTAGCAACTCAAAGAGCAAAGCACTCCCTAAGCAAATGCTGGAGTCTAAGAGAAACAACTTCTCATGACTGCATTTTCAAAAACCCAAGAAGTACTAGAACAATAAATATGGAACAAACCCCAGCTCTCTTTACTGTTAACCAAGTTAAGTCTGCTGAGCACAACCTGAATCATGGGCTGTGTGCAAAACACAGCATTGCTTTTCTAAAAAGCTCTTGTGAAGGTAATTTTCAAAAGGAGCTCCTAATATTTCTCACAATTGATGTCATCACCATTGGTTCACATAATGTCTTCTATTAAAGCCAGATGTGCTTCACAAAGAGAAAGAGACAGAGAGAAAGGGCAGTAGATGAGAAGAAAGGTGGAAGAAAGGGAGAGAAAACTGCATAAAATGAAGTATGGTAAGAGGAGCTCTAGGTTGAGGGTCAGAATCCCAATGTTTGAGATTCGGCTCTATAATTTCCTCTGTGAACTGGGTCAGGCCCCTTCCGGTCCCTCAATTGCAAAGCAGAAACAGGGTGCTCTTTAAGATTCCAGAAACAGGCTAAAACTCTCCTTACCTAAAAGGAAAACTCATAATGCAATCCCCAAACATATTGTCTAGGAGCTTTTAATAAGCAGTGAGTTTTGATGCTTTATCGCACTAACAATGATTGGAAAATAACACGCTACGTACAAAATGCTTTGTTCTCTGGCTTCAGTGTCTCATGTTACTCTGTCTCGATTTGATGTCCCCCTGCATCCACAAATACTCTCAATCTTGCCTAGGCTTCAGCCTCAGTCTTGGTGACACGTACCCCATGTCGTGCACCAGCGTGGCTCATCCTGTCCATATGCCCGAATCATTGCACCTGCACATGGGGACATCTGGGACTAAAAGAGGCAAACAGCCACCCAGAGGCAGACGTGGAGCTCTGAGCCCTCAGAATCAACTCAGGTGCTTTCTGGCTGGAGCTTCCTAGAGGCCTCTGCTTACTGAAATCCACAGGCAGAATCTACCATCTGCGGGGAGAATGCTCAGGGCAGCAGGAAAATGGCCCCAGGACACCCAAGGGCCAGGGTGAAGACATTTCTCACATTCAGAGTCGCAGCCCCCTTCAGAGGATCCCACGAGTGGCAGTGAGGCTGCAGGCTACAGCAAGCTGCAGTTTTCTCTTCCAAACCCAAACTCAGCATCCAGCAGCAATGTGGGACAATCCCCAGGAAGAAGAAGAAAGGAAGCATCCTCCAGACCCCTGAGCAGGAGGGAGGGTCCCCCAAGGGTATGGGCACACAGCAGCTCAGTGGAGGGGGCACTGAGGAGCACCTTCTCCAAGCCTCCTAGGGTCACCACTTTCCCACAGGAGAGGGGCTTCTAGCACCTCTTGTCTCCTTCCTGCACCAGAAATCCCCCTTGCTCTTACGTGGTTTGCCTGCTTGAGCATTCAGCCCTTGTGCTTTGCCATCTGTCAATCATGCAAACAGCCCCTGCCTGGGAGCCAGGGCCAGCACACCTTCCAGATGCCATGCAGGTCCTCTTCCCGACTCATAAACTCACCCCCGTCCACTGCCACTTAAGAACTCCCGGGGTACACTTCCCAGACTGCATTCTGCTCTACCACCTCCCCCAGAAGTAACTATTTTTAGGTATTTATCATTCCCATACATGGATTTCTCCTTTTCCTTCATATGTACCCTTAAGACATACGGGATGCTATTTTGCATATTTTGAAACTAAATAATTGGTATCCTACTGTATGCGTTCTTCTAGAACTTGCTTTTCTCACCGATACTATGTGTATGAGATTCATCCATGTTTTTATGTGTGGCTTTCACAACTGTGTAGTATTTTGTTATTGTAATTGTTATTGTAATTCACTTATTCACAAAACAAATACTCCAACTGTAAAGTAAGGAATAGTCCCCTTTAAATCTAAAGGGCATTAAAATTGGAACGAGCAATAGCAGTTGCCCATCCCTGCTTTACTTTCCTCACTGTCTCGAACCAATTTGATATCAGTATTTAGTTTAAATGCTCAGTAAGTTCAGTTATGTTCATTTCTAGAGTGGTAACTTACAAATAATCTCACGTTTTCAATAGCAGAGATAAGTGCTCGTAGTAGAATACAGAAAAACGGAACGAATGACCATGTACTAACTGCTTGCCATGAAGATTTAATGAAATAACCCACAAGTGTGGGGGAAACCCTGTGGGGTTACGGATTATACATCTGTGTAAAGAGTAGACCAGGCTCAGACTCAGATAGTCTACAAAAGTCTACAAAAACTCCTTACATGAACGGAGCAAATCCATCTGTCAGGGAATAAAATAACCCAGTCTGGCACTTTATGTTCATCCTTCTGTCTTCAAGTGGAAAAGAGCAAGTCACTCGACATCAGCCCGGGTGCCAGGGAGATGGGAGGCTGCAGATGAAGAAGTTGAGGCTCTGAGAGAAACCGGGAAATGGGAGCCCGGACGAAGCCAACACTTTGAAGAAATAGTTGGTTCATCTGTCTTTGAGAGCTGCCTCAGGAAGGAACCAGCTGTCTGATACTGGAGACAGCAGAATAATAACTTGCATTTAGAATAAAATCATATTAGAAAGTAGCCAGGTCCATTTGGTTATGCTTGTTTCCAAATCATGCCCAATGTCTTCCATCCTGTTTTATAGACTTGTGGAGTTGAGCACTGAGTATTTTAAACTATTTTGTAAGACTTAGCTGAGAGGAAGAAACTAATAAAAAACTTAAGGAGAAATACATGTTATATGTATTCCGTAAGACACAGGTCTGGAAATGCACATGCCAAGTGGACTGCTCGGATGTGGTATGTAGAGCCTGGGGCAAGGAAGGGGAAAAAAAGGTGGGGGGACATTTATAAGGTTGTCCTTATATCTGTCTTTTTTTATTCAAACCTAGACATACCTTTGCTTCTTAGAATTCTCCGCTCACCTAGAACTTTAAATCCACAGACACTACTCAGGAGTTTTGAAGACACATCACAAGCAAACACAGAGCAGCAGTCTTGCCCATATTATTAAGTAGAATCACCGAGAGGTTATGACTCATTGCTACCGGGAGGTGACATGCTTTGAATGTGTCCCCCAAAGTTCACGTGATGCAAACTTGACCCTCAAGGAGGAGGTATGGGGAGGCGTTTGGTTCTCGGGGACACGCCACTGAGAGGGGGTGAATGCCATCATCTCGGGAGGGGGTTCATTACAAGAGGATGAGTTCGCCCCCCCCTTACTCCCCCTTGCCCCTCTCTCTCTCTGCCTTTCTGCCTCCCACCATGGGGTAACCCAGCAGGAAGGACCTCCCCAGATGCCAGCCCCTTGACCTCGAACTTTCCAGCCTCTAGAACTCGGAGGAAATAACTTTCTGTTCTTTGTCAATCGGCCGGTTCATGGTGTTCTGTCACAGCACCACGAAACGAAGACAGGAAGTATGACAACTGAGAATAAGCCACTTTTGCAGTCTTGGTTCCTGATTTGAGCTCAAGCTCCATGCAGTTCCTTCTCTCGCCATCTCTTCGTCTTTCTCTACCACTGCCTCTTTGTCCTCAGCCGTCACAGACACGATCAGAGAGAGGATTCCTCAGAGACTCATTCATAAAACGCACATCCACAGGGTCAACCGTGGACTTCCTGGTTCAGGAGAGATGGAGAAAACGGGGAAGCAGACATGGTCCCAGGCTACCACATGCAGTAGCACGGGAAGGGACTTTGCATGAGGGGGTCACGAAGGAATCCTTGTGGTTTGCAGCTGAGGCCTTGGTGCCCCCGCTGGGTCAGTGTGGACAGGCTACATCGGGCTTGAATATCTGAAAATCATCACAGGGGATATTGTAGGGATTCTCTCCCCTACCAGACTCCTTCCCTCACTCTCAGCTCAAATAGCCCCATAGCTCAAAAATGCTAAAAATATAAACTGTGATTCAGCTTTTAAAACTTCTGTGGTCCTCTCATAATAACAGAGGTTCAGACACTAGAAGCAAGACAGAAAATCCAATTAATCCTTCCCCCATGGGCAAACCACCTTATCAGATATTTTCCTGTAGCCCTAGCAGAAGTTTTGCATGAGAGAGCCCACCTGTCAGTTTTTCATATGGTTCAGGACAAAATCTCTGAGGCAGCATTTTTATTTTAACTCTGAGGTAAGTTTTATTAAAAATGCCTGTTATAGCCAGCCGGTGTCAGGCTGTTGGTTTGCTAACTAGGCGTTGACTGCAGAGGCTGGAATTCCCTGTTTCATGCAGATGTGCATGGTCAACTATTAATAACAACTCCCAAAGCCAAGTGGCCAGGGGTCAGGGGGACCACAGGACCAAACCTCTGGAGGAGGAGGGGACAGAGGAGCCCTCCCCGCCTCCCCCGGCCAATTCACATATTCCCGCATCAAATGCATTCTTTCCCCCATCCTAGACTGATCCCTTCTATAAAACTGGATCACACAAAGACATGGCCCAGAATTATATTCTGATTTTTCCTGTTGCCATATTTGTTATATTCGCATAACAAATACTAACAACGCATCAGATGCAAAATGCCGTAGAAAAGACTCAGGTTCTCTTGTACTTGGTGGGTGTTTCCATGGAGCAAGGACATCAGATTCGGGGAATCGCATCTTCAGCCCCACTGGGTGGCCGAGGTGCTGTATTTGGGATGCAGTTTTCCCACCCCAGAGGGATATCTCTCACCTGTCCCAGTGTGGATCTTAAATCCTGAGCCCTGGATAAAGGACCCTCAGACTTCTCACGTCGGACTACCGTGGATCAGTGATGCCCACACTGTGCCTGCAGAAGCTGAGCTTGCTCTGTAAGTTGCCACCACTGTTGCTATATATTGTTAAAGACTTAAGATGTTAAAAGAAATAGGAGAAGAGAGGGGTTCCTTCAGGGTATCCTTGCTGAAGATGGGACGCTCAGGCCTTTTGTGGCAAACGCTTACCAATCATTCGAGAGCCAGTGCAGGAGCGAGCCTGGGAAGCCCAGCTAATGGGCTGCAAAATGGTCTCATTAGGCACCACGGCCTCGCCAGTCACAGGCCTTCTGAGGTAGTTTGCTCCACTCTTTTTCCCCCTTTGGTTCTATTTACTTGTGGCCCTACTTCCCAGGCCAAGCCATATTGGGGAATCGTGAATTATCTAAAGTGTCCATTACGGATTAAGGAGAAAAGTGGAAGGGACGGCAAGAACAAAGCCACGCTGCACCTGCTATCACCAAAGAGGAGAGTCGGAATGACCATGGGGCCTTATACTTTATGATTTAGAGTGAGAACTATTTAGTTCCATCAAACTGATATGTTTAGATGAGTTAGATGGGATTTTATGGCTTATCTCAGCTCTTTTTCCCATTTAGAGATGAAAGCTCAGGGAAGTGAATTGCCCAAGACCCCTAGGGTGGTCAATAACATCTGCGATTTCAAAGCTGCAGCCTTAGTAGGCAGCTGGCTGTCACCACAGCAGGCAACCCTCCACCAGGGCACCCAGGCTGCAGCAGGAGGAGCTGGCCGACACCCCGCTGACAGGCAGCTGACACCCACCAAGGCCCATGGCTGATGGCTCCCTCCCCCATAGGCTCAGCTGCAGCAACCCCTCTCCCTACCACCGACAGCATCCTGGATCATGTCCTCCAAATATTAGGTTGGTGCAAAAGTAATTGTGGTTTTAGCATTGTTGACATTTGCCATTTGATATTGGAATACATTCTTCAATAAATGTGATTACATTATACATCATTTTAACGTGCATTTCTCGCTGCGTGTTTTTTTTTGCTAATGACTTATTACTTGCTATTTATTTTAGACTATGGAAATGATGTTAGACAAAAAGCAAATTCAAGCAATTTTCTTATTCGAGTTCAAAATGAGTCATAAAGCAGCAGAGAACTCAAAACATCAACAACACATTTGGCCCAGAATCTGCTAACGAACGTATAGTGCAGTGGTGGTTCAAGAAGTTTTGCAAAGGAGACGAGAGCCTTGAAGATGAGGAGCACAGTGGCGGCCATCGGAAGTTGACAATGACCAATTGAGAGTAATCAAGGAAGCTGATCCTCTCACAACTACAGGAGAAGTTGCTGAAGAATTCAACATCGGCCATTCTAGTCATTTGGCATTTAAAGCAAATAACTGGAAAGGTGGAAAAGTGAGTGAAAAAGTAAGTGGGTGCCTCATGAGCTGACCAAAAATCAAAACAATAGTCGTTTTGAAGTGTCATCTTCTCTTATTGTACGCAACAGCAACAAACCATTTCTCCATCAGATGGTGATGTGTAACAAAAATCTTATATGGCAACCAGCATCACCCAGCTCAGTGGTCGGACTGAGAAGAAGCTCCAAAGCACTTTACAAAGCCAAACTTGCACTAAAAACAGGTCATGGTCACTGTTTGGTGGTCGGCTGCTGGTCTGATCCACCCACTACAGCTTTCTGAATCCCGGCGAAACCATCACCTCTGAGAAGTCCGCTCAGCAAATCAATGAGATGCACCGAAAGCTGCAATGCCTGCAGCCAGCATTGGTCACCAGAAAGGGCCCAATTCTTCTCCATGACAACGCCTGACCACACGCCACACAACCAACGCTTCAAAAGTTGAGGAATTGGGCTACAAAGTTTTGCCTCATCCGCCATATTCACCTCATCTGTCACCAACCGACTGCCACTTCTTCAAGCAACTCAACAACTTTTTGCAGGGAAAACACTTCCCCAACCTGCAGGACGCAGGAATGCTTTCCAAAAGGTTGTTGAATCTGGAAGCATGGATTTTTACGCTACAGAAATAAACAAACTTATTTCTCATGGGCAAAAATGTGCAGATTGGAATGGTTCCTCTTTTGGTTAATATAGGTGTGTTTGAGCCTAGTTATAATGATCTAAAATCCACAGTCCAAAACCACAATTACTTTTGCACCGACCGTATCACAGCTGTAAACGTCCACCACGGCCTTCGTAAATATTCGGCCTGCCGCACACAGGGCATATTTACAAAGATGGAGATTGATTTCCCTATCCGTGTTTATGTCCGTGGGTTTGGCAAGTTTGAGGTCCAAGTGAAGAAAACAGAGAGCTAGGGCCCTACACTCACATCCAGTCGATGCTTTGTGCGAATCCTGGGGGGTTATGAGGTTTGCACTCTAGTTTTCGATGGAAATTATTTTAATGCCTTCGTTAGCATCTCATTTCAAACTGTGGCATTCTTAATAATTCAAATGGTTAATACAGGGATGAATTGTGTTTTATCTTTTTGAATCAGAGGGCTATGAAAACAAATGTTTTTAAGTAGAAGAGACAAAACCAATGGAAGTGAGTCAGCTAGGAAATCTTTGGCCAGGCCATGCATTTAAACGTCACTGGTTAAGATTAAGATGCCCTCTTTCAGTGGTAAGAAATCGTAATTTGGGGATTCTAATTATATTTTCCACACAGAACCCCTCTCACGACTTTCTGTTCCAAGAGTCAGTCTCCCCATGGCAGTGAGGACCCCTGCCTTTTCCAGTTCCCCGGCTCTGCAGGAATGATCTAATTAGGAAGTGGAACTCATTTTCCTTGATAGCTGGAAATTTGTCCTTTGAATTTTCCTTCATGGCATTCCTAACATGCCTTCTCACTGGCAAACTTGTCCTTATAATTTTTATATCCTCTCCATTTGTTTCCTTCTATGAGTGCTCCACCAAATTTGATGGGTACTCTATGCGCTCTGGTTTTCAATTCACTAATTGGTCCCCTATATAAGACCTAATGCTAGGGGGTGAAGGGGATGGATGCAGGGTGGGGCACTGAGCAAGGGACATCACAGAAAGGTGCTGAAACACAAGTCTTACGACTGCTATCAGGCTAAATTCCACTTTGCTTCTCCTCTGCAGCCCTCTTATAAATCATTGACCTGTTCTTGGTTTTGAAACGGTAATCAGTAACCACAGCTAATCCTCCTCTGCCTCTCTTGCCAGGGAACTCAGGGGAAAGGACTCCCAAATCTTTTGTAGTGACTCGATATCAGATAACAGGTTCTGCTTCCCAAGGTTGCTTTTAAATGGCCATTTTACAGCAGATGATCTTGTTAGAAGTCTGGGCGCAGAGATGGCACCTGTGAGATCAGGTGGTGGAGGTGAAGCCCCTTAGGTAGCTGCACGGGAAGGACATCGGGCCCTTTCTCCATCTCCTTCCACAGCCATCTCTTCGTGGAATAAACCGAAGCCAGGAGCGGGTGCCTGGAACACATCTTTATATGTGGTCGAGGGAAGCCACGGGCAACAGGAGATGATATTAGAATGCATAAGGAAAAATTAAAACTGAAAGCAAATGTCAAAGCCAATTTCTTAAATAATTGCTTATCCAGGGTACAAGGAACCTGCCTCGGAAATACGCACTTGTCTTGGAAATATGCAGCAACCCCACCAAGAGATCATATATGGAAAATGAGTTGAGCGGATGAGTAATTTAATGAGAATTTCTTCTGCTGGTTTCCAAAGCTTTGTCAAGACTGTGCGCCTGTCATCTGGATTGGTTTAAAATAAAACTCAGTTGGTTTTTTTTTTTTTTTTGTAAGAACAGATGGAAAGAGGGACACAAAGGCAAACAGTATGCAAACAACAGCAGAGTCTCAAACAGGAGTGGGTAAAGCGATGAAAAATAAACAGAAGTCTAGGAAATAGTGACAACTTCAGTCCTGGCAAGGCATTTTCCAATCTACCACGTAGACACTTTCAAGATGAAGGACTTCTGTTCCCCACCGTTGGCGACGGATCAGACTGTGGGGTCTGGTGGGCCCTAGAGACTGGGGGTGTCACCAGATCAGGGTCAGACTTGCGAGAGCATTTAGTGTTGCGAAATCAATACAAGGAGTTGGGAGTAATAGGAAAGTTTTCAAGCAAATGGAGAGAAATAACCTTACGACAAGAATCAGCATGACACGTGCATTTTTTTTCATTACTAAGATGGGGGATTAAAAAAAGCAAAGAATGAAAGAAAGCCAGTGTTAAAGGGAATCGAAAGCTTACATAATTCAATAGAGAAAGTGATCAAGTACTGAAGTGAAAGTTCTCATTTTGGAGACACAGGCATTGATCTGCCCAGACGATGACATCCCCGGACGTCACATCCATCAGGCTGTCTCCGTGCCGTTCAGTCGGGCAAAGGCTTCCAGCTGCTGCTTGCACAACTGTCCTAGTGCACGGCTGAGGGCCTCTGCAAGGCGCCGTCCCCAAGCAAAAGCCAAAGGCAGCTCGGGTGCCCCTCTAATAGTGAGATGGGACATCTCGAGTGTCTGGAAGTGGGTCTACCGCAATCGGTGGCTCTACGTCGGGGTTATGACAGGCAGAGAGAGACCAAAAAGAGTATCTGGTAAATGCCACATGCAGGGTCTGGCCAGGGGGCCACGGAGCGGCCCTGGAAGCATTTCAGAATTGCTCTCACTCCCCCTGACCCTACACACCACATACACCGCAGGTGCACCCCGAAAGCAAGTTCAAAAACTATTGGAGACCCAGCCGCTGCTGGGAAACCACAGCCTCAGCAGACAGGTGCACTGGAGCAGCTGCAATTTCGGGGGCACCGATTTCCTCTAGAACAGAAATGGAGCAACACGGCAAAGAGGTGGAGATTAAGACACGACTGGCCGAACACGGCAAAACCCACTACGAGGAAGGTGCTGTTTATACCTGAACTGTGGGAAGAAAAGCCCCAGCCACAAATCTGTTGAATGCAATGGTACTTCCATACCAATGGCAGGATTCTCATCCAAGAGAGAACCCACTTACGACTGTGGTCAGAAGTGTGTGCAGTTGTGTTCACTGTTGGTGCTGCCCATGGGATAGTTATGAATTAGAGCGAGGATGACTGTGGTAGTCCCCACAATTGCTTCCCCGTCCTTCCCCCTCTGCCTGAGAGAGTCTCTTCCATCTACAAAGACCTAGAACCTTCTATTCTCTCTTACCTGTATCAAGTGCTGCCTTCAGAACCTACGGGAACTCTGAAGGAGAAAATGACAACTAATAGACAGCTCTCTGCAAAGCACACGTGCATTTTGTAGCCTAATCCAAACGGCTGTGGCCGTAGACTTTCCAGCACCAACAACAAGGGAGGCAACGTGGCAAGGCCTGGACTTGCTGCAGCTATGAGTCCAGTCGCTGCCGAAGCTCCCCTGAGAAGCAGGGAACCTCACCCAGCCTCACCCAGCCTCACTCAGCATCTGTGCCGGTCCATGCAGGCCCAGCACCCACCCCACTCCCAACAGTGCACCCCTACTAGCTACAAGAAAAAAAATTCTAGGTATGCAGCACGAAACTTGAGATTCCCATTTAATCTCAGAAACTGGATGACTAGAGCACACAACGAAAGTCACGCTCTTCCAAAAATCACGTAACGTTGAGAAAAATTATTTATCCTTTGAAACCTCATCCAAATCGGTTTGTAAACTAAGTCGTTTCACCAGGCATATCTCAATTTGTGGAGGAAACGACAATGGCATAGTAATTCCAGGAGGAAACACCAATTGCTGATCTCTGAAAGCCAGTTTGCAGTAGGTTAACAGGTTAGTGATCGTGAAGACATGTCCAGCACTCTTGCCATTGTCAACTGAAGGAAAGAAGTCAAGCTTCTAAAGAACTAAGGCTGGTTTTATTCAGAAGTCGTACTGAGCCGTAGCTCAGCCCTCTGCTTACCTACAGGCAGTGGGGGTTCAGGACGTGCAAAGTCACATCAAACTTGCTCAGAAGTTGCACCGAAGCAGAATCACGTCAAGGTGTGAGTGTCAGAGGACATCTGGTCATAGATTACAGAGACGTAATTACTCACCCCTTCAGAAGTTATCTTACGTGGAGGAAAAGGCAAAGACTGGGGTCATTTGTCTTTTAAGGACTGCTGTCACTCCGACGAGGGACGTGGGGGCTGTGTGCTGCGTCCTGGTTTGTTTTCAAAAGCATTTCTCCAGAGACCTGCACGTCATCACGGAGCCAGGGGCTTTGCAAAATGATGCTGGCGAGCAGAAATAAGCAAAAATAGCTTCTTATACGCACCCCTCTGTCTCCTACCACATTTTGAGGGCCTTTTAGGGCGCTGCCAATTTCCCCAGCTCCTAATTTGCAACTCGTCCCTGTCACACCCATGGAGCTGAAGCCATAGGGGAGATGAGGGAGGCGCAGCTGGACAACACTCCCTGATCCAGCCCCCCAGCACAAGTCCAGGAAATCACCAAGGGACAGCTCAGGCCCCTCGGAGAGATGTGGCTCTCGGAAAGCCAGCGCAGGCTGGCTGACCACTTAGCACAAGCTGGTTAGATGCCGTGTGAGTCACTGGATGCCATATAAGGAGAGGGAAGACGGGTGTCTATCATTAGCACCTTCTGCCTAGCGGGTCTCAGGAAGGACTTTAAATTGTAGTGGTCCGTCACTTTCATTCTGACCATTCAACTGGATGCCCATGAGTCCCCAAGCACTTACCAGGCCGATCTTGTCTTGCCCCTTAGTGAACAGAGCGTGCAGGTCTTTGCCACCTTGTGTCCTGCCTAGGAAGGATGTCCCCACATCAAGAGCCCCTCCTAATGGTCCCAGGCAAAATGGCAGGCAGGTGTTCAAACCTTGTCTTCTGAGCCTTCCTCCACCTCCTCCTCTTGCTTCCTTCCCCCTCCCAAAGGAGTCACCTGACCCCAGACTCCCAGCACCCTGGGACCTCTTGCACCCGTCACTCAAGTAGCGCCCCTAGGGGTGGTCTCCTTGTAACTTTCCTATTTGAAATTCAGCTTTGTGTTCTGTTTGTCAGACATGGGCAAAGGACAGCGAGAGCTTTACAGTAGACAGAACGTGCCTGCTACATAAGGCAAGACCCCTCTCGGGAACCAAAGCCCAAACCCTTTCACCTCAAGGTCTTTACAAAGAGACTCTGCTATGGTTTGGATGTTTGTCCCTGCAAACCTCACGTTGGGGATGGAGGGCTAATGGGAGGATCCCTAATGAACAGGTTAATGCCGAAACAGTCCCCCAGAGAGCCGGTTGTCATGAGAGCCGGACACCTCCTTATCTGCACACTCCAGCCGCCCTTCCCCTTCCCACGAGCGGCAGCTCCCTGACGCCCTCCCCGGGAGCAGACTCGGGAGCCCGGCTTCTTGCACAACCTGTAGAACCCTGAGCCAGACAAACCTCTTTTCTTCACAGATTACCCAGCCTCAAATAGCCCTTTAGCAATGCAAAACGTTCTCAGATACACGCTAACAATGAAAACTTCCAGGCCTTGGTTTATGTCATTTTTTGTCAGGGGCCATTTTGACTTGTCTCGTTCCACACTCGGGACAACCAGCAAGTCTGTTTCTGAGTTAGTGTGCGCGGAGGCAGGGGAGACTCACCTGTGGCTGCGTGTCTTCCAGCAGATTCTCCTCCCAAGCCCAGCCATGTGCTGCTTTCACTACCTTTCATTTGCTCACTCGCTCGTTCACTCACTCATTCCAGCCAAGTAGACGCGTTTGTGTGTTCCGTGTCCTACACTGCGTCTCTTCAAGATCATTATTCTCTCTGCGAACCCTCTGCCCGGCTTCCCATGGTGGGGTCAGCACTGTGGCTTCCTCCTTCCACTCAGGAAAGTTGGGGGAATGCACACACCCCAGCTCTTGTCTCCACTGTTACTAAGTCCAGGATTTCATGTTCTGCTACTCATCTCAAAAAATGTATAATTGGTGACTCTTTCTAACAGGCCTGCATTTGGCCTCATGGGATTATCTTCTCCACCTCTCTCACAAAAAGAAAAAAAAAATATTAAAGTTCGATTAGGTTACCAGCTGCTTTGAAGATGCATAATGAGAGGCTGGTGTAAGCACAGCCCAGGACTGGAAATTTCCAGGAGGGTGGTCTTGGAGCCAAATGGTGCCCAACAAAACCAACGGCGAACACTTGAGAAGGAATAGAAAAAAGAGATGAAAAAGAAAATAAATGAAGAGAAAATGGAAAGGAAGAAAGAAGAATGAAAGACAGTGGAAAAGGAGAAGGCAAAAAGAGAAAATAGGGATGAGGGTTAAAAACCAGAGAGGTGGGAGGAGGGGACAATGGTTGGATCTCAAGGGGGAAAAGTACCTGGGGCCAGGTGCTAATGACACCCTTTTTGCCCACCCCTGAATCCCAGCCACATGCACACAGCTTTTTTTCAGAAGCAGAAATAACTACTTATTTTTTTATTCCTCCACAGATGAGTGTCCTCTGAGGTCTTGTTTTGTTTCTTTCCTGTCCCCCACCCAACTAGTCAGGAGCTTTAAAACTCGATCAGTGCCAAAGCACACTTCACTGCAATTGCAATACAAATGCAAGATTAGCAGAGGAGCACTAAGGGGAGGGGGGGGAGCTTTCTTCTCTGCCTTCCCAATCACAGGGGTTTTAAGTATTCGGCTCACCTTCTAAAGATGGTCTTAACTGAGCCGATGATTCAAGGCTTGGTGGATGAAAAGGACCGTATCCTTGTGCTGAGCTATACGTAGCGCTCTGCTGCTTTCCGAATCAGGGTTTCCAGTTCATCAGTTTATAATCATTTGCAAGGAGTTGAAAGTTTTCTTCCAAACAAATCTAACTGTATGGAAAGATCTATCAACACAGGAGAGGAAAACTGCTGACTGATGGGTAACACGACAATAACATATGGACCACGAGGCTGTGTGCCCAAGGCTCATCTTTTTTCAAAGCTTGAAAATGAATTCCTCCCGTCCTGCACACTCAGGAGGGTTTACGAGCAGCCTAATTAATTAGAAGCATCTATGTGTCTGACGGGGACGCTCCCTCGGCTGGAACAGGCGCTCTCTGCTTCTCCTGAGTCCCTTGCTAGTCCCTCTAATATTATTATTTTTTAAACACAGTTCCAAACCACTTTTTCCAGCCTCCAGGGTCTAGCCATGGGGAGCCTGCCACAAATCAGTCCCAGTTCCTCTGTGCCGCCTATTCTCAACTGAAGCAAAATACGTATATCAGTGGAATGTTAAACAATTACTTTTCTTTAAACCTTTCTCATTTCCGATCCCATGGAATGGCAGTGTGATAGCTAACCAGACGTGAATAAGTAATGGAAGATTTTAAAAAAAAAACAAAGCAGCAGCAGATTTAAATAAAATATCCCTCATTACGGTGCTTAATTCTCTGCATTGCTAAGAAGACAGCCGTCTGGAGCAGTGCACGGCAATGTGGGTATTAAGGGGGCACGCACCCCACGGTGCAGCATTGGAACCAGGGGTTTGACTCCAGGCCTGGGGAAGACGGGTGATGTTATCAAGGAGGAATGCGATTGTGTGGATTTATCTGTTATTTTTATTCTGCATTTTAAAGGAATGAAGACTGACTATCCCAAGGCGATAAAGGAGGTCTTGGAAATGCCGAATTTCTTTTGAAGTTCCTCCCAGGACGTTGCTCCCTCCTGCAGCAGAGGTTGCCCGGGCAGTGAGCTTTGCCTCAGCGCCCTCTTGTGTTCAGCGCGCGCCATGACGCCGTTTCCTAACCTCTGTCGAAGAAACTCTATTATTACTCTAATTACAAATTAATTACACCCTTTCATCAAGCGTAGAAGAAGAATCCATACAAAGCATGACGGCTAGAAAGCAGAAGACATGCTTTTTTTCTTTTTTCTTTTTACTGCAAAATCATTTCTTTTCAATGCTCTTTCAGAACTTCAGTAGTTTAGTAGTGGAGCATTTTGCTCTGGAGTCAGACGCGCTGGGTTGGAGTCGGAACTCTCCGGCTCACACGCAGCCTGTCCCTGGGCAAGTCACCAACTTTTCTGTGTCCAGGACTTTGCATTGCAGTACTTGTATCCCAAGATAGTTCTGAACACTGGACCATAAAGGGCTTTGAAAGTGCCTGGAGCCCTGCAATAAGTGTTAGCTGTTGGTCTTTATTGTTGTTATTTTTAAAAAAATAAGTCAAAGAATTGCTACATTTGTGCTCGAAGAGACTTCAGAGGTAATTAGGCCCAATTTTATCATTTTTCAGCAGATAAACCTCCAATCCAAAGGAGCAAAGTGACACAGCTGATTTGATTGACGGCAGAGCTGAGATCAGAACTTAATTCTTTTGGCTCTACGGGGCGCAGGTCCTTGCCCTCCCTGCAGATGGCTCCTTCGGGAAGCACTCCTGTCGCTGCGAGGGGCTTCCTGCAGGGTCGGGGGGAATGCAGGATGCTGCAGGCACAGTACCGAGCCGCATTCAAATACCAGGCTCAGCGGTCCGGGCACAGGAGTAATGAGTAATCCCTGTTCATTTTTTTATTAGGATATTGCCATGACGATGAGATCTTTAATCCAAGACTGTGAGAGAATAGGATGATCTGAGCGACAGTCTACCTAAAAATACTGGCCTCTGCCACGTTCAGGAAGACTTAAATGATCACACACACATACACCCAAACACCCATACATCCCATGCTTGTAAATCTGTTTCCAGAGCGCCAGAATCCTAGCCCTCCTCGTCTTCCGGATAATATCCAACTCCAAAGGCCGAGGTTCCAAGAGGGCCTTGTGTGAGTGTGGAAGAAAGAGGCGTGCTGGCTACAAAACTGACTTCTCTCATGGAAAGATTCTATTTGTTTTATTTTTAAAGAAGATACCATATCCCCAAAGGATGAATACTATATAAGTCCACTTACATGAGCTACGCACAGCAGTCAAACACTCACAGAGAGAGAAAGTAGAACAGAGGTTGCCAGGGCTGGGGGAGGGAGAATGGGGTGTTATTGTTAAATGGGTGTGGCCAATGTTGCCACGGAAATGGAACACCAATCTGCAGATTAGTTACTCGACTTAATGTCTATTGGGCTAAAGATTATTTTCTCTTGAATTAAGACTCATAATACACCAAAGCCTTAAGCTCCCATTTTGGGTGACCCTCTGGTATTTCTTAATGCCCTTTGGGTTTTGTGACTGCACCTAAAGCTGATATATACACAAACTGGTATAAACACAATAACTGGCCAAAGTATTTTGTGGTCTCTGAACATGAACAGCAGCCATTAATGAAGGAAACTAGAAAACTCTCTTCCAAAGCAAATAAAGACATGGGGACTTCAAATACGAAACATCAGCATAGAGCAATCACCAGACTCACCCGGTCGGCGTGTTTGTCTGGAAAGGTCCAGAGCAGAGCTGGGAAGACCAGGTTCTGCTTCCAGCTCACCCATTCATTTGCTGTAGGACCCTGGCAAGTGGAGTGACTTCTCTGGGCCTCAGATTTTCTCCTCTAAAACAAGGGGCTCATGAGGTGACCCCTAAAGTCTTTCATAGTTTCATTCGATGACCCGGGCCCAATATTGGTCCGGGTCTACCATGGCTGTGAGGTAGGGTGCGATCCATAACTACGTAACTGAAAAACTTTCAAATGAAATTTAATCATACTAAGAATACAATCTGATTGACCCACATTAAAAAATTAGAATGCTCTTTATCTTTCTGGAATCATCTGCAAATGCAGAGTGGGAGACTGAACATAGGATTTCACATATCAAAGCAAAAAGAAAATTGGTGAGCACAACATACAAGATTTTTCGTGCAAGATTGCCCTCTTAACACCCACTCTTTCTTTTTAAACACTCATGTAAATCATTCAATCCCAAAAACTTGGGCCCCACCCCCTTGGCTTTTCTACTGACACTACGAATATGCAGAAATCAGAGACAACTCTGACAAGCCATACATGAGATATGACATAACAAGACTTTCTTGAAATCTAGACTAGATACACGAGAGCATGAAGCAGGAAAAAAGATGAAAACTTTTCAAATTCCTTTCTGCCTTCATCTGAAAATTTCCCCTCAGAAATGAGATGAGTGAAAAATTACAAGCACCATTTTATAAGTAGGATGAGTTGCGTGTGTTTTATACTGTTAATTTTGTACGATGGAAACTATGTTTAAGCACAAATGGTCCTATACTGCTAGCTGGCTATACTCTGCAAAAGGACGTATGGAAAAGATCTTCATAAAAAAATATCTATGGTGTAAGCTATTACAGCCCTTCTGTGTGGAAAGGCATTAAAACAGAACTCTCGAGCGAAAGAGCAAAGGTCATTTTTCTTTTCAGGGGACACCGTGATTTCCCTCCAAGAAAAGGAAGAATTGAATACCCTCTTTGATGCTCTGTTTCCACTCCAGACTTCTGATCTACCCTAGTCCTTTTCCTCTTCATTATGCCTCGAGGGACTGGGAGTAGACTAGACCTTGGCTGCAGTATCTCAACTCTTACAGAGATTAGACACAAGGGACTCATTACCCTACTTCCTCAAAAAGTCCAGGGCGAAGAAACAAATGAACTAGTCTAAAGATTCCGGTATTGGAAAGAAGTTGCAATCTGTCCCATGATAGTTTTATGGGTTTAATCTACCCAACGGGTCTGAAAGAAACCATATTGTCTTATTAAAAGTAATGGTACAAATTTTCCCGAGTTTGACACAAAACTATACTTTTGTTAAAAGAATGTTTTATAAACTATGTCAATCGTAACTGAATTCTTATTAGAACGGTATTTTTGTGGCAACAAGCCTGCAGGCCCTCAGGAGACATGTTAGAAACTTTGTATGTGCTGCAACTTGGAGCTTATCTATACGCTAATGAAGGTATGTTTGTTTGATTAACAAAATGGGGTGAACAGCTTTATCGTATGAAAACCATATAAGTCCTTTGCAGTCAAGAAAAACTGGTTCAAATACCAGGTCTGTCACTTATTTGCTTTGTGAATATATGGGTGCGTTTATCTATACAAGCCTCAGCCTCAGCAAACTGAAAACCTTAGTGTCTGCCTTCAAGGTGAGGAGTGAATGAAATAATATTTATGAAGTACTCCCATCTGTGCCTGGCACACAAGAAGTCTCCGGTAAACAGCAGCTGCTATCATCATTGTCATCGTTCCATGGTACAAGTCATTTTGAGATGATCATGTCTATGATTTGAAAATATCGCCAAACTAAATGTTTTTCCAAATGCAACAAATATATCCAAATGTTTCCTGAGTCACTTGCCATTACCTTTATTAAACTGATAAATGACCAGAGACATTTACTAAATCTTCTATTAAAGAAGAGGAATGAAGAAATCCTTCTTGTTCTGCTTCTGTAACATTAACTGAGGGTTGCCTGAATACCACCTTAAGTAATAGAATATTACAAAGCAATATTCAAGATCCTTTAAAGACAGAAATGATGCCTGAAGATAAGAGGGGAAAAGTTTACCGAACTCTTTCATAAGCAGGCTATTATTCTTGAAGGACATTCTCAAATAACTAAAAATGAGCAATCTGCTAAAACAATGGAAAACAATCTAAGTAGTCATTTCTTGAGTGCACCTCTTTAGAGTACAAATGTGACACCACTAAAGGAATTCTCACCATGGGAAACAGTTGCCATAAGTGACAAGAATACCAAGAATGCAAAGCTCAAAGCCAGAATTCCATCCCTGTTCTGCCTAATAATAGCTGTCAGAGCTATTTCCAGCCATTTAGGCTTCTGAGTCTCAGATTCCTCATGTATAATACCACCTACTCCACAGGGTTGTTCTGTAAATCAGAAATGAAATGATTATAAAGCTTTTTATAATCTATAAAATAACTGCTGTCAGTTATGGTGTGCTGAAGCCAGCTTACACTTCCTGGTGACAGCCAATTGATAAGTTTTCAAGAACTTTATGAACCATTTGTTACACCATTAGTAGCCTGAAATCAGCCATAATGGGAATATTTACACCATGGAAAGGGGCAGACGTTGCAAATCAGGACTTCTTTTTTTTTTTCCTGGAGAGCGGCTTATTAAACACTTACCAGCACACTCCTGGTTCTAGTTGCTGTTATAACTATATTAAAACTTCCTAGGCCTACAGAAGAGCGAGCAAAAAGGACTCTACTATGAGGAGATATATATCAGTCAGACTCTTAAAGAAGCAACATAATCAGACATAGTGTAGCACATTTCCATCAGACTTGTGAAATCCAAAAGAGGACAGCAGAATATTCACTTTATTAGCAATGCAAGGAATATGACGGCACACTAAGAAGCGAAAACGGAAAAATACTACAGGTTACCGCAACCTCTCGTACACCCTGTGGTCTGAACTTGGTTTCAAATGGCACCATTAAACTGCATAAACACTGAAGATCTGCCAAAATGTAAAACAAGTTAAAAGATAGGGGATTGCTTTTAAGCTGGATTCTCAGAAGCGTGCTGGTTTCCAAATAGGTACAGAGACTCAGCTTCCATGAAGGAGACAGTGAGAGCAGACACTATTCCTCAGAGCCGCTCCACGGTGAGTGAGCGCTCAAGAATTATAGATCGTATTTTAAAATAGCAATCCCCCTTTTGGATTTTGGAGACCTTTCCTGAAAACTTCTGACCAATCAATACCATTCGCGAAGATCGCCCTGCAATTCACCAACACCTTACATTCCAAGACACTTTTTCTGACATTTCCACTTCCCCAGATACCTGGCACGACCAAGGAAGCAGGCAGGAGTTAGTAAAATACTGAAAAGGCCAGAAGCCTGAAAGTGCAGCAGCTCCTACGGTATTCCCCAGAGCAAATGAACGTGCACAGGAAACCTGGGCTTTACGGCATCTTTTTTGAGAGCAAAGAGAAAAAGGGAGATCACAGGAATCGAATCCAAATTGCAACCTTCAGTTAAACAACAACAAAAAAAGTCTCATAAAATGGCGAGTGAGTGGAACAAGAAGTAGGAGGGTGAAGAAAGGATGGTGGGAAGGAGGAAGGCAGCATACAGCACGGATCGGACTGAAGACAGACACCCTCGCCACAGCCAGAGGCAAGCACGGCTCACTACATGTGTTCAAAACCATGCCCTGCCCTGCTAATAAGGTTTTTCTATTCCAAAAGGATCCAAAGGAAATTACCAAGTTTTATCCACATGGAGCCCCGAATGAATTATAAACTGACTAAACGTTGGAATCACCTGGGGAACTGTTGGAAAAATGCTGAGTCCAGACCCCACCTCAGACCCAGGGCCCAGCAGGTGGCCCTGAGGCGTCCCTGGCTAAGGAAGAGCGCTGCGGCCACAAATAAGCAGCGACTTAATATCTTGGAAGACAGGACTGGAAATTCCGTGAGGCTATGTTTTATGGGGCAACTGAAATATTGATTGCATTAGTAAAATCTGTTTTATTTGACTTTTTTGTTGAAACAACTGCCTTCACACAAGTGGCTGGTGGTTTTGATGTCCTTCAGGTTCCATCTACGATTGTCTTTAGCGTGGCAGCCCATGTGGCAGTCTTTAGCATGGCAGACCACACTGGCAGACCACTGGGATGCCTTTCCTGCCTGAGATTTAACCCGGGCCTACAGCTGGGAGGGTAACTGACGTTCTCTCTCTAAGCTCAAGTGCCTTTGGGGGAATTTGACTTCAAGATGGGGCAGTGACAAGTGCAAGGAACTTCGGTGTGTCTTCTAGACACCTTTTAGAGAGTGCTTGGAAAACGCAGCTACAGAAACCAAGCAGCATTCCTGAAGGCGCTAAGCGACCGTCCCTGTCGCCGTCTGGTTGGGACAATGAGAAATCACGGCGCATCGGGGCTGTGCTGATTGCAGAAGAAAGTAAAACAGGCTTCAGCTAACTTCAAGACTCTCTCTCACAATTCCAGGTTATTGTTTGCTTGTGTTAGTTACAAATTCACAGCATCCCCCAAAACACTGGCAAAGTGCTTGCAGAATATCTAGGATAAATAACCTTTACTTTTGCTGAGAGGAAACCGAGGCCCACGGGGTGTGAATGACAGGAACGATGCTACTTGGACACCAGAGACAAAACCCACGGGTCTTAATTCCCAGGCGGGTGGCCTCTCCACACCCCTTGAGTTCCATCAATGACAATAATCCAGATCATCAGATATACAATGTTTTAATCAGTGAAGCCGATCAGAGCTTTTCCGTGCTCGACAGGCTATCAGTGTCAACAAATGATGGAAAATTGTAACGCAGTAAGAGTAGTACTTTCACTTCTGAGCTGGATTTGTGCCACATCGGAGTCTGTAGGGTCTCCCCGTTCCCCTACCCCAACCCCACTCACTTTGTTTCTCTGTCCTGACCCAAAACCACAGAGTGCCTTGACCTCTCTGCGACCCAGCCAGCTTCAGCAGGCTTTTCCCAGCAGGCTTGAACCCAGACTGGGGCCTTGAACATTCCCAGGCACTGATAAAGGTGTCTCAGTTGTTGCCGAAAACACTGAAAAAAACTGGCCCGGCCCTGAGCCAAATTCCTTACACCCTTATATAAACTCCATGCCCCGACCCCTCGCTGCAGACACGCCGAGGTAGATAGCTCACTGTCGTCTCCAGGGTTACGGCAGCTCTCTAAGCTCACCTAATAAAGGCTGTGGACAGAGCACCCCCGCATTTGGTGCTTGTGTCTTTGAAATCCCAACGAGCCCCATTTCGGGAAGGTTTGGGGCACTCCCTTGTGGGAACTCCCCTGCCGCCGTTCTTGGGCCCATTCTAGCCTCAGGTTTCCCAGGATGAAACAAGGTCATGAAATGATGCTCCAAGAAAAGATGAGGGGAAGTACCCTGACTGAAGTGGGAACTGTGGCCACAACCTGCTGACACAGGGTTAGCAAGCTCCCTGGGTCGCAGCTGCATAAGGACTTGCAGGCTCCTCTCAGGATGGTCGTGCTCCCGAGCACATGAGAATTACCCCGGAGCAGGGATATAAGAGAAAATCCTTGCACGGGAATGAACCGGACTGCAGCAGCTACAAGAACATATGAGTAAACCCACCTTTAAAATAAGTAGGACAGATTTCCACAAAGTTGCTTCAACATCTCTGATTTCAAAACAGAATTTGCATTCCCCACTGCATTTTAATGTGTA
The DNA here is from genome assembly GCF_020740605.2 of Lemur catta. Lineage (NCBI taxonomy): Eukaryota > Metazoa > Chordata > Mammalia > Primates > Lemuridae > Lemur > Lemur catta. The sequence goes on along the minus strand of NC_059152.1, from coordinate 6,904,788 downwards.
GCCCCAAGACACGGAGCAGAACAGAGAAGGGGCCAGAGGATGCTTAACTGTCCTCATGCACCCAGACCTGCCGCCTTCTTCCTCCCATTGTGCGGAGTTTCTGCCCTGTATGTCACCATCCCACATGCCACAGGATTCGTTAAGTTTCAACGCTCTGTGACACATAAATACGTGATCCAAGTAAGAGCTCATAAAAGTCACCATCCAAATTGGGCGACACATCTCCCATCTGATCATTCTAGCAGCTAATGAGCTGTTTAGGCTCACACAGCTTGACAAACATTTGTAGGAGTTTATGTTCGCCGAAGCCTTTGGCATATGCCCACGGAGGCTGGAACAAAGCTGTGAGTACAATAGCCGACAATCGCGGGGACAGTCACAGCTCAACTTCACGATGCTCACATTCTGAGGGCAACGCGAGGGCTTGAATTTCAACAGCACAGGGGCTGCTTGATTTGGGTGTTACATCAAATTAATGGCTGACCGAGCGAGAATGTCCTTTGGAATATGTACGTGAATATATTCAATGAAGACAGACATATCCACAGTTTTTCAGACTCTGAATCAAAACCCAAATTGGGGGCTTCCTTTTGCAGACGGTGAAAGTGGATCAGCTGAAGAAACAGAAGGAAAAGCAGCACCTCCCTTTAGGTAAAATCACCCATCAAATAACTTTGCGGAAAGGAAGACAAATCCGACTTAGGAAATAAAAGCACATAATAAAATTTTGGTTTAAAGACATGAGTAACATCTCTGTTTCATTGCTGACCCCAAACCTTGCCCTCCAATATTTGTGGCTTAGGTTTTACGTCGTGAATACAAGAAAAGTGACTACTTTATGAAGAGCGTTCAAAAAAAAGAAGTAGAATTTCAAGTTTTGGAGGGAGGATTTTTGTTTGTTTTAGTGGAAGTTAAGTTGCGTTGCTTGTATCAAATGGGGAACATTTTATCACTGTGGGTGAAGTGCCAAGCTCATGTACAGAAAGTCATTTTTTCCTTTTTCATGTATTTGACAAATAAAAATTGTATAGATTGCGTACAACATGTTTTGAAATAAGTACATGTTGTGTAGGAAGTTATTATTTAAATATAACACATTCTTTTGTGATTCTTTACGCTCTAGTATAAAGTGAATGAAGATGGCTAAAAAAAGTGTAAGTTTTCAGAAGTGTCATTCACAAAGTTAAGAATTTTCAGAGGAAACTGCATTGACATTGAAAACTACTATTTTCTCCAACTTTTTAAAAACCCGCTACATAAAATTCTTTCCTGACCTAAAATTCTTTATTTTTCCTTAGATACTTCCTTAGGTCCAAGAATTATTTTACTAGTTTCTTCCATCAAATACCACTAAGTACATGGTGATACACTATACACCACATGGAATTATAGAAATAACTGTGAAGTCTCAGGATGCAAAGATGGACATTTCAGTTCATAACGACCAGAGGACACCCCTGTTACGATTTAAAAGGATGAGAGGCTCGGATCGGGGAAGGCACATGAGCATTCACAGCTGTAGCCAGGAATTTTCTTAGAAGTTTTACAGATATAGCTCTATATGTTACATAAGAATACTATATGCAAATGGATATTAGTAGGCATATATGCTAGTTTTGCACATATTTCACAACTTAATGGGCATTTTGCGAAAAGTTTTACACATTCTATAGCATAAGATCTATTATATTTTATATGTTCACTTACATCACCTCAGCTGTCCCTCACAATGACTGTAACAGGATTTCATCCTCATCTTATAGATGAGGAATCCGAGCTCAGGGAGAAAGAATTTAAGTGACCTGCACACAACCAACTAAATCAGTAAGAGGCTAACCGGGATTAAAACTCAGATCCACCAAGCAATAAAGCCCATGTAGAAGCCGGCTTCGTTTTGTTGATTTGTTTGTTTGTGGGTCAGTTTCAGCCCCAAGGTCACTGTCACACAAGAGGCTCCTTGGGCCACCCTAACCCTAACCATGTGGGTGAGTAGCCTGCCCCTTTGCCGGGGATGTTGCTGTACTCAGCCCAGTCCTCTGCAGTGGACAGCAGATGGGTATTGTCAATGTAGCTGCAAAAGAAGGTTGTTTAGGGAAGTCTCTGTAGTCTCACTGGGGCCACTAAGCTCCCCCAAACTTTAAGTTCAACCACAAATTCAGGGATACAGGGACAGGAGATGCCAAGCCAGCACTAAGCCAGGACAGGGCAGCTGCTAGATCTTGGCCCCAGGTCAAACCCAGAGCCCATCTGCGGTCCATCTTCAGCCCACTGCTCCGCGTGGTCAGTCGCTCACCACTTAGCCCTTAAACAAGAAGCTTGTGCCTGTTCCAGCCCCACCCACTCCGTTCAGAAGCCCTGCAAATGCCAGAGCAGGCAGGTGTGCACCACTTAATGACACTTCAGTCAACAGTGGACCACGTAGATGATGGTGGTCTCATAAGATTATAATACCATATTTTTACTATACCTTTTCTATGTTTAGATATGTTTACATACACAAATACTTACCACTGTGTTACAATCGCCTGCAGGATTCAGTGCACGAACATGCAATGCAGGCGTGTAGCCTAGGAGCAGTAGGCTAGACCATACAGCCTAGGTGCGTGGTAGGCTATGCCATCCAGGTGTGTGTAAGTAACTCTGTGATGTTCTCACAATGACAAAACTGCCTAATGACACACTTCTCAGAATGTCTCCCCATCGTGAAACCGCGTGTGACTGTATTTGATTATTTGGTTTCTGACAAATAGCTTATCACTTCAGTCTTTCCAAGGACAATGGTATTTTATCAAAGAAGTTTAAATACCTCCAGAAAGAATGCTAAAGGCAAGTATCAGCAAGGATGTCTAGCATAGCTCTGACGCTTCCCCAAGCAGTATTACTCTTAAAAGCAGAAAAGAGTGCAATTCATTCGTTTCTGTTTAAAAATCAAATCCAGAGGGCCTTCTCTACCAAACTGCAGTCTAATCTTTTACAGTTGCTTTGAGGTCAAATATTGGGCCCAAATCCAAAACTATCTGGCATAATCTCTTGTCCCTTAAGATGGGATTTGCAAAGTAGAGAAACTTAAACGTAGTTACAATTCTATTTCCCTTTCACATTAAAAGAAAAAGTCTCTGACTTCTTTCTACTCAGTATCATTTACAGTCTGGCCAATGCATTCTCCACCGCCTTCCCTCCTGACTCCAACCCGCAGGGGAGGTAGAATTGGCGGATATCTTAATCATTAATATCACCAAGCTGACGGGCTAAGTGCAGCCCATGATGCTAATGCCACATAAGACAGAGAGGAAACCTAAACTGAAAAATAAATGTGACTGGTTTAAACTCTGGAGCCTGAGAAATTAGAGAGTTAACTAGCCTCTCTTACCCTACCTTAAGCAAGACCAGAAGCATGTCCCCTGAATGATGATATCTGAATACTTTACAAAGTATTAGGGAAATGAACAGTGGTCCCGACAGCCTTTTCTGGTTACATCTAACGTGTACAAGGAAGATGCATAGAAAAGCCAGGCGTGTTTTTATACCCTTTGTACCCTGGCTGTACTCACGCCCCTCGCCCCCCACCCTGGGGAGCACCTCTCCTATATTGCCTTTGCTCAGCAATGCAAAGGAAAAGGAAACCAATGAATAGCTCTGGAGCCTTCCACATCTAAAGCCTAAGATAAACAAGCTCAGAAATAAAGATTCAGAGTCATTGAATCAATGAGCGACTCCAAATGTCACCTGCAGACATTGTGAAATGAGATCTCGCTCGTCTATGACAGAGAAAAGGTAAAAGCATCTGACATTTGTTCTTGCCAGTCAAGCCTTTGGAGGCCAGCAGACCGGTGTTAATCCCGTTCCACCACTTACTGGCTGCGTGATCCTGAGCAAGTTGCCAACGCTTTTGAGGCCTCCGTTTCATTACTGCAAAAGAGGAAGAGCAGCCGTCCCTCCCCGACACTGCCATTCCTGCCACGGCAGAAGGCCCTGGGCAGGCCCTACGTCTCAGTGGGCAAGGTGTCCTCCTGGGCACCCTCTCCCACGAGGGACAGAGTGATGCGCCCCCGTAAACCTTTCATCCTGTCCTCCAAAGCCGCCCAGGTTAGCACTCTGATCCTCCCTATTCCAAAACCAATATCCCAATTTTATATTCTAAACTTTTTGTAACATGGAGGCCCAGAGGAGAGCGGAGCTCTGCTCTCCCCAAATCCCTGCCCGGAGAAGCACGTGTCCTCCAGGCGACCACACCACCTTCCTGCAGAGCCAGCCTGCGGGGAGGCCAGCTGGCCTCGTCCCCCTCTGCACCTCCCTCCCCACGACCCTTACATGTGTGCAGCTCAGTGACGACAGATCATGCCGGACCTCCCTCGCTGTCCCTGTCCCTGTCCCTGCCACATACTTTAACATCTATAAAATAGGCATATCCGGGCTGGACGTAGTGCTGCCCGCCTGTGGTCCCAGCTACTCGGGAGGCTGAGGTGTGAGGATCCCTTGAGCCCAGGAGTTTGAGGTTTGCAGTGAGCTGTGATCACGCCACTGCACTCCAGCCCAGAAAACAGAGCGAGACCATGTCTCAAAGGAAAACATAAATAAGCAAATAAATAAAAGGCGTGTCTGTGCTTGGGGACACCTGCTCTTCCTTCGGGTGTGCAGTGCCACTTGAGGTATGCAGGGGTCCCATTTCCACCCACGTGGAGAACGTGCGTCCCCCAGCCTGCATTAGGCTATGCAGGTGACTGTAATAACTGCCCGCCGCTCAGGGCAGATGCTGTTTCATACCAGGTTTTGCGGCATCTTTGTCTTCCCGGCTCTGTGAGGGACGCTCAGGAGGTGGCGACCGTCATCTGCACATTTGCGGGTTCTCAGGGACACGGAGTTGAGGAAAAGCAGCGTGTCACCCCCTCGCACACTGCTGTGCGTCCAACAGCCATGTGCCCTGGATTCCCGCACACGTGACGCTGTCTTTAGAGAAATGCAGCTCAAACATACTCAGAAGCTCTTGTCCCCCAAATGCCAGAGATACGCTAGGACTTTGATGGCAATAACCGCTCAGGTGTGGAACTGAATGTATGGGAGGTGCAGACCTGCACAGTAAGCGTTTGTCCTGTGGAATGCAGGGCCCCGGGGACATCAGGGGGGTGTGGCCCGCCCCAGGCATGTGCCCGTGGGAGCACTGTGCCCTTGATGTGACCTTCGCACCCTGCCAGTGCTGGTTTCCCCGTAAGGGTGTCTGAGATGCCTAGGTGACAGGGAGAGCCCAAGGAAATCTAAAACTGAAACAACGAGCTGTCTGTGCCCCGGCTCCTACTGGTGGCTGAAAAGAGAGCAGAGAGCCCGGGCCTCGAATTTCCGCAAAGGAAGGGACAGCAGAACAATTCCACATAAAAATAAACCAAACGTGCTCCCTGCAAACAGAAGTTTCCCTACTTTTATCATATTTAAAACAACTCTGATACGGTATGCTTTTGCAACTTCATATAAAACAGAGAAATGTTTTCTCCTTCTTCCTCCTCCTCCTCTTCCTCTTCCTCCTCCTCTTCCTCCTCTTCTTCTCCCTTCTTGTTCTTCTTCTTCTTCTTTTTTTTTTTTAGTACATGGAGAACTCCAGAAACATTTCTTAACAGAGCAACCACTTACGTTGCATTCATACAGAATCAATATCTCTACGTTTTTTTGTTTTTTTTTTTTTTACCTGTCACGGGGTTATTGACTTGGGGACCCTGGACGTGTTGTCTAACTTCTGAGCCTCAGTGTCCTCCGCTGTAAAATGGGAACAATGCACCTCGAAAGATTGCTGTGACTGTTGACATAACATGTGTCAAGAGCCCAGCAAATGGTACGTGCTCCACAAATAATACCCGCCGACATCTAGAGCAGGTTCCTCAGAGGTGGCAACTGGACATCAGAGAAGTTAAGTAACTTGCCAAACAGGGTCTCTCCCTCCCCCACTCCCTCGAGGTCTGTCTTTCCAGAGTGTCACATGAACAGGGTCCTACAGTATAAAGCCCTTGGTTTCTTTCCCTCAGTATAGCACACTTGAGATGCTGCCAGGCGGTTGTGTATATTAATAGTTTGTTCCTTCTTATTACAGACTTGTGTTCCATTATGGGAATGCACTACCGTTTACCATTCCATTTCCTCAATGAAGGACACTTGACTTGTTTCCAGGTTCATGCAATTGCGAATAACACTGCTATAAATATTCATTATAGTTTTTGCTGGACGTAACTTTTTATTTCTATAGGATAAGTAAATATCTAGAAGTGGAGCTGCTAGGTCACATGGCAAGTATAACGTTTAACTTCAAAAGAGACTGCCACTGTTTTCCAAATAGATGGCTCTACCATCTTCCGTTCCCTCCAGCAATGTATGAGAAATCTACTTCCTCCACATTCTCGCCAGCACTCGGTATTGTCCGTGTTTTTTATCTTACCCATAATAGGTGTGCAGTGTTAATTATTTTCTAAAGATAGAAAGTTGCTTTTTAAAGATAGAAACATTTATGTGAGATTGCGTCTAAGCATCTACTTTATATGATAAGAATGTTCAGGGACAGTGGAGGACACAAAAATCAAGTTTCTTTAATGCTACCCAGCACCGCTGGAAAAATCTCGAAAACTCCAGCATGGCAAAAAGGCATCTCACGATCTGGCTCTTCCCACCCCTCCGGACTCACCTCCTACCATTCTCACTCTTGCACCCTTCAGTCCAGCCAGATCAATAATCACACGGACTAATATTGATTGAGTCCTTATTATGTGCCAGGGCACTAAGCCTAGTTTGTAACATGTATTATTTCACCTGTCCACAGCCCTAGGAGGTTGATAGCAGTGGTAGTATTTCAGAGAGATTGGGAAATGTTCAAAGTTACACAGCTGCTACACGGCGGGGCTAGGATTCAATTCTGGTCTCATCGTGCCCCACGCTGGCGTGTCCCCCTGACCTCTGAGCCTGTGCTCTCCTCTGGCCTGGGACGGCAGTGTTTCCACCCCTCGCCCACCCTCAAGCCACGGCTCATGCTCTGCCTGCTCTGAGCTCTCCCTGGCTCTTTCAACATGCACTTGGCCATCCTTGTCTCCACTTTCCCTTCCCCTGTTGTGTATTTCTTTAGTTCACCCCTCATCACATGGTACCCTATTCTCTCGCGCATCCGCCCTCCCCACCAGTGACTGCAAGCCTCTGAGGCCAGGAATCAGCCCTCGTCACTCTTCTCCTCCCCATGCCTGTCACAGCACCTGGCACAAAGGAGGGGCTCAACATTTGTCGCAGACATTGAGGGACAGCTAAGGCTTCTAAATAAGAGACCAGGCGGGTGGGGCAGGAGTCCATTGCTGCAGAGGAATTTTAAACACAAGCTTAGAGTCCTGTAGAATGCATCCAGAGTAGAGCATTATATGCATAAAAATTTACAAGCAAAGAAAGGGTCTTACACAAATTTACATGCAACTCTTGAAACAGCCTCAGACATCCATCCCTGTCAGCATCAAACAGAACGCTGGATATGATACAAGATGACAACAGGGACACTCACCAGTGTTAACAGCTTTAGGCCAAAGGGCAAAAAAAAAAAAAAAGAGTGGAAGAAAGAAGAAAGGTGTCCTTTATTATATTCACGCTACCGTCAGTTTCCTTCTTCTTTACATTAGCGTCGTGGTTGTGGTTTTTTTATCCTCTGTTTATGGGTAGCAGGGCTATTAAAATTTTTTATTCTTTTCTTTCTATCGCTCTCAGCAAAGAAGGATCATTTTAATATTAAAAAATAATAATAACAATTAATTCATTTGCCTGGAAAGCACCTTGAGGAATATGGACTAACCTTTTTTCTGCTGGCAAATCTAAACACAAACCATTCCAGATAGAGGGTGAGTAAACCACCAGACGCAGCTCAGACACAAACAGGGCCAGGCAGAGGCAGCCCTCTGCACAGTGTCTGCATTCCATGAATGTGTTACATTCATAGATTAATTTTTTTAAATTAAGGCATTTGAATAGTATGAAATGTCAACAACCAAATGCTGCGTGGGCCACAGGATCTTCTCCAGCATTGTCCCAAGTAAGGATTTGGACCACGACAGAGGCCACGTGCACGCATTCATGAATCCAAGACTTTCTTATTTATCTTCATTATCTATTGATAAATGTTTGCAACTTCTAAAGGCTTGAATACAGAAGTTCAGCCTCTCCTTCATAATTCAGAGCAAATTTTATATATTTCACACGTAAATATGTTAGTATTTTTACTATGGCAGCCCAACTTGCTGTTCCCAGGCCAGATTAAGAATCATTTTTCTCCACCCCAGCTCCGTGACCCGCTCCAGCGGCATGTTTTAGGTTCCTGGGAATTACCTGCGTTAGTTCTAACAGAGACGTGTCCCCTCTACACACTCTGCAGGGACCCCTCTTTGCTCTGACACGTGGCCACCTCCTCTCCTCCCCATCATTTCATAAAAGTTCACGTGTGGAGAATGAAACACAATACTATGTCCATACTTTAATGCAGATAAACAATTTTTCAAATGAGGCAGAAAAAATACAGATCAGAAATACACCACTGTCTTAATGTCAAATTTCTCTATCCAGTGTTTTAGGGACCCCGTCATGTCATGCTTCATGGGAAAAGGGGGTGAGGGGACTCATATAATTAATGAAAAGACAGAGGAGAATGTGCTTTTAAAGTTTCTATGCCCATATATCACCTAGGCAAACAGGCACGTTCCATGTTTGGTAATTAGACGTAAACAGCTACACTTTGGGATAAAAAGTATCGTGTCTCCCCTCTTATTTCCACACAAGCGCCCTGATACATCTCAGAGTGACAGCCACGAGCTGGTTTATACATCTAATGGAGCCTTGCAAGACAAGATGACCTTTCTAATTGTCATTATGAGAAGCACAATTGCAAGTGACTTTGAAACACATGGCAAACTTCATTATGCTAAAACATAATAGCTTCTACTTTGGGGCTCATGATGAATATTAATGTCAAGGTTCCAGAGGAGAAAAATGTGCTCTAAATTTTATATTGTATAAAGCCCTTTCAAGACCAAAGAGAGCATGTATTTATAGTCTTTGGGCTTCTTCAAAGATGCTGTTAAATGTTCCACTAAACATGGCACAGTGGAATGAATCACCACGGAACATGGAGGGATAGATAATGATCATCTTCCTGGCATCAGGCCAAATGCCATGTGGGGGGACGGACAAAAAGACTCTGACTATAAATATGGGTGCACGGAGGACACTGGGGTATAAACAGGAGAGTCGGGGTCCCCACCCAGACCACGGGAGGAGATGTGGGGTGGGGCTTGTGTGCTTCATCAAGAGCTCTGGGCGAGCCCGGCAGCCGGGAGGACAGGGGACAGTCCTGCGGAGCTGGGAAGGAACATAGGGAGCAGGTGTGTGGGCAGATGAGGGTATGGGACATGCCAAAGGTGGAAGAAAGAATGTGGATACCAACGGGGAGTAGCCAAAAGCCGCGGGAAGATGTGGAGGGAGGGAAGGGAGACCCGGAGACCCTGCAGCTGCAAACGGGCAAGGAAGCGCCATCCTGAATCCCCCATCACAGCGATTTCTTACGATTTATGATCACGCGTCATCAATGGAAAGGGATCTTTGCCTTAATACCAAACGCTGCGGACTGTCTGTGCAGAGAAGGGCAGGGAGCTGTTGCAAACCCGTTTCTCACACTGGTGGTGACAGTTTCAAAGGTCATCCTGTCTGGCATCCTTCCAGGACAGGGACGACCTTTGTCTACCATCCCCTCAACCCACAGCTTCCAGGGCCACCGGCACCATCCACGGACACTCTGCATCAGTCCTTGAAATAAAAGCGTGCTTTTCGAACAAAACAAACTCCCACGGGCAGCAGTTTTTTTGTGTCTGTTTTTTTTCCGCTAATCGATCAATTTAATAAAATGGGAAATAATAAAGAAAAAACAGTCCAAAGACAGCAAAGTGCTAAACGTGAGCTGCACTGTGAAGGAAAATAAAGTGATGGGTAAGACACTCACACTCCTCTCAGCTTCTGAATGTTAAAGGCGGAGGGAATGTAAAATAATACCTGCCACAGATTTATTGAAAAAAAGTGAAATTGGTTTATTAAGGTCCCCACGGCAGCAGCTCCCTGAATATCACATTTGTTTTAAAGGCCAGGCCCAATGAATATTAATGCCCGAGTGGAAATGGAGCGCCTTTACTCTGGAAGCCCTGCCTCTGTTATTCGTTAAATCGTTTGCACCCTAATGCTGTAAGAAGTTTCAGAATTCACTCTGCACTGTTATCTCAATGTGGCATCATTGTTTATAAAGATTTTACTCTTGGTGCGTTATTAATCATGATAAGGGGTCCATTTCACACATACACACATAGGAAAAAAAATTATTTATAACTATCTTATATAAAAATAAGGAAACTATCATGTTATCCCCCCAAAAATAAAACAAGTAGACAAAGGACATGAACTATACAAAAGGAAAAAAATTATAAAGGCACACAAAGGAGCAAAGTCAACCTATTAGTCAAAGATATGTAAAAATAAGGCATGAATCAAATACCACTTTCTTATTGCTATGATACTAATAGACTTCTAAGAATAATGCTCAGTATTGCAAAGGATGGGTTGGTAAGTATCAATTAAATTGATATAATCCTTTTGAAAGTCAATTTGCAGCATGTGCAAAGCCATAAAAATGACTATGCTCTTTGGGTCATTAATCCCAACTTGGCACTTTATCTTCAGAAAGAAAATCATGAAACGATCATTAAATACCTCAAAATAAGAGGACAATTAAGTAAATTATGGTATATTGATTCTTTGAATGTTGTACAGACAATAAATGATAAATTGGAATACTATGTTGCAAGCAGGGAAATGTCACCGTACAAGGAAGAGTACGGCTCTGAAACCAGGCAAATGAGCCTCATTCCAGTTCTTCACCTCCCAGCCACAGGGACACGAGAAACTCTATAGCAGAGAATCATTTTGCTTCCAAAGGTTGACAAATTCTCAGGATTCCAGACCACTGGGAAATGTCAGTGTTTGGTGATCTTCTTGGGGCACACATGGAGCTGGTATCCAGCCACGACTGGCACTAGGTTTCTGAAAAATAACAGGGTTGAGTGAAGGGTAAGCACATTGGCCAAATTTTAATGCATCAGTCTCACCCAACACCATTGGTCTGTGTGGACCAAAGTCAAATGCTGGACCCGACACGGAGTTAAAAAGCAGCTCAGGATTTCAGCCACTTGTCTAAGCAAGACAGATCTCCTTTCATTGAGCTGATCACGTTATCACCATATAATTACATTTGGTTCTTTCCTGGGGAAGGAAAATATAAGATTAGGGGATATGTGAAGTGTAAAGTAGCCATAGTAAACACAGGAAAAGAGAAACATTCAAAATAGGCTAAAAGAGCCAAAAATTTAACATGATTTTGGCAAATAAAGTTTGGTCGTAATTAAATCTAAAAGCAAAGTATGTCATCGGTTGTTAATGAGTTATAAAGACTTTAGAAAGTATAATGCCAAAAGAAAAATAAAATCACATTTTATGACCAAGTGGGCATGTAAAATATGTGCATGTCTGGCTCATAAATTTTTGATGATACCAAGTCAGTAGATCCTTAAGTAACTCTTGATGGTTTCTGCTTTGGCCATAAATATTAAATTGCAGTGCATTTGCTCAGAGCCGTCTACCCCTACAGTGATCTGACCCTCCCCAATTATATAAAAATCTGAGGAGCAGATTAGTCAGAATGGCCATTCTCAAGTCTAAAAAATAACAATACAAAAGTAGAATGCAGCAAAAACGGGCTCCCCAAAGCAGTCAGAACAGGAATACATTCATGAGCACACTTTTTCTCCTTTACAAAAGCTAAGAGAACCTGAAAAAAATCAAATTAGCAACAAATGATAATCTCTCAAATAGATATCATCACTCTTGGGTTGTTAACATATGGCAGCTTCAAAGAAGAGGAAGTGCAAGGCTAAAATGGAAGGGGCATGTACAGGAAGCCATAACTCATGGTGATGCCAAAGAGGAAAACAAGACATTTCTTACAAAATTAGTCATTGGAAAAACTATGACCTCATAAAAGGTGTCATAATGTTTACTAAGAATGATCTACAAAGCAGAAAATCTGGCAGATGTTTAAGAGACACACATACCCATCCTGTTACATAGAGTCGAGTTCCTGCTCTAAGCAAGTAAGCATGCCCAAAAAACTGCCTGTTGCAATTTGGTATAAAGTAAAACTCAGATCACCATTGCATTCCCACCTAGGGGGTATATGAATGAATTATTGTGAAGGGAAAATATCATAGAAAGCAAATGGAGAGACAAGTGGGAAAGAAAGGAAGGACTTCTAAAACAATCACCTGGATAAAACAGAAGGAGAGTAGAATAGGTGAGGGCAAGAAAAGAAATGGACAAAGTATAAATAGAAACATAGGAGTTCACCTATGAAACTAGAGTAAATGGTAACCTCAGTAGCTTCAGGGACTATTTAAGTCATCTCTGAACTGCAAGGGTCTAACACCGTGCATGGTGTTACTGTAAAAACTCAATAAATGCTTGGAGAGGATGGATGGATGGATAAAAATGAAACTTCAAGATTTGGTTCTACCATGTTGTATTATATGAAGCAACTGAGACTCACTGAGAAAATTCATTGACTCGCTGAACGTCATTCATTCATTGAACCCCATGTTGTGATGTTCTATGCACCAGGTGCTCTGTAGGTGATTAGGGAATGGCAGGACTGAAATTAAACTGAGGCCTCCTACATCCTAATCCAGGTTTTTTTTACACCAAATGGGGATGCCTCCCCAAAGAATTATCACAGCTATTTAATAAAAGAGGAAGGAAGTCGGTTTAGAAATTCACACGAGCAAGTAGCTAAAGAGAAATAACCATACTAATAGTGATTCAAGGATATAATTGGAAAGAAAAAAATGGAGAGAAATTAAACCTGCAAGCCTATATTTAACCAGAATCTTGATAAAGTAACAAATTAATTAATAAGGTGAATAAAAGATAAATGATTAGAGATATGAAAACTCAGCCCATCGAAAAACCTAAGGGAAAAGATTTTGAAGTTTTTTAAAAACAAAGTTTTCCTCCAATAGATCCTGTTCGATATATTTTTTAATCTAAATAAACAGATTTCTAATTTAGAAATGCAGCTACAGATCTGTTTCCCATATAACCATCTAAGTTTCTCAAGATACAGAGCCCCGCGACACTCATCTGGTTCCAAAGCAGACAGCTCCGCCCTCGGTTGTAGACTGCTGTCACTGGTCTGGTCCAGAGAGCTAAGTTGTCTACTTTTCCTCTTAGCCAAAGTTTAGAGGAAAGAAATGACATTTGGTGAGTCTACAGGATATGTCCTCCAGCCACTTTGTAGATACTATATCTCATCTTGGAATCATGTCAGATCATTGGAGGATGCCATATTTAAACTTCACGAGCCCAAGCTCTTACTAATTCCCTTCCATGGTGTCACACTTTAATATAATGTTTCCTAAAGTTTGGAGAATCTTAGAATGACCCCTTAATAATTCTGCTGAAAAACTGGATCTTTTTGTGGGAAAAAAAACTGCATACACCCACATATCTAAAATTTGTATACAGTTTCACAGTCTATCTACAGTCTATCTCCTGCTTTGAAAGGATCCCCTAACATTTTTTTCTAGCAGGTAACAGCCATATGAAAAGTGCTTTTGCCTGTACTATAAATCTATTCATGAATATTTTCCATTATGCTCTCAAGAAAATTTTCTTTAAGAATTTAGCACCACTCTGTATTCCCTAAAAACTGTGTGCTTTCAAAGTCACTATTGAGGAAGGAGGATGATACTTCAACTGCCTTTTTTTGCTCTGGCTTCTAGGAAGCTCATTATCACATCATATTCCAAACCAAAATAACTAACGCTTGTCATTAGCATTTTTTCTCTCTCTGTTATTAAATTTCAAGCTTATTTGTTAATTTTATTATGTTTATATCTTTGTTATATGTATTTTTCCTGTTCTGTATTTCCTTCCTCTCTTCCTCCGCCAGAAATAAAAAGACACATAGATTTTATTCTTTTGTTATAATTTTTCTTGAGTGCTTCTTCTACACATACCTGATGAATATGAAAGACAATTATTGCTCCTACATGCAGAACTTGTAACTCACAGGATTTCTAAACTGAAAGCCTTTTCTTAATAGGTAAACTTCTGAAAGAAGCTGTGTCCATAAACTTCAGACAGAGTTAAAGAAGTTAGTATCTCACTACAGTAGGTGACTGCTATAGTTTGATTTATTTGGCCCCTCCAAAGCTCACGTTGGAATTTGACCCCCAATGTTGGAGGTGGGGCCTAATAGGAGGTATTTGGGTCATGGGGGCGGATCCCTCATGAATGGCTTAGTGCTCTCCTCCTGGTAAGGAGTGAGTTCTTAGTGAGTTCTTGCTCCATTAGTTCCCGAGAGAGCTAGTTGTTAAAAAGAGCCTGGCGCCTCCTCTCTCTCTCTCTCTTCCTCTCTCGCCATGGGGTCTCTGCACATGCCAGCTCCCCTTCCCCTTCCACCGTGAGTGGAAGCAGCCGGAGCCCTCCCCAGAAGCAGATGCTGCTGCCATGCCTCCTGCACAGCCCGTAGAGCCATGAGCCAAATAATCCTCTTTTATTTATAAATTGCCCAGCCCCAGGTATTCCTGTACAGCAACACAAACAGGCTAAGACAGTCATACTTCCTTTTATTAGCTATTTCAAGCTCAAAACTTATGAGATAGTTCCAAATATAAGAGCAGGCTCTTGTCAATGTGGACTTGTGGCTTTTCTATAAAGCAGAAACTCCTAAGCCAGACCACACCTGGACAGTTGCCTCCACTCCAACTTCATCACGCTTAGATTGCCCCTTCTCTTCCTTCCACTCCTTGCTCCCAGAAAGGCAAATGCATTTAATCTGAGCATAGCCAGCCATGATTCCCAGGAAAACAAAACCCTGCCACCCGCTGTTCTCACTGAGAATCTCTCTACGTAGTGTATTCCCGACGTGGATTTCTGACACCTCACCAGTCCTCGGACCCAGGCAGATTTTAGAGCTGTCTCTGCAGGATCTTCCCCACTCAGGCAGCTGGCGTAAGGTGGGCAAATTCATTAACATGCTAATGATGTCCTGTTTAAAATTCTAGCCCTGATTATTCTGTGATTAAATCTCTCCCCTTGACATCGGCTTCCTTTATATCTGAGTTACAGTGCAAAATCAACAATATTAATAAAGTACAATACAGATTACCAGCTGTATACACAAGGGATGGAAAACAGTTATGTAAATCCGAGGATTGTCTTTTTTCTTGAAAAGCAGATGTAGCAAACTACAAAAAAAGTTACTGATTTTTTTTACCCCACCCTCCTTTAAAAAATACATCGAAATCCACAATAATTAATGGTTTATAGTTAATTTCCATAAATATTCAGGGGTTGGAAGATGGGTTTAGCTTTTCATTCTATTTCATGGCACTTAAAATTGCTCAGAATTCAAATGTGTTCCACTGAAGTCTTAGGAACAGCGGATGGGCATTAAAGCACACTTTCTTCTCTCCTTCTCAGAGCCTGTGTCAGGTGACAAGAGCCAATGGATTCAGTGCTGATGTCTGTCTCTCTTTGCCCTTGAGGACTCTGGCATATTTTAGCTCCTTTTCCATCACCAGATCATTTTGTTTCCTGACACCCCAATCTGAACACCCGACTCAGACAACTTCAGCATCTTCCACGAAAGATAATCAAACTTATCACTGCTCTCATTAAACTGGAAAATGGATAGAGCAGCGGAAGAGTCAAGGTCTAGATCTGTAATCTAAACTGAAGGAAGACAGGACGAATGTTTCCTTTCAACATCTGGCCCCAGCAAACAAATATGTACGGTATACTGCATTTGTGAGTTTAAAAGACACCAGGGAGGACACAGAAGCAATACAAGGAAACCTAAGGACAGAGCTCTGACTTCAGTGGACTCAGACTAGCCAGAGACACAAGACACAAGGAAATCTTAAGTGATCAGTGATGCAAGTTCATCTCAGATGAGTCATTAGAGATACACGTCACATCAGTAAGAGTTCTCTGTATGAGAGACACTGCTCAGTCTTCCCTAAGACTGCAAATGTCCCCTTTTTCTACAGTAACAGAACCTAGGACTTCAGCAGGGCACATGGTGCCCAGGGTAAGGACAGTTCCCAGTCCCCCTTGTAATTAGCTGTCACCATATAACAAGGTTAGGTCTACAGGGATATGGCAATAGCAGAGGTGGCCAAAGATTCCAAAAAAGGTCCTTAAAAGCAATACATAGGTGAGCTCTCTTCCTTCTTAGTTCCTTCTGCCTGGAGTTGGACATCCACATGGCTGGGCCAGCTGTCTTGGAATGAATGTCCCATGCTGAGGTGCACAGAAGAACAAAACAGAAAAGTCCAGGTCCCTGACTGTCAGGGTTGTTTGTCCATCCCTTAGTTATCTTTGTCCCCTGAACGCTGCATTCTACAACCATTGTTGGAAATCAAAATCTTTTTAGAGAAGACTACATATACTGCTCATTTCTTAAACAGTTTCATTGCAAATGTTTTCTTTAAGATAGAAAGACCTACGTGCACATGCATAACATCCTGTGTAGTCGCTCTACGTTGAGACTTGAACACAGAGCTCCCTGTCAAGTTTCAACTCCCAAACCCACAATTAGCTCACTATGGACTTTGGCCTAGATTTTTTACATTTCAATAGATAAAAGCTTCAATTTTTCAGGAATTCATTGTTTGTTTCCCACACTCTCACCACCTGCAGATTATTAATTTAGTGCACTCAAAGACAAGTCACCTCAGATGGGCTAAAAATTAGCTTCAGCCTAAAGCACGTGGAAATCAACATATAGGGAAAAGGGTAGCTGATCCAGCAAAATCCAAGCCTAAAACATAAAGCGAGCCTTCGCAACAGTAATGAGCCATCTGCAATTTAGAACCATCCATGGTAACAATCCCTCATTCCATTTGTTTATGTTTTATTCATCATTTTGAAAATACTTAGTGAAGTGACAATGATGAGATTCAAAAAAATACTGCACAGGCCTTTTTTTAAAAGAGATATTAATGGCTTTCGAGAGCTCAACTATTCAAATGAAAATATAGCTGGACTAAATTTGCTCAATTTGTTCAGATCTTCTTTATTCTTAGATATAATATATTCCCCGTTTTGTGCCCCAAATTATGTGGTGATAGCAAGAGAAATGCCATAGTTTTCACTGCTTATATATTTAAAAATCAATAGCAAGGATCTATTTAGAGTATACAATGCTCATTCCTATCATAATGCAATGAGCCAGGCTCTAATATCTAGGGTGAGCATGCTGTCATTCCTCAGTACTAACATCTAGGGTGAGCATGCTGTCATTCCTCAGTACTGCAGTTATTTAGGTTCAACTGTACAGTCTCCAGTTTGGAGAAACAAGGCTTGACCTTTAAAAGCAAAAAGAAAAGATAAACACTGAGTTACTGAGCCAACTTAAGAGTGTTCACTGCAGAGAACACACAATAACCGCTGAACATGCTATCTGTGATGCAAACAACTCTCTACGCAATTTCGTAAGCCTTTAACAAAATACGTTCCTCCCCAAATGATGCACTTAATTTCTGCTAGCTGATTTTATATTTCTGCATTTGGTTTTTAAATCCTAATCTTCATTTACTTCAATTTGCAGAATATTTTCAAACAGCCCTATTTCAAATCTGGCTTCTAATAGCCCCATTTCTTTTCTTATTTCTTTTTAAACAAGCAGACTTTTTAAATATAGCCATTTATTCACATACATGTCTGTCAATTTTTTTTTAGTAAACAACATTTCTTTGGGGACCATCATATGCTACATATGACCTCTGCCCTTGAGCAACTTCTAGTTCCTAGGAAGGAACAGAAGGTTGTACACGCACATGCGCACAAACACACACACACACACACACACACACACACACACACACACACTCCAGGATCTTTGTAAATTAATCTGTACCACTTAATCTGCCTAGGAGATAGATGTCATTCTTCTCACTTGACTGGTGAAGAAACAGGTTCCAGCATATAATATATTTTAAATCTAAATTTGCTTTTAATGATTTCATTCTGCAAATTAGAAACTGAATCATCAGAAATCCCTTCCTTTTTTTTTAAGAAATATGTTTTTGCTATCTCAATTTGAACTGAACCAGCATCTTCTGAGACTATCCCTTAGGGTGCAAATCTCAAGGCGACCTCAGTTACTCTTCACAATTGGAACAGAAAAGGACTTAAGAATACTTTAACTCCACGAACGAGCCGACGCTTCAGCTAAGGCAGCGCTGGCAACATCTACATCACTCTCCCTGCGGAGAGAAGCTCTCAGAAAAGCACAAACATGGAAGAAACACTTCATGGTCTTTTCCCAATTGTCTCAGAGTCAGCCTGATTTAGGCTGTGACTGTGCAAAGCTGGAGGACCGAGCCAGGGGACAAAAGGAAGATAATTATCAAGCAAAGAAAATGCTCCCAACCTGTGCCAAGGGAGAGATTGCTCTAAATAATCACAAGGCCCTTTGCAAATGCCGGGGGGAGGGGGGAGAAATAGAAAAAGAAAAGACGTCACATGTGAATATCAAAACAAAACCTGACAAGTCATTCCACCCCGTTTGCCAAGGCGCCTGCCAAAAAGGTCTCCCAGGAGAAGGGCCACGTGCTCCATGGCGCTGTCCACAGTGACACTCACATGCAGCACAGAACGTGGCCTGGCCACACAGCACAGTGAATGTCATAAATATCCCACCAGACAACAGTTGTGCACTCCTTACTGTAGGCCGTTTCCTGGCATTCCAGTTCTCTTCTCAGTCTGTTGTAATCTTCTTTGACACTTCCCAGCTTTTTGCCATCCCTGGAACTCAGCACCAACAGCTTGCTGAGGAGTCCCTCCAGCCCTTCTCTCTCTGACGTTAATGATCTAATCTCCTCGGTGAGGTCCTTAGCTGTACAGAAATGGTTTCCTGCAGCACATCATGGGAGAGAAGGAGAGAAAGCAGGCTTGACGGCATGCACAAACACGGCAGACCCAGCAGCAGCTAGCATGCACTCAGCGTGGGTAAGGGAACCGAACTTTGCAGTGAGGAACTGCCTCTGTAACGGTCCTGGGCAACACTAACTGGAAGAACAGCGACCTTCTCAAACGGGAAAAACCGCCAGTGGCTCTTTATCACCTCATTCTTGTTATGTCTGTTTTGGGGGTTCCATTGGCTAAGCCATGCCTGTGAAACATGATAGCGAAAAACTGTCCCAGTGAAACCCAGGGAAGCCACAATGTATCACACCATTCAAACATCCAAACGTGAAAGAGGTGACATATTATAACAGGGTGGAAGGAGACTGGGACTTGGAGTCAGTCTAGACCTAAATTAAAATCCTAGTCTCCTTTTTACTTAAACTGCATGACCTGGAGCAGGGAAATGAGCACACCTGGGACATACTTCTTATAAAAAATGATTGTAACAACACCTGAATCATAGGTGGTTGCAAGAATATTCTATAAGGCACTGAGCAAAATATATGGCATATTTTGAATGTAACAATGTTGCAGGAAACAAGGTCAATATACAAAAATCAATTGTATGTCTAAAGATCAAAAAAAAAACCAACTAGAAGATGATTTTAAAAATTTAGAAGATATTTAAAAGCCCAAAATACTCAAGGATAAATTTTTAAAAATA
This sequence comes from Lemur catta, assembly GCF_020740605.2. Classification (NCBI taxonomy): domain Eukaryota; kingdom Metazoa; phylum Chordata; class Mammalia; order Primates; family Lemuridae; genus Lemur; species Lemur catta. The sequence continues at coordinate 6,885,056 of NC_059152.1, read as the reverse complement.
TGTGCAGCTCTACAGTGAACACTAAAACTGCTGAGTGAAATCAAAGACAAATAATTAGAAAGATATACTATATTCATATACCAGAAAATTCAATATTGCCAAGATTTCAATTTTCCCCAAATTGATTCATTGATTTAATACAACTCTAATCAAAATTTCATGAGACTCTTTTACAGAAATTTATAAGCTTATTCTAAAATGTAAAAGAATGAGCCCAGGAACTTGAGGCTGTAATATGCAATGATTATGCTTTTGAATAACCACTACACTCCAGCCTGGGCAACATAGTGAGAGCCTGACTCTAAAAAAAGATAAAATAAGGGAAAATGTAAAAGAAAATGCAAAGGCCTAGATAAACCAAAGCAATCCTTAAAAAGTTAGTCTTGATTTCAAGACTAATGCCAAAACACAAATCAAGACAGTTTGGCATTGGCATATAGACAGATATAGACAAATAGATCAATGGACTAGAATAGATAGTCCAGAGGCAGATCTACACTCATATGGTCAATTGATTTTCAACCAAAGTGCCAAAGCAAGTCAATGAGGAAAAGAAAGTATTTTCAACAAATGGTGCTGTAAAAACTAGCTTATCTATATGAGGAAAATACTAACCTTGATCCATATGCAAAATTTAATTAAAGATAAATAAGAAGCCTAAATGTAGACGTTAAACCTATAAAGCTTCTAGAAGGAAATATAGAGGAATATGACTTTGGAGTAGGCAAAAACGTTAGATAGGACACAGGTAACACTAACTATAAAAGGAAAACATGGATAAATGGACTTCATCAAAATTAGAAATTTCTACTCACCAAAAGACACTATTAAGAAAATGAGTAGGCAAGTCACAAACTTGGCAAAAATATTTGCTACACATATATCTGACAAAAGACTTGAATCCTACAACTCAATAATTAAAACACAAATGGTGTCACTGAAAAAAAGAGCAACGAGACATACGCACTTTGTCGAGCAAGATATACAAGTGACCATGAGCATATGACAAAGTGTTTGACATCATTAGCCAACAGGAAAATGCAAACTAAAACCATACAGATTCCACTACAAACCCACTGAAATGGCTCAAATTAACTAAAAATGTCAACGTTGGTGAGGATGTGGAGAAACAGGAACTCTCATACACGTAAAATGGAGCAGCCCTTTAGAGAAAAGTTCTGGCAGTTTCTCATAAAGTTAAACATGCACCTACCCTTTAATCCAACAATTCCACTTCTGGGTATTTACACAAAAGAAATGAAAACATATAATCAAATACGTGTACTTGAATGTTCATAGTGGCTTTACACGTGAGAGCCCCAGCTGGAAGCAACCTCCAAATCCATCACCAGGCAAATGCAAAAACAGTGGTGCACCTACACAGTGGAAGATACTCAATAATAAAAAGAAACAAAATGCAGCAGCATGTATAGATCTCAAAAAAAAAAAAATACAGACACAAAGAGTACATGCCATATGATTCCATCGAGTTCTAGAACAGGCAAAACTAATGCATGGTAGAAGATACCAGAACAGAAGTCATCTGGGAAGGAGGGACAGCGACTGAGAAGGGACACAAGGGTCATGTTTCTGGGGTGACGAAAATGTCCTGTATCTTGTTAAGGCTGTCGGTAACACAGGTGTCAAAACTCACAGAGCCGTACAATTAACACCTGTGCATTTCCTTAAATGTGACTCATACCTCAATAAAAAGGGGAAAAAATTGGGAAAATGTATATATGAAAATTAAACCATAAATTAATAAATATATCACATTAAAGAGTGCCCCATAAATGATAGTTACTGTTATTAAAAGGCTCCTCTATGTTTTCTAAGAATTTATTGTAACTATAATCACAATAATAGCTACTACTAATAATAATAATAACAGATTTAAACATTCTCTCCTTTAAATCTCATGACAGCCTTGGGAGATAGATAGATTATATCCTACATTATTAATTCTAAGATGCACTTTTTTTTCCGCTACATTTTAACATCCCTGAAACAGGGATGTGTCTTGCAATCGCTACCGGCCAGAAGGCAGTCAGGATGCAGCTGTTACAACTCACCTGTCAGACTTGGTGGCCTGGCTGGCCACCTGCGACACCCTGGCATTTCAATGGACAAACTATTTCAGCACCATTTGAGTTCTGGCTGTTATCCGAAAATCTTCTGTTCCAAACATAGATTTGTAAGATCAGGAAAGCTCTAGCATTTAAAACTTGAGGAATGGTGTTAGCAGCTTGGCAGAAAATCCTACAGAAAACGGTAGTGCATTCTCGGTGGGGGAGGAGTAATAAAGTCGCATCGCCAACAGCTTTAATGGCACAGAGGAGGATGGGGTGTGGGACACGTGAGCCTCGACAACTTTGAGTCGATACATTGTACGTTTCAGAAGGCTCAGACTAAATATGAAGATGCTTTAGGAAAACCTCAACAAATTTCTTCCTTTTTAAGGAAAGACGTGATCTTTTAAAAGCTTAAATATATCTAAAAGAGCTATTTCAATAGCTCTTTCTAAGCCACAGAAAGCGTTGCATCATTGTTAGATTGACAGCAATTTTTCTTTCTTTGCAGTATATAAAATAACGGTGCTTTTTATGCTCACTGAAATACGCAGTGTTATCTTTTCTTTACAGCTGAGAAAACGGAAATCTAGAGAATTAAGATATCTCGCTGAAGATCACATAGCAGTAAACCACAGGGCAAGTTTCCAACTCGTGCGTAAGTCCAGAATCCCTCCTCTTAAATACTGAGTGATGCCATTTACTTCTGTACTATTAAATAGGCGTATTTCAAGCCGACATAAATGTTGAAAATGTTACAAAATGCTTTCCCACCTCAAAGGCATTCTGAACACCCAAGCACACATCATCTGTCACTGAAATCCATAGTTTCCAATTCCATGACTGGATAAATATCTTTCTGAGACTCTGTTTGCCTATCACTGTAGTAGGCAACGTGGCAAACGCAAAACTGAACAAGGTACCGCCCCTGATCTCCAAGAGGTAACCATAAAAATCAAGGGAATACAGTGTATTGCAAAGAACAGACAAATACGCACCAGAAGGGGTCAGAGGAGAAGAGAGATTGTTCCAGAAGGAGAGGTGGAGGCAGGTCTCATGAGGGAAGAACGTAAGATTTCCAAAAGCAGAAACAGAAACGCTGGTTAGAGAGCAGGTAGGAGGTAGGTGATCCAGGTGAAGACTAGACTAACAAGCAAGTTGGATCAAAATGGCGGCGCCCCAAATGCCAAGCTCATGAGACTGGGTCCATTTAGGGAAAAAACAACAAAGTCTACAGGAGAGCAATCTAGACTTCCACAAGCTTTGAGTTTTAAACAAAAACACAACTAAAACCTATCCCAGATCCATGATTTCCATCCTGAGCAATGACCATGTCAGGGCGGCTGGGGGTGGAGCTCCCCACAAAGACCCCAAGGGACCCCATGCTCTCGGGAGCTTGCAGAAGGATCAGCCCCGGACACGTGACTCCTTTGGGGCCAGGCGGCCACAGGCACAATGTAGTACCTTCAAATGTTCTTAGGCTGGGCTGAGGGAGCCCCAACCTTGCTGCTGGGCCATGTCTTCAAGCAAGTGTTAACAAAAAGTAGGATGGAAACCAGCTGTGCTTCCAGAGCCACCAGGCAGGCCATGCCAGAGTGTGCCATTTCCTCCTACGAACAGTTCAGAAAGAAAAGAGCTCTGAAGACAAATCAGAAGAGACTACATACACAGAACAAGTGCGAGTACAGAAGTTTGCTGGAAATACACCTTCTGATCCCCTGAAACCCATCACAAATTCTAAAGACCCTAATAAAACATGAGAACGATCATTAATTTTAAAACCTGGGCCCCTTCCTTGATCCTGAGGAACAGGGCTTGGGGAAATGCATAGTAATAAAAGCGAACTTTTCATATGTCCAGAGCAAGTGTGAATTCCCAAAGAGACAGTTCATATTAAAACCCACCACGATGAAACGCTACACTGACCTTGGCTAATATTTTATAAGCATTTTGACCTCAGCTCCAAGCCCATGAAAATCTTGGTTGACGTAGCCCTCCCTGATTGCTGAACTTGGCCAAGAGCTCGGTGACGAAAATGCATAAAATCAGCGTTGATCCCTGAAGGACGGACCATCAGCGACCCATGACCCCCATCTTTGTAGCTCTAAGGGGCCCTTTCCAGATGCCATGGGGGGATGTGTGTGGAAGTGAACATGCCACCCTTGGCATCGTGTCACACAGGGACCTGTCTACTCTTCAGCAAGAGGATGGAACTTGGGTATCTTTGTAGGTCTTTTAAAGCACCTGTCACCATATTGCATTCCGCAAATAACACACTTTAAAGCCCAAGCCAATTTTACCCACTGTGTTCTTTCCACCTTACTTATCCTCAGCATCTCTGAGTTCAAATACCTACCCCTCCACTTGATAGTACCTAGGGGGTCATTTTCATGAGTTCTTCCTTCACCTGAGAGTTTGATTTTATAGATTACAGCACTTCCGTTATTTGCACTGTCTCACTGAATCTTCCCAACAATCCACGAAGGCTGGGGGAGGGGGGGAGGGGGGCTTGGGTGGGGGGCAGGGGGGGTGTTCTAACGACTGTCCTTGATTTCCAGGTGAAGAAACCCAGACCCAGAGGGTGGCCTTGTGAAGGTCACAAAGTCCTACAGTTCTAAGGTTCCATGGGAGGTTGCTAAACTTAAACTTGGTTCTTCTGATCTCGTATCAATAAACAACTTAGTCAAAACCTAGACACAAACCGTCCGTACAGTGAGGGGGTGCGAATCCTGGGTTCACAGGGCTCCTGCACCTGGCAGGTCCTCGGGATTCGAGATGCCCCTCACCTGGGGGAAGGCCTCACATTCTGGGCACTTGCCTCAGGCCATAGACATTTCAGGGTGTAACGATCCTCCTAAAATTATCCACCTTTACCTACACTGGAGCTGTACTTCTTTACTAGCAAAAAGGAAATACAGCCAGTGCTGAAAATAATAACCCTAAAACTGTTAAATCCTGTATCATTTCTCCTCCATGACACCGGATCTCTTGAGGAACCAGCAGCTGCAGTGCATGGTGAGGCAAGATCTCACCCTTGCCGTTCAGAGCTTTCCCTCGGTGCGCTCAGGGCTGCCTGCTGGGAGCTTGGGTTGGCTGAACTTCAAAAGGGCAACTGAGGCAGCAAATAAGCCCCAGGCACCTGCTCCCCACCCCCACCTCTCCCTGGAAGCTCCTAAAGCTGGCATTTGCCATTTCCGGTCAGTTATGTGGATTTCTTCCGCTCACCATGATTTCCTGAGACAGCCAGAAGCATTTCCTGTGAGCGGAGCCCCATGGCTGGTTTTGCACGTGGAACATCTCAGACAGCCACATGTTTCATGAAAGGTGGAGGGGATGTGATGCCAGACACGCAGGATTTTACATAAAACAGACTGATTCTAACAGCCGGACAAAATACGGTTCCCGGTGCAGACTCAGTATACAAATGGACAAGGGCTAGACCATATAAAGTCCCCAACCTTTTTGGCACCAGGGACCAGTTTCATGGAAGACAGTTTTTCCACTGCCCAGAGGTGCGTCAGGGGACAGGCAGGGGGGAGGTGGAGCTCAGGCTGTGATGGAGCAATGGGGAGCGGCTGTAAACGCAGACAAAGCTTCTAGTCACCAAAGCAGAAGTGATGGTGTGTGACCTCGAAGACTAAATCCGAACAAGGTGTTGTGGCTTCTATCTTGTTTGCGTGTGTGCGTGCGCTCTCTCTCTCTCTCAGGTCACTTGCTCTGGGGGAACCAGCTGCCATGCTATGAGTGGCCCTCTGGCACAGCTCTTGTGGCAAGAAACTGAGGCCTTCTGTTAACACCCACACGGATGAGCTGGGAACTGCTCTTCCAGCCCCAGCCATACCTTGACAGCAACTTCGCGAAACCCTGAGCCAGAAACCCCCAGCTAAGCACTGCGGACTCCTCACTCTCCAAGACCATGAGAGATAATAAAGATTTGTTGTTTCAAGCTCTGAAGTTTTGGGGTCATTTATCATCTATTACACATTCATAGAGATGCCTGCCAGTTTCTGAGTCCAGTCCTTAAGAAATAAGACATTTCCATTTCTTGTGCAGTCTCTTGGGACCCTCACTCTTGGAACCTGGCAGCCATGTTGTAAGGAAGCCAGGCTGCCTTCCGAGCAACCAGGAGCCAGACCGTACGTGTGCACCATCTTGGAAGGGGAGCCTCCAGTCCTTGCTGTCTCTGCCAAGCCCGGCCCAAATTGCAGATTCATGGGCTAAACAAATGATCGGTGATATTTTAAGTCACTAAGGCTTGAGCTGGCTCATTATGCAGCAATAGATAATATAAAAACAGATTTTGGTATCTGGATATGAGGTGTTGCTGTGTGTAACAAAACCCTAAAATCCGAGGCATTGGCTTTGGGACTAGGTAGTAGGCAGAGGCCGAACAGACATATGTGAAGGCCGAGAGGAAAGTGAGGAAAATAGTGTTGGGAGCTGGAGGAAAGAGGAAGCTTGTGGTGGCAAAACATCACTCTGTTATCACCTAATCTAATACAGAAAAGGGTTCCTAATAATTTTAATTAGAAATCCAAGGAGATTTCCAGGCAGGACATAGAAGTGCCTACTGGCTTCTAGTCACTGCCTATGACACAATGCAAGAGAAGAGAGATGAATTAAAGAATCAACTGTTAGATATAAAGCAGCTATAGAACTTGGTTTAAAAATAAAACTATCTTCTATTTCCAGTCTCCGCAGATGGTCAGTGATTCTCGAATTAAGAAAGAGCTCCAGGCCATACATCAAATCCAGGATAGGTCTATAAATCTAAGACAGTAAGTCACAGAAACTTCAAGACATAGAACAGACCCGCCAAGCATCTTAAGGGCATCCTTTAGGTTCCTCTCCATTCAACAGGGCTTCTAAGAATCTCCAGGCCATTGTCCCTCAATATTCTCAAAGGGGCCCAAAATAGAGAAGGGCTTCTCTTGGAGAGGCTGTTCATTGTGGTTTTTGTCTAATGGAGTGAGGGTTTGCCATTCTAAAGCTACTGAAATAGGAGAAAATAGAAATAGCCTTGCATGCAGAAGCTGCAAAAGCAGGATGACCATTCTGCCACCAGTACTGCACACAGGGACAGCCTATTGACGGGAAGTCCCTCTCACCTAAAGAGTAATTTGGACATAGCAAGGTCAAGAGACTAATTCCCATCACGATCACCCCAGGTCATCCTTCAGCAGATCGGGCCTCACCAATTTTCTCAGCTGACCAAAGAGTTAAAACAGAACACCCAGGTTCCACATGCAGTATACCCTCTTAAGAACTTTCCCTGGGATTCTAAGAAGATGATCCACATTGGAGCGAGGATATCTCTGCTGCCTGAATTATACATCTCCTCCCTTGGGCTTAATAGAGACTCAGCCACCTGTATTCCTGGGAAAGATATATTGATTAAGAAAGGCAAAAACCCTAACTCAGAAGCAAGATTGTGTTCAATCTTCTTTTTTTCCTCTTAGCAAATGGGGCCATAACTCCAAGGAAATGGCATGTGAAGCTGTTAAGAGCCAAACCTCCCATTCGCACGGTGATGTTCTACGCGTTGTAAATAACACGCGTGACTGCACCAGGGACCAAATTGCTCGTTAGCTGCCAACATTAGATGTTTAATGATCTGAGGAGCAGAAGCTGCCAATTACTGTATTCCTTCTTAAAATACCATTTAAAACCCACACGTGTAATCATTATACCTTTTTGTTAAATTTTTATGATTCTTCTGAAGCTGATGGGCTGTGGGTTCACCCAACCTATAAACCTCAGAGAACTCTTTGAGGCCATCGTTACATAACCGGGGTAAAAAAATCCACATATCCCGCACCGAGCGGGTCTGGACTCCAGCCCCTGACCTGCCCCTGCTTAGCTAATTGAGCGAATTTAACCGAAGTACACAGCCCACAGCCTCAGTTTCCCCTTCTGTCCATTGGGATGACAGTCTCTCTCCCACCTAGCTATTGCAAATATAAAATAAAATAATAAATGCAGAGGAATGTTGGAAAGCACTATTCAAATATTGGGGGAGATACTGTTTTTAGAGACTTGTTATCAAGCTACTGATTAATGGAAAAAGAGGTCCCTTCCTAACTGCCAGAGTACACAGGGACTACGAGCTCTTGAGAATTCTCCAAGTTCTGCGATAGATGTTTAAACCGAGTGCCTCCATTTGTGTCATGTTATCACCCACCCCCTGCAGGAGATAGGTCCAGTAGTCCTCACTGAGCAAGTGCAGGGACCCGGTACCGTATACACGCCTGCTCGAATCATGTAACACGCAGAGTACGTGCAGTCTCCAAACTCTTCACGAAACAGGAACTGGAAGTGCAAGAGTTGATGCCTACATAAACAACTTGTGCTGTCTTATGTGTGCATACGTATGTTTAAGAGTCAAGTCCACCCCTTTATAAGGAAAATCATGCCGCCCACTTATTCCTTGGGTTTCAGCGACACCCCCAGAAAAGCTCCGAGATGTCCAAGGATGACCTAACAACAATGGAGAAGTGTTAATCGAGGACAGAACATGAAGCGGTGGTTGTCATCGTCTCAGTCTGACCACTTCAGCGTCGCCTCCATGGCCAGTTACCTGATATGGCGAGCATTCTGGCTTCGAGCAAGGCTGGGAGTTGGGTTTCAATGTCATTAACTTCCTTCCTCAGAGTGCTGCAGAGCCTCTCACTCACGCACACCTGGACGGAGAGAAACAGCCGGGAGTCGTCACGTGCTCAGCGAAAAACCAGAAGGCAACGGAGCAGCTGGCCAGAGACTTCTGGGTTTATAAGTAATTAAGAGGGATGATAAAGAGTAATCAGAGGAGAGTGTTTAAAAAGCAAGTAATGGAAAAGGAAAGAAAGAAAAATAGGAAAGCAGGCAGGCATTGGGATATTCCAAGAATAGGTCCTGTGCCCCTGTGCCACACTCAAACACAAAACCAATGAGCTGGCACAGCAGGGAGCCACCCCAAACTAAAACAACTTCATTGCTCCTGCCTTGTCCCTCCCTCGGGGGCCTTTGATCTCTGCTCCTTGTGTCTGGAACATTCTTGTTCCAGGTGTTGTAGCTCACTCACATCCTCAGGGCTCTCTGCTTAATCACCTCCTGGGACAAAAGGCCTTACTGATCACCTACCCAAAATAGCAACCTCCCTGTCCCTGCCTTTGATGTTTTTCCAGGGCGTCCTTCCCACCTGACATACCTCTGTGACATGGCTTTGTGTTTACAGTGTCTCTCTGCCAGGCACGAGCTCTCTGTGAGCAGGGTCCTGGTTCTGTACCAGGCACACAGTGGGCAGCAATGAAGATAAGGCCATCTGGTGAAGGTCAGAGCTTCAGGATAAATTTAATTACTAGGCGACACTGTCTAGGAAACTTTGAGGACAGATAGATACTTGCTGGCGAGTTACATATGAAAAATAGATAAGTAATTCTCAGTGAGGTTTGAGGGTTTTTATCATTTATTTTCCCATGACACGCCAAACGCTTCCTATATTTTTCTTTGATTTTTCAAAAATAGCAAAAATCTTAAATCTCAATTTCTTTTTCTAAATGCCTTCAAGTTATCTTTTATTTTGTTGGAGGCTAAAACATCACATTTTTCCCCTCCCATTTAAGGTTAAAATCTCATATTCAAATGTTGTCTATACTCAGATTATTGAGCTATTTAGAAAAACTTCCAACTCAACGAAAGCACAGAGCATGGATTTAATAAGAGTGAAAACATCTGTGGAGATATTTGAGGCTTGTCCACAAAAGACATTACCTAGAAGCATCATTCTTTTCTTGCCAAAAATCTGAGATTCCATTCAAAACTAAAATTAACCCAGTTGGATTCACAGAGCCCGGAGAAAATATAAAATTTAGTTTCCCAGAAGAATCTGGGTCTTGCTGGAGATTATCAATTTGAAATGTTTTGCTTATCTCAGACTGAATTAAGATTATTTTTGGAGTCAAAGCAGACCTTGCCCCTCCTGCCTATAATACTCCACCATATTTCTCATGGATTTCCACGTGTTCTTTTCCATCCAGAGGCTGTAATTTTCCAACCTCTCTTTATAAAGCTCATTTTCTGGATCAAGACAAGAGTTTGGCAGCCTCTGAACCAAAGCCTGCACCAGTAGTCTTGGGCACTGACACATCCATGGTCATTAATTTCAAGACTCTCTCAACGGCCCTGAGATTTATCATGAAGTCAGAACCAGAGTTAAAAGGAAAATGTCCCAGACACCTTCCTTCTCCTCAGCACCAAGCCTCTGGTCGGCTGAATGCCCAGTGACTGACACATCCCATCCGATCCATTTATGAATGTCACCGGAAGTCCAGGGACATTTCCATTAACTCTATAACACCAGCCATAATTCTTATGTCTCCTCCAATCTCTGTCCAACATTTCTGATTTTAGTTAACAGTACCTGTTAATCATAATTGGGTCAGTTTCTCCTTTGTTGAGCAAATCTATCCTTCAAACTGTCACTATTAATATGAAACAACCTCTCTGAATCTTCTTATTAAATTGCAATGTTCATTCTTTTAGGCTCTGCTGGATATAATCTAATATCTACCAATCTCCAGATATCCCATTTATTTCCAACTATTTCTTCCACCTCATTTATCCCTTAATTACCTTTGGTTTGGGTAACCCACAAGAGTTGAAGCAACATAATGAGGGCAGTGAAGGTTCCATCTCCCCGTCTGCGGAAGGAATCTAAACAGTACCTGGTGTGTGTGTGTGGGTGTGTGTGTCTAGCACACTAGAGAAAGAAAACTGTGTCAAGCTGAGACTGTCACCTCATTGTCACCTGTAAATCTAGTCTAGAGTGGAGAAAAAAGATGTTTTGTGTGATGGGCAGTTTTGTTTTAATGCCCTGTAGACTACTATAGGCCAAACACGCACATACACAAAGTCATGTATGTGCACACATACATGTCCACCTACACACACACACATGCACCCCAGAAAATCTGCATCTCCTTTTTATTTACAAATGAAATTGGACCCTAAGGAACTCATTATCAAATGGAGCTGTTACATTTACATTTTTAAATCCAAGACACGAGGTCCTTAATTTTATGGAAAACCATAGTAATCATAAGTTTTTGGTGAATGCATCAGAGAAGGTATATGCAATGGTCTGAATGCTTATGCCCCCTGCCAACAAAATTCACATGTTGAAATCCTCACTCCCAAGGTGATGGTAGTAGGAGGCGGAGCCTTTGGGAGGTGATTAGGTCATGAGGGTGGAGCCCCCATTGTAGGGGATTAGTGCCCCAGAAAGCTCTCTTGCCCTCCTTCTACTGTGTGAGAATACCCAGCCATGCTGGCACCCAGATCTCAGACTTCCAGCTGCCAAAATTGTGAGCAATAAATTGCTGTTGTTTATAAGCCACCTAGTATTTTGTTTTAGCAGCCTGCGTGGACAAAGACAAGATGCAAACTGTCTTTGTATTTAGCAGTTGGGCAAATCCAAGATTTTTAACAGTGGTTGAAGCTTATCAACAAATCCCAACATTGTGTATGTGTACATGTGTGTCCGCAACATAAAATGTCACCATACACACATGCATATAAGCACCATCTGTATTACATGATATGCACACCTGTCTATGCACTGCAAGTGTATAGACTCATTCATATTACCAAGACAGTGTGTTCTGAAGATAATCAATGAACCCAGATCCAAGAGCATCCTCTCACGTTTTTATTTGAGACATAGAAATTAGGAAGCACCTAATAAAACATAAATGGCCTCTATTTACAATAGAATATGTACGGGAAGGAAACATCTACCACCTCGTCCTTGACAAGAAGCTTTTGGCTCTCCCCACCGCCCTCCTGGCTCCACCAAAGGTCGCAGTAGCAGATGTTGACAGGGCTGTGAATACCAGTGGGCCACGTCACTGTGACTTTCGAGGCAGAAATTCCAGTCACTCTCTGACATTTCCTCTCCTGCTTCATATAACAAAATAGGTAAACCAAGTGAGAGTCTCCCATACCCCTGAAGTTGGGCAGGGGAAAGGGTCTCAGCCCAAGCCAACGTGGAATCCTGAGATGGAGATTCCAGGGAGAGGGGAAAGAAGATATATAAAAGCCCAGCCCCTGCGCGGCCCGTCACCTGGGCCTTGTGCCTGGGCACTTGGGTCCTGGCACTGCTCTTAGTCTCATCCTGCTCACCATCTTTGGGTGAACATTCATAGGATGCTCTCCGGGACGGCAGAGCAGGTTTCAAGCCTTCCCCAGGACCCGGTCCTGATGACGTGTTATGAACACCACTCACTCTAACAGGAAGCTCTCCTTGTATATAAGGCATAACTACCCGCCACTTGCTGCTGCATCAGCAACATCATTAGGTGCCATTTTCAGAAATGAATTTGATTAAAAAAAAATGAGAAAAGGGCCAGAGTAACTGCAGACATTTTTGCCAACAACACACCCCCAATTCCAGCTTAGCTACAGTGATAGCAAGACCCTCAGCATGTTTCCTGATTGAGGGCCCAGGACTTTCTCTCCCTGGGCACAGAGACAAGAAGAACTTCCTTCCGGGCCAGCAGGTCTCCTCTGCTACTTTGCTAGCTGCTCAGCAACTGCCCTTTTCCTACTGATCATCTTATAACCACCTGTGGTCCCAGACATAATTAATGACTCATAATTAATGCACACAATTAATGGTTCATACCCAGTTCTCTGCCACAGCAGTTAGCAGTAATTCACAGAGTAATTGATCCTGCTCCTATGTCTGCCAATGGCTCGGTTGGGTATGACCACATGGGTGGGGAAGGGCTTTTGTTTGTAAACTGTGGTTCTCCTAACTAACTGGGACATTGACTATTTAATTTAATTGACCATGTGCTCTTAGGGAATAATGAAGAAATGTTCTGTCTCTACACAAACCCAGGTCTTGATAGGGCAATATAAACAGCCGATAAAGTAGGCAAAATGATTCTCAAGCCAAATGAAAAACTTTACAAGACAAGAAACAATCACCTACTATACCATTTCCACTTGTGAAGAACCCGAACACTGCCCTCCTGGGAGGAAAAGTAATTAATTTCTCAAATTACTCTCATCCCGAAAGCCTGTTTAAGCAAAGGCATTCGATCTGCATAGCAACAGTCCTTCTCCCGTCCCCAGATTGACAGCTCCTTCTGAAGCAAGGGCCAAACCCATCCATTTCTGGGGGGGACCACAAATCAAGACCTCCACCACGATAGCAGCCCTCCCCCGGCTCATCGCTGGGGCTGCAAAACAGCTTGGCAAAGTCTACATTTCTTCCAGAGTCTATCGGGGTGGAGAACCCGCAGCCTGTTGATTTCAAGATCGTTCTTTCTTAAGCACCAAAGGAGGCAAGGCAAGCTTCATCTTTCTCCACTGCACCCCGTTTAATAAAAGGATTTGTTCTGTACAATTTAGATTCATCAAAAGGCTGCACTTAAGGACCTAGAAAGCCATATGTGGCCTTAAGGCCACAGGTTCATGTGACATCAAGTCAAAAGAAAACTTCATAGACTTCTTTGGAAAATGGAAGTATAAAAGTACTTACCTTAGCAGTGATTTCTTTAAGTGACAAGTTGAGGGATTTTATTCTTTCCTGGAGGCTGGAAGAATTAAAAAGAGGAGGTTGGTATTGTTGGTAACCACAGTTTGATACCTCTACGTTCAGGAGCCCTGCAAACAGTGGCCCTCGCATCGGCTGGATGCCCGAGGAGAGCAGGAGGAAAGATGATGCCAGATTGGCTCCCTCCAACTTGGAATTATATGCTGCTGGGAAGCTTGTCTTTCCTCCCTAATCATGCTTTACTTGGGCTAGTAGTAGAATCTATTATCATCCCAGAGTGCACATCTACTGATAATGGGAAGAACAACTCAGATGTGCTCCTGGCAGCAAAGGATTAAAATTTGCATTCCTGTAACCACCTTCCTAGAAGGATAGCCTATCATAGGGTGGGGTCTCACTGGCAGGGAATCGAATGGTATCTGTTGAAGCTACTATATGCAAGTCCACAAATATGTACCGAGTGCCTTCCACATTTAGTATTGACACAGAGCATAGATGATACACACATACACACACACACACACACACACACACACACATACATAAAGTATGTCTGAAATAGCACGCCCTTAGGCTTTTCCTGCTTCTGTTTTCTCCTTAGCACTATTTGCTTTGACATATTCATCTATTCATGTAGTTACTCCTTTTCTCCCATCGGAATATAAGTTCCTGGTGGGCAGGGATGGGCCGTTTCAATGGCAACCCTGCCCTCAACCACTTACTGCTGCCAGCAAGGCAAAAAAATATTATAGGTGCTGGAAGAGGAGTGCTTACTGGATTAAACAGCGGTCTGCAAAAGGGCAAAGGTCGAAGTTCCTGGGGTACGTGCTGGGAGGGGAGAAGGGAGGGGTGCAGGGTGTCAGGAAAAGCTTCTGTAGCAGGGGTTGCAAAGTATCAGAACTAAGCTGCCGATTTGCTGATTTTTGTTGTTGTTCTTCAGCTGGAAGAACTGTTTTTGGACATTAGCACCTCCAACAACTTGTGATTTCTCAGTACAGGCAAACTTGTCTCAGTTGCAAATACCTGAGAACTGGTGGTGCAGGTCTGTGCTAATCGATCATTCCCACTTTAGACCGACTTTCAACAAGACCGACTTTCAAGAAGCGAGAGTTGACAATGGGCAGGGCAGGTGACACCAGATTCTTCTGAATTCAGGAGTCACCATCTGACAAAAGCTAGTGTACTCAATGGGCACAGGGGAAAACAACATTCAGAATCCTGCCTGGAGAATTCTAGGCGCTGGCTGGCTGGAGGTCGGATATTTTGAGAGCAAGTATGTCTGAGTGTCACGCTGACATGGAGAACTGAGAAGATTAAACCAACTGGGATGTTGGGAAGCACAGAAGGTGTCAAACATGGGCCCGGACTGGCTCGGCCTCTGATTCCAGCAGCAGCACCAGCTTTGGGCTGCTAATGCCTGTTGTCCAGACTGAAAACCTTCCTTGGGCAGAAACGAACTTGCCCTTGCTGGGCTCATGGGAGTCCATTCAACTAATAAATGGTTCACCACATTGAATCTCGAAGAGCATTTAATAGTATTTTATAAATAGGTGTTCCCCACCACACACAAAGACCAGTTCATGCATTAACAATGAAAACAGACATTAGGTCATCTTACGGATACTGAAAATTGAGCTCACCAAAACGGCAGTGCCTTTAGCTAATGCCCAAAATACCGAATAAAAAAAATAGGTCAAGCACCATCTTTCCAGGGGTCGATGCAGTTCATTGGTCTTGGCTCCTGTCGGGCCCTATACCAGAAAGAAAATTAGTCTCCTCTCAAATATCCATGTTAGAGGAAGCAAGCAGTGATGCAGATAATTGAATACATTGTTTTACATTTGATTTGAGTTATATATAATTAATTTAATTTATGGTATATTATCTTTGCAGTAGAGTTACCTTCCTAATTATGTTTTGCTCAGGCTAATATTAACATTAGTTGCTTCCCTGGGGTATTCACAGATTAAAAGCAATTGTGGGGGGGGCAGAAGAATATGAGTAATCTATATATATACTAGTGGGTTTCGGGCTATTTTTAGCAGTAGAACTCTCTCAAACAAAAGTTTCCATAGAACTGTAATATATACTACAGATAACAGGAGATCTGCTCGGACTGAAGTGGGTGTCTGGCCTGGGATATAAATGTCACATTAGTCCACCTCACACACGATGCTACTGCCATCACACTGTGGTCCCCAAACCATAATTCCAAGAGTAGGAATACGAATTGAAAACCAGCAGATCAGAACAGCTAAATGTTTATAGACAAGAGTTCAATGTACTTTAATGATTAAAACTCATCCCTAAGTTTCTTCTACACTTGCAGATTGTTCATAAGGAATAAGAACTATCCTCTCAGATCACATTACACTACACCTTGGAAACTCAGTAGGTTGTTCACACAAAGTAGCACGTGTGTTTTATGAGACATATCAGATCTAACCTACTCAAATGAGTATCTTCACTCAAAGCAGCTGCCCCGCAAATAAGAGTCCAACGTTTACTGAACACTTACTATGTACCAGGCGCTCTTCCCGATTCTTTACATAGATGAGCATTTTAAATTCTTATAATAACTCTGTGAAGCAAGAACTATAAGTATCCACATTTTCAGACAAGAAAACTTAGCCAAAGAGACTAACAGAGTTTTAAGTAACTTTTTCAGGATTAACCAGCTGGTAACTGAAATCTTAGAAAAGTTGAGGCTACTGACATGCACATGCTTCGGAGAAAGCCCTTCAGTGGCAGATGGACCCGGGAACCGCAGCAGCAAAGGAAATTGAACATAAAGGGGCCCGTTACAGGCTGAATGATGTCCCCCAAAACTCATAGCTTGAAGTTCTATCCCCCAGGACCTCAAAATGTGACTGTATTTGAGGATAGGGCTTTTAAATAAGTAAGTAAGTTAAAATGAAGTCATGAGGGTGGGCCTTAATCCAGTCTGACTGGTGTCCTTGTAAGAAGAGGAGATTGGGACACAGGTACACAGAGGGAAGCCCTGTGAGGACACAGGGGAAGACGGCCGTCCGCAAGCCCAGGAGAGAGGCCTCAGGAGAAATCGACCCTGCTGACACCTTGATCTCAGACTTCCAGCCTCCAGAATCATTAGAAAATAAATCTCTGGTTATCAAAATACTCACATAACTTTGGGATTTTTGATTGATAAATATTCATGATGTGTGAAAAAGCATGATGCATACTGTACTATCTCAATCCCATAAAATTGGATGTTGGGTACCTGTCAGGATCTAGAAAGACACGTCCAACTGTAAGCTGCTTGTGATTATAGATGACTTTGTTCTTTGCTTCTTGTGTTTTTCAGTTTCCTATATTGCACATATTAACTTTAAAAAAAAAAATAAAGGTTATTTTAAAAACTTGAAAAAAAAAAAAGAAAAGAAATTTCTGTTGTTTAAGCCATCCCATCTGCAGCCCTAACAAACTAATGCACGTGGAATTTTCCATTTCTAATAGTATGTTTAATTATGTGTGTTATTAAGATCCTACATGACTGGTGCTCCAGGGTCCAAGAAAAAGAAAAGTTGCTACTTTGTGTGCCAGCAGCCAGTCAGCAGAAGCCACGGCAGCTCTTTTGTCTGCTCCAAACTGACAGACCGCTTCATTCCCAACCCGCCCGACTGGGAAACTGAGGGCAGCTGTACCAACGCGATGCGTGCAGAATGTAGAGCTCAGGAGCTGAGCATTCTGAATGTGGCTATAAGAAAACTGTGTGCGAGAATGTCTTTGAGTTAAAAAAATATGATTATGGGACCCTTAGATTAGTACAGGAGCTCGCAACTGCCCTACCTTCAGGTTAGGAATGAGAGGGACTCCATTAAATACTCCTACAATATCGCAAACAGAACGCCATCACTGATGTCAAAAACATCAGTCATAAAAATGCAACTTGGGGAGGGACAGATTGCTTTTTAGCAATAATTAGAAGGGGAAATGGAATTTAAGTCAATCACAGTCACTACTCTCGATAGTATTAGCCAAGACTTGGTTCAGGGCCGGAATGAGACATCGATGCAGGAGGATACAGCCAGGCGATTTTGAGTCAATGAGTGAGAAGCAGTTCTCAGGAGAAGTGGTCCAACCAAAGAACCATCTCCAGAAACCCTGGGCACCTCTCCTCTGAAATGCTGATCAGCCTCTGAATTGTTCTGTTTCTACCCTCTACAATCTATTCTCAAGACTGCGGCCAGGGTGAGTCTTCGCAAACATGTTAGATAAAATGTCACAAAGCCCTGTTCCATCACACCCGGGTCAAGCTAAGTCCACAAGAACCAGCATGGCCCATCTCCCACTGTTTCTGACCACCTCTCCTACAACTCCCTCCTTTGCCGGCTGCACCCCGACCGCAGAGACTTGAACAGCTCCTCGAATCTGCCATGGCTGGCACAGGCCCCTGTGCCTGGACGCCGCGCCCCCGCACACACGCTGGGCCAACTCCCTCCCCGCTGCAAGGCCTTGCTCACATCTGAGCCTCTCCGTGAGGCTGGCCCGACCACACCATCTCAAACTGCAAATCACACCTCCTCCCTGTTCCTCCCCTGCACCGTGTTCATCACCTACTAACCGACCTTAGGATTTACTTATTTATTATGTTTATCATTCATTTCTGCCTTTCCCCACTGGAAAGAAAGCTCCCTGGGGGCAGATGTCGTTTAGAGAACGACTGGGCACATGGTGGGTACCTAATCAGTACCTGCGTAATGAATGATGTCACATTCTCGTCTTCCTCTAAGAAATGAGCGGGTGGGGTGGTGAGTAGCTCAGTCTCCATCCCCACCTCCTGCTGCTGCCCGGGCACGAGCGGGGATTGGAACTGTAGCTGCTCGCTACAAACGGCTAGGGGTAGCGGTTTGCATGAGAGGGGAAAAAAGAGGTTAAAAACTTGGAGTCAGCTCATGAGGCCTCCTGTCCTCTTTCTCAATTCCATCTCCTAGGAGTCCTGCTCTCTTTGGCTTACCTCTGCTGGATGGTGTCTTTTCACAGACTGTATTGTGGGTTGAATCGTGTTCCCCTCAAAATTCACATGCTGAAGTCCTAACCCTCCATACCTCAGAATGTGGCTGTATTTGGAAACAGGGTCATTGCAGATGTACTCGGTTAAGATGAGCCCAACTCCAACCTGACCGGTGTCCCTTATAAAGGAGGGAAGTTTGGATTTCCAGACGTGCATAGAGCAGAGACAACGTGAAGACACTGGAAAAAAATGACCACCTACAAGCCAAGGAGAGAGGCCCGGTACAAACCCTCCCATGAAAGCCCTCAGAAGGGACCAGCCCTGCTGACACCTTGATTCTTGGACTTCTGGCCATGATAAGTTTGTGTTCAAGCCACCATTGCCTTGCTATGACAGCAAACTAATACAGACTGGCACTGGAAGGGAGGCCTGTGAGGGCCACTTATTGCTCCCCCTTGGACTGGTAAGAGCTGGGAGGCTGGAAGTGAGGCCGCGCCCTGGGCAAAGGGCAAAGGTCTCGGCCAAGAGCCCACCTCTCGCCGGCGCCAAATGAGTCCTCACTGCTGCCATGCTGCCACGGGCATAGGCCCAAGTAGTGGCCAAGCAGAGGCTACTCTGAAGGGTGAGGATGCAGCTTGGACACGCAGGCGAGGTGTCCAGATGGAAAACCCATCATGGTGTGGGACAGACGCAGGGGCAGGAAGACAGGGAGACAGTTACATCTGTCCCCTTGCTCTGGGACACAGTCTCAGGCAGGCCTGAATGGACTCCTTTAACGTTATGTCCAAGAGAAACTACCTCTCACCCCATGTGCTCTTCTGTGGTTCATTAACACTTCCTCCTGCCACCAGTAACCCAGCCATGACCTCCCCCAGCGCCAGGCACCAAGAGGTGAGGTCTTGGCCCCCAGCGTTAGACTCAAAGCCACTACCCACTGCCCCAAAGATGAGCCTGTGAAGAACAAATTCCGTTCCTGCTCTTCTCTGGACGTCTGCTGCAAAAGAACATTAGTGACACTCAGAGCGACACCACCAGCCCACTAACTTTCTGCAAGACTTTGACCAAGTCACTTTCATCTGGGCTTCCATTTTCTCAGCTGACTATTTCTAAGATCCTCCAGGCCTGCCATCCAAGATTCTGTCACTGTTCCACCACTGAAATTTCTTTTACTAGCCTTATTTTATTTGCAGATATTTAGAAAATCTGAAACACCCATCAGTTTTATAAAGTGCACCAGATAACATTAATGACAGAGGCAGAAATACAGGCCAGATCCCTGTCATTTTTTCCTAAGTGAGGCACACATTTCTCAGCCCTCAGAACCGAGTTGTGCAGAGGTTCCGCTGACAGCCGCCCGTCCATCTTCTTGCCTGTGTGTACCTGGCTTAATGCTGATGTCTCCCTTCAGTACAAAGCTGCAGGAGAGCAGGAATATCAATTTCATCTCCAAACAGCCTTCTCACTCCCCTCGGTCTCCCCCAATTCCCTGTTCCATCCCATTTCTTGTTTAGTAAAAATCAGTTTAAGAAATAAGAGATTGTTACTGATGCAAACTAAAAATGACAGAAAGAACAAAGGACAGCTCTCTTAACATGGGCACTACTTAGGCCTTGAATTAAAAAAAAAAAAAAAAAACAGGAATCCGTTGACATTAACAACCTGGCCAATTACCTCTTAGTCCTCTAGCTTTCTGTCAAGGGACAGGCGGGTAAGAAAGTGACAGTAGAAACAGCTTTAGGAAGTGCAGGTTTATCCACTTGGCCTTTTGCCTTCCTTGGACCCTTTTATCCTCACAGTTGATAATGTCACACGGCACCAGTGGGACATCCATGGGGCACAGATGACAAAAATGCCACGAATTTCCTCTAGACTTCAGATGGTCTCGTAAAGCATGACAGGGCGCACAGATTCATCAGGAGTGAGCCACACAGTATAGCCGTAGAAATGACTAGAGCTGATCGTCTGAGACCTCTAACTCTCGGGAAAGGCAGGGTGGTGCAGTGCAGAGGGATTTGCACTGAAAGGGAAATGCGCTGGCACCTCTGCTGGCCATCCTTGTCCCCCTTGCTGAAGGATGTCACCTCTTTCCAGTCCGGTGACGGCCAAAGCCAGACAGCGTGCTGCACACAAGACAAAAACTCACCTTCGTGCGCATCAAATAGCTCATCTTTCTGAGATCTCGAGAGGAATGAAGTATAGAAAGACTGTTTTAAAAATCATCCAGATCAAACCATACCTGTATTACAGTAAAACAAGAGGGATCTGATACCAATCAAGCACACACATTTTTAACTAAAGTAAATATATTTGAAGTTTTTCTTGCTAGCCCAGGCAAAGGAGATTAAGTGAAAAAACCAAAGCAAAATAGGCCAGGGAAATACTTGCACGTGTAACCCTTTGATTCTTTCTCTGGATATAGATCACATATATCCGTGACTCACAACTTCACTGAATCTTTCTCTGAATTCCAAGGCTCTTGTGTCTGAACTTTAGGATGCTACACTCTGTTACCCTTTTAGTAAAGTCCAACTTGCTAAGCAAACTGAGAATGAGATGTCACATTTTATAAGACCATAACCTACAACCAAGGTCACTCATATAAGTACTCCTTAAAGAGATCACAGGGGAAGGGAGAGAGAGAGGAGAAACAGAAGGATTTCAAACCTCTTCTTGGAAAAGATTTCATGTGATTGAGGTGTGGATGCAAAGAGAGTGAACAGAGGAAAGGAGTGAGCCCTGATACTGAGTTTACTAGATCTGCTAAACTTTCCAACTTTCCCGATGTGCGTAAAGCACACACGCATGCACACTCTCGTCCCGCGCCGTCTCTTGCCAATTCCCTGGCCCAGTGGGAAGCTCAGCCTGACGTTACCGAGTCACAGCTTGCATCTAAGTCCAGTTCCATCACAAATCACAGCTTTATTTTTAACTGATTAATTCGGTATTTGGCTTATCCAAATACTCCAAGTGTTAACTCAGCCAGATCTTTCTCAGTGCCTCTCAAACAACCATATTCCAAACTAAAATGAAAATTCATGTGCCAAAAGCATTTTGACTCACAAACATTTGTTTGCAGGAGATTGCGGTCGTTTAATAAAGAAGAAATGAGAGCAGGAGTCAAAGACGTGAGTGGCCTTAGGTTCATATCATCACTGCTCTCCCCTCTACCCATTCCTCCCAATTGTCTCCTAAGACCTTTATACATGCAATAAGAAAGTAAGTTACTGGCTTTTTGGTTTTTGGAGACTGATAATCAAGCGAGCTCCACCATTCAAACAAGATTTCAGTACTTGGACTCTAGGGCTTTTTTTCCTCCTCCAAACTCCTGTGAGTTTAATCCTTAAAACACAGCGATTTGATCCAAGGGGAAAATGATCCCGCCTTCAGGCTTATTCTCTGAACTGAGCCAAAGGCATCTTCTTATTTCCATTTCAATCACTGCTCCCCACTTAATTCTGATTATTTAGTAAGTAATGCCCAATTGCTCCCATGAATTTTAAAGAAATACCCTGAACCGCTTGCATTTCTATTTAATGCTAATTTGTTAATACATGTTGTTTCTGCTACGTTTCTAAGCACGTATACTTTCTCTGACTATGAAGTGTGCCGGAAAGGTTGCACTCTCTGCTCTGGAATCATTTTCAATTATCTGCCATCTGGCTAAGAACAAACATAGGCACAGCTCAAGTTTGCAGAGACAATTTTAACCTTACATGTCTCTCCGGCATCACTCAAAATCTATTGACAAAGCACCAGATCAGCCTGATTTTTGAAATGGGAGGACATTGTCGATTTCATTTCCTAAAACGTTTCCATGAGTAAATTAAAGATGGACACACTTTATTGGATAAAGAATGCAGAAACAGACCACTGATGAATAAAATGAACAGCAGGAAAAAATCCAGTTGGCTGAACAAAGTAACTGAATAAGAAATTCAAACACCAACATCAGTATGACTCAAAGAGGAAGCTGAGGAAATCTGCCAAACAGGAAGCACAAAACAGGAATGATAGTGAAAGTCGCGATGCATGCTTAGCAAAAACGATCCCTGCATATAAGACACAGGGCTCCCCTGCAAGCACCTAAAGGAAACCTAGAGGTTCTGTCTGGCTCTGGTTTGGGTCATCCCAGAAGCCTAAGCAAGCAGCACGGGGTAGATTAATCACCCTTCAGCGGCTGGAGAAAGATGTGCTCTTAACTGATTAAATTCCCAGCAAGCAATGAGCTGGCTTTTCCAGCCTGGGCACATTCCTGGGTCACTGGAAAGGGGACTGTCTGAGTAGAGCTGAGTTACCTTCCACTGGAAGACCCTTAAACCTCTGCACTTCTCCCAGGCCTTCAGCTCAAGGATGAGGAAGAATTTAGTCTGGCGTATTAAATTAACATCTAAAAATTAAAGCCGGAAATAGTAACATACAACTTACAAATAGGAAAGAATCAGAGAATTTGCTACAGGGAACAGAGGATTGTAGAAGACACCTAACTTACAAAGAAATTAAGTATAGAATAGTTCTCAAGGTGGTAATAATGAAAACTAAACATTGAAATTGAGCAGTAGAAAGACTTTTAAAACAGGCCGCATGCATTCATGTATGCAGAGTTGATTTGTGACCATGACATTAGACCAGCTATAGCATTTTAAGTGACTGTCTGCCATCTTTGAGAATTCATGGGGCACCAGCTGAAAATTATTAATCCTTGAAGAAAACAAAGCACAGAGAATTTGTAAAATATTAAAATACATTATAAAATACATATCAACTGATTCACCTCCCTTGCTCTAAGTTTTTAAAAAATCATCATAAATTTGACTGTAGCACAAAAAAAGTATTTTTTTGAATCTGTAATTAGGATAGAATTCCTGCCTTGAGTTTCTCAGATGCACTCAATGAAAACCAGAAATGGGGGCCCTCTTTTCTTGGGGACACACGTTTCCTGGTGAACAGCACCTGTACCCACCCAGGTAGGGGATATTTTCTAGTCCCTTCCTTCTTCTTCATCCCTTTTTCTTTACCAGGCTGCAGTTTGGTAGACTTTTCTCATTGCCTGTGACAGCGACTTCCCAGGGAACCGTGAGGAGAACACGGCGAGGCAGCCTCCAATCTCCGAGCGGCAGCTGCAGCACGAGTCCGTTCGGGTCGTGGTTCTGGGCAGGCACAGCCTTTAGGGAAGAACTGCCTGGGGGCGATCACAGTCTGCCCTGCGAACTTTGCAGGGGACCTTATTTTGGGGCTCCTAGGAACAGAATTATTGGGTTTTTAAGCTGCTTGTTTTAACCTATTTCGTACCCTGAAGAGCAAAGTGTTCTAGAATCCGAACAGACCTTCAGCAGCATCTAGTTCAAACCCTCATTGCATAGATGAGTAATAGCAGTTCCCTAGCCCTGGGGCCGGGCCTCGAGTTCCACCCGATCTTCCTCGCACACTTCTCTCGAGACCCCGCGGCTCGGATCCCTCTCAGGTGACACCAGGTGCTCTGGGGGCCACAGAGACAACTGTCCTTGGCCTGAAATGACATCCGTTTTTCCAGCCATGCTCTGCTGGGCTGGACCTCTTCCCACCGCGTGACTAAGCACTCCGCCCAAGGCCATCAGTGTCAATCACCTCTCTCCCCGACACCCAATCAAAAATTGGCCAAAGATGTCAGAACACGCACCACTGTGTGAGTTCAGACTCTCAGCAGCCTCATCTGCAAAATGAACGTAATACCATTATATTGCCCAATATGCCTTATAGGATTATTGCAAGCAAAAATGAGCATTTTGTAAACAATCGAGAAATGAAACCTAACACGTGGGTATCATTAGCAATCTAAGAACGACAGACAGGATAAATACCTGCAGGGGGCTCCCAAACACGGCATGCTGCCTACGAAGGGAAGCCCTACTTCGGGGACCCATCAGTCTAGCATTGCTCACAAGCTACTGTCTCACTGCATTCACTTTTTGGGGTAAAAATATTTATCTGCCTCACGAATTCCTAGGAAAAGCAAAGTGTCTGCTTTTTCAAAAGAGGTAAAACAAGTCAGAATTTCCTGGAACAGCTGCCAAGCTTCCCTCTTCCTCCAGATGATTTACGATGCCCTCGGTCCCATAAAGCCATTGTTTCTGGCAAACCAACCAGGTGGAAGCAAAGACAGAGAAGAGAGAACGACAAAGCCCAGAAGTGGAGATTACAGCACAGCAATCACCACGAACGGAGAAGCAGCGTGGAGACCGCTGATACGCTGCGGGGGCCTCTCTCTGCAGCCTCTGAGTTACCCCAGTGTCATTCCAATCTGGCACAGCCTCGCACAGTCCCCAAGTGGGCGACTTGACAGGACGCCACGCACACAGCTGCCTCCATGCAACCCTCTCTGGGACCCTCTGCCTCGCTCCTCCAGGATTCGGGCTCTGTTTTCCAATTCAGGCCTTGCTGTTTCGCTGTGTCTCCTCGCTCTAATGAGATATGCATCTGAACAGCAAGCGCTGATTATTGATTTTTCCCCCCCAGCCAGCTGTGAGCTGCTGAATTTCGTTATTTCAAATCTCACTTGCAAGGAGGCCTGACACCAGCTGGGACTACGTGGTGTGGAGCTGAGCATGATGAGAATGGCCCCAGCACCCTGTATGGCTGGTCCCATCTCTGGGGAGCCCTGGGGCGTTCAGCCAATAGGGGCTGGGGAGCTGCAGGCCTAGCTCCTCCCCACCCACCCCCTCCCCGGCCCAGCTGGGCAGAGAAAGCCCCTGCAGCGGCATATCAGCCATCTCCAAGCTGCTTCTCCATTCGTGGTGGCTGTTGTTCTTTAACCTCCACTTCTGGGCTTTGTCTTTCTCTCCTCTCTGTCTCTCCAACCCAGGCCCAGCCAGCGCCCCTGTAACCAGGGGTTGAGTTTGTTTCATACTTGGTGCCAATGGGTTGTAAAAAGATGTGATATGTTTCTTCCAAATGCACAGCCAGAGACAATTCCTCCATGAGCTGCCAGAACACACTTCCCACAAAGCATGAAAAATCCCAGGAGCTGAGGAATGCAGAACTCAACCGCAGACGAATGCACGCCAGGTGAGCGTTTTCTAAAGAACATTAGCGTCACACGCAGCCCTCCGCGTCATCACGGCTGTCAGTGCTGTAAGTATGCCCACCCCGCTTTACAGTTAGCCACACGCAGGGTCCCAGGCCGAGCTCCCCTGGTTTTCTGGGCACCTAAAGCCAACAAAAACCCAGGGGAGGCTGAGCTGATGGCCCTAGAGAGAGATGAGCTGCAAATTGCCACGTTCCTCCATTTATGCCAAATAAATAAACAGAACCTCACGCCCACATGCAGGGATGTGGCCCACAGACAATCTCAGAAACGGTCACCTCCCCCCTGGATCCCTGGTCGTTTCACTGCCCCATCTCTTCCACGCCCACATCGAAATCCCACTGAGCAGGGCGCGAGTGGAGGCGGCTGGGATGGGACGAGAAGGATGGGGTTGGTGCAGGCAGAGAATCGGGCTCACTGGGTAAAACCGTCCTACACCCCCTCATCAAGGGAAGCCTGGCAGGAGAAAGCAAGGAGTCATTTTACAGCAGAGGGGTTGGAATCCCAGAGGTGAAAGAAGTGCAAGTGAACACGTCTGTTAAATGACTCCCGTCCCTCCACACAGCCCTGCCCTGTCGGCTTCCACACTGTGGACGTCCTGATTCTGCAGGTGCTTCAGGTATCTCCTTTTGTTCATTGGAAGGAAACCATTTTTGTTGGCTCGACTCAAAAGGTAGCTACGATGTCTTCGAGAAGAGAGCACTTCTCCGCCTCCTGCTAAGTTATTTGATCCAAAATGCAGACATTGGAAAATTCAAAGAGCGGAAAATTCCCATCACAGCACCCAGACAGAAAGCCACGAGGTCTCCCCGACCCCAGCACGCGCCCTCTTACTTCTTGCCCGTCTCTAACCGTGGCCGGCAGATTCCCAAAAAGCCACCATCAGAAATGACGGCCTCCATACAAGCCCACAAGTCCCTACCGGTGATACTCCCAGAACTGTCATGTGCTATTAGGAAGTTTCTTTTCAAGTTCATGTGTGGTTTACCCAGGAAAAGAAGCAAACCCTTCCCTTTGCACATGCACATCCGTGAGTTGAATAAATCAGAACCAGCTTCTCTCCAGACAGCCCCTGAGTGTGTAGCTACGAAAATCTTTACGGATGATGATAATAACAGCCATGACGTTGAGTGGCCTGTCGCTCTAGGCTCTCACAATAATACCGGTCTCCACAACTTCTCTTCATGAGACCTCAGGATTTTCCTGTTTCATAGTCTTTCCAGATCTCTCCATCTGGCCTAAGAAGAAACTTCCAAACAACAAAGGCAGCAATTGATGTAGGTAAGATGCACTCCTCTGGCTGGGGCATCTACCCAATAGAGCCCTTAAGTCAGTATTTGCTAAAAGACAGTCAATCCTTCAGAGCAAAAATTAAGTCAACAGGAGCATGGCCAGTTAGTTAAAAATACTGGCCCAAGAATCTGTCTGATCTGTTAAGCCACAAGATTCTGCATCGGCTTCTTTCAAGTGCTCCATTTCTGTGACTCTGTGCTGCATCCGTTCATCTGTGCAACAACCCTATAAGGTAGGTACCTTATCATCCCTTCCTCCTAATCAGCCGACAAGTGCTTGATTGAGGATTCAACCTTCAACCGCAGACAACCAAATAGCGGACTCCATATTCTCAAGCACTGCAGGTGGTGGGTTTTACTGAGTCTTTTCCTCAGTGCAGTAACCGAGCGGAGCATTACCCCCTCTCCTTGTCCTACACCCATGGCACCTGCAGTCCTCACGACCCACCTGCCTACCCATTCGGGGACTACTCACTGTTTCGGTCCAATGTGCGTAAGTGAGCGTTCTGTCTCCAAAATAAGATTATGAGCTCCCGAAGGGCAAAAGGTAGATGTGTAACTTATGGACAGATACAGAACACAGGGAAGATTCTCATTCCCCGTGAGCAGATGAGAAACCAGACTTGAGAATTAATGAACAGGAGTTTGAGTATCAGTTTTCCCTCTTATTAACTAGGACTTTGGGCAAATTGTTTACCTCCTTAAACTTTTTTTTTCCTCATCTGCAAAATGGACACAATAACAGAAGCCATTTATAGAGCAAAGCTTAGCACAGGACCTGGTACGTAGCAGGCACTCCGTAAATCCTAGCTGCCAGTAACAATTCACTCTTCCAGATGGAAACATCGGCACTGAATCTCCCTTTCTTAATGGCTCCCTCCCGCCTTGGGATAGTTTACCTCTCTCCAAATTATGGTCCCCAGCAGAGGTTGGCATCAGAATCTCCAACCAACTGAACTCCAACAGCTCTCAAAGGGAGAGAGGGTGCCCCTGGGGACAGGCAGGAATGCCGGCATTTAGCAGGCTGGGTGGCCGGGCTGTGAGATAGCTTGCAATGCTCAGAAGTGCCCCATGCAGTGAGGGATTTTCCCACCCAAACACCAACAGTTCTTCCGTTGAAAAATACAGACTGCTTAGAAACTATTCATACATGAGAGACAGCAGACAAAACCATTCCAATAGACAGCTCAAAGAGGCGAGTGATCCCAAATCAGTTAGGCAGCCACTGGTAGGTACCTCTTTATGGTTTCCGGTGGCTCCGCACGGAAGCGAATCCGATTGGCTGAGGCCAGGGTGTCTTGCAAGGCCTTGACGACCTCCTGCAGCTGGCCCAGGGACAGCCGCCGCAGCAGGGGAGTCAGGTCACAGCCCTGCCACTGGAGCTGTTGCTCTTGCTCTTCTATTTCCCTTCTCAGCTGTTGATCTTTGGCTTCCAGCACAGACATCCTTGCTTGGAGAGCTTCGATTTCTTTCTGTAGAGAATGAGGAGACCAGATTTTATAAATTAACCCTGCTCATGGCAAACTGCTCTATGGATAATGACTCATTTAAATGAGAATTGGCCAGGTGCACCAGCGCCGCGGAGCTCCCCTTCGGAGGCAGGCAGATTTCTGGAGCTTTGCTGAACTGGAAAAATCACGCCAGCTTTATATTCCTAATGAGTTGGCATAAGGAAAAAACATTCCCTCCCAAGCATTAAATAACTATGGTGGGGGCAGGGGGTGAGCCAAGAATTTGGCTTGGAAGAACCCAGCAAATCCAACATGACTGACTTCATTTTAGGAGGGAGAGTTAGAACCCGGGGCAGCAACGCATCACGCACTTGAGATACAGGCTAAGCCGGTAACATTAGCCACAGACCAGAACAAAAGAGGCAGACAATCCTGGGTGGGTCTGTCCCCAAACATAAGAATTTACAGTATAAAGAAAGGTGAAAAAAAGAAAAACTTCCCGGCTTCTTATGTCTGCAGGATTGAAAGAACAATGAGATGCTGTAGATAGTGTCATGTGGTCTAAAGTTCATACAAATATTAAATAAATTTAATTTCCATCAATATAGCAAGCTCAAGTCCAAGTAATCCATAAAGTATCATCTAATCTTGAGGGCAACGCACCCTCTCTACTCCTGCAGAGGCAGTGCCTCTTCTCTGCTCCTGTTCCTGCTGCAGGCCTCCAGGCTCTGGCATGCAGGGACCCAGTTTCAAGGTCCCCTGCCTCTGGAGAGCTCCCAACTGGCCTCTGGCTGGAACTCAGTGCTGCACCCAGATTTCTAGCCCCCCACAATCCTTGGGCAACTTTCATCCTCTGCTCTGGGCCAACCCTGGGCTCCCATGCAGCCTGCTAAGGACTTAACAACTCTTGCCTCTTCACAACTGCTGCTCACAATGCACCATGATAGGAATTTCCATAAAGGATTTTCACAGCACAGAGCCCTTTCTGCCTTCAAAGGAAGCTTCTAAAGGTCAAAATGATAAGAGGTGACAAATTGGCCTGGCAGACAAGGAACACGAATTCAAAAGGTTATGAGGAATATCGAAAACAGGCACCAACGCTGCTGAGCTTTCAACTCTTGTTTGTAATGAGATTCCTACAAGCCCTCTAGTCATTCCCACTGTCTCTCCTTTTAGTCCTCCCCGGGTTGACAGCCAAGGCTCTAATTGCTATACTCACGCAAAGCAAAGACCCACTTGTTTGGCTGCATTGGACGGAAACGGATAAGAAAAACGTCATCCTGTTTCTTGAAGATCCTTCACCTGCTCACCTGTAACTGCTGCTTCTCCTGAAGAAGCCAGTCTCGCCTCGTGACGGACACACGCAGGTTGTCCTGAGCAGTGGGTTCCAACGGCCAGGGCTCCATTCTGAGTGGGGCTTGGCTGTCATCACTGCTGGCCCTTAAAATAACACAGGTATACATATTAGTACAGGTACAGAGAAGCTGAAATCCCTCGGGTCGACAAGTATCTTAAGAGTAAGAAATTTCACTGAGCATTCCCCAGCCATCCTCATCCTTAGGAGGTATCTACCTATCCTTAGGATGAGGTCCCTATGTAAGTTTCTGCTTTAATGACAATCTGCTGGGAACTTTGCTTTTGCCCATAGCCAAATTTCTGTTACTAGACCTGCACCTTCCCCTAGAGTAGCCCTGGGCCACATGTGACGTGTGCTTAGCCCAAATTAAAATGTGCCAAAAGTGCAAAACACCCACTAGATTTTTTTTAAAGTTAGTACAAACATAGAGAGTGCAAAATAACTCATTAGTAATATTTTTAAGTTTAATACATATTGAAATAATATCTTAGATACGTTGGGTTGAATTCAATGTATTATTAAAATGAATTTCACCTACTTCTTCTTAATTTTTTTCATGTGGCTTAACTAGAGCATTTAAAATCATGTCTGTGGCCCGCGTTATATTTTATTAGACCGCACTGCCTGGGACCTTCCAAACAGGGCCTAATTCTAGAGCTGATGGAGATTCAAAGCAAGCGTGACTGCTTTGCAGGTGCTTGGGTCAGAGCTCCTCAGAAAAGATATGCTAAAGGACTGTGGAAACCACTGGAAACCTGCTTGGCTCCTGCTCTTGCTCCTGCTGGAGGTGACATATTTGGTGACTGCCATACTGGTGAAAATGTGGGGACACGCTTGAGCCTTACGCTGGTCAC
This sequence comes from Lemur catta, assembly GCF_020740605.2. Lineage (NCBI taxonomy): Eukaryota > Metazoa > Chordata > Mammalia > Primates > Lemuridae > Lemur > Lemur catta. Next base: position 6,854,459 of record NC_059152.1, on the reverse strand, counting down.
CTGCCTTTATAGAAGTTGGATCTGTATTTCTCATCAAAGAATCACAAACTCATCCTTAAAGTGTTTAATTTCTAACTCAGTGCAGGTGAGCAGAAAAAAAAAGTTTACCCTAAGCAGAACTAGGTCAGCAATTTAAGAAGCTAAGAAAACACCATCAACTAAAACTAAAAGGTAAAAGACAAGTTGGGAAAAAATATTGCCGCATATATGCCAGAAAAAGGAATACTATTGCTATTTTAGAAAGATTTCTATTAAATCAAGAAGGAAAAGACAAGTGCACCGATCAGAAATTCCAAAAAAGGAATTACAAAGGGTAGAACGTTGAGGAAATTGTTTATCACCAAAAATGGCTTTAAATGCAAATCCAAACAACATAAAATGTCATGTTTCACCTAACAAACTGGCAAAGGTTTGCACAAGCCATAATTCTTTGGTAAGAGCAGGGAATAAGAGTTAAACTTTAATAGAACTTTGGGTCCCACATTCTCACTTCTAAGAATCAACTATGTGGAAATAATCGTAGATGTACACAAAGATCAGCTACCAGAATATGCCATTTTCTCTTAGTAGCCCAAACTGACATCACAGTCATTGCACCCCGACATCAGGGTCAGTGCAGTAAACCACGGCACGGCCCCCAAGGAAGGCCAAGCAGCCACAAGAAGTAAGTCACACGAGACGTATCGCCATGGAAAATGTTCACTATTTATTGCCAATTTTTCAAAAGCAGGTTTTATGGCAGTCTGTATAACGTACACATAAATAATACATTTATAAAATAAAAGACAGAAAAATATCCACCAAAATGCCATCGGTTCTTATCTCTGGGTGATGGGATTAGTTCTTTCAGTCAATCTTTTCTGAGGTTTCTATAGTGAGTGAGCATGTCTTATTTTCATAACTATAATAAAAAATGTTTTCCACCACATACACCAAGCAGCTGCACTAGTGACTTAAATATTTCAACACAGCCAACCTATCCTGTGGCTCTTGGACGTGGCTGTGTTTTCAATAAATCCCATCAATACATTCATCATTGAAGCCTCTCTCCCTTGCAGAGGAGCAGGTATCTGTAGCTTCTACACTTTGAGGCATAAACTCAGTGCCCAAAAAGGGCCAAATTAAACCTTTCCCTCCTCCCGTGTACTCTCCTTCCACACGGCTAGATCTTGTCTGCCACATTTGTCCTTACTTCAGGGCTCAGGGACAAGCATGAAGCTGCAAGTTCTTATTTGTATGTGCACGTGGGGTCTCGCCACCTCTGCATTTCTTCGAAAAGAAAATGATCCCAATATGTGTTGCGCTATGTTCATCTCCTTTCAGTCTTGCCCCACGTCATTCAATCATTCAGAAAACAAAAACATTACTAAGCCCACCTAGTATGTGCCGGGGACACAACAGTAAACCGAACTTGGTTCTTCCAGGGAGCAGAGAAGACAAATGTATCAACAGAAAAATTACAAGGCAATGGGGAAATGCTTGATCCAAAAAACAGACCAATTACTGAAGACTTTTTTTTTTTTTTTTTTTTTGAGACAGAGTCTTGCTCTGTTGCCCAAGCTAGAGTGAAGCTGCATCATCATAGCTCCCTGCAACTCAAACTCCCGGGTGCAAGCCATCCTCCTGCCTCAGCCTCCCCAGTACCTGGGACTACAGGCATGCACTACCACACCCAGCTAATATTTCTATTTTTAGTAGAGACGAGGTGGGGGGATGGCTGGGGGGCATGGTCTCACTCTTGCTCAGGCTGATCTAGAACTCCTGACCTCAAGCCATCCTCCTGCCTCAGCCTCCCCAGTACCTGGGACTACCGGCATGCACTACCACACCCAGCTAATATTTCTATTTTTAGTAGAGACAGGGTGGGGGGATGGATGGGGGGGATGGTCTCACTCTTGCTCAGGCTGATCTAGAACTCCTAACCTCAAGCAATCCTCCTGCCTCGGCCTCCCAAACTGCTGGGATTACAGGTGTGAGCCACCATGCCCGGCCCCAATTACCAAAGACTTTCAGGGCTGGGGTGATTCTCCCACTTCCTGAATCTCAACATGGCACTTACAAAGTCAGTGACCAACCTTGCTGCAAGAAAGCAACGCCTAATATTTTTAGAAACAATACTACAAAATATGTCACCTCAGCATTTCTACGACAGAAAACAGTAGCTCCGGGAAAAGGAACCTCACTTGTGTTCCTGTGCCTGACACAGATTCAGATTCTCTGAATAATCTTGCAAGTCACTCACTTACTGTAACATACGATGCAATTTGGAAACGTATTTTCTGTTCCATGTGCTTGAAGGCAAATGATAACAGTAGCAGTAAAAAAATGTTTAAACTGATAATAAGAAAGTAAACTGCTGTGAACTGAGAATATATGGTACTCTTTTATCTCACTTGCTTCTCACTGCAGACCGAGGATGAAGGCGTTATTATTGCAGTTTTGCTGATGAGGAAAGGGAGTCGCAGGGAGGCCAGGTGACCTGCCCATGGTCGCACAGGCACCATACACCGCAGGTTCTCAGCAAGATCAGCAACTTGTTTCCCCAGCTTCCAGCCACGACCCGGACGCCCCTTCACTGAGTCCCCTCCCGGCTGCTCAGCCCGTGGAGGCAAAGGCCAGCGTTTGGGCCTCACTTCTGCCTTTTCCTAGCCAGGTGTCCCTGACTTACCCAATCTCTCTGAACCTTGCCTTAAAATGAGAATGCTGACCACGATAATAACGAGCATGCCTTCCCTACGTAGCTGATGATAGGGATTAAATTTGTTCAACAAATGACCACTGGGCACCTACCGCATGCAGACCCCACCCTCCCACTGGGACCGTTTGGGGACGGAGACAGAGCACCTGTGTCCTCAGGGAGTTTCCTCTTGGCCTCCCCACACCACAACGTTTGCATCAGGAAAATGAACACTGTGCCCATGTCCAGTGGCCACACCTCCTCCACAGGGAAGCAGACATTAAAGATGAAATACGTCCAAGAAGAGGAAGCGTCTGGAACCAAACTATCCCCAGCTACTAACGTCTGCGGGAGTGGCATGCACCTCCTCCCGTGGGCTCCAGGGTCGCAGCCTGCGTGCACCCTATCCTGTTCTTGACCCTGAGCCCAGGGAGCAAAGGGATTGAGCTCATCTCATGGTGACGGTGACGTCCCCAGTGCCCTGCACCGGATAGGGGCCTAGCAAATATTTGTTCTGACTTAATGAGTCTGTGGCCTAGAAAATCCAGAAGTCGTTTATATTCACTTTTCTATTGCATTAGATCATTTTGTTGAACTAACTTATTTCCCAATTCGCTCTGCTTATGCTAATATTAAGAGTTCCCTGAATTTCCTAAATAGATACCATCTGGGTTGGGATGCGAGTTATTGAAAGAAATCAACACAGAATTGAAAATTAGCTACAGAAGAGCTACAGGTGGGGATTCTCTATAATACCGTTCATTGCATTCATTACTTAATCCATGGGAAAAGCCCCTGCGAATAACCAAAACCCCTCATCTGTCTCTCGTGTCCTTACTCCAGGAGCAGAAAGGGGTCCCCAGCCGGCTGAGTGATGGCCCCGGGACACACTGTCACTCAGTAATGAAGCAAGGGACAGGCATCCGTCTCTCGAATCTGCAGTCCTCTGAGTCATGCTCCCTCTCCCCTCGACAATGTTGTTCCCTTTCTATCTAATAATTCTCAATGTGTAATCCCTAACGTCAGTGCAAATTAGCGTCGTTGCTATAAACTAATCAGTATGTAAAATGAGCAAATCCCTCAGGGGCAAGAATTAAAAACACGCAGCATAGCCCGTTGGCACAGCACTCAGTGCCAGCTAGGACTTGGCTAAGACGCCAGTCTCAGGCCCAGGGTATCATACAGGTCCCCGTCTGGGCCTTCCTGGTACTGGAAAAGTCTCGACCCTTCTACTCTCCTGTCCTGTCTATCAGCAATTTAAAGAAGGACAAAACCCATTTGTGAAATAAGAACCTACACACCACAGGGAAAAATTTAGCTCCCAGTTGCACAGGATGAAATTTTTCATTCCATTGCTGTAACATTCACAGTGTGACTGATGTGAGCACGTATTTCAGTGATACTGAAAAATAATAAAGCAACCACCTGGGTGTCAGTAGCTCCCTCGACAGGTGTGCTTGTGATGGATCTACATTGCCGCCTCATCCCCAGCCCAGCACCCGGGCCCCAGGGCTCTCCAGTGCCCTTGGCTTTGCTCACTGGGCTGCCTGCCGAAGGCTTTGTGAGCAAGAATGTGCCGGGGCGGAGGAGCCAAGCAATTGGTCTGTGAGGATACCCTGCCCCGGATCTGCCCATGCTGTGGTTCCTGCAGCCTCACGGATAACACAGAAGGTCCCTTTCTCGGACCCTAATGGGGTCAGTCTCCATAGTAGCAGAAGAATTGCTGTTTTGGGCCACTGCTGGAATCATAAAATTATAGTCTCAGAAAGCACCAAAATTATTGGGGCCAATGATCTCACAGTTACAGTTAGAAAAATGAGGCCCAGAGGGAGTGCCACTCAGTCCAGACGACCGTTGCTGGCAACAAGAGTTGAGCGTGGCCCTCGTGAATAACATTGCTAATCACAGCCCCCTGTTGGTGACTATTCTATCAAACGTATGTCATACGACTTGTGTGTTTCCACCTCTCCCTCTTTGGGGGATGGTGCTGAAGAAGAGGTTTGGGCCAGTCGTAGGACCACGGAAGTGTGCTTTAAACCTAGAAATAGCTTCCTCATCCGACAGACAATGTCATGAATCACCAAGGCCACTCTGAAAGCACAACAGAATGTTGAAAAATTTCCAGGGACAACAGGTAACTTTGCGATTCTTCCTTACGCGTAAGATTTGGGTCTAAAACATAAGGATCACGGAGTAGAAGTCATATTCCTGAGGAAACTGATCTTCATTGTCCTACACGGTCTTATCCCACTCCTAGAAATGACCACCTTGCAAGAGAGACACGTGCGTGAGTATTTGTTTGGGTTTATGACAGTTACTCCTGATGCCACTGGCCTCAGGACAGACGTCAGCTGAATTTGAATGAAGAGGGACCTTTATTTGGAAGCTTTTATTTATAATCCACTAGTTCCAAAACACGTTGAGGAGTCCGCTGTGGCAAACCTTATTTTCCTTTCTCCCATCCCTTCCTGGGGCCATGACAAGGGGTCCGGAGTCGGTCTCCTGGGCGCAAGACACGTGGCTCACTAGTAGCCCTTTCTGTTCCCCATCTCCAGCTCTAATTCGGGGTTCAGAAACATGTCCTGGTACTGTGGTAACAATGATAAATTTTTATGCCTTATCATAGCCATCTTGCTTTATATCCTCAGTAATGTGTCTCTAACAGTTATTTTCTGCTCTCGCTGAGTGTGTATGGATTCCAGTCTGAGAGCTGATCACCACTGAATTCTGCCATGGTCCCTACATCGCAACCAAAGGGAAATAAAGAACCACATGCTTCGAAGGGAATCGAGGAGGACCTAGTCAAAGAAGGGCTCAGTCCGGAAGCATCATGACGCTGCACCAGTCTCATCTTCTCTGTTCCCACCTCACAGGAGATACGCGAGTAGGAAGTAGTTGGACAGGCAAACCCGAGCTCTGCCTTGATGAGTGCCCCTGGAAAGCCATTGTGTACCTTTGTTTTAAACTTGGTTGTATTTTGTTTGCTTGTGTTTTAAGTTATCCATTGGGAAAACGTCTTTGATGAACACAAACCAGCTTGCACGCACACCTGTGCACGCAATTTAGCTTACAGAAGTGATCAGTGTTAATACACGTATTAGTGAAGAGCCCATGGAAAACACACAGGATGTATAGTTAGAAAAACTGCAAAGCATTAATGAGAAAAAAAATTATCAGGAAAATGTGAAATAGTAGGCCAACTCCCTCTCTTAGGAATAAAGAAAAAATAACTTCCCTTGGATTGTGTGCAAGATAAAGCCTCTCTGTTGTCTGCCGATCCTTGCTATGACAGCACATTGAGGGGTAATTTTTCCTTTTGCTCCAGAATTAGAAACTGAAGCTGAAGGACACGGGCTTAAATGTCCTCCACATTCTAAATCTCAAATGAGGAAGTGGCGGGCCCCACTCTGGGAGCTACACGGGCGGTACTGCCACAACCAGCCACCCCTCTCAACACTCACCCAACCCCTGGCCGTGTAGGAAATGGAGTCTTCCTGAGAGATGCGTTTCCCTCCCCCACTCATGGGAGCAGCGAGGGGGTGAATCCCCCCACTCAAACCAAGAGGAAAAAGTCCAGCGGACTCACTCCTAAAGACTGGGGATGCCCTGGCAGGAAGGAAGACTGGCATCTAATTCTCCAACCCGGATATCTGTCTGGAATTGGGTTCTCCTAATGGAAGAGCCGGAGACAAGGATCTGAATGCAGGTTGTTTTGGGAGAAGTGATTCCCAAGAAACTGGAGTGAGGGAGTGAGAAGGAGACAAAGTCAAGAAGAGGTGCATTACCGAGGCAATCACTACATGGGCAAATGGGTCCCAATCCCACTAGGAACCTTCTAAGGGGAAAAAATGTGTGGAGCATGTCTCAGAACTGTCCCCCTAGAGGCTGAGGAGGCCAGGACATTCGTCAAGGGTTACCTTCAGGGGCACCATCCACCCCCACCCTTATGTTTTAGACCCCTGTTGCAGACAACCCTGATAAAGCTGCTGGAGGCCTGAGTGGGGCACCCCGTAAGCACCGTCCCCCGCTGTGCAGGACATCAGCGGGAGGCCGGGGGCCTGGGACACAAGCATCAACAGTGTCTGCCGCAAAAGCTGCTTCAGCAACACACTTCTGACGCGTTGCTGCCCCCTCGAGCAGGGATGAGGGAATGGGAGCCACATGGTAGGGAGCACAGAGTCTGTCACGGGGGTGGCCTGAACGCCCACCATTTTTGTGCCAAAGATACATGAGCGTCCCGTGAATCAAATGAACGTCACAAAAGTTATCCCCCCACCAATCATACCCATTAGGCAAGGAAACCTGCACAGAGGAGGGGCCAAACAATCTGGGTACCAATATCTACAATACAGGAGCCCAATGAAGCCCTGAAGGTCATTAAAACTCTCTCGCCTGCTGGCAGAACCTGAACAAATCTAGAGTGATCCAGGGTGCCACTCTACACACGTTCAGAGAATTAAACCACACTTATTAAAAAGTTGAATGAAACAATGATTTTTAAGAACAAAGTGACAATCAATAAAAATAAAAAGTAAAGTGCCCGATTGTACTCAAGTGTTTACATGTCCTTAAATCTGAGTCTAAACTACATTTTCCTAATCTGGGATCCAAAGACGCGCTAAGGAGTGAGTGGATCATTCAGAAGATCTGTGAGTCTCTGGAAACCGCACCCAATGGTTTGTACATGTGTGTGCACACGTGGTTTTGTGAAGGAAGTCATCCATAGCTTGCATCAGCTTCTCAAAGAGATACTTGATCCCAAAAAGGTTAAGAGGCACTGATTCGTGTTATTAATTAGTATTGAAATCCTTCCGTGTTGATACAACTATTTTTATTATTTGCAAATACTCTGTTTCCCCCTGGACTAAGAGAGAGCCTGAGACCATTTCTGTCCAGGCTGTGGGCGGGTGGGCGCCAGCCTGGCACCACGTCCCCCTGGTGGCCACTGAGAAAACTGCAGCCCCTCACACGGGGAGCCTGCAAGTCCTGTAATTCACCCGATGACAAACGCCACAGGCCACGTGGGTAGCCGGCACGCTGAAAGACGATTTTTAAAAAATTATTAATAACTATGTAATTGTGTTAATGTGCATTAGAAAAATGTAAGAAAGAAGTTGACTTCAAATCATGATTTTCTGGTTATGGCAATAATGGGACAGGTGGATTTGGCAAAAGAAAAGCCAGGATATTACATAAGTAGCTGAAGTTTGGAAAGTGGTGATCTAATTCAACCCCCTGGTTCTCTGATGAGGGAGGGAAGTGTGGCGAGATTAGCAGCTACCTCAAGCTATGTACAGCTGGTTAGTGGAAGAGACAGGGCCAGAGAGGCTTCCTGACCCCCGTCCAGGGTTCCGTCAGGATATAGCACGACTCATTCTTGCTGGGAGTTTCACAGGCAAAGCTGAAGAAGCATTTCCTCCAGTGCAACTGCACCAACTAAAGTGATTGATCTCTCTCTCTCTCTCAATGGATATCCCCATATATGTTTGCGAACCTATATATAGATACATATACATATGTGCTACACTCACTCAATGAGTATTTATTTAATACTTATTATGGGTCAGCCACTGTTCTAGTCTCTAGGAATAAAAAGACAAATATAATACAGTTTTGTCCTCAACGAGCTTTTCATCTGTCAGAGTAAACAGACACTCAAGGAAACAGATTTGTTAAAGACCTAAGACAGGTGCAATAATTCAAGGTGCTCTGTAATTCCAGAGGGAGGCAGCGCGGCTGATGGGCAGAGCTTTGTGAGGATGGCGGCTTCACTAAGTCTTGAAGAATGAGCAATGGTTGGCAACAGCAATGGGGCATGTGCAAGATCACAGAATCCAGAAACAACTGAGGTGGCTTCTAATACATCAGCATGTGTGGACTGCAGGTGCTGGTGACGGCCAGTCACATTGGGGCAGCTGGAGAGCTAGGCAGAGGCTGGACCGTGAAGGCTTCGAACGTCATGCTAAGTAGCAGGAATTTTATCCTGAAAGCAATGGGGACCACTGAGCATGACATGATCTTTGCATCTGTGGCACTGTGGACGAGGACAAGTTGTTATTTTGAACAAAATGTTTTGTTAGAACAGACTGTTGTGTTTTGAAACAAAAGAATAAGAAAATAAAAGTTTTATTATACCTTCAAAAAAAAAAAGAAGTGAATGGGACATAAACACACAGTATACAGGTAACTCCTGTGAGGAAAAGGAGAGAGGTTCATGGGCCCATAAAGCTAACCAACAGTTAATATCGGCTTGATAAATGTTTAATAAAGACCTATGCTTTTATGGGGAGCATATAAAATAGCTATTTTGATAGGTTTCAAACAGTCAAATATAAGAAATGTCCTGGGGAATAACCTAATGTAATTCAGAATACATGACACTGGTTTTATTTTAATCATGTTCCATGGAAACTCAGCTGAGACCATAACAAAAGCATCGCTTTCCATCCAAATTGCACGAAGGGCTAAAGAGACAGTAATGCAGAAGCCTTTGCCAGCCCGGACTTAAAAGAGGCAGCACAGCCCACCAACATTGTTAAAATGTCCTTACAGGCCAGGCACGGTGGCTCACGCCTGTAATCCTAGCACTCTGGGAGGCCGAGGCGGGTGGATCGCTCAAGGTCAGGAGTTGGAGACCAGCCTGAGCAAGAGTGAGACCCCGTCTCTACTAAAAAAATAGAAAGAAATTATCTGGCCAACTAAAATATATATAGCAAAAATTAGCTGGGCATGGTGGCACATGCCTGTAGTCCCAGCTACTTGGGAGGCTGAGGCAGGAGGATCGCTGAAGCCCAGGAGTTTGAGGTTGCTGTGAGCTAGGCTGATGCCACGGCACTCACTCTAGCCCGGGCAACAGAGCAAGACTCTGTCTCAAAAATAATAATAATAATAATAAAATAAAATGTCCTTACTGCCCAAAGTGATTTACAGATTGAACACAATTTCCATCAAAATACCAATGCCATTTTTCACATATCTATAAAAAAAAAAATCTTTATGTGGAACTGAAAAAGCCCAAATAGCCAAAGCAATCTTACGCAAAAAGAACAAATCTGGTGGCATCACATCACCTGACTTCAAATTACACCACAAAGTTATAGTAACCAAAACAGCGTGGTACTGGTATAAAGGTAGAGAGACATAGGCCAACAGAAAAGAATAGAGAAACCAGAAATAAAACCATATAGCTACAACCAACTGATTTTCAACAAAGCAGACAAAAAAAATACACTGGTGAAAGGATGTCCTATTCCATAAATGGTGCTGGGAAAATTGGATAGTCACATGCAGAAGAGTGAAACAGGATCTCTATTGCTCACCATATACAAAAATTAACTCAAAAAATAATAAATTAATAAATAACAAAAATTAACTCAACATGGATTAAAGACTTAAAGGTAAGACATGAACCAGGCAGGCCTGTTGGCTCACAGCTATAATTCTAGCACTCTGGAGGCCAAGGCAGGAGGATAACTTGGGGTCAGAAATTTGAGACCAGCCTGAGCAAGAGTGAGACCTCGTCTCCACCAAAAATAGAAAAAATTAGGTGGGCATGGTGGCACATGCCTGTAGTCCCAGCTACTCAGGAGGCCGAGGCAGAAGGATGGCTTAAGCCCAGGAGTTTGAGGTTGCTGTGAGCTATGATGATGCCACTGTACTCTACCTGAAAAAAAGACCTGAAACCATAAAAATTCTAGAGGAAAATGAAGGAATAACTCTTCTAGACATCAGCCTAGGTGAAGAATTTATGACTAAGCCCCAAATGGCAAATACCACAACCCTGAAAATAAATAAATTGGGCTTAATTAAATTAACAAGTTTCTGCACAGCAAGGAAAATAATCAATAAAGAGACAACCTACAGAATGGGAGAAAATATTTGCAAATTATACTTCTGACAAAGGACCAATATCCAGAATCTACAAAGAACCAAACAAATCAGCACCAAAAAAAAATAATAATAATAACCCCATTAAAAAGTGGGCAAAAGACATGAACAGAGTTTTTTCAAAAGAAGACAGACAAAAGGACAACAAACATGAAAAAATGCTTAACATCACTAATCATCAGAGAATGCAAATTAAAACCACAATGAGATAAGGGTAAGGTGGTAAGCTTACCCCTATCAAAATGGCCATTATTAAAAAAATCAAAAAGCAATAGATGTTGGCATGAATGCAGTGAAAAACGAACGCTTATACACCGTTGGTGGGACTGCAAATTAGTACAACCTCTATGGAAAACAGCATGGAGATTCCTCAAAGAACTGAAAGAACCATTTGATCTAGCAATCCCACCACTGGGTATTTACCCAAAGGAAAAGAAGTCATTTTATCAAAAAGATAGCTGCACCCGAATATTTATTACAGCACAATTCACAACTGAAAAGATATAGAACCACCCTAAGTGCCTATTAATTCATAAGTTGATAAAAAAAATATGTCACATATATACCATGGAGTACTACTCAGCCATAAAAAGGAATGCAATAATGTCTTTGGCAGCAACTTGGATGGAATTGGAGAACATTTTCCTAAGGGAAGTATCTCAGGAATGGAAAAACAAACACCACATGTTCCCCCTAATAAGTGGGAGCTAAATGGTGGGTATATGCGGTCACATAGTGGTGTAAAGGACATTGGAAACGAAGAACAGGGGAGGCTGGGAGTGGGGAGAGGGATAAAAATGCACCTATCAGCTACAATGTATACTACTCTGGTGACAGGCACACTAAAAGCCCTGGCTTCAGCATCATACGGTTCATCCATGTGACAAAAATACTTTGTACCTCATTACTATTTTAAAACAAAAAATATCCAAATAAATCAAATCTCTCTCAGTCATTCCAATGTGCAGCCAGGACCTATAGCCACTGGGTTAGAAATAGCAATTGCTCTCTATGCATTGCCAATCCCAGCAGAGCACTGGGTGGTCCAAACAGCAAAAGTTGCTGAGGAGCTGGAGGTACAGTCGGGAGGAGGCTGGGTTTTCATCTCTCAGTCAGAGGGGACCCTCTGTGGATCTCACAGGCTTAACACAATCACAGGGGACAGAGCTGCCCTGGACAAGAGGAAATGCACCCACCTTCTCAGAAGTGCGGCTTCCCAGGGGAAGCGAAATGCCCAGGCTGCAGCTGCACTTGCAGAGGGTCTCTCAGTTAAGCAGAAAGGGCTTCTGTCCAGGGAAGCACAACCCACACGGGTCCCTCACTCTGAAGGGTACCCGCAGCCCCTGCACCCAACCAAGCAACAAAGGGATCCTTCCCAGGAAAAGGCAGCTAAGCCCCTCCCAGCTCTTTGCTACGTGGGAGCCGAGAGGGAGGAAGAGACACAAGGAAAAAGTGACAGCAACGACAGATACTCACTGCCGAGCTGCCCGGTGGTGCAAGGCGGCCTGGGCCTGGGCCGCCAGGTGACCCAGGAAGCTGCTCAGAGACGGCTGCTTGGAAGGAAGCTGAAAGTGCAGGCTGCTCTTCTCTTGTTCCAGGTCTTCTAATCTTTGTTTTAGCATCTCCGCTGGAAACCCAAGGCAGTGAGAGAGAGGAAAAAAGAACCATGAAACTCAAAATAGATAACCCAGTAACTCCCAGCTCCAGTCCTAGTCAACCTTTTCCTTAATGACGTCATGTGAGGGTTACCAGTTTCTAGGCCAGCACATTCATCTCTCTGACCGTGCTTCTGAGAACCTTCTTTTTACCAACAACACGGGGCTCCCACTACCTTTTATTCCTCTGACTCTCGGAGATGATGGTTGATGTGTTTATACAGTGGTCATAATTATGAGCCTCACACACAGTGACACTTAATATTAATTATTTTTAAAACCATAATGATAATTTGGCAGAAACAACATGCTGATTTTGATGGATACTATAAAACTGGTTGAAGAAGAAATCAGTGCCCAAGTGTTGATTTTAAGAAATTGCCTGGCAAGATAGAGCCAGACAGTTACTAAGGCCACAGAAGAAATGTTCAAATGCCATCACGTTGTGATGACCACATATCCGCTTCTGTTAGACAGTAGGATTGCTATAATTGTTTAATAATCTTAGGTCTCCTAGGACAAGGTATAAATATAGAATCCCTATAAAATAGTTTTTCTTTAAAAAAAATAAGCTGCAGAAATTGGAATCCCCTCCAATGAGAACTTATCTTCATAATCAAATACCTAGAGAATTGAAAAGTTTCCCAAACAGCTATTTTTAGAGAAATGCAAGGACTGGGTTTTAAAATACCATTCCTCAGAGCTTCCCTCCTGGGGGTCCTGGCCAGGCTGCTGCAGCCACAGAGACTTTGGTCCCCTCCATCCCGGGGCAGTAGGTGGCCCTAGGGCAGCCTGAGGTCCCAGGCAGCCACCTCTGGCCATGAGCACTTGCTACTCACTCCAGCGTGCAATGCAAATATTATCCTTGTCTATGCATGATGAGAAAATGTTTTAGAGGCATTACCCTAAGTTACAAAAACTCCTTTATATGTTCCTACAGCCCAACTCTACAGGCCATTTTCCAAGGAGGCCATTTCTGTAAGACTCAATTCCAAATTAAAACACTTTTTTCAGCAAGCATGCCATTTTGAACAAAATGTTTTGTCATATGCCAGTAGAGGTCAACACTAGTCACAGTGGGCCTCTTGACATGAGTCTTCTCCTGTGCTGGCAGCCCCAAGGCACACACCGGGGTAGAGGAAAGGCAAGGACCAAGTGCCATGCACAGCAAACCCATGTCTCTGGGGCTGTCAAATGAGAGCCCTTCCCACAAACCTGCCATATGCATTGGAACTGATAGCCAGAAACTGAGGATTTACCAAGGATCCATTCTAAGGATGCCAGAAACGGTCATCTGCCCAGGACCAAGTCCCGGGTAATTACCAGGGCTCTTAGTCTGTGCCACCTTCTTCAGAAGTGACCACTGGAGCCAGCTCAGACACCCCACTGACAATACACAATGGAGTCTGGATTGATGGTATTTTCCAGGACAATACTGAAATGTGCCCGTTCCTTAACGCCAAGCATTCAAACGTTACAGGGACTCATTGCTTGATACTTTATTCCCTGCTCTATAAAATCAAAACTTTGTTGAAGAGCAATAAAATTCTGGAGTTACATGCTCTAAAATAACACCCTGCTAAGTGATTATGTATGTAAAGATGCTTCAAGATCTATTACATAGGGATTAGGAGAAAACTTGGGTTTGTGCCTCAATTCTGCCATTTCTAGCTGTCTGACCTTCAAATGACTTAACCTTTCTAATCTTCAGTTACCTAATCTGCAAAAAATGGGGTCAATAATAGTATCTACGTCATAAGGTTTTCTGAGGATTAACTGAGATAATCTATGCAAAGCCTTTAGCATCATGCCTGGCACTTAGTAAGTGTCCAGAAGGATTGGCTATTATTAGCAGTACCATTAAGTACTGTCTTCGAATGTTCACAATAAACTTAAAAACCCAGCCCAGCCTCCCTCCGCCATGGCATCTCCATTTCCACTGCCCTTCCGCCAAGCCCAAGTCACCGTCACTTCTGCCTAATCTCTCTTGCTCCCGCCATGCTTTCTTCACATCACCAACAGAGCAACTTTCCTAACACTCAGCTAGGCACAAACTTGTAAGTGAACAAACGAGCAAAGGAATGCAGAAACATCTGCTAGTCCTTGGCATCGCTCCAAGTGCTTTTGGATATGCCACAGGTTGAGCATCCCTAATGCAAAATCCAAACTCCAAAATGCTCCAACATCTGAAACTTTTGGAGCACTGACATGATGCCACAAGTGGAAAATTCCACACCTGACCTCATGTGATGGGTTGCAGTCAAAACTTTGTTTCATGCACGACAGTATTTAAACATATTACCTAAAATTATCTTCGGGCCATGTGTATAAGGCATATAAGAAACATAAATGAGTTTCCTGTTTAGACTTGGGTCCCATCCCCACCACATCTCATTGTATATAGGCAAATACTCCAAAATCCAAAAAAAAAATCTGAAATTCAAAACACTTCTGATCCCAACCATTTCAGATAAGGGATACTCAACCTGTACTACAAAATGTTCTCAAAGTCCTGGAGGACTCCGTGTGACCTCCACAGGCAAATGTCTGTGCCTGGCACGCAGGACCGTGGGCAACCTTGCCCAGCCTCTCTCCCACGCAGGCTATAGCACTCTGCTCTGGGGCGGCAGACGGCACATCATTAGAAAGAAAACGGAATCACAGCACCAAGGATCAGGGCACCTGGATTCAGGCAACAGCGTTGACAGTAACTTCGCATATCATATTTGACAAATCACTTACCCCATTTGACTCTCAGAGCCTCATCTGCTAAATGGGAGTAATCCCCCCACGAGGTGTTCAAGGAAATCACGATTGTTATTAAACAACAAAGAGGTGTGTTGGAGACCTCCTTGGCTGTGTCAGTTTGGGATGCTGTAACAAAGCACACGGACTGGGCTGCTTAACCAACCAATGTTTATTGCTCACAGTTCTGGAGGCTGGAAGAGAGACCAGGGTGCCAGCATAGTCAGGTGCTGGTGGAAGCCCTCTCCCGGGTCGCAGACGGCGGGGAGGTTACCCTGAGAAATAAGTACACAGATGGAGCAAGGAAGTATATGGCGGATAAAGAGGGCCAGGTTTCTAAGTATCAAAGAATATACGCATAGTCATGGAAGGGGACGCAGTGTAGACAGACTGGTGTACTGGAGTTGGAAGCACTGGTTTAAACAAATGGTTTCGAATAGACGAACTCACAAGAAGATAAGGAAATAGCTATAGATGTGTGTGTGTGCATTTACATGTATTTTCTCTCTGTCCACCAAGAAGGCTGGAAGCTATGATGCCTCAGCAGCAGCGAGCACACCAAGCACACGGCCACTGGTTTCTAAACACCGTCCTCACAAAGGGAACCGGAGCTCTGGAGACAAACGGCCATCGCCAGGGCTGCAGCAGGGGCAGCACAGAGGAGTCTGGAGCATCGTGTTTTACCAAAGTATTAAGCAGTGCTCGAAGACTGGTAGGGTCATGGCAGTAGAACCCAGAGGCGCCTCGATGAAGCTCCCGTGGGCCACATCTGGGGTAATCTGGGAACCGAAATAAATCACAGGGGCGAAGCTCTGCATCGAAGGGAACAGGAAGCCAGCCGTCCATGCCAGCAGAGCGTGGCGGATCACAGCGATGACGAAATGGGGCTTGGTGGGGAGCAGGCAGCCAACATAACCTCAGAATGTCACGCCCACAACGTACTGATCGGTCACCAGGGAAAATGCTGACGCTGAGCTGGAGAGACCTGGAAGCCGCAGCATGACCAGGTGACGAAGGTCAACCTCGGCAGAGCTGGGAGGGGCCGGGAACACGGGGGGTCACGTCCAGGGGGTTCCCGTCAGCACCGTGTGACCCAAACCCAGTCATGAGGAACAACACAGGGACCCGGGCTGGAGGTCGTCCAACAGAACATATGGTCTACACTCCTGAAAACTTTTGAGGACATGGAAGACAGGGAAAGATGGGAGTATTGAAGCATCGCCCCAAGTAGGAGGAAGCTAAAGAGATATGACAACTGCATGCGACGTGTGTCCCCGAACCAGGAAGGAGAAAGGAGTGTCGCTGGGCCACTGGTGGCAGGGGAATGGAGCGTGTGGGCTGAAGAGAAGCATTGTCTCGATGTCGACCTCGCGACTCGGAGAGATGCAGGGTGGTGGCGTGGAAGCGCGTCTTTGGGGACATACACAATGGGGTACTCGGCAGGTGACAGGCACCATGACTGCAGCTCACTCTACAGCGGTCAGAAAAAGGCTGTGGTGATGGGTATGTGTCCCCAGCTGGGAGTCAGAATGAGCGAGACACATGAGTTGTTTGTCCCGTCCTTGTGACTTTTCTGTGCATGCAAAGCGATTTCAAAATAAATTATTTCTAGCTATAAATAGATAACCCCAGCACTATGAATGCTGCATTTGTGACTCTATGTTCTAAGTCCCCTTATTTGTATGAATCCTGTTGGGCCATTAGAAAAAAAACAAAAATTCCTCTCCTATTCTCCCTATTTAACCCAGTGGTCAAGAAAACATAACTCATTTTCTCTGGTTTTCCTTTCTTTTAAACCAACGTAGCCTTTCTGCAGACATTGTTAATGTGATTTCAGTCTGTAGTTCAAGGTGAAGGCCACATCCTCGGTAGAGAATGTGCTGCACACGGCAGGTGCGAATAAACGTGGTTGAGCCCATCTGACTAACAGAGCAACAATAACATTAGAAATGTTGGCTGCATTTTGTAGCATAGCTGAATAGTAAAAGCAAACAAACTCAAAATTAACAAAGGAAGATATCACTAAGCAGTAACCAAAACGATACATGGAGGAATACAGTGTAATTGATAACGTATGTTCCCTTTATGGGGCTAACTTTCTACTTTGGAGCGAGCAACTGTATTTATTTATGCTGCCGAAACGTATTTATTAATGTTTAATTGAGGGTCAGGACTCATCTGTTATTCCTTAGTGCATCAGTAAGAAGTGCTTGTTACTTGGGCAACAATAACGAAACAGAATGAAAGAAAAGTGCTTTCTACTTCCATGAATAAATAAGTAAATGGGCATTTATAAGCAGCAAGAAATCTTCACACATAAAGACATCCTGCTAAATAGATTCAAGTCCTACTGCCTTGTTCCGTCTGCAGGAGGACAGAATATACAGTGTAAATCATATTCGTGGAGGCCATGCAGCCGTTCTGCATCCTTAAGGAGGCCTTTAACGTTAAGCAGCAATCAGTGTCTTCATAAGTCATTTTTCTTTAGTTTTTACATAATGGCCATGAGATGCAATTCAGTGAGAGCTGAATATTCTAATTCCACATTACCATACACATCATGAGCAGATGACCACTTTGCAAAGAATTCGACTGTAATAAAATGTATTTCAGACCAACCTGAGCACAACTGAGCCAGTCTTTGACATTTCAGAATATTGGCGTCCGGCGGGTCATTTTCATAAAAATCAACCACCATTGGGACATTGAAGGCTTCAAGCGTAACAATCATTTTGAGCATCAACTACATGTCCGGTGTTATAGATACATTATTTCAGAGCTTTGGAACAACTTGCAGAGTAAGAATACAAATATAGAAAGTGACATTCAGAAAAGTTAAGTAATTTTCCCAAGGCTTCACAGTAAGTAGCAAAAGCAGAATCTGAACTTAATCTTTTCTGGTGCCAACATGGGGGCTTTTGCTATTGAACGTCCCCAGAGCCCCCCCGAAATACCACCTACTCCTACATTTTCCCCAGTCACACAGGAGTCTTGTGTATCTGTTAGTTTTTCATAGTCCCTGGAGACTGTGGGATCCAGGCTGAGCCTTATTCAGCCCTGTCTTGCCAATATCAAGTTCAGTATCAAACACCCAATAGGCAATAGATAAATGCTGAAGAAATAAATTAATGAATGTTTCTGTTTGGATGAGGAGCATGGTAAACACAGAAAATAGCAGCTATTTTATGAGCACTGCTATGTGCCAAGCACATTGCTACATATCAATCCCTTTATCCAATTCCAGGGGCAATGGTTAAGTAAATAACGGTATACCCACCCATGGAATGGTATGCAGCAAGTCAAAGAACAGTTAGGGAAACAGCAAAGAAATGTTTTAATATTACAAGATAAAAACAGGATACAAAATTATATGTACATATTATTTGTACTTTTTAATTATATTTTTTAAAAACGTAGGCAATCAGTCAGCATAATTACGAGTAACTTTATCTCAATTTCTCTACTTAAAAAATCAGCTGCAAAACCTTAAGCTGTTTCTTATTTACAAAATTATTGTATTATTAAAAGAACCTGCAGGTTACTTACGCTACTCTTTGATTTCTGCATGAAAATGGAGATTTGGTTTCCACAAATTCTTAATGCTAAACTGCTTAGGGTAAGCTTGGTTTCCATGGTGCATAGATCTTTTCAGTGAACACCAAAGAGGATTTCTAGAATGTTGTATTTTAAGCTTGCCAATATGTGGAAGGAAGAATGAGAAATCACTTTGTTGTGGTGTAAAAAGAAAAGCAAACCTTTGGGAATGATACAAAAATTTGGAAGGGAAGCAATAGTTTATCTGTGATACCGGCCCACTCAGCACCCAGTCTATTGCCTTGTTCTTGATAAATATTCGTTAATTTGCTCTGATATATTTTCATATTTTAGTAGAATATGGGAGTTAAAGCATCTGTTCTTCCCCAATGAGAATTTAACGTGCAAAACAGTTAAATTGTGAGTGAGCAAAACAGCAAAACTAAGGAGACTTCCAAGTATTCACCCCAGGTCTTTTGGCGGTGTGTGTGTGTGTGTGTGTGTGTGTGTGTGTGTGTGTGTGTGTGTATGTGTGTGTGTGTGAGTGAGAGAGAGACAGAGAGAGAGGTGAGTGTACATACCTGTTGTCAATAGGCCTAATTTCTCCAGACCCTGAGCTTCTGAACAGAGGACTTCATTATGGGTCACTCCAAAATACTCACTGCCTCAACTCTTCAAGCAGATTCAAATAAAATGTTCTTTCACCAACTGTCAATCATCCAAAGTCCTAGGGAAGTAACTGACCAACTGAATTGTGGCAACTTTTCATTAAACCCTCAGGGTTTCAGAAAATAAACCTGTCTATGGAATATGTTTTCCGAGTGCCTGGATCACTTCTATACATGGTCCAAGTTCACAGTTCAAAACCAGGGCTTGAGGAACCTCCACAGGCAATTGTCTGAAAAAGAGAAATTATTTTCTCCACTTCTTTTTAAGTGCCATGGAACCTGCCACACAAACACTACAGCAGTCAATACCAGCAGCCCCCTGATCATCACCACCATCACCACTGCAAACATGCCAGCCATCGTCACCACCACCAATCCTACCACCACCACCACCACACCTACCACCACCACCATGACTACGCCATGACCACCACACCACTCCTACCATCACCACCACCACACCTACCACCACCACTATGACTACACCATGACCACCACACCACTCCTACCACCACCACCACTCCTACCACCACCACCACCAATCCTACCACCACTACCACCAATCCTACCACCACCACCATCCCTACACCATGACCACCACACCACTCCTACCACCGCCACCACTCCTACCACCACCACCATGGCTACACCATGACCACCGCCATCACTCCTACCATCACTCCCACCACACCTACCACCACCATCACTCCTACCACCATTATCACCATTCCTACTACCACCACCATTCCTACACCATCACCACCACTCATACAACCACCACTCCTATCATCACTACCTCTCCTTCCACCACCATGACCACTGCTCCCATCACCATGACCACTCCTACACCATCACCACCACTCCTACCACCATTTCTACTACCTCTAGCACCCCTACCATCCCCATAACCACCACCATCACTCCTACAGCCACCATCACTCTTACAATCACCACCACCATTCCTTAAACAATCACCACCATTCCCACAACCACCATCACCACCACCACCACTGTCCCCACTACCACCATTGACACCACCATCTATACTTTCATCAGCTCCACCACCTCTACGACCATCACCTCCACAGGCACTCCTATCACCACTGCCACTAATACCACTACCATGGCCACGACCTCTAGAAAAGAGACAACTGTCTAAATTTCTAGCTGTTTGTTAAGATATATGAGTTGAAAGCACTTGCCAGTGAAAGAAGAACATCCTTTAGATCATATCCAAGTAGCTATAATGAAGACAACGCAATAGAAACAGCACAAGAGGAAACGCCACTGAGCAGCACAATGAAAAATATCAAAAAGAACACACTTCAAAATATTTCCAGTGGCTCTCTCTATACAGAAGAATAAAGGTTATGTTTTTCTTTTGCTTATATGGTATATCTAAACACTCTAAATCTTTCTCCAATGTCATGTGTTAAGTAATTTTTCAATTTCCATTCTCAAAAATAAATGTAATTCCAACTGGCACGTTCAGGCATTAGTAAGTAGGGCTCTATCTGGGGTCAATGTGTATGGACCATGAAGCCGAACTGAGCTCCTTCCAAATTCCCGCTGGGGCACTTCTCATCTGTGTGAACTTTCTGATCTATACACTAGATATGACCCTGTGAACCATTAATGATGTGGAGTACAGAAATCTCCATGCATATAGATGCTTCACAGTATCCAGTTATCATTATTTGTGGAGGAGCCTGGTGATGCTACCAAACTCAGCGTAAAGTATGTGCCCACTTACCTTCCTCATGCAGCCTTCAAGCCAGTGTGACCCGGGACAGTCCTCATAACAGTGGGGGAAGCAAGAGAGGGCTTCATGGCTCCCAAGTATTCACACTGGAGGGTTGGGATTTGGAGCATGGGTTCTGAAGAGGCTGCCTCAAGTCAAACCCTGATTCCACTCTTTATGAGCTGCATGACCTTGAACAAGTCGGAACCTCTCTAAGACTCGGTCTCCTCGACAGCAAAATGGACGCTGAAACTGGACCTACCTGGCAACTTTGCTGTGATTATCGAGAGCACAGTGCCTGGCTCAGTGTCCACACGCTGCTAGTGGGAGCCGTTGCCGTTACTGTGCAGGGGGAAGTATTAGATTTGGTTTAAAGGCCCTTTATAAGTCAATTGGCTAAAGTTATGCCCAAATAGAATATGCGCTAAGAAGGCAGTTTGTGGGAAAACTGAATAGATTAAATCTCTTAGTGGCACTTCCCGGCTAATTTGGGAGCTTTTGTAAAATTCACAGCTCTTTCAACACATAAAATTAACATAACCTTGATATACTAATAAAAATACAATAAGGTTTTAGGAGCGATACCACCTAAAACCTGGGTTACAACAGAATATCCTTCAAAGTCCCTTCGAATCCTTAAAATGATGTAGAGTGGAATTCAGAACCCTAAGCCCAGAAGTCAGACCCTCTGTCTCCCCCTTCTAGGTTCTGCAGAGAAATGTCATAGATCAGACCTACACACAGAACTGTGATATTTTTCTAGCCATTAAAAAATATGTAAACTCTGAAAGAGAAACTCTTCTTTAAAATGTCATGTTAGGTCCTCCTACATGAAATATTTTTATGTCATATACTTCATTTTAATTGAATTTGGATTCAGTCATCACCAAGACAGGTTAATAACAGGCAACGACCAGCTGGCTTAGCAATCTGGATGCACATCTGATAAAGGGACCAGTTCCGTACACTGAATATTAAAGTTTATTAGGGATAGTCTACCTAAGAGAGGAATTAAAAGAATAATTCTTCACGGTATGGTACCATATCCCACTCCCACCCTACCAACAAGACCATGGGAAATTTCTGGCAAGCAATTCTCCAATTCATATATTCAGGGAGTGAATCTGGGGCCATTTCCACGTTGGCAGTAACTTTGCAGAATGATGATGCTGAAATCCAGGTTTCCCCTTCATGGGTTCCTTTATCTTTGCCCATATATGTTAAAGCGTTTAGGAACACTTAATAGAGTGATGTGCCTCTCAGATACTGGAGAGACCACTGACACTGAAGTTATTTTTAGGAATTATACAAACGCCATTCATTATTTCTCTCCATTGGTTTTTGGCTGTACTCAGTTTTCACCATTAAACTGAACATGGCATTCAATTAGTTCCCATGAATACATTCTTCATGAGTAATTTGCTCTGCTGGTGTTTTCATAAGAAATTAGCCGGACATAGCTGCTTGTCAGTGCTCAGAAACCACAGGGTCTCTCACCCCTTTAATGGTAATCACTACGGCCTATAATCTTTCAAAACATAATTGGTTTTTATAGAATATTTTTTAGCACATTCATCTGTAATGGAATGCAGAGTATTAGGGGAGCACTGTTGAGCAACCACCATCACCACTGTTTAAAAATACATAATGCAAATTACACTGATGTAATATCCCTGTCTGGAATGGGCAAATGGAACACACCAGTGTTAGGCTCAGCGCCAAGAGGATTGTACTAAATTGGTCTCTGGTTAACGACACGGCAGCAGGAACAAGAGCTTAAATTCTTTGAGTGGCATAAAGGTATCTAGATAAACAGCATAGTCAAAAAAAAAGCTTAGAAAACTAAATAAATTATTTCCACTAGCCTGAGCTATTCTAATTAGGATGAAATCCAATCAGAAGGAATAAAGCATACTGGAATATTAGTTCCTTGGAGCAAACTAGAATTAAGCTGTTTTCTTTTGGCTGAAGCACTACAGTATAAATAAAACAGTGAGCTTCAATTCAAAGGTGATGTTAACAGAGAGAAATCAGAAAACAGCAGCCAATGGTAAGAACAACTAATAAAGAGCAATTCTTCTAGCACACCATGAACCTGCACGTGTACGGGCCCCAGGCTTGGCTCTGCAAATATGAAGTTCTCCTTCCTAAAGGACATACTGTAGGAGCTCTGCAAGACCAGTTTTATTAATAGAAGGACCTTCCCAAACTTCTTAGATGCCATGCAGATTTTAGAAATGAAACCAAGTTAATGGGAACATTTTCCAGAGCAAAAATGCAACCGTAACAGGATGCAGATGCAAGAAGGACCTCAGGTCCTTGGTAGAACCAACCGATTCCCTGTGGTTCCATATGGAGAGAAGTCATGGCCCCCAACCATTAGGCCCTTCACTGGTTAAGTGCAACTCCAAGGACAGAGATCCAACACCCCCAATTACAAAAATAAAAGAAGTTGACAGCTCAAGGATTCTTACTTGGTATTGAAGTCTATCTCCTGGACCCAGGTGGGAACTCCTGGCAGGTGCTATCTGGGAGCACAAGGACTAAGCTGGAGGCCCCTGAAGGTGCAGGGTGATTCTGCCTTGTTGGTGGCTGTCTCCCCAGCACCTACTGCACTAGATGCTCTGAAAGGCACTTAATGTTTATAGACTGAGTGAAGAGTGCCATATATGCTCTCAAAGAATAAATCTTGGCTTTATAATCCTTAAAACCAGCATCTTAAAGGTGAACAGCATAGATTGTATAAAATGTAACCCTAAAGATAAACATCTGAGGACGTATAAAATGATTAAGTAAATCCTGTAAAGGGACGTGGTGTGGCTCCTTTATCTCTACATAACATCCTCTAGAGTAAGAAGAAAATTAAAACTGTAAAAGGATTTATCTGCTTAAGGGTCAGCAGACCCAGATTTTGGTCCTGAATTCATCCTGACCAAACTTGGGATCTTAGGGCTATTTAACCCCTCTAAGGACCAGTTTCCTTGTCTCATATATAAGATTAATAATACTAGACCCACTTGGGCCGCCAGATGATTGTGAAATGGTGAGAAAAGAATGCCGTGGTTTTGAAAACCAGAAGTGGAAGAGTTGTTACAAATGCCAAAATGGTTTCAAGAGATTGCTATGATGAAATTAATTGCTTATTGGCTTGAATTTAATTCTACTCAAGTGGCGTCTCTCTGAAACTCGGCAGACGTTCAGTGTGGCCCAACACCTAGAAGACTGTCGAATAGAGAGGAGTAAGGGCCAGCCTTGCTCAGCGCTTGCTTTTTCATGATGTGCAACTCCTGTCCCCACCATGCATGTAGGCAGCACAGCCTCCCTTTAGCTGCCCGGGAATCAGTGATTCTGAACCACCTGGAAGTCATAAAGCTCTTCAAGAAACGTCGTGACACACTGATATGCTAAATCCCATCATACGCATTAGCAACAATATCAGTAACACAAAATAAGAGTCCGTTATAGGTACGCAACATAAAATGACAGCAAAGAACACAGATGGCCCCCCTACAAAACAAAAGAGAAAAAAACAAGCTATTAGACTAGTCACAATGGACAATTTCTGAGTTTTCCACTGATAATCATTTCGTACGTGTTGAACCATTTCATTATCTTGCAGGCAACGACAGACGAGTGGTAGCAGGCATGGAGGTGCCGGTGTTTTAATAAAAAAAATTATGAAATTTCTAACTACCAAGTATTAAGTGCATTATTATGCCAGCCCTACTCCTAAATTGATTCTATTAAGCGTGAAAACGCTCTCTTAATTAGCAATCTCAAACAGTCACACCCCAGATTCTTGCAGGGGAGGGTGACCTGTCACCGCTGACCCTTTTCTCTCACAGGCTAAGAGAGACTGGGGATGTGATATCTCCAGAAAGACGGTGCAGTCCACCCATTCTCTTCTCTTGGTGTTCTAGAACCATCTCCTGAATTACACAGAGCAGCAGAGCAGCCGTGGAACTACACCATGCAGCCACCTACAGACTGGTTTTGCCTAAATGCACTGTGGAGTGATACTATCAACCAGTAAGAACTGTCCTGGGTGTCGACTGCTTTTGAGGACATTGTCATTTTCCAGTATGCAGGGAGGAAATACCTCTTCCCTACTCTTTAGGCACCAGGAGGACAGGCTTTCCCTGTTTCCCTACCGCTTTCCTGGGTCTGCAGAGAAGTGAGTTTCCCCACTGGTGAGTTTGGGTGCAAGAAAGAGCAGGAGTAGTTCGGTGCTTCCTCCCTCCCTTCCTGTCGGAGGCCAGACGCCCTTGGGGAGCACTCATTCTCTGCTCCTCCCGGAACCCAAGTTTGCAAAAGGGCCACCTGCAGCTCACGTCTGCCTGCAGCTGGGAGGGTGATTCTTACCCTGGGGTTTGGCGTTAGGAGGCCCACCGCTGCCATATACCCAAGCCATGTTCCGCAGTGCTAGCGTTATTGGTAATAAAGCTGATATTGACATCTCCATCTGCTTTATACTTTTGTGTTATCTCTCTTTTCTTTTTTTTTCTTTTTTTTTTTTTTTTTAGTAGAGAAGGGGAATCTCGCTCTTGCTCAGGCTGGTCTCGAACTCCTGACCTTGAGCGATCCTCCCACCTCGGCCTCCCAGAATGCTAGGATTACAGGCGTGAGTCGCCACACCCAGCCTGTGTTATCTCTCACTTGGTTCATAACATGAAAAAGCGTTATCAAGCTATTGTCTCTCACCTCTAAACCCATCTTTTTATCTTGTGTTTTGTGATGCTGGCCGGGGCTGCGCCTCTGCAGACCAATGACATTTCTGACTCTGCCACCAGCTCCAGAGAAGGGAGGAGGCTGGAGGAGGCTGGAGGAGGAAGAGGGACATGCTCCTTCCCGTCTGCTCCCTGCTGTGGGCCTCCTGTTCCTGTCTGCCGCTCCCTGGCAATGCCAGGCTACAGCACATTCACTTTTGGGTGGGGATCTTTTTCCCTACAAAAATCTAATTATTCAAACACAGAACAATCAGGGTTTTTCATCCCCCCACAGGGGACTGGGAAATGCGTTGGAAGAAGTGGTACAAGTGGGCAGAAATGTCCCCTTGACTTTTCTCAGGCCCACGGCCAGCATCCAAACAGCTGCTACCCTGAAACGGAAAAAAAGAGAGAGAGAGAAAAAAAACAAAATGCCACCCTTATCTTAAATGAGCACACTCTTCTACCTGGATCCTTTTTTTCTTTTCATGATGTCTAAAGAGGTAACAGTTGATTCTGTGCAGATAATTGTTTGTCTTGCTTTGTTTCAATCTGGGGGTCTCATTAATAGCAGCTTGGTTCAGGATGTTGAGGTTTGCATGGTGCATCCAAAGCAATTGGTTCCAGCTGCCAGGAAGAGAACGAATACCTCTAAGTGGAATGGACACAGAATAACATCCTTGACTGGGACTAACAGTGCTTGAAGCGTGCTGAAGTTTCTGCTGGAAAACACTTGTGCCCATGTGGAGGAGTGGAAAGGTCTGTTTCCTAGCACAGCAGGCTGAGCAAAGCCTGCTCACTCCCATCGCATCAGATACTGCGGTCCTTCTGGCTGGGCACCTCTAGCATAGTTGTGTGTTTGCACGTTCAAAAGTCAAGCGTCCATCAAATATGAAAAAGAAGACCGGATTTGAGAGAAATCTCTTCCTTCCTCTCAACAATAGTTTCTGAATATCTGAGATATTTTTTAAATCCCTTAAGGCTGTGCTTTTTAAGTATCTTTGTTTGCTTCTTGGATTTTTGTTTGTTAGGTTGCGTTTTTTGGTTTGGGGTTTGGGTTTTTTTAGCAAGGGAACTGTATTGAGATGAAATCTTTCAGGACTAACAGATAAAAGCCAGGGTACCCCGATGCTCCGGATGGAGCTTCCCTTTCAGCCACCCCTAAAGCAACTCTGTGACTCCTCAGAACACAGCTGCAAAATCACAGCCTTCTGGAACTATTAAGAAAACATAGATCCAAAAATGTTGAAGAGCTGTAAATACTGCCAACTCCAAGCTGCCATGGTTTTGTTACAGCCCCAAGTTCATGTAAGTGAATGTTTCATTGCATAAGGTCTCTAAGAAAACTAAAAGATTTACATCTTTTGATACAGTTTTGATATTTCTGATTCCATAAATATGCATAAAATATTAATCTCAGGGAGATTTACTTCCTTGGAGCATGAAGCCAAATCCTCAGCTGTGGTACTAGGGTTTTGTTAGACTTCTAACTTTGCAGCAGAAAACATTATCCATAGCTCCCCGGCCAGAGGCGGCCCCAGTGAGTGTTGACATAGTTCCTTTCAATCCACACAATGTTCCTATGTGTTATTTCCTGTTCCTCCCACCGGCAGGCGAGGTAGGCAGGGCTGATGTTACTGTACCCATTTAGCAGATGGGGACGTGATGTCTCACGGAAATAGCTAGGAAAAGTGCCGGAATGGCATGGCATTTTCCATTTTTAATTTGCCTCACTAGCACCCACAGTTGCTGCTCACTCCACATAAAAACATCACCCTCCCGCTGACTTCCTGAACAGGTAAAGTGAGTTACCTGCGGTTGTCAAACGCAGTGTCCAGACGAGGGACACAAGCTGGAGCGAGGAAACGGCGACACATTTCCCACCCGGCTCTGACCGCTCCTGCCCCCAGACCACGCGGGACAAACAGCAAACTTGCAAAGAGCTCACGTTGCAGCCCTCACCTGGAAACGACTCAGGGGAAAATCATCCCACGGTAGAAAAGGAAAAGAAGGTAGCCACGTCTAGACAAAGGCAAAAATGAAGCATTAGAAAGACGAGAAGAAAACGTCCAGGATGAAGGTGAAGAGGAGAGCAAGCTACAGAGACTGGGGCAGGGGCAGGCATGCAGAACACCCCAGTCCTTGGCAACAAAAGTTCATTGTGAGCAAATCTCACTTAAAATAAACTCCCGGAGGAACTAATTAGACTAAACGCTCTGGAGTGACTTGGGGAGTGGCCGTTCCTAAGCCACCCTGTGCACGTGGGCCCCGCTCTGCCGCTAGCAGGGGCTGCGTGGGGCCGGCTCATGTCAGGTTAGGTGCTATCAAGCCTGTCAATTGCAACTTATTTTGTGTCACGAGACAAGCTGGCACATTGTATAAAGGTCAAGTGGAAAACTGTCCCTTCTGCTACATCACTGTCATCAGCTGCTAAAGGTCATTCCACCCCAACCATGGCTGTGACGGAAAATAACTTTGTTTGTCTACCGTGAAATATTAAAAAGTCCCTCCGCTACAGGCTTTCTGGTTTCTCTCCGCTCTCAAAAGGCATTAACTAGGCCCTCTATGGTAATCTAAGACCATAACCAGTTTGCAAACAAATTTGAACATAAAAGCACAAAGACAGAGGTTAAAAGGACTACCCACCTAGACCCATAATATCTCAATATTTTACTAGTGAGTATAATTGTAGTAACTAACATTCACCCAGCATGATGTGTAACCCAAACAGGTAGCATGCACCATCCCATTTAATTTTCCAAATAACCTGTTATTGCATTTTACAGATGGGAAAATTGAAGCTTGGAAAGATGAAGTGACTTCTCCAAGCTTATACAACTAACTACCCAGTGGCAGAACCTGATTTTGTTGTCATATTTTTAACTAGACTGACCTGAAAGGCTTTATAATACTATCGTTAGCAGAATTATGAACTATTGATAGCACAATAACAGTGATAATAATCGTTTGTAGAATGATGTATTTTGAACATTCATTCGTTCATCCAACAACTATTTCTTGGGAGGCTACTTGGACGAGGCATTATGCTGGGTGCTGAGTGTAAAGTTAAAAGTAGATGATCTCTTTCTCTCCCCAGCAAGCTTACACTTCAGCCAAGGGGACAGCCAACAGCTATATTAAAAATGTATTAATAACATGCATGAGGATAGAGAAACAATGCAAACTGCCCTAAAGAAGGGGCACTGAAACCAGGTCTTGCTGACCTAGTAGGAGAAGGAGGTGGGAGGCGTGGGCAGAGGTGCAAAACAGGACGGGATGAGACAGTGTCCCTGCAGGAATTACTGAGGGACTCCACAGAAAGTTGCTTGGGTCGGGGAGGAGTGGCGGGAAGGGAAGTTAGAAAGCCAGGCAAGGGACAGGCAGGAGGGTGGTGACTGTAGGTCAAATTTAATGTTTGTCCTGTCAATGACGTCAGTCATGGACAGAGGTGAAGTAGGAAAGTGATCATAAATGACCTTTAGAAACAAGATTGGCCACAACACGAAAGGTGATCTGGAGGGGAACAAGAATGGTAACCAGGGACCCAGTAAGAGACTAGTGTGTTTGTCCAGGCAAAAAACCGATAAGATCGAAGGACAGAAGAAAGAGAAATTTAGGAGACAAAATCTAAAAGGCGTAGTGCCTCAGTGTGCAGGGAGGTGTTACATCCCAGGGCGACTCCCAGTGGTTCTTGCTTGAGCTGCCATTCATTACGGTAGGGGATACAGCAAGGGGAGCTGGGCTCAGCTGTCGCAAAAATCAGGAATTTATAGGGGCAGAGCAGAAAAAAATAGAGTCCTTGGACCTTAGGTTGGAGATTCTACACAACAGTATTGGAAAATGAAGTGATGCCACCAATTTAAGTCTTTTTTTTTTCTTATTAATGGAGAGATCTATCAGGAAACATGTGCAACTAAAACATTCCCAGGCTAGGATGAGCAGGAAAATGGGGTAAGGAGGTCACAGAATTGTCTGATGTGTGTGTTCAAAGAACACATAGTATTGAATGGGGTTCGGTAAGTAGGATTTGGAGACTTTGGGCAACAAGAAGGTCGCTGGGGTGATCTCTCTTCTTCACTGCTTCTTATTTTATGACCCCACTCAGTCCCTACTCTAAATCCATGCCTGGACACCTCAGCCCCTGAGATCTATCTTTCCTCACTGACAAACAGGACCGAAATGGCCAGTGCAGGACCCACACTAATGGCTTGGTGAGGCAGAGGCAGGAGAGGGAAGCAGGACGTGGCTTTTCTGGCTGCCTCAAACTGTGTCAAGGCTCCTGACCACACAGCCAGCCAGGAGACCCCCTAGCTACCAGCACCAGCCCCAAAGCAGAGAAGAATTCCTCCCGTAACTTTCTACCCTCAATTCACAAGGTGCCCTTTGGTCCTGCCAAGTGTCTATCTCCCTTCAACTGAAGACCTTGATAAACCTTCAAATATTTATCTACCATAATGGTTTTTATTTCCAAGTCCTGTGGGAAACTTATTCAAATTTCCCTAGATAATTTGAGAAATAGCGGGTCACGATTCACGTCCCACAGACAGGGTCTCTAGCGTAGCTGATGTAGTCACACGATGCTTTTATGCTCTCGTTGACTTGGGAGTAGGAGCTCGGCCAAGGAGTGGGCAGAGGGAACAGCCGAAAACGAGCTATAGAGCTTGTTCAGTCTGGAGGGAAAAGCCACTCAAACTTTTCTCCCGGTGTGCCTCTCCACCACCCAGAATGTGTTAGTAGAGTATTTGTTGTCTATTTTTTAATCAAATGGGATACAAGATTTAATTAAGTGCCTGGACAGTTTATAAAAACAAATGAGCTGTCCAACGATGCATCGCCTAGTGCAAGGAGCTCCACAAGGGAAGGGGGGCACCATATCGTTGCCGTCATACAGCGGAAATGGGCGCCATGTTTGCAAATGACTGTTTTATTAATAAATGCAAAGATCCAACATTTATCTGGGCATTGCACCTTAAGCCTCCCTGGCCATCAAGGTAAAAGTCACAAAAAAGCAGAAGCCCACAGAAAAATAGCCAGAAAACAGAAGGCTTTCCGTCTCTCCTTCTTCAGTCTTGTCTTTAGAACTCCACACAAGAGCCATTTTCCTCCTCCTTTCCGTTCTTTCCCTTCCACTCTCAAAACCAGGGTCACCAATTCTCTCAAAGCCCAATAGGGCTTTGATTTCATTTTCCCAGTGTCATCCAACAGAGTATCAGGCGGAAAATGAGAGACTTAAGGTCATGAAATTTAGACTGCAAGAGGAAAAAAAATAGTTGGCCGTAGGAAGACGGGAAACATAGTCAAGCTTCAAATGCTTCCTTATAATTTGCATGTTTTAATATATATTGCTTTACCTCATTTCCAAATTTTTTTTGCAGCTTAAAAGAAATCAAGCTATGTGCAAATGAGCCTGTTATTGCCAAATAGAAAATGAGAAGCCAAATCATTCCATCTTATCTTCTGCATGTTACTGGTGCTAACTGCTGGAGGAGAGATTTTTCAGAAGCATCCACACTTTACACTGTGTTTTCTAACACGCAGCACCCAGGGGTAGGGGGTAAGTGGAGATTACAGAAAGCAAAGGGAATAAATAATTCCTCAATACCTGCACTCCAGGCACTGTGCCGTCATCTCATACACATCATTATCGCATCTAAGCTTCCACCCACACAGCAGGATGGGTATTATGATCCTTAGTTTATCCAGGAGCAAACTGCTGTACGGATGGTAGAACCCAAGTGGGTTCACCCAGAGGTGCAGAGACTGCTAGAAAACATTTCACAGCTCACTGTTTGTAGATTATGCCCCAAAAACAATATATAAAAAATTAAAACTTAATAAATAAACACCAGCTAAAATTTTCACAGCTCACAAAGGTGTTTTTAAGTGGTGACTAGCCCAGGCTGAGTGAATTGTTTCTAATTGTCACTTCCTGCAGACACACAAGAGTTCATTCTGCCAAGTGAATTCATCAGTCAGTCAGTTCAGCGGGAGGAAGGGGCCCGATCAGCCCCACACTGCAGAGGTGTGACAGCCAGTTAACGGGTTGAACTTTTCCCGAGCCCGACACACAAAGCTACCCTACACACTGCCGCTATCACAGATTATAAATCAGAGGTTATTATGATTCCTGGGGCAGATCAGGACAAAAGTCCCTGGAAAGTTTGTAACAAGAGGCAACTTCAAGCTAATCTGTAAGTCGAGGTTTGGGGAGGAAAATCGAATTTCCTTCCCCAACGGTGTCTAATTCACCGTTGTTTCCCACCGTTCAGCAGAGTGCTTGGAAATAGTAGGCGTCCAATAAATGTTCCTTGACTAAATGAATGAACTCCGTACAGGGTGTTTTCATTTTAGTCTTCTTTGTGTGCTTTTAACATCCCTCACTTTGAGATTCAGAGGTTGCTCTCAATCATGCTCCATTGCTTCGTGCGTTTGTGTTTCACTGGGCGGTAAGTATACTGGCTACTACTTTCATCTGCTAAGCACCAGTTCCTGTACCTTCTCCTAGCAGACATACCCCGTCTCATCACAGACAGACAGGTAACCAGGCTTGGCCAATCAGACCACTTCACCACTCTGGCTACCGTAACTGGTAAGGGCAGTGAACACGTGAATCAGTGCTCCCCCGGAAGTTGCGTGCTGGAGCCAGGAAGGGAAGTCACCCTCTCTTCTCTAGCTCGGTTCTGAGCCCTTCAGGCCCCTTGATATGGGCTGAATTTTGTCTCCTCCCCACAAATTCGTATGTTGGAGTCCTAACCCCAGGACCTCAAAATGTGACTGTATTTGGAGACAGGATCTTGAAAGACGTAATTGAGTTACAGTGAGGTCATGAGGATGCATCCCAATCCAATATGACCAGTGTCTTCATAAAAAAACAGGAGATGAGGACACAGGTGAATGCAGTGGGAAGACCACGTGAGGACACAGGGAGGAGACAACCATCTGTCAGCCAAGGAGAGAGACCAACCCTCCAGACACCTTGAGCTCAGACTTCCAGCCTCCAGAACTGGGAGAAAATAAATTTCTGCTGTTTAAGCCACTCAAGCCGTACGTAGTACTTTGTTATGGCGGCCCGAGCAGACTAAGACACCCCTCCTGTTAAGCGAAGATCAACCATTTGTGCCAAATACAGAGATCGTTTCGACCTAAGATGATTGTGGTGGGAAGGTTCAGTGTTGATTACGTGTTAGCCTCTGATCTAGGCACACTCCTTCCATCTCTGTTCCCTATTTCTCAACCTGTGCAAAGAGGAGAATGACTTTCAAAAATCTTTGAGAAGTAAATTGAAATGGTTGACATTTCTGAAGTCCTAAGTGCCTTCACAGCAAGGCGATTACTCTGGACCAGAGAGCTGGCCCCAGACAGTCTAAGTCACTGCCTTGTCCTGTCTGGCCACCTTGCGCAGAGCAGGTGAGTTCCTGGGGCCGAGATGGAACATTCCCTCAGGTAAGCCTGCCCACCTGGGATCCAAGCCAGCCTCTCAGCTGCTCTAGGAGGGCGGCAGGACCACAGAGCAGCTTCAAAATCGGACCTCTAAGTGCAAGAGGGACTTCCCGCCCAACACTGTGCCCAGTCAACTAGACTTCACGGCATGAGAAGCCTGCATCATCTGCAGATTCTCATAGGTAGACACAAAAAATGAGAGACAGATGTTGTGTCCACTCTTAGCACGACAGCCTTCTGCAGCTCAGCTGGCAGGAAAGTATGTCCAAATTCCAGCTAAGCACCTACTTAGGGAGAGGAGGTAGAGGGGGAAAAATTTGTGTGTGTGTGTTGCTTGGTGTTTTGTTTTCCGCAGCGCATCCAACCTTGGAGCTGTCGGGTTTTATCATGGATAATGTACCATGACAATGCTCCAAGCAATCCTTACAGGACAAATGGATTCCTCACAGTCAGAGAGTGCAAAGCAGTGTGGCCACATTCTCATAGAGGAACATACTGTGACACAGCCATCAAGACGTCTATGCCACTGTGCTGCTACCTCCAGAGCTGCGGGAGTTCTAAGAAATCCCACCAAGACCTAGAAAGAATTTAGCATGCACTGGGAGGGAACGCCAAGGGGAGAAGGCCGCACACTGAAATCACATTTTATGCTGCCCATGAGAAGAAAATATTTTATATGCAAATAAACTTTTGGGTCTGTGCACAGAGCTCGAATCTCAAGCAGGTGTCACCTGATTCATTGCACCCTTAGCACCCATGAAAAATGCCACCATTTAAACCTGCAAACACAAATGGGAGATGCTCAAAGTCACCGGTGGCTAAGGTCTCTGCCCTAAGTTACAGAACTGTAAATTCTCCTGTAAACAGGGAAAGAAGCTAAGGCAATGCAACCGAGCTAAGCAAATGACATTTTGTACAGATTCTTTTTCCACGATGTGCTTATCTTAATGTATAGTTCATCTCCCAATTTTTAAGTTTTTGGTTAAAAGAAGAGGAGGCAGATATATAAGCTTTTCTGAGAATAATGCTAAAGGTTAAAATTAAAATGACACAAGTATTAATTTCCTAACAGACTAAATTTTTAGACAAAATGTTGGAAAGTTGTCCCGGTGCATCCTGGTATGGAGTGTTCGTCGGTCCCTTTCCTGGTTGTCTGTAAATAAGAGTTTGCAGAATTCAGAAACTTCCTCGCTAAGCTTTGTCCTCCAACTTCTACAGAGTTCAGACTTCCACCCTGGGACACGAAATGTTCCAGACCCAGCGGAGACAGGAGGCGCAGCCGCAGGGCAGCCAGAGCGCGCAGCCAGCCCCCCTCCGAGCAGCTTCTGTGGCCTCGGTGGGAAAGCAGAGGCAGCAACGATTCCTCCCATGGCGATCGTGGGATGTAACCAGACGACACATGGAAAGTGCCCAGCACAGGGCAGAACTGCGACAGGAGTCACATGCAGTCACCCAAAGGGAAGAGCTCTTGATAAATTTTATCTTTCACAAACGCCAACGTACCAAAAGGACGTCTCTTCCTTTACTGAGGTTGTTTCCACGTTTGCACACATGCACAAAGCCAACATTGAGACAGGGCGTTTTTGTGAAGTCAAATTTCTGATGTCCATGGAGGCAGATGAAAAGTCTGTCCCGGTTCTCAGAGAGAGACCAAATTTGCCTCCGTATTTGTTCTCTCCAGGCCCGCAGCGATTGGATGGTGCTTACTAACATTGAGGGTGAATCTTCCCCCTTCCCCAGCCACTCAGACTCACACTCATCTCCTCTGGACGCAACACACAGACCCACCCAAAATGATGCTTCACTGGGTTTCAAGGCATTCCTTAGTCCACTCGAGTTAACATCCAAAATCAAATGCACAAACCCAGCCCTTGTCAACGTGGCACCCATGCGCATCTCCTTAGACCATACTTAATTTCCAAGTAAAGACATTAACAAGGTAACAGTTCCACTTAACATGACACACTATCCTGTGTACAGCTGAAGATGCACTAAATCCCTTCCTTAGAATTCAGCTTTCAGGATTTTAATCTTTCGGGATTGCGATTTTCAGGATTTTAGACTTTAGGGATTTAAACTTTAGGAAATTTGAGCCTTAGGGATTTTAACCTTTGGGATTTCAACATTCAGGATTATAATTGTCCCCACTGCATCAGCTACACAATGGGACAAACATATCACAGGAAGAGGACACATACAAAATGGCATTTCCTTTCTGTGGTTGCATTATCTCAGCTTGTCCTCCCATTTACAAGGGAACTTACAACTCTGTAAGTTGAGGCAGAGATGGTGGCCAATGGTGACTCTGAGCATCGCTCATTTGTGTCTGCAGGTCTAACTGTTGGCATTTTTCATGGGCAACAACAGTGCTGTGAGGCTCATGGCACCTCCTTGAGATTTTGCTTTTAAATCAACAGATTTTCGTATCATCTCTAGACACAGGGATGCTGTAAGCAGCCCTGATAGCAAAAGGGGGCAGAGCTCTATAAAGAGCAGGAAAGAACTAGAACGTTCCAAAGCCCTTGGGTTCAGGGAGGGACGGAGGTGCCTGTTCAGGGGAGCGGCAGGTGGAAATTTCGCCTGTGCCCACGTTTGCTGTGTTCTCTGGGGACATGTTAAAGTGGCGGTTTTGCTGGGCCTGTGTGTCTGAGCAGACGCCAAATGCAGTCCACTGTTCAAGGCAGAAGAACAACACAAGCTGCCAAGAGTGGCATTTCTGTTCTACGGGCCCCAGGTGGCATCTAGCTCCCATTGACCCTGGCAACCTGGGGGATATAAAAACGGCCGGACCCAACTCAATAATCTTGTTTTCTTCTTTCTAGCCTGGACTGAAACGCACTGCGGAGGAGCCGGTGGCTTTCTGCTGTGCTCAGCCACATCTACAGCTCTGTGGCACGGGTTCCGGTTCCAACCACGAGGCTCCAGGAAGCCACTCAATGCCAGGCCCTGGGGGGCGGGGTGCAGGGCAGGCTCCCCAGGAAAGAAAAGGGTGTCGGGTTGGGTAATTTGCACACTGTCCCCAAAGAGCAACTGCACACAGAAAAATCTTATTCAAGACAGAATGCAGAAAAATGGAGATTATGCTAATTTAGACAAGAGCTGGTCTCACCCTGGAGTGTTTTTATAGTTGGCCTCTGCTGCGAGTATTTTTCCTTCAATGCCTCCGATGTTTATTATGCTAGAATTTTGTCATAATGGATGTGAGTTGAGACAAAGGATCAAGAAAGTAATTCCAGGCTGGAGACTCCAAGAAGGAAATTCTCACCAAGCAGGGCCATGCCGGCCGTGCCACCGATCACGGAAATGCTGAATTCTGGAAATTTTGCTCCTTCCTGCTCACAATCTCCCCTTGCTCGCTTCGGTAGCAAAGTGGCATGCATGGTCACAAGTGGACCTGGGACACGGGCAGTCAGGGGGACATCGTGGGCACAAACCAATGCAGGAGCAACATGGAAAACCATTCCCCGCAGAGCCCGACTCCTCGTCTCCAACATCTGGACCACGATTTCTCTCTGTAGGACTCCGAGGTGTCAAATTGCCCTCGGCTGACTGCAGCCATGAGACATGCATTAATGAGTTGAAACCGATAGAGCTTCTTGGAGAAAGACCCTAAGCCAATACCAAAAAGCGTTATTCTTTTTCTCCCAAGCCCTCCCAGCCTTCTGCAAGCATATAAGGAAATATTAACTTGACTTCCCTAGTGAGGGAGAGATGTAATTAGAGCCCTGAGAAGGTTTCTCCACAAGCCATTAGTGGGTACATCTGCCAGCACTTTGATGAGATAAAACATGGAACTTTCTATTCTGCGCCAATTGCTCCTTTCTCTAGAACACAAAGTCGTTTTTATGAGTGAAACTAGAAAAAAGAAAGATTAAAAAAAGCAACAAAAACAAAGGGAGATAAGGTCACCTGCTAGTTTCTCCTGGCTCTTGGATTCCGGCAAACCCCTTCCCCCGAGACACAGCCGGGCTGCACAGCCGCTCCTAACAGCGAAAAAGAAGCACGTTCCAACACAGGGTATGAAAAAGAAAAATCTCAACAATTCTGAAAATATTTATTAGTAACCCTGGATAAAGTAGATTGGAAAAGAAACTGTATTCGAATCCTTTTTTAACAAATCTCATTGCAACAAATTCTCCACCTTGACATCATCCAAACTTGTCTAATGACTTCGCGATCAACGTACAAGAATTTACTGACCACTTACTATGTGCAGGGCTGAGCGCTGGGCCCTGCTGTGATTCCTTTCAGACAACAGCCAGATTCTAGTCTTGTTTCAAGCCAGCCAGAATTCTGGATGGTGGCTAGCAGTGGCCGTGCCTTTCCTACCTCTCTTCTTCTCCAGAATGCCCCGCCAGCTGCATCACACTCATCCTTCAAGACCCAGCTAAACTACCGCCTCCTCCATATCTCTGATCCCTCCATGCACCCCAACCTCTGGCAGAAGTGATTTCTCTCCTTCTGGAACTCCCTTGGTGGCTCCTTATGCTAAAGGTCATATTATGCATGGCTTTTTACCATTACCGTGCACTGTGCCATCTCCCCTCCTGACCTATATACTCCTTGAGATGTCAATCTCGAGGACAGCATTTGGCGCGTCTTTATAAATGGCATTGTTTTGATTCCTCATACACCATCGTTACTCAAAGTGTGGCTCACAAGCCCGCAGCATGAGCAGCATTTGGGAGCTAATTAGAAATAAAGTCTCAAGCCCCACCCCAGACTGACTTAGTATCTGCCTTTTATCCAGTTACCTACCCAGGTGATTCATATATACATTGAAGTCTGAGACGTGCTGTTGTAGGGAGTGGATGCTTAATAGATATTTTTCACATGAGCCGACTTCTGTACAAAAATCTTGCCCCTAGTGCACCCCCACCCCCACCCTGGGCCCTGCAGATGAGCCAGGGACTGACCCCATCTTGAAATGGCAAGAGTCCTTTCTCCCTGCTCGTCCCAGCTTGTTGTTCATGGCCTCTGCGCATTCATGGCCTCTGTGATTTATTAATTCCCTCACACATTTATTGAGTACCTACCTACCGTATGCCAGGCACTTTGCACATTTCACAAGAGCATTTGCCTCTCAACACACTGAACCAGGTTTACAGGTTTGGAGAGTTTCAATAGAGCGAGCGCAGTATGTGAGTCAGTGTGTTAAGTGCCTAGCAGGGTGCTTGTCCACTCCTTGTGGATCGGGGGGATGCAGCCCACAGACTAGACCCCCACCTCCAGGACTCGGCTGGCAACTGCCCCCCAGGCTTGGCTCTCCATGGGATAAAGCCCTGCACCACAATTTTCAAACTTCAGCACCCACCCCAATCACCTGGAAGACTTTTGGAAACACAGATGGCTGAACCCACCAGCTGATAGCAGCGAACCAACAAGAACAAAACGAGGCAGAAAGTAAAGAAAGATGCCTCTGTCCTTTCAGTTTCCCCGATGAGGTGTGCCCTATCAAACCTCGTTCCCTTGGGTGCTGCAGAGATGTTTGGGAACAAAGACTGAAGAAGTGAGGTTTTCGCTTAACGAAGCCCACTGAGAGAACCAAGTGAAGAAAGTTCACCAGGTCCTGAGAAGGACAAAAACTAGGGCCTGGTTTTCTATTTGTGTTGCAGGCTTTGTGTGCTACAGTGTCTTTAAAGGTGGAGGGACCAGGCCTCGACCCACGGCAAGGAAAATAAATCTGTGCAATGGTGGGGAACTTCAAAAGTAGGTTTCATTGTCTCACAGACAAAAGTCGGCAGGTGAACCTTGGCCCGGGAACAGCTTGTTTGGTCTCTGTCTACAGCTGTGGCCAGGGCCGTGGCGCCATTGCTGGGGCTGTGGCGGTCCTTTCCCTGGCCTCAGACTGGCCTCCCCTCCCAGGAACCTCGTCCTCCACCAGCGTCAAGCAGCCTGGAGGAGGAGGAGTGGGAGAGTTTAAAGGGTCCCACCCTCAGCCCCAAATCCTTCTCCCTTCCTCCCACCCCATCCCATTTCCAAACCCAACCTCGGTGGCATAGGCAGTGAGTACACGGGACAGCTCTGCACGTCCTTAGAACAGGATTTCCAGCCTCCCTTGGAAACCACTCATCTTGTTCCTATGGTGGCCCGATTCCAACAGCCTGTGACGTGTTCAATGGGAGTATCAGAACACAGGCCAGGAAGGTTGGAGACCCATGCCTGAAGGCTAACCGGCTTCAAGAAGAATCTTTAAATGTACATTCCATTTCCAGACCAACCCTGGATGTGCTAAACTTGCCCATCACCGGGAGTACCTGTCAAGTTGATGGGTGTCTAGGGGACCGAAAAGTCATTTTAAGCCCTCTCTCCTTCCCACACCCAGCAGAAATGGGTGTGAGATCTTGCACAATCAGCCTCGAACGTCCTCAAGATTCCTCCCAGGCCAATCACACCTGAAAGCCTTCCTTTGACTCAGTCTACCCTGTGCCCAGTCAGCCCCCATGTCAGCCCCCATCTGCTTCTGGCCCAACTCTTATTTTGGTGCCTTGTTTTATTTTTTCCCAACCTCTGACCAACTCCTCTATCTTCTGGCCTCCTGTTGTAACTTCTCCTTTCTATCTTGAGTATTTTAGGCCATGTGTGTGGAAATTTGATGCACGTGACCCCCTCTCTAGCACAGCCTGACATCTCTGGAATTCCTATTTCTCAGAATTCTCATCTCTCATTTCCTATTTCTGGTCCCGGAAAGCATGAAGTCGGAAAGCCCCATGAGGACATGTATCTACTGGCATCAGAGGGGCAGACACTGTGTCTGCTCTCTCACTGCCTGCCACATTATCTAGCACATAATAGGTGCTCAACAAATGATATTTTGGTGAATGAATGAATTATAGATATATCATAGCATGCCCAGGCAAATAAGTTAATGTAATTTTTATTGTGCAAGTACTCCAAGTGTTTCTGGAAGATCAACGAGGTGACACTGATAACCCAAAAGCCAGAAAGTGCTTTGAAACACACAGTAGAGCTGTGAGACAGTCGACTGTGCCCCAATGGCAGTGACGAGAGGAGCAGGCTGCACAATTCGCTGGGGTGCGGAAGGTTGAGAGGAGACAGGAGGGGAAGAGAAGTGGGACATTATGGGGAAAAGTAAACAAATTAAAACTCACCTTTATCATAATCGTCATCCTCGACTGCTGCTCCTTGAAGTTTCTGAAGCTTTAATCTTAAGGAAGTGACCTATGTTGGTTTGAAATGGGGAAAATGAAAGCCCAATTACAATAGCCTTCAAGCAAACGTATTTTGCGAAAACTAAGAACATTTAGAAACTATTCCAAAACTGCACTTATTCTCCTTTAAAAGAGAAACCACAAGTGTACATTTTTCTAATGCCAGATGCATTTGTTTCTCCCCCCTCCAAAAAAAAAAAAAATAAGATTATATAAAGAAGACATGTAATTTGAGCATAAAATCCACAGAAAAAGTTTGAATGTTATTTTAAACAAAAACATCACACTGTGCCCTTATCTGCATGAAAAAAATGCATAATGAGAAGGAATACAAAATTTCCTGACCAAATGGTCTCTGTTCTAAAAATCACATTGAAATTATGAAGGTAAACACACCAAAATTGGAAGGGAAACCAAGAGAAGAGCATGCACTGAATCGCAGCAGGCTGTCCCCAAGGCTGGGTAAGAGGACAGGCAGGCCCTTACAAAACCGTTCAAATATTGTCCATTAGAGGAAAGGCACTGTCTTATTTAACCTGCCTATAGACTCAATGATCCAGTTACTCCTCTGGTTATTACCAATATGTTCACTTGTAATCATTGTTCTTCTCAACAGGAGACCCAGAGATTACCTGAAGGTGGATCCTTGGCCTGACCATCAGTGAATGAGTTTGGGCTTGTTCCCTACAAACACCTTCCTCCCCTTCTTTGCCTGGCTCACACCTACAACTCCTTCAACACTAGCTCAGGTGTTATCTTCCCCAGTCTGTGTTCAATGTCCCTCTTGTATACGCTGTCATGACCCGTACTTGCTTCTACTCATAGATCATGCAACAGATACTCACTGACTGACTCCTAGGTGCCAGGCACTCTTTGAGGTGCAGAGGATACATCGCCAAATTCTTAGCCCTCTAGACTTACATTCTAGACAAAAAAATAAACATTATACAGTTGATCCTTGAACAACGTGGAGGGCAAGGGCACCGATGCCCCTCACAGTTAAAAATCCATATACAACTTTTGACTCTCAAAAGCTTAACTGCTAATAGCCTGCTATTGACCAAACCCTTAACAATAACATAAACAGATATTAGCATGTATTTTATAATATGTTATATGTTTTATATGCTGTGTTCTTACAATATAGTAAGCTAGGGAAAAGAAAATTTAATTAAGAAAATCATACGGAAGAGAAAACATATTTACTATGCATTAAGTGGAAGTGGATCATCATTAAGGTCTTCATCCTCATCATCTTCACACTGAGTAGGCTGAGGAGGAGGAGGAAGAGGAAGGGCTGGTCTTGCTGTCTCAGGGGTGGCAGACACAGAAGAAAACCCAGGTACAAGTGGACCCACACGGTTCAAACCTCTATTGTTCAAGGGTCAACTGTAAGTAACTTTTATGATGCCTTGGAAAGTGATCAGTGCTGTGAAAAAAGGAAAAAGGAGAACCAAGCAAGGGAGCTCAGGAACGCTAGCAGAGGACGAGTGTTGCAATTTTAAATATGATCTCATTGAGAAAGTGACATTTAAGCAAAGATTTAAAAGTGGTAAGGGAGTGAACCACAAGGCTGCCTGGGAGAAAAACAGTAGGCAGTCCAAAAGCTCTGGGAAGAAGTTTTCCAGGTAGGAAAGCAAGAAGTGACAGTGACGTGAAAAGCAGTCACAGCAAGAACTCACCCGGGCTGGGTGGATTGAGGGAGGGAAATGGTGCTTATAGGTGAGGTCAGAAAGGTAATCAGGAATGCGACATGAAGACCACTTAAAAGTTCTAATTTTACTCTGAAATCCGTGGGGAGCCATTGGAGAGTTTGGGGCAAAAGACCACAAAAGATCTGATTTATGTTTCAACAGTTTCATTCTGGCTGCCATGGGCAAGAGCAGAAGAAGAGAGACCCGGTAAGCAGCCACAGAACACACCAGAAGGGAGCTGATGGGCTTCCAGGGAGTGCAATGGCAGCAGAGAGGACAAGGAGAGGGGGTCTGACTCTGGACACGCTCAGACAATGGCGGGCTGAAGATAGAGCCAAAAGGATTTGCTGATAAATCCCAGGTGGGATGTGAGAAGAGGAGTCGGGATGACGCCAAGGCTTTCGGTCTGAGCTGCTGGAAGAATGGAGTCCCAGGAAATTATCTTAGTCCCTACCACACCATGGTATAGCTATCTTTTTGCTTCGTTTTGTTTTGTTTATGCACATCATTCAACTTTGTGCATCTGGAGGGCAAAAACTATTTTGTACCCATGTAGAACACACATATAGAATATTTAAACACTGAGGATCAGCTACATATGAAAAGGAGTTGAAACTTAAATTCCTGAGATTGACATTTTTACTTAAGTAGAAGAGAGAGGGGGGTGAGGAATTAGAATGTCCAAAAGGCCCCAAAACACTA
This sequence comes from Lemur catta, assembly GCF_020740605.2. NCBI lineage: Eukaryota > Metazoa > Chordata > Mammalia > Primates > Lemuridae > Lemur > Lemur catta. The sequence continues at coordinate 6,811,838 of NC_059152.1, read as the reverse complement.
GCATCCTTACCTCTCGAAGGATCTTTTTGAAGATCCTCAAATCACACTCTCCCCAGTCCTGAGAGCCTCACCAGTAGCCCAAATGGGCGATCTCAGGTCTTTGCATGAACGCAGGGGAACAACAGCCTCACCCCATGCAGCCTCCCTCATGCGGACAACTCCAGCTGTCACGATGTTCTTTCTCCTGCTCAAGCAAGATCTGCCTTCCTGTAAGTCCCATGCCCTGGACAGAGTCCTTTCTGTCATTCCCACTACTCGGAATCAAGTTAATTCTTCTTCCACACAACAGATATTCAAATACAGTCATGCATTGCTTAACAACAGGGATACACTCTGAGAAATGTGTTGTTAGGTGATTCTGTCGTTGTGCAAACATGCTAGAGTGCACGACACAAACCGAGACGGTGTAGCCACCGCACACCAAGCTATGTGGGGTAGCCTCTTGCTCCTCAGCTACAAACCTACATTAACCGCACTGAACGCTGTAGACAACTGTAACGCAATGGTAAGTATTTGTGCATCTAAACGTATCTAAACATGGAAAAGGTACAGTGCAACAAACACAGCATTATAATCTTGTGGGACCACCAGCACATATACGGCCCCCTGCTGACTGAAATGTCACTGTGTGGCACAGGACTGTGATTAAAGACAGAGTCATGTTTTCCTTCACCCAGGTGTTGGATTACCACAAACGACAATACCTAAACTACAGATAAATTGTGTCCACAGCCTGTCCCTTGAGACAAGATATGAGTTTACTTTGAGCTACGGGAAGAAGGCAGAACTTGGTTTTTTTTTGACTCAGACTCTCTTCCTCGGAGCTACTTCTCTCTCTAATGCTAAAAACGGGTGATGTTCGGGGTACTTGCGTGGTGCCAGACCCTGCCTGCAGCACCTTGCATGGGCCAGCACGTTTTATCCTCGGTCTAATGAAGTAGGCACGAGGTCATTGTCCCCTTTTTATACAGGAGCATCTTGAAGCACAGCACAATTCAGCGAACTGCCTGCGCTCACACAGCGGGGAAGGGACAGTGCCAGCTGTCACTTGCAGCAGCCCCACTGACCCTCCACGCTGCAAAGCTCCCTGGGTCAGCTCACATGCGCCAGCAGGACCCCCCCCCCACCCCCGCCGCTGCAGGGCCCCCTGGACAATTCCAGTAGTGCGGGAAGAACGTGGCAGACACAGCACCAGGCATGCGTGGCTCACCATGCCTCCTTTCCCCAGGAGCAACTTTCTAGTGGGTTGTGACCAATCATTTACTTTTAAAAGCTGAGTTTGGGCAATAAAGGAGTAAGGAAGGGATGTGTTTATGGCTGGTTTTGTTTCTTTCTAAAACTAAACCTCACGAACTCCAAAAAGTGGGTTAAGCCACAGGCCCTGGGATTTCGGCTCCCAGGCCCCTCCAGTGACCTAGTGGTCCGGAGAGGGTGCATGTGAGCCCCTGGCGGGGCTGTGCCCAGAGAGCCACATGTTCTCAGGGTCCGACAGATTCCAGTTTACCCACCACTCTAGGTTCTCAGGAGGACGTGATCTGTATCCTGGTAAAGGGAGTCAAAAGGAAGGAAGAAACTATCGATGCTACCAGAACCCAGAGGGCCAAATCTCGTGGACTGTAGCAGAATTGTTGCCAAGGCCTGTTTCTGTTTGGTTATTTGGGAGGGAGGGGAGCTGGTCTGTATAACAGCATTCTGACTTCTGCCTCACTTGGTCGAAACTGGAATTTTCGAGAGAGAGAAATGCAGATATGTTGCCAAGATTTTTTTTAAAAAAGGTCTCTGAAATGCAGTGTTGAAAACTGACATTTAGAATTGGAAAAATATGATGATGTCAACCTCCACTTAGTGCCTTTGTCCTTTGTATGCCTACCTCTCACATTCTCTTCTGCATTGGACATGCAACCCAAGAAGGCTGTCAATTAGATATCTTTGGCCCATCTTAATGAGATTAATTATTTCTCTAAAAAAAGATTAAACACCTGTAGAGGCCCAGAAGTGTGCTAGGCATCAGACATCTGAAAATGTCTAAGAGAAGTGACCTATGGTCGTGGAATTCAGGGTTGCATGGAGAAGTTGGACCCACAAACAAATTATTATTATTAAAAGTGGCCAGGCAGGGTGGTTCATGCCTATAATCCCAGCACTTCGGGAGGCCAAGTGGAAGGCTCACTTGAGGCCAGAAGTTTGAGACCAGCCTGGGCAACATAGCAAGAGCCCATGGATGGATGGAAGGAAGGAAGGAAGGAAGGAAGGAAGGAAGGAAGGAAGGAAGGAAGGAAGGAAGGAAGGAAGATAGATTAGCCAGGTGTGGCGGTGCACACCTGTAGTCCCAGCTACTTGGGACACTGAGGCAGGAGATCACTGGAGCCCAGGAGTTCAAGGCTGCAGTGAGCTATGATTGCATCACTGCACTCCAGCCTGGGCAACAGAGCGAGACCCTGTCTCTTAGGAAATATCGCACACAGAAGTGGCTTCGGACCCTCGACAACAGAAATAAGTAGGAGCTCAGCAAGTGGAAAAGTGGAGGAAGGTCATTCCAGGCAGAGGGAAAGCTGTGATCAAAGGCCTCGGTCACAGCCTTCCCTGGTGTCTTCGGCATCACATGGCTGGAGCTGACAGGAGTGAGGGGCTGGAGCAGGCTGAGGGCACATCCGGCAAGGCCTCGATTGCCAGGATAAGAGCCCGCAGGCCAGCCCGAGATCAACAAGGAGCCACTAAAGGCTTCAAGCCAAGGAACAGCACTATCCCACCCGTGTTTTAGAAAGACAACTCCACTGGCCTCGCAGAGGAAGAACTGGAGAAGAGAAACACAGCCGGAGGGCAACAGGATCTCTTGCAAAACCCGGGAGGAAGGTAACGCGGATGTGAGGTGCAGCCCTGGCCGTGAGAGGCAGGTTTGCAGTAGGACAAGGCCAGACGTGGGGAGGGAGGAGGAGGGAGCTGTGGCAGCTGGCTGCGGCCTGCCTGAGGTCCTTTAGGACAGGGGAGGAAAATGCCATCAGTTTTGGACAGGTCTGAACACCACCCAAAAAATGGCCTGTGTCTCTGCTCTGCCTTCATTCTCTCTCTGAGTCTCAAATCGGAGAGCTGGGCTGAGGTCCCTGAGGGCCAAACAGGGCAGACAGGGACGGAGCTAGGGACACCGGGCTGCAGGGAAAGAATCGAAAGGAGGTAAGATGCAACTGCAGGGGATGAACAAGGACTTCGGCATTTCAGACACTCTCACCGAATGCCTGACGAGTGAGCACTCTACTTCCCTACCCCCACGTACACACACACACACACACACACACATACGTGTGCAAACACACGTACACACCCCACAGTGAAAACAGTCACTAGGTCAGCCACAGAGTATCCCCCTGGGCTTCCCTGGGAATGTGGGGGGCAGAACCCTGCCAACTTCTGCACCTGCTTCCCAGGTAACTGGACGGAGGGCAACATGACAATGCCAGCTGACATGTCCCCAGCTTGTCCTCATCTCCAAAGCACCTACTTCTCACTGGAGCCTCCGAACAGTCCTGCGAGGTGTCGTGATCTCTAAATAAGGAAACTGAGGGCCAGCGAGGTTTAATGGCCAGAAATGAAGCCCCCGACTCCGGGGATGGCGGCCCCCATGGCAGCGGGAGGGGAGGAAACGAGGGGAGCAAATGCAGATGGAGACCAGGATCGCCCCAGCGCAGGGCACCCCCATGTCGTACCTCGCAACCCCTCTAAACGTCAGCCAGCGCACCGCCCTGCCCCCAATTTTCTGTTTCAAAGCAGAGCGAGGCTGAGCAGCCACGTGTCCCCTAGGCCAGGGACCCTGGAGCAGAGAGCAGATCTGAGCACCTAAGCGACAGAGAGATGCAAAGGAGCAAGGTTTGTGTTCACACTCAAAGTGACAAGTGCAGCGACATCCTTGTGCAGCAGCCACAAAAAGAGCTGCTGCAGCGTCCGGGGCAGTCGGTCAGGCCCGCCACCCTCGCCCCCTGCCCCCTGGCCGGCACTAGCCTGGGCTCTCCACCGACCTCCACCTGCCTCCGGCTGCTCAGCAGGCAGCCCTGCAGCACGGGCTCCCACTTCCTGAGCAGGGCGTCCCAGGGATGGGCGTCCCCTGAGCCGCTGCCCTCGTCACCTCTGCAGCCAGCCAGCAGGGGATCCGGGGACCAGGAGGAGCCAGCGTCCACGTCCAGGCTAGACGGCATCTCATGCTCTGGCCCTGCAGCCCGGGCGGGGTCCGCCGAGCCCTGAGCAGGCGAGAGATCCAAGGGCCAAGAGAGGTATCGAGGGTCCTCGTGGGGCCTGTCCGAGCTGGCGGCCTTGGCGCCCACCTCCTGGGGACTCTGACGATGGCACTCGGCCTCTCTGGACGGCGGGCAGCCCTCCGCCTCCCCGCGCTCCCCGGCCGAGCCCAGGGAGAGCCGGATGAAGCTGAAGCTGGAGGTGAAGGCATCGTGGTTGCAGGGAGGGACTGAGCGGGCTGAGCGGCCACTTCCGAGGCTGCAGCTGGTGCCACTCAACTCCGCTGGTGCCACAGGGCCTGCTGCCTGGGTGCCCCTTGCCCCTTCCAGGCGGGCTGTGTCCCAGCTAGCGTGCGGGGCCTCGGGACCGTCCATGGATGAAAACTCTTGCTGACACCTGGCGTGCCCAGGGCCACAGGCCCCGCTTGGCCTGTCGGGCAGTCCGGTGCCAGCTCTGCGCTGAGTCCCAAAGCGTGCTGAGCTTCCTCTCGCAGCGGCCAGAGCCAGGCCTAGGTGGCCCACAGGGGTCACAGCAGGGGCTGTTGTGCTCCTGACCAAGAGGCCTGGACGCTGGCCCCCTGGGTCGAGGCTGCGCTGTCCGGCCCTGGACTCAGAGCGGTGGGACTCCTCGCCACACACCCCTCCCGGGACCCGGGACAGCATGCCCACCGCGGGGGACGGGAACCCGATCCCGGGCCCTGCCGAGCTTCTCATGTAGCCTGGCCTCTGTGCCAGCCGCCGCCGCCTCCGGAAGGACACTGCAGGTGGCAAGCAATCCCGGCTGCCTGGGAAGAAAGAGAAAACAGAAAACGGCACCGTCAACATGCGGATCTCACGGGCTCAGCTGGCGCCGCGGCACGTTGTTGCCAGCGGGTCAGCGTGAACCTCGGAGCCACAACCTCGGGGCTCCCACGCCCTCCAGCACCCTGCCTGCTGGTCTTTGGCGGCACATCGGCACTCTAGTCCCACAGCGGGTCTGGAAAACGAATGATTTGAACCTGGGATGCCAGCGCACTCCTCAAAATGCGATCCAGGTATTCATTCCAGCTACTGGTTGCCCAACACGTGATGTTCATCATCCGACCTCCCCATGTCCCTGCACGCCAGCTCTGTTGCTGCGGACTGTGGGCTGTCACGCAGTGTCCGACCACCATTTCGTCTCACACGGCGGGTTGGGGAGGCCTGCTCCAAACCAGGGGCTGCGTTCCCCTCCTCGCTGTGCTACAGGAATAGGAACAATAACAAATTCTGACACCTCGTTGCCCAGTTCAAACCCTGATGGTATCACTAGGTGGCTGTGTGACCTCCCACAAGTTACTTAACCTCTCTGTTCCTCAGTGTCTTTATCAGCAAAATGGCGATATGAACAGTACCTCTCCCATAGGGTTGTCGTGAGCATTAAGCTAACTAAACGCATTATTACAGGTAGACAGAGCAGTGCCGGGCACACGTTGTAAGAGCAATGCACATGTTAGTTGTTATTTGTACGTTGCATACCACTTTGCTACTCATAACGTGCTTTCAGCTACATTGCTTTCACTTGCTGCCTCCCAGGTGACCAGGAATTACAGCTTCCCTTTGACCTCTGAGATTCAGAGTCAACTTTCCAGAAACCCCTGCAAGTGACTAGGCCAAACTCTCCCGACTCTACGGGCCCATGTAGTGGTCTCACCCGAGGGCCCTGCCACACCATACGTCAGGCGTAAGTAAAACCAGGCAGCACGAGGCACAGCTGCACTTAGACCACAGCCAATGGCGAGAAGCGGAACAAAGCTTCACTCCAAGCCCACACACCCTGCTTTGCCTCCCGGCACACACATGGTCCTGGGATCTTTGTCGTGGGGAGCAGAGATCGCTAGGCACTGAGGATGCCACTGAGCTATGATTATGGCACATGCTAGTCCCTGGGGAGGTGAGGTGGCATTGACAATCCCCAAGGAAATGAGCACAATGACCTACAGCCGCCTGTGCCCTGACACTGAGCATCCAAATACAATAGAGCCCAAGACACGCTCACCCAGTGACCTGTTTCTGCCAACTTCAGGGAGCCCCAGAAGGGCTAATGCCATCCAGCGTACACAGAACTCTGCAAGCTTGCAGTGGAGGGAGGAATGGAGGCAGGATTATGAGCGGGTGGTAGAGAAAATCAGAGTAAAGGCAGGGAGGGAGGCACGTACCACTATAACCCTAGGAGATCGGTACCATTCTCATTTTATAAATAACAAAATTAAAGCTCAGAAAGCTTTAATTTGCCCCACAACTCCTGGATCATAATTTGCCAAAGCCCAGATCTGAACTGAGGCTTGTCTGATTCCAAAGCACATTCTCAATCTGTTCCCTTTGCCTCCAAGTACGTATCAGGGCAATAGCTTAAAATGACAGGAAGGCAGAAGAAAGATTTATTTTTCTTCTTTCTCCAAGACAGAGGCCATGCAAAGTTGGAACCAAGAGAAAAGGGTATGATGGGAATGTACAGAAGGAATTATTAATAGGAAAGATCAGGTTGCCACATGCTCTGGTTCAATGGGAACCCCAACCTTTCCCCAGGGTGCTTCACCACCCCAAGACACGCAGCTCCCTGCAGCGGCAGGGCCCGACCCCGGGGAGGGAGCAGTCAGGCAGGGCCGAGGCAGGCGGAGAAAGGCTGATGCTCATACCCATTGAAAATCTGGCAAAATGTTCCCTAAAGAACAAGAAATCCATCCAAAAGGAAGTTAGAGAGAACATCGAATTCTGGCTTCAAGTGCCAAAGGAAAACAATTCAACCGTTTCCTATCTTGAGAATGAATCCAGTGAAATGTACAGTCTTTTGGCTTAAAAAGACTTTTAACTTTTTTTTTTTAATCCAAATACCAGTCACCCAAATAACACTTCTGAAGTTAAAAGAACAAGGCTAAGTGGAAAATAATTTGTTCAAAATTTCATTTCTTTTCGAATGCCTGCGGGCACTTTCGGCCTGAGTAGCCCTTTTCCAAGGCCACTCAACCAAGGGCTCTGCAGTCCCCAAGCCAGGTTCCCACTGCTGCATGCTGAGTTTGCCCAGCAGGAGCCCAGTCCCTGCTGGGGCTCTGGTCAGCTGCACAACAAGCCCAGAAGACCAGACAGGAGAAAAGTGTTTGCCCAACACGGGGGAGGGTATGGGACCACCCAGCTCCTACACCCCCCTGAGGGTCACATGCCCCGTCTCCTGGCCGTGGCCCTTCCCAGAAGGGAGCCCGAGAGGCAAAGACTGTCACACACTGTTAATCCTAACCTCAGAGGGCAGAGGCTGGAACAGAGCCAGATCCGGAGGGCACGTCTAGAACATGCCAGAAGGATTGGAGGAAACCCACATAGGGCAGACCTGAAATCTTCAGGAAGACCTCCAACTTCCCATAACCAAAGACTATTTTTTCCCGCTCTTTCTTTTAATTTTTATATTTTGAGGACCTGTGACCAGCAACCAATTCCTACTTAAATTATCCTGCCTGAAACCCCATCTCTTAGATTTGCTCCAAATCCAAGCCTGCAGTTCAGGAAGGGTCGCGATGCATTCAGACCTAGGAGAGAAACACTTCTCCCTAAAACCTAAGCGCACTCAGCTCCCGAGGGAGCTTTGAGAGGGCAGGAGGGAAGGCACGGAAGGCAAGGGGAAGGCACGGTGTGCAAGCAGGCTGTGAGGGCTGGCCATGAAGGAGCGGTGCTCTCCACGCTCTGAGAAACCCAGAGGTGGCCTCATTCTGCCCATCTGGCCCCTCTGAGCAGCAGGTGCCAGGCTGGTGCTGCCTTCTCCACTCCTCGTGGCCTCCTGCTCCAGAGCAGATCAATTCTAGGGCGGAGGGTGCCTTATTTCCTCTCTACATCACCAGCCTGCTGGCCCTGGTCATATACAACCCCCATCTCCACCCCCATCCAGCTCAGTGAGCTCTGACATTGAAGGGAAGTGAAAGACAGGATGCTGGACGTGGTAGCACACGCCTGTAGTCCCAGCTACTCAGGAGGCTGGGGCAGGAGGATCGCTTGAGCCCAGGAGTTTGAGGCTGCAGTGAGCTATGATCATGCCACACTCCAACCAGGGCAACAGAGCCAAACACTGTCTGGAAAAACAAAAAATGAAGAAAAAGGAGGAGAGATCCTGGAAGAAGAAGAGGGTTTGGGGAAAAAGCCTAGATAGAGTTTCTGCTTTCAATCAGACAAGGAGAGTCCTGGGCCCACAACAAGACCTCCCACGAGGAGGGTGCCAGAAGGCATCAGCTGCCTTACACTGTCTCACTTCCCTACTCAGTCGTGGGGAGAACTGGGCCCCCCGGCAGTCCAACAGGCAGCCCTCTTCAGGGTTAATGGCCAAAAACTGTGCATGCCACATGCAGACTGGGATCTTGCATTTGATCCTGGAATAAGAAAAGGGTACTGGTGAAATCCAAGTAAGATTTAGTTTCGTTCATTGCACCAGTGTTAATTTTTGAGTCTTAATACATGTGCAATGATTATATAAGCTATTAGCTTTAGACAAGCTGTGCTATCTTTGCAGCTTTTCTATAAATCATTCCAAAATAAAAAGCTTATCTAAAAAACATGTACACGTGCACACTGACATGATTTATGGACCTCTATGTTGCAATAGCAAAGGGTACGAGGCAGATTGCCTGAGTTTAACATTGATCTCTGCTGCTTCTGAGTGAATGCGGTCAAGTGACTTATGTCTCTGTTGCTTCCATTACCTCATCTGTAAAATGGGACTGCACCTCATAGAATCGCTGGGAGGATAGATAAGTTTAGGAATTTAACTGCTCTATACCATGCCGGGCACAGAGTCACTGAAGGAAACCAAAATATGCCACCTAAAATAAGCTGTTTTGTTTGGTACATGGATTACTTTGAGCTGAAGGCACTTGAAAAACAGCAAATGCTGGGAGAGGCTCTCTCTGAACTCCCTTTAAATGCCTAAAGACAGATGCCTCCAAAAGGAGTTCAATTGTCACGAATCCCCCTCCCTGGGAGTTTCATCAACCAGAGAGGATGGACTCTGATCACAGGAGAAGGGATGCCACACCCCGACAAACTCTGCGGCAAACTCTATCCCCCATCTATTGTTCTCAGAGCCCGTTCCTAAAAATCCTTTACTCTCCCCCAAGTTGCCTACAATCCCGACCCATTCCCTACGAAGAGGGTATACAAGCTTTCAACTCTCACCACTTTTGGGGGGGATTATTCAGTATTTTTTCCTATGCAAGTAGTATTAAAAATTAATAAATGCGTATGCATGTTCTCCTGTTAATCTACCTGTTGTAAACTTCATAGACTCAGATATGGAACCTAAGAGGGTAGAGAGGGGAGTTCTCCTACCCTACATCACCATTCCATAACTACTGTTACTTTCGATTCAGGAATAAAGACAAGAATATCCTCGAAAAGCAAAGGCAGCTGGAGCCTACACCGTGGAGGGAGAGTTCAACGCAAAGGTAAACCAAGGCAGCCGGGGCCCTGACCACAAGCCTCTTTCTGTATTGACGAGGCTCCTGGGAACCAACATTGATCTGCACGCATGCACACATGCACACACACAGCCTAGCACAGGATCACGTGGACATTCGACCTATGCTCTCCATTGACCAATACATTCCCAACTCTCTGATCCAATTTTCTGTGATCTGTTTTCTCTCCTTTTTATGTCTGGACCTCCTTCCCCCAACTGGAGCAGGTGCTTGAGGAATTTGGTAGCAAGAGATTCATAAACCACGTGGAAGGGAATGCTCTGAAATACATTGAGCTGCCTCTTTCCATTGTGCTATTAATTTTCGTAAACGATTGTCTTTTTCTTTTCATGTAAAGCGCAACTCAAAAATCTAATCACCATCTGAACCTCCCTCAAGAGTGCTGCTGGCAACAGATGGGTGTCTCTAATGAATTTTTTAACTGCTGCCCTAATAAAATATGGATGAACCAGAAGGAGCCCTCTATTAGCTATTATTCCAAAACAACCAAACAACTTAAGTTTCTACTCTTATTATTTCCTGCAAAGAGCTGCAAGCTCTCGTATCCACCCTAACAAAAGACAGCTTTTTTCATGCTAGTCCATCTGTAAAGTTCACAGTTACCTTTTACGTGCCATATTTTATGCGTGGGCTTATTTTCATGGCTTTCTAAATGCCCCACTTAGCATGCCAACTTTGAGATGTGTTTATTAAAAAATGATCCCAAACTGTCAGCATTTCACACATAAGTAGTACCCTGGAGACTGAAGCGTCTTTTGAGTAAGTCCCTACTTTGTACTACATTTTTATTACTAAGAATTTAAGCCCACATCAAAGGTTTCTGCTGCTTTAAATGCCTGACCTTAAAAAAATAATACGATTATAGAATCACTGCAAATGTCCTGCTCTGTGGTCCTCCTAGAAACCAATGGGAAATTCGGTATTTTTTTTTTTTCACATTTCAGTATTGGAACTTGGTGCTTTGGTGTGAGGGAATAAGAAAGAAATCGGCATAATATGCCTCCTATATTATAATGTTCTGCTGCTGTACCTATGGGGGCAGGTGGTAAGCATGACCCATAACTTACCCGGGTCTGAGATGTAAGAAAACATTTATAACAGAATGCAATTGTCTTTTATCTACACTTGAGGATTCTTCTCTTATAAAACTTCTCTAGTCTCACTTCATAGCTTTTGAAAGAATGACAAAATTTTTAAAGAGTAAAATGTAAATACAGTTAAAAGCTTCCAAATGCAGCAGGTATAATTTTTAAGTAAAGTATCTCTGCTATATTTTTCTTATTACAAAAGCCATAAAGGTACATAATAAATGTAGCAATAAATATGTAGTATTCACGGATGATGTTTTGTATTTCTGTGGTATCAGCTGTAATGTCACCTTTTTAATTCTAATTGAGCTTATTTGGGTCCTTTCTCTTCGGTTCTTGGCTAATCTAGCAAGTGGTCTGTCATTTTTGTTTACCTTTTCAAAGAACCAACTTTTTGTTTCATTAATCCTTATATTGTTTTTTTTTTGTGTGTGTTTTCCAATTCATTTAGTTCTGCTCTGACCCTTGTTATTTCTTTTCTTCTTCTGGCTTTGGGTTTAGTTTGTTCTTCTTTTTCTAGTTCCTTGAGGTGTGACACTAGTTGTTAATTTGTGATCTTTCTGTCTTTTCAATGTAGGCATTTAAGGCTACGAATTTCCCCGAGGAATGCTTTTGCTGTGTCCCATAGATTTTGATAGCTTGTGTCACCTTTGCTGTTCAGTTCAAAGAATTTTTTGATTTCCATCTTAATTTCATTCTTGACCCAATAATCATTCAGCAGTAGGTTGTTTAATTTCCATGTCTTTGTGTAGGTTTTAGTGTTTCTCTTGTGATTGATTTCTAGTGTTATTCTTCTGTGGTCTGAGGAGACACATGGTATGATTTCAATTTTTTCGAATTTTTTGAGAACTGTTTTGTGCCCTAAGATATGATTAAAAAGTCCAAAAACAATAGATTCCATTGTGGATGCAGAGAAAAAGGAATGCTTATATGCTGTTGGTGGGACTGAAAATTATTAAATAGTACAACCTCTATGGAAAGCAGTATGGAGATTCCTTAAAGAACTAAAAGTAGACCTACTTTTTGATCCAGCAATCCCACTATTGGGTATTTACCCAAAGGAAAAGAAGACTTTTCATCAAAAAGACATCGCCACTCAAATGTTTATTGCAGTACAATTCATAATTGCAAAGATGTGGAATCAACCCAAGTGCCCATCAATTCATGAGTGGATTAATAAAATGTGGTATAAGTATACTATGGAGTACTACTCAGCCATAAAAAAGGATGAATACCTTTTGCACAGTCTGGACAGAACTGGAGACAAGTCTCCTAAGTGAAATACCTCAAGAATGGAAAAACAAACACCACATGTACTCACTATTAAATTGGAACTAACCAATAAGCACACATGTGCACAGAAGGAAGTAAAACTCAGTGGAAATCAACTGAGGAGAGGAGAAAAAAGGGGAGGAGCAAAAACCTACCTAATAAGTACAATGAACATTATTTGGGTGATGGGCACACCTATAGTTAGGATTCAAGCATTACAAAAGTGATTCATGTAACCTAAAACATTTATACTCCCTTGATATTTTGAAATTAAAAAAAGCGAGTTTGTTTAAACAGATTAATACCTTATGGGAGATGACAGTGGGGAATATTTAGGATATTTAAGAGAATAAACTGTTTTCAAGTACTCATTTACATTCAAACAGTAATTATGAAGAATTCTTGTCTCTTCTCACCTTTATAATGCCTCTTCACTATGGAATCGTCTTGAACAAAGCAATACATTCTACTGGTAAGAATAAGTCTCCGGGGATGCTTTGATGCTTAAATATCTGAAGCGTGCTTTGGTTATATCAACATGTATTTGCATTGTGGAAAGCAACTAAACAGCTACACTGAACTCCTTTTGAAAGCTTTTGTACCCAAAGTGGCACATTTTATGATTTTTAAATTATTACAATGAGATGCCAGTGTTTTTACCAGTCACTACGGTCAGATAGATAACACATGAACTGTCAGAGCAGGGCCATCTGCCAGAGGAGGCGGGGACCTGGAGGTCCTGGCTGCTGTCCTCAGGGCACGAATTCAGAATATCGTGATCTCTTGCTCTTAGGTATCTCAGCCAGGCACACACCAGCACGGAGCTAGGTCACCGGATCGGTCAGAACCAACCATGGGACAATCACTCAGCAGTCCATGGCGGTGCTTACTGAGGAGGGTGCGTCCTCTGGTCACAGAAGTCAAAGGAGCTAAAGGGGAGAATCCCTCAACAGGGACACCCTGGACAGTGACATTGCCTAGCTCCACTGAATTCGAGTCACCCAGTGAGAACCGGTCTCCACAATCAACTCTCCATTAGAAAAGAAAACTAATGCTCAGCATTGCAGGGGTGACAAGACTTTTAGGAGACAGAGCAATGTAGTCGGGAGAGTTCTGAAGTCAGACTGGGTTTAAACTCACCTCGACCCCTTCTAGCTCCTGACTTGCTAAAAGTATAACTTTTCTAAGCCTCAGTTTTCTCATCTGGGGAAAGCTAGTTCTAATATCTTCCCTGCAAGGTGGTTTTAAAGATCTGAGATCATGAGCTCATGGTCCCCTTGTGGCTTGTGCTCTGTGCTACTTGTCCACACTGCCTCGTCCCAGCACAAAGATGGTCTCTGTCTCCTGTCCTCAACCATGACAGCAGGAGCAAGCATCTCCCCCACGCGGAGCCACCTGCCTGCTGGAAAAGTTCCTGCTGCCTCTATGATCCCCGGGTTCTGGAAGGTTCTGTGTGAGCAACACGTTCGTCCTCTTTGGCCTCCTGCTTACAGCTCCGTACTGCCCATCCCTCTCTGCTAGAAACCTTTGCTCAGACAAGACCAAAACGATGTATTAGATGTCAGTTTTCTTATTTACAATCACGTTCCAATCCTGCCCTTCCTGAGGTTACACTACTGTCACCTTGGAGTGTAGGATGTTCACAGACAAGTCCTGAGTTACTTCTGTAGATGATTAGTCTCATCTGCTGTGTATAAGGTTTACCAGTTTAATATTCAGGGAAGGTCTTGTAGCTAAATGAAAAGGTTAGATCTTAATTCTGTCAGTTCCCGTGTGGGTGATCCTGACCTTAGCCTGTCCATGCCTCAGTTTGCTCATGTGTAAAATGGGGAGAGTCCCCATAGCTTGAAAGACTGTTGTGAGGATACAACAAAATCAAGCACATGTATTTTTAAAAAACCAGAGCCCGCAGCAGGTGACGATAACGCTTCATAAATCTTAGTCCCTTTCCCCAAGTTCTTGTGGGCACCTGAAGTCAACCTTGGATTCTAATAACACCTTAGAATTTTCCTGAACAGTCTTTTAAAAGAGGTAAGAGAGCTATTAAATTTTCTCCCTTTTTTCCTCCTTTGTGGGGGGACAATCTGTTAATCAGTTAAAGTAATGTTATTCAAGAGTCTGCGTTAGACTTAGTTTTGGAGGAGGGGTTTGTCTTGTTTTTTTGTTTTATCTTCCTAAGAAAGGAAAATGCAGTAAAGAGAACATAAATGGGTAAATAAAAAGGCATACGAGTCAATGGAAATTCCCAAACTATCACAAAAATATCAGATAACCTGTAAGCAATTTCTAAGAAATATAAGAAACTCATGAAAATTTTAATAGATCTATATTTTCCCCTAGAGTTACAGAAATCCTCTCCAAGTACGTGCCCTGACCAGACATTACTTTAAAAATCTCCTCATTTCCCTTCAGGGAGAGGTTCAAATACTCTACACGCTCAAAATCATGTCCCCCTTTATTTTCATTTACCTTTTCAGTCTTTGGGCTATTTTTCTCACCCTCCAGCAACATCCAAAGGCCTATTTTTCTTTTTTAAAAAAGGTCTTTAATAGCTAAAACAAACGAGATAAGTCTGGTTTTCTCTAGAATGAGCTTTAACCCTTGAGTTAGCGCTCGCTGAGGGAATAGAGCTTCCTTGGTACACAGCTTATTTTGAAATAAATGAGGCAATGCTGGGTCATAAATTGGCTTTAATTCACTTAGTACACTGAAGGAATGTGAAAATGAGATCGGCCAATTGCTGCAGTGGTCTTTGAGGAATCTGGGAGGACAAGGAGACACGTCAACAAGCTAGAAAGACGCACGTATCTCCCCGTGTTCTGAAAAGGGGAACAGGCTGTGGCTGCAAATTGAAGGCCAGTGGTTTGCAAACCAATGAGCGTGACACAGATACCAGACGGGACTTCTGCAGATTCATAAATAGGGTTATTTGTGAGCACTTACAAATGAAAAGAGCCTACAAGGGTTTATTGGAAATAAAACATGTCAAACGAACTTTATTTTATTTAGACAGGAAATAAGAAAGGGGAAAAGACAATAGGGAGCTCTGCTGTGTGCCAGGCATGGTAAATGAGAGGGAAGATGGAGTCGTTACTGTCTGGATTTTACCAAAAGGATCTGAGATGGCCTCTCCCGAGTTCCCTGCACACAAATGGAGGGTGGAGGCACGAACAAGTGCCAGAGGGAGGTGGATTCATAGCCCATGAATGGCAGTTCCAGGCCAAAGGACTCTAAATCCTAAAAGGATACTGGGGAATGGGTGTGAGTGTAAAGGGAGAGCAAGAGGAGATCTTTGTCATTTTGGAATAATTCTGTTTCTTGATTTGCATTAGTGGTTACAAAACCCTAAACATATGCTCAAGCAACATAGAACTATACACACACATTACATTAGGGTCAAATTCCTGCTTTCGATATTGTGTCCCACTGGAGGAAACTATGCAAAGGGTCTGCAGAACCTCTATTATCTCCGACTTCCTATAAAACTATAACTATTTCAAACTCAATAAAATTTTTTTTAATTAAAAAAAAATGCAGGGAGGGTCCCAGCTCCCTGACGCAGGGCTCTTTCATTGCCTATCCTATGAGCAAAATAACTCCCCTGCAGCTCATCACAGTTAGGAGGGCCGAGGAAGGGTCACTGAAGGTAAGAAAATATTTAAGCCTTGATTCTGCAATTTAAAAAAAGGTAAACTCCAAAGGAGTCAGACAGGCTGTAAAGCTCAAGTGTGCAATTTAAAATTTTCTTCCTACATCTCTTGGCAACCTTTGAACTGCCCCATATTTATCCAAACCGAAGAGAATGAGACCTCTGTGATCCTCTTGGGTGCCTTAAAGTTAATGGAAATAATCTCACTAGTTCCTCCTCCTTTTAGGGGACACTAGATCCCAGTTGTCCTGTAAGGACATCCTTCAGGGTATGGGCTCCCATGCCCCTGCGGCCAAGCTATGCAAGGCGTTCATGGCAGGAAAGCCAGATGGTTTATTCACCATGAAGGTACAGCATCTTAGCTACATTGTTCCAATATTTGCCTGGGAATACATAATCATTTCAATACAAATTCCAGGAAGCCCTGAGGGTTCAGAGCACAGCCATTTTGAATTTAACAGGAAAGAACTATTCCATCTGGGAGAATGCTCACCAACCGCAGCAACCCCCTTGTCTGGAGCTGGCCCTGACCTCTCCTCTCCAATTCTCCGGGTGTCCAGTTCTCCTCGGAGCCCATTATGACTGGGTGAGGCTGAATGCCTTTTCCTTTCCCTAAGAGCCTTTCATTTCATTCTGCAAGCTGGCGAGGTCACAAGTGGCATGGATTGAAATGGTTGGGAGATCCTACGCCATCTTGAGTACACAGGGAGGGTGGGCAGAGAGGATGGGCAACCACATACCCTGTGTGTCTTTGCTTCTCTCGGCTTCTATTGCATCATACCACTATTTGTTAAAAGACAACATTTTTATGTAATGATAAATAAAATGAGATTAGATATTTGCTGAGGAAGGTTTCTTAGCTGACACTGATTATCATATTTTATTTATGCACCAGTGAAAAGTTCCCACGGCCATTTAATTAGATTAGCTCTAGAATTTGCCATATTTCTCTCATAATTCCATCTGTCTCTCTTTATTAGCCTGGTCTTTAAATCTTTCCCTGGAGAGATTAATTCTGTGCAGTACATTTTTTTTTCCCCTCTTTTAGACAAAACCGACATGACACAAGATGGCAGGCATTCTACACGATACAAGAACAACTCATCATGGCTTTTGCTTTCATATGACATGAAAAGCTGAGGGGTTGTAGTTAACAATAAACTCAGCAGTAAACAACGTAGGTAATGCGGGCACCAAACATAGGCATTGTCTAGGCTTGGGCTGAAGAGAACTAGCATTCGGACGAAAAGAGGTAGAGACCTACTGCTCCCTGTCCCACTAGGACCACATGTGGACTATTCTTTTTCATTTCCCACACCACCTTTTAAGAGAAAACAGCCAGAAAGGCAGTTAGTCTGTTATGGCCTTAAATGGGAACAAGAATTCTTCTGCACCCACAGAGGCTGATTGAAGTGGAGCCCTGAAATGTGACCAGGAATGGGGGTCCCAAGGAGGGAAAGACGCGAAGGAGAAGAGGAAATCTTGGAAAACTAGCTCAGAAATCATCAAGAGGACAGGGAAAGCAGGAAAACTGTTACACAGTTGACCCTTGAACAACACGAGAGTTTGGGGCACCAATCCCCGCACTCACACAGTTAAAATCCACATGCAATTTTGACTCCCAAAAAACTTAACTACTAATAACCTACCATTATTAGACTGGAAGCCTTACCGGTAACATAAACAGCCGATTAACACAGTATGTTATATGAATTATATGCTGTATTTTTGCAATAAAGTAATCTAGAGCATAGAAAATGTTATAAGGAAGAAAATATACATTTGCAGTATTGTACTATATTTGTACTGTATTTATTGTATAAGTTTACATTGTCTGTTTACAAGATGAATCCTCTGAAATGGTGGGCAACCACGGCTGCAGACCTCAGTCAATGGAACATGTTAAGCAATTCCACTTTTTCTTGTAATGTCATGAGTTTTCTCTGCTCCTTAGGAGCACTTCCGGTATCACTAGTGGCACTTCGCAGGGGTTCCATGGTGTTATTATTAGAAGTGTACAGCATTGCCTTAAACACAATGAAAAATACATGAGAGTAGAAAGATACCACTTTTGCCCTCAGTATGCAATTTACTGAAGACATGAACTTCTCACGTAGAGATGATTAGCATCACACGGGGTCTTAGGCAGATACTTGAAATACTTGAACTCACAGCAAATAGCAACGGGAGGTGTCTACAAAATTAAGGTAGTAGTACAGTATGTATTATAGTTAATTTTATGCAGTTATGATTTAATACTGCATATTTATGTTTGCTTACATTTCTCTTGACTGCAAATGGTGCCATGTATGGTCTGTGTTTGTGTGTGTAAGTTTTGATAAATTTAACTTTTCTTTTTTTAGAAACAGGGTCTACACTGTTGCCCAGGCTGGAATGCAGAGTGCGATCATACCTCACTGCAGCCTTGAACTCCTGGGCTCACGTGATCCTCCTGCCTCAGCCTCTCAAGTAGCTGGGACTACAAGCATGTGCCACCATGCCAGGCTAATATTCAAGTTTTTTTGTAGAGACAAGGTCTGGCTATGTTGTCCAGGCTGGTCTCAAACTCCAGGCCTCAAGTGATCCTTTCACCTCGACCTCCCGAAGTGCTAGGATTACAGGCATGAGCCACCACGCCTGGCCAAATTTAACATTTTATAATAGATTTGTATATATTTCATAGTAGTAAATGATAAAATAGACTAGTATCTACATACATTTTATGCATCCATAACATATCTAACTTTTTCTTAATTTTTTGGATGTTTCTAGGCTATGTGGTTTGTGACTTTTTTCAAACTGTTGCAAATTTCCAAAAATTTTTTCAATATATTGAAAAATATCTGCGGATCAGTAGACCCGTGCTATTCAAACCTGTGTTGTTCACGGGTCAACTGCATTAGTTTGCAATTGCTGCCATAACACATTACCACAAACTTAGTGGCTTTAAATAACACAGATGTGTTATTTTATTGTTCTGAATGTCAGAAGACCAAAATGAGTCTCACTGGGCTAAAATCCAGGTGTCAGCAAAGGTACTTTCCCCCTAGAGGCTCCAGGGGAGAATATGTTTCCTTGACTTTTCAGGTTTCTAGAAGCTGCCTGAATTCCTTGGCTTTGGCCCCTTCCTCCATCTTTAAAACCAGCAGATTGGCATCCTCAAAGCTCTCTCTGACTTTGACTCCTGCCTTCCTCTTGCCCTTATGATTACACCTTGTGATTACACTGGGTCCTCATGGACAATCCTAAATAATCTTAATCACATCTGCATGGTCCCTTTTTGCCATTTAAGGTAACATATTCACAGGTTACAGGAACTGGGATGCAGACGTCTTTGGGGAGCCATTATTCTGCCCACCACAACTATCATTAGATATAGGGGTGGAAGATAATGAAAGGCTTGAACTTAGATCACAGACAAGATAGAGTTAAAGGACTGAAAGGTAAGTATTTGTAGGTCTTTAAAATAATAATAAGCAGTGGAGTCAGAGAGATCCAGGTTCAAAGCCCAGCTCTTCCATTTATGAGTTGGATAATCTTGGCAAATTATTTAATGTGACTGGGCCTCAGTTTCCTCATCTGAAAAATGGGGATAAGAATTTCCTCTCCTTAGGCTGTTGTGATGGTTAAGCGATAGAGATAGAGATATAGACATAGATATAGATAGATATATTAATAGATATAAGTGGCATTCGCATATGAAACCGAGACCACTCCAGGTACATCAAACAGAGTATATTTAATACAGGGAATTGGTTACAAAGCTATGGAAAGAACTGAAAGAGGAGAGGGCAGGAGCCAAAAGAAAAAAGATGTGACAGCTAGACAGTAGATGTTAATGCTCCTGAGCTACTTCCCTGAGACTGCTTAGTCTGCCATACTGTCAAAGAGGTTGTGCCAGTTGGCTCTGAAGCCCCAAGGAAGGGCTACATCAACCAAGAGCCTCAAAAAGGGGCTTCCTATCAGGGTTCCTGGAGTCCCAAATCACCCCTTCCTTGCTATCACTACGGCAACTGCTTGCAACGGCCCCACTATAAAACCCAGAATCAGGAAGCTTTTCTCTCCCCCCCCCCTCACTGGCAGGATTTAACAGGAAGGGAGCTGGTGAGAGAGGCAGCGATAGGCAACTTTCAGACTCCCAGTCCTGGCAGTAAAGATGGAAGCACAGAGGGTGAGTGAGGGGCCACAAGACCACAGGTGAATAACCAGCACTCAGCCTACACCCTGCCCCATCATTTCCCTCCTGGGTTAACAACTGTCTGCTCTGGAGGACGTGTGCAGGGCAGTGGTGACAAAGGGAGGCAGTGGGGAGGGCGGGGATTATAGTCCCTGGCCTCAAGGAAAAGCCTGGAGAAAAGATAGAATTAGGGAAGCAGCAAAATTGCTCCTCTGACTCTGTGGGGATCATATTATTAAACTTAAACTGCAATGACCAAGTTGGAGCCAGAAAAAGCATGCCATGCACCCTTTCCAGAAGCTTCTGTCTGCTGCACTAATAATAACACCTTTCTCTTGTTGACAGGGCTGGGCTGCTAATGCATATGGCACTGCTGTGCAAGCATTTTAAAAGGTCCCCCTCTGGGGTGGTGAACCACAGAAAGGTGTCCCCTTGGGGAGGGTAAATTAGAAAACAGGAGGCACCTCTGAGCTGATGAGTTAGGAGAGGGCACCAGGGCCCCATTCCCCCTTGGCCAGTACCGTTGCAGACTGCAGACCACCTGTAACACGCTACTGCGTTCTAAGCCCTTTCGTCTATTGTTGCACATGATGCTCACAACATCTCATGAAATAAGCATTATTACTGCCCAGCTTGCAGATGAAGAGAATGAAGCGGCTTGTTCCCAGCCATATACCTCGTAAGGGACAGAAGAGCTGGTAGAGATTTGAAATCTAATAACAGCTCCTCGATAATAACATCGAGAGCCCACAGTGAGATGAGGCAGCGCCGTACGTATTCGGAACTCGACACATGCGACCGCAGGCAGTTCTCGTGACAGCACGAGGTAGCCAGCACCGTCTTCATCTCACCGGCCAAGGTTGACAGCGAGGACTCGGACACCAGGGTCCCGGGGAAGCCCCCGCCTGCACAGCACACGTGCGCTCAGCCCCCGACACCATGCATGGCATTCTTTCATTTGTTTATTTTTCGTGCTAGTTATTGCCTCACTCCCTAAACGCAATTGGCTCTGAAGGGGCAAGGAGGCTGAATAGGAATATCTGAAGCTGGGATTTCCTGTGGGTTTTTCCACTGGTGAAACAAAAAATTCCTTTGACTCCAGCTCCTTTGGGGTCCCAGGGAACAAGCTGGCATTATCTCTGCACTGAAGGGCCTTTGACTCCCACACTCGCTGTGGACAATGCTGAAAGACATCCAAAGGATGGGCCAACTGGTCTGCCCAGCCCACAGCGTCACAGAAGCTTTCCCTCAGTGGAAACAGCTCACAAGTGACAGCTCCAAAAATTTACAGGGAGCCAGTGAGCTCTGGTAGGAAGCCAGTAAGCCGAGTCCCCCACCATCCCAGTGTGTACTTGGGTTGGGTACATTTTCACAAGGCTTTTATTAAATACATTCGATCTGTGACACTATCTCCTCCCTGGAGCCAAAACACCTGAAAAGCAAAGGGAAAAGGAAAAAAAGTCTGTGTTTAGAGCAAAAGGCAATGGCAGGCACGCTGCCAAGCGGAACTTCTTTTAAGGTTAGAATGCCCTCTTTGGGTACAAAAGTATACCAGCAGGAGTGGGGAGTTTTCTAAGACAGGAGGGATTCAGAGAAATCAAAATTCACACACTGTTCTAATGGGGAATTATCCAGAGCTTACATTTCATCTAGATGAAAATTTTATAAAGGTAAAACCAAAGTTAAATTACACAGTGGAAAACAAAAAGATTTACTGGTCTAGAACTATAATTCCCTTAGCAGAGCCAAGCTAGATGTTGTTAGGCAATGCCCACCGCCTAGGACACATTCGGTAGCCATCGTCCACGCTAAGCTGTCTCACTACAGCAGCAGTGGAGATACTCAGGGCCCCAGACGCATCCTATGGGGCCAAAAGAATGGCTCACCTTGACTGTCATGGCTGGTTGGTATTCCAAGGGGCAACTTGACGGTTCCAACCATTTCTGTTCGGGCCTGTCAATGACAGCAGTTGATCCAGTTCGCCCTCCAAAAGCAGCAGGGTCTCTGGTGCACAGGCAGAGTACGGGGCAGGTTACTGTTTGTCCTCAGCCTGATAAATGTGGCACCAAAGGACTCATCCAAGAGGCAACGTCAAGAGGCAACGTCACACCCAATGCAAAGGAGTCTACACAAGTGGGCCCTCGGAAAAGGCTGGGCAAAGCAGAACCCAGGTGTCAGAGCAAGGATCAAAAGCCAGGGAAGCCTGGTGAGCACCCAGTTTTGGAAGCCGAGTCCAGGAGGCACCCGACCCAAGCATGCTGCCGTGCTGCGGCGTGGAGGAGCCAGTCTGCACTCTGCTCCGGCGGTGAGCAGAAGCTGGGGGTGAACAATATTTCCTCCGTGACGTCTTGTGCTCATCGTCCCCGACACACCCTCGTGTTCCTTTGCTCACCCTGGAGGCAGAGTGCTGAGCTTGGTGGCTCGACGACCAAAGGCGGGGTACCAGTGGCCTATCCCAAGAAGCAGAGATGGTACAGTAGCAACTGAGGCTAAGAACTGCAAACGGAGGAGGAGGAAGAGGGAGGAGATGGAGCAAACCAGCAACAACGATGAAGTTCAGATCCATGAGGCATCATCTCTAATTCCAAAATCTAAAACTCTCTGCGAAGCACAAGCTTTCTCTAATTCATCTGGCAGTAATCCGACCTGATTGAACTCATACGCAGGTGGAACCTCAAGTGCACACATGTGAAGCAATTTAGAGCCTTCGTTTATCCCACTTTCATGGGCACGGGCATCTGTTTTGCTGCAGAAACACTAATATGGTTCAGATAAGGGGTCGTGGACCTGGGGACACAACGGAGCCACGGATCACTGGACAAGCTTTAGGGCAACCCGGTGACAGGCAGGATGGATGTTAGGGACAATACCAGCAAGTTTCTAATAAAAGCAACTCTTTACACATACATGTTACAGATTGTGACCAACGCTGATATAAATGATCATATCAGACCTTTTACAATTCTGTAAATTAAGAGCTATTATTATCCCTGTTTTCACAAAAGGGGACACTAAGGTGCAGAGAGATTAGAGGACTTATCCGAGGTCCTGACAACCCCCTCCACCCCCCAACCCAGTGTCCTTCCCACTAAGCCACTCACTCATCCACAGCAACAGCAAGTAAGGTGAAGTATTTTGATGACAATTTAAACGTATCTCTGGGCTTCTACGGAGAAGATGCCTTTGACCGATGTTGCAGGAACGCACCGAACCTCAGGATAAATGAACTTCAAGAGAAAGAACGTGGGAGGTGCTGGTAGCATCAGCCACACAGGGGTTGGCTTAGGGGGTGCTGCAGCCCCCCCATGCTCCATCAGGCCCCTAAATCCACTCCAGATTAAAATCACGATAATGTGCTACGATACGGGCATTTTTCTCTTATAAAAAGTGTGGATGGCTAGAAGCTCCTTTAGAGATTTTTGCTGCTTTTGTTGATCTTGAACAGGTGAGCCAAGATCAGTGCCCTGTGCTCCCCTTTCTGGCCCAACTGCTGCCCAAGCCTCTGCATGTGACACTTCAGCCACCACTGGCTGGGCAGCAATTCTACCTACTCCTGCATGCCATGGTTACTATAGTACACGTGTTATTTTAAACCAATTGCAATGCAATGTCTGTATTCCTACTGTAAATCTAACACAAATGATAAGAAGATAAATGACAAAGTCTGCCCTGAAGAAGTTTTCCCAAGATTAATGCAGAGACATATCCAAAACAGTGGGTTTCTCGACACTAAATTCCTGGTTGATTCCTCTCTTTCCTGGCTCTGCAATGATTAATAATTATTCATTTAATTGGGAAAGGCAGTCTCCTAATTTGGATATTGTTTTTAAAAATGGGGGTGATCTTTTACTCATTAAAAATCAGAATAGCTGGGTGCAGTGGCTCACAGCTACTGGGGAGACTGAGGCACAAGGCTCACTTGAGGCCCAGGAGTTTGAGACCAGCCTGGGCAACACAGCAATACCCAGTTTCTATAAAAAATTAAAACCTTGGCCAGGAGTGGTGGCACAAGCTAGCAGCCCCACCTACCTGGGAGGCTGAGGTGGGCGATCTCTTGAGCCCAGGAGTTCGAGGCTGCAGGGAGCTATGATCCCACTAGTGCACTCCAGCCTGGGCAACCGAACAAAACCCTATCTCTTAAAAAAAAAAAAAAAAAAAGTTGGAATAATTTTTTTTCTTTTTAGAGATGGGGTAGAATAAAATTTTAAAGGCAGTGTCAATATAAATTCATACCAAGATGAGGTTAAAGTCACAGTCACTCCCACGGACATCTCCTTTTATTTCTATTGAGCCTGTTCTGACTCGGTGAAATGAGAAAAACAGGGATCATAACAATACCTTTTATCACATATTACCTTACGCTTTTCAAAAAAGTTTCACAAAACATTTATATACAATAAATATTTGATTGAATATACTTAGATTATCCCAAATCATAGAGGCAAGAAAATATCTAACGGTTGAATTAAAGTGATAGAATTTGTCCATTTTTTCCATTCAAATTACAATTTAAGTCAAGTAAGGAAAAACACACAAAAGCTGCGTGATTGGGAAGGAGATCAGAGCTCGTCCCAGTGTTCTCAAGTCCAACCAGCCGGCTGGGTGAGGGATGAGATCATGAGCACTGGGGTCAGTGAGTCAACCTCCTTGGCCATGGCATCCAGACAGCTGCAGCTTCCCCCCACCCCAGGCGGGTGTCCTGCCCTACAGACTCGCCTGAGGACACAATGTCAGTGAAAGTAAACAAGTGAGCAAATGCAACACAACAGCCAGGAAGTTAACTCAGAGAGCTCTGCAGATGGAGAACTGTATCGCCCTTCCTAGACGAAGCGCAGTACATATCATGCACAGTATGGAAACCAACACTGGAGTAAATCATCTTCAAAACTGTCATACCCAAGAGCAAACACTGCGATCAGTAACTTACAAATTAAAAGATTCCTTCTTTCTTCTTCCATCTAACCATCCATCTATCCATCCTGTAAAATATTCATTAGGCATCTACTAGGTCTAAATACTTCCTAATAATTTTGATATACCCCAGGGTACCTAATCCTTCTGATGAAATGACATCCAGAAACTTCATGAGAATTAATTTTCTTTTCACCACTGGTCTATATGCTTCTTAAGAGTATGGACAAAACTGTACACTTAAATTTTTATATATAAACATATATACATATATATACATAAACATATATATATATATAAATTTTTTATGTTCAAGAGCTACCACAGTATCTGGCTATGTGGTTTATGTATCTCAATAAATATCTGAACTAAACCAAACTTCTGGAACTCCTGATTGGTTTGGAAAGATTAATAGACTTGGTTAATCTACACACTGGAATACTCAATCTGAAATATATTCATAATTAAGAGTGTACCAGTGAGAATAAAGTCAACCATGAGTGTACCACATACATGAGGGAGTAAGGAGGTTAACAAGACAGCTCCCTTGAGCTGAAGGAGTTAGAAAAGCACATTGCACCCATGACAAACTCTTGTGGAAGAAAGGAAGAACAGATGATCCCAGAGAGCCAGAGAAGGCTGGGAAGCGTTCTTGGCTCGATTGTAAATGAGGGCTAACATTTTGATGCGTAGAGATTGGGAACAAGGAGGATGGATTCCATAATATTCTTGGTGGGCAGAATACACACAATAAAAGGGCCAGAGTGTCTGTTTTACATATTTAGGGACCTGTTTATAGAAGGCCTGAAAAGGGATGCTAAGAATTTGCTCAAGGGGCAATGAGTCTTTGAAAGCCCTTGGCACAGACGAACAACAACCCAATCATATCTGTGTTTTGTGGAAATTATCCCTGCAGCAGTCTGCGGGCCTCCCCAGGAGGAGTTACTCAGCAGGGGCATACTGACACAATCAAGGTCAGGACTGGGAAGATACAAGGAAGGCCTGGAAATGCCTTTTGAAGAGGCGTCTTAGGAGTGGCTATTATGCTCTAGGGCTTGCCTTAAACTTCTTGGAAAGAACACTGAGCTTCCTTAGATCTTCCCTCTAGACTGGATGGTACTTGAGAACAATCTACTCATCTTTTTTTTTTTTTTTTGAGAGATGGTGTCTTGCTATGTTGTCCAGGCTGGAGATACAGTGGCTATGCATGATCATATAGCACTGCAGCCTTGAACTCCTGGCCTCAAGCAATCCTCCTGCCTCAGTCTCCCGAGTGGCTGAGACTACAGGCCTGCACCACCATGCCCAGCAACCTTTTTAAATACCCTGCAATGTGCAACACAGTGCCACGTATACAGCAGGTGCTAAATAAATGTTCTTGAATGGGTGACTAAATAAATGGATAAGTTTATGTCTTTAGGAGAGAAGTCTACAACCAGACAAAGGAAAACAAAAGGATTAATAGAGTCGAGATAATTTAAGGCCCCCAAGTCCCCCAAATCTACTGTTTAAACTGAAAGTGGATTGTGAAGGACTGATGTCTCACATTGTACTTTGCTTGGCCTGTGGCTGTAAGACAAAGCACCGGGGAAATATTAAGAATCATACTGAAATATGCAAACTTGTTTTCATCAGAGGATTTGTGATCACAAACCAGGTTTCACAATTCTAAGTTTCCAGTGTATTAGAAACGTGAAAACCCCAATTTATCTCTGTATTTACTTTTTCCCCCACTTGTCCACTATAAAATAATCCTCCTTTTCCAGTCAGTATTTGAGTAAGATCAGGCATGCTTTCATTTATAAATGCTAAACACATACATTCTCCTGTGTTAAAAATAAAGCCTAATAATTACGCCAAATCATTTTATCCATTCACTCACAAATCAAGAGACGACAGGCATGCAAAAGAAAATTTAGATTGGCGTGCATGTCACAAAATGCAATTTCAACTCAGGTTCCATATTCAGGACAAATTCACTCATTAAACTTTAGATATTTCACATTTCCACCTGTGAAAGCAATTAGCATCCGTGCAGGGCCACCTGTCAAATGCTCATTTCTATTCCTGGTAGATTTGTTCACTTGGGCGAACATGATCATGTGAACGATTAGTATCAATTCCTCGACACGCGTAGCGCTGGGGAGTTAAAGTACCTGCTGCATTCAGGCAGATAACTGCAGGGAGCTGTGTAGGCCTCCCAAAATGGAACCACTTGTGTAGGGGGAGGAGGCAAAATGTGAAACCCCAATGAGCAGGGGATAGGAAGTATACACAGTAGCTCACATCCTGCACAATCCCAATCCTCTGGGACACTGATCACAGAATCTTAGAGCTGGCGGGGTTCTCACATGACATCCCACGCAGCCTCCTCCCCATTGGAGACCCCATTACATTCACCCCAGAGTCACCGGTGCTGATTTACACGCTTCTGAGGACAAAAAGCTCTCTGCCTTTTAAGGTACCCTATTCCATTGACAGATAACTATTCTTTTTAGCAAGTTTTCTTTTTCAATTTAGTCAAAAATTGATACTTTACTAATGTGTGGCTCTAATGCTCATCCTAATTCCGGGCCAAGTAGATACTCAATAAATGTCACATGAATGATTAATGAATACACGAACAAATGGACTCTCAAGGATCAATTGATAATATGATGATAGTAACTGCTTGAAAATCTAAGTTTTTAAGAGCCGTGATGGCTCAAAAAAAAAAACAGGGATTCAGTTCAATTCATTTAATATCTTCAACAGGAATGAATTATACAGAACTACGGAAAAAAGTACAACTTAAGGGAAACAGCTCTAAGAGAAGAGAATCCGGGTTCTAACAGTCACCTGCTGCTGTTCCTCATTTCTCTCACCTGTAAAATAAGAAGGCCAGATTCCACGATCTCTACTGTCACAACCTCCAATATTCTAAAACATATGATTATCTTCAGAGATTGCTGTCCCTCACCTTAAGTTTACTCCCTTGTTTGCATTTCTCTGCAAGTTTGAACCCACCTGCAAAGGAAGTGTAAAAGTCCTGCCACGACAGGCCAATGTTGTGACTGAACCCGTAGAATTTTATCCACATCTTTTTTCAGGATGAGCCCAAGACCACGTGTCTGAGAAATTAACCTGAAGTTGACACTGCTCCTAGGCTACAAACCCGCATGACACGTTACTGTGCTGAATACTGCAGCCAGTTGTAACACAACGGTATTTGTGCATGTGAACAAGCTACACACAGAAAAGGTGCAGTAAAAATACCTTATAAAAGATGAAAAATGCTGCACCTGAATAGGGCACTTCCACGAATGGAGCTTGCAGGACTGGACGCTGCTCTGGGCGAGTCAGCGAGTGAGTGGTGAGTGAGTGTGAAGGTCTAGGACATTACTGCACACTACTGTGGATTTTATAAACACTGCACACTTGGGCTGCACTAAGTTTATTTTTTTTTAAATTTTTTCAATAAATGAACCTCAGCTTACTGTAACTCATTTACTTTACAAACTCCTAATTTTTTCTACATTTTTGGCTCTTTCGTAACAACACAGTTTAAATCACAAACACATTGGACAGCTGTGCAAAATATTTTCTTGATATCCTCATTCTGTAAGCTTGTTCCTATTTTTAAACTTTTTTTATTTATTTATTTATTTATTTATTTTTGCTTTTTAAGCTTCCTTATTAAAAAACGAAGACACAAACACATACATTAGCCTAGGCCTACACAGGGTCAGGATCACTGGCTTCCACCCCCACGTCTTGTCCCCGCTGGAGGGTCTCCAGGAGCAATGACACACACGGAGCTGTCACTTCCTGTGGTGATCTCCTGAAGGACCTGCCTGAGGCTTGTACAGTTAGCTTTTTTTTTTTTTTAATAAGTGGAAGGAGTACATTCTAAAATAACAACAAAATGTACAGGGAATAGTAGGTGACAGGAAATTTCCAGCTCTCTTATGATCTTACGGGACCACCACAGCGTACGTGGCCGTCATTGACCAAAGTGTGTTTATGCAGCACGTGCTGTACTTACCTGGAGACTTGGTTTCCACACCTACGGTACCCAGAAGCTGCACTTACTAAGCGTGGATGTCGACACCTCACCTGCCAACACACCGGGCTCTTCACCAATTGGTCTTTGGAAGTTTTATCCAGCAATACGTTCTGTGAGTGACCAGCAACCTTGTGGTTGGAAGCAGCCCCGCTATGTGTCCCACCCATTTCTGAGTCGTGACAAAAGGAAAGTGGCCAAAGGGGAAGGATGGCGGGGAAAGGAAGCAGACCCCAGACCGGTGGGGTTATACAAGAAGCCGTGCACACCACTGGGCCCCTGACCGCCTTCCAAAGCCAAATATAAACATTTCATTCGTTGGGCAGCCACAGTTCTTTCCCGCTTCTACGTGGTGTGAAAATTTGGAAGCTGAATGCAAAGTCTTAACTCAAAAGAAGCGGCTGGTAAACTCTGATTTCGAAAGAGAAAATGGATTCTGAACAGCTAAATCATCTGGAACTTAAAAAAAAAAAAGTTGCACATTTGTTGCACAAAAGTCATTCACTAAGGAATTTTTATCACGAAGTCATTAAAATCTGGAACTAATAACAGAAAACTCCCCAAGGCTAAAAGTCTTGCCTTACGGGAGAATAGCTGCTGACCAGGGGTCCTGGCTGTTCCCAGAGGGACCCTCCCACCCCCAGCGTGGCTGCTAAAGGCATCTCTGGAAGCAATGGGCTTGCATGAAAATGCAGCATATAAACTGAATTATCACCATCAAAAGAATGGTTCTAATTCTGATTTAATGACCCTAATCTAAAATGTTACCTATTTTTATACTCAGAAACTTTGTTCTGCACTGGTCTTTAGATCTTATTTAAAGATCACCACTGTACCCTCTCTTTGCTCTGAAGGTCTTGAATCAAACTTTAACCAGAACCACAATAAAATTCAAACATCAACAATTTAATCTCTAATCCTCCTCTAATTGAAATTTTAAGATTAAAAAAAAAAGGAAAAGTTTTAATGAGCCTAGCAAATTGGCTTCTTTTTTTCTCTAAATTAATATCGTACCGTTTGAATAACTGGCAATATTTTTGTCATTGAAGAAAAACCATAATAGTTTGCATCCCACGTTTGAAATAGATACAAATTTATACACACAGCATAGAAATGGATCCATTACAAGAACAGAGACACCAGGCTACTTGTCTGCATTGGTGAGAGTATGGTGGTTTTTAATGTTCTTTTCCTTGTTTGTAGTTTTCTGTGCTTTCTGTAATGAGCATGCGTTGTTTTTGAAAAAACAAGAACCAGTAAGAGAAACTTCATTTAGCAAACAAGTGAACTAGGAACTGTATCTGCAGCACGGTGACCCAAAATTCATGCTCCCTCTCTGAAGGCTCAGCTGCCCTCTGGGGGCATCTTGGGTGAGCAGTGAGGTCCCTCAGAAATATCCTGGGGACTAAGCCCTCCAAGGTGGCCATGGCTTCTAGTTTTATTATGCTCAGGCATGGCACCTAAAAAGCCTCAATCCCAATTCACACTGCATGTGCCATCCTAAGCGTTCTGGCAAATTTAAGTATTAAACTAAAACAGTAATCCAGATTCCTAGTGTCATCGTACCCATTTTACAAATGGGGAAACTGAGGCACAACTAAACCCAGGATTGAGATGCAGGCAGACTGTCTCCAAACCCCAGTTCTCACGGCCCTGGTGTTGTCCAACTCACATTCGTCCGATCCACGATATATTTTGCAAAGTGCTTTCACACACGACAAACCTGAGTAGACAGGGAGGCCAGGTTATTACTGTCCTCTTTTACATTTGAGGAGACCGATGCTCTGAGGTGTCAAGCAAGGTGTCTAAAGCCACCCCGCCCTCCCCTGGCCCAGCAAGGACACAAGGCAGCATTGCCCGACTGCGATTCTCATTCTCTTTGGAAAACTCAAACTCCTTTGCGCCTATTTTAAGAGTGAGATGGCGGAAGTCCTGTCACTGTTGAAAAGCAACCACACACTTGGTAGCCTCGGTGTCGTCTCTGAGAGTTGACAGCGTGACCCGCGCGCTCTGGCGGGGGAAACCCGGTGGTCTGCGCTGGGGACACGGGTGTCACTACGCCGATGGGAACTCAGCAGTGAGACCGATGCAGGGCGGCCCCCGGGGGAGGCGCCGCCACCAGTTCCTCATCCTGCTCCCCACCGCGTCCCCAGGGTCCCCGCGGGCCGGAACCGAGAGCCAGCAGGGGAGTGGGGCGAGGGCGGGCGGGACGTCCCCCGTCGCGCGGCGGCGCGGGCTGGGTGCCCCGCGACGGAGACGCGGCCCCGTGGGTGTCCCGGGAAGGGTCCGACCCCCAGCCCGTCCCCGCCGCCTCCCCGCCAGGGGGACACACCCCGGGGCGGGTCCCGCGCGGGGCGTTTCGCAAACTGCCGGTCCGGGATCAGGGACCCCCGGCTCGGCGCCCGGCTGGCAGCCCCCGAAACTCGCTCTTCTCCCACCCCCGCGCCGCGCGCCCTGCCTCAGTTTCCCTCACCTCGGAAGGGGTGCGCTGAGCCCAGATTGTTAACAGAGCACGCCCAGACCCGCGCGACTTCCTGGGGGGGGACCGCGCCCTCCCCACCCGGGCCCCTTCCCCGGACCCCAGCGACGCAGCCCCTACCTGCGCGGTGGCCCCCGCCGTCGCCACCGGCCCCAGCGCCCCGGGGCCCCGCGCCAGACATGCGCCCGCCGCCAGCTCCTCCCGCCGCCGGGGCGCCGCCGCCCGCACCCGGGCCGGGCCGGGAGGACGGGAAGTGGGGAGGGGGCCGGCGGGGGGGGCGCCTTCCTGCTCTTCCGCGGGCGGTGGCGCGGGCTTCTCGGGCTTCCTTCCCGGCCGGGCCCTCTCAGGGACACACACGCACACACACACATCGGGACACACACACACAGGCACACACATCGGGACACACACACACACAGGCACACACATCGGGACACACACACAGGCACACACAGATACACAGACATCCCCCCGCGCACACACACACACACACATCGGGACACACACACACAGGCACACACACAGGCGTGCACACACGCACACACACACACATGCACACACAGACACACACACGCACATACACACATGCACACACAGGCACACACACGCACACAGGCACACACACGTGCACACAGGCACACACATGCACACAGGCATGCGCACACACAGACACACACACGCACACACATGCACACACACGCACGCACAGGCGCACACACATGCGCACACAGGCACACACAGGCACACGCACAGGCACACACACACGCACGCACAGGCACACACACATGCACACACATGCGCACACATGCGCACACAGGCACACGCACAGGCACACACACGTGCACACACATGTGCACACATGCACACACACGCACACACAGGCACACACACAGGCACACACGCGCACACACACGCACACACACGCACACACAGGCGCGCAGCTGGAGCAGGGGGCCCAGCGAGCCCACACAGCCTGTGTCCGGGTCTCAGCACCCCGGAAGGTTTGCCTTTCGCTCTGGCTGGTTTCTGGAGCAACCGGGAGGGGAAGCGCGGGCCCACAGGGCTGCAGGGAAGGAAAGGCTGGGAGGCGTTCAGGATGGAGCACACAGGGGCCTCCCAGACGCGTGACTCGGGAAGTGAGCAAAGGGTCCGTGGAGGCCATGGAGGGGAAGAGAGGGACCTTTGTTCCCGACCGTGGCTTTCACTTGGTCTTTCCTACCCAAACTGCCTCCACCTAGGGAAACAGTCCGCCAAAAACAATCCCATCTGCCCAGAGGGCTTGAAGAGACTAATGCCGTCATCAAGGACTTGAGGGATGCGAGGAATGGTGATTCCTACTACACGTCTACTCAACTCACCTTTTTGGCCTGTACAGAAAACAGATGAATCTTGGTAAACGACAGCACATGATAGCAAGCTAAACCAGGTGGTAACTCCAATTGCAGCTGCAGTACAAGCTATGGTTTTGTTGCTTTAGCAAACTAACACATTCTGTTACCAGAATAAAGCTCGTCTACCTAGTTGCATACTAAAACCAAATGCTTTTGTCTCCGTATCTTTCACAAAGACCACCAGAAGCAGCTTGCCTTCAGTTGGCAAGGCCAGCAACACACATTTACTGTCCTACGTCAGAGGCATATCGACTGTCCAGCGCTAATTTAGTTCTCAGTGGTCTTGATCACCTTCTCCTTCCACAAGATATCGCACTAGTCCATGACATTGAGGACATCGTGCTGATTGGGCCTAGTGAATGAGAAGTAGCAACTACCCTAGACTTATTGATAAGGCATTTGCGTGTCAGAGGGTGGGAAACAAACGCAACAAAAGTTCAGAGGGCTTCCATCTCTCAATTTCTGGGGGTCCAGTGATGTGGCACTGATCAAATAGAAGTGGTGTTTATGAGATCAAGCCTGAGCAGGGATTGAAGGAACAAGTAAGCCACCTGAGAAAGTGACCCAAATGCCCATGGCCACACCCTGGCTACACGGCCTTCTCTCTCCCAGCCTGTACCTACAGCCTCCTGTGATCAGTTTACAGAAGAGACAATCAAGATGGAACAATCAACATGAAAGACGGAAAGAGAGATGAGGGCTGACCCCTGGTCTTCTCCAGCACGGCACATTCCCCAAACTGCTGCTTTCCCTGTATTAACCTTTTCATAAGATAGGTTTACTCTCTTCTTGTCCCTCCAAGCTGGAAACCTAGGAGCCAATCCTACATGCCCCTTCCCCCTTGTCCTTGACATTCATCCAGCCGCTGGATCCTGTCCATTCTACCTCCAGATTGTCTTTTGAGTCCAGCCCCTCCTGCTCATCCCCTGAATTAGACTGAGCCTCACTGTACTTCCAGCTGTCCCTGAGCATCACCACGTGGTTGTCTGAGAAGCCATTCAAAGCCACCAACTTTACAACTGTTCCCACTGCTTGCCCTTCAGCTCTGTACTTCCAGCTGTGTTTTGCGCCTCAACCGCTGGCCCTACCATCCATCTAATTAACCCTGCAGAAAGCATGGAAGGCATTACACCATGTGGTTAGGAGCATATGGTCTGCACTCAGATAACTGCACACATATTCAAGCTCTATTACTTCTTAGCTTTGGATCTTGGGAAGTTATTTAAACCTGCTAAGCCTCAGCTGCAAAACAGAGTTAATGATAGTACCATGAAGGTTGTTGTGAGAGGGTTTCATATATGGTCTAGGGTGGGGCCCAGGCATGGGATTTTTTTAAGTTCCCCAGGTGATTCTAAAATGCAATCAGGGTTGAGAACTACTTCTTTAGTGGTAGTGTGGACGGATTTATGGTCGACACAGAAATACCAGTTAGGAAAGAGGTAAGAGATCCAGGTAAGAGATCATGAGCTTTTGTAGTGAAAGTAGAGAAGATGAGGCCATGTTCAAGAGACACTTAGGCAGGAAAATTATATAAAACTTAATGACTGCGCGTTGAGGATAATTGAGATGAAAGCATCTATGATAGCTCTGGTTTTTATATTTTATTTTTTTAAATTGTATTTATAGATTTATGAAGTACATGTATAGATTTGTTACTGGATAGAACGGTAGACTTACTTTTAGTTCTTCAAGAAATTTCCATACTGTTTTCTATAGAGGTAGTACTAATTTTCATTCCCACCAACAGTGTGTAAGCATTCCCTTTTCTCCACATCCTTACCAACACCCATTGCTTTTAGACTTTTAATAATGACCACTCTTTAACTTGGTTAACTAGGTGAGATGGATGTGGTTCCCAAATATGTTTGTTCATGATAATCACTTGGGGAAATTTCATGTATTTTTTCCTAGCTGTGCTGTATTATATATTCCTAGCCTTATTCCTTGTTCCACGATACTCTTAGTGGTTCTGCTTCTGCAACTGAGCCCTCACTGATAAGCCTCCTGACTCTGAATCTCAGGTGTGGGGACTACAGCAGTCTTCTATTAGTTTTACGGCAGCTTTATCATTCCAACACAATGCTGTGTTAATTAGGACTCTGTTAATTGTAACTAACCAAAACCAATATACTCTAACTTAATTGAAAAGAATTTTGGTGAGGACACAGCGGATATTTCATGGACTCCGAAGGCATAAAGAAGCTGGTCTTCTGGAAAGTCTAGAGCCAGCTTCTGGAAAGACAGCGGGACCCTGGAAGTCTGTCTCATCCCTGCCTTTTTTTTTTAATTTTATTTTTTTGAGACAGAGTCTCACTCTGTTGCCTGGGCTAGAGTGCTGTGGCATCAGCCTAGCTCACAGCAACCTCAAACTCCTGGGCTGAAGCAATCCTCCTGCCTCAGCCTCCTGGGTAGCTGGGACTACAGGCATGTGCCACCATGCCCAGCTAATTTTTTCTATATATATTTTTTAGTTGTCCATATAATTTCTTCCTATTTTTAGTAGGGACAGGGTCTCACTCTTGCTCAGGCTGGTCTCGAACTCCTGAGCTCAAACGATCCACCACCTCCCAGAGTGCTAGGATTACAGGCGTGAGCCACCGCGCCCAGTCTCATCCCTGCCTTTTTCTGCACGTCTGCTTCCTATTGCTCCTAAGTTTGCATGTCTGTAATCCAGCCACATGGAGAACATTGTCCTCCTGGAGCCAATCCCAAATCCTTAGGAACAAGATCCTGGTGGGCTCAGAGTTGGTCAGGAGTCCATCTCTCATGCCATCAGGTATAGCCAAGAAAGTGGGGCCACATAAGAACATAGGACAAATGCAGTCCCCAGAAACCACCCCTGACATGAGAGTGAAGGGCAAGCGGGGACCACCACTTTGGACAGGCTTCCCTGAATGTGTCTACTTTAAGTGCTGTGGTGAGGACCAGGCATCATGAATCCCACTGCTTGGGAGCAAACATGTGACACCTCTGGTTTCCCTCTGCTTTTGATGTAAGTTCTGGATGTTCAAACACATAAAGGGTGTCCACAGACCGGAGAACCGAGAGCAAATGATGAAGGGATAATTGTTCTATCAATATGTCCAAAGTTTAAATGACTGGGCAGCTCTTCTACTTGAATACCACCAAAGTCTCTATGCGATCTGAGGTCATAGCCTAGAATCTTCGCATCACTAGCAGAGTCAGCAGTAGCTCTGCTGTATTGAAATTATGCACTATCTACAGATTGTAATTACACAGACAATGAACATGAAACACTACAGGTGTGAATTTGTAGCAAGAATCCAGGAGCTCAAAATTGCCAGATCAATGAATTTTTTAAATTCTGTTTAGAAGACAAATATTGTATGATTCCACTTATCTGAAGTAACTAGTCACATTCCTAGAAACGGAAAGTGAGATGATGGTTGGGGGAGGGGAAGTGGGGAGTTGTACTTTGATGGGTCCAGAGTGTCAGTTTTGTAAGACAAAAGGTTCTAAAGATACATTGCACAGCAGTGTGAATCTACTTAACACCACTGAACTTAACACATAAAAATGGCAAAGAAGGTAAATATTATGTGTTTTTACCATAATTAAAAATTAAAAAGAAATAAAATATTGCCAGTACCAAAATTTTTAAGAATATAGTAATCTCTTAGAAATTTACTGATAATAACTCATATTTACTGGGCACTTACAACATGCCAGGCACTGTTCCACACAATTTAAACCTATTAAATTTATTTCACCTTTACAACAGTTTGATTTTATACCCATTTTTAGGCTAGGTAACTGAGGCATAGACGAGACCTTGTTCAAGATCTCAAGGGGCAGAGCAGGAATTTGAACCCGATCTGGCCGTCGAGTCCACATTCCTACCCACAATCATACACTGTCTGTCACTAGACAAAAATGGCATTTCCTGGTGCCTGAGTACAAACTGTCACCCTCCTTTTATGTAATGAGACTGACACTTAGGGAATAAGTCATTCATACTGCCGACATTTTCATGCATGATATTCCCTCCCACTTCCCGTAGTTTCATTCCCAGAAGAGGATGAGAAGAGAGAAGGTCGCTATGACAACCATGCTTTCTATATACTCAACATACTTTCTCATCTCCCATTCTAAACTGTAAGCTCTTTGAGGGCAAATGTCATGCCTTATTCATCTTTGCATCCTCTGACCAGAGGTTTGTTAGGATACACGTTCTGACTTGGGATTCTGATTCTTGACAGGCTGGTTGATTTATTTCTCAAGTGTTCTGCAAAGTCTCTGAGTACGGCCCCGATGGCTGTTCACGAGAATTCCCATCCAGTTACATAGCTTACATAGAGTTAAATAGGAAATATTCTCATTGAGAACAATAAAGGTGCTTAAACAATTCTGGGAAATTTAATTGTCTAAAGGAGATCTTTTCTTTAAAAAAAAATTTTTTTGCATGAATTGAAGAAAAGACATCAGTCTTAAACTCAGGAAATAACATTAGACAACATGAAGACTCTCATTTGTTAATGCCTGGAAATAGGAAGTTGGTTCAGTTTCAAATACCATCAGATAGTGGCCATGCCAAAGGATGTTATCCTAGTTTTAGCCTAAATATATAATATAAATAACCTTCCTTTTGCGGTGTATATTGTCTTAAAGCCACAATAGTGAGATAATACATGGGAAACCGGCAGAGAGAGGCTGCAGACTCCCCTTCTAGATGTGTGATCCGAAGACGCCAGCAACTTGTGGACATTTTTATCTCCCAGTGATTCGTCTCTGCTAGAGATTTGGCATTCAAAGTGGGTTTAGATGATCAAATGGCAAAAGCTGTTAAGGAAGGGTGCATTAATTTTACTCTGGGTAAAGATCCACCACTCCGCGTTGTTTAACCCGTTTTGCCTGTTTACCAGGTGCAGCATAGGTATGGCTAATCCTGCTAAGAATCTCTCCGTCAGAGATGTACTCGCAGTGAAATGGTTCATCGTGGGAGACTTGCTCCTCTCCTTGCCTCACTGTTTTGAATAAGTAGACTTTGTTCTCTATGAGAAGTTCAGTGTCTACACTCGCTCCAGCTTCCACCAAGAGAGAGACACTCGCCCCGCCCACCACCACTGTTTAGCCCCTCAGATACGTCACCCATCACGCTTGACACAGGTGTCAGCCTTCATCTCTCTTTCTTTCCGCTGTTGATTGTTTCATGTTGATTGTCTCGTGTGGCCTTGACAGATAACACTTATCACTCTCACAGTTCTCTTACGCAAGGGACAGCATTAATCACCATAATAATACATGGCAGCCGGTGGTCATTAGAAAGCTCAGCAACCTCAAGCTTCCTTCTCTGATTTTCAATCTTTCGGCCAACCCTCCTCATTGGTTTCCTGACTCGATTCTCTCACAGCTGATTTGATTTCTGTATCGTCTGATCAGCATAAATTCCTGGCTCGCCTTTTCTTAATGGGAGGAAAAGGACCTCCCCCCCCACTCCCTGTCCCCCAAAACTGATGCACACTGCAACCATCAGGAGCTTGTAAATTGCCCAATTTAAAATTAAGACACATTCATGGGGAACACAGGTTAGCAAATCTCAGGAGGCCATGCAGGCAGCTCCAAAGACAGTCTTTAAGTCACTCTCACTTAAAGACTGAGCTCATTCATAAAGTGCCTGCAGGTGAGACTCTCACACAGGTTTTCCTGCCTAGTCCTCAACCCCTGTGTGATTCACAGCGAGCGAACCGAACATGTTCTTTAACCTTCTCCGGCCAATACCTCTAATGGTCAGATCTCTGTAAGGCTATTCCAGGGGAAAAAAATATTTATGCCATTTCAGCCGATTTGAAATTTGAGTCCAAAAATCAAGTAAGGATTCTTTCTCCAAAGAAAGGTGTGTGTTGGGAGGTAAATCACTTTCTTTGGCTTTTAGACAGTTGGATTTCGTGGCTGGTTGCTAAAAATCTAAGAAAAAATAAAAAGGTCAGATACATAATGACACTAACATTTTATTTTGCAAAGTTTATTAAAAATAAAAACTTCCACCAACCACCACCACCACCATTTCATAAAGAAAAGCCTTTTTAACCTCAAAAAAAGTCTGATATCAGATTAAAGGACACTCCCTTAAATAGAGTAAATTTTGCTTTTTCAAAAACTCATTAATTTACCCTTTGTTTTTTTTTTTTTTTTTTTCCCTTTTCTTTCTCATTTTGCCTTGGCCCAGTGCAACTTCCACGGTGGCAGGACTAGTGGACAATGACTAAGGAGACAGCCTCTGAGCCCAGGAGCCCAGAAGTGTCTTTTTCCGTGCGATGCAGAGTTCACAACAATAAACCCATGCATGTAATGAGGCTTTATGTTATGAAAATGTTTACCTCTTTTTAGGTACAAACCTGTCTGTAAGGTTTTGAATTTGGGATTTGGGATTTCAGAGGACAAAACTGGAACATGGCTAGGAATTAGAAGTAAACTACCAGCAGCCATAGTGGCATTCGCCAAATATTTCTGACAAGCTGCTGTCTGGGCACAGAGTGGGGAGGCCTTCCCAGCCCCTTTGAAGCTGGGATGCCATGTGACTTGCTTTGCCAATGAAATGTGAGCAGAGGTGAGACGTGTCACCTGTGGGTAGAAGCTTCAGAAGCCAGTGCTTAATTCTTCACTCTTTTTTGCCTCTGGTAGTGGAAGTACGTCCTCAGAGGGACCTCCTGTCAGCCTTGACCCCCAAGTGGCTCTACGACTAGGATCCCCCTGTAAATGTCCATAGAACATGGAACATGAGCAAGGGAAAAAAAAGCTTACCTTGAATCCAGCCCCTGAGATTTAGGTGTCACTTGTTGCCCCAGGATGAGCTATCTCATCCTGACTATTCTACCAAAGCTCTCCCAGTTGGGAAGGCAGTCACCTGAATGGCAGCACGCTGTCTCTGGTCGTAAGTTTTGGAAATGGGAGCTGCTTTGACCAACCACGCTGTCCCCAACAACACTCACATTCTTCACTGGTGCTCATTCCCCCAAGTCCTGACAGACCTGGTTCTAATATTAATTCAAAAAAATAATTGCCTGCTCGAATAGACACAGCTGGCCCACATGAAACAGAGCACGTGATGAGGTCGTGGGTAGGCAGGTGTGCAGCAGCGTGGTGCAAAATACAGGTGCAATTGCTTCTTGCACTTCGTGCAATTCCTCGCATTTTAAACTCTAGGGCTATGACCGTCACAGCAATAAGGCCTGACTAAGAGCAAGTCTATGAAACTGGCTTGAGAACCATCAAGCACTGTACACATCTGAGTAGTGTGATAAAGAAAGAAATCAGCACGTTATTTTTAATCTTAACCTGGGGGAAGTGGAAAGGAGGAAATAAAGCACAGGGAGGGAGGCCCGGAGGAGAACATGCCTGCCAGTTGGAGAAGGACCCTCAGCGACACCAGCCGTGTGGCCCAGTGACAGATGGAGCGAGCAGAGACTAAGCATCTGTGTTCCGCGGGCGGCCCTGACAGTGACAGAAGATGCACAAGGCACGCGTGTTCTCACGGGACCACACAGGAGAGTCACCCTGGATCACGCATGTTGAAATCCCGGGCTTCACATCCTGGTCAGCTGTGAGCCGCCAAGAAACCGAGCTGCAGTCCTGAGCGTGAGCCAGACGCCTGGACAGATGGCGAGTATCTGCACCCACCGTGGGAGCAGCCGGGAGAAGGAGCCGCTCCCTCTGCCCAGCTCCTAATCTTCTCCTGTCCTGGGGCTTAAGGAGGAGAGCCCTTCTCGACTGTTCTTGCCAAGCGACGCTTAAAGCCGGGCAGGCTGGGTTTAGATGCGATTGCTCCTAGCAAGCAAGAGGGACATGGATAGACACAGGAATGAGGGATTTGAAACGACAATCGACAACAGTTGACGTTTGCATGTCCTCAGGGTTTCAACGCATCTTCTCATACATTAGCTCTTTTGATTATTACAACCACTATTTGGGAAAGCAAGAAGGGATCACTCCGATTTTGTAATAAACAGAAGAAACTGAGATGCAGAGAGTTGTCCCCACTGCGGCCAGTACACGGCAGTGCAGCCAAGGGAGCCGGAGCGCCCAGCGCACCCTCTGCACCCAAATGAGGTGCAGGTCCTGCCTGCGGGGGTCCTAGCTCTTTGGGGAATGTACAGAGACACATGAAAATGTGATTTAGAAAGTTCAGGGGAGCCAGAAAACCACCGTGGGCTCAGGGGGCTGGGGAAGTCTTCATGACATGATCCAGTATCTCTGGGTGTTAGTTCTTGCAACGATTACTTCCCTTGGTGATGCTGTATTATTTTGCTCTTGATATTTTTAAGGAAAATATGGATTGACAGATACAAATGCCCATGCATATATTAAAATCCATAAATAAATAAATAAATAAATGGGAAAAGCGCCTCCCAGAAATGGCCACTAGGTGGCAGAAGTTGACCAAAAACTGCTATATCCAGGAAAGCCATCTAAATTGCTCCCTGTAATTTTTTTCCTCTATTTGGACCCACCTCTGGCCCGGGAAGGAGAAAACTGAACAACAGCCTCTGTACTACAGGGAGCGAATTAATTCATGGAGTCAAAATTCCCAGAATCTCTTTTGCACTTTGGTCTGTGTCATTACACATAATAGATGCTCAATAAAGACCTAGTGACTCAACTTGATCTCAAAGCCACATTCCTAAAGCACTGAAGGAGTAAGTTTTCATTCATTAGATGTTCCTTGAGCTCACACGAGTGCCTGAACAACAGGGAAAAGGTCTTAAGGAGAAATGAAATACAAACATCCTCTGTACTTTTCTTTATAACCAAAATGTTTCATGAGTCCAAAAATTGAGAGCAAAAACAAGGAAGCAAGTAAAAGGAAAAAGTGTTTAAATGAGAAAAATAAATATCAACAGCCCTTAACCTAACAATTTTATTCCTACAAATTTATCCTAAGATAATATTTCAATAGAGGCAAAAAAACTACTAAAGTGGAAGTATAAACCAAAATATCCAGTGGTTGAGTATTAGTTAATCACAACATATTAATTTACTAGATCATTATCTATACTGAAAATCATTTTGACGACTATGAAAAAAATGAGAAAGTCATGCATAAGTGTACAGTTTTTTTAGACATGAATATAAAAGCAAGCCGGCTGAGCAAAATAATGTTTCTCCATATCAATGTGCCAATAGTAAGATTCCAAAATTGACTGAAGCACTTTGTTTTCATAACAATACCTAAGAATTCAATCTCCCAGCCCCCATGTCACCTACAAATGTGATATGGTATCACGCCATGGTTATCCTTTATGTATTATTTTTGTATTTTGTAGTTGCCATAGCAGGGAAATTTGTTTTCAAGAGACCTATTACATTTTCCTTTGCTAACTAAAGCTTATTTTTATTTGTTTTGAAACCATAACAATGTCGATTTACTCCCAACTATGCTACCACAGTGTTTACATTTTGCTTCGAATTTTAAGTCTGTAATAAAATGTAGACATTTATAACCACACGAGGAGCTTGTTTACCATGGAAGGTTCCAGGTTCTGTTGGCAGTCACAGGATAGGTTAGGCCACCCCGGCGATACAATAAGCTATTTATACCGGTGTATATACGGGAGAATAATCGACACTGTAATTCATACTTAACAACAAAAAAAAGGAAAAGTGATCCCCTGCCAGTTGTTATTTGCATAGATTTTGGCAAGGAAACTGAGCTTCCTTGGGCCGGGTCCAGAACCTGCAGTCAGGACCTCTGCAAAGAACGAAAGGCAACAGAGGCTGATTAAGCCCAGCAGAGAGACCTGTTTCCGGGCTAATGTACAGACATGACCTTCTCTGTCCCACAGAGTCTCACAGTGTGCAGAGGAGGAGGAGGAGGCAAGTTCTGCTGTTTCCCATCAGGTGGGAGGGCTGGTGAGGATCATCAGTAGATCAGGACCTTTATAAACTGCTGAGTTCCCAAATCTTTAACTTGTCTGTCTACCTTTCCCCTAGAAGCCTTTTGCTCTAAAATACAAAGAAAGGTATATAACGTGTGTGGCTCAGTGGCTCTTTCATATATATACCACATATATATTATATATTTCTCAAATATATTTATGTGTGTGTATATATGTTTTTACATATACATTTGTATTTATAGAAAAGCTATTTGAGTGCCTTAAAAAAATGAGAGAGCCCATCAGA
This sequence comes from Lemur catta, assembly GCF_020740605.2. Taxonomy (NCBI): domain Eukaryota; kingdom Metazoa; phylum Chordata; class Mammalia; order Primates; family Lemuridae; genus Lemur; species Lemur catta. Next base: position 6,768,992 of record NC_059152.1, on the reverse strand, counting down.
AGCTCTGTGGTTATAATAAAATGCAGTACAATTAAATCAAAATTGAGTCGTCCAAAATAATGGGCAATCACTAATAATTTGTATAAGTTTTCATTTCTACCCATACCAAAATAACATATTCTTGAATATAATGAAAAGGGCAAGCATGTAGAAAAGTGTGTGTGTGTAGAATTCATAAACTGGGTGAGAAATTAGAGTTTTAAAAGAAAATGTATTAATTTGAAGGAAAATATAAACTCAAAAAAATCCATATTATTATTATAACACTTTCCCCTCTTTCAAAGCCTAGAAATTAGTTTAATAAAGGAAATATATATATACATATATATAGTGCATTGCAAGAGATATTTAGTACAGTACTCTAAAACTTGTTTACAGTGACAAATTCTTTGCAAATGGGAACCAGAAGCCAGGTACCTACTCCAGGAAAGAGAATTCTATACTGAAAAAAACAAGGGGTCTATGTGCAAATAAATAATCACTCCCATTAAATTGCAGGGTCAAAGACCAGTCTGGCAGCTGGAACAAAGAAAAATTTGTCATCCAAACTTTTTGGCCCTTCGTTCCTAAAGTAAAATTGGAGCTAATTAGCTTTCAAGACTTTTCCGGGGTTTTTTCCACAGTGACGAGACAAAGGGACACATTTAAGATAAAAACCAGATGTCGAAGTTTACTGGCCATTTGCTCGTGTACATTATATTTACATGTCACTGTTAAAGCTGCGGTTTGGCCAGGTGTCGAACACAGTAGGTGAAATGGACTTTGTGCACCTTACCCTGGTTACGATTTGACATTCAACGTGCATGGTACCACGTTTCAGCACAGCTAATTCTTCCTGACCTGAACAATATTTTTATAAACAGTTCTGTAAAGAATTCCAAAGTCACAGGGACCGTAGAAATGACGTTGGCCCTTCTACACTGGTATTGGACCTACTCATATTGATCACTTCTCCCTTTCCTGTCGAACCATGAATTTGGGTTACTCAACACTTGGCTTTGAGAATGCAAGAAGACGAAAACACTACTTTATTTTCCCCGTATAGATACCAGTGAAAACCCAGCAAAAGGAGAAGTAAAAAGAGAAACAGCGTACACCCAAGTTCTCTGAGGACCTCTGTCTGATTTCTTTAAGATCATGAATGCATGTTTATCTTCGGTTACTAAATAATAAAGTTTAAACTCAACAACAAGAAGCAAATGCATTAGGACAAAAGGTCTCTATGCAACGAAGAGCCCTGGTCAGTAGTTGGTTCAAGATCCCAAAATATCATATTCAGGGGGTCCTTGAGGAGGTGTGGGGTAGAAGGAAAGAGTAGAAACAGAATTATTTCTACATGAAATATATTTGAATAAATGAATTTTTATTTGAATACATATATTCATTACAGGATCTAGAACTTTTCTTACTCAAAATTTTAAATGAGTTGTGACTATAGGCACTATTTTTTTTTTCCTTCTCCTACTAAATCGTTTGTACCTCCAGGACTGTATACACATAATTTTTTTTAAAAAACTGTCTAGACTTCCAAGTGTTTCTGAGGATAAATATGGTACCCCATAGCATTTGACTTGCATATCATGGAGTCAACTAGGACACAAAGTATTTTTAATTTTTATTTTTGTGTCCAGTTCTCTGTCTCCTCATAGGACTTTACTTAGAGTTCCAAATCTACCATGTCTGCAAAAAATTAAATTTGGTCTAGTTAACCGGCATCCCTTCTCCTAACAGTCTTCAGGGAGAAAGATTCTATAATTTCCTTCTGTAGTTTCGCTAAATGCTACAGAGCACTCACAGTCAGGACATTCTTGAGTATAAACTATAACTCACCCACACACTGAATTTCTAGCTCATTGTTCTAAACTCAGAAGAGACAGAAGACAGTCTGTTATAATTTTTCAATTTTATTATTAGTTCTTGTTAATCTTTTACTGTGCCTAATTTATAAATAAAACTTTATCATAGGTATGTATGTATAGAAAAAAACAATACATACAGTGTTCAGTACTAATTGAGGTTGAGGTTTCAGGCATACACTGGGAGTCTTGAAACACATTCCCCAACTACTATAGCTACATAGTGGACATTCTTTTTTTGCATCAAGCCAATGCACAATAGCCCCCTTTCTCTGGGATCTGTTCCCACACACCCACCCGTAGGCTGAGCTCCTGGCAGCCCTGTCTATACTAACAGACCCACCTCCTTAGCCCAGTTGTTCCTTTAGGCATATGGAATTGTGATTCTCTGTGAGTGGCTGGAACTAAGGTGATATAATCTTGGAAGAAAAGAATGAAACAGAGGAGGCCTGAGAGTTCCTGGTGGCCTTCAGCTCCCTGGGTCATGGCTCTTGGGAATCCAGCTATCCTTCCCAGCATTCTTCTAATAATTCTCTTTTTCGAGTAAAATACATCCAAATGGTTTCTGCTATTTGAGCATTAACTAAGAAAGACTACGTTTGTGCCAATATATTAAGTGGGTCATTTTGTCAGGACTATTTCTTTACAACGCAAAAAAAAAAGAAAGGAGAGGAGGCTCAAATGTTAAGAATAGACGAGTATGTCACAATTTTTAAAAAGTATGGACATACCATTTATTCCTTCCATCCCCCCAAAAATGCAGCCCTGTGCTGCGTATATCAATCTTTATAATAACCTTGTGATGTGGCAAGAGACATATTGCTATTCCTTTCTTCCCCCTGCTAAGAAGACAGACCAGAACCCAAGATTTCTGACTCATAGTCCAGATTTTTTTCTTCCACAAGTTAAAGCATGTGGACAACAATAATACCAGCCTTTACAGCGACATTGGAATTAATGTTCATACGTAGAAAAAGATATGAAGATAAAAAAAAGATGTGGAGTTTAGTTTCACATTCATGTTAACATTTGCTATCCATTACATCATAGCCTCAGTTGAACTCAGACGAGAAGAACTCCACCTAACATCCTGTTAGGATAAGACCCAAAGGTCTAAAGTCTTCTAAGTGTAAATACTGTACCAGGCAAGTCTTGCCTCTCCAGGGAGGTTTTCCTCTGGAGGCTCCTGACTCCATTTTCAAGTTAAGGTTTTCAAGGTGGATCTGTCCCAGTCAGCTCCTCAAAAGGGCAACCCAATATTAACATGAAGTTACCACGTGACCCAGCAATTCCATTCCTGGCTGTCCACCCAGAAGAAATGAAAACGTATGTCCACACAAAAACAAACTTGTAGGCAAATGTTCATAACAGCATGACTTACTCATGACAGCTGAAAAGAAGACACAACCCAAATGTCCTTGACTATCAAGTGAATAGTCAAAATGTGACCTGTCCATGCAATGAAATACTATTCAGCAATGACAACAATGAAGTAAGGACACAAGCTATAATAGACATGAACCTCAAAAACATTACGCTAAGGCATCATAAATGCCCACATGATATGATTCCATCTGGGTAAAACGTCCAAAAAGGCAAAAGCATGGAGACAGGAGGTAGATTAGTGGCAGCCCAGGGCTAGAGGGAGGGAGAGGAGAGTGACTGCAAATGGACACAGGGCTTCTTTCTTGGGTGAAGGAAATAAATGTTCAAAAATTAGATTGTAGTGATAATTGCACAACTCTGTAATTTTACTAAAACTCATTGAATTATACTTAAAATGAGTAGATTTTACAGTATACAAATTATTCCTCAATAAAGATGGGTTTTTTGTTTTGGTTTGGATTTGGTTTTGGTTTTTTGAGAGGCTGTCTCTATTGCAAGATTACAAAGAATCTCGCTCTGTTGTTCAGCCTGGAGTACAATGGCACAATCATGGCTCACTGCAGCCTCAAACTTCTGGGCTCAAATGATCCTCTCACCTTAGCCTCCCAAGTAGCTGGGACTATAGGCATGCGCCACCACGTCTGGCCATAAAGCTGTTTTTTAAAAAATAAATCAAATATTTAAAAAGTGCAATTCAAGACATAATCAAAACACAATTATTGCTTAGAATTAAAGGCTGGAAGTTTCTACGGCAAAATGTTCATAGTGACTATTTCTGGCAGTTGGACTGTAGGAGTCCAACTGCATGAAGAACTCCACCTAACATCCTGTTAGGATAAGACCCAAAGGTCTAAAGTCTTCTAAGTGTAAATACTGTACCAGGCAAGTCTTGCCTCTCCAGGGAGGTTTTTCTTTCTGCTTAAATTTTTTTTTATTTTTGAGACAGTCTCACTCTGTCACCCTGGGTAGAATCCAGTAGCATCATCACAGCTCACTGCAACCTCCAACACCTGGGCTCAAGCAATCCTCCTGCCTCAGCCTCCCAAGTAGCTGGGACTACAGGCACATGCCACCATGTCTGGCTAATTTTTCTGTTTTCTGTAGAGATGGGATCGCACTCTGTTGCCCAGGATGGTCTCAAACTCCTGACCTCAAGCGATCCTCCTGCCTTGGCCTCCCAAAGTGCTGGATTACAGGCTTTACCCACCCACGCCTGGCCTGCTTAAATGTATTTTGTAAACTTTCTTCACTGAATATACAATTTTCCTAACAACAAAAATGGTGTTTTGGGTTTTTTGAATAAAAATCATGGGTGAATTGATTTGTAATCTTGCAATAGAGAAAGCCTTTCAAAATAAGACAGGAAAGCCATAAGCCTGAAGGCATTCTGCCAAATCTGCCATACAAAATGTTAAAATTTCTGTGTTGCAAAACCCAAACCAAACCAAAAACAATAACTAAAAACAAAGTTAGACCACAGAAGACAAATTGGGGAAAACAGCTGCAAAACGCAATGAGAGACAAAAAGCCTAATTTCCTTTATTTATAAAGCCCAGCCAAATCAGTAAGAAAAAAGCTGAACCCAATGGAAAAATGAACAAAGACTATGAAGAAGCAATTCACAGAAAAGGAAATATTAACTGCCATTTTGCATTTTAGAAAGTGCTCAGCCTCATTCATGTTGTGGTGAGAATATAAACTTGCATGATATTTTTAAAGGGCAATTTGACAAAATCTACCAATACCTTTCCAAAGTGTAGTTCTATATTGCATGCACTGGCGCTTCCACTTCCAAAAATTTACCCTGTAGATCACACCAGTAAAAATAGTCCAGGATAAATATAAGCATGTGTTCACTGCAATGTTGTAATAATGAAATAACTAGAAACCTAGATGTCTGTGAGTGGGGAATAAGCTAAATAAATCACAGTACCCTCCAAATGGAACCCTATGCCCTCTTAAGAAGTACTAGGTCAGATGTGCTGATGTGGAAATGAATATCCCTAAGAAATATGAAGGGAAAAAAAGAGCAGAAGGAATATGGAAAAATTCCATATTGTATAAATTTTTAAAGATAAGTATACTTGCATACACGAACATACATATTTTTCAGAGGCATAACAATGGTTAGTTTTGAAAAGAGGGACTGCCGGGAAGACAGGCTATTTACTTTTCATTTTGAACATCTCTATGTCGCTTTGCACGTTTTAAGGCTGTGCCTGTAATTTTTCATAACATCCAGAGAGGTTATCTAGGAGGTGGGAATGAGAAATGATTTTTGTTCTCGTATTTTTCACTTATCCATATTTAAAAATAACTTAATGGATTTGTTATTTCAACAGGTTATTCTTCTCGGCTTGACCTCGTGTCACGGAGATGGCAGATGAAGTCAAAGAGGATACCAGATGCAGACGGGGTGCACGTACGTGGCCCTGTGCAGCTGTCGTCCGGGGCAGGGCTGGGTCCCTGGAGCTGCCCCCACGCCCTCGCTCGGCCCACGCCCCCGGGTCACCCCAGTCCAGCCCTTAGTGCTCAGATGCCCGGGCCACCGCAGGTCAAGGCAGAGTGACCCGTGCGAACGTGCGCGGTGGTGTCGCACGCGTGTGCCTGACAGGGAGGGAAGGGAAACCCGAGCCCTTCGAGGGGCTGCGTGTGGCGGGGAGACCTGGGGGAAGGGACAGCAGGGGCCGGGCGTGGTCCCCACCTGGACTCTCCTAGCAGCTCGGTATCCTCGTCTCCGCTGATTTGCTTTCCCATCCTCGCCCACTCCCAGCCTAAGATATGTGATCATCTGTGAGCAGAATTTTTTACTTTTCTGTGCTTTCCAAAGTTTCCACAATAAGCATGCACTATTTTTTTATCACCATACAAATCTGTTTAAAAAATATATATAAATGACAGATACTGGTCTCCCTATATGAAAGTGGGATCGCTCCTGGAGTCCAGAGAGAATTTCAGTCCCATCTGCTTTGCTCCCCACACACAGCCAGCACAGGTCATGACACGTGAGGGTGACGTGACAGGCAGGCCTTTGAGGACTGGCCGCACATGCCTCCTGGGGCAGGGCTGAGGGGAAGGTACAGGGAGCGGGGCAAGGGAAAGACAAAGAACACTGGCGTGTGCCTGCTATGGGGTCCATTTAACCAGATTGTCCCAATTTCGCCCATCAATCTTTACAGGATTTGTTGTGTGTTTGCTAAGTTAGCTCCACATTGCTGATTTTTTATCACTTTCTCACGCTGAATCAATATTCAGGAATTTAGGAAGGAAGCGAGGGTAAGGGGCGGGGGAGGGGGGGTGCACCACCTCTCTGGCCGGGCACTAGATGGCAGAAGCTCCCAGGAAATCTTCACAGTCAGCCCCTCACTTCTAAAAAACGCCCACGTCCCCACCGCCTGGATGAACCTGAAGAATATTGTGCTCAGTGAAATAAGCCGAGCCCAGAAAGGCAAATACTGCATGATTTCATGCATGTGTGGAAACTAAAAAAGAAAACAAAGTCAAACTCATAGCAACAGACAGCAGAACTGTGGCTACAAGGGACGGGGGGCAGGAACCGGGAGATGTTGGTTAAAGGGTACAGAATTCCAGTTATGTCATAACATGAGTAAGTTCCAGAGACCTAGTGTACAGTATGGTGACTATGTTAATAATAATGTATGGTAGGCTGGGTGTGGTGGCTCATGCCTGTAATCCTAGCACTTGGGGAGGCCAAGGTGGGAGGATCTCTTGAGGCCAGAAGTTCAAAACTAGCCTGAGCAAGAGCGAGACCCCGTCTCTACAAAAAATAGAATTAGCCGGGCATGGTGGTGCATGTCTGTAGTCCCAGCTACTCAGGAGGCTGAGGCAGGAGGATGGCTTGAGCCTAGGAGTTTGAGGTTGCAGTGAGCTAGGCTGAGGCCATGGCACTCTAGCCCAGGTGACAAAGAGAGTCTCAAAAAAAAAAAAAATTATTTTGTACCTGAAATTTGCTGAGACAGTAGATCTTAAGCCTTCTCATCACCAAAAAAAAAAAAGTTATAGATATGTTAATTAGCTTGTGGTAATCATTTTACAATATATACATATTTCAAGATATCATATTATACAAACTTAAATACACACAATTTTTATTTGTCAGTCATACCTCAGTAAAGCTGGGGCAGAAAAGTGATTCATTAAAGATAGCCTCTGAATGCAAAAAAGTCTTAGCAATACCTTAACCAATTACATTTATTTATATTTTCTATTTATGCACAAGAGTGATATATGATGAAATATATAATCATATATCTAGCTAATTCTAAAGCAGCTTTTTCAATATGTGTACAATAAAAATTCTATGTGACAATAAAGCATTTAGTAATTTTTTAAAAAAGTGCCAAAGGAGAGAGGCACTTAGCCAGTTGCAGCCACTCCCCCATGGCTTAAGTGTCTAAAACTGTATCACCACGGTGCTGTTTTATCAAAGTTCTGCCTTATAACATTAAAAAAAAAACCCTTGTTAAATCCAGTGTTGGCCCCATTCGGCTACTATTGCACAGGTTATCTTGCGTAGACTGCATTTCCGCAGTGTGACCTAGGGTCTCGCCTGCCGACTGCCTGGCTATCCTTTGGCCGGGTCCTTGGGAGCAGCGTTTGTCTCTCTCCGGGACAAGCACGACCCAGGCCAGCGCTGAGAACCACAGTCTGTTCAGGAGCAGGGTGTATACAAACGGGGGGAGCTGGGGCACAAAGAGAGGAAACTGGCCCCCATTCTTCAGCATGCGCCCCGCTCCGGCCTCCTTGAACACAAAGGCAGGCGCTGTTGGCAGATGCAGCAGGGGCTGCACTGTGGTCCTCAGCTTCCTGGCTTCAGGTTGAACTCCACGTCACCTCTGCCAGAATTCCCGAACAACCTCCTCTGCTCGTGCTTTGACCTGCTCCTTGCTCTTCTTTGCTTCGAGTGTCCATCTGCAGTGTCCCTACGATTGTGACACCTCCTGAGTCCTCTTCTGGAGTCTCTCCTCAGGGCACCACTGCTTGCCCACCATTGCTGTCCTTGCGATCCTTCGCCATTTTAATTACCACCCTCTCATCAGCCCCCTTAAAAAGAGTTTTGGCTTCAGTAATACCTCCGGGATGCAGGAGCTCAGACAAGAGTGCTCCTCTCCAGTGCCACTGCCACATCCCCACGTCACACAGTCCCTGGAAGCCTCTGCCTTCCCACCACTTGTTAATCAATAGGGCCCAAGTTCCCGCACTGCTGGTTGGAGGATGCAAAATCAGCCTAAAGCCTGAGTCTTACTTTCCAAAAGACTAGCAACTTAGAACAACTAGAGAGGAATTCAAAATGAGATTTTAGGATAATTTTTCAAGTTATTTTTAAAATAAAATAAATCATAATTAACCCCTTGTGTGGCTACTTCGCCCCTTTGCTGCATATCCTGGACACGGGTGCTTGTTTTCTCTCTTGCTTCCTCCCTTCAACTCTTGCAGCATCTCTGTCCTTGGAACATTAGGCTTTGAAATGCTCTCATAATCCTTGTGTTCACTTCTTTTGTGGCATTTTTCTGATTCTTTGACATCATGCCCCCCTGGCTTTGTGTTGACCACACTTGTCTCTCCCCCTCCCACCCCCCAATACCCATTCCTCACTCCTGGCGTGACCCCATGAAGTGGACCACCTAGCCCTGAGTTCTCAGGCTGACTCTCAAACTCTAATCCTTTTGTCCTGACTCCAACAATGGCACACCAACTTCAGTGCAGGCAGGCAGGTACATATAAACAGTGTGTATTCACCTCCATTTTAATAAAACCCTGCCTCTTGATATTTGGAGGTATAGCCCAACAGGGGCGCCAGAGGCAGCCACAGTGAAAGTGTGCAAGGGCCCCCCCAGTAAACGACTACCCACCCTCTAGGCTTGGCACTGTGGGTTATACAGAGATGAACCAGACTTCAGAGATCTCGCAGTCCAGAAGGAGAGGAAAGACAGATACCCATATAGAATGTGATATAGTCCATGAACAAAACACAAAAGTAGTAATGAGAAAATTCAAAAGAGGCAGTGCTATGGGTTGAATTGTGTCCTCGTCTCAAGATTCATACACTGAAGTAGGAACGTCCAGTCCTGATCCCCAGCACCTCAGAACGGGGCTTTATTTGGAAATAGGGTCATTGCAGATGTAATTCGTTAAGATGAAGTCATGCTCAAGTAGGATGGGCCCTCATCCGATATGACTGGTGTCCTTATTAAAAGGGGAAATTTGGAGACAGACACACATGCAGGGAGAACATCATGCCAAGAAGGCAGGGATCAAAGGTGATGCTCCTACTTGCCAAGGGGTGACAAAGATTTCAGATCATCAGCAAACCACCAGAAGCTAGAGGAGAGGCATAGATTCTTCCACACAGCTGTCAGAAGGAACCAACCCTGCTGAGACCTCGATCTCGGACTCTCAGGCTGCAAAACTGTGAGACAGGCCGGGCGCGGTGGCTCACGCCTGTAATCCTAGCACTCTGGGAGGCCGAGGTGGGAGGATCCCTTGAGCTCAGGGGTTCAAGACCAACCTGAGCAAGAGCGAGACCCCATCTCTACCAAAAGTAGAAAATATTAGCTGGGCGTGGTGGTGTGTGCTTGTGGTCCCAGCTACTCGGGAGGCTGAGGCAGGAGGATCCCTTGAGCCCAGGAGTTTGAGGTTGCTGTGAGCTATGATGACAACACAACACTCTAACCCGGGCAACAAAGTGAGATTCTGTCTCAGAAAACAAAACAAAACAAAACAATACCTTTTATTAAATTATGAAAAATGTCAAGTGTTCACAAAATGAAAATAGTATTACACAATGACCTCTCATAAACCCAACACAGAAATTTAACAAGTTCTACCAGGTTTGTTTCAACTATCCATCCATCCTTCTCTCCTTCCTCCTTCCCTCTCCACTGAATGTTAAAGCAAATCCGAGCCTTCCTGTGGTTTCACCCTGTAGACTTCAATCTGCATATCTAACACTATGTCCACTTCCTCACATAATCATAATGCCATTGTGAAACCTGATGAAAGTAATGACAATTGCTTAGAATCTTATTATGTCTCTTGTCAACATTTTTAAACAAGAATAATGGCAATATTTACATAATTTACGATTTAACAAAAAGAATACTTGAATAATAAACCGATTCCATTTTGGAGGCTTCTGACGTAGCCCTCTGGGATACAACAGCCTGAGAAAAGCGTGGCTGGACTGCCCTAGAGGTCGGAAGGCCTCAGGAATGTTTTCCCAGCAGATGAGCGCACGGCGTTCCGTGCCGTCAGCTCTAATGACCCCAGAACGATCCCATTACCTGACAGTATTCTAATGAAGATTAAAGAAATGACATCTGTTCATCGCATCAAGTTCACGGAGGCAGGGCGGGGCCGGGCGCTGTTAATGGAGCGGACAAATGTGGGGCATCTACACTTTTTTCTTCACGTTGAAAAGTCATCACAGAGGAACTGTCTCCTCGGGCGCACGTAATGAAATACACTTCAGAGCACGTACGAACTGCGGTGGGGCGGAGCTGGGGAGGAAAGTCGTGCCGGAGAGTAACCTGGGGAGAAAATTACATGGCAGTGCCTGCAGCTCTGGGAGGTGATGCGTATAAATGTATGTTTGTGCCATTTAGAACTTACATATCTGAGCAAGAATTTACAGAAGAGAGTCTGGTTGATAACTGTTGCAGAAGAAATCAACTCAATGGTCAGTAAATAACAAACACATTCATATGACACAACTATTCTACTTTCAGCAATTTATGCCAAGGAAATAAAGACAGATGCCGGCGAAGATGCAACTACAAGGACATTTGGGTCAGTGTTGCTTATAAACACATTTTAAAAATAACTCTTAAATATTTAAAAACAGGTATGGTTGAGTACATTACATTATAGCACCATGATGGGATACTTTGTAGCCATTAAAAATACATGGACTAACACGTAAATGTTTTAACATTATCTTTAGTGAAAAATTATATTATAAAATAGTACAAAAGTCATAATTCCTCTTTAGCTGTAATTATATATGTGCATAAGGGCATCTATAAAAAACCCACGGATAACATCATACCTAATGCTATAAAACTAAGAGCTTTCACCCCAAGATCAGGAACAAACAAGGATGTTTGCTCTTTTTGTTTGTCTGTTTGAGACAGAGTCTTGCTCTATTGCCCCAGGTAAAGTGAAGTGGCATCATCATAGCTCACAGCAACATCAAACTCCTGGGCTCAAGGGATCCTCCTGCCTCAGCCTCCCAGGTAGCTGGGACTACAGGTGCAAGCCACAACACCTGGCTAATTTTTCTATTTTTAGTAGAGATGGTATCCTGCTCTTGCTCAGGCTGGTCTCAAACTCCTGAGCTCAAGGAATCCTCCCACCTCGGCCTCCCAGAGTGCTAGGATTACAGGCGTGAGCCACCACGCCCAGCCAGAAGTCTGCTCTTGCCACTTGTATTCAATCTTGTACTAAAGGTTCTAGCTAGGGCAATTAGACAAGAGACAAAAATAAAAGACATCAAGATTGGAAAGGAAATAAAACCATCTCTATTTGTAGATGACATGATTTTGTATGTAGTAAATCTTAAGGAATCCACTAAAAAAAATTAGAATAAACAAGGTCACCGTACATGAATGTTCCTAGCATTATTCATAAGAGCCAAAAAAGTGGAAAAACACAAATGTCCATCAACTGATGAATGGGGAAACATGGTCCATCCACGCAATAGACTACTACTCGGCAATAGAAAGAAATGACGTGCTCATACAAGCTGCAACATGCACAAACCTTGAAACATGCTAATGCAAAGAACCCAGTCACAAAAGACCACATTTTGTATGATTCATTTACATGAAATATCCCTAATAGGCAAATCTACAGATGCAGAAAGCAGATTAGCTATTGCCAAAACTCAGAAGGCTAAGGATAACTGGGTGTGACAGTTAACAGATATGGGTTTTGAGGGGAGGTGATGAAAATATTCTAAAGGTGGTGACAGTTGCACAACTCTGTGAACACACTAAAAACCATTTAGTTGTACACTGTAAGTAGATAAACAAAATGGCATGTAAATGATATTTCAATAAAGTTGTTAAAAGTAAACAATAAAGAATCTCAATTTGCTCTGACAGGTAAAAGTACTGGGAAAAAAAGAAAACAATTATTGTTACTTGCAGACGTTGTGGTTATGTACGTCAAAAAATCTCAAGGAATATTAAAACCAATTATTAGAACTAATGAGTTCAGAGAGATTGTTGGATTCAAGAACAATATAGAAAAATATATATTGTTGTAACATGAAATATCAATGATAAAGTAAAATTTTGAAAAGGATTCCATTCTCCCCAATAACAAAACTGAATGGGATACCAAGGAATAAACTTACCAAAGGATTGGCAAGATCTAAAAAGAAAATTATAAAGCTTCACTGATGAACACGAAATAAAATCTAAATAAATGGAGAAATACACCATGTCCATGGATGTGAAAGCTCAATATCCTAAAGATGGCACTTCTCCAAATATTAATGTATAAATTTCAGTCTAATTAAAATAAAAATTCCAAGGTTTTTAAGGAACTTAACAAGTTCACTGTAAAATTCACATGGAAGAGAAAAGAACATCAAGACAATTTTGAAGCAAAACAAGGTGGGAGCAGGTGCCTTCTCATTTACCAAAACTCATCATGAATCTATAGTAAGTCACAAGTGTAGTCTTGGTGCATAGACAGGCAAATAGACCAAAAGAGGAACCTAGAAAGAAACTCATGTTTCTTATGAGAACTAAACAGACATGGCTTTGAAAATTGATGGGAAAAGGATAAACTTTTCAATTTGAGTGAGAAAATAACATAACTTCTCTTCTCCATACTATACACTATACACTGGAATTCCAAAATAAATTCCAGATTGATTCCAAACCTAAATGGGAAAAGGCAAAACTGTAAAACTTCTAAAACACAAGAGGAAAATTTATGATTCATAGTATGGACAAAATTCTCAAATAAGACAATAAAAACACAAATCATATAAGACTAGTAAACTTGATGGCATCAAAATAAAACATTTCTCTGTAAAAAAAAAGACAGATGCTCCCAACCACAGACAGGAAAAAGTAGCTGTAAGGACGAACTACAAAAAGGGGTGGGGGCAGGAGGGGTTTGGGGAAAGACAATCTAATAGAAACATGTCAAGAATATAAGAACACTTGTTTCAAACTTTTTGATATCTGAAACAATGCTGTAATGAGTATTTTTGAACATGTATTTCAAATGTCTTAATAAACTTAATATTGCCAAAATTCCTCCATAGAGTAGATCGATATCAATTTCCATTTTTCATGCCAGATGAGTGCCCATCTCCCCTACGTCAACAGTGTTCTGGAACTTCAAATCTCCTTCCAGCTAATAAGTGAAAAGTGACAACTTATAGTTTAATTTGTATTTCTCTTATTATGAGAGAGAACAGCCACCTTTTGCTATGCTTAAGAACCATCTGCATTTCATATGTGAAAACCGACGCTATGGGTCAGCAACGAGTCAGGACAACAGAAAGCACTCTTAGTATTACCCTCAGGAAAGGATTTAACACAGGTGCTTCCAAAACACTGGAAGGGCTGGAGGGAAGGCAGGCCAGGGAAGGCTGCCAGTGAGTACAGGAAATCAAAAAGGCACAGGAATTGCAGGAAACCAGGGTTGATGATCTCAGCTGCCTGCAGCCCTGAAGCAGGTGATTAACAGAATGCAGAAGCTCCTGCAAAACGTCACGTATGCCATTGAACAAGCCTACATGCCTGCCGGCTGATTGCTAAGGAACAATAATGGCCTGTTTCCCTTTTGCCTTCCAAATAGTGCACGTGCCTCTCATTAGTAGAATGCAAATAAAACCCTCTTAGCAAGAGAACCAAGGAAGTGTGGTTTCAGGCTTCCAGCCCCTACAATAGAGAGTTTAGAAGACAGGTCTAGAACTGAGTATCAACCGTGATGACCCACATAGTCCTCTCCTTTGGTTACTCACCATTCATGCACACCCTCCTGGCTAGATTTAAACTTCGAAACACCATGCTTCCCACCTAATGCAATTATCCCTCATGCAATCAAGTCATGATCACCTTCTTCCTAAAAGGCAAGTGACAAAGCCCTGTTAGTCACTACCTCCATCTCTGATGTTCATTCTTTTCAGTGCAAAACAATTCGCCTTTGCCATCCTATAACTTGAAGACTAAATTAAAACGTTAACTCACAATGACACACCCTATATAAAATAATAGTAAAAGGAGAGGGAAAAAAAGACATAACTGGTCACTATATTAAATATGTACTTTACAAAGCAAGAAGAAAATATGCATTGTCGCTAAAGTCTTTGTTTCTGCAACTGCTCCTGAGGTGACAGCTAATATTTTTTTTATTTGTATTCATGGGGTACAAGTGCAATTTTGCTACGTTGACATTTTGCATTGCGGTGGTCAGGGACTTCAGTGCATACATCACTGAAGCAACACAGCCTTGCAGTATAATTTGAAGTCAGACTATGTGATGCCTCCAGGTTTTCTCTTGCTAATTTTAAAATTCTCTCTTTCACTTTGACTTCAGACATTCTGAACGTAATATGCTGTGGTAAAGTCCTTTTTGCAATATATTTGACTCGGGATTGCTGGGCCTCCTTTATCTACGTCTAACTCTCTTGCTATGCATGGGAATTTCTCCTCAATTATTCCCTCCAATAGGTTTTCTAAACTTATGGATCTCTCTTCCCCCTCAAGAACACCAATAATTCATAAGTTCAGTCACTTTATGTAGTCTCAAATGCTTTGTTCATTTTTTAATTTTTTCCTTATTTTTGTCTAACTAAATTATTCAAAAAAAGACCTGTCTTCAAGTTCTGAGATTCATTCTTCTGCTTAGTCTAGTCTATTATCAGAAGTTTTTAAATATATTTTATATTCCCTTAAACAAGTTTTTTAGTTCTGGAATGTTTTTTTTGTTTTTTTTGTTTTTTTTTTTTAAGATATCTGTCTCCTTGGTAAATTTTTCATATCCTGAATTTTCTGATTTCTTTGTATTGGTTTTAACATTTCTCTTGCATCTCAATGAGCTTCTTTAAAAATCAGTATTTTGAATTCTTTGGTGCTTTGAGTTCTTTTTGTTTGGGATCTATTGCTGGACAATTGTTGTAGTCCTTTGGTTGTATTGTATTTCCTTGCTTCTCCATTTTTCCTGTGTCCTTCTGTAGATATCCGTACATCTAGTATAGCAGTCACTTCTTCCAATTTCTTGAAATTGCCTTCATAGGGAGAATTTTTTCCTGAAGATGTATATATGCTGTTGAGTACACTTTGGCTTTGATTTTAGGTGCTTGTGCCAGTGTTATTTTTATGTGATTTCTTCAGCAACACACAGGGTCAGTGATATGTGATTTCCTCAGTGGTTTGGGTCATCGGTCCCCAATCTTTCTGGCACCAGAGGCCATTTTCATGGAAGACAATTTTTCCACAAACCAGGGTTGGGGGGAAGGTTTCAGGACGATTCAAGCACATTACATTTATTATGTACTTCATTTCTATTATTATTACATTGTAATATATAATGAAATAATCACACAACTCACCATGATGCAGAATCAGTGGGAGCCCTGAGCTTGTTTTCCTGCAACTAATGCTCCCGCTGATCTGACAGGAGGTGGAAACAAAGGACTGTGGGTCCCTGATGACATCACTGACCTCCTGAGTTAACCAACCTGGAAAAAATGACACCCTCCCTCTCTGGACTGACATTAAGACATAATAAATCTCCATATTAAGCTAGTCTATATTAAAATTTCCTGTTTCAACCAAAAACTCTGCAATAGTTTATTTCTCAACGTGATCAAACAATAAGCTTAACTACTATATTAATTTATTCAAAAGACTTCAGTTTTAAACATCTATAAAACATTCAGTAATCCATTATTTCTTTGATTTTAACATTATAAATTTAAGTAATAGAAGGAACAAAAAATATGTAATGAGACTGACTATATTTCAGCAGTGTACCTTAGAAGAGGGAAACCAAAAAACCCACCATCATCAAAACAAATAAACAAACATACTTTATTAGGCATGTCTATGTTTTATTTTCCTTTAGGTGATATTTTTTGGAAAATTACATTTTCAAGCAATCAGTCCTTACAAACAGAGCTAACCTTTCCAAAAATAAAATACAGTATCTAGATTCTCAAAACTCACAAAACCAACTGGAAATGTCTGGTTGTCAACCAATAGTGTCATGCTCAAGTCAGTTTCACATCAAAGTAATAATCTATAACTAATTTCAATAGTCAAATTCCAATTCTAAATATTACTAGAGACTACCACTGTTATTCTCAACTGTACTGACAATTGTCTTATTGCTGAATTGTACATTATAAATTGTCTTTGGCAACTTTTATTTATCAATTACCACCATGGGACACCTATAAAGATTTGCATTAACTTAGCATTTCAAAACTTTATCATTTAAATGTAATTTGTAATAGATGCTAGAATAGGAAAGCCTCTGAACGTGCCTAATGACAAAAAAAAATCACTAAATGATCACTACTAAAAGCTTTTCAGTTTTATGTACAAGTATATAATTCAACTCAACTTTACCAGTGAAAATATTACAGTGTTCCCTCCCATTCTCTGTAAGATCTTCTGTGGTAAAGGACAAAAAAATAAATGGAGAAAGTAACATCTGGGTATCTGTCAATTTTTCTGGAAGGTTGTTTCATATAAATTTAAAATGGCCTAAAATTGGCCAGAATATAATATTTATTTTCACTATAATACCTCATAAACTTGTACTTAAAGTATATTGACAGCTTATTAATTTTTAATTCTTGTTCCATGGAATAAGCCTATTTTGGAGGCTTGGCACAATAGTAACAAGAAATTTAAACTAGAAGCTCGAGTCCAGAAATTTAACTAAAAAATCTTTTCTATATATAATAAAATCATCAACTTAAATTATAAATGGCTTCCACTAAAAATTACCACTCAAAAATTCACAAAAAGTAAATTAAAATAGATATGGCAGAAAGTGCACTCCAAAATATGTACTATGTTCACATTACAAAGATAAACGATGAAGGTTAACCAGCAAAAATTCAAATAGGTATATAGGCAAACATTTGTATGCAAACTTCCATGAATAAGATACAAGAAACAATTCATTTGGATAATTTTATGTACAGCTTGTATACACTTTAAAACAAGTACAACTGAGAACGATTCTATGTAAAAGCCACAATAAAGTCAAATGAAATACGAAATAACAGTCTTACAAATTGGTCTCTTTTAGGAGTTCTCAGAAGAATAATAATTAGGAAACATTATTCTAAGAAATGCCCTCTTCTTGATCAATCATTTCTGTTTTAACTGAAAACACATCTGCCAGCATATGTTTTGGAATTTCCGAACCTCTGACTTTCAAAGCGTAACAAGCATTCTCCACTTTGGCCAGACTTTGTTTCAAGGTATACAGCTTCTTAGAAACCTCATATGGTCCAGTGTTGCCAATGAATGAAAATCCATCATACACCTGACGTAAAAACTGGCTCACTTCAAAGGGGGTGTCAATGTCCCCATTCCCCACACTGTTAATACACATCCGCATCAATTCTCCAGTTAAATCAGCCACTCCCAGAAGGTAATCAACAGGTGTGACTTTCAGCCTCCAAGTGCCAAACTCCTTATCTTGTGCATCAGAGGAGGGCTGGTAAAACAAAACAAAAAACACACACAAAGAAAATACACTGTGAAAAAGAGTGAATATAGCATGTATTACATTATAAACTACAAAATCAATAGCAGATCACACTGATTTTCTCTAATAACCTAAGTTTTGCTTAATAATCATTTGGGTGTTAGAAGAGGAAATCTATGCCCTTGGTGGGGAGTTGAACCAGATGACTTCAAGATGCTTTTGAAATCTAATACTGTATCATCTTAAAACCCACTATTTCCAACTTCACTTGACATACAAGAGGAAAACATTCTTAAACAAGGCTTAATGACTTTATTGCATGACAATGACTTATTTAAAGGACAGATCACAAGGCCCTCCAGATTTGTGAGCCTAGTCACTTCATCCCTTTCTGACCTCTTACCTTTTCCTACTCAGGACTGACCATCACAATTTATTACTCTCTCATTGCATCCTCGATTCCCTTAGACGCCTGTATTTCCTACTACACCTGCCCAACAGAAACAGAATCCTGAATCAACACTAAAATCTACTCGTTAGTCCTTTATTCGGGTGGCTGAGAACCACTCAGTTAAAAAATAGTAATCACAACTACATAGAGTTTGGACTGCTACGAATTACTCACCAATCCTTTTACTTATTCTTAGATGGTTCTCTCTCCAGTGTCTTTATACACTATTCCAAACCTTCACCACTCTCCTCAGTCCCCTGCTCAATCCCAAACCTCTTCACTTTCCATAGACAACCTTGCCTAATTTCACTGACCTGCTCTTTTGCCGGATCATCTAGCACAATCTCTCAATTACCTTTACACCTACCAAAAAAAAAAAAAACCCAAAACTTATTTATATCCACCCACGTCCAGCTTTACCTTCTATCCTCCAGTCTGAGATGATGAGTTGTCCCTCCTCTTGTTTGAGGTTAACTCTTCCAAATGACCTTGACCCATCTCCTCCCACCTCTTCCAGGACCTTGCTTCATAAGGTGTGTGCCCTTGGGCAAGTTATTTCATCTCTCTAAACCTCAGTTTCCTCATCTGTAAAATGGGATAACAGTACCTACCTCAGAGGTTTAGTTTAAGGATTAAATGAGCTAACATTTACCAAGTTCTTGGCACAATGCCCAACACAAAGTAACCACTCAATAAATGTTAGCTGCTGTCATCACCACCATCATCATGTAAATCTCCTCTCTCCACATCAATTTCTCTCTATTGGATTCTTTCTGGTAGAGACAATGTCTAAATTGCTATTAAGAGATTGTATGTTTAAAACACTAGGTGAAGCTGCAATTACATCACAGGACACTTGAGGCAGGGGGAACGGTAAAGGTGTGCAGTAAGAACTGTGTTATGTTTTTGAGGAACTAGTGAGGTATTTGTTTTGAGTAAAGTAAGGAGTAGTACAGGATGAGACTAGGGGGATAGTTTTACTAGGACCACTCTGGTTGCTGTGTATCCAATATATGAATCCTGTTTGAACTCTCCAGAGACCATCTGGTCTAATGCCCTCATCATACAGCATATGAAATGAGGTCCAAGAATCATCATGGGTAATATAGCTAGTTACTGGCACTATATGTTTCTATTCTATTTTTCTATATGTTTGAAATTTTCCATAATAAAAAGGTTTTTTTAAAAATTAAATTTAATGGTTTTGACAATATTCTCAACAGTCAAGTCAGAACAAAATGCCTTTCCTTATCAAATACTCACAAATTTTAGCATCAAGAATCTTTAGCACTAAAAGGAAAAATTACTTATGAATGTGGTCTTAATCTGAGAAGTGTATACAGATATCACAGCACCATAATCTTAGAATAATTTAGTACCTAAGCCCTAAAAACAGTACATTTACTATCGGTTTTCTAGCCTCTTTCCCAATTTAGAGGAAACTTGAAACGAAGATATGGTAACCTCCCTAATGTTATTTAAGAAGCAGGGTCAAATAGGCTTAACTTTACTTTCTTCTATAATTCAATCTACACTAGATGAATCAAAAACATGAAGAAATTTTACTTCTCAAAATGAATGCCTCCTTAATAAACTTAATATAATTTAAAAAGTTGAGAAAATACATGACTTCCTTAAAGTAAGTTACACTTGTCATGCCAAATTAGTCTTATTTTGTAATATTAACATTTTAGTTGAAATTTAAGAAAATATTATTTCTACAGCTTCTTCCACCTCCTGCCTACATATCCTGAATCCTTGAGCGGTGTTTTGAAAAATAATTTTAAAAAAGAAAAAAATAAAAAATAAAAAAAAAAAGGAAAGAAATTACTTAATTTTAAGTGTACTGGTATCAAATATTCAATATAGCTTGACTTACTGCCTAAATGTTTTATCTTGAAACTCAGAAAGAAAAAAATAGTATCTGTTTAAAAGTCAAACTGCAAAAGTTTCTTTTTCTTAATTCAAAAAAGCTACATACATTTCAGACACAAGCATTATGATCTGAGTAAGTGATGAACAGAACAGCTCTCACTATGTAACAACTACTTTATAACAACGCACTACTGAGCACTTGTGTGTCAAGCGCTACACACTGCCTAATTAAAAATCTGTCATTCAAATCCTCTGAAACAACCCTTTGAGGTAGGTACCTGCTGCAAGGGGTTCCTAGGGCACACTTTGAGAAGCACTGGCAAAGAGTGGGAAAGGACACAGACCCGGATTCAGAATACCTGGTTTCAAACCTCACCTCTGCCAACTTTTTAGTTGTGTGGCTTCTGCTAAGTTACTTAAACTCCCTAAAAGCCTGTTTCTTTCTCTGTAAAACGGGGGTAATAATTCTTACCTTGTGAGGTTAATAAAATGATTAAATCATTAAACAAGATAGTGCTTATGAAGGGCACATAAAAAATACATAGCAAAACCAAACGAGGACTTAATCAGTCAATAGTGCTTAAGGTAAAGAGCATTACTTTCCCTAATACAGCCACTGTTATTCTTGCTCTATCCACTAACTGAAATATTTAAAAAGACTATTTCCCTAGAATCTATGAAACCACACTTTAGAAAAACTATTCCCATCTCAATCTTCTTCGCATTACAAATCAGTAAATCTCCTACAAACATTATGCTGTTATATAAACTATATAATAAATGTGAAATAAGATTTTAAATTCTCACCGTCTTATTTTCTTTCCCATTGTCTTCAGTTGTAAATATCAATTGTTTATTAATTTCATCCATACTGATTAATGATCGTGTTTTGATAAAGTGTTGAAAAGAGACAGCTTCCACATATTCCTGGAGTCCTAAAAACCAACCAAGAAAATTACTAAGAATAAGCACTACTTATCAGTAAGAATGGCATAATAAAATACTTCAAATTGATCATCACCTAAGCTCAACCAAAGTTTAATGGACGCTTACTGTGATGCCAGCACTAGACTAGATACTTAGAATAACCTGGGGACAGATGGTGGGGACTAGCACTGGACATGGAAACATTTCTCTGACAGCTCAAATATACTGTTTCTTCTTTCTACTTCATGAGTCATTAGTCTTGAAAATCTACTTTTTCCTACAGAGAAATATCAAAGATTTAAAAAAAATTTTTTTAAGAATTTAGGAAAAGGCTATTCCATAGGCTTTAACAGAACTATATAGATTATTTTTTGCTTCCTTAAGCAGCAAAATAATGATTAAATCAAATAAGACATGAAATTGAGGATTATTTAGTTGTTTTTTTTTTTTTTTTAGAGACAGGGTGCTCACTGTCGGCCAGGCTAGAGTGCAGTG
This sequence comes from Lemur catta, assembly GCF_020740605.2. Classification (NCBI taxonomy): domain Eukaryota; kingdom Metazoa; phylum Chordata; class Mammalia; order Primates; family Lemuridae; genus Lemur; species Lemur catta. The sequence goes on along the minus strand of NC_059152.1, from coordinate 6,747,287 downwards.
GTGTGATTATAGCTTACTGTAAGCTTGAACTCCTGGGCTCAAACATGGATCTTTCTTAAAATTTTAATAGCCAAAATCTTTTTGAATAATCCAGATTAAAATGTCAAAATACTGTTTGTCTCTTCATACTTCAAAATGGATCTAAGAAGAATAGATAACTTCTTTCTGCTTTAGCATTTCACATTAAAAAAAAAAAAGCACAATTTTGTGCCAGGTGTAAATTCTAAAAAAAAAATAAAAAATAAAAAAAAAATCACACTTGAATCAAAAGTAAATTTTGGTGAAGATGAAAATAGTACTATAAATATTTTTTCAAGTATTTGTCAATTTACTGTCTCTTAGCTTCATTATCTCAGATATTTTGGAAGTGGAACCTTAAAACATTTCTCCTATGACAGCTGGCAACATGTTAAGCTATGTTGGTACAGGATGCTAGGTGCTCAAGCTACAGTAAGGGAGCAAAGAGATCTCTTCCTGGTTCTGGTGTGCCACTCTTAGCAGCCTTCTAAGTGTGGGGTAGCTAGCACCTCAGGGAGCCCAGCAGCATGTGGCTTCTCCCTTGGGACAGCTTCTTTTATACTTCAGAGAGTGGCTTCCCAGTGAGCCACCTCCTTGGGTGGAGATTTCCATAGCACGTCACCTCCCCATGGACAGCTTCCCAGAGAGTTCCACCAGTGCAACCCTTCGGTGAGCACCTCTGCCACCCAGTGGACCAGGCCTGTACCTCTGTAGGAAGGCCTGGATCTTACCTTGCGGGGGGCAATGGCTGTTCATTCTATCTGATATTTCTGTACTCTTTGAAGTTCTCTTTTCTTCCTACTAGATAATCCCCTACATGGTTAATAATTCTTTACATTAATTTTCCCTGTTCAAATTTCTATGTAGTTGTTTCCTGTTTGGACCCTGATGAATACAACAGGAAATTAAGAAAATAAATAATGGTATTTCCCCTCTAGCCCTTATCACCTAGAGAAGGTGCTCCATCTTCTGAGACTGGTCACTGTACTAGGCTCAGGATCAAGATCCAATCCCAGCAGGAAGCTTAACATGGATTCTGCCTTCAATGTATGGAGTGTTCCACCTTATGTTCTCTACCGGAGGCTTACTGTTAATCCTGAAACATACTCTACCCCATACACTGACCCTATCTTTCTACTGCCCCATCTCTGTTCCCCTTCAGAGCTCAATTTCTTGAAGTGGCTGGCTACATTTCCTCAACACCTTCATCTCACACTTCTCAGCCTACTTCATTCAGTCTAGCTTGAGCCCATCTCTACACCCAAACTGCTCTCATTAAGATTACCAAACCAAGTCAGTCTAGTGGACATTTCTTCTGTCTTAATCTTAGCAGCATTCAGCATTTTTGGCCACTTTCTCCTTCTTTAAACAAGCTTTCCTTTGATTCCTTTGACAGCATTATCTTCTGGTTTCTCATTTTTCTACTTCTCTAGCCATACCTTCTTAGTCTCCACCTCTATTAGTCCTAGGTTCTCTCAAGTTCATCTACACTTGGTTTCAATTAACCCCACTGTCCCCAAACTTCACTTCTCTGGCTTAGAGTCACATATATTCAAATGTACACTTGATATCCTGTCAGAGATACCTGACAGTCAACAAGTCCAACAATGAACTCGCAACCTTCCTTTCAAACCTGGTCCTCTTAGTTCTTCTTCCCATCCATTCTTTACCTCTTTTCATTCATCCTCACACTGCAGACTGTTTGCCTTTTTAATATATACCTATGACCACATCATTCCCCTGTTTAAAGCCCAAACAGCTTCCTGTGGCTCTTAGAATACAGGGCAAAATCATTAACATGACTTCTAAGACCTTGCTTAATTACACCCCTACCTACAATATCAGCCACAATTCATACTACAGTCAAGTCATAACTCACAAAGGGTTACATTTCTAAGATGGGTACATAAACCCATATCTGTACAATGTAAGAATTGCTCTTAAAATCCTTTAAATCAACAAAAGTACAAGGCTTCTATGCACCCTATAATATGAACTTTTCCTACAGTTAATGTTAAGTCACTATTTCTTCAATACAGGCACCTGTCTCTTAATGATGGGGACATGTTCTGAGAAATGCATCACTGGGCAATTTCACTGTGTGAACATCAGCATGGACGGACCCAGACGCAGACGGTTTAGCCTTCTACACATCTAGGCTGTAGGAAACAGCCTATTGCTCCTAGGCCACAAACCTGCACAGCATGTTACTCTACTGAATTCCGCAGGTGGCTGTAACACAATGGTAAGTATTTACGTATCTAAACATAGATATGTTATGCTCTAACACAGAGAAAGTTCAAGGACCTGGCCCAAAACACTGAAAAGCATTTTTGGTCACATGTAGGTAAAAGGATGTTTAAACAAGTTATGTTTCAACTTGATAAAAAGGACATCCGCTATTTTCCGTGAATAATCCCCAAGGTGAAAATTTTCAACCTACTGCCATAGTCCATCAAACAATGCCTTCCCCTTCTGCCTTTGCCTTGGATGAAATCCAATTAGAATTATTTACACAATCAGCTGCCAGTAAGAGAGAAGTCTGTAGGATGATTTTTTACATAATTTGTTATTCTCCTCCTATTAGAACATACACAGGGAAAACCCAATTTAAGGCTTCTGATTGTTTTTACTTATTCTTATAATATTTAAGCAATATATATCCAGACCACCTCCCCATCAAAAACCATATATAAAGTCAAACAGTTAAGACAAAGATTTCATTATAAATTCATATGTCTCAACTTTGTTTCTGGGCTTTTAATGCTTTTTTAGAAAATAAACTTTACCATATAACTCAGCAATTCTGCTCCTAGGTATACAACCAAGAGAATAAAAGCATATGTTCACACACAGACTTGTAGGCAAATGTTAACAGCAGTATTTTTCACAACAGCCAAAAAATGGAAACAACCCAAATGCCCATCAATTGATGAATGGATAAACAAACTGTGGTATATCCATAGAATAGACTGTGATTCAGTTATAAAAAGGAATCAAGTACTAAGACATGCTATGACCTAGATGAACCTTGAAAATAATATTAAGTGAAGTAAGCTAGACACAGAAGGCCACATATTATATGATTCTATTTATATGAAATGTCCAGAAAAGACAAATCCACAGAGATAGAAAAGTCAAATAGTAGTTGCTAAGAGTTGGGGGTTTTGACTGCTAATGGGTAAGGGAGTTCTTTTTGGGGTGATGAAATGTTCTGGAAGTAGATAATGATAGACGCAAAACCCTGTGAATATACTAAAAACCACTAAATTGTTCAATTTTAAAGGGTTAATCTTATGGTATGTAAACTATATTTCAATTTTTAAAAACTGCATATATGTAACTGTCTCTAGGAGTAGCACCTGAATTTTAAAACAAGTTAGCTTTACCCGATCACCAAAATGTTAAAACAAAATCAGATCTACATTTGATTCATAGGCCACTCTGCTAAAAATCTATTTCTGAATACATTAATTGTACATTGAAAATAAATACATCTACAAACCTTAGCTTTGTAATGTACAAGAAAAGAACTTTTATCTGAGGAAGTCAAGTTCTTTTAAATTATCAGGCCCAGAGAGGCATTAAAATGAGACAGCAATCACATCCTACTCTCCACTTTGAACTATGTATTCTTCATCTTTTGAATCTGCCTGTTATTTCAAGTGGATATATATTAACCTAATAATGCCACACCAGACACTATTACCCACACCCTATAATTTAATAATGTATAGCCAATCACTAATCAATCTTATTTCTGTAAACCAATGAGAATTCCTGACAAACAACTTTGTATCAAGCCTATTCTCTGTCCCCCCTTTTTGCCTTTAAAAACCTACAAGAATGGAGCTCATATCCCAGGTTACTTGGGTCTTGAGTCTTCCAGGTAGCTGTCCTCACTTTGGCTCAAGTAAATTCTTTAGATTATAATTTATGCCTAATTATATAAAAATTGTATTTTTCCTTTTAGGTTGACAAGTATACGCATTATACTACCAACAGTAAAACCTAAATGCAATTCCACTAAATTGGATTTTTTCTGTCTGAGCAGGGCTTTTACTTTAGCATTGAATAAGTAAATCAGTGTGGCTGAGTTTTTATCCCAAATGAAAATAAATTTTAGAATTTAGCACAACATTACAGATTAATTCTGCTAAATTCCAAAACGGATAGGTACAAATATTTGTTAATGGCTATGTACTAAACAAAATAAGGAATGCTTTCCTTAAACATAATTCATTTAATTTTCAAAACAATTCAGGAGGTAGCTATTATTGTTCTATGTGAAAGGTGAAAAAGTTGAAATTCAAACAGATTGTATACCTTGTTCCAAGGTTATAGAGCTGAGGAATATCACAGCAAACATGTAAGCCCAGATCTGCCTGATGGCAAAGTCTCTCTCTTTACTTCACCTCCCTGAGCAAATATTACCTCTTAAAAGTGGACCTGAACAACTAGAAAAGTTAACACCAATATGGGATCTTCTAAAATTGACTTTCCTAATACCAAAGGATCACATGCTCTTCCTATCTCCCTCAATCCTTATAGTAATCCCTTGAGCAACTCCTGTCAGCTCTTTCAACTCCCTTGTCCCTTGGAGTGATGCTCAAAATATTTTAACAGGAATATCAATTATTATGTAACTAAATATAAACCCAAAAATCTTTAAAATATTCTTTTATTTTCCTAATACATTATACTATATTTATTATAAAACTGCTTACCAAATGACATAGAAAATAACATATCCCCCAAATTGTTCCAATAATTCTCAAATCATTTCTGAAATTTTTAGATGCTGTTGGTCAGAGCTTCTGTATTTAGTTGCCTCTAGCTAAATGATTCCTTTGCCGGAGCCATGACTTGACAGTGAGAACGTCATCGAACTCTCCCTGTGACCCCCTGCATTGAAAGGATCAGGGGACTGGGTATCCTGCCAATGTGGAGGACTCACAGGCTTGCCCCCACCTCAGCTTTCCGCTCTCCCCACCATTCCTCAAATGTCCACTCATCTCTCCCCCCGACCACTGGGGGAGGAAGAGAGTAGAAAAGAAGAAAGGCAGTTTGTGCTGTCACTCGCTGGGTGTGTGTGTGCTGTCCTTCAGTCGTTATCACTAAAATTCCCTTCCCCCAGACATCTCTGTGTGCAGAGACTGCCACTCCCCTCTCCACCAGAGGGTATGCCTCAAAGAAAGCAATGCTCCCTGAACCCATCTGAGAGATTATTACTGCAGCCTAAGGAAATATGCTCTGCATGAAATGAAACACCTGTGTTTCCATAAATACCTGTGTTTATATCCCTGGTGCCCAGTAGAATTCCCAGATCCTATCTGCTTCTCCCCTTAGAGCTTCTTTTGCAGGGAGGGGTTACAAAAGAGTCCACAGCTTAGCTGCACAACATAAACCCCTCACCCCATCCCTGGACTTAACTCAAAAGCAACTGCTCAGTCCCTCTACCCCAAAAAATGACATTTGTAGCTCATCCCTTAGCTGGAGTGCACAAACCAAAAAGTATCTGTTACAGACTGAACTGTGTCACCCAAAAAATTCACACGCTGAGGCCCCAACCTCTAGCACCTCAAAATGTGACTGTATTTAGAGACGTGATTAAGTTAAAATGAGGCCATTAAAGTGTGCCCTAATCCAACATGCCTGGTGACGTAAGAAAAGATTAGGACACACAGAGGGACACCAGAGATGGGCACACACACACAGAGGAACCACCATGTGAAGACACAGGGACAAGAAAGCCATCTGCATGCCATGAAGAGAGACCTCAGGAGAAATCAAACCTGCCGATACCTTGTTCTCTAACTTTAGGCCTCCAGAACTTTAAGAAAATAAATTTGTGTTGTTTAAGCCAGTGGTCCCCAACCTTTTTGGCATCAGGGACAGGTTTCATGGAAGACAATTTTTCCACGGACAGCAGTGGGGGGGTGGGGAGCTCAGACGGTGATGCTAGCGATTGGGAGCAGAGAAGCTTGGCTCCTTCACCCACTGTTCACCTCCTGCTGTGCACACCACCCCCACTTCTCTGCCACCTGGTTCCTAACAGGCTGCAGACTGGTATCAGCCGCAGCCGGGGGTTGGGGATCACAGCTTTAAGCCACCAGCCTGTGGTATTTTATTATGGCAGGCCCGCCAAACTAATATACTATTTTATTTTGGATCAGTATATGTTTGGTGTCTAGGATAAACCACAGGTGCTGAAATTTGTATTATTAATTTTATTACTCATCAGTTAATAATATACTATTTATCAACAGACACAAATGTATTTTTATTTTAACAACCAAAATGGACATAATAGTATATCAAACTGAGTATCTTGTCCTTTTTTCCATTGTCATCCTGCTGCAACTAATAGGCAAAAGCCTAACCATGAATTAACCTAACTTTCTGCCTAGTTCATTCTTATTGCTATGCAAAAAGAATTCTATTTATTGATCAGGTCAACTTTCAAAAATGATTAACAATAACTACTAAATGTTCCTAGGTAAGTTCCTATCCTCATTCCCCTTAGAGTCATTCTTAAATCTCCAGTCTACTCTCAATTTCAAACCAACTCCCTGCTTCACCAACCTTTCTTAGCACGTGATATGAAAATAGAAGTTACTGAGCAAGGATTTCCTCAATTCCCTACCTCTATACCCGTCCTTAATCCATCTCAGAAGAGGGGACTGTCCTCTCATATAAGGTTTGTCAATCTACCTAAGGTCTGGATCCCAACCTCAAGTCTTGAGGGATCCTACTCCATTATATATTTCATTCTATTTCCTTTAGTTAAGGTTTTCAGTCTTTGGCCTTCTTCTCACTCTATACTCTCCTGGGACAACTGAATTTATCCATGTTGATAAATTCAACTACAGTTTATAAACTCATGACTGTAAATGCAAATGAGACTTGTATCCTGCGTTCTCTAGACCCACATATCAAATTTCCTCCTACTGGTGCTACCTGGATGCCCCATAATTTCCAATTAACCATATCCAAAAACCCATTCCACCTTTCTGTTTTCTTCTCTTAATAAATAACATTCCCATTCATCCAGCAGGCCGAACCAGAAACCTAAAGGCTTTCCTAGACTATTCCTCTTTCCCTGTACTTTTTATTAAAACTGTCTTCTAAAACCATGCCGTAACTTCACTACTAACACCAAACTTGGGGCCCTATTCATTTCACACCAAGAATGACCACTATAGCCTCTTTACCTTGCTGACTCTAGTCTCCCTCCAAGTAAAATATGATAATGGCATAACAGAAAGCAGAGACTTGAAAAGAAGATGTCCTATGTTCAAAAGCCAATTCGGTCTCTTGCTAGCAGTATGAATTAAGGTAAGTTTATTGATGTTACTGTACTCCAATTTTCTCATTTTTAAAGTGCAGGCATCTACCTACATAGTAGGGTTTATATAGAATAATGTATTAGGATCTGTAAACATTTTTTGTGACTATTTTAATTACAATTTAATAAGTATATATTTCATATTGTAAACTTTTGTGGTAACTACTATGACCATGAGAAAATCTCTTTATAGGCATTTTCTGGGTTAAAGAAACTGAGTTTGTGAACATTCTCTCTAGAGGAATGTCTGGTACACACTACTTAGACTATCCAAGTATATGAAGATCTTTTAGTTCAGTTTTTCCAGTAAGGTGGAGAGAGACAATAAAGAAATATAATATACAAGGAGATTACACACAGTATGTTAGAAGTTGATAATTGCTATGAAAAAAAAGAGCAACAATGTGTACTAGGTGGCCAGTTGCGGTGGCTCACGCCTGTAATCCTAATACTCTGGGAGTCCGAGGCAGGAGGATCGCTCAAGGTCAGGAGTTCGAGACCAGCCTGAGCAAGAGCGAGACCCCATCTCTACTAAAAACAGAAAAAAATTATCTGGACAACTAAAAATATGTATAGAAAAAATTTGCCGGGCATGGTGGTGCATGCCTGTAGTCCCAGCTATTTGGGAGGCTGAGGCAGAAGGATCGCTTGAGCCCAGGAGTTTGAGGTTGCTGTGAGCTAGGCTGACACCACAGCACTCTAGCCCAGGCAACAGAGAGCGAGACTCTGTCTCAAAAAAAAAAAAAAAAAAAAAAGTGTACTAGGTTTATGAGGAAAATCTTAACATCTGGGGTAAGATAAAGCCTTTACTAGGTTAGGTTCTGAAGTCAACAGGCAAATTAAATCCATGTGGGAAGAAACCAATGATACCACTTACTTACTAGCTTATAACCTTGGGTATAACTTTTGTGAGCCATTTCCTTATTTGTGAAGTGGTAAAAACATTATCTGTGATTTAGGGTACTGCAGAAATCTATGAGGTCATGAATATAAAGAAGAACAGTGGCTTAAGAAATATCTCTAACTGGCCCAAAACACCCACTTAACTCACCATTCACATTCTTGGATAAAAGAATTAAAACATTATTTAGGGTCTGAGCTTAGTTTTGTGCACCAAAATATCTAAAAAAAATGACAATTTGTATCATTATCAGTGATATAAACTAAAAAAAAAGCAATATTTTTGAGCTAAAAAGGCATTTCTCCTCAACTGTTAATTTTTCAACAATAGAAAACAAATAAGACACAAAAATTTTCTCCAGTGACTTATTTCAAGTAATTAATTATTCACTCATTTCTTTAATCATCCCTTGGGATAATTTGTAATATACTCTGATAAGAAATGTGTAGAAAACAGACGTAACCTTTTGTTGTTGTTCAATCATTAGGATACTCAATGTTTGAGCTCACACAAGTATTCCTTAGGGAAATGTTCTGCGTGCCACTAGCACTATTCTTAATGAGGAAAAGCACAGAACTCCTTTAGTTTAATGCCAGAATTGTTTTATCTTCAAGTCAAAAGAACAACTATTTGGAATAACACCAAAACAAGCATTTAACAATTACAAGCAGCAAGCTATTCATAAGCATCATATTGTTAATGCTAATCTAATTATAAATAACCTTATTTTATCAAATAAAATATCTGTCAGCAAATTTTTAAGTCCCAGATAGCTCTTTATTTGACATTGTTCCCTAACTTTAAGAAAAAACATCTTTATTACTTCAATTCAAATAACCTCATTTTAAAGATTTCTTACACAAGACTGAGATATAGAGGATCCTTATTTTTTTTAATCCATGAGTAGGTAATCTTCAAAGAAAACTTATAAATCATAAAGACTTAAAACAGACTATGACATTTATAATAATTCTCAATGATATGGTGAAGTGGGAAAGACTGAAGGAAGAGCACGCCTATTTTGCTAATGCCCTGTCTTTCCAAGAGAGTAGTGCTTGCTTCCTGATTTAAGAAACACTCTACATACTCAATGATGTATCTTTTACCTTTTTCCCCCTCTATTTCCGATGTTCTAAAGACCAATGTATAGCTTTCTAGGTGTCTTTTGCTATCATTTTATGGTCTTTGACCTTTTCTAAACTCTTTCCTTACACCTTACTCATTGATGAAAGAAGGACACATAAAATAGAGCTACTAGACCCAATACAACAAATTGAGGATGTCCCACTAGATATCTGGGGAACTCTAAGTTGTCAGAATTAGTAGAGCCTTACCATGAACTAATAAGGAATTGAGAAGTTTAATCTAAACATGAAAAATGTGACATCACTTTTCACACATGAAGCACTAACATTGTGAGGAAAACAAACGAGTTTTTATAAAAATGTAAGTTTTAAGCACAGATTGAAGTCAAAAGTGAGAAATACTGTGGCCAGCTTTGACTATTAATTGCCGTGAGTTTTTGCAAGATAGGCTTACTGCATGATGTGACAGAAAAAAATGATAAAGATTATGGGTTATTCAAGTTCTTGCCATTAGTTATTCAAGTTAATATGATACTTTGGAGAAGTCGTAGAATTGGACTTCTGTTTAATACAGTAAGACATTTAGAATGTACTGCTTCAATTCAAGAACTTTCTAGAAATTGAGATATCTAACTTATTCTCCCATCACCAACTCTACCACCATCAGCCTTCAAGATTATACATGCATACCTAATTTATACATACAGCAGAACCACTGTGTTTGAAATATTTTCCTGCGATGGATTTATCTCTATGGTCACAGCCACTGCGCTAGCTATAGGGGAGGGAGCAACAGCAGTAATTCACTGAGTTGCCTTATGACAATATTCACGCTCATGTATAAACAACTGATAAATACCGTTACTCCTGACCTGCATCCTTGAGAAAATCTGCAACACACCTGCAGACTGGAGGTGCCATCTTTGAATTCCAGCCAACCCTGAGAACTGACAAAGTTCCAACTTACCTCCTCCCCACGCACCTCCACTAGGAGGAGAATACAAAAATTTTAAGAGAGCAAATAGAAGGCGGCAGAAGTGTTACCACTAACGTTATCTGACCTGCCAATCAATGAGCAATGACAAGAGTACCCAAGAGAAGCTTCACCAAATGGGTTTTGACAGTGAGTATTATTCACATTCATGGCATGGCTCTTTTCACTAAACATGGCCCATACATGCAACACAGCACCACCAGGAAGAGAATTACTATTGATGTCCTCTCCCGATACAAAGAACTGCTCTAGAAAAAGGAACTAGGAACTCATCAGTCAACACTAACTTTTGTTTAAAAAAATGAGTTATAATTTACATACTGTAAAAAGTGCATAAATCTTAAGTGTGCAGCTCAATGAATTTTCATGTGTTCACCTATGAACCGTCATCTAGATCAAAATACAAAACATCACTATCACCTCAAAAGGTTCCCTCATGCCTCTAGTCAGGAAGCCCTGCCCCTAACCTCCACTCTCAGGTAAATACTATCCTCCTTTTCATCTCTCTACATTAGTTTTGCATGTTCTTGAATTTCACATAAATGGAATTACACAGTAGGCCCTCTTTTCTATCTACTTATTTTGCCCAAAATGTGAGAGTCATACTCACTGCTGCATATATTTATCACTTTTTTATTGCTATGTAATATTACATTATACAACTATGTCACAATTTATCTATTTATTCCCCTGTTGATGGGCATTTTTTAGTTTAGGCTATCATGACTGTAGCTGCTATGAGCTTTCTTGAACATCTACCTTTTGGTGACATAAGCCTCACTTCTCTTGGGTACGTACATACCCAGAAGTAGAACAGACAAAACACAGAGTAATCACGTGTTTAGTGGAAATAGATACTGCCAAGTAGTTTTTTAAAAGTAGTGTTGTCAGTCTTTATAATTTAGCCATGCTGGTAGATGAGTGATACCTAACTGTGGTGTTACTTTGCATTGCCCTAGTGAATAATAATGCTGAGCATCTTTTCATAGCTATTTTCATTACATTTCCATAGCTATTTGGATATTCTCTTTTTTGAGGTCTTTGTTCAAGTTTTTTGTTCATTTTTTAAACTACGCGTCCTTTTGTTGATTTGTAGAAATCCATTACCCAATGTATATATTAAAATGTCTTCTCTCAGACTTCAGCTTGCCTTTTCATTTTTTTTCTTCTCCCTGCCTTCACTTTCTTAATGATGTCTTTTAATAAACAGAATTTCTTAATTTTAATGAAATTCAATTAATCAATTTTTCCTTTAACAGTTAATGGGATTTTTAAAAATCACTTCAAACAAACTTTCCAACCACAAGGTCATGACGATATCCTATGCTTTCTTCTAGAAATCTGATTTGGCCCAGTATCTCTGATCTTCTCTCCCACTCCGGCCAAATTTGTCATATTTGAGGTTACACCATTTCAAAACACAAACTGAAGTCATGAAATCATGTTTACTACGTGAGCTATTATTTAAAAATCAAATAAAGACCTGATACTAAAAGATAAATTATCATAATAGGACTGTACTTCCTTTGATACTATGCTATAATGACTCCTCATAGAACTGGCTGAGTTATTACTTCAGTTTCCAGTAATGCTTTAAATGATGGATGCTGGTATGTTCTCTTACCAATATTAAAAGGTATTTCAATGTTTCTGAAAAACAAGTGCATAAATTATAAGTGTTTAGACTAAAATTAGATAAACATATTGAGTAGATACTAAATAAATTCATTTCCCACTTTTTCTGCAAATCTTAGGGAATGCAGGCTGAGCATCCATAATTCAAAAATCTAAAAATCCAAAATCCTCCAAAATGTAAAACTTTTTGAGTCCCAACATGAAGCTCAAAGATCAAAGGAAATGCTCATGAGAACATTTTGGATTTCGGAGTTTTGGACTAGAGATGCTCAAGAGGTGTAATGCAAATATTTCAAAATCTGAAATCTAAAACACTGCTGGTCCAAGCACTTCAGATAAGGGATACTCAATCTGTATCTGAATGATATAGTATCTCTCTTGTTAATGAGCTCATGTTAAGAGAAAAGGACAAAGAAGAAAGAACCAAGCACTTTACAAGTTTATTCAAGTACAGTGAAAATGGTGGTAACCACCAAGAATCCAGTACACCATGAACCTTTCAAAATGAACACCTAAGACTAACTATTATCCTAAAATTTCTAGATATGGCGTAACACCATGAGATGTCTGGGTCCATCTGGTTAAATTCTCTTTCATGAACCTACTGAAACAGAAACTTAGAGCCACCAGTGAGATTTACCTGTAGCTGGAAATGAAAAGTGCCCTGTCCGAACATACCCTACACACCCAACAATAAAGTTCATTCTATTAAGTCTGTGTTCTCAATTAATTTACTAAAAATCAACCAATGAGTATTACTGTACACTATTAGAAAAATAAAGCCAATTGTACGTTTTTGGATTGCCTTTACATTACTACTCAAAAGTCTCAGTTTTTTAAAGCCAGTAATATTATTTCACCAAGTGTCAATTAAAATTTACACAATTCACACATAAATCATGTAAGCATACTATTTTTTTTTAAATGTTACCATGGAAGCAAACCAAGATTTACCTGTAGTGATGGCTCGATGAAATTGGTGCATGTCTTCTCCTGATACCTCCTGCGCTACCTGTAATATCTTCTGTCGGACACCATCCAATTTTATTTCTGATTCATTCAGTATTTCTTCCATATCAGGAGCACTATAATCAAGACATTGGAAACTTTTAGAACATGAACCAGATGCTTTGATGGTGAAAAATAAAATAATCTAAATATCAAGTATGATAAAATACATACTACATATATTTGGATACTTCTAACACTAAACTACAATCATATTTTAATAGTAGGATGTAAAAACACAGAAAATACACACTTATCCAAGTTAAGCTTTACTGTAATAGATTCTAATAATAAAAAATTTAATATATTTTCACAAATAGCTATATCTTAATGAACACTCTGAGTAGAACACAAAATCCCTAGCTGCCCTGAAAATAACAATTTTCCTCTATTTTTATTAAAATATTTAGTCCTAAATTGTACCTGCTGCTAATGTCCTCTAATTCTAATTTTCACAAACCATAAAATATTCTAATAGTTAGTTACTATCCATAGAAGTATAAAGCATAAAAAATATATACACTAACAAATTTGAAAGATGTTTACTCACCTCGTAATCCTATGGAGTAGAAAAATTGTCCTTTTACTTTCAACAGTTATATCCCGACTAAGTTTCACAAGTCTCTCATATTTGTCATGCCTTGCATCAAGTTCCTGCTGAAATGCTAAGAACACTTTTTTTTTTTACTATAAGCATATTTATTTTACACTCAAAGCCTATCAATACAAAGAATGTGTGTCACAGTATGAATGCAGCCAATGGCTATACTCACCTGCGTTCATTTAAGGAATAACACAGTAGAACATGGTGGTGGGTAATGACATTAATTCTGAAAACACAAAAAGCTGAACACTATAAATAATCTCTATCATTTACTGTCTACAGTGTTCTTAATTGTCAAACATCCTGAGTCTACATCACTAAAATTCTTGAAGTACTTAGAGAGGTCCACTGAACAATATTGTTCAAACTTGTTTTATTATGTTCTCAGATGTCTAAATCTTTAAAACTAAGTGTATATTAATATTTTCTGTAAATGCCAACTATGCACTGAAACACATAAATTCCTGAATCCTTTACCATGTGTCACTGATTTATTCTTTCCCAGCATTTATCCCTCACTAGCTAAAACTACATTGTTTATTTGTAAATTTACTTGTTTATTAACCATATTCCCCAATAGAATGTAGATTTCATGAAGGCAGGGGCTTTGTCTTCACCACTGTATCACAGTATAGAACAGTGCCTGGAAGTAGATGTTCAGAAAACATTTCTTAAATGAACTGCTTGCTGAAATCACAGGCAGTACAACACCCTGCATGACAGCACTTGGTGTAGTTTGAGATAAACCTGATTTCCAAGCAGCAGTGTGCAATTCCTTGGGAACTAAGAAGTTTTTGACAAGGAACTACAAATCAATGTGCCCAATAAGCATTGCTTCTAACATGGAATGAATAATGCATCTTACTAACACATACTAGAACATAGCAGATGCCCAGTAACTATTTAGTGACCAGATAGATGAATAATGAATGAATGTAATGTGTGACACAGTCTGCTAGAGAGAAAAATCAGAAAGGCCTCAAAAGGAGGAAGCTACTTGAGCTACGTCTTGAAGAAAACCATAGTTCACCAGATGGATAACGGGGGCACCAAATTAGGAACAATTCTAACTTCTGGGTCAATATACTTTCTACTCAACTACAGCTAGTTGTCTTACATCTGTGAAGATCACTGTGGGTACTGTAGTGGTTTCAAAATATGTCCACAAATTACTTGAGACTCCTCCCCTCCAAAGGTAGAACCTAATTTCCTTTCCTAATTTCCTGCCTCGCTTCTAACAAATACAATGTGACAAAAGTGAAAGTTTGTGAAGTCTGAAATCGGGACACAAGGAGACTGTGGTTTCCTCTTTGCTCTCTCTCTCTGGAGGTCACTCAAGCAGCACCTGGGGAGGTCCATGTGGAGAGGATCAGAGAGCCGGCTGCAGGCAGAGGACTAAATTGTCAATAGCTGTGGATCCCCCAGCCCCAACCAAGCCTCCAGATGATTCCAAGTCAGAACCAACCAGCTGAGCCTCTCTCAGATTCCTGAACCACAGATTCGTAAGGTACAGGATAGTGGACAGAGGAAGACAGAGAAAGGAGGATTTTGTTTGATGTTTTCTTTTGAAATGAAGAGCAACTTGACCAAGTTAATGTCCTGAGAAAAGGGGACTGTAAATATATATGTGCATGTGTAAGATTTACTAACAGATATGAGTTTCCATTCTGTGCAAAGCACTACAGTCAAAAAGAAACAGTCCCCGTCCTCCAAAGTTTAGTTCAGGAAACAAAATTAATACACACTAAATATATGTTAGTATGTAACAGATGCCAAACTATCAGGTACACAATAGTTAAGTATGTGGCATGTCCAATATTAATTAACTAATGTTTAATGAACTAATGTTACCTGTGTTTATGTTTACTTGTTTGCTAACGTTAATGTTTACCTTAATGGGACATAAAAGTCAAGGCCTTTGGAATCACAGACTTTCAGGGCAGATCTAGCACCATCACAAAACCTCCAGGAAAATTAAGCTTCACATCTGCACATCCTACATTCTTAGGGGCCGTTTCCTTGTGCACAACATGGCTCATTAATTTTTGTTACATCTTTTAATTCTCTCCCCTTCACCAGCTTACGTTATAGAGAACTTACATTTGAAGGCCAGCATCACGGGTGAAGATGAATTGACATCCTTCCCTTCTCTTCTCTGGTTATGTGGAAAATTGTCATGCTTCCTTTTCCTGAACCCTCCTGATCCTTACGGAAAGAAAAAAAGTTGGACGGGGACCTTCCATCACCGAGAGTTTCCAAAAGCGAACACACGCCAACCCCTTCCCTCCCCTCCTCCCTTCCTTCCCAACTAAACACCCGCAGGGCCCTCGCCTTAGCGGCTTCCTCTGCAGACTGACAGAAAAGCAGCCCTGCCTTTTCCCCCAGATCATCCAGGCTCCCACCAACCGGTTCCTTCACCTGGCACAAGGGGAGCAATTACCGAACTAGAATAAAATTACAGCTCGAAGATTTCAGAAAATGAGACGCGTAAACACGGCCAACCTGGCCAGGGGAAGAACCAGAGCCGCCGCCCCCCGAGCCTGCAAGGAAAGAGGGCATCCTTCAAGGGTGGGAAGGGGGAAACCGCGTAACTAGGCAGGAGAACCTCCCCCTCTGAATAAATAACGTCCTGTGCAGTTGAGGACGCTACCTTCTTTGCTGCCCATGTCGTCAAGGCCTGCGGGAAGACGAGCGGTGACCGGCGGGCCTGTGCCGAGCGGAGCGCGCCGAGTGCGGGCAGACCGCGGACGGGTTCTTCGCGGCCTGGCTGACGTCGACGCACTGGCCGGAAGTGCGCGCCCGCAGCCACCGCCGCCGCTCCCCGCCCCCCTTACGTACTTCCGGCCTGCGACCCGGGCCCGGCGCCGCTGGATCCGCCCCCAGCGTGCTCCGGGGCCCTCGCGCCTGCGCGCCGCCGCGACTGCCCTCTGCTGTGCCTGAAGACAGAAACGCCTCTACATGCCTCACAGCAAGCTCTGTTAATGAAAAGAAAGTGCGTCCTCCAGGAGCTGAGGTATGTGTGAAAGTAAAGGAAAGCGGGGAACAAAAGAAAAATAAAATGTACGTGACTTTTTCTTTTCAAGGCACCTTTGGAACGCCGCCGCCCGCCCGCAGCCCGGACCCAGCGTCGCGCGCGGTGCACGCTGGGGGTTGTAGTCCGCCCGGGGGCGGGTTCTGCGGGCCCCGCGCGGGCTAGTGGGGCGCGGGTGAGCCCCGGGGTTCTGTGACAATGTGGGAGAGTCTTTTCGGGATCCAGGCGAACCCCCACAGATAGGCGTTTTTAAACTTCCCGTTACTGGCAGTGACGCCAGGAGCTTTACGGGATGGAAGTGTGCGAGTCAATCAGTGCGAATGGGGTTGCTCTGAGGAAGGTAAAGCTTGCCCTTCGGTTCTCCTGCACCTGTCCCCGTGCCCGCGTCCCCCATTGTCCCTCCTGCCCTGCCCTCTCTCGCGTCGCTCCTTTTTCTCCCGGCTCTCGGAAGCCAGACTGCCTGCATTCAGAGTTGCCTCCCCCACCGAGTGGTCGTGCGACTTAGAGGAAGTCATTAATCTCCGTGCCTCAGTTTCTTTATCTGTAAAGTAGGAATAGAATAGTACCCACCTCGTGGGATTATTTGAGTGTTAAAGGATTTACTGCTGAGACTGATGCAGACTGTCATTCACATAGTAAATGCTCGATTAAATAATATTAGATTTCCCCCACCATGGCTCTCCAAAAAGAGAGAGAAAAAGTTTTAAGTAAGAGGTGTGCACCACTAAATTGTGAGTCTTTTATTAAGGGCAGGCACCGCCGTATCTTACTAGACCTTGTGCCCCCCCCTACCCCCCGATACTTCTTAGCGCTGAGCCCCCTTGGAAGCCTCCATCAGTGTTGGAAGAGTGATATTCGTATCGTCAAGATAGGTAAGTAGGTGGCAACTCAGCACCCTCTAGAGATAAACTCAGGCCAAGGCCCAAGTTCGGTGCCCTAAGCCTAGAAGAGAAAACACAAGTACATTTTATTAAGCTGTCTCTAAATAATCTCCATGTTGGAGGCATGTATTTTACACACAGTCTTTCCCTCGTTAATTTAGGAACAAAGGAACAGTGAATGAAATAACTTGGCTAGAATATGGTAGTAACTTCAAGGCACGGGAGTGACATATAAAGGTTTTCTGCTCTGGATGATCTCTGAAGTGTCTTCAAGTAAGACAGTAAGTACCACCCATCCTACCTTTGCAGCCCTGTGGATAGATGAATTGATTAGCCAAATTGCTGGAGGATAAAGTAGGCTCCTAGGGACCTTGCTTGATGGGTAATTGCTTTGTGGATGTTAGCAGATAATTCTCCTGAGTGTGTGTGATGTCTGAGCCCGATGCCCCTACTCTTTGATTAGAGAGGACTTGACAATGCCAAAAAAAAAGAGATAATTCTGATTCAAATCTAATTGATTTAATAAGACTCCCTGTAGATCCAAGGAAGCCAGTAGTTCTGAACATTTTTAGAGTCATTACTTATTTTACTGTACCATAGTGTGGGGAAAGGGTTTTTTCCTAACTCTCCTGGAATAGCAGCTCCAAGATCCCAACTTTCCCAAACCTGGATGTCTTTTCTTTCTCCAGCCACCACTCCCCTAGCCTGTTCAACTGCAGCTGTGTTTCCTGTACTGCTTTTCACTGCTCCCCGTGAATGTAATGATTAGAACACTGAGTTTCATAACCTGTAATGAATTCTCAAAGCACTTCATGGAGATGAATCCCAGGAGCATTTTCCCAGCACTTATTTGCATATGCATTTACCCAAGGCTTCCCCAGGTCTCCCAACTTGTAGCTACTCCTTTGTCAGGAAATAGCTTTCAACCTCTGTGGCAACCTGTATCCCTACCCTGTCTTTTTGTTTTATTGCTTCAGATGCAAACACGTAGTTTTAGTACTTGGCAAAACAGTTTTTTGTTTGTTTTTAAAGGAAGACTACTATGCCAAGTCAGGGAAGGGTAGGTAAAGATTTTCAGTAAGATCTAACCTCTGGATGTTCTTAACCACATCTATGGAGTTCTGATTGCCCATGTGTTACTCAATAAAGCACTGAGCTTTTCAGTTGCACCGTTGTTATTCAGTTCATAAATCCTCACATTGGCCCCATTACAGGAGAATAATCACATATCAAGATTGGTTTTGTACGTTGAAAGGAAATTATATAATCAAGTAAGAGAAGAAATATAGGCCCTCAGGAGGTTATCTGTTTCAGCATTTCCCTTATTTAGTTATTTCATACATCCTGGGATGGGGAGATCATGAGGAATTGCAAGAATCTCGAGTGACTAGTCACACCAACCTCAAACTCCTGGGCTCCAGTGACCCTCCTGCCTCTGCCTCCTGAGTAGCTGGGACTATAGGCTTGCGCCACCATGCCTGACTAATTTTGTCTATTTTGTGTAGAGAAGGGGTCTTGCTCTTGTTTAGGCTGTTCTCAAACTCTTGGCCTCAAGTAATCATCCCACCTCGGCCTCCCAAACTGCTAGGATTACAGGCATTAGCCACTGTGCCCAGCCGTTGAGTGACCATTTTTAAAAAGATAACCATAATATTTGAAAGATACCTGTGGGGTCCAGAGTTGTATTATGAAGCATATATATCACCATTTCACAGATATATATTTTTAGGCAGTACTAGGATATAGTAGCAGAAAATGATGTGTCAGTTCTACAAAACCCCAGAGAGGGAAGCTGGTATTTGAGGAAGTAGAGTAATGGGATATCACTTCATATCCACTAGGATGACTATAATAATAACAATAAAAACCCAGAATAACAATTGTTGGTAAGGATATGGAGAAACTGGGACCCATATACATTGCTGGTAGGAATATAAAATGCCGCAGCCACTACAGAAGACAATTCGGCAGTTTCTCAAAAAGTTAGACACAGAATTATCATATGACCCAGCATTTCCACTTCTAGCTATGTACCTTGAACACAAATGTTCATAGCAGCACTATTTGCAATAACCAAAAAGTAGAAACAACCCGAATATCCGGCAATAGGTAAATGGATAAACAAAATGGTATATCGGTACAATGGAATAGTATTTGCCAATAAAAAGGAGTGAAGTATTATCCATGCTGCAACATGAATAAATCTTAAAAACCTTGTGCTAAGTGAAAGAAACCAGTCACAAAAGATCACTTATTATATGATTCCATTTATATGAAATGTCCAGAATAGACAAATTATTTATAGAGGCAGTAGATTCATGGTTGTTTAGGGCTGGGGAGCATAGAAAAGTGAGATAGAGGGATGATATCTAAAGGGTATGGGGTTCTTCTCGAGGTGATGAAAATGTTCTGAAACTTGACTGTGGTGATGATCGTACATATTTGAATATACTGGAAATTATAGGTAACTTTAAATGATGAGTTGTATTATATGTGAATTATCTCAATAAAGCTATTAAAAAATGTTTTAAGGAGTCATGGGAAACATTCCTTTCAAGTCTTGTAAATATATTGTATACATATAGGTATATAGAGATACTTCAATGTTATTATAAGGGAAAAGCATTAGACAATATGGCTAAATGTATTTTTAATCTATAATAAGAATATATAAAGTACTATAACTTTGCAGATTTGACAGTACTTGAAGAAATATTTCTGTGCCTAATTCGTGCCTGGCAATAATCTGTAATAAAAATATGTAATGTACTTTACAGGTTTGACATTACTTCAGCAAATATTTCTGTGCCTAGTTTATGCCTAGTGATGTGATTGGTGCCATAGAGGACAGAAACATTTACTTATTCATTCAACAAGTATTTATTGAGCACATACCATGTTAAAGGTACTGTTCTAAGGGTTGGTGATTCCAGCTTTCACGAAGATTATTTTCTCGTAAGAGGAGACAAACAACAAAATAAAGAAGTAAAGTATATAGCATTAGAAAGCGATCATTGCTATAGAAACAAATAAAGTGAAGAAAAAAAGGAGATGAGGAATAGCATTACCCGGGGTGGGAGCGAGCACTGCAATTGAGATAGGATGGTCAGAAAAGGCCTCACTGAGAAGGAGATACATGGGCAAAGATTTAAAGGAGGTGAAGAAGTGAGTTATGCTAATTAATATCTGAGATAATTTTAGTGTGTCACTAACTCTCTCGTCTGTCTCCCATGTTATTATTTTTTTTTTGCTCTATTCTCATTGCCATACAAATGCTGTCATATCTTCCATCTTAAAATACATCTCCTGACTCCACTTCTGCCTCCAGCTTACACAGTACTTCTCTGCTCCTCTTTGCAGTAAAACTCATATGCCGTCCTCTCTCGTTCTTCTTGATCCATCTCTAATCATTACTCGGAGTCTGCTCATCAAGATTCCTAATGACTTCCACATTGTTAAACCAAATGGGCAGTTCTTACTGCTTGTCTCACTTGACCTTGAAGCATCATTCCCTGTGTCGCTACCAGCCACCACATTCTCTTGGCTTTCCTTCTACCTCACCAGCCAGTTCTCCTCAGTCCTTTTTGGTTCCTTCTTGTCTCCCCAAATTCTTGACTTTGAATTGCTCCAGAAGACCTCCACTCTTCTGTATTATACTTTCTTGTTGATCCCACTCCTATAGTTTAAAATGTCTATAATCTAACGGTTCTCTACTTTCTATACCCAGTTCAGAAAGTTCATATATCCAGTCCACACTTATGTATTCAGTATCTTCTCTTAAGTGTTTAATATGTATCTCAAAGTTAACATGTCCAAAGCTGAACATAACTGTTCCCCAAAACCTACCTCTTCAACAGTATTCTCTATTTTCTGAGAAATTGAACATCTCTAGGTACCCAAGAATAGAAATCATAAACTTTGGATAGAACAAAAGAAAAAAAAAAGTACCTGCATATAGATAACTGATAGGCACAGAGAATTAAGGACCTCACTGATAGCTTTCATGGAACTGTTTTTAATTTTAATGAAATGAGAGTCAGGCATATTAGGCTTTAAGGAAAAATTAGCAATGAAGAAAAGACTTCATAAATTTGTTTTGTCATGTTTGGGGGAGAGGGAGAGCTAACTGCTGCATTTTCAGGATAATATCAAAGGATAAAATCACATCAATAGATTTTAAGGGTTGTGCTTGGGTAAATAGCATGTTCCTCTTATCAAAACTATTCTTTCCAGCCTGGGCAACATAGCAAGACCCCATCTCTAAAAAAAATTTAAAAATTAGCTGGGTGTGGTGGCGCATACCTGTAGCCCCAGCTTCTTGGGAGGCTGAGGCAGGAGAATCACTTGAGCCCAGGAGTTTGAGGCTGCAGTGAGCTATGACCATGCCACTGTACTCCAGCCTGGGTGACAAAGGGAGACCTTGTCTCTAAAAACAAAATAAGCCTCTTTTGATTTAGATCAGTCCAAAATCCCTTAATAAATTCCTATTCTGATAGGAACTAGTTAGAGTGGATTGAATAATTGCAAAGAAAAACTCTAATTGATACAGAAATTCTGATGAAGAATAGTTGCAGGCCACAAATCCTCAAAGAAGGGTTATTGGACTTAGTTGGATCTGAAGGCACTGAGGACTCAATGAGAGTGTTTTTCAGGTAAAATTATACCTTGCAGTGGTGAAAGAGTTACCTAAATTATTACCTGTGCCAACTGTAATAAAATACCTGTTGAAGCAAGGCTTTGGAGAACAAGTGGCATGGTTCCTTCTTGGAGTGCCAAAGAATTTTAAAGAAAGATAATGACAGGCTTAAGATACTCTTGGCTCAGTGTCGAAAACCAAGAGCTGTATCTTTTACTGTGCTAAGAGAACTTTTAAGTTTTTAGCCTCAGAACTAAAGTAGCGTAACATCAAGCTCAAAATTCAAGCCTGTGGATTATAAAATTGCAAAGCAAGTTACCGGGTCTCATGCAAAATTACTACACTGATTGGGATGGAAAAGAAGACCACAAGAATTGAAGTGGGGAAATAGAGAAAAATTTGCATGACTTAGACTACTCCAGATTCCATGGAGCATTTCTTACAAGCACAAGTAGAATCCCCAGATCTTACACCTTGCCTTAGACAGTGAACCTTGTGGAGGTGGCCGGATTGCCTCATGCCCCATTTCTATCACTGCTCACCTGCCTCTGTGTCTACAATAAGGGTCACATCCCAGAAGGGGCCTGAAGGTCAATTACCAAGTCAAGCTCTAAAGAAGAAGGTTCATACAACAAAAGAATTTTGTTTATTTATATGGAAAGAACCTGAAGAATGTTAATGATAATGCATTCTGAGAGTGTTAGATGAGGAAAAGTGGACTAATTTAAGATAGATCTGAACTTACTGATAGGGGCTCAAACAGATGGGAGTGATTCTAAGTTGGTGTACTCAGTTATCTGAAAACTGGACTCAATGGTGGCCAACACTAAATGGAATGAAGTTGCAAGAAATTTTTTTGTATTAAGTACAGCAAGGAATACAGGAATGTTAGAATAGATTTATCAAATCCATCTGCTTGATCATCCTTTAACTGTGTTCGATAAGAGGACTCTGAATACATTCCCTTCATTACAGCATTGAGAAGTACAAGGATGAGGGGTATGCAAGTGCTATAGTGACAGTTTTCAGTAGTCTGAGGGTGCAGGTAGGTGATACTGCCATTAAAATGGGCTCCTTAATTTCAATGGGGTTTATGGGATGAGCACTTAAAAAACAAGGTAGATATAGTTACTATAATAAACAGCAGGATAAGAGTAGTAATCAGAGTGGTTCTAGATTACATAGACTCTAGGACCAAACCGTGTACTAAGTTCCTAGCAAATAGAGGCTTCACTTAACCCTCCATGGTTGAATGTCTCCGCCCCTAACCTAATTCCCATCCTGGATAAATTTATGGACTTAGAGCTCCTTGAAGAAAAGGAGAGGTAAGATAGACTTGCGGAAGACACTAGCAATAACATGACTAGTACTTCCTTTAAATTATCCTCCTAGGCTTCCCCTTAGGGACTTGTGTTCATATACCAGAGTAATTATGGCAGAGAGTAGCTGGGATCCAGAAGCTACTGTGATCAACTGGTAAGTATGAGGGTTTATAGAGACAAGAGTTTTAATCTGAGTATGCCTCATGGTGCACTTGATGGGACCATTAGCCTATTCCATAGTTGTTTCCTGAATAAATAAATGTATAATTAAAATACAAGTGCTCAACAACTAGCAGAATTTTCACATTGACCTTCTGATCTGTAAAATATATACTATAATTGTAGGAAGGGCCAAGTGGAAGTCTTTGAAGCTCTTCCTACCAAAAGACAAAGCCAAAGCAATACTACATTCCTAGAGAAATCTGAGACCAGTACCACCATCAAAGACTTGCAAGAAACAGGAATGACTATTCTTAGCACATCCCTGTTTAACTTCCTTCTTTAGCCAGTGCAAAATGAGTCTTGGACAGTGAGACTGTTAATTAGGCGGTGATTCCAATTGCAGGTGGTATTCCAGATATAGTCTCATTTCTCAAGTAAATCAGCACAGCTCCCAGCATCTGAAATTGTAGCCACTGATCTGACTGGTTTATTTTTCTTTCCCCAAATAAGGAAAGAGTACCAGAAGTAGTTTACTTTCCCCTCACGGGGACACCAGCACATACTCAGTTTCTCATCTCAAGGCTCTGTCAGGTCAATACCTCTGTGCAAGAATTCAATCTGCAGAGATCTTGCTCATCTTACTATCCCCTAAGACTTTGCTCTGGTCCATTCATTGAGAGAATTATTCTAACTTAAAGTGACATTTTAAAAGGTCTTCAGATGTTCAGCACTCCATCATTTATATTAGTAAATTAAGAAATTGTCTAAATATCCAACAACAAGGGCATGAATCAAATCATGGTCTACCTATATAGTATAGTAGGGAAAGAAATTTACCAAAAGTTTGAAATACATCAGCAAATTGTTTGTATTACTATACTAAGTGAATAAATGATATAGTATAATCATACTTATGTTTTTAATTATGCACAGAAAATGATATTAGCATAAAATTAATGATAAAGGTCCAGCGATACACACACATATTGATGATGCAAATGCAAATTCTACAACCGTTTTGCAAAGTACTTTGTCAATATATGTCAGGAGCCTTTAAAAAATGTTCACAGGACTTGTGCCAACCATTTCATTCCCGGGAATCACCCATAAAATTATTCAGAGATGCAAATCATGCTTTAAATACAGATATGTTCAATGCAGGATTACTTCTATTAACCAAACTTGGGAAAAACCTAAAACTCTCAAATGTGGGAATCATTATGTTAAATTGTGATACCTGAATGAAATGGAATATCATATAAATATTACATTGAAGAAATATTTTGATAACATTTGAAAAGTTTATAATGTGCTAACTAATAAAGCAAGACATGACGCTGCGTATACTATCATGTCAATCTATTAAATATGCAATTTTTAAGAAAGACTCATTCAAAAACATAAGTCAGCATAATATATGGCCAAAGATTTTTCACTGAAATTTGTAATAGTGAAAAACCTGAAGCAACTGTCCATCAATAGAATTGTTCATTAAATTATAGTGTATCCATTCAATAGAATAATATAGGGCTGTTGAAAAGAATAAGGCTAAAATTATAAGTACTAATATGGAAATAATTTGAAAATACAGAGTTAAGTGGCATAAGAGCAAGATAGTATTTGCTGTAGGAAAAATAGAACTCAATTTTCATTAAAATAGTAACATATTAACATATGCATATAAAGAAATAATGGAAAAAATCTCAAGCTTTTAACAGTGATTATTTCTGGGAGTCAGAATTACAGGAAATGTTTGCTTTATGCTGAATATATTTCTGCAGTGTAACCAGCATGTATTATGTTTATAATTAGAAAAAAATTTTAACTTTAAAATCTTTAATGAAAACTTGAATACCACCAAAATGTAAAGATTGTTTATATCTACATATTTATTGGCAATTTCAATCTTTTGTATACATTTGAATTGTTTCAAATTGTCTATGGTAACTTTCCTAATCTACTGAGGAAAATACTATTTAGAAAAAAAAACAGTGAATATCTTTTGTTAATGGGACATGGTAGGTTCTCATCCTCCCCATTTTCTGGATTTTTTATGTTTCCAAAAGTGTGCTTGTATTGTAATGTATTATTATAACATGTTATTGTATTATTGAATTGTGTAATATGCTGTTTTGCCCTGCCCAATATTACTTCCTTTAGGCATTTGTTCTTCTCTATACCATTTAATCCTAAATCAATCTATTCTCTCACACAGAATTTTATTTTGAAACAGACACACCCCAGGAAGAAAGTGATTCTAGCTGAGTCATTTGCTTGACTTCCCAAGGATAAAATCCCTGAAACTGCACGGGTTCCTATTTTCCACAAGGACTCATTGTTCATCTTTTATTTGGATGCTGGCTGCTCTCCAGAACCTCAAATAAATTCTTTCATATTACTTAAGTTAGAGTCTGTTTCTATTGCTTGCCACATAGTAACTTCAGCTGATTCAGAAATTATAACCACAGAGTGGATTGCAGGGAACTGCAGAGAACACAGTATTAGTTATGAGGGTAAGACGAAGCAAAAGAATCCTATTTTGCATTCCAAGATGAGAAGGTAGCAGCCCATAGTTCATAGTGGCAAAATGTTATTACCTGTGGCCATCTGGGATCATGTGCTCTCTGTGAGTGAAGTTCTGTTGTTAATGGATCAAGCACTTTGTAAAACATTTTGGCACTATCTATTGATGTTGAACCTATGCATACCTTATGACCCAGAAATTTCACTCTTTGTATATTCATGCACCAAGAGTCTTATATAAGAATGTTCATAGCAGCATTACTTGCGGTAGCCAAAGATTAGAAAGAACTCAAATTTCCATTAATAATTTAAAATATTTTCAATTTCCATTTGTGAAATAGTTGTAAAAATACTAAGCAAAACTATAGCAAAGTAAATACAGCTTTGTGTAAAAGGATAATGAACCCCAATAAATTTGTGTTTATTTCTGTAGTGAAAGTTTATTTAACATTTGCTATACTAAATACTCAAGACTTAATATATAGTTATAGTAATTTAAACAGTATAGTATATAGACACAATTTATGACAAGTCTTAATTTTTACATTTGTCTTTACAAGAGGACATTTTCAAATGTCCTTTTCAGGTTTTGGTATCAAGGTAGTGCTGACCTCATAAAAACAAGAAGTGGTTCTTATTCTCCTGTTTTATTTCTCTGGAAGAATTTATGTAAAATTGACAATATTTATTCCTGAAACGTTGGTGGACTTTATCACCAAAATAATTAGTCCATAAATTGTGTGCGTGTATGTTTGTGTGTGTGAAGGTTAAATTATGGATTGGATTTTTTAAATAATTATAGGACGATTCATATTTTTACTTCATCTTGGGTCAGTTTTGTTGTATTTTGACAGGAATTTTCCCATTGATCCAAATTTCCAACTCTTAGCACAAAATTCTTTATAGTTATCTTTTAATGTCCGTAGGGCTTTAGTTATATCCCCTTTTCATTCTTTATATTAGTTATTGGGCTCTTATTTTTTGTTTCTTGATCTTTCTTTCTAGGTATTTATTCATTTTATAAGTCAATCTCTAGCTTGATTTTCTTTTTTGTGTTTGTTTTATGTATCTTTTTTTTGCTTTTTATTATCTCATTCCTTCTGATTTTTTATGATTTGATTTTTTTTTTACCTTTTTTGAGATGGATTCTTAGCTTGGTTATTCAAAAGTGTATTTGTCAATTTCTAAACATATGAAGATTTTTTTCATTTATCTTTTTGTTTTGGATTTCTAGCTTAATACAACTGTGATCTGAAAACATACTCTGATTTTAATCCATTCAAAACTGTTAAGACTTGTCATTTTGACCCAGCAAATGATCATATTAACGTTCCTTGTGTTTTTTAAAAAAGTCTATGCTCTATAATTAAGTATAATTTTCTATACATATATAGTAGGTCAAGTTTGTTTACTGTGTTGTTCACATCTTTTATATTATTGATTTTTTTTGTCTGCTTATTCTATCAGTTACTGACAAAAGTATATAGAAATCTCCTTCTAATATTGTGGATTTGTGTATTTCTCCTTCTAACTCTTGCAATTTTTGTGCATGCTCTCTCTCTCTCTCTGTCTGTATGTGTGCATATATACTCTGTGTGTATTGGAAAGGCAGTCTGGCAGTTTCTCAACTCAGTCCCTGCTCAGCTGCATAAGAATGAGCCTTGGGCCTGGAACATATCCTTACTGGGAAATAAAGAGCCCTCACAAGACTGTTTTGGGCTTATTGCCTTGTGAGAAAATGTCTTTTCCTATCGTGGGCTTGATGTCTTTGTTCTGCTTAAGTGCCTGTGTTAATGGCCCTCAGGCACAGCTCCCATGGGGGGACTTGGGGTTCTTCCACTGCAGCAGGAAGCAAGGTTCATGCAGTCACTTGGTCAGCTGCAGAACAGATCTGCTAGCCATGGCAGGGGCCAGTGCACTGCAAGGGCCTGGATCTAGTACATAGATACTTTCTCTCCTCTTGCTCTGTACCGATAGGGCCTTGTGTGTGTTTATTCTCAGGGAACTCAAATCATGCACTGTGATGATCTTCCCAGGGCAGTAGGGGAGAGAAGCAAGGTTAGCATTTAAAAACTTGTCCCTGGGTTTGTTTCTTTTCCTTCTGTCTGGCTGCCCTTGACCCCGGACCATGCTCCTCCCCAGGCTGGGCCCCTCACTGACCACCCCCTCACTCACGCAAGATAATGAATCCTTTCCTCTATACTGGGGTTTCACACAATTTTTATGTTGGGTCCTCACATCCTTGCTTTGCCCTCATCTCCTATTTGGGAACATGGAGCCAGCAGCCTATACTGGTTCCCTTCTTGTCAGCAGACAGAAATTTTCTAGGACTTTTTCTCTTCTCCAGTTTCAAAGATAAACTTGATTATCAAACTTTGTGAGCTTCTTGGATGAAAGGTACTTTGAAAGATGTCATTTGGAAGTTCAGTCTGGCTTCACTCACTCTTAGAAAAGCAACATGGATTTATGGCCTTTGAAACAGGGCTTCATGGAAACACCAGACATTCCACTAACCCTGCCACATCCAGGAGATGCCTTTTTTCTTTTCTGCTCTTTTGTTTATAGTACAGTGCTTGCACATAATAGGCACTTGATAAATATATGTTGATTTGATTTAAACCTATATTTAACTCTGTCATAAGATTTTTTAAAGAAATTGATTAAACCATCTGTAATAGAAAGAATCTGCCATTCTCTTCTTAATTTTAAGTTGATAAAAGAGTCTGAGTAAGTACAAGTTCTGATGAAGGGTGTGTACGAGTGTAGAACAAATTCCTTACATGATTAGTCAAGCTACCTGACTTCAAAAAAGTTTTATTTTTGTCTTTACTACTGGTAAACTGCATGGCCTATTTCTGCTGGGCTCAGATCAGTTTTGATCAACATGTTTAGCCAGGGTAAGTCAATAAATCCCTAAATAAATCAACTTGTTTGGGCAAAACAAATGACTCTATTATGATATGAGCCAAGCAGAAACTTCCCCTGCAACTTTTCTATGAATATGACACATTTAATGTCCAAAGGTTCCGCCCAGTACTGCAGGGAACAGAGCTGTTGTACCTGCCGCAGAGCACGTTGAAGTTTACACAAATTTAGAAGTCTGTGTCATACTGTTGCTTTGAGTCAGAACTGAATGATAGATTAATGTAACCTGGAGAACATCCAGTCTTAATCTCAAATCTGCCTCTGGTTTTGGTGAGACTGTTGAGACCTCTGAGAAAGAAAACAGAAACGCTCTCTTACTTGGCATATGAGAGAGAGTAAATGAAATGGGACAGGAGTACACAGTCGCAGGCACAAGAAGGCAGATGGTGAGACGTTCCTCTCCCACTGCGCCTCCTCCAGGAAGCCAGGCTGCCTGCACAGTCACATGCCTGGGCTGCTCTTGGGAATTTGGGAACTGTGGGCAGTTTCAAATGCTGGCACTTGGCCGTTCAGTAAAAGACAGATCAAAGCAGATGTGGGCAGCCCACTGGCTTCATCATCTGCAACTGGATTTATACCTTTTATTTTGGCTTGTCTGTGCATCCATTTTTTAATGTAGTCTAATCAGAGAGAATTGATATTTACAATTGTAATTAATCCTAACCTCAGCATGTCTATAATTTCAAAAATTCAGAATACCATGTGTAGTCATCTAATATAAACAGTTTCTGGAAATCCCCAAGATGTAAATTTACATTCATGACTCTGTTACGAAACCCTACTAGCACCCACTGAGGGCTCTTGGGGGAAGCAGATTTGGCAAAGCTCCCAGAACACTAACAAACTTTTGCAAAATGTCCTCATGTTTCTTTTGTTATTATAATTTTTCACTGTGGCAAAATATACAGAACACAAAATTTACCGTTTTAAATATTTTAAGTGGAAAGTTCAGCAGTGTTAAGTATATTCACATTGTTGTGCAATCAAATCTCCAGAACTTTTTCATACCCTTTATAATAATTCCACATTTTCCCCCTTTCCCCAGCCCCAGGCAGCCCCCACTCTACTTTCCTTCTCTGAATTTGACTACTCCATCTCCTGAAAGTGGAATTATGCTTTATTTGTCCTTTTGTGACTGGCTTATTTCACTTAGCGTATCCTTAAGATTCATCCGTGTTGTAGCAAGTGACAGGATTTCCTTCCTTTTTAAGGCTAAATAATGTTCTATTGCAGCGGTCCCCAACCTTTTTGGCACCAGGGACCAGTTTCACGCAAGACAATTTTTCCACAAACTGAGGATGTCGAGGGGTTGTTTCAGGATGATTCAAGCGCATTACATTTATTGTGCACTTTATTATTGCTACATTGTAATATATAATGAAATAATTTTACAAACCTCTCTGCTAATGATAATGTGTGTTTGCAGCTGCTCCCCAGTGCTAGCACCACTGCCTCAGCTCCACCTCCGATCATCAGGCGTCAGATTCTCATAAGGAGTCTGCAGCCTAGATCCCTCGCATGTGCAGGGTTCCTGCTCCTATGAGAATCTAATGCAGTGGCTGATCTGACAGGAGGTGGAGCTTATGCAGTGATGTGGGTGATGGGGAGCAGCTGTAAATACACATGAAGCTTCACTCACTTGCCTGCCGCTCACCTCTTGCTCTGCAGCCGGGTTCCTAACGAGCCACAGACTGGTACCGATCCGCAGCCCAGGGGTTGGGGACCACAGTTCTATTGCGTGTACATTCCACATTTTGTCTGTCTGTTCATCCACTGATGGAGGCTTAGGTTGCTTCCGCCTTACGGCTGTTGTGAACAAAGCTGCTATGAACATGAATATACAAATACCTGTTCAAGACCCAGCTGTCAATACTTTTGGGGTATATACTATCATTATAATTTTTATATAATTTTTGTTTATCATTTTAAAACTCATCCCATTATCCTCTGTATTATTTTGTATAATTTGAATGAAAGAGCTGTAAGGGAACTTATAGATGATCTCGCCCAACTCTCTTATTTTTCAGATGAAGAAACTCATGCCCAGCAGGCTTTAGTGGATATGATCTCATAATTAGCTTGTGGCAGGATTGAGACTAGAACCCGAGCCTCTAAACTCAGGGAGAGTTTGCTATCTTGCAGGCTGTCATACCTGTGGCCACCTGAGAGTGACATGACCCCCTTTTCTGCTTGACTCTAAAAGGCAATCAACCTTATATTCTCCTAGTTACTGTCTTGATATTTTGAAAAGCTGGACAAAGATTTACTGTCTGTGCCTAAATTAACAACTTTTATCTCTGTAAGAGAATTAGCTAGCCACTAGCAATGTGTATGTGCGTCCTAAAACTAGCTTTAGCATCAAAATCAAGACTTCCAAAAGCAGGTATGCTATAACAAACAGCTTTGTGGCTGTGGTTATTTGTTATGTCAAATGCTCATGGAAGAAAAATTAATTCTAAACTGCTCACACTAGATGCCAGGCAGAGGTGTGCTGGAGCTGGCTCATACGGGCTTGCAAGACATGGTTGTGCACACCTCATCACAGCTCCAAGTTCAGTGACATCACATTGCTAGTTTTAAATTAGCCCTGTTGGAAGAATTTACACCATGGGAACTGGCAAATGCTACAAATCCTATTCTCCACCTTTGCAGAGAGCCAGTTCTTGAGCATTTATCAGCACACTGTGTTGCCAGGGACTGTGCTCAGAATTACTGGGGTGGTAGTAGGGTAATGTAGTCAAGCTTATAACTTTAGTCATTTGGTTGTGTTAGGTAAATCATTTATTATTATATTTTTTTCTTCAGAAGTAAAAACTACAACAACAAAAATATTGTCCATCTCTAGGAATGTTGTATTTAAGTAACTTGTTAAGCATGGCCCCAAAAGGGGACATAACCTATGTATTTACCTGGCACATTATATCCAATTTGCATGAAATATAAGAATCTTCAAAAAACAAGAAACCAACAAATGTAGCATATAGAGAGTAGAAAACTTAGATGAGAAAAAAAATTCACATACCTAGGGCAAAGACTGATTACTGAGGTGAGGGATATTTTGGAGCATGATTTTGCCATACCACTTAAATACCATTCTATAAAGGCCCAGAGAAATTACAAGGAAATTTAAGAATGTAGTGAAGTTTTTTCAGAGTCTAATAACGTCATTATAATCCAGATGGAGAGAGAACACACTGAAAGTTGTGGGAGGAGTCGCAGAGTGGGCAAACTCTGAGACAGAAGCAGCAGGAACAAACTGGCCTTTGGTGGATAAAACACCAAGAAAACTTGAATGTAGCCAAGTAGAACTTGCAAGTTACTTGGGACAAACCAGATAAGAAAACATCGTGTCTAGACAGGTCACTGGGTCCCAGGACCCTGATGGACATGGAATCTGAACCAAGAATTATGTTTGTTATCAATCAAATTGTTGCCTACACTCTTATTTGTTTCCCCAGGATGGATGGTTTAGGAAACCAAGGTTTATAATGTTTAAAAGAGATGGTAAACGGCAATCTTTTTACTAGATATACCACATTTGCTGTCCATATGTGCAAGAACATAAGTGTCCTTTGTCCTCACCCTCAATATTCTTCACTCCTGTTGATCTTTTGTAATGATTGTTAAACACAGTGCCAGGAATATAGTCGCCCCTACTTATGGGTTGTTTAGTAAACAATTAATTCCCCTTCTTTCTATTCTCATTACCACTAACCAAGATCAGGAATAAACTAGGATGTCTGGTTTAGACTTGAAGAGACAAAGATGGAGCACCTCTCCTCAAGGAGTTTAATTAAGGTCAATCAATAAAAGGAAATGAACATATTATAGCAACAGCCTTTTAACTGGTCTCCACGTCATCCTGCTCCAACCCATACTGTTTGTGCTAGTAGTTGCATTGTTCAGAAACACCCTTTTGATCACGTCACCCACCCAACTGCCTCTACGGTGCTCCTGTGTTGGTAATGCACAGTCCAAATTCCTCACGCCAGAGTTCAAGTCAGCTAGTCCAGGAAAATTCCCTTGACATTTGAAGCTCCTTGGTATTGCCCACAACTCGAAACTAATTGTATCATTGTTCATCAAACGTACCCTGTGCTTCTACCCCTTGAAAATATACCTCTTTCCATTCATTTTTCATATCCAAATCCTTTCTGCCTTTCAAAAGCCTATTCAAATTCAACCTTATCCATAGAGTCTTGTCTCCACTTGATAGGTGAGACTCATCCATTTATTCAACAGTACATATTAGTTGAGTCTTTACTGAGTGCAAAGGACTATACTCAGTGCTAAAGATGCATTTCCTTCTCTGAACTCTTTTTTTTTCTTCCTTGCTGCATTGCCCTGGGTAGAGTGCAGTGCATCTCTAGATAGAGAGTCATCACAGCTCACTGCAACCTCAAACTCCTGGGCTTTGGTGATCCTCCTGCCTCAGCCTCCCGAGTAACTGAGACTATAGGCGCACACCACCACGCCCCCCTAATTTTTCCTATTTTTGGTACAGGTGGGGTCTTGCTCTTGCTCAGGCTGCTCTCAAACTGACCTTAAGCAATCCTCCCACCTTGGCCTCCCAGAGTGCTAGGATTATAGGCATGAGCCACTATGCCCAGCCCCTTCTCTGAAATTTTGTCCTCTTTTTTTTATTGATAACATTCCTTTAACAGTAATTGTCTACTGCCATACAGCATCAACTATTTAATATTGGTTTATTAATTTATCCATTCTTTATTCAGCAAACAGTTTAAACCTATGTCATAAAGTAAGGATAGTGCTGGGTCCTAGGTAAACATAGATGAATAAAAAACAAAGAACTAACAGCCTGGCAGGAAAGACCAATTATAAACCAATACTAAGTTTGTAAATACAATAACTAATACTAAAACTAATATCTTGCTAATAGTAAGGTTCTTCTGGTGACATGCATGACGGATTGGGAAGAGACAGGGGCTTAAAGAGGTGGGTATCATAATAATCCAAGTCACAAGTTACAAAGACTTAAACTAGAGCACTAGGACTAATAAAGACAGGAGAGAATTTGTTTGAGGGAACGTTCTGAAGTAGATGCAGACCAGAAGGGCAGCTGCCTACGTCCTTAATCTGAGTTGGTAAAACATCACTGAAAAAAATTAGAACTATTGTGTCAATTACTCCAGGTTTCTACAAGCAGTTTCTTCCACAACTGGCAAAATATATACTAGTATTGCTCTTATCAAAGGATATGGTTTCTTAGAGAAAGATTTTAAAACATTTCTTGTCTTTACCAGCCTAATCCTAACTCTGTTATCTCTGTAATAAACATATGCCAAGTTTACATTATACCAAATAATGCATGAAGTAATCCTGTTTGTTAAGAATGAGAGATTTATTTCTTTTTTTCAGCTTGTTTCTAGTCATAGTAGTTCAGAGATCCAGATCCCTTCTTTCATTTTGTAATGTCTCTGTCCTTCTTAGTCCAAGTTGGGTATGTTTCCACCAATGCACTTCTCTAGAAATGTGGTGGGTTTCTTATGAATATTATTGGAGTTTGTTCCATTCAACAAAAGCCACACCCACAAATATCACAAAAATAAACCCTGTCTACCTTAGGATTCCTGTAAGATTCCTGTGGGACAACATTAAGATTCTTGGAAGCCCTAGTGTTTAATTTGAAGGATCCCCAGATATGCTTTTAAGATTCTAATAGAAGGCTGGGTGCAGTGGCTCATGCCTGTAATCCTAGCACTCTGGGAGGCTGAGGCAGGAGGATCGCTTAAGCACAGGAGTTTGAGACCAGTCTGAGCAAGTGTAAGACCTCATCTCTACTAAAACCAGAAAAAGTTATCTGGGCAACTAAAAATAGAAAAAAAAAAAACATTAGCCAGGCATGGTGGTGCACACCTGTAGTCCCAGCTGCTTGGGAGGCTAAAACAGGAGGATTTCTGGAGCCCAGGAGTTTGAGGTTGCTGTGAGCTAGGCTGATGCCATGGCACTCTAGTCTGGGCAACAGAGCAAGAGCAAGACTCTGTCTCAAAAAAAAAAAAAAAAGATTCTAATAGAGACTTTTGTCTACTCGAAAAGGTCTATGATGTATTTTTGAGAGATGTTAACAAAGAGTTTCACAGTCACACCCTTGGCTTTATCTCTAGACCATGTTTTCTTGAAAGTGTACTTGATTCGATCTCTGTCTAAAAGCCATTTCTTAATTTCAACATTGCTTGTCACTTGGAGGCTCTGCAAATAAGCAACAGTGTTGTATTTGGAACCCAGGAAGTTCTGGACCCTTGATATATCTTTTATTGTGGGAAAAAAACCCATGTAATATTAAAATTCACCCTCCCAACAATATGTCAGTGGGCATTTAAGTTGCTTCCACCTCTTGGCTGTTGGGAAAAATGCCACAGTGAACATGGGTGTGCAAGTATCTCTTTTGGACATATACCCAGAGGTGAGATCGCTGGATTATATAGTAGTTCTATTTTTAGTTTTGCTGATCCTTAACAGGTAACAATTCTTTCTTTTGCTTATCTCTATCTGTACCTTACGATAAGCAGCTTAAAGAAACTAGGTGACACTTTTGACATCTGTCTGGAAATCTCCTTAGCTGGACCCATCAGTTCATGAGACACATTACCTATTTTCCATGTTACCAGAGGTTACAACTCTGCTAAACTTTCCCACTGTATAACAAGAGTCTCCTTTCCTCCAACTTCCAAAAGCATTTTCCTCCCTTTTCTTTAAGCCTCACAAACAGCCTTGAGAGCCATCAGGCTTCAGCTGGCAATGTCCTCAAGGCCCTTCTAACTTCCTCCCCCTGCTGCTCCCAAGGCCACTGCCATGGGTTTTATTGTGGCAGCAGCCCAACTTCGGTTACCAAAATCTGTTCCAGTTCTGTATCCTGCATAATGAATCACCCCAATCTTAATGGGTCAAAACAACAATGATCAGGTTATTATTGTTTCTCATGGTTTGGGAGCATTGAATGAGCTCAGGTGGTTCTTGCTTAGGATTTCTCATGCAGTCAGACCGGGGCTAGAGTCATCCTGACACTCTCCTCACTTACACATCTGTGGTTGGTGTTGGCTGTCAGCTGGGATCTTACCTGGGCTATTGACTGCAACACTTACAGGTGGCCTGGGACTGTCATTCATGGCAATGAATTTCAAGGCAGTATCCCCCCAAAAAAAGAGAAAGCACACTAGATAAGAGCTGTATTGCCTCATATGACTTAATCTTGGAAGTCTTATTTTTGATGACATCACCACATTGAAGGGTGAAAGATCATCTCTTGAGTCGGGGAGAGGACAGTTTCTGGAAGGTAAGACACGGAATAGTGTTGCAGTCATTTCTGGAAAAGAAAAAAATCTGCCATAGGCCCCATTTGATGAAGTGGTAGCTTGGTCAGTTTTCAGGTTCCAGCCCATTAGTAGATGCTTCTCTTCAACTACAAGTAGGCCAGGCAGATCATATCTGGACCACAGATGGTCACAGTTATCTCCATGATGAACGGTAGATAGGATTCTCTAACACTCATAGGTGTGGACTGAAGGGGATGTTTTGATCACTGCTCCTAAATTAGGTAGTCCCAAGAGCTAGCTCTGAAGCTAAATTTTTGTCAGATAAATCAGGGCTCAACAAACTATTGCCTGAGGGCTAAATCCAGCCCACTGTGTGATATATAAGTAAAGTTTTATTGAAGCACAGCCATGCCCATTCATTTACCTATTGTCCATTACTGCTTTCACACTACAATGGCAGAGTTGAACAGTTACCATAGAGACCATGTGGCCCACAAAGCCAACACTATTTCTATCTGTTCCTTGTAGAAAAAGTTTGATGACCCCTGAAATAAATCACATAAATTTCATCATAGGAACAGGTAGACTCACTTTCCTTGTCTCAGATCTCAGGTTCAGAAGAGATTTCTCAGTCTTGTTCAGCCTCGTCTCATTGATTAAGGGGCACTGGAGGAGGGGCTGGTAGAGTGCTCTACCACTCAGGTGGGAGGGCAGTGGACATCTTGGCCAAGTTCACGGGTGAAAGAGACCACAGATCAGAGGTAGATAATTATACAGATATTAAAAGGATCTCAGTTTAGGTAAAGTCCTATCCACAGTCTCAAGTTCACTTTTGACACATCTATTTGACTAAGAGTAGATGAGAGAGTCAATGAAACAGTCTTTAATGGGTTAGGGTAGGCTGACAAGGGAGTGAGTCCATAGAATCATCTCAGAAAATCCCTCTGTACAGGGATTTGATGATCAAGTCATTCCAATCACTGCTCTTTTTTAGCATAGTTATTTTTTGGTTTTTTATCTTACACTGATTACTTTTTTCTTTAGCAAGGTCTCTTTTAGTCGCATAAGCAAGGAGTCAGTTGTCATGTTTTTCTCTTAATAATAATAGCAAATCTCTATTCATGGAAACTGTTTCTGAAATCCATCCTCCATTTCTTGAATTCTCTGCCTATATGTTGGTTTTCTCTACATCTGACCATTTTCTGTTCAGTCCTTACATTCTTACTGAATCAGTTTCTTTTGAAGAATGTTTATCTGCTCAGAGAGTTTTTTAGAAGCCTCTATTTTCAGCTACAGGGCTTTGTATTTATTTTTCGGTTGTACTTTGATTAATTGCAGTGATCAAAAGCCAAGTTTCAACTTTTGTTTATTCTCCTTGTTCATGCCTAGCTCATACCCCAACCCTTACTTTGGATTCTAGATGGTCTCTAACATTTTCAACTAATGCTAGTATAGATTCTGCAAATAGGATATAAATCATCTCTCTTTTCTGATCTTTTGGCTCCTCATTCCACTGATCAACCTGTTATCCATGAACTAATTTACACCTTTCATTCTCTTTTTCATTATATTGTATTTGCCCTCTGATTCAGAATAAAGATCTGACTGTTTCAGTTGCACAATATTATCACAATGAAAAAGTTTGGACTATTGCATCTGTTATGGTGATCTGTGGTCAGGGATCTTTGAAGTTACCATTACAATTGTTTTGAGACACCATGAACCATGCCTATAGAATATGGCAAAGTTAATATATAAATGTATGTGTTCTGACTACTCCACCAACTCGCTGAAGGCTCAGATGATCATTAGCATTTTTAACAATAAAGTCTTTTAAAATTAAGATATGTACTTCTTTCAGACATAATGCTATTGCACACTGAATAGAATACAGTATGGTGTAAATATAACTTTTTGTTCCTTTTTTTTCTTTTTTCTGTGTTCTAATTTGTGTGTAAATATAACTTTTATGTGCCCTAGAAAACCAAACAATCTGTATGACTCACTTTATTACAATATTTGCTTTATTGCTGTGGCGTGGAACTGAACCCAGAGTCTCTCTGAGGTATGCCTATATAATTATACACACACTATATGTAAGTGTTTATGTAAATATACACACGTTATATATACACACACACACACACATACGCATCACCTACTATAGTAATGTATAATAACCTCCACTGTAGATGAGATGCAGGCATCGCTGCTTTGTCTGATATATAGCTATAGAAGTAATGGCGGCACATTAAGCATTACATAGTGTGCTGAGGCTCTTTCACAAATAAATAGCCCGTGATTAATTGTGAGGGAAATCTCCATCCACAACCACAACCACAACCGCAGCTCCATTGTAGCACAAACTGTGGCTACCCTCAAGAGATGACTTGCACTTTAATTCCCTTCCCCTGCCTTTACTGTCATCCTAACATTTCAAAGTTCACAGGTCATTATTAGATAATCTTTTTATAAGGATTCCCTATCAGCAGACAAACATGTTTTTTCTCCTGTCTTTTAAAAAAATCCCTTGCTCGACTTCACTACCCCTTCAGTTACTGCTGTATTTCTGTCCTCATCAGAATAAAAATCCTATAATTATTGTCTTCAATTCTCTCCTCTCATTCTTTCTCTTTTTGTAGGTTTTATTTTTAATTAACAATAATTGTATATATTTATGGGGTACAATGTGATATTTTGATAAATTTATTCATTGCAGAATGATCCAATCAGGCTAATCAGCATTTCCATCACCTCAAATATGTATCATTTCTTGTGGTGAGAACATTTAAAATCCTCTCTTGTAGCTATTTTTAAATGTACAATGCATTATTATTAACTATAATCACCATGCTGTGCAGTAGAACACCAGAACTTACTCCTCCTATCTAACTGAAACTTGTACCCATTGACCGATGTCTCCCCTATTCCTGTCCATCACCCCCCATGGCCTCTGGTAACCCCTGTTCTATTCTCTACTTCTATGAGTTGGATATTTTTTAGATTCCACATATAAGTGTGAATATGAAATATTTGTTTCTCTGTGCTTGTTTTATTTCACTTAACATAATGTCCTTTAGGTTCACCCATGTTGTTGCAAATGACAGAATTTTGTGTTTTTTAAGACCAATTGTGAGTATGCACCACATTTTTACATACATTCATCCATTGATGGACACTTAGGTTGTTTCCGTATCTTTGCACAACATGGGAGTGCAGGCATCTCCTTAACATACTGGTTTCAATTCCTTTGGGTGTATACCCAGTAGTGGGATTGTTATATGGTAATTCTATTTTTAGTTTTTTGAGGAACCTCCATACTGTTTTCCAAAATGGGTGTACTAATTTATAATACAATACCACCGACAGTGTATAAAGATTCCCTTTCTCCACATCCTCACCAAAACTTGTTATCTTTCATCTTATTGGTAATAGCCAATCTCAGTGGAGTTAAGTGATATCTCATTGTGGATTTGATTTGCATTTCCCTGATGATTAGAGATGTTGAGCATTTTTTCATGTTTCTTGGCCATTAGTCTGTCTTCTTTTGAAAAATTTCTGTTCATGTCCTTTGCCCATTTTTTAATGGGATTGTTTGATTTTTTTCTTGTCGATTTTCCTAATTTCTATAAAAATTCTAGTGATCAGCCCTTTATCAGATGTGTAGCATGCAAATATTGTCTTCCATTCTGTAGGTTGTCTATTCACTCTAGTGATGGTTTACTTGGCTGTGCAGATGCTTTTTAATTTGATCAGATCCCATTTATTTATTTTTGTTGATGCTGTGATTGCTTTTGGGGTCTTCTTCATAAATTATTTGCCTAGGCTGACGTCTATAAGAATTTTTTCAAGGTTTTCTTCTAGAATTCTTATGGTTTCATGCCTTAGGATTAAGTCTGTTATACATCATGAGTTGATTTTTATGAGAGGTAAGAAGCGTGGATCCTCTTTCAGTCTTCTACATGTGGCTATACAATTTTCCTGGCATCATTTATTGGATTCCTTTCCCCAGTGTATATTTTTGTCTGCTTTGTCAAAGATCAGATGACAATATGAAGATGGTTTTATATCTGGGTTCTCAGTTCTGTTCCATTGGTTTACATCTCTGATCTTGTGCAAGTACCATGCTGTTTTGGTTACTATAGCCTTGTAGTACAGCTTGCAGTTTGGTAAACTGATGCCTCCCAATTTATTCTTTTTGCTTAAGATTGCTGTGGCTATACTATACTCTTGTTCCAAAAGAAGTGTAGTATTATTTTTTCTAGATCTGTGAAAAATCATGTTGGTATTTTATAGGGATTGCATCAAATCTGTAGATCACTTCAGGTAGTATAGACATTTTAAAAATATTGATTCTGCTGATCCATGAGCATGGTAGAATTTTCCATCCGTTTACATCCTCTGCAATTTCTTTTCTTAGTGTTTCATAGTTCTCCTTATATAGGCCTTTCACCTCCTTAGTTAAATATATTCCTGAATATTTAATTTTCTGTGATGTTATTGTGAAAGATATTGCATCTTTGATTCGATTCTTGGCTTGACTGTTACTGGTGTATTTAAAAGCTACTGATTTGTGTGCATTGATTTTTGTATCCTGAGACTTTGCTGAATTCATTTATCAATTACAGGAGTATCTTGGTTGAACCTTTGGGGTTTTCTAGATATAATATATCATCATCCAAAAGTGATAGTTTGATCTCTTCTGCCCCCATTTGGATACCCGTGATTCCCTTCTCTTGTCTGATTGCTCTGGCAAGGACTTCCAGCACTATGTTGAATAGAAGTGGAGATAATGGGTAACTTTGTCTGGTTCCAGTTCTAAGAGGGAATGCTTTCAGTTTTTCCCTGTTCAGTATGATGTTGGCTGTGGGTTTGTTTCATATATGGCTTTAATAATTTTGAGGAATGACCTATCTATGCCTATTTTGTTAAGAGTTTTTATAAAAGGGTGCTGAATTTTATCAAATACTTTTTCTGCATCTATTGAGAGGATCATATCATCTTTGTTCTTGCTTTTATTTATATGGTGAATTGTATTTATAGATTTGCGTATGTTGAACCATCCTTGCATCTCTGGGATGAACCCCACCTGGTCATGATGAATTATTTTTTTGATGTGCAGTTGAATTTGGTTTGCTAAGATTTTATTGAAAATTTTTGCATCTATATTCATAAGGGATATTGGTCTGTAGTTTTCTTTTTTGTTATGTCTTTTCCTGGCTTTGGTATCAAGGTGATATTGGCTTCACAGAATGAGTCTGGGGCAATTCCATACTTCTCAATGTTGTGGAATAATTTCTGTAGTATAGGTACCAGTTCTTCTTTGTAGGTTTGGTAAAATTCAGGTGTGATCCCATCTTGTCTGGGACTTTTTTTTATTGTAAGATTTTTTATTGCTGCTCCAATTTTGGTGCTTCTCTTTCTTCCTGATTGAGTATAGGGAGGTTGTGTGTTTCTAAGAATTTGTCCATTTTCTCCACATTTTCAAGCTTTGGGGCATAAAGATTTTTATAGTATTCAAAGATGATGTTCTGTATTTCCATGATACCAGTTGTGACCTCTCCATTTTCATTTATAATTGAGCTTATTAAAGTCCTTTCCTTTCTGCTTCTGGTTAATCTAGCCAGAGGCGTATTGATTTTATCTTTTCAAAGAACCAACTTTTTGTTTTATTAATCTTCTGTACAGTTATTTTATTCTCAATTTCATTTAGTTCTACTCTGATCTTGGTTATGTCTTTTCTTCTGCTGGATTTAGGATAGGTTTGCTCTTCCTTTTCCAGTTCCTTGAGATGATTCATTAGTTTTTTGATTTGTGATCTTTCTGTCTTTTGGATGTGGGCATTTAAGCTATGAGTTTTCCTCTCAGGACTACTTTGATGTATCCCACAGATTTTGATAACTTGTGTCCCCATTAACATTGAGTTCAAAGTATCTTTTGATTTCCATCTGAATTTCCTCGTTGACCCAACAATCATTCAGCGATAGATTAATTTCCATGACTTTGTGTAGAGATGAGTGTTTCTTTTGGAATTGATTTCTAATTTTGTTTCACTGTGTTCTGAGAAGATACATGGTATAATTTCTATTTTTTTTTAATTTGTTGAGATCTGTTTTGTGCCCTGGGATGTGATCAATTTTAGAAACAGTTCCATGAGCTAACAAAAAACCAACACATATTTAGTATTATTTGGGTACAATGTTCTGTAGATGTCTGTTAGGGCCATTTGTTCTAGAGTTCTGTTTAAGTCCATTGTTTCTTTGCTTATTTTCTGCTTGGAGGATCTGTCCAGTTCTGTCAGTGGGGAGTTGATGTCCCCAGCTATTGTGGCATTGCTGTTTATCATTTTGTTTAGATCAAGCAGGATTTGCTTTCTGTATCCAGGTACTCCTGTGTTGGGTGCATAAATATTTAGGATCGTTAGTCTTCTTGTTGAATTTTTCCCTCCATCACTACATAGTGACCATCTTTGTCTTTTTTTACTTCTGTTGCTTTAAAGTTTATGTTATCTGATGTAAGGATGGCTACAACAGCTTTCTTTTGGTTTCTACTTGCTTAGAAAATTGTTTTCCATCCCTTCACCTTGAGTCTGAATGACTCTTATGGGTAAGATGCATTTCCTGGAGACAGCAGATACTTGGCTTGTATTTTTTTGTCCATTCAGCCAGCCTATGCCTCTTCAGTGGGCAATTCAACCCATTCACATTTATTGAGAGAATTGATATTTGGGGTGGATTTCTATTCATCCTGTTGGGAAGACTCCTACTGTTTTGTTTCACCTCCCAATCCATTGTGGAATTGGGGTTCTGGACTTTAGCTTTTGGGTGATTTTACACTGATGGGTGTCTGTTGCACTAATCAGTGTATGTAATGCAGGTATGAGTACTTCCTTCAGGGCAGGTCTGGTCTTCGCAAATTCTGTCAGTGATCACTTGTCTGGGAAAGTCTTTATTTCTCCCTCATATGAGAAACTTAGTTTTGCAGGATAAGGAATTCTAGGCTGGCCATTATTATGTTTTAAAAGACTGAGGATATATCCCCAGTCCCTTCTGGCTTGTAAGGTTTCAGTTGAGAAATCTGCAGTTAGTCTGATGGGTTTTCCTTTGTAGGTTACCTGCTGTTTTCATATTACTGCTTGAAGGAGTGCCTCTTTCATGTTTACTTTGGCTAGCCTAATAACTATGTGATGTGGTGATTGTCTTTTCACGTTGAATCTCCCAGGAGTACTGTATGCTTCTTATACCTGGATATCTAGATTTCTGGCTAGGCCAGGGAAATTTTCCTCAATTATTCCTTTGAATAGATCTTCCAGCCCTTGTGTATTTTCTTCTTCACCCTCAGGGATGCCTATGATTCTTACGTTTTGCCTCTTTACATAATCCCACATTTCTTGTATGCTTTGTTCATGCCACTTGTTTCTGTGTTCCTTCTCTTTGACTGATTTATTTAGCTCAGAGGTATTATCTTCAAGCTCTGAGATTCTTTCTTCTGCATGATCCAGTCTATTCTTAAGGCTTTCCACTGCGTTTTGTAATTCCTCGAATGTATCTTTCATTTCCAGAATTTCTGTTTGGTTTTTCCATAATTCTTTGACTTCTTTAGAGAATTTTTTATTCATTTCCTGCATTGTTTGTGTGGCTTCTTTGTGTTGGGTTTTTATTTTCTCC
Organism: Lemur catta; assembly: GCF_020740605.2. NCBI lineage: Eukaryota > Metazoa > Chordata > Mammalia > Primates > Lemuridae > Lemur > Lemur catta. Next base: position 6,703,273 of record NC_059152.1, on the reverse strand, counting down.
TGAATTTCATTGAGCTTTCTTACAGTCGATATTCAAAATTCTTCATCTGTCATTTTAACCATTTCATTTAAGTTGGTATCTGTTGCTGAGGAGCTAATGATTTCTTATGGGGATGACTTTTTGCTCTGATTTCTCATGTTTCCTGAGTTCTTTCATTGATCTTTCTCATCTGGCCTCTTGGTTGAGAGCTGGGGGTGCTAGGGCTTATTTATGGGCCAGTCTCCAAGACCCCAAGTATCGTTCCCTGACAGTGCCAGGGAGAGGAGCGCTCTTCCTGAATTGCCTTAGGGGTGTTTTAGTCTGATGAACCTCCTGGGTTACCTTTGACCTGTTGTCTTCACCTCTTCCCAATGCAGTGTAGGGAGTTTGGTCCCCCAGCTTAAGTTCCAAGCTGGTGGGTTGCACTTGTGGGTTTAAAGCCACTGCTTCCTAATAGTTTGAGATGGAAGGTACTGTATTTAGCTATGGGGTTGTTCCCTCTGTTATTCATTGTAGTTTGTGTGGAGGAGCCAGTTACTGAGATAATCTATTGTACCTGTGGTAGGCTTTGGTCCCCCTGGTGGGGTATACAAATGCCCCAAGCTTTGGGAGGAGCCTTGTAGCTCCCTGGGGTTGCTTGGACCTTGCTCCTCCCTGAGGTGGGGGGACGAGCAAGATTGCTCATAGCTGGGGTGCGAGAGCCCAGGTGTGTGGGCTTCCATGGGGCTCAGAGGTTGCTTCTCCCGCCGCTAGGGGGAGCCGCTGACACGGCGTTCAGGGCTCTCTCCGAGCTCAGAGGGCTGCTCCTGAAGGGAGGGGCCTACTCGTGTGATTCCTGAGGCTTTTACTCAGGTTTTTCAGTTACTGCCCACAAACCCGGGCACTCTCCCCTCCCATCGGTCAACTTGGCCTTCCTCTCCACCCAGGATGGGCTTTCCAGCTTCCGCACAGTTTGTGTGTCCGGCCCACCGGCGTGCATGTAGGGAGATCTCCAGTTGTGCACCCTTTTCCCCCGCCAGACCCCAGGGTGAGGCAGGCCGTCCTCTCTGTCCCCAGAAGTCTCCACCAGGGGGACGCTGCCACTGGGGAATAGTGGCAGCTCATGGAACTCTTGGTTCCAGCTGAACTCCCTATTAAAGTGAGTGGCAGCTGCTCCAATTCAGCCTGCAGTACCTGAGGCGTTCAGTTGTCATGGGAACTAGTACTTCTATAAACTGAGTCACAGTGGCACAGCAAACTCCATTATGGCAGTTCTCCAGGGGGAGCGGGGATGGGGCTCACCCACAGAACCCTGCTCTCTGGTTCTCCTCCACACCCTCCCGATGGGCACGGGCTCCACTTGCTGACCGAGCCTGGAACCGGGATCTCTCCCCCACGCCTCCCTGCCCCGCCACCTGTGCTGTCAGCAGGTGAATGCGCCAAACGCCTGTGTGCAGGAAGATCGCAATCTGAGGTTGCCCTGCCCGATGAGGGTGGAAATATGCCCCCGGCGCTGACGGCAGGTCACTCAGCACAGAGAACTCTAGTGGCTGCTATGGTTTGGGGCAGGGGCTGCGGACTTCCTGCACTGCTCTCAAGTTGCGGGGGCACCCGTCCCCCCTCTTCTCCAAGCCACGGCGGCCGCAGCATGACTGCCTTCCTCTCCAAGCCATGGGGGTGGCAGCTGTGCTGCCCGAGGCAGGCTCAGCTGGGAGTGCGCTCTTGTTGCAGGGAGCCAAGGCACTCAGTGCAAGATGGGGTGGGTGCGGCCACATGGCTATGAGTGGCTTGAGCCAATGTTACATCCTGGGATGCCAGGAGTGGAGGAGGTACAGCGGAGGAGGCATGCAGATGCAGGGATGCTGACTCTCAGGTCTCTCGTGGCACTCCCCCTGTGTCCTGTTGCTGGGCTGATGCGCCTGCGTAGGGGAGGAGGAAAACCCCTTACCCTTTCCCTGGGCTCCAGAACTCCCTGGAATTAGTTCAGGCCAATTACTCCCTTCCATCTTCCTCTCTCTCAGCTGTTCAGTTCTTCCTGGTGGTGTTCCCAGACTCCACTGGTGTCTATCCCTGGGGCTCACTTCCGAGCAGTAATCACACTCCCCTCTTCTCAATCTAATCCTCAACTTTTCTGCTGGGACAGCCCTACAAGCTTTGTCTCTACGCGGCCATCTTGGCTTCTCCTCTTTCATTTCTGATTTTATTTGAGTTAGTTCTCTTTTTTTCTTAATCTAGCTAACGGCTTGTCAATTTATTCAAAAAACCAACTCTTAGTTTTGTTGATTTTTCTAACACTTTGGTAGTCTCTGTTTCATTTATTTCTACTCTGATCTTTGTTATTTCCTTCTTTCTGCTAATTCTGGGATTAGTTTATTCTTTTTTTTTTTCTGGTTCCTTAAAGTATAACATCAGGTTGTTTATTTGTCTTCTTTCTTCTTTTTTGATATATGCATTTATTTATCTAAATGTCCCTCTTAGAACTGCTTTTGCTGCACTCCATAAGTTTTTGTATGTTTATTCCCATTTTCATTTATCTCATGATGTTTTTAAATTCCCCTTTAATTTCTTTGTCAAATTGCAAAAGCAACCAAGAAGTAAAACAGCATAACACAAAACTCTATACTGAATTATATATTCTCAAACTAGCATGTAAAAATAATTTTTAAAAACCACTTAGAATCATAAATTCAAAACTAAGAAGAGCTATGGACCTTACCCCTAACCCCGAAACAGGGAGAAATGCAACATGAGTTGATAAACCTCAGTAGAGTCATTGAATAAAAAAGTACAAGCATCTAAAAAATGAAGCATAAACTACAAGGTACCCAAGGAAGAAGAAATTCAAATAAAAATCTAATAAGAAACATTGATAAAAGGCAGTAAAGAAACATTGATAAAAGGCAGTAAAGTAAACCAACCAAGAGACTGAAACTGAGATAAAGACATTTAAAAACATGTCAGGCCGGGCGCGGTGGCTCACGCCTGTAATCCTAGCTCTGGGAGGCCGAGGCGGGTGGATTGCTCGAGGTCAGGAGTTCGAGACCAGCCTGAGCAAGAGTGAGACCCCGTCTCTACTAAAAATAGAAAGAAATTATCTGGCCAACTAAAAAATATATACAAAAAAATTAGCCGGGCATGGTGGCTCATGCCTGTAGTCCCAGCTACTAGGGAGGCTGAGGCAGTAGGATCGCTTAAGCCCAGGAGTTTGAGGTTGCTGTGAGCTAGGCTGATGCCACGGCACTCACTCTAGCCCGGGCAACAAAGTGACACTCTGTCTCAAAAAAAAAAAAAAAAAAACATGTCAGACAGAGTGTGACAGGAATGGAGAACAAGTATTCACACAGAATACAACACACATATAACTGGAGTTTCTGAAGGAGAGAAATGAAACAATGGAACATAACTAGTGTTTAAATTCAAAAAAAAAAAAAAAGATACTTTCCAAAAATGAGAAAAAGTAATGAAAAATCCTCAGAGTCTTCAGGCATAAAGATCAAATTACTTATAATGTCAGGAAAATTAGGCAGGCACCAGCCTTCTCAGGAGCAACATACAAAGCTTTAAAAAGCTTAAAAAATATATATAACTTCCTACTAGAATAAATCCAACCCTCTTTAAGGAAAGACAGAAAATCTAGTACTCAACAACAAAACATTCACAAAATTCAACATCTAATTAAAAATTACCAAACATGCAGAGAAGCAGAAAAATATGATCCACAAGCAAACAACAAATGCTCTATTTGCAACAGACCCAGAAATGGTATGGAATTAGCAAACAAATCCTTTAAAATATTTTTTTATAAATATGCTCAAGGATGTAAAAAAAATGTGGACAAAATGAGGTTAGAAATGAAAGATATAAAAAGAAAAAGCCAATGGAATTTCCAGAGCTGCAAAAGATAATATCTGAAATGAAAAAATCCACTGGATGGGATTATGAACAGATCAGACACTGCAGAAGAAAAGATCATGAACCTAAAGATATAGCAATAGAAATGCTTTCCAAGAGAAGCAAAGAGGAGATAAAAAGACTGAACAATAACAAAAAAACTGTACTTCAGTGACCTGTGGAATAATATGAAGTTGTCTAATATATGTATATTAGAGGTATATGTATGTATCATGATTTCCTACTACTGTCAGCTGAAAGGGCCTAGAAGTGATGACCCTCTAGTTGCAATAAGCACACTTAACATCCAGATCTTGGTTTCCCAGATATATTTACCCACTAAAAGGCTCCGTGATGAAATGACTAATCCCAAATTTGTGACATGGAAGGTACAAGATGAGCCTAGAACATCTGTTGTGCCACAGAGTAATAAAGTTCTCAAACAAAAAAAAAAATATGGTTTACACACACACCCACATAGCATATATATGTATGGACTATATATGGAGCATGAAAAAAAGACACAGAAGTCAGTTTGAAGTGGCTATCACCATCCAAGTCTGGGACAAATTTGGCATCAAAATAAATAAGGATGGTAATGACTAATAATCCATTGAATTCAATAGGATCCATGATGATTAAATAAATAAATAAGAAAAGGCCCTTTCTTATAGTAAAATTCTAATTGGTAAGTTTGGAATGAGTGTTGGAGGTGGATAAATATCATTCTGGTTTGGGCAAGTATTGTCAAGGAATGATAACATCTATTTTGATAAGGTCTTAAAGTGTTTTCCCACAGATAACTTATTAGTTGCAGAGTCGAAAATAGTAACTATACAGAGGAAAAACAAAAACAAATATCTTGACCAGATCATCAAAATTAATATTATCAACCAAGGGTAGATAGACATCATGTGCCTCCAAATGTGATACCCTGGGAAGGACATGACATTACTTATGTAGTATTTTGGCCAGAGAATACATATCCTGAATTTGAATCTAATCATGAATAAATATTAGACAAACACAAACTGAAGAATATCCTATAAAATAACTGACATGTATTCTTCAAAAATTACAATGTCATGAAAGACAAAGAAAGGCTGAGGAATTGTTCCATATTAGAGAAGACAAAAGAGATAAGATATACTACCCAAAGCAATCTACAGATTCAATGGCATCCCTATCAAAATGCCAATGACATTCTTCAAAGAAATAGAAAAAACAACCCTAAAATTTATATGGAACCAAAAAAGAGACCAAATAGCCAAAACAATCCTGAGCAAAAAGAACAAACCTGGAGGAATCACACGACCTGACTTCACAATATACTACAAAGCTATAGTAACTAAAATGGCATCATCCTGACATAAAAACAGACAAAGACTAATAGAACAGAATAGGGAACCCAGAAATAAATCCATATATGTGCAGCCAACTGATTCTTGACAAAGGCTCAAAGAACATTCATTGGGGAAAGGACAGTTTCTTGAATAAATGGGGCTGAGAAAACTGGATATCCATATGCAAAAGAATGAAACTAGACCCTTATCTCTCACCCTATACAAAAATCAATTCAAACTTGATTAAAAACTTAAATGTAAGACCTGAAACTGTGAAACTACTAGAAGAAAACATAAGGAAAATGCTTCAGGACAGTGGTCTGGGCAAAGATTTTATGGCAAAGACCTCAAAAGCACAGGCAACAAAAGCAAAAATAGACAAATGGGATTATATCTAACTAAAAAGCTTCTGCACAGCAAAGGAAAAAATCAGTAGAGTGAAGAGACAACCTTCTGAATGGGTAAAAAGTACTTGTAAACTATTCATCTGACAAGGGATTAATATCTAGAACACACAAGGAATTCAACTCAATAGCAGAAAAACCAAACAAGTCTATTAAAAAATAGGCAAATCCTCTGAATAAACATCTCTCAAAAGAAGACATAAAAATTGCCAACAAGTGTGTGAAAAGACGTTCGACATCACTAATCATCAAGGAGATGCAAATCAAAACCATAATGCAAATCAAAATCATAATCATAATCATCCCAGTTAGAATGGCTATCATCAAAAAGAAAAAAAAATGTTAGCAAGGAAGTGGAGAAAGGGGACTCTTATACACTGTTGATGGAATGTAAATTGCTACAGCCATTTTGGAAAACAAAAAACTAAAAAGAAAACTACCATATAATCCAGCAAAGCAAATAACAAATTTCCTGACTAATTTTAGATTGAACATGACTAACACCATTTGAATGCTAAGAAGCCACATGTCATTTGGTACAATATAACTTTATATGGCTGTATACCATTCCCCTGTATGTCTCTTTATTTCCAACTGTTTGCTCACCACAGGTGTTTAACAATAAAATGAAAATGGTTCATTTGAGGAAGTTTATGTGACCATTTCAAAATTCTCTTCTTTCATAAGTTCCTCTTTCTGGTCCCTGTTACTAGATGCAATTTTTCCTTTTTGGATCCCCCATATTAATTTGCTTTTATCTTTCTCATGGAATTCACCATATTCTGCCATGGGATTATAAATCAGATCTCTCCATTTAAATCCACATGTGCCACTTATGATCATGGAAACTATGGAAATTCTTTGTACCTCTGTCTCCCAAAATGTAAACCAGAGGTAATACTTAGATTTGCTGTGAGGGTTAAATTAGGTGATACATGTAAAGAATTTAGAACAATGCCTGGCTATATTCTACATACTGCAAAATTAAGACAATTATCCCAAAAAGGAAAAGGAAATCAAGCCCCTGAAAATTAAAAACAAACTTTGAATTAAACTAACTATATCTCAAGTTGATGGCATAGCCACACAGAGAACAGAATTAGATGACTTTAAAACACACTATTTTGACCGTCCATCCCTAATGGGATATATTACATAGTCAAAAAGAATGCAATAAGATCTTAAATTGCATTTAGTAGTCTTATTGATAGTAGTAACATTGATATTGTTATTGTGAAACTATCATAGGTATTTTGTAGGACATAGCAAATAAGTAATTATGTAAATGTTATTGAGAAACAAGATTTTTAATACAGGTTGAGCATCCTTAACCCAAAAATCCAAAATCAGAAATGCTCCAAAATCCAAAACTTTTTGAGGTCACATGATGGCTCAAGTGGAAGATTCCACACCTGACCTCATGTGATGGGTTGCAGTGAAAACACAGTCAAAACTTTGTTTCATATATGAAATTATTAAAAAATATTGTATAAAATTATCTTCACATTTTGTGTATAAGGTATATATAAAACATAAGTGAATTTTGTGTTTAGACTTGCATCTCATCCCCAAGATATCGCATCATATATATGTAAATATTCCAAAATGTGGAAAAAAATCTGAAATCTGAAATACTTCTGGTCCCAAGCATTTCAGATAAGGGAGAAATACCTGTATACGAGAAAAGAAATACAAATATAAAATCAGAGAAATTAAGTTAAAGCCCTGTAATCTTGAATTTGAACTGGAAATATCAGCAGAGATTCAAGATATTTTTCTTTTGAAAAAATTACCTATTTCCTAGTTCTATTAGAAAGACCTAGAAGTAATGACAACCCAGGGGCAATGAGTACTCCTGATTATGGTTTCTAACTACCATTTTCTACTAAAAGGAACCAGGGCTGTTTGTAGTAATGAATAATTATGTGTCAGGGGCAAGAAATGAACAGGATGAGTCTGGGCCATCTTGGTACCAGAAAGCATGAAAACTATCAAAGATTTATGTGACTGTATCTATTAATAAAATACTTCATAGGAACCAACTTGAATATTTTCTCACTGGCCAAAAGTGGGACAATTTGAGCATCAGAAAGAATAATTAAAGCACTTCAAATATATAGAAAATCCATGCATTCACAATAACTTTTTTTTAAAAAAAAAAAACCTCATTAGAAGTTGCTAGGGTACCAACTTACTATTCTCAAAATTCATAAATAAAAAGAAGCAACCATTGACCCTATCTTCTATCTATAAATTTCATTTTAGGGTAAAAAAAGAGTTAATGAAACAAAAAGTTCTTTATGGTATAATTCCAACTAATGAATTCAGAAGGAATGATAGAATCAGAAATTCATTATTTTGCAACCTCTAATGAAATATTGGATGGAGTCACAATCATCAATGGATGCTAAAACAATTCGGTGAAGGTGGATAGAAAATCTTTATAATGTGGGAATCAAGCTGATACCGCCTGAACCCCAAAGCAATATTTCATCATTAAAAATGGAACTGCCAGGACACAGTGGCAAGCCTATAGTCCCAGCTACTGCAGAGGCTGAGGAAGGAGGATCGCTTGAGCCTAGGAGTTCAAGGACACAGTGTCCTATGATCACACCTGTAAATAGCCACTGCACTCCAGTCTGGGCAACATAGGGAGACCCCAACTCTAAAACAAAATAAACAAATAAAAATAAAAATGGAACCACCAGACATATGTGCCTCATGATGTGATGTAATAGGAAGAATATGGCAAGCACTATGAAGTATTCATACCTAAAATATAGAACCTGAATCTAACAAAAATTCTAGATTTAACCACCTATCTACAGAAACAAGAGGAATATCACAAGGAAGTAATCAGCTAAATCCAGAGTATGCAATATTCTGTAGTAGAAATAGCCTAGTTTCTCCGGTAAATCAGTAGTATGAAAAAAGGGTGGGGTACTGGTAAAATACAGTAAAAGGGACTTTAGAAACATGACAACTAAGCGCAACGTATGGACCTTATTTAAATCTGGAATTGAATAAAATAACTGTAAACAGAATGTTTGAGACAATCAAGAAAATTTTAATACTTGCTGGATGATGGATAGTTATTGAGATTTTTCTTAATTCTGTGTGATAGTGGCATAGGGGATATGATTTTTTTTTAAGTCATTTTCAGACATACACACATGGAAATTGGGATATGCTTTCCAAATACTTTAACTAATAAAAAAGGCAGAATTGTGGGAAGGGTGGGGAACAAGAATGTACAAATGTTGATTGTTGTTGAAGTTGATAATCATTGAACTTAGGGTTGAGATTGATTAATTATACTATTATCTCTATGTTTATGTATGTTTAAATTATTCCACAGGAAAGTGTTCAACATTAAGGTAATGTTAGGAAAAAAATTCATAGTATAACTACATTAACACATAACATAGTATCCCATGTTTGGGAGCAATAAAAAATTCACTATAACAAGTGATTGTTTGAAATTTTTATGTTATTTCTGAGATGATTAATTTTTAAATGGGTTGGTGAGTAACTTTAAAATTATAAACTAATGAATTTTGGTGACTGATAAATTTTGCCAAGTATATAGAAAGTCTATTTAATTATTTTATTTTCATAAGGAAACAACCTTAATAGAAAATACAGCTGGCTCCATGTACGTGGGGAAGCACACAGCTCACGTGTGCATCTGGCAGAACCCCCAGCACAGAGATGAGCAGGTGCTGTTTCCAACGACACCGACTTGTGTGTGTCCCAATACTATAGTTAGAAAATGGCTCAGATTCTTAGTTGCTTTTCCCAGAACTCAAAGATTGTCTTCCTGTTTATCTTGGTGGAATGCCTATGTTATACTTGTGATTTTTCTGTTCTCTGTAACATATTAAAACAAGATTGTCACAGATGGGGAAACAAGAGGTCATTAGTTAACAATCAGATGTTTGATTTCCTGAGCAGCAAAGATACCCTGTTGTGAATTTTTAACATTTTTAAAGGAGAAACAGGGCTAGTCCCTGGAAGGTAGACTCTATTCACTGGGCTTTCCACAAGGGTCAACACCATCATTTCTAAATAGATTTCCTCATTCAACTCTTGTCTTTGCATTTAATGTCAGCTTTGCCTCTATCTTTTAGTTCTTAGTTCACAGTGGCTACTTCTTTATACTAATAGTTTAAGTAAACACTGCCAGAAGAGCAAAGGGAAGCTATTTATTAGCTTTGGTCTAAGTTGGTATGATATGGAGATGATAGCATTCTTACTTTAATTCATTCTCCAGTTTCTAGAACAGTTGCTCTTGATTAGGTTGGGGCAGACAAAAATTTGAAATAATTCCTGGCTTCGAGAGACACAAGCCTTTGTTCACCCCAGAGTATTAGGCAACCCAACTAGTGCTACTAATCATATAATCTTAAGCATTGGGAGGGACATTCAGTGTCTCACTCTGTATTTGTTTCTCCTTTTGTAAAATTGGCACAATAATAGTGCTCACTTCATAGCATTGTATGAAGATTAAATTAGTTAATATTTGTAAAATGCTTAGAACAGAGATCAGCACATACATAAGCACCATATGTATTTATAAAATACATTCCTGCATGACATTGTGAATCTTCTCTATAACATTTGAATTAGTGGTAACTGCTATAGTGCTCACGGAGTTCCAGAATCTTGTTGGTGAACTTACCATTGGCTATTGCACTGCCAGCAAATGGTACGGTGAAACTTCACTGATTTGGAATTAGTTCACAAATTATTAAGCCTGAATAAGTGAAAATTCTGAAATCATGGATCTTTGGAAATATTTTGAAATCAGTATTTTAAATTTGACTGTTAATTTTTGAAAACTGTGTTATATTTGACTAAGTATGTTCAAGACGTACATGTTCAATTTGTGATTTTGTATACTTAATTGGAACAAAAAGCTAATACAGGTTTTGGTATGGACATCTATTCTTTTAAGTAGATTTCAATAGAGATATGAGTAGAGCATATAGATTTGTAAATAATTTGTTTGCACACCAGAGACCTAAGTAGTAATTTTAAAAGAAATTGTTGGAAGAATCAAGTGTTTGTGGAATGAATGTTCCTAGTAAAGTTCCTGTTCTTGTAAATAGTTAAGAATCATTTATAATTACTACAGCAAAAGTTGAAATACTATACATAATTTATATTTATCAAAAATGTTTTTAAAGTTTGCTTTCAAAAGCCACGATGAAAGCCAAGGCTTTCATAAGCCTTTATATTTTTAAGAATTCCTGAGTTAATTTGCTTGGAATTTTATTGGTGGAAAAGGCAGAGGTAGCAATTCCTTTTTCTGTGTTCCCATCCCATCCTCTTCATTCCTCTCCAAACTCTGGATTCTCATTATATGTTTACATAGCTGCCTCCTGCACTGGACTGTGTGTCTCTGAGTGTAGTATGACTAATTCATTTGTCTGCCAACCATAGTCTGGCGCGTAGTATGCTGTCAATACTTTTGTTGAACAGCCTAATTAGTAATGTCTACAACAATGACATTTTACCATAGTTAATAAAGCTCTGGGAAGGTAGGAGACACATTTGAGGTAGATATAGGTTTTAATTCTTTACAGAATGTGGACTTTTAGTTTGATTTGGAATTTGAAGCTGTGAGTGTAATACTTCTCAGTTTCCCAAAGGGCAAGGTAATTGGAGTTACGGTCCTCTTCCACCAGGTTGGATACCCAAAATGCCATTTATGCATGTGGTAGAATTTTATAACAGTTTTAAATTCTGTATAGTTGATGAAGAGCTTTTATGGTTTGGGATTCAAACTTTTAAAAAAAATTTTTTTTTAATTTTCCCTTTCACTGATGTACAATAATTTACATATTTATGGGGTAAGTGTGAGTGTCACATGGATCGAGTCAGGGTATTTGAGGTATGTATCACCAAACTGTTTTTTTTTTTAAATTATTCTACAAAGTGGTTTATAGTAATTACTTATATTCGTCTGCTTTTGACGCACATATTTCAGTTCTTGTAAGTCTTGTAAGGCTTAAGGATTGCTGAAGTTACTTGCAGTGTATTCATTCAGCTGATACACAGGTGTAGCACAGCATTTTCTACACTAGGTGTTCGATAAAGAGTGTGAAAATCTAAATCACAGGCCTTTTATTAAGACAAATGACAGGTGGAGAGAAATACCCTCGGCTTATTTCTGGTAAGGTTTTTATGTTCTGTAAAACAAAGAATTGTATTCATCGGTGGTGACAGATTTTAGTAATAAAAGATTTTTAAATGTAAAAATCGTAAATGTAGCAATGCTCATTTACCACCAAAATCCACTTCTCAGGAATAGTTCCATCTGTGTGAATCTAAGCGCCCGAATGTGGATTCATTACCTTATCCTGGTAGCCAAAGATTTCTTCATGGAGTTTCGAACTCAGCAGGATTTCACAGGGTTTAAAAATACGTGTTTGTTTTTTTTTTAATAGCCCTCAGATTTCAGTACCTTTAAATTAGGTTCAAACGGGGAGCAGGGGCTTGGATTCACCCCACAGCAATACTTATTTTTGTGTTTAACCATTTCAGGCCTTCTTGAAATAGAGGCTGTGTGGCGCAATGGGAAAAACAGCCTTGGAATCTGACAAAATCTGATTCCTGGATTCGGTCCCAGTCCTGCGTGACCTTGGGCAAGTTACTTGACTTCTCTGAATTTCCGTTTCCTCCTCTGCAAAACGGGGGTCGCCGCAGCCACCTCGCACCGGCGTCCGCAGCGCGCCGGGCACGCCCCGGGGGGACGAGCCGCAGCCATGATGACGGCCCCGCCGCTCCGCCGCCCCCGGCAGGTGTAGGCGCCGGCCCCGCCGCCTCCGCCCTCCTGCCGCTCGCGGGCCTGCCCCTCGGTGTCTCCGCGCAGGCCGCGCCGGGGGGTGGCGGCGCGCGGCCTCCCGGAGCCCCGGGCCCGCCCCGGGCGGAGCCGGCCTGAGCGGGCGCGGGGCGGGCGCGCGAGCGGCCCAGCTCGAGGCCGAGGCCCGGCGAGCGGAGGCGGCCCCGGCGCCCGAGCGTGTGCGCGGCCGCCGCCCCCTCGGCCCTCCCCTCCGCCCGCCCTCCGCCCTCCGCCCTCGCGCGCCGCCCGCCCGCCCGGGTCGCCGCGGGGCCGTGGTGTACGTGCAGAGCGCGCCGAGCGAGTGGCGCCCGCACGCCCTTCGCTTCCCCACAGCCTGGGCCCGGCCGCCCGGGACGCGGAGGCGGCGGCCGAGGCGGGAGGTCGCGGTTCGCCGCGCAGGCCGCGCTCCCCCGGGCCCGCGCGGCGATGAGGCGCTGAGGCGGCCGCCCGCGCTACGCGGGACCCGAGGCCGAGGAAGCGGCCGGGCCGAGGGCGCGGGGGGCCGGCCTGCCTGAGGCGAGGGGCGGCGGGCGCATGGCGCAGTGACGGCCCCCGCCGCCGCCGCCCCCGCTCCCCGGCTCCGGGCGCGGCTGTCCGGCCGCCACCCCTCCTGCTCGGCCGCCGCCGCCGCCGCCATGGCCAATGACAGCGGCGGGCCCGGCGGGCCCAGCCCGAGCGAGCGAGACCGGCAGTACTGCGAGCTGTGCGGGAAGATGGAGAACCTGCTGCGCTGCAGCCGCTGCCGCAGCTCCTTCTACTGCTGCAAGGAGCACCAGCGGCAGGACTGGAAGAAGCACAAGCTCGTGTGCCAGGGCGGCGAGGGCGCCCACGGAGCCGGCCCGCACCAGCACCCCGGCCCCGCGCCGCCGGCCGCCGCGCCGCCGCCCAGGGCCGGGGCCCGCGAGGCCAGGAAGGCAGCGGCGCCCCGGGACGCGGCCAAGGCAAAGGCCAAGCCCGCGGCCGAGCCCGCGGCGGCCGCGTCCCCGCCTCGCGCGGCCGGCGGCGGCCGGGGCCCGACGGTGGCGGCCGAGGCGGAGCCCGGGAAGGAGGAGCCGCCGGGCCGCGCGTCGCTGTTTCAGGAGAAGGCGAACCTGTACCCCCCGAGCAACACGCCCGGCGAGGGGCTGAGCCACGGCGGCGGCCTGCGGCCCAACGGGCAGACGAAGCCGCTGCCGGCGCTGAAGCTGGCGCTCGAGTACATCGTGCCGTGCATGAACAAGCACGGCATCTGCGTGGTGGACGACTTCCTGGGCAAGGAGACCGGGCAGCAGATCGGCGACGAGGTGCGCGCGCTGCACGACACGGGCAAGTTCACGGACGGGCAGCTGGTCAGCCAGAAGAGCGACTCGTCCAAGGACATCCGAGGCGATAAGATCACCTGGATCGAGGGCAAGGAGCCCGGCTGCGAAACCATTGGGCTGCTCATGAGCAGCATGGACGACCTGATCCGCCACTGTAACGGGAAGCTGGGCAACTACAAAATCAATGGCCGGACGAAAGTAAGTGTGCTGGGGTTGCGCTGACATCCCCTCCCCGGCGGGCGGCCTCTTCCCGCGACTCAGCTGCTTAGGGTGAGGAGCACGATTCCTCTGTGTAAGCGTGATTGCCTCTCGTGTAACACCCGTAAAGAAAACGGATAGTAATCCGTAGGTAGGTGTTTGCCTAGTTAGCCCCATCCTCAGGGTCCACTGTTTTCCACTGATCGCCTGTTTCATCCACTCCGACTAATTGCATGGTTTTCCAGCTAAACTTAGGCACTATACTCTCCCTTTAACTTTACTGTTTTCTTTCTTCCATTCCACTATCAGACACAATTCAAAGCTTATTGGAGTTGTGGCCACCCAGTGGGGGACGTTAGAGCACCACCCAAACCCAGTCCTGGTTGTGCATCTGCCTCGTGTTTGCATAAGCTCTTAAATTCCCTATGGTGGTTGAGCCACTCACCGCATTCTGATTTACAGAGTCAAATGCTGTGTGTTTAGTTAAGAATCTGCCAGCTGACCACGAAAAGGTAACCGTAAAATAAGACTTTAGTCCAAAGACTCACCATATTCAGGAAGAGCTTGGCTACTCCCCTCTCCCCCCTCTAATAGCTCTCATCCCTCTCCCTGTTCCTACTGTTTTGAAACCCACTACAAAACGGGGGGAAGAAGTATTTCCGTTTTCAGATCTCTCAGTGTAGGTAGATTACGTTTTTAGCATAGGTTTCCTTTATTTGCTTTGTGAATATGATCCTCGTGTTGAAAAAGAACTGTTTTGTAGCTTTCTGGGGCGGGGGCAAAAAAACCTCCACGAAATTGGAGCAGGACGGTTCCCTTTAAAGTCTCAATTTGGTGAGATCTTTTTGTTTTCTCTTTACCGTTGCAATTTTTCCCCTGACAGATTGTTCAGTTCCTACCTAGTCTGTCCCCTCTTTCCTCCCTCAGTATGGTAAACAATAGACTCTTTCCTCCTAAATGCTCTTGCAGTTGTTTTTCATTTTACTTCCCAGATCTTAATTTTTTCTTTGTATCTGGTGCCTCCGAGGCCACCCAGCTCCACCCTCCTCCACTATTAATCTCTGCCTGATTTTGCGAGTTTTGAGAGATTGTCTTGAGAGATGATCACATGCACGTGTTTGTACACACGCACTGACTCTTCCCAGTAGTTCTTTTGTGTGGGTGTGTCAGACCATCTATTTTCATAGTCATTATGTGTGATTCTCAGGCTGCTCAAAAGGCTGAGTATAGGCAATGAGGAAAGTTCTAACCATGAAAATTTTGTGGAGAGAAATAACAGTGTTGAGTCTAATTTACTATTGCCAGTTCATTGCTGGATGAAGGCACATGTTTTAATATCATGTAGTCTCAAAAATAAATGAATAGTTGCATAATAAGGGGATCTGCCAGAAATCTCAGCCTTGGTCTTTCATGAGATTTGCATTTATATTTCTTAAAAACCCGTTTGTCATGAATCAAATCATCTGAACGTAGTCGTGAACTCTAGAGCAGGAAGAAAATTAGTTTGAGGGAATATCTGAAGTATGACCAAAGCATAAACTTAAGTTGGAGTCTTGAAAAAGATGATGTCCAAAATCTTCCTTGATCTGCTTTCCTTAGTTAATTTAGCTTTCCAAATAAGCCGAAACCTCTTCTCTGTCTTCCTGTTTTCACCTGTCCTTCTCAGGGAAGGGACAGCAGATAGCCTGATTTTTAGAGAGGTTGCTTCTCATGAGGATGCTGTTAAAAAATAGCTACCTCCTTCCTCAAGAGTCCTAGTGGCTGAAGGTAACAACATTTAAGGTTTTAATTCACTTAACTGTACATATTGTGTAATAAGGGACTAGCTGAAGGAAGGATGGATTTTAAACTCTTTGGATTTGATCTTATGCTTACATTAACATTATAAACCAGGATCTGTGAATAATCCTAGGGAATTCCTTTCATTGTACTTTCTTGGCTGAAAGAGTTTTTGGTAATCGTGTTTGAATGTGTAATTTAAGTATTCCTAAAAAAAAAAGCAAGAGTGCTTGCTTAAGGAGAATGAGAAGGCAATCAAAATTCTGCCCACTGTATATTGAGCAGCCACAGTGTGCCAGGCCCCAGATTAGGCTCAATAAAGACATGATCACAATAATCTTAATCCTTGGAGTGAGTAGTGTTATTCCTAATTTACATTTGAGGAAATTTCAGCTCAGACTTGGCCAAGGCCTACCACTTATGGTAACTGAGCCAGTATTCAAGCTTAGGTTGTTGAGATACCAAGCGCATGCTTTTTCTCCTATACTACAGATGTAGGTAGGTAGGACATTAGATGAGAAGATGTAGATTACTTAGCACACTACTGGAACTAAAATTTTATATATATTTTGTTGATAGCGGGTGAATAGCATTAGATTTGTATATGAATAATCATACTCTATGGTTGGAAATTTTTTTTATTAGGTGACAGGATAATGACTGTACAATGTTTATTTATGATAGTAGTTTAAAAGCCACTTTGCATTTATCCACCTGAATCATGCTCATGTCAGTATAACTCTCAGAATATGGTTATTCTAGTGATTGCACAGGCGGTCTTCAATTAAGACTTTTGTTATCCTTCATAACATTATAGTGATTTTAAAAGTTGCCTCATCAAATGTGTAGTCTTCTCATTTTCACTTTCACAGTAGTAGGTAGGTTGTGGTGTATAGATTATATATTTTATATGTATGTATAAAATATCATATTATAGATTAGAAAAGTACAACGCAGAAAAGTTAGTTAACTTGTTGCAAATTCTGCAGCAGACCAGGAATTAAGTGCAGGTTTTTGACCAAAAAATCTGATATTCTTTTTCATTTACGTTATCTGTATTGCATGTTCTTTGTGTATGTCAGGGCCTGATAATCAGATGATGTATGATTGGCTGTGGCTCATTCAGTGTAGGCTTTGGTTTCTCTGGAGTTTCTTCTTTAGACATGCTTATCTGGCCACTGTTTATCCAACTACTTTAAAAAAGGAACCACAAGGGAAGGATGAAGTAATACAAGAGAAAAACAGAAACATAATTGTAGCCACTGATGTGACTGAGCTCTGGTTTCCACTTTCTCTGTTCTTCTTTTTGAGATTTTCCCCTTTTTTCCCTTAAACTGCCCTTTCATCCTTTATCCTTTCTCTCACCCTTGTTTCCATCAAGAGGACTCACTGTGGTGCCCCGTGGAAAGGAACCCTGGTCTGCTGCTTTGTGGAGAGTAGTGTTGTGCCCTGACTTGGGGTCAGAGGAAGAAGAGGAGAGCATGGGGGAGAGGCTCATGGAAAATGTTGGAATTTCATAGCCAGTCTGAAGGAAAAAATTTGCCCATTAAAATAAAAATAATTACAAGCATATACAAAACATTTTTGGAATTTAATCCAGAACTTGGTCTGTTCAGTTAAAACATACATAAAGGAGAGGAGTAATAAAATATAATAGGTTGAGACCAATATGAAGCAGATTGTATGACTAAGGTTTTTCACTGTTAACTGTAGTTAATTAGTTGGCTCTGGCTGATTATGGCTCTTAGAACAAATAGAATGAGGAAGATTTTGCTGCTTTATTATCACTACCATAACGATGTGGTGACAGTCCTCTTAGATGTCAAAAACAAAACTGACCCAGGAAGAGAGCCCTCCCCAGAAGCTGACCATGCTGGTTTCCTGATCTCAGACTTCTAGCCTCCAGAACTACGAGCAATAAACTGTTGTGTAAGCCTAAATCAATAAATAAACAATCAAACCAAACTTTCTTCTCTGTCTACTTCTGC
Source organism: Lemur catta (assembly GCF_020740605.2). Taxonomy (NCBI): domain Eukaryota; kingdom Metazoa; phylum Chordata; class Mammalia; order Primates; family Lemuridae; genus Lemur; species Lemur catta. The sequence goes on along the minus strand of NC_059152.1, from coordinate 6,685,564 downwards.
CATTCTCTTTTTACTCTGGGCATCCGAGATGTACAAATTCAAGCAGCTTATTTAATGGATTAGTATTTATATTAGAATTCAAGATCAAAATCAGTTATTCTGTATGCAGAAAGCCTGAAAATATTGTAAATGCAATAATTCTGCCAGCTGAAAAGGAGATACATGTGAACTGAAAGGGTAGTTTTAGTAGGTTTTGGCAGAACCAGATTCAACTTTGTAGGAGAACATTTTGTACAGTGAGTTAGTTTAAGTGTAGTTTACACGTAAACTAACTCCTTTAATTCTAAAGAAATTTTATTTTAAATTAACATGTTTTTGCATGTTTACAACTTATCTACTACCTGATAAGTCACAAAAATATCCTGCAAAACCTCAGGAGGAAGAGGAGAAGGAGGAGGAGGACATCTTAAAGGTAATGGATTTTGTGCTGCTTTTAAATCTGGGTTAGATCATGGGTCTGCTATCATTTCTATGTCCTTGGGCCAGTCTCTTAATCTCTCTGAGCTTCAGTTTCTCCATTTGTAAAATGGTGTTAAATGATACCTGTCTTTTCTGCCTCTTATTGTGAGGAGTACTTATAATGCTGCATATAAAGCACTTTTTAGATGGTAAAGCAGTATGCAGAACTGTTAACTGTTACTCTTCTCATTTTAAGAATTCACTGTTTCAGAGCCTCTCTTTTAAGAGTTCTGTGCTTTCCCCACCTTTTATAAGTGGGAGAAAAAGATTTAGCATGCTCACCCATTTTTGACGTAACCACTTCCCCTCTGTAGATACACTTCTTTTTCTAAAAGGGAAGAAATAAGAGAGGTTATGTGACTTGTTCAAGGTCATAGAGCTGGCCAGTGACAAAACCGACAGACATTTGATTCAGTTCACCCTATATCTGCAACTTTATGCTGTATCACCTGTAAAAGTTGAGTATTCCTACTTAATTTTCATATATTTTACCCCAGTTTTGAAGATATGCTTGAATATTTGTGACTTCCTTTTCCCTTTTACTTCTGTCATTCTACACTATGGCTTATCTGCCATTCTAGTTTAAATTTTCCTCCTTTAGATATTCCCTCCCTAATTTCCTTAGATGTTCTTTATCTACCTCTGTCTTTCTTCTGATATTGTTTAAAGCCATTTTTCCCTGAGGCAGGCCTGCTGTCTCTTGTTTCCTTAGCAGGAACTGTCTTCCCACTTTGTGTTTATGGTTTGCTTGTTCATTCTATTTTCCTTTCCCTTTTTTTCCCCACCAGACTTGAAATCTGTGTTTGTATTCTCTCATGTTTTCTGAAGCCTGTACCTTTTTGGTATGCCTTTGGATTGATGTTATCAGCTTAGTTGTTTTTATTTAATTTTTCACTTTAGGTCTTTAAAGCTACACCAACTATTTCAGTCTCCCTTTCATTCTAGCGCATTCTTAGACAGTTTTCATAGATACATTGTAATACTGCTAAGCTTGCATTCCACCTCCTTTTCCACTGTGGGCCTGTTTTTACACTTAGAACTTCATTCGTGTCTGCGTGATGGCATTCAGATAATTTGTTAAGCCATAGCTTGTCTTTGACTCTTATTCCAGCTAAAACTCCTCTATTCTAAAAAACAAAACACTGTTAGACAGTTAACCTAAATCTGCCCTTACAATATTTTATTTTATGCTTATTTCCTAGTCCAAACTGTGAACTATTCTGCCACCTTTATTGTAAGTATAATTTTATACTTCATAATCACGTTTTTGCATAACCAATTCACAGTTTTAGCCTCTTTAATTGTTAAGACCACCATAACATTTTTATGACTTCGGAATTCTCATTTTTCTTATTCATTGTCCCAGATCCCATTACTTTACCAAAGCAAAATATATGTGTTCTTGCTTTCTTGTTGTATTCTCTGAGTCCTGTTTTGATAATATTTTTATTCATTTATTCAACAAATATTGAGTACCCTCCGTGTATAGGTACTGTTCTAGGAGCTAAGGATTCCTGAACATCAATAACAAAGAAAAAGCCCCCACTCTCAAGGAGCTTAAATTCTACTTAGAGGAGGGGAAGGGTAGGGAGGGACAGTCAGTAGCAAATGTATAAGTAATATGTGACATTTTCATGGTATATATTAAGACAAAAAATAAAAAAGGTAAGGACAGTGGGGTCCTCTCTTAGATAGGATTGATAAAATAAGATGATATTTAAGCAGAGACTTGAATAAAGTGAGGGAGTGCGTCATGTATATATGTAGAAGAAGAGCATTCCAAGTACAGGTATTTTTTTTTTTAGACAGAGTCTCACTCTGTTGCCCAGGCTAGAGTGCCATGGCATCAGCCTAACTCACAGCAACCTCAAACTCCTGGGCTCAAGGGATCCTCTTGCCTCAGCCTCCTGAGTAGCTGGAACTACAGGCATGCACCACCATGCCCGGCTAATTTTTTCTATATATTTTTAGTTGTCTAGCTAATTTCTTTCTATTTTTAGTAGAGAAGGGTCTCGCTATTACTCTGGCTGGTCTCGAACTCCTGACCTCAAGTGATCCTCCTGCCTCGGCCTCCCAGAGTGCTAGGATTACAGGCGTGAGCCACCGCGCACGGCCTAATTTTTTATTTTTACTATGGAATATATTGAGTGTTGATTTTTTTATTTACTTATTTTTTCTTTTTATTGAAAAATGCTTTTTAGTTAGCTTATTGGACATCCTACGTTTTCCTCCTTTAGATAGTCCCTAATTTCATTAGCTGTTCTATATCTACCTCTGTCTTTCCTCTGACATGATTTAAAGCCATTTTTCCCTGAAGCAGGCCTACCCTCTCTTGTTTCCTTAGTAGGAACTATCTTCCCACTTTGTGCTTGTGATTTACGTATTAATTCTCTTTTCCTTTCCTTTTTTTCCCCCTTTTAGGCTTGAAGTCTGTCTTTGTTCTTCTCCCATGTTTTCATAACACCATAGCACTACTAACCACCCCACCTTTAAAATTTTGACTACTCATTTACTGGCCTGGCTCTTAGCCTTTCAATTATTTTCCTCTTTACATGTTTCAGAGTTTTCTTTCTTTACTCAAATTCTAACTATAGTTTTTTTCCGTGAGTCTCAGTGCTTAGCTTTCTGCTCATCACTGTCAGAACACCCATGCATGTAGGGAGAGCTTGAAACATCTATATTTCTTAATTTTTCTTCTTAGCTTGTATTAGTTCTCTATTGCTATGTAACAGATTGCCCCAGAACTAAGTGGCTTAACACAACACACATCTATCATGTCATAGTTTCTATAGATCAGGAATCTGGGCACAGCCCAGATGTGCCTCTCTGTCACCATTCCTCATGGCTGCAGGCAGGACAACGGCCAGGGTCTGTGCTCTCCTCCAAAGGCTTGAATGGGGAAGAGTCTGCTTCCAGGATCACTCACTGGTAGTTGGCAGTGTTCAGTTTCTGGGTTGTTGGACTGAAGGCTTCAGTTCCTTGCCATGTGGGCCCCTCTACCATGGCATCTTGCTTCACCAAGTATGCAAGCCAGAAAGGCTTAGTGGGTCTGCTAGCATGACTGAAGTCCCAGTCTTCTGTAACCTAATCATTGAAGTGACATCCTTCATTTGTGCTGTATTCTTTTGATTAGAAGCAAGTCAATAATAGGTTCATTCCACATTCAAGGGAAGGAATTATACAAAGGTGTGAATACCAGTTTTGGGGTTTTTTTTTGTTTTTTTTTTTTAAGAGACAAGATCTTACTATGTTGCCCAGGTTTGATCTCAAACTCCTGGCCTCAAGGGATCCTCCTGCCTTGGCCTCCCAAAGTGCTGGGATTACAGGCATGAATACCAGTTCTTAAGTTTGTTCTTCCTTTGTAGTGTATGTTACTGTCCTTTATGGTCTGTGGTTTGTCTTCTCTTTTGCTGTAGTCTGTACTTTTTTCCTGAGTAATCTCATGCACTCATGGTAGCACAGGTTCTTAAGTTAGTTTGCCTATGTTCAAACTCTTGTTCTGCTACTTAATTGCTCTCTGATTTTGGGCACATTTTCTAACAACTAACATGTTAACTTCCTTATCAGTATGATAGGAGTTAATAATCGTACCTAATTCAGTAATAGGTTTGTTTGAGGATAGATGAGATAATACATAAGAAGTGTTCAGTAGATAATCCGTGCTCAGTTAATATTAGCTGTAACTGTAATGAATAACAGTAGTAGCAACAATCATGACTTCAGCTATTAGGATTTGTTAGAGACTTCTTCATTTGTCTGTTACCCTGGCATCTGTAGAGGACTGATGGACAATCTCCACCTGAATTTTTTGTTAGTATTGCAAACTCCGCATGATTATGACTGAAGTTTCCCATTGTGGGAAGGGGTGAGGGTTGATAGGGCTGTCTGGTGGGGAAGTGGAGCAACAGGTTTAAAATTGATGCTGTGTGTGAACTCCATTCAACAGCTATTTACAGAGTGCCTGATCTAAGTTACTGAAGAAGGTACCACAGTGCCTAGGTCAAAGTAATTCTGCCCTTCTGGACTCTTACTATTTGAGGGAAAGACAACATTGACTTGCAATCCCAGTGTGCTAAATGTTTATGAGATAGATGTACAAGATCCTATGGGAACTAGAGGAGACCTAACTTTGTAGGCCAGGAAAGGTTTTCTTGACAAAGTAGTTATTTAGGCTGAGATGTAAAAAGGTGAGTTGGAGTTAAGTCTATTGACAGTCTCCAGATCTGGAAAGAGCACAGTGTTTTAGGGGAACACACTTTCTTTATTGGTGTGAAAATTTTACTTATTTAAAAAATAATATTTCTTATCTGTCTCTCATTCCCTTTTATACTTTCATAGTAAGACCTTCCTTCATCTCTGTCCTGGATTATTTTATTTATTTATACATATATACATATGTATATTTATTTATTTTAATATGAAGAGGGGGAGTGAGGAGGAGAGTTCAATTTCCTTTTTTGTTTTTTGAGACAGAGTCTTACTCTGTTGCCCTGGGCAGAATGCAGTGGCATCATTGTAGCTCCCTAGAACCCCAAACTCCTGGGCTCAAGGAATCCTCCTGCCTCAGCCTCCTGAGTATCTGGGACTACAGGTGTGCACCACCATGCCCAGCTGATTTTTCTATTTTTAGTAGAGACAGGGTCTCACTCTTGCTCAGGCTGGTCTCAAACTCCTGACCTTAAGCAATCCTGCCTCTGCCTCCCAGAGTGCTAGGATTATAGGCATGAGCCACTAAGCTGAGCCTGTCCAGATTATTAATATTATAAAAGCCCGATGATTTTTTTCTTTTTGTATCTTTACTTTCCGGTCCATTCTATCCATGGCTACTTTTTTAAAAGAACATTTCACTTCCTGCCATGTACTTTCTGTTCCAGCCACAGGAGCCGACTGCAGGTCGCTGAACTTACCTTCATCTTCTACCTCTTGCATTTCCTCAGCTCTTTCCATGTGGAAAGCGGTAGGAAGGTTCTCTGACTTGCTTCTTGCTCCCTTGTGTCTAAGCAGAGTCAGCTTTGTCCCGTCCGTTGCTCTGGCACTTCCCGTCACTGGTAGCTCACTCTTCACAGGGGTGTTTCCCCCTGACCTCTACTGTCAGCCACTTACTCACACTGGTCTGCTCAGCACCTTGCATCGGGGGAGCCAGTAAGTGTTACATTTGAATTTCTACTGCACTGTCCTAATTGAGATTTTCATCATTTTCTTTTTGGATCGTTACACAGTATTATACACAAGATTCCTTTTTTTCCTAATTTGTTCTTTTCCATGTACTGCTCCTATCTATCCTACATAAAGTTACCAACACTTAGAAAAATTTTATTCAAAATTCTTCAGAGACTTGTTTAAAGGATCCAATTTGATGCTTAGGCATTTAATGCTCACCAGCTGCTGAGGCTCACGCCGTCCATCCATTTGTTTGCCAGTGCTCTCAGGTGCAGCCAGTGTTTCAGCCAGACTCTTCCCGCTGCTCCCCTTCTCTTCCCAGCACATCTGGGAATTCTTTGACTCCCCCACCCCTGCCCCAGCAATTCACGTCTTCTGTGTGCTTTAGGGTCTGGGCTGTCCTGTTCTCAAATATCTTCCTGAACGCTGAATCTCCGTTGATCTCGTTTCTCAAAAACCTTATATACCTTTTATTGCTTAAGTATCTTCTCCAGAAAGTTATAATGGCAGGGGAACTGTTTTACACTACTCTGTCTTATGCAAAGCACCTTTTGTTACTGTTATGTATGGAATTATTCACATATGAACACTGGGTGAATTGTCCTTACTCTGCCCTGTACCTCACCTCTGCTTCACCACCTTTCCGTCCAATTTCTAAAACTGCAGTGAGACATTTTAAAAGTTGTGAGAGTTTTTGTCCTATTGTGGTCAACTCTCCTTTCTGCGCCTGCTAGGCTGTTCCTAGTCCCTAATTTTCCAGATAAAAATAGCCTAGGCCAGCATGGCCTAAACTATTTTTAACGCCAAGTACTGGGAGAAAGGTCTGCCTTGAAGGTGAAATGAAGTTTTATGCCATCATCTAGGCCAAAAGTCAGTTGAGCAGGTTACAAATTGTGATAGAACCCTGCACATCCATGGATCTCATCCCCACCAGTGGCGTGGGAATCCCTGGGAAACGGGTCACTTCAAAACAAAACAACGTAATGGACGTGATGTTGAAAGTGACCTCTTTTTGCTTTTATATATATATTTATATATATGTGTATGTATGTATATTTATATATACCTTCTCCTACGTGACCTAGAACAGTGTGTAGACAGAAGCAAGCAGACAGAGTTCAATACCATGTGATTGATGTGCAAAGTAAAATTTTCAAAAGCAAAACTTCTAAAATTATCGTGGCTTTGACTTGGTTTTAGAACTATAATTTATTCAAGATTTCAAACACATGAAAGGAGGGTGTAAGTTATGTTTAACAAAAGAGGGCATGATTTAAACAAGAGGAGAAATATTTCTTTTTATGACCTTTTGGTCTTAACCGCATTTCTAGGTTCAAGGATTTAATCAGCGTGGGGGAAGCAGTTGATTTAACTATTAAAAGGGCAGTGGTGGAGTGCAGGTGATAGGAGCTTAGCAGTGTAAAGGTCATTTGAATTTGGTCTTGGAATGCATTCAAATATTCTTATCCTTAAAAAAAGTTTTACTTGATACTTAAAATGCGTTTTCATTCTCTGATTACAGAGTTGGTAAGGAAAGTAACCTGAGAGTTAATATTTACCATAGATAATTGATGTGCAAAGAATGGTTGTAGTTTTGGGTGGTTACAACCCAGTGTATTTCAGAATGAAATTTCTTGAATAAGAAATGGGCTAAAAATGATGTGCGATGATTAAGTGGCATCCTTCTCGAATAGCCGACAAGTTTTATTCAAGGCAGTCATATAAGCTAGTGTTTTGTAAGTTTGTTTTGCTATGGACCCATTTAGGAATCTAAGGGAAGCTGTGGACTTTCTCACCCTAAAAATGAACATAGTACAAGCAAAGTTTTGCCTATAACGAAGCCCCTCCGTAGACTCTATATTAAAAACCACTGTCACAGGAGGGTTCCAAAAAAACAAAACAAAAAAACATTGTTAAGCATTTCGTATCAGGTTATGGTAGAATAAGGTTTCTATGTGTATTCAGTTCCTATTCTTGCCTTTAGAGCTATGCTTTGAATTTCCCCCACCTCCCATGATAGTACTCAATTTAAATTATAGAGACCTAGATAAAGGAATATGAATTATAACTAGAGGTATGTATGTACAGACTTTGGAAAGGCGTTTGCCTTGTACAGTCTGGCCATAGAGCAAAACAGAGTTAACTGGCACGTACCAGGATGGAAACCATGACTTAGTGATAATGTCTTACCTAAAGGGTATACCTCTCCAGACACATTTGCTAAGTTAATCCTTGCTTTAGAATTCTAGATACGCAGTTTTACTATAAAAGACTTGAGAGTCTTTATCACTAATGATTAACACTGGCTTGTGACTCTCTCTCTTTTCCCTCTTTCCCTTTATACTGTCCTGTCCCCTGCTCCCATTGTATATGTGCATGTGTGTTCCGCATTTGTTTTGGCTTTTACTCGTGACTGGCATTTCAGTAATATTAACCTGAATTTTTTAAAAAATAAAAGCCTTAGTAGTAATAGTGCTCCAGGGCTGGGGCTGGGGATGGGGGAGCACCTTCACTAATAAAAATGAAACTAGAATTCATATTGATTGGTTTTGTTCATATCAGTTCCTGTAATTGTCATATCCAAAGCCTCTCTTGGTAGTTTTGGTAGAAAGTATCTTTAAAATATGTAAGAAGGATTTGTTCATATTGCTAGTTTTCAGGAACTGAGCTTTGATGTCACACAGTAACTGTAAGGTTTTTCTTTAATGTGTGCCTACTCTAAAGATTCTTGCACGTGTTTCTTCCTCTTGGAATTGTCTAGGGAAAGGGAGAACAGTGTGAGGGAAAGATGATTATTGACAGCAGCCAGTTGCGAGAACAGGAGCTACCAGTATTGCTGTGGATTCTTGTCATCTGGCTGTCTCAGCACTGAGCAAGTCACTCAGCAACTCTCCCAGTCTCTATCTATGAAATGAGAATGATGCTGATCTAATTAACAGAAGAGATGTTGAATAAATGATTATTTGTAAGGAGCTTTTAAAAAGAATAATTATATTTTTAGCTCTCAGCGGTGCCTTTTCAGATTATTAGGACTTGGCGGGGTTGCTCTTAACTCTAAACACTTATTCCTGTTCATCGTGTTGGTTAACATTAGCATCACAAGTTAAAATTCGGTTTTAGATTTAGAATTCTTGACTTGCTTTTACTGGGATATCAGAACCTTATTTTTAATTAAAATCAATCTATTGTTGGTTAGGTGGTTGGCACATAGTCTTGGCACTGTGAGAAAGGAAACTGGTCAGTTGATAAGGGCATCTCGAACTGAATTTCAGATAGTTGTGTTACCTCATGGGTAATGAAATCACTTAGGCTGAGGAACACCTTGATCAAAGGATCTTCCTCTCGCCATGCCCTCTCCCTTAGCAGAATGAAGTCAAGTGGCAATAAATGTTTTATTTATAATCATGAATTTAATTATTTAAGCTGTATTTAAAAAATTGAAACCATTAGATGTTAATTAATTTTAGAAGTTAGTGATGCATACAGTAAGCTAGAATGATTGGATCAAGTCTCACACAAATGAGTGTATACTTATTTTATAAGTCTTAACTGATGTAAGCATAGATTTGATTGTTTTACAATTTGTTGATATTCCTTAGTATTTCTTTTATTTACAATCTAGTCTATAACTTAATAGGAAGCTATAAAAACAAAATACTAAAAGTTATTCCTTTCCTAAAATAATGGGAGATATTGTGCAATTTGCCTACTTTTTAGTCATGTTTTGTGGCTTCTTTACCCTTAATGTCTTCTAAGTAGCTATTATCAAATTTGTGGAATTATTTTGATGTTTGCACTATTATTTGACTCGTGATAATTGCGCGCATAGTAAAAAATGTATTTTAAGGAGTCTGTGTTGCCCTTGATTTAAGAAATTACATGTAGTTTTCACACTTTTTTCTAAAATTGATTATTCTTGACATTTTTAACAGTTGAAACATGAAACCATTAAGATGTGAACTACTCTACTGTGTATTATAGGAGTAGCTTATTTTTAGTGTCGTTGGATAAAATTATTTTAGTCATTTACAAAGAAAATAAAGGTTATTTGAAAATAAGGAATTGAAGGAGAAATGAAGTTAAACTACATATATCATATCTGTGTTTTTCTTACATAATATATATTATCTAGGTATATAAAAGAGTAATTTCTTTGAATTATATAGTCCTTGGAATAATTAAGGGTGCTACCTTTTCAGTTTGGGAATTGCATGTATATTTTAACTGTAAAAAATCTCCCATATCGTGGAAGAGAAGTTGCTGCTTTGTAACTTTGTATGTTTTCTTATTATAAATATAATACAGTGCTCCAAAATACATGAAACAAAAATTGACTGACTAGAAAGGAGCAATCAGCAAATTACAATTATAGCTGGAGATTTCAATCCTTCTTTTTCAGTGATTGTCAGAACAAATAGAAAGTCAATAAGGATATAGAAGATTCCAACAACATCAGCCAACTTAACCTGATCGACATCTGTAGAACCCTACTTGCATTAACAGTGTAAAACACATTCTTTGCAAGCACACATGGGACATTTACCAGAATAAACCACGTACTGGGCCATAAAATATGTCTCAATAAACTTAAAAGGATTGAAATCATCGAGAATATGTTCTCTAACCACAATGGAATTAAATGAGAAATCAGTAATAGAAAGAAATCTTGAAAATTTCCATATATGTGGAAATTAAACAACACATTCCTAAATAATCTGTGCATCTAAGAAGAAATAGATATGGGTTGATGAAACAGAATTAAGAGTTCAGAAATAGACCTTCACTCACAAGATTAGTTGATTTTTTTTTTTTAAATAAATATACCAAGGTAATTCAATGCTGGAGAGGTTTTTTTGTTTGTTTGTTTTTAATAGATGGTGTTGGAATACGTGGATGTCTATATAGGGGAAAAAAAACGCTGATCATTACACTATACATAAAAACTAATTCAAAATGGATCATTGACTTAAATGTAAGACCTAAACTCTTTATAAAACTTTAAAAGAAAACAGAAGAGAAAAATCTTTGTGATTTCAAGATTTCGGCACCAGCCGAAACGAAGTAGTCTTTTATGCAACGATGTGGATGAATCTCAGCAACGTCATGCTGAATGAAAGATTATACCATAAATTATTTAGCTCCTCGTGGTTGAAGTTTGGGTCATTTCCAGTTTTTTACGGTGGCAACTGTGCATTAGATATTGAAGATGTATCTGTGCGTTATATCTTCTTGAAGATGTATCTTTGTGCATTTTCAAGGTTTTTGTAAGAAAAATTTCTAGAAGTAAAATTGCTGTGTTAGTGAACGTTTTTTGTATGCCAACATTTATATTGCCAACGTATATTGAATGATTATTACGTACCCAGCACTATTAAGTACCCTTTCTACCTAGACTATATCATTTCTCACAGCAACCTCATGAGGTGTAGGCAGTATTATTTCTCTCATTTTACAGTTGAGGAAACTGGGGCACAGAGAGAAGGAAAAATTTGTTCCAAATCACATAGCTAGGAAGTTATACAAACCATGATAGCCTCATTCTAGAGCTTGATCTCCTGGCTCAGACATGGGAAGTATGTGTTTATGCATGTTTTCAGGGGTGTTGTATCTATTTTCAGGTCTTCTACTTGATCTTGCTCTATGTGTTACAGAAATTTCTTCATTTTAAAAAGTTGAGATGAGCCAAATATTTATCAGATGAGTCTTTCTCATTCTTTATTGAAATACTTTCAGAAATGTGCTATCGGGATGTTGTTTAATTTCAACATGGACAAAGTCATGCTCAAGAAACACATTAACCATTTACCTACCAATCCTTCTGCCTCAGCCTCCCGAGTAGCTGGGACTACAGACATGTGCCACCATGCCCGGCTAACTTTTTCTATATATATTTTTAGTTGTCCAGATAATTTCTTTCTATTTTTAGTAGAGATAGGGGTCTCGCTCTTGCTCAGGCTGGTCTCAAACTCCTGAGCTCAAGTGATCCTCCCGTCTCGGCCTCCCAGAGTGCTAGGATTTCAGACGTGGGCCACCGCGCCACCGGCCACCCTTAACTGTTTCTCCAGTTGGATTTTCTTGCACTGTTAAGGTGTACCTCATGAGGTGCTGAGTTTTCACATCTGATGTCAAACTAATCCTCCCCTAGTGTCTTCCTTCTGAAACCTCTTTGTTGTGTGCTCTGTGTTTTTATTCATGTTCTTGTTTCCTCCCAGCCGTAGCACCTTAGCATTGAATTGATTCATTCATCCTCTTGTTTCATTCTGTCTCTGGTGTCTGTCTACATTCTCACGCCAACGCTCAAACACCTGTCTTTGATTTCAGTTCTTACTACTAACTACTATAGTTTAGACCCTCATTACCTTTTGTGTGTGTGCGTGCGTGCGTGCGTGTGTGTGTGTGTGTGTGTGTGTGTGTGTGTGTGTGTGTGTGTTTCCCAGTAGTCATGAATCTCATCTCCCTGACTCCATTATTCCTTGTTCTCCCTAGTCTGGCCTTTACATTTATCATTTTTTCTTATCATATTCATCTTCCTAAAGTAAGGATCTGCAGATTTCCTTTGCCAAAGGGCCAAATAGTAAATATTTTAGGTTTTGTGGGCCATGCAATCTTTGTTGCAGCTACTCAACTCTGTGGTAACAGGAAAGCAGCCATAGAAATATTTAACTGAATGAGTGTGGCTGTGTTCCAATAAAACTTTATTTACAAAATAAAGTGTCTGGGCGCACGTAGTCCCAGCTACTTGGGAGGCTGAGGCAAGAGTATCACTTGAGCCTAGGAGTTTGAGTCCAGCCTGGGCAACATAGGGAGACTCTGTCTCTAAAAAAAATAAATAAATAAAAGTAAAAAATAAAGAACAAAAACGCGTGGTGGACCAGATTTGGCCCACAGGCCATAGTTTGCTGACCCCTGTCCTAAAGAACAGCTCAGATTGTATCAGTGTTTGCATACATGACTTCAGCCATTCTATAGCTTGAAAAATCATGTCTGAATTCCTTAGCATAACATTTGAGATCTGCTATTATATGGCTCCAATTCAGCTTCATTTAGCTTTATTTCCCCCTAATATTCACGATGCATTCTCTACTTTAGCAAATGGAACTACTTCCTGTTCTTAGAACATGCCATGATTTGTTAAAGGATTAATGGGTTTTTTTTTTTTGGGTAAGGTCTTAGGGGAAGCACTCTGTATTTTTAAAAATTTATATTCCTTTCTTTCCTTCTAAATTGCCATTCCATATAGTATTTCTTGAAATAATTCTTCTTTTAGATCCGTGGGTTACATGGTCTCTGTTACAACTACTCAACTCTGCCATTGTTACTTGAAAGCAGCCATAGACAATACATATGATTGAGCTTTCTTGACTGTGTTCTATAAAATTTTATTTACAAAAGCCAATTGTGGGCCATATTTGGCCTTCAGGCTGTGGATTGCCAACCCCTGGTCTGTTGGCATTGTGCCGAGGGATATTTGAAGCACAAGGTAACCAGTGTGTCTTCCTTGAGGGTTATATTAGTTATTGTGTGAAAAAATTATAGTTTAGTTGGTAAGATATTTAAAACATTCTTTTAATAACATGAGTGGCTACCCATGGCATAGAATATAAAATCAAAATGACTATTTTAGATGAAACAGTGTTGCAAGACATGTCTTGTTTGTAGTGAACTTCTTAGATCTCTAACTACAAACTTGTCTGCCATTTTTTGGAAAAGTTTGAGGAGCACTGCTAGGCACTGGGAGCCATGGGAGGATTCAGAGGAAGGCAGTGACATCAGATTTTAATTGTAGAAAGCTGATTTGATTGGAGTGTGGAGAATGGTTTGAAGCAAGGTACGGAAATCCTGGAGGCAGGGAGATGAGTTAGGAGACTGTTAGGAATCCAAGTAAAGGATAAGGACCTCTTTCAAGAGGGAGGTATTATAATAGAGATGGAGAGATTCATGTATGAGACATAACAAGGATATTTGATTTGATTGTGTAGGACAAGGGAAATGGAGAAGGATGAGTCCAGGATGGTTTCCGAGGTTCTCTAGGGAAGTTGGTTGAACAAAGATGCCACTTAGTAAAGGAAAGAATATGTGAAGAAGAGCAACGTGAGGGCCAGGGAAGACAGGAAGGTAAGTTGTTTTGGAACAGTTCAGTCTGCTATGCTTGTGTACATCCAAGTGGAAATTGGTTTTGTAGGTCTGAGGCTCCAGAGAGCGACCTGGACAATGGTGGTCAGCAGGGGCTGGAATGCAGCCCCTGGGGGTAAAGCTGTGCACAGCAAGACTAGTGCTCATGGCAGAAGCCAGTGGGGAATAAAGCAAAAACCAAACCCACCTGCCTCATCGGTAGAGGAAGGGGAGAGGGGAGAAGTGCATCGAACAAAAAGAAGAAAACCAGAAGACATGGTGTTTTAGAGACCAAGGAAGAGTAGAGGTTCAAGAGGACGAATAGCACCAAACACCGCAGAGGGGACTAATTAGGATTAGAACTGAATGACATTTATTGCTTTTATTTTTAAAAAAGGGAGGAGGGTCATTTGGGCCTTTGCCCAGGGTAATTTCATTGGAGTTGTGGGAGCGAAAGTCAGAAAGCAAGTGAGTTGAGTATGAATGGTATGTGAGAAAATGTAGGCAGGGGTCATAGACCAGCACTTCTGGTCTATGTTAATGTGTCTGTGAGTCACTTGGAGATCTTACAAAGTGGGAATTCTGAATCAGTAGGTCTGGCTGGCTTGGATGCCCAGATTCTGCATTTCCAACAACTCTTCCCCAACCTAAGCAATGGCAACGGTGCTATTCCGAGGACCACCTAGACCTAGTTTCCTAAATTGTTCATCAAGGCACCTCAGAGCACTGTAGCTAACTCAAAAGGGTGCTGTGGAATATTTTAAATTTTCAAAGGAAATGCAGCGACATCATTAAATTGCTCCATTAGATCACTACATTCCTTTTGGTGATGTCATACCTTTGTGAAGCTGGATTTCCAGTGCTTTGATAAAAAGCAAGTACGGTCTGTCTGAAAATCAGCGTGGAACAGGAAATGAAGCTGTCAGTGTCCGATCTGATTGCAAGTTTTGAAAGTTATGCAGTGCCCAGCAGGCATCAAGGTGTCAGGACTTAAATACTAAATGGTTTGGCCCTTACTACTTAAAGGTAACTATAGTTATTAGAGATTTCTTTTGGCCTAGGAGTACCATGAAAAAATGACTGAGACACTAAAGGTTCTGTGACCTAAAAAAGTTTGGGAACCCTTAACTTATTCATAGAAACTTGCCTGTGGAGCCAAAGAAAGCTGAAATGATTAGGTGGTAGCTAAAAGAGGAACAAAGGAGCATTTATTTTAAAATACAAGAGATAGGTTTGTTATATGTTGGGGGAGGGAGCAACTGATAAAGAAGCAACAGGTGTTGACTTAGAGTAAAAGGTCTCTGAGGAAGTGAGACAGGAGGGAATCTGGACCCTGTTTTTCTAAATATTGTCCCCAAACCAACATTGATTTGTTGGAAGAAATACAGAACTTCTGCCCCAGTTGAGACCTGGATCAGAGTATGCATTTTTAACACGATCCCCAGTTGATTTGTGTGCATATTAAACTTTCAGAGGCACTGTAGGAGAAAGATTGTCTCCTCGTCTTATTTATTCCATTAGTGAATTGTGTACCTTCTACATTCCAGCCTTTCTGACTCAGGGAAATGAGATGATGAGTGTTATAGATTTAGAAATCTGGAAGTAAAGTTGAGGGAGTCTTTGCCTGGTTGCCTTAATTGTCTGAGGTGAAAATAGTGGCTGAGAGAGGTGGGTGATGGAGGGTTGAAATAACCATCTTCGGGAATGCCAACTAATGGGATCAGAAATACAGAAATTGCCAAGCAGTTCCAAAGATCCAGGTGAGGACAGAGCCAAGTTTAGTAGTGTTGGTCTACACGCTTGTAACTTTCCAATGGTGCTAAGTCTAAATGGCTTGTGTGTAGGGGCTGCAAGGATTGGATTACTCTAAATTTGTTAGTCTGTGGCTTGAGGTTAAGGAAAAAACAAGCTAGCAAAAGCCTATCCGGGGTAAGGAAAGAAAGGAAGCCACAAGGAGGATGAGGTGAGGAAAAGGGGGAGAATGATCGGCGTTTCCCTTGCAAGCCAGAGAAAAAAGGTCACACATCCTGAAGTTGGAAGAATCCTGCTCTTGTTTTTATCCACCAGGGAGAGGAAAATTCTTTCCTGTCAGGCTGCAGATACTTAACAGGGCTTCATGATTGATTAGTCAACAGGGAAGAAGTTTCAGTCTAAGGTGACTCTTAGGGTTCTGGTATTCGAGGCTGCTGGGAACACAGTTACTGCCCAAGAGGAATCGACTTCCAGTGAGCATTCTTTCCGAGGGGCAGGGGTGTGGTGGGGAAGTGTGGAGGCAGGATGGGACGAGAGTGGGAAATGTTGAATTTGAGGTTGGACGGGGGAGTATGTAGCTGAAGATGGCTATTTAGACCACTGGAAATACGGA
Source organism: Lemur catta (assembly GCF_020740605.2). Classification (NCBI taxonomy): domain Eukaryota; kingdom Metazoa; phylum Chordata; class Mammalia; order Primates; family Lemuridae; genus Lemur; species Lemur catta. Next base: position 6,669,468 of record NC_059152.1, on the reverse strand, counting down.
CATGGAACTCGGGAGAGGTCAGGCATGCAGGTCTATTTGGGAGTCAATGATGTAACAATAGCTTCTACTAATTGAGTGTTCATTGTTAGGCAGGAGACTGAACAGTTTATACACGTTGTCACATCCTCTCATCATCCCTTTGAGGCCCAGATCAAACCATTTGACAGACAAGGAAGTAGGCGTAGACAAATGCCCATGGTCGGTCGTGCCGTTGGTAACTGGCAGAGCCAAGATTAGGAACCAGATCTCTGATTCTGAATCTACGCCCTTCACTGTTAAGCTCTGCTGTATTCGGGTCACCAGCTTCTGGGTGCTGGCTGATACCTGATACCTGGTGTTAGACCTTCTCAGGTGCAAATGACTGAAATAAAACAAAAATCCCTCAAATGAGCTTAAGTAAATCAGAAAAGAAATTTTTTGGTCCCCGTAACTTGTAGGTCTAGTGATCAACCTGGCACAGTTGGAACTAAGGGGGCTCAGTTTTATCAAAACTTCACCTGTTAGCTCTTCTTTGCTGTGTCTGCTAAGCTCTCCTAATGTGACAGGCAGATGGCCATAATAGTTTCAACGTTCTATCCTGGAGATACTTGTAGAGAGAGAGCCAGTGGGCTTCAACAAAAATCCAGGAGTTGAGCCCATATCCTCTGATTGGCTTAGGCCAGGTGCCCATTTCTCAACCAGCCTCTGACCAGGATTGAGCCCCGTGCCCACCCTGGAGGGTGGAGAGTGAACCTCACCCCGGGGTGAGGACGAGGCACATCTGTCAGGCTTCCCCAGGGAGATGAGGCTCATGGGAAGAGTGAGGGGAATGGACGCTGGGCTGACAAAAGCTGCTTGTCAGCACATAGGCGGGGATGCAGCCCCCCTGTGACTGTGACTCGGTGGGTCCTGTGTGAGGATGGTGACGAGACTGTCATAACAATGAGAATAGCTGGCATTTGTTAGATGCTTATAGGTACCAGGTGCTATGCTGGTCCTTTACATGTGTTCTATTTTTAATCCTCACAATGGCCCTTTGAAGTATATGTTGTCATTTTCTCCAAATATAGCTAATAAGTGGTAGAGCTAAGATTTGAATCCAGGCTGGCCAGCTCCGAACCTTAATCCCTCTATACCACCATAACATTGTTTTTTTGTTTTGTTTTGAGACAGAGTCTCAAGCTGTTGCCCAGGCTAGAGTGCCGTGGCATCAGCCTAGCTCACAGCAACCTCCAACTCCTGGGCTCAAGCAATCCTCCTGCGTCTCCCGAGTAGCTGGGACTACAGGCATGTGCCACCGTGCCCGGCTAATTTTTTTGTTTCTATTTTTAGTTGCTCAGCTAATTTTTTTCTATTTTTAGTAGAGATGGGGTCTTCCTCTTGGTCAGGCTGGTCGCAAACTCCTGACTTCGAGCAATCCTCCTGCCTCGGCCTCCCAGAGTGCTAGGATTACAGGCATGAGCTACTGTGCCCAGCCAACAACCGTAATATTTTATTTGTAGTTTTCTCATTGTAGTTTTCACATATTGTCTATTATAGTTTTGGAGTTAATAGTGGTTGGCAGCATACTGAATCAGACAGAACCTGGGCCACCAATTTTTCTACATAGTGTGCCATAATAAATAGTTGTGACTATGACTTAACATTTACTTTAAGTATTATAGTGGAAATTGCTTATTTCTTAAATTCTTTTTTTCCCTCTTAAAATGTTTTGCTTTATATTTTAATCTCATAAGTGGCATTTTACATTTAGCCACTCCAATCCTAGGGTGATTTATTTTTCAGAACTTCTCATGCCATTCTTGAATATGTAAAATTCTAGTTGGATTGTTTCATTTTTAGTGTATCTCTAGAGATTATGAAAATATTTTTGTTAGTTTTTGTTTAGCCTTTGTAACAGTAGTTTCAAAATCTTATCCAGTATTTCTATAAATGCTTTCTGTTAAAAAAGCTAGTAGTATAATTTCAAGGCTTTTATTATCAGAATAATTTATTCTGAGGTTGTCCTTTTTATTTATTAGAATTGGTTATTCACAGAATAAAAAGATAATATCCTAATGTGTCCTTAAATTTTTAAGATGCTTATTTTAAGCAGTAAAACCTAGTGTTTTATAGTGACTAATAAAGTTTGAGTTTTCAGAGTGGTGAAAGTCAGCAAGTACCATTTTATTTTGGTTTCCATTATTGTGGTCTATGTGGTGCCAGTTATATTTCTATAATCCTGTCTGTTTGAAATGTGTGATTTGTATCATTATAAAGGAAGCAGTGAAGATGTGGAAATCGGGCCAGCCAGGGTTTTGTACTGATTCCCATCTCAGACTAAAGAGTTTGGGCCAGAACTTTATGATCTCTTCCAGTCTTAAAATTCTAGACTTTTTATTTTAAATCTTACTAGATCAAAGTGCTGCCTGACAGAATGTATAGTCTTAGAGCTAGACTGGAAGGTTGTGTAGTCCGGGTTCCTTGTTTTGAAAATAAACCTGGCCCAGATGGTATGGTCCAAGATGTCACCGCCACTTAGTGAAGAGAGCAAGGACAGAGGCATTTCTGCCTCTGCTACGTTATATTCCTCTTTCCTCAAAACAGTCGTGCCAGGTTGAAGACAGCCATTGTTCATTTGTTTGATTAAAGAAGCGTTAATTGAATAGCGACAACATGGAAGATATTTTACGAGGCACGTGGTTAGCTGCAGAGATGTATAAATGAGGGATTATATGTGAAAGGCCATGTCGTACGGAGGCTCAAAGCTGGGCTGTAGCGTCCAGCAAACCTGGGTTCACGATCTAGCTGACTGCTGAGCTATGCAGTGTCAGGGAAGTTAGGTGTTCCAAGCCTAATTTCCTTGTCTGTGAAATGAGGATGATAGTAGTAGACATTTTATCCTCTTGTGAGGATTTAGTGAGATAATGAAGATCAGCCTGGTCCCTGGCGCAGAGTAGTCTCTCGTAGGTATTCTAATGAAGATTTTTTATGGAAGAAGAAAGGAATTAAGATTTATGGAACACTTTCCCATGCTGTCTTGTTTGTTTCACATCCCTATGAGGTCGATAGTGATAAGCTAATTTTTCAAATGCGGAAACAGCTCAGAAGGCTTGGGACTTCTCCAAGGTCCCAGAGCTATTAGTCACAGCTAACTAGTTTTTCATTAATTTTATTTTCTAGAAACAGGGTCTTGCTCTGTCGCCCAGGCTGGAGTGCAGTGGTGTGGTCACAGCTCATTGCAACCTCAAATTCCTGGGCTCAAGTGATCCCTTCTGCCTCAGCCTCCCAAGTAGCTGGGACTACAGGCGCTTGCTGCCACTCCCAGCTAATTTTTTAATTTTTGTAGAGACAGTCTCCCTATGTTGTCCAGGCTCGTCTCTTCCTGGCCTCAAGCAGTCCTTCCACCTCGGCCTCCCAAAGAGCTAGGATGACGGATTTGAGCCTCTGTGCCCGGTCTAAACCTACTCACTTTTTGCCACTGTTCCTTATTGGACATTGCCCTCACCATTTTGGCCACTTTCTTTTTTTAAAAATACTTTCTCCAGTTTGTCAGCATCCTTCCTCTGATCCCCAGACATGGATGCAGGCTTTAAATATGCCTTGATTACTACGGAATCTAGTAGAACTGTCTGATGTCCCTTAATGTTGCAGTAGGTTTTTAGCAACACAGTGGCTGGTTTAAGTTTATGGTCAACCAAAGGTCTTTTTTTTGTTTGTTTTTTTAAGATGTCTATTCTGCCAAACTGTCTCACCCCCCCCCCCCCATTTTACAGTTTACTCTGCAAAATGAGAATAAAACCTGCCGCCCAGGAATTGTAAAAATTAAATGAAAGAATGAATGCAAAGTTCTAAACACAGTGACAGGCACATAGTAATATCTCAGTAAATGGTGGTAGTTATTATGTATGAAATGGTTGGGTTTTGCCATTTTAAAAGTAGAATTTACTTTTAATTACATTAGAATTCATTATATTGATTTCAGTTCAGATCAGATTGAATATTCTTTCTTTTATTTGTGATATTGGCTACCTTTCCGAGCTTTGTATGAGCTGTGTGTTTTCCTATTCAGAAAGGTTACATTGATAATTCCTTCATTTGTGTGATTCAGAATCATTCATAAAAATGTAGATTATCTAGAAGCTAAAGGTAGAGTAGAATCTCCTTCCAGGCTGTGACAGAGAGGTCTGGGTGTGAGATTTATAGAGAAGCAAACTGTTAGTTTGTCCAGCTCACATTTCACCATCTTACCAACCAAATATGTGAGAATTTCTTTCAAGATTCTTTAAAATGTATCTAGTTGGTTCTTGCCTCATAACTACTTAACAGTTCTCTCAAATTAATTACAAGTGTGGATCCTCCATGCTCTACCCCTAAGACTTCTTGCCAACATTCTCTTCAATTAGTCATATCCATCTAGCAGTGGTCTTCAATTTTTATCTTATGGCCCATCTATCACGTTGGTTAGAGTCACTGGGTCCCAATACCCTCTAGAACCAAAATGAAACTTCTTTTATCAACAGGACATTTAGACATAAAATTGAATAGCAATCTGTGAGGTTCTGCCTACCATAGATTTACATGTAAGGATATTGATCAAATAAGCAGGGTAGATCAGTTAATGGGTTTCAGCAAACATTGTGACATAAAGATTAAGCCTGGGCTTTCAGAAAACTGTGGATCAAGAAACAGGTGGCTCTGAAGAACGGGGGAGAGGCAGCAGAGTGGCCCAGATGCTTGTTCTGGTGGATGGTGGGAACAGTGTTTGAAGAAAAATACTGGATGTTGGTAGATATTGTCAATATGCCTGAAAGTCACTGAGGGTTTAGAAAACTTGACTTCTTAATATTTGTTAGGAAAATCTTATATTCAGTCTGTTTTTCTAAACCACTCAGTATATTTGAGTTTTTTTTTTTTTTTTAGACAGAGGCTTACTCTGTTGCCTGGGCTAGAGTGCCGTGGCGTCAGCCTAGCTCACAGCAACCTCAAACTCCTGGGACTACAGGCATGTGCCACCATGCCCGGCTAATTTTTTCTATATAGATTTATAGTTGTCAGGCTAATTTCTTTCTATTTTTAGTAGAGACGAGGTCTTGCTCTTGCTCTTGCTCAGGCTGGTCTTGAACTCCTGACCTTGAGCGATCCTCCCGCCTTGGCCTCCTAGAGTGCTAGGATTAAAGGTGTGAGCCAACGCCCCGGCCCATATTTGAATATTCTTTAAAATAAGCTGCACCTAGGGGTAAAATAAAATCACATGGTACTGAATGAAAACCATCTGTGGCATAATGAGTCTTTATTTAATATTTGTGTGTATGTGTAGCATGTATGTGTTATTTTGCCATCCCATGCAAGTGGAAAGTGATATTCTTGTCAGCTGTAGCATAAGATGGTAAAACTCAACTTCTGCTTTAAAATTGTATTAAAGATATTTATGTTAGTCTCCTTTATCTACCTGTCACCTCTCTCTCAAGGTAAATCATTAGTTGATTTGTTTGACAGATATTTGAGTGCCTGTGTTTGGCACTAGGGACGTAAGGATGAATGAGACCTGGTTCGTGCTCAGTAGGAGCCCGCAGTCTGGTTGGGGAAACCCAGAAAATAAATATTAGGTGTCACAGTATGGTGACATAAATAATTCAGTCACAGTATGGTGACATAAATAATTCAGCAGCTTTTCTAAGAATGATGTGAAAAAGCAAAGAACATTAAACTCATTCAAAATGATAGAAATAAAATAGAGGTTAATGTTATTTGATCAGGGCTGTCATTGTTTTCTAAGACCACGTCTAGTCCTTACATTAGTGACACTCTTCTGCAGTGGTTGGATGCACACATTAAACATTTCAGCTCTTAAGACAAAGCCTGGAGAGATTTATTTGTAAAAGGGACATAGTCACTTTCCTGCATGCCTCATGGAGTTGTGTGATGAAAATGAGACGCACCGTGTGTAAGTGTTGTCAATTAGAGTTCTGTACAAATAGAACTTGCACTCTTAGAAAAGTTGTGACTTGAATCTCTGTCCATTATGTCAGTAAAACTTTTCAGAAGTATTTGATTCTCTGCCTTCAAAGGGAGTTACACTATTACTGAAAAAAATCAGCTCCTCATTATTGGAATTACCGATTTCTTAAGGGTCTGATTTACATGTTTTATGACCTGTCTCATCAACTCATTACTTTGTATCTGTCCTCCAGAAATGGTGCCACTCAGTCACCTACTCAAGTGAATGAAAACTTCCAGATCTGAATGCATCACTTCCTTGCTTAAAACTCTTGGCAGGGCACGGTGGCTCATGCCTATAATCCTAACACTCTGGGAGGCCAAGGCGGGAGTGTCGCTTGAGCTCAGGAGTTTGAGACCAGCCTGAGCAAGAGCAAGACCCCCATCTCTACTAAAAATAGAAAAATTAGCTGGGTGTCACGCACCTGTAGTCCCAGCTGTTTGTGAGGCTGAGACAAGAATATCACTTGATTGCAGGAGGTTGAGGTTGCAGTGAGCTGTGATGACGCTGCACTCTACCCAGGGTGACAGAGTGGGACTCTGTCCCAACAAAACAAAACAAAACCTCTTCAGCAGTTCCCTGTAAACTTGGAATAAAGTCCAAGTTAATTATCAGGGCATACTGAGCTTCCCAGAAGTGGCTTTAGCTGTGTTCAGACTCACCTGTCTACCCTTCCTGTCTCACACGCTAGGCTCCCCCTTGCTTGCAGTGTACACACAGCACGTGTCTGTACACACTGTGCCATGTCTTCTTTTCATCTGTGACCTTTTCTCTTCCTGAAACACGCTCCCTCTCCTCCTTTCCCTGGCTAATTCACATTCGTCCTTCAAGGCCCGTTTTTCAGGTAGCCTTCCCTGACCCCAGCTTTCCCCCAGTGAAATAATCAGTGCACGGTCTGGTCGTTGTAATTGCTGGCAGCGTTGAAATGGTCAGTTTTGTTTTGTGTTCTACTGGCACTTGCCAGCGCTGTGTCTTACCTACACCCTAACTGAATGTGTTCAAAACTGAACCCCTGATCTCTTCGTTTCCCATGTTCAGGCTGCATCACATGTTGTCTTCATCTGTTTATAGTAATTACTTTTTCCAGGTGCTCAGACCACAACCTTGGAGACATCTGTCTCATACCCCCTACCAGTCTTTCTGGGACTCCTGCTTTTCTGCCTTGAAAATAGAATGAGCATCCAACCACTTCCTCATGAGTAAGATGCCCTTACTCATCTGGCTCAGTGCAGAGCCTTCTGGCTAGGCTGCTGCCTTCCCCTCCGGCCAGCCTTCCCTCTTTCTCCACATCGGGAGTTGGCAAACTTTTCCTGTTAAGGGCCAGACGGTAAGAAATGGAGGTTTTTGTGGACCACGGGGTCTCTGTAGTGGCTGTTTAACTGGGGTTGTAGCACAAAAGCAGCCATAGACAATAGGTAGTTGAATGTGTGTGGCTGTATTCCAGTAGAACTTTACTTCTAGAAACAGGTAGTGGCTGTAGTTTGCTGTCTCCTCTCCAGCCACGGTGACCCTCTTTTTCCAGCCACTTTGCCACCTGAGGGTCTTTGCACTGGGACATTCACTTCCTCATCTCTTTCAGATTTGCTCGGGTCAACTTTCCAGTCAATCAAGACTATCCAACCGCCTTGTAAATCATTACATGCTAGCATTGTATTCCCCATTCTGGTTTTTTTTTCTTCACAATACTTATCTTCTAACATATGATATAATATCGATTTAATTTTTTTGGTCTTTCTCCCCCTGCTAGAATAACCTGGAGGCAGTTATTTTTTTTATCTGTTTTGTTCATTATTGTATCCCCAAGACCTAGAACAGTCCCTGACATACAATAGGTGATCAGTAAATATTTGTTGAATGTTGAATAATGGCTATTTTTAAGGTTTAGTTTTTTTAAATGAGTTCTTCCTTCTGCACCACCGCCACATCCTGCCTCATTCTCATTCTTCGTGTTGCTTTAAGCCGTCCTGTGCTCCCCTCCCCTGCCCCCCTTTATTCTGGCTCTCGTCTCTCACCAGTAAGCCAGTAGCCTCTACTCCTTGCCATCCAGTTGGTCCTCTACACGTGGCCTCTAGATGTTTGTAAAATTGAAATGTAATTGTTGTATTTTATTAGTATTCAGAACCTTTTATTTTTTGCCTTTTGCCAATTAGAATCAAGTGCTTATTTAAAAGTACAGGATCTCACACCTCGTCGCATGCCAGCTAAATCATAATTTCAAGTGGACGTGATAGGAATCATATGTTAGGTAGCCACCAGGTGATCTGAACATGTGTGGCTAACACTGGCCTACAGGTGAAGTTCCTCAGCGAGTCAGTGAGAAGGTTTATGAGCTGTCACCTCCTCCCCATTCATCTTCCAACAAGTGCTTCCTATTTGCATTTCTCTTGGGGCCATAGTGAGTCTCAGTTTTTGCAAGTATGTTCGTCCCTCTACAGAACACAACCTTCCACTACCCTGGTAAACTACTATTTTTATCCTTCAAAATTCTCATTTGTCACTTTCTCCATAAAGTCTTTTCTGACACCCCATTCCCATGACAGAATTAATTATGTCTTTGCTGTTTTGATACCTTGTGTAAGAGTAGTTTTGTTGGCTGGGCACAGTGGCTCACACCTGTAATCCTCGCACTCCGGGAGGCCAAGGTGGGAGGATTGCTCGTGGCCAGGAGTTTGAGACCAGCCTGAGCACGACCCCATCTCTACAAAAGATAGAAAAGTTAGCTGGGCTCCATAGCATGTGCCTGTAGTCCCAGCTACTTGGGAAGTTGAGGCAGGAGGATCACTGGAGCCCAGGAATTTGAGGTTGCAGGGAGCTGTGATGGCACCATGGCACTCTAGCCTGGGAGACAGAGCAAAACTGTGTCTCAAAAAAAAAAAAAAAGTGGTGGAGTGGTGTTTCTTATACTGTAGTGTATGTATGCCTTTGCATAACTGTCCCTGTTGTGACCTGACCTGAGCCCATAGTTGTTTGCAGGCTTTTACTGAGAGAGATCACCAATGTTTGGAAGCTACAGATAAGTGAGTGATGCAGTGGAAGAGTCCCCCAAAACCTAGCTTGTTACCTTGAAAGCAAAACTCCACACGTACAAAAATTTATTAGCAAGCAAACACAAAAATAGTCTTATAAACTGTTTTATAGGTTGGATCAAGTCCCTACTCTATCCTTTTAGGGAATCTGACAAGAACCTTTATGAAAGGTTTATTCAAGGCAGAAGTGTTAGTTGCTTTTAGGATTCAGCCTAACCTAGTTGGGATCTGACGACAGAATTCCCTTACAGGGAACTAACGACAGAACCAACAGGAATGTATGAACAAATTCACTGGATTTGTATGTATGTGTTCATGTAAGAGCAGTAGTCCCTATATGGTGTGTGTAGCCAGACCACGTATCTTGAACACCACTCTTTTCTAAGACTAATTTCTAACATCCACTATGCTAATTACCAAACTCTCTGGCTTTGAGAAAAGGTAAGGATACTTGACTTATCTCACTGGAGTTTTTTGATAAGCGTTCCACATTAACCAGTGTTCGTATATATCCATCATGCTTTTGCATGTTAACTAACTTCTCCAGGATGAACGTCAGGAACTCTACCTCTTGTCCTCTAGTCCATGAAAACAAATAAATACTTACTGTGCTCTCTATGCTGAATAATTTAATTTAAATCATACCCCTCTTCTATACTCTGGAATTGAAACATGTTTAATTCTAATCACGATCCCCATGCCTGGTTCAGTGCCTGCTCAGCGGGCCTCAAAAAGTACCAGAGTGAATGTTTGTAATGTCAGGCAGCTAGGTGTTTTGTTTGTTCTGTTTTTATTTTAATGCTACATTTCAGACTCTGCCAAGCAGTTTTATTAATAATATAACAAGTTTGCCATAGCGGTCAGAGCGTGTGTCTTGTCAGTGGCATCTCCTTGCATGGGCTGGGAGGACTCCCTGGGTGGGGACCAAGCTGGGGCCTGCCCAGGACCCCCAGCCTCCTTGTGGAGGGAGGTGGCCCTGTCCTCCTCCTGAAGTTTGCGATTAGGGTGTTCCGCACAGCGTAAACACAGAGTCCTGCTTGGGAGCCAGAGGAAGAGTCGTGCAGGGCTGGTATGATTGCAGCTGAGGTTTGCAAATTACAGGTCTCTGTTCTGACAGCAGAGCAAGACAGCTCAAAATATAATCTGCTTCACCAGATGGATTCCTCATTTGTAAATATAACTTTATCAGTTCTTTGCTAAAAGGGAATGAAAGCTTAGAGAGTACTCAGGCTTCATTAGATATCGATTATACTGCCTGTAGGGAGCATTGTGCTTAAGCAAGTTGATTTTTAAATGTGTATTTAAGTTTTTTTTCTCCTGAGCTAGAATTAGGGTCCATTAAGGAAAGTAATTTGTCTCGTGTTAGATTATTAAACAATCTATCATTCTTGAGCCATTTGGAGAGTGATTGGATCAATGCTGTTTATTCTTTACTTTTCTTCCTGCATTTTTCACATTTCTGTAAATGTGGACAGAAGACACTCTTGGACTTGAAAAAACTTTATACTGATAATTAATATAGTTATGCTCTGCCTTCCTGCACAAATAATAAGTACCTTGTATTAAAATATTTAGGAACATAGTAAAAAATGTTGAAATTGTTATGTCATATGATAGAAATTAATAGCTAAAGAGCTCTTAAAAATCAGTAGGGAAAGGATGAACAACCTAATAGGTAAGTGCGTAAAGGAGATGAGTAAGCAGTTAACAAAAGAAGAATTGAATAGCCAGCAAAAAAATAAGAAAAATGTTTATTTTCACAAATATAAGATGTAATTAAAACATTAATAAGATAATTAGCTGGGCATGGTGGCCCATGCTTGTAGTCCCAGTTTCTTGGGAGGCCAAGGCAGGAGGATCGCTTGAGCTCAGAGTTTGAGGTTGCTGTGAGCTAGGCTGAGGCCACGGCACTCTAGCCCAGGCAACAGAGCAAGACTCTGTCTCAAAAAAAAAAAAAAAAATTAAATTTTTACCAATCAAATTGAGCAATTTTTAAAAGACTAAAACTTACTTAATCATTGCAGAATGGCACATGGTGGGAAGATGAGTGCACTCATTCAAAGCTGCTGGGAGTATAAGCTTAATGTAGCCATCCTGGAGAACATTTCAGCAAACAGAAAGTTTTAAAACCTTATAATTTCACTTACACAGCAATCCAGTTTCAGGAACTTATCAAGGATATACAAAGATAGAACTCCAAAACTATTGTTGATTATAATATTATTTATAATAGCAATATTTTTTAATTTTTAAGGAAACAACATATGCTCTTGTAAGTTCTTTTTAAATAATATGTGTTTATTATTTACAATTAGTCAAATATGAATTAGTCAAAAATCAAATATGAATTAGTCAAAAAATTAGAAATAATGTACAATATGTCAGCTTTCTTTTTCTCTCTGTGGTTTTTGTGTGTGTGTGTGTGACCTTATTTGGAAATATTTGTCAACCTTTGACCACTTAGTTACTTAACCATTTCCCTGTAATCAGGAAAGCAACAAGGCTTAAAGGAGCCCTTATTCTAAATGACTCTACTCCGTAAGAATCTACTCTTCGTTCTCGTCTTTTCTCCCTACACTCTCTTCCTTGGCGCCCTCTGGCAGCCATAGGGCTTCAGCTGTCCCATGTGAAGATGGCTCATAAGTGTCCATCTCCAGCCATGACCTCTTCTTGGAGCTCCAGACTCTCATTTCCCCGCCTTTTGAACATCTCCACCTAGATGGCCCACCAGCATGGCAAACTCTATATCTAGAAAAGTGGACTCATCTCAGCCAAACCCGTGTTCCCTGCTTCCTTTAAAGGTCTGTAAACAAAGAGGCCCTAGACACAAACCCTGTTAAGCCATCTTTGATTCAGCCCTGTCGTTCGCTCTGTCTGCGAAAACACTTACCAAGTCCTTTCCCTTTTCCCATGTTCCTTACGCCTCCCCAGTCCCCATCTCTGCTGCTTCTCTGCCCACCCTCCCGAATGCCCTTCCTCCATAGCAGCCTTCGGTTTCTTCTTTCTGTCCCTTGCAGCTGTGCTCTGACTGGTCTTCCCAGTGTCATTCTTTTCCTGCGCCCTTTCCCAAATCCATCATCTTACATTCTACTTGTCATGTTTCTGAAGCACAGGTCTGACCATGTCACTCCCCTGCCCCCCCAAAAACCAATAGCTTCCCTCTACCTGTAGAATAAAGGCCACACTCCTTAAGGCATCCCAGTGTGACCACAGCCTGGTCCCACACACCCTTTCAGTTTTCTTTTCCCTCCTCAAGAACTCTGTCCTTTAGCAAATACAGATATTCTGTGTCACCATATGTGTTCAATATCTTCTTGCCTTTAAAACTTTGTGTAATTCACTCCGTTTGAAATGGCCTTTTTTCCAACTTTATATATTTCTTTTGAGCTTTTTAGCTTACATACTACTACTTCCATAAAGTCGGCCATGATCTGTCATAGCACTCTCTATTTCCTTTTATGTTCTTCTCTTTCTGCTTGGAATTAGTTGAGTAAGTTTTATCTAAGACTGATCTAAATTGTCTTTATTGCCCCCTGTGGACTCAAAGCTTGTTTGTCAAGAGGTCCTGCACTTGTTCTTGGGCTGTATTCTTTTTTTCAGTGTTAGTTTCATTTTCACCACTATTTAGATTTGAAAAATTTACCTTCCCAAACGTAAAGCCTGAGTTCGTTTATGGTGAGATATATTACTAACAGCATTAAAGCTTAGCAAATACAAAAAGGGATTTAAAATTCATGTAGACTGCCCTTCTTAGCCCCATTTAATATGCTGACTATTGCAGTGAACTAAATAATATCAATTTTATGAAATTTTTAATTGTGTATTTTAGGAAATGAGATTTACCTAAAGTAAGCAAGTTAATTAAAACCTGCAGTTTTAAAAATTAAACAATTCTTATAGTAAAATACCAACTTGCTCTTAGTACATGACCTGTTTTCCCCCATTTGAACTAGATTTGTGTAGACCCCCAGGGTAGTGATAGTAATGGGTGTGTGTGCTTTGCGTGGATGGGGAAGAGACTTAACTGTAGAGTTGGAAAATACCTTACGCAGTGTGAGAGGTCCTTGAATAACATCATTTCATTCAAAGTCTTTTTGTTATAGTGTTGACAAAGGGAGAGAAATTGATTCCCAGCCAGGGCCACTGTCGGTGGAGTTTGCACATACTCCCGTGTCTGCGTGGGTTTTCTCCGGGTACTCCAGTCTCCTTCCACATCCCGAAGCTGTGCCTGTTAGGCGAATTGGTGTGTCCGCATGGTGCCAGCCTGAGTGTGGGGGTGTGTGCGTGAGCTCGCCCTGTGATGAGGTGGCGTCCTGGCTAGGGCTGGCTCCTCTCTTGCACCCTGAGCTTCCGGGATGAGCTCTCGCCATCCTCCACATTGAACTGGAATAATTGGGTAAATAATTACCTTACTTGTTTTTATTAATCTTTCTTAAATGTATATATAGCTCACATTTACTGGAATCTTAATATTAGAAGTGTTTTGGTCTTCATACAGAAGTTTGGTGATGTTCTGTGACCAGAGATATGCCCTGGGAACTTTACTCTCATTTCTGTCAATCAGCCCAGGGGGAAATTGCTTTCCTTATATTGTTGTTTCACTTAAAGTCAAACCTGTGGAAGGTGTTAGGTGAGGACTCACTGCACGTCTTTACCTGGGAGAGTTGAGCATTGCGACGAGAGCGGTGCCACTGCAGCCGCCGAGAGCCACCGAGGAGGAAACGCAGATCAATTTTATCTGAGCAGACTACACACATGCCTTACTAGGGCAAAGCATGGGAGAAGAATGCAGAAGGAAGTTAGTTTTCCTTCTGGACTGAAGAATGCAGAAGGAAGTTAGTTTTCCCTCTGGACTGCCTCGCTTCATGTCCTACCTCTGCCACTTACAGTCTCTGTGACCTTTGGCAAGTTTTTTCTTCTCACTATAGTTCAGTTTTCTAATCTCCGAAACAGGGAGATTAATGGTACCTCCCTGAGGTTGGCTGTGGAGGCTACAGGAAGTAATCCGTGCCTAAGATCCTCCACAAGGGACATAGTGCTGTGTGCCTGAGGCAATATATTTTAATAAGATAAATTTTCAGATAGTAAATCTCTTCCTCTCATTCAGGCTAAAAATAGCAGTTTGATAACCCATCAAATTTGAATTCTCTTTGCTTTGAATCTCTTGTTTTAAAATAATTCAGTTCAAAAAGGGGGAAAAAAAAAGTTTCCTGGTTCAACTTCATATTGAAGCTTTCCAATGCCAGAAATAAATTTGTCTTCAGATTCCAAAGAGGTATCGCAAACCTCTTCCTTCCTTTTACTGTGAAAAACAAATTTATGGTGTTTCCTAACTTAAGAACATCCTCAATCATGTATATTTTCATATCAAAAAGGAAAAAATAGTATTTAACTGTTTTATTCATGTTTAAATATGTTTTTCTCCAGAGGAAATTAAAATATTTAAAGTTAGTATCTCTGTGAGAAGGCAGATTAGGAACATACCTCGGAATTGTACAGTTTCTTTGTTAGACGTTTTAGTTTGCTGGGTCACAGTGGTGTTTTCTGTGTTATCCTTTTTACAGTTATAACCATGGTTTGCTGCCTTTCCCAGGGCTGGTATTGGCAAGTTAGTGGAGTTGGCGCATTGAGTGCCCTGTGGAGCACTCATCCCCTCTCCTTCCTTCTTTCTGCTCCTCTTTCAGTTTCCCTGTCACCAGCGCAGAGCAAAAGAGCCCAAGGGAACGCCAGGTTACACTAAAGTGACAATGGCCACTCTTAAATAATACATTTAGATAGAGGTAATTGAGCTATATCAGGGATTGTAAGACTTAATTAACACAATTCAATTAATTTTTTATTCAATGCACTTAAAACTTTTCTTTTCTTTCTTTTTTTTTTTTTTTTTGAGACAGAGTCTCGCTGTGTTGCCCTGGCTAGAGTGAGTGCCGTGGCGTCAGCCTAGCTCACAGCAACCTCAAACTCCTGGGCTCAAGCGATCCTCCTGCCTCAGCCTCCTGAGTAGCTGGGACTACAGGCATGCACCACCATGCCTGGCTAATTTTTTTCTGTATATATATTTTAGTTGGCCAGATAATTTCTTTCTGTTTTTTAGTAGAGACGGGGTCTCACTCTTGCTGAGGCTGGTCTCAAACTCCTGACCTCGAGCAATCCACCCGCCTCAGCCTCCCAGAGTGCTAGAATTACAGGCGTGAGCCACCGCACCCGGCCAAAACTTTTCTTTTATTATATCTTTTATTTTTTTCAAAAAGTCTCACTTAGAATTCAAATACTATGTAGGAAATAGCTAGGCACTGCCCCTAGTTGAAGGTTAGGGTAAAACCTGCTTATTTGGCCTCTTCTCATTTCAATTCATCCCCTACCAGTCCCCAACCCTAGGAAGCTCCGTGTAACCCTAGGGCTCTGAGGAAAACAGTTTACCAACAGGTCCATGCTGGTCATAAACCTGGTGTCCTCAGTTTTGTTCTATTCCAGGTTATCTGTCTCATCTTGATGCTTGCTGAGAAACTCCTTTCCTACCAATGCATGTGATCAAGACGGCTCTTTCTCCTGGTATTTCCCTTTTAGTATACAGTAATTTCATTCGTTTATTGACATAGGCTGAAAACCTCAGCATCAGCCTCAACTCTGATTCTCCGCTTTGATCCATTAGCAAATCATGTTGGTCTTCTGCCTTCAGAACACGTCCCACTTTGACACCCTGGCCTCAGTCTCTCCTGTTTCTGTCCTGGAAACTGCAGTAGCCAACTTAGTCTTCTCTTTCCACTCTTTCCTTCCTGCAGTCTAGTACAGTGGTTAATTACATGGGTTCTGGAACCAGATTCCCTGCATCCACCTGCTGTATGACTTTGAGAACATTAATTAGCCTTTCTGGGCCTTAGTTTTCTTAACAGTTAAATTAAGGTAAGAATGATGAAACTATTAATATTTACTTTATATGGTTGTGTCAGATGAATAATTTGTATTACACATAAATTACTTAGAATAGTACTTGGCAAATAGTAAACATTCAATAAATGTTAGGTGGTGAGTGATATTGAGATACTTGCAGCTGCTATTTTTTATTCATACAGAATTGAAACTGATATTCTTAAAACATTACTCCAATGCATTCTCCATTGGCTTCCCGACACTGGGCCCTGCAGCCCCGTGTTGCTGGTGCCTGTCTGGTCGCTGTTGGCCCTTGCTTGCACTGTTCAGCCACGCTGGGCTGCTGCTTCCCACCCTGGTCAGCCCTTTCTGCCTTGACACTCATCTTCCCTCTGCCACATCCACTGTCCCCTCAGAGAGTTGCCCAACTTGCCACCCCCTTCATGTGCATCTTCACTCGGATGTCAGCCACTGTTCCAGAATATCATCCATCGTTCTCTGTATTCTTTCCCCACTTAAGGTTTTTCAAATCTTATGAAAAGATAACTTTTCACTACCTAGCATTATATTATATGTCTGTTTGCTGGCTATTTGCCCCACTAGACTGCATTTCATAATTCAGTATTTCCCTCTTGTCTGAGGGGAAACCTTCCAAGACCCTCGGTGGGTGCCTGAAACAGTGGACCATACCAAATCGTATGCACACTGTTTTTTCCTGTACGTACATACCTGTGATGAAGTTTAATTTATAAATTGGGCACAGTAAGAAATTAACAATAAAATAGAGCAATTATAACAATATTCCACCATCACTACTCTTGTACTTTGGGGCCATTATAAAGTAAAATAAAGAGTACCTGCACACAAGCACTATAATACTGAGATAGTTAGTTAATCTGATAACCGAGAAGGCTACTAAGTGACTAACGGGAGGGTAGCATTTATGGTGCAGATGTGCTGGACTAAGGCAGGACTGAGTGGGATTTCGTGATATTTCAGCACTCTGCTGAGAATGGTGCACAACTTAATACTTACGAATTGTTATTTCTGGAATTTTCCACGCAATATTTTCAGACCAAGGTTGACTGCAGGTAACTGAAACTGCTGAGAGCAAAACCGCTTAGTCCCCTGTTATACTTACTGTTCCAGATCTGCTACTTTGCTTGGCAGATAGTGACAAGGAGGCTATTTGGGTTCATCTTCTATTGAACATTCTTAAACCCAGCAAACCCATGCTCTTCTCCTGGTTGTTATCAGTCTCCAGTGCTGAAAGAAGCGTACGTCTGTCTGGAGTCAGGAAAAATAGGGACATACATAAAGTTCACCAAACATTCTGCTTCTGATAAGAGCAGCTGGGCCAAGGTGTCTGGGAAAACAGGATTTTTTCTTCAGCGATTGAGGTTTAGAATGCTTTCTAGTCTCTCAGAGGTGGAACTGTTGAATTACTTCTTCACTGTTCAGTTGAATATGAATTTTAAAATTAGCATTTGTTTATCTTAAATATAGTGGTAGAATAATTTAATTACTTTTTGATAACTATGCTGACTCATTGATTATGAAAAATAAAGGATTTCGTGAATAGCTCATCACTTTGAACATCTTTGTCTTTATTTGTTTCATAATTACTGAGAATTTTTTTTTAAATCACCCTTACCAATTTCAGTTGATTCTTAAAATGTACTTTGCTCCTAGAGAGTGTAAATTATCTTGTGCTTTTTGTTTTGGGCCTCTCTTTCATCTTCATGCGTAACACCCAACGGTCTTCTGAACCATATCTTGTTATAATCTGAGCAAAAAAATGACTTCGGAAGAGGGGTTAGTCACATGAAGAGGGGTTGTTTAGTCTTTCCTATAAAATCACTGGTGTTAGATGAGATAATGTGTGGCTTGAGCTTCTAAATTACGCCTGTCAAATTGGTACCATTCAGAGACAGCGTCAGATGCGGTGTTTGGCTGGGACAGTTCACCGTGAGGTGGTCATGTCGGGTTCTGAAGCGAGCTCAGGGAGGAGGGAAGTCTCCCAGGGAGCAGGACACAACTCACTTTATCTTGATTATCAGTATGTATGAGGATCATGAAAGCGGGGCTTTGACATCCTTCTTAACATTTGGGGATTTCAGCAGGAGAATCTGGCTTGTGACAGCCGAGGGTTCATGGTGCTGCCGCCCTCTGATCCTTCCATGCTGGCTCTTCCCATCCCTGCAAAGGAATCCCCCAGGCCTTGGATTGGTCACCAACCTCCCCTGTGTTCTTTATAAATGTCGTTGCAGAATAGCTTTACCTTTTCTTTTCTACAAAATACGATTTTTATTAGAGAGATGAATTTAAATGTAAGTCAGAGTAGCCAAGAGTCTGATCTGATGTATAAGCTGTTCTCCCTTTTTATTTAAACATGGACTTTTAAAATCATCATCATTATTATTATTACAGGCTATGGTTGCTTGTTATCCAGGCAATGGAACGGGTTATGTACGTCATGTTGATAATCCAAATGGAGATGGAAGATGTGTGACATGTATATATTATCTTAATAAAGACTGGGATGCCAAGGTATGCAACTTTAATTGAGCATTTATTTTTTTCCTCACAGCTGTTTTTTTTTTTCCACAAATATTAAGATTCATACTCCTCATAGGTGAGACTGTCTTTAACACATAACATTTAAAAACTTTTCTGTTAAATTTATTTCAGTCTCAGGTATCAGGAGTGGATTTTTGTAAAATGAAACAAACACTATTATATCTCCTACAACGTAATACCTATAGTTAACAATATAGGGTTGTACACTTAAAATTTTAAGAGAGTAGATCTCATGTTCAGTGTTCTAACCACCCCCCTGCACGCGCGCACACACACACACACACACACACACACACACACACACACACACAGGCAAAGGGACACAGGAAACATTGGGAGGTGATAGATATGTTTATTGCCTTGATTGGTGATTGGTGGTATTATGGGTGTATGCATATGTTCAGACTCCTCAAATTGTAAACATTAGATATGTGCATTTTTTGATATATCAATTACACATCAATAAAGCTGTTCAAAAAGTGCTAATATCTCTTAAAAAGTGGATTCACCTATCTTCAGATATTGAAGCATTTATATAAAATCTAACTTTTACAAAAATGACCTTTATTAAAGGTCCATTTAATAGTTTTTATAAAAACACTTCTGAGAACAGTTGCCTTATAATGGCTTTTAGGGGAGATTATCTATAAATAATTGTTACGGATTGTTTGCTAGTCTATTCTTTGCATTGTTGTAGAGATGTTATATGGCATTGGGTTGTTGAATTGAATATTGGGGGCAGGATTCCATCTTTTCCTGATTAGGAAAAAAACTAGAGGTCTGTCAAGATTGGCAAACGGTGTAAAGCCAATTAGAATGTACAGTATAATCTCTCTTATTTTAAATATATATTCCCTGAATCTTAGCCCGAGTTTCATTGAAGGCTGTACGGACTGATTTTTTTTTTTGGTGAATTTTTTAAAAATCTTATAGCAAAGTGAACACAGTGTACAGCTCAGTAGATTTTCAGAAAGTGAACACACCTTTGTAGTCAGGGTGATTTTTAAAAAAAAAAAAATCATACAAGTTTTAAAACACCCCTCTTTTCTCCTCCCCACAAACACACAAATGGAAACCACCCAAGTCTTAAATGTGCAAAAACTTAATCCTACCTTAAGTGTTTTAAGTGTAGAATATGCTGACAGTGCTCCAGTAATCGTTCTATCCCTTGCTGATTTAAAGAGTTTCTTCTGTCCTAGTCCAAGTTCAAAATGGAGGTAAGTTTACTGCTAAGTAGATATTGAGGCATTATGTCAACAAGTGCGGTTTTTCTGCCGACAGCTTTCAAAGGTTGAACTAGAGAAGTGAAGTTGGTAATTCACCTTGAGCCCAAAGCACAAAACAGATTGGTGTGACTTTAGTTAAAAATTGACTTTTTGTCAGATTTTGTAAATAGCTAGAAGTATGATCAACTCCTAACGTCTAGATTTGCTTAGACTCTTTCTGGGCTGATGTTATTATACTTTTTATATGACCTCGCCAAGGTCATTAATGTGTAGGTTTTAAATTAAGACATAAGCAGAGAAGAGTCCCCGGTGTTTTTGTATGTCGAACAGCAAACTTCCACTCTGTGGTTGCACTGAACACGCACAGTGCGCCAGACATGTGCTGGGGGTGGGGACATAGCAGAAATGGAGCTGGCCCTGGTAGAGCTTTGGATCTACTGGAGGACACAGATCGGGAGATTGACAGTTACAGTTGGTTGTGCCAAGTGTCAGGACAGATTGCTGTGGAAGCGCATAGGAGGGCCACCTAATTAAGAGTCAGGAGAGGTTTCCCAGAGGAAGAGTGGAACTGTCAACTAGCCATTTCCTTGTAAACGTTTTCAGCAGATTACCTGTGATATTCCCAGGGACTCCAGTCAAAGCGAAGGGGGCAGGAAGAAAGAAAAGAAGACATATTCTCAGCACAGACTGGAGGTTATTTTTTAAATTTTTTGTTTTGTGTATGTTCACGGGGTCCAGGTGCAGTTTTGCTACATTGATACATTGCATCGTGGTAGAGTCGGCCTTCGGTGCATCCACCACTGGAGCAATGCCCGTTGTGCCCCCCAGGCGGCCTCCCATCATCCCAGCCCACCTCCCCTGGAGGTTCTTCAGATGTGTGCACGATTGCCTGGGGAATCCCTCTGAACACCACTGGAGCCTGAGGAAGATGGGCAAGGGTACCAAGTAGCTAGAATTTAACTTAGCTGAGGATGAGCCTGATAAACATTTTCTCTAACTGTAGATTCTGGGTATAGGCCCCAACTCCAGGCTGTCCTGATCAGGTATTCAGCTATTTGAAGAGTCTACCTGCTTAGGAGTTTAGCTATTCGAGGGTAAAAGCTGCCTGGTTGAGTGGCTTCTGCCTAGCTTTTACCTCCCGCAGATTGTAAATACCACAAGGACAAGGATGTCTGCACTATCCCCTCCTCTGTGCACCGGGCCCACCCAGCTCCCTGTGCAGTGCATGCCTCGTCAGTATTGGAATGAATAGATGAATCCATTTAATCCCAAACAGAGGATAATATATTTCGGTAAATAATAAAAATAATCCTTTATGGATGGCATCAGCTTTCATAAGCAGGTAGTCACGTGTGTCAGGCCCAATCTGGAAGGGGAGAGCGATGGGTATAAGGAGTCTTTTCCTGCTCTGATGGTGACCACAGGCATGCTGGCGACAGTGATAATAATAAATGATGACACTTTCCGCTGGTATGTTGAATGCTTTAAATTAGAAGTATTAAACCTGTGACTGTCCTATTAAGCGTCTGTTGGACTTTAAAATATGATAAACTCTTATATATTTGACATAATAAGCCATTTATAATAATTTAGTCAAGAAGGCTTAAAATATATCCATTTTAAGAGGTTAAGGAAAATCATTAGCA
Source organism: Lemur catta (assembly GCF_020740605.2). Lineage (NCBI taxonomy): Eukaryota > Metazoa > Chordata > Mammalia > Primates > Lemuridae > Lemur > Lemur catta. Next base: position 6,648,161 of record NC_059152.1, on the reverse strand, counting down.
TACATACATAAGAAATGTTTACTAGTTTTCAGAACTTTCAGGCATCATACTAGGACTTTTAAATTCAGACAGTATTCATCTATTTCATCAAGTATTTACAAAGATCCCTAAAACAAGAAATGAATGTTTCCTTACATCAGTGCATATACTTAGAATCTCAGCTCACCTTCATACCTTAATGGAGACGTATTTGTGAATAATCCAATTAAGAATTCCAATGTATTGGGATAGTCTTTTTTTTCCTTCTAAATTTAATCTTATAGTATTCTTGGTTACTCCTGCTTACATATTTGGCTCTTTTCCTAGGTAAGTGGAGGTATACTTCGAATTTTTCCAGAAGGCAAAGCCCAGTTTGCTGACATTGAACCCAAATTTGATAGACTGCTGTTTTTCTGGTCTGACCGTCGCAACCCTCATGAAGTACAACCAGCATATGCTACAAGGTAGTATTCCTTTTAAGACAAAATTGATTCAGAGTATATGGCAGGACAGGGAGGGGATGGATAGGATAAACTTGAAAGCTTTCTAATGAGTATTTTCCTGCTCTCCAAGTACTTTGCACAGGCATTTTAATTTGAATAATTGTATAAGATTCATGTGGCAGTCATTTTAATTTGAATCATTGCATGAGATGTATGCACAGTTAGGACTGACTCTGTCTCTCTCTGCACAGGCACGCCTTGTCTGGGGGAAGAAAAGGGAGCACAGGCTCTACCATCTTTCTAGCCCTGTCTCCTTGATTTCCGCATTTCTAAACTACTGTCCACTCTTCGATTTTGTGAGAGTTATTTCACTCGGGAGGGAGAAAGATTAGGGAAGGAAAAGGGCAGCTTTTTAAAAGGTGGTGAGAGAGAAAAGAGAAGAGGTAGCCAGAGAGCAGAAGTGAAGAGCAGAAAGTAGAGAGCAGGCGGCCACGTGTGGGAGTTCATGTTCGACAAAAGGCCCTTTGGCTTTAATAATAAGAAGCGTCTATTTCATGACAGTCTTCTCTACAGGGTTTGGTCTTCTCAGCCTATCATGTTAAGTGCATTCTTTTAAGTGCTTTTTTTTTTTTTTAAACCATTTCTCACGACTCAGTTAAAATGTTAAGACTGTTAAAGCAAGATATTGCAGACATTGTAAAGGATAGGACCAAGCCAAACTCAAGATTTCATAAAAAGGAAGGTATGCAGGCTGAGGCAGTAAGTATTTGTACAGAAATAGTACAGGTTTTTAAATAGCTATTTTTGATCATAGAAAGGACGTGAACATTCTGATGGTGAGGTACTAGCACTCGGTGGCTGGGTCTGGTTTAGGAGATGCCCCGAGGTGCGAGCTGGAGGCAGGAGGCGAACCTGGGACGCCCTGGCAGGAGAGCTGGCCTGAGTCACGTGAGGCTCTGCCCACCTGATCGTCAGCTCTCGTTTCTCTCCCTTCTTTCTGAGCCGCCTTCACCCTGATTCACACAGCGAGTCGCAAGCTGAGCAGTGTGTGGCCAGAGAGCATGAAGTCCCGCGTGGAAACCAGGAAGGGCCGGCCGCATCTCCTGCAGCCCTCTTGAGCCCTGGCTCTGCGCCACTTCCCGGCGTGGTCTCCGCCCCCGCTGCCTCTGTAAACGTCTGTTGACCCAGAAGCCGCCCCGTACACCTTCCTTCTTCTGAAATCTTGAGTTTGACTCGGTTGTGTCCTTCATAGATGAAGAACTGGCAGACGTTTGGGGAAGTCAGTACGTGCCAGCCGCCGCGGAGGAGAGGCTCTGCAGGGGTTGGCACGAGGACGGGCTGAACACTGGAGAGAGGGGCTGGGGCCACGGAGGCGAGGAGAGCAGCAGTGTCCCCAAAGCCCCAGGGGGACAGGCCTGACTGTACCAGTTTCAGTGCAGAGATTTGCGTGAGGAAAAGGATTCTTGAAACAGATCAACAGGAGATGAGGCTGGAGAGTGAGAATGACATTTGGTAGTTTACAGTTTTCGATAAGGACACGGGGCTGCAGAGGGGAGTTGGTCCAGACAGTAGGATTCTGATTGCGATGTAAAAGTTTGGGGCACGGGCAAAAGACATATAAAATTACATATCTGAGCCCCTTGTCCCATTACCAAGGCCACTCAAAAAAAAAAAAGAGAAGAAGCTACAACAAGATAAGAGCGGAGCTCTGGACAGAGCAGCGTTGGAAGCCGGGAGGCTGCTCACCCGCCCAGTGCTCTCTGCACCTCAGTCTCCCCGGCACCCAGACTCGGGCTCTGAGCTGCTCTGCACCTGAGTCTGCTTCACACTGTTACATGATTTAGTTCTTCACATTCACTGTCCCTTCGTTTGATTAGTGTTCTTTGTCCCCACCTGACCACCGGCCAGAACCCACAAGCTATTTTAACTAATGACCGTATTCTGTTAAGGAATTGATTTGAAGTGTGCTTTCCTTCCTGTCGTGTCTGCACATTTTCCCCATTGTTCGTAGCAGAGGTGTGGTGTATCCATGTGCCTTTTAGAACTAAATAAACCAGAGATGCCACATTTATTTGTGGAGTGAGATATTCCAAATAAATGAAATTTTCAGAAAAATGAAGCTTAGCTAAACTTTAAACATCAAACACAGTGTAATTTGTTTTGATAAAAATACTGAAAAATTCTTAGCATAATTTAATTCTGTCTTGATGACTCAAGGTTATAATTGTAAACATCCGTCACTACTCTTTGCTGTAAGACGGTGATGTCCTCAGAGACGTTGAGACTGTCGGTCTCCCAGTCTATGTCCCTTCTCTTCTTTTAGTACTTTTGCTATCGATAATGTGCTTTTTCTACAAAAGCCATTTTTTCCACCTTTTTATTGTCTCTTTCTAGTCTTCAGTGGGTTTGTAAAAAAGATAAGTAGGTGGAATAAATGTTAAGAAAGTCATAAAAGCTCATGAACTCATGACATCAATTTTAGCCTCTCCTGGTTCTCAGCTGTATTCTTTAGCATTGAGGTTGCTGGAGAAGCAAGTTGTCACTATGCTCATCCTTTGATGTCATTCCAATGAGGCATAATCTTGGCATTGTGAGTTGTCATATACCATTGCAACAGCATACCACTGTGTCCCCCCAGTGTGATCATTCTTACCCTATTCTAAATTTTCTTTTAGGTACGCAATAACTGTTTGGTATTTTGATGCAGATGAGAGAGCACGAGCTAAAGTAAAATATCTAACAGGTAAACATCATTTGGGGCCAGGGTATACTGGAACACAAATACCCTGCGATCAGGTGGTGCTTTCCAGAAACTCAAGCGTAGTCTTTGTTAACACCACGAGCACTTACTCCTTGATTTTGTCACATTCTAATTAAAATTCCCTTATTTTACAAAGGACTTTTTTTTTAAGTCATCTTCATTGTTATCTTTAACCAACAAAATTAACCAAAGATTTAGAGAAGTTTGAAGCAAAGAAATCTGAGTAAATTATCCAAATACAAACTGAGTTTTCTGTGATTATCCTTTTTAATCACAGGCTACTTAACTCTAGGTAACGGCTGTCTGGCTTCCTCTCATGCTCTTCTTAGAAGGAAGTTAATATCCTTTCCTTTTCAAATGTACATGCTCTAAACAGTACTTGAGGTCTTCCATGTTGAATGGGGACATGAAGAACATTAACAGAAAGGAGATGAATTGAAATGCCAAACTCCGTAAATCAGACAGGCATGTAGATTCTGTATCTGCTGATGGCGTCCGTAGGTCAGCACTCTTGTACGAACCTGAAGATCCTTTGTTATGCCCGTTGCCCCTCGTCCTCCACTTACAGATGGTCTCTCCTAGAATAGTGGGTCTTAGCTTCCCATCTGATGGACCACTTACCTGACTTTTCTGTAACCCTACCTTATATCTCCAAAGTCTGCTCAGTGTTCACATCACTGTTTAGCTGTATTGTCCGGAGCCACTGACAATCCCACTTCAACCTTTTATAAACATATAAAAATTCAGTGTCCACCCATTTTCTTTGTATTTGTAAAGCCAGTATTTGTGGCAGAAGCCAAGTAGTGATGGTGAACATTCTACTGTTTTAAAGTAATCCAAATTGCTTTTAAATTAAAAAGGAGACAAAGTCATTTTCTCTGTTTAGAGAATGGTTACCCTTGAAGGTTTACTAGTTCAAAGTAATGCAGTCATCATAATAAAAGGCTGAGGGCAGTGTTTGGAAGTGTAAATGTGATAGTTTTCAGATGATATTTGCAAAGTTGAAATATTGTCCATACTGTTAGGTATTCAGTGGGAAGCAATAGCAGAAGCTCTCTGGTGCTTAATGAATGAATAAAAAAAAACCACTTTTTGTTTGTTTTTTTTTTTTACATTGCAGGTGAAAAGGGTGTGAGGGTTGAACTCAATAAACCTTCCGATTCAATCAGTAAAGACGTCTTATAGAGCCTTTGATCCAGCAATACCCCACTTCATCTTCAATGATTGTTGATGCTGTTTGTTAACTTGTGAATACAATAAATGGGATAAAGAAAAATAGACCACCAGTTGACATTTTAATAAGGAAACAAACAACTTTTTTGTGTTGCATCAAACAGAAGATTTTGACTGCTGTGACATTTATACTGCATGATCGACTCCAAATCTGTGACCGCTCACGGGAAGAAGATAAGCTACCAAATGAAAATGGTTTTCCCATCTGGACAGGAAATAAGTGCCCTATGTAGGATTTTTTTCATTCTTATATTTTCCCAGATCTGTCATCTAGCTGAATTCATTTCACCTCTCCCTTTTTTTATATCAAGTTTGAATTTGGGATAATTTTTCTATGATTAGGTACAATTTATCAAAACTGAATTGAGAAAAAAATTACAGTATTATTTCTCAAAATAACATCAATCTATTTTTGTAAACCTCTTCATACTATTAAATTTTGCCCTAAAAGACCTCTCAATGATGATTGTTGCCAGTGACCGATGATTAATTTTCTTTTTACTTAAAATAAGAAAAGGAGCACTTTAATTACAACTGAAAAATGAGATTGTTTTGTAGTCATATCTTACACTAATTTGAACTCTTAAAGATTGCTGCTGTCTTTTTTTCACATTGTTAATAATGAAACCTAACAGTAAAATAGTCACCATTTTACTACCAATAACTTTTAGTTCATGTTTTACAGGAAAAAATACACAGTAAGAAGGGTTTCTCTTTTAAGTTAAATTTTTTAAAAAACTAAAATGACTGGCACTAAATAAATGAACTTGAGCTTGTCTTTAACTTCAAGTTCCTAAGATAAAGGGCTTTTTCTTAAGCTTTCAGGTTTATCCTGCAGATGTAGACAATAATGTCCCTTTTCTAACCTTTGCTTCTCCTCCGATTGATTGTACTTCCAGATCTGCTGTTGTGTTTTCTTCCTAATACTATGATTCATCTGATCTGCAGATCAGAACCTTGTTTCTGTTGACGAGTATCAAGGGGAGATCACATGTGCATTGAGCCGGCGTGTGTTGTTGGAGATGTGGTGTTGAGTGACTCAGACAGCTGCTGAGGCATTCCCCAGATGTGATGCCAGCCTTCTTACCAGTGCTGAAAGATGTGTAGCATAGAGAAACAAAAAAAGCCCAAACCAGATAATTTTATTTTTATGTTTTATGGGTTTTTTTTTTTTTTTTTACTTTTTAGACCAAGAGGAATATTACAAAATCACACAAGGCTTCCCAGACTTCTGTTATGTAAAGAATGAATTGGGATGCATGTCTTAGACTTCAGTTTCCTAGGTTCTCTGTAGCAAAGCCCAAAGGGTGGTCTCCATATTTTGCATGAATTATGGGTGTAAGTCCTTGCCCACTTAGGTTTTCTATCTCTGTCCTTGGTCTTCTTTGCCAAAATGTGAGTATACAGAAATTTTCTGTATATTTCAACTTTAAGACATTTTTAGCATCTGTATAGTTTGTATTCAATTAGAGACCTTTTCTATGGAAAGCTCAGTAATTTTTATTAAAAGATTGCTATTGTTCATGTAAAACATGAAAAAAATTGCTTAGTGAAAAACTGACGGTGTGAACTTAGGGTGGGATTAAATATTCAGTACTGTGATCTCACTTAGGAGAACTTGCAGGAGAACGTGACAGTTTACTGTTGTTTTTCCTCGCCCATGTTCAATTTTATTCCACTTCCTCTCCTTCGCTGCAGATGACAACAAAACATCTCTACAGTAAGTGCCTCTGTCAGCCCAGCCCGGGAATGCGAGTTGTCTTTGCCATCTGGTGTATAAGTGCAGTGTTAGGCCACAACTCAAAAGCACTGTCATTTTTAGGGTTAGTAGAAATTGTTTCATGTTGGTGGGAGGTTTGTTTGATCGTCAAGATGTACAGCAGCAGCCTTTTAATTTGGGAGCCCCTGTTGTCATTCCAGTGTGTACCTCTACAGGTGTACCAAGTATCAGATTCTATTATCTGTGGGTCGTGCTTGCCAGACAGGTCTTAACTTGTATATTTTTTGGAAAAGTTTATATACTTCCTTGGAAATCGTTGTGAAAAGATCAAGAAATCAGGATAGCCATTTCTTTAATATCCATTTAAAATCTATTCATTTCCTGTTAGTGGGAACGTTAACTCGTCACCAAGCAGGACTCTAAAACAAAATTTAAAACTATTTGTGGCCTATATGTGTTTAATCCTGGTTAAAGATAAAGCTTCATAATGCTGTTTTTATTCAACACATTAACCAGCTGTAAAACACAGACCTTTATCAATAGCAGGCAGAGAATTTCAGGATTCGTATCCAGATAGACCATAAAGTCATGTCATTTGAAAAGCGGTGTTTTGTTATGAAAAGAGCTCTCAAGTTGCTTGTAAAGCTAATCTAATTAAAAAGATGTATAAATGTTCTTGAAAAAATTATGGTGGTTATTTCCAGCTGTCTTTTTGGGTTTTTAATCTTTTATCATACTTTGGATTTCCACTTTTCATCAGATAATGGGCTTTTTCTATCACACATCTCTGGCTTGGGCCAGAACATTTGGTGTTTTTGTAAGTAATGAGGGAAAGAGAACAGAAAACATAGGAGTCCAACAATTTTAGAAACATGCTGGGGGGTAATTGGACTGTCTGTGGGATCCATGAGCTGCGTTTGGATTCTTAACATTTGAATTCTTGCCCTTTTACTAGGATTTTCAAAACTGTTTTAACACTCATAGCTATTGACCACATCTGTGTCACCCCTCCGCTGCCCAAAGCAGGGGCCTTAGGCATTTGTCTCTGACTGTCATAGGTGTCTTATTGTGTATATGCAAGAAAGCTTAATTTGTGTGGTATAAGAGCTCTTATAACGTGAGATCAATATACATGTTCGTATATCTCTTATTTGAACAATTTTTTAGTGTGGTGTTTTTGTTATTTCCCTGCCTATCGTAGGGCATTTGGGGAATTGCACTGAAATATATATAGCTGGGTGGATTGAAGGAGGGCAGAGTTCAAGATGATGTCTAATTAAATTAGGTGGTATAATAAAAAGAACACAGAATTAACAAATCTCTATTTAGTTTTGGCTCAATCACTTAATTAAGTAACTTTCTGAGCCCTTTTTATCTGAAAATAAGCACAATATCTCCAAACGTAAAGGAGTTGTATGAGAAATAAATGAAATTCAGTATGCAAAGCACCTGACAGGGCTCTGGAACAAAGCAGGCCTTCAACAAGTAGTATTCCCTTCTCCTTTAACAATGTGATAACATAATTGCAGAGAGAGAAAATTGGGTTAATGAGTTTTGAATAGCTGACAGTTTTATCAGTTGTAAATGTTATTCATTTGGAAGCAAGAGTGTTGTTTTTTTTGTTTTTTTGAAATCAATGACAGGTCTTTAGTGTTATGGCTTGGATCTAAATTAAATCACTGCTGCAAGGCACTTTGTCAGATTATTTCCCAAAGTGCACATGGTCCAAGAAGGAGAGCTGTATTTGAGGTATGGACTGCAATTATGTATGTCATATATCCAATAATATAATTGTTCACTGGATTTTTTTTTTCAATTAGTTTATAAGCATTCAGAGGTAAATATCCAGTCTCCCTTGCTTCAAGGATAATTTTTTAGACTTCTAAGATCGCGAATTCACCCCCCAGATCCTGTTTTTAGTTTTAATGCAGATTCTTTTCATGATCACCAGCGAGTAAATTTCGTCTGCAATAGGGCAATGCTCAAGGATACACCACTGGGCCAGTGAGGTGTATGAAGGGCGTGGCCTCGAGCTGGGAATAGTTCCGTAAGTAGAACACACTAGAATATAAGCCACTTCGCAAGATAGGGAGTGCCTACACAGTGCAGGTAGCTAAAGCTCTTTATGTGACTAATTATTCACTAATTATCAAAAATTACTGGTAATTTTTGCTCTCAACAAGATGTTATCAGGGTCAAAGAGTTAATTGGATAAGGTCTTTCCTTCATTGAGATTAGGACTTTTTCTGCTAAAATTAGTGTGTTCCTATGGTGTTCTACAAAATACCTTTACGCTTTTTTCTCCGAACATTAGACAGAGTAAATTTTGTCTCCATTTAGAATTAGAACAGGCTCGGAGAAGTGACCTGCGCACCGTCACCCAGCTCGCCCCCGGTGGAGGCCAGGGCTCGCCTGTGGGCCTTCCCTTATTGTTCAATTTTGTTCAAGTAGCTAAATCAGCTTGTTCTATGAGGGTTGTAAAGAAAAAGAGTACTCCGTCACATTCTTCCCCTGAGAAAGCAAGTTTCAACTGTTCCAGGTGATTCTCTGAATAACATAATTGCATTGCTACATCTTGATTTTCCAGCCTTAGCCATTATCTGCTAACCTCCCCACGTGGACGATGAGAACATAGGTCTCTCGGCAACGTTACCCCACCATCCTCACCACACATCTGCAAGCAGCTTCCACCTCCCCTCCTCTTCCTCGTATGATTGTGCTGTAACTGAAATTAGCTTGATAGTGTTTCTAGTAGTGGTATGACTGTACTATCAAAAGCTGAGACATGCAGGAAACCATGGGGAAGACTTACTTTCTGCCACAATTTACTTTTCCCTTAATGTCCTGATTTTTTGTTGGTTCCCTGGTGAGAAGGACTGGTTGCCCCTTGCACCTGGCACACGGCCGTCTTCCTGGGTCCTGCCCTCACCTTTCCTCTGGAGACTCCCCTCACCACCCCCAGTGTGGGACCCCCTGTTCCCTGGACCCCACATCTTCCTCTTTCTTGGTTTACTTCCTCGTTTGGGTGGAACGTGCCCTCCAATACTTCCTGCAAAAGCGTGCGGGTGGTAAATTTGCTGAGACCAATGTCTTTGTTTTACCATTACACTTAATTGGTAACTTAGCTGACTATAAAATTCTAGTTTGGAAATCACTTTCCGCAGAATTTTGAAAGCATTGCCTCAACTGAGTCTAGGTTCCAGTGTGTGGATGCTGAGAAATCTGAAGCCATTCTTCTCATCCTTTGTGCATGTGTGTGTGTGTGTGTGTGTGTGTGTGTGTGTGTGTGTAATCTGCTTTTTCTCTGTGGAAGTTCATAGAATATTCTCATCCCCACGGCTCAGTAGTTTCACAGTGTACTTGAGTGTGTGCCTATTCTCAACTCCTGTGCTGGGCTTGCAAACTGTAAAGCCATGCCCTACCATTTTGGGGCATTTTCTTAAATCATTTCTTTAATTATTTCTCCATACCTTCTCCGTTCTCTCTGGCCCTCCTGTTGTCCAAACAGTGCATCAGAGTCTGGTGGAAGCTACATGGCAAAGAGACAAAGGCAGCAGGGGCCTAGTGGTGGCGGTACTAGGGGAAAAAAGCAGGGACCCTACTGTGAGTGATGCCAATACTGATAAACCTGACACCAGTGTATGTGACACCGGCCACTGGGGTGTCAAGAGGGGAAGAAGTTGGAAGGTTCATGAGATGGAAGGTGGCCATTTGGAGAAGGTACCATTTCTTGGAGAGAGGGAGATGTGTCTCAGAGACTTGATGGTGAAGTGAAAGAGGGAAGCAAGAGTCCCACAGAAAAAATAAAGAATTGCAGAATCAGAAGAGACTCCAACCCCTGCTGCCTCACTTCCCCCAAAAGTGTCATCTCTAAGAAATACTGCATTTCACTCTAACAACAGAAGAGAACACTCTTGAATCAAGGAACTAGTAAGCCACACAAACTCCTTGCCCCTGCCTATAGAGGACCATGTTTGCAAGCCAAGGAAAACAAAACCTTTCAAAATGAGAACAAGGAAGGTAATATCTATAAACTACCATAAGAAAGAGTGAGAATCATGGATAGTTGATGAAAACTCTCAACTGTAAAGCAGAAGAAAACTGTGATAATATCCAGTCTGAATTAAACGGGCCTCTACAGAACGAAAAATTAACATTTGAAATTAGAAATTCAAAATCTCAGATCAAAGATGGATAAAAGGTGAGAAAAAACTCTCAGGAAGCTGAAAAACCAGAGTTGATATAACTCAGCAAAGAAATTGAAAAAGACAAAATTATCTCAAGATTAAGCTACAAGGAAGAACAGATTCAACTAAAAGCACAATGAAAGGCCTGGAAAAACAGGGAAGCAGCCAGGAGAACAAAATCGTTATGAAGGGTTAGAAAGTGCAATGGAGACAGACGTGTGCATGCACACACACACACACACTAGATACACAGTGAAATCCTGTACAGCAGTGAGACTCAACAGTCTACAAACGGGTGACTCATCATGTTGAGAAGCTGGACTCCCTTCCACTTGTCCACCCCACGAAGGTGGCTGTTTCAATATTTGGTGTTAATAGAACTAAACAAATACAGGTCCATCTTTATAAATGAAGCTGTTTATACACATGTGAATGTGTATGTATACACACAAATTTATATGTGTTGAATTATTTTAAAGGTATACAAATATGTAAAAGAATCCTATGAGGAATCTTTTGTTAGAAAAAAATACCCTCCCAGCTTCACGTAAATCCGGATTTTCATGTATTTAGTTTGTAAGAAATGCGTATCGTCTGCAAGTGATCTGCATCTTAAGGGTATTTCAGGCTTGAAAGTACATCTAAACTTTGATTCTTCGGTGTTCATTAAGCTGGTTTTTGCAAAGGCGTATGATCACAGAACGTGAGAAATGCTTAGCCCTTTCATTCACTCAACACCAAGAATCTAAAAGGTAACTGTTGGCTCTATCAGACCTCTGAGGTCGGGGCAAAGGACATAATTTACATCCCAGGAAGCTTTCAGACCAATCTAGACAAGCTAGAGCAAAGTGTTAGGCATATTCAAAGGAAGAGGACTGTAATTTAAGAAATGATACAGAAGTACAGGTCTTGCCTTGTCTGGAAGACTTCCTGTTGAGCTTGCTCATGTTTTTGCCGTATCTGGGTACTAGTTTCTTGCAGAAGACAAGTGTTCAGAGTGAAAGGTGAAATGTTCGGACACAAGCTTAGGGAGGTTCAGGTGCCCTGTGAGATCAGTCCCTGTTTGTTTGGACAAGCGCACGTTCTTGGCCTGCTGTGTCCCCTCATGGCAGGTTGACATCGTAACCTGTTCTTTCCTATCTGGGAATCAACTGGCAATTAGTGTTCACGTTGTCGGCAAGTTTCTTTCTCGCATCCATTTGGCTTGGCTTTGCCTCCAGTTTTCCGGGTACTTAGTTTCCCAGGAGCGCCACCTAGTGTTCAGTGAACGAGGCTGAATCTTTGGATGAGGTTCGTGAACCAAAGCAAACAGCAACTTGTTTCTGAACTGCAGTGTACCATGTTGTCAACTTTAATAACAGCGTGGTTCCAGAGTTACTTAAGATCCTAAAGTCTTTTCCTTTTCATTTCTAAAGATACGTTATGATGAAGTGTGTAATCATATAACTCCTAACATTGTAATAGAATACTAGGAAAAATTAAAGCCAGAGCTAATCTCCACATTGTAACTTTTTCTGCTGATTTCAACTCCCTAGTCACTTTAATTTTTAATTGTCATATTTAAGTTTCACTTTACTTGGTGGATATGCTGATAGTCATAACAGCATGCGACTGTTATGTCATATGTCGTAATAGTCATAACTACAACAAATTGCTAAAAAGGCAACAGTAGCCTCCTCAAGGACAAAAAAATTGAGACAAAGAATAAAAGGAAGCTGTTGGCTCAGGATTATTAAGTACTAGGTTTAACAAACCACAAAAAGGACTAAAATACTACGTGTGCCACAGGCACAGGGTCCCAGCTAGGTTTTTTTAAGGAATAAACATCAACTGTTTCATTTTGACACTGTCTCTATATATGTTTTCAAAGCTTAATTTATTTTAAAATCCTACAAGCTTTAAAAACATATAATCTTGGAGCTTTGGTACAGTGGGACTGTATGAGTTTTTTTGTCAGTATTTTCCCATTCACCTTAGAATTTCCAGTTAGGATATGCGTTTATAGTCTACAGAAGCAAAACAGAATTTTCTAAAGTAAAAGTTTTCTAGGTAATGTGTAAGCCTGACTTTAAAAGGCACTGAGTTTTTATAGAAATAGAAGCTATAGCTCATCTCTCCATAATAAAGGACAATAGCATTTAAAGGCTGAACCAGAATTATTAGCTCTGTAAGAAGTTCGCTTTAAAAGAAAAAAATCTAAAAACAAAATGGAAAACAATTTCTTTGATACGATATAAATGACTCCGATTTGTGGGGAGTAACAGAATTCTTGGGGTGCAAATTTTCTCAAAAGCTTTTAACACAGATGAAGTAAAAGACTTAATTTCAAATTAATTTCTATTTCCTTGCCAGCTAACATATTTTCATCATCCCTCCCAGAAACTTGATGCTGACCCCTGACTCCACCGCCCGTTTCTCAAAGCCATCCTCTTCCTGCCACTGCCCGTCCTCCCATCTAAGCTGCCCCAGGAAGAACCCATCAAAAACTCTTCTCAACATGTCCCTGACTGGCTTGAAAGCCTTTCCAAGGCCCACCTGAAGCAATAGATGCTTATGAGCAGATACGGTCCCTGCCCTCAAAATTCTACAACGTAGGCTAGATCTGTCCTATCTGCAGTCTTTCTCCTCCTGCCGTGATGCCCCTCTCATTGCATACACTATGCATTTGGAACATTTTATAGTGCCCCAATAGAACATGCTAGTCACGCTAGTCCATTTCCACGCCTTTGTGTTCGTTCTTTTCCTTAACCAGGCTAACCTGACACCCTAGACTCAGCTTGGATGTCGTCTCCTCCAAGAACTCTCATCCTTCCTAGTTTTCCCACAGCACCCAGCAGAAGCCCTTGTCCTAGCAGTTACCAAACTGTCCTGCATTGATCTGCTTTTGTTGCACTCCCCAACTGGGCTTTAAAGCTCCTTGAGGACAGGGACTATCTCAGTTATTTCATAGCTCCAGAACTTTGTGCGGTTTGGGCTCAAAAAGTATTTAATTACACACGATTTGTTAAATTAGAGAAAATGATCCTCTAGGAAAGTGTAGCTGCATATATATTCCACATAAGACACATTTTAATAGTCATTTATCTATAAACATTTATTAAATACAATTTTTTAACTTTATGCTTTAAGAAATATCAAAACTTGTGAACATCCAACCAGGCTAAAATGAAAAGACGGGTAACAGGGTTAGGGACGGTGAACAGCTGCAATGCTCGTACACTGCTGGCAGGAGTGTAAACTGGCTGTATTTACTAATAACGCTAAACATACCCTGTGACCCAGCAACTGCACTCCTGGTACATACCCAACAGAAAGAGTAGAATGTTTTTTCTTTAGCAGCATTATTCTTGATAGCCCCAATTTGGAAATAATTCAAATGTCCATGAATAACAGAATGGCTGAAAAAATTCTGGTATATTTATGCAAATACTACAGAGCAATGAAAATGAATTTCTGCTACACAGAGCAACAAAGATACTGCTTTATGAAGTTCAAAAACAGGCTAAACTAATCTGTGGTGACAGACAGAGGTGAGGATAGTGGCGGCCGTTGGGGGTGGGAAGGGTGGCGGTTACTGACCGGGAACAGGCACCCACAACAATGCAAACCTTCTCTAACTTGATCTGGGCAGTACACAGGTGAACACTATGTAAAAGTTTGTCCACCTGTGTACCTACATTGCAACAAAGGAAAAACACTTGTGAACAACTAAGGTCTTGGGACTATGGCCAACATACTGAAAGTACAGCCATGAAACAAAAAGTAACCTGATAAAAGTACCTTTGTCCCTTCCCTGTAACATGGAAGAGAACACTTTAAAAAAAATACGCTTTCTTAAATGCAAAAAGGGTATCTCTTTTATTATAATGGTTTCAAACTTTGGCTTAAGGTTCATAGTACTGTTTCTAGATAATTTTCCACTGTTATATAACTAGGCAACTTTGTTATGTTCTAGATACCAGTTACTTAACACTGAGTTTTAACCACTCATTTTGCTAAATTTTGAGAAAACAGCTAAACTCTATAAAATCTGGCCTACAGAACTATAGTGGCTACTTGTTGCTAGTAATATTCCAAAAGAAATGTACTTACTTTACTGTCTTCCTTATCTAACCTAACATCTGCTGTCACTGTTTAGTAAAGATAAAACAGAAATAAAATTCTTTAAAATACAGAAAATGTATTTTCTGTTAAGATTTTGCAAAAAAACAAAAACGGAAAAACAAAGTTGGAGCACCCTAAGACACCTCATACTTTGTACTCTAGTGTTTTCGGCCAGTATGTCTGACACTATGAAGATTCAGTTCAGGGAATGAGTTTTAATATTATTAATAAAGAAATATTTAACTAAATACCTCACGGGATTCCTCATGAATATTTTTAGGAAAGTATGCAAATAAATAGATTAACAGATTTAAAAATCTTAAAGAGCAAGAAAGAACAAAAGTACTTAAAAATTATACATATATATGGGCAGAACAAACTGGGCTGCAGTCTACTAGGTAAGGCAAGAGTGAATGTAGCGCCCTGAGACATAAAATACTGTTAATTACAATCTTATATATGTATATATAAAACATTTTGTATTGGTTGTGTCACCTAGATTATAACATAAAAATCTTAGCATTAACCCAAAACTTCCTGAATGGCTGACACAGCCCATTAGTGAGGTAACACAGGTAGTGTATGAGACTCATTCATTTTTCAAAGACGTTTTCAGCTTTTGACTTCCATGTTATCACTTTCAAGGCACAGGTCCAAGTGCTCATTAATCTGAGATTCCAAAACTTCATTCTGACAAACCGGGCAATTAACCATTTTGCTCTGACTACATGAACTAGTGGAATTCTGAGTTGTGGTTACAGGACGTGAACTACACTTTGGATCATTCCCATCACTTTGTATTTGCTCTTTCTTGATAAAAAAATTGTCAAAAACAGTCTTGTCTTCTAGCCTGGGTCGTTTATTTGGGAATTTATCTTCAGACCCACTCACCTCCTGGGAGGCTGTCACAGATGTTGCTTCCATTGCTTTTAAAGAATTTCTTAGGGATATCTTAGAAGATGTGACCCTTCTTTGAGAACTGGAAGAAACTGAATTTTTAGTGATGTCACCAGCTGTTAAGCTTGTCGTTGGAGAAGATCCATTCACACTTCTGAAAGCCTTTTGGTTGGCAGCTGATACTCTAGGAAAATAGTTGCTTAAAACATTTTGGCAACTGGTATTAAGAACAGGGGAGACTAGATGAGAGGTTTTTTTACTTGAACCATTCTGTTCAAATTTCACCTCAGTTTTAGAATTAGGTCTTAGAGCATTTGCTGAATGGTCTTGACTTAAAAGATCTTGGGTTTTATTAATGGCATTTGAGCTGATCAATTTCCCAGATGATGGTAAATTACTTGTTTCTCCTAGAACGTACCCTTTCCCACTAAAAGGGATTAACAGCTGTGCCTCACCTCTCCTGGGTTTATCTGCAAAAGAAGCAAAGAAGATTTTTCCTTAACTCAAAATAAATACAGTAACAAATATCAAGTTAATGGATAATTTTCTCAAAATTAGGAAGTAATATTTTATTCTAACTTAGATCCACGCAATAATTACCTATTATTGGGAGAAGTGCAGTCTTCACAAGTGAGAGCTCTGGTATTGCCAACATAAAGAATAAAAAAATTCTCTCATATTGAGATAAAGAATCCTGTCGTGCCAAAGACCAGTAACAAAGTAACCTTTACCTTGAAAATTTCTTAGTTTCCTTTATATGTAATTCCAGACGGGAAAAATCTGCTGCCTCATTTTTTATCATTCCTCCAACTCACAAAAATGAGGATACGGTCTCTTCTACGTAAATTCTTCTGTGGCTCCTTGACTTACTGAACGTTTCAGATTTGGGAACTATATCCTATGTTCCTGGGTCCTACCACATCCAATCAACAACTTTCCAAGGGAAGAAGCATCAGCTTCAGCAACCTGGCTGCCACCTCAAGAGGTAGTAACTGAACTTCCTGGGAAAGGGATAAATCTTGAAGATGAAACACTGGCAAATATATGTCCTGTCCTTTTCCCATTCTTCTCCCGATGAAAGTACATTCACCAATAGCAGAAGTCGCTAAGATAGAATCCCACTGATAGGAAGGGGTATACTTACATTCTGGGCATTTTTACTTGAAATAGTGTTTCTATTTTGACAAACTTTTTGCCTTCTGTTTGCTAATAACTCAGTGAGTCAAGATAGGGAAAAGCACTTTACCTCAAATACTATCAGTGGAAACTATTCCTACTTTTACTCACTTCTACATAGAGCAAAGTATATTTTCCTTTCATTTCATGGACAATGGGATTTTTTCCCTCACGTCTACAATTGAAAAGTTCTGTGCTAGAAACAACCCTTAAGCTTATCTTAATACGAGTTCTCTAAAGGATAGTATTGTCTGGACGTTGTAGCTACGGTCACAGAAAGGTTAGAATATACATGAAGGTACCTTTATTCTCTACTGCTGACGCTGGGTGCTTTCCCGGTTTTGTCTTTCCTTTGCGGTTTTTTGAGTAGTTCTCTGGTTCCTTGATTTTTATATAGGTGCCTCCGCAGGTTTTCTTGTGCTCAGCCCACCAGTAGTCGCTAGCAGAGGGCGCCCTGTTGGTGGCGCGCTTGACGTAGCCGTAATACGGCTGCCTGTGCTGGCAGGGCCCGTTGCAGCGCCACCAGTGCCGCCGGTACTCGTCCACCTCGTCGTGGAAAGTGTGGTACACCTGGGTCGAGAGAGGGTTTTTAGCACCCAGCAAGCAAGTGAGTTTTAAGTAGCCCTTAAAAAAAATTCTTGAAACCTTCCCAGAGCTTTCTGAAAAGTTCTATTTTAAGAAAGACAGCAGCTGTGTTTAGTTTCTGTTCAAAAGTTCATTTTAATGGGAAAGAGGAGTTAATTTAATACTTCCTAAACCAGGGGTCCCCAATCTACGGTGAGCTGTATAATTATTTCATTATCTAATACAATGTAATAATAATAGAAATAAAGTGCACAATAAACGTATTGTGCTTGTATCATCCTAAAACCACCCCCCCCCCAAGTCTGTGGAAAAATTGTCTACCATGAAAACAGTCCCTGGTGCCAAAAAGGTTGGGGACCACTGTCCGACACTGTGTAAAAACAGAGGCATGTGAAATTAGAAGGCAAAAAAAAAAATTTTTTTAAATCCTCTATGAATGCTACAAGTTTCAAAAACCAAATTTTAAAAAGAGCAAAAATTGGAATGAAGATTTTATATAACACCGTAGTAAGAATCATTCCCACTGCTAAATTAAAATTTCCCCTATAAGTACCAATATCAACGGGTGCTGAAGGAGTCAACTGCCACACAAGCATCTCACCCAGTGAAGCCTCTAAGCCTGCTCTCTGCATTCTCGAAGCTCTTTGTTCCTGCCTCTATAATAAGCCTCCTCGGCTAACATTTTATCTGTTTTTCAGTGTTTCTTATACCAGATTGAAAAGTTCTCCAGGACTCAAATGTTTTCATTTTTTGTGTCCCTAGTGGCTAATATAGTGGCCTGGCACAGGGAAGGTATTGAGTAAGTATTTGCAGATTGAGTGGAGGAAAAGCATGATTCGTTGCACCAGATAAAATTCTCTGTAAACACACTTTTCAATCCTTAAGCAGGATGCTTTTATTTTTTCCCCACACTCTAGATAAACCTAAGAACCTAAGCAAAAAAATAGCTAAGAGGAAAGTTCTGACTGCAAAGATGGGCTGGCTGTCCCAGCACCGTGGCGCCGAGGACTGCAGAGCGCCATTGAAAAGCTGCTACTTCAAAATGACCACGCTCACTTTCCTGTTGCCGTCTTGGTGGACAGTCCCATTTGTATCAGAATAAGGCGCACCTGCACATCTGTATATGAGACTTTTTTTTTTTTTTTACCAAAGACATTTAACTTTCTAATAAATTCCCCTTGTGGGAAAGAATGCTAATGGTTTTACACTATCTCTCCACCATAAGCAACAAATTTCTATAACTTGGTAAGCATGCAGATAACACCCATTATTATATTAGATACAGAAGGGACGTAGTAGGGTTCTGGGGCAAAGGGTATACGAAACCCTGCCCTCTCTATCATGTTCAGGACTCTTCACTTAATTCATCAGCATAGCTAACCTCCTTTTGAAAGAAACACTTGGTAACTGACCTGGACTGAAAAATAATTCGTTAGCAAGAGAGACAGGGAACTGGATCTGTTTTGTGCCTAATTCCCATAATTCCTAAGCCTGGGAACGTGGCTTTTAACAATGTAGTCACTAAAATAAAATTGCTCTACAATGTGAAAGTAGCTACCCTGTGGAGTTGGTTACAACAGGATGTAACCTATAAAAGCAAGGGGTGTTCACTCTGTAAAACCTCTCCTAAATAAAAGCACACGGATATCCAAGATAAAAGAATAGATCCTCTTCCAACTGAACAATGGGAAGTATACCAGCATCCTGCTTAAAGTGTAAATTCCAGTGAAGAAACTAAGTGTACTTTATGCTAGCAACTCCATAATTCTCTGGGTCATCTGGATTTTATGTCTGATTTTTAAAAAATGCTAAACCAGGCACAAACAACTAATACTTAATTAGTGCTCAAACTGTGCTACAATGTTTTGCATGTGCTTTCTGCTTGAATCCTTCCTCCTCACAAGGATCCAACAGACAGGCATCGTTATTACGCCCACTTGCCCTGGGAGTAAAATGAGGTGTGGAAAAGTTAAGTACATCACAAGGTTAATCAGTGGAGCCAGGATTTGAAGCCAGGCAGTCTGCCACCTCCTGCTTATGAACCCCAGGCTTTGCCACCTTCTACAATACTATCTATGCATCAAAGACAACTTCTGATGAGGGCATGACATCTGAAACAGTAGCAGGACACAGGATGGAGGACACTATAATAAGGAAACGAAGTTAAGAGCTCACTGTAGGAGTCCAGCAGAGAGGCACAGCACGCGTGAATTAACTGCACAAAACTTTGACCTAGAAGAGGTCAGAGGCCTCGGGAACGTCACTGGCTCTGCTGTCATTCGACTGTGTGCTCCTAGACACGCCAAGGCCTCTTGTTTGCTGCTGAGAGTCCTCAGAGATAATACTTGTTTCCACCTAGTTCTCTATTTTTAATTAAATCTCAGGAGTTACTGATTAAATAACTAGTAAATATCATGAACGTGTGTGTCTTCATATACCGTAATATTGGCTCCAGTCAGGCGGTTGATGCGATGCATATGTTTACAAAACTCTGGACCATGCCCTTCCCGGTCTTTATCATTATTAGTGACAAACAAATAGGCATGTATCATTTCATGCAAGAGGGTCTGAAACAGAAAATAACCAAATTAATTTGTTATGGCATCTTTGAAAATAAAAATACATTCCGTTACTCTACTTGAGGTCTTTTTTGGATCACAAGCTTCTTTCAGAAACTGAGAAAAGTCATGAACTATTTTTATAGAAAAATTATATAGGCACACATTCATAAAACTTTGCACACAGGTTGAGCATCCCAAATCCAGAAATCCAAATCCGAAACTTTCCGAACACCAAGGTGACACCCAAAGGAAATGCTCATTGGAGGATTTATGTTCTTGATTTTTGGTTCAATTTCATTAAACATTAAACACATCTTGAAAATGGTATGTGGCACCATACCGAACATTTCTATTTTTACATCTCCACCATTTTCCACATTTAGGCTCCATTCAAAGGATCTATATGGCATGGACCCAACACACCTGTTTCCCATTACTGTTCTAGCCAGTCAAAAAAAACTACTGTAGTCCTGGACAGGCCACACAGTTTCTGACCTCATTTTTGTTCACATTATTCCCATTCCTTCTGCCAAGAGTAGCCCAACTGTCTCTACTTGTCAAGAGTCCATTCTGTCCTTTAGACTCACCTCTCTCCATTTTAATTATCAGTAGTAACAGTTATAAGGTGGTAGTGATGAGGCTGAGGGGTCAGGAGCATAGAGTCAGGAAAGTAGAGCCCAAAGCCCTAAGCCCAGGATCATACGCATGTGACCTAGGACAAATTACAACTTGTTCCTCCTCCCTAAAACGGGATGTCCTAATTTGCATGGCTGTGGTAAAGCATAATTAATGTAGTCCAAAATCTGGCACACAATAGGTGCTCAATAAAGAGTGAGCAGGCGTGGTGCTGGTAGCAGTAATAAAATCTGTATTTATAAAGCTTTTCTTGACCTTCTCAACCAGATAAAGTCTTTTCCTTTTCCTTATGGTTCAGTTAACTATACTCATGCATTGCTTAACAACAGGGATATGTTCTTAGAAATGCACTGTTAGGTGATTTCATCTTTAGCAAACATCGAGAGTGCACTTATACAAACCTAGATGGCATAATAGCCTGTCACACACCTAGGCTACATGGCCTGTTGCTCTTAGTCCACAAACCTGTACGGGTTGTTACTGTACTGGACGCTGTAGGCAAAACTGTAACACAATGGTAAGTATTTGTGCATCTAAACATACAGAAAAGGTACAGTAAAAATACAGTATTATAATCTTATGGGGCCATTCCTACATATGAGGTTCACTGTTGATCAGAACATCATTCTGTGGTATGACTACTTTAAATACAGACCAGAGGAAATACTCACTTGATTCCATTACCACTCATTTCCCATTCTTCTCCCACCAACTTAAAAAAAAAAATTTGTTCGTGTGTTTAATCATTTATGTAACACATATTCATTAAGCAACTATCATTCCAATTAGGGTTCCTTATAAGGCTCATTTGGTTAACCATATTCAATTATTTTTATGTACACTAATTTTTTCTGTTTATTCATTGAGTTTCTAAGAAGGTTCTGTTAACTTCTGTAGATTATTTCCTTTTGCTTTTGCTCATTTATGCCTTATAAAATTTAAAGCTCTGTCATTACTTTGAGGGTCATTATGTGTTGTTGCTTAATAGATTTCACTGTTATAAAATGTCCTACTTCTCTTCTAGTAAAACTTCTTTCCTTGAAGTCTTTAGACTGATACTAATACTGGTTGAGCACCTCTAATCTGAAAATCCAAAATCTGAAATGCTCCAAAATCCAAAACTTTTTAAACACCTACATTACACTCAAAGATCATGCTCCAAGGAAATGCTCACTGAAGCATTTAGGATTTTGAATACTTGGATTAGGGCTGCTCAACCACTAAGCCTAATGCAAATATTCCAAAACACAAAAAAATCCAAAATCCAAAACACTTCTGGTTCTAACCACTTCGAATACGGAATACCCAACCTGTATAGCCACAACAGCTTTCGGTTGTTAAGTGTTTAGATGATACACTTTTGTCCATCCTTTTAAATTTAAATTATGTGTGTCTCTACTGTAAGCATGTCTCTTTTAATCTAGTATGCATTCCATGTCTTTAATGGAGTATTTAGACCACTTACATTTAATTACTGATATTGTATTTATGCCTTTATGTCATCTGGCCTTGGTTCCTTCTTTTTCAATTATCAAGTATTTCTATTGTACCATTTTACATTTAGTAGTAATTTTTTTTAAACTGTGGTAAAAAACACATTAACATAAAATTTACCACCTTAACCATTTTTCTGTGTATAGTTCAGTAGTGTCGAGTATTAATGTATTCACATTGTTGTAAAACCCATTACCTTTTATTATCCTTAAAAACAGCATCCTTCATATTTTCAAGCATGTTTTAACATATTTCCCACCCCATGCAGAGAATCTCTACCAACCCATGCTCTTTTGTGCAGATTTTTTTCAAGTGATATAATTGGGGCAGGACAAGCCACACTTGGGGAATTATAGGCATCTACTAAATCCAATTTAAGGTAAACTGGGAGTTCCCACTTCTATTTTGCCAGCAGGAATGACCACCAGCTGTAGATAATGCATTACGCCCTCAGGCTGCTTTGTGCTGCCAGCTCAGCTTGGTGTCCTGGGAGGACAGCAGTGTGGCAGCATAACAGAGAGAATTTAAATTTGCGTGTCTCAACAGGAACACTCGAATTCTAAGTTTTTCTCTCCTCTAAATGTATACAACTTAAGCCAGTTACTTAAGCTCTCTGAACCTTAATTTCCTCATTCATAAAATGAAAATAGGCCGGTGCAGTAGGTCACACCTGTAATCCTAGCACTTTGGGAGGCCAAGGTGGGAGCCTCGCTTGAGGCCAGGAGTTCAAGACCAGACTAAGGAACACAGCGAGACTCTGGCTCTACAAAAATAGAAAATAGCTGGGCTTGATGGCATGTGCCTGTAGTTCCAGCTACTAGGGAGGCTGAGGCAGGAGGATCTGGAGTGGGGAACCTGTGGCCTTTTAGGTCCTTAAGTGTGGCCTTTTGACTGAATTCAAATTTTACAGAACAAATCTTTTTATTAAAAGGGGTGCAGCAGACAAGACAAAGATGAAGCTTTTCTTGCCTCCTTTGGTGCTTAAAAAAGAACAATCTTGAAATCAGCAGGCTGCAGTTTCCCTACCCCTGGCAAGTGTTTGCAATGAGCTACGATGCTGCCACAACACTCTACCAGGGCAATAGAATGACACCCCATCTCAAAAAAATGAAAATAAAGACACACATTGAACATAAACCCAGCTATTGTAAAGATCAAAAGAGATAACAGACCTGTAACCATGAAGCACTATCAAAACACAGGATTTTCATTATTATTTGCCCCGCAGTTCAAGTTTCCACTGAAGGCAAAGTGATTTTTATTTTTAAACATACAGGCTAATTCACAGCAGTCAAAACCAATGATAAGCATTAGTAAACTACTGAGCTAAGAAGCAGGTTTATGCAAAGAATACCTCTACAAGATCCTTTCTCGGTCTCAACTTTAAAAGGGGTTCACTGAGACGGATGGAACACATTCCGCCTTGCCCTTCATAGCTGCATATGCCGGCACACCTGGAAAACAGCCACCACAAAAATGTGTTACATTTACCAAATACATACAAACGGGAAATAGGGACGGAAGAGCAAATCCTTATACATTCTCGCGCACTTTTACACTAAGAGACCTCCAGTGGCGGATTGCTTTCGGAAACTTGTTACTTTCAAGTGAGGTGAGAGTCAAAGAAAATCCTTTTTTCTCCTTAAACCCCTTACCAGTCCAACCATAGCGGTGTGAGCCACACAGCTTTCTTAGCTGTTCGGGTGGGAAAGAAACAGGGTAAGTGAGAAATACACCGAGAGAGGAGCTGCCAGACCCAAAACCAGACCCTGTCATTTAACGGCTTCCGACCCCCCCCCACCCCCCGGGAACCGTCGGGCGAGAAGGAGAAACCCGGGAGCTGCGGAGGAGCTGCCAGTCCCGCCTCCTCCCCAGAGGCTCGGAACTCACAGGGTCATTCGCACGCTCCACTTCACCTCCACCGCCTCCAGCTGGCCCCAGAAGAACTGGTCGTTAAACTGCATAAACAGGGCCTGCAAATCCGGGGTGGGGTCCACCAACTCCCAGGACGCGTCCACCAGCGACAGGGGCTCCTGGGACCCATCGCGCTCCGCGACCTGCAAGTTCCACTCCTCCTGAAGCCGCAGGGCCAAAACCAGGTCCTCGTCCATCGCTGCCAGGGTCCCGGGCGCGGTCTCGGCGTTGGGCTGGCCCCGGGTCAGGCCGCGACCCCACGCAACGAAGGCGCCGAGGGCCGGTCCGACTCCTAGGAGATACCGGCTTCCGAGTGGCTCTCGGGTCGGCCCGCCAATCTCGCGAGAGCTCAAGGAAAACTGGTTGGAGAATGAAAACGAGTACTGAGGTTCCCCTAAACGCCGAAGCCGAGATTTGGGGACTTAAGAAAAGCAAGTGTTGATGACGCCTCCTGGCGGGCGGAGAACCAGGGTTCCCGAGACCGGGCCTAGGAAGCTTCCGGGAAGCTAGTTACCGCCTTCACCCCTCGCCGGTAACTTCAAACCCCGGCTACACGCTCAGCCCATGCGCAGTACCTACACCTCTCTGGCTCGCCCGTCACTCACTTCCGCGGTGGCGCCTCCTGAGCAAGCGCCGTAAGCCCCCGGGGTTCTTGCGCAGGCGCACTGTGACGCTCGGCCCCTTGCGCAGGCGCACTGTCACGCTCGGCCCCTTGCGCAGGCGCAGTGCTTGCAGTTCAGAACCGGGAGCAGGCGTACTAGTCTCGCTCCCATCCTACTTCCTCAGTCCGGAGCTCGGCGGGGCTTGGGTGGGTCTCCGCAGCGGCGGTGAGTGACAGTGACTTGGTGAGACCCGGACGGCAATGGTGATGGCGATGTCAGACAGTGGGGCGAGCCGCCTGCGGCGGCAGCTGGAGTCGGGCGGCTTCGAGGCGCGGCTGTACGTGAAGCAGCTCTCGCAGCAGTCGGACGGGGACCGGGACCTGCAGGAGCACCGGCAGCGCATCCAGGCGCTGGCGGAGGAGACGGCGCAGAACCTGAAGCGCAACGTCTACCAGAACTACCGGCAGTTCATAGAGACGGCCCGCGAGATCTCCTACCTGGAGAGCGAGATGTACCAGCTCAGCCATCTGCTGACGGAGCAGAAGAGCAGCCTGGAGAGCATCCCGCTTACCCTGCTGCCCGCCGCCGCCGCCGCCGCCGCCGGGGCCGCCGCCGCCGCCGGAGGGGAGGAGGGGGGTGGCGGTGCCGGCGGCCGAGACCCCCTCCGAGGCCAGACTGGCTTCTTTCCCACCCCTGGGGGCGCCTCCCGCGACAGTTCCGGTCCGGGCGAGGAGGGCAAGCAGCGCACTCTCACCACCCTGCTTGAGAAGGTGGAAGGCTGCAGGGACCTGCTGGAGACGCCGGGACAATACCTGGTGTACAACGGGGACCTGGTGGAGTACGAGGCGGACCACATGGCCCAGCTGCAGCGGGTGCACGGCTTTCTCATGAACGACTGTTTGTTGGTGGCTACCTGGCTGCCGCAGAGGCGGGGGATGTATCGCTACGACGCTCTCTATCCCCTCGACGGTTTGGCCGTAGTCAATGTCAAGGACAACCCGCCCATGAAGGACATGTTCAAACTGCTCATGTTCCCCGAGAGCCGAATTTTTCAGGCAGAAAATGCCAAAATCAAACGAGAGTGGCTGGAAGTGCTAGAGGAGACCAAGAGAGCCCTCAGTGAAAAAAGACGAAGGGAGCAGGAGGAGGCAGCGGCCCCTCGAGGGCCGCCCCAAGTGGCTTCCAAGGCCAGTAACCCGTTTGAGGATGAGGAAGAAGAAGAACCAGCTGTTCCTGAGGTCGAGGAAGAGAGGGTGGACCTCTCAATGGAATGGATCCAAGAGTTACCTGAGGACCTGGACGTCTGTATTGCCCAGAGGGACTTTGAAGGGGCTGTTGACCTGCTGGATAAATTGAACCATTACCTGGAGGATAAGCCCAGTCCACCTCCTGTAAAAGAGCTTAGGGCCAAAGTGGATGAGCGTGTTCGACAGCTCACTGAGGTGCTAGTGTTCGAACTCTCCCCAGATCGTTCGCTGAGAGGTGGTCCCAAGGCTACTCGCAGGGCGGTTTCTCAACTAATCCGGCTCGGCCAGTGCACGAAAGCCTGTGAGTTGTTTTTGAGAAACAGGGCAGCCGCTGTGCATACTGCAATACGTCAGCTTCGCATTGAAGGTGCCACTTTACTGTATATTCATAAACTCTGCCATGTCTTCTTTACCAGCCTTCTTGAAACTGCAAGAGAATTCGAGATAGATTTTGCAGGCACTGACAGCGGCTGCTACTCTGCCTTTGTGGTCTGGGCGAGATCAGCCATGGGCATGTTCGTGGATGCTTTTAGCAAGCAGGTGTTTGACAGCAAGGAGAGCCTTTCTACAGCAGCCGAGTGCGTGAAAGTGGCTAAGGAGCACTGCCAGCAGCTGGGTGACATCGGGCTGGACCTCACCTTCATCATCCATGCCCTTCTGGTGAAAGACATCCAAGGGGCCTTGCACAGTTACAAAGAAATCATCATTGAAGCCACTAAACATCGCAACTCCGAAGAGATGTGGAGGAGGATGAACTTGATGACTCCGGAAGCGCTGGGTAAGCTCAAAGAAGAGATGAAAAGTTGCGGGGTAAGTAACTTTGAGCAGTACACAGGGGATGACTGCTGGGTGAACCTAAGTTACACAGTGGTTGCTTTCACCAAACAGACCATGGGCTTCTTGGAAGAGGCACTGAAGCTGTATTTCCCAGAGCTGCACATGGTACTGTTGGAGAGCCTGGTGGAAATCATTTTGGTTGCGGTTCAGCACGTGGATTATAGTCTTCGGTGTGAGCAGGATCCGGAGAAGAAGGCTTTTATTAGACAGAATGCATCCTTTCTATATGAAACAGTCCTCCCTGTGGTGGAGAAAAGGTTCGAAGAAGGTGTGGGGAAACCTGCAAAGCAACTCCAGGACCTGAGGAATGCGTCTAGACTTATCCGTGTGAATCCCGAAAGTACAACGTCAGTGGTCTGATTGTTTGCGTCTGTTTATATGTGTACATATATATTGCTTATATATTATTTATATTTATATTAAGTTGCATTAGCATATTCTTTATAGTCTCAAACACAGCTTAAAAAGTGCCCTCTTAGAAATGCAAAATCAAAGACAAAAAATTTTAAAATTAAGCCCAAATAACAAAAATATTGGAATTATTAAAAGCTGTAGTATGCTATCCTTTTAAATTATACTAATTCTCTACTGAATGTATGCTCACGCTATAGTATTTCAGTTTTATCCTTTGAGTCAAAATACATTTTCTCACAGTATATATTATGTGACACAGAGTCACAATATTTATAAATATATAGTTGAGTATGTTGTGGAAAGTTTCCCAGTTCACTAAAATGTTAGGTTTCTTAAAGTGCCATATAAAACACCCTGCTTCATATACTTTCCCCCTCCTTAAAATGTAATTGAACAATTTGGGGCAAAGAAAGGAGTTGGGAACATTGGTTTTAGGGTAAATTTTTGTCAGAAGAATTCTTTCTTGAAACTAGCTAGTGTATGGACTCAGATGCTTCGATCTTTATGGAATACAAGAGGAAGCTTTCAGAAAATATAATTCGGCAAATATTTCCAACATAATTTGAATGACTAATTTTTAGTTGCTAATTAGCAGCTTCATAATATTTGATTTGGGAGCATTTACTTGAAAATCTTAAGTACTGTGACCAATTTTTTTTCAACATATTCTAGAACTGTGGGAGTTTCCAGCTGGAATTTGTGTTGTTGTATTTTAAAAAACAAAGATAACAATAAAAAACAATCCAGTGAGGAACCTGGCTGCAGCTGCCAAGTTTTAGCTCCCCTCTCACGGCCCCCCAGCCCCCTCCAGTGTAGGCTGTATAGTGGCTCAGGCTTCATCAAATGGAAAAAAGGTTTGCATTCAAGTAGTTATTTTGATTTCAGGGTCTGGGTGGATGGGAAATTAGAAAAAATCATATGTACCTAGTGTTCTCAAGTAAGACGACTCTGAGGAGAGATTTGTTTTTTTTGTAACAAAGTGAAGAACAGAGGTGGGACAATGTGCCCAAAGCAGAAGGAAGACAGAACCTTCTCTGACTCCTAGAATGCTCTATGCTGCATTTTTCTTGTTTAATTTTTAAAAGTGAATATAATACTTCAGATTGTGTAGTAAAACAAAAATAGCTAAAGAAATGTGAGCTTCCTAAGGTTCCTAAACTATTGCTTCTATTGTATATTTATTATATAACATTCCTCGTACTTTGAGAGAAATTGTGCTTGCTAAGATACATTTTTTTCCCTAGCTTCTAGTTGTGATTCTTGTTCATAAGTGCCATAGTTGATGCCAGTGATTTCAAAAGGTCATTTCTTTTACCTGAATAAAAATGGTGACAGTAAGACTAAAAATTATGTGAAACCGAAAATAAATTCCAAATAGTAGCTCAGGGTTGTAAAACTCTTTGAATTACTCGTGTGCCAGACCAGCCCTTTTGTTTTCTTTTTAGCTATGCATATTTAAAAGGTTGCAAATTATCAGTTACAGATTGCCTTTGACTAATTATTTTCACATAACTTTAGGATTTTCTAGATGACCGTAACTGGATATCTCAGCTGAGCAAAGGCGGTTAAAACTTGTCTTTTTTAAGATTACTGGAAACTTGAATTTGATAAAAATTTTGCGATTATTATGATTATTTTGTGCCATTTACAGGTTCCAATATTGTGTTGTGTACAACACGTATTGTGTAAATATATGATGCTGGATCCATGAAATGATACTTCTGAAATCAAAATTTCTCTTAAGGCATGAAGTTGTAAAAACTTCAATGTGTATACTCAGATATTTAAACGGTTGCTTCTTCATGGAACTGTCTGCTTTGTAAACTGGAAGTACAGAATTTTGTTTCGTTAAAATTTGTGTGTTCCTGCACAGTTGTAGCTGAAAGAAGTATGGTTTTGGTGCATCAATTACTGTGGGAAGTTGATTAAAGACCATCAGTGTTGTAATGTCTTTGTGCCTAGGCAAAACAATTATGTTGCATTCCTCAAAGTGGAGTGAGAGCTCTTCTAATTTTTTGGTTTCTGTTAGACTCCAAAACAAGTCCTAAAAATTGAATGCAGTTAGAGATTGTCCAGAAATATAGTACATACAGAAATATACCACGCAAGCGTTGATTATCTTTCCTTGTTTGCTTCAAGCATAACACTGTCACTGGAGCTTGGAATTACAGACTTGATTGAATTAATTGCTGTTGGGGAAAACAGTCACTCCGTGGAATTAAATCTCTTTTTGATTAAAGCCTTATTTCATTTAAGTGCTAAAAACTCACTTATTTTTGTTTAAATACTACCTATAGTTTAATTATTGGCACTTGTATTTTACAACTTGATATCTTACCTAGGATTGGGAATTTGGGACTTGACATGCAGTATAAAATCAGCATATGTACATTTTGTTTATTGATAATGCTGTGTTATGAGGGAATCTGAAATGTTTTGTAAAAATAAAGCTTAAAAACTTACACTGGATAAAATTGATTGATATTACAATGTTTTACCTATTTCTCTTCTTTAATCAGTATTTATTCCTATATCCTTGTTACTGAAATATTCTTTGAAGAGCCTAGTTTATTTTTATTCATGTTCTTGTTTCCTCCCAGCCAGAGCACCCTAGCATTGAATTGACTCCCATACGAGGTGGGAGGATCACTTGAGGTCGGGAGTTCGAGACCAGCCAGAGTAAGAGCCCTCCTGCCTTGGCCTCCCAAAGTATTAGGATTACAGGCATGAGCCACTGTGTCCAGTCTGGATGCAGTTTTTAAAAAAGTATTTTTGATCCGCATTTGGTTGAATCCACGAATGCAGAACGCATGGAACTGTATTCTCACATGTTTATTATTCAACTTGTATTTTGAATCATTTTATGACAGTCTCTTATCCCCCTAGAGAGTTAGCATTTTGATTGAAATCATATTGAGTGTACAGATTAACTTGGGGAGAATTGACACCTTTATAATTTTGAATCCATTTGTGCAAGTGTTGTCTTACATTTCAGTAACATTTTCAAATTTTCTTCAGGTCTCTCACATTTTGTTTTGATTACAAACACACACCACAAAAATTTTCGTATTACATTACCATTCTTGCAGATAACCTGAATTTATACTCATCAATTCATTATACCCATCAACTTCAGAATTATGGTAGTTTTAAAATCCCCAAGAAATATGGCAGGAGTTGAGTTAGAGAGTCAGGTGCTAATGTTCCAGGAATCAGAACCCCTCACTCTACAGATCTCTGCAGAGCTGCGGGCTCACCGTTTAAAGAAACAGGTGAATTCTCCTTAGAATTACAGATCAGCTTTTAGATCTATTTTCTCAGCTTTGTGTGGATATGTGTATGCAGACACACAAATAAGAATATAGAAAAATATAAATACTGGTTTGGTTATCTTGGTGATAGAATTACACGTGGTTTTTATTCTCTTCTTTATGCTTTCTGAATTTCTGAAATTGTCTAAAATAAACCCTATGCAATTATAAAAAAGTTAATTTGTTTTTAGCCTACTACCTATATAACATAGCACATTTTTATAGCAAATATTACGACAGCCTGTGAAAGACGAGTGTATTAATATATTACAAACAGATTAATTTTATCAGTCCTAGCTAACAATTCTAAAATAGGAAGATAATATTTATTTTTCTATTTATAAATTAAGGGTTTATTATATTTAGTAAGCTCACATACTAAAAGTAAATACTTCTCTAGGTTTTTAATCTATCAAGTCCATTTGATGAATATCTTGCTTATTTTCTTTACAGCATAAATACTGGACATATATATATATAATATATTTAATAACAATAATAATAGCCATTCACTCATACAGTAGAATCAAGAAAAGAATTAACTTTCACATCGAAGTTTCTGGCCTCTGAGAAGCCACTAACTCATGGAACTTCCCTAATTTCAATTATTTAAACAAAAGAGAGAAAGCAAACTACTACATAAAGTGAACTGAGTTCACTTAGCTTGCTATAAAAAGTGAGCTAAGTTCATTCATTCAATGGAATGTAACAATGACGAAATCCAGAAGCAAAGTGTATAGTAGTTTTCTTCTTTCATGGAGGTGCAAATTTTAAACCAAAAGACAGAGAGCATCATACATTAAAAGCTTAAATATTTATTTAACATATCCGTCCCCAACCTTCCCAATCATTTCTTATAAAGTTTTTTACAGCTTGTATGAATTGTCAGCTGCCTCTAGAACTTATATTTTTTTAGAAAGAGATAGAGTTTATGAAATAATTTGTATATTAAAAAATTTATAAGTAATAAGATTAAAAGGGAAGTAAAACAGTCCCTCTAGTCAGGACAAGAGAAACATAAGGGTACATCTTTGGAAAAAAAAATCTTTGTTTGTTTTCTCTAACAAGAATCATCCTCTTTGGTAAGATGAAGATTACTAGCAGAAAAAAAGCAGTAGTTATTTCTTGTTTAGACTGTGAGACAGCATCCTAGGACTATCAATGGTCACAAATGCAAGGAATTACAGCATAAATGTTGGAATTATTTATTATGTCAGTATCAGACATAATCCACAAATACAGCTCCGTGGCTAAGAACACTGGCCTTACAGGAAGGCTGTCTGAGTTCAGATCCTGCCTGGGTGCTTAATTAGGGGACCCTTTGCAAGCTGCATTGCTTACGAATTATTTAGCTTCACAAAACTTCAGTTCTGTGGTAGGACTGACAGAATGAACGCGATAAAGGTGCACCACGCTGCTTGGAACATTGATCAGTCATCCCTCCAATGAAGGTGCACATATTCCTTGTGATAAGTTTAGTATGGTTTTCATGACAAATATCCTGATTTTTACTGATTGAGCTACATCAAGAAATTTTTGTCTTCAGCAAATGTACTTAGCAACACCAATTTGGAATAATTCTGTATATAAATAATGGTATGACTAAAGATGGAGTGAAAAGAACATGGTCTTTGAACTTGAACAGTCTCGTGGTCTTGAATCCTGGCCCTGCCACTTGGCAGTGAGATGCCTCAGCCAAGTAGCAATTCCTTTGAGTTTGTTTCCTGATCTCTAAAATAAGCATAACGCCTATTTTCCAGGGTTAGTGTGAGGATTAAATGAGTTTATGTGTGTAAAGTGCCTGGTGCAAGCTAAATACCTCATGAAGGAGAACGGCCATTAGATTAAAGTAATACAAGGCCGGGTGCAGTGGCTCACGCCAGTAATCCCAGTGCTTTGGCAGGCCAAGGTGAGAGAACTGTTTCAGGACAGGAGTTCGAGACCAGCCTGGACAACTAAAAAGTTGGAACTTAGGACAGAGTGGAACTTAGGACAGTGGCCAAAATACAGCACGTGAACTGGCTGCCTGCTGTGGAGCTGTGAGTGAGCTGCTTAGAGAAACAGAAATATTATCTTTTCAAAAAATGTGTTTGGTGAAAATGGGGACCCAGTGGCCACTGAGGCTTAACATTCATCTCATAACCGACATCATCCACAGCGTAGTGTGGGGGTGGTTTAGGGTGGAGGGACACACTGTCAAACATGGCCGAACAGTCCTCCTTCCTTCACTCTGACACGAACGCTCGGGGCGCACAATGACACGAGTTCCACCCTCAACTCAGGCAGGTCCAGCAGCTGAACTGCAGAGACCTGGGCCACGGGGCATCTCCCAGGTGTCAGGCTCACCAGACCTGGGTGAGGAGGTGGCTCGGGGGTCCCTCTCCCCTGCCTGCCTGTCCCTCTCAGCTCAGCCTCACCTGCTGTGTCCCTAAACCACATTGCACGTGGGCACCATGGAGCCCCACCACCCCAGAGTCATGACCTTGACCTTCCCATGTTCGGTCAGTGGACCACAACCACAGCTCAACGGTTTCGGGTCAACACACACACAGATCCACGGAACAAGGTTCCATAAAGGTGCTCTGGATCCCTGTCCTGTGCAGTATGTGAATGAAATGACCAAAAATGTAAAACCTGCCATGAGGTTGACAAGTATTCTCAACATAGATGGTCATGTCGTGTATTCAAGGGCCTGAACATGAACTAGTTGAATCACTGTGACGGCTGGGAAAGGGAACATGAGGGAGTAGAAAGAAATCCATTAGCAGCAAGTATGAAGTTTAATGTTCAGTGACACGAAATAACAACCCAAACCAGCCCACACAGGGGAGGACGTAGGTGGTGGGAGGTCACACGCGACTCAGGGACAAGGAGAGACACAGCCCCCTGTGAGGGGACTGAAGCCAACGTAACCCTGGAATGCAACAGGGACATTCAGACACGACAGAAACCATATGGAAAAACTAAGCATTTGTTCACTTAGTGTTAGAAACTGCCTTTTGTTCTATCCTTTCTAATGGATTTGGAGGGACGGGAGAAGATACAGAGAAGAAAGTTATGAGAGATTTACATTTTTACGTTGCAAAAGTTTGATATTATTTAATTTAGGAAAAGTCCTAAGATCTGTTTTGATGGTAAAGAAATGGTGGGGTGACCACTTCACAACCATGAAGGAAATAAAACTCGTGGGGAAACTGTTCCTGCCTAGATATTTCCATACAGACACAGCAATGGACAAGAGGAAACGTGCTTAGATTTACTGAGAAA
The DNA here is from genome assembly GCF_020740605.2 of Lemur catta. Lineage (NCBI taxonomy): Eukaryota > Metazoa > Chordata > Mammalia > Primates > Lemuridae > Lemur > Lemur catta. The sequence continues at coordinate 6,614,793 of NC_059152.1, read as the reverse complement.
TGAAGGGGTCTGTGGCGTGAGCACGTGTCTACACCACTCTGGAGCATGGCTGCCCAGGGGGTGTCCTATCAGTGGTGTCCCCTTTAGGCCAGACCACCTGGCTGGTGCATCGGCATGGCCCAGTCACCTGGGGGGCAGGGCTCCTGACATTCCGTGCACCCGCACAGAATTCTGCTGTGATGACCGAAGACCGTTACGTGGCTCGCTGAGCTCCCCACTTGCTCACTTTCTTTGGACTCTGAGCTGTAGTCGGTGACTTCAGCTCTGAGCTCCGGTATCCTGAGCCTGATTCACTGCAAAGCGAAGGACTGTCAAGCGCTGTAGGGTGTGGATCACGTTTTTCCGACAATAAGTGAAGAAGTCCAGTGTTGGTCTCCCTCAGTCCCGATGAAACCTGTTGGATTTCATTTGTTCTTCACCCACCATGTGTTTGGGTTTCTTCCCCCCAGTCCCTGGCTGTGCCTCTCCTGCCACATGGGCCAGCATGGCAGGGTCCCTCTGCTCCCAGTCCAGGCAGAGGGTGGAGATGGACATCAGGGAAAATACCAGGGAACTGCGCTTCCAGCTGGCCGAGGCTAAACAGCAGATTCTGGACCTCAGGGAGAAACTGAGCATTTCAGAATTGACTGCTTTCTCCCTGGCCAACCAGCTCCAGAAATACAGTAAGTGCTGTAGGTTCCCCGTGCTGAGTGACGAACGGTTGTGTGTTCCCTCTGAGAAAATAAAGTCTCTAGACTTGGTGCTTCTCTTCCCTTTATCAAAATAAATTCCATCCTGACTATATTCCTAGGAAGGGAAAAAGGGGTATTTTAACCTTATTTTTCTGAGGATGGAGAAACTGAGGCACACAGAGTTTGGCCACGATTCCAGGTGAGGAGTAGGGTGGGGCATGGGGTAAAATGTCAGTTATTTATTCCTGCAGCTGCCAAGGAAGTGCCTGTGATTTGGGCACAAGCTGTATCGGTTTGTCTTAGGAGCCTGTGTACCATACCAAATCCCACAGTCATATAACGTCACTGGGGTTGTAACATCTGGGACTGATGAGCTTCCATTCAATTCAGGCTTGTGTTGAGGCCCAACAGGAAGCACTGAGCTGCCCCCTGGGGAAGGTGGTGGGACACAGCCCCTGCTTCAGAGAAGCTTCCAGAGGAGTGCGCTTCTAACGGCAGTTGGGACATTCCTTAGTGACCCCGTTCAGGGGGCCGACCCCGGTGGGAGAGAAGTTCTGCTTCCTGGGACACCAGTTCTACTTTGAGTCCAAGAAAGTCATTTGAAACTTAGCTGGAAGGTAGATGGTGCTTCTGGTTATGTCAGGGACACTTTCCCACCCCTGTGTGTCCCCTGAGCTGGGGAACCTTCAGGGACACAGGACAGCCAGCAGGTGCAGGTGGACCGTGACGGTCTGAGCTAGGAGACGTTGGCCCACGTGTGAACAAGGGACGAGGAGGACAGCAGCAGCCCCTGTGACAAGCAAACCAGTGTATGGGATGGGCCCCTCCCCCACCCCAGTGCGCCTGGGCACAGCCAGCCATTGTCCTGCTCAGGAAGAGAAGCCCGAGCGACTGAGGGGTCCTGGGAGCAGGGCACGTGCACAGCAGCAGGATTGGAAGGAATCTCGCAACTCTGAGGCTGAACTTGCATCCTTTTCCTCCAAATTATTTTCCAATAAATCAAAGTGATTTTTTTTTATATCAAAAGGAATTAAAGAGAAGAATAAAAATTGAAGCCTGTTGTGGAAGTGCTGAGTTCTGGGAAAGGACAAACTGTGTTTTATTCACACCTTTCCATGTAATCATAACATAAGCATATGAAAAACTGTGAAGAGGAAGAAGACGGAAGAAAACTGAAGACCGTGTGCAGAGCAGGGACCCTGGGAATGTCTCCAGTCAGCAATGCAAGTTGTTTGTCTACACTGTGCCTCAGTTTCCTCCTCTGTTTATACGGTGCTACCGTAGCACCTATTAATTGGAGTTGCAATGGTACATTCATTAATCCTTGTGTCGCTTTTACAGCAGAGCCTGGCAAGAGGAGCCACTGTGAGCTCGCAGTTCTCTCACTTTCAGTGTGACCCGAGGGTCACTAGCGGGTGGGAATTTTCTCTCGGGTCCTCGTGATCTAACACCTGACGTTTCCCACAGGCACATCCGGATGCGATTTCTACCTGTCAGAGGCTGGTGCGCTCTTTGCATTCACAGCACGAGAGACCCACCAGTCCTGGGGTCCTCGGGGCCTTCCCAGCTGTGCAGGTGTCACTGGGTCATGCACAGTGCAGTGATTTGCGTCACAGGCTGCACCTTGGTCACGTGGCCCCTGATCAGAGTCAGACCTTCGGGGTATGAACTCTGACTCTTCTGAATCCCAATTCGATTTTTGCCAAGTACCTTTATGTGCCTTTCAGCTTCTCCTTCCTCCTCTTGCAATAGGGATTCTCAATGCCATGGAGACGGGAGGGTGAGAATTAAAGGTGTAGAAATCCCCACATAGGACCTGGGACTGGGGACACTCTGGTCCCTGGGAGGGACCCTGCCACCTCCCCTGTGGGCAGTGGCCACAGCTTCCCACTGAGGCCGGCGTGTGTGTCTTTCTCAGAGTGTGGCGAGTGCAGGGACGTCCTGGAGTCTGTCCTGGGGGTGAGGCTGGACTTCTGGGAGGAGGAGCAGGCAGAGACGCCGACCCTGGAGGACGAGCTCAGGTAAGGGCGCTGGGTGCGGGGCAGGAGGGGGACGTGGGAGTCTCTGATGTGGGCAGCTCAGCTGGGACATCTAAGAGCTCACCTGGGCCAGGGCAATGGCAGGAATGGACGAGACTGGCACATTTTTCACAGATAGTGATAAAACAAGATGAAAAGAAAACTAAGGATGTATTCTGGCCCACAGCTGTGACTCAGAGCCATGTTTTCTCCTTCCAAACAAGAAATTGTTAGGGTGAAAGTCACGTAACATAAAGTTAACCAAAGGACAGTTGTCACTGAGTGTAGTCACACTGAGCATTCAGGTGATGGAAACACTAAGCCCCGACTCCACCACTGGGCGATATATCCCTGTGACAACACTGCACTGGGACCCCTCACAGTCATACAATTAAAACTCTACAATGTTGTGCAGTCACCGTCCCACTCACTCTGAATCACACTCACCCTGACTGAATGTGGCTTCTGAGTCTGTTACCCAAAGAACCTTGTCCCCTTGGCCTGGTCATCCTGTGTCTTTCATGCTTTCAACTGGCCCCAGCTGGTCCTGCCACATTGCTTCCTGTGGCTGCGTGTCCAGTCGCTGCAGAACGTGCTGGGTGTGTCTTCACGTGGAAAAGGCCTTGGCCACAGGGAGGGACTGAGGGACACCGTTGTGAAGCCCATTCAGGAAGACACCTGGCTCCTCTTACAGGAGAAACAGGAAGGGAGCGTCAAGGATCTCACAGGGGCAAGTTCTGACGCACGGGAGGCTTTCCCTGCACATTCTTCTCTCTCTTTGCCACAGGCAGGTCACCAAATACGTGCCAGAATTGCATTCGGAAGGCTTCCTGGGGACATCTTCACAGAACTGTCTGCCACGGCCCATATAATCTATTGTCAACTGTGCCTTTTCATATTTGCTTTTGTTCCCACCATAGGGAAGCCAATCGGGTCATTGACCAGCAGGCCCGAGAGCTGACCCGATTGAGGCAGGTGTTGCGAGAGGGGAGAGACGGCTCGTTTCTCCTCAAGCGGCACCTGCAGGCCATCCTCCTCCAGGACAATCCTGACAGCTGCCAGGGCCAGGGCCTCCGTGAGCACCTGGCGGAGGGGCGCAGGCTGGCAGAGGACCTCGCCCGCACGCTCAGCCCAGGTGAGGGGCCACAGGCACTCGGGACTCTGAGCTGCTCCCAAGTGCCAGCTCGCAAGACACTCCTCTGTGCCCATAGCAACCACAGCAGCTGATGACTAAAGACAGCATCTTGCAGCCACATGTCTAGGGCCACTAGGCAAGCGCTTCCTGTTCACTGGGAAAACACGTTTCACTGTTTGCCCAGACTCAGGACAGAGGACGGTGTGACACTAATGGGCCAATTCAGGGACAGTCTGCCCAGGGACCCAGAACAAGAAGCCTGGCCACTTGTCAGAAGACTCAGCCTGAGGCCTTCTGGAATATTCCCCATGGAATACTGATCTCCCACCAGCAGTGCTTCCCTCCATGCATTACACAGGCCCCTGGGTTTGTGTTGACCATGAGGCCAGTACTTGTGGTGACTGGTCCTGTCTGACTGTATTTGCAGCAACTCAAGGTGACAACAACAAACAGGAAGGACAAGAGCCCATGGAGACCGGGTGAGTGTGACAGTCACGGGCTGTGAGCGCCACGGCAGCCCCTGGGGATCTCGCTCCAGGGAGCAGCAGAGGGTGCAGCCTAGATCCCCTCACCCAGCCTGCCTGGCAAGATGCGTCTGTCGACCTGGTGGTTCTTACACTGGTTTCCACTTCCCACCAATTTCTCCAGTTTAATAAGCTGGAGTCCTGTGACCCGAGGTGAGCTAAGCAGTCTCAGGTGTCCCTGCACTCAGGGTGACCAGCTCCCTCTCCCATGGGAGGTGACCGGGAGGGCAGGCACAGCTTCTCTCTGCAAGGGTGGCCTTAGCTTGTTGGCAGGGATTCCACAGCAGGTAGTATATGGAGACAAGAAAGAAAAAGAAAAATGTCACATCATTTCCCAGTACTGAGAGAACAAGGCCTAGAAGGCCCGAGATCTCCTAAAGGCCACGCTGCCTCAGGTGTGTCTATTCCCTGCAGCTGGGCAGGGAGAGCAGGACTCAAACGCACGGCAGCTGCAGCAAGTGCTGCGGGTCGCTGCGCTGCGTGTCCTGATTGCCCCATGCAGGGGAGGGCGGCGTCCGTCCTGGTCACTGTGCCCTGTGGCCGGTGCACTGAACACCTGCCGCTTCCTCAGACCCCACGGCAGCCGCCCTGAGCCGCAGTCCTAGGAGGGCTGTTTTCCTCGTCCCGTTTCAGGGGTGGCCTCGCCGCCTCTGGGACCTCAGCCTGTGTCCCCTGATCAGGACCAGCCGGGGACGCCGTGGTGCCCGATCTCTCTCAGCTTAACCTTCTCTCCTGCGCACCCCCAGGCCCAGCGGGGAGGAGGAGGAGGTGAATCCCACCCAGCAGACCTCACTGCGTGAGCAGCGTGTCACCCTCTCCAGTGGCCAGGACCCCTCTGAGTCCCGCCGCCCTTCCCGCAGCGCTGCCCTGCTGCCCGATGCAGGAGACGACTGTGCCTGCCCGGGTACAGCTGGTGAGTGTGTCTGGTATAAAGTGGATGAGTCCCAGTGTCCTCCCAGGGAGCCTCCACGTTCTCTGTGCCCCGCACCTGTCGCCAGGTAGAGAGACGCCAGCAGGCCCGGGAAACACACTGATGTGGATGAGGGTGGCCGCCTGAGCCTTAGGCACAGACGTCAGGGGTGTCAGGCAGCCAGGCGACTCCCGAATCCCAGGCCAAACACTTACCCAGGGGACACGACGACAAGGTCATGGTGGGCACCACAGAGCTAAGCAGAGGGGGGGATTGAAGAAACTGTCACTGACTCTCAGCCACCGCTGATGCCCGTGCACGGCAGGGGTCTGCACGAGCCCGTTCTGTCGTGTTGGGACTTGTGACCTGTCCTGCAGGGTCTGATAATTGTTACAAATTATCTCTGCCCTGCTTCACCAGCTCAGGGCCGAGGACGACATGAGGACGGTGTAGCAGGTGTGGGTGGCTCAGCAAAGCCCGCCCGGCCCCTTCCCTAGAAGGCACAGTCGGAAGCCACCAGCCTGGTCCCTTGCAGAATGTGCTGGGCTTTTTCCTCAGGAGAACACTGACGTCCCCGTGATTTCACAGGGCTTTGTGTGATGTGTGGAGCAGGAACTGGATAGTAAGACGGGTTTGTCTAAATTTCTTTGCAGAGAGTCACAATGAGAACCGTCCCGAGGACGAGGATAGAACAGAGCCGACGCCCTCCAGGTAACTCGAGGTCACAGGCTGTCAGTGCAGTGTGGACATCTGCAGGGCCACACCCAGGACAGCCTGAGTGTGCTGAGTGCACCCGTATCACTCATTCAGCAAACTGTGACAGCTCCTTCCAGTGTCAGCTGTTTTCTTGGTGGGTCTGCCCTGGTTCCCACTTTCCACTGATTTCTCAAGTTCAGTAGCCTAGTGCCAGGCTGGTCAGAGGTGAACTGGTCACAGGTGTCCCTGAACTCAGGGAGAACAATGGGTCTTTCCCACATGGGGAAACCAAGACGAGATGCGAACCTTTTTGCAAGGTTGGCCTTTGTTGCTGGCCAGGGATTTTATAACAAGGAACGTAACTAGACTGAGCAACATCACACGAGGTCCCAATCCTCAGGGATCAAGGCCCACGATGCTGACGATCTGTAGGAGTGAGCCAAGCCTCAGGAGCCCCCAGTCCCTGCCCCGCTGCAAGTGCCGTGGACCCACCTTGCAGCCGAGCCACAGCAAGAGTGACAGTTCTCACTGTGTGCTGCTTGTCATGGTGGCACCCGGCCGTGGGAGAGGAGTGTCCTTCCCAGTCAGCACGTCATGTCGCCAGTGCCCTGGGCACCTGCCACTCTCTCCACCCACACCTGCCCTCCCCAGCCCCGCATCAGCCCCCATTCTGCCTCAGTCAGAAGAGGGGGGTCTTCTGCCTTTCTCTCTGCAGGGATGTCCCCTCTGCCTCCTGGGACCTCTCCCTTAGGCTTCCAATCAGGAACCGCTGAGATGCTGCCACCTCTGATCCTTCCTTGGCCAACAGGGTGCTCCCCTCCCCACTGTGCCCTCAGCAGGGAGCTGCGGGAGGAGGACCCACTGGACGACCTGGGGCAGGATTCCGTGGATGCCTGCTACTTGTGGCCTTCCAGGGACCAGGACTTCTTGGATACCCACGAGGCTCTGGACAGTCCTGCATTTGTCACCGATGACATGTGGGATGCTTGGGAGGCTGAGAGTGAGTCCTCCCATTACGGGGAAAAGGAGGCTCCCAGTGGTCTCCCCGGTAGCCTCGATACCTTTGTGTGCACCCGTCGATTTAGACAGATGGCTCTCTGCAGCCATGCCCTATAGGCCACCTCCACTGGGACCAAAGTCCAGTCCTGAAGTGTAAGCACAGACATTAGGGGTGTCAGGGAGCTCTGCACTCTCGCTAGTCCTTGGAGCACACGAGTGTCACTCCGGCACTCACTGGCAAAGGCAGGCTGTGGGCACCAAGACAGGCCAGGGTGGGGAGAGTGAGGGTGTCCTGGCGACTCTGCCACTTGTGCTGTACGTGCACAGAGTCCTCGGACAGACGCTTCTTTCCATGAGACACCTCACCTGTCCTTTAGTCGTCTGGCTCATTGTCATTTGTCACCAGTGTTTTCTGAGCACCTGTAGCTCATCAAGGAGGGTGACAGTCTTGCCTGCATGTTTGGAGACGGTGTTCCCAGGGTCCCTGGGCTCTGAGCCGCTGTCCCTGTCCTCCTAGTCAGCTTGTCCTGGGAAGCCTCATCTGAGCACCAGGACGTGAGCCCCACCGGCATTTGCCTGTGTGTGGAACTTTCCCTGAAGGCGAGGCTTGGCCCTGACGTCCCCACCTCCATGAATGGCCCAGGGCCACATGCTCTAAGGAGGACCAGAGACTCTGTTCTTTGTGAGAGTTTGTGTGTTGCGTCACTCAGTGTCATCTCAGGGTCACTCTCATGGCCATCAGCAGCACCCAGGGGGTCTCCCGGGGCAGGTGGCAGCAGCACCCGAGCAAACAGCGGGGCAGGGTCCCCGTGATCTCCAAAGAGAGTAACACGGGTAACTGTCTACCCAGGTGGGAGCAGGGGACCTGTGTTGAAGGTCTGTCACAGCAGCCACTGTCCATGCGGTGGCTCAGGAAAGCAGGGCCAGTCCCTTCTCCCAGGACACGTCTCGGGCTCCCTGCAGGGTCCTTCTCAGAACGTCCTCATTTCACCCAGAGACTCTGTCCGTCCCTGTGTCTGCACTGTGTAAAGCCGGAACTGTGGCATGTGACTGTGTCATCTGATTTCACTTGCAGGAAACCTACAGGATCCTAAGAATGAGGAAGAACAAGAGCCAGCGGCCCCCAGGTGACTGTGACAGTCAAGACCTCCCCATGGGACCTAAGGTGGTGTTTGGGGGTCTCACCTGGAGATCCAGGGACACAGATCTGCTGAGTGTTCCTATGTGATCTCATCAGCCACCAGGAAGGGTCTGTTTAGGGAATGGTGCTGTTGTCCTTGCTATTCCTGTGTCCATTGACACTTTCTGTGAATTTCCCACGTTGGGTAACGTAGAGTCAGCCAGGTGAAGTGTCACCATTCATGGTTTCCACAGTCACAAACACATAGGACCTGCTGTCCCCTGTGTCGTTAAAATCAGGGGGGGATGGCTGGGTGGTGGCTCACGCCTGTAATCCCAGCACTCTGGGAGGCCGAGGCAGGAGGATCATTTGAGCTCAGGACTTGGAGACCAGCCTGAGCAAGAACGAGACCCCGTCTCTACTAAAATAGAAACAAATTAGCTGGACAACTAACAAATATTTAGAAAAATCTAGCCAGGCATAGTGGCCCATGCCTGTAGTCCCAGCTACTCGGGAGGCTGAGGCAGGAGGATCGCTTAAACCCAGGAGTTTGAGGTTGCTGTGAGCTAGGCTGATGCCACGGCACTCTAGCCCAGGCAATAGACGGAGAGTCTGTCTCACAAAAAAAAAAATCAGGGGAGGAGGCGTCCCTGCCTTCCTCATTGCGGGCCCAGCCTGCTGGCAGCTTCTGCACAGCAAGAAACGTAACTAGAGGAAAGGAAAGTTCATGTGAGGAAGGCGCAGCAACTAGGCACAGGATGCCCCGGATATAAACCTGCCTTTGCAGACATTTCAGAAAAACTGCTGCACATCAGCAAACGTGTTGCAGGATCCATTGAAGAGCTACCTGGGGCTGTGGTCACAGCATCTCTTTCAAAGTCCTTCTCCCCTGTCATTGTCCCTTTCCACTCTGACGCTTCCCTTCCACCCACCTTAGGAAACACCTCGTCCTGATGCAGGACCAGGCCCGAGAGCTGACCCGGCTTCGCCAGAAGCTGCGGGACGGGAGAGAGGCCTCCTCCTCCCTCAGTCAGCACCTGGAGTCCCTCCTCGCCCAGGAGGACGGGGACAATCACCAGGAGGGGCTGGAGGAATGGCGCAGGCTGGCAGAGCGTCTCACCCGCGCCATCAGCCCAGGTGAGGCGGCCGCAGGCCCTGGTCACACACAGTCCCAGGGTAGGAGAGACTGCAGACCTCCACCGGCAACATGGGGACCAGCTTGTCCTTTCATGTCACATCTGGGACCCTGACCAGCTCAGGACTGCCTGGCTGGGAAGACAGGAAGAAGGCCCTGCTGAGAGCCCAGGGTGGGAGGACAGGAGGCGGCTTGTCACAGTGAACTGCTCTGGACTTCATGAGAGTGTCCCAGGCTGTGTGCTCAGTGCTGTCCTCACTGCACACGAGCAAGTGTTGATTTCTCCTTCTGGGAATTTTGCTTCTTCACCTCTAAAATGGTGACCGAGCTTTGCATGGCAGCCGTAGCGATGCAAAGTGGGAACATTTACAAATGCACTTCCAGGAAGGGTAAAGCCCTTAACGTGTGGGGTTGGATAAGGCCTGTGGGGCAGAGGAACTTGCTGGTGGGACTGTTGGTTAACACTGAAATCCTTTCCGAACAGAGAATGTTCCGACATAAAACATCAGAAGCCGACTCGGCAGTCCCTGTGGGGTCCCCAGGTGCACAGAGGGACTGGGGACAGGGTTGTCTGTCCTCTCCAGAGAGAAAGGAGTTGGTTCTAGAACACAGCTATGCTGGGAGCAGCTCTGTGGCAGGAGGGCGGGTACAGATGCAGAGGCCAGAGGGAACCTGGACAAGCATCTGGTCACTTGGGGAACAGAAGAGGTTTTTAACTCTTCCCCCAACGTCAGACAGTACATGCCACAAAGGTGACACATCGGATCAGAGACTTTGTGTGCTGGGTTATAAAACCGAGCCAGGCCATTTCTTGAAAGAAAAAATAAGACCTTTCAGTGTGTCCTCAGATCACACATAGATATTTATGTCCCCACGCCCAGACAGGCCACTGTGTCTGCAGTGAGTGACAAGTAACTACGTTCTGTCTCACTGGACATTTCTGAATTTGCAGATCCTGCAGATGAGGAGGGTGAGGAAGGACAAGCATCACTGCCCAGAATTCACCACCAGGGCAGGTAAAATACAGAGAGGGTTCTAGAAAGAGCCAAGGGGACTGTAGCCACGTACACGACGCCAGGGGAAATACAAACGCTGATTGTACCCCGACTGCATTCACTCAGCCGGCAGTGCCGCAGCCCCGAACATCCGGCTGTGGATTCTGCTTCTGGAGCTTTGAGTTTAGTCTGAGCCGAGGTGACCGAGCCAGGAGGGGCCTTCCTGTCCCCACAGACGCCACCTGGTCCCCGTGTGCGGCAGACAGGCAGGTGCGGGTCCCACTCGCTGTCCACTCAGTGCGTCTTAGGTCACTACAGGGATTTCACAGGAGGAAAGGTCAGGAGACAGCAGACATGTCCCGTCACTCTATTGAGATGAGAGGACGTAGAAAGCCCCGAACCTGGGAGTCCACAGTTTCTCAGCAGCCGCAATGGCCTCCGTAGGTGACAGTTTAAAACATTATGCACAGTTGCCAAAAATGGTCTAGAATTCTCTTTGGGAGTCTTTAAAGGCATATCTGCAATGACATCATTGTCAAATCCCTAATAACTTATCATTCACTGACTTCTCATTATACGTTTTCTGTTTGTCCCCCCTTAGTGACTTGGACTTCCTCCTCCAAGTGCAGGCGCGGGAGGCGACCCAGCTCCGCCACCTGCTACGGAAAGGGAGAGAGGCTTCCTCCGTCCTCAGGGGGCATCTCCAGGCCCTCGTCACCCACCATCGCCCTGAGGACGCCCAGGGGCAGGGCCCCCGCGAGCACCTGGCGGAGGGGCGCAGGCTGGCAGAGGGCCTCGCCCGCTGGCTCAGCCCCGGTGAGCGGCCACAGCCCTGGGGACGCTGAGCTGCTCTCAGACTCCGAGTCACCAGAGACCTCAACCTGCATTCATACATCTCCCTGCTGTCCTGGTTTCCACGTCAAATTTGTGGCCGTGTCAGGGTCCGTTGGGCCTGGGTGGGAACAGAGAAGAGAAGCTCACTGGGCAGGAGGTTGTGGCCTTCCAACTGCCACTGTCCTCCCTGCGGAATGTGACCTCTGGGGCAGGAGGCGGAGCATTAGAGAGCAACGACCCTGCACTGGAGTGACTGTCCCTTGAGCTCTTGCCTGTGCACTGGCCGTCACAGCTGCAGGTGAGTGTGGATTTATCCTGCGGGGACGTCCCTTCCCGCATCTGTGATTGGTCACATAATGTGCCGCTTGGTAGCTGTGACAGTTGGATGAGCAGATGCCCAGGGACGCACTTGCAGAGGTGAGAAAAGCTCTCACTGTTGGGGGCTGATCTAGTCAGAGCCGTGTCCCTGTGAGAGTTGTGAGGGGACAGAGAGCCCCGAGCCTCCTTGTAGAGAGACGGGGCACGTAGCTGGAGAAATCCAGAAGAAACTGTGCAAGTGTACAGTGACCTTGAGACCGAAATAGGTTTTAACTTTTCCCAGTAAGTTCAGAGCTCACCATGACAATGATCTGCCACGTTGGGGACATTTTATGGGACGGATCAGCACGTGGTCCCTCCCCACTGCGGCAATGTCCACAGACGAGATGGGCACAGCTCTCTAAGGGTGTCCTGAGCTCACAGGGATGACCTGCCTCCAGGTCCAGGTGGGCCCAGCGTGCGTCATGGTGGGAATGGCACTATTTAATGTCTGGACATTTCTCAATTTGTTTGCAGAGAACTATGAAGATGAGGAAGACGAAGAAGATCTAGAATCACTGGCCTCCAGGTGACAATGAATTGTCAGGAGCTAGAAGCAAGGGGACGACATGGCAGGGCAGGGTGGTGTCTAAGGACAGAAGGTGAGGGCAAAGTCACCAAGATTTCCCACTCGAGGCAAACCCAGCCCACTGGTTGTACTGACGCATTCACTGCCCGGAGCTGGCAGAGCCCTGCAGCAAGGGCGTCACCTCCCCCGTGGTCCGTCTCCTTCGTGGCACTAGTAGCGTGAGTCTCACCAAGGGGACTGACCAGTCTCAGGACGTCTTGCCCTTGGATGGATCCCGTGTTCCCCTGCATGAGGCTGTGACCCGCAGGGCGTGCGTGTCTGCTGTCCACACTGTGGCCTTGGGTCATTGACGGGAATGTCCTCTCAAGCAATGTCAGCAGCACAAACAGTCTACAATGACACAAGTTTGAAACATGAGACCTAGAACACACAAGATCTCAGAGAGTATATAGAGCCTCAGGCCCCGTGGTCCCTGCACTGCTGCGTGTGAAATTCACCGTCATCTGTCCCCAGGGTTGACCAGGGTTATGGGTCCCTGTGTGCTGTGTGTCCTGCCTGCACCTGACAGGGCGTCTGGGGTCTCTCCTTCCTTAGCTCCTCAGTTGTCAGTGCACTTTGCACTGCCCTGTGGTCTCTCTGTCTCTCTCTCTGTCTCTCTGTCTCTGTCTCTCTCTGTCTGTCACCCCCATGCCCAAGGCAGCCGAGCTGTGCCCAAAGCGGAGGAGGGGGTGTCCTGCCTCCTTTGGGAAGGAGGCCACAGGCCATTGGACCCCACCCTTCTGCTTCCCGTCAGGCCCCACGGGGTGCTCAGGGGTCTCATCTGTCCTGCCCTCATCTTTGGTTCTTCCTCTCCCCAGTGTGCCCAGTGAGCTGCAGGAGGATGCAGGGACTGGCAGGGCTGTCACAGGCACTGACGGAGCAGGGTTTCCCTCCTGGTGGTGCTGACCTGTCTGACTGCCGAGAGCCGATCAGAAGCGCCGCCTCCCTGTCTGCCGAGCCTGAGGCCGAGTCTGTTCTGGATGGAGCGGGTGAGTCCTCCCGTGATGAAACTGGTCAGTCTCACTGGCGTCCCAGGTGGCCTCGCTGTGCTCAGTCCTCTGCCTGGGCTGAGCGATGTCCCTGCAGGCCGACCCTGGAGACATCGTTGGTTCCTGTCAGGTGCTTGGGCAGAGTTTTCTGCACAGAGGGGAGGTGGGTCTGGGAGCTTTGCTGTCTGCTCAGTGCCTGGCCCTGTCTCTGCCAGCCTGGGCACCTGGGATCTCTGGTTCCCTAGGCACACACCTGACAGGTGACATCTCCTTTATGTACTCGATGTCTGTCTGTGTTGCAGGGTCACTGGGTGGTCTCACTGACCCGCAGGGACATCAGAGATGGGTGTTCTGGGAGGACGTAGCAAAGAGAGCACTAGGATCGTTCCCACTGAAGCCTCTTCTCCTTTCAGCCCCCACGCAGGAGGCCTGTCCCCAAGGGCCTTGGAGTGGAGACTTGAGCCCCTGCGTGTCACAGGTGCAAGCTGCAAACACACAGCTGCAGCCAATCACCCTGGTGACCGACTGTCTGCAGCTGCAGCTGGACCAGCAGTGGGGTCCTGGCTGTGGCTTTGCCACGTGAAACCTCCCCTGCGACCCCTGGATCCTCGCAGCCAGCGCTGACTCTGGGCACCAGTGGCTGCTCCTCCCAGGTGGGCAGGACAGGGGAGCAGGGGGCTCTGATGCGGGGGTTGCTATCACCATGCTGGGGGTGGAGGGGACAGGGGCCCAATTATGCAATGAAAGCTGTGACCATGTCATATCTAATCCTTATATCTTTCGGTGACTTATCACTTACATAGCAATTTCACAAGAATTTTTTTTAACAATGTTGATCCTGAGCCCACAGGTCAGTCTCCTGACATATCCAGGTTTTATTCTGGTTCTTAAATCTTCTTTTTGAAATAAAGGGCAACCATTTTTTGTAAACTGTCCCAATCACTCTCCCCTGTGACCGTCCCTCTAGTTCATCACCTGCACGCATGGCAGGGCTGTGTCCTCAGTTTCCTTCTCAGAAGGACCCACTTCTGCTCAGACTGTCTTAACACAGAGCTCCCAGCCCCCACTTCCTGTCCTGCCCCTCCTTGCTCTCTGTCCCTCTCCATCTCCTCCTGGAGCCTGTGGGGCTGCCTGGGGCTCCTCTGTCGGGCGATGCCGTCATGTGAGAGGTGACAAGCCCCAGGTACCCAGGACTAAATGAGGGTCACGAGCGGTCAGGAGCCCCAGTCTGGGCCCATGGGGGGGCTCCTGGGAAGTGCTCAGTGCTCACAGGATGCAAATCCCAGACTCGTGTCCTGGTAACTTGTATCATCTAAGCCTCTGCTCTTCCCTCTGGTCTGTCTTCTAGTTCTTGGATTCCCAGGAGCCCAGCCAAGACTCGCCCCACTGGCCCAGACAGTCTGTCCCCTGCTCGCTGGCCCGAGTCCCCTGAACCCAAGGATGAATGAGAGAAAGTTGCTGTTCAGCAAGTGGAGAGTCACGTGCAGTTTCCCAGGCCTGCAGCTGCGGGTGCAGAGGTAACCCCACCTGCGGTCTCACACGCAGGCACCCCTGCTGCTCTCTGTGCAAGGTGACAGGTCCTCTCCCGCTGCTCTTTCTCTGCCACATGTGTTCCCTCCAACAGCAGCTGTAACCTCCGTCTGGCCTCGATGGTCAAGTTGATCATTGACTTTGCAAGGCCAGCCAGGTGCCTGGAATGCTCCTGCCAGGACTCAAGAGTTTTCCTTCTTTTCCATCCTTGGGAACCTGTAGCTCCCTAGGAGCAGTCCCTACTGTGACTCCCTCCAACCTCTGAATGAGAACAGTTAAAATGGAGCACATTTTTGCTCATGGCAAAAAGTAATGTAGAACCTGGGTTCTAGCCAGGAGACCTGCACTGGCCCTGTCAGCTTTGTGTTCAGCCCCAGAGGTGCAGGGCTCTGTGACGGGGGTGGCGTTTGCAGGGACTCAGTGTCCAGCCACTGTGGACTCATTTGAGCTGACACTAGCTGAAGGACACTCAAGGGACTCTAAAGTGACATCAGTGGAGAAATAGTTTCACAGGGCAGGACATCAGTCCTCACAGACCATGGGGTGCTGAGGCTTCTGCCCTCTCTCCGTTTCATTCCCGTTTCTGCCTCCACAAGTCCAGGCAAGCGTCCCTGCTCTGTCTGTGCAATTCCATTTGGAATCTCTCCTTCTTCCTTTCTTTGCCGACCCTCTCTAGGAAAATACTTTCACTGTTTCTAAATCCTGGTCCCTGTCCCAGCCTGGGTGACCCACAGCCTCCAGTGGCTTGTTCATTTCTCCATTGGCCCCTTTCTCTCCTCCTTCCAAACAGTGTGGAAAGGGCCTGAGGCCTGGGTTCTAGTTCCAGGGTTGTCACTATCAGGTCACGTGGCTTTAGTGGACTCTCAGCCCTGCGGCACCACACTCTCCTCGTCAGTCCAAGGGGGACTGGACGTGGATGAGTCCGAGGTCCCTGCTGGCTCTCGCAGCCAGGGCTCTTCCCACAGCCGCCCACCCCTCCCTGGAAGTCTGGGACGTGGGGTTATAAGAGGGCCTGTTTCTCTGCCAAGGGCCCCTCCCCCTACAGCTGTCTGTCTCTGAGTGTGGTGGGTGACACTGAGCATGTCCCTCACCAGCAGGTGTGAAAAGCCATCACCTTTCTGCAAACAAAGGAGGAAAGTAGCTGCTAGAACCAAGTCCTGGTTGGGCAGGGACAGGGTCCCTATATCCTGCCCCTCAGGGTGACCTTAAGTTCAGGGAGATTTCCTTGTCCCCTGAGGCTGTCACTGTCCACTTCAGCCCAGCCTCCCACAGGAGCCCAGTGTGGCCCTGGGTCCGTCCCTCTCAGCCGCCCCTCCCGACTCAGCCACCAGCAGGACTGACAGATTCTCACTGGATTTTTTTTCTCTTTTCAGATACCAAGTTCTGCTGGAACCATGAAAAAACTAAAAGTGTTTCACAGAAAGTAGCATTTCTACTTGAAGAAAAAACTACAACATTTGACATGGATATAATTCGGAATAAATATTTTTATTTCCCTATTTATTTCTATACAGTACCCTTTCCCATATTTTACCCTATATTTACCATAAAGAGAAAGCATAATATTTGATGTTAAAACATTTCCTTTGGCCTCAAAGTTATTTAAAATAAATTAAGATGTTCTTGTGAGCCTACCGTGCCTGTCCCTGTGGCCCCGTCCTAGCTCACTTGGGCTCCTGTGACAAAACCGCATGAACCGGGGGCTCATGGTCAACGGAAATTCGTTCTCTCCCAGGTCGGAGGCTGACAGGTCCAAGAGGGACCAGCAGGCTCGCTGTCTGGCGAGGACCCCTTTCCTGATCCGTGCATGGCCCTTTCTCTCTGTGTCCCCACGTGCTAGAAGGCAGCTCTCTGGGGTCTTCTATGCGGGCCCTCGTCCCATTCCAGAGGGCTCTGCCCTTATGAAGGGATCGTTTCCCAAAGGCCCCACCTTCTATTAATATTACCACAACCTTGGGGGTTAGGATTTCTACATAAGAAATGGGGGGACCTGGGCATTCAGACCATAGCACCCCCTTGTGGCATCCTGAGATGGAGGGGGAGCCAGAGGGGGATGGGCAGGCAGGGTTTGGGCATAGGAGGGGGAGAGGAGGATGAGGAGGGGGAGTATGAGCTGAACAACAAGGTGATTCTCTTCCCTGGCCCCAGCATGGCAGCCCCTCTCTCTAGGTCACCCCTGGATCCCACTGTCTGCTCACAGCTCACCCTGGTCACTGCCCCTGCAGCCTCTGTCTTCCCACAAGGGCAGCATCTCACCCTCCTCCTTTCCCTGACTCTGGGGACTCTTCCACGGGGACTCCCCAGGCTTAGGGCACTTTCTACAGGATGCACAGAGCTGTCCCCTTTACCACCCGCCTCCCCAGGCCCCCACTGGACACACCCTCACCTTGTGGTTCTGGAGAGTCCAAAGCACAGGAATCTCCCCCATGAAAGGGACGTGCAGCCTGGACCCCTTGAGGTCGCGCCGTCCCACTGCTGAGTCTGACTCCAGCCGCCCGGGTCAGGGTGTGCAGAGAATGGAGCGGGGGAAACACAGTGCTCAGGACTCTGACCCACAGCCCTGAATCGAGATGGCCAGTGCTTTATGCACATTCATTTTTGTTTCGTTATCTTCATGTGAGTTTTCTCATCTGCATGGTTGGCTTTTCAATTTTTTTAACCTCAAAATGGCTTGTGTTGGCATAATACAGGACGCTGGAATCCCACTCCTTCCTGTGTCCCCAGAGGCAGGTGGGCTCCTGTGCCCCAAGACACCTGCACAGGAGTGACCATAGTCACATTGTGCCTAAGGACCACAAACTGGGCAGAGCCCAACGCACGCATGTCGTTTTCTCAATTGGCCACGAGATGGCAGTGAGAGACTGCTTATGCGTAAAGCATTACTCCAAAAGGTTTACTGATTTAATTAGGAAGCCAGTGACAATCCCACACAATAAATGAATATAAGGCAACCCACTAAGCGGAAGATGCACCTTGCGATGCACACAGACTTGTAAAATACGTGTCCAGCCCCACGACCCTTCCTCCCACCTCCATCCATCCATCTGTAAACATCTGTCTATATAATATTACTCCTTCTTTGTGATAAGAATCTTTTGGTCACAAGTGGTCTGCACGTGAGAGAGAGAGTAACTGAAACAAGGGAGGACATACTACAGGTGATTGGCGGGAGGTCTCAGTGCAAGTCTGTGAAAGTGGGAGGTCTCGTGATTAGCATAGCCAAGGTCAGGTGTAAGTTCTCTTCTAGCCTCAAAGCACTGGGTGGTTTTTTCCTCTGGGGAATGTTGCTAAAATCCTCTATATCTTAAAAGAGCATCAAGTCAGAATAACGACAAGTGGTTGTAACAATATTGAGGGAGAGATTAGGTTATTATTATAATTACCTGGTAATCTGCTTGCTACATACTGTATTATAATCCTTAGTCCCCCACGTAAGACGTCGGTGAGCCAAGAGCAGAGTGTCCCCTTGGTTCTGACTGTGTCACAGGCCCCAGCCCAGCACCTGGCACAGCAGAGGTGCCAAATACTGCTCAGTGAATGCACCTGGGATGCGAGAGCTGACAGGGTGTTGAACACTACATGAAGTTGGGACTCTCTTAGAACAACCCAGATAGGAGGTCACCATAAGCACAGTGCTTGTTAACCTGTCAGGCTGTTCATTTTTACAACAGTTTAATCTTTTTATTTATTTTTTTAGAGACAGGGTGTTGCTCTGTCGCCCAGGCTGCAGTGCAGTGGCAAGATCATAACTCACTGCAGCCTGGAACTCCTGGGCTCAAGTGATCCTCCTGCCTTAGCCTCCCCAGTAGTTAGGACTATAAGTGTGCGCCACCACACCTGGCTAATTGTTTTCTTATTTTTTTGTAGAGATGAGGTCTCACTATGTTGCCCAAGCTGGTGGTGAATTCCTGGCCTCAAGCGATTCTCTCATCTCAGTTTCCCGAGGTGCTGGGATCCCAGGTGGGAGCCACCACACCTGTTTCTCATCTCTTTAAACCTGATTGGCTTCCCATGGCGTCCCCCAGCCCAGGTGTACCTGGTTCCAGGTATTTCCCAGAATCCCCACCCTGCTTTAACTTCTCTTGCTTACGTTGGCTTCTCTGATCATCCTCCTGTGTGTGTCTTCACGCTTATCTGGGGGACACCTCTGAACTCCTTGGGTACCTTACTGGATCTCCCTGCTCTGGCCCACCTGCCATCACCCACTCCTGGTTCTGCACTCGACCTTGACTGCAGCATCATCCCAACTGCAGTTAGGAGACACCCCCAGCGTGCTGGCCCTGGGGGCCCACGCTAGCCAAGGTAAGCCCTCTCCACCCGCCTCTTCCAGCATCCTCACCTGGGGACAGGGGCTCTGATGTCTAAAAATTTGTAAGGAAGAAAAATGATCTCATGCCATTTTTCCTAGAAAATAATTCCCAATTTCTGAAAAATTGCTAGAAAATTGTGTGATTTAATTGCCCTGCTTCTTGGAATAACGAAACTAGATGACAAAAAACAGAAACTGCAATATTCTGATGCCAATGGCAATAAAATAATTTAAACATTGTGGCCATATATATGCCTTTCTTTTATGTTTATGACACTATCGTTTAAAAACACATGGAACTTAAGGTAAAACCTACTCTGCATTCTAAGCATGCCTAGATCAAGAAAATTCTGTAATTTATTTCCTTGTAAACATCCCTTTTAACACAATTGAAGTTAAGAATTCAACTGCTCAGATCTTTGCTTTTCCCAGGTGGGGCGGCCAGGGCCCAGAGACAGGGTGTGGTTCTCCCAGTGTCACCAACCGACCCTGAGAGAATAGACAAGCTCTTTTTCCACTTAGTGTCTTCAGATTCCCGGCCAGTGCTTTTTAAATAGTAGGTTCTCTGTGAATCTAATCAGAACTGAACTGCACTGATCAGAACAGAGCAATTCCATAATGTTTTGAGAGTTCCTTTCTCCTAGTGGTAGGTTCAGCTTTGTTTCTGGTGAACCATGTCAAAATAAAATGTCTTGAGCACAGTAATTTGAAACCAACAAGTCTCCTTTTCTGACACTGAGCAGAGAGGAATTACGCTGACAGTTCTGATTAGCCTCCTGCTTCCTCTCTGAGAAGCAGTGCTCTAAAACCACCTGGGCTGGGCTCAGAGCAGCCCACACTGTAATATTATTTAGCAATTACTGAAAGCTGGAAGCCAGCTCTGCTGCCCTGCCCAGACACCAGCAGGGACTTCAGAGGACCTTCATCCCCCGCCAGAATGGCTGGACCCAGACGGTCTCTGAGGCTCACTTCCCTCTTGGTCAATTGCGAGTATGAGATTTATGAATATTAAAGAGCTTCACCGTTAGAAGGTAGGCCTTTCAGAATATTAGATTCTACGGAACTAAAGCTTAATGACAGGATTTTATTCATAAAGCAATAATGGCATGGACAAATAACCCTTGATATAGCTCTAAATTAGTAATGGTGTTTTCATTGAACAATTAATTTTAAGGTGAGAGTGCCTAAAAAAATCTGTGTTTCTGGGAAATGAGAATGCCTGGTGAATTTTACCCTTTCTCTGATGATGCTTGAAAGGTCTGCTCTTCTGGATGAAGAACAGAAATAAATTATGTCAATGTATAATGAAATATACAATTGCATGATAATTCTGTTGTATCTTTCCGTTTATTTGTATCTTTAACTTTGTTGTTAATGTTTTATATTATTCAGTGTACAGATATTTCACCTCCTTTGTAAAATTTATTCCTCAGTATTTTATTCTTTATGGTGCCATTGTAAATGAGATAGTTTTATTAATTCATTTTTCAGCTAGTTCATTGTTAGTGTATAGAAACTCAACTGATTTTTATATCTTGATTTTGCATCCTGCAAATTTACTAATTTTTTTCATGATTTCTAACCATTCTTTGGTGGATTCTTTAGGGTTTTCTTTTTTTTTTTATTTGCATTTTTTTTCTTATTTAATCTAAATTCTTTTTTTTTTCTTTTTTATTTCAGCATATTATGGGGATACAAACGTTTACGTTAAGTATATTGCCCTTGCCCTACCTGAGTCAGAGCTTTAAGGGTGTCCACCCCCAGATGGTGCTCACTGCACCCATTAGGTGTGATTATACCCTTCCTCTCCCCACCACTCCCATTTGCCTGACACCTGATGAATATTACTGCTATATGTGCACTTAAGTGTTGATCAGTTAAAACCAACTTGATGGTGAGTACATGTGGTGCTTATTTTTCCATTCTTGGGATACTTCATTTAGTAGCATGGGTTCCAACTCTATCCAGGATAATACAAGAGGTGCTATATCACCATTGTTTTTTGTGGCTGAGTAGAACTCCATGGTATACATGTACCACATTTTATTAATCCACCTATGTATTGATGGGCACTTGGGTTGTTTCCACATGTTTGCCATTGTGAATTGTGCTGCTATAAACATTCTAGTGCAGATGTCTTTTTTATAGAATGTCTTTTGTTCTTTTGGGTAGATGCCCAGTACTTGTATCTCTTTGAGGTATCTCCATATTGCTTTCCACAGAGGTTGTACTCGTTTATTTAAATAAGTCACAATTTTTGGATGTTAATGTTATTTCCAACTTGTCTATACTATAACGATCTTTGATGGCTATCACTTCACATACATCTTTGAATAATTCTCTGATTTTCTTGGGATAAATTCCTAGAAATGAATTTGTGTAACAAATTACTCCAAAATTTAGGACTTAATACAATAGACATGTGTTATCTCACCGCTTCTGTGAGTCAGTGATCTGAATGCATCTTAGCTGGGCGCCTCTGGCTCAAGATCTCTTAGGAGGTTGCAGTCACGCTCTCATCCTGGGCTGTGATCTCATCTAAGGCTTGATGGAACAGCTACAGTAAACTGGATAGAGAGATGATATTGAACTGAGCATTATTTCTGAATCACAGATCAAAATTTGGCCTGGTAACTTTGGAAAGCTGTTACATTTACTGGGTCTTTGTTCTTCATTCAAAATATGACAGATTTCTGTCCCATCTTTGTTTATGATTCTAGTAATCTGTCATTTATTTAAAGAACTTTTATTTCCCCAATTCTTGTAATTAGCTGGCCTTTTCCCTAACATCTAATTTTCTTTGTGTTGTCACCTCTTTTTCTTCTTTAGACTACTTTTTTCATATCATTTATCTTTCATTTAAATACTGCTTTTTCATATCTTACACATCTAATTGTTTTCCTTTTATTTTTAGTTGGCACATAATAGCTGTACATATTTATAGGACAGAGAGTGATATTTCGATACATGCATACAATCTGTAGTGATCAAATCAGGGAAATTGGGACATCCATCACCTCAAACACTTATCATTTCTTGGTACTATGAACATTCAAAATCCTCTCCTCTAGTTTTTTGAAAATATACACTAAATTATAATTAGCCGTACTCACCCTACATTGTTGCAGAACACTGGAACTCATTCCTTCTAACTGGCTGTAATTTTGTATCTGTTAACCAACCACTCTCTATCCTCCCCTCTCCCTACCCTTTCCAGCCTCTAATACCCACAATTCTATTCTCTACGTCCATAAGATCAATTTTTTTTTAGCTCTTACATATAAATAAGAATGTGTGATATTTATCTTTCTGTGCCTGACTTATTTCGCTTAACATAATGTCCTCCAATCTCATTCATGTTGTCATGAATGACAGGATATTTTTTTTCTTTAAAAAGAAGGGGGTTTTGATGTTTTTATTTATTATAGAGACAAGGTCTCACTATGTTGCCCAGGCAAGTGTCTAACTCTTGGCCTCAAGCAATTCTCCTCCCTCTGCCTCCGAATACACTAGGATTATAGGCATGAGCCACCTTGCCTGGCCTCATTCTTTTTTGTGGCCGAATAATAGTTCATTGTACATACACCAATTTTTTCTTTATTCATTCATCTGTTAATGTATATTTAGGTTCATTCCATATCTAAGCTATTGTGAATAGTGCTGCAATAAACATGAGGGTGTGGAGGTTTCACTTTGATATACTGATTTCCTTTTTTTTTTTTTTTTGGATAAATATCCAGTAGTGGGATTCCTGGATCATATGGTAGCTCTATTTTTAATTTTTTGAGAAACCTTCACACTGTTTTCCATAATGGCTACACAAATTTACATTCCCATTAACAGTGTATAAGAATTCCTTTTTCTCTGCATCCTCACCAGCATTTGTTATCTTTTGTCTTTTTGATAATAGTCATTTTAACTAGGGTAAGATGATACTTCATTGTGGTTTTGATTTGCATTTCCCTGATTATTAGTGATGTGGAGCATTTTTTCATGTATTTGTTGGCCATTTGAATATCTTCTTTGGAAAAATGTCTATTCAGGTCCTTTGCTCTTTTTAATGGGATTATTTGGATTTTTTTACTGTTGAGTTGTTTGAATTCCTTGTATATTCTGGCTACTAGTCCCTTATCAGATGAATTGTTTGCAAATATTTTCTTCCATTCTACAGGTTATCTGTTCACTCTGTTGATTATTTCCTTTGCTGTGCAGAAGCGTTTTCTTTAGTATAGTCCCATTTGTCTCTTTTTGTTTTTCTTGCTGTGCTTTGAAGTCTTAGCCTAAGTTTTTAATTTAAAAATTTTAAGTTTTTAGGAAGTTTCTGGGAAAGATAAAATTAAGCAAAATATTCAAGGGTGCTCTTCATAGTCACTCTACACAAAATTCCTAATTTCTGAATGTTGTCAACTAATATAAAACCAAAGTTTTCAAAACTCCAACACTCTGTCGGCCAAATAACACATTTCTACAGGCTGGATTTATCTGAGATCTGAAAGCTTCTAGGTTTTTACTTGGCTCTAAACAGTGCTGCAAAACAAATTGTATGTGTGTGTGTGTGTGTGTGTGTGTGTGTGTGAGATCCCATTTTTATGGTATCATCACATTAAATTTTTAAACCAGATTTGAAAACTGAAAGTATTTAAAGGGTCAATTAATGGCAACATGGCTCAGGAGACAGGCTGCCTATAATGACTCTGTGGTTAGAAGTCTAGCCCTAGGACTGATTTATTCAGTGACCTTGAATAAGGTCATTAACCATGAGTTTTGCTTCAGCATCTGAGTCTGTGACACAAAGATAGCAACTGCTAAGCTCCTGTGAGGAGAGCTAACTGAAGGGACTTCAAACACTTAGCTCGCTCTCAAAAAATGCATGCAGGAATTCACATAATCTGTCTGTAATTTTAAAGTTTGTTTCATTTGAACAATTTTCACGAAATTTGCCAATGTTATCAGCATGCTAGAATGCCAGAAAATGACACCTAAACTCTTATCAGCTGAGTGTAAGCTTTCACATCTGTTGTAAAACAAACAAACAACTTCAGATGCTTTTTTATAAATTACAACATACATTTTCCAACAAAGAATACCTCTGTAGCCAGTCAATATTTGTTTTTCAATCCCTAGGATCTTAAACTAACTTCCTTATTAAGAACGGTAGAAAAATGCAAACATATTCAATATTTTCAGTCTCATTCTGCATAGGCAAATAAATTGAGGAAAGAACCTAATATTAACTTCTCTGCTTATCCACTCAGGTAGCTGGATTTGAGATTTTGAATGTGAGTTATCTGCATATGATCCTTCAGTGAAGGCTATGAAGGATGCTCATTTGTGCTGCTATAATTTATAGGAGGACACATTCAGTCACCTCTAATGGGCTCTTTTTTGTTTTGATGCCAAAATATATTTAATATTCCTTTACTATATTTGTTAAACCTAAATGTGTACTGTACAGATATGCAAAATAATTATAATTTTAATAGTTTTGGTTTAATTAATACATTTTATACACTCTAAAATTACTACATAGCATGTGGTACCTTGTTTCTCCTCTTCATCTGTACAAACCTCTTTTTCTCTCTTGATATGGTTTATTTTTAATTGTTGGTAACTCCTTCCATCTCATCCAGCCTATCAATGACATTAAAAGGTAATCCTTATGATTATCATTTGCAAACTTTGTGATTTTTCTTCCGCATTATAAATCAGTTGACTGCTCCTCTTGCACCCCTCTAGCTACTTTCTCTAAAGAATATACAGCGTTATCTTACAAAAGCAGTGTGCACACTTCATTTGTCACGCATTGCAAGTACTGTGACATATTCCCCCACTTCATTTTCACTGTTCCCCTCTACCTCTTCCTCTTTAGCCAGAGATCACCTGCTCCAAAAAATTGCACCCGGTTTTGGGCTACATTTTTATTTGCATTCTTTTCTTGGCATCCTGCTGCTTTATATAGATCTGATTCAGTTGGCATCTGGGTACATTTCTGACCCTCCACCCTCCTACACACAGCTCTCTGGCTACTCTGCCCAAGCCCATCTTCTGACTGCACCCTTTGTCTCCCTCGCTCACTCCCAAACTCCGTCCCTTGTTTTTCATTGACCTTTATGCTCGGAACTGCCTCCCACGAACATTCATAAACCTCCTTACTGCACTGCCTCGAATCATTTCCCCAGAAGAGCTTTCTAGTCTGTGAGTGTTCCTGTTTTCTGTCTACATGTTACACTCGGGGCTGTTCCAGCCCGTGTATCGCAATTCACTTTCCTTCCCTGAAAGGTTTTATTTAGTGCTTTAATTTTTTCTGGGTACTTTTTTTTGCAAATAGGAATAATCAGGAAATCTGCATTGATATATGTTAAATAAACATGCATAACTTTTTAGTAGATAAAGCAAACATGAGCAGAAATGATACTATTGCCTGATAGTCATATGAAACAGTGATGATAAAATTAAAATTATTCTTCACACATGGGAAACTTACATCTTTGCTATAGTATTTTAGTAACCACTGCTGTCAGGAATTTTGAAATTTTTAATAAAAGTGCCAGGTTGACACCCTAAAAGGTTTTTGAAAACTGTCTTTATTCTAGACATAAAAATTTCTCATTCTTAGAATCCTTGAGCACTTTCACTCTGTACAGTATATGACTTGAATGAAAGTGTAAGCATTTAAACCACTTTGAAAGCAGACACTGTTATTAATATCTATTTTTCAACCAGAGCAATTACCAAACCAGCTTTTGGAGGCACTCTTTGTCATGTACTTGATGCAATAAGGCTTCTATGCAGTTTTGAAAATCTTAAATTCTGTATCTGTCTGCATCCATTGTGATCAGATATAAACTAAGTGCAAAAATAATAGTAATCAATAGAAATTATAAGCTGTGGACTCATTGCAAATGAAGGTCACGGGGCAGGCGGCCAACCCCCTCTTTTCATGATGGCTCTGCTCTGGGAAAAGATTGACACTAAATAAATCATTCACAGCCTTGCCCGAGGGCTGAAAAAAAAAAAAAAAAAGGCAATTGTCCTGAACTGTAAAAAATAGCAAAGAGGAAATGTGAAGGTTCAAGGTCCTCATCATTTGATGTCCTCCAACCATTCCATCAAGTACCATGGCCCCTGTCTCTAAACTTCTGTTGTACTTTCTTTTTAGGGACAGAGTCTTGCTCTATCACCCAAGCTATCATAGCTCACTGCAGCCTTAAACTCCTGGGTTCAAGCGATCCTCCTACCTCAGCCTCCCGAGTAGCTAGGCCTACAGAAGCATGCCACCATGCCCGGCTCATTTTTTTTTTAAATTTTTTATAGCGATGGGGTTGGACTATGTTGCTCAGGCTGGTCTCAAGCTCCTGGGCTCAAGCAATCCTCTCACCTCGGCCTCCCAAAGTGCTGGAATTACAGGCGTGAGCCACTGTGCCCAACCTAAACTTCTGTTGCGCCTACACTCTGTGCCACTTATTGTCACAGTTAACCATTCTGTCTTTTCTTTCTCTCTGTGTTTTTGTCTTCCTGCCACATTCTTATGTGGAATTGCTAGAGCTGAGAACCATAGAGTATATTAACCTCTCTTGTCAATTTGGCATTAGCACAGTGCAAATGGAAGGTATGCTAATCCATTGAAGGCACACCTACTACGTGCCAGGCACTGAGTGGGGTCCTAGAGATACAATGGTAAATGAGACACTGTCTTGTCTTCAGAGGACTGAAATCTAGTGGGATAGAGACATGAAAGCAAATAGGCAAGTACCATAAAATATGTGTGGGGGCTAATGCCTTCATCCTCTGAAGGTTTGCTAAAAAATCAACTGATGAAAGGCAGATGAATAGGAGAAATGGCAGACATATTTATTAGCATGCACAGAGGAAATTAGAGTGATTACTCCACCACGCGATGGGGTACAGATAGCTATATCTTAGGGGAAAGGGAGATGGGAAGTGTGGATGATTTTAGGGGGGTAATAAATTATCTTTAGGAGAATTCAATGGGCTTGAAGAACATACAATGGCCTGAGACCCACAGGGCAAACAAAAGTTTGTCCCGGTATGTG
Source organism: Lemur catta (assembly GCF_020740605.2). Classification (NCBI taxonomy): domain Eukaryota; kingdom Metazoa; phylum Chordata; class Mammalia; order Primates; family Lemuridae; genus Lemur; species Lemur catta. The sequence goes on along the minus strand of NC_059152.1, from coordinate 6,587,949 downwards.
TTGACAGACTTCAGTCTTTCTTCCTGCAATATGAGTTCGGTTAATGAGAACTCAGGAAACGGACCAGAGGTAATTATTTTCTTCTTTGGCCAGTCTGGACTTTCAGCAGAGGAGTGAACTTCAGAGAACAACTTCATCCCGTGCTTTGGGAGAGAAGGAGGATGGAGAGACTGAGAGACAGGGGATGCAGGTGTGTGGGTAGGGGGATGTGGGGGGCAGGTTTCAGAGAGACCTTGAGGCTTATCCTTCAGTTGAGCGTGTCAAAGCACCATATTTTGGAGTATTGGGTTCTGGGCCCCAACATGTGGTAGGTGCTATCATTGAAGCCAAAATTAGGGGTCCTGAGAACACACTTGGAGGAATTGAGCTGGTCATTAAAAGTCTGGGATGAGCTCCTGGATGAAGTGACTTCTAATCTGCAATCTGAAGAGGGATGGGACTTGGCACAGTACATAAGAGTGGAGGGGGAGCAGAAGAGTTTTCCAGACCACGTTAATGGCATCCCCAGAGGTGGGAAAGACTAGAGAGCACACTAAAAGGACAATAAATATTAATAAGTCCCTCAGTATATTTGGAGTTTCTAACAGTGGTATTGTGGTTCATGTGTCTGTGGATGCATATTATATATTAATAAAATTAGACAAGTTTCAGCATCAACTCTATTCATATTTTTCTTTTTATCAAAGTACTTTTTTAGAAAACCAAACACCTTGTTCATAGACTAAGTGGAGGGGGAATAAAGGGAGTTTTGCTGAGGCAATTTTATTTAATTCTCTTAACTCCTTCCAGGATATATTCCAAAATAGCCTAGAATGACCTATCATCAAAAATGTTTAGTGATCTAGATTCCTGCCTGCAATTCTGTTGAAAGCAAAGAAGTAAAAATAACCTGACTTGCAATGGGATTTGCTACTCAGTCTTTGAAGTTATCAGAAATTTTTATGAGAGATGTAATGTACAAGCAGGCAATGGCCAGACCATATATGACAACAGAACTCTGACCCACAGCTTCTACAGCAACTAGTCTAGAACAACAACCAAACCACCACCTCTGCAGCAATTGCTCAATGGTAAGTGACCACCAGCTTTCCTATCCCCTCTCCACGCCCCTCTGCTGGGTGCTACCATCTACCTTCTCATAGCAGGCTCTTCCTTGTGTTCACATCCCACTTTAAATGTCATTTCTTTAGGGGAGCTTCTTTGACCACCCTCTCTTAAGTAGCTATCTAGTCCATTATATATTCTCAGCATGGCATGTTCCACTGTCTGATGTTTCCCCTTCCTCTGCTTCCTTCCCTCCTTTCCTCATTATTTCTCTTTTGATCTCTTCCCAAATGAACGTCCACTCCATAGCCACTGGAACCATTTTATCTGAAAACTTTAGAACAGTGCTTAGTCCATAGTTTGACACTGAATGTATATTTGCTGAATAAATAAATGGGAAAAAAGAGAATGTCAAGAAGTTGAGGACATTCTTACCTGGTGGCTTGTGAATTTCTCTGTGAAGTAGGAGGCTAAGTTACCTATTGAGACTAAAAGTAGAGTTTTGCAAGGGGTGTAAATGGAAGACAGTGATGAAAAAAAGAACATAGATTAATTATGGACAGCATTTAGGCCCCCGCCTACTAAGGATATAGTGAATGAATGAATGAGAGCATGTCATTCAGCTGTCGTTATTCTGAAATAGGTTTCTGAGAAATTGAGCTATGTTTAGTCACATGGTATCTTTGGTAGACGGAATAATAGCCCTGAAAGATGTCCATAACCTAATCCCCAGAACCTGTGAGCATGTTACTTTATATGACGAAGGACACTTTTGTAGAAATGAGTAAAGTTTAAGGATCTTGAGATGGGAAGATCATCTTGGCTTATCTAGGTAGAGGGAATGCAATCAAAAGTATTTATTAGTGAAAATGGAGCCAGAAAGTCAGAGTCAAAGAAGGAGATCTGAAGACAAAAGCAGTGGTCAGAATGAAGGAAGGGAGGAACTACAAGCCAAGGAGTACATGTGGCCTTTAGAATCCAGAAAAGGTAAAGACACGAATTCTTCCCTAGAGCCCCAAGAAAGAACACAGCCCTGGGACACCGTGATTTTGATCTCTAGAACTGTAAGATAATACCTTTGTGCATTTTAAGCCACTAAGTTTGTGTTGACTTATTTCAGTGGCAATAAGAAATTAATACACCTTCAGTTCTACATAGACTGTGCTTCTCAAACTGTAATGTTCGATGATCTGGGATGTTGTTAAAATGCAACCCCTGATTCAGTAGTTTTGGGGTGGTGAGGACTGAGATGCTGCATATTTAACAATTTCCCAGGTGAGGCCAGTCCTGTTGGTCCACAGACCACACTTGAAATAGGAAAGGTCTAGAAGGTACCGTCAAGACAAATGAGAGAAATAGTCATCATGGGTATACAGCATGTATGTCTTTCATCTGTGTGGTTCTTGCAAGTTTATAAATTATTCTTGCATTTTATAAACATGGAAATGCTGTAAGAGTGATACTGATATTTCCTTTCCCTGCCAAGGAAAAGGATATTCAGAAAGGGTAAGAGATCAGCCTAGGCTGCACAGATGGTCATTATATTAGGCTTATTGACAAAATCAGGCCTTAAGCTCAAGTTTTTGTTTCCAAATTCTTTTCAATTTACAAAGTCAATGTTTGAAATCAAGATCTAGTGTCAATGAATTCAGAAGCATCGGTATTACTCAAGGATGGGAAGTACAAAGTACCTGCCATTAGAGGACCAACAGAGACAAATTCCTGTTTCTCGAGTGGACTTTGGCTCAGGGTTTGATGAAATCAAGAGCTTTCTCCCCTTAGGGTGGCTGTTTCTCCATATTTCCTTAATGTGGTCTCTTTCAAAAAGCCAGAAAGGTATAACAAAGTGGCTTACTAGTGCTGGAACATCTCATTCTCTTCTCCCTCCCCCCATCCCTAGAGTTCATGTACAACGTGACCCCTCTTGGATCCAGGTCAGGATGAAAGCAATTATATTTGACAAACTGTATGCATACCCTGGTGAAGGATGCCCTGACACCGAGGAGCTAGAAGATTCATGTGAATTTTTCTACAGCATTCCTTAACGTGGCATTGAAACAATTCTCCCAGGGAATATTCTGCCACATAAAACTAACATCAAGTATGTATGAACCACCTGAAACAACTAAATCGACATACCTGTGATCTGTCTTTCCCCCATCCAGGTGAGTAAGGCAGGAAAAATCCAAAGAAAGGAGGATTCTATAAGATTTGATTTGGCACACAAAAGGAAGAAAACTTTAACAAGCCTAAACTAAAAGACGGCGAAGAGGTTAATTCTGAAAGATGACTGAGGAATCTGAACATAGGGCATTGGATCATTCACTTGTGCATCAGATGTTTTGACTTCTCTTCCACGAGGGAAGAAATCTGGTCCTACTTGTATACTCTGGAATTTGACATCAATTTCTGTAGCTGCTTAAGGATTATGCATCAGATGTGCTACTTAGTAGCTTTCAGGAACCAGGGACTAATTATACCATATTCTATTTTAGAAGATAACTAACTTTTAAATGAAATGGCCAAGAACCTTTTCGTAATCCCTTTGTAGCAGGCACTCTGTTTTTAACTTTATATGAAGTAATGTTTATGAATAAAGCTTATTTTATCTAAAAAAAAAAAAAGGGACCAATAGGAACCCCTGTGGAATTTAATTGACATAAGAATGGATGGGAAATAGAGATCAACTGTTACATGATTTTTGCATTTTGGGACTTGACCCAAATGGGGATCATGTTTCAGATCATCTTGGACATGCACGTGAGACAATTTGCTTTGATCCAGCTAACTTGATAGCGAATAAGTATAAATTTGAGACTTTTTGTCTTTCTGCTAGCTCTCTTTTCCCTGATACTTTGTATTGTGTTCAGTCAGCATGTATTCAGCACCTACTGTGTGCCAAGACACCATGCCAGATACAACAGAAGCAAATACAAATAAGATGTTGTCCCTGTGGTCTAGGATTTCACTGGATGGTAGAAAAGAGAGATAAATACAAAAAAAAAAAAAAGTAAATTTTTATGTATACAATTCTAGAAAAACTTTGAAAGATTGAAGGAAGGGTTGATTAATTCTAGAAAAAGAGGATTTAAATATGAGGGGTTATGTTTTATATTGTATTGGGGGCAATGTTGTATATACCAAGAAGTCTATTAAGATTTTTTTAAAAATTAATGTTCAGTTTATTAAAGTCACGAATTCAAAGATCCTAATTCTTCCTAAAGTGTTAAAATCCTTAATATGATACAGCATTCTGATTCTATTTTGAGAAATTGTTCACTGTCACTTCTAGGGAGCCTGTTATTAATGCTAAATCTGGCCTCATTTATAATCTTTATGCCTTTAAACCTTAAACTGCCTTTGCAAATTTAATATATTCCATTTCCTTCAAAAGTTTTTTGATCTAATAAACAAAACCTCCCTGAATACTAGGTAATTCTTATACATGTAATAAATTGAACTTATAAATACAGTGAAATCTAAGTTCACATAAATGTTCCAACCCAGGAAGATTTCAACTTCAAATCACAAGACTAAATCAATTGATCCATCTCTCATTTTAGAGTGACAAAACTCAAGTTCTAGTAGACAACTTATTTTACACATAAGAAACAAATTCATGAATATTTTTTAACATAAAAGTATTAGTTGTACAGTCTTGATTTTCCTAAACATTTGGCATCTTCCTGAAACTGAGAAGATACTTACTCAATAAGAAAGACAGTTATGTCTAGGTAGAGTAGACCAAACTTATAATAAAAGATTGGGCGCTAACTTTAACAAAGCCTACATGTTATTTATTTTCTCAGTTAATTATTTAGTAAATGAGATGTGGTTCCAATTCCTTAGTCTTGATCTAACCTGTTGTCATTCGAATGTCTCAAATTGATGAACTACTCTGTATATGATGTTATATAGATGTCTGGTTAGCTATACTGCAAATTCACAATCGCAGTCAAGATTCTCATGCCTAACACGAAAAACAAGATACCAGCACCTTTTCCCAATAGTCTCTCTCTCTCTCTTTTTTTTTTTTTTTTTTTTTTTGAGACAGAGTCTCACTCTGTCGCCCTGGCTAGAATACAGTGGTGTCATCATAGCTCACTTCAAACCCCAAACTCCTGGGTTTAAGCGATACTCCTGCCTCAGCCTCCTAAGTAGCACCTCTGTTACTATATTCGATACCATTGCTTGCCTCATACCCTAGCTACATAAATAGTTGCTAGGATCAGATAGTTCTTAAAAGGTATTAAATAATTAATATGCCATTCTGTTATATTGAAAATAGGTGATAAATGGAAATATAAAATATTAAGAGACTTCCCAGGATCTTCGATGCTGTGAAAGTAGGAGAAGAGATTCCGAGGCACAGAACTACCTTACGATTTGCTCTTGTCAATAAACTACTTGGCTTCCTAACTTTGATTCCCACTTTTTCCTCTGTCTAAATATTTGTCACACATTTCGCTTGCTTGAATCCTTCTCACCTCCGTTTCTTAACATGAATATCAGGTTCTCCAAGAGGCTTCCTCTGTCCACCCTCATTAAAGTAGCTTATTCCCTTTCTTAGAGCATCCATTCTTACCCTCCAAAGCCTTGATCACAATTTGTAATGATGTGTTTATTTATTGTCTTGTTCATTGTCTGTCTTGGCCGTGGCCAGTTATACTACAAGGTCCCCCAGGACAGGGAGCAAGTGTGTTTTGATCACCGCTATATAACCACTTGCTAGCGTAGTATTTAGTACTTAAATAATCTCAACGGATCGTGAACCAAATCAGCAGTAAAACAAAGAGGTCAGGCTTTAAACAGTGCCTTCTAAGCCCCCTTTTAAGTTCTTCAAATATCGAAAGGAATTGCCACTTTATGGAAGTTAAAATAACACATCCCATAGACCAGCAGGTTGTTGGGTACAAAGGGGTTGACTTGTACCCTGCCCACTTCAATCCCTGCAGCTGAGATTGATTGAATTGGAAACTCTCTAGCCTATCACTGCATGAGGCCCATAAAGCTATTATTTCTATGGAGAGAAGTTAGCATATTCTGGGCCTTTCTCCCGAGGACCCCAGAGTCAACAACTCTAAAAGGTCCAAAGAAGGAACATTTTAAACTGTAAAAGAAACAACCCAACTGTTCAACCACTCTTTTTGTTTTCTTTTTCCTATTTCAGAGTATTACGGGGGTACTAACACTTTGGTGACATAAATTGCCCAAGCGTGCCCATCCCCGGAACAGTGTGCACCGTACCCGTTAGGTGTGAGTTTACCCATCCCCTGCGCCCCCTCCCACCTGCCTGACACCCTATGAATGTTACTTCCATATGTGCACAAAAGTTTTGATCGAATAGTACTGATTTGATGGAGAGTACATGTTCAACCACTCTTTTCATTTTATTGTCATTTTTAAATCTCGTATTTACATCTTCCTCAGATGAAGTTCCGGAGCTTTCGTGCGGCAGAGGAAGAAATGGCTAGAATATATTTCCTTGGCTAGGAAGCATCTAGAAGACTAGATGAGCATTAAAGCACTAACGCGCTGCAGCAGTCTTAAATGCATTTCCCTGAGCGAGGAAAGGCAGACTTCCAAATCAGTTTTCTTATCCTGCCCTCCTAATCTCTGAGAGAGGAAATGTTTTAAAGTGTTGTCATAGGTACTGGTAAATTAATCCCAGCAAGTGAATAATGCAATCACTTTTCCCTGAAACTCTGGAGACGGACATTTCTATACTATTATGAGAAATACTAGTTAGGTTACGTACAGTAAAATTGTCCACTTCCCCAGCGATCACCCTGGAATCATCTTTATACAGCTGAAGCTCCAATACAAGTGAGTGGAATCAAATATCCCACTAGCTTTTTCCTGCCCTTCGGAGGAAAATGAAGTTGATGCAAACCTCCTGGCCAAAGCTACCTTTTTCAGTTGCAGAAAAACCCAGCAACAAGCCATTGTGTAGTGAAGTCTGAGTTACCTGGGGGCAATTTCCTGGAAAGATCTGCAGTGAGTGATGTGAGTTTAAAACTTCCTTTGGATCCCTTTCTGATCAGAACAAGTCCCCCTTAATTTCTGTGCAGAAGCACAAAGAATGAAAGCAAGTGTTTTACGGTGACCAGGTAAGCCATCACCCCTAAATTAAAACATTTACTTTCTGCGTCACCCATTTCTGGTCTTTTTCCATATGGTGGTAATTAGATTGGTTCTTATATTCTAAGACAAGGTGTTGATAGTTAGAATTCAAAGTAAAATCATTTTTTTAAAAGATACATAAATAGTGAAGATTTTAGGGAACAGTGTGGTTTAAATCAATATTAAGACCATCTACATCATGCATTAAGAATATGGACAAACTAATATCTATTAGGCAAAACATATGTGCATGCAAGCTACTATTGGTGTTATTCTCGGTTTAATGAAAATTCATGTATTTGGCCTAATTTTTGCAGGTAGCACTTATTTTAGGAGTTAGGCAGAAAAAAATATTACCAAACTCAGAGTGTTCTCTGGAATATGCTTTCCCCTCTTCTGCCCCTACTTGTACTAGAATCAGCTTCCCTCCTTTCCCTCCCATGGTCCTTCCTGTTCCGTGAATTCTTTATGTCACTGGTGGCAAAGCTCTGTCAAGAGCAAGGCCTTGTCCCTATTAGATCTCTGTTAAAATGAATGGCTAAAAAAGGATTGTAAATTTTTTCCACCATGTATTATTAAATATGAAATGTTATGCCTGCACGTGAAAACATATACAACTCTATATACATATATATATGATTCATTTTAAGTTTATCAAAATATATAATACTGTTTTAAAACTCATAACAGTTTGGATCAGGTTCTAAATGTTGCTCAGCAAGCTCTGAAGAAATCTAAGGCTAAGGCTGCAGGGTCCCAAACAGTCGTCATTAGCTTCTATCAAGCAATGGAAATGTGGCCAGTGTGAATTGAAATGTTGCTGTTAGTGTAAAATAGCCCTGATCTTAAAGACTTAGTGTGAAAAAAGCGTGTAAATTATCTCATTAATAATTTGTGTTGATTTTTGCAAATTGAAATACTTTGCATATTTTGCATTAAATACATTATTGAAATTAATTTTGTGTTTCTTTTTTACCTTTTTAATGTGGCTACTAGAAAATTTTAAATTGTGTCTGAGGCTCACATGATACAGTATTTCTGTTGCAGACCACTGCTCTAAAGCCAAAGATTGCCTTCCTCAACCTTACTTTCTTATTGGCTCTGTCTTTAGAATGTTTTTCGCCACTTCCTATCACTGAACAAGGTACATTATGGGTGGAGTCACTTTCACTAGGCCTTCTATAGGGAATTCTGAATGGTTTTGACAACTCACTTAGAACCCGAATGGTCCCCTTAAGATAGGAAGAATATGTCTACTTACAAAGGGTATGTCTACACACTGGATACCAGAACCCTTTAGCTTTGTAGAAATTTCTCTGTGATATAAGAACATAATAAATATTTTCATGTTTTCCTTTGTTTCTCAGTTCCAAATAATCCAAAAACTTTTTGGCTAATATGTGTTGAAAGCTAAAGCATGTCTACAAACCAGGAGGGAAGTTTTCCCAGCAATCTAGTGAGTTTTCCAGAGGTTAGGAGACAGTGGCATTTATGTTCCATTTGCAGCAGGGAAGAACTTAAGTGACCTAGAATTTTTCACCTTTACTTTAACTTTTCTAATACAGAAACAAATTTGCAGTGCATTCTATACCGCTTGGAGAGAGTACTATTCTACTTTTTCTCTGTTTTGTAAACACTTTATTTTCAAGTTCTGCATTGAAGATAAAATGAATAGTGGTGGCAAAAATTGAAAGTTGTTTAAATACTTGTTTGTGATGCATGTAATCAGTCTTGTAAAATTCCATCCTGGTTACCAGAAAATTTCTAGTAAGAGCAAGGGCTTGTTATAGTGTTATCAAGTGGGGAATTGGCATATTTATATGGATTGCATAGTGTCATGGAACTTTGAATGTCTTAGAGAAGAGTTAATCCCCCATTTAAGATATTTGGTACTACAGATACAGTGTTTAAAAATCTTATTAGTTCTGTTAGGTTCTGCCTTCAAGTTTCTGATTTAGCGATTGACTTAGTGATGGATCTCAACTGATTAATTGAGAAATATAATTTTGATTTCTTCTTTCATTCATTCGGTAGCCATTCATTGACTGTCAGCTGTGAGAGGCCTCATGATGAAGCAGGTGCCTGAACCACAGTATTAGCGACATTTTGGGCGGAATCATTCTTATGAGGAAGCTATTCTGTTTAGCAGCACCCCTGGTGCCAGTAACATCACTCCCATGCCCCACTGTGACAACCAAATATGTCTCCAGTGTCAAATGTTCCCTAAGCAGCAAAATCATCACCCTAGGTGAGAAGCATTGATGGTAATGGGAGGGAACAGATGGGAGGTGGAGGTGAGGGTGGAAGGGAGGCGAGAGAAGTGGCAGTGGGGATGGGAGACATGAATAGATTTGAGAGACATTAAGGAGGAATAATAGAGAAGTCTTAATAGCTGGTAAATTGTGGGGACTGAAGGAGAGGGAGGCATCAGCAACAACTCTGGTTTGGGAAGTTGGAGTGATTGTGGTGCTCTTACTGAAAGAAAAAATAAAGGAGGAAGATATGCAAGAGAAAATGGGTTCAGTTTCAGACATGTTGGAATTGACAGGGGGGACGCTGTTCTCTGGGAAGTGAGTTCAGGGGTCTCCAGTGTAGGAGTGAAGTCAGGACCGAGGTGGATTTGGGAGCCAATAACTTAGTAGTTGACACCAGGGCAGAAAAGTTGTCTTTTCAAAGGGAAAATCAATTACCTGCTGAAGAAATGGATGAGTTGGATAATTAAAATGCCAACTAATTGTTCTGTCAGAAATTCTAAAAGATGCCACCAAGATTAAGCAGAAAGAGACTAAAAAAACACAAAACAAAACAATAAGTAAGTATCAAAAACATTTCAGTATCTTTTATAGTCAATTAAGAGAGTAACAGAGGAGGAAGAGAGCTGAAAGAAGACAGAAAAAGAAATGACATGGAATTCAGACAAACAGATAACAGTGAAGGGGCGGAGGATTATTCATTTAGTGTTTATTGAGTGCTATTCATTATTTCATAATTTTAATTTCAGAAAAGCTACAAAATTCACATATTCTTATAACCCACTTCAACATTTAAGTATGAAAATTTGAAAGAATTTCCTAGTGATATATCTACCACATAAATTATATAATTAACATTTTATTATATTTGCTTTACCACGTATCTGTCCATGTACCCATTAAATCATCTTATTTTTTGATGCATTTTAGAGTAAGGTGCAGAGGTTAGTACATTTAAGCCGGCTATACCAGTATACATATTATCAACTAGAGTTCAATATTTATTTGTTTAGATGAGTTTTCCCACCTACTTTTACTAATTTTATTTTGAAAATCCATACCCAATTTCCTCTGCTGGAAAATGGGTAGCACTACCTTTTATTTTATTTACAGTGTTTGTGACCATTTGGGATACTAATACTGAAGACTTTTACCAACAATTACACTAGCTAGGTTAGATCTTTGAATGTAGAGGCTGGTCAATTTGCCTATTTCTCTTGTGTATCATGGAAACTAGGTATATGGCCAGGCACAACATAGGTTCTCTAATTATTTCTTAAATGTATATTTGCAACCACATATATGATATTCTTACTTGACCAAATGGAGTTAAACTTAGGCCATGTCCCGGGCATCTTTGGGACTACTAAATACCTACTAAATACTAAAGAAACTTTGGCAAAGCTTTGAGGTTTGCCTTTGTGATATCCTTACCAGTCCCCAAAGAGTAAACTATATGGGTGTTGTTTGTTATAAAGAACTTGGGATCTAAATTGGTAGGTTCAAGTATTGCCTCTGATAGTATGTGACCTTGGACAAATCTCTTAGCCTCTCTGAGCCTGAGTTTATGCATTAATTATTATTGGGTTGAGAGTACTTACCTATATTTGATACCCACACTTGTGAGTTTCCAATGAGCCTTTGCGTCCAATAAAGCTTTGCCAACTGTGACCTGCTGCACAACTGTCACCTATTGTTTCATATTCAAAGGATGTGAAAAAAAAATCAGCTGCTCTGTCCCTCCCTCCCACTCTCCCTCCCTTCTTTTTTGTCTTCTGTGCTTCTAGAATTTATCACAGAAGAAAATAAGGAAACCAATAGTTCAGAATCAAAGACGCTCTGTTAAAGAAAGAGCAAAAATCAAGATTCAAAAAGTACCTTAGCACTCAAAGAAGCAGAAAATTCTAATAGCCACAGGCAAATTGTGCCCTCTGAGGAGCCTAGATTCTAGAAGAAAGAAGAGAGCAGCCTTGTGAAAGAGGAAACAAAGGCTTTTCAAGTACCCTGGAATCACTTGAAGACTGGGTATTACCCTGGCAAAGTTATTAAAGTTGATTTTCCATTTACTCTAAAGGGCCACCTGAGGACAGCTGGCCACCTGCCCTTAGGTGACATTTAATTTTAAAAACGTAGTTTGAAAAACAGTAGTAATCAAAGACTTACAGGACCAACTTTTTGTTTGTTTGTTTTGTTTTTGATAAAGATCATTGAGGGAGGTTTAAAATGTTGGTTCATAGTATGCAAAGGAATACCACAGGTTTGCTTGACATATTGAAATTGCATCGTATAATATGCAGTACTTTTCTCTCCTCTGGGTTATTTACAAATATTAACAAGTTGGATAGCTATCCATATTTTCAAAGTAGTTAACAATGAACTTCTAACTTAAATACCTGTAACATTTATAATATTAATGTCACTTTAATCTTGATTTACTGCTCAAAGCTTCTTTAGATATCAATGATGTTTTAAAAATACTTTAAAAATATTTATTTAAATAATTGAAATGGTGACAAAATGTACAATGAGGAAAAGTGCTTATCCTAATATTGGGGCCAAAGTGTTAAGCAACTCTGTTACAGGACAAGCTGTGCCTGGAGGGGTTTGCTTGGGAAAGTGGTGGTTTATAACATAACATCCGATTTTGTGTGTTTGTGCCAAGGGTGTTTCCTTTCTGGGTTTTTTTTCCCCCTTTTTATAGGCGGCCACAATAGTGACATGTTTAATATTGATGAGTTTGACCTCCTGGGAGTTATAGTATATGTACCCTTTTTAAATACAAATGCTGTTTAATTTATATGGAAAACACATAGAATTTGGAGATTAGCATTTTAATCAACTCTAATCTCAGTATTTTCTGCTTCCCCCATCTCTCCTTTTTCTGTCAAAAAAAACTTCCATAAACCAACTTTGGAAGTGACAGCTAACGTCCTCTCTTGGACAAGCGGGGTCTGCGTGCAACATAAAAGCAGCGGCATGTGGAGTAACCTCTCCTAAACCATATGTTCAAGCGCATTAACAGCGTTCAGGGGGATGATCAATTATTTAAGAAACAGAACAATCCATTCATTGCACAAATCTTTACTGAAGAGCCATGCAGAGGCAGGCAGGGATTGTGGATGTGGTCGTGATATGATGGCCCCCGTGTAAACTGGAATTTGGCTTCAAGTTTTTTCCCCACCGTGTAAAATTTTCTTCTTTTTTCTTGAACTTTTCTCGTGGCAGGTGCAGGAACTTTGAAATTCCCAGTGCATCCTCCAGCTGCTGAGTTCTTCGGGGGGGACGATGCATTCGATTTGCACGGTGGAAGTCAAAGTCCCCAAGATCGAGGAAAGGATTTTCGCGCCCAGGTTCCGCGAGGAGCCCAGCGAGGGCCGAGGGGGCGGTGGCAGCGGCGGCGGGCGGGGGGCCAGGCCCGGGCTGCGTCCCGAGCAGCCATTGGCGGGCGACAGGCGCTGCACTGAGCATGTTCGCGCCCCGCGGGCCCCGAGCAGCCGCAGCCGCAGCCGCAGCGACAGCAGCCGCCGCGCATTATGCAAAGCGGCGGCAGATGCGAGCCGGGCCGGCAGGGCCCGCGTCGGCCTCTCCTCCCCGCGCCTCGCTGCTCCGCCTGACTCGGCCCGGAGACTCCCGCGGCCCGGGCCCGGGGCCCAGGAGGGCCGGGATGGCCTGAGTGCCCGGGGCGCGGCGGCGCAGCAGCGGCGGGATTGCAACATGGGGAACCAGGATGGGAAGCTGAAGAGGAGCGCAGGTGATGCCCTGCACGAAGGCGGCGGCGCCGAGGATGCTCTGGGGCCCAGGGATGTGGAAGCCACAAAGAAGGGGAGCGGGGGCAAGAAGGCGCTGGGCAAGCTCGGCAAGGGGACAGGGGGCGGCGGCGGCGGGGAGCCCGGCAAGAAGAAGAGCAAGTCGGACTCCAGAGCCTCCGTGTTTTCCAACCTGCGGATCAGGAAGAACCTGTCCAAGGGGAAGGGCGCTGGGGGGTCCCGCGAGGATGTGCTGGACGCCCAGGCCCTGCAGACCGGGGAGCTGGACAGCGCTCACTCCCTGCTCGCCAAGACCCCGGACCTCAGCCTCTCGGCGGACGAGACGGGCCTGTCGGATACCGAGTGTGCGGACCCTTTTGAGGTGACCCGGGCGGGGGGTCCTGGGCCTGCCGAGGCTGGGGTCGGCGGCCGGGCGATCGCCGGGGATTTGGAAAGTGCAGCGGGGGCGCAGGATGGACAAAGGACCAGTTCGGGTTCGGACACGGACATCTACAGCTTTCACTCTGCCACGGAGCAGGAGGATTTGCTCTCAGACATCCAGCAGGCGATCCGCCTGCAGCAGCAGCAGCAGCAGCTGCTCCTCCTGGGCTCCGAGGAGCCTGCAGCGCCCCCCACCGCCACCTCCCCTCAGCCCGGGGCCTTCCTGGGCCTGGACCGGTTCCTGCGGGGCCCGAGCGGCGGGGCAGCGGAAGCCCCGGGCAGCGTGGACCCAGAGCAGGCGCTGTCCGCGCTCTCCGATCTGCCCGAGAGCCGGGTCGCCGAGCCCCCGGTGCCAGAGCGGCCGCGATCCCCGGGCGGCCTCCTGCCCTGCGAGGCGCCCGGCCTCCCGGGGGCCCAGCCGGCGGCCGAAGACTCGCCCTCGTCCACGGCCTTCGCGTTTCCCGAGGCCGGGCCGGGGCCGAGCGCGGCCGGAGCTCCCGCGCCAAGGGCTGGGGACACGGATGAGGAGGGCGAGGAGGATGCTTTCGAGGATGCCCCCAGGGGCTCTCCGGGGGAGGAGTGGGGCCCGGAGGTGGGAGGGGAGGCCCCGCAGAGGCTGCAGGGGGGCGAGCCGGAGGAGGGGGCGCCGGGGCCCGGCACCCCCACTGCCGCCTCCCTGCCCGGCAGCCCCGCGCCCAGCCCGCGCTGTTTCAAGCCCTACCCGCTCATCACCCCCTGCTACATCAAGACCACCACTCGGCAGCTCAGCTCGCCCAATCACTCCCCGTCCCAGTCCCCCAGCCAGAGCCCCAGGGTCAAGAGGCGGCTGGAGTCCTCCCTGAGTCGGGGACCCAGAACCGCCCTGGCCGCCGCAGCCGCCTCCCCGGGCCTCGCGGGCGGCCTGAGCCGCTCTGCGGACTGGACGGAGGAGCTGGGCGCTTCCCCGCCGCGGCCGGGCGGCTCCGCGCACCTGCTGCCGTGCCGAGGGGCCGGGGAAGGCAGCGGCGGTGGGGTGTCCCCCGCACCGGCCGCCACCAAGGCGTCCGGGGCGCCCGCGGCCGCAGATGGTTTCCAGAACGTGTTCACAGGTGAGCGCATCCGGCTGCCGGCCACCAGGTCGCACGTCGCCTGCCAATCAGGGCGCCCTCCCTCCCTGGGCTCTCAAAGGCTGTGACCTGCTAGTGGCGACAGGTCACCTCTTCATAAGGAATCCCGGTCTTCCCACCTAACCCCTTCGGTGAAGGGCCTTGGACGTGCTTGTTGGTTTTCTGGTTTCTTACAAGGTCTTGTAGGAGACAACTTAGTTGTGTCTGTCCTAAGTCATCTCAAGAAAAAGATGCTCTGTCCATTTAACCAAACATCTGCTGTTCTCCACGTTCAGGGTCACGCCAAGCAGATAAACTTCTTTTTTGCCTTGTTAGCTAAACCATCATTCTCTTTCCCTCCTCATCACCATAGCGTAAAGAAAGAATAAAATGGTTCATGGTCTTTTTGCGAGGCTCGGTGTTGGAGGCACTAATCATTTGTTCCAGTTCTATGCAAAGGCGATCTCTGACCTCTCTAATACATATGTGTATGTAAATGTAGCAATATACATGTAATATGTAGCTTCTATCTTGCAGCAATCAGGGTTCTATTACTTAGCGAAATTAACTGGTCACTTCCATTTGCCGATGCAAGCAAATCTGATGTATACTATTAGGAAATTAATAAATACGTAGAATAGTAGGGATCATTTTCATTTGGTTTCATGATCCAGTCAGAACAGGCAGTAGTTTGGAGGTAGCGAAGGCGATTAAAAAGGCCAAAAACACACCTGGTCCAACTGATACCTCTCCTGCTTAGCATTTGTTACAGACTCTCACACTCAGGGCAACATGAAGCACAGCTAAAGGGTCAGGTTACTGTGGTCAGTGTCAAGTAGTAGAATGAGTTTATCCTTGCTAGGCTTATAGGTCCCAAGGCCTTACCCTAAGAGCCCACTGGTAAAGTTTCAATTTGTTTCCCATTTACTTAACATCTACTTTCAATTACTAAATGAAATACAGTGTTAGAGTTTAGTGAATAGGAAAGAAAAAGAAAACTTATGTGAGTGTTGGTAGGTTTGTGATAAATATTTGATTAAAAAATCCAAGTGCAGGCCAGGTGCAGAGGCTCATGCCTGTAATCCTAGCACTCTGGGAGGCCGAGGCAGGAGGATCGTTTGAGCTCTGGAGTTCGAGACCAGCCTGAGCAAGAGCGAGACCCCGTCTCTACTAAAATAGAAAGAAATTATATGGACAACTAAAAATATATATATATAAAGTTAGCCGGGCATGGTGGCACATGCCTGTAGTCCCAGCTACTTGGGAGGCTGAGGCAGGAGGATCGCTTGAGCTCAGGAGTTTGAGGTTGCTGTGAGCTAGGCTAACACCATGGCACTCTAGCCAGGGCAACAGAATGAGACTCTGCCTCAAAAAAATCCAAGTGCAATATGAAAATTTTAAAATCTATTATTTTAATAAATAGGTTATCTATCAAGCATTACCCTACATGAAATTTCTCAGTGAGGACAGCTACTTTTTAGCTGGCTAAATGCTATTAATGTGGTTAGCTACTTTTATCGACCACATTTTTATTTTCATCTATGAGCTTTTATTTTGCATTTTTTAAATCTTATACTTAAAAGTAGATTTTTCTATTCTATTCACATGCTCTTTTTTCTTCTTTTCCGCCCTTCTCTATTGGATAGATTCAGTTAAAAGGAATGTCTGTACTTTTATACCCACTAGATAAATTATAAGAAACATGCAAAACAACAACAACAAAAGACATTTTTTGATGTACGAAGATTGGAAAGCTCTAGAGTTAATTTTTGTGAATTTAATGTTGATGAGAAGTCATGTATTTTCTCTTTAGGTAATATTCATTTATAAATTTTTCTAAAAACGAAAATAATTCACCATCATTAAGATTATCAGTCATTAATGATAATTTTAATGTAGCATAAGGCTTTGGAAATTTACTCATTTAGCAAATATACACGTATATTTGCATATATGTGTATATACACATATCTGTATATACATGCATGTGTAGATATATATGTGTGTATATACGTGTGTGTGTGAGATATAGACATATACATTTTTATATATACTGAGCAGTCACATTGTGCCAGGCAATATGGTGGATGGTAGGTAATACACAGACCATTAAATTATGGTTCTGCCTTTCCACGGCTCACTGACTAAATGAAGAGGTGACATGAAATAAATACAGTGCACGGTGTGCAAGTAGCACCAAGGATGCAGTGGCTGGTTTCTCTCCTTGGCAGGAGACGAGGAAAGAAGACTTGACAAAGGAGGATTGAATAGAGTCCTGAAAGATTATAGGACTCTAAATAGGTTGAAGGTTTGTTTTCCATTTTTAAAAGAAGTGTCTTCTTGAAACTTGCCTTTTATTGTAATTTGCTAAGTATTTCCAAAAGGAGTCCTGATCAGGAAGCATCTGGATTTTGTTGACCTCTCCAGGCAGATTTTTTTTAACTGGGTAGAGAAAAAGTGCAGAGTAAGTCATTGTAATGTGGACATCACCTACTTTGTGTTTGATCATTGGATATAACTGCTCAGTGATCAGCAGATAAAATTTTTTGTGTAGCAGCTTCCATATATTCATCTCATTCACGTGGCAATGTTCAGGAAAAAAGAATCAGTAGGTTTAACCTACCCTTATAACTGGTGGGGAAATGGAGGTAGAGAAGGAGGTGGAATCACGTTCTCAAGGTCATGCTGTGATTCATTCACAGGAAGAGCCAGAAATAGAAGCAAAATCTACTGATTCAAGTCTGAATATCCTTGCTTATTACTCCTGTTTGGATGTTCAGAACTTTAAGATGGTATATAGGGTAAAAGCTGTTTCTGAAAATGTTATAGGACTTAGGGCCTTTACTTATGAGGTTTTCCAGTTTCTGTTTTTAATAAGGTGTTCTCGTTTAATGGGTGAACATCTGGCCTTCCTTGGGGGCTGGATGGAGGGTGGCTGTTGGCCAGAGGGAACCAGATTTTCTCTAGGCAGCTCTCATGGAAACTATTCTTACGGTGGTAGAGTGAATCCAGATTGACACAGGCCTCTGTTTCTCAGCTGTTGACTCTTGTCTTGTCATCTGGCATTACATTTTCTTCTTTACCATCTTCTGTGATTTTTTTATGGGTGTCTTGGAAATTACCAGAAGGTTGGGGAATACTAGCATTGTCCTTGGGGAATCGTTTTTTTTGGTTTTAATTTTGCATATATTTGGATCAATGAATCGCCAGCTGCCTTCAAAGCAGGTGATCGTTATATCTATGAGCTTCCATAAGGATCTTTTATTTTTAAACCATAGAATGAGAGTTGTCAGCTCTGCAGGAAGGAACAGATGTTTTCTGCTTTTTACTGCCTTCCAAATGTAGGGAGAAAAATCAAGTGAAAAGGGATCTCCATGTGTATGTTTGTGTCTCTTTGGTAGACAGAAAAACATTTAGTTATGAGGGAGAATAAAACTTTATATTATTTTAATTATTAAGAAACTGATGATGTCTTAGGCCATTGCATTTAAATATTTCACAATTTGTTTGAAATAGATATTTTTCAGTGTTTAGTTAAAAAAAATTGCTTCTGAAATTTGAGAGATTCCTTGACACATTAAGTATAACGGAAGCTTGGTATTAGAGTTTTGCAGTTAATTAAAGTTTAGATATCCAACAGGTTAGATTTGTGATGCTAAATCACTGTTGATGGGAATCTTTCCAAAGTCACTTATGTGCTTATCTTTTTTTAAACACATAGAATAAAAGTTTAATCTGTTTTAAAGGGCTTAATGTCATCTTCAGGCACATCATTTTGACATCTATGAAAACATTAGTGATGTCCTCAATAGCTATTGAAGTGTGTAGATTGGTGGCTTCAGTTTGCAGTTTCTGTTTTTGTGTCTATACAGTTTCTTCACTCTTTCCTTGCTGTCAGCTACTTCTTCTTAGAACTATCTTTGTTCTTTACCCAACCCCCAATTCCTTGTAATTTGATTTTTTCTGATCAATTTGTTGTTGGCTTTATAAATCCTGTGATTATGATATTAGCTATATTTATTGCACTTCTACTAAATGCCAGGCTCTGTGTTGGTTCATTACATAATTATCTCGAATCCTTTTAACAGTCTTGAAGTGTAGCTGTTTCTACTAATTTTTCCAATGAGCAAACCAAGGCTCAGACAAGTGCGATACCTTGCCTAAGGGCATTAAGCTAGTAAGTGGCCCATCTAGGATATGTCTATAGAAAACCAAATCTGTTGTTAACGTGGATAAGATAAAACCAAGTGGATCGGTGAGTTTTTGGACAACTAGCTAATTAATAAAGTGTGTGGCTAATTAATAAAGTCTGTGAGCTTTAGAACTTGGATTGTGTAACTCTCATTTTGGCCTTTCTAAAGGTTATTTTGATTTTTTGTATCAATAGAGAGAAGGATCCACTCTAGGAGTACACATTTTCTCATGTGGCTTGTTAAATTGTTATACTGCATTTTTTAAGGCCAGGAGCTGTATGATTTCTAGTAGTAGCACCTGTCAGAGTATAGATGTCCAGTTAATGTCTACTAAATGAATGAAGGTCAGAATTATCCCTGACATATATTATGTCTTACTGTAAAATAAAGCAGGTTATAGGAATGCTATCCTTTTCCCTAAATACTGCCTTACTTGGTTCCATATATCAAAACAGAATTTGGCAGCATAAGCTAGGACAGGAAGCACTGCTCTTAAATCATTTTAGATTGGTCTGAAACATCCTTTCTCATGGCTTCCTTAGGACTATGGTTTGGATTGAAGTCAAGTACCCCGGTAGCTTCAGTGATGGTTTTAATGGCTGCTTTCTGAGTTGAGGACTGGCCTAGTTTTAAGTGCATTCAGGCATTTGGACATAAGCCATGAGTATTTGAAGTGGAACAGGTACTTTTAGTGCTTTTCCTTCTGATCTTATTTAAAAGATGCAGAAAATATACAGTTGGTTGATGACTGCAGTGGTTATTCTAACTACTATTATTCTAGATATATTCACTCCCCAGCTTTGCTATTTAGCTAAGTGACTCTCAGGTAGTTTTTCCACATATCTATGAAGGTAGAGGAGCAATTTCAAGTTGATAATGTTAAGATTAAGTGAAATAGTATATTTAAAGCCCCTACAGATCTTCCTGGTACATGAGGGGCACTCAATTGGTGCTAATTGCTCTCCTGACCTGATTTATTGTCTTAATAAACTTCATTGTTCCAAGTGGTTAGAACCAAATTTGTTAAAACAAAACAACTCTGAAACTGTATACAAAAGACTTGGCAGGACGTGAATTGACCAGATACTAGTTGAAAATTAATATTTCTAGTCACTAGGGCTTTTCTTTTTGAAAATTATTTTATGCATCGTGTTTTGTTTTTCTTTCTTTCTTTTTCATTTTTCTATGATTGTTAGCATTTTTGTCACTTTATCAGAGTTTGGTTTTCTTAGGGGTTTGGATAAGGAAAGCAGATGATGGGGTGTGGCTGTGAGATTGGGGGGAGTTCGGGGAAGAGGAGGCAGCAGTTGACACCCTCAGTGTTTATATTCTGCACAGCATCTGGCTACCAACGCCTGACTTTGCAGCTTCACCCTCCTACGAGTTCCTTCGTGAACTCTCTACTGTAGACAAACTGATCTGCTTACTGTTCTATGAACTTGCATTTCATTTTCCCTGACTTTGTGCCTTTGTCTCAGTTTTACTCTCTTGGAACACATAATTTGTCTCTTTTGATTTAGCGTCTGAAAAGGACTGATTGAATTTCCATTTCCTCTGCATCTTTTCTAGCGAGACCTTACTGGTTGTCATCCCGTTGTCTTTGTACTTAATATCTATATCATATTATATGTGCTTCTTGGATTTAGGGATTCTTTTGGTCTTCTTTCTCGCCTCCTTCTGCCTTTCCTTCCTCCTTGTCTGCTCACCTGATTCCGTCCATTCATTCAGCGTCTACTCTTCTATTAATCCATCCAACAAATACCTATTCTGTGCCTTGCTGTGGGCCAGTCAATGTGATAGGCAAGGAATATACTGAGGTCTTGGTGAATATTTTTTCTCCATTTGCGGGGGTTGTGATATAGATGAGTTGGATATCCAGGCCTCCCTCCTATTGGCAACAAAAACTAGTTGAACTTAAGCTGGAAAATTGCTAACCTTTTTGGGCAGTCAAAATTAATTGTTTCCACTGAGGAGTGATTGAATCAGTGGTGGAGGCAGAATGATACTTTGGTAGAATGTCTGTTGAGAGAATAACGTCTATTCTTGTTTCTGGAGGTTAATTTTAAAATAGTAATGATATTACAGTAACGCTGAGCTTCCAAATATAAATTTTATTGGTAATGAAAGAAGAGGTAAAGGGAATAGAGAAAGTTCTATTCCTCTGTTTATTTCTGCTTTTGTATTATAAGTAATAACCTGATGTTAATGAAATTTAGCATTAAGGGAGCATTAGGAAGAATCAAATAAGTACTGCCTGTGACTTGATGGTTATTGGATATAATTTTAGTGACTGAAAACTTTCTAAGTCTCTTTAATATTAAAACTGTAAATATACATAAAATATGACTTCTACTCAATTTGCAATTTTAGTTAGTAAAGTCAGGTAGTTCTAACAACAAAATTATAGGAACAAATAATAATGGCTTACTGGATGCTTTAAGAAGCTGTTAACTGTACTAGAGAAATCGTATCCTTTTGGCATCTGCTCCACTATGGGGGTGAGAGAGGGAAAAATTTATGTCTTCCTCCTTTATAAAGATGTGCTTGAAAGTGACGATTGTGTAGCCAAATTGCCACCACTCTTCTGTGATCTAGTCAAGCTCTAGTGTACCAGGGACCCATTAGAAGCTTTATTATTGTTATGCCAGAGCTCCGACAGGCTAAAAATAGAGCTCTTATTTTCAGGAGGAATGGAATAACTTCTTGAGAAAAGCAAGCCTGTATTGTGTTTTAAAATTATGCTTAAAATGCAGAAACACTACTCAGGTTTCTTTTTGTACTTCATGCAGAAGGATTCTTTGTTGTAGTACTCAGAGGTACCAGAGGACATGTATGGACAGTAATTCTGTGTCATTGAAATGGTTGCTTTAGGTACACAGGAGAGGAAAGAATGTTTATCAGTAAGCTACTGTCAGCACTATGGCAAGAGAGAATGTTGAGAAGTCTTTCAATCTACTGCCCTTTGCAGTTTTGCCATTGGTTTCCTGTAAGACACGGAGCAATAATTTCTTAGCTCTTTTTAATACCCTGGTTTCCCAGGTTGGGAAAGTGAATGCAGCCTTGCTGGGAACTTCCTCCTTCAGGTCCCTTTCAACACTGTGACCCTGTAGAAATGATGGGTCCAGCAGGTACCTTTTCTGCCTAATAGTGATAATCTGCATATTTAGAGCTTTCCTTGATTTTTAGAGCTCAAGAAAATCCCTGTGTCGGAAAATCCATTTATACTATGGAGTAAGGATGCCTTGGGTATGTTATAGTTGATGGTGGGAGCAGTAATATTTTGACATTGATAGTTTTGACCCGTTTTTGCTTCATGCCAAAGGAGATTGAAATTGGTTGGACTGTGATTATCTGATGTGAATGTAGAACCTTGCATTTTCCAACCCTGATGCAGTGATTGTGTACGGTGGTTGATCCTGTTTTATGAAAATACATGAAAGGCAAAGCTGTGTTGTGCAATGTCTGACCCAAAGATTTAGAGTCTTTCTAATATTGGCACAAAATATACCGAGCCAGTCTTTTTAGATTCATTATCTTTAGTGTAAGTCATCTCCTATTCTTGGGTGGATTATAGGCTTTGCATTTTTCCTCAGAGATTAAACTGGTCAATAAAAGCAGTACTATTAATTCTCTTACTTCAATATACTTTAATGTATTGGTTTTTGTTATGTTTTCAGTTTTTTGTGCTGTTACATATGCTTAAATAATGTTTGCGAGTCTGTGGTATTCCATTTAGAAATTTGCATTTACATTAAAAATTTCTTGCAAATTAGAAGGTTTTGAAAGCTCCTAGCTTTTTTACTTTTGTAAAAAAAAAAAGTTTTATTGGCCTTAAAGAAGTATAACTTGTTTAAGCCCATTAAGAGGAAAATGGGCTAGAACAGAACTATTTCAGGATCCCAAATAAATGCATTAGAATACTCTGTGGAGAGTTTTATAAGCAATGAGTCTCTTCATTATTAAGATATAAATCTTATCTTTTAAAAGTGTGATAAAAGAAATGGGATAACAGTAGGGATAACCTATTGCAACTCATTTTTAAACTTACATTCTGGTAGATAGTTGGTCCCTCTTTTCCCTGTAAACCAATCCCTGACTGTTTGGAGAGGGCAGGTGATGTGAGCTCTCTGTGGGAAGTGCTACATTTTGCAGTTCTCCGAGATGTTCTTCTACAAGCCAATTATATCTTACTGTTCTTGCCGTGCTATTTTGGTTCAGTGGCTTCGAGGGTATAAAATGTTTGGGTGGTAGCCTTGCAGTTTCTTTCAGGATATAGGGTTTGATCTGGCTCTCTTCTATTTTTAGAAAAATCTAGAAGTGTGTTGA
Source organism: Lemur catta (assembly GCF_020740605.2). Lineage (NCBI taxonomy): Eukaryota > Metazoa > Chordata > Mammalia > Primates > Lemuridae > Lemur > Lemur catta. Next base: position 6,564,739 of record NC_059152.1, on the reverse strand, counting down.
CTCTGTTGGGCTCAATGTTTTGGGGATAGGCGTAGAGGGTTGTATAAGAACTGCACTGATGTAGGTGGAGAGACATTTGACGGGGCTGACAATGTGATGTAAGTGAAAAATTGATTTTAGCAGCCTTTAATCTGGGACTTGGATTATTTCTCTAAGGAGACTCATTTAACTCTAAATTCATAGATCATTTTCATACCATCTACTTAGGGATCATAAAGGATGGGCATGTGGCTTTAGGTTTAGCTTTAGGCTAAATCTCTAAGGTTGAGCCTCCAATTTCCTTTTGGAGGTACCTCTTGGCTTCATTCCCAACTTCAGTTGCCAATGGACTGCTAGATCTTTACCTCCAGTTCCTGTCTCTCTTCTGGGCATCAGACACATCTCACTTAGACGTCACAAGTCTAGTATATTCACTGTGTCTAAAACTACACTTATTATTTTCCCCATCCTCTCTACCCCCTCTTCCTGGGTCTCCTAGTCAAGGCATTGCGGTCCAGCCCTGCCATACTCCTTGATTCTTCCATCCTTCTCAGACTTCACACCCAATTAATCTTTCCATCTTCCCTATTCTTTTCCTAAATATCTTTTTAATATGTCTTCTAATTTCTGTTCCCAGTACCGGTACCCTTCCTAGTTCAGATCCCTGTCAATAGTGTCCTCATTGCTCTCTTGCCCACAGCCTGGTTCTTCTCTACTCCATTCTGCACAAGGCATGAGAGTAAACTATTTAAAATACAAATTTGAGCAGGCTAGTCCCAGTTTAGAAACATTTCCTTGTTCCCCTCCCTATTGCTTTGAGGCTAAAGTTTAAATTCTTTAATGCATATATATTAAATATGTTAATATAGACAATATGTTCTTTATCATATATAAATTATTATATCTGATATTCATAGATTATGGGTAATAGACCATATATATTTTAATACATATTAACATCATTGAATGCTCTGCAATTTTGTCCCCTCATTTTTCAGTCTCTATTTTCCTCACCTCGTCCTGGGTGCTCTGATCATTCTTCAGGTATCTCACATTCTCCCTGATAGTTTTAGATATTGTTGACACTCTCTCTCCCTGGTCCTCAGAGAAGAAAGGAATCCATTTAGTCATATTCCTCAGTTCATAACACTCCCCCATGATTAGTCTCTGCAAAACCCATTTTGTCCTTGCTGTATTTTCATTTCCCGTTCTGACTCCCCTTGTAGACAGAGAGAACTGCTTTGATGTGTTTGGCATCCTTGAAAGCATAGGTATTTTTATAAAGTATATGATATTTCTGTTCATGATGAGTTTACACAAATACTTTGAGTGGTAGACCTCATGATATTGCTTTTTCCCCCTAAAACTCAGCTGCATTTGGGGGAAAAAGTGTACAAAGTCTTCGGGGTGAATTTCCATCTGGTTTATGGCTACCTACTGCTCTATGGTATTCCCAAGGGTGGAAGTTCTGCCGGGTTGTGCAACACCAGGGGGCGCTGTTCACCTGGTCTCTTGTGTGCCTAATGTTTCCCCTAGAGTTGTACAATGGTGGCTCTGGGTGTAGTCTCCAGATTTTATTTAAATATTTTCATGGAAATAAACATCTAGATTCCTATACTTCTTGGTCACCATAGAAAACACTCTGATGAATAGTCCCGTACAGAGTGCTATGTGAGAATTTCTCTGGGATGTACATTCAGGAGTGGGATTGCTAGGGCATCAAATAAATGTTTACTGAATTTATGTAGATCATTAGTTTCCAGAATGTCTTCCTACTTTATGCTCCATTACCACAGCAAATTAGCTTTGTCTAATTTCCGCTAATCCAAGAGGGAAAATGGTATCTTGTTTTTCTTTTTACTTTATATTTATCTGATGACTAACGCCTTTGAGAAAAATTTTAGCCATTTGAGTTTATTCTTCTGCGAATTGCCTGTTCATATCCTTTTACATTTCTCTGTTAGAGTTCCTGATTTTGCTTGTTTATTCACAAGGGTTCTTTGCATATTCTAGATATTCTATTACCGATGTCAGGGATATGATGGAGTGTCACTCAGCGTCCTTCTGATCTTTCCTTACATTAGAGACCAGAAATCTAAAAATGACATTTTTCAGAGTCTCTTGGAGGTTGTGTTTCAGATGTGATTTAGGTTTGACAAATTTGTGCCAGATCTGGAAAGCTTCAGTGAGGGTGGAGATTAACCTCCTACCCTTGTTTCTACTCAAGCACAGCTGAGGAACTGTCTAATTCTTCCAGGGCAATGTTAAGCAGGGATCTAGAGTCCAGGCGCTAGCTCTATGTCGGCCAAGGGTGGGGTGTGGCTCATCCATGCAGCCGGTGTGGCTGGTAGCAGGCACAACACACTTCTGGAGGTCCCGGAGGTCCCACCCAGTGATGAGGCCCCCTGATCCTAGCAGTGGAAGTGTGCTTTTAGAGCCCAGGGCTTTAGATCAGAGAAGCAGCAGCCACTTCTTTGGTGACCTGGTCCTATCTATGGCTTTGTGGGTGGTTTCTAAAAAGATTCTAAAACCTTTTTCCTTGAGGCTTTCCAAGATTCTGTAAATGAAATACTACCCTGTAGTAAATCTCTTCCTATTTAAACCATTTGGAATGGATTTAGGTCTATGTGATCATTGAATCTTGAAAATTTAGATATTGCAAATATCATCCCCTGGTAATTATCTTGCATTTAGATTGGTAATGTAGTTGGTCAAACAGAAATACTGAATTATGATAGAATCAAATCAATTTTTAACCTATGGTTTGTGCTTTTTTTGTCTCACTTAAGAAATTCTTTCTCCTAAGTTACAAAAATTCTGTCTTCTATAGTCTTGTCATTTCACCCTTTACATTTAAGTCTTTGATCTAGAGCCCTTCTGAGTGTATGATATAATGTAGGGATGGATCTGTTTCTATTTTTCTGAATATGGCAAGCCAGTTTTTCCAACATCATCTACTAAATAGTCTTTTACTTGTTGATTTTGTTGATTTTTGATATTACCTTTATGTCATTCCCTTATATAGATAAGTCTGTTTCTGAGGTTTCCATTCTTTCCTTTTATGTGTGTTTTTCTGTCTTTACCAAGTACCATATGGTACTTGTGACTTATAAATGTGACTTTGCAATATGTCTGATTATCTCAAAGAGGAGTATTTTTAAATGTTGACTTAGTCCATCAACATGGATCTTGTCGTCTTCCATATAAATTTAGAATAGGTTGTCAGAGTTTCTTTAAAAATCCTGATGGTGTTTGATTGGGACTTTATTAAATTTGTAGATTAAATTGGGGATTATTATCACTTTTACAATATCATCTTTTTCAAGAATGTGAAAGAGCTCTTTGTTTATTCAAATCATTTTTATGTCCTTTTAATAGAGTTTAAACTTTCTTCTACAGAAGGTTCGTGTTTTCTTTGTTGAGCTACTTTCTGGATGCTTTATATGTTTTTTTATTACTTTTTTAAATTCTTATTTCAGCATATTGTGGGGGAACAAAAGTTTAGGTTATGTATATTGCCCTTGCCGGCACCCCCCACCCCGAGTCAGAGCTTCAAATGTGTCCATCCCCTAGACGGTGCACATCACACTCATTATGTATGTATACACCCATCCCCTCCCCGCCACACATCTGCCGGACACCCGATTAATGTTATTCCTAAATGTGCTCTTAAGTGATGATCAGTGAAACCAATTTGATGGTGAGTACATGTAATACTTATTTTTCCATTCTTGGGATACTTCACTTAGTAGAATGGGTTCCAGCTGTATCCAGGAAAATACAAGAGAAGCTATATCACCATTGTTTCTTATAGCTGAGTGGTAAAGCTTTTGGTGTTGAATAGAAGTGGCGAGAGTGGCATCCTTGTCTTTCTGATCTTAGCGGAAAAGCTTTTAACTTTTCGCCCCTGAGTATGACGTTAGCTGTGGGTTTGTTGTGTATAACCTTTATTGTGTTGAGTTACATTCCTTTTATACCCATTTTGGGGGAGTTTTTTAAAAATCATGAGTGGATGTTGAATTTTGTCAAATGCTTTTGCTATATCTGTTGAGATGATCATGGCTTTTGTCCTTCATTTTATTAATATGGTATGTCATATTTATTGATTTACATATGTTGAACCATCCTTGCATCCCTTGATAAACTCCATTCGATCATGGTGAATGATCTTTTAAAATATGTTGTTAAATTTGGTTTGTGGGTATTTTGTTTGTTGAGGATTTTTATGTCTGTTCATCAGGGATATTGGCCTGTAGTTTTCTTTTTTTTTTTTTTTGCAGTAACCTTGTTTGGTTTTGGTATCTATAACCTTCTATAACCTTAGACACAATTACTCAAATATCTGGGACTTGATTTCTTTACAGGAGAAATTAGGGGTTTGAGCTAAATGATCTATAAGATTTCTTCTGACTCTGAAATACTGAAGATTAAAAGCAATGGATTATCACTGAGTAATTTGATTCCATTAATAATACTGACAAAAAAATTGTTAGTCTTTGGGATCAATAAAAACAGAAAACTTACATACATCATTAAGGCCTAGTGGGAAAAAAAAAATACTCCTATTGTTTCCAAGGAGGTTTCTATTTCTATTTAGACACTTTATTGTCTCAGGCAAATAGGGAAAGAGCCAGGGACTCTCCCTGTTCTATGTTGTCACCAGTTGGGAGCCCATATTTTGCATCTCTTCTACAAGGGTTTGCCACCGACATCGTCTTACTGTATTATTATTAGTTAAGGGGAGGGAGCATGTTTTCATTATATCCTCTGATGGGCCTAGGACATTCTTTGGCATATGACGGACTCCTGAGTACTTGGTTATATCTTATCTTTGCTCCTCCTCCCCGCCCACCCCACCCCGTTCCACTAAGGATGTTTAATTAAGGCCGTGTGTTCTAAACAGATTGCTTTTAAAATGTCCCTTCTTGAGCTTTGGCCGTTGTAACTAGGTTGTTAGCCCCTGCGGGGTGCAGACTTGCCTGGTCTGTTTCTTTTATAACTTAATGCAGAAAGTTGGTCAGAAGCTTTTCCCAGAGTTGCTGGCTGACTCAGAAGTAGAAGATCCCCAGAATAAAAATGAGGAGAGCAGCGTGTGCGTCCAGTTTTGGCATTGCCACTCTCCGGTCTTATGACCTCGGGCAGATTCTAGAAGGTTTTCATTCTTCAGTTAGTTTCTTTGAAATTGTGATGATAAACCCTTGCTCTGCGTGCCTCCCAGAGCTGACAGTAGATGCGGAAATGCCTTTTACACCGTATAGTTCTTCTGTCGAAATAAAAGATTTCCTACTTTTTACAGTGTCATTGGTCACAGGCCCAACAGAACTCTAGTGCAGGGACATAATGGTTTTACTACTTCATCGTGCAAGAGGGATTGAAGCATTTGTTGTGATGGTAAATAGTTCTCTGACTTTCCCCCTAACTGCTGTTTCCATGTTTATCTATCTTGTGATTTTTGCTTCTCAAAGTAAGAGGATTTGGAGCTAGAGTGTGACTGCAAAGTTGATTTCACATGCTTTACTTTTTATTAACTACGGAGTGGAAGTATATTGGGTTGGGGGGGAATAGTGCAGAAATAATTTGAGAGCACTAATGATTAATAAGTTCCCTGTCATTAAATGAATGATAGTTTTTAGCATGAATTTAATAAATATGGTAAAACAGATAATGGAAATTTTTTTTTTTGACTGAGGTTAGGAATTCTAGCAAGCAGGGTGTTAAATATTACCTTGTTGTTAAAGTCTACTGAATGTAAACAAAACAATAAAACAAAACAAACACGTGGTGGGTGAAGATATTTTAATTTGAGATTATCTTGCTTATTATCATACTTTTTCAAATGCTTTTAGAACCAACTTACAATTTCCTTCTTTTAAGTTGAACTCAATTTTTATTTGTCTTTCAAACACAAGTACAGAGTGTTTGAAGTGTATCTTGATAAAAATAATAGTAGGTAACATTTATTGGGCACTGTATTAAGTCTCTTACAAAAATTATTTCATTTATTTCTCACAGCAATCGTAGGAGGTAATGAGGATGATTATTTCCAGTTTATAGATGGGGAAACAGGCTTAAGAGAGGGAGGTTGAGTACCTTGGTACATGGTTTTAATAGCCATCATGGATATAAAGCTATCTTTTTCTTTTTAAACTATATCTTTATTGTTGGACATTTTAGCTTCTTTTAAACTTTTTACTATGAATAATCCATTTATTACTGTACCAGGAACTGTGCTAAGGACTTGACATGAATCATCTCATTTAATCTTCACAGTAATCCTGTGATACATCACTCTTTTAATCTACCTCTGAATATTTACCTGGAATAGATTTTACAAAGTTGAATTTCTTGAGAAAAGGGGTGAGTTTTTAAAAGACCACTGACACACATTGCCAAATTGCTCCTTAAAGCTTTCCTTGTTCGTGTTGATGCCTACTTCTGGGTTTTGGGACTGCTTTAAGTCCAGGTTGAAGGATACTGAAGGAAAAAAATGGTAAGCTCATTGCCAGTTTGGTAGTTCTTTGAATTCTCATCTTCTTCTTCCGTCTTCCTGCTGTTACAACATGGTCTTCAGGGTCTTCATGGAGTTGCCCTGTGTCTTCTGTCCAGGTCTGGAGTCCCTTCCCTCCATCCACAAAGCCTCACCCTGTTTTGAGGAAAGGAGTTTTACAGACTAGGGAAGACTACAGCACAGACTATAGAAAGAGTTGAGAGAATAGGAATGGGATGAGCCAGGAAGCCCTCGTACGTTGACGTCGTGGGTATAGAAACCAGTAAAGGGGACATGGGAGAAAATGGCCAGTGAGTTAGAGAAAATAGGGGACAGGAGTATTATGAAGATTAGAGGAAAGTGCTTTCAGGAGTAGGAGTTGGTCAACAGTGAACATTTTCTAAAAGAGGAAGAAATTTAGTAAGATGAAGACAAAAAATGTTATCGGTAGCATGTTGGCCACCAGTTTCTGTTGCTTTGAAGGGATGGAAATAAAATTAGAGCTAGCTGAGCTGAAGTGAGGGGGTAGGGGTAGAAAACATAGGTAATTCCACCTAGTAGTTTTGTTTTGTTTTGTTTTGTTTTTTTGAGACAGGGTCTCCCTCTGTCACCCAAGCTGGAGTGCAGTGGCATGGCCATAGCTCACTGGAACCTGGAACTTCTATGCTCAAGCGGTCCTTCTGCCTTAGTCTCCTGAGTCGCTGGGACTACAGGTGCATGCCACCATGCCTGGCTAATTTTTCTTATTTTTTGTAGAGATGGGGTCTCGCTATGTTGTCCAGGCTGGTCTTTAACTCCTGGCCTCAAGCAATCCTCCTGCTTCAGCCTCCCAAGTTGCTGGGATTACAGGTGTGAACCACTGTACCTGGCCCCAGCTGGTAATCTTGATGTGAAAGGAAGCCATGAAATAGGACAGTAGCTGGGAGTGATACAGGCTCAAGGAAGAGTTTGTTTTCTTAAAGCATGTTTGTGTTATCCTAGGAATGTCCATTAAAGAGGGAGGTGTTCATATCTGGAGAGAAGGGATAGCTAAGGAACTGAGATCCTGAGCATGCAACAAAGAATTCAATCCAGAACACAAGGGAAAGAACTTGTTCTCGTTTGTAAGAGAGCCTTCCCACTGTGAGGAAGACGACAGAGAAGACAAGTCCAGCGTTTTTGCATATTTGCAGTTGGTCTCAGAGTCTTCCATTTTCTCAGTAGATCATTTGAGAGGATCATGTCATCATTGGAAAGAGCAGGTCAGGTGGGAAGGAGATTGTCTAAAAATTGTCTTGAAGAGTGGAAGCTCAGATGAGCATGCAGATCAGCGCTGGGCTTCGTTGAGGTGGACAGCTGTGAGCATAAAGTGAAAACAGACACCACAGTGTGTGTGTGTGTGTGTGTGTGTGTGTGTGTGTGTGTGTGTGTGTGTATTTCTTTTGCAACGTGCAGCTGCTCAGGTGGAGGCAAAGAGAAAGTGGCCAGATTGAAACAAGTTGTGGTTTTATCACACGAGCGTGTTGAGGGAGAGAGGGATTAGGGAACTCAAGTGTTTGAAGTATCTAATTATGGTGATGGGACATGGTACTTAAGCTGGTAAGGAAGGAAATGAGATAGGGCACAGGTGATGGATCACGCAGCAGTGGTAAGGGAGACTGATTCAAGGTGGATGGAGCTTTCAAAGGATTCCAGAGTAAGGGCTTAAAGGATAGAAGTCAGTTGTCAAGAATTGGGTGTTCCACTCAGGCATTTGCACACAGATCGATTCACTGGTGATCAAAAAATTAATTGATCATCCACCCCTCGCCAGGCACTCCTGGAGGTCCTGGGTAAAAGGTGGTAAACATCAGGGTCTGCAGAAATGGAATTTACATTCCAGGAGTAGGATACAGACCACAGACTTGCACAAATTCAAGGGCTAAGCTCTCTAAAGAGTAAGGAGGATAATGAGAGCGAGAGGGACCAGGTGTGCTATTTTAGAAAGGGTGGTCCAGGAAGTTCTCTCAGCGGAAGTGACAGTCTAGCAGGGACCTGAGTGAGATGAGGGAGTGAGGGAGTCATGGAGATATCTGGGGGAGAGTGTGCTGCTGCAAAAGGCTCCAAGGTGAGAGTGACTCAGTGTGTTTGGGAGGAGGAGAAGTCCGGTGGGCAAGAGCAAGAGTACAGCGAGGGAGGGTGGTGTGGGAGGTGAGAGGCGGGGTCCCCTGTGTCATGGTGAGGAGTTCCATTTTACTCCAAGGGTGATGGGAAGCCACTGGAGGGTTTGGAGTAAGCTTTGACATCGATCTTCTGGAGGTGGTACAGTTCCTGATAGTGACCCATTCGAGGATGTGACATGGGGCAGAGGAAATGCTGGCTGGAGGCAAGGACTCAGGGTCTGGGATGAGGCATCTACCTAAGTGTTGGTGCTTTCTCCATGTAGATGTCAAAGTCACTGAGAATGATGATAGGTGTAGAGGCGGACTATTTAGTGAATGTCGGGGTGAAGGAATGACTAGAGGTTAGTGGGTGGCAGAAAGGTGGGGGATACATAAGGGTCTAGCTGGTGGCAAGAGTTTTCAAAGGAGCTGATGGCTTTGCAGGAGAATAAATCATTTGGAAGTGTTTGTGGGGATGGAGGAAGGTACCCACTTCCTGTCGCTCCAATGTGTGGAATTTGACATAAAATGCGTCCATCTGAGAGGATCGCAGGAGGAGGACTCCAGGGGCAGTCAGGTTACTGTTAATGCAAGGAGGTGACGTTCCCTTTAGAGAGGTTAGGCCAGGGGTTCTCAACAGCCTGGGGTTATCTCGCCCCCCAGGGGACATTTGGCAATGTCTGGAGACATTTTCATGTGTTACAGCTGCAAGTGGGATGGTTGTGCTACTGGCCTCTAGTGGCAGTGACCGGAAATGCTGCTAAATGCACAGGATAACGCCCACCCCCCAAACACAGAAGTGTGTGGTTCAAGGTGTCAACAGCACTGTGGTAGAGAAACCCTGGATTAGGGATTTAGGGGTGTTTGCTCATCATAGAACTGCAGTTCCAGCAGCTTATACTTCTCTCTTCCACATTGTTCTGGAACCCCTTTGATGATTTTTGGCTTGATTTGCACTTAACACATTTATTCTATCACGCTCACTCACACACAAGCAAGATCCTGTTTCCCTTATTCTCAGTCCTACACAGTATCTGAGTGGTGGGAAAGGACTAATGAGTTTTAGGACTATTTCCAGTCATCCCATAAGATGAATACAGTGGATATACTGTCATGATAATTACTCGCTTGAGAATTGAGGGATGCCATTTGTTTCCTAGGTTCCAGTTAGATGCCCGCAAACTGAATTTCTTTAGGGGAAAAATCCTTTATTTTTGCCCCAAATAATTCCTGGGAGACCAAAGAATATCCTCTAATTACTTGAAAGAATGGAGAAAATAGAGAGGCTTTTTTTTTTTTGTCCTGCTTTGTCACTCCAAATATCAAAGGCAGATTTTGAGATTAGTTTTATTTTACAGACAGAAACAGAAAGAGGCATATATTAATACCAATGACTAGTGTTCTGATAGAAGTGAACATTTATACGTTTGAAATTTAGTGGTTGTAAATGAAGTATAGACTTGGCCTGGTTTTGCACAGCCCTGAGCTAAGAAGGGTTTATACATTTTCAAAATCATTCAAAACCAAACATAACCCAGTGAAAAATATGCAATGGAGATCTTATGTGGCCCACAAAGCCTAAGATGTTTACTATTTACTATTACTTATGGTTTGATGGTACAGACTGATGTTTCATTTCCAGTTCTGACCGTGTGATATGAGTGAATCTGTCACAGAATCATAGCGTTGTATTCATGCAGAAATCCTAAAAACATGTCTGGATGCTTTTTATGTGCAAGTGGTCAGGTTTGCAAGATAGATAGATGGCGGCCATAAGTGAGTTTATGTTTTTGTGAGGGAAGGAGATATTAAGCAAATGATTGCACAAGTAATTAATTAATCAAAATAATTAATTACACAGAGCAGCTATGAAGGATGCCAAAAGAAGGTGGAAGGAGATCACTAAAGGCTTTTCTGGATGAGTGACGTAGATCTGGGTTTGAAGAAGGAATTCACTAATTAGACGGAGGAGCAGTGACAGGGCAAGAACTGACGAATGCTTGTGGCCCCAGAAGGAACCCTAGAGATTTTCTGTTTCTTCTGCCATTGGTTATGAATATGGAAACAAGATCCATAAATTTCTGAAGGTTAGAGATGAGGTAGTGTCAGAAATAGGTTAGGGACTATACCCATGGCCGTCACCTCTGGCTGACAGTAGAACCAACTGGTGACCAATAAAACCAAGGCTGGGCCCTGATGCCGGTGATTCTGTTCTCCCAGGTGACACTTAGGCACAGCCAGGACTGAGAACCCTTGGACTAGGTGGACCCAGGTCCTCTTGGAGCCTCAGCCATTGTCTTTTCATTGTGCCTCTCTTTCAGGAAAATAATTAAAAACTTATGTTTGCATCTACCCTAGAGTAATATTTCCATCGAGCCTCTGAAAACAATTTGAGTTTCTCTATCACTTTTCTTTTCAGGGCTATTTTTGCTGGACAGCTCTGTTCACTTCTCTCGGGTTGGTGCCTTCGCCAGTCTCCCTGCCTCCTCCTCTTCTGTCCCCTCCCCATTGCCATGCTGGAGACTGTGAATATCAGTCACTGACATTTCTGAGCCTACATGGTGGCATGTTGGGTCACAAACTGCTTCCTTAGAGAATCATCTGTAATTAAATCCAAAAGGGATTTAAACCTTTTGCATCCAAAGTTAAATTCCAAATCGTGGATTTACCAGTTAAATCCAAAAGGGAGCTGGGCACAATGGCACACGCCTCTAGTTCCAGCTGCTCTGGAGCCTGAGGCAGGAGGATCGCATGAGCCCAGGAGTTCGAGGCCAGCTTGGGCAGCACAGTGAGACCTCCCATCATCTCAAACAAAACAAAACAAAACCAAAGGGGGGGAACCCCCCCCCAAAACAGAACTATTCAAAAAGGTTGGGGCTTCTTAGATGGAAGTTGTACAGCTCATAACTTGGCCTATTTTCTTTTGAGGCAGGGCGTATTGGGGGATAGGAGAGCAAACCAGATCGGTGCTTTTCTTATGTGGCATCCCCGGCCCCAGACTGCAGAGCCTTCTCCAAGGTTGAGAGGCGCCCTGCTGTGCAGGCCGTTGCCTTGGAAACGGCGTTGCTCCCTGGCAAGTGTATTTACCAGGCCTCCCTCCTCCGGGAGCGCTGGGAGCCAGGGGAATATGCCAGAACTCCCTCTAATGACTGTGTTTCATCCGCAGGGCGAACGCTGCTGGAGAAGCTGTTCAGCCAGCAGGAGAACGGGCCGCCGGAAGAAGCAGAGAAGTTTTGCTCGCGGATCATTGCCATGGGGCTGCTGCTGCCCTTTAGCGACTGCTTCAGGGAACCGTGTCATCAGAATGCCCAGTCGAGCTCAGCTCCGTTCGACGTAAGTAGGGGAATTCACCTGTCTCCGTGAGGCTCCTTTGCCGTCGAAACAGCCACTGCGATCAGTCACCCTGCAATTTAAAAACAACACGTGATGCGAGGCCTTCCTCCTTCCTCCTCTCTGCCATTCAATAGCTCAGTGTGACTGTCGCTACACTTTTTTTTTTTGCACTGGAGTATTAAGTATAGTTGCCAAGCCTCCTTTTCTTAACAGATGGCTACTCAATAGTTCTCTAGCCTGCTTCAATCATTGATGATTTTTATTTATTTATTTATTTTTTATTTCAGCATATTACGGGGCTACAAAAGTTTAGGCTACATATATTGCCCTTGCTCCCCGCCTGCTCCCCTCCCCCCCCCCCCCCCCCCCCGTCAGAGCTTCAAGAGTGTCCATCCCCCAGACGGTGCGCATCGCACTCATTATGTATGTATCCACCCATCCCCTCCCCCCCACATCTTCCCGACACCCGATTAATGTTATTCCTAAACGTGCTCTTAGATGATGATCGGTGAAACCAATTTGATGGTGAGTCCATGCCGTGCTTATGTTTCCATTCTTGGGATACTTCACTTAGTAGAATGGATTCCAGCTCTATCCAGGAAAATATAAGAGGTGCTATATCCCCATTATTTCTTATAGCTGAATAGTACTCCATGGTATACATATGCCACATTTTATTAATCCACTCATGTATTGATTGGCACTTGGGTTGTTTCCACATCTTTGCAATTGTGAATTGTGCTGCTATAAACATTCGAGTGCAGATGTCTTTGTTATAGAATGTCTTTTTTTCTTTTGGGTAGATGCCCAGTAATGGGATTGCTGGATCAAATGGTAGGTCTACTTGTATTTGTTTAAGGTATCTCCACATTGCTATCCACAGAGGTAGCACTAGAGTGGTTCCTAGTCAGTATTTCTGACCTTGCTGGCATAGACATTCCTGCAGAAGCAGCTCCGCAGGGCAGAGTTACCCATCCCAGAAGGGCCACAGGTTTCCACGGGCCCTAGAAGTCTGCTTCAGTGCGTCCCTCACTCACTCACTCACGTGCTAGATACTGACGGGAAGCAGCATCGCCTGCCTCTCCCCCCCCAGCTCCCACTCGCAAAGAGAGTTAATGCTGTGGAGCAGTCGTTCAAAACGCATGTTCATGTTTCAGAATGAATATCAGCATGGCTGGGTTGTCATTTTCAAGCCAGAGTGTTGCTAATCTTTCTCAGGTATGTGGTACCTGGATAGCATTGGTTGTGGTAAGCGTGGATCTGAAACCTAGATATGTAGGAATTCTCATATATGAAATTCTCATGAGAATATTGAAGGTCTGGTGGGTTGACTTATACAGAGCTTAGGATTTATGAGTATTTGGGGGTGATGGGTTCTCCTCTGCATGGGTTAATTGCATTTGTTCCATTGTTGCACTCTCTTCTCTTGTCACCCTTCTTCACTGTTGTTCAAGGAGTGAGAGAATGATGTTTTGAAAGACAATGAAAATGAACCCTGGCCAAGGTCAAGATGTGATAGCACATAATAAAGTATCTACATTTGCCTGTTTTTCTTCTTTCTGTTCTTTACATATTACAACCTGCAGCCTTACTCAATCTCTTTTCAGTATCACATACAATATTCTGAGATCTTCTTGATACTTCCCATTTGAAAGAAAATCCCCCAGGTTGTGCTGTGACTTGTGAAGCTCCCTTTCTGAGATTTAATTTTTTTTTTTCCGAGATGTAATTTTCTTAATGACGTGGCAGCTAATCATGGCTAGGTAGACCTTTTTCTCCTATGGGAAGAATTGGATTATTTAAAGTTTTTCCTCCTGCCTCCTCTGTGAGAGGTCTGTATTACTGAAGAGATAGAACCTGAGAATGATGGTAGGTTAAGCGTTGTTGAGCTGTGTTCTAGAAGATGTATCAGAGTCTGGCAAACTGGAATTATAATACCTATATATGGTACAGACACAGCCAAACACTAGCCATGTCTAGCACTGGCTTTTTGACTAAAAATTATTCCCAAATTAACTGCATTTTCCTCCCTTAAAACCTAGAAGTAAAAAGTCTTGTCAGTCTATAAATGTGGAATTGGAATAAACTGAAAAGAATAGGGTAATCTCATTTCTCTCTTTCTTATTTTTTAAAAAATCAACTAATCTGGTTGTTTTTTATACCTCTCTCCTTGCTCCGTCCTTACGTTAGAGACTAGTAACTCTTCCTAACTGTGTTATTTTGGGCAGCTGGGTGTGGCACAGAGAGTGAAAAGCAAACAACAAAAAAATAAAATCCCTTAATGTTGTGTGAAGGATTTCCTCAGAATGGGGAGTTTCTTTCCTTGAACTTGACGTGACTACATTTTGTCCTTACTCTATTTGTTGGCTGTGTAGTTCTTCCCTACTCTCCCCCAACCATCCCCTGCCAAACTGAACAAAATAAAGAAGAAATTGAAGGTACTCTCATGAGAAATGTTATTCCATATACTTAAATAGCAGTTCAGTAACAGAACTGCGTGTTGAGTGGATGCATAGTCCAGAAGTTTCTTCAAAACCAGAGGTGGTAACAGTGTAACAATATAGGGGGTTATGAGGCCAGAGGGGTCACTGGGAGATGGGGAACCATGTGCTTCTCCATGGGGAGGGAAGTTTCTGATAATTAGTCTCTCTGCTGATTTCCAGAAAATAGCTGTTGGGAGTTTTTCTAACCAACAATTCCCTTGAGGTCAGTTGCCCTTCGAGACAGAACACCCTGTGGGAATAAGCTCATAGCTGGCACTCTTCCTAGCCTGGACTTTGTGACTCTGTTCCTTCCCTAAGAGCACCCTCCTCTCTCCCTCCTTCTCTCTCCACTTCCACATGTAATTAGAGGAATGAAGAATTTTGATCTGGGGCCCTTACTGATGCAGTTGAAGGATTAGCCTACTTCAGTCAGCCCTTCCGTTCTTAGTTCCATGTTATTTTTATACATTTTTAGGGCCTAACATTTGGCTCTGTAGAGTGCTATAGAAAATATGAAAAGACTTCAGGTTTTTCTTTTGCGTTTTAACTTCAGGTTTCAAGAACTTTCGAAGACTAAGATGGCTTTGAGTGATCATGTTCATCCATTTGCAAATGTTTACCACGTGCATTCTACAGGTCAGCTAATGTCTTTGGCTTGGAGAGATGTTAGTGAGCAAGAGAATGTGTTCTCTTGAAATGTATATCCTATTCAGGGTGAGGAGAGACAGATATAAAACAAAAGCATAAGTTAATGAATTTCTATTAGATTCTAGTACGTGCTATGAAGGAAAAGCAGAATGATATGATAGAGTGAATGGGTTGGGGTAGGATGGATGCAGAGGGAGCCTCTCTAGGGACCCATGAGGCCAGGTTGGAGGGGAGGTTGTTCCAGGCAGCTCAAGGGGCAAGTACACAGGGCACAGCCCAGGGGCCTGTGTAGCTGAAGCTTAGTGAGATGAAGACAGAAGACAGACAGGTCTCAGGAGCCAGAACAGGCAGGATCTTGAAAGCCATGGAAGGAATATGGATATTTTTTTAACTGGGAGGTTTTATGCAGGGGAGGAACACATTGGCTTTATGTTTCATGTGGGTCAGCCGGCTTGGTCTTTGAATAATAGAGCGTAGGGCAGGAGTAGACACAGGAACGCCAGGTAGGCCATGGCAGTGGCTGCATGGCAGACAGTGGTGAAGGAGATGCAGAAGCATCCGTGGGTTGGGATGGATTCTGGAGGTAGGGCTGATGGGACTTCTAGTGGGTCAGACATGGGCACCAGGGAACAAGAGGAAATCATGGATGATGTCTTGGTTTCAAGAAGCTGGGTAGATAGTGGCGCCATTTACTGAGATGGAGAACACAGGTCCATTTCAGGAGGATAATGTCATAAGGACAGGTGCTCATTCTAGACTTTTCTTGAATAAAATTCAAATTACTTAGAAAACAAATAATTACTCATTGCCTGACAAACATTGGCTTTTGCCTTTTGCAGAGCAGAATGACATTGACTTTACTAGCCAATCAAAATTAGGGTCATAATACTTAAAATTTTTTCAGCCATCAAAAGGACTGGCTTCTATAAGGCAAGAGTAAAAATTGAGCTCCTTTAAGGGCCTAATGACATCGTCCCATCATCTCTTTCCATTTCTATGACTAATCTGGGGATGCAAACTATTAGCGTATTTCTTTTTCTCTGGTAATATCCTTGTATTGGCTTTTTGCTCTTTTGGGGAGAGGGATGGGTTTATATCTCAAATAAAATTCTAAGCTAGACCTATTCCAAAGCTAGCAAGAGTAAACACAAGGATAATGCTACTGCTTCTGCTTGGTAGTAGACTATATCGTTGAGTTGTAGATCATGGGATTTTGTGGTCTGAGGAAAGATATCTTTTTTCCTTCCGGAACCTATTCTAGTCATCTCTCTCATGCTTTTATTCATAACGAGATCCCCTTTTCTGGGTCATATTCATCAGCAGCTGTTTTCCAGCCAACCACACTTACCTTACATAATTGTTGATTACCCATTAACAAACTCTTCTAGGATTTCTTTAAACATAACTAGGGCAGATATCACATTATACATTTATATCACCAGGAGTTAAGCAAGTTTACTTGGCCCAAGTGTTTGTTTTTTTTTCCAGGGGTATGTGGTTATATCTTTAATCCTTCATGAATTTATCTTAAATGTCTGTCTGGTGGGATATTTTTGGATGCATGTTTTTGGCTGCTGGACTTGTTTGGGTTTGGCGGATTTGCTGATTTTTTAAAAATATCTGGTGATCCCCATGTTTGCCAGATGGGCAAGAGCTCCTTGGTGTGTATGTCGGTGGACATAGGTTTGGGTGAGCGTATGAGTGAAGCTACAGTTAAAGACAAGGAAGACAGGGAAATTCAGGTTAAAAAGAAATAAAAGAAACAAGACCTTGAAACTGTTGAAAGATAAGTCATTAACCAAAACCAGCAGCAGCCACCCTCAGAAAACTGATGAAATGTACTCTACTCATTGTCACCATAGGCAGAAAGATGACTTAAGTGAACAAACAGAAATGACTATTTGTATTTGAGCTCATTTTTTTTTCAGAGCAGGAAGAATACTTAGATGCTATTTGGTCAAGCCCACACAAATCTTTTTCTGAGAAGCAGTAAAAGCCTTGATACATCTTTCAGCTCTCAGAGAATATGCATTCATATACATACATCTATGTAAAGTTTGCTGTATATTTATTTTTGAAATGTTTTTGTACACTATCAACTCTCAAAAAAAAATCGTTTTTCTTTTAAAAGTGGTAATAAAATAATTTTCAGACCAGCTTTTAGTTGACATTTCCTTGAAGACATCTTTGTAATCTCAACGTAGAAGTCATTAGTAAAATACAAGATTTTATTGATCAAAGTTCATATTAGCTGTGTTGACTTGCAGTGTTTTATGTTTGCCGATGCCATTATTGACACTGCTCTTGCCTTCTGACCGTCACTCCCAGGTGAGGATTTAGCTCAGTTGTACTCTTACATTGTTCTTCCCCATTCCTTCCAATATAGTTAATATTGCTATTTCTAGTTTCAATTTAATAATAGTTCTTTGAACCTTAAAAAATATGCTTATGACTTTTTGCTGTTGTTCATCAACTTTAGATAATATCTCTTGATACCCTGCCCACCTTGTAAAATTAGACTATTAGTGCCTCCGTCTAGTCTGACCCCTTCTACCTCCCAGCTTCTACCAGATGCACTTGTATCTTTAGGGTGTGCTTTTCAGGTTACTATTTTATCTATAGGTTCATTATAAAAGTTGGAAAACATCTAGCCACTGTGTAAATATTGCGCTGGAGAGGTATCTAGTGTGCTCTGACTTTGTTTCCTTCTCAATATTCCAGTATCCCAATATCACAACTCCCAGGCCACTCAAACAAGGATTTCCTTGGGTCAAGTTCAAATTGATTCTGTGTTTTTAATAAACAATCACATGCTCAAAAGTATCCCATTGCCTCTTAGTATTCTTTTTTGAGAGAAGAAACATGTTCCTTTTCCCACCTGTATTTGGAATATCTTTGATTTTTCAATTCATTCTTGCCATTTCATGGAATTCCTTCAACTCTTCTTGAAGAAGACTGACTTTGTCTTCTAATTTAGATTGGGTTATTGATATTTAACTATGACTTCTGTAGTTATAAATGGAACTTATAACTGTTTTAAGTTTTTTTTTCCCCATCTCTTCCCTTCTGCCCCCCACCCCCAATTTCCTAGGAACACAAAGATGAAAAGAAAGCTTCTATTCCCAATGGGACTACTGCCTGTTTTAAAGAAATAAGATGTGCAGATAAATTATTGGAGCTTAGTGGCTGAAGTGGGCTCTATAATCAAACTGTCCTGGATTTCCCATTTCCTGTGAAAACTTAGGTAAATGGCTTAATTTCTCAAAGTTTGTTTCTTCTGTAAAATGGGAGATAAAGTAGTAGTTTCTGAGTGAGAGGAAGGTGTGAATACAAATCAAACATCTAAGTGTTCTGTGTATGTTAACTGTCACCACAGGTTGTAATCATATTTGGGGTCCCAGTGGAGACAGGTACAGTAGAAGGAGCAAAGGGGAAGGGTTAAGTGGTTCTCCTTGGTAGTCCAGGAGATAATACATGGGGCAAGACTTGAGGGACGAGTAGGAGTTTGCTGCAGAGAGGAAACATAAAAGGAGATGACTAGGCAGCATGTATAAAGGCAGGGAGGTGCATGTGAGCACCATTTGGGAGAATGAAGGATGGAAAGGAGGCCAGACATGGAAACAAAGACATATATGTCCCTCTGGGGATGCTTTGAATAATTTTGAGTAGTTAAGCCATAAACAGATTGGCATTTATAAAATATCACTCTGGTGGCAGAGTGGAGAATAGATTGAATAAAATTAAAATTAGCTTCTGGGTGATCAAAAAAATCTCTAAACTGAAGCAGAGGTAGTGGGAATGGAAAGAGACAGATATGGGGAATATTTAGTATTTAGAATCAATAAGACTTGCGGTTTGATCAGATGTGGGGAAGTGGAGTAGACGATTTCTTTGAGTCTCTGATTTGCATTTCTGAGATATTCTGAGTCAGAATACTAAAAAGGGAACAGGTTTCAGGCAAGATAGTTCTATTTTGGACATCTAGAATTTGTGATTCTTCAGGACCTCATGGTGGCAATTCCTAGAGGGCAAGGGAGCTGATATTGCTGGCATAGACCATAGGTTATATGCTAAAAGATAAGCAAATAATTATAATAAATTAAGAGAATGTTGACGAACCAAAAGGTTGAAGTTCTTAAGGATGGTGGAGAATGAACAGGTGTAGTGAGAATACAGACAGGATGAATTCGTTGGAGGTTGTGGCCATAGGAAAAGAATATTGGTATTTGAGACTTCAGAGGTGGGGGTGTTCTACTGATTCCGAAGTCCATCCCATGGTGGAGGGGAATGTCCTTTGTTGGTAGTATTGAGAAGCTCAGGATGTTGGCTAGGATTTAATTCCCAACACAGTATTGTGGACAATTTGGTATTAAGAAGCAGACGCAGGGCCACATGATAAAGTTTTTGGCGAGTGAAGTCTGTATCAAGGAGATCTGTAGATGTCCATGATGAGGAGGGATGAATGATGACACCACTGGATGATACGAGCTTCAAAGGTACAGAAGGTTTTGCACAGGGTGGACTTGGAATTTTGTCTAGATGATTATGGAAGCCTGGATTGTAAGGCCATATTGTATAACATGAGAGGGAATCGGGAAAAATCACCTTTCAGGTTTGGTCATCACTTGCTTGGATGATCACATTTGGCCTTTCTTCACCTTCTTGGGTTTGCCAGTTACTGGTCTCCAGTCCAATTTCCTCAATCTAATCCAGTGGTTTTCACATCAGGGTCATATTGCCCTCCGAGGGACATTTGGCAATGACTGAAGACATATTTGGTTGCCACAGTTGGGGAGGGATGCAGCTGGTATCTGGTGGGTAGAGGCCAAGGGCACTGCCAGGCATTCTACCATGCATAGGACATCACCAGCCTTCCCCCAGAAGTTATCCAGTACAAGATATCAGTAGTGCCAAGGTTAAGAAACCCAGTGATATATGTACATCTGATTATATCATTTTTCTACATAAAACCTTTAATGGTTTCTCTGTCAGAATAAAGCCCAAATTCTTTGGACCTCCATGGTCTTCCTCCTACCTTTCAACACTTTCCTACTTGTGCAGCTCATGACTCACTCCCTTTCTGCTCCTCCAAATGCTTACCATGCTGAAGTGTTAGCAACTGTGCTTTCTCTCACCTTCGGGGCTCTGTGGGCACCACGGCTTCTGCTCCCAACTGTTACTTCGTGGTTAAGTTCTACTTTGTCATAGGATGCTGTTCAGAATTAGAAGCCATTGTCCCTTAGACACCTTCTTTAACTAAGTCTGCATTTTTTCTCTCGAAGGACCTATCGGATGGATGTCCTTTGCGACATGTCATACCCAAATGCAAATTAAATTTTGTGTGAAGGTGTCCCGTTGAGCAAATCCATTTGGGTGTAATGCTGTGTCCCTGTGTTCGCCTGACAGGTCTCCCAGAGTGGTTAGGAGCGGGTGGGCTCCGGTCCTAGACTGGATTCTAATCCCATCTCCTCCACTTACCTAAGAGGTTAGAACATTTACCCAAGGTCATGTTAAAATTTTTCACGTGTAATATATAATGTCTACCTTTAGGTGTGTTTTGAAGATTAAGTGGGATTAATTTATAAAGCATTTAGCACAATGTCTGGCACATCGTGTCAGGTAATTATTAGTAATTACTGTTTTTATTGATTGTCTTTCAGGTTCTTGTCATAGAACCTGACATAGCCATTCAATAAATATTAACATGCCTTGATTTTGTGAACAGAGAACTGTAAGGAAAGCCCTAGTGGCAGAGGAGAGGAACACCTGGAGAATATATTAAGTGAATTGTTTTGAACGATCAGGGGTTACCTATGAGTAGCTGGGACTACAGGTGTGCACACGACATCAGGCTTGTTTAAGCTATATGTAGTTTTAAGCATACTTTGAGAGTGTCATGTTTAAGCATATTTCGAAATTATATTTCTGATCATATATATGATTTAGTAAATTTCTAATATATATGTGTTTTATTTCAGAAGGCAAAACAGGTGATTTGTTTTCCTTCCATTATGCTCAATTCAACAGTATTGTTGCAAAAGTCATAATGGTAATTATTCTTACTTGCCTTGCCACGAAGTTTTCTGGGTAGCTATGGCTACAAGTCAATACTTTTCTGGCTTTTAGAATGTTCACTAACCATAAAATTAATGGAAGCTTAGAAAGATGAATTTTTTTAAAAAAACACATTTGTGGCAGTCACACTTTTTAAGGCAATGACATACTTTCTTCTTGATGATTTGTTTTTCCTCACTTAAAAGGATTATGCCGTCTTCCATACCCATTCTGGCTTTCACAACCGGTGATTTTTATCAGCCGTTTGGCAAGCAGTGTTGGGTGACTCAGAACTCATTTTGAATTTGTGTGATGGACTTTTATTAAAACGGGTGACTCAGCCCAACTTGTCTGTCATGATTTTCTTTTCGTATACTGCTCTTGCATATGCACTGAATATTAATGAGTTCTGTTGATGTGACTTGTATTTCTTGTGACCTCTCCCTCATCTCAAGAGCCAGGAGAAGGATGGAATTGGGGATCTATGTCAAAGTGAAGGTACCTTGCCATGAGGAAACATCATCCCATTTAGGAGCTTAGAGGGCTTTTATTTATTTATTTTTTCAATTTTTACTGGACTTTGGAAATCTGAACAAAAATTTATTCTCTTTTTGTTATCTGTATTGTCTAGATCAGGGGTTGGCAAGGTTTTCCTATAAAGGGCCAGATAGGAGATATTTTAGGCTTTAGTAAATATTTTATAGTGACTGTCACAAACACTCAACTCTGCTGTTGTACAGCACAAGCAGCCGCGGACAGTATGCAATGGATAAGCATGGCTTATTCCTAAGAAAACTTACTTACAAAAGCAGGCAGCTGGCCAGTTTGGGCTTGCAGGCTGCAGTTGACCCCTAGTCTATACTCAGGTAACATACAAAAGGTGAATTTATTCTGAGAGTTTGACTTTTCTTTCTGTCTCCAACCCTGCATAGTCACCAGCCTGTCCCACAATATTTATGGAATTTTTCTGTGAAAAATGTGGACCCTCTTTATGTACTTATGTAGCTTACTGTCAAAGGTGGCTAGTGGGTGGACAGACACGGTGGCACAGTATTTAATGGGAGGTGATAGAAGAGTTTTGGGTGGTCAGTATGCCTGGTGGCTAGAGTCACAGTGGGAGGGACAGGGGCAGAAGTGAGGTCTTAAATGATGCTGGATGGTACCCAGGGCCATTTGTGAAGCTTCTGGAAAAAAGGTTTAGGAATTGGACCTTAAACCTGAGAGTAGCAGGAAGCCACTGGAGGGTGTTAGGTGGAGGAGTATGATTGATCAGATTCCTGTTTATGTTTAATAGAGAGAGCATTCTGGGCTGGGCACGGTGGCTCACGCCTGTAATCCTAGCACTCTGGGAGGCTGAGGCAGGAGGATCGCTTGAACCTCAGGAGTCGCCAGCCTGAGCAAAAGCAAGGACCCATCTCTACTAAAAATAGAAAAATCAGCTGGGCATCGTGGCTTGTGTGCCCATAGTCCCAGCTACTCGGGAAGCTTGAGGCAGGAGGATCACTTGAGCCCAGGAGTTTGAGGTTGCTGTGAGCTAGGCTGATGCCACTGAACTCTAGTAGCTAAGGGCGACAGAGCAAGACTCTGTCTCAAAAAAATAAATAAATAAATAAATAAAAATAAAGTAAAAATAGAGCATTATGGGTGTTGGTTGAAGTATGGACTGAGGTGCTGTGGGTATGGTTTGAAGCCTGGAAGAGTCTGAGGAGGCTGTTGTAATAATCCAAGAGAGGGATATATTGCCCTCAGCTCTGAAAGAGGTAGGTAGTAGAAGATGCTTTTATTTTTTAAAAATGTTACATCTGGTTACACAGTTTTTTTTTTCCTTTTAAAAGACTTCAAAATATCCAGGGTCTTGCATGAGTACAAAAATTTCAGCTTTTCCTTTAACAAATTATACATCTTAACTGTCTTCCCATACTACCATCATAATTAATTAATAAAATAATTTGACTTGTATTTGGGAAAGAAATTTTGGATGAAAAAGGGCAGATTAGTATGGTTATTCGTAGTAATCTCAAACTGTGAGAGTCAGAATCTTGTTAAAACACAAATTACTGGGCTCCACCCGCAGAATTTTTGATTCAGGACATCTGGGATGAGGAGGGAGTATTTGCATTTCTAACAAGTTCTCAGGTGATGCTGATTCTGCTGGTCCCGGGGACCACGCTTGGAGAAGGGCTGCTTTAGAGGGTAGACATGACAAGCCTCGGGGATTGGATTGATTGCATAAAGGTGAGGGAGAGGGCAGAGACAAGGAGGATGTGTCCAGGTTTCTGGCTTGAGCCATAGGGTAGAGGGCGATGCGATTTACTGTGTGTAAAATACAAGGTGAAGAACAGGTTGCAAAGACAGCCAGTTCAATTTAGATCCTACCGAATCTGAGTCTATCTGCTTCCATATATGCAAAAAGCCATTGGTTATTTGTATCTGGGGCTCAGGAGAGAAAGCCTCACAAGTCAGGTGGGTTGAGTTGGGCCATTCAGCCCAGGAAAACCAGCTACTCAAAGCCAAACCTCAGTTGGAACCAGGTGATTCAAATTCCAATTTCCAGTATGCTCCATGGGAAAGGCCTGGCATCAGTGATTAATTGGGGAGCAGCTTCCTGAGAAGAGGACAGTTGTGATCAGAGGCTGAAGAGTGTGGATCAGAAGTGAGTTTCCTGGTAGCTCCGAAGTTGGGAGAGAGCCCACGCTTAAGCCTGTAGGTGGGAACACTGTGGCTTGGTTGTCATCGTTGTTTTCTGATACTGAGCTGCCCAAGGTACCAGGTAGGTTTTGGTAAATAGTGATGGTATTTTGGTTTGTGTTTACTGAAGAAGGATGGGGAAGAGCCAGGGTCGCAGGATCACAGGATGGGGTGGAGAAAAGCATTTCCTTTTAATACTGTATTGAAAATGCACCCAGTATTTACTGGAATATGAAGTAGTTTTCGGATTCAACATAGATGGCGGCCAAGCCGAGGGCGGAGGCAGAAATCTCGCGATAGGAACCTCAGGACGCTGCAACACAACATCCCGCCGACAGGGGGCGCTCGGTTTGGGACCCACGCACGCATCAGCTGCTCTTTGAGGGTCCCGCCTGTTGGAGTTTATAATCCCTCTCCTTCCCGGGTACACACTGTGCAGCTGAACCACAGCGGTCTACTTATGCTGCTTTGCAAAATGATCTAGAAAAACAAAGGGTAAAGCGAAGAGTGCTTGACTTGCTGTTTAGGAAGAAAAAATTCACTTTCAGTGTAGGCTGTTTGGACTTGATATTTCAGAATTTGCGCCTGGATTGGTGGACGCCAATGTGATATCACCATTGTGCGATTTCACTTCACAACTGCCACAGGTATGTCTTTTAAAATGTTATTTTGTTAGAAGTGGGAATTTTAGACTTCAGAGTAGGCTATGAAGACCTAATGGTGGATACTGTTCTCTTCTGGGTAAGATGGAGTTAGATCCCATGGTGGATGCAGATTGGTGAGTCCAAGTGGGTCTATTTGGTTCCCCCCCAGTTCTGGTGGCAGAAATGGAGGAGAGAGTCAAAGAAAATTGGGCCTTTGTTTGTTTCTTTATGCCATGACTCAGCGCTTACTGAGGGCCAAGCCAGCACTTTGCCAAGTGTTTTAACATGATCAATTCAACTAATAAATTTTAATTTAAATAACTTACTGAATCTGACTTCCATTTTCTGATGTGAAAACTGAGACTTTAGGGTGAGTAACTTGGCCAGGGTCACATTGTTTAGTGAGTGGCAGAGATGGAATTCTAAACCAAGAAAGCCAACGCCACGGCTTGTGCCCTTTCTCCACTCTCCACGGCCAATCTGTTGGGCTTTTCCCCATTTTTATTGCCATCATCCTGGTCCAAGCCACCTTTGTCTTGCACCTGGACTCAAACAATAGTCTCCTAATTAGTGTCTGTGGTTCTGCTCTTACATCTCTTCCATTCCTTATCCACGAAAGAGTGATTTTTTTTTTTCTTTTTTTTTTTAAACCAAGTCCGATCTTGTTATAGTTGCTGGAGATGTTTTAACCTGAGGATCTGAGGATGATACCATAGCTTTTTTTTTTTTTTTTTTTGAGACAGGGTCTTACTCTGTTGCCCAGGCTAGAGTATGTTGTTGTCATGATAGCTCACTGCAGCCTCAAACTCTGGGGCTCAAATGATCCTCATACCTCAGCTTCCCGAGTAGCTGGGACTACAGGTGGTTGCCACACATCCAGCTCATTTTTCTGTTTTTGGTAGAGATGGGGTCTCTTTATTGCCCAGGCTGGTCTCAAAGTCCTGGGCTCAGGTGATCCTCCCAAAGTGCTAGGATTGCCGGCGTGAGCCACTGTGCCCGGCCTTTTCTTTATGGCCTACCTTGGCCTCCATTAGCTACTTCCTGGCTAGGTCAGCAGCTTCATCTTAGGCTACTCTCTTCCGCGTTATTGTGCTACTTGGGGAGCTTTTTAAAATTCGGATTGTTGGGGTCCAGTTTGTGGAAAGTTTGATTGATTAGATCTGAGGGTGGGCTCTGGGAATACGAGTTTTTAATCAGCCAAGTTTGGGGAAACCTTGCTCTAGAAAGTGTGTTCTGTGAATATCAGTTGCTACTTCGATGTGGAAGCTGCTCTTAGCTTTTTTTCTTTAACTCAAAGAAGGTCCTACCTTTGAATTCTCAAGAGTTACAGTTCAGCTGATGAGAGTGCTGTGCTAAAACTAAGCTTAATGAAGGAACGTTTTCCCCGGGCTGCTCATTAAGGCTTTGGTTAACTTCTTGTGTTTAATTGAGAAACTGCTCAGCTGAGAGAGAGAGAGAGAGAGAGACCAAGTTGGTCTCCAGGTGGTTAACAGAATCTTCAGTGGACTTAACATGACTTTTTATTTCTTATAAGGACTTTGTTTAACTCTTTCATTGTTCTTATTTGGAAAAAACTTAAGATGTAAAATGCAGATGTTCAGGTCTAGAAATGCAACTGAATAAAAATTATTATATTTACTCTTATTCAATGTATACTGTACCCACAGGCCTAATCCCCAGGATTATTCTTCCTTTTGGTTCTTCCTTTATATAATTATCAGCATGTTCTTTCTGAAATACAACGGATTAGGAAACATTAAAGTTACCTAAAGTTTAGGAGACATTAAAGAATATTGAAACTGAGAATAAAATAATTTTTGTTCATCAAAGTTTCAAATAACCCTAGAAAAGTATGAACTTTTGCAAGAATCTTGTCTGTAGGATACATATTCTAGATTAAGAAGTTATTATGCAACACACATATATAAAATTACTTTTTACAGATTTTCTCTTTATCACGTATACCAAGTATTTCTGATTTGATTTGTAAATTATTTAATTGTACCTCAGTTGTATGCATAAAATGAACAAGGTACTAGTAATGTTACATTATTCCATTTCTTCTGTTAATTCCAGCATTACTATTGCATTAAATTATTTTATTGCTGGGCATGGTGGCTTGAGCCTGTAATCCTAGTTACTCCGGAGGCTGAGGCAGGAGGATCGCTTTAGGCCAGGCATTCAAGGCAATGAGCTATGATTGTGTCACTGTACCCAAGCCTTGGTGACAGAGTGAGACTTTGAATCTAAAAAAAAAAAAAATTATTGCAGTGTTGATTTTTTTTATTTCCCCAATTTTTGCTGAAGAGATTATTAGGTTGACATTTCTTCTTGGCATGTTTCTAAGCTCAGCAAATATAGCAACTGAGATGCTAAATTTCAGTCAAAAATAGAACTCCTCAGCCTCATTTTGGAAATTTCTCATTCATGCATAGGGATTCCAGCGTCAGATCTTTAGCTCTGCCCCCTGGTGAACATTACAAGTTATGCAAGGGGATTTCGCAGACTATTCATTTCCAAATTTACACAGTTGTTGGAAGACATTTTAAATTTCACACTATATATTCACTGGAAAATTGTAATAGTTTTGATTTTTAAAAATCAATTTGTTAGGTAGAGGTTTTAAATTGGAGAGAAATGGGAGTCTATTGCTCAAGAAAATAGCAGTTATGGTTTTCTTCTCCCAAGCACAGATGAAAACAAATATGGGTATAGTTAAGATTACAATAACATTGGAGTAAGTAATCTGCTATGTGTAAATACTAATGTTGATAAAGTTAAAGTATTTTTTGTCCTCTTCTGAAATCACTTACTCCATTAAAGTCTCTTGATAGGTTAAAATAACATACCTTCCTCTTTAGATAAAACAGATTTTTAATTAAGTTGAATTTGCTAAAGGATTATTTCCTCTAGCTAAATGATTAATTCTTACTGAAGTATTTTTTTTCACCTTAAGGATTTGTATAAAACTTCATACAGTAGCTTATATTAAGATATAAAGATCATGGATGTTTATAGATATGATGAATTGCAAATGAAAACCTGAGGTCCCCTATGAGGTCCAGCAGACATAGTTAACAAATAGTGTGGACAGAAACTGGTTGGTCTCTTCTGTACACAGTTAAAATGATTATTAATGAAAAAAGACATCACCCCATCCCGTGTTCCCCTTTGCGATGAACAAGAAACAATGTAAGCATGAGGAAAGTTTTTTAGAAGGTAAAAGACACAAGAAAAGTCTTTTTTAATTTTTATTATTTTTTTAAGAGATGGAGTCTCGCTCTTGCTCAGGTTGGTCTCGAACTCCTGAGCTCAAGTGATCCTCCCGCCTCGGCCTCCCAGAGTGCTGGGATTAGAGATGTGAGCCACTGCACCCAGCCAGACACAAGAAAAGTCTAAGAAAAAGATACAAGGAAGGCAAATTTTGCTTACAACCTTGTTGGATCAAGACTTTAATTAAGGTCACACTGATATTTAATAATATCTGGAGACTAAAATCCAGCTACAGAGTACTGAGCTAGGTAATGAGAATTAGTTTTGTTTCCCAACTGTGACCTCACTGGTAAAAGGCAAACGGATCTCTAATGACCCTTTTAATAACAATCATCAGCATTTTTTTGAGCTCTCACTTTGCTAAGGGTCTTACATACTGTGTTTGATCGTTATGCTACTGCCCTTTGGAGTTTTGTTATACTCATTTTCAATGAGAAGGAAACTGGTCATGATAATTAGCAAAGATGTGATTCAAATCTAGGTCTGTTAGGCTCTGAAATGTCTGCTCCTAACTATTGTACCTGCTATGCAGAAGTCTCTGAGTCTATTTTCAAATAATCATTACAGGCTGTGAATACAAATGTGTTAGCATTTCACAAATGTGTTCAAAGGCAGAGGGACAGGTTCTAACAGCCTTTCCTTTGTCCCTAGCTCCAGAAATCTGTAGTAGAAATAAGAGTATGTTAATAAACTGTCTTCCCAATGGGACTGTACATGGATAGCATGGATAAATTTATTGGTGCCTAAATCCCAATTGTTACATTAGTTTAACTACGTGGTCTTTAGAAATGACTCATTCAAATTCTCTACTTTCTTCTGTTTAATTATATTTGAGCTCAGTAGATCTAAGCACTGCGTGTGAAGGCAGATCTTATTTTTAAACGATGATAATAACGCCATCATGGCAATATATTCTACAAGTGTTGAGTCAGTTCCCATTCTAAGCACCCACTAGGCACTCCGGTCTATAAGTAGCCGAGTTTATCACAGATCTTAATCTCAGTTCCAGCTTGCTTCCTGTGCTGGAAGTGGTTGGTGACAAATTTTAAGGCTAAGCCCTTATTTTAGCTTCTCTTTCTGGGAAAAGAGACCCAACAGGCAGCTTTAATATATGTGCTACTCCTGCTTCGAGTGTGTTTTTCCTGAAGCAGGTTGTAAACCTCACCTTCAGCTAACAACACCTCTGAGAAAATGTATTCTCCGGTGTGTGCGAAGTCTGGATTCTGAGGGAGGGGAGTCATGCAAAATTGCGAATGTGGTTTTTTATTTTCTTTTGCTTAAGAAAATCTCTGTTATAGGCCTTAGATGTCCTCTTCCCCACTCCCCAGCCTCAATCTGAGAGTTGTTGCCATCTAATTATAAGACTGAACGACTGATGAGCATAAGTCTCCCCCTCACCGAGCAGAACTGTCTGTGGAGCACACAGCAGAGGAACCAATGGACTTTTAAAATAAGTGTCACTGTTCTAAATTAACCCCTGCTAACAGCTCTTCTTATTCCTCCTTGTGGGTGGGTATTGCCATGTACTGTGGCATTTACAGTTGGCACATAATTCTGCCCTCTCTGGGTCCTTTTGATATTGAGCTCATTTTGTTAAAAAAAAAAAAAATGAGCTATTCCCCCTACTCCCCAAATTCCTTTCTTTTGTTACCTTAACTGGAAATCGGTTTCCTTTCGTAATACCATAGTTTTTGAAATTTATCCACAGTAGCCCTTTCCTTTGGATCTTTTACTCTCACAGCACCAGAAGGGGGTGGAGGGGGCAGGGTGAGTTTTATATACTTGGTCCTCTACTTCCATTTCCAAATTCGTTCCAGCAATAGCGTCATGTAGTAGATTCAAGCCATGTCAGGCTTTCCTCTTCCTGGGCTGTTCCCATAATTGCTGGGGAACCTCAGCACGGTGGCCCTGTCACGTGTGCCTACTTCTTGTATGAGCTAGAGGCTTTAAGCACAGACAGCATCCCTAGAATAGCAGTTCAGGAAATTCTATTTCTGGAACCCTTGCTGCTCTGCTCGGCAGATCCACGCAGAGAGAAGCCCACTGTTATCTTAGCATTTCTCAGCCTTTTGACCTTTTACAGTGTCTACTTGGCTATCCACCACCTCCTTCTCCCTTACTCCGAGCTGTCAGTGATTATTGGAGAGAGTCACAAAAATGGTGGCAAAATCCACCGAACTTTCCAGAGGCTCTGAGCTCTCTGCTTACTCCTTACTGCTTGGTGGGCATTTCATTCCCCACCATCGCTGGCTGCTGGTGGCCCTTCCTGTTTCAAATGCCTTCCACTCTTATCCTCAGCAGCCATCCACCCCCACCCTCTCTGAGCTTGGGTGCTTTTTCTAATTTTACTAGGACGTTTGCAGTTTTATGGGAGCATCTTCAAGTTGCTCTTCTGTGGATTTCCTCTTCTTGCAAAATTCCTGGAGAATTGGCTTCTACTTTTCTACTTTACTCTTTGGCCCCTTGTTATCTAATTTCTAGTCCCATCATGGTATTTAAGATATTTTGGAAAAGATAAGTTACGATTTCCTTAGTTGTGAAAATTCATCTTCCATTACTTCTGGTGGGATTTGAGGCAATTTAGCAAAGACTTCCTGAAAACTCCTCTTCACCTGGCTTTCTGAAAAATGCTACTGTTTCCTCTTTTTCCTGCTGCAAAAATACAGAGATGTCCCAATGTAAAGTCCTTAGATGTCTCCGCCGTCCCTCCCCTCCTTTTTATCTGTATGCACAGGTACCCGCGTGCACACTGAGCTGTATGCAGACTACCAACTCCAGTCACTTCTGCAGGCTCTAATTTTTCATCCCTGTCTGCCTGCTGAAAACCTCCAGTGGCTTCTTAGATTCAACATATATAAAACCAGACAACTCTGCAAAATGTCATCAAGTGGTCCCACTTTCTTGGAGTGGCATTACTATTCTTGTTCGCTCCCAGGTTCCAAACCTTGTCATCGGCCCCGATAACATTGTAGCTTCTCACCTGTGTCCTTTCAGCTGCTCAGTTTCTAGAAAAAAATGGAGCTAGGACTTAAACTCAGAAGTTGCCTGATTTAAATTCCATGCACTTTTTGTTAGATCATGATAAGCTGATATGTAGTAGGGGACTCGATATGTGTTAATATCCACAGGGCTTACCTGTTTAATAATACATAGTCCATGATAAGGAGGACTTATGCTCTAGTTAGAAATAGGGAGCAGAGGGACAACATTTGAAAGAGAAATCACAGTTGAAATGCTGTAAATGCTGGTGCAGACAGCAGCTGGGGCAAAGTGCTATGGGAACACAGGACATGCGACCATCAACTCCACTCTAGAAAGATGGTAGTTGAACTGGCACTCCAGTAAGTAGGAGTTTGCAGTGTGGAAAAGGCAAGTTGTTCTTGGGAGAAAAACTGCTTTCTGCCTCAGAGGCATCAGGCTCTGAAAGATCCTGACAGGTTCAGGAAATGGTGAGCACTCCTGGTGGCAGGAACAAGGGTGGCTGTGAAGGATCAGAGGGGACAGAGATGGGCAATGGCTGTCATTGAGGACATCTTCCCATACACATCAGCAGTCCCAATTCTATCTCAGAATCATTGCAGGCCTCAAAGATTTTTAGTAGCAAGAAGAATTGTGCTCATCTTTGCTTTGGATGATGATTTTCTGCGTGGTGGACAGTGAGCTACCGGATGTGGTGCCCGAGTCAGATGATTTTAAACTAGGTTTGAGAGCCCAGAGTGATCGAAATGAGTAAGAGACAAAGTCTAGAGACATCTGAGATGAAAATGATTGCTTTTGGAGACTTTCTGAATTTAGGAGGTGCAGGTGTGTCAAAGATCAAGGTTTCTTTGTTTGGGAGACTGGATGGGCAATGCTTTATTGAGAATTGATTTTTAATAATTCATATTTCCAAAGTTTTTGAACAATTCGCAATTTGTTAGTCCATAGAAGGACTCTTTACATCATTAAAAAAAAAAAAAAAAAAGCTGACCATCTGGAGACTGGCATATCTCACCCAATTAGATGGGTGCTGCTTTTTAAAAAAAAAAACAGCTAAAACTTGGTTTTTATAAATGTGTATCACGGAAAAGAGCCTCACGCAGAGGGAATGTTTAGCTGACTTTGAAGCAGATCAAAAACCATTTGTTTAAATTCCAAACCATTCACTGCTTATGAACGTTTATTTTAGGATGCTTAAAATTTATCGATCACTTGCTTGTAAAATGTAAGTCTGGACAGAAGCGTTTCCTTCTAATTCATCTTGTTGCTCATGCTGCATTTGCAGAGGAAGTGCTAGGAGGGGGTAATGCTGAGTCAGGAATCCGGCTCCTGTAAACGGTGTGGGCAGCAGGTTTCAGTCTCTGAAGAAGGGACTGTGAACTTGCTTCAGAGGACAGATTTTTTTTTTAATATTTGCAAATGCTGAATTAGAGCAGGCTGAGATGGCAGGCTGGAGGGTCCTCGTTTGGCCCTTGGACAGTTAGAGAAAGAATCCACTTCTGTAGTGGGAAAGCCACATGCAAAGTAGGAAAGGTCTGGCAGGACCTGTCTCCAGAAAAGATAAAGCAAAATGTTTGCACCAAGAAGATGGAATTTGAACATCTGCAGGTTAGTAGGAATCGCGGAGCAAGTGAGATATGTTAGATGAATACACACAATTTGTTAATTGCCTGAAGAATACACAGGAAGACAAGAAGAGAGAAGGAAAAAAGGTCTAGAAACAAAGATTTACTTTGCTCATTGAGCAGGTTTTGAAAGCTTTACAAAGAGTGACAGAACAAGGAAATTATTCAGTTTCAAGTTCATTTCATTGTACTTGCTGAAATCTAGGAAACGAACGTCAAGAAAACTTCTTTTGGTGATAAAAGGTATCTTTTTGGTAATACATGGCATTTAACTATTGATTATATAAAACGATAGATCTACCTAACAGCTTACATTATTCAATGACAAATTGTTTACAGTGTTATGCTAATAGCTAATACTTTGTATGACCATCTTCTGAAGCTGTCGGAATGTTTATAACTTTAACATTTAGCTTTAGTGTTTACCAGTTTATCTGACATAAAGTAGTTGTTCACCATTAATGATTCCCAAGAACTGAGGGGTGTGTGTGTGTGGTAGTAAGAAATCTATGGCAGTGTGTGGCTTCTTCAAATGCTGCTTTTGTAGTCATTGTTATTTTAGTTTAATGCTTTCCTTGAAATGGCAGTCACTTGAGAGAAATAATAGCTTTTGTTACAGTTCTGCACATCTTTATTGAATGATTTATTTTCACTTTTTTCAGAAGCATAATAGAAAAATCGCCTTCATGTCTGCATTATCTAAAGATGAAACTAGTGAATGATTATCACATTAATTTTAATATTAGAAAAGGAAGGAAAGGGAAAAAGGCAGAATGAAGGAAGGAAAGAAGCAATATTAACTAGTAATAACAAGTTGGTACTATTTATTGAACACTTACTAGATATTGAAGCACCATGATTTGTAAAAACTATCTCATATCTTCATTTTACAGAAGGAAAATTGAAGTTCAGGGAGATTGATTAACTTGTTCAAGATTAGGAGTAGGGACTAGGATTTAAAAATTTTTTTTTTTAACTTCAAAAGTATTCCCTAATTGTTGCAAGAGCCTACCTCTCTCATTTGTTTCTTTTGCCTGGATCATGCTAGAAGGTGTGTAAAATATTTAAATTTAATCCACCCAGAATGCCATGTTAAATTCAGCTTGGATTTTTTTTTTTAATTAGTTTTCAAGGCCTCAGGGTATAAGCTCTGTGTACTACAGGAAAGCTCATATGCTTAGTTGGATGTAGGAAAGCCTTGCTTTTTCTTTTCTGAATTTGCTATGACCTTGGGTAAGTCCACTGACCTCCCTAGGTGGTGTTCAGAGCATTATTGATGTTATATAATTTATTCTTATCAATGCCTCTAGGTTGGTTGGACATGCTTCCACCCTAACGTAGGATTAGGAAAGAGACATTTAGACTTCAGTGATTTTTTTTTTTTTTTTTCTTTCGAAGATCAACCAACAATTCAGATGTCCAATGGAATGGAAATGAACTTCTAAATATAGATCAAATGCTTTTTTAAAATCACGGAACTGTATCTCCTTCCCCCATGCTGGAATCTAACGCACTTACTAAGCAGTAATCCCGAGGTCCTACCCAGCCTCTC
Organism: Lemur catta; assembly: GCF_020740605.2. NCBI lineage: Eukaryota > Metazoa > Chordata > Mammalia > Primates > Lemuridae > Lemur > Lemur catta. The sequence goes on along the minus strand of NC_059152.1, from coordinate 6,530,874 downwards.
TTGACACGGTGCATTACTGACCGAGTGTACCTGTCCTGCATTCTGTGCCTAAGTGATCGATAATTAACTTTCTTCTAAACCCTAATACAGCCCCTGTTTTGTCCACATTCTCATAAAGTCTCTAGCTGATGAAATGACAGGCTGAACATTGCTAATGGAAGTATTTCAGTTCAGATGTAATTTAAGAATAGAGCTAATTAATACCACGTTTGCATGTTTATTATTTGTTATTCATTCTTTAGTATCTTAAATCTTCTACATAATATTTATACATACGCTTTTATCTGGAGCCAACAAAAAAGATTTGAGACATGTCATTATAAAAACTGTTTCCCCTCCAGCCCGACTGCTTTGTTTTGTTTCCCGTAATTCCGGGATTTTGTTATTTGCATTGTAGTTGATGATAGAATATTCTTGTGATACCATAAAGTCAGAGACTTACAAGAAATTTTAAGAAGTTGGCCTGGTTGTCCAACTATGGCAAAGTAATAAAGACTGTCTTTTGATGTGGTTTTATAAATGTAGCCCATGAAACTTCTCTTTGTATTTGTCTTCCATCTGATACATTGGGGTATAAAGTGCATTGCTATAACATCATTAGAGATAAAAGTATTGTGTTAATATCTTCCAGATGATCTCTAGTAATTTGGGATATATTCTGTTTTCTTGTTTTTCTTCTTTCTTTTTTTCTTTCTTTTTTTTTTTTTATAGGCTCAACACTTTTTTTTCCTGTTCTTATTTCTAACTCTTTTGGCTTCTCTATGGGACAGTAATAGCCCCATTCCCAACAAATCTGAGCTGTCACGTCTTTCTTTTTTGGTTATGGAGTTCAAAATGGTATTCCTCACCCATCCAAGAGTCAGGTACTACTTTGTTCTGACTGTGTGAAAAGTGGGAGGCTAATGAAATAAGCTAACAGGATCTTCAACTTGAAACAAGCTGGCAGCCACGTCAGAAAAGCCCATCCTCACCATTATTGCAGGCTCAGAATGGAGTGGGGGAGATCCCATTCTGTTGGGGACAGCTCCAACTGCCATTTATTGCTTTTCATCTAATTACAAATGATATCAATATATACTCACTGAGGGGGTTTACAAATTTATAATATATACTGTGTACTACATATAGTATAATATAATTTTTAGATTTATAAAAGCCCAAGTCATGGCATTATGAATGTTTCTGTGTTCTCTTGAACTCTCATAAATTCTTCAAGGCCTCTTGAGGCATAAGAATTATTTGCTTTTTAATTTCACAATATTAAGGGAGCACAAATGTTTTTGTTACGTGGATACTTTTTATAATGCGTAAGTTGGGACTTTTAGTCTGCCTATTGCCCAAGTAGTGTTCATTGTACCTGATAGGTAGATTTTTACTCCTCCCCTCCTCCTTCCACCATCCCCCCTTCTTGATTTCTAATGATCTTTACATCTCTTTGTGCCCTTGTGTGCCCATCGATTAGCTCCTAATTATTAGAGGATACATGAAGTATTTGTTTTTTCATTCCTGAGATACTTAGGATAATTTAGGATAATGATCTCCAATTCCAGCCAAGTTGCTGCAAAAGACATCATTTCATTCTTTTTTATGGCTGAGTAGTACTCCATGATGTGTGTGTGTGTGTGTGTGTGTGTGTGTGTGTGTGTGTTTGTGTATATATATATGTATATATTTATCCACTCATGAATTGATGGTGCTTAGGTTGATTCCACATCTTTGTGATTGTGAACTGCACTGTGATAAACATTCAAGTGCAGATGTCCTTTTGATGAAATGACTTCTTTATCTTTGGGTAGATACTCAGTAGTGGGATTGCTGGGTCGACTGGTAAGTCTATATTTCTTTGAGGAACCTCTCTACTGTTTTCCATAGAGGTTGTACTAATTTGCAGTCTCACCAACCATGTACGAGTGTTCCTGTCTTTTTAATAACGGCCATTCATACAGGGGTAAGGTGGTATCTCATTGTGGTTTTACTTTGCATTTTCCTGATGATTAGGGATGTTGAACATTTCTTAAGTTTGTTGACTGTCTTTCTTTTGAAAAACTTGTGTTCATGTCTTTTGCCCACTTATTAATGGGATTAATTTGTTCTTTCCTTGCTGATTGCTTGAGTTCTTTGTAGATTCTGGATATTAGCCCTTTATTGCTGTGGTCCCCAACCCCTGGGCCGCAGACTGGTACCGGTCCATGGCCTGTTAGGGACCAGACCGGGCCACAGAGCTCCCCCGCTGTTCCTGCCCCCAACCCCATCCATGGAAAATTTGTCTTCCTTGCAACTTAGGAACCGGGAGGCTGCACAGCAGGAGGTGAACAGTGGGTGAGTGAAGCTTCATCTGTAATTATATAGCTGCTCCAGTCCCTGGTGCCAAAAAGGTTGGGGACAACTGCTTATCAGAGGTATAGTTGCTAACATTTTCTCCCAATCTGTAGACTGTCTATTTACTCTGTTGATTATTTCCTTTGCTGTGCAGAAGCTGTTTAATCAAGCATTCGTATGTGTATACGCGCACACACATTGTCATTTAGTCATCAATTTGGCCCCCCCCCCTTTAAGATAGAATTTTTTGTCATCCATAAAACAAGATTATTAATGAAAACAAAACTCTGGGCTCAGTTTCAATGGTGAATTTTACTAAACATTTAAAGAAGAAATAAAACTAGTCGTATACAATATATGTTCTTATAGAAAACAGCGGAGGAAGGAACATTGCCCAAATCATTTTATGAGACCAGAATTTCCCTGATACCAGAACCAGGTACTTCCACCTTTTGGATGTTGTGAACAATGGTGCTATGAACATGAGTCTACAAATATCTTTTCAAGATCATGTTTTCAATTCTGTTGATTATATACCTAGAAGTGCAATTGCTGGATCATATGTTAATTCTATTATTAATTTTTTGAGAACTGCCATATATTTTCCATAGCAGCTGTGCTATTTTATGTTACCACTAGTAGTGCACAGAGGTTTCAATTTCTTTATATTCTTGCTAGTATGTATTTTCTGATATTTTATGGTAGCCATCCTAATGGATGTGAGGTGATATCTCGTAGTTTGATTCGCATTTCCCTAATCATTGGTGATATTGAACATCTTTTCATGTGCTTGTTGGCCATTTGTGTATTTTCTTTGGAATAAGTCTATTCAAGTCCTTTGCTCATTTTAAAATCAGGTTATTTTTTATTGACTTGTATGAGTCCTTTATATATGCTGGATAGTAAACCCTTAACAGATATGATATGCAAGTATTTCCTCACATTCTACAAGTTGCCTTTTCACTTTGTTGATTGTGTGCTTTGCATAAAAGTTTTAAATTTTGATGTAGTCCAGTTTATTGATTTTTTTACTTGTCTTGCTTGTGCCTTATCATATTCAAGAACTTATTGCCAAAGCCAGTGTCATGAAGCTTTTCCCCTATGTTTTCTTCTAAAAGTTTCATAGTTGTAGGTCTTATGTTTAAGTCTTTGATCCATTGTGAATTTTTGTTTATGGTGTCAGGGTTTTTACTGGGTTTTAATGAAAGCAAATCTCAAATGAAATTCTGCCCAAAACATAGACATTTATTAAACACACAACATTAGCATGTGCAGGAGTCCATACAAGCCCTCCTGAAAGGGCAGAACGTGTCTAGCTTGCTACTTGGGTAGGTGCTTGACCAAATCTTGCATGAAAGTTTCATATGATACAGACACGAAGAATGCAGGATTCTGTGCCTAGTTGCTTGCAGCAGTAAACTAGTAGTTGGATGTAGCACTGACAGGATATTATGGCTTGACATCATCCTTTGAGTCTTAACCTTTTCAAACATGGGTATATTCTCTGATGTTGTAGCCAGTCTATTTACACTGAATTACTTCAGGTTGTCCAATGAGAGAGCTCATGCCCAACATTTATTATGTTAATTAAATAAGACACTAATTTCACCAATGAAAAGCTCTTTCTGATATTCAGTATGCTAAATAGCAAAGCCTCTGGTGTTGATCAAGATAGGAATAGCTGAAAGATACAGGAATAGCTGAAATGCTTAGCTGGGTCTGAAATGTGGCCCTTTGTAATACAATCCTAGCTCGCCCTGGGAATCTGAATTCTCAATTAGGGCACTGACTGTCCACCAATGCAAAGCTTTAACTGATCTGTACATTATACCCTGTTGATGTTGAAGACTATTTTATGGATTTATTTATTCAGTAAATTACAGGAATAGCAACATCTGTGTATTGGTTTAACTCATTTACTTTCTAGTCTCAACTTGGTGATGACAGTGTATTTTTTTTTTCATCTCTACCATACTGTTCTCTTTACTTTGTGTAGATCAAAGGTATTAGGGAAATATATCTAAGTAAGGAAAATGCCACAAATATAGGGCGTGCATATATTGAACACATGCATCCTAAAACGGTTGACCTTGTCATTCTGAAATCCTAATGAGCAGATTTCCAAGGTGTTTATAGGCCTCGAAGTGGCCTCGTTAGTGACAATTATACTTTGTCCCTTGGCTCTAGGTATAGTTATAAGCCACCTTCTCGGTCTGTCCGGATTCTGTTGTTTTGCATCGGGCAAAGCCTGTCTTGGCCAGAAGATCCTTGTCTAGTTCTTTTATTCTTGGTTCATTCATTTTTTTTTATGGTTTCTCTCCCAAATAGTTTCCAACCTGGACCCCAGATAAGTCGGTTTCCTGGGCCTTTCATTGTTGAAAGCACAGAAGCTATTGTTGTCCTTTGGTGCCCAAGTACAGCCTGTCCTTTGACATTTTCACAGGTGTATAAACAATTCTTAAAGGGACATCATATTCAAATGAATTTAAGATGCTAGTTCAGGGAGTTCTCTAATTGAACCATCTGACCTTATAATTCCCTGCCGACCTAGGTAGCATCTCTCCCTCCAAAGAGACTTAGGTTTTACTATAGAAGAAAAGTGGAGACAGGTAGGTTTATAAAAAAAAAAAAAGTGTGAAAGAAACGTGTATCTTAGGAATCTACATTGAATAATATAAAATGCTGTTTTAATGTCATATACATGTAATTTACATAGAAATGATCTTGCAGTAAGTCAGTCAAGGCTTATTTTTTCATAATCGAATTTTCAGCATTTCATTTTTTTTTTTTTTTAAATACAGCAAGATCAACTTTACACCTGGGCCGCAGTTAGTCAACCCACACACTCGCTGGATTACTCGGAAGGGCAGTTTCCCCGGCGGGTTCCGTCTGTGTGGACGCCATCAAAACCTCCCGAAGAAGAACACAGACCTATGGAAACGGGTAAGACAGCGGGGACAGAGGACGTTCTGAAAGTGTGACATGATGTATGTTTGCGCTGCTCGCTGGGTAGTGAGTCTAGGTTTCTCTTCTAAGTATTTTTTAGAGTATCATCTTCAGATACCCCAATTAAAATCACAGCACTAAGAGGCTTGTTACATTGAAAATTCTTGTGCCACGTGCTCAAGGCTGCTGAGTTAGAATTTTAGGGACAGAACAGTGGCATTCTCCAATAATGGCTGTGTCCACTAAAGCTGGAGAGCCGCTGCCTCCAGGCATCTAACTGAAGCCACCACTGTAGGCTTGAGGCTCCACATCCTGTTTGGACTAAGGAGCCCCAGAGAGGAGACATTTCTGTCTGTTGCCTTCAAAGCACTGACCTCTAAATCTCTTCACTTTGTGTGTGTGTGTGTGCTTTTCTTAATCCTTTCTTTATCTTCAGAGAATAACTAGGAGAGGCAAGATAGAAAGATATAAGTTTTATTAAATCTCAGTTTTAAGTGATCTCTTTCGTAATTGCAAAGCATTCAGATGTGATCTTTTTTAATTTTGATTTTTGGTGGTTTTCTGTTTTTGTTTCTTTCATTGTCTTAGAAGTATTCTGTGTTACTGGCGGGGAAGACAGCATGAGATTAGCATCAGCTTTATTTGGAGAAGTTCAGATGATCTCCACACCCGATTCTATGAAAACACTTTATATTTCTCATACGGAATTGAGAGTCGTATTTATGTAACGATGCTTTGTGGGATTTGGTTGCTTTATCCCTTGTTTTTTCTTCATTTTGATGTGATAAATTCCCAGCTTCCTCTTGGTGGACTGACCAGGACTAAATATTGACTTTTCTGATGCATGAGAGAAGAGTAAATAAAAGGGCATCATTGCTATTCATGGATCTCTCCCCACCAGATTTTCCTAAATGGTAGCATAAGTAGTAGGGTTAAGAATTTTGATGTTTTTTTTTCCACATTGGCTCATAGAGAGGAAGATGGTCATTAGAAACTTAATTTGGACTTACAGTGAAAGTACATAATAACATGAGAGTATGGAGCTTGGGCTGTGCCACTTAGGAGCTTTGTGATCTTAGATGGATTTCCTAGCTTCTTTACTCAGTTTCCCCATCTGTAAGATGGTGATGAGCCTAGCATCTACTGCTAGGGCCGTTTTGAGGATTACATGAGTTTATGTAAAGTATTAGAATGCAGAATGCAGTCCCTGGCTCACTGTATTTTTCTACTAGTATTATTATTATCATTATTGCATGTTACCTTCCTCATGAACTGCCTTCAAAACTAACAATGATCCACAGCATAAAAGGTTTTATAGGCTACTGGCTGAAGTCCAGCAAAGGTAGCCTAGCCTCCTATTTTTATTCCAGTCTCTGGAGGGGGATGTATTTACACCTTTCTTCCTTCTACCAATGCACTAAATGGGGTCTACACTTGACCTTGAATTTCCATCCTTTAATGTCCAGTGCTTTTAAAACACTGTCAACTGTTCACTAGGTGGGCTGTACTCCCTGAAATGAACAACAAATGACAGATAGGATCCAGGAAATGTTGTCTTATGTGGGACTCTCAGTTTATCATAACACTCACAGAGCACAGTTGATCAAAGACCAAGGCAGAGTTCCTTAAAGCAAAGATCTTCAGAGATGAGGGGCTTCATTGCACCTGAAAATAAAGCAAGTGAGTGAAAGTACTTCTTGTTTTCAAAGGAAAAGCACACAACTAAAAGTAATGATCCCATTATTGTATGCACCGTTCTATTTATGTTAAAATTATTTATTGGTACAAAATACTCGGGTGTAGACATAGTAGAATGAATCGATCACATGGAGATCCCGTTTAACGGTTCATATCCTGGGTTTTGCATTGTAGAACAGGGGGATAATTTCATGTCTTTTGTTCCCTACTGTATCTTTTTCAACTTTTCTAAATGAAACATTTATATTCTAAAATTTTAGGGTACTCCAAAAACTATTCTGAAACACTTTGTTACTAGTTGTATGTACTAGAGGAACATTGATTAAAAGTTAATTGAAAGTGGTAATCTGGATTTTAGTTTGGTAAACGATGGCAGTCGGAACTGAAACCAGGAAATTTGTCACCTAGTTTTTTTTTTTTTTATGATTTGATGTAGCTTGCTAGAGCAAGTAATTATTAATGTGTTAACTTGTCTCCTTTTAAAATATGCATTCTTGAAGAGGATGATGAAGGTAAGTAAAAAGTAACTTAGTGACTTGTTTTTCTCCAATTGACCTGTTAGAAACCCCAAAGCCATGGAGCATTCTTTTGTCCTAAGTGATCTAATGGTATTTTTTAAATGTTTCCTGTTGTGACTCCATGACATTCCTTCAGAGAGACACTTCCATGGGGCAGTCTCATTCCTGGACAGCCATACCACACTCTCTTCTAGTTGGCCAATTATAAGAGTGAGAATGTCAATATTATAGGGAAAACTTTGCCTAGAGTCTCATGTTTTATATCGATTGCAAACTTTGATAATATGATTATTAATAGTAATAAACTATTTGCAGTGCACTTAACTGGCTATGCTGTATTATATAGTGACATCACGGTTAAAACCACTATATGCAACATGTGACCCCCTTCAATTTTACTTTAAGTGAAAGAATTTGACTTTTTTTCTTTTTGAAGAAGAAAGACTTGCAGATTCAATTTAGAAAATTGAAATTTTTATTTCATTTTATTTTTTTTTTGTATCCAGCTCTTGTTATTAGTTCACATGTCTAGCTAATTCAGATTTGTGGTACTCCCTCTTTTGCCTTTCTCATGTGTGTCTCACTTTAATTTTTTCATGATCTCTTCTGTGAAAGAGGTTTTTCACCATCTTCATATATTGATGAAGGAACTGACCCTTCATCATATGCACTGGAAGTGCCAAGACCCAGGTGAAGTCCTGGTGCCCCTGTCACCAGTGAGTTGTGGAAGGGCTGCAAATTCCTGGGAATCTTGTTGCTATCTCCCTATGCAGTTGGCACTGTCTCAGCAAATGTGCCCAAGGTGTTAAAATTGACCTTTTGAAGTCTACAGAATGCCTCCTGGAAGGATAAGCCTGGTTGGGGAAAAAAAAAAAAAGTCAGGAAGTAATGTGCTCCAGAAGTTGGTGGCAGAAACTGATAAGAAGAAAACCTTTCCTTTTATCTTGTTTTTTATCTTCCCTCTTCATTTTCTTTACTCAGTGCACCTACCCACCCATCTGTAGTTGTTCTGTTTTCTGGAGTCCCGTGTCATTCTATACATATCTCTGCCATTTGAATTATTTATATATTGTACATTTATCTGTTTATATGTACATGTCTGTCTTATAGACTTCCAGGATTTCAAGATTTTTGGGTCTTATTGAAAAGGTCTAAATAAATAAATCTACTTAGCAGAGGAATATAGGATTTGAGGGAGAGTTGTGTGTGTGTGCTAAAACAGTTCATGGACCATTTTAGGGGCTTTAAGACTAAGTTTCAAAGGTTTTTTCAAGAGACTTACACAAGTTCATGGAGAACCAGAAGGAGGGTGTGTAGATGTGAATAGGGATTTGAACCTTGGTTGTTTCATGTGGAGAGTTAAGTTCCTTATCTATCTTGGAAAACATGAATGGCCAAGAGAGCAAAGAGGACTGAATTTAGAAAGGCAACTTGAGCACAGAAAATCCTAGAAGAAAACATATGGAGGAAGATCTGGTAGAAACACGGCAGAAGCCTTTTATGTAAGAAGTCCTTTAAAAAAATGTGGTTCTGTGCTAGCTGAATGAATATAACCCACCTTTGCTCCAGAAAAGATTTGAGCAGCTTATAAATATCTAAGGTGTACAAAAAAATCACAGAGGCATATAGATCAGACTGAAAGGATTTTAGGGTGGGATAAAATGAGACTGGGATAAGCTAGAAAACTGAAATGCATCTCATAAGGATCTGCAAGTATTTAAAAATAATTGGAAATTTATCCTCAGGTTCAAAGCAGAAAGGAGATTGTGAACAATTCTGGATTATCCTCAGTGTCCATGAGATTGAAAACAATAATCATTCAGAGACGCACACCTTGTCTGGCCTCTAATATCCAAAAGAAATGTTTCTAATGGCTCCTAAGAAAGGAGATTTTGTGTGATCTAATTACAAATGCAGCATTTACAAATACTCACTTCTGTGTGTTGTGCAAATGCTTTATTTAACACATGTTCAGTTGAGGTAGCACAGAAATTATATAAGGGGCCAAGGGAGAGTTGATAGTGTTTTCTCTCTCTCCAGGCTTAATCAAGGGATAAAATGCACTAGAATAGGTCCACTGTGCCTCCTACAGATAAATTCTCCATTTTCAGCATATATAGGCATGTGTGTTTGTGTGTGTGTATGTGTATTATAAAATTAGCCTGCATTTTCCCTTTAGCTACCAAAGCCTGAGTGTGGACATATTTTGTTGGGATCAGGGGCAGATCCACCATACTATTAAATAATCAAACAAGAAGAACATAGGATTGGCCCCATTTAGGAAGACTTAAGTGTTTAACACCAGCTTCATTTGTGGAAGAACATGGTATATCAGAATTATAAATATCTACCATTTATTAGACAGCTGATCATAAGTCTTACTATTTAAGTGAAGTTTAATGAATTCTCTTTCAATTAAATTGGCTAGATTTGAATCAAATTGATGTATACCATTAAAGAAGCTGTCATTTAATAATTTCATATAACTGAATTTTCACTTAAAATGTAAAACTCTTTAGAGGCCACTGAATTCTTTTTTAGGAGGCATAATGTGTATGTTTTTGAAAGGGGGTGATTTAATTTATTTTCCATTCTTAGCAGAGAGGCATCTCCTCGTTCATTATCTTATTGTCATCTCTCTACAAATATATAACTCATCCAAGCATGCTTTACTTTATGAGTGATCGACTTATTTTGTGATGATACAGAGATCACTTCTGAAACATATTTGCAGTCGTAGGGAGCCCAGAATTTTAGAGTATGCTCAGAATTTTATGAGGAAACTTTAAAAAAATGGAATATTTAAAGTTTTATCAGGAAGATTTTTTTCTCCCCCTTTGCTTCACGATGATTTTTTTTTTTTAATTCTAGCTTCTTAATTTTAAGGATGAGTGAAGGAGATGACAGTTCTAAGTGTACCCTTGAGAGTGCTCTCGCTGGGCTACTCTCTAACCATCCTAGTTGATGAATATTTAATGGAGACTGCTGGCCAGTCCTGGAGCTGGGTTTAAGGGGGTTCTGGAAACTTCCCCCAATCCTGGGAGGAGGACAGTGTTGATGAGTGGATTGGAGTCTATGTTTAGGGAGCTCTGTCAACGTTGGAACTAAGTTGATCTGTCAGCTACGCAGGCCCAGGGACTCTAGTCTTGAGCCAGCACTCAGAGGCTTATCATTTGCTCGGGGCATGCTGACATCTCGCCATTCCCTGCACGACACTCTTTACCATTTTTTGTGCTTCCCTTTGCTTTCTCCTTCCTCATACCATCTTTATTCTATGTTCTTGCTTTCTTTTATTCTCTATTATTTTTTTCTCCTTAACCTGTATGTTTCTTTCCTCTTAATGGATCTCATGCATTTTCCCTTTATTCCGCATTAAAATTATTTTATGCATCTCTTTCCTCTTAAAATCTTGGCCCTCAAGAACCTCTGCCTTCCAGCTTAGGGTTTTGAAGAGAGCATTGTGACATCTGAACTTCTCTTAGATGTTTTAGCACATGAATTCAAGGAAATAAAAAGTACAGTGATGGGGATGGGAAAATGAATTCAGTTCAGGTAGGCTTTGAGTTAGAAAGAGGGAAACTGCAGGTTTGGGGTTAGGTATTCAGAATGTTTCATGGACACATTGTTCTAATAAACATTGTTTTCTAAGTCCATTGTTCTGCCAAACTACACTTTGTCCTTATTTATTATCAGAGCCCAGAAGTTTGCTCTTTTGGACAGGTCACCATGTCAAGGACTATAGAAAAAGCTGAGAAGCATTTTGTACATTTTCAATGTAAAGAATTCTTAGTGTACTACCAGGAGATCCTTTGGACTCTTACAGCACTATCTAAACAGAAAGAAGAGGAAGAGAAATTTTTTCTCCATTGTTACAAAGCCAGGGTTTGTCTTGAGTCTATTGTGTTTGGGAGGATTTGGAAGTGATGACAAAAAAAAAAAAAAAAAAATCCCAGAAAACGAGTTTGGATTTGCTTTAATACTAACTCTTGACTAGCTTTGCTGTTAAAGACCTTTATTCAAATTTCACTAACCCTGGTGTTCAGTTCAGAGTAGAGATTTGCCATTGTAAGAAAGTTAGAATCCCTTTTTGATCAGCTCAATCAAATGCAATATTTGGGAAAATGGTTGTATTTTAAGGCCACTTTGTTTATATTCTCTTGCCACTCTGATATCTATTGGTAAGTGACTGTATCATGCTCTTCTCGGTGATTTTTGTTTTGAAAAATACACTTTTAGCTGAGGTTTAGAAAGTAGCTAAAGGCAAGGCAGTACCTATATTGCCTCTTCTGAAATCATGACTCCCTCTTTCCCCACCCAGTTATCCCATTCTGCATGGTGGACCCACTGTCACAGTCTGATCTTTGTCTTGATCTCTCATTTGTTCTTTCATTCACTCCTGTAATCACTCAACAAGTATGTCAAGCACCTACTACATGCCAGGTGCTATCTAGATGTTGAGGCTCCAAGAGGGGAGAAAAATCAACAGGAATCCTTGCTTTCACAGAGCTTATGCTCTAGTGGAGTAAGAGATACAAATAAGCAGGCAAACAAGGGAATTATGGGCTGTGTGGTGTGATGATCCATGTTAAGAAGGAAGGAAGGGCCAGGGTGTAGGGAGTGCTGAGGAGTGGGTGGATGCCCAGCGAGGCTGGAGCAACGCCCCCTGAGAAGGGGCCCGGAAGGTGGGCAGGCAGATATCAGGAGGAAGGGTCATCATTGTGGGCAGAGGCAAGAGCTACTGTGGCTTTGAGGCCTTGTGGAAGAAGCGTGACCAGTGTTCAGAGCACAGCAAGCCGGCCAGTGGAGCATTGTGAGTAGGTGGGGGACAGGTGGGGTGGTTGGAGAGGTGAGGGACGACAGCAGATGAAACCAGGCCATTGGGCCCTGGGAGAGGCTGAGACTCTCATCTGAGTAATTTTGTAGCTTAACAATGTTTTGCCGTTTAAATACTACATGTCTTATTTTTCTGTAGGATTGTCGCATACATCAGCTACGATGCTGCTAAATTGGGAATGTTGAGACGATCGTGGAGAGTGACTGCTGTGTCTTGTGTCTGGGGTCTGCTCTGCAGGCCAGTGTCGGGGGTAGGGAGATGTGACAGGAGACATATGTGCTAGTCTTCACCTTGCCACCAACTGCTTGCACTGTGGGCGTCGGGTTTCTCATCTCTAAAATGTGGACGATGGACGAGATTAGTGGTTTTCAGACTCTACTCCACGGAGCACTTGGGATTCCCAGAGGCCTTTTCATTTTTATTTTTAGTACGTTTGTAAGTTATACAAACTTAAAGCTTCACTTAGAAAGTGCCCTCTAACTTAAAGAAAAATAATCCAGAACTTGGTTCCCCCTTAGGTTTTCCAGCGTGATGAATTTGTCGTCTTGTAGAATCCCAGGTACAAAGACCAAAGGAGCAAAATCCCATCTTGTTCAGTGCCTCTTGGTAACAGCGCTCATCATCTCTCATTGAAATCCAAAGATAATTTGTTAGATCCAGCTTTCGAGACCCGTCCTTTAAGATCCATGGCACAGATCTTAGCTAAGTGAATAGTAAGTGAAAGTCTTAGGGACTTCCTGGCACAATATACAAAGTAGTGATTGAAACAAATAATTATGGTCAATGTGTACAGAAAGGCATAGATAGGGCTATTCCAATATTTAAAAATAAAATGACATGAGTGTTCATCATTATATATGTTATATATACTGAAAAGTGGTCATATCCTAATAATCCAATAATATAATTGGAAGAGAGATTTTTGGATGTTTTTGGTACTTACGGTTAAAGGTATATTTTAGTGAAAGTTTTATTTTCTGACTGAGGAAATAGGAAAGCTTGTTCAAGATACTGACTGTCTGCTTCCTTTCCAATCCAGAATCTCAATCTGCTATTTTGGAAACTCCAAAAAAAGGTTCAGATGCCATCCAGCAGGTAAGAAGATCTTATTAGGGTGTTGAATCTCCATCTCTCTTATTTATCTTGAAATTGTGACAGATTCTCTGATTTATCCTCCCATGTGCCCAGCTGGCGAGGCTGCCCTTGTGTCCCCGAGCTGCAGGGGAATCCGGTCAGGCAGAAGGGGATGTTTGCTTCCATTTATGTTTTGCAAAGAAAATCAGTCTTGAAGTGGAACTGAGTCCAAGCTTTTTCAGAAGCTGTGTTGTTCTATATCTGGCCAAAGAGTTGGGCCCAACAACAGCTGGCTCCAGTAGGAAACTGGGTACTCCAGGGAGAAGTCAGCCCAGTTGTGCCTGGGCAGATATTCCCATGGATATGATTTTTTTTTTTGGTGGCAAGATCATAGTTAATTGCAGCCTTGAATTGCCAGGCCCAAGTGATTCTCCTGCCTCAGCCTCCCGAGTATCTGGTGACCTCAGGCATGCCCTGCCACGCCTGGCTAATTTTAAATATTTTTTGGTAGAAATGGGGTCTCACTATGTTGTCCAGGCTGGTCTCGAACTCCTGGCCTCAATTGATCCTCCCACCTTGGCCTTGCAGAGTGCTGGGATTATAAGTACCAGCCACTGTGCCTGGGCAGATATGATCTTTAAAAAAAATATCAGAGCTTTTCTAAAATCAAATAAGATTCTTAACTTGCTTTGGTGGATGAAGCATTTGTTAATTAATTAGCTAATTTCCATGGAACATTTTTTTCCTGATGCTAAAGAAGCCAAATTTTGTCTTTTTTTTCTTGTACTAAAATGGACTTCTTATTTAAAAAAAAAAAACTGCAAGAAAGGAAACATTTGTATGGAAGAGTAATTGTGGATAGCAGTTGCTCTTTCGGATATAAAATTACTTGTTAAACATATCGATACTTCCAACTATGCTTTTGCCAATAACTTAGTGTTGGAAATCAGTAGTAAGCTGTGTTGCGTGTGGTCTAGCAGAAAATGAGACTCATACCTGGGTTCTACACCTAAGTCTATTTTTGGTTAGTGTGTGACAACATACATGTAATAGATTATCTAGCACATAGTGCTCTTCTCTGTAAAAGTAAAGAACTGGTGATCTTTGAGAACTCTTTAAAGCCTAAAATAACTTCCCTTTTAAAAAAGAAGTTCTGTATCAAACATGCAAATTGTGCTCCCTCTGGCGGAGAAATATGGGTATAACATTGGTTGAGAATTTAATTTTATAGTCCATGGGTGCTTTTCAGAAATACAGCTAGATTGGCTATTGTAAGAGTACAGCTGCTCTTAAGGATACTGTCATAAAAATCAAGTTTTCCGAGACTATTTTGGTCAGAGACGACCTACATCAACCTAGAGGCATTTGGAGAGGGGCATGGTGGACTCAGCTGACAGTTGATTAATTAACTGCAGCGATTAGCCAATAAATAGTGAATGAGATGAAGAATGACAGAGGTAAGAAAGGAACAGTAAAGTCAGCAATAATTAAGAAAAATAGTGTCTTCAGATACCCTCTCATTATTTTCTTTGAGTTTTTTTTTGAGGCATGGCTAAATTGTGATCTAAAAGAATATATTAGCTTTTTCTAAATTCTTGTATCAAGGGCATATATGAATGAATTATTTGTTATACTTGACACAAAAAGAACCTGGAAAAAAAGCATTGCATAATATCAACACTGGTAAACCATGTGCAAAATTCTGTGTTAAGCTTTATAGCTATAATACTTCAAGACATATGTTCATTTGTGTAAATTATGGAAAGATTATCTGTTTTTCTCAAGGTATGAACCATGGTAAAATATATTGCAATCTGCAGAAAACTTAACGGACTTGGGTGATTTTAAAACACCTGATGTAGCAGCTTGGAGACGCAGGGGTGAAATAGATTGAATAAATGTCGCACCTCCTTTCCTTGTTGACAGTGAAGCATCAGGAAATATAATAAATTGAGAGGTAACAATTTTTGGAAGCAATTGAGGTTAAGCACTGAACAATGGAAATCACTTGCCTTTGGAATCATTGACTTTTTGTCATAATCTTATTTTATTTTTTTTTGTTTGCTTCACCTAGGGGTAATAATTTTATTGTCTCTTCAAGTTCTTAATAGAATGTTTTATGACACTGAATTTCATTTTAAAAAATTGTTTTATTTTTAATTTTGGGTACATAATAGTTATATCTTTAAAATGCCACATGTGATGTTTTGATACAGGGATACAGTGTGAATTAATCAAATCAGGGTAACGGGGGGTATCCATCACCTCAGGCGTTTAACATTTCTTTGTATAGGGAACATTCCAATTCCACTCAGTTATTTTAAAGCATACCCTAACTTATTGTTGATTATAGTCACTTTGGTGTGTGCTATCGAATATAGTTCATTCTATGTAACTAACTATATTTTCCCACTCATTAATCATCCCCACTTTATTCCCACCCCCATACACTTCCCAGCCTCTGGTAAACATCATTCTACTGTCTGTCTACATGAGATCAGTTGTTTTTAATATTTATCCCCAACATATGAGTGAGAACATAAGAGATTTGTCTTTCTGTGCTTGGCTTATATCACTTAATGTAATGTTCTGCAGTTCCAGCCATGTTGTTTCTAATGGCAGGATTGCATTCTTTTTGTGGCAATATAATATTCCATTGTGTATACATACCACAATTTCTTTATCCGTTCATCTGCCGATGGACACTTAAGTTGATTCCATATATTCACTGCTGTGAATAGTGCTACAATAGAGTGCCAATATCTTTTTGATGTACTGATTTCCCATCCTTTGGATATACACCCAGCAGTGGGATTGGTGTGTTATATAGTAGTTCTCTATTCAGTTTCTTGAGGAACCTCCATACTGTTTTACATAGTGGTTGCACGAATTTACATTTTCACCAACAGTGTATGAGGGTTCCCCTTTCTCTGCGTCCTCGGCAGCATTTGTTATTGCCTGTTTTTTTGATAAAAAGCATTTTAACTGGGGCGAGATGATACCGCATTATAGTTTTGGTTTACATTTCTCTGACTAATGATGTTGAACATTGTTTCATATACCTGTTGGCCATTTGTATGTCTTCTTTTGAGAAATGTCTATTCAGTTGCTTTGTCCATTTTTTCATTGGATTATTTGATTTTTTTTTTTCCTACTGAGTTGTTGGAGTTCCTTATATATTCTAGTTATTAATCCCTTGTCATGGGTAGTTTGCAAATATTTTCTCCCATTCTGTGGATTGTTTCTTCCCTTTGTAGATTGTTTCCTTTGCTGTGTAGAAGCTTTTTGTCTTGATGTGACTCCATTTGTCTAATTTGGTTGCCTGTGCTTTGAAGGTGTTACTCAAGAAGTCCTCACCCAGACCAATGTCCTCAGCTTCTGTTTGTCTGGGAAAGTCTTTATTTCTCCTTTATGTTTGAAGGATATTTTTGCAGGATATAATGTTCTAGAGTTAAGATTTTCTTTCTTCAGCACTTTTAACGTGTCATGCCACTCTCTCGTGATCTGTGAGTTTTCCACTGAGAAGTCTGCCACCAGATGTATTGGAGCTCCTTTACGTGTTATTTTTTTTTTCTTTTCTCTTGCTTCCCGTGGAACCTTTGGGAGCTTGATTATTAAATGCCTTGAGGTAGCCTTGTTTAGGTTAAATCTTGCTGTTGTATGACCTCCTTGTACCTGAATATTGATATTTCTCTAGGTTTGGAAAGTTCTGTTATTCTTTGAATAAACTTTCTACCCCAATCCCTCTCTACCTCCTCTTTAAGGCCAATAACTCTTAGATTTGCTCTTTTGAGGCTATTTTCTAGATCTTGTAGGTGTACTTCATTCTCATTTATTCTTTTTTCTCTTCTGACTGTGTATTTTCAAACAGCCTGTCTTCAAGCTCACTAATTTTTTCTTCTCCTTGGTCAGTGCTGCTGTTGAGACTCTGATGCATTTCTCAATTTGTGAATTGAATTCTTAAGCTCTAGAATTTCTACCTGATTTTTTTGATTATTTCAATCTCTTTGTTAAATATTTCTGATAGGCTTCTGAATTCCTCCTCTGTGTTGTCTTTGAAGTTCAGTGAGCTTTTTCAGGACAGCTATTTTGAGTTCTTTATCTAAAAGATCACCTCTCTCCATCCCTCTGGGATTGTCACTGGGACCTTATTTAGTTTGTTTGGTGTGAGGTCAGATCTTCCTGGATGTTCTGCACTCTGTTCCCTTGTGCCAGGGTGGCCCTGAGTTTCAATGCTTCACTCACCCTCCCAGGGGCACACGGTTCTTTCTCCACTGGGTGTGACCCTGCTGGAGGATGGGGTGATGGCGGAGGCAAGGCAAGATTCTCTTCTGCCCTCTTCAGTGCCTCTTTCCTTGATATGATGTTAAAACCAAGGCAATAGGATCGCTCACCTGGTGTTTGGTTCTCCTGAATGTGCTTGCTTGCGTGGATGATTGTTGAATTAGGTGTTCTTGGTGAGGGACCATCCCTAGAGCTTTCTATTCGGCCATCTTTCTCGGCTCCTTATAAGTTTATTTTATAGGGTGGTTCTTCTCTTAGATGATGTGGGTACGTTTTAGAAGAGCCTAAAAGTAATTGGCAATAGAGGGATACAAAAAGCTAGAATTAATTATCAACCTACTGCATACCTATTCTTTTACTCTATTACCTTATGCAATCCTTATGATAATCCTTTAAAGTAGCTATTATCATCCATATTTAACTGTAAAGAAAATGTTTATAGGAGTTAAAAGCAACTTGTCTAAGGTCACAGACTCTATAAGGGGTAAAGCCAAGATTTGAATGTAGGTCTGTTTGATTTTTATACCTCTACTCTGATAAACACTTGATAGTTTTACATTAGGAATCACCTGATGGCTATTTAGTACCATCTCATGCCAAAATCGTCAGATGGACGAGAGAGATGAGAAGTTTATCTTGAAAATTATTCTATTATATTTAAACTATACCATTTACGAGAGTCAGATGTCAATCAAGATACATTATAGAGGCACGTAGGTATTAATATTTTAGTTTACCTATACATTTTGAAGTTTTCCTAGAACTTTGTCCTACATTGTGTTAATTTTACTAAATTTAGTGCTTTCTTACTTTGTTTATAAAAGTTGACAATCTTAATTTTTCATGTAAATTAGCTTGCCTTTTTCCTCTTAGTCACTAGATGGCAGTTCTGTATCTCTGGGAAGTACCGCTGCTGGATGAAACCAGAAGTTTTAAGCCAGTTTGCTCTGTAGGAATGATGAACAAAAGCAGTTTTCTGGTCCGTGCAGCACAGCCTGCCTGATTCTGTGGTCGTAAGGCAAGATCTCCATCCCTGCTTAGTCAGAGGCAGGCAGCGGAGTTGGAAAGCATCCTCTAAGTTTTCCTTCAGATGTGTGTTCAGGCACCTGTTCTATCAATCTGAGTGCACTGGAATGTATTGAATGAGTTTGACTTTTACTTTCTCCCTGTAGTTAATAATTGTAAGATCTCAATAGACCTAGAAAAAACACATGACGCATAAAGCCTTTTCTCAACTCACAGGAGTCACAGGCTGGTGTTGCCAGAGAGCCTGATGTTTAAGGCAGAAACAGCTGGCACTCAAAGAAAGGACGATGGCAACTCCTTGAGTCCTTTTATTGATGGAATAATAATAATAATTCCTCCTTATGGAATCAGGAGGTTTGAAAACAAATCTACATTCTTTAGACTTACTGATTATTTTAATTTCAAGTAAAAATCTGCTATGTCTAAAGAATTATGTCATAAAACTGAAATGGGACTGTTTATCTTTTGGCATTTGAAATACTATTTAAACTGTACATCCTTTTATACTCTACAGTATATAAATAGCTCGATGTCAATTATTTGAATATGGTAATTTCAGTCAGTCATTATCTGTTTCGTCATTGAAGATCTTGTTGTAGATCTGGAATGCCATTGGTTTGTTCCTAAACCTTAGAATGTTTTTAGAATTTAGAGCATGACAAATAGAGAATTTATAAGCTTTTGTGAAGAGTAGAATTCCTATTTTACAGATGTCTTAGGGGAATCCTAACTTGTTAGTAATGTCGCCTTAGAATTTAGCAGAACTCGAAAATCTGTGAATAGTAGAAAACGAATTACATAATCTCTTATTGAAATTTACAAGTAAATTATGATAGTGTTAACTTACTGAAACAGTTTTTATATTCTAGGCTATGAAAGTATCCTGCTTACATAAAAAAGTTCCAAAGATGAGCAAATTAACTTTTCAGCAAAAGCTTTACTTGAGTGTATCTTGGCTTCCTTTTTGACAGTTGTAACTTTAATATTACAGTCTCATGTTTTCTTTTTCTGGGAATCAGATAATCTTGTATTTGGAAGAACATTTTTGGTGAACATTTCATTTTTTAATGGAAACTTGTATTCTGTGATATGCAAATGTTCAAACAATTTATAAGAACTAACCATCACCACCCACATATAAGATTATACAGGAATGGAAGAATTTTGGCTGCCTTATTGTTGATAATTGTTGAGCCAACATAGATGGCAGACTCCATCACTTATAATGATTTAGGAGGGTTTTGAAACAATATTTTAAATACACATAACCTCAAAATTGATATATAAAATTATTCAGTTGACTAAAAATGGATTTATCTTCCCTTCATTTATAAGGATGCACCCATTATATAAGTTCTGTGCAAAATTGGCAAGATCACTTTTTTCCTTTTCTCCTTTAAAAAAGTATTTATTTAAATTTTTGATAGGAAAAAAAAACCGTTAGCATTGGGTAAACTGTTGCACAATTACTGGCAACACTGAGAATCTTCTTGAAAAGTGTAGAAGTCTAAAGATAATGAAAAGTGCATTTCTCCATTGTCAAGTCCTTTGAGAATGTGATAGGCCTCCCTCTAGCTGTACTCTGAAGAGACAGAAGATTAAGTTCCAGGCACTGGACACAGGGGAACAGACTCCTAACTTGAGGGCTTTCCACGGACAACAGAGCGCCTGGCAGTCTCTTAGAGATTAAATCTGGGCTTTGTCAGTGGGTGGGCCCTGAAGATCCTCACTTAGTGTGGGTCCTGAGAGCGGGATGTTTGCTTAAATGGCTGGAGAACACACATGCTTTTTTCTTGATCGTGACTAATATTTACCATGTAAATTTCTTTATAAATCCCTGAACAAAAAGAATATAACCCATATTAGGAATCGACTCTTAACTGCTGACAAGCAGTGCAGCTTTCTCTAGAGAGCTCTGCAGAAAACGTCTCGGCTGACTTTATGAATTGGTTCTCCCTGAGAGCCAGCCAGCCCTTGACTGATAGCCCTGGATAAGGAAGGCCAGATAAGATTCTTTGAAGACTCTTAGCTGAATTCAGAACCCCAAAGCCTACATACATTTGGCTACTCTGTAATAGGGGACGGCCAGGCTTATTTTATAGGCCAGTCAGTTAAGGTTGGAGATGAGCTTAATTGCTCTGCTTCCCTAGAGTGGAAAAGGAAGATTGTAACATTGATTCAGGGCCAGGATTTTATGGTGCAGGTGAAGAGAGGTCATGGAGGTAGGGAAGATTCTAGCAATTGGCTTTTTTGTTCTCTCTATAGCGGAAGTGTAATGTAACAAGCAGATAGTCTCTCACCCCTTTTCTTCTATGTTCTCTATAAAAATGATCTGTATATAGTTCTCCCTCTAAAAATTTCAGATTTTTGTCTTTGCAGTCTGTTTTATTATCATCTTCATGAATTCCTTGACTTTGCCACTTTCCTGGCCCCCAAGGCTTAGCACTGCTGTATTTATTAAAGATTCAGTTTTGGAGTTTTTGTCCTCTTATCACTATTTTCTCTGCCCTTTCTTAGTTCTAGTTCTGACTGCATCTTACGTTGGAAAGCCTTTGAAACTTACGGAGTATGTCCGTTCCTTATTTTCTCAACTTTTTGTTATCTAAATGCTCTCAATTATCACTTTGTCCAAAAAATAAGGAAAATAGTGAGAATGGCTTTTTATCAAAAAGTCCCAAAACAACAGATGTGCTGGTGTGAATGCAGAGAGACAAGTACACTTCTACACTGTTGGTGGGACTGCAAACTAGCTTAACCCCTATGGAAAGTAGTATGGAGATACCTCAAAGAACTAGAAGTAGACCTACCATTTGAGCCAGCAATCCCACCACTGGGTGTTTTATCCAAAGGGAAAAAAAAAAGGCATTTTATAAAGAAGACACTTGCACCCAAATGTTTATGGCAGCACAATTGCAAAGATGTGGAAACAGATCTTAATTGCTAACAGAACAGTCAAGGCACATAGGAATACGGTTATCACCTCATTCCTCTTACTAAATCTTGCATGTGACTGCAAGGATGGACCTAGCTGCAAAAGGAGTCTGTAAATACGGTTTTTCTTCCCACTTCTTTAAATAGAAGGGTGGGGGTGGAGGTTGGGAGTGCCAATCCAGTGTAAATGAAGAAAATTTCTTAAGTGGATTCCACTTAAGAGGTCTTTTTTTCTGGTACCAATTATCATGTGTAATAGGATCCCCATTTACCTTTTTCTTCCCGGCTATGTAAATTAGAAAAGTTTAAAAAAAAAAGCCCAGGGATCTTCTCAGTCACTAGTACTATGACTTCGGTTATCACCAACTTTGGGTGCTGCGTTAGACTAGCCAGCCTGTACGTATGGGGGCACAAATCCATGTAGAAAGGGGTGTAAACATTGCTACTGTGTAGGTCATGTGGCTTACAATCACTTTCTTTGTGAGTGTGTGTTTTTGAAAGTGTCCTTTAATTCTTCTATTTTCATTATATTCGAATCTATAGTGAAAAAGAGCTGGCCTAGGTAATGACATTTACAAATTGAGTTTTGGAAAACTCTTCCAGAATCTACTTCTTACTTGTCATTCATCAACTAACCTTTTTATGTGCTCACCATGAATGGACAAATGAGAACCCTGCTTAGGGACCAGGATAACTCCAGAAATACTAATGATTCAAGGTCACTTTTGAGAGTATTCTGGAAAAATGAAAATAATCTATACCTTTTATTAATCTGGTATAACAAATACTGAATAGTTGTACTTTTATTAGGATAAATTTGGTTGCTAGTTTTTTGGCTTTTGATTTCTTTTTGTACTTACTTAGCATCATAATTGGAAAGTGGAATTAAGTGTAATGGCCAAACAGGATATTAAAATTGTTTATTACTGTTATTTCTTTTACCATGGACTACTTAGAAATAGATGGCATGATTTTCCAAACTGCATTACAATTCTTTAGTCTTTTGTGTAGACATTGGTGAAAAATAGTGACTTAAATGGAGGGGTGTGTGTGTGTGTATATATGAATACGTATACTTATATATAAAGTACCTCTCAAAATTTTGCCTAAAAATTTAAAGTGTATTACATTCCTTTATTAATTGTGAAAAGTAAATTATTTTCTTTTTCAGTTTGCTTTCACAGTAGGGGCTACTTGGTACAGTTCTCCTTAGCTCTCAGCAAACATCATAATTGACCTTCAGCAAGTTAAATGTAGTAAATTAGAGTTTCCAGGGGAAAAATCACAGGGGTTAGGATTAAGACCATTAGGTTTACATCACCTCTTCCCCCGTGGGAGCGGAGGAGGGGGAACTAGCTCTGAAGATTTTTATCACATATATAGTACCAAAAATGCTTCATTTATAGTAAATACCCATTTCTGTCTTGTCCATCTGCATTTTTTTCCACTGCAAATGGGTTGGATGTCTGTTTTGGATTTCATAAAGAGTAAAGCAAACATTTGGTTTTTACTTGTGGAGGCTTTTCTTGGATCCAGAGTTTAATCTTAGTACGCAGGGTACGAGTTCAGTTTTATGTTTGGTATCATCTTTATATTTCCTCTTAATGATTCGTCCACACTATGTAAAAATCAGGTTTGCAGTAGGAGCTTCAGCCTCCCCCATGGGGAAGATGTGTGTGGATGTGGACCCAAGGGCTCTTCACTGTGGCCTTTGTTGGCATCGTCTTTGCAAAGCTCTAGAACACTGAAGAAATGATTCTCGGCATGAGAACTGTCTGACCCTCCCTCTCCCTTTCTTGCCTTGAGCCTTGAGCGAGCAAATCTGCATCTTCCTGAGCAGTTGTCTGACACTGCAGTTTTTACACGAGTGGATCTTGTCCTTCCTCCTCTTTCACTTCGTCTTCCTTTCTCTTCATCCCTTCCATCCTCTTTATATCTTTTTATTCATATTTAATTTGTCCATAGGGCTTCCCCTTTCTATCTACCCAAAACCTTTTTTTTTCCTTGATGGATTCCTAGTCGACTGTGCGTCTTGGGAAAGGAAGACTCCGCTTAGACATGAGGGTGACCCATCCATGCGTTGGCACAGTTGCTATCAGCTGTCTATAAATGGTAGACAACTGTCAGTTATCACTTTTTGATAAAAGCCTTGGGTAAGATATTAAAGTTCTAGTAAACATGGATATCGGTGGTATGGAACATGCTCATAAGATACGTGATCATGCCCATGCAGATGTCAAAAATATTTCACATATTCTTACTGAAAACTCGGTCAATGTTAGCAACATCCTAATAGCAAACGTCGCTAGGCAGGAAAGAGAGAAGCCTGCCTTGGAAACACACTGGTTTTATCACTCAGAATTTTCTTCCCTGTTCCCAGTGGTCTTACTTGTCCTCAATGAAAGCATTGAAATCCAAAGGTGCAGAAGAGGGGACACATAGAAACATTAACGGAATATTTCTGTGGAGGGATCTTTCTGGAAGTATTACAGCAAACAAATATGATTTTGTTTAATTTTTTTTGATATCTGGATTTTTCCTTAGTTCATATTTAACAGTGGTCTGTCCTCGTTGCCCCCCAGGAAGTTTCTGACATGAAGAATGAGGGGCAGGCGACAGTAATTCAGCAGCTGGAGCAGACCATCGAGGACCTGAGGACCAAAATAGCGGAACTAGAGAAGCAGTACCCTGCCGTGGACACGGAGGTGGCCGGTGGCCAGCGAGGCCTTGAGGACGGAGTGGCACCTCCGGAAGATGTCTGTTTGGAAGCGCTCAGGTTAGGAGAAAATGGTGTTCGGCATCAGAGGATCTTGCAGGCGAAGTCGATACAGACCTCCCCGACGGAGGAGGGCGGGATACCGAGGCCGCCGTCGGGGACAGCCCCGTGCCCACCGGCGACAGACAGCGGAGCGGCGGCCCTTCCCTCCTCGCCGTCGGGGCCTCAGGCGAAGTTCTGCTCGGAGATCTCTCTGATCGTGTCTCCACGGAGAATATCCGTCCAGCTCGACGCCCAGCAGTCCGTACCGGGCATGTCGCAGCCTCCACCGCCTCCACCCCTTCCGTCGTCTGATGGCCAAGGACAGCCTGGGGCACGGCCGTCCCCTCCGCCTCTCTGTACTGAGTTGGAGACCAGCCATGAACACTCTGGTTTCTCCTCCCTGGGAAACAGCTATGACATCCCGTCCCCACCACCGCTGCCTTGCACAGAGTCCCCCAGCTCCAGGCCCGGCCCGGGCGTGGTGACACCCCCGTCTGCCCCTCCCCCTGGCGTGACAGTGCCTGCGCTACCCGGTGCAGCCATCCCCCCACCTCCCCCTCTGCCGGGTACAGACATGCTGCCACCCCCCTCCTCCCCCACTCCCCGGAGTGGGGATACCCCCTCCTCCCCCACTCCCTGGAGTGGGGATACCCCCTCCTCCCCCTCTCCCCGGAGTGGGGATACCCCCTCCTCCCCCTCTCCCTGGAGTGGGGATACCCCCTCCTCCCCCTCTCCCCGGAGTGGGGATACCCCCACCTCCCCCTCTACCAGGAGTGGGAATACCCCCTGCCCCACCTCTTCCCGGTACAGGAATACCCCCTCCCCCTCCTCTTCCCAGTGTGGGGATACCCCCTCCTCCCCCTCTATCCGGAGTGGGAATACCCCCTGCCCCACCTCTTCCTGGAGTGGGAATACCCCCTGCTCCACCTCTTCCTGGAGTGGGAATACCCCCTGCTCCCCCTCTTCCTGGAGTGGGAATACCCCCTGCTCCCCCTCTTCCTGGAGTGGGAATACCCCCTGCTCCCCCTCTTCCTGGAGTAGGAATACCCCCTGCCCCACCTCTTCCTGGAGTGGGAATACCTCCTGCCCCTCCTCTACCAGGAATGGGAATACCCCCTCCCCCTCCTCTACCTGGAGTGGGAATACCCCCTGCCCCTCCTCCTCCCGGTGTGGGAATACCCCCTCCTCCTCCTCTTCCTGGTACGGGAATACCCCCTCCTCCTCCTCTTCCTGGAGTGGGAATACCTCCTCCTCCCCCTCTGCCTGGAGTGGGAATACCTCCTCCCCCTCCTCTACCTGGAGTGGGAATACCTCCTCCCCCTCCTCTGCCAGGTATGGGGATTCCACCTGCTCCAGGTCCCCCTCTCCCACCACCTGGGACAGGAATCCCCCCACCACCGCCACCCCCCTCTGCTTCCGGGATCGGGTCCTCCACTCCCCCCCCAAGTCAGCAGTAGCACTTTATCAGCACCACAGGTGTGTGGATTTCTTCCTCCTCCATTGCCATCTGGATTGTTTGGACTAGGGATGAGTCAGGACAAAGGGAGTAGGAAGCAGCCAGTAGAGCCTTGTCGCCCAATGAAGCCTCTTTATTGGACAAGAATCCAACTGCACAGTAGAAGGTAACGCA
Source organism: Lemur catta (assembly GCF_020740605.2). Classification (NCBI taxonomy): domain Eukaryota; kingdom Metazoa; phylum Chordata; class Mammalia; order Primates; family Lemuridae; genus Lemur; species Lemur catta. The sequence goes on along the minus strand of NC_059152.1, from coordinate 6,504,856 downwards.
ACAGCGAGCTTGTCTTTGCACAGTTTGTCAATACGAGGGGAGAATTTTACCTTAAAACACTTGAGAAAATTACAATTTACTGTCCTTTTTAAGCATAGCTCTAAACCTTTCTGCAGATCTTTACATCTACAGATGTAAAATACGTAGTCAAGCAATTTGCTGTATAAAATTTTAGGCTTTTCTTCACAAGTACCTGAGGGGTAAAACAAATGACATGTATCAATGCATAAGATGTGTGCATATGCTCATCGATAAAGGCTATTGACATATATCTTACAGAAGGATCGATTTTTCTTAGGATACATGCTCTGTTACCTAGTTGCAAGACTCTACTCATGTCTGAATCTAATTGAAAGCATGCTTATATGATCTCTAGAAATCAAGTCAGGGCAGAGAAGCAGAGGAAGTTTTAGCTAGATTATTTTCCATGTGAGAATCTACCCTTTGTTTTCACTACTTAAACTTCCATTTCTGACAAACAGCTTAAAAAGCTAAATCAAATTCGTAGGCAGAGTGACTCCTGAGGATGATAGCCTTTAAAAGTCACAGCCTTGCTTTGCTATGGCATCTTGTCTGTCTTCAGAAACACGCTACACAAAATACACACATCCACACCCCATGAGTGAAATGATCTAGTTTTGAGAATTTCATGGCACCTCTGTAGATAATCGGGGACTTGATGTGAAGTCATAAGATCATACCTGGGAAAGCTCATTATAAAAGAACACTTTCCTGGGGGCAGTGGTACATGCCTGTAGTCCCAGCTTACTTGGGAGGCTGAGGCGAGAGGATCGCTTGAGCCCAGAAATTGGAGGTTGCAGCGAGCTATGGTTGTGCCACTGCACTCCAGCCTGGGCAGAAGAACAAGACCCTGTCTCAAAAAAAGAAAAAAAAATATTTTCCACCAGTTACCCTAGTGGTGTATTATTCATCTCTGCCTAGTCCATAATCTCCATTCCCTGCCCTGAGACAGTGCTCTGGAATACATTGGTGGGAGGGAAAAAATGCACTTTCAACCTCCCTGGCCTTCGTTGTTCTAACTTCTCATGATTCCTTGAATTTTCTTTATGTGATGTAGCATGCACTTAAAAACAAGGTATTTACCAGGCTCATTGTCATTTCTTATATTAATTTTATCTTCATGAAATCATATCGGGAACAAGAATCTATATATCCTGACTACTTCTAACTTTGCAGCTTGTTCTCTGTGTAGTTGCCACGTCACTTGTATATGCTGAGGAATCATTTTAAGCTGTGCCCTGAACTCATTTTCTCCAGATACATGATAGGAAGTTCTTTTGTTTTGCTGCTGTTGTTTTGCTTTTTTAAAAAATGCATTTACACCTCTTTGTAGGTGGTGCTACATGAAGCTGTAGTCACAGAGAAGCCAAATTACAACGTGGTGATGGGAGGTGGTGAGGGGAGGGAGGATGCTATTAATATTTTGGAATTATATATTTTTAACCCATGAATAATTTACAAGGTTAATAAGTAAAGTTGGGATTCTGAGAGATCAAGCATTTTTTGCCTTCATAGCCCGTGAGGTAGGTTTTCCTTGGATGTTTTTATGCAGTGCCCTGCTAACTGAGAGTTCCTGAAAATTATTTCTAGGCAAAGGTTCCATTCTATACAAGAAGATATTTTAATGTTCTCATTAAGTTGATAAAACAAATGCTGATCTTAAAGAAAAGATCCTCCTTATCTTTGTCCCTTTCTCTCCCTCCCTCCTTTTTGCCTTTTTCCTTTTTCCTGACTTCATTCCCTTCCTTTCAGTTTGTTTGCCACAGTGTAGTTCGGTTTGGCCCTTTCATTGTTCCTTTGCTTAATTTTAGAGACTCCAGTGCTTCACTTATTTGGGAAAAAATTGAAGAGCCATCCATAGATTGTCATGAATTTGAGGAATTATTTTCTAAAACTGCTGTAAAGGAGAGAAAGAAACCTATTTCTGACACTATCTCAAAAACAAAGGCTAAACAAGTGAGTATTCTTGTGCTTTCTGAATTTGGACGGTATTTCTGGCCTAAGTATGAACTTGCATTGGAGAAAAACTTTGGAATGGTTTCTGGGCTGTGTAAACCTCAAATCTCCACGGACCTGACACAGATAGCAAACGTTAGAATATTAGAACATGGGGTTAAGTAACCCCAGTCCAAATAGAACAACGAATAATCATGTCCGTCACGTGATAATGCCCTCTTCTATTTGTAACTTCGTAATACATATTTCCAAAATCTCAGCCATCGTTTTTTTCCAGAACTAGTTGTATGAAAGTAAATTTTCACTTGATTTAAATCCATTTGAGTGCTAGTATGAGTGGGAAGAACGGAAAGAGTGGGCAAAGAAAAGTAAGCAAGAAGTTCCATCCTTAGTAACCGATAATGTGTTTGGTGTTTTGTTGCATTCACGTGCTGTTAAAATCCAGCTAAATAGTCATGTTGTACTTGAAATATGGAAGAAAAATCTTGTCTCCCTTTCTCACTTCTCCATTCCATTGTTAGATCCTTTGATCTAACCCGTGACACTTGAGTAAGAAAAAGTCAAGACTGGTGCATTTCCAGAAAAACATTTTCAAGCCACGTTTTTCAATGGATGTATCCATTGGACTTGATCATAAAATGATGTTTTAAGTTTCTTGAGGCTGTCATTCAGGAAGCTGTAGTAAAACCCCACAGTAATGAGCTCCAGATAGAAGGAATGACTATTGGTGCCCATCTTTTACCCTGAAATGGGGAGTGGCTGCATTTCCTAACTTTTACAAGGTGGTAGGAAAGAGGACCATGGGGGCAAAGGAATGGCAGAGATCTCAGTCCTGGGAGCAGAGGAGGGGAAATGAGGCCAGTGTCTCCAGGGTTTCTCTGGCCCAGTCTGCTCAGATGAGTGCCAAGGAATGGGGTGATTCCTTGAATTTTTGCCTCTGACCCCAAAGTTGTAGCTAGACCCAAGTTTGTTACCATTGGTATTTATTTCAGAGCAGACAACTGCCATCAGATGGACACTGCCAAATATAGCCAGGAAGGGATGGATTTGAATGGGACAGCTAGATACCTGGAACCCACAGTTGGCTGGGTGGGCAAGCTCACCCCTGGCATTTCATTAATCTCAGAATAACGCAAACCCGAACATGATGCAGTTGAATTTTTCAGAACCATTGCCTGCATTGCAGCTGGCTGCTAGTGACCGTAGGCCGGTAACTATAGTAAATGAGACAGTGCCTGGCACATCGTGGGCACTCGATAAACACTTGTTAAGTTAACAAACCAGCCAACGGAGGGAGGAGGACTTTTTAAAAATCAGCCAGTAGGGCCCAGCAGTGAGTAGAAATCAGAAAATCATTCTCGTAATAATAATAAGTCCAAGGTGACAGAGAATGTTTGCTATATTTGCATTACAGCACACTGAGGCTGGATCATCATCTCTCTTCTCACAGACCGTATCAGAGATGGAAAAGCTGTCCGGGCAAGGTATATGGGTGGAGAGTACAGACATCGAGGAGAGTCAGGCAGCCAGAATTGTCACTTGAAAAATGGGCAGATGTGGCACAGGGCATCTCTTGTCCAAGGACTAAATATTCAGAAAAATCAAACCATGCCTTCCCCACCTCCCAGCACCGCCTGCCTTTTTATTTGCTGAGGGACTACAGGTGTCTTCCAGTTGCCTGACACTGTAGGATTTCATGCTCTAGTTGACATAGTATGCAGCTTGTAGCTCACTGAAATGTGATTTGTGTCTCTAAATCATCAAAACTTCAAATTAAACAAGTTGGCATGACATGGCCTCTTTGCGTATAAACAGTTGCATCTATGTGGAGCATCATTTCAACATAATCACCTCGCTCTGTCACTGAGACATTTCATAAACTGTGGGCTAGAGACTTTGCCAATGTCGTCATTTGCACTTACTGATGGCGACGCCACTGATAGCTTCAAACAGGGTTCATGGAACAGTCTCCATCGTGACTTCTGATCAGCTTGTTCTGCAACCCCTTGGCCTGGGTCTTGGTCCTGAGCTCTGTATTTCAGGTCTGTTTTTGGAGGGATCAAAGTATTTTTTTCACCCCCTGTCTGTTAGAGAAAAATCACTGCAAAGTGATATATTACTGAAGAAACTTAGTTTTATTTAACTTCATTGTATTTGGAAGAAAAATCTATCTTTTTCCATTGACTTGAGACATTTAAAATTTTATTTAAGGAAAGTATATTTTTCAGGGTGCATGCCGATAGTTCCTCTCCTTATGGGAAATGTATACTGATTGTGCAGACATTTTGTTAGCTCATAATTCATTTCCAGTAAAATTAATAGCCTTTAATGCTGTGGCCTGTGTTTATGGAGGTATTTCAAGCAATTCTTCTTATATACAATGGAAGCTAGAAGTTCTGTTTGTCTTTAAATATTTAAAAATAGCCAAATAATTTTTTCTGTGATCTGTCCTCTTGAAAGCAAGACTGTGGTTGAATGCACTGGTATTTAACGAGGTGCCTGGGCTGTTTTTACTGTTGGGGCAGAGACGTGTTCAGTGTGATAGTAGAAGATTCCTCAGCTGGGCATGCTGCCGTTTGGCATAGGAGGAAGGAGGGTTATTTTCTCTGGATACTCAGACTAATAGCAGTGTTGAAAATCTTGTATTTCTAAGTCGCTTTTTTTATGAGGAACTTAGGACAAAGCATTTTATATTTTTTCTCTTGGCACATGTATTTATGTTTGCTCTGTGATGATTTCTTCATTTACCCTTCTTGGTTTTGAAGTATTACATGTAAGGATATCAGCTGAGAAGGTATATGGAAGTTTTTCAGATGGTAGTTTAACATAGTTCTTTATAACCAAATGAGTCTGACACTTCTACATCAGAATTGTTAATTAACAGGCTAACATAAAACAATGACAAACACCAACTCTGTCTCTTAAGGAAAAAAGCAATCTCATATGAAGCCCATGTTTAGGCATTGGACACACATACACACTTGCCGCCTTTTAAGGAAGGCTCTACAGCTAGTAAACATTTGCTCCAATCTCTTCTCTATTTCCAGGGTAATTCAGCGATTATTAATGTTGATAATGACGTCAAGTCACCTCAGGATCTTTGGTGCTCAAATAAAGATTGAATTAAGTTTAACTTGAGTTTATGAGCATGAAATCATGTGAGAGAATTTACTTTGGAATGATTTTGATAATAAGGATTGCCTCAAAAAGGTTTCCAGGCTGGGCGGAGTGGCTCATGCCTATAATCCTAGCACTTTGGGAGGCTGAGTTGGGAGGATTGTTTGAGGCCAGGAGTTTGAGACCAGCCAGCCTGAGCAGAAGCAAGACCCCGTCTCTACAAAAATAAAAATAAAAAAAATTAGCTGTGCGTCTGTAGTCTCAGCTACTGGGAGGCTGGGGTAGGAGGATCGCCCTGGAGTTTGAGATTGCAGTGAACTATGATGTCGCCACTGCACTCTAGCCAGAGAGACAGAGTCTCAGAAGCCCTGTATCAAAGAAACAAAACAAAAAGTATGTGTTTAATCCTGTGTCAAATGAAATCATAAGGAAATATAATTTGGGCCAGGTACAGTAGGGCTCATGCCTATAATCCTAGCACTCTGGGAGGCCAATGTGGGAGGATCGCTTGAGCTCAGGAGCTGAAGACCAGCCTGAGCAAGAGTGAGACCCCATCTCTACTAAAAATAGAAAAAAAAAATTTGCCAGGCAACTGAAAATAGAAAATATTAGCTGGGCATGGTGGCACATGCATGTAGTCCCAGCTACTTGGGAGGCTGAGGCAGGAGGATTGCTTGAGTCCAGGAGTTTGAGGTTCCTGTGAGCTAGGCTGATGCCATGGCACTCTAACCTGGGCAAGAGAGAAAGACTCTGTCTCAAAAAATAATAATAATTATAATTTGGTAAACAGGATAGTAGTAGAAGTGTAGTAGTAATTGTGACAACAACAATAATAATAACCATGAAAACCACTTGTCATATATTACCAGTTATTTTGTATGTACCAGTTATTGTTTTTAAGCACTTTAATTCTCTTATTCTTATCAGATAGGCACCATGATCCTTAGTTCACAGTACAGAAGACTGAGGTACAGAGGAATTCAATAATGTTCCCAAACTGGTAAGGGGCTGAGCCAGGTTCAAACTCCAGCCATCTGGCTCCAGAGCCCCTGTCCTTCGTAATTAAGAGTTAGGGATGTGAAATATTTTATATGACTCTAAGTGCAGTATTTTATTTGTATGGAGACCAGAATATATACTTTTAAAAAATTTTGAATTTGTATTGGTTTTCACATATGATCAATATTTAAATAACTGCAATTACACTTAGAAAACTATGTAAAGACACTTTTAAAACCTTTTCTATCTTCTGACAGATTCTGACAAGGACATAAACTATGATGCCACCGAACATGACATTTGCCGAGTTAAATAAAAGTTTATCTGAATGATGTGAGCTTTAGACATATAAGCTTCTGTAAGCAGTAAAAATTAGGACCATTTGCTTGTGTGGCATATAAATAGTGGTTAGAGGCAGACAGCCACTGTGGTTAAACCTCACCGAATGTCAAGTGATGGCACTTTTTATTCACCCCGTGACACAAAAAGAACCATCTTTGTAAAATATGCCTTAAGTGAACAATGTCTAGGCATATTGAAAAGGTCTATAAAGGAACGTGCCACCCATGATGTAAATTTGCGCACAGAAGTTAACGAGTGAATAAGAATCTGTTTTTTTTTTTATTTCAAATTATTTATGGGGGTAGAAATGTTTTAGGTTACATGGATCATCTTTACAATGCTTGAGTCCTGGCTATAGGTGTGCCTGTTACCCAAGTCGTGTTTTTAGTACCTGTTATAATCTGTGTTATTTTTTTAAAATACATAACAGACATTTGTCCAGCCATTTAGTGTAACACAAATGAATCTCTTCATGAGTTTCTTCTATTTACCAGATTAAAATGCTTTGTCCAAAGAATGGGAGAGAAACATTATTTATGATAGTTAAATGTTTGTTAGGTTTCAGCCTCTGGAAATATGATTAGAAAAATCAATCATTAAATCTGCTACTTTTTATACAAGGGGAGTTAATAAAAGGATTCATTAGAATTTACATTTATTACAGATGTAAACGTTCAGGAATTAGACATTTGATATAGTGTTCAGTCTTTCTGTTGCGCTTGATGACTTAACATCTAAAAAAGGCATTTTTTATGTTGTAAAAATTGGTAATAATGATGGGGAAAAAAGCATCCATTATTCAGCTGCTCTTCTTTGGGAGTACGTGGTGTAATACCTCTAAACATTCATGCATGAGACAGTAATTACCATTAAAAGGCTGCTTCTTACTATGTTGGAGAATTCGGGGAATGTGTGTGCTACACTTCAGATATTGACTGGTGCTGGGTTATTCACTGCTATGGAAAGGAGAAAGAGGTGGTATATATCTGTAAATCTTCACTTCAGTTTTATTTATTACTGCAAGTGTTTACTTTTAGATTTTAAAAAATGTTTTATCATAATCAGTAGAAATTTCAGTGTTCCCAGGGGGATAGGCTGGATGGTAATCTGAATAGAAGTCTAGTTTTTTTGTAAGAGTGTTAATTTTTCTTGTATAGCTGGCAAGGGTGTTAATTGTTCCAGTGTAGCAAGTGTGTGTTTGGGTTGACTTGAACAGTTACATTTGTCTTTTAGACTGAAGACCTAAAATGCCTGAAACACCAAATATCTTATAATAAGACAGTTTAGATTTGTTTCGGGGATACACAATAAACATTTGGTACTTTGTATCTTTTAACATCTGCTTTTAATAGAATACATTCCTATTGCAAGCCTTAAAAATGTATTTACATAGGAAAACCACATCAAAATACAAAGCTATAATTAGACAAACATAGGTTTTGTGCAATCTGGATTTGTTTTAGATGTTGAAAGATTTATTATTTTTTAAAGATGCTATTCCTATAACTATTTGTAGAGCATACACAATCAATGCAAAGAATGCAACAATACTGAACCTCGATTTTTAAGTTTTCTTTTAGCCAAAAAAAAAAATAATGTTTATACTTCCAAGTAAATGGCTAAAAATAAAAATAAATACACACATAAATCCATCACTGAGGGTTAATTATTTCGGACTTTATATTCATATACTATGATGGTATTAAGATTCTGTTAGACTAGATGTATAAGAAAAGGGTATGGATTTTTAATGGCTGGGATGTTCTGTTTATTGTGGTCCATAGGAATTGAAGAAAGAGTGCAGAAGAGAGTACAAATTCTATCTAGAGTGCCAGGCATGGTGGCACGTGCCTGTAGTCCCAGCTACTTAGGAGGCTGAGGCTGGAGGATTGCTTGAGCCCAGGAGTTTGAGGTTGCAGTGCACTGTTACCCTGCCTGTGAATAGCCACTGTGACCCCATCTCTAAACCAATTTTTTTTAAATTCTATTTGGAGCAGATGATAGGAAAGTGTTTTCTCAATATTGCCAGTTTAGATTGGAGCTGTTGTTGCAGAGAGCCCTAGAACACTAACTAAAAAGAGTGAGCCTACTTCAGTTTCACTGGAGAAACGAAACAGCGAAAGTACAACTTACACCGTTGTGCCCTTTTTTGATCTGATGGCAGCAGAGTTCATTCGTTTCGGCAGGGAGTACCGTAGAGGAAATGAGCTAAATATACCAGAGAGGGCACAGAGGTTCTCTAGAGGGCTAATTTATTATGGAACAACCCAAGAGAAGACAGTATTGAGTAATTCAAGGGACTATACTTGAATAATCCTTTAGGTTCCACACTGTATACTAGAGACAGTAAGAACTGTGGGTGGTCAGGAGTTGAATGGAGTTTGTAGGCTGGGGCTGGGATAAAGCCTGTAGAGAGGAGACGTGACTTGAAGTGGGCCTTGAAGAATTTATTTGGTTTAGATACGTAGAGAGGATTAAGGGATGATTTTTGAGACTAGCACCATGAGCAAAGATTTCCTTGCAGCTTATTTAAAACCATAGTAAATCCGTCACCATTGTAGCAGGCTTCCCCTTGTGTGCTCCTGTCTGAGAGTTTCAGGAATGTCAATGTAATCATTTATATTCATTTCCCTTAACTGAATGTGTTTCCTTCTCATCCTCCTAGCAAGTCTTCAGGTTTGTCGTATTAGATGTTAAGTGTGAGAATTGAATTTAGATAAATTGGACCCAAAGTTTATTTGGCTTTCATGGTGTGAAATAGCAGAATGTATGTTTCTTTACCATGGACAGCAACAGGACTTTTGGATCACCCCAGAGCGAGGGAGGATTTTATCCCTTCTTTGACTTACATAGTCAGTTATGACAGCTCCTACGTTTGGTCTACAGGAAGGGGTACTGGGGACCTTGGTCTGATTATTCACATCCTGACTCAGTGTGACCTGTACTGGAAAATGGTTATGATTATTTGACACCACAAGCTTAAGACTTAAAAAAAAAAAAAATTACTGTTATTTATGTCTTTAGTGTTTTTTACTTTCAGCTCTTTTGTGGTTGTTTAAAGTTGTTCTATCTTTTTAAAACCTATTATCCTGCCTCTCCTAATATAAAACCATAGCCACAGACAAAGGTAGAAAGAGAGAGATGCTGTCTTCTTGGCTGCCCATGTCGGGGGTACAGCAGAGTTGGGGGTGGCTGGTGATGGAGAATTATTTAAACAATTCCAATTTATATGAATCTTTAAAACTACTTGATTTATAACTTGGAACTCTACCTGGAACGAAACCCCCTTGATCATGGTGAATTATTATTTTGATGTGCTGTTGAATTTGGTTTGCTAGTATTTTTTTATGGATTTTTGCATCTATGTTCATAAGAGAATGGTATTGAGTCTGTAGTTTTCTTTTTTGTTGTGTCCTTTCCTGGCTTTGGTATAAGGTGATTGATGCTGGCATCATAGACCGAGCTAGGGATAGTGCCCTCCTCCTTGATGTTACGGAATAATTTCTCTAGGATAGGTACCAGTTTTTCTTTGTAAGTCTGGTGGAATTCAGCTGTGAATCCACCTATACTGGGGCTTTTTTTTTTTTATTGGGAGATTGTTTTTATTAGTGCTATAGTCTTGCTGCCTGTTCTTGGTTTGTTCGGCATATCTATTTCTTTCTGATTAAGTCTTAGGAGATTGTGTGTTTCTGGGAATTTATCCGTTTCCTCTACATTTTCTAGCATATGCACATGGAGATTTTCATAGTATTCATGGATAATATTATCCATTTCTGTGGTATCAATTGTAATATCTCCTTTTGCTTTCCTGATTGAGCTTATTTGAGTCATTTCTATTTCTGGTTAATCTAGCTAGAAGTGTATGATTTTGTTTATCTTTTCAAAGAACCAACTTTTTGTTTCATTCTTTTTATCTTTTGTTGGTTTCCACTTTGTTCTTCTCTGAGCTTTGTCATTTCTTTGTTAGATTTAGGTATGTTTGCTCTTTCTTTTCTAGTTCCTTTGCATGTGACATTAGGTTGTTAATTTGTGATCTTTTTGTCTTTTTGATGTAGGCACTTAAGTCTATGAATTTTTCCCTGAGAACTGCTTTTGCTGTATCCCATAGATATTGATAGCTTGTGTCCCGTTTGCCATTCAGTTGGAGGAATCTTTTGATTTTCATCTTAATTGCATCATTGATCCTGCAGCAGGTTGTTTAGTTTCCATTACTTTGTGTAGATTTGAGTGTTTCTCTTGGAATTGATTTCTAGTTTTAGTCCACTGTGGTCTGAGAAGATGCATAGCATGATTTCGATTTTTTTTTTAATTTGATGAGACATATTTGTGTCCAAAGAGGTATGATAAGTCTTGGAGAATGTCCGATGTACTGATGAGAAGAATGTATATTCAGTGGTTTTTTGGTAGAATATTCTGTAGATGTCTGTTAGGTCCATTTATTCTAGAGTCCTTTTTAAGTCCAGTATTTCATTATTGATTTTATGCTTTGATGATCTGTCCAGTTCTGTCAGTGGAGTCATCAAGATTTCAGACTACAATTTTCTGGCTAAGTAATATTTTTTTCAAGCTCAAAAAACTTTTTTTTTTTCCTCAAAATATAGTCAAAAGTGTAAGCCATTTTTAACTTAAAAAACAACATAGTTTTATGGGCAAGAGTCCATTGAAGGAGAAATTTACATCTTTTCTCTTTGCTCTTGATGAAGAGACTAACGATCTATGGACTGTGATTTTTCTATTTGGTAGTGTGGGCTTTGGGAAAGATAATTAAAGTCCCTTTAGAAAACCTTACTGGCCCTGAAGTCGGTGCTTTTGGACACAGTCACTAGCATCCCCCAGAGGATAGATTTTCTGTGTTTCTGAAGGTTACCTCTGCTGTTGGTTTAACATTTGACTACAAACTGTTTTATTGCCTGTTTTGATGAAAATTTGGAAGAATCTTTCTTCTATCAAGTCCTCATGTAGGAAAGAGGATTGAAAGCAAAATCTTAGGATTTCTGTGTTTTTAACTTACATATTGAACAGACATGCGTGGTAAAGGAGATTTGCATTATGGAAGCTAAATTTAAATGCATACGTTAAAGTTGGCCTGTCCTCTTTTGCTTTCTCCTTGTCTCTCTCTCCTTCCTCTTCTCCTTTCTCTCTCCTGCTCCCTCCCATGTGCAGTGACATATGATGTTCGATGCTTTGTTGGTACACAGCGTCCCCTGTCCTCTATGCACATATATAGCATGATCAAAAAATGTTTTCTTGGTGACACAGTTAATGCCTCTGTAGAAGAGTCAGGACTTAATATTCTGCTAATTACAGTATCAGTGTCCTGTGTGTGTATACATATGTTTAGCCTCAAAAGGAAAAAAAAATGTTCAGTGATTCTATTCAATTATGTGTTGTGCCAGGTTTAAAAGTGAATGAAATGCCTGTGCTATTACTCCATACTTGACAAATTTTAACTAGAATATGAAAGTGTCTAAAAGTAGCAAGTTTGAGAAAAAACATTTTAAGAAACTACTGTATAAATCTTGCTGCCCAGAAGTTTATGGGGGGAAAAAAGTGAGAAGGGTATAAAGTTGAAATGAGAGCAGAAAGAACTAACGTTGCCCAAAGCTTTGCAGAGTATTAAGTCATATTTTTTTCTCATTTTTTTTCCAGCTAGCCATAAAAATCATTATGTTTTGAGATGTATATTAGCAGGAATGTAAACAAGGTTTCTCTTCAATGGATCTATACGGCAGTCTTTATTATTGTTTTATGTATTTCTCCACATGGATTCTAATGTTATTAAAACTTCAGAAAACATAAATAGTTCGCTCTATTTTGTTAACCCTAAGTGTAGTACAAAATAACTTTTCTCTCTTAGTGCTTTTCTGTAAAATTTGTTGGTGTTTTTACTTGTGGGCTCTTTTACTAACGTTTTGTGTAAGTAGGATGGAATTTCTCCTACTTTTTTCCACTGCCAAAGAAACGAAACTAGCATGTTCTTCAGGCACCCCTAGAAGCTAGAATGTGAGTTGAGATCCACTTGAAGCTGAGTGCTTTAGGTCATCAGCCTTTCTTTTATGGCCTCGATGGGCCCAGGGCTCCCTAAAAACTGGCTTCGAGCTAATCTTCATCCTTTGAACTGGCAAGGAAAGACAGAGTAACTTATTTTATTTTGAAAGTTAGTTTGCAGTGTTCCCTTGGTGATGCCAGACTGACTTGGCTGGTTTTTTGTTAGTAAAAACCTTCCTATTGCAGTAATGCCAGCTTCCTTTTGAATATTGCCACACATGAAGCAGGTAGGTAGAGAGCTATTCCAAAAAGAAGGAAACAAAACAAAAAAACTCCTCAATTTGACTGTCTCTTTTCCTTCTATATTAAATCTTCCAAAAATAAATAAATAAATAAAACTATGCAAAGCAGCCAAATATAAGAGTAAAACAAAAGTTTTCCTTTAAAAATGATCAGAAAATTATTTCCCCAATTTTTTTCTATCAAGTATGAACAATCTTGGTTATATTTTCAAAATCTGATCATTATAAAATGCAGCTGAAGAAAATAACCAAATGGCAAGGTGGTTTCAGCTTCTTAATGTTTTGGTGCCACCAAGTTAAACAGGAAGGAAACGGGTGTTAGTGTGAAACATACATTTTTAAAAGCAAATTATCCTACTGGCTACATTAGAATAGTGTATTTAAGTAGGAGGAGAAACCCAGTCTCTGAATAGAGATTTGAAGGCACAGAAGTTAGAGACCCTGACTTGTTGAATCTGGCTTGATATGTGGGGGACTTGGAATGGTTACAGTGATGACTTGAAATAATGATTAGGTTTTGAATTGATTCAGTGGTTTGCATTTTCAAACTTGAGATCCAGTTTACTGGAGAGATTTTCCACCTAAACGGAGTAAAGCCCTTCTGTAAGGTGATCCTCATTGGTGTTATGTTATTTCAACAAAAGTCTTCAAAGGCCAGAAATCGTGGTTAGGAATAAGTCCTCTTGTCACATTTTTCAGCTCTTTATCCTCCTGAGTTTCTACCTTTTAAATAGTCCCCTGTTCTCCAGAGCATTTCTAGGGACTTCTTGAAATCATTTATCCTCCTTGCTTTGCTTCCTTCCTGGTAACACGTTCCATATGTTTTCTTCACTTTTTCAGGAACCAGGATTACCTATATTCTGCATTTCCATGAATACCTTGACATTTATACTGCTGAATCTCTTCCATTTGCTCACTCTTCTTCCTTATTTGAAATTATGCAACGCGATGGAGTTAAAAACCTACCAAAAAATATATTTTTTCCATATACTTACAAACTTTTTTGTTTATTCATGTCAACTTCTAATGCTTCTAAGAGGAAGGAGTACAGCTCTCTTAACTATACTTACAACTTTAGATTGTTTGAGAATCTGTACTCTTCTCTACATCCTTCTTGAGATGTGATTAGCGTTTCGTGTATGGCAACTGGCATTGCATGCAAAATTCTAGAAAGAACATACAACACATGACTCACACCGAACAGTAATTTGTTTTCAGTTCGCCTTCTTTTTTTTCTTAATCCAACTTATTAAGTCATGTTTGCCATTCTTGAGGTTACTAATACAGTTTCACAGATTTTACTGCCCTAATTTTAATAACCATGTCATTCTTCCCTCTTAAATAGTCTATACATTTCTCCAGCCACTGGGCCACCCAGGACTATGTTGAATCTGACGTGTCCTCACTGTCTTCCTCATTCTTCTTACTGCGGTCTTGCCGTTTTTCTCACTTGTTTATTTTATCTTTTTTGTGTGTTTACTCACATCAGTATTGTGTTTTTAACATGTAAGCTGTTGTAAATTTCCAGTGGCTTATGTATTGCACACACTTTTTTTTAATTCACTCCTTCTCTTTTGCAGGCACTTAATATATTCCAATTATTAGAAAACTATGTATGGGTCTATCTTCCTTTTAGGTTCCTTCTCAAAGCCTGTAAAACCATGTCTCTCGCTAAAATTATTTTATTGATTTTTTTGATTTAACACCACGGCAGTCATTTAGAGGGAGTAACACATTATTGTTATGAAGACTTATACTAAGTTTTAGGGAAAAATTGACATCTGAAAAAATGTTACTTATTCTGGAAAAGCTCAGTGATCCTACAAGGAATAGGACCAACTCCCCAACTAATCAGGGATAAAACCAGACTATTTTGTCGCTCCTCTTGCTGTATGTTCATAAAAAGTACCAGAAGCCAGAGGCAGATAACTCAAACATTGCCCGTTGATCTGTTTCCCATGTTGACAAGCAGAGTGGGCCATTTCAGTGATTGGGAAACTTCAGCAGTGGGTTCATCCCAACTGTTGGTGGTACCCATCGGCAATGACAGTTTGTATATTTCACACTTATAGAAGTCCAGAGTGCGTGTGAGTTAGCCATGCAGATGGACAAAAGGGATGTGGGCAGGGATAGAATTGCTACGGTGCATGAATTCATTATTTCTTTGATCCTTTTTATTGATAGGGAATTTTTAACTCATGGATAGCTGGGATAACCAGTTCATTCCCTTTTAGCTATTCCAGTCAGACTTTCCTTTAGCCCATTAGTGCCAGCTGGTTTTTCTAGGGGAACAAAGCAGGAAAAAAAAAAAGGTAGGAAAAAATTTAAACAAATTATTGAATTTTTTTGCATTAACAACCTCCTCAGGGGACACTCCTTCCCCCTACCCTTGCCATGATTCTTAACCTTCTTACCAATGACCCCTGGAAAGAGGAGAGAAAGATGAGAAGGGTGAAAGAACTTTTACACACTGAGCAGAACTTCTGTTGGAGATATCAAGGGCGTAGAGATCTTCCAGAAAAGGAAGGTTTCTTCCAGAAACCCATTGTAGAAGAAAAGGAAACAGGCCTTTTGGAAGGGGGAGTGCACCCGAGCATTGCATGTGAAGATGCTGATTTGTGTCTCTTTAAGCCCAAATCCAGTCTGAGTCTGCATGTCTATTTCTTTTCTACCACAAAGAGATGTATACCGTGCTTGCCATAATCACAATGTTGGACAATAATCACACAACTTGTGCTTTAGGAGAGGTATAAAAAACTCTGTCATCACCAGAAGAAAAAAAAAAGATATGTGTATCAACCTTTCTACAGATTAGCTATAATTAGAAAACCGTGTTGAATCATGTTGACTCAGATGAGGATATGAAGAAACCAGGAGTTATTCTGTTCATCACAAGCTAGCTTCCCGACCTCATTTTGCCGGTCATGTTTTAGAAAACTAGTTATACAAAGTGAAATTATTCTCTTTCCTGCCTCTACTTTAGAGGTTTTTGGCTTCCAGTTCAAAAATGGGAAAGGGGGGAAGGGAGGGAAGCTTGGGATATTGCAATAAATCAAGGACGATTCCTTTCAGTCCCAGGGCATCCTCATACACACATTGAAAAACGGTACCCAGATGTCATCCTTGCATGATTAAATAGAAGGACTTCTAGGCCAAGATATCAGTTTTGGATGAAGTTAAAACTTGCCATGATGCTCATTTGCTTTTTTTTAAAAATGGTCTTTTCATTTAGATCAGCTTTTGATTTTTTGATTGCGTAACCTTGCATCAGCGAAGGGCATAGACCTCAAGCTTTTCCTGTCACCGGGTGGCAAAAGTCAATCAATACTGGGTTCCATCTCCGTTCTCCTTCCCCTCCCCCAGTATCAAAGTTGGCCTGGTAGGAAGGATCCCACCCAGGAAGTCTGGTAACTTACTCATCAGTCACTCCTGATTATTCATAGATTTTCTTTTTTAAGTGTCTGTAGTTTTTTAATATCTTAGATTATTATGTGTGAGTTTTTTCTTCCCCAGGAGACTTTTTTTGTGTATAATGACCTTGTGCTTGTAGTGGGGATAGACATAAAGGATGTGGGTTTATGATTCATGCTCAAGCAAATTTAATCCATTGAATGATCTGCTGTGAAAATTGAAGCATGAGATGCTGCTGAGAGTTACGGCTGTTTTGCATGCCTTCAGTCCTTGGCATTGACTCAGTTCTATGGTAGGAAGGTGATTTCCTTTCAGGTGATTGATTACCTGAAATGGATTTTTCTCTTCTCTCATTAGAACCATCCATTCTCCTTAGAATGGAAGCTTTTAGCTTCAATGACTCTTGTCAGGGTCTTGCCTTTACCTGCATACTCCCGGCGCTTAACACAGTGGGATACCTCATGATATTGATCCATTACCAGCCTTTAAAGATGATGTGTTTTTGAATAGTTGAACTGTTTGAAAAGCCCATACATAATAAATTAACTCTTCCAGGGGTTTCTTTCAGTGGTTTTATTTTCCTTTTGTGTGCTACTTTGGGTTTAACTTTTCCCGGAAGTGCCTTTACAAAGTTGAGTGGCCTTTCCTTGCTATGTCTTCAGCAGAGTCAGTATTACATCCACTAGTAGTAGCTAAGGACAGCAGGGATGTGATTTTTTTTTCTCTCTCTTTTATGCCTGAGAACAGTCATGGAAGAGGCTAGGATTCCAATCTTGGGTTCTTAGGCCATATTTCTACCTCTTGTCTCACAAAACAAACAAACAAAAAATGATTTGAAGACTGGGTTAACACTTCTCTGTTCCTAAGTTTATTTGATTGCTGACTCTCTCTGTTGATGATTCTTGAGAGATAATTAACAGGTATAGTCAGATGAGTTGCCACCAGCTTAGAAAATGTTCAGTGATTTTTATAAGAGCGACTCACTGTTGTTGAGGTCAGTCTTGGCTCAGCTGTGCATATCGGCTGCTGGTGCCCCTAGCCTGCCCCTTTGCACAGTGTGTGATTTTTATGCATCTGGGTCTTACCTATTGTCAGTTTCCTACCATGTGGAATTGCAATTATGTATTTTGTTTATCAGTCTTCATTTTCAGTATCTTTCCCTTCTTTGGAGTTTTAGAAATAATGAAATGCCCCAGCTGGCCTTTGTACCTTGGGATGGAATCACTTACAGAATAGGACACATGTCTTCCCCTCAGATTGAGTCATGGTGTAGTGACATAAGGGAATTTCATAGGATTAGCAAAATAGCCAGAGATTCCATGTGGCATTAATTCACTCCGTGTCTATTTATTGAATACTAACTGTGCCAACCACTGAGCTTAGTACTTTAGCGTGGGAGGGGGCGGGAGATTGCGGAATAGGACTGGGCTTTGAGAGAGATCGGAATTGGGCTACATATGTATAATTCCAGGGGCTACTCGAGTTTCTTTGCCTTCTTGTTGCCGTAAACTCGAGAGGATGACACTGAGCTGGGAGAAACAAACTTTCATAGTCCCAAATGGCATCTTATTCTAAAATTGCTTTTATTTGACTTCTGAATGAATCTTTAAAAAGGTGATTTGCTTCCTTAGGATTCTGAACTGGCTTCATTTGTCTTCTATGAACACATTGCCCACAGATTGTAGGCATTAAGCAGAATGAACTGGCTGGAAAAATCCACCCCAGAAATAAACATTTGCCTGTAATATTTTCTAGGGATGCTTGTATACTTATGGATAATTCAAAATTACTTTTAATGAGACACTTTTATGCTGCTGACTATAGTGTTCTGGAAAAGATAATGATGTTCAAATGAAGGCGACGATGTTCACAAGAAAGGACTGATTTTAGAAACATAGGAGTTAGAATGGCATGACTTAGCTATCTATTAGATAATTATTCAATAGTTATATTTATAGACAGTTGAAATATATTAAGCACTGTGTATCCCTATAGCCACTGCTTCTGAATACTCAGCCAATGATCTTGCGTAAAGGAACTAAAACTTATTTGGTGAATACCTAACTTAGTGTATCATATCCGTCATGTATATGTTTCTGTAGATGGAAGTGTTGGAAACCATTGTAACAGCTTTTCAAAACATTTAACTGATTTATAGGCTCCCGGGTAACTTACTTAATCTTGTGATTTTGTTCTGAGATATTTAATAATTTAATCATAACTATGTTTGTAAATCTTCAAGAAAATTATGGAAAAGACTAAAGTTTTATTTGTTCATTTCATTAGTTGTTCTATCAAAGTTCCAAACAAGTACAACTGCTTTGGAGAACTACTTGGTAGTAAATACTAAAGTTCAGTACATATAACCCATAACCCAGTAGTCATAAGAGTAGTTTTGCTTCTATGTGTGTATATCCAAAAGAAATGAATTCATGTGTACATAAAAATACGTATATAAGAATACACAGAGTAGCAGTATTTATAATGCCTCTAAACTGAAAACCTCCTAAAATATCAATATTAGAATGGGAGAATAAATTGTGGTATAACTACATAGTGGAATAGCATACAGCAATGAAAAGTAGCAATCTACTGTTATATTCAACAACATTGATGGATTTCATAGACAAAACCAATGTGAAGAGTATGTTTCCATTTATATGAGGTTCAAGAGCAAGTAAAAGTAATTGGTAGCAACAGACATTAGAATGAAACCTTTGGGAGGGGAATATTGATTGGAATTTCTGAAACAGTAGCCACTTTAGAAGAACTATTTATCAAATAGCACAATACCAATTTGAGACTTTGGGACAATAGAGTTGAAGATATCTTCAGGGATCGGAATAATGAATGATTTGGCTATTGTTAGATGAGGATATGATAGAATTATTTAATACAGTATGGTAAGTTTCTTTAAATGGGATTGTTCAAGAAAGGAAAAACGCTAAATATATGCTCCCTGAAAATGATTCCATCAGAAAGAAGACTGGTGGTTTCGGAAAGACTTAAAATCACATATTGAAACTTTCATTCTCTAAAAATGATCACCATAAATTAGTTTGCTGACATGTCAATGTTTATCTCACTTTTACTTCCAAACTCTAGGAGGTCTTTGGAATATAACCCAGTCGCTTAGTCAGTATATAACTTCCAAAAATAGATTGTAGACTTGTAAGAAAGCTGGAAAATGTCTTGCTCTTTGGGGTAAGACCAAATGCAATTTTCACCCTTGTATCTTCATACTGCTAAAAGCACCAGCATACTCTGTAGATGGAGCCAGAAATCAAGTCTTGTCTCTATGGAGGGGCCAAAAAGAGACATCGTGCTAATGGCCAGAGAGCACAGGGAGGAGCAGAATGCCGGAACAGTTCACTGACTGAATAGCCATTTGCTAAATCATTAAAAGTTTATTATGCTAGTCTATTCCATAATTATGCATGCTACGTGGTCATTTGTTTCCTGAATAACTTCTTCCCTGTCAAACTTTTCATCTAAATTTATCACTGGCATTTTATTATTGTTATAACCACAAAGGAAGGGAACTATTTTGATTTTTGTTTTACATAACTTCCCTGAAATTAAGTACTACGTAAGGCAGAATATTCAGATGAGTATTATCCTCTAAAGTTTGCTTTTTTAGCTAATGATTTGAAAAATAATTTATCTTCTTTATATTTTAACTGTCCATATTAAGTGTGTGTGATACCACAGGACATTAGGGACATGACATAGTGGGGAAAATTGAGGCATAGTGTATGAAATTCCTTGGGAGGAGTGTGCTGTCCAGATTGAAGCTTTGGAGATGGTGCAGGATAGTGGTCAATTGTGTAGACTTTGGAACCAGACTGCCTGGGTTCATGTCCTGGTTCTGCCACTTAATGGATGTGTGACCTCGAACAAGTCACTTCTGCTGTAAAATGCAGACTGTAAAGGTACCTACTTCGTTGGGCTTTTGCAGTGATTCCAGGAAAGAATAATACAAAGCCAATGCCAAATAATGTTCTCAATACATAGTCTTTGTAAGATAATAACAAATGTGCAAATGGTCCCAATAATAGTCTTTTTTTCCTTTGTGGTTGTCACTAACTTTATTATCTTATCAGCATCACATTTTTGGTGATAGTTAACATCTCCCATTGAGATAATGCTGACAGATGAAGGGAGATGCTGATATCTGTATTTTGTAGGCACATATTTGATATCCAAATATTTTTGGCAGTATCGTGAAACATTTAGATGTTATACTCACATTTAATGACTTTCTGATACTTTGGTTTTAATGTTAGCCTGTAATGCTTCCCACTGAATTTTAAATGCTAAAAACATAATGTGAAAATTATAGGTAGGACAACACATATATGTGAAACCAAGTTTTTAGAGGGAATTCTGAAGGAAAAAAAAGTTCAGCAGACTTGCATGCAATAAGATAGATGAAACATTCTGATTTACCAAACGTTGGAAATGGTGAAGGTCCAAATTATATCTTGCATAGATTCTGCATGACAAAACTGGCTAGAGTGACAAAAGGCTATGTTCAAAGAATGTAAAAGAGAAAACTGTATATTGCTTTAAATTCAAGGAGTTTAAACATCTCTGCATGATTTCCTTTTGCTCTGAAAAATAGAGAGGGATGGAGATTTATGGTAGTTGGTTTAAATGAGAAAAGCATTTTATTTTAAGAGCCTGGTGGTATTTATTTAAACTTTTTATTGCATGTTCCTGTAGCTTTTTAAAACGAAATGTGAAATTTGGAAATGCAACCTATTAGAATACAACTTTTATTAACATATATGGCCTAATGCCATTTGTTTTTCTTTATCACTTTGTTTGGTGTCACTTCGGACTTTTTTTTTGTCAAGGTCATCCTAAAATGCTTCAGTTTTATCTAAGAAAGAAGATGTTGATATAAGTAAGGAATTGAATTTCTAATTCCTTTAAAATTATTCCTTTAAAGAAAAATATCCAAAATCAGATAATGTTCCCTTGGTTTTTTATTAGCGGATTCTTGCACTGCATCTAGCGCTCTGTTACGTACAAGGTGTGTATGTGTGTGTGTGCGCACATGGCTAAAAGAGAAGCATGTGAGCTTTGGAGTCACACTTAACCAAGTGGAGGAAATCCCAGCCTGCCTGTCTTTGTCTTGGGTCTTTTGGCAATTCTCCACCCTGAACATCACTTTCTTCTGAGAATCAATATGTCATAGAAGTTACTTTGGTGGATGTGACTTGAATATGTTATATACATCAAACTGTTAGAAATTACTCCATTCAACTTTATTTAGAACAAGCCTGTCACTCTGCGCCTTTTTTTTTAACTGCTTGCATTGTAAGAAAAGAATTTCACCATTGATTGGATAAATGCGGCTAATCTTGTGGGCTAGGTAGGTGTCATTCTCTTTATTTTAGTGCACCTTTCTTAAAACCAAGTAGAACGCATGTCTTAGAGTTTACCAAATCACTGTTTTGTAACATGCTGTTTTTTTAATGACTCATTTTATGTCTGACTCGATTTCTGATTTAACAATGATTTATAATGGTATACTGAATGGCAAAAGATGGTAGCGGCGAGATATTGTTATCAAGAAACAGTGGAGAGCCAGATGGATAGTAGGTTTTATTTGGTGAGAAGATCGTCCTGCAGACTTACTTGCACATCTTGAAGTTCTTGCTTCCAGTTAGTTGGAAAAACCTGGGATATGGAACCAGGAGACACCAGTATCAGGATCATGGACTAAATGAGAATAAAAACAGGAACCAAGAAAATGGTGTCAAGAGAGGTTGAAACATCCTACTCAGTTGAGGAACAGCCTGCAGATTATATTAAAACCAGGAGAGACACAGCTCTCTAGACTGAAATCCAAAATATACAACAAGAAACCAAGCGAGAGAGATGGACAGGCGGGGAGAGTACAAAGAGGCTCTGATTGGTAACCTCCCCAAATTCCACAGCTGTCACTCGCCATCTTAGGCTGAGTCAGACTCAAAAGCAGGACTGGCAGAGCAAGTAGCTTTCCCCTATTCCATAGCTCGATACCTACGCCGAGAGACACATCCAGGGCCAAGTTAAGAAACGGACAAATCCTGCCTGAGTAGGCTTTGCTATATTTTCAGAGTTGACTTACATACTCCTAATCATTGAGAGGTGTCAACTGGCATTTCACCGATTAGCAAACGGTACCTGCTTTGTTTCTGAGATTGTGCCTAGGCAGCCTAAATAGAGAGGATTGTCTGGTGCCAACCAGATAGTTTGGAGATATCGCTCTTGGGCATGGTCAGTGTCAATGCCTTTTGTGGTCTGCAGTGCCTTGGAATGCTGTTGGATGCCTGTGAGGTCGGCCACCCTGCCCTGGGGCTTAACATTAATCTGAGTAGGACAAGGTGATCCTGTAAATAAGACTGCAGTCCTCCTGGGTTGTGGGGGTGCCCTAAAAAAAAGCCTGATAACCTTTTGCTCTGCAAAAATCCCATACTAGCATTCTTCACTTTTGAGTGTAGACGAGTTAAGATTTAAGATGTCTGCTGTTTTCATGAAATAGCATCAGGCAGTTCAGAGAAGTCCCTTGGTTCCTGATTCTCATTGGGTCAAAAATCTAGATGAATTTTATCTTTCCAAAGTAAGAAAATCAAATCTAAATCAAAGCTGTGGGATGAGCAACAGTAGGTCTAAAGAATTTTTCAAGAAACAACACTTTGTAAATTCCCCAAGGGGGTGGGAGTTACCCAGTGTATGTGGTGTTCTCTCTCTTAATTCAAGATGTTTGTCCTTATCACTAATAGCAAGTGATAAGGAATAAACACCTTGTAGTGTTCCTCTTGTTGGAATAAACTCACGTGCTTTTACAGTATCATAAAATATAACTGCTGGTTGTGGGATTATGAAATATAACACCAATACCTGGCCATCTGCAAGATGTTTTATACTATGAAAATATTTTGCATTTTACCATATTTGTTTCTTTCAAGTTATGGGACTATTGCAGATGGATTATTAACTGTATTCTACAAATGGGGAAATTGAGATTTTCAGGATAAGGAATTTGTCCAAAGTTATGTAGCAGGTAATTTAGTCAAAGACATGGCCTGAAATACAGATCTCTTCCCTTCATGCAGATCAAATCATTGGAAATCTTGAGTCTGGGAATTGTTCTCTCTTTGCATTTCCTGCTATTCTTAAGTCTCTCTTCAGTTTGGTTTTCCTATTTTCTATTTGCTTATACTCTCCTGCTCATTAGAGTGTTCTTGCCTGCATTTTGCAACTGTGAGAGTACATTGCATGCCTCTTGATATATTACCTTGTGCTCTAATGTCTTTGTGAAGAGCAGCAGTTTTTACATTTTACAATTCTGCTCTGGAATTTACCTTTACTTAATCTCCATAGTTGACTGCTCTTATCTTACCCCACTCAGAAAAGAATTTGCCTTATTGGATCTGGCCATTTACCCCTTTAATTTAACGTCCAGTTTCCAGCAAAGCCATGACATGGCGTTTCAAAAGAAAGCAGTATGCTCCCCTAACAGGAAATTAGGAAGCAAAACTCTTGTTTTGACTCTGCGTTTAGACTGCGAGCAATGGTGTCTGTCTTTAGTGCGTGATTTCACTAGATTGTGAGAAGTCCAAAAAACGTCGAATTATCTGTATTGAATATTTAATGTGGAGCCCTTTGATGGATCATCTTAATTAGCTCTTAATAGTATTCCATGTGACACGTACAAAATACATACGTTTTTTAAAGTTCTGAAATTAACAAACACCATTGTTGACTGATTAATAATTTAAGTGTGTTTTGGGCTGTTACATAATAAATACAGTTCACATCAGCTTTCTGCTATGTCTCGGAATGATTGTGTGGCAAGTTTATACGTTGCTATCATGTCGTTCCTGAGTTTGGTAGAAGAATCATAGCTCAACCATTATTTGAATACTTTTCAGTGGTTCCTAACTCTATCCATATCAGCAATAGTGTTTTAATAAAATGCCTATTCCAGGGCTACTCCAGAGAATACTGCCTTTTCAGAATGGAGAGCAGGACCTTTAATTTAAGAAGGTACCTAGGTTATTCTGATGTGTAGCCAAAGTTGGTTGTCTGACCACATTTCCAAGGTTATAAGGGGACATCTGACATGAGCATAGCGGTCTAAACAAGGTTCACTTATTAATTAGATGTTTATTGAATTCCTGCAATGTATCAAAGAGGTGCTTATATTTTATTGAAAATTGTCCCAACCATCATTTTATTGTGTACATATTACATTAGGGGAATATACAGTCTTATGAGAGGAAAGGAGAGTTTCCTAGGTCAGCCCCTGTTAAAGAGTCATGCGGGAGGTAGGGGGAATGTTCAGGAAAAGCACCCCAGAAGGAAGGAGACTTGAACATTCCCGTCCAGTGAGCAGTCAGAGTTTATTCTTTTGACAATGAAAAATACAGAAGTATAAGAAGCCGCTGAGTATCTGCTAACAGGGAGTGATAGGAAGGGAGGAAGGCAGGACAGAACGCTGGTCTGAGAGCAGGACTGGGATCCCAGAGGCAGAATGATAAGAGATCTCTGGGAGGAGGTGATAAGACCTGTCACCAGGGTGGTGGTTGTGAAAGAGAGGAAGGAAAGATAAGGAAGCCTCAGTGAACTTGATCTGTGGCTGGGATGGGAAATGAAGAAGAATGAGTCAAAACTGGGGATGTGCATCACTGAGATACAGGATTTTTGAAATAGAGCTGGTTGGGCAAAAGGATAAGCTGTTTCTTCATCCTCTTGGTCTTCTGTGCATTTACCCCAATGTCTAGCAGAATACCTGATGCTTAGTAGGTGCATTAGTTAAAATATTGGTTCAGCTGCCTCTGTGCTGACTAATAAAAGATGAAAAGTTAATTTCTCTCTTTCACGGACAAGTCTGGGTGGGCCAGTGCCCAGGGAGGAACGGTGGCTCTGTTCCATCACATGGCCCAGAGATTTATTTCCCAGCTCTGTGTTGCTTCATCCTCAGGGTGTAACATGGCTGAGGATGGCTCACTTCCATAATTCTGCCTTGGAGCCTGAGGGGATTAGAGAAGAGGAAGTGGAAGGGCAAGAAGATTCCTTCTGGAGGCTGTTCTTGTTAGCTTCCTGCATTCCATCGTCCATTACTTGGTCACGTGGCTATGCCTAGGTTTGAAGTAGGCTGCGGAAAATGTATTAGCTGGCCAGCCATATATTCAGCTAACATTCAGAAGTTTTCTACTAAAAGTATAAAGAGGAATAGTTTCTTAAAAAATAGTACCCACCATGGTACAATGGTCCTTAGTTTTTTTTGAACAAATGTGCTTAGAATTTGGTCCTGTTGTGTTGGAGGAGGAGGGAAAGCCTCCAAGGAGAAGTGCCCAGGAGGTAGAGACACAGCATAGTAGCTCAGAATGCTGAGGGAGACAGGAGATAGAAATGGATGTCATTCTAAAGGCTATGGATTTTCTCGTTGGACTGTAGAGAAAAAGCAATAAAAAAGAGCAGGAGCAAGTCTTGGAGATAGTGCTTTTATAGGTTAGGTGGTAGGAAGTGGAAGAGAGGGAGTCCAAGGAAATAATTAGGGAAGCGACTATCTAAAGAAACTAAAAAAATATCATTTACTGAGGCAGGAAGGGAAACAGATGAAATGATATTGTAGAAATGGTAAAAAGAGGACAAAAAAAAAAGCTATGTTGGGGTAAAGAAGTATGAGGAGAAGGAAATGACTGTTGAACATTACAAAAAATTAGCTTAGATTTGTAGCATGCCAACATTAGGCTCCATTTAGTGCATCAGGTCAAATGGGCCAGTCTACAGAGGGAATGTGGTCTGTTACAGAAGGAAATTTTTTAGAAGGAATTTAGTAGAGGGTCTATGAAAGGTATGGGCATAGGTCCACGGAACTGTTGGTAGTGGCTGTATCTAAGCGATGATATTATGTTGGGTTACTTACTTTCTACAATTTCTGTGTTGAAATTGACATTGCAATGGTTAGGTATGATTTCTATAAACAGATAAATTATTTTCTATCCATAGTTTCATTGTCTTTGAGGCTGATGGTGAATACTGGGGGAAAATGGTAGATTTTTGGAGATTTATGATATTAAATCCCAAAACTCTCCAAACATTAAAAAAAAAGGTTGTGAATACTTGAATGACACACGGTGTTTTCTTTTAATTTGTTCTTCATCTAGGATTTTAAAAAATATGTTCTTAGGCATATTTAAATTAATGTTTTCCTTTTTTCCTTTCTTGATTAGGTTGTCAAGTTATTAAGCAACAAAAGATCACAAGCAGTTGGAATATTAATGTCTAGTCTTCATTTAGACATGAAAGACATACAACATGGTAAGTGTAAAAATAAAAATTGATGTGTTGAATATTAAAATTTAAGCTGAAGGATATGACGTTTGGTGGTAAAATTATTTAAAATTTAGAGTTTCTGTGTGTATTGAGATTAGTATATTTCCTATAAGTGCTAATAACCTCCCCAAGATCCTACCTCCTAATGCCATCATACTGGGGGTTAGGATTGTAACATATGAATTATGGGAAAAACACAGACAATCAGTCCAATGCAGATCCATTTAGTCTGTATTAATAAATATTTAATTTTTATATCATAGGAAGTACTAATCCCACTGTGCTCTGTAACTACTTAGACCATATCTGGCATATATACTTCTGGATGCCACATGCAAGAGTTATTGATAAACACTAGTGTGAACCAGAGAGTGGGCGTTTCAGACGTGGTAAATACCTGGAGAAGGTAGTCCTCGGGAGGCAAAAATAGATTGCGCCTTGAGTCTCAAGTGTTTGACAAGCTAATACAAAGGAGAAGTAGTAAACCTAAAGTTCTCTATCAGATCGGCCTCAACCACCCTGAGAGTTACAGGAAAGCGTGTTTCAGTTGTTTTAAGAATGTTCTTATGATGAGAGATGTCAGTCAACTAGATTGCCATGTTTAATGACAACATGAAAACAAAACTTTTCAAGAGGCTGAATAACTGTTTTTAACTTTGGTGTTAAAAGAAAATAAAACTATACTTACTATATAAAATTTCAAACATATGAAATTAAAGAGTTTAATGAGCCCTCATATACTCTTCATCCAATTTCAACAGTTGTCAATGTTTTGCCAATGTTATTAACAGCTGTCTTCTTTACTTTTTTTTTTTTTGGTTTAAGTACTTTAAAACAAATCCCTGATGTCTTGTCATTTCAACCATAAATACTCTGTATTAGCTTTAATTTCACTTCTAACGTAGAGAAGGTGATTGAGGCTGAATTACTGTTTCTGATGTCGTTAGAGCACTGGATGGAACCTGAGAATGTGCTCTTGGTCCTCCTGTTCTAAGATACTGTGAGATGCCAAAAGAGTCCCTAAAGCAGATTTATCATATGGAACCTTCTAGGGTGAAAAACTGGCCCTCCTTATCCCAGTTATTAGGGACAACTATAGTGTAACCCCCTGGGCTTTTCTACACATAGAAGGATTGAATTGTTTTTTTCTGATAGCCACAAAAGATGATTCCAAATGATTCCTTCCCACTAGTGTTATTGATAATGTCATGACACAGGGAAGCAATGATACCATGACCTTTGTGTTGTGGGTTTAATTTGCGTCTTTGACCAGACTTATGGAATATTTTTTATGTTTGGAATTAGGGTGATTTTTAACATTTTCTAAATGGCTTTCGAATCAGTATTTTAATACTTGAATTTTACCCTACAATTGACAGGCACTCCTATGCCGTGTCCTCCTCTCACATTTATGCCGAGAGATGTTGCCCAAAGGTGAATAGAGAAATTAAATTTATATTCAGAATGTCCCTTAAGCTGCCCAGAACCTTAGCATAGATTTAAAGCAGATTGAATTATCCGGTGGAATGCCAGTTTACCTATTAAAGAAATATGGTTTCAAGTATAACACAGACCTTATAAATCATGGAAGCATTTAACTGGCTTTCTTGCTCACCGCTTTATGAATGTGGATTCTATTTGTTGGGCTTAAAATATCGTGTGGAATAATTCATAAATAGCACCAGCTTGGAATGCCCTGTCAATTGATGAGTAACTCTTCATCACAATGTAAGTTTTTATTAAATTGTTGTGATGGTGAGGAGACTTCCTCCAGCCGAAACATTTGGGGGTGGTAGTCATAGAAGAGACCGCCAAGCCTGGCGCCAAGGAGGACTTGGGTATTTCTGAAGCTGGCAGATGTTGCCCCGTTAAGTCATAGGACGAAATCTGAAAATAATGACATGGTCCTTTCCTTCAGTCAAATATTCAACTCGGGTTGCGTTAATAATGAGAACCTTATGAACGAAGGAGTCCGCCTGACATCTGTGTCTGTGGTGAAGCCAGTGAGAGTTCATTGAAAATTTGCTCGCTTAACATGCGACGCTCACAGTAACATGGCATGAACGTCGGTAGTGGAAGGGTCATACAGAATTATGCATAAACTTTATCCTATTGGGGCGTGAAGTGATCGCTTGAGTCTCTTTGAAACCCTGCAAATGGTCTTCTAAAAAAATAAAATAAATAAATAAAACTGCCTTCCAAGTCAAAAGAAGCAAGCGATTGTGCCTTTCTGTGCATAAAACCCTGTCCTGCCTCTTTGTCGTCTGGAACCCTGATTTACATGTGGGAATCACTTGCGGCCTCTGGAATAAATTTGACTTCTCTGGGGATGTGCCTCTGCTGAGAAATCCACAGAAGCATAAACATGATTGATTTTGGATAGAGAAGTGGCCACAGAATTTACCCAGACCTCCAGCATCATTTTGTACGAGAGCAAACCGGGTGTGCTATTCGCGGTCCGGCTCCTTTCCCAGCATCGCGCAGCTGGTTCGTGGAACACCCTGAACTTGCACCCGGGCCTCTTCACTCAGCAGTCCTGGTTGTTTTCATTTTCATTCAGATGTGCTGCTTCTCTGAGACTGTGCTGCTTCACTCTTTCCTTTAGAGAAATGCAGTTGTGAATTTTTTCACGTCTGGGAATTAAATAAGGAAAAAATACATTGAAGGAAATTAGTAATGGAGTTGCTTGTTCTTGATTTGAACCAAGCTAAGATAAATGAAATAGTTATATATGTCTCCTAATGACATTGTGGTCAGTGACAGACCACATATATATGATAATTGTCCCATAAGATTATAATGGAGCTGAATAATTCCTATCACCTAGTGACGTAGTGCAGCACATTACTTTTTCTATGTTTAGATATGTTTCAATACACAACTTACAATATTGTTAGGAATGCCTGCTGGATTCAGTACAGTAACGTGCCATACAGGTTTGTAGCCTAGGAGCAATAGGCTATACCACATAGCCTAGATGTGTGGTAAGCTATCCCATCCAGGTTTATATAAATATACTCTATGATGTTCATACATCATGAAATGAAATCACAGGAAGAGAGCCCTCACTAGGAGCTGAATCTCTGGCGCCTTGATCTTAGACTCCCCAGCATTCAGAGCTCTGAGAAAATAAAGTTCTGTCCTTTAATCTACCCAGTCTATGGTATTTTGTTATGGCAGAGACAGATTTGAATCCCAGCTCTGCCACCGTCTAGCTTAGTAAACCTGGGTAAATATTTAATACTTCGTATCTCTATTCCTCAGTTTCCTCCTGAATAAAAAGGGCTGTTAAATGAGCTCTTGCCTGCAAACAAACATACCCACACTGGTATTAAACACTCAATCAAAGTTCGTTGTCCTCTACTTCTTAGGAAATGAGCTGTATCTATAGGTTTTGGAGGTGTTTGAAACTCAGGGCAACCAGTAAGAGAGAACTTAAAGGTTTTATTCCTTCTTTCTTTACTCTGGACAGGTTCTACTGTAAGTCTTTGTTTATAGTAGGAGCAAACAAGAGAGTAGAATGCAGGAGTAGAACGTTACTTTCTGATGGAGTTGGGAGTGAGATGAGAGGGAAGAAGTGGGAGTTAAGTTCAAGAGGAACATATCTGAGGCAGATTTGATATGTCATCCGGGTTTTTGGTCAGTGTTACTGAAATGCTTTTTATTAATAATGCTGGACTGTTTGCATTTCTGTTTTCTGAATGGAGATAAATATGAGAATTATTTATATTAGCATCTCTCAGAAGTTGAGCATGGCTGTATCTTTGGACTACATTTTATCTGCAAGGAGAGCAACTTGTTTTGGAAACTTTGAAAGGCTCAAATAATTGTGCGGGTTTCTCAAACATTGTCTCTGTGCAATGTGAGTCAGACACATTCCACGTTCGTCGCTGTTGGCTCTGGGTGGCCTGTGAAGGTGGCTCTGGGAAGCAGTTTGGCTTTGTTGGGGAAATGAATCTTGGTGTGGGCCATGAGTAGGATCTAAGTAGATGCCCAGACAGATGCTTTTACTTCTTGCTTTGACATTTTATTGTTTCTGACAGTTATACTTTATACTCATAGCTAGAAACTAGTTTAAGAACACTCTCCTCCTTTTGATAATAGTTTCACAGATGTGAGGTGGTGTCTCATTGTGGTTTTAATTTACATTTCTCTTATGATTAGAGATATTGAGCATTTTTCATATATCTGTTGGCCATTTGGATTTTTTTTTTTTTTTTGAGAAATGTCTATTCAGATCCTTTACCCATTTTTTAACAGGGTTATTTGTTTTCTTGTTACTGAGTAGTTTGAGTTCCTTATTTATTTTGGATATTAGCCCCTATCTGATGTATGATTTGCAAATATTTTCTCCCAATCTGTGGATCATCTCCTCTATTAATTATTCCCATTGTTGTGCAGAAGCTTTTTAGTTTGATGCAATTCCATTTGTTTATTTTTGCTTTTGTTGCCTGTGCTTTTGGGGTCATATCCAAGAAATCACTCCCCAGACCAATATCATGGAGTTTTTCCCTGTGTTTTCTTCTAATAGTTTTACACTTTCAGGTTCACAAAAGCCAAAATATGGAAACAACTTAAATATCCATCAATAGATGACTGGATTAAAATATGTGGTATATATACACAATGGAATACTATTCAGCCCCAACAAACCAGGAAATTGTGTCATTTTGCCATAATGGGGATGAATTTAGGGAACATTATGTTGAGTGAGATAAGAAGACACAGAGGGACGAATACTGTGTGATCTCACTTATATGTGGAGTCTAAAAAAGTCAGAGTTATAAAATTAGAAAGCAAAGTGGTGGTTACCAGAGCCTGAGGATGGGGGCAGGGAGAAGAAGGGATAGGGAAAGGAGGGGGTATGTTGGTCAATGGGTACAAAGTTTTAGGAGGAATAAGCTCTGGTGTTTTATCACACAGCAAGGTGACTATAGTTAATAATGACGTATATTCTCAAATAGCTAAATAAGAGAATTTTAAATGTTCTCACCACAAAGAAATGATAAATATTTGAGGTTATGGATATGATAAATAAATAAGTAAATATATAAAGTATAAAAACAGTTCTTTAAAAGTCTGGAAATACCTTTTCTGAATCCTGAGATCTTTGAAGGATCATTTTATGGTGACTCTCCTTGCATGTATGTGGTTAGCCTACACACTAGCAGTGCTTTTACCCCACTGTGCTGCCGCTGAATAATGTTTTCCTTATAAAATTGTCTACCAAACACGTTGTAGATTACAAACTCCAGGTCCTTTTTGTAGAGTCTGGTTTCATTCTTGGAGACACAAGCTTTTTTCACTTGCCTATTAATTACCATAAGAAAGTTTATCTATAATCAATTGTTTATTTTTGTAATATTCTCAAAAATTGGGCTCAACGTGGGCCACGTTGCTTTTTCCCCACTAGGTTTTTCGGTGTCTGGTTTCTTCATGAAACTCAAGTTTATAAGGCTTGCTTAGAAATTGCTTCATGCCCTTTCTTTACCTTTATTTTAAGTGTTCTCGTCACATGGGATATAGAATTTTAAGACCTGTTTATTATATTTATTGAGACATTAAAAAATGTAGTAAATGCAATTGGGAGGTTCAGTGAATGGTTTTCATAGAAAGGTAAAGTCACTTAGAATTAGAAATTTGAGAAGAAAGTGAGCCTGTGTAACCTTTTCATCAATTGTAGCCTTGTAGTGGAGAAAAGTACATGTGAGATAGTATGCTTTCATTAAAACCTACTTTCAGAAATTTAATATCGGGAGATATTTTAATTTAAAATATAAGTTCATTACCTAGAGTTTTTTTTATAGAAGAAAGACCTCATATATCATTTGAAGTCACACATAGATTATTAAATCAAGGTAAACTGAATTATAAGTCTTTCATTACAGGTTCAGTAAAAACCTTGAGTTGAACTAAGCTTATATTTTTATGAGATTGTTCCACAGTTGAACTTTTCAATTGTACTTTTGTGGACAGAAGGAACATAATGTTTGGGGTTGGACTGAAGCTGTGAGCTTTGGCTATGGTTATTCTTTTCCTTCTTTGCACTTACCGGCTGCATCATGTATCATGTATTTGTTTGTATGTTTATTTTTGCCAACCTCCTGACCCCCCACTAGAAGGATAACTCTGTGAACCAGGAGACAGGGTGATGCAGCTCAGGGGATGTCCCCCATAGTGCTGCCTCTGTTCCTTGCAGCCACTGGGCGACTGTTGATGGGATTGCACGGGACCACATGGGGCACATGTGGAGGAAGAACCTAAATTCGAGCACAGAGCACTTAGTGCGAGCCCATAATTAATCACATTGACTTTGACCCCTGCGCTACTTTGTGTGCTAAAGGTGTGGTTCTTGAAAAAAAAAAAATACTCCTTTTGCATAATCCTTAAGAGGGTTGGGATTTGGACTGTTATTTTGGGGAGGAGGAGAAGCCCCTTTGATAACTAGAGTCATGTTTGTATTTCACAATTTGGCTTCTGTAACATCCTGTGTGTATTCACAAGCGCTTCTCCGGCTTCCCAGTGTAGCCACATCCAAGATGCTCCCTGGCCTTCTTTATCCTATCAGCAGAAGTGAGGATCTGAGACTACTGGAGGTGGGGAGAGGAGGAAATGATTGGCGCTGTCCACCTTTCCATTCTTGAGCCACATGTGTCCTTTTCCTATGAGGTACATTCTAGAAGTACAATCACAGCAATTCTCCTAATTGAGCTCAGTGTGCTGAGATGTCAGATAAAATAGCTACAACACTGCATTCATGTGATGGAGTGCTACTTTTTGGCATGGCTGCAATAATATGTCACACTGATCCCCGTCTTGCATCTTCGTTCATGCTCACATATGATACAACAAGACTTCTACTTCCTTGGAAGCACTGTGAGCCGAATATGTCTGAATCCATTTTAAAATTAAACATTTAAATCAAATTATCATGTACCTATGATTAAGAAAATAACAGTACAGAAAGGCCTACAAAGAAAAAAAAAGCACAATTTCCAATTCCCTGTATGAACTTTGTCACTCCCACGATAGATTGTAAAGGAATGAATTTTTCCCCTGTTGGAGCCACTATAGGCTCTTAGGAAATGGCAGAACTTCATAGGAAGGTTCTCTACCATTGTCCGACACGGTATGAAGTCCTTATGAATTACATTGTAAAGAGAATTTCTGAATTGAGTGAGACATTAATATATATTGTCTGCAAGATTCCTATTAATGCTGTTTTTCCATGATTCCAAATTTAAAGATAGACAATGGCTGGTAATAATAGCAAACACCGCCAGTCGTTACATAGGCCTGCAACAGCTATATGAGGTAGGCGATGTTCTTATCCCCATCTTTGGGATGAAAACACTGAGGAATGGAGTCCCAGAGGAACTTAATCAGCAAGCAGTGGGACCACAGTTTGAACACAGTCAGCCTGGATCCAGCTCTGTGCTCTGAACCTCTTCTACTGTCCTTCCTGAGAACTCTCAGTGGGAGTGATTACATCAGTGGCTTAAGCTGGAAAAATGGTGCATGATATTTTTTTTCCTCCACAGTTTCTTAACTATAAAACCAGTGTACTGGCTGGTGGCTGTAGTTGCTCTATGTAGCACTCTAGAGTTGTGCCCTGCAGCTAGAGTACACATTCATTCTGGGTGTGCACGGGGGGTGGGGGAGGAAGGTGGTAAGGGGAGAAGGCAGAGAGAGAGGGGCAGAGATACACAGAATAAGACTGCTATGCAGGCTACAAAGAGATCATTTGGTGGATATCTTGCAGGATTCCTTTGGAATTCCTTCTATGATCATTACCTGTTGCATCGTTGTCTGAGTTCGGTGATTCAGGTAACACTCAAATGTGCTTTGCCAGAGAAAGCTGCAGAGTGGAGGGTCTCTCTCTCTGACCAACTTCTGTACCAGTTAGATAAAGAGAAAAATTCATTCAATCAAAGACTACGATCACCTTAGTAAAAGACTTTCTTATGAATGTTAGGTTGTATTAGAATGACTGATTCTGCCGTTGTTACTCACTAGCTCCTGTTCTTCCCACAAAGAAAGATGTCAGCATTGACATTAACACCCCAAAGAGGCCATGATTCATTCATTCCTACTGCCTTCTTTCCTTCCTTTATTTCTTCCACGGTTGCATCATTCATTCACTCAAATATTAACTGTTTGCCGACTTTGTGCCAAGCTCCATTTTTGGCAGTGGGGTACAGAGATGATGACAAAGAGAAAAATTGGCCGGGCACAGCGGCTCATGCCTATAATCCCAGCACTTTTGGGAGGTTGAGGCAGGAGGATCGCTTAAAGCCAGGAGTTCAAGCCCAGCCTGGGCAACATACTGCCTGTCTCAAAAAAAAAAAAAAAAAAAAAAAAAAAATTATCTGGGTGTGGTGG
The DNA here is from genome assembly GCF_020740605.2 of Lemur catta. Classification (NCBI taxonomy): domain Eukaryota; kingdom Metazoa; phylum Chordata; class Mammalia; order Primates; family Lemuridae; genus Lemur; species Lemur catta. The sequence goes on along the minus strand of NC_059152.1, from coordinate 6,470,000 downwards.
CGCAGTCAGTCCCAGCTACTAGGGAGACTGAAATGAGAGAATCTCTTGAGCCCAGGAGTCTGAGGCTGCAATGAACTGTGATCTCAACAGCTGCACTCTAGCCTGGGAGACAAGACTCTGTTTAAAAAAAAAAAAAGAAAAATTTGTGACTGTGTAGAGCTTACATTCCAGTAGAGGAAAAACAATTAAAAAATGTTTGGTATGTCAAATGCTGATAACTGCTGTGGGAGAAACAAGAGAATGGAAACAAGGAGCACAGTAAGAGAGGTGAGGGAGGAGTCAGGGAAAGCCTGAAGAAAAGCTGACATCTGAAGGATGTGAGCAAAGTAACCCCATAAACATCTGTGGCAAGAGCATGCTGGGGAAAGGACCAGTCATGTGCAAAGGTCCTGAGGTGGTAATGTCCTGGTACATCAAAGGACCAGCATGGTGCTGAGTGTGCCTGGAAAGTACTCATGGAGGTGGGAAGTCAGAGATGTGTTTTGGATAAATAATTGGGGTGGGGCAGATTGTGCATGGACTTTGTGGCTTTTTAAGAACTTTGGTTTTTACTCCAAGAAAGTTGAAATACTAATAGAGGGGTTAGGCAGCGGAAGGATTGGTCTGATTGATGTCTTCCAAGGAATATTCTACGGCTGTGCACAGGATAGAGAGCGAGGGAGGGAGGCAGAGCAAGCCATGAGGAGACGATCACAGCAACCCGGATGCCAGGTGCTGGTGGTCTGGGCCCGAGTGGTAGTGGTGCAGGTGGGTGTGAGACAGTCAGATTCTTAACATGTCCCGGGGGTAGAGGCAACAGGATTTGCTGACATAGACCGTGAGAAAAAGAGAGGACTCCAGAATTATTGGCCTGAGTTTAATGAAAGGTGGTGGTAGTTGCATTTACTGAGATGAAGAAAACTGCAGAAAGAGGGTTTGGGAGGATAGATCAGGAATTCCATTTGGGGCATGTTAAATGTGAGATACCTGTTAGACATCTGAGTAGAGGGGTCGGAGGTTGGAAACACAATTTCAGTTTTAGTAAGAGGTTCAGGCTGGTGATACACAGTGGAATTCATCAGCATCTTGATGCTATTTAAGTCAAGGGAGTAAGTGTAGGTGGGGAAGAACAGAAATCTAAGTGTTGAGCCCTGGAGTTTGGCACTGAGAGTTTGCAGAGAGAAGATGAACTAATAGAGACCGAGAGGAAGTTGTCAGTCAAGTAGGAGGCAAACCAAGAGTGTGTTTTGTCTTGAAACCAAGTGAAGAAAGTTTTTCAAGGAAAAGGGAGTGATCAGCTCGCTTAGGTGTTTCCGATCAGTCAGGTTAGCTGGTGGTTATCGGGGACCGTGGCATGCGCAGTTTGGTGGGGTGGTGGAGGCCAGACCTTGGGCACTTGGGAGAGAATGGAAAGAGCGATTTGGAGACTCAAGTATAGACTCTGCCTAGAGGGAGGAGCATGAACTTGGTGTGGCAACTGGGCAGGGAGGAACTGGGGTGAAGAAGGGGCATTCTTAAGCAGAGAGAAAGCATAGCATGTTTGTTAGCCACACATATGATCCCCTAGAAATGGAAGAATCGAGTGTATAAAAGAGAGGGGCATTGTCAGAGTGAGGTCCCTGAGTAGGGTGAGGGTGGCCCTTAGATGGGGCACAGACCGTTCATCCACAGGAGCACAAGAACGGTAAGAACATGCAGCACGGAGGCAGCGAGGTTGGCAGAAGTGGTGATAGGGGCTTCTGGGAGTTCTCTTTTAATTGTTTCTCTTTGCTGAATGCAGTAAGAAACATGGTCATCATTGGAGAATCGGGAGGTTGAGGGAAGGAAGAGTTGGAGATCGGAGGGGGACAGGAGGCAGAGTTGTTCAGCAGAGAGGCAGAGTGACTAGCCAGGGAAGTATAGTATGATGGCTGGGCAGCCATGGGGAGGGCCTTCTTGGGGTCATTGGCCATGAGATTTAAGGGTGGTTTGTATTTCTCTCGGGGATGCTCAGCTGTGTGGGACGCAGGCATAGAGTTCAGGGGAGAGGTGATTTTAACAGATGTTGGGGTGTTTGGCATTTGAGTGTGATACTTTGTGGGAGACATAGAGGAATGCAAGGATGTATGTGTATGACAGGGAATAAATAATGGTGCATTGTGACGAATGTGTGTTAGGACGTAAGAGAAGGAGGTGAGGGACAATACAATGGGAAGAGGCCAATGGGTTGTGTGTCTTGGTGAAACTGACAAGAAAAAACTTTGACTCCACCTTGGGGATGGTGTAGAGGATAATTATGTGCTTAAGATGAGTCAGTCATCTGAGATCCTCATGTGAACCTGAGTTGCACCCAAGCAAAAGGCAAATGCACAGTGAACGTTGTTAGTGGAAGAAGCGGATTGCTTACCTGGGGTGTGCGTCCCTGTTTTCCTTTCTTTTCCAAACGAGACCACAGTTGCCATCATGGTGGTCATGGCTCAGGCTACACCGGGATGCTCAATTTTCCACAAACATGTAAGTTTTTACAACATCCTTGAGATTACACCCTGTTTAAGTCGACTATAGTGTTGACTATGGAGTGTTCTATGAATAGATGGGTGAGGAATTAAAACAAGTAGAAAGTGAAGGGCAGAGAGATGTATTCTATAATGAGTATATCATATATTTTTAGTAGCTCTGTCTGGAAAGGAGGCAGAATGCGCAAGATTTCCTCATTTGCTCATCCAATTTGACACGAGTTCACCTGGGAAATTGAGTTTTAGAGTAGATAATTAGAAGTTGTTTTAAAATCAAGTTGTGCATTTGCATTGTTTTCATTGAACAGCTGATTTTATTAAATGTTTCTTCCATTAAAAAACATACACAGTGGTAGCTTTCTTGATTTGCTAATGTTCATGTAAAGATAAATTTGAAATATTTATATTTATAGGTAAAGTACTAGTAGTTAAATGTAAACAGAAAATCTGATTGCCATTGTGGTGGGCTGCTATATAACAACATTGAGAAATTTTCATAACAGCCATTTGGAAGAGAATACTGTAGGATCTAAGTTGATATTAATTATTTCTTTTGGAAACAGATACATTTATTTTAATTCTTAGACTTTTCCACTTTAAAATCTGCTATAATCAATCTGGTTTAGACCTGTTAGCTCCCATGCTTTCGGACTGCTATATTTGAATGCAGTTATGCTATGCCTTTCTACTTATTTTTTTTAAATAAATAAAGGGAGAAAGATGTGTTTTTATCAAGCTTATGCCTCATCCAACTTTTAAGTACCTGGGTATGCTAACATTACCTTGTTTACCTGAGTCAAGGCTTTTGAAATATTTAGATGTTTGGTGAGTAATAAATTTAAGAATATTGTGTTCATGTTAAATGAAACCCCAATGTTCATTTAAATGCTAACAGGCTTTGCTACTTTTTGAAATGTTAGAATAGTTCTAAAAATGCAGTGTGCATTTTTGAGATGCATTATTTATTTCTAATTTACTCATCGGTGGTCTGGTGAATCCCAATTCCTGTTACAGTACACGTATATTAGTGTTCATTGTTAAGTGCCCACTTTTAAAAGTTTAATTCATAGCTATGTGAACAGATGTTTGGGGCTCCGGGTCTCGCTGCAGCAGAGCAGTTTGAATCAGCCAGAGGAGGGTCAGTTGTTGTTATCTTGGCCGTGATCTTTGAAGCGCCTTAGCCCTGTCATCTCCTGCACGTAGCACTAGGTCTGGGTGTCACGAAGACATGACATCACTCTCCTAGCATCTGTGATACTCTTGATTAGTAATTTCAGAATGCTTAGTGAAAGGCTTAAAGGGTTGAAATAGAATGAAGTCTGGGGAGTTTTAACTTTTAGTGTCAATTTTAACTTGTTCATTCTGTGCCAAAAAGGAATTTTGGAAGACAGGGTGGGTTTCTGGTAGCCAAATATCCTTCCTCTCCTATCTCCTCAGCTAGAAGAAAGGGGAAGGGAAGGAGATGTGATATTCTCTAAGAAATTTATTAATAGGAAATTGCTTCTTCTTGAACAATGAGGATCATAATTTCAGCAGAGATTAAAATTTTTAAGTGCTTTGGCAAAGTATTTTAGCCACTAGCAACCATTTTCCCCCACACAGATGTATTTAGATTGACTCTGTATACCTTGAAACTAAGTAAACAAAAATGCAAAAGAATCTTTATGTGTGGGAATTGTGAAATTTGAAGTGCGTGTTGATTTTTAATGGTTTGATTTTCATGGGATTATTTAGGTACAGGAACAGCCAAGGAAAAGACATTAAGATGTTTCTGTAATGGCAGAAAAGAGGTTCCTGGTCCATGTAGCCCCAGGAGGTATGGAACTATGGAGAAAGTTCCCAAATTTTAGTTCATTTCCTTGGATGGAATCTGGAAGAAACATTTATTATTCCTAGAGCAACATGAGCTTGAACTGTAATTTTGATCTCGTTGGGCAGTTGGGGAGAAGAGACTGAGAAGTATAGTATACAACAGGGCATATCTATACTTAAAGTTCATGGCGTCTGACGTAGGCTAAACCTCCCCTCCAACCAATGCTTCTGAAGCTTTTCTGAACAGTGAATCCCATTCTGTATTTTTACTGTTTGCACACATTGCCAATGATCAAGGGATGCCTGGAAGCTCTGACAATAAAAATGGTTTTCTTTAATTGATAAAAATTTCTGACACCATGAGAAGAGAACAGATGCATCTTGTTCAATTAAATCAGCATGTGTGGAGTGTCACAGTTGCAGACATGCTGAAAGTCACTGGATATTTAAAGTAACGAAGGAGGAGAGGGGTTGGGAGAAGCAAAATTGATAGACGCCTTTGTTGAGGCATCGCCCTAAGCAGAGAGTTACTGAACTCTGGAGAACGGAAAGCTGAGAGGGGGGAGGTACAGTAGATAGAAGAAGGAAAATTTCTTCCCGTTAGTTTTCCATTCACCAGTCACCTATGGAAGTTGAATTAAAGTTCAAAAATGTAAGTGAAAGAATTTCACAGAGGCAGTTCCATCTTCTATTTCAAAAGTTTCTCTTATACCTAAAAGTAACTTTTTATTTACTGAAAGCACATCAGAGAAATCCTAATATTTGAAAATTCTCCCTGTATTTAACTGATCCCTCATTCCTCTGAGACCTTAAATTAATTCTTACTGATATATACGTCCAATGAGGAAAAAAACAACCTTCATTAACTGAACAAATAACAAAATGGGACTCAAGATACAGATAAACCAGTGAATCAGATTTTTGCACGTATTAACTACATGTTGATGTACATTAAGATGAAATTATTCCAAGGGGATCATGATGAATATCTTGCGGATGTTAGATTTTTCATATTTTTTCAATATTTTGGAAAAGTAGTTATAAAGCGCAAGTTAGTTAAGGTCATCTCTGTAGGGACACTGAAAGACATTACCGTGACTGTCTAATCTTGGTAGGTAAGCTCTAATCCTTTCAGTCATACGTCATAAATTTACAACTATATTTTCCTTATTTTTGATAAATTTTTAAAATTTTAGTGACCAAACTTCTCAGTTCCTTCCCCTACCTCAACATGTCTGCCAATCTATATACTAAAGAAGTTGACTGTTGAAGTGGAACGTTTAGGTGAATTATTCTAAAAAATTTTTTTTTCTTTGCTTTAAAACCATGATTATAATCATTGTGTTTATAAACTCAAGCTTTTCTTTTTTTGGTTTCTTTCAAGGTAAGACATATTTGTGTAGAATTACACTGATAAAAGTAGTAGTATTGGTATGAAAGTTATTTTGGCATAAGACATTTTAGATTTCTGATAGATTCTATACTTACGGAGCAATATATATATGGTTGCATTCAAAATAAAATTTATTACTGTTCTCCTTTTAGAGCATGGGTTAGAAAACAGTGGCAAAATGTGATTCCCAGAGTTAGGGTCCTATTTCCAGGGGAACTCACTAAGCTCTCTTTTACAAGAGCGTAAATGTTTACCTAAGCAAGAAGGTGAAGTCTGTTATGCCCAATAAAGGACATTTTGCAGTGCTGGTTTACAGAAAACATTCAACAGACAGTGGATGTTTTACATGAAGTACAGTGCGTTGTTTGAAACTTTTTGCTCATCTATACACTATGCTTAAAATAAACACTATCTGGGAATATGCCAGTCTTTTTTTCTACCTCCCTTATTCCACACCCTAGATTTTGTCACCTGCCAAAGTCAAATAAATCTTATCTAAACAGTTGAGATAAGCATTGAGTTGTACCCAGTATGGTCAAATCAACAAACCTCTCCAAAAACAGAAATGAAATACAATATCGCTAGATTAAACAGTCTACAATAGCAATCATGTTTGCATTTAAAGATTTTATTCCAAAAGGATTACAGTCTTGGTATCCATTTTTTTTTTTCCTCCTGCCTAGACAAGACGGCGACATACTGACTCAAACAAAATGCATTTGTTCTCTAACAATTTAACTTGTACAGCTCTTATAAACAAGGCCCATAGGTGTATGAAGTCTACCGACTTAATCAGTAACTTATGTCGTTAACCTTGTATAAGCAAGCATACTTGAGATGTACCAGTGTTGGACTGTGTGTTGGATTTATTTTTTTCCAACAGGAAAGCCTTTCTTTATGTAGCTGAAGTACAAAATCTATAGAATCCTGGCACTTCATTGCCTGTGCTTCTTATAGTAAAGCTTCACCATGTTAATTAAACTGCCTGGAAAGAGAAGATACTATAAATGAAAACAATTTCTAAATTATAGAACGTTATGAAATACGATTTTCTTCCTGACTAGGGCAGACAGTATTTTAACTGTTTGCTAATAAGGTATAAACTCTACAAGGGCAGGTTTACAGTGTTATCTGTAGGGCTGGGAAGGGTATCTTGTTCAGAGTTAGAACTGTACGCATATTCACTTGGTGAATGAATAATGTTTTCAAGAAGATATTCTGATATCTTTGTGGATAAATACAAATGTTTTGTAATTATTTCATCAATTTCTTCCTTCCTTTTTTTTTTTTTTTTTTTTTTTTTTTAAGATAAGGTCTTGCTCTGTTGCCCAGGCTAGAGTGCAGTGGCGTCATCATAGCTCACAGCAACCTCAAACTCCTGGGCTCAAGTGATCCTCCTGCCTCAGCCTCCCAAGTAGCTGGGACTACAGGCATGCACTACAATGCCCACCTAATTTTTCTTTTCTTTTCTTTTTTTTAGTAGAGATGATGTCTCACTGTGTTGCCCAGGATGGTCCATAACTCCTGGCCCCAAGCGATTATCCCACCTCAGCCTCCCAAAGTGCTAGGATTACAGGCGTGAGCCACCATGCCCAATAACATCAATTTCTGATATTTAAAAGCATGTTTCTGAAATGAGTACATATTTATCTTACAGTTAAATGGTTCCTTTCAATGTCCTATCATTTAATTAGCAATTTTTATTTATATGTAATAAGGAAAGGACAAATGTCATTATTTCACTGTCATTTTTTGGAGCAATACTTCTAAGTTATTGTCAACATTTGTGTATTTCTTACTGTACAGAAATTTATACACAGCCTGCTGATTTGAAAATGACCCATTTTTCTCACCATTCTTTAAGTGGATCTTGATGTTCAGCCTCAGTACAGCTGGGAATTAGCCCAACTGGATATAGATAGGTGATTCTAATGTGCTACCCTTCTTTTATTTTCAGGATCCAAACAATAATAAGAAAAATGCACTCTTGTTTCTAATTTATATTTTGCTTTATAAGAGAAAATATATCTACTCTCATGAAGGTCTATATGATATTCAGATATTTAGAGAGAACTAAGAGCCTTTCATTTCTGAGTGCCTGCTATGACAAGTACTGTGTTTTCAATAGAGGAATTTACTTCTAATATTTACAATATCCATTTGAGGGAGACAGTAACATTACTGGTAATATACCTATTTCCCATATGAATAAAATGAGGCTCAGAGAGCTTACCAAGTCTCTCTAAGAGACACAGCTGGTTAGTCACAAATCCACATTTTTTGTTCAGTTCCGTCTGAACTCCAAGCACAAAGTTTCAGTTTCAAGTAATTTGGGGAGAAAGCTGCAACTTTTGAGTTATTATTTTGGTAAATTAAACCTTCTCGGTAAACACGTTGATGTTTAAACAGGGAACTTGAATCAGAAGGCCAATAATAAAATTTAGAAGTCATACAAATATAAGGAATGAATGCCACTATTTTGGAATCAAAAAAAGAATGCAGTTGGTATATTTGCCATTTAACTTATGCCCTTTAGGTAATCCTAAAAATTACTTGAAATATTGTCCAGGAACTTGTGTGTTTCACATGTATGTTAAAGCCTAGCAACATGTCTTCTGGCAAGATTCCCACCACGTGGGCGTGTTTGTGTGCATACCCAACAATCCCGGGCCTCCAGATGCTCAGGCTTGCTTGGTGGTGGGAAGTGGAAAGAATGCAAATATAGTGTTTCCTTTCATCTTATTAGCAAGTATAAAACGATACATGAATATGGTGGCAAGTGTCTTCCTCTGTGTCCGAGAAATGTTAGTTTTCATAAATTGTTAGATATGTTCACTTTAAGCCAAGCAAAACCGAACAAGATTTTAAAAAATTGCTTGGCTGCATCTTTAGGGACTTTTTGGTACGTGTAATACATTGTGACAGTTTTGAAAGTCGTTCCCCAGGTGTGCAGATTTTCAGTTGAGTATCAACACATCAGCATGTCCTTATAAAGAAACACTGGGTACGATTCTTGACTCCATTGACTTCATATTGCACAGTGACATGCGCTTACTGAAGGTTTCTATCTTTATTGAGTTTCAAGTAAAAATTTAGGGATAAGTTTAGGCATTTCTACCAACCTTTTTTTTTTCTTCTTTTTACGTCTTTTCAGCAGAACAATTAAGGTAATACTAGAAACTCCTGAATGAGTAAAAAGTGACCATTTGCATAAACCATAGGTTGTAGATGTGGAGGAGGAAAAAGGAGGCTTCTTCCCTTAGTCATGTCTGTTTCCCTCTTCACTTTGCAGTTCCTGTCTTGATTATCCTGTAGCTGTTTATACTTGTAGTGCCATTTGCAGCAGATGCTTTTGCCCATGCGTGCATTTGGTGTTTGCTTTCTTGGGTGTTTCTGCCTCTGTGGATTTATGGGGCCAATAAGGCAAATGTGTGACTTGTCTCTTTCTCTTAAGGTCAACTGTTACAACTTCTTTCTGAAGGTTCAGTGATGACTTTTGTCTTTCACCCTGTATAATTCTTTAGTTGTCTGCTATATGCAAGGCACTCAGGCATGATCTCATGATATCTAACAGAAGGTCCTTGCTATTAGGCTTTAGAAAATCATCTTGGAGGGGAAGAGCACATACTTCTGTACAAAAGAAGGGATGGAATATCTAAAGTGTATCCCATGACTTTTATTAATATTAAAGTGGGATCAAGAGGTAGGGGGGGGGCCCTGTGAGCCGTGGTAGTTCGGGAGTGTTTCTGTTTCCGAGATTTAGACTAGAGCTTGAAATGGTTACGTTGTTAAGAGATAATGTGCAGTTTTTCCACATTAAGAACTGCACTTTCTAGCTTCCCTTTCATTCCCGGTGACCAATAGGAAACTGATCTGGCAAATGAGACGTAAGTAGGAGTCTGCTAAAAATTCATGATTAATAGGCATTGCATGTTCTTTCTTGTTTCTTTCCCTTTTCCCCCTCCATTTTGCCTGTAACATGAAAGCGACTGGATAGAGCCTTAGCAGACGTTTTTCCACATTAGGAAAAGGCATTTAAAGACATCTTAATTTTTGGCCCTAACCTTTTTTTTTTTAGCCTCTGAAATCAACGTCGACTTACCTCAACTTTGTCTGTCACTATTTATCAGGTATCATTTTGCTGACAGCTTAAAACAATTTTTAACTGATTGAAATGTATTTAACCTTTTTGCCATATTGTACAGTGGGTAATTGTCAAGAATTGATTTGTATTTCATTTATCTGCATTGCTATATTCTAACTAGATGCCACTTCACTCCCTGCAGTACCCTAACATGAGCCGATCTCTGAAGCTGGAGCCAGGATTGAGTTATAAACAAACAGGAATGGATGAACTTTTCCCCCTTGTCTAGACCCTGTGTTTTTCATTTTGCTTCCCAATAAACTCAAAGATACTGGCATTCAGCTCTTATTTCCCTTTAATTCCACCATAATGCAGATGATATCCTTTGTGACAATCCCCCTCCGTTCCCCAGCTGTGGAAACTCAGTTTGTGTTAATCACTTTTTCAATTCTTCGCCCACCTATGAAAGTTTTCCTCACCACTGTATTGTTTTTTAAACCTACAGACAAGCACACACTTAGCTGGGCAGGAGAGGAAAATACTGCTATTATTAGATAAAGGCTCATATGAGAAGATAAGCTGAAAAAAGTTTGTAAGCTGTGGTTTGTCTTCTAGAGTCAGAGTCTCAAAGTTTTTAAGGGCCTTTTTGTGGGGAGTAGGCAAGGGGCTCGGTGAATTCTGTGAACAGGGTGTTAAGGAGGGTAGGGCGGCTGGCCAGGCTAGAGTGTGAACCCACTGCTTTATATCTGGCACAAATACAGAGAGAGCATGCGATTCTGTAGTTTTTGTTTCTTAACTCAAATCTCTTATGAACTGGCCGATTTTTTCCCCCCTAGAACTGTTATTTGGTTGTTGGCCTTCCTGAGTTGCTCTACTTTTCTTAACTTTTTTTCTTATCTACTTTTGGGGAATTATCTCATTTATTTTCCAAACCTTCTGTTGAGTTTTTCTATGTCTATTACCATGTTTTTGTGCTTGTAGAACCATTTTCTTCAATTAAGAGGGTCTTCCAGTGACCCAGGCAATAGTCGTTAACAGGGCGTCATGGTGGGGGTGGTGAAGTAAGGTCATAGTCTGGATGGGTTTGGAATGTGGAACCAACAGGATTCATGATGTGTTGGATGTGGAAGGCGAGGGAAAGAAAGGAGTTTAGGACGGCTCATCCGAGCACCTGGCAGATGGAGTGTGTATCCTATGAGACAGGGAAGAACGTGAGCAGAGTGGGCCTACCTGTTAGACAAGTAGGTGGCAATGGTGAGAAGGCGATTGGTCCTATGAATTGGGCGTTCAGGAGGGGGTTGGAGGCTGGCGATGAAAGGGTGAGAGTATCCAAGACCACCATGAGACTGGGTGAGACCACCAAGGCAGTGAGAGTAGAAGAGAGATGAGAAAAGGTGCCAGGGTTGAGCCCTAGGACACTCCAAATATAAGAGGCCAGAGAGAGAAGGATTTGGCAACAATGGAGACTAAGGAATGGGGAACATTACAAGCAGAAGGAAGAGAAAGAGAAAGAGAGAGGGGTGTCCTGGAAGTCAAATTAAGTACATGTATCAGAAGGAAAGAATTTGTAACTGGGTCAAACGCTGCCAAAGACTGAGAAATGTGCTTGGATTGCACAAGATCCAAATCACTGGTGATTTAGACTCAGTCATCCGAGCAAAGGCTTAATAGGTGGGATTAGGAAGTGACGGGCAGAGAGGAATGTGGGGACAGCAAGTATTGATCATACTTTGTAGGAGGTGGAAGAGTTTTATGCCTTTTTATTTTTTTGTTTTTTGGTCTCTAACAATCCCTCTAGAGGTTTCCTGTAGATGGGTTGATCCTTGGCTGTCTGTTCTTGGTTAAAGTCTCAAAGGTAATGAGGAGTCGTGAGTCCTCACGTAGGGCTTTTTGACTTTGAGTTCAGTGTGGCATTTTCTGTGTCTTATTTATGGGGCTTTTTCCGATGACTTTGTTTTGCTCTTTCTTCTTGGGGTGATGAGATTCCTTGTAGACTTCCAATTTCTGGCAGTGTTCTGGAGCCCCCGGTCGGGGAAGAGGACTGGCTGGAGAAGAGGGCTTCTGTGTTCAGTATGCACGTGGTCCCTGTTTTCAGCCCAGTGCCCTGTCCTACAGCTGTGCTTGCTGGGCTTTGCTTTAATTTCTCAAGAAAATCAAGCTGGCGGAGCTGCGGAGCCTGTTTGGGGAACGGGGATGTAACCGACTGACCGGCTCGTTTCCAGCACTGCTCTCTCTACCCTCAGTTGGACAGGTCCCTGCTGCCAGATCCTTCGCTGTCAGGGTTAGTTCCCAGGTTTCTCGGTGACAGCGATGCATGCATCAATATCATCTTAGGGGCTACTGACTTGGTACAGCTAGCTTCCATATCTTGTTGGTGTCATCTCCTTCTTTCTTCCAATCCTCAGGGGTTTATCTTTTTAAAAATTCTCTCTGTGTTATAGTTTTCATGGAATTTCAGAAGAGAATGAAATTAGATGCACGTATTTCCTCTGACATCCAAAGCAAACATACTTCCAATATACATATCACAGTCCAAATCAAATGAAGCTATCTGAATGGTAGGTGATGCTGTTAAGATTTAGACCACCTATTATTATTCATTTACTTTTAGGGACTCACCTTGATGATCTTTTGATCTCTTCCATCTGACAGCTTCAAGTTTTTTATTTTTTTATTTCAGAATATTACGGGGGTAAAAAGGTTTTGGTTACATAATTTGCTTTTGTACAGTTTGAGTCAAAGTTATAACTGTGCCTATAGCCCAGGTAATAATGACAGTTTTAATTCTTTCTTTCCAAACTCCAATTCTTTGTCTGCCGTTCCCACAAGCTCTACCTCGGACTTACATTATAGTGTAACTATTTGTTGTTATATCTTCCCACTTCACTATGACGTGAGGTCTTCCAGATGGGGGAGTGTATGTATCTCCAGATCCCCAAAATGCTTTATAAGACATTTTCAAAAGAGATAACAAATATTGTCAGATAAATCACTAGTAATTACTTACCCCCCAAACATGAAAGTTTCTTTTTCACCAAAATATACAGTGAAATAGAAATTACCTGATTTTAAAGTCTAAATGACAGATTACTTGCAGTTCCTTAAAGAGAGCTCTTAGAACATTTTGGTTCCCAGTGGCTAGGGTAAGGTGACAAACCTGGGGCCATTTTAGACGAGAGGATGCTTCTGATCTCTTGTCACTTAGGGTGAGTTCTTGCTCACACAAAGGTCTTTGCTTCTCAGCAATTTGCAAAGCTAACTTTCTGTGGCTTCTGAATCCCAAATGGGGTAAAGATGGTTTTTCTAAGCCGTTATATATACTCTTTCTAACTCTGTCAATGACAAGAGGGCATGAACTGTAAATACAGGCTGATTTGTACTCATTTTGTGTTTAAGTTTCTGCTGACTCTGCCTCTCTCTTCATATACCTTAACCAAAATCAGTGTCGATGGTTTCCCTTTGGGTCCTTGTTTAGTCTCCCATGTCACTATCAGTACAACTGACGCTGTCATTTTTCTTTTTGCTGAGAATATTTCCAGCCTACTTTGTCTAGAACCTCTCAATCAAGACACTGAGTTGGAGAAATATTAACAAAACATTTTCCATACAGGAACGTGAAAGGGGCCATGGTAACACAACCACCATTTGGAGTGTTTGTGTTGTGCGTGGCACTGCATTTTATTTTTATTACGTAATCTGCAAGAACCCGCATAGGGTAGGTACTCTTCTTAATCGGTCCATTTTGCAGATGAGGAAATTGAGATGCTTTTGCTTATGTAGACAGTAAGTTGTAGAGCCAGTTGGCTTCAGAGCCCACTGCGACCCACTGCTTTCCAAGGCTGTCAGGTGACAGTGCTTCATGACATGTTGTTATCGTTTGTGTTTTATATTAATCTGACATATTCTTAGCTCTGACTCTAATTTCTGACCAATGTGTTTACAGATAACACACATTTTTAAATTAATTACACACATTATTTTAATACTTCTTGAATTATCTTTCTCCTACATACTTGCTTACTTTCTCCACGTGATAAACATATGCTACAGACGAAAGTTATTTGTATCCCACTTGTTAAAGTCTGAGAAGCTTGGTGTCGTGATAAAAGATGCACAGCCAGTTGGTATGAAAGCCTGAAACAGTACTGTGTTCTTCTATTTCTCAATCTAGTCATGGGCATTTTATAAAATTGTACATGTAAAAATAACATTGCTGTCCATTTTGGACTGGAGTGATGATTATTAACAACACATGGTCATCTATAGGTTGTTTAAAGGGAGTGGTAAACATCCTCCCTTGTTTTAATTCTGGAAAGTTAGCATACTTGACAAATAAATGAATAATCTTTTAATGTGCAAGAAGGGCCAGTGTTTCCTCTCAACACCTCCTTTGTTCTTGCACCCTCCCACATAAAAACAAAACAGATGCTTCTTGGTTAAATTCAGAGTAACATTTATTTATGTATCTTTTTGGAGAAAGTAATTAAAACTGCATTATAGAGCTGCAGGGGGTGGGAATTGTGAAGTGTCCCAGACAATGATGGGTGGTTCTGAGGATAAAATCTTACACTAAGTTGACCATTAGCATTTCCTTTAGTTGTTCCATGAATCTCACCATCTCCCCAAAGAAACACAGAAAATTACTGGATGATTTGCTAGTTGATGAATTCCAAAGTCAGAAACCTCTGGATTTGCTGTAAAATTTTCTTTAAGAGCTTGACTCTGCAAATCTAAAGGGGGTAATTCCGTATACAAATTTACTGTCTCTACCTGGGTTTTATGCATTTTGCTACATAGTACAAAAGTGAAAATTAGAAGTTAATCCCTTTCAATTAATATTTGAAATATAGTCAAAGTTAGTTGGACTATGTTTTCACTACTTTAAAGCATTAAAACAGTTTTTGATATGTTTGCTTTGTATGCTCTGAGGAGTAAGAAGATTTGTCTGAGAATCTTAAACTCCTAGATTTGTATTAAGAACTAATTTTTTTGGAAATTGAGATAGTGGATTATTATTAGTGTGGAAGTATCATATTCTACTTGGTGTAATATTTGTTGGTGAATCTGGGCTCTGTTCCCAGCTCCAAATAGAAATGCTAAATTACTTTGGTTAGATTTCTCATCCATCCTACGCTTTTGTTTCCCACTTGTCTTTAACTTAATTCTTTCTTGGAATTTTGCCAGAGTAAACTAGAAAATATCTCGTGTACTTTAAGCTTTGAGAGAAGAGACATTGTAAAATGCTTCAGTTATCAAAATAAATATATCCGATTTGTGTTTACCCACTTGGTGATTTTTCTCCTAGAAATCTTCAACACCACTGGTTACTTGCTGCAAATCTCATCAGGGCAAATTCACCTTATTTCTAGCTAATATGTTCGTAGAACATGCAGAATGATTTTGATTAACCTATACCTAAGCCAAGTAATAAGGCACACCTACTCCAAAATGCAGTGTAACATTTCCTAGACAAACAAATGCATAAAGAACATATTCCTGATTTTCAATTATCTATTCTGCTTCTTCCTTGTACAACGTGAGTAGTTTGTATTCTAAGGATGAATTTTTAAGGTTTAATCTGTGCTCATCTCAATACCGATATCAATGAATTATCCTGTGATTATAACACTTAGAGGAATTATAACAGGAAAAGCATCTGTCACTTCCACTAAGTCCATCAGTTTCATGATTGGATTTAACCTTTGCCAAATGTTTTAAATAAATTGGCAGATATGAGCATTTATTGATATAAAAGTAGGATATAGCAGTGACGGGTAATTTGCTTATTTTTCTAATATTAAGGAGATTTTCCAAATTCACTCAGTTGGGCTTTGAAAGACAGACCCACGGTTTCTCTCTGACCTTTTCCTGGGCCGTATTCATGGGATTTAGTATTTGTGGAGCAAGTGAAAGCTTTCACACTTGACACCTGGCCCACTGAACTTTGTAGCGGAGCAAGTGGAAACTTCGAGGTTGAACCCTCGACCCCCTCTGACTGCTGGGTCACGAACACTATTGCCTGAGATGGCCACATGCCTTTTCACAGCTGGCTTGTGGCAATTTATATCCTTTCTTTTGTCTTTTTTTCACAGCTGTTGTGAACTTGGACAATTCAGTGGTTGACCTGGAGACCCTTCAAGCTCTCTATGAGAACGTGAGTAATAGAAGGAATTTCATGTGTGAGTGTATGATACATACACGGTACATGTCTGTGCACGCATGTAGGCGTGTTGCTTTCATGTCCTCTAAGGAAATTTGATCTGGGTGCAGTGAATTTATATAAGTAGGGATTTGTTACCATACTTTTTAGGGTTGTGTGGTCACTTTCTAATTTTGCCTGTAGATACATTCACTTTTAAATGTCCTAGTCCTTAATATCTTACTCCCTAGAAGTGGGACAGAGAAAAATCAATGGTGAAACAAAAGAGGGTTGTGGCCCTTTAAATTCCCTGGCAGTCACTTTTTAGGGAGGGACAGGCTACAGTGCAGGGAGGTGCAAGGCCAATGGCCTCCTGCCTCTTTGTTTGCACCTGTGTGATCAGGAGAGGTAATCTGGTGTCAGAGTACAGATCCCTGATATTTGGAGGAATAGGGTCCTTTTTTCCCACCCTGGCTCCTGCCCCTCTGTGCAGGTCTGGGGACATGTGCACAGCTGCCCGCCACAGGGCTGGGATGGGGATGGGTGGCCACTAATGTGCTAAGAGCTGAAAGGGACCAAAAGTTAAGGTCCAAGCCTTCCCCTGGAAGTTGCAAGCATTCAATAGACCCCAGACAGATTCTGCTAGTACAATTTTTGCCTAGGTGGGGAAACAGATTCCTACTACTTCCTACTCTTCTATCTTCCCCAAATCCTTTCCTGAGGTTCCTAATTTCTTCATTCATTGTTTGTTTATTTTTGTTTACATCATGGAGCACACAGTTATAATAGCTGTTTTAAAACCCTTGTCTGATAATTTGAACATCTGGGTCATCATGGAGTTGGCATCTGCTTGTTGTATTTTCCTTTGAGACTTGGTCACATTCTCCTGTGTTTTGGTACATGGGATAATTTTATATGGTATCTTGGGCAACATAGTATACTGTTTATGTATCTGTATTCAATCATTTATTTTCTGTATCAAACTTAACATTTCAATGAATTTGTTATTTTCTCTGATAACAGATAAACAATCTGGGTTTTGTTGAAAAAAGAAATTTGTTCATTTTTAAAGCATATTTCCCCCAGGATTGTGTCTTCCAAATTGGATTCAGTGAAGCACTGTTGTTTTTGTAGTCTGTGGTAAAAAGTGTGCTGCATAATCCAATAAGTTGGGGAAACTATTAACTTAAAATTAAAAATAGAACTGCTCAAAGCCATAATATATGCCTAATTAAATGGTAGTCTTCAAGTGGGTGGTATTTTAAAATAAATTATTCCTTCAGTTATTAATCTAGTGAGTACAGTAGTATTATATAGTTTGCAAAATGCTACTATAGTGCAGTAGAAATAAATCCAGACTTGCACAAACGTATTTATTATATAATGCCAAGGAATATGTCTATTATATAGTTATAATTTAACATAGTTACTGTTTTACTTGTTACCAAATAATTGAATATATATGCTTTTGATGTATTTTTTTCACTTATACTTCTTACCATAAGAATTACTACATGAAAATGTCCTCCTAGTACTATAGGATAGTTTTGGTAATAAGATATGAACCATCATTATAAGAGGTCAGTATAATTGTTTTAAAGTCCTTAGATATAGGATTTTCTAGGATATACATTTATAGTTTTTAAAATATTCTGTGTTATAGAGAAAAAAAATCAATGTGAGGGGACTAGAGATTGCCCAGGGTGGATACAATTTTAAATATTGTTGTTATTTAAAAGATGACATTTGGGCTAGGAATTGCAGGATGTGAAGAAGAGAAACCATATGGAAATCTAGGAGACAGTATCCTGCCTGAAGTGTGAGCACGAACACTTTTGATGTATTCAAGGAATGTCAGGAAGGCCCAAATAGTGTGAGGGGAGGGGGATTTAGTAGGAGGTAATTAGAGATTTACTTGGGGGGACCAGCTCCTCTAGGGCCTTGTAGGCCTTTAAAAGATTTTGACTTTTACTCTGAGTAAAATGGGAAGTTAATACAGGTTTTGACTAAAGGATTTATGTTTTGGAAGGAAAGCTCTGACTGTCGGAGGATAGACTATGGGAAGGCAAGGTAGAGTGTCAGAGACATTTAAGAGTAAGAAGAGATAACAGTGGCTTGGACTTCAACAGAAACAATGAAGCTGGTGAGAAGGGGCTGGATTCTGGAACTATTTTAAAGAATAAACCAGTAGAATTTGCTAATAGGTTGAGTATGGACTATGAGAGAAAGAGAAATCAAGAGTGGTTCCAAGATTTTTGGCCCAAGCAAAGGAAGGGGTTGCCATGAACCGGCATGCCATTGACTGGAAGTGGTTTGGTGAAGGATGGGGAAATAAGAATTCTGGTTTGGTCATGTTAGGTCTGAGATGTCTCTTCATTCATACAAATGGATGTGCAGACAATAGGGGTCTAGTAGTCTCAAGGCAGAAAGCGAATCGTGAGGCTCTGAGTGTTAAATGGTGTGTCAGTCTGAGTTTAATCAGGGGACTGTCACCATTAAGTAATGTAAACAGGGAAGTTTATTATAATGAATGATTTACCTATGATGGGGGAGTATGAGAATGTGACAATAACTCTAATGGCACCCTAGGGCTGAGTGAGCATACCAAGGAAGGATAAACGTGGAAGGGGGCCCCCGTCTGTAAAGCTGGGGTGCATATTTCACCAGGGAAGGTGTGGTTGCAGTCTACGGTTTGCTTGGGCCATAGCCAATTGATATTTTCTGGGCAAACAGGAAACAAACTTCTGGGGGGAGGTGAGCTACAGCTGGTGGGCAGGCACGTGGGTATCAGGATGCTACAGTGGACATGAAGCCCAGAGTGTTCAGTGTCCTTGTTGGGAGGGCCCGGGACACAACCCTCAGGGCATAGGTGATCCATGGCGGGTGCAGGAGCCCAGTGCATTGTGTTTGCATTGGGAGAGAAGTAGTCACCGGGCCTAGGTCAGGATTGTGAGGTTGCCAGAGGGCTCTGCCCTCGGGGTGTGCTGCTGGGGCTGGGGGCAGAGCACCCCCAGATGTCCTCACACACCTACACCGCTGACCTGCTGTGCAGCAGAAAGGAGAAAACGGAAACAGCTGCCCTTCCTCTTGCATTGCCCCTCCAGTGCCTCCTACTGGCGAAACTTAACATTGCAACATCTGTAAAGGAGGAAATGCTAAGAGCCTAGTCCATTACGTAACAGTAGGTCCTGCGAGGTACACTGGGAGGTGAGAGGCAGCAACCAGCCCTGGGAGGGAAGGTTGAGGTTGTGGGGGGCGTGGTCTTATCTGGCATGTAAGTACGTGTACGTTGTGACTTCATGTGACATGAGTCTGAACTCACGCGAAAGTGTCTCTAGATACAAATAGTGATGTGCACACATGCTTGGCTTGGCTTGAGTTCTCCTTGGAAACCTTTCAAACTTTATTAGGTTGGTATAACTGTAATTATTAATTTCAGATCTGAAACAGGGTTTGAAAGGCATCTAAATAATCTTAATTTTGACTTAATAGTTTAATAATATTAGTAGTATTTGAGGGGACATGTAAATTTTATCTAGGGGAAAAAAACTAACATTTAAACTCAATTTTTTTGTTATTAAATATATGAAGAATAATCACATTTAGCGTTCCACTGCTTAACCTTGAGGACAAAAAAATATTGCTAACCTGAATCCTTTCCCATAAATACAACATGCTTGCTTTTTGCCAGATGCTTAAATGTCATTGGACTGTTTTAAAGTAGTTCTATTTGATCTCTGTGAAACAGATGGAAGTATTTGTTACACAAACCTTATTTAGAATGTAATCTTTTTTTCTCCTCTGATTGCATATGGTTGGCAGTGAGCTTTCTGTTCTAGATGTGAATGAATTTTGGGCAGTCTCCAAATCTAAACACACCCTAATTTCAAAAACCACAGTCCTGAGGGCCCAATTCCTGTTTACTAAGGAATTAAAACCTAGTGAAACCACATAGTTACTAAATACAGTACATCCTAGTGAGTTTTCAAAAACAAAAATCTTTATAGTTTATTTAGGGTTATTGACTGTCATTAAGTTCAGAGAGTGAAGTCTTTTCATAAGCAGTGTGTAATATTTACAGTTGGTTACATATATCAATTGCTTCCGATTCTTAAAATATACTCCTTATATGGGATAGTGAGCTTGTGGAGTGGGTAGGAAGTGGCAGATTGTGGTATTGAGAATCAAAGAGTAGTTAAGGTAGATTACTTATTTATGTTGAATGACTAACATCAAGTCAAAAAGGGATGTGTTAAAATGTCCATATATAACTATCAGTTGAATCTTTTTTTTTTTGATGAAAATGGTTCAATTTTGCTTTCTTTCTTCCTCAAGAAACAAACACATATATAAAATCTTAAATATTCAAACCAAACCAAACCCTGGAAGGTGAATCCTATTAGAAGTTCAACTGAAGGGAAAAAAAAAATGAAAAAAGATAGGAAGGGGACAAAAATTCCACACCCTTTTGTAATTAAACAGCTCTAATCCAATTAGAAGGAAGAAAAAAAAAAGCAGATAGGGTAGAAAGAATTAGAGGTCTAAATTTACACTTCTCAGGATTGAATTTCACAGGCGTGCTTTATAGTTTTAGTAATCTTTACT
Organism: Lemur catta; assembly: GCF_020740605.2. Classification (NCBI taxonomy): domain Eukaryota; kingdom Metazoa; phylum Chordata; class Mammalia; order Primates; family Lemuridae; genus Lemur; species Lemur catta. The sequence continues at coordinate 6,449,493 of NC_059152.1, read as the reverse complement.
TAGAGTAGTAGTTGACATACCATAAACTTTAATCTGGAGGGGGAGGATATAGGGCATGTCACATGATACAGCGTCCTCAAAAGTGTATACCGTATTACATTAATGAAAATGAATTGGATTAACCATCTGTGTTCCCGTAACTTCCTAGAGGAATTTAATTGATTCATGTTTTAAGCAACATTTAATCATCAGTACCTTCAAACAAAAATGACAGGAGGATTGACTTTCTCCGCATAGCTGTTTTAAAACCATACTCTCATATTTCATTGTTTTATTGAGTTGGTTCATGAAAATCCCTGCAAGTGTACTCATTTTCAACCATAAATGTGCTTAAGGTGTATTTCAGAATTAGAAAAGAAAAGCTTTAGATCTTGAATCACTTACAGATTGACTCTACGGACTTAATACAAACCAGAAATTATATTTCTTTCTTGTTCATCTAGGATGTGATATTGCCTGCCAAATCATAAAATTATTGACTGATTTTTTGGTAGTTATGCTTCTTTTGAATAAACTGCCTGTATTGCATAAATTCCTGGAAAATGAAGGTTAAAATGATTAAGATTGCTGCATTGGAAATATGTAGAAATAAGTGACATGGGATTGTTCATATATGTTTTGCTTATTTTAATATGAGATTTTAATTTGATTGGTTGATATCCAAAAGGCTGACTTACTGTTGAGCAGTGAGCATTTTTATGTAGTTTTATTTTTCCCCCTTAGTAACGTACCTCCTTGGCACATAGTAAGCACTAAAAAAATGTTCACCAAATGAAAGCAAATAATTATTATTATTTTTTTTTTGATTTTATTTTTTTTTTATTTCAGCTCATCATGGGGGTACAAAAGCTCAGGTTATATACATTGTCCATGTCCCGCCCATCCCCCTGAGTCAGAGCCTCAAGCCTGTCCATTCTCCAGACAGTGCACCTGGCACTCACCATGTAGTCATACCTCCATTCCCTCCCCCCACCCCCCATCTCCCCGAGTCAGCACCTTCAAGCATGATCATTCCCCAGACGTGCGCAACGCACTCATCATGTAGGCATACACCCATCACCCCCCCATCTCAGTCTGATATCCAATATTTATGGCAATTAGAACACTAGTCTTGACAAGTTCTCTGACATAGAATTTCTTTTAGAATATCAGGGTTTTGATCATGATTTTAATGGTGGCATTGTTTTTTAGAAGAAAGTAATTTTGTAATCGATGTTCCACAAAGTTAATTTGATGATCAGTTTTTACTTTCATTAATAATGCATTTGAAAACTCTCGCTTTCTTTGTCATTGAGACAGAAAGCAGAGTCTCTAATGGTGTACTGTAGAATCTGTAACCCCAAGTAAGATGAAGTTGTTGAACTGACCAGATTGATGCCCCACACAATTTACACCAGCACTTAACCCATTTGCACATCAAGATTAGTGTCTTCCTTATACCTCAATGAAGCAGAATTGCAGAGAGATTATTTTTAGAACTCCATAGCACTCTTCCTGTCCCTGACCTTTTGCTTCTCCCCACCCACGCATCTTGTTCTAAACTAATAGACTAATGTAGAAATTAAACCCTTGAAATTTGCTGTGTCACTTCACATTGCGACATTTGCTTGTTAGGTTACCAATTACCACTTACCCTTTCTTTTGAGGGGAAGTGAGCTGCCTAGAGGAAGATGAGCCATTCTGGATGGATATCCATCAGACTAGGCCATTACTTCTCCATTTTCCCCACCCAAAGCTTCCTTTACTAACAAATAAGTATAATGTCTCCTTCACTATCCTGAAAAGAAATTTATGGATAATACAATCTATCTACATACGTAACTTAAATCTCATAATGTCTGTATATAATATAAAGTAGAAATAACATTGTAACATGTATAATATGATGTATTTAATCATGTGAGTGATTGGGTATGATTGAACTAGAAGATGTAATGAAGTAGGCATATATTTGTCCCTGTATTCACAATCACCTTGAATACTGTATCTAAAAATAACTTTATCACCACTAACAAGATTTTCCAAAATGGTGAATCAGTTGATAAAGTTGAAGTATGGTTTTTCTTAGATATCCCAGGATGGCTCCATTCCTGGAAAGCTCTGTGTATATTATAATATAGAATATTTAAGTAAATATTAAAGATAATATATAAAATAATAGTATATATTAACACCCTGAAAAACACTGTATGTATACACGCTTTCTTTTCCAACTTATGTTTTTATACGTAGTAAACTGCTCAGAAATATGCTGGGTACTTATCCTCCTCTGCAAGGAAAATGTCATTTTGTTGGGCAGCTAAAAATATACATAAAATTTTAATTATCATATAGGAATTCAAATGCTAACATTCTATGAATACTAGTTTCACACAAAAAATACTATAAGGCATTTTAAGTACCACCCCCTAAAAAAAAAAAAGGAGTTAGTCATAAAGGGTGTGGTGTTTTGGGGAGGAGAAATATGGCATCCATCTGTATAGCTAGGAGCACAAATTGCTGGAATAGAAAGAACAAGAGAAGATTGTTCTATTATACCCAGACCAGATTCACGTTTCTACTAACCTTTATAAATCACAGGCCTGTCTTCAGTATGTACTGACCTGGAACGAAGAGATAGTCAAGAGTTTCTACTATTTAAAAAGAGGGAGGGGAGAAGGAAAAAAACATCGCTCTTATTGTTGTCCTCAAATTCTTTACGAAAGTAGCTGGAAAATAAATCCTTAATAAATAAAAAGGATATTTTTGGAATACTTTTCTGTTGGTTTAATCCTGGCTTTGATTCCTGCTGCTATATTTTCTCATGTTTGGGTGATGTAAACCTTGTTCAATAATGGAAATACTTGTGTGCTTCCCCCTTTTATGGCAACTTGTTTTAGTCCCTCAGGAGGTCTTCCCTCAGAAGAACATGAATTGCACATCCTTTTGTGTGATGTTGAATTGTTTATAAGTTCCCTGTCTGCCTCTACCAGCCATTGTTTTTACATAAAGTCTATTCTTCTGTGATCTGTGTCTTGTTTCTCTCTTTGAGAGCATTAACAAACCTAGTAGCTTGGTTGAGTACAGAAAGTATTTCTTGCACATTTGCTCTTTAATAACTATTCAGCTCTTCTGGGAGGACGGTCTCTTCTAACACACACATAGTAAACATTTCCCAGTAATTTTCCATGATGGCAGACAAGCTTAGGAAAATGGTCCACTTGGCTAGCAACCGCAGTAAATTTTGCCAACCTGATGCCATAAATGTTCACTAGACTGTCTTTAAATTCCTTTATTTTGCTGATGTTACAGGAATGTCCTTAGGACTAGGAAGATTGTAGTTTATGTGGAAGACTTTCAGGTTTAGCCTGTGTGGTCATATAAGGTAGAGGTTTTTTATTAGTGGCAAATGTGATTATCGTTGTGTTTGCTAAAAACCTTGGTTATTATTGAAGCTGAGTCCTAATTTGAAATTATGCATAAACAGTAGAAACATTTGATGGTTTTGACGTATTACATTTGATAGGGTCACCAACCTTCCCTCCTTGTTGCCCGTGATTGCAACAACTGAAATTTAACTGGGCAATAAATTTATTAAAGGAATAAATAATCAAGTCTGTTAATAAGGATGGAGAACTCCTATCATGTTTTCCTTCACTGAACTTATTTAGGAACTTGAGTGATTCCAGATGGTATCCCATGTGTATTTGGCTCCAAATTTCTTGTTTTCGCACGTTTGCCAACATACGGTTAAGTGTTCAAGACTTTCAGATCCCTTAGAAGCCATTCAGCCATTGGACATACAACTTCAGGTTGCTGAGGTATATGTGGCCACCATTTTGTAAATTCTCCTCAGCCCTTGGCATTTGAGGATATTAAAGTTGTTTAATGTACCTGGAGAAGAAAGATCGGTGAGTAGCGAGTATCTGTGGACCGTAAAAAGTATATCTCTTGCAAAGCTAAATTTCAAGTTTAGAGGAGGTCAGCAAATAGCATAGAGGCCACCCATAAACTCTTGAATGTGTAATGTGTCAAAGTATATTTTCAGTGGCCTTTTAGTAATCCGGAAGTATTTTCCCATAAAAGTGCTGGGGAGTCCCCAGTCTAACACACAAAATGCTATTTCATCCATAATGTAATTATGTATAGATTTTTACATATTCAAATAAAAGGGGAGAACCTAACCATCAGATCTAACATGTTCTCCCATCAAGAAATATTTAGAGTAAATCTACTATGTGCCAAGTACTAGTCTTAGGTGTTGGTGTTATAAAAATGAGTGTTATAGTCCCCTCTTTGAAGAGCTTTGGGTAAAATGTGGATGATGAATACAAAACCAGATAATTACAGCCTAATGTGATAAGAGCTAGGATAGAGTTCTGTGGGAAGGAGCAGGATAGTTACTGAGAGGCAACAGTGACTTTCATCCTGGGGGAGCTGGGCGGGTGTTCATGTCGAGACAGTGTTTGGGGTTGTTCTTAAATGCTGGACAGTCAGTCATATGCCAGAGAGAAGAGATAAAGGGCGTTCCCAGCAGAGGAGAAGGATGATCAATGGCATAGATGTGGAAAACTAATGTGTGATGGAAGAGGAATTCTGCGTGGTTGGAAAGTAGCACCCAGGGGATTTGGAGTTGGGGCAGGGGCAGGGTTGACACCTGCAGGGATGGATGTGGCTGGATTGCTCTGGGCATATATTATGAAAGGTCTCTTTAAACATGAAACAATGTTATGTATTGATCAGTTCATGAAGATGTTGTGACTCCAGAGGTTCATGGGAACCTTGTATTTTCCCTGGGAGTAACGGTTCAGTATTTGCTATATGAGAGTTCAGTCCATGAATAAGGAGAATCGACTGAGTGCGTATATATGTACGTGTGTGTGTGTGTGTGTGTGTGTGTGAGTGAGAGAGAGAGAGAGAGAGAGGGCCAGAGATGACCTGAGGTGGCCTTAGCTAAGCTCCAGAGAGAAAAAGAAAAAGAACAGAAGAGATAGCATCATGCACACATTGTTGTGGGGAAGAAGAAAGGAGGTTTGGGGGCATAGATAAAGTGACGGTTCTCTCTACTTGCTGTTAAACATACTGTCAGCTTTGTTTCTTTCTGAAAGGAGCAGAAATGGTCCAGTAGAGTACAGAATATAAAGGACCATGCAATTAGTAATTCATATGTGTTGAATAGTTTGGGAAATGACTCCATAGTGCTGCCAGAAAGTCACTTTGTTCTGAAGACGTAGAAGAATTTTAGTCTTCTTTTGTATCTCTAATTACTACTTTGAAGTACCTTGGCCATCTTTTTTCTGTTAGAGCTGCCTTTTGAATTTTTGTTGTTTGTTTTTTAAGATCCAAGGAGATTTACTGGGTCCATGGAGTGGGTTTCCAGTCATTTCAACCCTCGGTTGAGTCCACTCAACAGCTAGATTGAGTCTGTGTCAAGGTATTAAAAGTTCAAAAAACAAAATTAAACCAGCAAACATAATTGCTAGATTGTAGAAAGCTGGATTTTTTTTTTCCCCTGATGAAGTTTTGGGTATAGAATGAGGTTGGGCTTGGAGATAGCAGACTAACCAACTACTCTGGTAGAAGCTCTCATTTCTCTTAAAGGAATAGATAAAGGGATTAGAAACTTTTTTGTGTTATACTTTGGTGTGGACCTGTGTGTCTTAAATTAGCCCTTGCCTTATTGGTATTTGTAGCTTTAATATTCTTTCAGAATATTACCCTGGTCTCTTGTTTGCCAGATGGGTGGATGTTGCCCTTTTTAAAAGTCCACCTTGTAATATGGCTTTAAAGTGTCCTCTGATAGTATCTGTGAGGCTGACACTTCTAGGTAACTGATAAGTAAATGAGGTCCTATTTTCTCCCTTAAAATTCTTGGACAGGGCCCCAATAAATGGGGGGAAATCATAAGTTTACTATGCAGTTGAAATTCTAGAAGAAGATTCTTGATTTTTTGGAGTGGCTTGAGATATTTGCAATAAAATGCAATTCCTTTGCATTCTTTGTATCATTTTGACACATCACATTCCAAAAGCAAAATTTATGAAATTGTCAGAGGACCCATTTTCTCTTTGGCTGATCTCTCATCAGTTCTTCTTCCCCTGTTAAAAGCAGCTTCTTTGGAGGTAATAAGTTAGTTAATCCCATCAACTGCAAATCTGCATTTCAAAATAATCAGTAAATACAAAGCAGGATTTAGCTCTTACATGATGTCTGTCAATTTTCTAGAAATCTATCAGACTTTATCTTCTACAGCAGTTCTTGGCTGGGCTGTTTTTCTGTTTAAACAAAAATAATATTTAAAGGAATTTTAAGACTCAAAACTCATGTAATGGTCTAATCACACTCCTTAATGCATTTAGAAAATGTAGTATTTGGGCTCTTTTAAAGCATCTTTATGAGTTGTAAAATAAAGAAGGACTCAAAAATAATCATAATGCTCTATAAAAAGGCACAGATTGGTGCTTCTTGAAGTCTATAAAATCTTCTACCTTATGTTAAAAATGTAGAAGATTGTCTCTCATAAGGAAATAAATTTGGGATGACAAGTTTTTAGTTTGCACTTATATAAAAGGTGAAAGAGGACGTTTAAGAAAATAAGCCTGGAGCCCATTTTTGTATGAAAAAGAAAATTCAACAAAAGGATCAAAACCTTTTATTTTTGTTCCATTCTTTAAAAATTCAAATGTACTTCTTTTTCCAAAATTTAAAAAGCAGTAACAATAATTGCAATCGTTACGTAAGTACATTTTTTCCATTAAAAATGTTATAATGTTAACTTTAGGATAAAATGACTTCCAAATTTAACTTGATTGATTTCTGAATAAGGAATACCAATTTAAAATGAAATTCTTGCATTCTAGAGAGTATATTATAAACAGCCAAAAGAACGAGGGAAAACTTTATTGTTTTAACGCATGCTTGAATAAATAAACGTTTTGCAGATCGTTAATAGTCAATAACATGATTTGGAAGATTTGGAGATGATCTGGTTTGCATTAAACATATTTACACTTTAAAATGCCTCGTGAATTAAGTCAAGCTTTGCTACATGCGGATGCTACGAAATATGAAAATATATAGGGTTTTACTATATTAAGATCATTAGATTTAGCAAGATAATTAGATCATTAGCTAAAGGGTTCAACTGACCAGATTTTGAAAAACTGCTTGGCTTTTGCTTTTCTAGAGAGCACAGTCAGATGAACTGGAAAAAATTGAAAAGCATGGCCGGTCTTCCAAAGACAAGAAAAATCCCAAGTCTCTGGACAAACCTGAACAGTAAGTATGTCTTAGAACCACATAGAGACATCCCTGCTACGGGTGGACTCTTCCCGTTTGGGAGATGCCAAAGCAGTGTTTTCAATGCACATTTGTTATGAATGAGATGAGGATACACGTCTGCTTATGTGAATTATATTTTTCCTCTTCATTTGGCTTTATTTCCTTAGGTTCCTGTATGAGCTGTCGCTGATCCCCAACTTTTCAGAGCGAGTCTTTTGCATCCTGTTCCAATCCACGTTTTCTGAAAGCATTTGCTCCATTCGTCGCAAACTGGAATTACTGCAGAAGTTGTGTGAGGTGGGTTTTGGTCCAAAGAGAGCTACACTTGAGTTCTGATGTTTAATTCCGTTCAATTGTGTTCCTGTTTCAAAAAAAGTATCATTTACTCTAAGTACTCATTAACCTTCAAGGATAGCAGTCCCACAGAAGGAATCATTTTATGATGGAGTCTCAAAATTAAAGCAGATTGTCATATTGGCACACGGGGCGACAGGACCACATTGCTAGAGTGTGGCCAGTGTGTGTTGGCCTCTGGACAATTCTCTGCCCATTGCTTTTGTCAACAACATCTTCACTTTCCGTGGTCCTCTCAGACATCAGACTTCCAACTGAACGCAATTTGAAGGCATTTTATAATATTTACTTTCCTTCATTTTTTTTGGAAGGGATCTTCAACAAATTGTTAATAATTATTCCAACCAAATGATCTAAAAACAACCATATGACTCAACAGAAGATAAATATTCTTCTGAAAACAAAGAACAAATGCTTGGCAGAGATAACTAATCTTAACATTTAAAACAATTTGTCAAAAATCGATAATACCGTTTGTTCTGATTGTGGTAAATCATTTTGAAAAGGGGAAAGATGATATATTAAAGGCTTACATTTTTTAGAAGAGGTGACATACAAATTCAAGTGAAACACAGTGTTTTGGAAGAAGTGAGTGTGAATTGTTAGGGGGTAAATCTAAATTTGGAAACTAATCTTTATAACTGCTTTTTGGTGTTTCCTATAACTGATGCCAAAAAGTTGTATTGTTTCAGACACAGGCACAATTAAGAAGATGGCAGTGATATTATTTTGTAATAGTTCTCGTATAACAGGCTTATTTGTTTTCCTTGCAATTACATTATAGAAATGGCCTAGATTGGCATCTCGCAGCTTACAAAAGCATACCTGAATGCTGGTTAGTGGTGCAACTTTTTAAAGTTAACTTTGGAAATGCCACTCTTAAAATATAGCTAATAATGAGGAATGACAAAAGTTTGGTTATGACCCAAAACTATTAGTATAATATAATATAAATAGCTGGCACTGACTTAAGATGATTCAAACAAAACTTTGTGTAAAAGAAAAAAAATTTTGTTCTATTTTACAGACATTAAAAAATGGCCCAGGGGTTATGCAGGTTCTGGGTTTGGTTCTAGCTTTTGGCAACTACATGAATAGTGGAAATAACACTCGGGGACAGGCAGATGGCTTTGGATTAGACATTCTTCCGAAGCTGAAAGATGTCAAAAGCAGTGTAAGTATTTTGTGTGAGTGGGAATAGGTACATTGAGGATTAGATGTTTTGTTTGACTGTAAACCAGTTATAATAAATATTTTTTTATGTTCTAAGGCCAAAAGTTTTTCTATGTTCTGAGCTAAATAAAAGTAATGGCCATCAGATATTTGTGATTCAGTGAATAATAATGTTTCCTAAAGTAAGTAATTTTGAATTCTATATCTAACGAAAAATTGCAATATTTTAAAATTAATCACATACAAGTAAGAGATTATTTGTGGGGTTTTTTGTATTGATTTATATATCTTATTTAATCCTCCATTAAATTAAATTTCATTAATTAAGGGGTAATCTAAAATAAAAATTAAGTACTGAATCAGGAAATAAGATTTTTAAAAATAATTTCACTTGCACTCTCAGAAGAGCTATACTGAGTCTTCCAGAATTGACTTTTTTTCTATAAAACAAATGTAACTATAGTTCCTTCTCAGTACTGCTTGTAGACCTCCACGGACAGAGCTGTTACTTCTATCACTCAGAATTTTCTCCTACTAATGCCTGTCAGCAGCCCTTTAATGAATGTGTGAATTGATTCAGGTACTGCCAAACCTTTCACTGATTTACAAGTTAGAAGAGAGAGAGGAAGTCGAGTTGCTTAAATCCTGGTGACAAGCAAATCCTGTCTAAGGAAGGAAGTCTCTAATAGATACATTACTATCTATGTCAAACTCCATTATGAAGGGGGTTTGCTCTTTTTATAAATAGGGGAAAAATCATGGTTATGTCAAACATTCCAGAGAACATAGTTTGTATCATAGGGTTTGTTTTTAAAGTAAAATATGTATTTGGTCTCTTGATTTGGATTATCTTCTTCTAATTTCGAGCAATGCAAGAAAAGTTAATTAAAAATGAATGCCTCTAAGTCTGCCAGAAAGGAGGTGAAAATCTGTTCTTTGAAGTCTGTTAGATATGAAACAATTTTGCATTTTTTCTGTAGAACTGTGTATACATTATCTTTATAGCTTCATAGATATTAATTCCTCAATCTCAATTGCTGATGTAACAAATTATAATATGCATTCACATTTAAAAGGATCCCACTTACTTGAAATGATACTTAGCTTTTTTATTTCCCTGTTCTATATGCTAATGAGCCTTAGTTAAACTCCCTGGTGGAGGGATACTCACTAGTCCTGCTATATGTATGTAAATGCCAGCAATATTTAATTATTTCATTTAAGATAGTAATTTTAAAACATAAAAATAATAAAAATTCATAATAAACATAAAATAATAAAAACAAATAATAATGAACTACATTTCTGATTGAGCAGGGTAAAAATAGGAAAGTATTTAAAGTTGAGACTTCTGCCGTTAAATAGTTATGCTTAGATTGGAACACTGGGGGTTGAAAATCTATACCATTCAATTCCTTAGATACAATGACTAAGACAATTCAAAATGTAAAATTTCACACTGCATTCTAAATGTTCTCATGCATATATGTGAATTCACTGGAATTTATTTTCTTTAACGCTATATATCATTTTTTTAAAAAAGTTACTGACTTTGGTCTTTCTGCCTAGGACAATAGCAGAAGCCTTTTGTCTTACATTGTTTCATATTATCTTCGAAATTTTGATGAGGTAAGACAGTTTTTACGTATAGTCCTATTCTGTTGTTCTTTATTTGTTGGATGATTTGGCAGTGTTTTGTTTTGTTTTGTTTTTGTTATTGCTGCTGTTACTTATATCAATGCTGGTTCATTTGAAAATTATGTATTTCTTGCTAATTAGGATGCTGGGAAAGAGCAGTGTGTCTTTCCACTGCCAGAACCGCAGGACCTTTTCCAGGCCTCGCACATGAAGTTTGAAGATTTTCAAAAAGATCTCAGAAAACTGAAGAAAGACTTGAAAGGTAACTTATCATTTTGAACTCACTTTTTTTTTTTATTTCTGTTTTTTCAATGAGAGAAGGCAGACTTTTCAATGTTTTTAAAGAAAGTAAATTAATTCTTTATAGCCTGTTAGCACAAATTTTTTTTTTTTTTGGCATGGCAAAAGAAAAATTTGCCAATATTCTTATTCTTTCGTTGTTTAAAAAGTTATATGTACCAAAAATTCAGTTATTGAATAATATCTCGGTTATTTTAATAACAATCTATTTCATCAGGGGCAAGTTTGCATTTTATTGTCATTTTATAGCCAAGACCACGCAGACATGCATCATGTCATGGTTGGACATGAATTATGTCATCGTTAAAAGATAAATAGTCCCTCCCACTCTCCCTTGGTGTAGGTACCTAAGATTTTGTGGTTTGCGAACTTTCCTGGGAACAAATTATCTTCTTTTATGTATTTTGTCAAAAATATGTATGTGTATATTGTTTTATTGTCAATCAAGAAGCCTTATATCAAATCATTCTGAAGAAAGTTTGAAATTCTTCCAATTCCTAAATTAAAAGTAGCATTTACACAAAAGCAAATAGTTGACAAAATTTTTTATTTTATTGTTTTAAGTAAAATCTTTTATCCTCTCTTCATGAGATTTATTCTTATTGTTACAGAGTTGAGAACACTTCAACTATCTGTTAAATATTTAAGCCTCTTTTTAGCTCTATTAAATACAGATAATGCGGGAGTAAATTTAGGTGAGATTTTCATTTGATATTGTCTTACTAGATGAGAAGAAGATACTTGAAACCAGAAACCAAAAAGAGACATAACTTCTTAAACTCTATTCCAAATTTGAGATGTGTTTATCCAAAGATACTGATCTGTAGTCAAATTTGTGGAGTTGTTATATTCTGGTGATAGATGTTTTTATATGGATTTCGATGAACATAGCAACATCATGTAGTTTGCTTATAATTCTTTGTATTCAACATTTTTTATGGGCCTGGTTCATGTCAGACGTGCGCTAGGTGCTGTGGATACACAAAGGTACAGTCATCACTGCTGAAAAGGGTTGAAATTAGGTTACTTTGATGTGTCCTATTGGAGCCTTACATGTTGGTGCTCGTGAACTGAGCCCAAGAAAAACTGCCTTGACTTGCCCTATTTTTATTGCAATAATAATAAATGAAATTATGTTGCATCTGTATATTACTCTGGTACTATGTATTGAAGAATGAACTCTTAAAGCAATAGAAAAACATCCATTCTGTAGTCTTGATCATGCTTCACGTTTATTCCGGGAATCTGTTTGCTTATGAAATTTTACACACACACTGTGATGTGGTCCTAGGGGCATTTCTAAGGGAGAAGGAAAATACTTCACACTTCAATCAACAATCCTTGTAAAGTAGGATTTCATAGTTTACAGAGGATTGGGTGAATGAGAGGAATGGTAATCTTGTTATCAGGGGATTTATGTTTGCTTCTGGTGTTGCATCACTTTGGAATGTTATCCCGTTTTCTTATGTACAGACCTTCTTCTTATTGGTATTAAGTACACACGTAGCCATGAAAATGGCAAGCTTTCACAAGACTTTGGAGGTAAATTTTAAATGCTAACTAACACCAGATAATGGGTTTGAAAAGGACAAATAGCCAAATACTGTTTCCACGTGTGCATTTGCCACCTTGAGCAATGTGGTAGCTATAGAAGATTAAATATTGAAGGAGCATCTTAGCAAATTTTGAGTGCCTGGCAAGGTTAAGGGCATGATTTTAACCGTGAGGGTTTACACATTATGTGGGGAAAAGATGAACTTACCTGAAAGTCCTATAGTTGACTGAATCCAAATTTTACAGAACAAATCCTTTTAATAAAGGCATTTGTTCTGTGAAGTTTGGATTCGGTCGCCCTCAGCTATCACCTAGAACATGTGCCTGGCACAGTTTTTTCCCCAAGTTTGCCCGTAGCTTGTTACAATTTGGTAGAATTGAATAAATGGGGAGTTTTATGATCAGTGCATATAGAAACTGCTAGGTTAAGTTAAATTTAGAAGGAATTCACAGTATTGTCTGAAAGAAATAGTTTTCCGGTTTATTTGACCACAGAGTGCTTTTTTTCCCCACATAGTTTCTGGTGGGTTCTGTAGTTCGTGGAACACATTTTGAGAAATGCAAGGCTGGTTCTATGTCAGTAACAGAAGAATGACATTTGCTTCTCAGGGAGCTTACAGTGAAGGTGGGAAAGGAAACTATAGTTCATGAAATAACAGAATTATGTATTACTCTTCTTATAAAATGAAATCAGCTTGAAGAGCTATTTACAATAGCTGTCAAATTCTGAGGATTAAAAACTGACAAACTCATAATTTACTTCATTTTTTGCTTTTCCAAAATTTGGGTTTTTCCATGGAAAACAAGAAGTGTGGTGACAGGACGAAGTTAATCTTATGGACAGAAATTAAATTCATTTTCTAGGAAGTAAAGATTTACCCTGAATATAGCATTTCATATCAACAAAGCATAAAATAAAGCTGCTTCGTGTCCTTTTTAGGAATGAGATGGATATAAATAGATAGATACATCCATCCCAATGGGAGTCAAACAGGAGATTATTAGGTTACACTGTTTTAGATACAATTACTTTAAAACAATATCTGCTTTGATCTAAGTAGCCTATTAAAAATGATTCCCTCTAAATGATCAAATTATGCAATTCATTTAAAAAGATTCAAACAGTCTGTCCACGTCTTTTTTTTTCCCCCAGAGACAAATTGTTTTAAAAAGGTTTAAAAAATAATGTATGGAAGGCATACCTTTCATGCAGTATGTATCTACTCTTGGCTATTCATAACAAGGTAAAAATAGAATAGTGTGATTAGTTTGATAAAGACATAAGCTATAACCCTGAAGTCACTCATTTGCTGGCTCTATCCCTTCTGTTTCTGCTTGAAGACTTGATTTTTATCTATAAGGAGAAGCTGAGACATTTTAGTAGGACGACTGAATCTCATTTTCGTATTTATAAGAACATCCACTGTGTTCAGTTTCTCTCCTTATTCCCAAGATTTCCATAGCTCCTCGGGATGCTCGTGTGGCTTTCTGAGCTCTGTGACATGTAGTTTGTTAAGCAACCTGATCTGCTTTGGATCTCTTCTGGCTGTCAGCAGCTTTTCTTGATGGAGTCGTGCCAAATGATGACTTGGGTTCCAGTGCCTGTCTTGGGTGGGAATTACAGCATTTGCCACAAGACTCTCTATCAACTCAACATGTGCAGAGCATTGAGAAATTAAGTACTGGAAGTGGACAAGAATGTTCTCATTCAGCTTCTTCCCTGCATCCCCACTCTCTTTCCCCTTATTCCTCCTCCTACCCACTTTCTCTCTCATTTCAATACTTGACCTTGAAAATATGTCTAAAATTCATTGACTGTATAGTCAAATTGAAGCAATGTCCATGTTCATAGACTGTATAGGAAAAGCTACTCTATAAACTTGTTGATAGGGGATCATTAGCTTACAACTGTTAGTTTGCAACTATTACATTTAAAATTGTTCATTCCTGATATTTCTTCTTTTTTCTAATGTTTGAGAAGAGGGGAAAAAAAGAAGCATTTTTAAAAATAGCTTTCCACCATAGCTCCCCCCATCCTCTGCGGTTTTACTTTGCGTGGCTTCAGTTACCCGCCGTCAACTGCAGTCGGAAAATATTAAGTGGAAAATTTCAGAAATAAACAATTTATAAGTTTTAACTTGTGTGTCATTCTGAGTAGCGTGATGAAATCTCGCATGGACCCACTCTGTCCCTCTCAAATGTGAATCATCCCTTTGTCCAGTATATCCACTGACCCACCCGTTAGTCACCTAGACAACTCGTCTTGGTTATCAGATGGACAGATCACAAGGGGTAAATACAGTACAATAAGATGTTTTGAGAAAGAGAGACCGCAGTCACATAACTTGTTCATTTTTAGTTATTGTCATTAATCTTGTGCCTAATTTATAAATTAAACTTTAGCGCAGATATGTATGTATAGGAAAAAAGAGACTGTATATAGATACTATCTGCCATTTCAGGCATCCACTAGGGGGCTGGAAAAGTATCCTCCATGGATGAGGGACACTACTGTGTTATGTTTTAAAATTAATATCAGTTCTGAAAGGAACTTTAGACAACATTGAAAAATATAGAGAGGAAAATATAGCTGTATTCCTATAGTCCAACAATAAATAATATTTATATTTTGATACATTTCTATCTAGTGTGGGAGTGCGTATTAAGTGTGCATAAATTATACAATTTGGGACCATGGTGGACATAATTTTTGTAATTGTCCAGTCTTATCTGCTTTACAGTAGTATAATATAATTTATTTACATTTATTATACATTCTGTTTTCTTTCTGATTATCTATTGTCTTGATAATTTTTTTAATATTCCATCCGTAACTCCTCCAATAATATCTTGGAAGCTATACCTAGTCTTCCTATTAATTTATTGGGTGATCCTAAATGTTAATGTATTTTCTTAACTATATAATTTTATAACATGTTATAAATTTATGTAGTATATTTATCCTTCAAATAAGATTAGAGTTTTAGAACATTCTAACTAATAATTAAACTCCTTTCACTTACCTCTTCTGGTGTTTTTCTCGATTTTAATGTTACCATTTTTCTTAAAATCATTACTATTTTATAATCATTAAGTAATATTTACGAATATATTTAATAAATTATTGTGCTATCATTGTTACATCCCATTTCTCTCTTCTCATTTTGTGTTCTTTCAGGGTGAGCTGACAGGTGTTAAACTGTTAGTCCATAACTAAAAAAAAATTGTTCCCCTCATCTTGAATGATAATTTTGCTGGAAATAGAGTTCTAGATTGACTTATTTTTCATCAGTGTTTTGCAAATACTTTTGTTCTCTTCTGGCATCTCTTATCACTGATTGATCTGTTCTCAATAACTGTCACTCTTTTGTAGATGATCTTATTTCTGATTACTTATATAATTTTCTCGTCTCATTCATCTTTGGCTTTGATATGTGTAGTGTAAATCTATTTTCATTTTTTATCTTTCTCTATAGCTAGAACTTTCAATTTAAAGACTGATGGTCGCCTTAGTATCTTAAAATTTCACAAGTCATTATCTGCTCAAGTATTACTCCTCTCCTCTTTTCCTGAAACTCCTTTTAGATGTACATTGGCACCCCTTGATCTAAATTCTCTTTCATATTTTTAAAATTTCCCCCTACCTTTTGCTATAATCTTCATGCATTTCTCAACATTGTCTTCAAGTTCATTGATTCTTTGACTCTGTTCAACCTGGTATTTGTATTAACAATGTAGTTACTTTTAAAGCATGATCATTTCTGTTTCTGAGACTCCTAATATGTATTTTATCATATTCATTTTTGCCCCTAAAGTAATTTCTTGATCTTATTTTGGATATTATCTTTCCTTTATCTCACTGATATTTATAAAAATATATTAGAGTCCTTTTCAGTTTTTGTTTTACCTGAAATGAATTCATCTTCCATTTGTTGAATTTTATAAGTTGTCATTTGGCTCATGAGTTTTCTTTATGGTATCAATGTTGATTTTTAGAAGGAGTCAGAAAATTATAGTCTGTTTGGCTAAATCTGACCTCTTTTTGTCGATAAAGTTCAGTTGGAACACAACTACACCCAGTCGTTTATATACTGCCCATGACTGCTTTTGTGTTACAACTTCAGAGTTGAAGAGTTGTGACAAAGACCTTCTATCGATCGATATGTCCCTCACTCTCTCCCTTCCTTTGGCTGCCCCAAAATCTTTCACTGTCTTTTGATTTTTTTCAACTGCTTTAGCTTGGCCTGCCCTACTTAGCCAAGCCAGAGCCAAAGCTTCTATCAGCAGTGTGGGGCTCCTGCCCTGTGGGCATGTTAGGTTTATTGCAGATTCAGTTGCCAAGCTAGTGAATGACTTGGCTGAGGTCTGGGCTGAAAAGCTATGTCTGCCTACTCTTGCTGCCCTGGACGTACAGCTACATATATGGTCTGTAGCCCTGGGAAGCAACGGATTGTAGCCATTTTCACCCTCCTTCCATGAGTTGGGGAGACTAGTCATAACTCTGGGATTCCAGTGGGGAGACTGGTTCTGTTCCCTCCTGTCTGTCCTCTCCCGCACCCCGTCCCCGCATGCATGAGCCAAGCTCCCTGCTGCCTTCTCCACATTCATCGTCTGGCGACTTCTCATTTCAGCTCTGTTTATTAAATTGGGCTTCTCTCCTATTTCTGATCCAAGGACATATTTACATTTTTAGAAAGCATACTATGTCTGTTTAGTTTCCTCTTTTTATGTTATCTTTCACTGCTATGTGTTTTCAACAGAGAGAAGGCTCAGTCTATGAATTCATCATTCTGTTTGACTGGACATCTGTATTCATTTTTATATCTTACATTTTTTTTCCTCACTGAAAATTGTAGCAGGAACATTTTCCCATGCTACTTAATACAGTTCAAAAACCATTTAGGCTTTCATAATAACCTATCCTCTGTGCCATATTTAGTGAGTAATTTGAATTTTGTAGGAAATTAGACTCTTCCCAGCTTAAGTAAGTATGTCATATTGAACATCCTTATTCATAGCCTTTTAAAAATTATACCTCTGGCTGTTTCTTTAATATAGATTCAGATTTATAATTACTGGATCAGAGGCAATGAACATTTTTGGGGGGTGCTTGATATTACCAAAATGCTTTCTGGAAAGGCAATTGATTAATTTTAATGGATGGATTGTTTCTTAAAATAGAACAGAATAACAAAATTTATAAGATTTAGATCGGTTAGGAATCTTAGGGACGTTATCACTGAATTATCACTAAATAAGTGTTTATTAAACATAGAAAATAAAAGCAAAAGCAAAAGACCCTTCTCTCATAGCTCCCAGACTAACCAGAAGACCAATGGTCTTATGAATAACCACAATGCATTATTTTTTTTGTTATATAAACAAGACACTACAGAAACACAGAGGTAATGATATTGGAAAATTATATTTAAATTGGACTCTGAAAGATCTACAAAATTCTCTCGAGGGGAAAAAATAGAATTTCAAGCATGAGAAAAAGTGTGAGCAAAGTCACTCGTCTTTCAGCTATTTGGGCTTTGATTGTCTATTGGTCTATAGAGACAGGGGTTTCTCAATTTATATCATGTATATATCTAAGGGATACAAAATATTTATACCCAAGATATGGCTCATTGCAGCAAAATTGCAACCAGAGTGAGGATTGTGCACATATATATGGTTTGAAAAATCCTCCATCCTGTAATTCTGATATGCATTTCAAGGTAGCTTCCTATGCCTACTCTGTGTCTATGTTTTACATGCATTAACTTGTTTAATCCCTATGACGTAGATATTATCATTAATCCCCTCTTTAGTGATTAAGTAACTGCAAGTTTGAGATATTGAATGCCCTGCAAAAGGTCACATAGTATGAGCTGGGGCTGGATTTGGACCTGGAGATCCTGATCCAGAGCTCACACTCTTAACTGCAGCACTCACACTGCTTCCTTTTGGGGGCTCACTCCATGGAACCCTCCAGGGAAGGTTGAGAAGCCAAACATACAAACACAATTGCAGAGCAGTATAGTAACAACGTTGATAGAATAGCAACAGGATGCAGAATGGAAGGTGAGCCTGATTTTACCTAACTGGTTAGAGAAGACTTGAGTTAGGTATTGCCGTTAGAATCGAGTCATGAGGTATAAATACTCCACCAGGTGAAAAAATTTATGGAAGGAAATTTGAATAGTTGAATGAGCAGGTTCAATGAGATATTAGTGCATTCTTGGAATTTGAACTTAAATACTGGCTGAATGCAGGGAAGTAGAAAATTGATAAAGCCATAGAGATATGTAGTCACTAGATTATGAAATCCCACGCAGGCAGGAAGACTCTGGGTGGGCAAGGGGGTATGTGTGTGTGTGTGTGTGTGTGTGTGTGTGTGTGTGTGTATGTGTGTGTGTGTCCATAGAGGTGGTTAGGAAGGAAAAGGAGAGGACAGAGATGCATATGAGGCAGAGGAAATGTCCAAATGCCCCAGCATTCTTGGAACACAGTGACCATGAGATAATAGAAAACATGTTCCCATTATGGAAGCTCTACAAGGTCTATACCCTTTATTAGGAGTTTTCATTTTACCCTAAAATAAAATATCCAGTGACTGAAGGATTCTATTCAGGGAATTGAAATGATATGATTTATATCTCGAAAGTATTGCCCTGGCAAACATAGAATTTGTGAGACCAGTTAGGAAAGAGTTCAAATAGAAGATGGTACTTTTATTTTGACCAAGGAGGGAGACAGAGGGAGAAGGAAAGAACTAAACAAACCTTTCTATTTTAGGGGTAGTAAGGGTGGTAGGGAGTAACTGTTTAGAATTTTTTGTATCCTAGGTAATATACAAGTGCTTCCTAATAAAATTGTATCATTCCATGATTTCCTTCAAGTTTAACAGTATGTCGGTTACAATAATGTTTTGCTGTTTGAGATGTTTACGTTGCTTTCCGTAAGCTTTGAAAGAAGTGGATTTGTTTTCATTTGTGATATTTTTTGCAAAGTTGATAAGCTTCAAGTATTTCTCTTTCTCCTCACACTCTCCTCCACACCAACATGCACATGTACTCAATTTAAATAAACATTTTTCAGGATTCTTTGACTTTTGTACTGTTAATTTCTTGAATTGCCATTACTTTCAGTGGTAATTTTGGTAGTAAAAAGAAGAGTTAATTAATGAGAAGAAAATCAAGTCATTGGTCATTTAACTCTTGTGTTTGGTGCCATTTATTCATATTAGAAAAAATTATAAAGTTTTACTTCTTTTTACTGTTTGCTTTCTGACTCAGCTGCCTGGTGAAAACAACAGCTAATTAAAGATGATTAGTTCTCTGACATTCTGAGTTAAGATTTATTTTATAAATTATCCATGATTGTGTTACACTGTGTACTTGGCAAAAATGTTTGTCTTTTAAAGCAATAGCCAAGGTAAATTAATTCAAAGCCATAAGATTCTGTTTCCTTGAGGGACCCAGTATAAACAAATTATCACATGAAAGCTTGGTCTACGCATATGTGGTACACGTTTACCATAGGATTATGGTCTTTTACAACATCTCTGAGAATGTTTCATTCTCTGTGACCAAGTCATTTCTTTTTCTATTTGCAATTGGCAAAACTCCTACTCATGCTTCCAAATGATTAAGCTAAAATGAATCTCAGCTAAAATGAATCTACTTCGCTCAAATGGTTCCTCTTCAGTGATGCTGTCTGATGAACTTGACCTGTAGGAGAACGTTGATAAATGTGCATGGGTAGCTACATAAACAGTGATTTGTAGAGGGGTCTGACAACATGTGGAATGTGAGAGTATAAATGTCCAATAGCTTTTCAAATTTCACTGAAAATTTCATCTTGGGAAATACTGATTAATATTTTTCCAAAAAATGTTATAAGTCAGAGAATGTGAAGTATTGGAAAAAATGTGGATTGGTGAGAATTTTTACACTGATGATGGAATCGTAAATTGATTCACTCTTCCTGGAAAACCATCTGGCAATATATCATTAAGTTGAAAATTCCCCTACTCTCTGACCCACCATTTGGCCCCTAGGTAAATACCCCAGTGCACAGGTAACCAGGTGAAAATATATAATGGCATTCGTATTTATAGCAGCAGTGCCAAAACCCTTCAGATGTTTCTCAAAAAAAGTAATAGCTGAGTAAATTATGGTATCTTCTTTCAAAGAACATCTATTGAGCAGTGAAACTGATTGAACTACATTTACCTGCATTAAAAATGGATCAAATCTTGTTAATACAATCTTGAGAGAGAAAGCAAGTTGTGGAAAAAATGCAAACAGTATGATTTCAGTTTTTAAAGTTCAAATACATACATATATATATATAATATATATATATATATATAAATAAAACTAAACAATTACGGTAGTCCTCACTTATCCATGGGAGCTACATTGCAAGATCACTAGTGGATTCTTGAAGCCAGGAATAATACTGAACTCTATATGTTAATAATATATAAAATACTGTGTTTTTTCCTGTATGTGTATAGCTATGATAAAGTTTCATTTATAAACAAGGCACAATAAGAGATTAACAACCATAACAAATAATAAATAGAATAATTATAACCATATACTATAATAAAAGTTATGTGAATGTGGTTTCTCTCTTTCCCTTTCTCCCAAAATACTGTAACATTTTTGGACTGTGGTTGACCACAGGTAACTGAAACCATAGGAAGCAAAACTGCACAAGGGTGGGACTACTGTACTCATTTAGGGATAGCAAGGGGATGAGAAACACAAAATTGAAGGTAATAGTTACCTCTGGGCCTGCAGGAGGGACATGGGGGGAAGACATCGAAATCTTCCAAAGTATTGGTTATGTTCTGTTTCCTTTAGTTGGAGATTGACTATAGGTATTCATTTAATTATTCCTTACATGGTATGTACATGTTATATGCATTCCTTTATATGCAATATATCTTTAATAATTTAAGAAGGAAAAAATAGGCAACCACCCAGGAATATGTTTGAATTAGAGTTGAATTTAGTCATCTGGGCTCCACTACTTTAAAATGTGTGATTGCTCAGCCTTTTCTGTTCTTTATGAAGAAATTATATAACTTAGCAAATTCAAATGTAAACCTCATTAAAGAACATAGGAAATTTAATTAAAAGAACAAGCTATGTTTAAGAAGATGTTTTATGTTTGCAGATCCATGGTGCTAATAATATAAAACCTCTTGGGGAAAAAGCAGTCTGAAAAACGGGCACATTTTCTGGTTAATAATCCAAATAGATATTATTTATAAGCAATTAATAAAATGAACATTCACTACCTGTGCCAGAAAGCTGTGGAATACTTAGAGAAACATGACCCATTAATGTTGGTTACTGCCTCTGCTGGTTCGGAGCGAAGTTAGGAAAACAGAAACCACATTTATGATTTTTGTAGAAGTAATTTAACATAGAGAATTCAGTTAACACATGCTGAAGAATTAAAAAAGCCAAAAGGCAATGCTGACGTGAACATAGGAAGCAGCTGCCATCCACAGGGCCAGGGGAATGAAGTGAAGAGATTGGGGTGAGCAAAGAACCTAGAACTTCAGAGAAAGTGCGATGTGGGTCTTGACCCAGCCCAATGAGGAGAGGGTGTTGCTGCTGCCCAAGGGTACCTGAGGTGCTGGCGGGGTGGAGGAGAACGGGGTTTTCCCTGAAGAGCTGGGGCTGAGGAGCCCAGAGGTGGCGGCTCACACAGCTTGGATTGGGAAGTTGGAGGAGGGGTTCTGCTTGGCTATACTGGTGCTTTTTAAGGGTGCAGTGATGCTGGATTTGGGTGTATGGAGACAAGCCAGGAACTGCAGCCACCCACTGACTTGTGGAAATGAGAGATGTCTGGGAGGGTTGCTTAAGAGAGGAGCAAATTTCTTCAGCCTTTTTCTTCTTCTTCCTCACTCCTCCAACCCCTCCCTTGAGGAACCTGTTGGGAAGCCCAGTGGCAAAGGAGAAAGGTGGTTCTCTGAGTCCCCCAGGCTCTTAGTGCAAAAAAGTAGTCTTGAAGCTGAGAGACAATATCTTAATAAGTGACATACTGTTTATTTTATTCTTTAACTTCAAATTATGGACTTACATTATTCTTAAGGTGGTTTCATCCATCTCTTTTACGGCTCTCAATGGTAAGAATAAATGGAAGAGATTCATAACTTTTGGAGATACGTAAGCCACACTGTACCCTTCTTTTCCCAGTGAACATTTCTTCACGTTGTCTTCTCACCGTAGTTCTTATATCGTTGCTTTCTAGACAGCGTCAAAGATGATTACGTTCATTTCCAAAAGTTGAGTAGAAAAAATCAGAACAGAGGAAGTACGGAAGAGTCTGACCAATGTCCAATGCAGTAAAAAGGTGTTTTCCCTGCTTAAGTAGCACATTTCAGATAATAAATCCCCCATGTCTTATTTGGTTTTGGCAGTATTTGACTTATTGTTACCTCTGTTGTTCCCATGACTCTGGGGTCGTTCTTATTCAGGCCTTTGCTACCTTTCTATGCTATGTGTGGCCTTTGTGTCACAAAGTATACAACTTTGCATGTATAGCTGTTGGAATTCATGGTTCCTGTAAGCCCTATAATTTATCAAGAGTATCTGAACTCTTCCACTATGTTCTACAAGTTGAGACTTCACAGAAGTTAGAACCATTTTTAATTAATACAAGTAAAGAAAGAAGAACAGTTAACATGTATTGAGACACTCCCAGAAGCACTGTGCACCCCACACATTAACCATTGTGCCAAATCTGCTGGGCACAATGGTCCTGTGTCCACACTGCAGATGAGAAAACCAAGGTTTAGTGAATGAGCAGTTCAAATAAAGTCCTACCACTTCCAAAGCCTGGTTTCCCGACTGTGATGGTATGTTGCTTCACTGTTTAATTTTATAGAAGTAGCTTCAGTTTCTTCATCCAGGTTAATAGACAAATGATGTCTAAAGATACTAGTTATAAATCCCTAAGAGCCCTAAATGTATTTTATCTTTTTCCATATAACTTCCCTCTTACAACCATGTTGATAAATTGCTTTGAATTCCTAAAATACTTTTAAACGTTTAAGTCAGTGTTACTACTCTTAATTTTCTTTTGAGATGTGTTTAGTAGACTTTGAAGCTTCCCCAAACTTAAAAACCATCAACTCCCTAATAAGTCCCCGGCTTCATTTCATTTCTTTCTAGCACTGTTCCTTTGAATGCAAGACAAGATGGTACCCCCTTCAGCATCTCAGTAACTCACTCTGCATTTCAAATACTTCAGAATTTCTTTCTTCATATTGGTTCTCCCCTCCTCCTACATGTTTTTCTTCCTTCTTTTATGTGGTTCTTTTCATACCTCCTCCTTCATTGTCCCGTGAATTTAGGAAACTCAAGCTGACCAATGAGCCTCAACATGTTACTTGGCTTTAAACATATCTTTTGTTAGTTCTCTGTTCATAAACCCAAACTAGAAAATATTTCCATCTGAGAGTGGTCTGTCTTGAATTTTGATGTCGTAAGCACTGAACAAAATATTGTTTTATATCTTGAAAACAGATAGATGAGTAAGAGGTTAGCTCATTGGGGAAAATACACTTTGTCATTAAGTATTTTTACAGTCATAAACTAGTTTTGTACCACAGTGGAACTCATTAGCAAGACAATATTGCTAAAGCAAATGACAGCCACAGCTGCATCTGTTTCAGTTGGCAGATGTTAGTTATTGAAGCTTGATTGTGTGGGGTGTTTACTAAGCTTTTTTATGTACATGAACATCTTCTCTGGCAGTTACTCATTCCAGTTGTTAGTATCATCGCCTATCAGAATTGGAAGATGAGAGCAGCCTGTAGTGATGGTGCTCCTCTAGAAATACTCAAGGAGCCTCTAACGTTTCTAGGCAATTACACTTCAAGTCAGAATTTAATAATATTTTGAGGGACAGTCAATATGAAGCCAGGCACCTGGCCAGCAATACCAGGATCCTGCATAGGCTTCAGTGACAGTCATTTACACCCCTGATAGACATTAATTATCACCTAGTACTATAGCAATGGTCTCGCTATCGCTTAGGAAAATATCAGAGGAGACCAGGTGCTCACACCTGTAATCCAAGTGCTTTGGAAAGCCGAGGTGGGAGGACCACTTGAAGCTAGGAGTTTGATACTAGCCTGAGCAACATAGCAAGACCACGTCTTAAACAAATAATAATAATAATAATAATAATAATAAAGAAATTAGCCAGGCATGGTGGCATACACTTAGCTACTTGGGAGGCTGAGGTGAGAGGATCGCTTGAACCCAGGAGTTTAATGCTGCGGTGTACTATGGTCACATCTGTGGGTAGTCACTGCACTCCTGCCTGGGTGACAGAGTGAGGCTTTGTCTCTTAAAAGAAATAAGAAAAAGAGAGAGAAGGAGGGGGGGGGAGAGAGAGGGGGAAAGGGAAAGGAAAGAGCTTTGGATAAGTTCCTACATATATACATTCAGTACATTAGGATACATTGTACAATATGTTTTATGGACATTCCTTTTATATTCTGGATAAGGCACCATTTAATTCTAGAATGTAATCTTAAGGAAATTATTTATACAAATACTAAACGTTATCTTTTTTGCTGTTTCTGCATTTTGTTTTGATTTTTGCTTTCAAGTGGTGACATGGGGAGATTGGGTTTTCCCAAATCACTGTTCCAGTGCTCAGTCACTGCCTCCGTGAGTACTGAGAGTGGAGGAAGACACAGGGCGACAATTTGATGGTGCAGACTCAACAGGTTTTCAATGTGAAACCCAGCTGAGTTGGTGGTTCCTACCACACAGCGCAGGTCTTGATCGTGGCGTAGGTTGCAGCTTCCCTGTTAGGCCGGTCCTGTTGTTTTTGTTCTGGGAGTCATTCCTGGAAACCAAATGTAAAGCCCAATCTCTCTGCACTTGCAACTATTTTGTAAGCATCTTGCTGTGCCTGCATTGATCTGCTTTAAGTAGCTACAATGGTTTCTGTTTCCTAAAACTAAACCCAGAATCATGTACAAACCAGGCTTCCATGGGAAACAATTGGGCTTCAGAAGAACGCATTTTCTGATCTGATTGATCATAGTCATTTCTTCTCCTTTACATCTGTTATGTGGCTTCCTTCATACTTGCTGAGGCAGGTTTGTAGATGCCAATGAAACCTTCTGGAAGCTCGCAGAAAAGCATTGACTCTAAACTCTGATTAACATTCATTGAACTTGGAGACTAGTATAAATTACAGCTGATATATTCTAATTCCTCCCCCCCAAATAACCAGACACCCAATGGTCATGGTTCATTCATTTCAGGGAGTGGCATGGGATGTCTCTGGTTTAGTTTGCCAGTGATGAAGTGGGTTTGCTCTGCCCACGAGATACCACTCTGTTGGATAGCATGGATGTATTGGAGCCCATTTTTCATCCGGAATATCTGAGAGAATTTTTGTCTTCCTTTCCTCTGTCTTGGGTTTTCCTTTGTATTTGGAAGCCTAATGCATGCTTTCCAGTGTTAGCCCTTTAACATGATATAAAATCTTTTTGGCTCAGAAAGGTCTTTAAATTAAACAAAAGTTGACATGATTGGAATTACTCAGTTATGCCAACAGTCTCCTAACAAAATGTTTTTTAATATTTGGATTTGACCGTAATGTAAGTTTTCCAGGAACTCTATCTTTGTTCTGTTTTTAATAATGTTTCTAAATGACCCTTCAAGTTTGTCTGATTATAGTGTTTGGTATTTTAAAAAAAATTTACATAGTCACATACCAATTTTGAAGATAAGTCATAGCCAAGATGATACGTTGTGCAACATGATGTACTACAGTTAAGAGAAGAATGGGGTCAGATCTTCTAAAGAAATTTCCTTATTCCTTATATATTTTCTTATCACATTGAACATATTCAATATAGTATTGAATATTTAAGAATATATATGAGAATATATAAACTAATATATATGAGAATATAAAAATAAAATGTTACTGTTCTATTTTTATATTTATCCAACAGGCCCGTCCACCTTCCTTCCTTCCTTTCCTGTCTTCCTTTTATATACATATATATATATATATATAGATGGGTACTCACTCTGTTGCTCAGGCTGGAATGCAGTAGTGTGATCATAGCTCACTGAAACCTCAAACTCCTGGGAGCCAACTGATGCTCCTGCCTCAGCCTCCGAAGTTACTGAGAACACAGGCATGATCCACCAAGCTCAGCCCCTCCCTTCTCAATATAGTAAAGCAACAACCACCTACAAATAATTGTACAGGTTTTATATCGCAATAAACAGATTTGGAAATTTGGATTGGGGTCTTGGTGCATTTTGCATAAGACTTACATGGTGTTATATGTCAGCCACTACTGGAGACTTAATATCCAGACTAAGGAAAGCTCCGATCATGGGCATAGTGAAAAGCACTTTCTTTTATACAAGGTTTTAGTGCTTCCTTTGTATTTTAGACACAAGGCACATGGAGGTGAATAGATTAGCCCTTGACTTCAAGAGACAGGAGCTATAATCAGAGACAAAGATAAACAAACAAATGCAGTGAGTTGATGTCATTAACAGCTGCCATTTTTATTTTATTTTGTTTTATTTTATTTTTGAGAGCTTCCTAACAGCCAGCTAGCTTCAAGTTCAACTTCTAGTTGGGGCTCAGATCATTTAAGTAACTAGCCCAAGGTTACATAGCTAGTGGTAGAACTACGCTTGGATCCAGATCTATTTCATCCAAAGCTTTGCTTTTATCCTGTATCATTCACACATGTTCTGTAGAAAAAAGAGGTGCAAAGTTCAGGGGAAGATAAACGGTAAGGGTATGTCAGGTGGGTGAATAGTATGGATAAAGCTTGGAGAAATTTGAGTAAGTATGACAATTTGCATATTAACAAGAAGTTCGCTATGATAGGAAGGTACAGTTACTTTATCCATTTGTTCAGCAGATAATTGTTGAATGCATGTTGCCTGCCATGGATTATTCTAAGCACCCATAATACAGTGGACTGAGTAAATGGAGATTGGTAGCAGATATAAGGGTAGGGGAGAAATCTGCCCTCCAAGAGAGCAGACTTGTTCTGTGACTAATCACGAGACCTGAACTGTCAATAGTAGTCATATTTTTTTATACTTTTTAATTGCATGAGTATTTATGTGAATATATCTGCAGTATTTTAAAACAACCTCCAGCCATATCATTCCATGCAGCGTACACTGTAAAAGAGACCTACTCAGTATGTAGTTGGGAACTCTAATAATCAGAGCAGCTTAGCAAGGAAAAAGCCACCTGGCAGCCACATGAACGGACATCACCGAAACCCCACCAGACACTAGACAGACGTCTTTCGTGGCTTCTGGAAGAAGGACTGGAGTTGAGATGAGGCAGAAGGTCTGGCAGAAATGACCTTACATTTTTCTAGATCTGAAATTCTATTTGTTTCTCACTGTGTACAGAAAATCCTGTAGGCTAAGGGCAAAAGATAGAAGTAATAGAAAAAAAGTAGTTTCGTATGCATTTATGTTAAGACGACGGTTCATTTAGTTGAACTACAGTTGGGCCAAGGACATTTATAAAGCAAAGGGAAAATTAATCTAAACCACAAAATCTTTAAAGCTGAGGGAAAATTATCATGGCATGCATTTTCTTATCTATTGAACATTCTCAAAAGTTACCAAGTAAAAATGAAGACCCAGAGAAATTTCAATACCGTTTAGAAGACTGGTCACAGTGTGTGGTCTAAGTCTGCTTTCCTAGCTACTGAAATCCTCCCTAAAGGCACCAGACCCTTAGATGATTCAGCAAGTTCCTAGAATTAGGGTGTTCGTACGGCACCCTAGACTTCAAGACACTATAGATAGCATCATGAAGAAAAGGATGGCTATTACTTCCATTTTCTAATTTAATAAATGGGAAATAATTGTGACGAACAGTCAAAATGTTAATTTTGCCTGCCTCTGGCTTTTAAGCTTTGAAAATCAGACCAGGTGAGAGATTGGGTTTTGTTTTTTTTTTTCCATGCTGGCCTGAGCTATTAGACATTAGGCTATTATTAGCATTTTTACTTTTCTCATTGGGATTGCAAAATAAAGACTGTGTATTCTAGTAGAAGACAAGTTCCCTGGGGACAGAGGTTTTGTCCGTTCTGTTCATGGCAGCAGCCAGAGCGCCTGAAGCAGTCTGTTGGATTAGTAGATAGTCGATCAATATCTGTGTCATGTGTGAATAGATTGGTTAGCAATTATAACAGAAACTGCTCAGAGACCTTTGGGAACATTTGTTCACCTGACTTTGCCAGAAATAATTCACTGAAATGGTAAGAGGGGCCCATAAATCTCGACCTCATTTCCTTTAAGTGATGCAACTTGTCCTTATTATTATGCATCTGGAGACATTTTAGAAAAGCAGAATTTCTGGCTATCTGCGGCTGCCATAAGGGATGCAGCCCATAGGAAGTTGCCTGCAGCTGTCTCGTCATCTGACTCATCCCTTCCACATTTCTGATAAGGAGTCGGCTAGTTTCTGGCTCCTTCCAGCAATGAAGTGCTCACCATCTCACAGGGCAGGTTACTTCACCGCAGGAGTTCCCTAGACATTAGCCATGCCCTTGACATAGAACCAGAATCTCGCTCTCACGACTGCTCGTTCAGCTTCCTCCTTCCTCGGGATCAACGCGGAGTGTGTCGACACCCACTCATCCATGACTCCACACTTCAGCACACTGAAAACGGCTACTGTGTTGCATCTGAGACTCCTCCAGGCTGAACTCCACCTGCTGGTCTTGTAGAAACAAGAGCAGCAATAGCTACTATTTTTGATGTACCTACTTATATATCCCGAGTTGAGTTTCAGGCATTTTCCACACATTTCAGCTCATCGTCGCGCTGATGTTAGAGATTTTATTACACTCGCTGCCGGATGATGCAACCAAGGTTAGGTAATTAACCCCAACTCACAAGGCAGATTCATTTGATGGGTGAACTAGAATTTAAACCCTGTGTCTGCTAGATTCCAAAATCTAGAATGTTATTTCCACTTGGGTAGTTATTTATCCAGCAGTGAACCCATCCAACTACAGCTGGTTGCCTGAGTCAAGCACTGTACCTACAAATGGAACTGAGATGCATTTCCTTTCAAGTAGCTCAGTCTGGTGGGGCAGAAGAGACACAATCACAAATAACCTTAATACAGTGAAGTAGCTGATATCGAATCCCACCTCCTCAGCCTATGAACTATGTAAATGTGGGCGGTCTCTTTGTACTTCATTTTTTTTTCTGATATAAAGCAAGCAATTAATAACCTACTTCAAAGGGTTTTATGAGGATTGAATGGGACGACACATGTAAGGCGCTTAGAAATAGTCCCTGGCACGTAGAAAGTACTCAGTAAATAACAGCTTTAACTCTGGGTGCACAAGATGTAGTGAGCTAAGTGTCCTGTTTTGGCTTGAGTCATTTAGGTTAGGTGGTGGTACCACCAACGTAGGGATAAGAAGGGAGTTAGCAGGTAGCATGTTGAGAGAAGGCTGTGATGAGTTGTGTGTTGAAAATACTGAGTGTTTGACATTGGTGGACATTTAATGTGTGAGTCTGCAGCTTTGAGATACCTGGGCTTAGGGATAAGGACAGGACAGTAACCAGCCTCCCCCCTGGGAGAGGTAACCTAGGCAGAGATGGGGTGTGAGGGGTTCATGGGCGCAGAGAACCCTATGTGTGCCTACACCCATCTTAGATTTCATTACTCCAAATTGTCATTTACGTCTGATGGAGAAAATGTATGCTAACAGTACAGCCTTCTCATGTTCCCCTGATTAGACAAGCTAATGACCTGGAGGGGGAAAAATAAGAGGAAAATACAGCTTTATAAGAGAAAGAAAACATATTAGAAGTGCAGTTACAGAGTCTCCTTGGAGAATCGGCAACCTTATCTTGAGAATTACAGTGAGAGTGTGTTTTCTTGCATCACACGTGTCTCTATCCGAAGTTTTGTCTTTCAATTATACTTTTCAGTTTCAGATTACTTCCTTTCTGGCTTAGGTTTATTGCTGTCACCGTAATGGCAGACGTTTCTCCAGAAATATTCTTTGAGATACTTCTTAATTAACCCAAGAAGAATCCGTAGGAGGGAAATAGTATAAACTTTGGTGTTAGATCGGGATTTCAATTATGAATTTGCTACTTATTGTCTGTGAACCTTTGAGCAAATTAGTGTCTTATTTAAGCCTTAACTTCTTCAGCTGTAAACAGGGGTAATAATGTCTGCTGGCTTATTTTAAGGATGAAGTTAATGGATAAAATGCATCTGGCATCTAATAGATGTGCTGTAATTATTGGTTGCTACACTAACATTATCACCAATGTTATTTGTTATTTTTCAGGAATTTGGACTTCAATTAGGAATAAAGTTATATTAGAAGTCAGTTGGTAATGACAATGATAGAAAATTGTTACATATTACATCGCTATGTGCCAGGTGCTATTCTAACACTTTACATCTATTAACAGGTTTGATCCTTATAGCTGTACTGTGAAGTAAGCCTTAGTATCATTCTTGTTTTACAGATGAAGAGACTGAGGTTTAGACTTTAAGGACCTTGCTCAAATTATTGGTTTGGAAATAATCAGACTGAGATTATAGACCACACAGAATTTCTTTTTACAATCCTTTAATAGGAAGCCTTGATCATAGGCTTCTCATGTCAGTATTTGGATGTTTCCAAAATAGGTATAGAGCATACGCCAGTTAGAGTGGTTCTGCCATTAGCTAATATGTTTTTAAGATTGAATGCTCCATTAACAGTGTGACACTCCAAACAATGTCTCTCTCTGATTTCAGCCTGTGAAGTTGAAGCAGAGAAAGTGTACCAGGTCTCCTCAAAAGAGCACATGCAGCCTTTCAAAGAAAACATGGAACAATTTATTATTCAAGGTAAATTTTGCAGAGATGTGTTATTTTTTCCTCCCTTTTCAGCACCAAGGTAGAAGACAATTTTTAAAAATTACATGTTGGTTTAAAGGGGATTATTTTGACATTACAGAAAAAAACAGATTAAGTTTAATCATGAGTAACGGAATTGTGAGAGGCTAGCAATTAGCTAAACATGCTATTTTGTGGATAATACTCATTATTATTGGTTTTTTGCCTGACAGTAAATACACTAGATATTAGTTAAACTTGCTCATATTTATAAAGACATTTTAAAAATTCTATGCTTTTTGTGGCAGAAAATTAGCTATTCTTTTAAGTTTTAACTATGCTTATGACCTCAGTTCAGTCTGGTATTTATTTGGTTTGTCAAAACATTGTACCCAAAGAACAAAGTATATTGATTTTTTTTCAGGTCTTCAGAATATTATTTGCTATTTTTTTAATAGGATACATTATTACCAATGGATATTTAACACCTTTCTTCCAGGGAGGTTGAAAACTTTATAAATATTACCTCATTGACTCTTCCCACATCCCTAGGAGATAAGCAGAGTTGGAAACTTTTAGAAGACACTAAACAATTTTTTTTTTAAAAGGAAAAAAATATATTAAAAGTCTTGCTATTTGAAATTATCAAAACTTACAATTATATCAAAGCATTTAGTACTCAAAATATTTCAGTTTTGGAATGTTACCCTGTAGATCAGATCTGTGTCATGCCCTACCCTGGGAAAGTTCTTACTGCTCAGGAATTCTGCTGGAGGCTGGCATGGCATGAGACTGAGGCCAAGTAGCACTCTGAAGACTGGCTCCATCCTCTGTTTGTTAGGTTTTCATAGATTGTTCAAATGTCATTAACAACGATTTACAATGAATGAGTCATACTACAATTTGATCAAATGTTAAGCACAGCTTTTTTTTTTTTTAGATGGGAAAATACGATTTAATCGTTTGCGATAATCATGAAGATTGAAATAGAACTCTGGTCAGATTCGTAAATAAAAGTGATTGTCATTTTCAAATCCTGAGGTCCTCATGACTTAGAGTGGAAAATCTACTCGCTGATTCCTACAAAGTCCTTTGGCCAAAATCATTAGTCCTGTAGTTATGTATTAGAAGACCCTGTTAGTGTTGAATAAAACTGTTCTACTTTTTCCATTCAGTGGGGTTTTATATTTACTGTTTTTGAAGATATATAAAATTCAAATAGCTATTATGTAAAGATATTCCATCTTATAAACTTGCTAAACTCTTCTTAATATAATAATATGTGATTTTTTAAAGGTTTTCTTTGGAGATATCACTGCAAATAATGACAGGGTTTTTGGTGTTTTTTTTTTGTTTGTTTGTTTGCTTTCTAGGTTTTTTTTTTTTTTTTTTGTCCTTCCATTTGTTTTTTTCTGGCTGTGTTGCATTGACTGGTACCTGCAGTGTAATATGGACAGAAAGAGTGGAAATGTCATTTTGTAAAGGGGCATGAGTAGAGCATTAGAAAGAATTATTCTGAGCATCTTTGTAAACAAATTACCACAAATTGATTGAAGAGTTTCTTCTTTATTTTTTCCCTCTGCTACTTTGCAAGTTATATTCTATTTCTTTATCCTTTTAATGTATGCCTTTGTTATTTTGACACAGTTCTTTTTTGTGTATTGTTAAGGTACGCACATAGTGTTTTGATACACATATTACCTAGTGACATGATTACTATAGTCAAGCAAATGAACATATTCCTCATTTCATGTAGTTACCTGTGTGTGTGTGATAAAAGTACTTACAATTTATTCTCTCAGCAGACTTACAGTATGTAAAACAATGTTATGAACTATAGTCCTTATGCTGTACAATAGATCTCTGGGCTCATATATGCTACATAATTGCAATTTTATACCTTTCGTTCTCCACCTCCCTGTTTCCCCCAACCTCCCACGATGTCTAGTCTGTTTCTATGTATTCGAGTTGTTTGTTTGTTTGGTTTGGTTTTTTTTTTTATTTATGTATTTATTTTTAAACTACCCATATAAGTGAGATAAGGCAGCATTTTTCTTTCTGTTAAAACAATTCTTTAACAAAGTTTAACATTGCTATTTTTAATTCCCTCTAAACAATACAAGTCCTTAGCATCTTTTAATACTAATCTCACCCATATATTTATATGCCATTCTTTTCCAGTGTTTTAGTTTCATTTTATGTTTTTGAAAACTCCTAAAATATAGAATTATTATCATCTGATTTATTCATTTTTCGGTTTAAATGTAACTAAATGCCATTTTCTTTGCGTACCGTTCCTTCATATCATGCCTGCCTGCTAAGATTATTTTCCTTCTCTCTGAAGCACACCCTTTACTAGTTACACTTTGTGTGGAAATGTCTATTGTGCTTGTTTTTTTAGAGATAGATTTGCTAATTATAAAATTCTGGGTTCAAAGTAAATTCCTTTCAGCCGTCTGGAGGCCTCTGACTCCTCTCTCTCCTTGCTGCATCGACAACTCGACTTGGGTCCAATTTTTGTTTCTTTGTTTTTAATCTAAATTTTCTCTCAGGCTCTTTTATGTTTTTCTATTTCTCCATATGTTTGTTTTGGCTACTCATCAGGAGGCACTACCAGCCAAAACTATTTTAAGATAAATTCTTGCCTTGCATGTTAGGATCACACGTTGTGCATTGGGGCCCAATGCCGCGCGATTGCCCATTTGGGGTAACGGTTTCTTATATGGGAGGGTTTCCCCTTCCACCCAGAGCCACTGGTGAGATGGACATATTTCCTTGATGTCTAATGTGAGGTGATGCTTTTCCGTTTCTTCTCTTAAGGTGTCTCTTTGGATCCTTTGCAGGATTCCAGGGCTGTGCAAAATTTTCCTGTGTGGCCTTTCAAACTCAAGTTCTAGGTTGCTGGGTTTGGTGATGCCCCAGGGGAGTGCTGGCTTACACCTCTTTGCAATCCTGCTCCTGTTTGTTTTTATGGCCTCAGAGAATTTTCCTTCTTTTCTATCCAACTCAGCCATGCATTCAGTTTTACTTCCATCCAGCTTTTTTTACGCACTTTGTTGTAAAAGTTTTTCGATAACTAGTCCATAGTACTGTTGACAAGAGAAGTCTATCTTGGTTTTTTCTTTCTCAATGAAAATATCTTTGAAATAATTATGTGTTTCAGTACATTCGTTTAATAGCTTCAGAGTATTTCATTATAAAAAGTACCAAAACTTAGTTGCTCATTTCTCTACTTCTCAACCTTTTCTCTAACAGCATTGCTTTAAAAAAGAAAAGGATTCTAGTGAATAAATGTCTATATGTCTCACGATGCATGCTGGTGCAGTACACTCCTAAATGCTGAGCTGCTGGGTCAGAAGCAATATGAGCCTTACTCCTGACGTCTCTTTCTCCTCTGTCCCTCCCAGCCTTCCCTCCCTCCCTAGTCTTTACTGAGTCCTAGGGCTTACTGGTTGCATTATCCCAGCCCCAAACCAGCTCACTCTTTTCTTATGCTAACCTTCCTAACAGGTCTTTTTCCTTGTCACTGTCATTCTATTACATGACAATCACCAATAACCCCTTAATAACCTGCAGTGTTCTGGAAAAGATCAAATTATGGCAGTATCATGATTATTAAAGTGTGTGAATGCTCAAACCAAACCTAGATATGTTTAAGATATAGAGCTTAACAGGTTTTACACTACATCAAATATCTAAAATATATACTTTAAAAATATCTCCTTATTTGCCTTCCATGTTAGATAATGCACTATTAACTGCATTTTTTTTTTTTTTTTAATGGTTAAGTCTAAGCTTTTCTTCCTTAGGTCCTGGACATTCAAATTCTGCCATGATGATGATTCCTGACCTAATTGTTGTGTTCTTGTAGCAGAACCCTTCATGGCTGATGTGAAACTTTCTAGTTTTTTGAAGAAAAGTCAGCTAGAAACCGAGTTCCTGATGAGGACTTTTAAAATTTTAAACCTTTTTTGTTAAAGCAACTCTGGTGTAATGAAACCCAAGGGTCCACTTATTGGTTACTTAGGAAATACCAACAGGCTGATTCAGAGGGAAATAGTCATAACTTAATAAATTTAAAATGACAAAGTTTTCTGGACCCATGTTCTCACTAGGTGTTACTTGGGCATTTGGACCATTGGGAACATAAGAATGGAGGAAGTGTGTTCATGTAGGATGTCTCTGGTTACCTGTCTCTGCTCTGAAAATAAGCAACACTTGTGAGCCATAGATCCAAGGCATGGTGGAGTGCATGGGTATAATTGCTCCTCTCTCCTCTGCATGAATGAAATCTTAGTGTGAGACATCGATAAGCATGCAAACTTACGAGAGAAGTCATCTAACCCAGATGGCAAATGGTCTCATTTCATGTGCCCACTCTGATAGGTTGGCAGTGGCTTTTTAGAGCCCTGTTTTGAGGATACTTCTTAGGTCTTACCTAGATTCTTGGGTTTGAAAGTAGTTAGTGATATCTGCCACAGGATGAATTTCCTTTGAAAATTTTGGACTTGAAGATCTTAAGACTTTGTCTTTTCCTTAGCTCTCCACGGTGGCTCTTTAGACTTCAAACCTCTCTTGACTCTGTAAAAGCTTTAGGAATTGTTCAGCTTATGTTTCCTAGGTGGTTCCTTGCTTGGACCTCTAAGTGTCATTCGCTTAATACTCGGCGAAACTTAAGGACCTCAATGCAGAAAAGATCCTCCTTTTAGCCGCTTTAGTCTCCCTGAACTCCTATCTGTATTTCCTCAAGTCCGCATGACAGCTTTGCTTATTTGGGAACTCCCTCCCAGGGCCTATGATCTGGAAATTGCCTTCATACAGAAATCCAGGAAGACTGAAGGGCAAAACAGAGACTAGAGTTTAGTGCTGCCTGTTGTCCAATACATGAAAACTACTGTTTCATATGTTTTATCCAGCTTTCTAGTTAATTATAGCAGGAGGGTAAGTTTGGTTCTTGTCATTCAAGTGCAGGCGTGGAAGTCTCTTTCCACTAGTTTAAATTGAATACAGGACAGACATGGTGGTTCATGCCTGTAATCCCAGTACTTTGGGAGGTCAAGGCAGGAAGATCACTTGAGGCTGGGAGTTCAAGACCAGCCTGGACAACATAGCAAGACCCCATATCTATAAAAAATTTAAAATTTAGCCAGCTGAGGTGGTACATACCTGTGGTCCTAGCCACTCAGGAAGCTAA
This sequence comes from Lemur catta, assembly GCF_020740605.2. Taxonomy (NCBI): domain Eukaryota; kingdom Metazoa; phylum Chordata; class Mammalia; order Primates; family Lemuridae; genus Lemur; species Lemur catta. The sequence continues at coordinate 6,413,117 of NC_059152.1, read as the reverse complement.
GCCGGAAGGATCACCTGAGCCCAGGAATTGAAGGTTGCAGTGAGCTCATGCCACTGCATTCCAGCCTCGGGTGACAGAGCGAAACCCAGTCCCCCCAAAATTAATTAATTAAGTACAGTTCACTCTCTTTTGCTTGTTATAATGTCACATCATAACAGGCTGCACCTGCCTCCGTGCAGAGCTTTTTGGCCAGCTATTTTCTGTTATGTTTCTGATCTTGTCTCCTTTACAAGTTTCTTCTTGACACCTTGGACTATAGTGCACTTTTGTTTCTGCACCTTTTTTCCTATTTTTCATTGTTTACCCTCTCCAGTCCCTGCTTCTTTTTGCACTTAACTAAGGCTTGTTCATCATTTTAGTCCCAACTCAAATATGTTGCCTTTGTCTTTTCCTTAGTGACTTCTCTCTCAGTAGGCAAATGGGTGTTTCACTTAACTGTACTCATAACTAACTTTTCACTATCATGGCTTTGGAGTCAGATTGCATGAGCTTGAATCCTATCTCTTTCATTTAATATTTCTGGTATCTTGGGTAGGCTTTTTAACTGCGAATTTCCTGATTGTAAATGGGAATAATTATAGTGCCTTTTTGTAGGGTTTTATTATTGTGGGTTATTATGTGAAAGAATTAGAACAGTAATATCAACATCATGTCTATTAATATTCCCACTGAAACATCTCCATACCATCAATAGGCATGACTATGTATTTCTCTCCCCATCTGTCATTTTCTTGAAGGGTAATGCTATATAATATTTGCCTACATGCGAGTCCCTAACAAAGCATCCAAAACATATTGGACATGCAAATGTTTGTTGAAACACTGCAATGTTAAATTATGTGGCTTTTGTTTCTAGGATTGTAACATCCTAGCTTTTAAGCATTGTTTTGGCAAGTAAATTTAGGAAGAAAGGAAAACACATCAGGTGAATTTTTTTTTATTTTTTATTTCAAGCAGTTTTGGGTTTTGATATTTTTGTATCCACAAGTTGGAGTTAGTAGGTGTTGCTTTTATTATTTAAAGCTGTCTTAAAACATGAATTTGTATATCTTTAGATAAAGGCTCATGGAGATTTTTGGATCCTAATTAGGATCCTAATTTAAGTTCAGCTTAATATGAGTAAATGAGTATGTTCACTTTTTTTATTTCTTTGGAAAGGAATTGGTCCAAGGCATGCCTTTATTTTTATGCTACATTCGTGAAAGTCCATGAAAGATTTGCTTAGCCTGTAGGTGGAGTAGTATATAGCTTTTAGGTATGATGTGGTATTGGGAAAAAAAAAAAAAAACCTAGGTGGAGTTAACAGCTTTCTAATTGGAAAATTGTTCTAGTTCTTTTACCTTGTACTGTCTACAATACATGAAACTCATGGATGTGTATCATGTTTTTCCATGTCTTTTCCACTTTGGGCTTAAAATAAAGATTTAGAAAGAAATTTCACTGAGGACCACTTCAATAAGTACATCAGACTAGATGATAATAGCACATGGCTTTCCTGATTTTTTAGGTTTGGCCAGAAGCCACATGTATCAAATTTTTGAAGTATGCATCATTTTCTATTGACTGTATAATTCTAGAGTTTTTAATAGTAAGCACCTATATGTTATGTTTATATACATCTATATTTCTTTTTTCTTTTATTTCATTTCAGAATATTGCAGGGGGGACACAAATGGTATATATTTTCATGTCTAAAGTTGACATATAACCCTCAGTATTAAATAAAAGGTAGCTGCGAATTATCGCAAAGGCCAAGTTGTAATTTTATACCTCACAGATACTGTCTTTCTTCCTCATAGGAGTATTCCACAGCATTTGTTTTATTGTCCTAAGAACATTTGCAGCCCAAAAGAGGGGAATGCACTGGGACTTGGCTATTTCTTTTGTTAGCTAAGGAAAGATACTCTGATAGTCATAGCCTGTCTGACATGTATAAACCACCTAAATTTATTTGACTTTTAGTTCATTGTCAAAAGGAGGAGTGTCTCAAAACCCTCAAAACTAAAGCAATATATCTGCAGTTAAATGACAACTTGAAATGACTCAGAAGAAAGGCACTGCATCTGTCTAAAAAATAACCCATACTGGCTGCACTTAAAAGCAACTGAAAATGCACATTCATAGCTAATTATAAACAAAAACTAGTTAACACTTTAAATAAAAGGAAAAATAGCGAAAAGATTTAGAGCCTAGACAAGCCAGATGAAAGGGTTCTGAATTGCTTTCCATCTGATATTACTCAAATGCAACTCTGTCTCCAATTACCTGGGAATATGTGGTATTCCCTCATGAAAGCCCAAGATCAGAAAGGGCGTCCGTTCCATGCCTCTGCTTACTCACAGTCGTTTGGAACAAGTTCAGCAGAAATATTTCACATTGCAAAAGAGTCTGGAGCCAGACAGCGACTACAGACACTAATCACTGGGTCCAAATAGTAACTTAGTAGGACAGCAACCACCCGAAAATATTTGTCGAGGCAGAGATTTTTTCGGGGAGGGAAGTATTAGAGCCCTGGGAGGAGACATCACCAAATGCCAAAGCGCTGAAACGGAACCATGAAAATGCTATTTTTATCCAGTTGCATGTTCAATGGCATAAGACTGTCTGAGCCAATGGTCTCCGGTAGGATTAGACCTAAAAGGTAATCTTATGCCTTGATCCTAAAATTAAAGAAAGAAATAGATGGAAAAAAAAGTAACCAAATAAATAAATGAAGGCTGCCTCCTAAAAAGTTCCATATTTCTTTGACAGTGTCGTTCCAACCACAGGCTTTGTCTGCCTCAAATTGCAGATCTTTAGCAATTGAGGTTTTGGGGGGAGGGCAGGAGGAGTGAGGAGCAAAAGAGAATATATCACTAAAATAGCAGTCGCAATGTTTTAATATCTAAGGCCCAGTGTTTGCCCCTGAGTTGCAGGAATTGACTGATCAACTTCTCTAAGGAGCATTTGTCTCTCTGCAGTTCTAGGTCTATTCAAATAAGAGTTACTGATACTCTCTGAAGATTGTCAGTACCAACCACTTTTTACTCCTGCCTTGTTTCTCCTACCACATCATCCTGTTCCTTCCTGTTAGTGTCAGCAGATAATCGATTGCTGTATTTCGCTGTCTGGATTGTCACTCCATCCCATTCTATTTCTCCTTTCAGTATCTCAATCTCAGAACGTTTTCTTTGTGGTGGATCTCAAACATCAAGATGGGAATGGTCACCCATAGTATTTTTGGAATAAAAAGGTCTGCTTTAAAGAAGCATTAATTTTTTTTCTTTTTTAGGAAAAGTCATTTTATGTTTTAGATTTCAGCAGGTTCTCACTAAATATACCAAAAGTACTGTCTTCTCTCTTATAGCAATTTCATTTGCTGCCATATCTTAAAAAAAAAAAAAAAGGCTAAGAAGTGACACTCTAATCGTGGAATTCTCCATTCTGTGCCTTTTTAAAACAACTATACACATAGATTAATTAGAAAAAGAAAATCTATTAAATGTATTTTAGAGTTATCCCCTGATTTTAAAAAGGTCTTGGACCATCATTTCTCTGTGAATATAAAGAGGCACCCTTATTTTAGCAAAGCATGTGTTTAATTCTGCATCTGGATTTTGTGTAGAGGAATTAACAGGAAGATATGTGGTCTTCCTACAATGCAGGACTTTGCACATTTTGGAAGCAACCCACCCCCATCCTTTTTCGTAGTAACAAGGATGTGTGTGGAAATAAGATAGGAGGGGCAGTAGTAAGCCAATAGGTGATCTATGCATCGTCTTGTTAAGTCATGAAACAACTCAATGAAAAAGAAATTATCGTCCTGTTTTAATGATGCATGAAATTTATTACATCAAAGTGATTAGCAGAGTTATTAAATCTACCACAACTTATTGGCCGAACTGGAATTCAACCCCAGGTTTGTCTGATTCTAAATATCACAATGTGTAGTCCCAGACACTGGTCCCAGCGGGATCTGAAAATGAGAGACAGAGAGGTCAGAGCACCTTGCAAAGTGTAAAATTTTACCCCCCAAAAGTGTAGCTTTTATGGTCCAAGTTGTGGGAGAGGTGGTTCCTCGTTAGAGATCCAGGAGGCCGTTGGGTTGTGGTGTGCACAGGAGTGATACAAATGCCTCCGTAGAAACTGCTCTAGACTGGCTGGGAAACTATAGCCAGAGAGTCCAGGTGATTTGATGACAATGTGAAGAGGATCACTGCAAACCAAGCCTTGTGCCTGTCTATCTATTTGAAATGCCTTTTTTTTTTTTTTTTTAGCTTTTCTATAGTTATCTTGATTATGAATGACTTAGAAGTCTGCCATCCTAATTTGATATGTCAAAATGAGATAAGCTATATACTCTAAAGAATGAGGAAATTAATCTTACTTGAAGTTGTATATCTTTGCTTACATAATTAATTTAACATACTTAATTTTAATAAAGTATATTGATAGCAGATTGTAAATATCTAGGAAACTGCTGCCAAAAGTTATGCTGGCTTTCAAAAGCTCTTCACCAAACTGCCACTAGAAATTAATAGAAAATATTTTTTACATTTCTGGAAAACATAGGTCAGGAAACAAAATAATAAACAATAAGATATTTATGTTGCATGTAGAAAATCACTTTATTTTCTGTGTCACCATAAGCAAAACTTTTGGAAGTCTGTGCGTGTTAACAGTGGTGGCAAACAGCCTATCAAAATTGTTACTCAGCCTGAAAAACACAGCTGTTCTGAGATTTTGTTCACGGCATGTAATTAGCTTGCATGCTCCTTAAGTGAATGGCAGACTTACTTGATTCCAAACAATATCTTAATTTTCACTGATTAAATTACATTTTATTCCAGCGTGGTAGGTTCATCCTCACTACAGAAAACAATCACATCCTGCATTTGTCACTAAATTAACATCATAAGTGTATTTAAACAATTGTGACAACACAATTGTTGATGGTGCATTTATACAAACAGCATTTTGGAAAGTGGTATCTCAGTGTTCCCCCAAACCAGAATTGCACCCCAACTTTTCAGAAAGTTTTTCCTAAAATTGCCATACAAAGGAAAAATCTGTTCGGTTCATTGAATTGTTGACTCCATGTCAAGAACTGAAATGTGGACTCTAATGTCCTTCCTTTGATCTCTCATTTGACTGTTTATCAAAGCTGATTACAGTTTGAATACACAAATCCCCGTAGCTTCAAAATCATGTAAAAATAATGGATAATAGAGCATTATTAAGTGTTTTGTGTTATTCCAATTTGTCTTTATGATTGTAATATGGCTGTTAGGTTTGGTGAGAGGGCCTGTTTTTGTGTTTTGTTCCTCTGGGGTAAGCTTCTGCCACATTGGATTAAAGTATTTTTTTCGGCCAAATTTGCTCATGCAATGAAGCAAGAGCTTTTTTTTGGTGCACATCAAAAGGAAATCATTATGAACAAATGAAACTCACTTTATTCTACTCACCACAATTTGGGGGCTTCTCCTTTTAGAAAAGCTGTATGTATTCTCGATATTGCATATAATGCTGGAATATAATAAAAATAGTAAGTGACTTGCTCATAATTATGTATATCACTTCAAAAATGTCAAGATCTTCAAGTCCAAAATTTTCAAAGGATATTTATCTATTAAGTCCCTACTAATTATTGGCGGTACTATGCTAACTATCTTTTACATGTTAACAGATTCATCTGTTTGCCAAAGGTCCCACATGGCTAATTTTAGTGGCAGAATCAGGAACAAAATACAGATCTCTGGCATCTCATTCTACTATACTGTGTTTTTAAGTTTCATAAATCATTTACTTACATCTTCTAAAATAGTCCGGAAATTCTTTCTTCCAATCACAGTCTTAATCTGTGTATTTTACAAATAACACAAAAAAGACACATGAAAGGCATTGGAAAAATATCCTTCCTGAAAAAAGTATGCATTGCGGTGCTTTGTTATATTTTCCCTTAGACAAACTTTATGTGGTTCTAGAGTTGTTTCTGGAAGCCGGTCATTTTTTTATGTTAGGCAACTCAGAGCAGATTTTTTTATAAGACAATGTGTTCATGTTGGAGCCTTTTCAAAGTAAAACTATAGAACATTTATTCTGTTTTTTAATATGGTTAACAATTGACCTGTAAGTTTATGTAAACAGTCTGAAGTACAGAAAGGGAAAGGAAAGAAAGAAAGAAAAAAATCTTTGCTACCAGCTCAAATGATCCCTGTTAAATCCTGAAAATCCTGGCAAAAAGGGGCAGCGTAACACTCGGTTATGACTTTGCAGATACTGCACAGGGCTTCGCAAAAACACTGTCTTGAGGTTGTAAAACATTAACCAGCCCACACTGTACTATTGTGTTTTAAGTAGTAGTAGAGACACTGACAATTCCCAAGTCGCTGTGGCTTTTGTTTCATGCACAGTTCCAATTTTTTATAATCAATTTTCCCTGTTCCACTTTGCCTCCTAATTTCCTCGAATGGCCACAAGTGCGACCCAAAGGGGAATGATTATAAAAAGACAACCACTTTTACTAGTTCCTGGGTATTTTTAATCTATTTTTTTTTCTTTTTGTCTTGTGATTTGCTCAGTGATTTTCCAACTGTGAGTCACACACCGTTAGTGAGTCACGAAATCAATTTAGCAGATCACAACTGATGTATTAAAATCTAATAGAATGGACTGAAAACATCAGAGAGCATTGCATGAAATAAAAGTATCTTTGAAACTTTCATGTCAAATATATATGTGTGGAGGTCGGTGGGGATAGATAGGGTAAATTTCTAGAATGTTTACTTGTCAAAAAAACTTGAAGTCACTGCTATACTTATTCTACACGAAGGAGTGCCTATGGTATTTTAAGGAATTTGAAGCATTGATTTAATCTTCTTTCCCAGTTTGATCTTGGGGTTTGTGTCAGACTACCATTCTTTATTTTGGTAGCAAATAAATAGGTACATTATCACCTTTTTTCCCCTTTCAGAGCAGGACCGTGATTTGTTCACCTGTGCTCAGGTGTGGAGGGCACTGTTGAAATGCATTCCGAATTCTTACCATAACTGAGAACGTTATTTCGTGCCAGTCACTTACTGTTTGCACCGTTGCTTGAGGGAATTATTTTCAGCTAATTGTTGATGTTTGAATACTGACACATCTGATGTCACTGTGAAATGAGTGTTTTCTTTTTTCAGGTTAATAGGAACGATTTAAAGAAATTATTTAGAATCTGAAATTTTTGAGTGGTTATGTAACATGTCTGTGTCAGTATAATAAAATCGATTTAATTAAAATTAAATTTAATGTTTTTAATCCTATATCTGTGACAGTTATACATTTGAAATAAACTTCTGGTTGGAGTACATTGGAATTAATTAATAATTAAACTTGTGTATTATTTACGTCATATCTTGCTTGAGATAGTGTAGCTATTTATCACTCATCTCATATACTTTTCTTGCATTTTCAGCTAAAATTGACCAAGAGGCAGAGGAGAATTCATTGGCAGAGACACATAAATGGTGAGAAATTACTTTTGTTTAATATATTTCTTCTAGGAATAGGCTTGTAAAATGCTTAGTATATTTCATCTGAAGGAAGCAATTATTAGTTCAATTTTTATTTTCAGGCATAAAACAAAAAGAAATCTAATAAAATGGTGTACTTTAATGTCACAATGAATTTCGGAATTTTATTTTTGTGATGCTGGGTGATGTATAATTCTGCTAAATACCAAATTGTCGTGAATAGCTTAGCACCTTCTCTTTCAAATAGGGTTTAGGACTGTGGAAATACAAGAAAGAAGGAAAAGAGCAGGAACCTGTTTCAGAGTTTGGTTATGAAAAACTATTGAATTTCTACCTTCAAAAGTAAAGTCTAGGTAAGAAGCCACGAGCTTCCTTTGGTTGCACCTTCACTTCCAGAATGGGAGACACGGAATTGTGGGTGAACATAGAAAACTATCTCAGCAGTCTCCCTGCTTCTCTGCCTCAATGATCTCTTCTCCTCCCTTCTCTCTTATTAGTCAGAATTCTCCAGAGAAACAGAATCAATTGGACATATATATATATATATATATAAACACACAAACATGCAGGCCTACCTCATCCTACTGTGTTCTCTTTATTGTGCTTTGCAGATGTTGCATATTTTTTTTGCAAATTGAAGGTTTGTGGCCACATTTTCCCAACACTGTGTGCTCACTTCATGTGTCTGTGTCACATTTTGGTAGTTTTCGCAGTATTTCAAACTTTTCCATTATTAGTATATCTGTTATGGTGATCTGTGATTAGTGATCTTTGATGTTACTGTTGTAATTGTTTTGGGGCACCATGAACTGCATGAATGTAAGATGGTAAACTTGATAAATGTGTGTGTTCCCATTGCTACACTGACTGGTCACTCCTCCATCTCTCCCCTCGCCTGAGACCTCCCGATTCCCTGAGACCCAACAGGAAAGTTGGCCAATTAATAACCCTACAATGGCCTCTAAGTGTTGAAATGGAAGAAGGAGTTGCACATCTCTTACCTTCAGTCAAGAGCTAGACATGATTAGGCCTTAGTGTTGAAAGCCAAGATGGGCTGAAAGGTAGGACTTTTGCACCAAATAGTTAGCCAAGTTGTGAATGCAAAGGAAAAATTATTGAAGGAAATTAAAAGTGCTGTTTCAGTGAACACACATATGATAAGAAAGCAAAAGAAGCTTATTGCTGATAGGGAGAAAGTTTGGTCTGGATAGAAGATCAAACCAGCCACAATAGTCCCTTAAGCCAAAACCTAATCCAGAGCAAGGCCCTAACTCTCTTCGATTCTCTGAAAGCTGAGAGAGGTGAAGAAGCTGCACAAGAAAAGTTTGAAGCTAGCAGAGGGGTCAGTTCATGAGGTTTAAGGAAAGAAGCTGACCTTATAGAAGTGTCAGGTGAAGCGGCAAGTGCTGGTGGAGAAGCTGCAGCAAGGACTCCAGAAGATCTAATTAAGATTATTGATGAAGGTGGCTATGCTAAACAACAGATTTTCAATGTAGATGAAACCTCCTCCTTTTGGAAGAAGTTATTACCATCTAGAACTTTCATAGCTAGAGGGGAAAGGTCAATGCCTGGCTTCAAAGCTTCAAAGGACAAACTGACTCTCTTATTAGGGGCTAATGCAGCTGGTGACTTTAAGTTGAAGCCAGTGCTCATTGACCATTCTGAAAATCCTAGGGCCCTTAAGAATTATGCTAAATCCACTCTACCTGTGCTCTATAAATGGAACAACAAAGCTTGGATGACAGCACATCTGTTTATAGTATGGTTTACTGAATATTTTAAGCCCACTCTTAAGACCTGCTGCTCATCGGAAGAAAAGATTTCTTTCAACATATTCAGGTGACCAGGTTCATTGACAATGCAAGAGCTCTGATGGAGATGTATAGGGAGATGAGTTTGTTTTCGTGACTGCTAATATAACATCCGTTCTGCAGCCCATGAATAAAGGAGTAATTTCATTTTTCAAGTCTTCCTATTTAAGAAATACATTTGGTAAGGCCATAGGTAGTGATTCCTCTGATGGATCTGGGCAAAGTCAATTGAAACCTCCTGGAAAGGATCCACCATTCTAGATGCCAATAGGGACATTCATGATTCATGGGAGAGGGTCAAAATGTCATCATTAAGAAGAGTTTGGAAGAAGCTGATTCTAACCCTCATGGATGACTTTGAGGGGTTCAAGACTTCAGTGGGGGAAGTAACTGCAGATGTAGTAGAAACAGCGACAGAACTAGAATTAAAAGTGGAGCCTGAAGATGTGACCGAATTGCTACAATCTCACGATAAAACTTAAATAGACGAGGAGTTGCATCTTATGGATGAGCAAAGAAAGTGGTTTCTTGAAATGAATCTACTCGTGGTGAATATGCATTTGACATTTTCCCAAAGAAGTAAGTCTCTCTCTATACCATTTTCTCAGTTGTCCCAGGTAACTGGGAAATAATCAGTGCTAATTCTATGCAGGAAGGCAGTGCCATTCTGATCCCATAGCCTTTTGAGTCTGAATCCCCTCTGCACTGGCACCACCAATAAAAATTGAAATAAAACATATACATGTGCATTGCACAAACACACAAAGCCTCACTCCATTTTCTCTCTAAATATTTCTGTTGTCTCAGCAAGGTCCCAGGGAAGAGAAGAGCTGGGAATATGTATTTAGGCATATATTTTTTTCAGTCTTCCATCTCTCCTTTTATTTTTATTATAGTTATTATGTTTCTACGTAGCATATTATGGTAAGTCAGATGAAATGCATTTTGGAGGTAAAGGTGATATATAAACAAATTGCTTCGACTTGGTCTGCAGGTTTAAGTACCACAAAGTGGGTCATCTTCATCTTCCCACCTTCCATTAACCTATTAACTATGGGACACAGAATACATGGGGACATTTCAGTTGTATGAATATCTCCTAGTCAAAGGAATTTTCTGGTGAAGTTCTGTTTTTATCTCAGTGATGCTGTTATAGCTCAAGATGGTTTAGTTTTACTTTATACCCTGTGGCAAAAGACCCAGTGACAAATTGGTGACAAATTTATGTGCTTTGATTTTTTCGAGATGACTGAGTCATTTACAGATAACTGTGATAGCTGGGTTGGGCTATCTGATGCCCTAAGGATCAAAGGAGGCTCAGATAGTGAGTGGAAGAGCCTTTTCTGTACCAAAAGAGAAGTTTCCCAAAGCTTTTGAGATAATTTAGCATTCTGTATGCTTACCAAGGTTATCGTGCAAGAAGGCAGGATCATGTGGTGGACAGGACGCTGACATTTCCTCTTAGCCCAGCTCTGCCACTCCAGAATTGCAGTTGGATAAACCATATAAAGTGCCTGGGTTTCCACTTCATCATTTGTAAAAGGAATATAGCTTGGCCCTTCCATCGCCTAGGACTGTGTAGGAATGGCATGCCTTGTTCTTTACAAAACTTCTCCACGTGTCACTCGTAAAAGGCCTTCCTGAAAAACTTACTCATGTGAAAATGTTTTGTAAGCTGCGCACACACACACACACACACACACACACACACTATCAGCTTGCTTTGAAAGGAAGTACACTCGTTTGTCTTTATGTTCTAATACGTTCTTTAAAAAGTCTTAGCCCTTAGTCCATTGAAATGGATAAGCTAAACTTGTATCAAGAATTAGGATAATTAGAATTATTTTCATCAATAAAAATATTCAAAAGAAACAAGGTTTCGTATATTTTTAAAGCTAATCAGATCTCTTTTCGTATTTCATTTGTTGGCATAATAGTTTTTATGAACTAATTCCATCTGTTTATTCGCACATTTTTCCTGTTCATCTGAAAAGTGGAACTTTGAGTTCCTATTTCACAGGAACAAAAATGTATAGCTTTTGAATAAATAGTTTGAATAAACTCTTCCGTTCTCCCAGAAAGAAGGGAGCTGGACCAGATGAGTCCTGAATCACACCCAGAACCCAAAGTCAAATCGAATGAACGCAGTCTCGTCTTCAGATGGCTTCGCTGGCCAAGCCAAGCTATCATATTGTGTTACACGGTGGATTTCAGCAGAATGTGTTGGCTACATCCCCACCGTGCGTGTTTATTTCAGCCTCTGTTTTTATTTTATTTTTAATTAGCATACACGTCTTTCTTCAATTGTGGAAAAGTATCACCAAACCAAATACGATTGTTTTTATTTTCCCACAGAACTGCTTAGTGTCTCTGTTGCCTCCTAGGCAGAAAATGTAGCAATTTTGAATTTGTTCGATAAGTGTCCACTCCTTTACATTTAAAGGATAATGAGACTGAGACTTATGAAATAGACTTAACCCAGCCACACTCTGAAATCTTTACGACTTTATTCATTATGGCTAACTTTAACTATTTTCTTTGAATTTCTCCTTCTGTCTCTTTAAATTCCACAAGTAAAAACCATATTTTAGGGTGCAACTGACTTTTGAAATAGAAAAAGAACAGATTTTAGAAACACTTGTTTGTTTTAGCTATCAGTTGCTTTGATTTCACTAAATTTAATTCTGACATCAATAAAGCTGATAGAAATGATTAAAAGTAAAATTTTAATTATATTGCAGCTATTACATTAGATAACTTAGCTTTGTCAGCCCATCAAAATGACATTCTGGACAAAGGAAATCAGGATGAGGAAGGTTATAAGACTGAAACAGCCTCTATGGGTAACAGCAAACAGTAATGTGTGTGTACCACTCTGACCATTTTAAAGGGATTTTTTTTTCTAGGAAGTTTGTGACTTTTCCTACAGATTAAAACATTTATTTTGAAGATGTTTGCATTTTTTGATAGGTCATACGTGCTACTGAAATTTTTATATAAAACTTTGTTTTTAAACATGTTTCAGAATAGAAGTCTTTTTTTTTTTTCCTCTAGTAGCTAAAGACAACTAGAAAGATTAGATGTAACTAATCTTTTGATCATACCCTTAGATGATAGTGAATTTGTTGAATGGGGAAGCAATTAGCACAGTTATAGAACTAATAAATAAATTCATGTTCTTTATTCTGACATTGTTTGGTAAAGATTTGACTTTGTGGTTTTAAAATATCCTTAATGTACATATCATAGGATCTTTTCAAAAAATATTCTTAGAATACACTAGGTTTCCTCTCCTCCCTCATTTCATTTCAATAATAGCAAAGGCAACTGGAAACCACCAGTAACAGAAGTCAAGAAATAGTAATGGAGGAAAGCACATTTGTGAAAGAGCTTTATGTCTCATATTTTAAAAAATAAATACTATTTCTGCATGTAATATTGCTTGAGTGGTATTTTGCCAAAGCCAAGATTGCATAACAAATGAGTTGAAATGGAAAACTAATCTTTCATGTGAAATAGAGACACGGAAAAAAAGGAAAGAAAGAAAAAAGAATGTTGGTGCCAACGGTTTCATATAGTATGTAACTGTTCATTCGTCATGGGAGAGAAAATATTTAATCAGTCCTGAACTGATGCACACATACTTTATCATGTTTAGTGACTTTTAGAGTGTCAGTTTGTAAAGTGTTTATCCGAGGAATGGACTTCTGGCACATGGATAAAATGAAAAGTGAAATGTTTAGTTCATAATAGGCATATTTTCCAGAATCTTTCTGAGTAACTATCCCGAGATGAATAGAAAGACTACAGGTCTGTGTTTATCTGGCCTGTGCTGGCCGACCAGGCAGGCTCCAGCCTGGTATTAAAACTGAAGTGACATGGAATGTCTTTGCAAAAGCCCCAAACAATGACATCATTCCCTTAACAATATTGATAATGTAAAACGACGTTGGAGTTTGTTATTTCCCAATTTGGGGTTTCTTAGTTAACTACTTCTGATCCTGCCGGAAGATTTGCGGTGGTAAGTTTTAGAGACAGCACTTTTCTTTTGTACAAATGGGTTTTCTTCTGTGGCTGCATGATCTAGATTTTTAGGAAATCCGGTGACTTTTAACAGTGTGGGAATCCGTGACACCCTTTGCAGATTTTGTGGCCTTTGAAAGATATAAAAAGAATATTCTGAGGTGGTGGGGTCTCCTGAAATGTTTTTGTTAGCTTTAGTGCATTTAGAACAGAAGGACTTTAGGCCTTTCTGCTTCAGAGAGTTTTAATATATTTCTGTGCAGATTGGGTTGATAAATAAAAGGGAAACATCAAAGAATGTTTGCCCTTTTAAAAAGTTTTGTTGTAAAAATGGAAGCTTTTTTGTTGTATAAAGTTGAAGCAAAAAGAGAAGAGTAATGAAATCACAACATGTTTACTGGGGATTCTCAATCACTGTATTCTTGAAATGCATGTAGTGTAGGAAGAAGAAGAAGAAAATGCAAGAAAGGAGAGAGATGCAATTTTGTCCACTGTTTTGTATTTATTTATTTATTTATTTATTTATTTTGAGACAGAGTCTCACTCTGTTGCCCAGGCTAGAGTGCCATGGTGTCAGCCTAGCTCACAGCAGCTTCAAACACCTGGGCTCAAGTGATCCTTCTGCCTCAGCCTCCCGAGTAGCTGGGACTACAGGCATGTGCCACCATGCCTGGCTAATTTTTCTATATATATTTTTAGCTGTCCAGATAATTCCTTTCTATTTTTAGTAGAGACGGGGGGGTCTCACTTTTGCTCAGGGTGGTCTCGAACTCCTGAGCTCAAATGATCCGCCTGCCTCGGTCTCCCAGAGTGCTAGGATTTACAGTGTTTTGTGTCTTTTAAAAATGGTATGAATAGAAAGGGTAAGGGTTAATAATTGAGGCTGTCAGGTGTATTTAACCACAGTAACATGATTCAAATTCATTAGGATTGTACAACTTGAGAAAATACGCTTCAAGCACAGTAGATACTCCAGAAAAACTAGTTAAATAAATGTAGTCTAAGATCACTGTCAGAGGAGGGAAAAGATTTTTTTTTTTTTTTTTTTTAGAGAGAATGAAAACACGAGAAAGTGAAGCAGTTATAGATGACTTTATCTACGTACACATTTTATGAGGCAAATTAGGACTCAGCTTTAAAAGAGTGTCCTTAGAAGGTCTCATGTGGTTACAAAGAGCCACAGGAAATTAAGTTCTACTCCAAAAGGCATGTTTTGTTTTCTCAGAGCCTTCTAGAATGCAAGGCAAAGTTTTGCAGCCTCAGGAGGGAGGGGGCGGAATGAGCCAGATCTGAACACAGGGTCTCTGTCACAGCAAAGTGTAAAGTGTATGAAGCTATTATGGTTAGGACCCAGCTCTGAGAAACAATCTGGGGTTCAGAGTCTGGTTTTAGCCCCCGCCGCTCCTCTGACTTTGGGAAAGTTATTGAAACTCTCTGTACCTCCATTTTCTCGTTTCTAAAATAAGGATAATAGAACAGGGCCGGCACAGAGAGTAAGGACAGTGTAATTGCTTGATATCATTTGTACTTGATGTTTATCCCAGTGTCCTGCCACTGATGACTCAAGTCTGCATTTTCTCTATGAGTTTTATTGCAGATTCTCAAAGGGGTGAATCTAGTTGACTCCTAGACAGGCAACGTGAGCTCATCAAAGACACCAGTTTTCCCAGCCTGGGCTATGGGGGAGGAGAGTTTTCTAAAGTCAATGTAAGGAAAAGAAAAAAAAAAAGGCACATTGACTTTTTTGGAAGAAGGAAAGGGCTAGTGGAACACTGTGGCTTACAGATAGAGCCATCTTGAAAAGAGATGTTTTTGTATATATCGAGTGACCTTTTGTAAGTTGAACTTTTTTTCATTGTGACAACTTTTACATCTTGAAACTCTTTTATCATTTCATTTTCTGTTGCTGAATATTACATATATCAGATGTGGGTCAACTTTAAAAGTAGCATGAAGAATGTTTTTTGGCTGATTTGCTCACCCTTTGTCTTGAAAGGCAATGTTGTTATGGACTTGGAGTTTTAGAAATTACAGCTACACTTACCTGTCAAACTGGTCATCGGAGTTGGAGGAGGGAAATAACTGCTTCAGTCTAGCACCATGGAAGTCAGACATCTGTAGAGAGTGTTGAGGGAGGAGGAAGATAGCGGCTATGTCCAGGTCTATCGCAGGCTAATTAATTTTTCTACTCCAGTTTCCTTCATTTGTTGTGAGAATTTAATGTGATCATGTAAATATTTTATTTAACCGAGTAACTCCACGTGCAGTAAGGGTACAATAAATGCATATTTCCCCCCCTAAAGAATATGCGTTTTTCTACTTTAATTCAAACAGCACTAGTTTTCAAAAGTCCAAGGTTTTCCATAGTTCCTCTCCTCCCTCCTCCCCCAAACAACATCAGCCCATCTGGCTGAGACCAAGGTCACATCCCCACTCCTGGTCACAGAGTCTTCTAAGGAGAAACATTAGCATATTTACAATGAAAATATGTTCTGATCCCTCTGGTAATACCATGGCATAGAAACTTGCATCTGTACTGATTTTTGAAAGAGAAAGGTTATTATTGGCACAGGAAACCCTAGATTAGCATGAATAGATGTAGAATTTGCATGCTACTTCTAGAAAATCGCCAAACTCTATTGGATATCAGTTAACCCACTAAAACAGTTACCAAAGTGACTGGGGGTTATTTTAAATGTTACGAAAATATATTCTTACAAAATAATTCATAAAGTCTTTTTTGTAGTCTTTGTCATCTTAATGTTATCAATAAATCATGAATTTTTGGGAAAAGTTCATGAATTGATCAAAATTACTTGATTTGAGAGCATTGTAATTAAGTTAAAGAGATTGGGAATATTTGACATAGTTTTCAGAATTGGTCTAAGAAATGTATGAGAAACTAGGCTAAAGATTCTTGACTTACTTAGAGTCTAAGAATCTACCAGAAAGAGAACAGAGAGTGAAAAAGGCAATAAGAGCAACAGAGATTAGATAATTTTAGTAAAAAGTAAAAAATGGGGAGGGAGGGAATTAGAGAACATGATAAGGACATTCCAGTAGCTACTCCCCCCTGCTTCGTTTTATTCTAGGGTGTTATAAGTGAATATCCAATAGACTGTCATATCCCAAGTTGTTCTTTTGTAACCTGGAACTTAGACTTTACTATTTGAAAGATGATTTTCATTTCAAGCATTCAATGACACTTGTAAACATGGTTGAATATTGGTAGGACAGGTACTTGGTAGTCATTTATTTATAGAACCTAAAATATAGATTCATTAAAAATAACCATAATATTATTGTCATAATATTCAAAGTATAGGTATAATTAAAAGAGAGAAAAAAATTCAGATTCTTGTGCTTCTCTTGAAGGCTCTTAGATTCTCCAATGATGTCTTAGGAAAAATACAGTGCAGTATAGGTTGACACTCATATTTTTCAAATCTGTGTTAAAGGCCTTTAATTTCTATCCTTATTTATGAATATAAATTCTCATTTTTTTCAAAACTCATACAACTTATCTTTCCTTTTCCCCTTTATTTACATCCCATATGTTCCTGATTAGATAAGGATAAATTAAGGTAATATTTCAAACCTCTCATCTTTACTTGAAATATGTGTTTTATAAACTCTGCTATTTAAGTGGCTAAGCCATGTTCTCAAATGTGAAGGTTCATAAGAGTTGCATGAGAACTAGAAAGCTTCTTGGGCAGAATTACATTAATGGCTAGAGCCAATAGGTTGACCGGCCCATCAGGAAATGTCGTAGCTCAGCTCCTGCAACTTGGCCCCTGAGATACGTTAGCCTTGACTGGCTTAGGAATGCCTAATAGAGACCCTAGCTTGCATTTATATTGGGACAAGGGCATACTTCCTCTGGGTGAGAAAAAATGGGGGAATGGATAATCAAAGAAATAAATGGGTATCTTCAGGAGCAGCAGAATACAGGAGGGCTATCAAGGTTACCCAGTCGATTATATAATATTACCTTACAGTGGTATCTCATTGGTGAGTTTTGTTGTCATTGTTCAGAAATCGTAAGAGATAGGCCCTACGTATTTGGACTAGAAATGGAATGGTTTTGCTTTGTTATAAACTACATTTGTGTCTTCAAAAATGTTAGGCTGCCAGAGAATCTAATTAGCATGCAAATACTTGCGTGGCAGTGCTTGTTTTCCACCTCAACAACCGCCACGAGGCTCCTCGCTCACTCTTACAAGAAAGGTATTCCACTCAGTGTGGCCATGCTATGCGGTTTTCAACATGCCAGGAATATCTTACACATATTGTTGGGCTCGTGAAGCAGAGGCTTATCCAAGCACTGAAAAAGTACATTTTTAAAATGCCAAATATTATTTCATGATTATTGTTTTCTTTTTCCAGCCTCACATCTCTGAATTTATCTCAGGGTGACATTTAGGTTTTTGTCAAGTTGTTTTGAAGTTTGCAGTGCATAGCAGTAAAGATTCATTGAGTGCTTAATATAGGTAAGGATGCAATGGCTGCTATAAGAGCTCCAAAGTTTAAGGTACGTCCTTGTGCTCAAAGTGCTACCAACTTCAGTTTAGACACAACAATGTCAGATACATTCCCTCCAGGAAGATACCTTCCCCCCAGATATTCTTGTTTCACAGCTGCTCCAACCATCTCCAACTTCGATTCTTCCTCTTTGCATCTCTGACTCAACTTTTCCTGCTCACCTCCAGTTTCACAGAGTAAATCCACCAGACTGGAGCCCCTTCCTCTTTCTGTGTTTTGGACGACTCCTGCATACACCTGTCTTCTCTTCTTCCACCAGTCTGGGGGAAGTAACTCCTCCCCTAAGATGTCTCCTCTTCTCCATCCTGTTTCCAACCTCTCCCTTACAGCCATCAATACATTTGTTTTGTTATTGTTATAGAATAACCACTTAAACAACAAAGAAGAGAAACAAAAAACAGTTTGTTGCCTGTTTATTCTCTCCTCTTTATAGTCATCGTTCTCCTTATTCCCTTTGTACTTACATCCCTTTTTGGTGCTACTGTTGCTGACTTGTGCCCCGTTTTATGTTTTCATGGCCAGTCTTTTAGGAATTTTGTCTATTTCATTAGTCTTTTGAAAGAACCAGATGTTTTGGTTTGTTGATTATCTCTCTGTTCTTCTGTTTTTTGGTTTATTTGTTGGCTTTCCATTTCACACATTTATATAGTTCTGTATACTCTTTTTCTAACCTATTTACTCTTTCTGGCTTTGTCAGTTGTGTGAATAATTCATTTTGTTTTAAATTTTCCTTTTTAAAAAAAATCATGTGTACAGCTATAGTTTTGCATTTAAGGTCTACTTTAACTATATCCAAGTAGTTCTAAATTGTGAAATATGTTTTATTGCCATTTAGTTATAACTTGTTCGATATTTCCTCTTTAAGCACTGAGTTATTTATGTGTGTGTTGTGTTTGTTTCAAATGCAGGGATTTCATTTGTTTGTTTTGTCTGTAATTATGTCCCAATTGATTTCCAGTTAATTGCACTGCAGTCCAAAAACTTAATCTATATGACACCAACTCTTTTTTTTTTTTTTTTTTGAGACAAAGTCTCACTCTGTTGCCTGGGCTAGAGTGAGTGCCGTGGCATCAGCCTAGCTCACAGCAACCTCAAACTCCTGGGCTCTAGCAATCCTCCTGCCTCAGCCTCCCGAGTAGCTGGGACTACAGGCATGTACCACCATGCCCGGCTAATTTTTTCTATATATATATATGTTTTTAGCTGTCCGTATAATTTCTTTTTTATTTTTAATAGAGACGGGGTCTCGCTTTTGCTCAGGCTGGTCTCGAACTCCTGAGCTCAAACAATCTGCCCGGCTCGGCCTCCCAGAGTGCTAGGATTACAGGTGTGAGCCACCGTGCCCGGCCCCCCAACTCTTTAAAATTCATCGAGACTTCCTTTTTGATACTGTATGGAGTCTGTTTAATGAATATTCATATTTCCTTGAAAAGAATCAGTTTGTTGTGTGTGCGTGTGATTCTATGATTCATCAATTCTCAGATGCACATTTTTCTCATATTGTAACATCTCTGAAAGTGGCATATGTCTGACAGTGGATGGCACCTTATCATTGATGTGGCGTGATTTTAAGTCGTTCAACTGAGGGTACTGTTGACCTGAGACCACTATAATTAAATTCTCTGTTTTAGATTAAGGGACTGTTTTGTTCTTTATGAGGCCTGATAGTGTGAATTCAAATGGAAAAATCTGCATGATTTCCATGAGGCTTGTTTATCCCGTCTGTCTGCCCAGTGTCAGAGTTGAGACAAGTAGGTTTCCTTACTGTCCTGTTCAGCATAGGCAATTCTTTGTCATTTGTTTTTACATGAGTCCTTTAGTATCTCAGTGTATGATAAGTGTGTGTTTAGGGAGGAACTCTTCTATTAAGACTTTTCCTTAGGGGTATATAAAATAATGTTATTTTTAAATCCATGACATGTAAAATTAGTGAAATACAGCATATTTTTAAAATAAAATTTATTAATCGTAAATTTCAAATCTACATCATTACCAGTTTATAGAAGGCTGCATTATAACCTCCCACTATAATTGTGGAATTTTCAGTTTTTGAATTTGTGAAGAATTGAAACTATATGCTTTAAGACTATGTTTTTTAATCTCTTGATGAAGTATTCTTTTTTATCATTATACGATGTCCCTCTTTATTGCTAGTGATGCTCTTTGCCTTGTAATTCTCTATTGATTTATATTTTTTCACCAGCTTTTTAAAAAATGTTTCCCTAGTATATGTTTTCCATCTATTTATTTTTGTGTGGGCTATTTTGGTTTAGACATGTCTTTTGTAAACAGCATTTATCTGAATTTTTATTTTAATATCCATTCTGTTAGATTTTCCTTAATGGTTGTTTTAAATTCTTTTATATTATGATTGTTGACATATTTTGATTTATTGCTACCAACTTAGTATATGCTCAAGTGTGCTTTTTTTTCCCCTTTGCTTTTTTTATTTTTCTTTCCAGTCTCCTACTAGATGAGAAAGTTTTCTTTATTCTCCCCTTTTTGACCCTTTGCTGGACTAGACTTTGTAAATTTTTATTTCCAATTTGTTAGCAGTTACCGTTAAAAAAACATAAGTTTTCTAACAAAGGCTAAAGTCACTTATTATTGTATTTCTCCTCTCAGGCAATCTAAGGCATACTTTGTCCTAATTTCCTTGTTATCTCAAGTTTTAGTCACTGTTACTGGCCTCCAAGTGGAGATTTGTCCAAATTCTTTGTTATGTATGGTCATGAGAAAAGATTTTCAGGATGTACCACGTAAGCCAAGCAAGCAACAGCTTTTTATTGAAAGTAAAATACATTGAGGGGAGGGCGGCATGGAGGAGCGGACAAGTTGGAAAAACAGCAGCTGCAGGGAGGAAGTGGTTATGAGTCTTTTGAAGTCTTACTAATTGAGGTGGGGGATATGCAAGGCTAAGGCATTGGCTTTGACTATTAATAAGAATTTGGGTAATAATTCCTAGAATGGGGTTCCTTCCCATTTTCATACTTTACATGGTTGTTTCAGAACTGGTGATGGTGATATCAAAGGTGGAGAAATTTTGAAACCACAATGTCGATGATATTATAATTAACCCAAGTTCATGTAAGGTAGTAGAGACAGCTGACAAGCCAACTGAAGCTGGTTTTTGCCTGCAGTTATCAGCCCCTCTAGTTATCTTCTGATTGAGGGTTTTCTTTAACACCTGTACCCATTCTGTAAGCACCCCCCCCATCTGGTTCAGCCCTAGATCCTAGTCTCTTACTCTGTCGCCCATTTTTAGGCTCAAAAATCAATGATCACTTAAGAATTCAAGTTTTATTAAGTAACTATACTTAATGAATTTCTCTTTTTACCACTCTTCGTAGACCCTTCTTCTGGATTAACTTTTCTTCTTGCTGATGAACATTCTGTAGTAGTTCTTTCACTGAAGTTTTTCTATTAGGACTTAATTGGCCCAGGAATTATGTAGAAGTGGGTTTTTAAGTTTCCAAACTTAAAGTGTTTTCGAAGTTGTCTCTTTTTTCTTTCTTTCTTAATTATATAAAGATTATGTAAAAGAAGACTGTATGCATGAGAGTTAATTCTTTCCATTTTTTGAGAAAAGAGGCTGGTGAGTAAACCTGTCCCAGAACTCCACTTCACTGCCTGTGTTTTCTAAGACTACTTGTGGTCCTGCTGTTAGTTCAGGTTCTCCAAGAAGCAAATGCCAAGAATGGATTTATTGGGAAAAAACAGGAAAGGAGCCAGAGGAAGCTGGGACAGCTGTTAGACCTGGTGCAGGTCCAACCTCCATGGAAGAGGGGGAAGGAAGGCAGGCTGGGTGAGAAAAGTCTTAGACTGCAGTGCAGTTATAAAAAAGTTTTGGCAAAGCCAATGGGAAGTCCTTGAGCCAGAGTCATTCTTTAGAAGGGTCTTGTGTCTCCTAGAATTTCACCTGCATCAGTGTCTTTGCTGCTCACTCACTAGCCTGAAGCAAACCTGGGCCTGCCTCTGTGCAAATGAAGTGATGGGCTTCAGAGCACAGGAGCCAAGGCCCTCGGGTCAACTTCTTTTTTCTGTAGTTGGAGATCTAAGATGTGCATACTCATGACTGCCATGGAAATGATACATTTTATTTATTCTATTTTTAATAGATACCTTTAACAATATTCATTTATTTAATATCTTTGCCCCTTTTCCAAATAATATAACACCTTCAAGTTATTTGCATTTTATTAACACTATTCCACAAGTTGCTGAACAGTATTTCAGGTCTTTCCTTTTTTTTTCATTTTTGTGAAAGATGAGAGCTAGAATGTCTGTTTAGTTTCATTTTTTTTTTAAGATGGACATCCCAGTTTTCCAATGCCATTCATTGAAAAGACCTTTCTCCTTTGAGTTGTCTTTGATCCTTTGTCAAAAATCAAATACAGCTGACTGTATTTATGTAAATCTACTGGGTACTCTACTCTTTTTCATTGATCTGTGTCTATTCTTTTGCCAGTGCCATGTTGTCATGATTACTATAGCTTTATAGTAACTTTTGAAGTCAGGTGGCGTCAGTCCTCCAACATTGTTCTTCTTCAGTATGGCATTGGCTATTCTAGGTCTTTTCCTTTTCAATATAAACTTTAGAATCAATTGTCAATATCTATAAAATTACTTGCTGGGAATTAGATTGAATTGCATTGAATCAATAGATTAAGTTGGAAAGAATTGACATCTTGCCAATGTTGAGTTTTCCTATCCATGAACATGGAATATCTCTCCATTTATTTGGTGGTTCTTTGATTTCTTTCATCAGAGTTTTATAGTTTTCCTTATGTAGATCTTATACCTGTTGTGTTAGATTTGTACCTGACTATTTTATTATTGGTGCTATTGTAAATTATATATATAGTTTTTAATTTTAAATTATAATTCATATCTGCTATATAGGAAAGCTGTTGAGTTTAATATGTTGAATTGTATCCTGCAAACTTGCTATATTTGTGTATTAGTTTGGGGAGTTATTTCATAGGTTATTTGGCATTTTCTACATAGATATATTAATCTGCAAATAAAGACAGTTTTATTTCTTCCTTTCCAATCTATATACCTTTTATTTCCGTTTTTGTCTTATTGCAATAGCTCTAAGACAAAAATATATGTTGACCATAGTTGTTGTCTGATTTCTGGTTTTAGGAGCTTTTCTTAGTTGTTGATCTTTGGGATCAGCATGGGTCTCAACTTACGTTGTCCCTCAGCACCAGTCAGTGCCTGAAAATGTGTCACTTGCATTTTCAAGCTTCTCTTCCCTCTTTTGTGTGAGCTGATACTTATTCTTGTGTTCAATTACTGTTTTTTTCTAAAAGCATTTGGCTGCTTGAGATCACAATTACCCTGAAGGTGTTAAATACCACAGTTCTTCAGTTTAAGAGAAAAAAAATATCGGTTTATCCTCTTACCATCCTGAATTCCTCTGATTTTCCATTGCCTGGAGCAAAATGGTTGGGATAAGAGTATTCTTTGTGCTTTTTAGAAGACATGGAAGACTTCTCAAAGGCCTTTTAATAATAAGTGAAAGGGGATTTTTTTTCTTCCTTGTTGGAGTAATAAAATTTGTTACACTTCATGTACGTTCCTGTGAGGGATGGAGAAAGGAGATGGAAATGAAGATGATGATTTAGGATTCCAAAAATTGCAGTTACTTGTGGAAGGCTTCAACTGAAAATAGATCTTCCTCTCGAGATTTTAGTTTGTTCTGAAGAATAATAATATTACAAAATCCAACATTGCACAATAAAAAAAAAGCAAAAGCAAGGGAAGATTTATGATGATGATCCTTGGCAGTTCGTTTAGACTGGTATGCTCTCTTGGCCTTGCATTTAATTCCAAGATGCTTTATGTTCTTGGTTCTGCCTATATGGACTGAATTGAGTTTTACACGTGCAATTCTCTTTGTGTATATAAACCCTCATTTAGTACCCAGCCTTTTTGCTGTACTCCCAAAGGACAAGAAAGTAAGAGGAAAAGCTACAGAAGAACCAAAGAGGAAGGCAGACTCCCAGGTCTACTTAGACTTGGGCCGAGACTGAATTGCTGACTTGCCAAAAGGCCAGTCCAACCCATCACAGGTGGGTGTATGAGAAACAACCTCATCAAATCCTTCATGTCTACCCCGCAATACAAACATAACAGTGTCTCACAGTAGCCCGAAGTGCCACGTTGGCAATTGAGCCAGGGAGGGAGGACTTTGGTCCCCTAAGCTTGTTGGCACTAGCATTAGAGAGAGTGTAAATTAATAAATGACCTATTCCTGTCTGCGCAGAGCTTGGGGACCCAAAAGAACATGAGAACAACAACTCAGGTCTGAATTGTGATATTAGCTTTACTGACAACTACAGCTATATTCATGGTAGGAGGAAGGGGAGGTTAAATTAAATGGATTTACCTCTTTCAGCAAGTCTCTTTGCCGAGCTGTTGGTTGCGATATGTCTGTTAACTATGTTCCAGGAAGCTCTGTATATGTGTATGTACAAATGTGCATAAATTATATTTCATGAAATATGAAATAAAGTCATGTGAAGTACAGTCAAGCTAAAGGATATAATTTCTTATTGTACATCTTTTACATGATTCCAGGGGGAAAGCATATATATTTTTTCCTACACAAATGAAGTAAGAAATCCTCTTGGCAGGAGCTGCTGCAAACTTTCTTCTCAGCCAAGGGGGATAAACTGCATAGATGAGTTAGGTAAGGGTGGTTGCTCCACCCTGGCATTGGCTTGCTCTCCCCTGGGAGACTGGACATACTGACATTAGTTTTAATTTATATAAATGCCATGTGTATGCTCATAATTATGTGGGGGTATGGAAATAAGAGAAAGGAATCGCTCTCCTTAACTTCTTTGGGTGAAGAAGTTGTTCCCAGTCTTACTTCGCTCTGAATATACCAGGAAGGCTCACAAAGACTCTTCCCTGCTGGCTGCTACTGTGATAACAGGACTGTCACTTGTAGATCTTACTGTGTCCCTGGCAATCCAATAAAGCCCATTACATTACTTAATCTCGTTTAATCCTCACAAGGATCTAATTAGGTAGGAAATGCTGTCATTCTCCTTTTACAAATGAAGGAACAAAACTCAAAGAAGTTATGTCAACAAAAATCCACTCTGGGTGGCGTGAGAACTAAATCTTGGTCTGATGAGGGTGGGGAACCTGCAGCTTTGGGGCCACATGTGTCCTTCTGGGTCCTTGAGTGCAGCCTTTTGACTGAATCCAAATTTTACAGAGCAAACCCTTTTAATAAAAGGGATGCAGCAGAGAAAGATGAAGCTTTTCTTGCCTCCTTTAGTGCTTAAAATAGAACCATCTTGAAATGAGAAGGTCACAGGTTCCCCACCCCCTGGGCCACTTGTTCAGTAGAGGATCATTCTTTAAGGAAATATTTATCAAACAGCTCTGGGTGCCAGGTGGTGTTTAGGTCCTGGGACTAAAGCAGTGAACATAAAAGGTGAAAATCCCTTATAGAGATTACATTCTAGTGGAGAGAAGACTAACAGTTAACAAGTATACAAGATATCTCATGTTTCTGATAGTGGTGAGTGCTGTGCAAAAAATATAAGGAATATTCAGGGGGTTGCAACTTTGCTCTGGCTTTTCATAAGGATCTCGCCGAGCAAAGATCTGAAGGAGGTGAGAGAGACAGCCACGTGGACCCTGGGGGAAGAGCATTCCAGGCAGATAAAGAACAAGAGTGGCATCATGTCATGCTCTGTGAGGCCAGGTTGAGGAGAGCAAGAAAGCAGTAGGTAAGAGATGTAATATCACTACTCTAGTTGGAGCGAGAAGTCTCTCTGGCGTCAGCTAATAAAAAGTAAAGTAAAACCATGGATGATTCTGCAGATCAGCCCATCTTTAAATTACTCATCCCTGATTGCTTTTATAGACATGTTTTTTCTTCCTTGTAATCAAAGTCATTCCTGGAGCTGTACATCAAAAAGTCGGTTTAGATATGCTTCAGATTGATGAAGAATAAATATTGGGAGAGGTCAGTTTCTGAACATTATCATGAAAAGGTTTACCCTTCTTGAAGCAAATATTTGGTAGCAGAGAAAGTGTTGAGAAGGGTGATCCAGATCCGAGAGCACCAGTGAGCATTTGCTAGCTCATAAACCTGAGGCGGGAAGTGGCAAATGATCAGTTCTGTACCTTGGCTCTTTGATTTGTTAACCCAGTAGAAATGATTTTCAAGAAAGTCATTGACCAGAGGTTGCATTTTGCTTTGTCTTTGTTCTGCCGTGCATAGTGCCTGGCAAATAGTGACTGCCTGCTCCCTGACAAATTAAGGAAAAGCAGTGGTGCCCTCTTCCAGGACTGCAACAAAGTACCCCTAAATTGTTGGGGTTCAGTTCACGGTTTTATGTCATCCTCAACCTGGAGTAAATCCTGTTCATACGTGGGAAATAACTGATGGTAGTAACTGACAATATGCTATTTAAATAGTATTTCATTTGTGGAGAAAGAACATGGTTCCCCATAGAGATCATCACTCGTGGCAAGAAAATACTATTTTAGGATAATGACTAGCACCTCCTTTGGTTGTAATAAAAGCCAAGTTTTGAGTCATTCTTGATGTGCACAGTTCCCAGACACATTTGCCTTAAAAACATGAGAAATTTGAAAGACTATAAAATAGTTCTCAGTTTGTGGTGGGGCCCCTTTGCAAACAAAGGAACCAAAGCTGTCTATATTTACTATCTGTGGAACGTAACTCATAGACTAAAACAATATCCAGTAGAGGTCTTTAAAGCAATATTCTACCCTCTTAAAAATATTTCTAGAATGCCATTTTAAAAGACACACGTAGCCATTATTTCTTTGTACTAACATTGTGTGCATTTATGATTATTAAAATTATTATTTTATTATGGAAAAGATAAAAGATGTGCAAAGATGAACAGTACAACGATCTTCCACACATCCATCTTCCAACTTCAACAATTTGGTTTTATATCTATATCTCTACTGTTTGTTCCTCCCGTATTATTTTTGAAGCAAATCCCCAACAGACATAATTTCATTTATATATATTTTAGTATGTTTCCCTAAAAGATACACTTTTTAAAAGAAAAAAAAGCATAGCCACCATCAATTTCACTCCTAAAAAATAATAATAATGCCCTAATATTGACAAATACCCAGTCACTGTTCAAAGGTCCAATTAGTTTATATATATATGATTTTATTTTGTTAGTTTGTTAGAACAGGATATAGAGAAATTCTGACCATTATAATTACATGGTATCTTTTAAGTTTCTATAATAGGTTTCCCTGCAACACTTTTTCCCCTTTGAAATTTAGTTGAAGAAACTAGGTCATACGTCCTGTAGAGTTTCTCCATAGTTTGGGTTTTCCTGATTCTGTCTTAGTGGTGTAGTTTATGATTCTCTGTCCTGTGTTTTTTGCATATTGGTAGTTAGCTCTAGGTACTTGATCAATTTCAAGTTTGAATTATTTTGGCAAAATTACTTTATAGGTGGAATGGTGTATTCTGCCAAGATGAAGCATGACATCTTTAGTTGTCTGTTTTTGTGATGTTACCAGTCTTTGACAATCAGTGTCTAGATGCATTAATTCATTATGGTTTGTAAAATGGTGACACTTTTTTAAGAAAAAACTTTCCTCATTTTGCATAGAGTTATTCAATGGTATGTTTCCTATACAGGAAATGCATGATTCTTTCTCTTAGTTTACCAATTTTCAAAACGATGAGTTCTATCTCTAGCATCCTCCAACAGTGAACAAATCCTTTTTTTTTCTTAAGCATTGTAATGAGCTGATGGAATTAGACATATCTGATGTGTTTCAGTCCTTTACAGTTACTGTTGTTACTGACATACTGACACATTCCACCTTTTAAGTTCACTTTGAGTTCTTTGGACGTGACCTCCCCTGCTATTTTCTTCAATAAGACACTCCAGGTTCATTTTGTATATTTTTTCTCCATGCCTGAATTGAACCATTTCTCCAAGCTGCTTGAGGGTCTGTTATTTGAAATGGTTTTTGGAGCTCACAATCTAGATTCTCATATTGTTTTTGCAATTAATTAGCGTCGTGACTAGACTTTTCAGTGGACAGGGCTAGAGTGAAAATACATCGTTACTTCATACTAGTACTTGCAGTTCAAATTCAGGGCACCATTCTGTAAGATTCCACATTCTGTGTCCTTTTCCCATGCTGAGAATCTTGATTTGGCAGTCTTTCTGTCAGCATCTCATCTGCCGTTTTATTTATCTTTTTGAAGCTCATTCTCTAGTAGATTTCTTGATAATGGGTTGGTCGTAAGAACAATATTCCTTGAGTTCTTTCATACTGAAAACAGTTTTCCTGTGTCCTTTATATTCATGGACAGTCAGTTTGGTTGGATATTAAATACTCGGCTCGCACTGTCTTTAGTGTCTTAAATATGTCACTCTATTGTCTTCTGACATAGAGTGTTGAGGTCTATATGGATGATGAGACCAAGTTGGTCTCAAACTCCTAGCCTTAAGCCATCCTCCTGCCTCAGTCTCCCTTGGGAGTAGGTGGGATTACAGGCATGAGCCACAACACTTGGCTTATAGTTTCTTGTGTTGGGTGCCTACATCATTGATTTTATACCTTTCTTTTTAATACAGGCATTTTAAAGCTCCAAATTTCTAAGTACTGTGTTATCAGCATCCCACACATTTTGATATTTCATGTCTTCATTTTTACTCAGTTTGAAATATTTTCTTATTTCCTTTAGGATTTCTTTTTTGACCCATGGGTTATTTATCATAGTGTTACTTAATTTCCAAATTGGAGATTTCCTAATTATTATTTTTGTTCTTTCATAATTTAATATCACTATGCTCAGGAAACATACTCGGGATAATTTCAGCCCTTTGAAATTCATTGAGACTTGTTTTGTGACTCAGCATATGATCTATGTTGATTTCATGTGCTCTTGTATATTCTTCCATTGATTGTAATGGTCTATAATGCTAATTAGGTCAATTTATCGATAATATTCGAATCTTCTATATATTTAGTGATAATTTTATCTAGTTCTCTCCATTACGGTGAAAGAGGTATTAAAATGTCCAATTTGATTGTGTTTTTGTCTCTTTTCCTTTGAGTTCTGCATTTTTTGCTTCATGAATTTTCAAACTTCATTAGGTGCATATACATTTAGGATTATTATGTCTTCTTGATGATTTGGATTTTTTATCATGGTGAAATAACACTCTGGTAATGTTCTTTGTCTTGAAGTCTACGTCGATAATAAATAGAACCACGTCAACTTTGCTACAAATAGTGTTTGAAAGGCACATTCTTTTTCCATGGCAATATTCTTCTCATCCTCCTTTTTACATGGAATTAGTTTTACTGAACTTTTCAGAGGGATAGATGCATGAGGATAACTGTTCTAGCTTCACTGATCTAAAGCTTTCTTTTTTGTTGCTTTTTCACAATGGTAAATATATTTTACCTGCATTTTTTATTTCCTTTGTTCTTGAGTTTATCCTGCACAATTTGAATTCTACTCTCAACATTTTTTCTCAATGGAGAGCTTTGCCCTAAAAGGGAGTTTCTGTTGGGGTAGTACTAAGAGGTCATATAGCCTAGACTACTCTCAGCCCTTTCAGAAGTTGCTAGCTCCCGCTTTCTTCTCTTCCACGTGTTAGAGTGTGTAAAACCCCTTCCAGTTTCAGCTGCAGTTCTCAGATTGGCCCTGACACTTTTCAGAAATACCTGTTTGTAATTTGAAGGTTTTTCTGCTCATAGGGGAGTTCTCTTATTGCTTCTCTCTGCTTTGATCCCATTGCAGAGAAGTATATTTGTACCATCTGATGTTTGTAGCAAAAGAAGTGTAGTGCTAACCTTGTCTAGGAAGGGCCATTTGAGAATCCAGATCAGGGGGTTCTTGATTGTTCACTGACATCTGGAGTTGTCTCTTACTGTGATTACTGCATTTTCTTATGATATAACTCCACTTCTTTTCACCACTCGCTTTTCATGGGCCAGGGTCATTTTGAGGGAGTCTCGTAGAATACAGCCTGTGTAGTGAGTAGGGTCCTAGGTAAGATGCCTGTCCTCTTCAGTGATCCTGTATTCTTAGACAGTGGATGGGACCCTCTTAGTTTCAGATTTAGATAAAGGAGATAATTCAGAAAGGATGGAACCTATCCCTACCACCCACCACCCAAATGGGTATCTTTTGTGTTATGTAAGTTTGAATTAGCTGAAGGCTACCTAATGCTGGGTAGGATTATAAAACCAAAAATGCCTCTAATGTACAAGGCACCTTGATAACCTGTAAAAATTATTGCCCTGTTATTTGCTTGGTTATTTTTTGAAGGTGCTTTATTCTACAGAGTGGGGTGATTGAGTGCAGTTGAAACAGCACTCACGATCCTCAGATAATTCTTCTGCTACTAGGGAGGCTGAGGGGAGAAGATGGCTAGAGGCCAGGAGTGTGAGACCAACCTGGGCAACATAGACTTTGTCTCTAAAAAATAAAAATAAATAAATAAATCTAAAACAAAATAAAAAATAAAAGTAAATAAATAAAATAAATTTGTGTAAAACATTCAACAAACACTTTGGAAATTCATTTTCCCCATTGGATTTCAAAACTGTTATTTACGATAATCTCTATTTTAAAGGTGAAGAGGCTGACGCATGATGATGATAAATGGTTTGCTCATATAGCTCATCCCAGAGTCAGGATTCGATGTCTTCTCATTCTAAATCCTATATTCTTTCGTTTATACCATGGAGCCTCATGTTAAAATTTTCAAAATGTTCTGAGACAGTTGAGTGGATGAACCAGCTATCACAGCTTATCTATGGCTACCCAAGTGGACTGGCTTGCTCAGTAACCATTTTATGAAGTACAAAGACCAGAGAGATGATGCAAAAGAATAAATTGGTAGTCAAAGACTTGAGACCTAATTTTAGCCTAACAGGTCCCAAACGCTCTTTAGACATATAAGGAAAATAACCAGTTTTCCCAGGAGGGATCTATGTGTGTACTTTATCAGTTTTAATAAAAAGTGAACCAGATATGTTTTTGACCACTTGTGCTCCCTGCCATCTACTCTCTGGGCAGTCCTAACACCATCCACACATTCTGCCAAACGCATTCTAATGTCATTATCATAGCTAGTCGCAGCCAAATTCTCACATACCATACCCACTTCACAGTCTGACTCTCTCGAGATTAATTGTACCATGTCATTTCTCCAAAGAGGCTAACTAAGGAGAAAAATATAATTCCTGAAATCCACACACTTGGTTAAATCAGCCTTATCATCTTTCCCTAGAACCTAAAAGCTGGTATCTTTGAGAATTTTGCTGTTCAGAGACAGGTGTAAAGGCAAGTTTCAAAACAAATTGGGTTAATCACACATTGGTAACCCATCATCGGGGGTAGCTGTGAATGTTTGTTTTTATGTGTGATGCTCAGTCTCCTTTAGTTTCTGAGCAAACTCACCATAAAGATTTCATTTTTTTAATGCTCATCTTATTTTTCATGGTAGGGATTTGAAATCAGCTACTAGACAAGCCGAATCCACACAGAGATATGTGTAAATATGTGTGTTAGTGTGTGTACATATATACAAATATTTTTAATCACTGGGCAAAATCAACTTGTCTTAGAAATTTATACTTGAGGATAAATGAAACTTGAGTTTTTGTGTAGCAGAAACAATGTTGGCTGTAGGCCAAAGTGAGGGGAAAAAAAAAGACAAGGGGTGTTTATTTGCATGCAACTCCTTTTTGCAGCATCTCTGACCTTACTCTGACTTGTAGCCTAGATTCCTTCGCCATGGCATTATCTACTGTATTAGTTGGGGTTCATTTCAGAGACTAGAAGACTTTTGTTAAGTAAGAAACCTACTGTTTACTAGTTGTATGTTCTTTGTCGAGTAATCCTTTTGAAACTCTTCTGTGCTCCATGCAGCTGTGATACAAAGCAACCTCTGAGTGGGATCTTCTGGAGACTGTGAATGGTCTACTGTCACAGTGCTGGCTGCCATATTGGTCTCTCCTCAGTGATAGCACCAAGCTCTCTGATTGGAGACTGTCAGTGTCTCCTCAGACTTACTTTTTTCCTCCCAGCAATTTAGAAAGACTTACAGTGTATAAGCAATATAATATAAGTATAGAATACATATTAGTTTGAAGACACATAATTGATATTTCATTTGGTTAGAGTTTTGAAAACAGTTGAGGCCCCCCCCCACTTCCAATGTGTACCATCTTGTTAATAAGTTCATTTCTGAAGTATGTCAGGCATGTAGTGATTAATTTTGAAAATGGAATTGGACCAAGTGTAGTTATCAGTATGGAAGATTCTTGTCAGCTGCTACTATCTGCATCCAGAACTCTAGCATGAAACTGTAAGAGAACTGTTGATGCCTGCAAAGTTTGAGTCCACTCGGTCACAATAATTGTGCATGAATGAAATCAGCATTTGGATGGAGAACGAATATCCCATATTGGAAAATAATCATAGCTTTTATGTTTTTTTTTGTATGTGTATGTGTGATTTGACAGCTTTTTGGAGACTGTAGCCTATTTCTTCATGAAACCAAAACTTGGAGAGAAGGAGGTGTCCCCAAATGTTTTCTTCAGTATCTGGCATGAATTCAGCTCTGATTTTAAAGACTTCTGGAAGAAAGAGAACAAACTTATTCTACAAGAGCGGTAGGTATTTTCATTTGCTCAATGGCATTTGAAAGCTGGTATTTTATTAGGTGTGACACCACTGGGGTGGCCAACTTTTGTAGCCTGAATGAAAACTTAGATGGCCTTCAACCTGGAGTAGCAAGTCGAAGAGGGTGCTGACATTTGGCAGAAATTGGTGTTTGAGCAAGAAGAGTCAGCATAGTGATGCTACAGGGAAAAACTGGGTGTGACAGTTTGCCAGGACCACTGTCTGATAAAATAACTTCTGTGATGAAACCGCATAAAATAGACCGTGTAAGAAGGGTGGAACAATCTTTCTGGGATGATAAACCCACTCGTCTCAAAAGATGGATAGAGCTAAAGGCAATGAAGGTAAGAGGAATGGTTCTTGGTTTTGCTCAATCCATGAGGCATTGTCAATTTACTGTTCATATCAAAATTTCACCCAGATGTCACCAAGAAACACAGACGATCAATATTTTTTAAAAGATCTTTCGAGATTCTTGTAGGATTGTGTCACATTTCCTAAAATAAATCTTTTCAGGAATAAAGGGAAATCTCTCCTCTTAAGAGTGTGAAACAAAGTCCCTGTGATTATGAAATTCCATAGAGCTGTATTAAATATTAAGTCATGAAGAAAGCTGGCCCTCTCACGGCAACAAGTAGCTGCATCTAGTGAGGAAATGAACAGGAAACATAATCTTCACTATAAAGTAAACCCAAATACTGAACCGGTAGTATACTTCCTCACATCCCTACCGATGACTTTGCTTTGGATCTTTAGAAAACTTAAGTCCCAGGGAACTTTGTCCATCACTGCCACAAATTGCACTGTTTTCTGCTTATCATCTTCCTTTTGGTCCACTTACAAAGCCACAATCATCCACCTAGTTTTCAGTTGTAAGTCAATTTTGATGCCTCCTCAAATCAGGTGAAATGAATTGCTAACATTTACTGAGCATGTAGACTACACCAGAGTTGTGCTGACTCCTCTAATTAATTACTTAGACTCCATAGGTCTGTCACAGAAGAAATGATGCCTCAGTGACTAGTAGGTAGAAAAAGAGAGTGAGTTTGCACAGAAGGAAAATCCTTTAAACATCCACTCTAAAAGATAATGAGCTTATTCTACCTCCAAATGCATCAGTAGGAGTTAACATAAAATAGAAGATTTTAGTTAAATGTCCACGCAGGTAAGGCACAAGAGATCACTGCTTAAAAATAAGCCTATTTCAATCGTTGTTCTTTTCCTTTGGATTTAGCCATATATTGAGTGATATATATATATATATATATATATATATATATATATATATATTTTTTTTTTACCAAAAGCCTTGTTCAGTTTGGAAAATTGTAAAGAGGAAACATCTTTTTAACCTTAGCACATCACACAGAACTTCATTTCATGCCCCTCCCTGGGTCTCCATGTGCCTCCTTTCATCTCTAATCTAAACTTGTTCCCCTGGAAAAGGGTTAAAACTCATTTACAACAAGGTTCAAAACAGAAAAAGGAGGAGCTCACTTTGCACGATTATTTGCATCGTATCTGGGATGAGAGTGCTCAATGAGAGTGGCCATGGTGCAGTTTAGGCACCAAAAAGATGGGATGGATGACCTGTCGCTTTGGAGTAGTTGCTCTGATGCTGCCGGGTAAGCAAGTACATCGCAGGGGGAGAAGAATGTCTTGGTCCTGCCTTGGTGCAGCTTGTGGAGGTCCCAGGACAAGCACATGGGTGAATGCCCTCCTCGTAGCTCTCTTCCACGGCACGCCAGAACATAAGCTGGTGGGATGCCCCCTCAGAGAACACGTTGAGACTAATTCCGATGCACAGCTCTCTGAGCATCCTCGTGGTCCCATCTAGCCTGTGTTCCACGAGATACAGTTGCATTTCTAGGCAACATTATCACCAGTCCGCTGTTTGATGGCATTGTGTGCATCTGACATGCCCAGAATGAGCTTTTCTTCACTCTCTATCTCCAAAAACCAGATTCTTTTTTATAATACTTTGTCCTGTGCTTGTCATGCCTTAGACATATGCTATGGGTTTTGGGACTGGTGACCTTACCTTCATTTTGGCAGTGCTATGAATTAGCGGATTATGAGTGCTCTTCACTGCAGACTTCTCATTGTTCTAAATCATTTGGCTTTTCATAAAGGGCTAAGGGGGGACCCAGGGCAGGTGAGAGAGCACAGCTTTGCCCTTTGACTTCTGAAATCTGTTATACCTCTTGGTAAATGATTACCAGGCTGCTCTGAAAAGCAAGACCACTGGTCCAAATTCCTTGTAGAACACTTTTGTCCCTTTCCTTAGTGCAGAACCAGCACATAATTTCTGGGAAACAGTATACAATGAACATACGGGTCCCTTGTACAAAATTAACAATTTCAACATGACGAAGCAATAAATCAAGAGTTCCTTTGAGAGCGGCACCCTGTATAACCGCCCAAATGCATGTCCATGCAGCTGACCCTGCCTTAGTGTAAGCTTTATATCGTATTTTCTGTAGTTAAATAGAAGAGTATTTCAGCAAAAAGTCAATTATCCTTCAAAAGTTATAGTTTCCTTACCTGCAAAATGGAAATAGTAATACCCATCTTGCAGTGCTATTGTATAGACTAAATGAGAGAATGTATTAAATATTCAAAGTATATAGCACAGTGTCTACATTCTCAATGCTCAATGGCTGTTTTAATTTAGTTTAAAAAAATGGCATCCCAGTGATGCCTCCCTACAAGGTGGATGTGTTGCTAAGACACGTTAAGCATCTTAAGAACATAGTCTGTAAATACAAAGAAATATTGTGATTCAGTTACCTTCTTGGTTAGGTAAAATGTCTTGGTTCTGAGTCCAAAAAATGAACTTTTATTTACACTATGGATTCCTGTTTTGATGCTTAAGAAGCTGACCCATTGGTTTTGTCATGAGTCAGGAAAAGTGTTTTTCCATCTATTTGGAACTAGGTGTACACAATTGTTGCTAAGAATCCTACTCTAAAAAAAAAAATCTAGACTTGTCATCACTGAGCAACACAAAACACAGGAAAAATAATTTTTAAGAAAATTCTCAATTTGTGCTCACCAGAACATGTGGAGTGTAAACTAACACTTTACTCTGCCAAGCATCTCCCAGAAGATCCACAGAGCCACAGCTGTAACGTGTAAGGAAATGGGCGATCCTCATCTTTTATCTTCAGGGACACTAGCATTAGTATCACCTGGTCACTAATGAGGCCCTGTGGAGCTAGAACCAGAAGAGCTGTGTTAATTAGAAGAAAGAGGTACAAATTGACGGAGAATGTGTATCCTTTTGACCCTGATTAAGGGGCTATGATATGGGTCTTGAAAGAAGAGGATGAGATTCCTAGGACAACTTCACTTTGCACTTTTGCTCTATTTTTTTTTTCTGAGACAAGAGTCTCATTCCATCACCCTAGGTATAGAGTGCAGTGGCGTCATCATAGCTCACCGCAACCTCAAACTCCTGGTCAAGTGATCCTCCTGCCTCAGCCTCCCAAGTAGCTGGGACTACAGGTGTGCACCACCACACCTGGCTAATTTTTTTCTATTTTTGGTAGAGACAGGGTCTCACTTTTGTTCAGTACTTTTGCTCTAAGTTGAAATCAGTTTTTAGGCAGAGTGTGCGACTATATAACTATGTGAAGCTATTTGTGATTATTCACTCCTTACACTCTGCATTTTGCTAGGCACTGAGACATTCGAGTTTCTTAGATGAGGGTCTCATCGTCTTTGAATGAGCAGTGTATCACTGGTGTGGTCTAACATGCACGGGGAAAAAATGAGGAGGGGGCATTCATTCTGCCCAGAGGAATTGAAACGTGGAGCCTGGAGCAAGCGTAGGGTTTTCTCGGGCAGTCTGGGAGGTAAGGGCATCTTGGGCAACAGAATCTGGCTCTGGCAGCTGGGCCCCAAACCTCATAATGTGTAATGTGGCCTTTCATGATTTCATTTTTGGTCAGCTTAAGACATTTTAATTTAATAAATCAGTTGTGACATTAGTAAGGGTTATGTTTAAAGTGTTGTCTAACTTAATTTACTGGTTTATTTTACTTTGAGACAGGTAGTCTTTGATGAACCAAGAGAGAGGATAGAGCTACTCCTCTAATTGCACAAGCATGTAGCAATCAAGTGTGCTTTCAGCCCAGCTGAAATCTGTAATTAGAGAGTGATTTGAATGTTTGTCCTTAGAAGGTTATGCATTACATCGGAGAGCACCTCATGCCGTGGTAACATTCCCATTTCCATCATTTGTATTCAAGAGAGCTGTATGTTCAGATTTATGTACGATATTATTGGAATAAGCTTAAGAAGGAAGAGACCACTTTCAAAGTGATTGATGATATATCTGAAGAATGAAGATAAGGAAAAGTTTATTCTTACATAATAACATTGGATACCGAAGCAAAATCCCGTCTTGGACTGCTATTTAGCGCTGTTGGATTGCAGCAATAAATGAATTTGGCCAACCATTTACCCTTTCACTCAGGCATCAATTTCTAGAGAAATGACCCATACAGAAATCCTCTTCCCAGTGCTAGCTCTCCATAACTGAAGCTTCGGCAGGACAATTGGTAAACTAGACAGTCAAAATAGTGGCTAATGGAGGCCGGGAATGTGTGGGGAATCGGATCTACATTCATGGATAGGAGAATGAAGATGCATTAAGTCATAACAGGCGATTCATTCAACAATTATTTATGCCCTGCTGTGTGCCAGGCAGCATTCCTGCCCATGTGGGTCTTACCCTCTCATGAGAGAAACAGACGGTGAAAAGTAAGCACATCTAAATTGCAAGTTGAAATTAGTGCTGTGAGGAAAATAAACATGGAGCCATTTTGCAGAATCCAAAGTAGAAGAGGTTCTTTTAGAAAAGGTGGTCAGAGGAGGCCTTTCTTTATGTGGACGACTAAAGCATTCTAGGAAGCAGCTGGGTAAAGGGGCACGGTGGGGAGGGAGTAATGTGTGTGAGCGTTCCAGGCAGAGCGGAGGGTGTTCAAGGCAACATGGCAGGAAAGACTGAGTGCTCCCCAAAACAGATGGGAGCCATGAGATGACTTTGATGGAGTAGGCAGGGGCCTGATCATTCAGGCCCTTGTAGGTTGTGGTAAGAGATTGACTTTGATTGTGCATGCAATAGAAAGTCATCAAAGGTTTTTTTTGTCATCGTCGTCTTTTTTGTTTGTTTGTTTTTTAAAGAAAGGGAATAACCCGGTATGACTTATGTAATGAGAAGATCGTTGACTACCAAGTGGGTAGTAGATTGAGGAGTGGTCCTGAGAAGCAAGTTAGGAAGGACTGTAGCAGCCCAGGTGAAAGATGTGCTTCTCTAGACTGGGGTGAAAGCGTTAGAGATTGGAGGAAGTGGGTATATCTGAGATACATTTTGGAGGAATATCTGCAAAAACTTGCTTTTCACAGGTTCCTAGCTGGATCGGTTTTGGGGATTGTAAATGTTTAAGTGTTAGCTCAGATATTGACAAGCAAATATTAACTAGGATGCTAGAGATCAAGAAAGCCAATCTTCTGAAAAGCTTTGGAAAAAGCTGAGGTGAGGAAAAGATCCCCGGGATTAGGAAATTCACTTGCAAAACTTAGTTCTCTTAGAAGGATGTAAACTGCTCAGGTGAAGATTAGCTGGGAAAGAGCTTTGCTTTCGCTGCTTCATCTTGACATGTTCCAAGAGATGTTTTTTAAACTTTGGGAAATCTTCTTCAAAATCCTCATGTTCAAAAAGAGAAGAAACAGTCAGTAGTTCTAATCAGAGCATCCCATCAGAGAATTGGGACCAAGAGCCGAGAAAGTATCTTGTCCAAAGATCTTTTTGCTTTAGTAAGGACGTAAACATTGTAGCATCTTTCAGTGAGCTTCTAGATGCTTGTTAAGGTATCTGAGCAATTCTGAATTTTCCTTCACTGTGTGCTAAAAATGTTTTTTGATGTCTTAGCAAAGTTTGTAGTAGAACTGTCTTGCATCAAAATGTACTTCTAGAGTAAAGATATTTACCATTACTCCTTTAAAAATAATATGTAGCTTATATTGGCTAAAAGCAAGTTCCTATACAAGCTAGAAGATGTTATCGTTAAGGGGTAATTCTAAATGCCTTTAGGATACTTTGAAATAATATAATAGTTACAATCTGCCAGAGGAGGAGGACCAGATCTGTTGGATTTGCATAATACCAAATTAACAGATTCTTAGCTTCGTGTAGGCTTCTGCTGGAGCCTGGATCTTTAAGATAATCACAAATGCACAAAGCCAAAGGCTGTGGGCAGTTCATTCCCACCCTGACATTCTCCATGCTGACTCTGACCCCTTGGGACCGAGGAATTTCACAGCAGTGAATCCCTCCTCCTGTTCCTCCTGGGACTTCGCTCCCAGACATCATTCCTTGTCCCATTAGTGGGAGTGAAGCTTTAGAGAGATGGGAAATGTTTCTTCTACACTTAAACCTGGGAGCCGTAGGGTAAGTCATGGGGAATCAGGGACTAGTCACGAGAGATAAGGAGGGAAGAGATCATCTCTCCCGGGTGTTTTAGGTACTGGTCTCTACAGCAGGCTCGAAGCTGATGACAGATATCAGGCTGAGACATGTTGGCAGTTATTTTATTTGGCAAACAGCAATTTGTTCACCTGGTTTTGCCTGCTGAACTCTGGTTAAGGTTTAGGAGCAACTGCGATAAGACATCAAACTCAATTGTAAAAGGAATCATTTGTGAAGACATGTGCTGAGGGTGTACGTATCAGGGGAGGTAATGGACGGAGGGGCCCACCAGGAGTGGACATCAGTATGGAGACAGTTTGAGAATGTATATTTCAATACAGAATATGGAAAGAAAATAGGGTCATATTCAGGCACCTTTAGAGAGATTTTTAAAAACGGTCTTAAGAAAGCAAGTAGAATGGCTACTGAGCACATAAAAAGACACCTTACATCATTTGCCATCAGGAAAGTGCAAATCCAAACCCACAGTGAGATACACTTCATTCATACTCACTAGGATGGCTATAACAAAAAAGACAGACAGCAACAAATTTTGGGGGTGATGGAACCCTCATGCAGCATTGGTGGGAATGTAAAACACTATGGCCACTTGGGAGAACAGTCTGACAGTTCCTCAAAAAGTTAAACATAGTTACCATGTGACCCAGCAGTTTCCTTCTAGATATATACCTACAAGAAACGAAAACGTTCGTCTACACCATAACCTGTACACAAATGTTCCTGTTAGCATTACTCATAATCTTCACAAAGTAGAAACAACCCAAAATGTCCATCAGCTGAGGAATGGATAAATGTGGTATATCCATACAATGGAATATTATTTAGCAATTAAAAAAATGAAGCACTGATACATGCTGTGAGATAGGTGGACCTTGAAAATGTTAAGTGAAAGCAGCCAGTCACAAAAGACTACGTATTATTTGATTTATGAGATTTCCAGAATAGGCAAATATATGGGGTCTGAACGAAGATTAGTCTTTGTCAGGGGTTGGGGAGATGAGGTGCAGGGGGAGAAGAATGCAGAATGACTCCTGATGAAGCTTCTTCTGGGGAAAAGGAAACATTCTAAAACTAGATGGTTGTAGATGGTCGCACAGCCCTGTTAGTGTACTGAAATGGAACAAAACTGAATTATTCACTTTAAATGGGTGAATTGTATGGTATGTGAACGATGGCTCAATATGGCTATTTTTGAAGAAAGAGAAAGTAAGTAAAATTCTCATTTAGAGTTCTAAGCATAAAAGTGGACCACGCTTGAGCATAGTGGGCTGTGTCTAGATGGTTCACAGTTGTGACATCCTCTGTGGGTTCCTCCTCTTCCTGCCTGGCACACTCTTGCCATTTCCTCTGTGCCCAGGTAGTTTTGTATGTGCTCAAGGAAAGCAAATCTTTTAACTACTAATGTGATCATTAGCTAAATTAAAATTTGGCAAATAAATCTGTTGGCAAAACTGTGAAGGAAAAAAAAAGAAATTGCACAGCTTATTCCAAAATAAAAAAGATCTTTGATTTAGGTAATTAGTAGTCAACAATAGCTTGACTGTACTGATGAAATAAGCCAGTGCTTTCTCTGTGTAAACCCATTGCAGGAAGTCTAAGTCACATTAAAAAAAATACATATAATCGATATGTATGCATATGTGTGTGTATCTTGAAATTATTCATCTGTTGCAAACTTTTTCAAATCTAATCTCCATAGAAGGAATTATATTATGCAGATTTCCATAACACAGGAAACCTATAGTTCCAATGGAAAAGAGATAAATACTTAGGAAAAAAAAGAATTAGATATAAAAATGGTCTAGGCCGGGACGCGGTGGCTCACGCCTGTAATCCTAGCACTCTGGGAGGCCGAGGCGGGAGGATCGCTCGAGGTCAAGAGTCTGAGACCAGCCTGAGCAAGAGCGAGTCCCTGTCTCTACCAAAAATAGAAAGAAATTAGCTGGACAACTAAAAATATATATAGAAAAAATTAGCCGGGCATGGTGGCGCATGCCTGTAGTCCCAGCTACTCAGGAGACTGAGGCAGAAGGATCGCTTGAACCCAGGAGTTTGAGGTTGTTGCTGTGAGCTAGGCTGATGCCACGGGACTCTGGCCCGGGCAACAGAGTGAGACTCTGCCTCCAAATAAATAAATAAAAAAAATAAAAATGGTCTAACTACATAAAAATAAAAGAGAAAGGAATAGGTCTATCTTTGCTATGGGCTAAAGATTTGCATCTTTTAGTTCTGTTTGATGAACCCTTCACCCTGTCTTCAGAATCCCTGACCCACCTGGTGCCCTCTGCCCCTGCCTCTCTGGCTACTGACACAGAACCACACTCCCCTGGCTTTCTGCTTGTTCTTGCTTTTGCTTGTTGTACAAAGTTGGGCTTAGAAACTTGAGACGTGGGTAGCTGCCAGGTCAGAAGAAGAGTTTTGAGCCTATGGAAAGGAGACTTTTGTTTAAAGCAGACAGCAATAGAGACAGACCCTTCTCTATGGTGCTTACTAGCCAGTGGACACTCGGTGAGGATGAACCATGCTGATGCTGAAGAACTGACTGTAGAATTACAATATGGTCTTGACACTGACATTTCTAGTTCACTCAAGTGCCCGTCAGTTGAACTACAACCATCGTGGCAAATCAGTATCACGTAGCTTGGGTTCTTTGGCTTATGTGGAAAACTATTGTATACACTATGATCCTTCTTAAAGACGTAAGTACATCATCATCATCATTTAAATTATTGCACGTATAATTTTTTTTCAGCTTTATTGAAGCATAATTGACAAATAAAAATTATATGTGTTTAAGGTATACAATGTGATGTTTTGATATACATATATATTATGAAGTGATTATCACAATCAAGCTAACGTATCCGTCAACCTTTTTTTTTTTTGGTGAAAACACTTATCCTGTCTTTTAGCAAATTTCAAGTATACAGTACATATTATTAATTATAGTCACTCCTGCTGTGCATTAAGTCTGCAGATTTCCTCAACTTATAACTCAAAATTTTTTATTCTTTGTCCAATACCTTTTATATCTTATATACTTAGTGTAATTTCACATTAAAATCAAATTCTAAAATTCTTGGTATTTTAGGACCTATGATTTTGCAGGTTTTAGAGAGTAATAATTTTGCAGAGCCAAATGAATGAAAATAGCACTACACCTAATATAGTTCCTGTAATGATGTAAAACTTTGTTTTATAATTTAGGCTTTCTAATTATAATTTATTAATGCATAGATACACCAGAGGTCTGTCTGCTCAATCTTTTTAAATATTGTCCTAAAGGAAGCCTATGAGCATTTTGCTTTTATTTCATTCTATTTTAATGTATTTGGCTTTTGTTTCCTAAGCATGATCTGTAATGAAACACTTAGGGTCCCCGATACCTTGAATGTCTTTCTAAGTCTGAAAACTTGATTTCATCAACTTCACCTGTCGCTTTATCTTGTTGGTAATACTAAACATTCTCTAAATAATCCATCAGCGTTGTCTCCACTTCTCTCCCACGTGGCCCCGGCCATGTCCCACTGCCGATTGATTAGAGAGGTCGCTCCCTTCCTTTAGGACCAGCAGTGAGGCTGGCACCTGCGTGTCACACTCTGTATCTAGAGGAAAGAAAGCGCCTGGCCACCGTGTCTCCACAGCTCATTGATCGATCTCTCTGAGAAAGGCTGGTATGTCTCCTTGCAGATTCCTTCTTTGAGTGATTTAAAACTTGATGCTGAGCTATATATGAAGTCCTGTTTGGATAGTTGTGCCTTACAGAATGAGGATCACCCCGAAAGCTGCCCCTCTGCCTTTACAAAAAGAGCGTGCAGACCTCTCCTAGAGCGAGCTGCCCTGCCGCTGCCTTGTGTGGAACGAGCTCATGGTTGTAACTGGCAACGTGAAAGCTAAGGTGAAGAGGAACAGGAGGGTGTCCTTGTGCGAGTGCACTGTTAGGAAGTAGGGCTGTGCCCTATCCCTGGGAGCTTCAAGCTTTCTGGCTCTTTGGAGGGAAATATTAATTTTTAAAAAGCAGTCATTTCAATGAGGACAAAATTCCAGCTGTGTTGGCTGAGTCCGTAGCTGTTTTGCTGTGGGCAGATTAGACGCAGCATCATTAGGTAAATGCCATCTCTTTTTGGGCTTCATGATGTTCTTCTGCCCCTGGACTGGTTCAGGGGATGAGCTGGAGTGTCCCCTGGAGGAAAAGCCAGCATTAGAGAGGGCAGCCTGCCTGCTCCCTGGGAGGGTCTGGTCCCCTGAGGTCCATTAACCCCCAAACGACCTCTGTCTCCACCAAATTGGGAGTCATGGGGCACAGAACTAGTAGAGAAGCACAGGAAAATGTACTTGATTTAGTACTCAGCACGTAACACCCAGGAAGGAGACATGAAAGAAGTGTAGTGTTGGGTTTTTTAAAAAATAGGGACTATCTGCCCTTATACTAATGACTTAGTATTTTGCTCTATGTATTTAAGCACTATTAATATTCCCCTGTTTTATAATATGGCCATCTAAGGTGGGCTGCATTTACTATCACTTAAAATTGAGATATATATATAGCCATTCACACTTTTTCAAAAGAATATATTGAATGTTCATGCTATTTAGGCATTCATTTAGAATTTAAAATAGCCAGAAATGGAAGTTCACAAGCAAGAATCTCCACTCCTCTAAGTTTTAATTTGTCAGAAAAAAAAAAAATGTGTCAGAGATAAGTCTCTAAAATTTGTTGGGTGAGGCAAAAGGATGAATCTAAAAGTACTAACTCTTTAATCTTTAAAACATTCTAATTATCATTACATATTTAGATAATACATATTTTGCAGACATAAAGCCCATCATCCTGGATCTTATTTTTATAAGATGGGATCAGCTTTAAAAATTAATCTCTGGGGTTCAAATTTCTGTGCCCTAGGGGTGAACATTTTTGGAAGTTTGATAAAATTCTATTTGGCCACTTTAAAGTTTTCTAAATGTATGGGGGAGGTAAATAAGATGAGGCATAGCTAGGAAAAAAGTATATTTCATCAGTTAAGGGAATTTCAGATGCTCCTAGATAACTTTCATTTTAAATGTCAGACTAGATGTGGGTTTTAATGCATTCTTACATGCATGTGCTGTTTTTAAAACAGAAGCACTCATAATTCTCTACTGACTTTGTATGTGAGTTTATTTCCCACAACCTCTGATTAATTTTCTTAATCTTTTCCTTTTACACGGTCTAAATAAGATGGGTAGTAAGAGCATGTGCTTATAGTTGAAAAGACCAGGATTTGACATGTCCCTGACAGTGCTTGTGTATCGTTGACAAGTTAATTAATCTCTCTGAGCCTAGGTTTCCCTGTCTTTAAAATGAAGATATTCAAAGTACCCAGTTCCTTGAGTGAATTTAAAGAAGACCACCACATATAAAGCATTTAGCACACTCTCTCTCTTTTTTTTTTTTTTTTTGAGACAAGAGTTTCCCAGGCTAGAGTGCTGTGGCGTCAGCCTAGCTCACGGCAACCTCAAACTCCTGGGCTCAAGCGATCCTCCTGCCTCAGCCTCCCGAGTAGCTGGGACTACAAGCATGCGCCACCATGCCCAGCTAATTTTTTCTATATATTTTTAGTTGTCCAGCTAATTTCTTTCTATTTTTAGTAGAGATGGGGTCTCGCTCTTGCTCAGGTTGGTCTCGAACTCCTGAATATCTGTCTGACCAAACCATGTGCTGCTTGGATCTTCTGCTCTCTCTGCAACCACACAGATAAATCCAATCCCTTGTTCCATGTAATGAATCTTCTGATATTTAAGGTTAACTATGGAGATGCTCCCA
This sequence comes from Lemur catta, assembly GCF_020740605.2. Classification (NCBI taxonomy): domain Eukaryota; kingdom Metazoa; phylum Chordata; class Mammalia; order Primates; family Lemuridae; genus Lemur; species Lemur catta. The sequence goes on along the minus strand of NC_059152.1, from coordinate 6,368,254 downwards.
GGGTTTCTATTGCCCTAATATAATAATCTCAGTTCTCTTCATTGTTTTGGAGTCTCTTTGGATTTTCCTGATTCACTGAGATTCCTGATCAGCCTGGTGATCATCTGACTTTTCAGCTATGTTCTTGCTGGCACTATGAGTCACATTTCTCAACTTCTCACCGCTTCCCAGAGTCAGCAAGCCAAACCCTTCACCCTTCTTGCTCCGGGAGAAATTTTCCAATAGGACTATTTCAAAATCAGTGATTACCAAGCTAAGGTAGATTCACTAAGCAATGGATGTCCTGGGTCAAATCCTGGGAAGCGTGTGGGGAACAGGAAGATTTTCATTTTCCTCTATGATCGTTCCCCAGGTATCGCCTTCCACGTTCTTCAAACTCTGAATGCCACTTCTGCATTCTTCACTCAAAACGTATGGCTCGTCCACATACTTTACTGAGGTCATTAACATGTATGTATTTATTAACATATCTGCTATATGCCAGGCACTGGACTTGTGATCCAAACCAAATCCCTGCCCTGGTGGAGCTTGCATGGTAGTAGGGAGGACCGGATCATCAATAAATATATACCAGGACTCTAATGAAAAATAGAGAAGGGCAAAGGGAAGACAGTTCTAGGAGGTGGGATGTTTTATATAAGCCAGCCAGTGTGTCTCTGAGAAGTGATGGATAAGCACGGACTTGAAGGAAATGAGCATAAACTAGTGATATCTGGAGGAAGGTCATTGCAAGACGGAGAGCACAGCACGTGCAAAGGCTGAGGGAGGCGTGTGTCTAGGAACGAGGCCCAAGTGACTGGAACAGAGGGAGTGAGAGTAGAGAGGTTAGAAGGTGAGTTCAGAGAGCAAGCCTTGGGCCAGATGGTGGAGACTGGCGGGCCAGGTGTAGGATGGCATCAGGAAGAACCATATGCAATACTGTTAGTACCAGGATGAGAAAGATGAGGATTTGGCATCTAGGGGGAATGGGTGACGTGCACGAGAGTAGTCTCTATCGAGTGGTTAAGGGCGAATGCTTGATTAAATGGGAGCAGAGGAAGTGGAGGCAGTGGCTATAGGCAACTCTCTTGAGGAGTTTGTGTATATGGAGGGTCGCAGTAGAAAGGATAGCTAGCTAGAGGGGGATGCATTAATGTTTTGTTTTTGTTTTTGATAATGGGATAAGCAGCATATTTGTAGCCAGACAGAAATAATCCAGTAGAGGAAAAATTCTGACCCTTGTTCTCTCTTAATATGTTTCCTTGATCCATTCCTGCCTGTATCTCCCACATCTTATTCCTTAATTAAGCCATTCTTCCTCTTGCATAATTCTAAACTATTATGATATAAATAGCTTTGTTGTACTCTTTTATGAGTTTTACAGGGAGGAAATTGGATAAACTCTCTATAAACTAATTCCTGTGTCTTAATAGCTCTTGAGGTTCCACCCCCCAAATACCTCCCACCAAAAATTCTTTCTAAAAAAATAGGATACAAATGATATATATGTATCAAACAATCTATATAGAAGTGTCAAAAACCACAGTGTAAGTACCGATAGAGCTTAACGTTGTATCTCACTAGCTATAATCAAAAACTTTTCTGAACTGTACAGAAAGATGAAGAAAATATTTTAACACAGGTGGAAATAGTAAAAGGATGTTTGCATGAAAAATGTCAAATGTAGTAAACAGCACTCTTCTCCTGTAATAAAAGATGAACTTTGCTGTCAAATACGATCTTGTAGTAGTTTGGGCTGTCATGTGTGGCAGGAGATTTTGTTTTTGTTTTTTAATTTGCTGTCATAAGTTTGTGGAGCCAGTGATTGTCGTTTTACTATTTTATTAAGGAAATCTAAAATATCCTCAATATGTACAGAAAGAACGTATCATTTCTACAGGACTTAAAAGGCACATCAACTGAGCTACTTTGGTGAATTTCATGGAAATTCGAGTCTAACATGGAACTAAAATAGTCTCTGCTACAAGATACGTGAAAAAATTTTTTTTCTAAATCAGACATTTAAAAATATTAATGATGAACAATGTGATCGATCAGAAGCTTAAAAATCCTAACATAAATGAACACCAATATTCTTATTTTTAAGCAACTGTTCACCTTATCCTTTGAGTATTGCAAAAATTTCTAAATAGCACCTTTCAGATTTCTCAGTTTTTTCCTGATATTATATCAGTTCTTCATGGAAGAATAAGAAAGAAGGATACTCTTAGTTTTACAGAATAGAATTCAGGCTCTTTATTTCCAAAATGGAGTGTGAACCTTGCTCTGTGAACCTTGCTCGTCCACTCTCTAAAGCACTTTTATTTTCCTTCGATAGCAACACAGATCGTCACAGTTTCAGGACTTGTCCCAGACCCAAGCCACCTCTGACTGCTATTCAGTCGAGACTGATGTGATTTGAGATGATGAAGTATGCTAACTGTCATTTATTCTGTTAAATAGATCTCTCAGTTTTAACCCTTTACCAGGTTAAATTACCAAAAAACAATATAGCATACTTGAAGTATTGGTTAGCTTCCCTATCCTGAGAAATGCCCTCACTGAGTTCAAGGTTCATCTCAGTTTACATTGAGGATTTGTGTGGGGAAAAAAAAATTGGCCATTGAAAAACTTCTGTAATCCCCTATATTTTTAGATTTGTACTGACTACAGTTCATATCCCTTATTTAGAGAACCTGGTCAAAAATTCTCCCTAGAAATTAGAATCAGGAAAACACACATGCACACATGGTAGCAGTTTTTTTTTTTTCTTTTTTTTGAGACAGAGTCTAGCTCTGTCACCCCAGCTAGAGTGCAGTGGCATCATCATAGCTCACTGCAACCTTAAACTCTTAGGCTCAAGCGATTCTTCTGTCTCAGCCTTCTGAGCAGCTGGGACTATAGGTGCACAAGCCATGATGCCCAGCTAATGTTTTCTATTTTTTGTAGAGAAGGGTTCTTGCTTTTGCTCAGGCTGGTCTTGAACTCCTGGCCTCAAGCAATCCTCCCGCCTTGGCCTCCCAGAGTGCTAGGATTACAGGCGTGAGCCACCATGCCCAGCCATGGCAGTTTTATCTTCTCCAGATAAATCTTACATGCTTTCCTTCTTCAAAAATAAATGCTATAGCCTGTTGTGTTTCCATTACTACTTTTGCTTGAAAAGAGATCAAAAATTGTCTGATATTCCAGTAGAACTTCTCCGCAGTATCTGATGAAGCACATATACCTGTTTGCTAGTTTCTCTTTTAAAATAAGTCATTTGAACTGACACATCTTATATCTTCAGAATTGTAAAAGATTTGGTCTTTTAGAATCAAATGATTTTAAATATAAATATGATAAATGATACATATAAGTGAATATATAAGTAATGTGTATATAATACATACTATAAATGTATATGTTGATATAAATAAGAAAGTAGAAAAAAGATGATATTGATGATTGCATATTCATTTAACAATGTAAGTGTTTTTGTTTGTTGTTTAAATTTTCCCAGACATTACGCTGTGCTCCAGGATAGGGGTTCTCAAAATGTGACTCCTGGATCAGCATCCCATTCGCTGGGGACTTGTTAGGGTTACAGATTCTTGACTCCCACTCTAGACATGCCGATCATGGGTGTACAAACAAGCAGTCTGTGCTTTAATAAGCCCTTCCGGTAATTCCTCTGCTCACTCAAGTCTAAGAACCATAGTTCTAGGTCTCAGATAATAAAAAGGTGAATATAATTCACAGCACGAGCTACACTTTTCCCTGCATCCCTGCCTCCTGTTTGTCTTCCTGCCTTCTTGCATCCCTGCGTTGTCTTCTTTCATCTTTCCCCGTGTATATGCATCGTAAGAGGCAACATAGCCCAGTGGTTCAAGCTTAAGCTTTGGAGATAGACTGTGTTTGCCTGTATTTGAACTACAAGTCTGCCTCAAATCTGTGTATGACCCTGAGCAAGTAATTTGACCATTTTAAGTTTCATTTTCCTTACCTGTAAAAGTTGGATGTAGGACAGCATCAGGAAGAATCATACATAATACTGTGAGTACTAGGGTGAGAAAGATGAGGATTTGGCATCTTGGGGGAACAGGTGACATGCACGAGAGTAGTCTCTGTTGAGTGGTTAAGGGCATCATGCTACACTGTCTACCTTATGAGGTTATTATGAGATTTAAGGGAGCTAATATCTGCAAGCCCTCTTAGCTGGGCACCTGGCACACACTGTAAGGTCTCGGTGAGTGTTGGCTGCTGTTATAATGCGCCAAGCACTGTGCTGGGCATGGGACACACATATGGAGGGAGAAGGTTCTATCTGCCTTCAAGGAGCTTACATTATAGTGTCTTTAAGATGCTCATTCTATGGACACTCTCTAAAAGGGGAAAGGATATTGAACCCAGGAAATAAATTGGAGGTCATCTATTCCAATCTACTTTCTATTGTAAGAATATAATTTTTACAAGACTAATAGCCAGACATTAAGCCCAGGCTTTGATTCCCTTTTTAGTGCTAGGGTGATACAGACTCTGAAGTCAACCAGATCTGGATTCTCTCCTTCATTCTTCTCTTATGTGACCTCAAGAACCTCTCTGAGCCCCAGGTTCCTCATCTCAAAAATAGGATGATGACATCTCTCATGTCTGGTCACCAGCTGGCTAAATGAGATGATGCACATGAGATGCTCTGTCTCTCTGACACAGCCCTGGCCCGCTGCAAATGTTCACTTTCTTCAAGGAGAAAAAATAGCAAGGATATTTTTTTGGACATCTGCAATTACTAGGATACTTTTCCCTCTTCTCAGATTAAAACAGCGTCTGTATAAATTTTATCAGTTGATCATTTTTCAGCCTTCCTCAGTGTGATGCTTTAAGAAATACAACTGAATATAAAGACACCCTGTTATCTTCTTTGAACATATCTACATATCTGCTCATTGTAAATTCATCTAAGCATCCTCTCATGTAGCCATCATCTCTGTTTGGTTCACAGACATCCCTTCAGAAATTCTTTAAATGCTTCACTGAAATGAAGATATGTTACATCCCTGTCATTTATCTTTTCCCCTCACCAAGAGGTTAGTGAAGCCAGTTTGACATGATTTCATGTTGAAGGCTTACAGCCTCCTAATGATCATATATTGAACACAAAATTCAGTTCTCTGTAAGATGGAAGAAAGTAGAATACCCCAAATTATTTCATAACTTTAAATTTCATGTATATTCACTCAAACTAAATTGTTATTTGTAGATGGAATTATAACAGTAAATCAGTAAACTCAAAGGTCAAGTCAAATAAAGTCCTGGGTAGTTTACTCAAAATGTGATTTGGACATCCAGACAGGGCTGAAGAGTTTGCCGGAAGGAGGAGGCCAAAAAACAAGAGATTGAGATCTAAGCCCAAGCTATTTGCCAAAATATATCCGTGTTTTTTTTTTTTTTTTTCCTAATTGGGTCACAATTTCCCTGTGCATCATCATTCATTCATTGAGCCAGCTATTTTTCAAATATCTAGTAAATAACTTTAAATACCTGTGTGATTTTCAATATTATGCCCTGGGAATATAAAGATGGCTATACATGATCCCTCAGCTCAAGGAATATACTACTCAGCAAGGCAAAAAGAGAGTTGTAGGTCCTCTTGAAAATAAAACTCTGAACAAAATTATCTGAAAGCATAGATGATTATGTAAATAAGCCTGCCTGGAAGGTCAGACACATTTCCTATAGGACGCTAATTTTGAACTTCACTTGAAGGACCTCATGGCGGGGAGCACAGGAAAAGCAAAGGAGAACGGGCAGTCCCAGGGGAACGGATTTAGCAACGAGATCCCACAGGAGTGGGGGCGGTTCTGTGTTGTTGGGGGCCTAGGGAGCATTGTGGAGAATCAGGGGAAATTAGGTTAGCTGGAGCCAGACTGTAAATGGCCTTGCATTCCTCACTGAGGAACTTAAATCATTTTTTTTTCCTGGGCAAATGAGTAAGTGGCTGAGATGATTTCCGTGTTTGTGCAGGATGGATGGGACTTTTACACGTGGAGGCCAGTTTGCAGGGTATGGCAGTGGTTCAGGTGACATGACAGGGCTTGAAAAGCAATCAGGGACAGTGGAATTAGAGAGGTTGGGACAGATTTTAAAATCATTACTGAGGAATAATTAACAGAACTTGTTAACTCTTTGCAAATGCATGGATGGGTCGTGAAGAGGGAGAGGAGGGATTCAGAGGTTGATCAGGGAACTGGATGAATGGTTTGAATGGTTATCCCCTTAACCAAGGCCCAGGTGGGTGAGAGGGAGCAGCAGTCCCCCTCCAATCCTCGAGGGCTTGGAGCTTGAGGACAAGGTCAAAGCTTGCCCTCATGGTTGCCCTCAATTTAAAGGTCTTTGGAGTAGAAATGATAGTTGCAATTTACAAAGTGGAGATTCCCACTGATACCATAGAATCCAGACTAGAGTCTTGGGGGAGAAAGAAAAAACATTTGAGGGGAAGTTTAATAAATACGCAGCAAAAGAGATGAAGGAAGCATGTCCAGAAAGATAGTTGGAAAACTCAGAATTTCCCTGAGGACGGAAGGGTCAGAGATTTAAAGACTTAGGGATGAGTTAACCATTTCAGAGACATTAGCGTGGTGCAGAGGGAAGACTAGAAAGCTGCTGGCGGATTTGCCCATTAGGGAAGTGTTGACAGCTTTGTGATTAAACCCAGAGAGGAGCAGATGTGCATGATGATCTGTGTGTGTGTGATTTATTTTATTTGTTTTGTTTGTTTTAAAACAAGGGAAAACCAGCATTCACCCATACTCACTTTTACTTCTCTGTAGCCATTCTAAAATTATGGGGGGGAAAGATCACCATTTCCAAGGTAGCTCACCAAGAATTATAATGTTCTGCATCTTATAGACTCTTAGACAGCCACCAAAGAGATGGGGGCCACAGGGAATTAATTTGATTGGTTGAATATACTTTCTTATAAATAAATGATCCTCTGATGTCTTTTCCCCCATTATACCCCCACAAAAAAATTGTTTCATGAAACACTAATACACAGAATATCTGCATCTTAATGTTCATGGGAGGAATACCCTTGTGGTTTCTGGAACACAAGCATGGAACATGCCTATCTAATTATCAAAGAATCCTAGATTTTGGACTATGAATATTCCTCAAAATTCAGCTCCTGTTGTTGATAGAAATGGCGGATTTGCTTTGTGTATTACTGTGAAGCTAGTGGAATAATATGTGTGTGTGTGAGGCGTCTGTGCTGGCCCCAGAGCCCCAGGGAGCTGGGCCCCTCGACTGCTGGGCATAATGTTCTTCTGCATTTAATGTACATGACTAAGCAATGCAAAGGATTTTTTGAAGCATGGCTTTCTTTGTGTCGGGAGTCACCTTGTGCTCATTGTGACTGCTGTCCATAACCACGTGGCATGCAAATGCAGTGTTTTCTCTGAAAAAAGTCAGAGATTCTCAGCGATGAGATTCAGAAATGCGTGCCCAAGGAAAGTTCTTTTTCTTCGAGATAATAAATGACTTTGGGTTGATTTTGTTTCCAGTATGTCTCAGAGGTTTTGTGGTTTTGTATGTGTGTATTTAAAGAGATTGAGGTTATAAAGGACAGAAGACAGAGCCAGGAATAAACTTTCCCAAATCACCTCTAATTCCGTAAGGCATCTAATACTGCTTCTGTCTTTACCTGGAGAGAGAGACCCACGGCTCTTAAGCTGACATCCTAACCAGCCTTTGTCTGGAGTCTCTGTTGCCTCTGTCTCTCCTTCTCCCCCTCTCCCTCCCTGGACTGGGTGTGTGTGTCTCTCTTTTTTTTTTTTTTTTTCCTTTCTCTTCTGGGTTTTAAAAAAAAACAAAACAAAAAAAAAAACTTAAATTTGTTGGCAGACATGATGGCTTTATGTTTCAGCACAGAACATTGTGAAATGGCAGTGATGATAATTATATCTGCTCTTAGTTTATTGTTAGAAGACCCATCTCTGCTCCGTCAGGACCTCAGACCTGTGACATCCCAGTTTTGTGCTGCACAAATCTCTCATAGGCTGGTAGATTCCAGCGGTGAAATCAGGCTACTCCCAGCAAGCCAAGTTGGAGCCAGCAGGAAATGAATCCGTCTGCCACAGATACTTATTTAGACCAAATTATTAATGTTTAGTGGCAGAAGAGTGGCTCCGTTTCTCATTCGATTGAATGATGAGAGCATATCTGTTTTCTTGATAAGACTGTGGCCAGCTTGGCGTTGGGTCCCAGAGGTAGATGAAGATTATTCTGCCTGCAGGGCAGGCTGCGGGGATGTCTGGTTTCTTTTCTCTGTAGCTCTGCCAGAGTGTATCTCCCTTATTCATCTCACGAACTGTTTTTAAACTTAATCATGCTGAACTTTTTGTATATGTTTGCCTGACAATAAATGGGTCTGGGGCTAGGGAGGGACAGTGGAGAGAAAAATACATCTTTATTAGGAGAGAAATGAGAAACCACTCTCGTTGTTTGGAATAACCTTTAGTGTAAATGAGCCCGGTTATAGTGAGGGCGATATTTGAGAAACTTTTCATTGGTTTTGAAAAATATCAAGATAAAAATGATAATGGGAATTTAAAACTAGTTTTAACAAGTCCTATGCTAAAAAGTATTTTCTCTTCTCTCACATCTGTCTTCTCTGACATTGTAAACCTGAAAAATAGTCTAATTCTTTTGGACTCAAATTTTCTTCGCTTAATAACTTAATTTTATGCTTAATACCCTGAAACCAAACGAAGCTGTTACCACTTAGAATATTTGCATGTAAGGAATAAAAATCTATATAAATGTATTGAAATTTATTTAGCTTCTCTTTAGGTACATTTATAACTTTATCTTTTAGAAGATAAATTTAGTATAAGAATTTTTTTTTAAGTAAATTTGAACTTAAGCTTTAATACTTAGAGATGTTTTGTTTTCATCTGGTCATTTTTTTTGCCCAAAACCCAGAACGCAGTTTCAGCTCCTAGTCATATTCTTTACCAAATGTGTCACTTCTCCTGTGTTTGGTTCTCTGTAGCATCACATACTCTGTCATTACCAATTAATGATGTCACATTTCTTTACCTTGAGAAGCTTGAATTTCAGGTTTTACATTCATTCCAGCGTTACTTTCTATCTGTAAGGACAACCTGCTGGATAGGCAGGTTCTATGGTGGAATATGACTAGGTATACAATATCTGAGAATCTTAGACTCTTTGAAATTTAGAGCTGTGATGTCCTGCCTATCTGTAAGTCAGATTTTAGGCTTCCCTACCCTCCCAAACACAGCTGTAACCCTCAAGTAGGTGGGAGTTGGGGTGGGGCAGTGGAAGAAGCTCTGTGATAGCTAAAATTACTGGCTCCAAGTCCAGAAACTCTATTCCTTTAGCTAGAACTAAACATGGAATGTTATTGCTCTAATCTGAGGCACCACTTAAATTAGCTTAGTTATCTGGTTTTCTCCACTAAAGAAGATAGAAATTATTAAAAGGAGATAGAGTTTCTGCATAAGGCAGACACGCTGGCTTTAGAGAGAAGTGATCACAGAAACAGAAAATGTAAAAAGTATACACAAAACCAACATAGTATTGGGTCAGCGTATGGGCAAACTGTCTTATATATCTTAAGAGGCCTTGAAGGGTAGCCCTACATTGTAGTACATTGCAATAGAGATGTGTCCACTAATGAACATGGGCCAGCAAGTAAAAGTTAAATTTTTCCCTTTATTTAAGAAAGAGAAAAATTTAATTTGTTTCAAAAAAGGACTTTATTCAAAATTGGTTGTACAAAAATGGGTCTGTAAAAGGGGCAAGTTTGCATTATTTAGGAATCACACATTCATTCATGCGTCTCTTTCTTGAGCACTGCTAGAAGGAAATTTTGCTTTTGGGTAAAATTTATTTTGCTCATATTGGTCACCTACTCTGTTTGCCAAGCCTGATTCCATATGTCTATGGGTTACTTCCCATAACTAAATTCTCCCTTGAAAGATAAAGAATGCCTCATGTTCTTTGATTACTCTTAGTCCTCCATTGAAGAGATAAATACATACCTTTGAAATTTATTCAGCATGGTTTTGTTTCTGAAGTTTCATAGACAATAAAAAATATTATGGCAAAATACTACCATAAACCTCAAATTTTATAGGTATTATCTACCATTTAGTATCCATGTCTTCCATCTAAAAGATAATGCTACATTTCCTGTTTTCTGGTCTCTGCTTTCTGTGTGGTTGTTTGTTTTTCCCCCAAATCACTAAAAGTGATGAATGAAGTTTCTTTTCACTATCATAATGACTTGGTTTTGTTCCTAGTTTCCTTCTGTTATCTAGATTGCTAATTAGAAGCTGCAACTGTTACAATAAGCCTATCCCAGATGTCATCCTAAAATTTTTACTCCCCTTTTTAGTTCTCTAATAGGGTAAAATCGTGATTAACAGATGGCCTTGCCATCCCCCTTTGTGTGAATGTAACCATGTTAAAGAAAAAAATGTATCTTCATGAATCACGCACGAGAGCTGTGTCTCTGCACAACATCCATAGACCAACTCCAAGACTGGAGGTTAAACTCAAGGACAGGCCAAATTTAGAAGCCTGGGGACTGTGTTCAGCCCAGCTCTCTCAATATACTCTTCTCTCTTCACAGTGATTGCTTTTTCTCTTTACAAATGAAGTGCTGTCCTTTTTAATGCTCTCCTCCATCCCAAACAGAACATATTGGTCATTTTTATTTCTTTCAAACATTATCTCCACCATACCTTTGCACTTGGAAATCTTTGATGCCTAGTTGTGAAACGACCATCTTTTTCTCTACTCAGTTCAAGGCATGTTAGGCATCACGGAATGAGGAGTGAGGCAGGGGAGAAAGGGGATGGAACATGCGCCAGCAGTTACTCAACAGACCCGAAACTGCAGCTGACGAAATCTGCCAGGACAGCCCAAGTGGACAGCCCCAGTAGGATGGGCGCGAATAGCACGGCTGGCTCAGGCCCTCTCCGTACCGACTTCTGCCTCATTATTTTTCTGATTTCTGCCAACTCTGGCAATGTATCCGACCTCCAGGGACACATTCTTTTTTTCCTGCCTAAAGTGTGGAAAAATTTTTTGTTGTCAGAGTTTTGTTGAAATAAAATTGGCATTTGGAAGAAGCAGCATTTGCTGGGAAGCTTAGATTGGGTGCAACTCACGAAGCGCTGACGGGACCAAGTTGACGTGGTTTGATCTGGCGGGGCAGAGAGGCCTGAGGAAGCCTTGTCGTCTCACGGGTCCGGCTGGAGGCTCAGCTGGGGCTTCAGGGCGGGTTAATCCCTCAGTTCCAGGCACTGTTTCTCAAAGTGGCGCTCACGGGCCACGTGCGACAAATTCTGCTGGGTGACGCTTTCAGATGCATCCCAGAAGGCCTAGATCAGAATATGTAAGAATGGGCCTGGTGAGCTACAGTGTAACGAATTCTCCATTAACCTTCTCCTGAAACTGTTCAAGGTTCCAGCTCCCCAAAATCGTTTCCGTGCGTGTAGCCGGAAGTGCTTGCGTGTAGCCGGAAGTGCTTGGGATAACATGGCCGACTCACGCCACTTGTACGCATGAGAAACTTAGGCATAAACTGGAGAGTCAGTTTGGACTTTTGCCCCGGGTGGCGTGGGGATCCTCTGGCAGCGGAAAGGAGAACTGTTCCTGCTTCACGAAGCTCGGTGTGGTCATCTTTGACTCTCGCTCAACCTTTACATGTATGCAATTATGCATGTTGGAATCCTCTTCTTTCAGCCTCAGTCCATCTGCCCTTTCCAAGGAAATTATGAACAATTAAGATGCATCTGTTTCACAAGGCTCAGCTGTCTACTTGTTCCAGAAAGATTTCAGTAATCCCTGCCCACCAACCCCAGAAACCTGCTGTGGGACGCAGTTGTACCTTGTACAAACCTAGGTGGTTGCCCTTCATGTACTTTTGTTGTTTGCTTGTTTATATATGCGTCTCTCTCCTATTAAACATTGAACTTAATTGTCCTTATAAAATTGAGCTGCACCCAGTGCCCGACCTGGAGTTCCTGCTCCATAAATGATTGACAAATGAAAGGATGAGCTCAAAGATCTCGTGAGGTCTGCTTGGTGCATGTTCTCAGTTTTGATCATCTCTGCCTTAAGGAATGACTGGCTGTGTTTTTCTGTAAAATTAAATATGTTTATATTATACTTCGGCTTCCTGTGATCCTTACAAAAATGTGTTTGGAGAGCAAAATAAATAGGATAGGGAGAAAATTAAGACGCTTTGAGGATCTAAATACTTGTGAAGTACATTTTTTAAAATGCCACGAAATGCTTTTTAAAGAGCTCCAAGTAAATTTAAGAGGGGATCTACTGGATTTTGGCTAAGTGCTGAAAAAAAGTTTCCTTAATTCCCTATCCAAATACTTCAACTTAAATTTACTGGTAGCTATTTCAGAGGAAGATGGGAACTCTGCAATCCTTGGTTTGTTATAAAGAAAATGTTTTTGTCTTCAAATGTTTAGAGGAAGGATTAAAGGCAATTTATGGCTAGGGTAGAAAGTAATAAAAGTGGTAACAATGGAGTGTCTTCTAAATTGTCATCATTTTCTGGAATTACTAACAACATCAACCCAGCAGGCATTTTATGTCCAAAAGGAATTACTTTCATTCGTCATGCCTTAATGTAAACTATAACATCAATCTTGTAGCTGCGATGGTGGACTGTTTGCACATTCTATTGTTTAAAAAGAGAGGTTGATTCAGTTATATAGATGAATTCTATCATTAGCTATTTTGCCACAGGGCTCAAGAAAATATATTTGTAATTTATTTCTTTCAGGAAATTAGATTGCAAGGTCTATGTAAAATGTGTTGTCTTGAGATCAAGCCATAGGCTTTTTGGTTTCTCCAGAAAATTCCTAAGGAAAAAAGTCTATAATAACAAAAAATAAATTAACTTAATAGTTATTTTCCTTCTTATAGCTCCCTTTTTTATTAATAAAATCCCAGTTTACAGACTTCTATTTGTTTAATTAAAACAGTCACAACTATGTATAGAATTTTGCAATTTATAAAGAACTTTTAAAATACAATTGTATTCGATCTTTGCAACAACTCTACCTAGTAATAATGGTAATAATTTAACATATAAATTGAGCCCTTTCACTATTTGAGAGAATACTGAGCTTCAGGGGTATAAGGACATTACCAATGTCAAATAGTAGGGCCGGAACTTAATACAGGACTTGTCTCCAAATACCATCTTCTTTTAACTGTACCTCTGGTAAATGCAATACTGTTTTCCTTGGCATGTATGTTTATAAAGAAATACAAGAAATGTCAAAATGTTATTACTGCTCACACTTTCTTTTCTGTTATCAATTAAATAATTGGTTCCCATGCTTGACAAGCTCATTTTTTAGAAACTGCTCAAGTATTCATTGCAAATGCCTTTCATGCATGGTTGTGTATGGTGTAGAAAGTGAATCTGAATTTTAAATAAGCATGTGGATTTTTATATGATATTCTGTATTTAATTCTTTTAATGCTTCTAATTTATGTCCTATGCCAATCTTATTTATTTAATAGGGTCAATCTCAGTACCCTAACCTGAAAATAAGAGGTATTTCTTTACTTTCTTGTATAGGAGATTCATTTTATATAAGATGAAATGTATAATGCTCTGCATAGAAGTTTTAGCGCATTTGTATACTGTTCCAGTTGATCATCCTTTCATTCCAAGTTGAAAATCCCTAGACAGGTTAGTCTATATAGCTCCAACAGTCTAGGTTTTTAAATCAAATGTCAGATAACATTGCTATGTGTCTGTTATTATTTTCTTCAGTAATTCAAATTCTTATTGAGTTGAGGCTTGCTCACTTATTATAAGGTGGATTGTAGTGATCTATGTAGGTTTTTGTTTAAATACATGTGTCTTTTCCCCTCTCAGAGTAAAAGAAGCCGAAGAGGTGTGTAGGCAGAAAAAGGGGAAATCACTTTATAAGATAAAACCAAGACATGACTCTGGAATTGTAAGTGTTTAACTTTACTGGTTTTTAACTTGTGATCTTCTTTGACTTTTAAACCCTGTTTCCATGCTATATACAAACTCATATAATGATATTTTAATTATGTTCCTCAAGTTTGGATAAATAATGAGCTTCTGACTTGAAGAATCTCCTATTCCTTATGCCTTTAATAAGACCCAGAATATTCGATATTCAGTATTCAAAACTTAAGATAAATCTGCCAAGAGTGTCCATTTATGTGGCTATGTTCGTGTTGGCAGGTGGCAGGCAGGAGGCCATCTTTCACTTTCTTTATTATGCACGAATCGTGGCACAGGCTACATTTGAACCCAGAGCGACCGTTATAATTGGATTAGCTTCACTGGGATCTAAAACATGATGGGAAATGCCAAGAGCAGCGCGATGCTTTGCACAGGGTGCACGGACCTTATTCACATCCACAGATGGCTCTAAGGAGCTGGCTGCTTGACAGCTTTCTGTCCATAGTCTGAGTTTAACAAGCTCATCTAAGTTTCCTTCATGCCCATTTCTTTCTTAAAATAAAATACCAAGTTGTACACCCTGGGAGGGAAGGACTTGGTAAAATGACAAGTTTTCTCTTTTGATGCTGAAGATGTTTTGTTGACCATTTTGAGAGATCATCATGTAGTACCACGGTGTAAGTAAATGGTGCTGTTTCAAATGAAAAGCCAAGTTAGGCTTTAAAATAGGAGCATTTTAAATTGGATTAGTCTGACATAGTCTAAATGGAAAAGACATTAAAATAACCAAAGTTGGGATACGATTAAGTAGCCCTATTTAGAAAATGTTAGGAATTATGTCTTCATTTAAAAGCTATTTTCCCTTTGGTTTCTATGTATCAAAATGAATCGTATCTAGTGACAAGTAATACTTTCTGCTCTTTTCTGATAAAAGTTCAACTCTAAAACTGTATTGAATGAAGAGGAATAATTATTTATTAGTTAACCTCATTACCGTGCTGTTATAAGGACAGAAGAGCATTAATCATGAAAGGAAGCAGCCAGTTCAGTTTTCATATTTATGTATTTGTAACATTGAGGATGAGAAAGGGTGAGTTGGTACTCTTTCATGTAACTACTTGGTGATTTGTCTTGATGAAAATTCTAAAAGATAAAGATTCCACTTACATTTTTTCCCTTTCTGGGTCTGTGGATCTTTAACCTTTTCTCAGAAAATTTGATCCAAATCAAAAGGTCTTCTTTGGGGTACTCTAAAGTTCTTCTCTCTAACTATAACTCTTATCTGGTATATTTCTTTTCAGAAAGCAAAGATAAGCATGAAAACCTGAACAATGAAAAGCAGAGTGAAAATGAGTCATTGCAACGACTTTCACACAATTCAGCTGACCCTGAGGGTGGGAAGAAAACTACAGCAATTCTGATCATTTTTCTTCTTGGCCTCTTGCATAATCTTTGTGTTTTCTAGACAGTTCACTAATTGTTGAAGTTTACTGTATATTCGTATAAAAATACAAAAACACTAGACCAGTGGAGAATTTGACACCTTTTCTTTTTGTAAAAGTTTATGGTATTATGGCGATAGACCAAAACAGCATGTATAAGAGGCAGTATCTGCACTAATTCTGAACATGCTATAAACATTAACCTAAAATTTACTTTTGTGAGAATATTCCTTGTCATGATAAAGACATTTTCCTTTCTACTGACAACCAGTACTCCACGTCACTGCATTTAGATACATGGGTAAAATGTTACTTCTAGTGAATTGTTTCAATTTCACATCTACATATAAATTTTCTATTTCAATTTAAGTACCATTTATATATCATAATCAGTTCTTTCCCAACTCTTGGGTTGCTCTCCATAACTATATATTTGTGAAAGAAGATTATCATTTTCACAAGTCAGGTAATGAATAGAAAAAAAAATACAGCAAAAGAACTCTTTCCTATAAATTATTTAATATAGGCAGAAATCAGAGTTTTAAGTGCAAAGAAACAGTAGTGGTTTTTCCCTGGTGTTGTTTTATAGTCTTCCTACCCCCCTTCAGTGCTTCCAATGTGTATATTACCATTCTTCAATGAAATAATAGGGCATTTAACAAAGATCGCTATGTGCAATACTGTTTTTAGTGTTTCTATTTCAATTTTTTTAGGATGTTAATTTTTATGAAAATAAAATGAGTTAATAAAAAATAGTTAATAATAAAAAGTTCTGTGTATGTTATGTGAATATTGCACAAGGATACTTGTAAAATACAGCCATCATGTTTAACATGGGTCCAGGGCAAAGGAAGAAGGGAAAGTAAGTTAGTCTGCATATTCACATGCAGAAAAAAATATGCATACGGTTTTGGGGATTCAAGAGCTTAAAGCCCATTAATGATACCTAAGTAAAAAAATCCTGATAAAAATACTTTTTTATATCTTGAACTAGGATCTCTATCCTGAGCTCCAGAAGACCTTCTGGTCTTTTCCAACTGGATGTCTCAACATACCTTAAAATTCATCATGTGTAAGTGCAAACCCAGCTTGTCATCTTGCCCGTCCATGCCTGCTCATTCTTCTGTGTTATCTGTCTCAGTAAACAAAGCCACCACCCATTCAGAAACCTGAGCTCCTTCTTGACATCTCAGTCATCTCCCAGTGGATGGGATGCGTCCATTTTGGTCTGTCTCTTCCATGAAAGTCCTTGTTTAGAACCCTTGTGAATGACTTTAATAACCTACTAATTGCTTTCATCCTCCAAAATTTGCACTGCAACAATTTTTTTTTCTAAAATACAAACCTGCTCATCTGAATTTCCTACTTAAAACATTTTAGTGACCACATACAGCAAGGTATGCAGCTTCAAGATACTATCCAAAGTCTGTGGTGTGGTTGACAGAGTCCTGAGTGATCTGGTGTCTACATCTTGAGTGTCATCTCTTGACTCAATCTGTCTTGAATTCCAGGCTTCCAGCCTGTCTGAAGTACTTTTGGGGCTTATTTTCTCTCAACTATGCACCTTTCCTCACGTTTTCCCTCAGCTTGATGCATTCCCAACCTTTTTATCTGGTTAACTAATAATTGCATCTGAGTTTAGAAGTCACTTGCATCCAAGACATCTTTTGACACTGGTCTCCCCAGCTCCTCACGCAAAACAGACACTCATACATATTTATGGGTTAAGACAAAATGGGAGTGTTGACTATGCCAAATGCTTCAGGACACAAGCAAGTTGGGGACTGAAAATCCCTTTCCTGAAAAAGAGTGGTGGTAAAGACTAAGGCAAATGTTAAGGACAGAAGTAGAAAAGGGAGGCTCCGTTTAGATTGATGATAATTAATGAAGACATTTTAGTAGCTCCAAGCTAGGAAGACTTTTCTGTCATTTGAGAAACCTTATGCTTTGAGTTTAAAATTGGAATTTTCCCTTTGTTTCCAAATGGAAAAATAAAATATATTTTCAAAAGTATAGATACAGCATGGAGCAGGGGGTGGGGAAGGGAGTGAGTGCATGAGCAACAGAGATCTCTCTGCAAGGTAGGGAGAACTAATCATGCCCCATTTGTGGAGAGAAGCCAAGCCAGGCTCCCTACCAGAGATGTGGGGCTTGCTCGCCTACCAGGGAGAGTCAACTGGAAACAGCTGCAGTGGATACCAGATGATGTGGCCAACACAAACCAGCACGTGTATGGTGGCAGGAGAAAGCAGACCAACCTGGGCCAGCCGACTTCTTGGCCCAAGTCTCTATCTGCAATATCTCCAATGTCACTACCACGCAGGAGCCCAGTGCCACCAGAAAAGGCTGGTTCTGGACTAGGAATGGGTGGACGTGATAGAAAATGACTAGATAGAGAGGGAAGAGGAAAAAGAGCGTGAGCACCCTCTCAAGACAACTCTGCAAAACACACCTCCAGAGCACAGGAGGAAAACATGAAGAAGAAAGAAGAAATCAACTCAATAAATGGCAAAATGAATTCGCCTTCAAAAAATGCAAAGAATAGCACAAAAATTCAAATAATTTAATAATTCTGTTTAGGATCTGCAAAGAAACTTGAAATATATAATTCATTGAGATGGAAAAAATTATAAGCTAAATGAATTCTAGGTGGACACAAATTAAGAGACAATTAGTGATTTGGAAGATAGGACTAAAGGAATTTAAGAAGAGTGCAGCAGAGAGAAAAAATATTTTTCAATGTGTTAGAGAAATTAAGAGATACAGGAAAGACCAAGAGACTCCAATTTAAGAGGCATCCCATCGGGAGAAACTAAAGGAAATTGTAGAGAAGCCAGATAATAGCTTGAAGAAACAATGTTGAGAATTTTCTAGAATTGAAAAAAAACATACCCTCTGCTTAAACATGTGTAACAAGTGCCAGGCCAGATGAGTATCAATAAATTCGCACCTACAAAGGTCAAAGTGAATCTCTAGTTAGGAAAACACAAAATGTCAAAACGTCCTGAAAGAAAGGACACATTACCTACAATAAAATTGGTTACCCTAAAAGCATGTTTTATTTCAGCAACAATATATGTTAGAAGATAGTAGTGTCTTCAAATTGTGGGAGGAAAAAAGTGAATCAACCATTATACCAAGTTGAAGTATCATTCATATGGGAAGGGAGAGAGAGATTTTCAGACGTATGAAAACTAGACCAGTTTACTACCCCAAAACCTTACTGAACAGTCTGCTAAGGGCACATGTCAGCAAGGAAAATAGATGCCAAGTGAAGGATTGTGATATAAAAAATCACAGACAGCAAAGAAGTTCGTGAAATAAATCAACTCTAGATTGTAAACAATGGCAACTATGATTTTTGTGTTTACAGAGGGAACTAAAATTTTAGATGATAACATGGGTGAGAGAAATTCATGGAATAATTCAAACATGCTAAGAGGCCTGCCCTATTTAAGTGTTAAGAAGAAAAGACAGAAGATAGTGATAAAGAATATGTTTAGGCTCTGTTACAAAAATATGAAAGAAAATATAAATTAAAATTTTAGGGCTATTCATCAAAAGAATAAAAATAAAACAGAGGGAGTTAAAAAAATAACGTTATCAATCCAATTAAAGGCCAGAAAGTTAAGGAAAAACAAAGCAAAACAAAGTATGGTAAAAAGAGAAGTGATTGTGGTTGGTGGACGGAAGAATTTGGGGGGAAAAAAGGAATTGTTACAAGCTCCGAAAATCCTGTGCAATCATTCCTCGAGTTATGCCAGCTTGTCATTATCATTGCCACTTCCCAGACAATTAGCAAACTCAGACTTTTGGAGGTTGCATTTTTTTTTTAAGTTTTGGTTCCCATAAAACAGTTATATAATCAAAAGCAATAGAAAGAGGTTTAATGTTTTAAAATGGTGTGAGAAAGGGGGCATTTACCCCTTCTCCTCTCAGAAATCATTCCCAAGCAACAAGGAACAAAAATGCATCATCTTTGATTCATCTTTGATTAAAATGAGAGGTATCGAAAACCCAAACCACAAAATATATAGAAGATCTTCCAAATGTGTGGGTTGGGGGGAAGCAGAGAAAGGATACTTGGATTCTCATGGAGACACGTCTCAGAAAAAGCCAGCACAGTCTCCTTCTCCAAGGTGAAGCCATACCCTTGGGTGACATCTCAAATTCCTATGTTTGCAATAATGGACCGTGGTACACCGATTGGTATTAGAAATGTCCCTGAATGTGGTTTATTATTTTTTAAGGCAAAAAGAATTGCCTACATGAGAAATCAAACAGACAAGTCATATTTGCAGGAAGATGTCTATCCATAAGACTAGGGTAAGGGAAGAGATGCTGAATCAAAGTAGTCAAGGCCAGATGTGCTCACCACCCTGCTTCATAATGAAACATTTAATAGCTCCAAACACAGCCCTACTCTCTCCCCAACACACACAAGTTCATATAGCTGGTGAGCATAACACTGCTACCAAACCAACAAAGGTTATTCAAAAAAGAATATTATAGAACAACTTATTGATGAATAGCAATGTGAAAATACTAAGCACAATGTTAGCAAACATCAGAAAGATCATGAAGCAGAGGGCATTATCCTGGGAGACTAGGATGATCATATGTGTTTGGCCTTGAATATGATAACATATGTGTATTTGAAAATATACATGTGTAGGGAAAAATTATATGATTTCCTCTAAATGCTAAAAAATCATTTAAGTAACTTTTGAAGAAAAGGTCTGAATAATATGGATATGTCCTTAAATGATCAAATACCTCAAGATAAAGTTGACCTGGGGCATCATGGGGAAACATTAGAAATGATCCCATTAAAAATCAGGACCAAGACCAGGATGTCTACTTTCACCATTGGTATTTATCACTGTTCTGGTGATGAGAGAAAAAAAAAAAGGTATACAATTGAAAGGGAAGAGGTAAAGTAATTTTTATTTGCTATTTATTAGACTATCTACTCGGGAAATAGAAAATAATCAACCAAACAACTGTTGGAGACAATGATAGAAGTTGTAAGTTGACTAGGCCAAAAATTAATATACAGAAATCAAGAACTTTCATGTATACAAACAATACCCAGTGGAAAGATTGGAAAAAGTACCCCCACTGAACATAGCAACCAAAAAAGATAAATAACATAGAATAAATTTCATAAGAAATATAAATATCTATAGGAAAATAATTGAGATAGAAAAATAGAAAGGCACTGACAATGTCAGTACTCCCTAAACAAATGTATACATTTAATGCAATCCAAATAAAAATACCAACAGAACGTTGTTTCTTTTTCTTTTTTTTTTTTTTTTCTGAGGAGAGTGAGAATTAAAGAAACTGACTTCAAAGTTCCCACATAAAAATAAGTAAGAACAGTCAGAAGTGTTGGGGGGAAAAAGACTAGTTGAAAAAGGAACTGGCCAAACCATGCATTAAACGTATTATAAAGTGACAACAAGTACCAAAATGTTGGAAATGTCTAAATAACGAGGTAATATTTGCACTTTACAAGAGGAAGAGTAAGGGGCACTTTACTGATATAGAAGATGTACAACATTTTGTTAAGGGGAAAAAAAATCCGTGAAAAAGCTTGTATCTTTGTCATTTTTGTATGGAGAAAAAAAATCAAGAAGCAAAACAGTAGGTATAGTGAACTCCCATGTATATAAAAATGGGGGCAATGTGATTATCGAATTTCCAGAAATTAACAAATAGAGACTATCTCTGGAGGTATTCACCAGTAACTGGTATCAGTTGCTTCTGCAGAAGAGAAACCGGTAAAATTTGGGATGGGGAGAGAGAATTGTTCACTATTATTTCCTTTGATTCTTTTGGATTTTGTACAATGTGAAACATAAGTCAATATAGAAATATGGGCCGGGCGTGGTGGCTCACGCCTGTAATCCTAGTACTCTGGGAGGCTCTGCTCTGCTTGAGCTCAGGAATTTGAGACCAGCCTGAGCAAGAGCGAGACCCTGTCTCTACTAAAAATGGAAAGAAATTATCTGGCCAACTAAAATATATATATAGAAAAAAATTAGCCAAGCATGGTGGCACATGCCTGTAGTCCCAGCTACTCGGGAGGCTGAGGCAGTAGGATTGTTTAAGCCCAGGAGTTTGAGGTTGCTGTGAGCTAGGCTGACGCCACGGCACTCACTCTAGCCCGGGCAACAAAGTGAGACTCTGTCTCAAAAAAAAAAAAAAAAATATAGAAATATGTTATAATTGACTTTTGGGAATTTATCTCATTTTAAATATCAAATATGACATCTATCTGGTCAACTCTGTTGAACCAAGAAGACAATATGCTTAGGCACATTACTATAGCAACCCTATCAGATGTCCTCCCCAAGGAAGAGCAGGACATTCTCACTCTGGACCACTATGGAGAGCTATTTAGGACAGGGTGGCAAGCCAACCTTGTTTCTCTGTTATAAGAATGAAAAAAAAAAATATCAGGGTGGTCTGTAGACTACTGGTCACATTTGCTCCTACGGTGGTCTGATTATTTTAGTAACATTTGGCTTTTTATTTCACAATAGGCCCATGTTGGTACTACTTGTGCAAAACCTCCTTTCACTTCAATTTTGGAGTCTCTCCACACCACCATCATCAACTACATAAACCTTTCTGCTTTACAGCTATACTCCTATCATACATTCTAAGGTTTTCCAGAGATCAACATCACTTTCTAATTCATGCAATGGACCATAGGACCAATTTACTCTTTATAGGTTAATCAACAGCAAGAATTATTATCTGTTTGTCTTAGGCTTTTGGAGTCAGAACCCGGCAATTTGCTTATACCATATCCCAGCAAGCAATATGGTAACGGGCTCAATCTAAATTGGGCCCCACAGCACTTATTTTATATCCATATTTGTGCTTTATAAATGATGTCTGTAATTTATCAGCATATTCATAAATTATCAAGCTCATATTTTTCAAGCAAAGAGTGAGAATCAAAAATTTGAATATTTAGCTTACAGAATTCCAGGATAGATCTAGAAATAGACTCCATCCACAGAGTGCCTTCCAGCACATGGAAAATCAGACGTGTGGTGCCTATGGTAACACAAATTGTATATTCTTTGGTTCCTCAAATTAAACAAAAATTAAAAAATATATATATATACACACACACACATATCATGGCAAAAACAAAAACAGAAAACAAGAAACTCCAGATGTAAATATTTGGATAACTCTCAAACCCTTTTTGCTAAAGTTTCAAACATAAAATGTAAAGTTTCCAGCCTTGATTAGACACCCCATTCATAATTTGGTATCCAGGACCTCCTTCCCATAAATGAGCAATTGCATCTTGTTAAATAGCTATGGTCTTGTTAGAGAAAGAATGTCCTGGCAGCAGAATGTGACAGATGAAGGTGGTAATCTGGGACTTTGTGTGCCTAGTTGATGAAACATGCTCTTTCCCTTCAGGAATGAGTCGGGGGTGAAATTCAGGCTGTCAGTACTTCATCAGAAAGAAGTAGCATCGCCCAAAGAGCAGAGCAAGGCGGGTCACCACTAGGGAGGTGAGGAGGAGCTGAAATTCTCTGTGGCAGCAGAGACACCCGGGAGGAGGGGAGGCTCAGAAGCACTGTGTACAGCAAGAGAAAGACCGTGACATGAAGCATTGGAAGGTCCCACTTTTATGTCATGCAACGGGCAGACATGGCCTGAGGACTGCTATTCATGTCTTCTGATGTTTCCTCTTCTTTCCATTCTTTAATTTTTTTCAAATTGACACGTAATAATTGTATATATTCATGGAGAACACAGACGTCATAGTACATCTAATGTATAGTGATCAGGATTAGGACAAGATAATTAACATATCCATCATCTCAGACATTTAGCACTTCCTTGTGTCGGGAACATTCGATGGCCTCCTTCTAGCTATTTGAAACTATATAATATATTATTGTTAATTTCCTATTCTTTTAAAGGAGTATTTTCTAAGGTTACTTTGCCCTCTATTCCTCTATTCTCCCTCTCTGTTAGAATTGTCATATATGTTCATGGATTTAGTTGCTATCTTTTTGCTTCTATACCAGTTTCTCTAGAACTAGCTTCTCACTCAAATTCCAGTTCCATTTCTTTAAATGAGGGAAGAGATTTGTTCATATTATTTCACTATCACTGCAGACCCAGCATCTATGAAAACCCACGTTAGTACAATATCTTCTGATGCCAGATCCTCACTTACATTGGGTTCCTCCTGTCTTGCACTGACATACCTCTTTTTCATCACCACATTCTGCAAATATTTCACATACTTGTCTCCTCCTTTCAGATCCAATTCTATTACCTGGTCTGGTCCTAGTGTTCAGCTTACATTCTTGCAAGGGAGCCTCTGGGCTGGCCTATCTGGATCCAATTCTGCTCCCTCCAATCACCTCGCCTGTTGGGGCTAGGGTAACCCTTGATCGAAGCTGTCAATGGTTTTCTATTTCCTACACGATCAAGTGGAATTTCCTCAGCTTCTCTTTCAAGGCCCTCCATATTCATTATTCTCTCTGTCTCCTCCTTCCTCCCATTTCCACCCCCACCCCCAATCCCTAACACACACAGAAAGGTGGCCATTACGGTGCTCTGCCCAGATACCTTCTTTAGGCCTGATGCACCCATTGCATTGCACCCTGAGCCCCGCCGAACATAAGGGCTGGATCCCTCACTGAGAGTTGTCTTTAGTGAAGGAAAATCCATGCCCCCTCCTGAGATGGCCTGTGGGCAGTGACTGACTGATGTGGGTTACAAAGGCTGTCCCTGTTGCTTCAATTTGGGACAACTCTAAAATGCCATCCCAGCTCCAGAACTCCCCATAGGATCAGACAAGACCTCAATTGTGACCAGATTGCTTTTCCTGCCGCACAATTCTGTTTTCCTCACACCCTTACAGGTCTCTGCCCTGCAACATTCCCCCATAAACCTGCTGACAACGCTTTCTCAGGGTCTGGGAAAGCAGTCTAACATAGGCGGCTCCAGGAGTGGCCCGAGGAAGGACACTCCAACCGGATGTGGAGATGGCTCACTTGCTGGCCAGCCCCTGTGTTAAAACTTCACCCAGGGGTAAATTAGGATGGGATGGTGGTTGAGGGGACTCACTGGCTGGTGCAATAACCTTTGGTGTTTTAAAATTATGAGGGACAGAATGACCATAAGGACTTTGGGATTGGATACCTATTTCCAAGTGGCACTGGTTTGTGGAAGAGATAATAAAAGACTCAGGGTGATTAATCAGTCACCAATACAGGTGGAGCGTGAAAGCCACAGATAGGGTCTCTTTGGCAGCATTTAATTAGGCCCTAGTCTCCTGCAGTCAGAGAAGGACTCAGTTATAAAAGGGGTGCTGTTTCAGAGAAATTTGGATTCTCATCTCCGGCAAGTATCCTGTGCCAAGGTTAGAACCCTAATAGGGAAGCAATAGAAGCCCTGAAACTGGGAAGGGAGTACCCAAGTAGTTGCAATTGAGACTCAAACTCCCAAATTTCCTTGAACCCACTTAGTCCTGTTGTTAAGCTCCCCTCCTACTGTGGATATGTGGGGTGGTCTAAGGAAGGAGAGGGGGTGTACAGTGAAGTTGCAGCAGGAGCCAGGAGAAGCAGCACGGGAATGTGTCCTGGGTCTGCAGGATCAAGGAAGGGGAGCAGGACATTAAGTTGGATAAGGGATACTTATCATCCTGGAAGCACTCTCTCATGATTAACGCTTGGCAAATCCCCCAGGGATGGTGATAATGAGCTGCTAGCATGATTCTTGGAGGGCCACAAATACTATGATCTACACTCAATGAAACAGAAATGCAGGAACTTTCATGATGCATAGTAGATAAAAGGATCCAAAGGCTCAGAGAAGTGGGCATGCTAAAGTGCATTTGCTATGTAAAGCTAAACAAAGCAAAAACAAAAACAAAACCCATTAGCCAACTATGTTCTAGTAAAGTCTCTGTTTCCCAAAGCAATGACGCCTGTGCTCCTGAGAAGGGCAGCAGCATTAGTGAGCAGCTCAGCAGTGCTGCCATCTGTCGGCCAGGGACAACTGTAGGAAGAGATGCTGTTATAAAACTAGGCTCCCTGATGGACATGAGAGTAGCAAGATCTCAAAACAATATAAGCCAGGTAGCGATGCTCAGCTCTCAGAGGTAATGTGAGCACAGGTGTTGCAAAGCATAATAGGACTGTAGTGGCTTCCAGTGATAAGTCTGTTGGAGATGTGAATAGAACATGGTGTTCCTGGAGGCAAGATAGACTGGGGGCCAACAAGGGTATTGCTTAATTTACACAGTCAAAAGAAATCAATAGTGGATAATCAGAATCAGAGGGCAGTAGCTCAATAAAAATCACAATCTCTTGCCTAGTTTCCAGATCAGACTTGGAATCCACTGGCTGAAGGAGTGGGTGATTCCTACAACCTTGCAATACCAGGGCAAATATATTAATTTATTATTTCCCCACTCCTTAATCAGGGAACTTAGGACCACTTGTTCATGTAAATGTGGTTTGGAGAAAAGAATATTCAAGACTTTTTGAGAATTACTGAACACCAGGTCTGAACTGACACTAATAACCTGGTGCCGCAGTGAGCCGCCATGGCTCCCTGCTAATACGGGGACCCACAGGGCTGCTAGAATCCTAGCTAAGGTCTGACTCTCAGTGGGCCCACCAGTCCATGGACCATCCTGGTGATTCTTCCCCCGATTTCCAAATACATAATTGGAAAGGACACTCTTGGCAGTTTGAAGAACCCTCATATTGACTCTTGGAGTTGTTAAGAGCTATTGCAGTAGTGAGGAACATGTGGAAGCTTCTGAAGTTGCTCCTCACCACAGCAAAATGAGTAAATCAGAAAAACAGTGCTGAATTACAGAAGGAATGGAGGAAATTAACAAAGACTTTAATATTGTAGTAGCCCCTGTCATATTTTGCTGGCTCTGACAAAAATCAAATGGATCATGGCAGGAGATGGCAGTAGCCCCAGTTGCAGCTACAGTATTCAATGTGTTCTTTTTGGTAGAGCAGATTAAAACAACCTCCAGAACTTGATCTGGAAAATGTGGGGTTTTTTTGCCTTACCTATAGGAAGGAGAACTAAATGCACTCTGCATTCCCATGGGATAAACAACTTTATGTTTACGGTCTTGCCCCAGCCTAGGTCAGTTCTTACTCCTGAGGGGCCTGGATTTTATGGACATTCTGTAAAACACTACTCCGATTCACCATATGATTATCAGATGACACCAGATGAGAGAGATGGGGTGAGTATGTTGGAGGTCTTGGCAATTGCACACTCTATACACCTTAGCAAGTGGCTGATAAAACTTATAATGATTCAGGGGTATTCTGATTCTCGGCAAGATGGAGTAGACACATTTTCTCTATTCCTCCCACTAAAATCTCTAGACATTGTATATATGCATATATAAAACAAACATAAGAAGATTCTAAAAGGTGGAGAAAAGGATGCAGACCAGGCAGGAAACTCAGGATTCAAGGAGCGATATGGCAGTGGTTTTGTTTGTTTTGCCTCATACTCTAGACTGAATACTAGAGAAGCCAGAAACACAAATGATTAAAAAGAACAACAATAAAAACTGGATGGTTTCCTGTATTTGGCTTTTGGTCAAGTGGATGGGCTGCCTGCTGTGCATGAGGAGTAGTGGCAGTGGAATTGGGTGGAGAGAGAGGCAAGGTTGGGGATTAAGTAGGATGCAGAACATAACATGATGATCAACAAGTTTTAATTGCATTATTTATGATTTGGTGTTACTGCTATCTCCCATGCAGATATTCATAATTCGTAGTGCTAGATTACTCATTAGATAAGCTTTCTAGGGATACATACATTCTACGTTGTTTGAGCAATAGCAAAAATTCATTTTCCTCGACTTTATAACTTAAAAATTAGTCAGCCAACTTCAAAAATAAGTGAATTGGAATCCCAAAGTGGAATATTCTGTCCCATTTACTAATTGAGATGAATTATTTATTAGTAAGTTGAATTTAATTCCTTTGAAGTCCACACAGTGAATCAACCATGTGCAATTTTCTTAAGGTTTTTATTTTTTATTGATAATTGAGTTTCTTGAACGGCAGATAAGTCAATTAGTAGAAAAATGGAGACATTGTGAAACTAACAAGTATTTAAATTAAGAAATGTTGAAACCCGTGAGAAGTCAATGTGGAAAGGAACAAAACTAAGGACACGTTCTGGCTTGTTGAAGAGACAAGTGTGGTGTGCACCGGCTGCTAAACGGAAGAGGAGTGTAACAGTGGAGATGTCTACTTGCAGGAATTTCTCAAGGCTTCCTTGTTCAGTGTTTCTTATTCAGAGAGCACAGAGAGAATATTCTGTCTTCAGGCGGCGGGAGATCTGGAAGAGCCCTGGAGGCTCCCAAAGGCCAGGCTTGAGAGCCCCACCCACCACCTCTGCTCCTTGGATGCCTGATTCTGAATCTCGTTGAAGATGCCGGCACCCAAAGGAGACGGTGTGACAGCTGGCTAGGGCTTGAACTCACCGTGTCAGACAAAAGCACTCTGAATGCACGGGGCTCCTTCACGGTTCATTGCAACAAGTTCAGAATTCCACTTTCATGGCACGTAACACCGGGATCACATATAACCCTAGAGTATCTTTATTTGTTCTATAATTTAATAGTATACCTATAAAATAATTACATTATACTTATAGCTTTTCTTCATTTATAAACAGAACAAAAAAAAACACAATTAAATACAATTTGAGCCATTAGAAGGTAAACTTTGTACATAAAACAGCCTCCAGAAGGAGCCTCACACTGCAGCATACCATACTGCTTTCATTGCTACACCCACGGCTGGGTTTAACAGAGAGTGTGCTCATGTTTGCATTCTGCAAATTCTCAGCTTCGTCTTCCCCCTATCCGGGCGGGTTCTGTGTTGATAACATGATAGGGGCTGGCTTTGCAGTTGGGGTGGAGACTCCCCTCCACTCCCCTCCTACTGCACTCCCTTAGCCTCCATTCTGATCACGTGATCATATTCCCTCCCTCGCAGCACTCCTGCTGCTCATTCTGCCACTGAGTCTGACTTGAGGTTTTCCACTAAATGCAAAAATCAGTTCTGCCCTTGGACACCCTCTCCACTTTTTTCCTCCATCCCCAGGTTCCAGCCCTTCAAGATTTCTTTTTATTTCCGCCTCCTGGTTTCTGGCTGTGTTTACCCATTGATGAAGCCAAGCGCTTTCCAACAGCACAGGCTGCTCGGGTCTCACGGTGTTACAGAAGGGACAGGAAAGAGCCTTGCAGTGCAGAGACCTGAAATAGATCCACCAACACACTCAAGCCCAATCGTGCTCTCTAGGTGAATGTCTCTACATCTACTGCCACTGCCTAGTGTCAGGAAGCTTCAGTCCCCAGAGATGCTTGGAGAGGGTCTCTCTCACATACTAGGGAACCGGCCTGTTGGCGGGAGCACTTGCTAGGGAGTCACCAGTGAAAAGTTTGCAAAGCGTGCTGACTCCCACCAGGGGCATCTCATTCACATTAGTCAGATTCCACACACTCTACTCACAGGGAAGCCTTCCTAGGACATTTTAGCAACGGGACCCAAAGAAAGTATCATTTTGCTGGAAAATAAACTATCTCTACTTCTTTATATCAAGAGTCCACAGCACAGAAACTTCAACAATTCCTTATTAAAGTGAAAGGGACCTTGGTACAGTCTATACTTTGAAAAAGAAGTGAGTTGTTTTCTGCAGGACAGTTCAACTAGGTTGCTATTCTATATATTATAGTCCGCCCTTCTTCCTACACCACAAAGTGACCTGACTCCTTATATTGTTAAATATCTCTTTCTTTTAACAGGAAATATTTATTTATTTATTTATTTGCTTAGTGTCATGGCAGTGAAAATAGCATGCCTTCTCACCTGGCATGGGCAGGCTTTTGAGTTTTGGGTTAATAACTTCCCAAACAACTCCCCTCCCGGCACCCATCCATCCCAACCCGATTTCTACATTGTGCTGCAATGCTTGAGTACCTTCCGTGACATAATATTCAAAGTCAAATCCGACTCCTCCCATCTCCCTGCCCAATCTAAAATAGGTGCATGACAGTGAACTGCTGAGCAGGCATTATTTCTGAGTTAAAAACACCTTCTGGGCAGATCATCACCTGCTGTCCTCCTTACTCAGAATTGTGCTGCAAAGCCAGAGGCAAAACATGTGAAACAATATATGGATAGGTCTATAATACTTTTTTTTTTAAAACAGCTCTTTACAATATAGGTCAATTATAAAACCAGCGTTAATACAGAGACCTTCGTGTGTGATAATATTCTAACTGCAGCGGTAATAGCATGCACACCAGAGTTCGTCTTCAGTCCACAAGGGGGTTGGGGGGGACAGTGAGGAAGAAGGGGTGATGGTGGCTCAGGGTGGGGGAGGGTGTGGCCTGCTGTGAGCGAGGTCCCCAGGGAAGGCCACTTCGGGATCCAAGTGGCTCAAGTTGTCTTCCTGGTATCAGGTTTGCGAAGAGACCCCCTGTCCATGGACATCTTCATGTGACTTGTCCACAGCCGCGTGACACTAGCTGCCGAGGGCAGCCTCCGGATCACAGAGGGAGCGCGCCCAGCCCAGCCAGAGGTCCAGGGACCCGCGGGAGAGGTTTGGGGACAGCTCAGCAGAGTGACGCATCCTTCGCCCTCCGCTGCCCGCGGGAGGGGGGTGAGCCGGAGTGTCGGGGGAGGCCAGGCAAATACTCGCTTTTCCACACGGTGGAAACATCACTGCCGGACTGGCAGCGCATCACCTGCAAGGTCCCCTCCGACGGCTGGGTGGCGGGTGGCGGTGGTTTTCCAGCCTTTTCCTTCGGGCCTGATCCACAACCCGGTTCGGGAGGCTCTGGTGGGGCCCGGGGTCGGTCAGGGACACATCAGCGAAGCTCCACTTGCGGTGGGTCCACGTGCTGGACAAGGCCACCGTCAGCCCCAAGAGACATGCTTGCCGCTGAGGGGGTGGGGACACCAGGCAGCGCGTGAGTGGGCTCGGAGGACGGGGACGGGGGCGCGTGCAGAGCGGCGCTGCGCCCTCGGGGGCGCTCACTGCTTGTCCGAGTCGCTCAGGTTCACGGACATGCACCTGCACTGCTTCACCTTCTGGATTTTTTTGAGTCGGAAGGGCGGGTCCAGGCCGGGGCACTCGAGCTCCACGAGGACGGAGGTGACGCGCTGGGGCTTGCAGAAGGCGCAGGACTGGAAGGACTCCTCCTCCTTCTTCACGTGCCGCGGGATGTAGAAGGAGTTGCACTGGCCGTAGCAGAAGCGGTTGAGGATGGTGCGGCTGCGGCAGCCCTCCTCGCCCACCGTCTGCCGCAGCGGCTGCGTCTTGCACCAGTCACTCTTGAGGTACTTGCGCTCGGTGACCACCAGGGCCTCCTGGCTGGAGGCCAGCACCTCCTTGATCTGGTGCTGCCATCGCTCCGAGTTGTTGCTGCTGCCGTCCTTGTAAGGCGAGGGGATGGCGCCCGCCGGCCGGTTCTTGCGGGCTTCGGCCACCCTCACCAGCACGGCCACCAGGAACAAGGACAGGGAAAGCCTCCGGAACATCCTGCAACGACAAGAAGAAGAGTTAGAGGGGTTGGTTGGGATGGCCGCTGGAGTGCGCGATCCGCGGTTTGCCTTTTAATGCCATAGCGTTGTTTTATTTCTAGAAGTGACAGGTGGGGCGTGGCTGACTACTGGTTGCCCGGGGGCAGGTGGAGGCGAGAGGTGACTAAATAGTACACTTGTGTACTGCTGTTGATGTCACCCGGATAATGCCCCAAGACAAGGGGAAGGACAAAATGGTCAGCAAGTAATTTACAATACAGTTAGGAAACATACACCTGATGAACGATCAGAGAGTTGCAAAGCAAATGCTTTGCAAAGAGATAGCTGGAGCCAGTTCGCAGAAGTACCAATAATAGTTAATAACCAACATTTACTGTGTTTTAGTATGTTCTAGGTGATAGATGTTTCATTTGATCCTAAAAACAGCCTGAAGTGGGAGGTGGTATTATTATCCTTACTCTACAATGAAAGAAATTGAGGCCCATAGAGGTTGAGTTATTTGCCCAAGGTCACACGACCACTGAGCAATAGTCCAGGATTTGAAGCCAGGGATCTACCTCTGGAGCCATCAAAATTAACCACTAGACAAGGATATGATTAGAAAAATTAATCAGTAAAAAGTAAAAGGAAGGTGGGTGTGGTTCGCAAGTTTCTTAAAAATGCGTATTCAAGTTAGAAGTGGACATAGACTAGGAAAATTAATTGTTGCGTCTGCTTATCATTTCTTATAAATACTATATAACATTTGGCATTGGACATCTGTACACAGATATTCAAGTCATTCCAATGAGTCATGAATTAGATTCTCATGGTGAAAACCAATTCCTAGTAATGAACAGAGACATTTTCCAGGTTGCATTAAAACTGTCTGATGCCAATGCAAAGCTTGCCTACAGGAATGTATTATATTTTCAGTCTTTGTGTTAGAACACTATCACACAAGTTCAACAGGGATGGGAATCACAGAGCAATGAGTCTTACTCTGTCTGAAATGTGTCTTGTAGGAGGCAAACCAAAGTCTGACTAAAGGGAAAGATGGACTTCAACGTTTAATTCACACTTTCAATGTTTGTAGTTTCTTGAGCAGTCTCAAGGCACACTAATAATACCCAGCAATAGAGATGATACCCATCTCGTTTTACAGCTGTCACCCCCAACATAGCTGTTGTCATCAGCATCATCTTCGTGTTTATTCACTCCCTCTCTGCGTATTTTACCACTTACAGAACTGAATAAACTCCCATTCCTTTTACATGCACCCCGTAAAGTGGACATGCAACAATAATCTCTATGTCATTAACTATATAATATATATCATATAACTAATACTGAATATTAGTTATAATATTATATTTATCAGCCCAGAGTATAGAGAATGACTAAAATTTAATATTAAGCATGTTAAATTCCTCAAATTGTTAATAAATGTCTTACATTTATCCATGCTAACGTTAATAGCAAATATTTGTTAGTTCTCAAAGCACATCAGACACTCTGATAGTTTCCCTTCATGTATGAACCTATTTAATTATCAGAGTTCTATGAAGTAGGTACTAGTATTTTCTGCATTTTATGGATGAGGACTAGTTACACGATCTTAGCAATGAGAGATTGCCAAGATCGCATAACCAGTAGTATGTAAAATACTTAAATCCAGGCATCCTGGCTCGGAAATCTGAGCTGCCAGTGAGTATAGCTGCCTTTTGGTTAAAAATACTTATGTTAAAATATCTATGCTAAAATTATTTTTGTGTCACTGTTGTTGGTCTAGGTCTAAGCCACAAGGCCTTTGCATGTGCCCTCAGAAATGATCCCTTCATTTTATCGAGTATTCAGGGAGTATTTATTCTGGAGTAAGGCAGGCTTTGTGAATCCCAGTGTCTTGGTCAGAGACAAAGGCCATGTTCTTACAGGGTCAGATGAGCCCTTACAACATCCATTCCCCTCACGCTTATGTCCCCAGCCTCCTACTTTCCCCCACTTGCTCACTGTGCCTCAGCCACACTGACCACCTTTCTGTTTCTAGACTGTGCTTGGCATTCTTCTGCTCTAGGGCCTCACATTTGCCTTTCCCCCAGATTTCTTCTTGGCCTTCTCTCTCTCAGTCTTCAACTCTTTGCTCAATTATCACCTCCTAAGCGAAGGCTTAGTGTGTACCTCCCTCACTATCCTAGAATCCACCATCTCCTTCTTCTCTGCTTGATTTTTCTCCGTGGTACTTATCATCTAATCAAATAGTATTTAATGATCTTATTTATTTACTTTTTATTATCTGACTTCCCTCCCTGGATTGTAAGGTCCAAGAGAGAAGGCCTACCTGTTTTGCTCATTGCTATGCCCCCTGTTCTCAGGAAAGTGCCTGGTACACAGTCGGTACTCAATAAATACGCACCGATCGAAATATGAATACCGTGAGTTTCATTGACTTCAACAAGCTTGTAATTAGGAAGCCAGGGGGAGGCATGCAAGTGACCATGTAGGACAAAGGCATATAGGAGCAATGGCCTAGGTTTGCACCGTCGTGATCCTGCCACCAACAAATCCAGGATCCACCCAAAAGCATTCTGAATCAGTAGGTTGGGGTGAGATTTGAGATCTATATTTTTAAGAATTGCCTTGGGTAACTTTGATGAGCACCAGTGACCCCAAATGGTAGTGAGGGTGCAAAGGAAATGCATCAGTTCTGCCCGGAGAGGGAACAGGAAGAGTGTAGAAAGTGACAACTAAACGGGTCCCTTAAAATCTGAATGGGATTCTTTAGGGTGATAACATCGGCAAAAGCACAGGAGTTAGGTCACAGAGATGACAACGGGCAATTGAGAGCAGAGAGAGGGGACAAAAAGAAAGTTTTTTTTTTGCTCTTTTTTTTTTTTTTTTTGAAAACATTTTGTCCAACACAATTATTGCACTTTTAAGGCCTAGTTTTTAAAGGGCTCTTCTCATTCCTCCTTAGTTCCACACACGAAGTGTCGTATGAAAATGGCCACACTTCCAGCTGGCTCGTGGCAAGTGTCGAGTATTGGACACGCTCAGCTTACACAGCTTATTATATTTGTGGAACGACTTGTGATCTCAGTAGCCTCTTAAAAAGAAAGTATTTTGGTTCCATTTTAATAATTTCCGAAATTATTAACATTCTGGGTAAACACAACCAAGAGTTTGCGAGTCCCGGCCAGGAAAGATTGACACAGTCAGCCGGGTCCTCAAATCCTGGTTCCAGGAACAGCTTCCCACGCATGGTGGACGGGCTCAGAAATGCATCATCATCATCAGAGAGAACGTGTTCAGACCAATTTGGGACCAAAGCTCTTAGAGTCAACAGTATCAGTTGTCCTTTGAATGCTTTCAAACTTTTCAAAGCATCACCTTTAAAAGTTGTGTCTCCCAGGAACCTAAGAAGCAAAGCAAAGCTCCAATTTTCAGGAAAGGGAAGACAGGCGACTGAAATCTAGATGAATGGGACCACCTCAGGCTCTTCTATCCTTTCCTGTGTCTCCTTTCTTTCCTCCTTCACACCCAGCAACGGTAACGTGGCATATCAGTGTCCAAACAGGCAAATAGGCCAGAGGCGTTCTGCCCTGGTGTCTATGAGGCTGTAGCCTCTTTTCTTCAGGGCATTAAAGCAATGAAGCCAACGGCTCCTCCTCTGCTGGCCCTTGGTGGCGTAGGGTTCCTGGGGAAGAGAAAGAACATGCATGCCTCTGTCTCCAGTTCACCAACCGTCCCCATGTGCATATGTCACCGAGCCCTGCCAGGACCTGAATTTAGCACTTTAGCGTCCTGCTCTGTCCTGAATCACTTTGCTACTCAGAAAAATGGTTGAGTACAATTAACCTCTCAGGAATGTTGTGACAACTGCCAGGAATGACAGCACGAGGATACTTCATTTTACTCTCACATCTTGTAGTTGGCTTCTAGCAGAAGAAACTCATAAATAAATGCTGTTGGTTTTATGAACCATCCTTCTGGCCTGGCGATGTTGTCACTTGGCAAGGGGTGCCAGGACTGTGAATGCTGATGGCCTAAGCAGACTGGGTTGGCCAAAGCTGGTGGTGCAGAGAGAGAGGTGGTGGAAGTGTTTTTATCTTAAGTGAATGCCCTCGGGCCTGGCCGTGGTAGATACCAGAACAGGGGCTGCAGAGGCCAAAGCAGTCGAGTACCTAGGCAGCTAAAGCACCCCAGGGCCCTTCTATCAGCCCTTCTTAGAAGCGTCAAGACCCCAAGAGGGTTCTGCCAACAGGAGCTTGAGCAATAAAGCTTCCTGATTTCTAGGAAAGGCTACAGCAGTGCTGAGTCATCCTTCCTGACAGGTGAATGCAAGTGACTGAAGGCCAAGGGTACAGCTAAGCAGATGAGCTCCCTCCCAGGGTGACCTTACTGAGTTGTAGAAGTCAGGTCAAGGCAGTACGGAGCTGTGCAGGAGTGGGGATCGGGATGGGGCCAAGACATTTTCTGTGACCTAAGAATTCCAGGGCATCCTTGCAAGGTTGAAGGGAAGCTCCCAGGGCTGAATATTGATAGGCACACCTGGGATACACTTGCTGTCACCACCAAAGTGAAAAAAGACTCAAAACCAAGCAGAAATCTCCGAAGCAAAATCCCCAGCAATGTTAAACTTCAGGGATTATTTTTATGAGTTCTAATACTGCCACAATCTCCGCTACTAAAGGTACTGCATTGATGATTTGGGTTCTTAGGCTGGACAGTGATGGCCTAGCTGCCCAACTAACTCTCTAGAAAAAGATCCGGATGTTCCCTGACCCCAGGATCACCCTTGAGCCTAAGATGGCTTGTCTGCTAAAACCACTTACCTCTAGAAACTGTAAACTGAGGCAAACTATGGCCCATGGGCCAAATGCAACCTGAGATCTGTTTTTGTAAATAAAGCTGTATTGGAACACAGCCATACCCCTTCATTTATGTTTTGTCCAAGGCTGTCTTGTCACAAAAGCAGAGTGGGTGAGTAGTGGAGACAGTGACCTAATGCCTGCAGTCTAAAATATGGACTTTCTGGCCTTTTACAGGAAAACATTGCCAAGTCTTGCTCCAGACTTTTTCTATCTGATTCAGTTGTTACCTTCCCTTTACCATTGGGCTCTTTTGCCAGAAAAGTAGCTTTCCATTTTAACATTTATAACTATGAAATATTTCAAACATAGAGCAAGACAGAGAATCTAACAAACCCTATGTACTCAACAGCAAGATGAAAACAGTGTTGCTATTTCTCATTTTTATTTTGCAATCCTTCAATTTTGAAAAAAATAATATAGATAAAGTATCATTCTCTCCTCATCACTTCTCATACCCTCTGTGACATGACCAGCATCCTAAAGTCGGTCTATATCATCCCTATTGATGTTTTCACTGTGTATGTTTTGTGTATGAGGGTATGTTTGTATGTGTGTAATTCATCTTTACCCAAACAGTACCACACTCTTCTTTTGCAACTTTTTCGTCCAAAAAAAACATGTTTGAGATCTTCTGCACGTGGATATTTGTAGAAGGAGACTCTACTCTCCCCTGCTGAATATGAAAGCAGTCTATTCATTCATCTTCCTGAGGAACGGTTGGGTTCCTTCTACTTTTTCACTATTGCTAATAGTCCTGCACTGAATATTTCTGTATGTGTTTATTTATGTCCATCTGTTAGGAGTTTTTCTAGAGGAAACACCAAGAAGTGGAAATGCTGGGTCATAGGATCTGTGTAACTTGAGCTTGACTAAGTTTTGCCAAGTTGCTTTCAGAGTGCTTGTATTAGCCTCCTCTGCCCTGGGTAACATGCGAGTCCCTGCTACAGCACATACCTCTAACACTCGGTGTTACCAGATTTATTACTCTTTGCCTACCTGAAAAATTTGAAATGGCATCTTATGATTATTTTAATTCACATCTCTCTGATTACATGGGGCTGTATGTTAGCTCAAATGCAGTGGTCTTATGACTAAAAAGAAATGATTGCAACTTATTCAAAATGAGAGAAATTAAAACATTAGGAAAGGAAAAATAAGAAGTTCTAACTATAAATCTTCTGAACTGTCATGAAAAGAATAGGAAGTGGCTCGCAATTTCAAAGCAGAGAGATCAGGGCATCCCACATGACTCAGAAGTTTGAAATCCAAATGAATTCACTTACTTTTCCCAGTGGCATTTTCTGAATGGAACATTGACTACCATTTTGTTCCAGGAGAAGCTTAATTTCATCTGGAAAAATTATATTATTGTTTTTTTTTTTAAAGAAGGTTTTCCACCAAAGAAGAAATGATACTATCATTACTTACTTTGACTTCTGGATAGTCAGTGTATCATTAGGGAATTTATAATCAAAGTTCTAAATCTTTGAAGGAATGGTTGGGCTAAGTTCAGGATAGGAAATATAACACTGTGGCAAGCCTTAAATTAAATAAGGAAATGGATGGGAAAGGTCTTTGAAAGCTGTGGGTTTACCCACATATAGGTTGTTTCTCTCTAGGTCACATCCACTGGGGAATTGGAGGGAGAACACAGTTTCTGGGCCCTGAGCTGGCCATGCTGTGACCCTGTGTGACTCACTCCCAGGCTTCTCTGGGTTCCTCCATGTAAAATGGTGTTAATGGCACTTGCCACCCGCTGTCTTGTGTTGCTGTCATGAGGAATGTGGCACTGAAATCAAGTCATAATCCAAGAACTCTCTGAGCAAAAAGGACCACGAGTTTTATTTGAAAGGAAGGAAGAGATTATGAGCCACCCATTAAAGATTTTTATAGCCACTGACATTGTTCTCTGCAGCCATTAGGCAGCACCTAATTTTTTTTCAAATAAAGATTTTAGGCTGTTGCCCAAGTGACCAGTGATACTGCAGGGATTCTGCACTCTCCAGTCCCTTTCCTCCACCTTTCTAGAATAGCACTGTGTGTTCAAGGAAAGCTATGATAGTAGGCTTCCCCTTCCCTGGGAGCAGAGAATAGATTTTCTGTCTGTGTATATATGATCGACAAAATAAATTAGTGAGCCCTGTCTAAAATGCTTTGAGCAAAATCTAAAACATCCTGCCCATGTACTCCATCAATTTTTCCCATTCACTCTTACTTCCAGCTACTTTGTTATTCTCGTTCTGTGACAGTTCATAGGCATGGTGGCAAAGCCCATAATAAAGTCTGACAAAACTATACGCTGTCATCCCTTTGTTCTTCCTCTAGTATTCAAGAGAAAATATCGTTTTCCTCTTTGAATCTCAGTCTTTCCATCTCTTTTCTTGATTTTTCTTTCTCTGTTCTCCTCTTAAAGACGGGTCTTCCTCAAGGATTTCTCTTAACTCTGTCTTCTCATTGCTGGTATTTCTACCAAGAATTTCATTCATGCCTATGACTTCAACTACCAGCGCTCTGCTCATGACTCCCAGACCCTATACTCAACTTCCTAGCAAATATTCCCCAAACATCCTGCAGGTACCCCAAATTCTGTATGTTCCGAATCTCACCATAATTTCCCACACATCTGCTCCTCCTCTGACAGACCCTGTCTCAATGTACAGCATTTATCCTTTCACCCAAGTCAGACAGCTGAGAGTTCAGGCAGACTCTGTTAATTTACTACCTAAGAGTCAATATCCCATTTTTCCTTTCTAACAGAACTACAGTTTTGTCCAGGTATTGAATTTCAAGTTCTTCGTAGACTTTTCTACACACCATGGAGTTAAAAGTTGGTTGGTCCAACCCAATTGATCATCCTACTCTTCTTGTAAGTGATTGATTCAGGCATGGGCAATAATGCAACTATGATATAAGGTTCTTGAGTATGTTTGTAAGCCATTGAACTAAGCATTCCTGGAACTGCTTACCCCTGGAAGTCATGTTTGTGAGTTAAACTCATTAGTATTTAAATCATTTTTGTTGAGTTACTGGAGAGTATCCTAGCTTATCTTTTCACATATTAAATCCATCAACAAGACCTCATTGTCTTCTCTGCCTCATTTTTTTTTTTTTTTTTTTTGAGACAGAGTCTCTCTCTGTTTCCTGTGCTAGAGTGGTGGTGTCAATAGCTCACAGCAACCTCAAAATACTGAGCCCAAACGATCCTCCTGCCTCAGCCTCCTGAGTAGCCAGGACTACAGGCGCACACCACCATACCTGGCTAATTTTTTTCCTATTTTTTTTTTTTTTTTAGTTATAGACAGGGTCTCACTCTTGCTCAGGCTGGTCTTGAACTCCTGACCTCAAGTGTTCCTCTTGCCTCGGCCTCCCAGAGTGTTAGGATTACAGGCCTGAGCCACCGCGCCCAGCCTAGTTTTGAACGTTTATTAAGGTATGAATGAATGAAAGACTGGATGATTGAATACATTTTACCTACACTGGTAGAGGTGTGATTTTTTTTTTTTTAAATTTTTAAGAACTATCAATAAGAGCTTAAAACTGGGTTAACTTTTCAGTAGGTGTGATACTTTCAGTAGGTGTGAGCCTTTCATCATAATGATTTAATACACATCTAGGCTCAAAATCAGAAGTAAATATAAGGATTAAAAATGGAATATTTGAAAAAATCAAACGAACCATTGCCTATGATTCAGCAACAATAATTTTTGCAGGTCCTTATCTTCCTTCTATTTCCCCGTGTTGTCTACTCCTCTTTATTCCTTCAACCACCAACCCAATATTCTTTCCTATCTCTCATCTTAACTAGGCCAGCAATTCTCTGTGGTAAATGGTCTTCAAACTAGCATACATCTAACCCTGGGGGTTACAGACAGGCTTTCCAAGGGGCGTGTGTTGAAGCGTAGTATTAGAGGAATCAGTGTATAAACCCTCAACCTCTGTGTGTTCCTTCTCTTCCAAGAGATCAGCTAGGGAAGGTGCCCACCATGGGACAAACAGGTTCTCCTTTCCTGCCTCGTTTGTGTTCTCTTCTTTCGCTTTACAAAAGAGAGGGGCAGCTCCCATCCCACCCACTCTTACTGGGGTGTACGGCCAGAGATGCGACAAAGGCTCTAGGGTGCAAAGCAAAGGGACAATTCTAAGCATCGTTACCCTCACTAAAAAGTAAATGACTAATAAACAAATCTTTTTGCAAGTCAAGTCATTTCTAATAATTTGCTTTAAATCAAAATTGAAAAAGAATCTAATTACATTCACAGGTGATAGCTCACCAATGATCACTATGTGATTTTTCGCACGTAAGTTTGAAGGATTTTAAGAAATCAAGACATTGCTCTTAGGAAAACACATTTCTATGCCTGTAATCCCAGTGCTTTGGAAAGCCGAGGTGGGAGGATTACACGAGGTCAGGAGTTCAAGACCAGCCTGGCAACATAGTGAGACCCCTGTCTCTACAGAAAATTACAAAAAAAAAAGAAATGTGATGACACACACCTGTAGTCCTAAGTATTTGGGAGGCTGAGGCAGAAGGTTTGTTTCAGCCCAGCTGTTTGAGTTTACAGTGAGCTATTACCACACCACTGCACTCCAGTGAGGGAGAGAGAGTAAGACTCTGTCTCTAAAAAAAAAGAAAGAAAGAAAGAAAGAAAAAAGAAAACACATTTCTATTACAATTTATTTATGTGAATACATTTCCTTAGTATATATTACATATGTAATTATATATTAATGTATATAAAATATAATGTATTAATAAAATATATTATGTATATCATATAATCATATACACACACAGAGTAAAGAATTTCTGCAGAACGCTGCCTCTTTCTAGGAATAAGTAGTATTCCTCTATGAAAGCATAAACAACAATAAAATATCTCCATGCCTGGGGCATCTTTTTAAGAGAGGAAGATAATCGAAATTTACCTTGTGTGTGTTTAGTAATTATTTATCAACTTTGTGACATAGACTTATGCTATTTTGATCAAATACTGTTGTTCACTCTAATGAGTAACCAATCCACAGCAAACACATAAAGCTGGCCACAGAATTCAAATTCAAATTTGCATGCACACTTTTTGTCATAGTAAAGAATGATGAGAAATAAAAGACTTGCAAGTATAAAACCTACTAGGAAAAACTTCTGTGGTTGGACCTAGAGTGAAATATGAATTTAAGGAGAAAAAGACACAATGTAAAATTTCCTTTAAAGGAGCATTTCTACATTTTTTTAAATGTACAACAGTGGGCATAAAATAGCTATGGTATTTAGATTCCTCTGGAGACATTAAAAAAAATGTTGTAACCATTTTATTTTAAAACATCCAGTTTACAATATTTTTTAAATAATATATCCACTGCAAATTTTAGATGTCAATTAAAAAGTTTGTGGGAGGTCATAGATTTAGAACTAAAAATGTTTGCAGAACAGTCCACTGAAGTATATTAGAGTACATTATTATATTATATTATTATTTGCAAGCATGAGAATTGCATTAATGATGCTGGGCAAGAAGAATAAGTCATTCTTGAATTCTCTGATACATAAAAATTTTATGTCCACATGTAAATGTTATGAAGAAAGACCTCAGGCTTCATTCCTCTCCTATTCACTCACTCACTTCTTGAATTCTGCAAACTCTCCTTCCTGACAGTTTTTCAAAACAGTGTTGGCTAATGGGTCCATAGAGGACTGGAAAGTCCCATATTAAGTAATTTAATTGAAACAAGAACTCTGCTTTGGTCGGTGTTAAGTCTTACGCACCCTACTTTTTTCAAGTTAGCTCCTATTGACAACTGATGTAGAATTCAGACAAATTAGAGGGCAAATTCAAGGCTCTCGACCAAGGAAAACAAACATAATCAGAGAAAACCAGGAGACTTAAAACATGCCAGTGGATGTGGAGTTACGGAAAAAGTGAAGAAAAAGTGTTGAAAACATATTAAAAATGAAAACCAATACCCAAAGCATTCTCCATTTATGAGCCTGTAACAGGCAGCAGTTTTATTAAAGTTGTGTGTATGAATCAACCCATTCATTCATTCATTCTACATGTTCCATGCATTTTCCTGGGGTTTGAGATACAAAGAGGAATAAGACGTTGATTTCAATCACAAATAAACAGAAAGGGACAATAACCCTGAACATAGGAAAATAGTTCATTGCCTCTTTGAGTAACCCATGAAAGAAATGGTGTGGGCCTGAGCTAAGGGGTGATGGGAATAGAAATGGATGCAACATTTTAGATATTTGGGCTTTAACGTGTTGAAATAATTGAATGGACGCAGGACGTGGAATGGGGGGAGATTTAGGTACCTGCTTCAGGGAACTGGGTGACGGGTCTGGGGCTGGTGTTCACCAGCTTAGGGAAGATCAGAGGAAGAGCTGGTTGGGGACAGGCAGTTTCTATGGCACAAGGAAAGAAAGATGTCTCAGAAACAGCTCTGTGGGGTAATAAGATCGCTCAGGGGTTGGGTAAGAAAAGTGTGAGAGTGACACTCTGGGGACCGACCACCAGCTTCTCAAGGGAGAAAGGAAAGGAAACTGACAAAGGCAGACAAGGAAAAGCAGGAACAGCAAAGGCTGGAGAAGGCAGGTGGGGTAAAGACAGAAAAGTCTTTACTGCGTGGATAGGAGTCACTTTGGGGGCAGAATCTCCCCTGGGTGGGGGTGAGTGGGAACAAGAAGACAGAGAGGGAGAAGTGATGATAATGTGTACTAAATCCTGTTTGTTATGCTTTAAACCATTGCTGATAAACTGTAATTCATCTAGCCTTCCAAATATTTAAGGATCTGCTCTGAGTGAAGTAAATGGAATCACGTGGCGAGGATAAAAAGTGTTTTCCGAACTTCGACATCAGGAGCCCAAAATACCCTGGAAAGCTAAACATAATGAGGCATGTACCAAGCTGGTGGTGCCTCGGTTTGAGGTTCCCTCTACTTTTTCTGAGATTTCCCTTGTTTCTCAAATAATTCATCTTTTCCCCAAAATACCTAACTTACTACTCCTCTGCGACGGAAAACTCCATCAGGGTAGAGACCAAGTGTGTTTTGTTCACCACCATTTCCCTGGAACTCAGCACAGACCCCAGCATATAGTAGATGACCAATAAATAGCTATTGAATAAATGAAAGAATATCTAATGTTTCAGAGAAATAACAGAAGTTATATTTGCTCATATTCAGCCGGAATAGAACTGATATTTGAGAAGGTGAAAGCCTGGGAGGTTAGAGGAATGATTCCTTTGCCTTTTATTTGGGAAATAAAGCAAACTTAAGTGTACCATTCATCCAGCAAATATTTACTGAGTGCACATGTGCTCATAATGTTTGGTGTCCATTCTGCCTTTTATAACTCTGTTTAGATCTTTCCTTGGATCAGCCTAATTATAAATAATGTAAATAAAAAAGGACTTCTACTGAACTTTTGAAGTATGGGTAGAGCATGTTTCTTGTTAACATCAAACAGAACCAGTTTTACCTTAAGCCAAGCTTATCAAATATTTTCTAATATATTGTTTCCAAGCACAAGGATTGGCACATTTTCCCATAGAGCAAGTTCTAGTAATAATATCTATTCTTTGTATGCAACACAAGTTCAATAAAGGGCTCTCTTTTTCTTTTATTAATATAAGCAGACCTCAACCTTTGTTATAGACAAGACACACCTGGGAACTTGTTAAAAATGCAGAACCCAGGTCCACACACCGTGGAAATTCAGATACTCAAGATCTGAGCTGGAACATGAGAAATGACATGTTTAGCAAGCACCCCATACTCTGAAAAACAAAGCCTAAGTTATTTGTCTAGAATATAATCATCTAGGCTCTGGTCCATTGCCCAGGGCACACTTCATTAATTATATCCTCATTAATAAGGACCAGAGACTAATGCAGCGATACGTAGCAATCAGGGTTAACGTTAATTGAAATTTAGATCTGACGTCTCTCCTTTCTTTGAGCAGTTTTCCCATATTTAGAGTAGAGGACTTCTTTAATGATTTGTGACAGGAAGATGTGAGGGAGATGATTTGCAAGTAATTGTGACGTGTGTTT
Organism: Lemur catta; assembly: GCF_020740605.2. Lineage (NCBI taxonomy): Eukaryota > Metazoa > Chordata > Mammalia > Primates > Lemuridae > Lemur > Lemur catta. The sequence goes on along the minus strand of NC_059152.1, from coordinate 6,324,348 downwards.
CCACTTAGGATGCCTTTCTTCCCAAGCCTGTGTGCTGTGGCTTCTGAGCTCTATGGAGTTGTAGGGAGAGGGCCCCAGCTCACTGCAACTCAGCCATAGCGAAGGTTGACATTCATGTCTGTGCAGTGAGAAGTCTGCCCAGGAACCAGCTCATTTGATTCTCATGACCTCCCTGCCCCCTCTCCTTCCAATTTTCCACGAAGTTTGGATCTCTTTCAGGCAATGAGCATTGAGCAGGAGGTTAAAAAGTTGAAGAGAATCCACAGGCAGTATCTATTATGGTGGAAGGGGTCATAGAAGGAATTCTGTGTATTCGACATAAAGAAAATTATATGTATTTGGTGGAAGTCCCGGGGATGGGAAGGAAGGAGTGTCAAGGGACCATGATTCCTCAGAGTTGCAGCCAAATATTTGAAGGGCTGTCATGTGGAAGCCACAGCTAAGCCCCCCTGGGCTACTCCAGAGCCAAGCTAGGGCCAATGAACAGACAGGGAAAAGTATTCTTACTCAATATGTGAATTTTTAAAAATACCAACTATAGCTCTTTAAAAAGTGAATGGTTAATTTTCCTGACATTTATACAGATTCTAGTTATCAGCCCTTTATTGGATATGTAGCATGGAAATATTTTCTCCCATTATGTAGGTTGTCTATTTGCTTTAGTGATTGTTTCTTTCCTTGGCTGTGCAGAAGCTTTTTAATTTGATCAGGTCCCACTTAGTTATTTTTGTTGTTGCTGTGATTGCCTTTGGGGTCTTGTTCATAAATTCTTTGTGTAGGCTGATATATATGAGCGTTTCCAATGTTTCCTTCTAAAATTCTTTATGGTTTCATGTCTTAGGTTTAAGCCTGCTACCCACTGTGAGTTGATTTTTGTGCGAGGTAAGAGGTGTGGATCCTGTTTCAGTCTTCTACATGTGGTTATCCAGTTTTCCCAGCACCATTTATTGAATAGGGATTCTTTTCCCCAGCGTATGTTTTTGTCTGTTTTGTCAAAGGTCAGATAGCTATATGAGGATGCTTTTATATCTTGGGATTAAAAAGTGGGCAAAGGACATGAACAGAAACTATTCAAAAGAAGACAGACTAATGGGCCAACAAACATATGAAAAATTGCTCAACATCTCTAATCATCAGGGAAATGCAAATCAAAACCACAATGAGATATCACTTAACTCCAGTGAGAATGGCTTTTATCAAAAAGTTCCAAAACAACAAATGTTGGCCTGGATGCAGGGAGATAGGAATACTCATACACTGCTGGTGGGACTGCAAACTAGTACAACCTCTGTGGAAAGTAATATGGAGATACCTCCAAAAAACAAAAGTAGATCGGTTAATACTATTTAATCCAACAATCCCACTACTGGATATTTACCCAAAGGAAGAAAAGACATTCTGTAATAAAGACATCTACACCTAAATGTTTATAGCAGCACAATTCACAATTGCAAAGATGTGGAAACAACCCAAGTGCCCACCAATACATGAGTGGATTAATAAAATGTGATATATGTATACCATGGAGTACTACTCAGCCATAAAAAATGATGAGCTACCTACTGTATTATCCTGGATGGAGCTGGAGCAGATTCTTCTAAATGAAGTACCACAAGAATGGAAAAACAAGCCCCACATGTACTCACCATTAAATTGGCACTAATTGAGCAACACTTATGTGCACATGTGGAAGTAACGTTCATCAGGTGTCAGGCAGGTGGAAGGGGTGAGGAGGGGATGGGTAAATTCACACTTAATGAGTGCGGTGCACGCTTTCTGGGGGATGGGCACTCTTGTAGCTCTGACTTGGGCAGTGCAAAGGCAATATACATAACCAAAGTGTGTATACCCCCATAATATTCTGAAACTTAAAAAGATTTAAACATAAAATCAAATAAATTTAAAACGCACACACACACACACACACACACACACACACACACACACACACACACACACACACACAAGGTGAACAGTATCCAGAATACATAACTCCACAGAGACATTGCAGATTGGTAGTTGCTGGGGGCTGAGGGTGGAGGGAGGAAGGGGCAACGACTCATTTTAATGAGTACACGGTTGCTTTGGGAGGCAATGAAAATGTTTTGGAACTACATAGAACTGGTGGTTGCAAAACTTTTTGAAGGTACTGAAGGCCACTGAATTGTGCCCTTAAAATGGTTAATTTTATGTTATGTGAATTTCACCTCCATTAAAAGAAACGAATTAGCAGAGGAATTATTTGAAATGGAGATTTAAAAAAAATTCTGCTTCCTTTAAAACTATTTGATGAATGAATTCAGTTTGTGGTTAAGTCTAAATCAATAAAAATCAAACGTTATTCTCATAAACAAAAAAAAGTGCATGGAGTCATTCACAGCCTATTAGGCTCATTATCTCTGAGAAAATATGTCAATGAAGGTTTTGTGATTATTCTTCAAGGAGACAAAAAAGAGACATCTGCATTGGGTGGAAAGTGGCACTATGTATGATCCAAGTTAATTTGCTTTTCTTAAAAAAAAAACTTAATCTGTTTTCCTTAAAATAATTTCATTTTGGTTACAAAAATTCTGTTGCTATTTGTAGAAAATTTGGAGAGAAATCAGAAAACATTAATGAGAAATACAAACAACTTTCAATGACTATATAATGTAACACATATGTGTGTTCAAAGTACTTAACTATTCTCCTTAGGTTGCTTCTAATTTTCAATTTTATAAGGAATACTGCTATGAAACTTGTGTACATGTTCACTTTAGGTTATTGTAATAAGATAGGTAACTAGAAGTAGAATTAATTTGTCACCAAGAGACCTTTGAACTCTAATATTTGGTGAGTTTGAGTATAGTCGGCCCTTTATATCCATGGGTTCTACGTCAGTGGATTCAACCAACGGCTTATCAAAAATATTTGGGGAAAAACGCTAAACAATAAAAAATAATACAACAATAAAAATAATGCAAAAAGTATAATATAACAACTATTTACATAGCATTTATATTGTATTAGGTATTATAAGTGATATAGAGATGACAGAGTATACAGAAGGATGTACATAGGTTTTATGCGAATGTATGCCATTGTATATTAGAGACTTGAGCATCTGTGGATTTTGGTATCTGCAGAGGGTGCTGGAACCAATTGCCCTTGGATACTTAGGGGTGACTGTATCTGTTTGGGAAATCAAGTGTCTGTGGTCCAGGGAAAGACAGATGAGGAAGCTGCTGCAGCCCCTAATAAGAATGAGGGTGGAAACTGACACTTCAAAACTCCTGACCTGGCAGAGGAGCCACCAGACCAGACAGAAATTGAGCACAGACAGAGAAAAGCATGTTGATCAACTTTCCATCTTCTCAGGACACCCATCAAACCATTTCATGGTGATCTTTGCTCAGGCAAATGGTTTTTAAGCATAATAGATTTTTGCTGAAGACCCAGTTACTGTTTCAATGCAGGGGAACAGTGAGGGGCAAAGGAAGATTATATGAGGTTGGTTCTTCTCAACATAAATACAGAGAAGAATTTGCTGGTGCAGAACAAACAACATATGTGAATAGAGCATTAGGATGAAAACATCTAACAGTGTGTGAAATAGATACCTATTAATTAGGGAAACATCTTAGCACCAAATAGGATAATATCCTTCAATATTAATATAAAATGCAAAGAAATGATTTGTTTGGATAACATAGGAACAAGCTAGTAGAATAATACTGGAAGTTATCACTGCACCTATTTTCCTACTACTAGGGCCCTTTTCCTCTTTTCGCAACTGTTATTAATCTTGATCAGAGTTTCTTAAAGGGAGGTTCCCTGACTAATAGTATCAGCATCACCTGGGAAGAAATGCAAATGTTTGCACCCTTCCTCCCACCCCACTACCCAGACCTACTGAATTAGAAACTTTGAGGAAGAGATAGGGTGCTTTGGAGCCCAGCAATCTGTTTGTTAACAAGCCCTCTCAATAATTCTGGGTTTTTTGTACATGAGTTTTCTGTTACATGACACATAGGCAGAGAACTTTAATGATAAGATTTTAATAATTCAGTATAATTTACTCTGTTCTCTGTTAAATGCAATACATTCTTACTTCCCTGAGACATTGATTTTAAAGAAAAATAATAAAAACAATACATCAGAGATCCTACTTGTTTTAAGCACTATGTATAAAAAATATCTTAAAAATCATTCCATATAAAATTTTCATGTAACATACATTCATAGTTCAGTTTGTTGGTAAGAATTTGTTACAAATTTCCCTTAAGTTATAATTTGAAAAGTTAATCCCCCTATATGAGTAGACTTTTAATATTCTCTATAATCCCAATCACTGTTCCTGAGCTCTCCATTTTAAAGTACTCCACTTCACCACTTCCAACTAGACATAAATTCATTAGTTCTCAACAAATACTTATTGTGAACCTACTATGTGCCAGGTATGTTGCAGGCACTAGGAATACAGCAGGGATGGTCCCACCTTTCCTAGAAGTTACATTCTAATAATGGTACACAGATAATAAAATAGTAAATGACATAAAAGTAAGATATTTTCAGGTAGCAGGAAGTACTATGAAGAATATAAAACAAGATAATGGGAGAGAAAATGATTTGGGCTAGGATGTCATTAGATTGAGAGGTTGGGGGTACTTCTCTGAGGAGGAGGATACAACCTGAGACCCCAATAGCAAGAAGGAATGATTTCTTAGAAGAGGGAACAGGTAGCACAGGGATGAACCGGGATGGGGAAAAATGTGTCCAGCCCTTAGAAAACAAAGGCCAGTGTGGCTAGAGCCTAGTGGACTAGCAGGACAGTATCAAGAGATGAGAATGAGGCAGATGGAGACCAGTTCATGAATGGCCCAATGAGCTATGATAAAGTGTTTGGACTCTTGTATGTTTAGTGAGAAGCCATTACAGGGTTTAAAGTAGCAAATTGACATGATCTAATTTTATGTCTCAAAAACTTAGAACAGTTACTGCTTTACAGAGAAAGGAAGGTATATTGGTGAGAATGGAAGTGGAAGACCATTTAGGAGGCTATTGGAATAATCTATAAATGAGGAGTCATGGTGGATTGGGCTAGGGTGACAGCAGTGGAGGAGAAGAGAAGAAAATGCCTTCCGGACATGTTTCAGGGATAAAATAACATGATGTATATTCCATTAGATGTGAGAGTGAAGCAAAGTTTTTGAAGTAAGAAAAACTAGAGGAACAGGAGATTTGGGGTAGAAATCAAGGATTTAATTTTGGCCACATTAAGTTTGAGATGTCTATCAGATATCCAAGTGGAAAACTCAGGTAAGTTGTTGAATATAAGTCTAAAGTTGAGGTGAGAGTGAGACATAAACATTGGGTGAGCAACAATGTTTAAAGTTAGGGATGCAGATGAACATATTTAGACAGAACTGGAGAAAAACAAGAGCTAAGAACATAGCTCTGGGGCCCACCAACCTTAAAAAGTCACACAGAGAAGGAGGAAACAGAAATGAAGAATGAGAAGAAACAGCCAGAAGTGAATAGGTTAAATGGGGAGGGAGTGGTATCATATAGGCCAAGAGAAGAAGGTGTTAGAGGAAAGACTGGGCAGCTGTTTGGAATGCGATTGAGATCAAGTAGGCGGAGAGACAAAAATGGCCGATGGATTTTGGCACCATGGAGGTCAGTGTGGACTTACCAAGAGTGATTTCAGTGATGTTCAAGAAGGAAGCCATTCTCAACGAGGTTGAGGAGAGAACGAGAGGCATGGAAGTAGGAACAGTAACTCAGTAAGTATAAGCAACACTTTTTGGAAATTTTGCCATGGACTGAAACGGTAGCTGGAATGGGGAGAGGGAGCAGATGGTGAGGTTAGGGAAGGGGTGTAGATAATTTCAGTGCAAGTCGTGCAGTTGTGCTGTTAATCTTGTTCTTCAATGAAACAACAGCAAATGATTCCAACAAATCCTATAAATCCTCAAACATATCATACTCTCACCAGTCTAATCAATTGGATGATAACTTCCTGCACTCACAGTCTTCAGTATTTTACTAAATGATTTTTATTAAATAGACCTGTTAGTCTAACTCCTTTTTGCCTCACTATCCCTGTCCATGGTTTAAAATATTAATCTCTCTTACTTTCTTCCCTTTTAATGAAGCCAAAATACATCAGAATTAGATAATATCTCAGAAGTGCTGTATGTCTCTTGGAAGTACCCTGTATCAGCAAGGCTTTTATTATTTTTTCCTCATTCACTCATTTCCTTTCTCTCTCTGGGAGGGCACTTTTGAGATTACATGAGGTTGGAATTTATGAGTTAAACAACACAAATACTTAACACAGTACTAGCACTTAAAGAAAAAGGGATAGGGGTCATTGCAAAATATTGTAAATTTTGGGACTAACAATTTGGTTTTGTGGGCTTTCTTCCTGAGGCTGTGTTCCAGAGAGGGCAATAAAGGGTAAAACTCATTAGTGCATCATTATCTTTTGTCTGAAGGATACAATGTGTGGTTTCTGGGCAGCCCACTTGGTGTTTGCATTGGTCCTGGAAATATTTCAAACCAACTATATTGTTTGAACAATTCCCCTTCTTGAACATGAAAAGGACAACCACTAAACCACAGAGTTGATGCTAAATTACTAGGTGATGACTCCTCTGGCTCCTAAAGGTTTCTAGATCTCAGTCATTGAAATCATGGATCTTTCTAATGTGAAAGATCTAAGCGTTTATGGTAGACCTCCCATGCAGTCCGCCGCCCCGTGCCCCCTGTATGCTCCGTGGGCTTCTGAGAAGTTTGGTTTGCAATCAAGGTCATTGAGCTCTCTCCAACCCTTTTTTTCCCTAAGAGATGGGGTCTTGCTATGTTGCCCAGGTTGGCCTTGAACTCTTGGACTTAAGTGTTCCTCCCCCTAGACCTCTTTGAGTAGCTGGGACTACAGGCATGTGCCACTGTGCCTGGCTTAACCCTAACTTTTAATAGCAATTCTGTAGGAACTGCAAAATAGTCTTAGATCAAATCTGCAAATTCACAGTTATGAGTAACTATACAATTGATTAATACATTTGTAATTGAAAATCCAGTCTGATTTCTCTTTATCAAAATGAAGCATTAAATGGATATTGGAAATTTTATTTGTAATCTGTTATTCCCTAACCTTACGTACCTTCCACGGCTTCCTTGGTGATTTCATTAGACTCTTTTTTTTTTTTTTTTTGATTGGTGATAATCAGAAGAGCATTTATGAGGAAACCGTAAATACACATTTGGGGCCATCTGGGAAGAAAACTCCTTTCATAAGGAATTCCAGTAAGTATAATGCCATATATGGTGTCTCTCCAAAAGAGTATTATTTGATTTGTTGCTTCTTGTAATCTGTTGTCTAGATTTAAACAACAACAGAAATGATTACCTATCTCCTGGTTTGTATTATTGCCCAATTAAGAGAAAGTTTCTTGGTTTTAATGTCAGAGACCTAGAAAAACTCTAAGTGCCAGAAGAGTCATCATATAGTAACTGAGCCCTGATTCTGAGCCTGAATTGTGGGTTTTAATTTTTGTTGTTATTATTCCACAATCCAATGATGCATTAATAACATATATTAGAAGATGGTAGTCAGGCAGGGTGATTTTGAGTGTGATCCCTGAATCTAGTTCACCTGGGCTCTAGCCCCATTTGGGATTCTTACTGTTATACTAATGAACACGTTAGCAAGTTTTTAAACCTCTTTGTGCCAGGATTTTCTCATCTATTAATTGGGGAAAAGAATACCACCTGCTCATGATGTTATGGTGAGGATTAAATAATGTAAATCTTCCATAATAAGTAGGTTTCTCAATAAATATTTGTCAAAAAATTAAAGTCCCATTTTCCAGATAAGAAAACTGAGCTTCCACCACTATTAAGAGCCAGGATTCAAACTTATGACTTTCTGACTAGAAGTTTCTTGCTTTTTACTAATATATCACAATGACTTCCCTTTACCTTTTTGTAGTTTAACAATTTCCTTTCCTATTGCATCATTTTAAGTACCTAAGGAAAACTGTAAAATAAATACTATTTAAAAATTGAAACAATCCATTGTTGGGTCATCTTGAAATTCTTAGTAAATTTTGTGCAAAGAGACCCACATTTTTGGTTTTCCCTGCATCCTACAAATTATAGAGATGATCCTTCATGCAATTTTATTTATTTGGAAAGTTTATCTCACAAATACAAAATGACCCAGATTCCCTGGCCCTCTAGTAGTGCTGTGATAACCATACCATGGATTCTTACTTCTTTTTGGGCTAAGAGACTACATAGTCTAATATTTTAAGGAAATGAACAGTATGGACAATGAACAACGATAGATGGGAGACACGGAAGGTGGGGGAGGAGGAGAGTGGATGATGAGAAAACATGATACCGTAAAGCAATCTACACAAGTAACAAAATTGCACTTGTGCCCCATAAATTTATATAAATAAAAAAGAAAATGAGCACTAAAATTCTCTCAAATCCATTCATCAGACCATACTCACTTAAGAGTTTACTATATGCTCAAAGAAGTGGTTCCCAAATTAATTGTGCACATCATGGCACGTGTGCACAAGCACAGAGATGCGAATACGCAAATCAAATAGCTCCTAGGGGTCTATATATGAGTACGTTCAAACCTCAAGGCCAAGAATTCTGGGGCTTGGCTCCAGGCCTCTCCTGGCCATCCTTGATTTCCGAGGCACATTTATAATCTCTGGCATGTGGATTAGCAAACCCTTCAATAAATTCAAGAGACATTCCCTGATTTTTTAAAAAATTATGAATGTGTTGAAAATAACAAAAATTCTGAAATGTGACATTATAGCTAGGAACACCCATAGTGCCAGCAAAAAATAGGCATCCTACTATATAGACCCGCAGTGTAATCCCTCAGCTTGCAAAAGCCCAATCCTATGTGGCATCAATAAAACACATTTTGGAGATGCCGAGAAAGTGAAGACGCTACTTTACAAGGCAGCAAGTTTCACCAGCAATGTTACCTCTATTCAGTTTCACAGTAAGGACAAAATTTTGTAATTCCTGCAAATCATGCCCATTAAACTCCTTTCACATCAGCCAAAGAGTCGGTTTTCACATATCTAAAGACATCAAATTTCTCCCAACTAAATCGGGGTATCATTGACCTACTTGTGCTCTGGGAAGGCATGCATATTCTTGGAAAGGCAAGGGAATAAAGAGACGCTGGTGTAGAAGCAAAAATCACAAAATCACAAATTTGGATAAAAATTTGCATGCATGGTTTGGCACTGCTAAACATTACAAATTGGAAAACAAAAACTCTCAAAGTACGTATTGTCTTTACAAATGACAGCTTGCTTATATTTCTTGATGAATTTATTTCTTGACAGAAGAAGGTCAGTTAATTCTAAAGACCAGTGTTCTTATGGGTTTTCAGGGTGCGTTAAATTTTTGTTCTTGTTGAGGGTGTGCTGCTTTTTCCAGGTTTCCTGAGCACTGGGAAGGAACAAAGCTGATTGTCAGCTTCAAGATAATTGTCTTGGTGGAAGCCAAATTTTAAGAATTGATTCATTTTTATATGTATTAGGCTGAAAGCTCATAACTATGCGAAGGAATCTTACAATGGTTCTTTTAAAAAGCTGATATTTTTGGAAGGTGAAGATTCATTCCCTAAGTTTTCTGACTGCACGATTCACGTACTAGTTTAAGGAAAAACAAAGATTAGTGATACGTATGGAGCTACTTGCTCGCACAGTGAATGCTCGTAGATTGGGAGTAATTGGTATTTTTTCTCACCCTGTCCATGATAATACAGGTAGCTCCTTGCTGATGTCCATGTTTGGAGACAGGGAGGGACAATAAGTGAAATTTCAAAGAAAATCCTGAAATGAGGAGGAAAAGAATATTAGAGAAAGAGCCCATACTAAAATGAAAGAGGAAGTATAGAGCACAGACTCCTGAAATGACTCCGCCAGGCAAAGCCCCACCTTGATCACAATGACTTTGGCTTCTGGCACATTCAAGGACCCACTGAATGCTCTATCCTGGTAAAGCAGTTTTGGCACAGTAGTAACTGAGAGGGATAGTAGAGATTTAATGGTAAATACATTCCACAGCCTTTCTGTTAATATTAACATCTAGTGGGAATACAGAACAGGAACCACTAATAATGAAAATTTACAGTAAATTTATGAAATGATTCCAGAGAAATCTTTAGAGGTCCTTAGAGAAAGTCACCAGTGTCAGCAGTAAAAGGCACCTCTATGCTATCAGTTCCTTTTATAAGAATGTTTGTCCTTGGCCCTGAGAAAACATTGGCTTACACGTGTATAACTTCTAGTAATTTAGGTTACAATTCTCTCCAGTGTTTGCTAAGGCCAAAGCCTGTTTGGTCAGATACAATACATTGAAATTCCACGCCCCTATTTTACTCTATTGTTTGGAGGACCCTTCCAGGAAAGAACACTTCATCCATGTTGAAACAACCCCTGTATTAATAGATGTCCTTGAATGGTTCAAAAGAACAAAGAGCCATAGGGAAGAAACAAAGCAAACAAGTCAAATCAAAGATTTTTCTTTACACCTCCTAAAAGACTTCTTTTGAGATTCAACAATGACTTTTAAAAAAAATAGATGATAGTGCTACTTACTTATTTTTGAATGAATAGTGTATGTACATATAGGAACATAATTCAACAATTAGGAAATGGAATACAGTGAGAAGTTTCTAGCCCTCCCTAAACCCTTAGCCCAATGGGCATATGATACAATCAGTTTCTGATCATCGTTCTAAAGCAGAGTTTCTCAACCTTAGCACTATGAACATTTTGGGCTGGACAATTCTATGCTGCAGGGAGCTGTCTTGTATATCATATTAATAGAATGTTTAGTAGCATCCTGGCTTCTACCCATTAGATACTAGTATCAGTCCCTCCCTCTCTCCCCAGATACCACACCAAAAATGTTCCCCAGACATTTCCAAATGTCCTTCAGGGAGACTTTTAACAATGTATCTAAGGAAAACCCTGTAACAGTACATAAACTGCATTCTCACTGTTTGGGGGAACTACACAGTCATTCATTAAGTGAGTTGTGAAAATGTTATTTAGCTGGTAACTTATTGATGATCCTTTATATATATTTTTGCATTATTTGCAGTTCCATGCAGGGTTGCAATAAAAAATTTTACACATGGGTCTTTTAAATGTATAAAATTTTAACTTTAAGATAAATTCCTGGAAGAAAAACTACTAGGTGAAAGGCTGTGTGTTTGTAATTTTGATAGGTATTTCCAAACAGTTTTCTTTAAAGAACATACAAATTTACTTCCTCAGCAACAAAATAGTCTTGCCAACAGAGTGTGATGTTAACATTTGGATTTTTGCCAATCTCATAGGTAAACATTGGTAGCTCAGTGTTTTTGAAATTTTCATTCCCACATTAAGAGGTTAAGTAACTTTTCATTTGTTTAAGATCTCTTTGTATATTTTTTTATGAAATGCCTATTTCTTTTACTCATTTAGATTGATTTTTAGAAGCCATTTAACTATTATGCTCTGTGTCTATAACATGCATTATGATATTTTTTTATCCAGTTCATTGTCTTTTGATTTGATTTGCTATGGAACAGAATAATGAGTTCATAAAAAACATAGATACATACAGGAATTTGGGATATGATTATGCAGCATTTTGAATAAGTGAGGAATTATAGATTATATAATAAATGGTGTTGGAACAACTGATAAGTCATTTGTAAATTACAGACTTGACTCAATGAATGGCTCACATTACACCAGTATAAATTCCCCATGGGTATGAGATTCAACTGAAAAACAAAAGTATCAGAAGAAGCCACAGAAGTATTTTTTTTAACAATCTGGTGGTGGAAAAAGCCTTCCCAAGTATGACACAAAACAAAAAAGCCATGCTAGATTGAAATGAGTTTATTTTTTGATGACCTTTCCTTTATACCCTTTTTTCCTACCATGATTTTCTGAACTAGTTCCAAGACAAAAATAGCCGTATCAGCGGGGCCTCAGCCCCTTTTAGCATGAGCCCAAAGTGACCTCGTGATAATGATGTTGAAGCAAAGGGATTTTACAGCAAGGCTGGGAACAGCTCAGAGCTATGGAAAAAAAAAAACAAAACCCATGGGCTTTGGGGTCAGGCAGGCCTGGTTCTCACCTCCTGTCCCAGCTACCAAGAGACACCATGACCTTGAGTGGTTCCCTTCTCCCTTAAACATTGGATTCTGTTCAAGCTTCTGCCTCTTTCTCAATTACTCACTTCCTGGGCAGGAGATGTCATGATTTCTTACCTCCTGACTACATGGCTGGCCCTTGGTGCTCAGTCTCCATTTAGGCACACAGGTCTGTGGTTCCTAGCTTGCCCCCTCTCTGGAGTCCCCCCTTGGGGGAGATCTGCAGCAGACCCCCAGAATGGTTCTTAAGTCTTTCCTGCTTTCAGCCCAATGCCATGAGAGGCCTTTCTAGAAAGCAGGGATATAGCAAGGGCTGTGCCTCAGACACCTGCAATCTTCTGGTACTCGTTTCCCATTGCTGCCGTAGCAAATGACCACATTTAGTGGCTTCAAACAACATGAATTTATCATCTTACGGTTCTGCCAAGTCTGACGTGGGCTTCGCTGAACTCGAGTCAAGGTGTCACCAGGGTGGTGTTCCTTTCTGGAGGATCCAGGGGAAACTCATTTCCTTGCTTTTTCCAGCTTCTAGAAGCTGTCTGCATACATCAGCTCATGCTCTCTTTTGTTCACCTTCAAAGCCAGCAACGCTGCATCTCTCGGACCGTTCTTTTGTAGCCGCATCTCCCTCTGACCACAGCCACGATAAAGTTCTCCTCCTGGAAGGACTCATGTGTTTATATTGGGCCCACCTGGATTTTCCAGGCTAATCTTTCCTTCGCAAGGCCCTTAACTTAATCACAGCTATAAAGTCTCTTTTGCCAGGTAAGGTAACACGTTCACGGATTCCGGGGATTAGGATGTGGGCATCTTTGGAGAGGGGAGCTATTTTATCTACCGCACCTCGCTAGTGTGAGTCCGGGACCCAGGTGGCAGGCAATTCATCCTGAGATACAGGATGTCATATTTTATTATATCATGCCATGACAATAAGTGCATTGGATGGGTGGCCTTGGGGTGATTATTTTGTCAAAATTAAGCTGTTTTTTCCAAACAGCCCATGAGTTTAACGTGCTGGTTTCTGCAGAAATCAAAGCAACTCAATCTCCACTCTGCCCCTACCACTAATCCAGTGAGCATTTAAAGCTGTGTTCTCCGTGGCCTGCTTGGGCATCCAGTTGAGCGATCCAAAGAGCTGTGGTGCAGCTGCTCGCCTCAGTGCCACGGCCTGGATCAGGTTACTCCTGCCTTCTTCTCTGATTTGGCTCTGTCCCAAGAAGTACTTTGATTTAAATATTCTATTACTGATCTACCAGGCACTCTCTGACCCCCGTCTGTCTTTGTGGCAATTCCAAATCTCTGTGCTTACGTGGATGTGCCTTCAAGAGCATATAATAGACAGTTGCACATTGTTCTTTCATTGTTCCAAAAAAAAAAAAAAACAGAAGTCCTTCGATATTTGCACTCAGAAAAAAAAAAAAAGTGGATTTGAATGTTGCCAGGTTAAAAACTGCATTTCTAAAAGACTTTTCTGAACATATGAAGAGATGGCCTAAGTGCACTGGCTGGAGAGAAACTTAAACCTTTAGGATGGGGTCAGTTATCTTGTTACCTCTTAACCCTATTAACGGATGTTCCACTAGCTAAGCAATACTCACGAATAGCAATCCTCAAAGCCCAGATGAGTGCTATGGTTGAGAAGTAAAGGAAGAGAAACAGGAAGAGAACTGCTGAACAGGAAACAGGAAGGAAGTTCACTCAGGGAAGAGGACACATCTTCAGTGTCGCTCCTTTGTATCCATGACATGTTGGTTAATCCTGTATTAAATCTGTTGGCATTTTTTCTACTTATCTCAGCAGTCTAGAAATGAAACGCCCTTAATTTTTATCAAAGACATGGAATTTGATCCTGATAGATTTAACAAGATGCACAGTTGTTTATCATCATATATCACTCTCTATTTGTAACTTGAAAACATTTATTTATAGGTCTCACCGGGAGGCTTTAAAATAACACTGCGTAAAGATAATTAGGGCAGTTTGATATCATTAAAATAGGGAATATTAATTTTAGTGTCTTTGCTTTTGAATCAACTTCTTAGGATGTACTCAGATTTTCCAAAAATACCTTGTTTATTATAACTAAAGAGACCAAGGGAGAAAATAAGAATATTTTCTAATTCTGTTTCTCTGTGGCCAAGTTGATAGTAGAAAATGTTTTGAATGTGTGTATCGGTGTGATTATAAGAGGTCTGAGGAAGGGGAGGGACCAGGGAGGCAGGTGTAGCTGAAAAGGAAAGGAGAGGAATTCAGCTGAAAAAAAATTGCCATTTGTTCAGTGTCTTACACGGGTAGAGTACAATGTTCATGATCTCTCATCTCTGCCACAGCACACCACTGTGGTCCTGTCATCCCTACTTCATAGATAAGCACACAAAGTCTTTAACCGCTCGTCTAAGATCGCACAACCACTAAGATGTGGATACAAAAGGCAAATCCAAAAGTGTCTTAATTCTAAGTCTTGCCTTGTTTCCACCGCGTGATCTGTAAAATTACAAAAATCACCATGGCCTCATTCTGGTTTCTTAGCATCAAAGGAATAGGAAATTATAGAAAGAAAATAAGAAGGATAAGGTAGAGGATCCTGAGAATAATTTTCAAAAAAATACAGAACATTGGGGTACAGAAAATGCACTTATAATACTGAATCCTCGAAGCTACGTGCCTGGCACGGTGCTAACATCCTCATGCACATCATCTCATTTAACCCTTGCCATGAAGTTCAGTAAACTTCTGATTCTTCTGTCGCATTTGAGGAGACAGAGGCTCATAGACGTTGATATTCTAATTAAATATCTATCTAAATATCAAATTTTACTCAGAGTGATATAGTTGCCTTTTAAGTAATGAGATTTCTTATGCAACTTTGAGATTTCTGGGATTAGATTTTACTATGCAAATTTAGTGAGGTAGATACTTAATAATATTTGTTAAATTAGAACATTCTAAACCCAAAACGGCCACAATTCTCACCAGCCAGTCACTCTTTACTCCCCTGTCTCCAACCCATAATATTCTAGAAACACTGTTGGCCACAAAAGAGAAAGCGGCACCTGGATTGAAAAGAAAGTATTTTAGGAATGGGATGTACTGTCTTCTGAGGATAGACCTCAGAGCCACAAAACGTCTACGTTAAGTTAATTCAATAAATTAATTAGTCATTAGTACCGTGTCTGTGCTTGCTCTGCTCAGTAAGTGGCTGAGACAACTCTGCACTTGAAAACAAACCTCCCTGGCCCCCTCAGTTCATGTCCAAGTGCTCCGGCTTCTCAGTCCCAGCCTGACCAGGGCCCAACAGCCTGCCTGCTGGGGTTTTACGGCCTTCTAGCCTTAGAACAGCTCTCTAGATCCAAGGAGAGCTTTGGATTTAGCATCGAGCTTTGCCAAAGCCACATCAAGGAGAATCGCTTAACCTGAATGGTTTTCCATCTCTCTCCTGCATCCCCATGAAAGGGCCCTCGGGGCTTTCTAGAAGGGAGCATTGGACGAATCCCTGTGTTCCGCAGCCAGAGTTGCCCTAAGGTAAAGCAGGATCGAAACTGTTTGGATTTAATGTGCTTTATGATCTGACCATTTCTGAGGATGCCATGAAACATCTCACCTTCGTTCAGTAGGTACATAAGGGCATTGAGTAGGAATTTTTCTACGGGATGTTCTGGTAAGGCTGGAAAGCCAACTGGATGAGCTCTTAGGAGGTTTGGACCCGGCAACGTCATTGAAACCCATCTTGTGCCTTCCTGATTGACTCATTTGAACCACTGGACAGACTTTTTTTTAAAACTGCCTATGATTATGGCTTTTTTGGAAAAAATAAAGTCTGTTAAGCTGGTGATTGTACATTTGCATCAAAGAATTTAGGAAACGACAACAAAGCATGGAAAGCTGGAGCCAGAATGAGCATAGAAAGATAACAGCTCATTTAACGACATGCCAGAGTTGTCCCACTTGCTGTTCGCATGGCTTTGGCTAAAGAACCGGCTCATCGTGAAGTGACTTCCCAGGAGAATAACCCATGTGGCCTTCTCCCCTCCAGCAAGCAGTATAAATATATACCTGACATTTCTATTTTACACTATGGCAAGTAAAGAGATATATTAGACGAACAAAAAACAAAAGAACAGAAACAATTTAAGTCTGCTCAAAACCCTGTTGATTATGAAATTCCAAGATTGTCAGAGAGTCCTACAAATATAGCTTTGATGATTTAGAAAAATGGTAGTGGGGTGAGGAGATTAGTTGTCTAAATGGCCCTAAACTCTCTGAGAGTAGATGCTTTGGTACTGTGCTTCCCAAGTGATGTCTGTTTCCCCCAATCCCTCTTAGATTGTCATTCCCAGATTTATTTCACATACTCTAGGAAACTGACACTATCACTGCTGCTTGTATCAGGATGATTTATTTAAGAAGCAAACACAGAGACAGCCCTTACTTTCCTTACTTGAGGACTTTGAAAAGGTATTCTTAGGACATAGGTTATCCTTAAATGCTGGTTCATGTATCAGTTCTACGTGCGAGACATTGGATTTGAAGTCAGAAAACTAAGGTTCTAGTTTTAGGTGCTCATCGGCCATTGACGACCTCCTTGGGCCCCAGGTTGCTCAAGAAAAGGAAGTAGTGCAACATTTCCCAAAACACGAATCTCTGAGTGCTAGTTTCATGGAATAAGAAAGAGTTCTAGGATCATATAAATTAAGCCAACCAGGGTTAAACAGAGCTATGGAGGCTCCTTTTCTGGAAGACTTCAATGTTACTAATATGATATGTGAGTCTCTAAAACAGAGTTAGAGTGAGTAGGACTTCCTGAATTCTCAGTGAAAACTGTGGAGGAGTAATCTCACTGGACTGGTGTTATAAGCAGGGGACATACTCTGGGACCTCCCCAGACAAGATGATTTCTAGGAGTCTTTATTGTTTTAAATTCTCTGATAATTTCTGGTTCACACAAAAAAACCAAGCTATTCTCCAGATACTTTGTATACACCTACCTCTCAACATTCCTTTCTAAAATATATGACCTTTTGTTTTCCTTGTGTAAGAATCATATGTGGCTTCTATGAAAAGAAAGGTATCTTAAAACTGTAGTGCACAAAACATACAATTCAAAGGAAACGTCACAAATAGTTTTAAATAATGGTTCTCATCACTAACCACTCTGACATAAGACAATCCCAAATGGAATCACTCTTTTAGAAAATAAAAAGATCAAAGGTGCCTCACGCAATGCAATGATAAGCCACCAAAAAGCCCAGAGATTTGTT
The DNA here is from genome assembly GCF_020740605.2 of Lemur catta. NCBI lineage: Eukaryota > Metazoa > Chordata > Mammalia > Primates > Lemuridae > Lemur > Lemur catta. The sequence continues at coordinate 6,306,906 of NC_059152.1, read as the reverse complement.
CTTTCTACCGTAGCCACGTATAAGGGACTCCAAGCCAAATGCTATTCTTTCTGTTGTACTTTTCCTTGATTATAAAGGACAAAACCAGGGCCTCATGGCTTGAGAGCCTCATTCACTTTGCCTAGCAGTCAAATGCTTGTAAACAATAGTAAAAAGTGAATGATCGGAATGGAAAAACACGATGCTTTCTAGGGCTAACTTTGCCGTTTCAAAGAAATTTCAGAGCAAAAACAGCCCATCCTATAAACTTTGAAATGATGGCAGACATCTAGGAGCCTGTGTTATTAAAGCCTTTATTTCATTCTGCTAGATCTTCAATCTGATTTGGTGACAAATAATTGGGGTAATTGAACTTATTACCAAGAAACTCATGGAATTAGGAAACTCCCTTAACCAAGGAAGACTCATTTAGAAGCTCCCGCTTGAATTCCCATAAGAGGAAGAAATATTCCCAGCCATATAGCATTTTTCCCCTCTTTCTGGCCTAAACTGATATGCTTGTTTCATGTTCTCTCCACCGTCCCCGTCTCTATTTATATGGATTTTCTTTCTTTACCCTAACCCGCTGGAGCACCTCGAACAAATTGGTGACATAATTAAAAAATTTGCTTTAGCTGGAAGATCACTTCCTAGGGCAAAAACAGCATACGTTTCGAGCTAGACAGAAATGTTGAAATTAAACATGATCAGAGCTGCACTCCAGCCCTGGGAAATGCGTCCGTCTCAGCCCTGGGTTTATAGTCGCTGCAATTTTAATCAGATTTGTATGTAATAACATTTCATAATTTTCCACTGAGTTCTTTTTCCTTTCTTTGGAAAAGAAAAACCTCCCAAACAAAGGAAATTAAGAAACAGGAGAGTGGAGCTGGTGTGTGGTTATGCAGCAAGACCCCTATAGTTTTAGCTATTTGGGAGGCTGCGGCAGGAGGATCGCTTGAACCCAGGACTCTGAGGTTGCAGTGAGCTATGATGATGCCACTGCACTCTACCCTAGGGTGACAGAACAAGACTCTGTCTCCAAAGAAATAAATAAAATAAAATAAAGCCAAAAATGACAGTCTTGGAAAATCAACATTTAAAGGATGAATATGCAAAAGAAGCACTTGTACAGGAGGTTTTGGGATAAAAAGACAGAAATCAAAGCCTGTCACGGCTTCCATGGAAACCAAGAGAATGAAAAATACCAAGAAGGAGGGAATGATCCATGGCGTCAGCTGTGGCCAAGCAGAGTAAGAGAAAGACTAAAGTGAGTACTTTGAGTTTGAGAACATGCAGGACAATAGTGATTTTTGCCAGAGCAATTTCACTGCAGCAAGTGTCATGATAGCCAAATTACAAGGAGCTGAAGGCTAATAAGGATGTGAGGAACCAGGACCAGAGCACAGGCTATTCTTTCAAGGAAATCAATTAGGAAAATAAGGCAAAAAGATCACACTTACGATGGTTAAAAGGAAGGGAGCTACAATGGAGATCACTTATTTATTGTATGGGATATATTTAAGTATGTTTTTAAAGCTAAAGGGGAAAAACTAGCAGAAAGTGTGAGGTTCAAATCATATAAGTAAGAGAATATAACAAAGCCTGAAGCAAGGTTTGCCATGAAATGGGAAGGAAGCGGCATGCGGCCAAGTGCACAGGTGGATGTGTTGACCTTGAATTGGCCAATGGTTCATTTGTCTTTGACCCTAGAGAAAATTTGCAGGGATGGAAGAGCACATTGGTAAGTTGGTAGGAAGAGGGATGAGCAGTTGATGCTCATGCCCGAGCAATTAGATTTTCTCAATGCAGGAGGGGGTGTGATAATTGCTCCTAGGATGCGGGTGTATGACGTGTTGAAAATATGGGTTTGGAGTTCAAGAGAAAATGTCAGCTGGGGCAGTAGATCTGGAAGCCGTCTGCAGTTTATGTGCATGAGGATAAGATCTCCCAGGCATAACATGAGGTTTAAAAGAGGCAAACATTGAGCCTTGGAGAAAACCAGTATTTGGGATGAATAGAGGGCAACAAACCTTCAAAAGAGATAGAGAAGTCTGGAAACAAGAGCACTGCTGGATCCAAGCAAAGCAAGAACACCAAGGAGTTGGGTGCTGACCAGAGTGCGATGCCACAGTGTGCTGAAGAAGACAGGATTGAAATGACCGGTCAATTCATAATAGTTAGATACCTTAGTGAAAGCAGTTTTAGTTACGCTGTAAGAAGAGAAATTCAACACAGACTTTTTTTTTCCAGAAGCCAGACAGACCTTAGAAATTACAGCCCGCCTCCCTTCCTTCCTCCCTCCATCTTTTTAAACTTTAAATCTGAAATGGAAGTTATTTCAATATATTTAAACATTGAGAACAAAAAAATAAATGAATAAAATCACAAAAGGGGGAGTGTAAAAATAGAGGAAAGAAAGCAAATGCTGGACAAGATTAAATTTCTCATTCTCTGAGATAGGAAGTAAGGAGAAAAATATAGTTAGTCATGAAGGGAGGGAAATGTGAAGGCTGAGGGAATTCATGCCTGTAGCCCCTCTGTTCTCTGACGCTGTCCACCCACACAAAACAGAGACTGGAAGCTTCTGAAGAGTTGCAGATGGAAGAGGCAAGAAACAGCACGGACAGGAAAGGGTTTGAAAAGGAGCTAATTAATGACTAAAGAAACAACAAAAGGAGTTCAGTAACCCCTGCAAAAAGTGAGGGTGTATTACGCTATCATAAAAATAGAAAATATCAACAGTATAAATCCTGAAAAATCTCCATGATTTATGCAGTACTATCATAATGTTCTATAGATCTTTGCTTCTGACACTGATACCTGAAATGACTGACAGGATCCCACCCACCATTTAAAAACCTGAGTTTGGCTTTATTAAAACTAAAGCAACATTGAACCTCAATCAATTTCATATGTTTGAAACTATGGGATTCAAACCAATGAAAGTCAATAAATAGAAAGAGGAACAAGTTGAAGTAGGATTGTCCAGAATGCAAGATTTCTTGACCATGCTGACCTTAAATTTAGTTACTCTCATTACCTATAAATTAACCTCAAAAGTTTAGGGGTTGAGGTTAGATGCACCCCCTCCCCCCCGATGCTATGGTCTGTGGCACTTTCTTGACTCCCAGATCTTTTACTCTCTTGAGAATACGTCTTAGCTCCTTCTTGATTGATTAATCCTCTAACAACGCCAGCCCCTTTAAGCAGAACTGTTGATAACATAAAGCATCCTCCTTAGCTTCAGTAACCTGGGAAAAGATATAAAAGAGCATGGAATCATCTAATGATTTCCCCCTGCCTGCATTGGTAGTAAAGACATGTAAAAACCTTTTAGAACAGTGTTTGGTAAACCGTACGTACTCAGCTATTTACAAAATACTACATTGAGTGAAATCCTCTGTGTGTGTGTCTCTCCCAGGATAAATCCTAAACTTGGCACGTTGGCTACAAACACTTTTGAAATGTCTCTCAAATGAACAATTTTTAGATATTGCATTTTAGAAATGAAATAACAGTATCAGATAATTGGCAGTCGAGTCGTTTTCCCAAGCACGGATGCCAAGCACATGGCAGACATCCATTATGGGTTGATGTAGATCAAAAGGGGCTAAGACACCATCTCATGCTTATAGAATTTCAGAATTAGAGACATTCAAAAGGGGAAAGTTAGCATCACTGGCCATGTCAAAGCCAAGCCATGTGCACTTGAGCTTCCTTTCTTCACTGGCCAGGCCCCAGTCACTCCATTCTTATTTACCATACCCTGTGGATTTCTCATAATAGCCTGATGCTTGCAAATGGGTCAAAACCAAATGCTTCACTCCAGTTACAATGGCTCACTTAGAGTCTTCCTGTTGGTGACAAGTCTCTTTTCTACGTGCTCGACCACCTGAGATCTTGTTCCTTCCTCCAGATCCATTCTCTGAGCCTCTATGGGTGGGTGAACCATCTAAAACTATTTAGAGAAAAGAGAAAAATATTTACCTATTACTTTGAGAGGAGAGAGGAGCCACACACCTCTCTGCCTGCCTGGACAAGCCTTTTCTAATGTCCTAATTTTTCTTCCATTATTAGATTGTACTACATCCTCTGACCATTCAAAACATCAGGCCCCTTCACAGAATGAATTTATGAATCGACACAAAGTTTTAAAATATGCATAAGCACTTCCAGGACTTCGAAAGACTCTCTTGAAATAATGTATTCAGACTCTCTGGAACACGTAATCCATATACGCGTGGTGAAGAAACGACTTGGAAAGTAGGTAAGAGGGAGGAAAGGGGCAATTGACAGCTCATGTTAAACTCGGGGTAACACGGATGGAGAGGAGATTTTTAAACTGCAATGTTATTGTAAATTTTCCAGTAATCTAGATCTCTGAATTGCAAATCCTGGAAACCAATTCTGCCTTCCTGCTTCACACTGACAGCAACACTTTGCTTGCCCACATCTGAGACCTTGTGGCTTTTGATTCATTTTGTTGTTGATGCCTCCTCTTTTGTTTTCTCCAAACATAAATATTTGTTCTGTCTGCATTCTAATTGCTAGTCTTGGTGTCTTATGGAGTATGAGGGCTGCGGTAAGTCCGACGCCTCAGGATCCCTTGCTATGTGCTGGGATTTCATGTCTTATGACATTAGCTTGGCATAGCTGACAGCCATCCTGTTCCTATGCCCCTGACTAAATTGCAGTTATGTCTCTAATTGAAACCCAGTATTATTTTATTCCTCTTTACAGAGAGGAAACCCAGAACTATCATTCTGTACACACACACCAAACCACAGGAGCCTGGGTGAGGGTCCCTAATGACAGAGCCTCCTACACAGCACATTTGCAAGCTTTCTACTAATTACCTTAATTTTCTTTGTCTAGACTAACTGATGGCATTGAAGATCTCCTTTTCTAAAAGGGGGGGGATACAGGAGTATCTTTGGTCCTTCAATTCCTGCCAAGTGAAGAGGGGAGAAAAACACGAATAGGACCAAAAAAACAAACAAAATGGAATCAGAGGATTTGTCCTTGAATGGGCTGTTTCCTAGAGCACATGTTGGGCTAAAATTGAGGTGGGAGGTTGTGTTCTGGTATGACTGCAACCACTGCCATTAACAGCAAAGAACACAACTGATACATAAGCCAAAAGGAAAAAGGGCACTTTTAAAAAGAACACTGTCCCTAAGGAGGGAAAGGCCACTCATCAGTTCATCGTCTCCTGGTGTCCAGGGCGTTACCCACAAATGATGCTCCTCCGTCCGTGTTCTTCCGCTTTTGTGGCATCTTCCTAGTTTGGCTTTCCAGACTGAAAGAATCTGGAATACCCCATGGAATACCCTGGCTTCTCTTTGGCTCACACTTGTGGTGAACACTAACAAAAACTTAATATCTCGGCCATAAACTTTTTTGAAACTTTCCTTGGATAAAAGGGTGGGATCAGCTCGAATTACACCAGTTTGTGTTCTCACCATTCTCAAAAGCCTCGGTTGAAAATGAGTGTGCTAATGCTAACATTTCCAGATCACACGGCCTGTGGGGCTATGGGCAGGACCCTGCCAAGGGGCCCATGAATGGACACAGTGGACTGAACGACCACAGGGCAGGGCTGGCCCTTCTTGGGCTGGAGCTGCCCCTTTGGTTCAAGGATCTTGGCTCCTTGTTCTTACAAAACATCTGAGAATTTCTTCTTAAACTCCCCAAATCTTTCCCAGTTCATCAGATTTAATTTCTTAGTCCACTATATTCCTTAGAACTTTGCATGTAATTTTCTTAAAGCTCTTATTATGCTCCGGTGTGTATTGCATTATTTTTGTACAAGATTCAAAAACTTTAGGTTTGGGTTGATGGGGAAAATGATATTTTCACTAACATATACACACACATCTATACAAAGTATAAACAGATTTTGGCAAAAAAAATATATAAATCCAGTGTAAGACTGATAGCTTGAAGTAAATGCAGGACTTTTAGTAAAAGGTATCTAATTGCAGATAAAGATGAAGAGTGAGTTCAAAACTGAGGATTTGGGGAAAATGTCCTTTAAAGCCATAAGAATGGATGAGATTCCTGAGAGAGGGGAAAAGGGGGCTGTGAATAATAAATGTCCAGATTCAAGGAAGGAATGAGGGAACAAAGGGAAACTAACAACGTTTGTTTAGAAAGAAGACTTCAAAGGTAAAAAGAGAACTATTCTACATGGATATAGAATATGGAGACTAAATAAGGAAAGAGATTTTAGGAGAAGCTACAGAATAGTCTGGAAAAATAATGACTGAACAAGAGCCCCTTGGATTCAGTGTTTAAGAGATCACCGGTAACCACTGGAAAAAAAAAAGATCCAGTCAAGGAAGCAACCAAAGTCAGATCAGACCATTAAAAAGAAAAGCAAGAAGTGCATGGGTAGAAAATGGGCGACTGGTGAAGATAGTATGTTAATTACTTGGTTAAACTAAAAAGAGATCAATCACAGCAGGAATTTTTTTTTTTTAAGATAGGAGGTTTGAACAGATTTACAAGGTAAAAACCCAGTGTAGAACCAAAGAATAATGATACAACAGAAAAACAGCGTGCAACAGAAAGTGTAGGATTCAAGAGAAGATGGGGATTCATGGATGGCTAGAAAGGCCTCTGTCTTAGGAAAGAGGAGGTGCAGAAGGATGCAAGATCCAGGAAGCTGTGGGTATGTGCCTGGAGACCGTGACAAAGAGGCGGCTGAGTCACGCAGAGGTGGCAAGGAGGGAAGAGGAAGGCCCAGATTTCTACCCGTGGAAAGCGGAGTGCCATCAGAGGGGTGGAACCATGCAGAACAGACTCTGTAGGTGAGATAAGGAATGATTAAGGGGCGAATTAGAGCCATGAGGACCCACTGAGTTTACAAATTAGTAATTTGTAAAGAAACTCATGGCACGTTTCTCCAGTAATGCTGCTTTTCTGCAGGAACACCCAGAAGACTGAGGGAATGTGGGTGTGACCCAGAACTGGGAACAGCATAACCTAAGGTCAAATGATGAGATTTGGTACATGTGTGTGTGTGGAGGGGGCGGATTTGGGGAGTAACGGAGAAACGGAATAGGACAAAACACAGTATCAACTGGAAAGCTATAAAGGATTACTCTGTGTTAAAAATGGTAGGTGAGCAGGGCTTGGTGGCGCACACCTGTAGTCCCAGCTACTTGGGAGGCTGAGGCAGGAAGATTCCCTGAGCCCAGGAGTTTAAGGCTGCAGTGAGCTATGATGACGCCACTGCACTCCAGCCTGGGGGACAGACCCTGTCTTGAAAAACAAACAAACAAAAATGAGAGGTGGAAATAAAACTCTACTAAATATCTTTAATAGTTAGTGTATATTCTTTGATGTTTTCCCCTTTATAATGGCATTTCCCTTTCTGTATTTACATTGGGTTCTGATCTGCTGGGCCAGTCTGAAAAGATGTTAATGATAGTTTTGTTACAAGTCGACAAATTCAAAATGTCTTTCAATGAATATTGCCATGTTTTGAATGAGCAAAGGCCAATATTGCACTGACATGTGCAATAAATGAACATTTTCAAACATCTCCAGCTTATATTCCTTAAATGACATCTTTCATATATTTGGACATATTGCAATTACTATAACAGGACCATAAAGAGCAATTAGAATGGAAACTTGGAATTAAAAGGAATAATAATAATGTTGAAAACATATCTTCCATGGCCAAAAGAATCCACTAAAAGTTTTCTATAATAGGCTAAATATTTCTGGATGTTCTTTAATTTGATTTATTCTATTGTATTCTGAAATGGGGCTGGTTTTTCATCTTCCCCATGCTTTCTATGGAGCTGATCCAAGCACAGAGTCTACTTTAGCATTGGAAGAGACGCTATACTTGGAGCTCCTCCCTGAGGGTTCAAAGTAAGATGAAACATTGATTCATGGGAATAAAATGACTGTGAATCTCAAATCCCTGACAACTGGAGAAAAAAAGAAAAAAGGATTGGATTGTGTTGAAAACTGAGTTCAGTGAAAAATACATATTTTGAGTATTGGGGTCTAATTGTCATGAAACTTATTTTTTAAGTAAGCAATTGAATGAGGTGCACTTAAAGTGTAAGCACGCATAAGAATGGAAAAAAACACAGAATTTTTTTTCTTTCTTTTCCCTTCTTAAATGCTGAACCCAGCTTTACGTGAGGATATTGAAGGCAAATATTTGTTGAATTAATGGAGACAGGAGGGGGAACATCGCAAAGTCATAGTTTCTTAGAGAAAGGAGGGAGCCTAGAGATTCTGCCACCCTTCTTTACACATTTTAGGGACAGAGAAAGTGTGAGTTCATACAAATAACAGGATATGTCTAAGATTGCACGCCTATTTAGTGAAGAATCCAGGATTACAAACCAACACTCCCCATGGTACCAAAGTGCCTCTCATAAGTTTCTCTTGACCTACCTAATACATTAACTGGACGTCCTTCCATAAAGAACATAGATTTCTCTTGTAGCAATAGAATTAGGATCCTAGAGTGTAAGCGATAGTGAGATAAGACCTAATTTAGTCCTCTGCTTTCAGAAAACAGCTGAATTGAAGATGTTTAACTAAAAGAGTTTCTAATTGTTGTCTTTGAAAGTAATTCCAGTTTTTAGGAGCTTTCATTGTTTAAAAAAACATATTTCCCTATATAGAAAGGTGGTTTTTGGTGGAGCGTGAAGAACCTCAGGGCAGGTGTCAAGGAGACTTGGTCTTGTCCTAGACCTGCTGTCTAGAGATTGTGTGATGCAAGACCCAGCCTTTCTGAACTTCTGATTCCTTGGTTGTAAATGCAAAATGGTAATGTCGTTCTAGTCCACTTTGATGTGGGGATGCATCTTATAACATGCTACGTTGGAAGGTCTTAAAAAATGCATATGTAAGGTGATGTGACATTAAAACATTCTTTCTAATTATTAAGCTCTTTTCTTGTATCGTGTTCAATGGATATTAAGAGTCACTGGTGACCACATTCTATATATTTGAAGGTCCTGAAGCTCATTTTAAGCCTTTCTTTCCTATCTTTTACATTTCTTACCTTAAGTACAATGAAAATATCTTCTAAGAAAGGAATTCAGTGGTATTTCTGGTAGAGACTCTGTATTGGAAATCGTATATGGGTACCTGATCTCAGCATCCTTTGAGGCCAAGGAACACCAGAAGCCTATTAGAAATGACAAAAAACTTTGAAAGTGACCCCTGAATTAAAAGTAAGACAACTTGGTCTTTTCAGACATCAGGTAAAGCTGTACAAAATCGCAGTGGATCTTATTGGGTACAGCATAAGCAGAAGAAAGGTACTTTCCAACTTGACCCTTCTGTTGCTTGAAAGGAGAAGCTAGCCTGAGTTTGGAAGGCTGAGCTTTTCTGCCATTCTCTTGCAAGTGGGCTGCATGCAGCTTTTAAGATCGCAGGACAAATGATACATGCAATTTTTATTGCCATTTCCCCACTCCCTAGGAGTCAAGTGATGAATTTCTTCTGATATCCTCACTAGTGCCCCCTGCATACCCATCAACCTGTCAGATGCACAGAAATCTCAACTCAATGTAAAATGTGAATGTTGACAAAATCCTAAAAGGCCTGCACGTTTAATCAGGCACCAGATCCCGATTAGCAATCGTAAACGAGCTCACACACTTTAAACAGTTAACACTTCAGGTTTAATGCAGTGTGAGGTCTCAGGCTCACCACCGTTTATTTATATAATGAACACTTTTGAGACCAATTGAAAGGAAATGTATATGGAGACATATAAAGCAATCCTACGCACGCGTGTATAAATAATCCAAAGCAGAATGCATATTCCTCCATGGTTAACATCTGAACTCTTATCTTTACAGAGTTTGGTTTTCTTAATTCTTCTCGTAAAGTTCCACGGAAAATACCTGACAGATTTATAGAGAATGGGAATCTGGTTTAGAACACACAGCCCAAGGGGGAAAAAAAAGTGAAAATGAAAAGCAAATCCCAAGGTATGCATGGATGAAATCTCTTGCCAAGAGCGAACAGTCCACCCTCACTGGTTGAAGGGCCTTCCCACGTTCCCTGAGCCCAGCAAAGCCCCCAGCTTCTGGGTAGTTTACATCATCATCTCCTGGCTTGGATGCTACATGCGTTAGAGTCTTGCCTTCCTCTTTGGCTCATTTCATTTTTGTTGATTCTGGAAAGAAGCAGTGATCTACAATCTATTATCAAGACTGAGGATGTATCCTCCCAACAAAAATAAAACAAGACGTGTCAAAGTGAAATGTCAGAGATATCAACTGTCAAACTCAGTGCTTAAGGAAATTGAACATTTCATACTGAATAACCTAATACTTCCAGGTTTTTCACACCAGTCTCTAGAGTCAGCACCTCTTCCTCAAATACATACCATTATGGTCCCAGAAGAAAGCAGATGTTCTTTGCAGCTAAGTAGGAATAGCTTCCAGAGCAGAGGACTATCACTGCCTTATACAAATGGAACTACTTTGAACTTCGTGCCAATCTGTCTATAAATTCAGTAAAGTTGCATGATACAGCGAAAGGCAGTTGTGAGTTGGAAGTTTTAAAATTCATTTATTCCGATTCACATGAAAGGGAGAAAAGTGATTTCGCTTGATCTTCCTTTTGCAAATGGGAAAGATATTTTTTTTCTTTTTTAATTTCCTCTAAGCTGAGTCTTCAAAGACATTTGATACATTAATTTCAATAGGAACAATCTAAACTAAAATTACACATAGGAAAGCTGTCTTTTAGGTGTTTTCCTCTTTCTCTCTTTGATGTCCCTATATAGTCAACTCCTTTCCAAAACAGTAGTGCCTTACTGGCCATCCAATGTTGCACTCTACAGTAACCCTTCTTGGAGCTTAAACCTTTGATAAACAAACAAACAAAAAAATAAACCAGCACCTAATTCCTCCATCTGCTATCACCTTGCCTTGTCCAAATAAAACTGAACCTTCCCATTTCACTGGATTAGCTCATTCTTCTCTGCTAAGGGTAGATAAGTGTGTGTCCCCTCCCAGGTGACACATTTTGATTTTCAAAAATAATGTCTGAGACAATAAAAACAGAATGAGAATTTAACAGAGCAGTAAGAAAGGTACAAAAGATTGAATGGACGACTGAATGAATGGATTGGTTAACTCAAAAAATATTTATCAATTGCCTTGCATATTCAAAAATGGTGCAGGCACTAGAACTACAAAAAGAAATAGAGCATCTATGATTTTTGGCTTCATGAAGCACACAGTCTCTATGAGAACAAATAATGCCAGGATAGGCAAACAATTTCTCTGCCTGGTTAATCCAAAGAAATGGGACGTGATTGCCTTCTCATAGTGACATAAACACTTTTCTTGCATTGTACATCTCATATGAAGTTGTTCATCTTATGTCTTTTATTATAACTATTGATAAAAACACTTCAACCCTTCGCCAGTTGATTTTTCTTCCACTTTATTTCAGGTTCTTTTTAGAAAAGTAAGTGGATCTGATTTGTCTCTATCTCTTATAACAGCTATCAAAATATCCAACACATAGCTCAATATTTATATTTCTAAATTTGAATGTGTTTTTTTTGTTTTCTGACTCAGAAGAGTGATCAAGTAGTAGAATTGCACAGAAGACAAGAAAGGGGTATTTTTAATTTCAAAGCTTTCAGCAACTAAAATTAAAGTTCAGACTTTAAAAATCCCTAGTTGATTTCAAAAGAGAAGTAGGATTGCAGGTGATTATTGAACAAGCTAAATAAATAAAAGAGAAATGTTTTCATGTTCTGTAATTTTTAGATTGTACACAATACCTGAGTTCTACTTATTCAGTCTCAGGACCAAGTTGGTATATTGCTAAGAATGTTCAGAATTCAGCCCAAGATCTCTCGGCAAGGGAACAGGTAAACAGGTAAACAGCCAGATGCTGGATTAGTTTAGTGTCCTAAAATTTATTCCAGTGGCTCCTCCAGGGTCATAGTTACAGTGAATACACACACACACACACACACACACGTATGTGTGTGTGTGTGTGTGTGTGTATATATATATATATATATATAAATTTGGTGGAACTTACATTATTTGGCTGTAGTAGTAGTAGCTTCCAAACACAGCTGAACTTATCCAAGCAAGCAATAATTTTTCATGAGTAGGTGTTGACATGCACAAACACATTTGCATAGGCAGTGCACCAGCAATCATTAAATCATTATAAAAAAACTGTAATTTTTTACGTGGTTACAGAATAAACAGCTGGGATTTAAATATCAGAATTTGCACAACGGTTTTCATGTATTCTTAAGAGTTTTTAATCTCATTCCAATAATTACAGCAGGTTTTCCTTCTCTGGGAATTTGCGTTGGCATAGCTTGTCCCCTTTCCTCTATTTCTCCCCATTAGTTATGCTAATGGTAAAAATTGATTGTCATTTAAGGATTGTGTCCATATACTGAGAGGCTTTATTTTGCAATGTGGAAGAATGCAGGATTTCAGGGCAGAGAGACCTGGGTTCAAGTCCTGGTTTTATTACTCACTAATTAAGTGATCCAGAGCAAGTTGTTTTGCCTCCTTGTGGCTTGGTTTTTACATCTGTAATACTGAATTGTTATTAGGGTTAAATATAGTTTATATACATAAGACATTCAGCACAGGGCCTGGTTCAAAGTATAAGGCCAAAAAGCATTAGCTATGATTATTGGCAATGTGGAAATGAATGAGTCGATGTGGTTTCTAAAATTGGTGTAAATAATTTAAAGACGTGCAAAACACAAAAATGTTTTGGACCAAGTTAAATCAGAGCTGAATCATATAAAACAAAACTCTAGCAGTGCTTGGTGCCCGCACTCTGCCTCCGAGGACAGAAATGAGTTGTACATTAAACTAGAATTGAGTATGTACACCAGGGAACGTTGGTGTCATATATATTTTGGATGAAGACGATATAGTTAGGAGAAATTTATCAGGAGATCAAGAGATAAGTGAAAAATGGGCCTTCAATGATTTGCGAGTCTAAAAAATTTGTACTGGAAAGATATTTAAAGTATGTTATCCATTAGCCATTCACCCCAACTCTCCTTGGAGAATAGCGTGATTGGAAACAGATGCAAAAACTGCAGTTAATTCATAATTTCCACAGAGTAGACAGATTTTAATTGCCAGGATATTTTAGTCACCTTTGATTTAATAGCCTTTGGCTCTTATTTTTCCTTTTGAATTTATTTTTCTACGATAGGACAAAAATGAGCTTCGTGACACCTCTTTGCAGTTTATGAGAGTTTCTGGTAGAGCATATACCAATAATGTGTACTCAATACCGAAAATGATGACAGATGGATGTTAGCCATCATTTATCACCGAATTCCATTTTTCTCTGTCACTAGATTCCAATACCCTCAAGTAGCTTTACAGAATATATTTTCTTAAGTTATGTTTGATGTCGGAAAACTAGAGTTGCAGCTAAAGTTATAAATCAAATCAAATTTTAATAAAATCCTTTAAAATGTTCTTATTCTTTGCAAATTCTAGAATATGAAATCTCTGATAATTTTTGGAAATTCTGCCAAGCAAATAAACAATAAAAATCAAAGTGGGTCTTTATTTATAGACAGCAAATCGAAATATGGAAATACTGCCAGTGCATTCCAAAAACCCACTTAAAAGACAGCGAAGATATTAAGAAAAGGAAGGAGGTGATTAAACGAAGAGAGAGAGAGCAATCCAAACGGACAAATAGTAAGAGAACAGACAATAGCAACATAATTTTAAAGGCTGCAAAGATGGTCTTCAGTAATTTTTTAAAGAGTATAAGCCAGCAGGGATGCAGTCAAAAAGAAACCGAGTGCACAAGATACCTTGCAAACGGGGATGAATTTGAGGCTACAAACAAAAAGGTTGATTGAAGATCTGTTTAAGAAGGAATCACACTCCCAGCACCCCTAACTCCAGAAGATTATCCCACTCCAAAGGATGACATTTACTTGCTGGGTATATATATTATATATTGTATACATGCACATGTATGTATGTGTGTATACTTATATTTATTCTTTGGAGATGGTCAAAGTAGATCTCTGGAACATAGGACACCAATTAAAAGTGAGGCCATGTGCTAAGGCAACTGAGCAAAAGTTTGAATGCTGAAATCTCCTGGCTTCTTCCCCAACTCAGCTCCCAGAGAACTCTGCAGCCAGGTGTATACTCCCAAGACAGGATAGGATGAGCCTTCCCTAGGAAATATTTTAGCGCCAGGAGGGGAAAAGTGGCCTAATGTTACTGGCTTTGGATCTAGCCTCAACTTAGATCACACTACAGTACATCGTTCTTCCACAATCAGTAAGTCTACTCATTAGCACTGCGCTTCTGTTAAGTTTTTTTGGAGACAGGGTCTCACTCCATTGCCCAAGCTAGAGGGCAGCAGTGTCATCATAGCTTTGTAGCTCACAGCAACCTCAAATTCCTGGGCTCAAGTGATCCTCCTACCTCAGCCTCCTGAGTAGCTGGGACTAGAGGTGTGCACCACCACTACAGGTGTGCACCACCACCAGCTAATTTTTAATTTTTTGTAGAGATGGGATCTTGCTATGCTGCTCAGGCTTGTCTCGAACTCCTGGCCTCAAGTGATACTCCAGTCTCAGCCTCCCAAAGAGCTAGGATTGCAGGTGTGAGCCATTGGGCCCAGCTGCAAGTAAGAGTTTTTACTGCTCTAATTTTAAATACAAGCCACAAACTGCCAGGTATCAATCAGCAGAAGTCGAGAAAATCCTCTAACATTAGGAAAAAAAAACCAAACAAGCTAACCAAAAGGCAAAAACAACTCACAGAAAAGAGAAATATTCAGGCAGAAAAAAAACCTTCAAGATCCTAGTAAAGATAAGAGAATCCTATAAGACATAAGGAAAACATTGTGTCTATGTGGAAAAAGAAGCTACTAAGAAAGGATTACTCAGAACTGTAATCTTACTACTCTGGGAGGCCAGGTGGGAAACTCGCTTGAGCTCAGGAGTTGGAGACCACCTTGAGCAAGAGTAGACCCCATCTTTACTAAAAATAGAAAAATTAGCTGGGCATTCTGATGCTCGTCTGTAGTCCTAGATACTGGGGAGGCAGAGGCAAGAGGATTGCTTGAGCCCAGGAATTTGGGGTTGCAGTGAACTATGATGATTCCACTACACTCCACCTAGGACGACAGAGTGAGACTCTGTCTCATTAAAAAAAAAAAAGAGAGAGAAAGAGAGAATAAGAAAGAACTATTGGAAATTAAAAATAAAATAGCAAAAAATAAAAATTGGAAGATGAAGAAATCTCTGCAAACTAAAAACAAAATGTGAAAAGATGCACAATAGGAAAGAGATGATAAAAAAATTTAAAGGATCACTATAAAAGGTCCAATATCTAAATAAAAGGAATTACTGAAGAGAGACCTGAGAAAGTAGAGAGGAAGAAATCATCAACAAAATCATTAAAGAAAATGTTTAATAGAATCCACCAATATCCAGCACAATAAATTAAACATACATCCCCAAAGCACAATGTGAATAATTTTCCAAAGTAGATTCAAAGAAAAGAGCTTACATTCTTCCATAAAGGAAAAACAAACAAACAAGCAAACACCAAAATAGTTTTCACATAAAGAGCCAAATATGAAAACAGCACGGGAATTCTCAATGGCTATAATGACAGCAGAAGACAACAGAGCAAGGACTTCAAAATTCTGAGACAAATTGATTTTCAAACTGAAATTCTCTTTCAAATGACTAAATCTAGTTGTTTATTAATTTACAATGTATTAATCCATATATTTTTAGACATGTACATTCTGGGAAATTTAATCTTCCATGTACCCTTTCTGGGGAAGCTACTAGAGTGTGCCTCACCAAACTAAGTAGAAAAACAAGAAAGGGAAGGGCAATGGATTAGCCCCAACTCGGGGTTTGGCGGGAAGGAATGGTAAGAGATTCCAAGATGGCCACCACGCTGTTGCCTGGGGAGCAACCGCCAGACCGGGTAGGCCTGAGGGCACCCAGAGAGACCACCTCAGGCAGATGAAAATAAGAGAACAGCTAATGTGATTAAAATATCAACAGAAGATTATGCAACCCATGGGAAGTTTGAGGCTGACAAAAAAGGTAAGCAGAAAAAAATTGAAAGATAGAATGATTAATCCAGGGAAAACAGAAAGTTGTTCAGGAAAGAAAAAATGATAATTGCACTCCATGGTTCCATTGTGAATCACGCATACATAGGTGTAATAATGTAAGAAGTTAACATTTATCTAACCAAAATGTTTATTGGGAGGACGAGGGCATGAGAAGGGGGGTGTGTGTTTGGTCGGTGACAGGGACTGGCTTGGGGAGCTGAGGTGAAAGAGAGCCAGAGTTTCCTCTTCCACAGCAGGGAGTCAGTACCAAATGCCAACTATTGGAAATTAAGATTTCATAATATAAGTGTGTTGGATATAGAGAGAAATACCCTAAGAATCAGCTGGAAACATTGAGCGTAATTGCCTTGTGGGAGTTGAAAGTTTGAGGTGGGCTGGCAGCTGAGAGAGATTTGATTTATTCATCAAGTGTTGTAGAAAAATTTGCCTCTAAACGATGCAAGAACAAATTCAATGAAATATAAAAAAAAAATCTTGGAAAGAAAAAAAAAGCCCGCGAAGCATATATGATATTCAAATTACATAAATAGAATACTAACTATGGAAAGGGAATATATGACCGATAAAAAACAACGTATGGAGGAAGCTTAGTAAGTTCTCAGTCATAATTGCACCCCTGATAATTAGTGAGCTATGCTGATTTCTATTAATCAAAGGCCAAGGGAGCACTTGAAGAAGGGGAAAAGCAGTCCCTAGACACCCCATAATTGGCTAGACCAGCAGTTCTCAAACTTACTAGTCTCAGAACACAGTTCACTCTTAAAAAATTAAGAACCTCAAAGAGCTTCTGTTTCTGTTGATGATCTATCTAGGTAATATATCTATCGTATTTATCACATTAGAAATTAAAACTGAAAACAATTTTAAATATTTATTTATTACAGCATTTAAAAATAATGATAATAAACTCATTATATGTTTTACAAAACGAAACTATCTTTCCGCAAACAAAAAAAAAAAATGAGAAGAATGGTATTCTTTTACATTTTGGCAAATCTCTTTTAATATTTGGCTTAATAGAAAACAGCTGCATTCTCATAGCTGCTTTTGTGTTCAGTCTGTTGTGCTGTTGTTAGTTTGGTTGAAGTATACAAAGAAAATGTGGCCTCACACATATATGTAATGATTTAGCCTTTCTAGATAATGATTGTGGATATCCTTTGGTAGTACACCCAAACTTGATGTGAAATAGTTTATCTTTTAAGGGATAGTTGAAATGTGGAATTTAAAACTTTATCAGTAAAGTTCTTGAACTCTGTTACATTGAAACCCATTGGTCTTCCATGCACTTGAATGGATTTTCTGTTTGAGCACGATCTTATAACCTCATGCATTGGCTTACGGAATTGTGCAGATCTTCAAAATGCTGGCATGTTTATTATACAATATGAAAAAAATCAGTCATTCATATCACCACCAATTTCGCTGGAAAAGCCTTTTAAGTACTGACAAACTGTCAAGCTACTGGTGGCAGATAAAATTTTCTAAAATTCTAATACTTTCCTGAAAGCTTGGATTTTTTTATTATTATAATTATTGCAAATACTGCCAGTCGCTTTCCACGAAATGACAGTCTCATTTTGTTACATTTTGAGAAAATTTCTCCCAAATAGTCATGTTGGACTAACCATAAGTCTGTCTGGCAGTTTTTCTTTGAGTAAGAATGTTCCATGAAACATGGTTCAATGGTGCTCAGTGTGTTCTACTCAAATAATGGTACAAGTGCTTTTGTCTTGAAACACTCACAGTGCTTCGGTGTGCAGCAGGAGTGCTTTAAGCAGTTAGTCACAGCGAATCTTCAAAAGACATCTGAGCCTGCAGTCCCAGCTACTAGGGAGGCTGAGATGGGAGTGTCATTTGAGCCTCAGAGTTCAAGTCCAGACTGGGCAACATAGAGAGACTCTGCCTCAATTATTATTCAAAAAAAGAAAAAGACACTTACTCAAGGGTTTAATAAAGTGAAGAATTTTTACTGCTGTATGCATTACGTTCTTCAGTGAAACTGGCAACTTCTTTTTTCTGCGATTGCCCGGCAAGAAAGACAACCGGTACAGTCAGTCAGGTGACATTGCCACAATGGGTAGACAGGTGCCAGCAGTTTTACCCACCACTGCTTTTATGCCATCAAGGCCATCATGGCGAAAAAGACAAGCAGCATCTTAGTATTATCATGACCTTGTGGCCTACTACAAAGTGTCTCAGGACTACTTCTTAAATTGTAAGCTCCCTGAGAGGAGAATTCTTACTCTTCTTTGTTTCTCTAGGGCTGTGTTAAGTGCGTAATAGATGGTCAAAAGTATAATGCATTGAACTCAACTGAAGAGGGTAGGTAGTTAAATGAAATAGTTATTGATGTGGGAATACAGTGGGTAAATTAATGAAAGAACAAGACAAGAGGTAGACCCTCAAAAAACAAGTTGAAATTTCTATATTATATTACTGAGTTTACTACTTTCCTTAAATCCCATCTTCCCCACCAACCTCTTCTACCCCAGCTGGCACCATACTGGCCTATAGCATGAAATAGCATAAAGCTAGGCCTTATATTCAAGTCTTCCCCATCTAGCTAAAACCAGTGTCTCCATCCATACCTTCTTCTCCCTGCCCCCCAAATTAATCATCTGCCTCCTTTTAAATATCTACTGATCCAGTCCCCCTGCATCCTTTGACTATTTCACAGTAACATCCTTTGACTATTTCACAGCCTCTCTAATTTTTTCTTTGCTTTTAACATCTACCTAAAATCCAAACATTTTCATGATGGATCTCGTGCTGTCCTGACCATTAGTGATATGTCCTATCTCTGGCTATGTATTTAGGAACGTTTAGGCCACATGAAATAACACTTTATAAGTAGACAATCATCAATTGCTTGCTAATTGATTCATGTATGATAATATCTCTCTAGATTTTAAGTTCCTGGAGTGTGAAAATGACCTATTTCAAGGTGAGATTAAGAAGGAGACAGGTTCTGTGTGTGATTTGTGAACCAATAATTAGTACATCATCTGTCATCATTTATTTTCCTTGCAGACCCGATAGTGCTTCATGTGGCAGTGCAGGCTCACTGCAGGTCTTTATAATAAATACTTGTGGATTAATTGAACGCAGAAAGGAAGGGTTGTTATTTGGGAGAAGGATTACCCACTAGAGGATTAAAAGACTTGAAGAATTGCATGTGAAGTTTGAACAGAGCAAAGCCAAGTAAAGTTTGCTGAATTCCAATTTTCCAGTTGATTTCCATTACATTTTATTTGCCCAACCTAATAGGCCCAGGCAAAAGGTGGAAATTGAGAATGCAGTTAAAAAGAATAAGACTTTTTGGTTCCATAAATATACTACTTCCTATTACAAAGCCCGTTTAATAATAATAAAATCAAATGTTCTCAGAGTCAATTATTTTAATGCCCTGATAAGAGAATTTCATGGAAAGAATTCTTTGAGACATTTGCTGAAAGCTGAGAAAATTTTGTCATCAATCACACAATAATCCTGCACTTAAAAAAACCAAAAAACTACCATAGGAACTGTGAAATGGAAATATTTATTATATGCTTATTATTTGTCAGATATATGGATCATTAATCCTCCCAACAGATCTTCAAAATAGATATTATTATCTCCATTTAGGGAAACAGTAACATACTTAGAATAAGAAGCATGTCCAAAATCACAGCACTTCTAAATGGTAGGTTCAGCATTGGGAATTACTGTTGTCTGAATCCAAAAGCCGTGCTCTTTCCTCTCCACCTTGTAAAGTCACTTCCTTTTTTTAATAAGATATCAAATAAATGGGCTGATGAAAAATTGACTCATTAAATGTTACAAGCTACTATGTGAATATTAGATGCAATACTATGCTGCTGCTTGTTAATGGAAAGATTCTTTACACAAAGAAAAAAATGAAACATTTTTTGGATGAAGTGTGTGTCTGGGGTGATAGTGGTTATTTATCTGGAGGGCAGGTGATGCAATCGCCTGCTAGGTGCTGACTCAGAATTGTGGAGCAATAGTAAATATAAACAGATGGTCCCACAGCCCCGATCCTTTTGTGAACTACATGGCCCCAACCCAACGAACCTACAGTTGTGATAGTGGATGCCCTTTTACTACAATCCTTTTACCTTGTCAGCCGAATGAAATGACCAAAATTGAAAAATGACAGGGTTACTTGTAAACTTTAGTACAAGCAGTCCTGCCTCTGAGCCATTTTGTGCTCCCAAGGATTAGGATTCCTACGTTAACAGGTGGTGTCAGCAATCAAAACCTAATCCTCCAGGGGCTGCCTCAGTGTTCAGTTTCACCTTTCACTGTAGGTGTAATCCATGCCATTAGTTTAGTATTTCTCTGTGGGAAAGACACCAAGAGACAGGATCCCAGAGAATGTCCTGGGATTTCCAATATCTCTAGAGGAAATTATTTATATCTGACATTGGCCTTTGTCCCTTTAGGATTTACTGTATTGATGTTCAGGGAATGTTATAGGGTTGTAGTGTGTGTATGTGCATGCATGCACAGGAACATATTTGTTTTTAATTTGATGTCTCTTCACAAACCCATTGCAGTGTTCTAAAAAAATACAAAGACTTGGGACTGGAGAATACAATGTTCCTCAGGCTGAGTTCATGGTGGATGGACTTCGGTCTGTCTGTTACTGCATATTTAAAGGTAAGAAGTAAGTTAGCAAAAATTGCCGTATGAATACATTCTGTAACATAATGGCATAACAAATTGATTTAGACAAGAACAGAATAGCTGAGGATGGAAAAAATGCTCTGTGCCCAGCTATTAATCCAAGCATGGGATAGGGTTGCTACCTTTTGTGTGAGTTTCCCAGGATCTTTAGTCAAGGAGACTCGTATGAGTGTTAGGCGGTCTCCATAGCAACTGCTTAGGTGTTTAGTGACTGAGTCAATGGATGGAGCTGGCATGACCAGGTTAACCTGGGATCCTGGGTCATTTTGTACTCTGTGTTAGCAGGATCTTGTATCTCTCTGGCCTTTTCCAGCCTACCTCCCCATTTCTTACCCACATATTTCCTATAATCTTCCTTCCCTTTTATATTCCTTATTAAATAAAACCAATAGGCAGGCATGTACCCAATGGCCTGTGAACTTTCAATGTTTAGAGATATATTAAAGGCAAGATCCCCATGAGTAACCAGTGTTGAGGTTTCTAAAGTTACTTGTTTGGAGAGAGGTGGAGATGTGACAGTTTAAGTCATATCAGTCTGTACTGTCACCATGCCCCCTCCCTTTCTTCCATCAAAGGTGTGGATTTAGGATAAAGCTGATGGTCCCCTAGGATGCGGTCCCCAACCCCTGGGCCACAGACCAGTCCTGGTCTATGGCCTGTCAGGAACTGGGCTGCATGGCAGGGTGTGAGCAGTGGGTGAGCCAGCGAGCAAAGCTTCATCTGTGTTTACAGCCGCTCCCCATCACTGGCATCACCGCCTGGGCTCTGCCTCCTGTCAGATCAGTGGCAGCATTGGTTGCAAGAAAACAAGGTCAGGGCTCCCACTGATTCTGCATTATGGTGAGCTGCATAATTATTTCATTATATGTTACGATATAATGATAATAGAAATGAAGTGCACAATAAATGCAATACACGTGAATCATCCCCAAACCATCCCCCGCCACCATCTATAGAAAAATTGTCTTCTATGAAACTTGTCCCTGGTGCCAAAAAGGTTGGAGACCATTGCCCTAGGGGGCCAAGCAATGTATGAGCAAGGTCCTATGGTTTTGTAACATCTGCAAAGGCAAGATACATTAACTACAATTGATTAACACTGAACGTCTTTCCATTCCAATGTGCCCTCCTGCACGTTTTCTCTTGCATCAGGAGGCACTGATGTGCCCATGGGCAGATTTTGTACTTTTCATCTCTAGGGGACTTGGGTTGGAGACGCATTCAATTTGGGTTTGGTAGAATGTATTTATGTGGTTCACAGTCACTCCTGTCCATGGATGAGTTAGCCTTCTAGTACTGGAATGCCTTTCAGGAATACTACGTTAACTTCCTTTTTGGTAAGAGTTTTATATTTATAATTTTGGATTTCGTTCCTTACAAAGGATACTCATGTTGTTTAAGGTCCCACCAAACTTAGATCTGCCCTGACTTTTTTTTATGTGGCTCTTGGTGTTTACCTTATGCAAACATTTTAGTCTACATGGATACTGGGTACTTTGTTACTGAATGTATGATTGTGGGATTTGGGAATTAGCTTTATGGCACTCTCCATCATTATTACACATTTATTTTTTAGGTCAGGGCAAAGTTCTATTCAGGAATTATGTGTAGTCTCTGTATATTATAATGCCATATTTTCATTTACTCATGAAATGGCAACATCAATTTAGCAATATGAATCATTAAAATTGAGAGCACTCTCGATTTGCTAAAATTTAATTGTAATATTTTTTCAATGCTCTTTATAAATTCACGAGTGGAAGGCTTGAGATATAAATAATATTTTACAGATGATTTTGACAACTATAATTTGGCCAACTGCAAAAAGTATCACAATTAAAGCAATAAGTATATAAAAAGTTATTACTGTTTATTGTATCCTCTATAAACTTAATGTTATTAATTATTTTTTGGTTTATGGTAGAGTCATCCTTAACTAAGAGACCTCTGCATGATAATGTATGTTTTGTTTTGTTTTGTTTTGCAATGGTTTGCGTTCAAGCCACAGATGGACATGTGGATAAATCTTAAAATAATCGCCTTAAGTTAAAGAAGCCAGATATACTGGATTTTTCCATTTGTAGAGAATTCTAGACAATGCCCAGGGCTGTGGTGGGGGGGCTCCAAAGGTGTGCAAAAAGAAACTCCAAGGGGTGATGGATATGTTCATTACCTTGTTCATGGTGATATGAGCCAAAATTCTGCATCTTAACTAAGCATAGTTTATTGTATGTCAAGTATATTTCACTAAAAGTGCTATTGAAACTTAGGTCAATTCTGTATTGGGCTGTGCTGTTGTTTGCCTCCTGCTGGGATTTTGGCAGTTACATTGATGTCTGATCCACTATGTTTCTACAATTCAGTTGGAAATCTCTTGTATTCTTTGGATGCTTCAAGTGATATACATACAAACAGAGATACTTATTTGATTTTCATAGGCATTAAAATGCTTTTAATAGGAAGTTTGGTGTTGTTAGGTCCATGCTTTTTTTAAAACAAAATTAATTAGGATATGGGGGGTTTGTGAACAAATTTCAGAAAGTTGTAGAAATAAACTAATATGCCACCTTTTAATAAAAGCCCTGAGATACTTATTGTCCACATACAACAATGCTCTATTAATAAAATTGTGTTCTATACAGGGGTCTTTAAAGTCTCTTCCTGGAGAAGAGATTTCATTTGGTACAGAGAATTTTGTTTTGTAGTTTCACTACTTTGTTTATTAGCCCCAATAAAGTCACTCCAAAAATGGCAGTGTCAAGTGAATATGATCTAAATAATCAGGTATTTGTAGGCTGTGTCACAAGTCTTTTTATTTTCATTTATTTAGAGATAGGGGCTTGCTCTGTCACCTAGGCTGGAGTGCAGTGGCAGGATCACAGCTCACTGCAGCCTCAAACTAGGCTCCAGGGATCCTCCCTCCTCAGCCTCCTGAGCAGTGGGACTACAGGCACAAGCCACTGCACTAAGTTTTTTAGAATGAGTACAGTAACTACCATCTGCATACAGTATAGTATTAAATTCCTTTCTCTATTTTTATATTAATTATCACTATACTGAGCTGAGTGCTCCTTACATTGTGGGCTGCAATGAACAGAGATCGACTCTGTGATTTAGGTAAGAAACTGCATACACAAGAGAACTGGCATAACCAGGTTAAATACTTAATGTATCGTTAATTTCATTCATATAATATCTCAACATTTGGAACACTTTAAAATCTTTATGTTTGATAAGGATGATTTTGATATCCAACCAATGTGTCTATAACACAAATATCCAGACTCTTTTTTCATCTCAAATTCATATGAATATTTTTTTCTACTTTGTATGAAAAAAAATTGTCCATTTTATTCCATGATATTCTAACTCTATTCAACTTAACAAAGAGCGTTTCCTACAAGCAGGCAGAATCAAGTAGTAGAAAGTACTTCGGACTAGGAAGTCCATAAATCTGGGTTTATTCTAAGAGACTGGGTGATCTTGAGCAAGTTTCAACATCTGTAAAATGAGAGTTGTTTGAATTGGCTGATTTCTAAGATTCCTCCCAAAGTGAAAATGTCTGATCTGAACTACTCTATACAGATTCAGGTCGACGTCTTATCTGCCACGCAGGGTAATCCCTGCCCTGCCATAAACTTTTTCGGGGTGCTAAGTGGGCCCTCAAATGGCACCACTGATTACTTCCCACCTAACTTTCAAATTGAGAATTTGCAATTTATTGATTTTGTTTGAGCGCCAAGAAAGTAAAGAAGCCAAATGCCAGTGCTGGGCCACCATCAATGCTCTCATTTCAGAGACGTTCTGGCTGCCAGGCCCAGCTACCTACGTCAGCACGGCCACTTGGAACTGGCCGATTCCAGAAGGGAGTCCGATTACACCCGCAGGGCCCCACCAGGATTTTGGCACCTTTTGATCCAAAATGTAATTGACGCTGAACTAATGATAAATAAGCATCTTCTTCCCTTTCTCTTCTCTAGTTTTAATTACAGCTGGAGTATTTCTTCCCTATTTGCTGACAAATTATGTCACTATGTCAACAAAGGGAAAACATTGCCTGTATCTAGTCCATTTTGTCCCCTGGTGGACTTTACCTTTAACACATTGACTGCCACACTAGAAAAAAAAAAAACATTTTTTTTTCCTTGGGGCCATGTGTTTTACTATGAAAATAGAATAAAAACTTTGAAAACAAAATGATCCTTTCTAATTTAATGAAAAATTTGTTATTTTTCATTGTTTTCTGTGTGTGAGTTATATGCAACTTGCAAGATAGTTCTGGAAGCTCCCAAGGTGAAGAGACATGTGAGTTACATATGCTTCACAAGGCTCTGGGCTCAAAACCAGCATTAGTTACACACAACTCACATGGCAGTTAATGTGTTAAATTAATGATCATAGAGAGTTAAAACCAAACTATTTTCTTCCCGTGGTTAGGTACATATCTCCCATGATTCTTGTTCCTTATAGACAGTGCCCTGTTTTTCTTAGTGGATTGGTTGTATGGAAAATCACCAGTTCAAAAATGTTGATGGATTACTCTAAGTATTTTAGGCAAGCAGCAGACAAAAGTGGCTAGTTGGACAGGCATTGGATTAAGCCTTTGGTTTACCTGCTCGTCAGCAAGGTATTTACAGGAGACACTCTGGAAAAGGATTATCCCTGTGATAATGCAGCCAAAACAATCTCTCACTTTGTTTTGCAGATCAAATAAAATGATGTTTCCCTTACCTGAATAACAAACTCTTTAATCTTATATTATTAACAGAATTAGTCACTGGTCTTTGGAAGCAAAACTATCAAAATAGTGCTAAAGAGAGTTGGGACTAAATTAGGCAAAGTGAGGCACTTGCCTTCCATTCAAAATTTAAGTGGGAACAAAACATACTCAGCAATGATAATAAATAATAATAATGAAATATTAAAAAGAAAAAGAAGAAAACACCAAATCAATGTGGAAAAAAAATCCGTGATAAATAAAACATCAAAATTTTAAATAAAGATAGAATCAGTATTACTTAACTGGATTTTTCTTTTGCTCAGCTTAGTATACATAGCTCCACACAGCATTATTGCTGACACCACCTTTATTTAAAATTTTGAAATTTTTTTCATCATTCATTTTGATTTTTTAAATTATTGCATTAGGATTTTATATGTATTGATTACTTAGGTTTGACACCCTCTTAAGTCTTACGCCGGAGGCATCCTAGTCTTGTCCTGACTTTCTACCATCTTGATGCCTAACGTGAGGTATGAAATTCCAAGGTCACACAACCAATAAGCGGCAAAGTCTGTATTCAACACCTGCCTTCAGCAGCCCTTCCTCTGAGAACTGTGCTAATTTTTAATGTTTTCCAAGTGGCTCCATGGACTCTAACAGCTCTGGAGGAAGTTGCTTTGCCCCTTTCCAGCCTGAGACCTTCCATAGCCTGAGTTGGGGGTGGGAGCTAAGGATCTTGGAGCTGGGATCCAACTTTGACAGGGATACAGGAATGGGTTAAGGGCATCAACTAAGAGATAGGTTTACAATTTCTTTTCTTTTCTTGTTGAATAGTATTCAATTCCAAAGTGACAAAAAAAAAAAAAAAAAAGAAAAACCCAAAACCTGGTAATGCAAAAAGTTATCATCTAAGGAGTAAGTTCTGGGAAAAGAACCTACTCTTATACAGCCTGATAATACAACAATAACTTCTCTCACAAAGCACATATGTTTTTCTTACATTGCCTCATGTATTTATTTATTTTTAGAAATGGAGTCTTGCCTTGTCACCCAGGCTGGAGTGGTGCAGTGGCAGGATCATAGCTCACATGGCAACCCCAATCTCCTGAACTCAAGCAATCCTCCCATGCTAACAGCTAATAGTTTTTTTAAAAAAATTATTTTATAGAGATGGGGGTCTTGCTATGTGTTCCAGGCTGGTCTCAAACTCTTGGCCTTAGGTGATCCTCCCACTTTGGCCTCCTAAAGTGCTGTAATTACAGGTGCGAGCCACTGTCTGGCCCTCACCTGTTTATGTGAAACAATCAAGGGTTCTGAGACACAGGTGCAGTTCGTGGAAGAGGGAGGGGTGCTTTTCCTCCAAGATGGGGCAGAAGAAGGAGGCAATGGATAAAAGTAAGAAGTGTTTATTTGCAGAAAAGAAGAGAAATATCATGTATTTGCAGGCAGATCTGGTAAAGTTGAAGGATCTCATGCCAGTTAGCCTAGAAGTCAGTGAAGTAGGACTCTGGGACCCCTGGTGAGGATATGGTGGGTTTGCAAGGGTGTGGAAGGAGAGGACAAAGATAACTGGATGGTTGCGGAAGAGTCTTCGTGGTCAGTATGCCCCATAGTCAGTATGACAGGAGTTCTCTAAAATACAATAAGACCTATCAATACATACAAAAGTCCAAAATTAAAGTAATATTTACTAAACAGAAACTTAGTTTTCAATAACTTAGAATTTTCTAAAGGGTAACTCTTTTACAACGTAATGTGCTGTTGCATTCGTATTACTAATTATTAATGTGTTCATTCTAAAAATCCATCATAACAAGATTACTAATTTAATTTTATTTTTTCACATTGTTTAAATTTCCAAATTAAGGGGGCACAAGTGTTTTTGTTACAAGGGTATCTTGTATTATGCTTAAGTCGGGGCTTTAGGTGTGCCCATCACCAGAATAGTGTTCGTTGTACCCAATAGGTAAGTTTTTATCCCACACACACCTTCCCACCCTCCCTCTTCTTGGTTTCTCAGGTCCTTTATATATGGCTTTGTGCCCACATGTACCCATCTATTAGCTCCCACTTATTAGTGAGAACATATGGTGTTTGGTTTTCCATTCCTGAGATACTTCACTTAGGATAATGGTCTCCAGTTCCTTCCATGTTGCTGCAAAAGACATTATTTCATTCCTTTTTATGGCTGAGTAGTACTCCACGGTGTGTGTGTGTGTGTGTGTACACACCACATTTTCTTTATCCACTCATGAATTGAAGAACACTTAGGTTGATTCCTCATCTTTGCAATTATGAATTGTGCTGTGATAAACATTCAAGGGCAGGTGTCTTTTTGACATAATGACTTCATTTCCTTTAGGTAGATAACCAGCATATTAATTTTTTTAGAAAAGCTTCCATAGAAGGAGAATCAAGAACAACATCAGAGCTTGGGGGCTATGTGCTATGCAGAGGGGAAAAAGAGGAAAGAACAAACCCTTATCTGTAAAATCACAGAATGCTATCAATAGTAAAACCCAAGAAAGAAAGCATATCTGCCCAAAATAAGAAGAAAGATTAATCAAATTGCTAGGTGTCCTATGGAAGTACCTTTTTAAACTTTATTTCTTCTAGCTTTCTCCTGTGGCAAACAACCATACACCTTGTAGGAAATGAATTCTCTGGAGAATACAGACACTAAAGAAAACCTATGCGAGCTCGACGATGTACACCAGCTCATTCATCAACACAGCTCGAAAGCTTAACTAGACATTCAAATTCATAGGTTACTCGGTTTGGTTTACTAGGGCCAGCCACAGAATTGGCTGTGTGTTCTCTGCACCTTGGTTTGCTGCGTCACCTCCTTCCTCTCAAAGGTAGCCGGATCTGCCTTCCCTTTCTTGCCTGAGCTTCCTGGTTTCACTCGGAGAGTGTAATGAAGTTTTTGTGACAGCTGGTCACATTACTAGCATCACCAGTCCATATTTCCTGTTCAGATTTCAATCAAGCCACAAACCCTTGAGAATCATAGCTTTGGTTTGGTTTGGTTACAAAACGTTTTTTTTTTTTTTTTTAAAGAAAACATGAAACCACACAACGAGTCCATGGTCCCAAAGGCTGCCAAGCAACCCTGGTTGACCTAGTTAGTGCTGTAGTGGAAAATGGGAGGGGAGCAGTCAAAGAACACATGCTAATTCAAATATCCAGAAGACTAAATTTTTTTTTTTTTTTTTTTTTTGAGACAGGGTCTCGCTCTGTGGCCCAGGCTACAGTGCAGTGGCTGCAAATTCAAACTCCTGGGCTCACGCAATTCTCCTGCCTCAGCCTCCGATGTAGCTGGGACTACAGGCATGCACCACCAGGACACCCAGCTCATTTTTCTATTTTTTTGTAAAAACGGGGTCTCATTTTTGCTCAGGCTGGTCTCAAACTCCTGGCCTCAAGTGATCCTCCTGCTTTTGCCTCCTGGAGTGCTAGGATTACAAGCTCGAGCCACTGTGCCTGGCTAGAAGACTAAAATATTTTAAACTTAACTCTTTAAAATAAAAACAACCAAATATTTGGGGCTGATAGAGAATACATCAGAAATTAAAGCAATTTCTTCTTTAAACTGCAGATTCTCCAATTACAATGAAATTAAACTCAGTTTAAACTCTGAGTTTAATTTAAACTTTATGAGTTGACGTTTGTTCAGCTCTGCCAGTTCCTTTTATATTCCTTAGTTTACAATATTTTATTTTTAAAGCAATCACAAAATCAATACTGCAGAAAATAGTATGGGATAAGAATTTACTTGGAAAGATTTTTAAAATTTTGTTTCCGACGTATATTTCTCAGTAAAGCCACGCGATGCTGTTTGCCGAGTTCCATTCCTTATTTAAAAAGCAGATCAATGAGATTCATATTTGTAACATTTACGCAAAATTTCCAAATTATTCTTTGTCTCTATTTATAGTAGATGCCAAAATAAGTCTTTGGTTTCGAGTGAATCTTTATATTTTCCTTTACAGAGTCATGCAAAGCCAGGATCTCTTCTTGAGCTAAGCTTTAAAAACATTTCTGGCAGTGTCAATACCAAAATAAATATCAGTTCCATTCCTGAAAACTAACATGGAATGGAGTCGACTATAAAAGTGATGTTGTCACAACTTATTTCAACAAAGAGAAGTCCTAAAATTAAAAACATGTTTCTTTTGTCATGTGTCATACGAGAAAAAAATGGGGGAAAAAAAAGGAAATCTTAGTGTGTTCCTAATTTAGATTCCTCTTCTTTACTATAAACTTAACTTTCTCCAACACTGACACACACAAATACGTTGTGCCACTTTTGAGGACTGAGGACATTTCTTTTTTCGGTTTTGGTTCCTACCACTTGAACATAAAAAAAATGAAGCTTATATATACATATCATAAGAGTGATGATGGGAGGTGAGTCTATACACACGTTTCTTTTCTTTCCTTTTTATTTTTTGACACAGGATCTCACTCTGTTGCTGGGTATAGTGCAGTGACGTCATCATAGCTCATAGCAACTTCCAGCTCCTGGGCTCAAGCGATCCTCCTGCCTCAGCCTCCAGAGTAGCTGGGACTACAGGTGAGCTCCACCACCCCCAGCTAATTTTCCTATTTTTTGTAGAGTTGGGGGTCTCAATATGTTGCTCAGGCTGGTACACACATGTTTCTTGAACACAGTTTTGGTCTTAACTTGAAAACCAGAGCATCACGAAACATATACTTTTTTTTATAAATTATTACAGTTTGGGATATTGGTTTTAGTGCCCATTAATTAAATGTTTAAGTAAATGTTCAAGTAAATGATCAAGTAAATGTTTTGATCAGTTCACAAACTAGTAAATTGTGTAGTTAACAATGTTAGTAATCATAACTTATGGTTACCTATATATATTAACATATTCTGTATAAAATGTTTTTGTAACTTTAGCCAGGAGGTTTATGGAAATTCACAATGAGGCACAGACTAAATCTATGTGAGCAAATCTACATTTCTAGAATAAGTAAATCACTTACTCACTAAAGACAAATATATGTCTTCATCATATTTTTGAGAGCAATTCTTGAATCTTTGT
Source organism: Lemur catta (assembly GCF_020740605.2). Classification (NCBI taxonomy): domain Eukaryota; kingdom Metazoa; phylum Chordata; class Mammalia; order Primates; family Lemuridae; genus Lemur; species Lemur catta. The sequence continues at coordinate 6,276,303 of NC_059152.1, read as the reverse complement.
AGACATGTGGCATTAAATCCAAAGTGCAGGAAGCTGACAGCGGGTGGGGTCAGAGGACTGTTGGGTGTTGGGGGGTGATTGGCTTACTCTTTTTATGGCTTCTTTGCTAAGGCAATTCTTTCTTAGTTTGCTCATCTAAAAAATGGGTATGAAAGCACTTGCTACTCCACCGTTTCGACTCCCAGGGGCTTTCTGAACAATGCTTCTCATTAGTCTGCCATCTTTCTCAGCCAATTATTTTGTTTTGATTTGTTTCCAAGCAGGCTCCACCCAGGCTCTGAGACCTCAATTTCACTGCTGGTAAAATAAATGCAATTGGAATCATTAACAGATGCCATGCTATAAATTCTTATGGGCTCCAGCCAATTGCATAGCAAGCTTTAAGGCTGCTTATGACGGTTAATAAGATAATCATCTATAAAAGGATCTTGAGGGTAAACAGCAGAATTAGAGCCACCACACCGACCACAGGCCTACCCGTTGAGACATTTGCCTCTCAAATTGTGATCTGCTAATCACATTCATCAGAATCACCTGTAAGCTTATTTATTCACTGTAGTTTTTAATTAGAAATTGGCCATTAATTGTACAAATTTGTGGGTACAAAGTGCTGTTATAATTTATGAATACAATGTGCAATAATTAAGTCAAGCTAGTTAACATATCCATCACCTTCAATACTTAACATCTTCGGTGGTGAGTACCTTTGAAATTTACTCTCTAAATGTAGATTTCAAGACTTTTCAGTAGACCCTAATGAATGAGAAACCCCAGGGCAGAGATTGGGAATCTGCATTTTTAAATGAGCTGGGCTGGGGTGGTGGTGAATTTGATTTGAGAGTTTTATACGTGAGACTTTCTATAGACAATAGAGCATGGGGAACAAGCTTGAGCGAAAGGTTCAGAGCTGGAATAAGTGGCTGTTCTCATCTACTCAGCTTCCTTCCAGCATTTGGACGGCTGGTTTACAGTTCTCAGCTGAAATACTCAATTATAATTATTTTTGTGGAGTGGTAGGCAATTCACTATTGGGGTGATGCTGTCTGGAATATAATCAATAACATGTATGTTGCCCTACGAGAGGGATTGGGATTGGAAAGAAGAAAACCTTCAGACTCAGGTAGGGATTCATGTGCTGTTCGACACTTCCTAGATTAGAGGCTCTTTCTCCTTCCCCTCACTCATTGTCGGGGTGTCCCCCTTCCATCTCCAGGGAGGGGAGGTGAGTTCCCCAGGCCACATCTGTTGGATTCTACGTGGTCGTTACATTCCATACCCATTCTCCCTGCCACCACCGTGTGCGGGGAAGCTTGGAGATCTGTGGAGGTCTAGAAGGTTGTAGAGAAGTCATGGAAGGTTGTAACGTTAACTTGGCAGTAGGATCCCTGACTATCCCCAGAATTGCTTAATTCAGTTTTTAAACTTGTCATTTTATTCAACAAATATTTGAGGACAGATATACATTGGGAGGAGCCCAGATGTGGCGTCAGAGTGACTTCGTGTAAAACACGTTCTCCATCTTACTCTCAGATTCTTCGCGTGTAACGATGGGATAATGATTACACCTACTTCACAGGGTAGATGTGAGGATAGAGTGAGATTTGTAGTGAAAGCGCTTTGTAAACCATAAGGACGGGGCAAGAATTCTTATTTTCAGGTACAAGATGCCGTGATAAGGGTTATAGGAATACAAAAATGTTGAAGACAGTTCCCTCAATGAATTTGCAGTCTTATAGGAGTGTTGACATCCATATGAGTAACGATAATATGAATGTCATTGGAGTGGCTGAAATACTGAACGAGGTCCAAAGGATTTTGTCTGGGATCATCCGGAAAGGTTCATCACAGAGCATGACAGCACATCATTTGGGCTTTGGAGTGTAGCTGGGATTTCAACTGACAAGTAAAGCTGAAACAAGAGGACATTTCTGGGGAAGAAAAGAACACGAGGAGCGACATAAAGCTTAAAGGACAGAAGATGTGCTTGGCAAAGGATACCTAAGTCCCTTTGCCCACTGTTCCATCTCTGCCCTGGGCCCACACCCCTGCGTGTGGCAGCGTGAGGGGGCAGATTTAAACGTAGAGTGACTGTTGTCAGTTAGACGTATTCGTTTGTCCCCTGTGATACTCACATAAATCTAAAGCCAGAGCAGCTCTAGAAATGTAGAGTGCTCGTCCGGATGCTAAAACTGGAGCATGTCAGTGCTGAAATATTTCACAGCAATATGTACACAAGGATGAAACACGACGAGCTAAGTTAGGATTTTGTTCTTAATAATTTTCTGTCCTCAGTGTGTTCAAAATAAAAATGGTTTGAGTTTTTGCAAGCTTCTGTCTTCATTCGATCAATTAATGCTGCGGTCCCCAAGCCCTGGGCCTGGGACTGGTACCGGTCTGTGGCCCGTTAGGAACTAGGTGACCGGTGAGCAAGCCCCAGAAACTTCATCTGCATTTATGGCCATGCCCCATTGTTTGCATCACTGCATAAGCTCCGCCTCCTGTCAGATCAGCGGCTGCATTAGATTCTGCATGATGGTGAGTAGTATAATTATCTCATTGTCTATTACAATGTAATAATAATAATAGAAATAAAGCACACAATAAATATAATGTACTTGAATCATCCTGAAACCATCCCCCCACACCCCTGTCCAAGGAAAAATTGACTTGTATGAAACCAGTCCCTGGTACCAAAAAGGCTGGGGACCACTGAACTAAGGCTTTCATTTGCTGACAGGCCTAATCAAGATATAAGTTCTTATTTAAATAATTGATGACTTCTTTTTACAAAAAGTTTATGGAAGCACGTAACTACTGAAAATACCACCTTCTGTGTAAAATTTAATTTTAACATATTTAAGAAATTGTCTATTGAATACAAACATTTGGTTTAAAATATTGGAATAATGGAGGGTGTAGCCTGTTAAGAGTGTAAACTCTGGAGTCAGACTGCCTAGGTTTGTAACCCATCTCTACTGTTCAGTTGCTGTGTGAGCTTGAGCCAGTTACTTAACCTCTCTGTGCCTTTTACCACCTGCAAAACACAACTACTACTACCTATCTCATATGGTTGTTATGAAGGTTAGGAGGCCCTGGTATGTGGTAAACTCTCAATAGATCGTAGCTATTAAGTCCAAACATTTTAAGGTAAAATAACACCTATCTAAGAGTTTAGATGGAGTTTTACAGCTTCATAACAATGTTATTAAAGCCATATTTAAAACAAACAGCCTTTGTAGTTAAATTAATTTATAAAACTCAATAAGCAATTTTCATTTAAAAAATTATTTTTCTGAATTTCATTGCTTTAGCATCCAGGAAGAATTTTTTAGAAGGGCATGTTCTTTTATTTATGAATTGAACTTTCCGTGCATTTGGAATTAAGCTTGTCTATGCCTATCAACTTATACATCTAAAAAGCTGTTTTCTGAATATCGGATCTAACATCAAATTTTTAATGTATTAATGATATTTCTGCCTTTTATATTCAAAGAGATGTTGATCACAGAACACATTAATAGGAACAGGGAATTTGATTTTGGTGGTGGTTCTCCAAAATAAAGTATTGACATTAATAATTTAGTAAACTCTTTAATAGGTTTCTATTCAGAGCCTGCAGATCTTGTATTTTTTAATACAGTGGTTCTCAAATTTCAGAATCACCTGAAGCCTCTTTAAAGCACAGATTCCTGGGCTCCATCCTCAGATTGACTTATAAGGATGTCGGGGGTAGAGGCCGAAAGGTGACTCTAAGAAGTGCTCGGGTGATGCTGATGATGCTGCTCACGAAGTCACACTTTGAGAACCCCTGTTATTAAGTTATTATGAGTTCAAAATATTGGATTCTTATTTTCTAATTAGAATAAAATTTTATTAAGAAATTCATGGCTGGGCATGGTGGCTCATGCCTGTTATCCCAGCACTTTGGTCTCGAACTCCTGACCTCCTGCCTTCGCCTCCCAGAGTGCTAGGATTATAGGCATGAGCCACTGCACCTGGCTGTAATCCCAGCACTTTGGGAGGCTGAGATGGGAGGATCGTTTGAGGCCAGGAGTTCAAGACCAGCCTGGGCAACATTGTGAGAACCCCCTCTCCAAAATAAATAGAAAAAAACTTAGCCAGACATGGTGATGCACGCCTGTAGCCCCAGATATTCAAGAGGCTGAGGTGGGAGGAACGCTTGAGCCCAGGAGTTTGAGGTTGCAGTGAGCTATGATGACACCACTGCACTCCAGCCCAGGCAACAGAGTGAGATGTTATATAAAAAAAAAAAAATGTTATATATTTTTCTCTCCTTTGATCCAAGGAGCAAATATTTTTTAAAAAGCATACAGCTTTTAAATGCCAAAGGACAAATAAAATCTAGGAAAATTTACTTCTCAGAAAACTATTTCTGGATTCCATCGCTGATTTTTTTTTTTTGCATTTTAGGTTTGTGCTGCTAAAACCTCTTGTATTTTCTTTCTCCTCTTTACCATACCTTCTTATCTTGATGGTGATGACAAATCTTTCTTTACGGGATTTTAGGATTTTGTTTTGCCTGGGTGAGTCCTTAAAATATCATTTCCTGTATCTACCTGCACATTGCCTTGTAATCTATAATTACATTGAATCACCATTTGAAAGTACAGTTTCTGGAATGTGACACTTTGGAAATAATCTTTAATTGCAGAAAATGTTGCTTATCCAGCATAGTAGGCATTAGTCTCATGGAAGAAAAAATGGACAAACAAAACAAAATAAAATAAAATAAAATAAGGAGAATATGTTCAGCCAGAGTAGACATCACAATTATCTAACCACAATAAAAATGTAAACGTTATTTAGGAAAAATATAAAGATGAGACAAATGCTAATGACAAATTGCCAATTTCCTTATATAAGCAAACCTTGCTACTAGCAGCTTTCCATTCATGTAATGGCACCAAATATACCCGATGCCGATGCCTTTTTTGCAGGATTTGAATTGCCCTCTATGATTTTGCTCCGGTGACCAAATATGCTCTGTATAAATGCATTTACATTGTATCAGGTATTATAAGTAATGTAGAGGTGCTTTAAAGTAAAGGGAGGATGTGTGTATGTTATATGCAAATAATTATGCATTTTATAGAAGGGCCTTGAGTATCCATGGATTCTGTCATCCGTCAGGGTCCAGGAAATAATTTCCCTTGGATACCTACTGAAAGACGATTGTACTACCATCCTTTCTTTCCATCCCTTCTCATTTTTGTGGTTTCCCTTGCATTTGGGAAAAAAAGAGCACAGTTTGGTAGAGAGAGGATGATGTTAAAATGAATCTCTGGGTCTCAGTCCATCTGCAAGACCTTTCTCTGAAAATTCAGGTTCCTTATCAATAGAAGGGAAGGGGTCATTGTATTTGCCCAATTTCCTAAGTTTGGAGCGAGAATCAAGTTAGACAAGGTAGGTAAAAATGATTTGTAAGCATAACTTACATGTCAGGGCCAGGACGGGGATGAAACGAGGGAGGAGCCCAGGACACACAATTTCAGGAGGAACACACTCTCAGGATCTTGCCCATGTAGGGCAGCGTGAGGGTTGCCCTTCATTTCCCTCCTGTGACTGTCATTGTCACCTGCAACTCAGCTGTGCCCAGGGGTTAAAATCTGGCATGAATCAGATTTAAATACCCTTATTTCTCCCAGGGGAGATATATTGAACAGAGACTATAGTTTGGGGATTAAAAAAATAAAGTTTTTAGCTAGTGGAGGGCCCTGCAAAAGTTCACAATGGAAACGTGGTAACCTAATCGACCCATGAATAAGGCCAGTCCTGGGTTTGAAGAACATTGAGCTAAGACGACTAGGGGTACAGTGGCTTGCACATTTAAAAAGAATTTGCATCTAACAAGCTCCTTCCCAGAACAACGTTCCCTTCTAGGCCCCCAAAATAAAGAATTAAAAGAATCCTACTCTATTTAATTCAGAATCCGTATTTAAAAAAATAAAAAGCAAGCAAAACCCACACACAATTAGAGCAGAAAAGCCCTTTCTACGACTTACTCTCAAAACTGTTCTGCTTCACAAGCAACTTTAAGGGAAATTTCTCTCTGCTTCAACATAACATTCAGACGAAGATTACTACATAGTGACAAAGCGAAATCATCTCCGGAGGATAGAGTTACTTGCTCACTAATGACTATCATCTGCCAAGACCTAGTATGCTATTAATACTTGTAAAGCTCCCTGGACTCGAAGTCCATTACTAGCAAAAGTACAAGTCCATTTTTATTCCAGGTAATTAATCTAATTTGACTTTCTCCTGGTCACTACTTAGCAGAAATGGACGCTGACTCCTTTCCCTGCGAAGAACAAATAGATCTTTAGAGACACTTCTCTGTGCGTGACCTTAAAGCAACGGTTCTGCCTCTGATTCACGCCTCTTCGGTGTTTAGTGAATTCTCCAAGTGCAGAAACTGGTCCAGGGCTGAGGTTATTAGCAGAGAAAAGACCCTGTGCCTGATGCTGGCGTGTGAGAAAGGAGTTTGGGGGAGAAGAGCTGACCGGAGACACGAACCAGGCTCCCAACCCCAACATAAAACGACAAATAACCAAACTTCGAGTGCACCTGGGATTGTACACAGAGAATGCAGAACTGGGGGCAATCAGATTTCACCCTTGTACCTTGGTTGCTTCCTTCAAAGAGAGCTGAAAAAGCGTTTATCTCACCCTAAGTGAGATGGCTCTCAAAGAATGAAGTTCAAAAGTGTTGGTTTCAGTTCTTTACACAATCTGTACCTAAGATGCCTCTGGCAAGGAAACGACATGTTTGAAGATGCCTTTCCGTGGTTCTAGTTAACTCTTCTACTGAAAGCTAATTAAACTGGAAAAATGAGAGACTGCCACAGAGTGAGGACAGGACTTAGTCTGCATTGGTCACCAAAGCAATCAGTGCAGAATTCTTGGAAATATATATGGTATATGTTATGCATATTTCTGGATGAAATTGACTTTACACTCTCGAAGCCTTATTTGACTGATCCTACTCTCAAGTCTGATTATTTTTTCCTATTCTGAAGTTAAGTTGTAAATCAGACCAAATAGAGAAAAATGGCAAACTATAGACCAGCAGGAAATTAAAATCACTGAGAAGCCTACTATCCAAAGATAACTCCCATTAAAGCTTACACTGTCTATATAAACATTTCCTTCCAGACTTTTAGGCATATTGATATACACATGCTTTTTTAAAAAAAAAAAATATATATAACTTATGTTTTCACTTTCATGATAATCTTTCCATGTAAGTAAGATTTAATACATTATTCTTATTTGCTGCATTATGTAACACTGTGTAGATACAATATAATTTATGCATTTATTAGATTAGGTTGAAATATATTAATATTATAAGGAAGGGCATCTTTATCAGTGCAGATAGACTACAAAATGCTTAATTTTCTTTCTTTATTGTGAAAGAATGCCCTACCTATTCTAGATATGTTCTTAATTTTGAACCACTCAGGTAGAATAATGTCTAATCTTCAGCCATAGATGTAGGCCTGTTGGAGCAGAAGTTGTCAGAGTTCTACCATATTCCTTCTAGCTCTTCACAACTTCAGTGCCCTCCACTGGTTCTCAAGGGTCGACACCTTCCTCTTCAATGGAAAACTCCTGTTCCTCGTGGACCCACCACCATGCCTGCATGTACAGGGAGCTGGAAGTACCTGGGGGTTCATGTCTTACAGAGGCACTCCTTAACCAATGATTGACAGGGAGTATAAACATCTCAGCTCTTTCACCTCCTGGCATGGAAGATTCTCAGGTGTGAGGTGTGTGTTTTGCACTGTTTTTCAGTGTTTGTCCCACTGGATGAAGAGCCACTTGTGTATTATAACTGCTGGCTTACAATGTGCCCCTGATTGACTACCTTCCCTTCCCTGGTCAATTTTTCACCACCCATCCTTGTTCCCTGCACACACCCCTACATTACTTGTGCTTGAATCCTGGCGTCAGTGTCTGCCTCTGGGGCTATATCCCAACTCAGACACCTGTTACGGTCACTTCAACAGCAGAGATTCTGAGGCTGTGGCCTGTGTTTGTTGTTACAGAGATATTGTGGGGCATTCATCTCAGCATCAAATGGTAACACTTTTCTTACTTCAAATCAGTATCATGTTTGAGATATTCACAGGGAAGCAGAACAGTTAAGGCCATCTTTGTTTTTCACATGGGCAAACTATAGAGCCTTTGAGTCTAAGAAATTTTTTTGTGCAAGGTCATGCAGCTAATTAGAAGTAGAGCTGGTCCCAGCACCTATGTTTCCTGATTAGATAATTGTAGCTCTACAAAATGTCACTAATATTTTAAAAGTGAGTTTGACATGGGACAAATATGTTGCCTGAATTAATTTTAGGAAGCCTAAACCTTGAAACAGAGAGTCTTTGAAGCATTTTTGAAGCATAATTGTTTACTAACTATGCTTCATTCCTGATCCTACACTCCACCTTTCATCCCTTTATGTTCCTTTCCCAGCATGCCTTTCACTTTCTTTAGCACCTAAGGGTGAATTGTTTCTACGAGGCACTCTATGGGCTCATAGATTGATAATCGCCATCTAGTTGAACTTTGGCAGGTGGTACTCATGGCGGACAGTGATGTGCATAAATAGGTGTAGTTCAAGGCAGAGTGCGGTAAGCAGTCTAAGGGAGGTGCAAAGTCCTTTGGGAGGGCAGAGGAAGGAAAGATAAATTCTGGCAGAGGGAACAGGGAAGGCTTGCTAGAACAGGTGGCCTTTAAGCTGAGTCTGGAGGGATGGGCAGGATTCCCACAGGCGGATGTTGAAGCAGGGGAGGAGGAGAAAGGAGCAGCGTGAGCCTGGAAAAATGCAACACATGTTCAATGGAGTGGGGTGACTGGCTCACGGGACGCAGTGAGAGGTACAGTTAGATGGAGAAGACCCTCCCCTCGAAGCCCTGGAGTTTTAATTTTCTCTGAACGGTGATCTATGAGCAGGAACGTGTCATAATGACATCTGCATTTTAAGAACATTTATCTTAAGATACAATTCTTTTATTGTTAGATGTTATTCATTGTGTTTTACTCAGTCATTGTTTTAGTAGAGAATAGCATTCACGTAGAATAACATCAGGGCTCTTTACCTTGGCTGTGGCCCCAGAGTGTCTGGCCCTTGAGAGCGGAACCTCGAATTGTTCCCCTGACATTTTGCACACTGAGTTCTGAGCACATTTGTCTTCTAGAAGTTCCTAGAAAACACCTGGTCCCGCTCTTTCCTGGTCCAAGGATTTTGTGCTTGTTCTTCCTCCGGCCTCTTAGGACTGACTTCTTAACCGGCTTCTCAACTGATATTTCCTCAAAGGGAATTTTCCTGTCCACCCAATCTAAAATAACACTCCAGGTATTTTTCTACATAGCAACTAACAAGCTTATTTATTATTTCCTTATTTATTTTCCACTCTCTGCTACTATAATCGGCTCCACGAAGACATGAATCATATAGTTACGATCCTCCGGGGTATTTCCCGAACTTGGCAAAGTGACTAACACATATAAGAGACTCAATAAATGCTTGTTGAATGAATGAATTGAATGAAATAGAATTAGCGTTGTTAGAAAACTGGAAATATGTTACGTTGTTTAGAAATTCACCTAAATAAGTTATTCGGTATCTGATGATAGAAATTGACATAGAGGATGCTGGAACTTACCGGTCCATATGTAGAATATCTTACATCTTTGCTATTCCTTACTCACTCATGTTAGTTATTCAAGTGGAATTTCCTCTTGGTACATTTGTTCCTTCTTCCCCACTTCTCCCACCTCCAACAGTTTCTGGCCATTATTTCGACGAAGTGCTGGGCTTGGTCATTTTCCTCATGATTTGCAAATGGATTGGTCTTTCACAGATGGCCACGGATTGAGTTGCCCAAGACCCGGTCATAAGTCATGACTTGCTGAAAAGCAAGGGAGTTTTTTTGAAGGGAAAGGGGCCTTTGAAAGGCACCCAGCAGTTTTTGAAACAGCTCCAGCAGCCGAGCTCGTAGGCCCAGTACCTTCCCTGGCAATCTGGTTTCCTGATTTACTACGAGGTAGGGAGCTGTTTATGATGCTTTTGATAGAAAATAAATGGCTCCTAATTCTGCCGTATGATGAAGTTCATATTTGAAATGTTTGAATAGGTTTTTCAGACCATGGTTCTACAATTGGCTATAAAATTTTACAGCCTTGTTCCAAGGATATAAAAGTCTGTGATGAGAGCCTCCACTCCAGGCTACAACCAGAGGAATTCTTCTAAAGGCTGAGGCTACAACTCAGAGACTCTCCATCTTGGCATTGAAACCAAAAATACACTTAACGAAGAGTCAGTAGGTAAAGGCAGATAAGTTTGATTTGAGACTACTTCTAAACTTAAATTTCACATGGAAGGCGAATGCAATGTTACTAATGTACACATCCCATGACTTCTAAAATGAAATGCAATGCAATCATACCTTGTAAGACACAACTCATTTGGAAGCCCAGCTCACGTGAGAAGAGACTGTCTTATAACTCTTTTTATTGTGCCAGTGGACACGATGAGATGCCATCTTAGCAGTGGCCTTTTGGATATTCGGGAGAAATAAGTAATACTGTTTGAAAATATTTGCATCAAAAATATTTAAACTTAAGAATCTAGTAGTTAAAATGGTGCTTTTCTGTTATCTTCAAAATTGACTTAGGTGGAACTCCAACAGAAAAGCCTCTCTTATGAAATGGGATTTCCATTCACTTGCCTCTAGTCACGTAGATGTCCCCAAACTTACGCTCTGATAGAAAAACAAACATTTGGTTATCTCCTTGTGCATACTTGGGAAAGAGAAAAAAAAAAAAAGAAAAAAGCAAAGGATCTGACCTTTTGGTAGTCACTTTCTCCATCCTGCGTTCTGGCCAGTGCACAAGTAAATAAAGGCTGGAAACTACAGGCCTGTTCTGCCCTTCTTTCTCATGAACTCGGATTCAGCCAACGCCAGATACGAAACCAGAAACAGAGAGTCTTACTACTCTACCGCCTTCCGTGCCTCAGATCCAATTTTTCCAAAGAACTACACCTGAATGTGACTGGTTTGGATTCCAAGAATCCTTTTTAATGACTGTGGTTACGATCCTTTAGGAAAAAGCCAGGAATGAGACCACCGTCTCTGGTGTGCAGCAAAAGCCAGAAGCCAGAGCTTTCAGAGCGCGGAGTGCCACAGGGGACACCTGAGCCAGGAGCAGGCAAACCAGCAGGCTATTTTAGATGCCACAACTGTCTGTATTCACTTGTCGGTCAAGGAAGTAGGGGGAAAAATGCATAGCACAAGTGCTGTCCTGTCACAATAGCAACAAAACTAAACTGCTCCGAAAGATGATGTGTGTGAGAAGCTGTCAACTGCCGAGAACAACAGACACACCGTCTCTAGTACGATATGTGCTTCACAATCCTTGCAGAGCAAAACCAGTGGTTCCAATGTCCATTTCTGCCCTGTTCCCACCGCACTTTGCTCAGAGGTCACTCTTACTACTGTTATTTGTTAGCAGGTTTGTTTCTTCTAGTGGCTTGCGAGCTGCTGGAAGACAGGGACTAGATATTATTATTTTTTATATTCCCAATGCCTGGTTCATTGTAGAAACTCAGTGTTTGTTGAATATACAACTCAGAACGCTGACAAAATAGGACCAAAGTTCTAAGCTGACGGCCAATATGTTGGCATTATCTGTGACTTTGTCATATCTAAATAGAGATCCTTACTTTAAATCCACATGCTCTAAGTTACTCATTTTTTTTCATGCACCCCAAAAACATTTTCTAGGCAACTACTCTGTGTCAGCTACCGAGGGGGTTACACAGATGGAAAAAAAAAAAAAATCTTTTCCCTTCCTTCAGTGAGATTACTGAGTGTGTCAAGAACCACACTCTATATATTCAGAAGTCCCTCTAATAAATATTTTTGGGTTTATTTGACAGTTCTGGCTGCCATTTGAAACAGAAAATCAGTGCAACACCACTGCAGTTAATAGTGACTCACTGCTCCAAACCTCAGTTGGCCAATGTTTTAATCATATGGAGACAATTTGAACTTTACTACCATCAAGAAACAACGGGAATATCTAATGCAAGAATTAGGAATGCGTATCAGTTTTCACAGTGCAGTTTGGTCATTAAGAAAGTACACTTTCTTGTTGTCATTAAAGGGACTTTTAGTAGCCAAACTATTGTTCTGGGGTGTGGTGAGTCTAAAGACCCCAGTGGCCTCTCTGCCTTTGATCTTTGGAGTTTCTGAAGTTGTGGGATTTTGCATGCTACACTGCTAATCTGGGAAAATGTACAATCACTATAAAAGGAAATTTTTCTATTAGTCCAAGAATAATCGTTTATAGCAAAACCACCTGACAGAAACATGTGGGTGCGTATCACCCGTATGAAGACCGAAGATATTTTTACAACTGAGGATTATTTTCTTCCCTTTATACAAATCCATATGGTGCCTATGCAGACATCAGTCATCAGCAGTGCTGTCTCATTCGACCCCAAGAATAGCATTCAGAAGGTTTGCTCCAAATTCGGAGTTAGTTGTTTTATCTTCCGTAGCCTAATTACTCAAAGTCAGTGTCATGTGAACTCAAGTGGAGTAGCATGGCAAGTATAAACATGGTGGCCATGGAATATGGCTTTTCTGCCTTGGACATACTCTGCTTGATCTATACCGTGCTTCCTGCGGTTTTCTCTTCTGGGGTCAAATGTTTCCTTGTCTCTCCAAGGGATAATTCTTGCCCCAGTGAACAGTCCATCTGGCTGCTGAGTCTCATAGACCTCAGGGGACACCATGGGTAAGGACTACTGCACCTTATCCATCCATCCATCCATCCATCCATCCATCCACTCATTCATCCAACAGAGAGCAAGTGAGGGATGTGTCTACTATTATTATCTGTTGGAGAGTCAGTCCCAAGTAGATGTCCGGTTGTGTGCATGTATGATTCCCGTTATAAAAGGGGAATGGGTGAGCAGAAGCAGCGCTATGCTAACATGGTCTGGCTAAAGATGATTAGGATGTCTTCTTCTGGGGAGTGACTTTCCTCTGACAAACAGAAGGAAAAAAGTTCCAGATAGACACAGACTCATTTCTGTCCCTGAATCCTGTCCAGAGGCTGCATTTGTTGGGTAAAGGAATTCTAAGCATGACCAAATAAACCAGTCTAAATGAAGCATTTGGACTAGAGAAGACACTAGCTTGCAAAAGGGGAAAAACCTGAGCACACATATCACAGAGAAGATCCATCCCAACTCCATACCAATCTCTTGGCACAAACAGAAGGGAGGAAGAGTCATTGCTATCACTTCAATAAGCCAAAATGCACCACAGCCCTTGAAAACCTGGGAAGGGTAGTCAAAGGCGATAGCTGGTACTTTATCTGTTACAGGAGCTGCAGGCATTGCTGGGCTGCTAGAAATGGTTGGGACTATTTCAGTGAACCTCAGCCTTGGGGAGTCCAGGCTCTGGGTTGATTTAGTATTGCAGTGAGCAGTAGGAAAAATGATACCAACTAAACAATTACAACCACAACAACAACAACGAACTTTGCTGCATTTATATGCAATCTTTCTATTGTCCCCAAAGCAAAATGATTTTGCCCCAACTTTGGCACATATCTTGCAGGCTGCACCTTAGACCTTTGGGAAATCTGTCTTGCGACACTTCACGTACTGTTGATTTAGGTTCAGCCTAATGATGGAGGCTTGAAAGGGAGCGTGGTGCAGTAGCAAGATAGGGAATTAGGAAACCTGGGTTCTAGTGCTATTTTGACAACAAACACGTGCAATCTTTAAACACTGGCAACATTTTGGGTTGTCACTTCCTTATCCATAAAATAAGGAGATTAAGTGTATTACTTCTTTATACTTCTAAAACTCTGTGAGACAGAAGACATCAAGCACGTAACATGTGTCTTGGGGGGAGAAGGAGCAAAGGAGGTCGTGGAAAGTGCCACACTGTGTCCTTTGCCCAGACCTTACGGGAGAACCCAGGAAGCTTTCCTTGGAAGTAACATTTTACTACTCCAGGACCCAGGGCACCTGTTTGTCCACGTCTTTACCAGTTCTATCCAGTTTGTACCTTATTGTTGACATGCATGTCTTGCCTTTCCCATGAGCAATAAGCTTCTTGGAAAACATGACCCATCCAGTGGTCCGCCACTCCTAGCTCTGGCTCCATAAACACATGTTGAATGAATCAATGGTCCCGTGAAACGTGTTTGATTAGCTCTTCCCCCCCAAATCATTATTATTTCCATTTCAAAGATAAAATTAAGACCCAAACGTTTTAATTTATTTATCTCAGTTCACAAAATGGGATTTGAAGCCTCCGTTGCAAAGTATTCACAGTAATGAACTGTTCTTCTAGCAAACCTTCCCAGATATCATTCTGAAGACATTTGCTTCCCAACCCCAATCCACTGATACCAAAAGCCTGCAAAATAACAACAGCAATAATAACAATAATAATAATAATTGAGTTTTATGCCTGAGCTAAAAGCATTATCTCATGTAATTCTTAAAACAGCCCTATACAATTTTAGATGAGGCTTGCTGATAGTTAAGTGATAGCTCCACACATATACAAACGGAGCCAGGTTTATCTGACTTCAAAATTCATGCTCCAAACCAGTAGTGCATTCAAACTAGTCTGAGTCTAACTACCCACCCGACACAACCTACCGGCCTAAATTATCTCTGTGTTTCCAGTATAAAACCTAAGCCAATGTGAAGGGAGAAAACCAAAGCTATTCAGGGAAAAGGCAGTGCTTTGGAGTTTTGCAGCTAAAAGGCAATGAATGTTATTTGGAGTTTTTAAATCCTCAGTGTGAATGTGTATTTAGCCACTTAATGGCTGAGTGAAGTTAGGAAATTTACTGGACCTCAGAGAGCCTCAGTTCTTTGTCAGTAAAATGTGAACAATAGCACTTACCCCAAGAAGGTGTTGTGAAAACTTAACGAGATACTGTGTGTTAAAATACCCAGAGCGTATAGTAAGTGCTCAATAAATCCTCCCTTGCCCCCTTTCCCCACTCTCTCTTTCAGCAAAAGAAATGCCTTCCCAAAGAAGTTCCACCACCATAGGAGAATGAAGGAGGCGTTTGCAGGAATACCTTGGCATCCTCTAATAAGGAGAAGTTCACTCCTGCTCAGCTTAGGTCCCAAATAAAACATTTCACCTCCCTAGAAATTTTCAGAGCCTGCCAAGGCCCCAGCAATCCTAAAAGCTATTTGCTGTCAACACTTCCATTAAGTTGAACAGGAGAGAGGTCGCTTGTCTTGCCATTAACAGGATTATTTTCTGAGGTTTTTATTTGGGTACTTGGTGGCCCAGAATTTAAAATTATGGCCCCATCCCACAATGATACTTAAACTGAGTAAAGTCAGAAGTATTCTTTCTCATTTTTTTCTTTCCTTCTTTCTTTCTTTATTTTTTTAAAAAAATGGGGCTAGTGGTGCTGTAACAATAGTGACCTCTATCGGGGCATTCATTCATTCATTTGCCAAACATTAAGCATCATGATTCAGGTACCATGTAACACACCAGAGACATAAAGATGAAAATAATCATTCCTTAAAGAGCTCACAGCACAGCAGAGGAGAAAAGAGCCTGAAAGGAGAATTCCAGTGCAGCATGGCGCTATGAATAGGAACCCCATGCCCATAGGCTCTGCCTCTCCAGGGTACCAGCCATCCCTGGTCATTAACTGTGGCCTTGAGCCATCCGACTCACCCATCCAATAAGTAATTACTGATGTTTGAGACCATCCAGTTCCAAATACAAAGGTATGGGGCATGAGCTTTGCCCTCAGGGACACTTCTTTCTTGGCGGAAGTCATTTGGCTCAAGCTAGAGCAAATGCAAGGAGAGGAAAGAGATGTATTTCTTCTCTTTGTCTTGAGCATACAGAGCTTTGGTGTTGGGTGGTAGCACCCTGGTCCAGCTCCGTATGTGATGCACGACTCCTCTCGATTGCATGCCACCCATCCCCCCCTCTAGCACCAGCTTCACTCACATGCTGACCTGTTCCATTAGGGACAACATCTCGTGTTAGGAAAGTCTCCATTAAGCCCGATGTACTGCCCTAGTGAGCAGAGACTTTTCCATTTTGTTCCTCATGGACCCCCATTAAGTCTGATGAAGACTAATGACTCCTTCTCAGAATAATGCTTTTTTGTCTTTGTTTTTTTAATAGAGACGGGTCTCACGATGTTGCCCAGGCTTGTCGCAAACTCCTAGGCTCAAGCAATCCTCCTGCCCCGGCCACCCAAAGTGCTAGGATTATAGGTGTGAGCCACTGCACCCAGCCTATTTTTTGTTTATTTGTCTTTTTTTTTCCCAAGACGGGGTCTCTCTCTGTCACCCAGGCTGGAATGCAGTGGCACGATCATAGCTCACTACAGCCTCCAATTTCCAGGCCCAAGTGATCCTCCTGCCTCATCCTCCCAAGTAGCTGGGACTACAGGTGCACACAACCATGCTGGGTTAATTTTTTTAAATTTTTTGGAGAGACAGGGACTTGATATGTTGCCTAGGCTGGTCTCAAACTCCTGGCCTCAGGCAATTCTCCTGCCTCAACCTCCCAAAGGGCTGGGATTACATGCATGAGCCACTGTGCCTGGCCAGAATAATATTTTTAAATCCATAAAGTATATAATATTACAAAGGAAACTATTTATATATAAGCTATCTACATGTATATGTGGTGTATATATATATGACAGAAGTATGATATACAATTATATGGTCTTCTTTATAATGTACTAAATAATAAAATCTAGAAGCAGGTATCTAACTTCCATGATTTTGAAGTAGTTATGAATGTAAGTGATATCTTGAGACATCTATATCAACTATAATGTGATAGGAAAATAGCTTTAATTTCTATTGGTGAGAAAGCCACGGTTCTGTTACTACTACTGTGGTTTGTTACTCACATTCATAACTAAAGGAAATGTGACATTTCAGTTACAGGTTAGTGGAAATCAAGATGCAATTTTTTTCCCATGCAAGTTCACAGATTCCCCTGAATTCTCAAAGACTCCCAAAGTAAAGAACTCTTATTATAGAGATTTTTTAAAATCTGCCTTCTAAAAACCACAGAGTAAATTAATTCTCTTAAACTCTCCTGTTTCTTCTAAATTAAATCTTCTAATCCAGAAATGACAGAATTTTCTGTAAGCTTATCACTTGCCTTTGCATAAGCAAGAATTTGTTAATTTCCAAACTAACAGCAATGAGCCCAGAAAGTCAGTGTGCATTCCAAATTGTCATGACCATCCCGCATAATCCCAGGGGCAGGAAGGATAAACACACAGGAACACCTTGGCATCCTCTCTAATAATGAGGAAGTTTTCTTTCACTTGGGGAAAAAGATTTGTCAGAATGGTTGATCTAATATTATAAAGTCTAAGCAGTAAGTTGTTTCCTTAAGGAGAATTAATTGATTTTTAATGACAGTTTGATTTTTCTCACTGAAGTGATCATTTTGAACAGTTGGGGACCCGTAACACAAGGGATAAATAACACAAGGAAATATGAAGGAAAAAAAACTCCCAGGACCAAAGGCCGGAGTTTATTATTTGTTTAGCCTGTGATAGATGTGTGGTGTTTAAAGTTTTTGAACCTCTGAAACAAATTGATGTTTCTTGTCTGCCTCCTCCAAAGTTTATATTCTCTGAGTGCATAGAAGTGAGATACCTTAAGCGTATTTTCCATATTATTTGTCAGGTTGAAGTCTTGAATATATACGTCTGAAACTACACATTCTTGTATCATTTTAAAATGTTCAAAAGTAACAATAAAGGGTGGTCTCTGTAGGCCAGAGTATGGGGCCACCCAGACACTGAGCAAGCCCTCAGCAGAGGGGTTAAAATTGACACAGATCTAATTTGCTCTCCAGTGGTTAGGCTTGAGGGTGAATATTTTTCATCTGTTTCTAGTCTACCAGGTAGATTATAAACATCTGATCAAATACACTCTTATGGATAAGAGCCCAAATCAATCAATATTCAGCCAGTCAAGACTGAAATCATATATATAATTTCAACCATTTAGTGATGGGCTAGTGTTATAGAAAAATGTTTGTTGTCATTGTTTTTGCATATGTGAGTAAGTGGCTTATACAGGAATTAAATGCAAGAATGTATGTGCAAATATATTGTAAAGGACTATACTAGTAAAAACAACCATAATATTTTTTTGTTACTATTATTGTTACAATACAAAGAATAGGCTCAAAATATATGTGTGGAATTTGAATGCATGCCTGTATAATTGACTCAATGATGGGCTATATTCTTACCTATCAAATGTTATGGTGCTAACCAATTCTCATAATCAATAAAACTTGCTGAAGATAAACTCCCAGGGTTATGGTGAAGATTGAATTAAATAATATATGTGAATGTGTCTACTATAATCTGACACATGCCATGCATTCAACAAATGTTAGAGGAATCTTAATTTTTAAAATGATTAATGAGGGAAAATTCAAGGTCGCTTAAAAATTTGATGAAATTTAGATTCTTAGAAAAGGCAATTGATAGGGAAATCTCATTACAGCGCAGCTGGACTTTTATTAACTATAAGTACAATGTCACACACCTATCAATTTTCTCCAAAATGCTGCTACTATAATTAGAAAATATAATGTATTATCCAGGGTGCGTGTTATAAACTGCATCAAAGCAGAGGTAGCCAGTGAATTTTTCATAGGTGATAAGATTAGCTTCCTTCCAGCCTTTAAAGTCCCAGCTGTAGAGCCAGGTTGAATAATATTTTCAATGCAGACAATATTTGTACTAGACAAAGTCAACTTAGCATTTCATATGAGCTCGTCAAGTGTTCCCCTGCTTAGTGTGCTCTTTCTCCTTCTCTCACTGTTTAAATAAATTACACGAGAGGAGACTTTTAGCTTGGAACTGCTACTAATCCATAACACGAAAGTTATGTTTGGGAATATTTGTGTTCTTGGCCTCATGTCCTTTAAAAACTCTCCATCAAGAGAACTTTTCTATAAATCATATATTTCCTTTGTTTCTAAATCCCTTGCATTCATAACTCAGACATGGTTTCCTAATGAAACATACTCCCCAATATCTGTTGGAATACCGTAATATGACCCTATTTTACAGCTCAATCAGGTAAGTACCTTCAAAGAGATTTTCCCTTCAGTCATTAGACTTTATTTTATTTTATTTTATTTTATTTTATTTTATTTTATTTTATTTTATTTTATTTTTGAGACAGAGTCTCACTCTGTTGCCCGGGCTACAGTGAGTGCCGTGGTGTCAGCCTAGCTCACAGCAACCTCAAACTTCTGGGCTCAAGCGATCCTCCCGCTTCAGCCTCCCAGAGTGCTAGGATTACAGGCGTGAGCCACCGGGCCCGGCCTAGACTTTTTTTTTTTTTTTTTTTTTTAATTGGAAAGTAATCTAGAAAAGGAAGAGGGAAACTAGAGTTTCTCTATCTGAAAAGATCTGGGAAGTGTTACGTTAAAAACTACAAAATAGGCCAGGCATGGTAGCTTGCACCTGTAATCCCAGCACTTTTGGAGGCTGAGGCAGGAGGATTGCTTGAGGCCAGGAGTTTAAGACCAGCCTGGGCAACATTGTGAGACCCTAACTGTACAAAAAAAATTAAAACCTTAGCCAGGTGTGATGGTGTGTGCCTGTAGTCGTAGCTCCTAGGGAGGCTAAGGCAAGAGGATCACTTGAGTCCAGGAATTTGAGGCTACAGTGAGCTATGATGACAATGCCACTGCACTCTAGCCTGGGTGACAGAGTGAGACCCTGTCTCTAAAACAAACAAACAAACAAACAAACAAAAACAACAACACCAAAAAAAAAAAAACCCTACAAAATAGCAGTGGAGTCTCTTGGTCTTAGACTTTAGGACCTCTTTCTCTCATTTGTTAATAGCCCACTACCATGGCATTGTGTTTGGTTCCATGGTGACCCTGGATGAATCTGTCACATTCATCCAAGCTTTCCCAGCATGGGAGCGCGGCATAGTTCTAGACAGTAGATAGGAGTGCAGTAGAAGCTAATCTGGCTGAAAATGGGGGAGACACACAGTGACCTCCCTTTTTCTTTTCTTCCCAGACACCAAGGAATCCTAACTTTGTCCTTGAAAAAACCCTTTGCTTTGAGCACACCTCCCAGCCGAGTTCAGCAGCACCAGCGAGAAGTCGAGATCAGAGCTTTCAAGGTCTCACTCATGCACACGAGCTGAGCCCGCGGTGGGCAGCCTCCTGAGCCTCTTAAAATCCACCGCCCCCTAAAACCTCAGAATCATTCTTTCTTGACACAGATATCTTGGTGTCTCTCACCTCAACACATCCATCCCCAGCCCAACATCCTTTCACCTTCTCCTCTCTTAGGAGTAACCACAGCCCATTAGCCATGAGTGTTAAGAAGGCTGGACTAGGGTTAGCATGGGCTTGGGTTAACCATCTCTGAGCCTTGAAGAGGAAGATGCCTAATTCTTATTTTTTTTAGCAAGTCTTAGACTCTGGATACCACTAAGTATCTGTTTTGAAACCAAATTTGCTAGAATTCTGGAGATACTATTGATTATCAGTGTACGAAATGGATCCTTGTGGCCCTGAACTTGTCTTTGAGACATGCTTAAAAAACAGGCTGGATCTACTGACAAAGCAGCTCATAAATATTTCCCCTGGATAACCGACTCAAGGAACCTCATTCTCTCTTTGCCTCTTTTCCTTGTATTCTGTTGCCCTTTCTCTCACCTATATCCCGACAGAGTAAACGTGTAGATTGTTTGAATAGGTTCAAAGAGTGAAGTTAATTAAAAGACAGCGAAACTGAGTTCACTGTTTAATATGCTGCTACTTTTCCAGTTTTGTGAGGCAGCATCAACTCTGGAAGCAAAAATAGAAATAAATCCTTCTGGATGGAGTATCTTTAATTAAGACTCTAGACTCTGCTTTCCAAAGAGAGGAGGGTACGAAAGGTTGAAGGGACTTTTTTTTTTTTTTTTTTTGCCATTTGGAAGAGTCTTCCTCAGGGTCAAGAGAAGGCATCACATTTTAGAGTTTGCATGCTGCCCTCTCCTGGCCTAAGTGCACAGGAGTGTTACCGGACATCAATTCTATATATTTGAAATCCCACACCTGTGTGTGATGTACCTATGAACACACGAGCGTTTGTTGAAAATATTCGGGATGTCTCCTCAGAAGTTTACACTTGAAGTTAATTTGAGGACATAAATTCATTCCTTTGGCACCTGGATTTATCTTTAAGGACGTCAATCTTTATACCATCTCATGTCATAGCCCTGTTGTGTCTACCCTCTCGCTCCCCAGCCTCTGAACTTCCATGTGGCACTAGGACCCTGTTCTGCAAATCAGTGCTCCACCGCAGGCTGGGGCCTGTCCACCTGCTCTCCGTTCAAAGACATCCTCCCAACCAGAAGTGATGGCAACGTGAAATCTGCGGAAGTCATTGGTCAATGTTGGGTCTGAGGACCGTATTTTAGTCTTATGTGTGATCACAATGAATTCTACACATTATTAGGCCAGCATGTATAATTTACAGAAACAAAAGGACAATGTGGTAGGAAGAGAAACAGCTAATCAAAGAAGTAGATGGCAACGCAGGTGACATTTATAATCGCACACCTTCCCCTGCAAAACAATTGGTTTTGTTTGCTAGTCCCTCATGTGACTTGTCTTAAACCCAAGACTGGGCATGTTTTCCCTGGTTGAAATAATTCATTATTTTTCTCCTAAATACTTAAAGGACCCTGACAGTGAGAATGTGCCTACAATGTGGTGCAATTGCTGTAGCAACACTAGAATAAAAGTGTGCCTGGCCTAATCTGTTGTGTGCTTGTGCCTCGACAGTGTGTCAATGTTTGTCCTTGACCCAGGCAAGCCAATCCTCTCCCTATCAATAAGAACTCAGAGTCTGATACCATTCCTTTGCATTAGAAGAAGAGGGCTAAGGAAGAGGTGTTTACTTTAAAGAGCTTTAAAGGCATGTCTCTTGTTTAAACTTTACCAAACTTATAACTTGCGGGTATCTAAAGCTCTGGCTGGCTCTGCTAAGATGCGTAGAGAGTGAACATTTGATTACCTCTCAGTGAAGAATGGTAGCATAAAACAATGAATAACCAAAGCATTATTTATATGTATATTTGACAAGCCACCAGTGTCTCCTAGTCTATACAAAGTGAATAAATTTAATCTTACATACTCTCTCACTTGCTACCAACATGTCCAACATTGCTTTAGAGTTTGAATGGTGAGAGGGAAATGGGTCCCAATTTATTGCAGCTATTATATTTACAGAAGATTGACAAATGCTCATAATCATGCAGAGCCACACCTTTGACTACTAATAGAATTTAATTGGAGCGATTAATTTGTATTTATTTGAATGGGTAAATTCTTTATGACCCGTTTCCTTTGTGATGTAAAAGGAGAAAAATATTCATCTATAAAATCAAAATGCTCTCTCCTAAATATAATATTCACTTGACATGTCTACCCTTAGACACAATTTCAGAAATACCCTGTTAAATCATTCAGATCAATGGGCAAAAATGTGTAGTTTTCGTGACTCCATGGTAGAGCTAAGCATGCATTTCCCTTAATGACAGAAAAGAGCATGTTCATCTGATGAAAAAAAAAAAAACAGGTCAATATAAATTCTCCATTGTGATATATACAATAAATATCTTTCTTATAACTGCCTTATCTTCCTTGGTCAGGCCCATGTTTCGGGACAAGGACTACCCTGAAGACCAGGCACTACTGAATGGTGAGTTGATTGTGAATTATCAGTGGATGGTTTGCTTATAATCTACTAGAAATCCACTGAGAAGAGTGCTATTTAGACTTAAGGGGACATATTTGATTATTCCTGCATCTGCTGCAGTGCTGTTCTCCTGCTCAACTGCTGTCCCCCCAATGTGTATATGTGCTTTTTATAGGGGTTCAGGGCACTTGAACCCCAGTACTTGAGGATTGCCCAAATCAAGACCAATCTTTTAACTACGCCTTCCTGCAGTCCCCTCTGGCTTTTCTGGAGAAAGACCGAACCCAGTTAAGCCATGTGAATGTAATCACAGGTAGTCAACAGGGGGTAAAAGTTAAATAACCATGTTCAAAATTCCAAATCAAACATGATAAAAATCCCAGGGAAATAGATTTTTTAAAACAAAACCTGCACCTCCAAATAAAAGGAATAAAGAAAGGAAAAGAAAGATAGGCAGAAATCGACCCATCGTAAGGTCAAATAAAATCAAACCCAAACTTGCTGTTTACTTGCGAGTATCGTATTTACTATACGGTTCCAATTCGTGACTTTTCAATGTAGTAATACGTGAGATCCTGGAACTCATCCTGCCTGCGGTGCACAATACAAATGCATTTTAAAACTCTTAAGACAATGTGGAAATAAATCAGGTACGCAAGAAGGATCATGGGCAATCACATTTTAAAATATCTATCTGCCTTTGCTCTTTTCTGCTTCAACCACAGCATAGCGATCCGGTGATATTTCACTCATGAGGTTAATCCACTTTGGCCCTATGCTGTAAAAATCAAAACCATGCCCAAGTCCACTGTGGATCCTCTTCCTCTAAGGAAGGATATTACCCCAACAGGCAGGTGGGCAATGTTCAGAGACTGCTGTCTAACCATTACATGATACTGGGCTCGTCGTAGGTCATAATTACAATGGAGATTACCAAGGGGTGTTTATAGGTTGCATGACAACGTGCAGGTATCGATATTGAGAAAGAGAGAGAAAGAGAGATCACGGTCAAGTTTGAAGGTCCTCGTTCTACGCCCACGCACAATTCAATAGGTGAATAAACCTTGTGGCTGCAAAACACAGGCTATCAGCTGTAATTATCGGAGGTGAATCGGGCAAGACATTCCCCCCGGGGCTTCCTATCCCGACCCCCCGCGGAGCAAACCGTGTCAGTGCATTGGGGGAAGGTGGAAATCAGAAAGCAAACCGCGTCTGTGCCGGATGGGTGGTGACAAGCTGCGTACCTGCAGTGACACGGTGGAAACCGCCGCCTCCTCCTCCTCCTCGGGTCCCTTGTCGCTTTCTCTCTCCCTCTCGCTGGCTTTGCTCCGAGTCCCGCAGTCCGGGGCACGGTCTAAGTTTGCTCTCCCGCCGCTGTCGCCGCCAGCTCGCCCGCAGCCGGGGTCCCGCAGCCGCCCATCCGCAGGGCCGGCTGCAGATGCGCACGGAGCCCCGGGTCTGAGCTCTGGCTGCTCCCGGCCTTGCACGGGGATATTATCACCGTCTGGGATTTCTATTGGCTCCGAACACCAAACAAATCGCACCAGCCACCCCCCTCCTCCTCCTTCTCCCTTTCACTCCGCGCTTGTTTCTCATCTAACCCGCAAACGTCGCAGCCACACACACTTGAGTCGCTTGCAGTGTTTCTCTTTTCCTCCTCCCAGTCGGTGGATTTACAACCTTGTGGTCAGCTCTTAACATTGTTTTTAGCAGACTTCCAATCCAAACCGTCTTGTTGATGTAGAGAAATTCTCCGTCCCCTCAGCCCGCAAAAACCACTCATTCCCTTCAGATCTTCTTCCTCCTTTTGTTGATGGGTTTGCAATGTGAAGAATGTGGAAAGCCTGTGTGTGATATGTCCAGACATTCACACACACACACACACATACACACACGCACACACCCCAGGCTCCCTTTTGTTTTGAATCACTGAGACCAGGGAAATTAAAAGCAAGCTGAGCCTCATAACCTAAGTGAGAGCTTAACTAATAAAATCTTGAATGAATTCAGTGCAAAACACTTATTGCTTGAGTTTGTTTTCGGTTCCAAATAGTGCTTTGGTCATTATTATCCTTATTTTTGTTTATTGAATGCAGAGGTATCTAATGCAAATCAGACTCTTCAGGGCCCAGAGAGCGTAAGCCAATGAAGCCAGACCAATTCTGGCTCTCAGTGGGCTCGGCGGGTTGTATCAGAAGCCTGTGATGACTGCGTGCGTCTTCTTTTTATTATTTTTTTGGTCTTCAATCCACTAATCATCTCAGGGCTGAGACTCTCTTAGTGTGACTCACTAGCCGAAGAAGACTGTTCAGACGCTGCAGAACCTTCCTGCGTGAAAATTTTTAATCTGTGTATGTCAAGGGAGATAAACCTTTGGCCTCTCCATGGGGAAAGGGCCCAAGAAGAATCTGAGATCTTACAAACTTGGCTGGGGGAAATTCAGAATAAAATGAGATTTCACTGTATTTTATAAAACAGACCCTCCCGTAGCTTTTTCCCCCAAATCAATTTCACTGGTGCTTATGGAAATTTTAATGACAGTTATTCTTGACAAGAAGCCATTGCTTCTGAAATCACTGAGCTCTGTTTTGATTTTTGACCTGAGATTTTTTTTCCCCCAGTGTTATCCCTGTTGTGTACTATTTGGTATTTGAAATTCTGGTTCCAGCCCAACTCGTAGTACATGGTGTTGCAAAATTGCAGGAAAGAATAATTAGTTCTCAAAATTTATTATAGCCAAAGAGACTACCTGCTTTCTTTTCTTACTTGGGCACATTCCAGGAATTATGAAATGCAGCCTTATTTTCAGAATGGGCCAACCTGAAATCAGCTGAAATTGACAAAGGAAATACACAACAAAACCACATTTGGCTGTTGTTTCCTGCTAACCACAGTCCAACCTCAAATGGCATATCCTCATTACTTTAACAACTCCAGTCCATTCCCTTTTTTTAGGTAGGCAGTTAAAAAAAATGATAATACTGTCATAAATCTTCGAACATGTAGGGTGCATTTCTTTGGTCTTACAAAGAAAGGAATTACAGGTAAGATTTTCCAGATTCTCTATGTGGAGAAGGAGAGTCAGAGAATGATAAAGTGCTTGCTGAAGGTAGGGGACAACAAAAGCTGGCAGACTGTCCTACTTGTTTCAAACAAACTATGCAACTCATGGAAAGTGAAGGGTTAACACAGCACATTCTGATTCCTGCCTGCCTTTGCACAGAAGAGCTAACAATTCATGAAATCATCTGTCCAACTTGGTGAATAATCATTTTGCACATTATTTAAGAACAGGTCATGATATTTTCAGATAAGTTACCAATAATTTGCCTTAGAATGGTCTTTCTAGAAAAAAAAAAACAGTGACTGATTAAAAACAAGCAGGTCATTATAATTTCTGCTAATTATTTTCAGGGCTCATTATAGCCCTTCCTTATCACCGGAAAGACAGTGTAAGTCAAATCGTGGATAATGTAAAGTCCCAGATATATCTTCCACTTCATTTTAGGTAATAATTCAAGCCCTCTTTCTTTCAGTTAATGAAGAGCAAATTGCATGATTTAAGGAACATCTCTTTTAGCCAATCAGTTGTATGGTTAGGGAAAAATAAATCATCGCTATTTATTCTTCTACATTTATTCTTTTGATTATTTGGCTACTTTTAAAAAGATTTTTTTCAAAGACATTTCTCAAATGCTGTAGTTCAGTATGCCCTTTATAAACGACATGGACCTTGGTGATCATAAAAACTCCTGCATTTCAGCATGCACAGCAGTAGACTGTCACGCAGAGCCACGGCAGAACAATCCCATTTTATTTTCCACTCATTTAGTCACATCAGGACCATCTTACTTAGTTCAGTGTGGCACTTTTTACAGGAGACATTCACAAATTGGCACATAGCCAGAGCAGTTGCTAAGACAGTAATTCTGGGTATTACAATGTATAAAAGATGCTGGCGTCTTGTCTTGGAGATGGGACTTGGGTGAAGATGATAAGACATTTTCAAATATTACATGTGAAAGAGGAAATACGTTTACCATCCATATCATGTTTCAGGATGTATTGTCATTTTCATAAATGTTTTCTTACTTGACTCTTTAAACAACCCTATGAGGAATACAGGGTAAATATTATTAGGCTCATTTTACAGATGAAGAAAGTTGGTTTAGTAAAGTCACCTGATTTAGTCGTGGTTGTGGTGATAGAAGATGGGAAGAACTTTAAATGGATTCTAAGCCCAGTACTGTTCCAGGGAGAAGATAGAAGAAAGAGGTGGACAAAAAAATCAGGATAGAGGGACTATTTTTAGAATTAGAAGCGGGACTTCTGGCAATTAAAGCTTTCGCGTTTGAAAGAATTTCCTGGCAAATTGATGATGTGGAGATTTTGATGTAAGTCACTGAAATGGTCATGAAAAGAGCTCACAATTATCTAACTAAAAAGATTATTAAAGCATTGGTATAAAGGTCAGACTAAATGACCGAGGGTTTATTTCAGCTTGAAATCATCTTTGATTTTGTTACTGACCTTTAAAATATTCTAGAAGAGTGTGTGATTTCATGGAATGATCTTCATAATATGTCACTCAATTTTTAAAAAGTGTATGATTATAATCTGAGTATATTTCTAGACTATAGATGATTATAGATGGTCTTTTGCCCTTCTGTTCACATATCCATATGTTCTATGATGGATATGTATAATTTGCAATAAAAAAGTAAAACAAATTGAAAAGTAAAAGAGGTTAGAATTCTTCCTCTACTATGCAAAGATATGAGATTTCCATGTGACTAGTTTGCTGAAGACTGACATTGCATCGCCAGTGTTGTAAGAAGAAGATCACATTCTTGATCTTGTCTGTACGATTATTCACTTTTTTTCTTTCTAACCTAGGTTGGAAGTCTTTCTAATGCCAATATTTTTACCCTGGTTATCTCTTTATTTACCTTAATAGCTTTCTTTGAACATATCCATTTATTGATAAATCCATAAATGCTTGTTTAGTCCTTTTATAACTACAATCATCTTCCTTAGATTATCAGAGCAGTTTAAATTTCAAATGATTAAAATGATTTTGACACACAAAGTTTCGAAATTCTTCCATTTGCTGGTTATCAAAATTTATTCCTCCATCAGATAAAAAACCTTTGTTTTATAGAAAGCCAGAAAACCTATGTTCATTCATGTTGTATATTTACATCAAAATCTCACAATGAAGAATGTATTTATGGTTCGCCGATACATATGACTCTGTACTTTCATGATCTACAAATCTCAGCTGTTTACATGTATGCAACAGCATTTATCTTGCTTGTGTCACAATATTTCTGCCCAAAATGTACAAGGATGATTTACAAGAGTTTTATAGCAAAAAAATGTAGCCCTTATTGTGTTACAGAATATACTCCTTGTCCATGAGAGTGCCATCTGTCATGTTTGTGTCATCCCAGTGGAGCAGACAGCACAATCCACAGACAAGCTCGAGAAATTAATAGGAAAGGGAATGACCATGTATTCAGCTCAAGCTCTGTATTTTCCCTGAAGACCCAGGGAGCAGGTGGCCATGGGTTTTTTTGATTCATTAGCCCATGCTTATTAGATGTCAGCAAGGCTTCTGCACTGTACCCTTAGTGCTGAGATACGGATGGGAAGAGGTGAAGAGGGCAAAATCAGAGTGAAGGCAAGACACAGCCACCTTTGACCTAAATGTGCCTAGTAGAGGCAGTGAATGCAGGAGATGGTTACCATGAGATTTGGAATGACAAATGTAGCTGAAGGAATAGCCGGGACAGTCACATTGTGGTGCCTGCTACTTTCACTGCTCCTTCTCACCTGACACCCCAGCTGAGGAAGCAGACTAGCTGGTTGCATCTAGTAGATGGCTGTAGATGTATCATAATCACCTGCCCCTGTGGCTACAGACATCAGGCTAGGAGAGCACACTGAACTCCAAGTCAGTCTGCCACCCATGCAGAGATAATGGCAGTTGGCGATCAATCAGGTTTCCTGTTGAGGAGCTGGAACTAGCGCCATCTATCAATTTACCTCTCTGCATCTATCAACCGTTGGCAGTTGGTAGCAATAACCTAAGTGTAAAGAGTCAGAAAATCAGAGAAGAGAGAGCACACATGTTATGGTTATGGTTAGACTAGGTGTCTACGAAGATCTACTGAAAACGAGCAAGACAGGATGAGGTCCAGTTGTTTACTCTTTCTTAGCTCCCATGGGTCCTCCCTATATTTCCCTCATTTCTGTGTGCACTCATGCACAAAATCTCCCAATGTTTAAGATAAGTTGTGGGCATTTCTCCTTCTTCAGAAGAAGATTACATGAAGGAAAGAGCCCAGCAGAAAACTGAAGCAGCTTCCATAATCTGAGAAGTTGGAAGGTGGACCTCAGGCTGCGTTTCAGATGGTGGGCATTATTACTCTGTAGTTGGGTGCGTGAACTTTGATGTCAACACTGGGGTTGAATCCTGAGTCACTTACTGCTTGGGTAATCCCTCTTTTTTTTTTTTCTGGGGTTTCGGTTTTCACACATATAAAATAGGGTTAAAATACCTACAATGTAAAGTTCTAGGAGAATTAAATTAGATTTTGGTTTAGAGGCACTACATAGCTCCCGGCACAGAGAAAATAGTTTATAAGATTCAGGATCCAAGCTCAGTAGAGCAGACATTTCCCATGCTGTGGATAGCAGGAGCTGCTGACGTTCACTAACCAGCCTTTGAATGCGGAGAGGAGAATCTATGGTGTTCAAGATGGATTGGAGGTGTCCTCTCTGGGATTGCTTTCGGCACCAACAGGGCAGTATACTGATTTGGCTTTTGGAAATAAGTCCAAATCAGTCACTGCTATTCCTCATAGGGAGAGTCTAAACTGCCTATTTCCATTTTAGAACAGAATTAAAACAACGTAATCTATGAGGTATCTCTAAGCTCCCTACGGGCAGAAACTATCTCTCATTTGACTTTCTATAACCAGTGCCTACCACTATGCTTGGTACCTAGCTGGAACTCAGTAAAGGTTAGTTGAAGAGCAATTTATAAATTAATATCTGAAAGAATTAACTGATGGATTAATTAGTTTATTAATGGAAAGATGACTTCCTTTTGTGGATCGGAAACTGGCATAGAATATAATTCTAAAGAAAGGGTCCCAATCTGTTTTGTCCAAACTTTAATAGAAATATTATTTGAATTAAATGTTTAATGGCAGATGACTATATTATTGTTCAAAATATTCACTTCTCTGCCTTTGGGACCCATCCCTAAGAGAGGATAGGATATACCTTCTCCCCTGATTGAGTCTTGGCAATTTGGCTTACTCTGTTCATTAGAATACGTCCAAAAGTTACGTGTGTGCTTCACAAACAAAGCTTTTAGAGCCATTGCATGGTCCATCATTTCCCCCTCTTTTTTTTCTTCCAGGAGACGAGCAAGGTCCTTGGGTCCCTCAGTGAGATGGCATGAAGCAGAGCCATGTGACCTGTCAGGAGGGTGAGAGAGAAACCCTAGCTGTCATAAGCCACAGGGACTTTGGGTCATTTCTTGACTGTAACATAATGTCATCTAAACTGATGGAAGTTATACATTTCTAAAGTCACTTTTTGGAGATCAGAACTCTTTTGCATAGACAAGATCAAGATATTTGTTAACAGATAAATGTCCACTTATCTTAGTCACACTGAATATTATACTACAGTGCATGCTACGTAATGAAAGTCCCATCCAAAAAAACAAACAAAAAATGTTTCAGGTTTGGCTCCTAATTCTCCCTTTCATGCCCAGTCTTTCTTCACCCCAGCATCATGTTCTTTCTCTATAAAGTTCATATGCACCCAGGGACCACTTGGTGACTGTTGCCGAAGCTCATTTCACAGGACGTGGCCACAGAGGACACACTGGGTTGATGAGCATGGAGGTGTGGGACCATGGTAAGAGCCCAGATATGCCTTGTTTCACCCCTTTCCTTCTTCATTTGGATTCTCCAAATGGACTTATGCCCCTTGGGAATTAGAATAACAAAGGGAGGCTCTCATTCTTGCCCTCCTTCATGGCCTATCAGCCTTCTTCCCTAAAGTGAATTTCTACACCTGCAAGATAGGAATACTAATATGTCCCATCTAGCTTTGTTTAACAATTAGCCATAATATGTAGGCAAAGTGTTGAGCAGTGGCACGCACTGCTACATGTGTTTATGCCGCCATGTTTTTCCAAATACACTTCCTTCTTCCCGAAGTAGTTTTCCACCTTGAAAATTCATGTCATTCCTTCTAGACTCAGCCCAAGGATGCTTTTTCCTTCACCTTTCCTTGTTTGCAGTGAGTCAGGCATTTCCTCCTTTCTACAATCCTCATTACAGAAAGCCTCTCCTCATCTCAATATTCTTAGTGAACATGATCTATTGCCCCACTTGATTGGCAGCTCTCTGGAAAGCCAGGTTGGCATCAAAATGGGAGACGGCCTAGCTGTGCAATTAAGACAGAGGATTCCAGAGTCAGACAGCCCAGGTTCAAAGGCTAACTCCGGCAGCGTCTCCTCACCTCTCTCTGTCTCAAATTTCCTCCTTTGTAAAATAGGGATATTAATAACCCTTCTTTTTATGAATCTTTGAACAGGGCATTTTTGAATGGTACCACTGTGGCATATAGCATAGTTCTCAGTAGTAGATGTGCAAATAGGCTTCGTTAAATGAAGAAAAGGTTGGTGGTGCTGTTTTACTAAGAAGCACTATTCCTGTCTGTATTCTTATATATTGCATTTAACAGACGTGTTCCGTGATGCTACAGAGCATCCACTGATTGCATCTCAAAGCAGTTCCTGGAGAAGCAGAAAGAATTTAAATGCTATGGAGAAATGATTTTCACCATTTGTGCTTTTAAATAATAGGAAGGATTAATTTTTAATTCATTTCTGCTAACAAATGGCAATACACCATGCCATTATTTCTTAAACTCTGGTCCAGGTTATTTACAAAGTAGGTCAGGTCACCCCTCTGCAGCCCAGAGCCAGAGTTAAAATAAAACCATCCTCTCGCTGCAGCTTCTGTTCTCCCCCGCACACATTCCTGCTGTCTGCAAGGACCCAACGCAAACGTTCCTGATATATTTGGAAGGGAACAAAAGTTAGTACGGAACAGTGCTTGACCTCTGTCTTGTATTAATGTGAATCTTGGGTCTCCCCGCACGAACTTCCGAAAGCGACATGTCTCCCAGTGGGATCAGTGACAGGGGGACAGCTGGCCAGCCTCAGAGTGAGCCCGGCCCCATAAGGACTGCAGGGCTGTCCTGTTAGAAGAGCCACGGTGAGAGGCTCCTCCCCAGCTGGTGCCTTATGTAGGGACTTTCTCATCAAGAGTCCTTACATGGCCAGGGTCGCGGAGTCACAGATCCATTGGGATTTGCTAACAATAGGGTTATGTCCTGCGAGTCTCATGACTTCAGAAAGTCATGAATATTGAAGACATGGATGCGGCTCACCCCTAAGAAAATATCGATTAAACTTCCGTACCCACGTGTCAGCATATTAGGAGTTAATGAAGTGAACTAAATTGATAGGTAACATTGATCAGGCAGCAGAATTAGACCTTGGGTGGGTAAAGAAATCAAAGCCGGTGGAAGTGCCCCGTGTCCTTACGTATAGCTCTGAAGTCAGTCTTTTTTTTTTTTGGTTTCAGATTATCAAGAAGATTCTTTACTATTTATTCATTTATTTTTCTAGTTATTTCTGTCTCTATGCATGTGTCTGTGTATGCATTTATTACTGGCAATCACCCTTCGAGGGTGCAAGACAGAGTTAAGCTTAGTGTGACACCCTAAGCTCTTCATTTACATCACATCGTAAGCCTAAGCGCCTTGGTCCTCTGCAATCCTGAATGGTGTACCACTGCTCACCTCCTTTGACCGGAAGAAAACATTCTAGATATTTTCCAAGCCCCAGCTAGCTCATTTCCATGGGGATTTTCCTATCAATTCCATGCCTTAGTGATTTCTTTTCATTATGTCCTATCTTTTGGTGTGACCTCATTTTTAAATGGTTGCCATTATATAAGCCTAATATGAGTATCCACTCTGCCTGTCTTATTGGCCCAGTGTGCCATGATCTCACGTGCCAAGAGGAGTCTCTAAGACACAAATTAAGAAGTTACTCCCCACGTAGTACAATCTATCTCAGATGCCGACTTCCAGCAGCACAGAAATAGTTCCAGAGATGGGTTGCACACGGCAGCTTTCTTTGGCCCGCCTTACTTTTTCCAGCGTCTTAGTTTCCTAGCACTGCCACAAAAAAAAAATACGTACCACAAACTGGGTGGCTTCAAACAACAGAAATGTATCCACTCACAGTTCCGGAGGCTAGAAGTCTCCAAAATCCTCCCTCGCCTCTTCCTGGCTTCCGGTGGTAGCTGCCAGTCCTCGGTGTTCCTTGGTTTGCAGCTGCTGCACTTCAGTCTTCCTCTCTGTGGTCACATGGCCTTCTCCTCTCTGTGTGTTTCTGTCGTCTCCTCTTCTCATAAGGACAGCAGTTATTTTAGCTTAGAGTCCACTCTAATGACCTCGTCTTTACTTGATTACATCTGCAAAGATCCTATTTCCAAATAAGTTCAAACATTCATAGAAACCACAGGTTAGAACCTCAACATGTCTTTTGAGGGGAACATAATTTAACATATAACTCCCAGTAACTTCTGTTCTGTCGCCATATCTCCCTGGCTCTCTCCAAAGCCTTTTCTAATGTGCTCCCATCCCTCACTCATGTCTGATCCCATACCTTCAGCTTTCTTTCTTTTTTTTTTCTTTAGAGACAGGGTCTTGCTATGTTGTCCAGGCTGGTCTTGAACTCCTGGCCTCAAGTGATCCTCCCGCCCCGGCCTCCCAAAGTGCTGGGATTACAAATGTGAGCCACTGTGCCCAGCCCCATACTTTAATCTTTGAATCACACAGAAACCTCAAATCCATTAGCTGTCTCTGTACCTTGTTTGATTCTAATATGAGGCTCCTTAAACAATGTCTGGAAGGTTTGCCAACCCTATGTAAATTGTAATATGTATCTTTAACATCCTAAGAGTTTTATTTAGTTTGTAGTGTGTATCTCCACTTTCATCAACATTCTAACCGAGGGCTGGAGGTGCCCCATGAGAGCATCTGACTTTGAAATTCAGTGGGCATCTTCCTCATTATGACAGTTCTTACATCGTATGCCCCACAGGATACTTTGTAAAAGAAATACATTTCAAATCTTGAGTCCATCAGCTGAAAAAACAGAATCAAACTTTTTATTTAGTCCCTATGTAATATATATCTGGACTCAATGTCTATTAAACCTTTGTTCTATGGAAAAATTACTAATAGCTCACTGCATCTTCGTTTGAACGGGGATAGGTTAAGAGAAAAAACTAACATCCCTTTAAGAGTCTGTTGAGTTCTATGCACTTTCAATAGGTTAGCTCATTTAAGTCTCACAACAACATTTGAAGCATTTTTAACTTAGATATGATTTTTCTCATTTTACAGGTAAAGTTATCTAACAAAATACTGATCCTGATCGTACTGGCTGTGAGGATTTTCTCAATAACATTGACATTAGTAAGCAGTTTTGGTTGTTTTTCTCCTGAGTGAATGACTCATTACCACTAAATAGTGTTTCTTCCATTAAGTATAGAGTGAGCTCTCAGTTTCATATAAATAGATATTTGTGAATTATGATAGGGAAACGTTCTGTTCTTTGGAGGTCAGAGAATATTATGAAGATCGAGTCCATGTGCTCTCTTTTCTCGCCCTCATTCCATAAAAGTCACCTATGCGTTAGGGGAGGGTTGCAAAAACAGGAAGAGGAGAGAAGGAATGTATTCAGTGCTCAGCTTTGGAGTTTCAAAATAGACTTTCATTTATTTTCCAAACCAGGACACTTTTGATGAAAAATGGTGAAAGGAGGCACCACTAATACTTATGCTGGGACAACAGGCGTGAACTTGAACTGAGAGACAGTCGACCTAGCCACAAATAACAGAGTTGGAATGATGCAGGAACATGGAAGAGGACATTTCTTTTTGCCAACCAAGAGAAAAAAGTTATCGAGCTGGCAAGAGACAGGATAGTCAAGGAGAGCAATGAAGTTAAGAATTGTTCAGTATCCCTCCCTGGGCAGATACCCTAGTCGAACCTGTGATTACTCCTGGGTGGGATTAGGGAAGCAAGCAAAATCCTGGAGTTATTCTTATCCTGTTAATTTAAAACTGATGTGGGTGAGGGTAAGTGCAGTTGTGGGAGGCTTTGGAAGGTTTTCGAGGGCCATGCCCATCCCCGGCATGGTTCGCCAGGAGACCTGGTGAAGTTCTCTTGGCCGGGTACCAGGAGGGTGAGGTAGCAGATGCTGGTATGGACAGACACCCGGAATGAGCAGGAATAACTCACTCCAGGCACTGACAGCAGAGGGAGAATAACACCCGAGGACCATGGAGCGAGGGTGTGTGTAACAGGCTCACACTCTGTATTTGGAAGACCATTTTAACAACTTTGTAGAGGGTGTATTAAGAAAGGGATGTGTATGGCATCTACAACTACCCAGTTAGCCAAAATGGAAATCTTTAAGTCATTCTCGCCCTGTCCCTCTCCCTCAGCCCAGCTTCCTCTCTAGCTGATGACCAAGTCCTACTGGGATACTCTCAGGTCTTCTGATCTCTAGCCCCACAGCCATTGCTTTATCTCAGATTTTTAAAAAAAAAATCTCATGCACTTTTAAAATGACTTTCTTTCTACCACTCCTGTCCACATTTCAGTAGTTCTTAATCTTTTGGTAGACTGAGGACCCCTTTTGAGAGGCTCGTAAAATGTCTGTCCAATATGGTGGCCACCAGCCACATGTGGCTGTAGAGCACTTGAATTGTGGTGAGTCCAAATTGAGATGTGCTACAAGTGTAAGATGCACAGCTAATTTCAAAGACTTCATGGGGGGGAAAAATGTAAACTAAATCATTATTTTTAAACTATTGATTATATGTTGGAATGATGTGAAATGATATTTTGGATATATTGGGTTAAAGAAATTATTGAAATGTTAAAATTCATTTCATCTGTTTCCTTTTGTTTTTTAAGTGACTACTAGGAAGTTTAAAATTACTTGTGTGGCTCACATTATATTTTTATTGGACAGTGTCAGCATAGACTGAAAGATGCATCTTTAGAAAGATGCACAGTTGCGTATGCAACTGAAATCCACATTTAATTGTCAATGTCCACAACCTTATTCAGGATTGGTGGAATCTAAGTAAAAACCATAGTTCTAGTCTGTTCTCCAGGAAGCTCTCTGACAGGTCTTCAAAAAACAAATATAAAAATGTCATGGCTGAGGCTTAAAATATTGAATGAGTATCTCGTAGATGGGGTATAAATTTCTGTAATATTACACTCAAGGCTCTTCTCAACGTGACCCTAATTTACTCTGCCGGCCTTCTTTCCTGACACATCCTGACCACACACACACGCACATCTGTTCTCTGGCTCCTCCAGACAGTTTGACCTCCTTTCCGGCAGGTACACACATGGCTTCCGCCCCTTCCTCATCCTCTTCGCTCAGCCCGGGTTTGCCCTCCTTCCAATTTTTCACCTGTCTAAATCCTCCTCCTTCAACAAGGCCCCATTCAAATATCATTTCCTCTGTTAATCCCTTTCTGTCATCGAAGATTGAGTTGATTCCTCCTCTACGGTCTGTCCCAGCGCGGTTTGCTCACATCACTGTTATGTCAGTTTATTTCGTGTTGCAGTTAAGTATACGCGTAGATGTGGGGATTTCACCTAGATGCGTGCATCTGCCTTCCAGACTGCACTATGATCTCTTCTAGGCAATGACCTTATATCCCATTTTTGCTTCTCCAGCACCTTGCATGAAAGTTTGTTCAATGAATAAGAGAAGAAATCCTAGAGGAAAGATGGTACATTAGATTCCTAGTTAAGAAAGGGCTGGGCTGTGTGAACAGAATAGTGGAAATGGAAAAGGGAGGAAAGAAGGAAGATCCATCCCACAGTTTGCATAGAGGAAGGAGGAGAAAAGGGGGCCAAAGAGCGCTTTGATGCACATGGTGGGAGTGGATGGTGGTCCTGGAAGTCATGCAGACTGGGAAGAGCAGCAGTGATTAAGGTCAAGGTGCAGTGGGGGGATGGTGTAGCTTGAGCCACACCTAGCAGACATCCACAAGGGCCACCCCAAGTGGCTCCTCTGAAGGAGGGTCACACCATTTACCCCACCCCAGCTTCCTCTGATTCTACAGGCAAATTCTCTCTCATTTCCACTATCCAGTTCACTATTCAGAGAGTCAATAGCCCCCTTTTCTCTGTGCTTCCTTTGACACAGCAGTTAAAATCATAACCCTCAGAGGCAGATACACTTGAGTTCAAATCCTGGATCTAGAATTAACTGTCTCTCTGACTTTCAGCAAGTTGCTTAACTTCTCCAAACCTCAGTTTCTATGTCTGTAAAACCAAAATAATAACCAAAGTCATAGGGTATTGTAAGAATGATGCAATGGATAAATGCGATCTAGCACTCTGCCTGGCATATGTTACATTTTTAATAATTGCTACCCACTGTCTTTATTGATATTATTATCACTTTTTTGTGTTGTTATTATCTGTTCACTGATGTTTCTTTCCTATCGAGCTATGAGCAACTTCGGAGAGCAGGGGCCATATCTCATTTCTATGAATTTCCCTGAACATCTACCATGATGTGTGGCACATAGTAGGTGCTCAATAAATTGGTTGCTGAATGAATAGATCGATGAATCAGCAATTGCTTTGGAGTGTCCCTGCTGGAAAATGTGTTTGGATGCTTTTTTTTTTTTTTTTTTTTTAAAAAAAAAAAAGGGAAAAGTATGCAATGGATTTGGAATAAGGCCAGAGGTTTTTGCGGTTTTTTGTTTTTGTTTTTCCCCTTGCAGGTCTGGGACGACACATTGTCAGAATCCCCAAGAACCTGGAGAGAGGGAATTAGACAGCATCCCTTCCAGATATATAAATATGTAGCAAGTGACAGAAAGCCAGCTATTCTCCATTCTTATCCCTGTGTAGTTTTTTACTGACTGTGGGCAACTGTCCCATCCAATGCCTTGCCTCCTCTCTGCCCACGGCCCGTTTCCCTCATTTTAGCCCCACCACCAAAACAAGAAAACTGCTTCCAAACTCATGACCGTGTGGCCATGCCAGCGTGTTGTTAGTTCACATTTTGCCTGAGGTGTTGGAGCCATGTGGATGCACTTGAACAACAGGAAAGCCAAAACGATTCCCAGAGGATTCCAGAAATTACTTTTGGAAGCACATTTTAAAAATTCCCCAACGAATGTGCCTGGCGTAAGAAAAGCCTGCGAGCATGTATGTGCACCTTCAGAGTGGCAATCTCTCCTATCCCAAGTGCATGCTGGCCTGCGGGTTTGTTGTTTCCAAGGGCTGGGTAATATTATCACACATTTCTGAATATTTAAATCCAATTTTCTATCTTTAAAAAATGCACACTTTTCTATGGAAGTGCTCCCGTTTTCCTAAATTCCCATGTACTTTTTATAAGGCGAGCGGAATACATCATTATCTTCAGGAAGGAAAGGTATGTGTTTGCACACGGGCGTGTGTGAGATGGGAAGATGGCACTCTTGGGTGAATTACCAAAAGATTTCATGTAGTTGCTGGCACCGGTTCACTAAGCTTCCTTTCACCTGGCACAAAATTCAAGCAAACTGGGGAATAATCGCGATGCCTTCCCTTCCCCTCTGTAAGTTTTGAAAAAGAGCACATCACGCGTCCTATTGTCGAGAGGTTGGAAGCCTCTAAGTTTGAAGTGAGTTTTTATCTACTGTGTCTAAGAATAGAGTCTGTGCTGCACAATCGTTTTATAGCTGAGACCAGGAGGGAGATTCAAACTGCTGTGAATTTAAAGGCGATTAAACTGTAAATGGGAGTAAAAGGGCCGAATGAGGAAAACCTCCGGCTCTGCTCTCTCTAGAGCCACGAGCACCACTGGGTAATATCACAGGCAAAATCAGGGGATTTTGAGACCCCAAAGGGCTGGGGTCTTTGCAAGATACATATTTATTAAAATGTATTATTTTTCCTTTAAATTTCCTTTAGGTGCATGAGTTGTCATGTTAGGGACTGGAGGCAATTATTCAGTGGAGAGATTAGTCCATAGTCCTGTGAGAAGCTTAAAGTAAGACAATCTGCCAGCCACATAATGACCCAGTCCTCTGACATAAGGGTCGTGCATATTTTCACTAACCTTTGTGTTTTCGTGAAATGATTCAAGAGCTCTTTGGTCAGTGAAGGTCTAATGTGTTGCATAAGGTTACTGGGGCTTTTTTTTGAACTCCAAAATTCAAACTCTGTACCAAGTTGTTTTAGGATCCAAAATATTATGTAGCAAGGAATGGAATTTGGAATTATGCAAATCATTTTTTAAAATGCCCGTAAATGTCCCATGCAGTATACCAGTATACGGATGCAACAAACGTCAGCAAATTAGCAATGACCTTGTAGCCATAGCACCCGTTTCCTATCCCCATGCCCGGAACAGGGACAGTCCTGGGTGGACTTTACCCAACATAAGCGTGAACTGAAACTCACACCCTCAGAATGCCCACAGTCAAGGGTTTGGGGTTTTACTTGAGGTGAGGCTAATATGGTCTAATCACAATGTTTCCTTGCAGATACATGCATTTCCTTTATGAATAGAGAAATTCTTCTATAGCTCAAACCTTCTACAGCTCAAGGAAAGTGAAAAATGTCTTTAAGATGTTTTCCCTCAGTTTTTGTTCATATCATTAACATTATACATGACAGGGAAATGAAGGCTTTCTCCTGAGTTTTCTGCAAAAATGAAAAATTTTGCCACCATTTGGAATAAAAAGCATTTTTCTCATTTAGGAAGTTTTAGTGAAGGTCCCTTTGAATATATTAACTGGGTCACTGGGCAAGTCACTTCACTGCTCTAAGCCACAGGTTCCTCTTATGCAAAATGAGCATTAGGCCAGGTGCAGTGGCTGAGCCTGTCGTCCCAGCTACTTGGGAGGCTGAGGTGAGAGGATCACCTGAGCCCAGGAGTTTAAGACCAGCCTGGGCAACATAGTAAGACCCTGTTTCGAAAAAAAAAAAGAGTTTTATATTCAGATCCCAAGAGAGAATGATTTTTCCCTACAACCTGGGACCTAAGTGGTCATGAGCCAGTTCTAATACTTTGTTTTTCCAAGAGTGATATTCAAAACTATTGTAGTGAAAACTGAGCGTGTATATCATTGCGTTTCATTTGTGGCAGTGATAACCGTGATTTTTGCTATCAATGTGCTTAACATTGGAGAATGACAAGAGTCCAGAGGGAAACTTTTATCACCTGCAGATTGGAGGCAGGAGTTGTAATTTTCAATTTAGGACTAATCTATTTCACTTACTAATTAATACGTTCCTTCAGCAAATACTTATAAACTATGCATCAAACATTATGTGGGAAATCCAGCATGGACTGGGAAATAGACGAATGAAGTAAGTGGCCAATTGAGGATTACAACATAACATTATAATTGATGAAACAGAAATCTCAACAAAACAGTAAAAGAAGACATATTTTGTGCAATAGTTCTTATTTCTGTCCTTAATATGCTTTTCCTGACTACATCATTTAAATTACTTCAACTCATTAAAATGAAGGGATATTGTTAACCCTCTTGTCATCCAGTTCTGCTTATTGCTTTATAAGCCAGAGGAGTTATGTTGGATGAAGATTGAATTTCTTGTTGGTGGCAATGGGTTGACATGCAATGTGGTTACACAAAAATGACATCACACGTTTATAAATCCCCTCTTGCTGGAAAGAATCTCAATCTCATCCCTATTTTTTTTTTTCTCTCCTCTCATTTCTTTTATTTATTTTCCTTCTCTCTGCTTTCACACACACACTTAGTCACACATATGGTGCCTTTTGGGGACACATATCCGTCCCTGTTATTCACTGTCTCACATGTTCCCTGTCTTGTGCACATACTATCACTCATTCTGTTGGAGTCTCTTCCACACTGAATTTCCCACTCTGATGACCTCAAGTCTGTAATTTCCTACAGATGCTCCGTGCCCCAGGGGACACATTCTCTCTCCTTTGAGCACACGGCCTTTCTCCAACAGTCTCTCTCTCAAAGGCACACGCCCACATCTGCAGGCACTCACGCTTTTTGTCGCTTTTGTGGCGGAACCCTCCCATACCTCGGGCGTCTCACTGGTGATCCGGGCAGGGACAGGAGACAGGAAGGGCGGAGGGGATACCCGTAAGTCATCTGTCCTCCACCCACACTTTCTTTGTAATTTGTTTTCTTGAAGTTTTTTCCCCCTTATGTTTAGTACCTGCGAACCTTTTCGTGAATTTCTTTTTTTTTTCTTTTCTGGGAAACAGAGAACTCTCTGAGTGGTGTGACGTGGCTCTTTCCAAGTGTCACTGTCGTGCTAAGGATAAAGGAAGGAGAGAAGGCATTTTGGGGATCCTCAGAGCAATATCCTTGGGAGAGGCAGGAAAACATCTCACTGTGCCCAAAGAGAAAGACCTGTCTCACTAAACAGGGACTCTTCTAAAAATTCCTGCCACTGGGGATGTTTTGTTACACTAAGGCACTATGTCTTTACAAAATAAAATGGCACTCTAGGAGGAAAACATCGTTGGGGCTCAGAAACTGATACCCCAAAATATGGCTCCTTGACATGCTGAACTGGAGAAGCCTCAAGGTCTCTCTGGTCTTCCCCCGCCCATCCCCCCACTGACTCTCCCAAAACACAGGATGAAGTTGAAGTTCATCTGCCTAAAATCCAGACCCACTAAGAAGAGCAACAGTTTTTTCTTCCCTTCCCTGTAAAACCGTAATGTAAGCACACCTGAACAGACCCTTTTCAAGGTGATGTCTGCCTCTCAGGCTCATTCAAATTCCAAAGAGAATATTTAAAAGAATTTCTATGCCTGGATCCATTCATTTTCCCTACCAAACCTTTGTTGCCCCTCAACAGAATTCCTCTCCCACGATGCTGGGAGTTGGTGAGCAGAGACAGCAGGAGTTACACGGGCTCTTTGGTGGGCGTGCAAAGAAGGAGAGGAACGAAAAGAAAGGTTGAAGAGCACCTAACGGTCTAGTTATGACTCCAACAATTGATGGCTCAATTAAGGTTTCTCATTTTTTCTACTCCAGGACAATTTTATCGGAAAGTGTCTGGTTCTTGAGCCAACTAGCTATAGGGTGCAGAGATGGACACTAGACAGCAAATGTACTAGAGATACTCAATGTGGCTAGTTGCAAATTTGCATGCTGTTGCACTCTTTATTAGCTTCCTTGAAATGCTGTTTAAGTTTGGCAACCATTTCTGAATGACAGAATACAGTAAAGACGTTACAGAGAATTTGGTAGATGTATGCATAATGAAATGTTTACACACTATATTGTCAAATGAAAAAGAAAAGCAGATTGCAGAAAAGTCCTTGTAGGAAAAGATCACATTTGTATGTGTGTATATGTGTGTGTGTGTGTGTGTGTGTGTACATACATAGACACATATCTACATTTGCCTAGAAAAAAGTGCATAGAAATGTTAGGTAGATAGTGAGGGATTCTGGGTCTCCTAGGGACAAAAGTGGGTGCTGTTGCTTTGGTGCAATTGCCCTACCTGGGAAGAAGGCCCCCATCTCGGTCCTGCCCCACCCTAACCTCTCCAGCAACTGCCATACCTGGGGAGGAGAGAACACCTTATGAATTGGCCAATCATAACTTAGCGGGCCAGCTGCAAAAGAATGCAGAGGACTCTCTAGCCCACAGGCCAAGCAGCATAGGTACCATAGAGTCTAGAAATTGACCTAGAACAACCCGCATGTGTAGTAATGCAACTCCCAACTGTCCAATCAAAGGGGTTCCATGGTGACGTCTGAACCACGAGGGAGATCCCAATCCAGACACTGTAAAACAAGATGCAGACCATAACCAGTCCCTTTTTTTTTGGCCTCTTCTTTTTGTTCTCTTTTGCTGCTGTGACAATGAGTCCGGTCATCATTTGTGGCATACGTATCATGCTCTGTAAGATACATGCACCCGTATCTTGCTCTTGCCCTGTAATCCTATCTTTCTCTCCTCAATAAACCTCATTTTCCTGCTTGCCTAACTTTGGGGTGTCTGGTCATTCTTCAGCCATGGGTGTGCCAAGAACCGACTTTTCACACTAAACCCTGACAGAATTACATACAAATTTTGAACAGTGATCATTTCTGGGTAGCGTGGTCCCACCAAGGTATTCTACTGTCTCTTTATCATTTTTCTTTCTCTCTCCCTCTCTCTGTTTCCCTTTCTCTATCTATCTATCTCTCTTCTTCTTTCCCTACATGAGCAAATATTAGAGTTATAATTCATAAGCACAATGAGGATTTTTCCACTTGAAATATTTATTAAAAAGCTTAATAGTCATGACTTCAGTCCTAAAAGGAATTATCCGTACATAGAGACCAGGGAAGGGAAAGTCTCACTCTTCTTTAGTCTACCATGTCTGCTTATCCTTTCCACATGGGTTGCCTGGAGTGCAGCTCACTTCCGATGACAGTGCAAAAATGTGTCCTATCTAGCAACAGGATAACTTTGCTCCTGCCATTAACATTGTCTGTGGATGAACAGTTGACTCGTCACATTAAGGGAAAACACTAGATTTTTGAAAGACGTGTCCTGTTCAGTTTTAGGTAAATTACTTAACCTTTCTGAAGCCCTGGGCTTCCTCATTTCTGTAAGAGGATTAATAATGCACACCTTCCCAAGTCTATAAGGATTAAAGGATAACAGATGGAAAACACCTAGCAGCCTGACATGTGGTAAATGCTAAAAGAAAAAGAAAAAGTTAACTTCCTTCCCTTTCTCACTTTTTCTTTCTCCTCCAGCAACAGCTTTCCCAACTGAGAAGGCAAAGAACTGGGTCACGCTGTCACGGTCAGGTCCCCTTGCCTATCCTCCCCAGACCCCAAGCCGTTTGCTTTCTCTCCCTCTCATTCTCTGGGCAGGCAGAGCCCAGACGGCTAGAACGTACTGGAGTAGGAAACAGATGGGATCCGGTCTGTGCTTGGAATGGCCAATATCATTTTTATTTTAAAACGAAACTCTAGAAATAACATTTGAAATAATCCAATTACTCTTGATACTATCATGTTCGAAAAGGAAACCTGATTCAGGCAGGTTTTATTTTAAACCAGATATGTGGCTTGCTGCGTGTAATAGCATTTCCGCCTCATTCCCTGTTTCCCACTGAATCACCACCCCCTGCTCTGCCCTCCTCGGCCCAAAAGACGGCCAGGATTTATATAAAGTCCAGTTTCTTACTATTCATGGAAGATTGCCATTCCAACGTGTGCATATTTCCTAATTCTCAGTTCTCTGCACATCACTGCCATATGGTGTGCTTTGCTGTGTCACACCTCCCCATCAGGGATGGCGGGACTTTGATCGTAGGCATAGATATTGATGCTGATTATGTGATTTTTCATATCAAGGGGAAGCAGCTTCAACCTTCACATAGCTCAAGCTGAACTTACCATTTTTCCCTACAATCCTGTCCTCCCTATATTTTCTCCTGTGGTGCTATCACATTGGGTCATATCACCCGGTTATGACACTGGACATCGTTCCTCCTTTGCTTTTCCCCATATTCAAATAATCGTTTAGTCCTTTCCATTCCTGCTGCCAAGGCCTAACTCATGGCTTATCATCTCTTAGCTGACAATTATAAGATCGGTTTCCCAACTAGTATCTTTGCTCCTTCTGCCCTTTTGGTCTTCAAAGCCATAATCCATCCATTCTGTCTGGACAGTAACAGTCATTCAAAGAGTGAATCACACAGGGTTTGGGCAAAGGCTCTCTAACTTCTGGAAACTGTTAATTTTAAGAGAGAGAGAATAAATGTTTTTTGGTGGGGGGGATAAGAAGA
This sequence comes from Lemur catta, assembly GCF_020740605.2. NCBI lineage: Eukaryota > Metazoa > Chordata > Mammalia > Primates > Lemuridae > Lemur > Lemur catta. The sequence continues at coordinate 6,231,523 of NC_059152.1, read as the reverse complement.
GGGAGAGACACATGTCTATCGACATTGATTCAGCAGCACTGGCTGAGTTGGTCCAACAGATAGGTATTAATTGTTACTGGTTCTAAAGGCTCACGCTCTTGATATTTATGCATTTTCCAATTTATAGTTATCAAATATATAGCCCAAAAATACCCCGAATGAATGGACAGGTAAGGGATGACACGCTAGAATTGGGTTGATTGCTATAGGCAGGAAACTGAAAAAGCAATGGAAATAAGAACAACAGAAACAGTCTGGCAGGGTTCCTAAATAAATGATGCTCAGCACAGGCTGGAAGGGAGTCCCTCCGAGAACACAGCCTGTGGATATAGCTGGCAATCATGCTCTGTGGACAGCAGCTCGGCTAGCCAGCCTTCTTTAGCTTTTTTGTCTGTGTGGTTAAAATATGAAATGACCTCATTCGTACATATCCATAAGGTGAAGGTTTGAAACGGTTTCCTAAAGGAAGATGCCCTTGCTCAAGGACAACAGCTTCTCCACTTCCCACGTTTCTCTTTCTAGCCCAAGCCTCCTTCCTCCCTAGACTTTCACTTTCCCTTTCAGGTTTATCTTTATCTTTCCAATCCCTTCCTTAATAGCTCCTAATCTCATCACTCAACCAAGCTATATCGTAGCAAGATAATAAATGCCTTCAATTTGATACGGGTGAAACTTCCCACATTGGAAAGTTTTGCATAAATGTCTCAAAGTGCTTTTTTTTCTTCTTTTCTGAACAATCCTAGATTTGGGGGAGGGGAAAAAAATCTCAGTTCAGGCTGTCAAGCAGTTTCCCCCTTAACTCAAAAACCTTTAGTTATGCTGGAGAAAACAGAATTCATTTATTCCTCTGATTAATTTACATATTCGGTGACCTGGAATTCTTTTATCGGTTTTATCTGATAACCATTAACTCAGGGACATTTTGAAGAATATTTGATAATGGATAATTCAATAGATATAAATATGTAAATAGTTGCTTTATATGCGCCTTTTTATCTCCCACCATAAAATTTATTTATAAACACTGTATCTACCGAGGCACTGTTTCCTGTAGGATCTAGGAAAACAAATATGAGTAAGACATGATTTTTGTCTTTACTTATGGATATCTCTTTCCTTTTCTTTTTTTCCCCCCCATGGCCCTTTTACATATACATTTCCCATCATTTGCTCATAAAAGCCATTCCCCCACCAAAAAATGTATCAGAACAAATGTTATTTAAAATTGTTAGTTTTTAAATCTAGTGTGTTTCTGATGCCTGCCTTGCCCCTCACGCTCATTCCTGTATATTTTCTAGGGGTCAGCTAAAGGTTGCTTTCTCCCTGGCTGAATGCTTATTTCCCATGCTCACAATTCTTACAAGGGTTGGCACTCTTCTCTTCCAGAGAGGAGGGATATTTTCCATTCAATTGCTTTCTGTATTCCTTACTAACTTCCCTCCACAGGAGTAACTCTGCTGGTTGGAAACCTTAGGGAAAGGATGACTGAGAGGGCAGCTCTCCATCTCCGGCTTTCTCTTGTGTTACTGACCACCCAGGGGCTACACCTGTTCTCAATTTCTACTTCCTTCCAGCAACAAGACCAGCACACGGCACACTAACTGCTTAGCATCCCTGTTTTGGCTCAGTGAGTAAATGTAATTTGTGATGAGCAGGAGTTGGAAGTCATTTTGCCTTTGGGTCTAAGCCACTTTCTCTGAATCGTTCAGCAATAAAGCTGATATATTGAAACCTATTTGAATTTTGTGTCTCTCAGTGGTTCCCAACACTCTAGAGAAGCCTAGATTCTGTTAGATTTCCTCGTTATACACTCTCATTACATCCCACATCTTCAGGACTCTCCTTCCACTTACTCTATTCTCCTTCTGCTGTTCCCATTACACGTATGTTGCATCTTTTGTAAGTATCCCGCAGTTGTTGGATATTCTGTTCCACCTTTTCCATTTTTCTTCCTCTTTGCAGTTGTTTGTGTTTCTGTTTCCGAAGTCTCTATTGACATATTTTCAAGCTGGCTGATTCTTTCCTTGGCTGTGTCCAATCTTCTGATGAGCCCGTGAAATGCATTCATCATTTTCATTACAGTTTTTTGATTTGTGGCATTTCTTTTTGATTCTTAGAGTTTCCACCTTTCTGCTTACATTATACCTCTGTTCTTACATGCCATCCACTTTTTCCATTAGAGCCTTTAGCATATTAATCATAGCTAGTTTACATTCCCAATTTGTTAATCCCAAAATCTTTCCCATATCTGAATCTGGTCTGATGATTGCTTTGTCTTTTCAGATTGTTTTCTGCCTTTTAGCATACCTTGTAATTTTTCACTGAAAGCTGGACATGATATACCTGGTAAAAGGAACAGAGGTAGTGTGAGGTTTTATGTTTTCTTGGTTAGGAGTTAGCCTGTGTGTATTGTTTCTGTTGCTGTGGTATCAGAAGCTAAAATATCTTCTAGTGTCAATTGTTTTTGTCTCCCCTGTTGGTTTTGGATTTTTCTAGAGACTCTTTCAATGGAGTTTGAGGCTTGCAGTTATTTCAGCTGTAATCCTCTGGTGGTAAGTTGTGGAGGATGGAGAATATTCTGTAGTTCTAGCATTAGGTCTCAGTCTTTTAGTGAGTCTGAGTTACCTATTTTCTTTCCCCCACATGGAAGTCTAGCAGGTATTGGGGTTGGATATTTCCCTTTCTATGTGTTAGTTTCTATGTGTTAGGCTTTGGTCAAAATCTCAGTCAAGTATGTTCTGGTTTTCTTTTGGGAGAAGCCTCCTCCCCTTTTGGGGGTGAGCAGCACCTTTTTAGGGAGAACAGAGGAGTCTGGTCATATTTTAAAATAGCTCCTCTTCCTTGTCCCCTGCCAGAAGCGGGAGAGAATTTTTCTCAGATTTTCACCATGAGAACCTGATGGAGCTCCTGGAGATGAAACTCACAGAAGTGTGGGGGCCTCTAGGAATGGGCTCCCTGGAGTTTTTGACTTTCAACCTAATCTACACTAAGCCCCCAGCAATTCATTAATTACAGTTGTAAGTGCTCTTGCCTTACTAGCTCTAGCTGTGGGAATTTTGGTAAAAAGCTGTGATTCCTGTGAGAATCACCTGTCTGTCTCTCTAGCTTTTAGGGAAACAGTTTACCCTGTTGCCTCAATTCTCTGGTAGATCTAAGAAGACTTGTTGACTTTTAGTTTGCTCAGCTTTTTTTCTTGTTAGGAGGATGGGAGTGATGACTTCTAAGCTTCTTACATTTTGGAACAGAAACTGGAAATTCAAGTTACAGTGCTCAACGTTTTTGTGCTTCACTTTCTTCATCTGTGACATGAGGATAATCATAACAGCTACCTCATAGAATTGATGTGAGGCTTAAATCAATTAGGTGATGCACAGTGATTGGAGCAGAGCCTGGCATGCAGTAAATTCACAATAAGTATTATTATTAAGAGGCACCAGGATGGGAACCAGGTCTGTCCTGTTCATTGCTGTTCCCCAGTGCATAGCACATAGTAGGCTATAAATATTTGTTGACTAAATGACCTTGAAGTCTAATTAAAACATTAGTAGTATCTGCCATGTCACACATTTTCTCTAGCTTCTAGAACCATAGTGCTGTGCTCATGTCTGTGGTCCTTTTACTCTGTATCACAAACAAGTGGGAGTGATACCACGAGTGAGGAGAGAGGATATTTAGCAAGTTTCTGTATCTCATTAGGGACGAGGGACTGACAAGTGACTACAGAGACTCACATTGTGATCCCATTTTTTTTTTTCATGAACCCAGTGGAATATATAATACGGGTCTGAGTCACCTGTCAACCCATCGCATAGGATGATGGCTTCCATTAGCAACTCTGTCAAAAATCCCTATGGAATCTTAGGATAGTCTTTTTTCTATAACCTATAAAACAGAGAACATCATTTCCTTCTTATGTGAACATCCTGTGAATATAGAAATTACAAAAATGACAGGGAACACATACAACAGTCCTTATCTAAACAAATTTCAACGTATCAATGAGAGCATTTTACTATATAGGAAATGGGATATTCTCCTCGTTGCAATACCAACCATATAGTTTTTGGCTTTACTCCATCTAGTGGTTAAAATCAGAAGTATTTATTTATTTATTCAACTTGATTTTTTTAAATTGATACATTCATAGATGTACATCTTTTTGAGGTACATGTGATAGTTTAACACGTTCATATAATTTGTAAAGATAAAATCAGTGTAATTGGGGTATCCATCACCTTAAGTATTTGTCTTTTCTTTACGCTGGAAACATTCTCTCTTAGCTGTTTTGAAACATACGATAGATTATTGTAAACGATGGTCACCCTACTGATCTAACGAACACTGTCTTATTTCTTCTATTTAACTGTATATTTGTAACCATTAAACAACCTCTTGAATCGGAAGTATTTAAATTGGGTGTTTCCATCGTCTCTCCCTGGACCCTGACTTTTGTTCTAGTTTCTTTTAAAATTTAGCTTCTCATAATTTTATGTTATCCGGTCTCCTCTACTCTCTGTTTATCATGTCTCAGTCCTCAGGTACCCGCAGATAAGCCTCTCTTAATGAAGCTCAAACAGGTGATGTATCTATTCATTCTCCATTTTACCTTTACAAACATTTTCCCAACTTGTTTACCTATTTATTAACTGTCTTCCTCCTCTAGATAATGAACATCAAAAGGTAGCCTTTTGAAAACGTTTCATTCAGTCAATGAAGAACAGAGTGCCGTTATATTGAAATAGTGGAATTGTTTGTTTTTATTAAACATCACAGCTCTGTGCCTAGTTTGGTAGGACAAATATAAGATGACTGATAAAGATGATTGTTGAATTCGGTTGATTGTGTGACTTCTTCCCCTTTACGGTTTGTAAGACTCTTGAGGGCAGCAATGGTACTTTTCATGCCCTCGTATGTAACACTACTTTGGCAACATGTTATCCATTATAGTGCTTATTTTTATCAAATCCATAGATAGATCATTAGATTATGAAAAATGCCTAGATTTTCTTTTGTCCAGGAAACTAGTAGACTAAATACACATAACTGAAATTATGATATTTTAGGATAAGTTATCACAGTGAGTTATTACACTATCCATATACAATGAAAGCAACAAATTATAGTGCATGTATGAACAATAGGGATGTTTATATAATACTGTACATTTTTTGGCAATAAATTTAGTTTATAATATTGTTGGGTCAATCATACTCTTCTCCTTCTAAAAGGATCGTGTTGCCATTTCTACTCTCTTTCAGGATTCAACAAGTATTATACTTATTGGCTATATATATCATACCCACAAAAGTGTCTGTATAAAAAAGTTGTTAGTTTGTTGTTTTTGGTTATCACAAAGTCCAAATTTGAACATCAGCATTGTTAGCAGATCCATAAAATGATGTCTTGGAAAAAGCTTTGCCTTGAGCACGTGACTGGAGCAGTTGGAAATTGTGGCTTCACAATAGGTAAGTTTTGACCCTAAGAAAATAACTTCTCTCTTTCTTACCACAATTTCCTTCTCTCTCTTTGTTAGGCCTATAGAGAGGACTATGCACATGAAAGGATACCATGTATGTTACCTGGCATATAGGAAGTACTCAGTTAGTATTATTTTCCTAATAACAAACTATTAGGAAAACTTTAAAATAGGAAAATAAGTTATTTTCTAAAGGTATCTCCAATAATCAAAAACTAACCAATTTATAAGACTCAAAAAGCAACTCAATCATTGATTGATTTCTTGATCGATTTCTTGCCTGTAGACATGGTTAATATCTGGTTTGGTCTTTTTCTTCAAAATTTGTTTCTGGCACTATACATTAGCCTAACACCTTCACCTTAAAACAAATAATTAGAGTATGAGATAAAGAACAGTCAACACCTGTGTTCTCGTACCAAGTGGAATCTGTTCTGAGCTCATCAAATGCACATGGAGCAATGGCTTGATCTGCAAACTGAAATATCCACTTGATTTTTAAAAATAGCTCTTCATGATGTGACCGGACGGCCTGCAGATGTCAAATGTGTGGTCCAAGCTCCAGTCAAATGAACTGAGTAATTTTCAGTCACTTGTCCTGTGGTCGAGCCAAGGAGATAGTAAATATTTGTAGGTTTATCCGAGGGTGCTGGCTAAGAGAGTGCCTGAACTTCCTTTTAGAACAAATAAACACTGATCTACAGTATCTAAACCTGCCCAGTGTTTCTCAGCCAGCTTCTCTCTTTCCTCTTCACAGTGATTATATACCACTCATTTCCAACCACATTTTGAGTGTCCTGCTGTTAACTTATAACAAGTATTCTAGAGAAGACAAGAGTTGTTTTCCTTTTCTTTCGACCACATGTTTAGATTATATGAGCCATTGTGTTTATACCATTTTTTTGCTCTCTAATTTGCTTATTTTATCTCAATAGGCCACCACAATGTTTGCTTTTGTTCATTAAGCTTTTTGAATGTCATGCAGAACTTTACAACAGAAAAGAATTTAAACAGTAGAATATATAAACCAATCAATTAATTTCATCTGAAATCATATGTCTAACTTTCAAAAGATGTGAGGTTGAGAGACAATGGTTTATATGCAATTCTGAGAACTCACAAAGAGTTTAATTTCCTGTTTAAATACTTTATTATGTTAATAAAATCATATCTGTTGCAAGCATATTCTAACCAAATGTCTTATTTATTTTATTTTTTTAAAGTTTATATGTGAGTCTTCAAGACTAGTCCTACGATATTACAGCTGGGAGTGATCTTAGAATTTGTCCATCTAGTCCAAACTTTTTATTTTAAAAATAAGGAAACTAAGGTTCTAGGAGGTTAGTAAGGAACATATCCTGGACCCAGAGATTGTTAGTGATCGTGTGGTATGCTTTTCCAACATGAGCCTCTTAGCTTCCTGAAAACATTTAAATCTTTGTTTCAGGAGCAATGGGTTCATCATTTCAAAATAATGGGGAATGGGGAGAAAATTTTCTATCAAAATATTTTAAAAAGTAAAAAAAAAAAACCCTAAAGCATGATTTTTAACTTACTTTTGGCCATAAATCCCTTTGAGATTCTCTTGAAAACTCTAGACCTTCTTGATAAACCACCCCCCAACACACACACACAGAAATTCACAATCAATTTTATGGCATCCATAGACTCCTAAAACCTTAATTCTAGATTCTTTTCAGTGTTGATTAACAAATGTTTATCAGAACAATGGTTGTCTAATTATATTTCTATACTTGAATCAATTTAGATAGTTAATGTCATTTGAGGTATGTATTGGTTATTCAATACATAATTGTTATATCACTATGAAGGATATTGCAATTATTACAAAGTAAAATAACCGACTTAAGAGTAAAACCAATACTAATATTCTGTCAAATATTGGTTTTGATTCCTATGTCCTCACTGCTGGGAATAATGCAATTATTTCCTATCAATTTCAATTCACTCAAGTAAACAGGTTTTGTTTGACATGATGAAATGCTTTATATATAATACAGAATATAGATTCTGGAGATTCTCCAACATATATTTAAGAGATAACAACAGCCAATGCTGTAACCGACAATGAGATATAGGAGAGCAACTGTGTACCATCGCAATGTGTGTTATCTGATCTTCAATGGCTAAAATGAAACTGTTGCCAGGTTGTGAAGAGACGTTTTTGGGGTGGGAGGTTTGGTCTGAATCTTTCATAGTGAGGCTTCTTCTATCAAGTTTGCATCGATCAGAGATTCATGCTTCAGATCTTAGCTGCAGTACTGTCAGGGCCACAAGGAAAATGTTTTCATGAGGGAAGGTGTTCATACTTAAAGATAAGAAGGGAAATGTTAGGTTAAGAGGACCTCAGTTAGCAGCCTCTAATCCAGCTTCTCCTGATGGTTGTCCCATCAAGACAGCAAAGAAGTGAGGAAAGTCAGCATCTAAGAAAATAAAAATCTGGGTGGAATTTCTACCACCTGAAAAGTTGATCAAATTAAACTAATTGAAAAATGCCTAAGCTAAAAAATGCAGACGCTAGAGTTATTCCACCAAAACAGAGCAAGACTGATTGCCTGAAATTAGGTAGGAAAACATTTCATCTCTCTCTCTTTTTTAAAAAACTATTAATAATTAATTTTTTTAATTGACACATTGTAATTGCATGTATTTATGGGGTATAATTGGATGTTTTGATACATATGCTCATTGTATAATGATCAAACCAGGGTATTTAGTGTGTCCATCACCTTATGCATGTATCATTGCTTTGTGGTGAGAACATTTTATAATATACTATCTTCTCTTAGTTCCTCTCTTCCTACACCCAACCAGACACTAATTTCTGGAAGAGAAGCAGGCAGGAAGAGGAAGGCAGAGCAGGCATTTGTGCATTGTTGTCTTAGAGGAGAAGGTCTCACAAGCAAAGGACAAGATGAGGATGAAGGAAAACGTGGATGGATGTTACGTGTTGAGAATTATGACTGTCAAGTATTTAGTCTTCTCCCAGGTCACCAGGCAGCATCATAGAAGATCCAGGGGCATGCCAGCTGAGTGATACTAGGTGAAGGAAAGTTTTCCAGACTTTGGCATTGGTTGAGAGGTTTTCTTTCACATCAAACCACCTTTCCTTGATAAATAGGAAGAGTGGATTCAGCCAGGGTCAACGTGAATAGAATGAGCCTAGAGTAATCCAGGCACGCCATTGATTTTGGAGTGGTGAGATCTTTTGTCATGCTAGGTAGGGTGAGGGGAAACAAAGGGGTGATATGTGATAAAATCCTACAGGGCTAGGGACCAGAATGATCAGCATCTTTCAGAATTTGAACAAGACTTCTGAACACGCCTTACTCCAGATCCAGGCAAAGTTTTTGGAAAACTGCTACACAGTTGGGCAGGAGGTAAGAAGATACAACCTGTATGTAACAGAAACAGAAAGCCATAAGGAGAGAGGGATTTGAAACGCACAGATGCAGGATAAGATTAAAAAGGAGAGTGGGAGGCAGAAATGAGGGAGACAAGAAACTAAAGACCCAATTGTGGATTAAAATTCATACTGCAGATGGAAAGGTAGAAATGAGACTCCAGGAAAACAAATCCTATGATATGGAGGACAACCTTTTCCGCTTTCAAGAGGCAGAGAAAACTATTTTAAAATTTATGAAAATGAAGAGAGGGGAGATGTGAGGCAGAGGACAGAGAACCTGGAATTTTGAGCATCCTTGAGGAAAATTGCCCTTAAATTATAAGCAATACTCAAAGATGTATTTGAGGATTGAAAATCTGTATATGTAGAGTGAAAGACTGACAACATTTCTAGGAAAAAAAATACATGATAAGAACAACACACCACATGCGGAAATAACATTCATTGGAAATCAAGCAGGTGCGAGTGGGGAGGAGGGGATGGGTTAATTCACACCTAATGGGTACAGTGCACACTATCTGGGGGATGGCCATGGTAACAAAGCAATTTATGTAACCAAATTATTTGTACCCCCGCAATATTCTGAAATTAAATAAAAAAAACGCACTAGATAAACTCGGGCAAATTGTTTGAAAATAATAAGATAGAGAAAAAAATTACAAATATGCAGAGAGCCTGAAATGTTTACTTTGAAAAGTACTGTACATGTCTCAGACTGACCTTAAACATTTCCATGCAATGGAAAAACTTATAAATATTTAATTAAAAAATTCTATGATTTATGATTTCATTACAAAACAAATTGACTTTTACGTGAGAGGAAACCAGAAATATTAATACATTGTCAAATGTAGTATCAGTATAGACAAACAAAAAAAATCCAAGAATACTTGAAAAAAAAAATGAAGAAGTCAAAACACACAAAAATCATGGCTTGAAAGATTTTGAAGTGAGTGCTGAAAACGGTTGTCTAAATAATTATTGTATACTTAGTTACAGAAGTATATATTATACTTTTCAAAAATATGTCAAAAGTATATCCTAAGTAAATATATCTAAGCATATATAAATAGTACATATCATAAATATTTTTGAAAGATAAACTACTTTGTTAAAATAATTTTTAAAATAATCTGCTTTCAGGGTCTCCAAAATTATTATGAATAGAATCCGTGGACAAGACAAATACAATAAAACAGTTTTTGTCACAAAAGACACACATGCAAAGGAAAGAGCAGAAAAACATAAAAAACAGAAAATGTTAAATTGTATATTAATGTGTTTGTGGGGCTTTTAAGCATAAACATCAGGGTACAAATCTATATACACACTATGAATTTAATTGCATTTTAAATTTATATACAAACGTAGATACCTAAATATGTGCACCCATACTTAGATGATGAAATTGCAGGTTACTTTTAGTTTCATTACAGTTTTCTATGTATTTTCAACAATAAACATGTATTGTTTTTATATACAGAGAAAAGCTTTTAAGAAAACTGATAAAGAAGAATATTAAGGAATTAATTGAAGTAAAGAAACTTGGTCTTCAGGCTCAGGTCAGCCCTTTGAGTCTAAAGATCAAGGTTATAAAGTTTTGTCTTATATTTGACATTTTATCCTTTATTGAAGGTTGTGTTGACCACAGGGTGAGTACACTGTACTTTGTTTCTTCTTAGTTCTTAGTAATAAATAGTTAAACATTCGCTTTCAAAATGCTCTTCGTTATTTCATAGCAAAATATTTTTAAACAAATAGACAATTTATTAAGTGTGCTTTGTTGCCCTCCCACCGCCCCCCAGACAAACAAACAAATATCCAAACCACGTAGGCCTGTGGTTCATTGTTTGAAATTTTTTTTCATTAAGCCCACAGCCTTAGGATTCCTGTGGGCCTGTTTTGTGTTTGAAATCTCATGCTTTGGCAAAACCATTGGATTCCTTTGAGGAATATTGCCTGTTGTGAGCAATAATCTTCGTCAGGGATTCCATGATTGGCATACTTAGCCTTCAAATGGGAAATTGTTGTGGTATTTGTGGTACCATTCAGTCTTTCCAACTCAAGGAATCTACTAAAGTGCACTAATAATGTGACCTTTTCCACATAAACATATCCACGCTCATGAGACACCACGGTTTCATTCTCTTGTAGGGCAGTTCACTATTTTCACTTATTAGAAACAATTGGACGTTCCACGATAAGTCAGGCGACTCTCAGACACAATATAAGCCAGGAAAATACGTTCAGATTTTTGGTTTGCATTTTTCCACACCCGTGGGCTAAGGTTGGACTTGTGTTAACATAACTAATCTTTATGCGTGCAGAATAACAATTTTCCTGCTACTTTAGAACAATAACCTCTTCTCATCTAAGAGTTAGCAATGCTAAAGATTGTCTTGCTGTCTTTTTGTGCAACTCATTTATTTTTCAACTGTTATGTAGAACTGACAAATCTTGAACATTGAGTCCCTCTCTTTCCCTTTATTGAGTCCCTGTGTATCAGTTAGTATTTCTGTATTGCCCAAATAATGCTACATAGCACGTACTTCCAAAATCAATACCTTAAAACCATAATAATTCATTCTCCATGACATGCCAGTTGGCTATGGTGGCTCTGTTGTTTGAGCTCATTCATGCGTCTCTGGGGTGGCTTTGTTCTCTTCATCTAGCTGGGGCTACAACTGGGTAGTTCTACTTCAAGGTGCAGGTCTATGGACTGGTCTGGGAGCTGTTCCACATGTCTCTGATCCTCCTTGGAACAGCAGGCCAACTGGAGAAGTTCTTCTGATGGCACAGCGAAAGACTGCAAAGGCGTGCTGAGCCAAGCCAGTGCATCTAAATGTCCTGCTTGCATCATATCTGCTAATATCTCCAAAGCCAAAGAAAATCACAAGGCCAAACCTGAGGTCCAGAAGGAGAAGAAATATCCTTCTCCCATAGTAGTTAGGAAGGGAAGTAAAACTTTTTGAACAAGAGTTGAATCTGTCGCACTTTGGTAGGTTTAAATGCTGGTGGAAGAAATTTCTGCTTCTAGCCACGATGACATAGCTTCTATCTAAGTAACTCCCACACTGGGAGCTACTGTAAAAGTTGGGTAAAATACAAAATCAACTGCTTGAAGACATCCGAAAGCAACTAAGGCAGCTAGGACTTGAGAGGCTAAAAATCTCTAACACAGAGAAGACATTCAGAGCTAAAATGATGCTTTTGCTGTACTTTGGAATGAAGCAAATTGGAAAAAGAAGTCTCCATGCTGAAGATGCTACACATGCTTGGAATTCAGATCAAATGTCTTGGCCATTTGTACCTCCCCTGATAAACTGAATTTTTCACAACTTTCTTCAACTTCCAGCCAAACAAAAGATTTTTTTTTTTTTTTTTTTTTTTTGCGAGCCATATCAAATATCAGCTATCCGGATCTACCATGCTACCCTGTAATTAGCCTTTATCTTTGGTGTTAACACCAGAAGTGTCAAGGAAACAGACACACCTCTTTTGGTCTTAGTTTTAACATGAAATCTGTGCCCACAAGATCCCGTTCTCACTTAAATTTCGGTTATGTTAGCTGTTCTGAATCTATTCACCAAGGTGCAAATGGTAAACACACAGAGCCAGTTTCCTTTCTTGGATCAAACAGCCTCATTCAGCAGGGCGAGGAAAGGAGGTGGTAGGATTGTTCAGCCTCGTTTCAACTTGACCTTGATATATAGTTATTTAGGCTAAGGACACGTGGAGAATTAAACTGCTGATGTTAAACTGGTTAAGCAAATCAGTTTAGGGTATGCCTCTCTTATCTTCGCTGAGGAACCCAATCTGTCAAGAGGAACTCATTAATTAAGGGAGACAGGGGTTCAAACTATTTGATACTTTCAAGGCTTTGACGACTGAGGCCAGCACAAGTGCATTGAGTAGTCCCTCATGCTCTCAGGTCGAGCCCACCGCCTTTTTGTTCCGAGGTTTTGACTAATCTATAAATTCCAGCTCTCACATAAGGGCATGTCATAGCAGAAAAACAGAAAAGTGACACAGTATTAAGCCAGTTACAAAGTAGGTGGTTCTTCAGGCTTTTGTTGCCTTGCCATGAAATTTGCATCTAGCTAAACTCGGATCGGTGCTCTAGGCGCAACATGTGTTTCGTATTTGCCAAATAAAGTTTCAGTACCTTTGCCTCTTGTTCACCGGTTTCCCATCTGCAATGTGCATCTCTTGCTTTTGCTCTGAACGACAGTAGTAAGTCCCAGCACTCTTCCTATTCTGATTACCATCTTAAAGCGACTGGAACTCATTGGCTTCAGAGGGGCTCTTATTTTTTTTTTTTTTTCCCTCCTGCCTCTGGAATGCGACCAGACATGAAGCCCATTCCAACTGCAAAATATGATTGAGAAATAATATTTTAGAGTCTGGGAGATAGTTTCCTGCCATGAGAGGTAACCGTCTTGAGTAAAAGACATACGCACGACATAATGATGTGATGCTTTTCAAAGATATTAACAAAGGCTACCAAGAAGTAGGGGTAGAAGAAAAATGTCTGTGTGTTTACAGGCCGGTTTATATAGAATTCACCACTTCTCGGTATGTGATCGTCTTCTCTTAGATGTTTTATTTATTCACATTTTTTCTTTGGCGCTGGGTAGGAGGGAATGATCCCTCATTTATTAATAGTATGCAGTTCATCACCTTCCCTTGCTAATAACTTTGCCTCACCCTACCTTCTCAAGGGTTTGCAAAACTCATTACAAAAAAAAAAAAAGACGAAAAACAAAGAAAACCCATAGACTCTGTTCTATGCAGGAATTATTAACCTGTTGCACGTGGGAAATAATTATATTATTGGTGAAATTTCCTGAACAGAATGCAAATCATGCACAGGTGCATATGTTTATATTTTTGGGAAGAGGATGCATAGCTTTCTTCAGATTCTCAAAGCAAGCCAAAGCTCCCAGAAGGTGAAGAGCCACTGCAATTGCAATTGGTTTTTCCTCAAACACACCCAGTCTCTGTTTTTTATATAAAGGATTGAAGTTTTAGGCCTCTCCTGCTTGCCTACACTACCATCATTTTTTTTTAATTCTCCAAATTAGTCAAAGTAAAGGGATCATGTTGTTCTACATTTCATAGTTTTATTTTATTCTTGTCCATGACTGGGTGACTTTCAGAAAAGCAGAAATCCATGTCTGGCCTCTCACCTAACTCTTTTAGGGCCGGCAGAACAGTGTCTGTCCACCCTGTTGTTAATAGGATCTTTCTTTTTCTTAACTCCTATCTGTTTCTGGGAAGCTTTTAAAATATTCATCTTTCCTCTTCTCTTTCAAATATCCTCAGTTTACCTAGCTCGGGGGAATTCATGCAAATTGTGTGTCCACTAAAAATTGAAAAAAAAAAAATTAGCAGGGCAACTGGAAAAACAGAAAAAATCAGCCAGTTGTGGTGGCACCTGCCTGTAGTCCCAGCTACTTGGGAGGCTGAGGCAGGAGGATCGCTTGAGCCCAGGAGTATGAGGTTGCTGTGAGTGAGGCTGATGCCTAGCTCTTTTTGTTTTTGAGACTCTGTCTCAAAACAAAAAAAAAAAGGGAAGTTAGATTTTTCAAAGTGGTTTTGTAACATTTTGAAAGACAGCTAGGGACCATCTTTCTCTCAGTGCCTTGGAATTTTTCGTTCTTTTTGCCAGTAGGTTCACAGTTTTGAACTGGCAAAAATTGGTATGATGAGTATTATTTCATAATTTGTGTACTCAAGTCGATGGAAGCCAATCATTTAGCTAAGACTACTCATCATCCTAATCAGTTAATGTTTGCCTGTGGGAAACCAAAAAGGCCAAATGGCTCAAGGCAGGAAAGTTGCTTGAGAGAACCCTCTAGCTCACTCCCAGCTTTCCCCAAAACTTCAAATGACTGCAAACACCTCAGCTTTGCTTTGTTTGAAAGTATATTTGAGAGTGTTTTGCTCAAAACTACTTTTTCTTTATTTAGCGTTCTTCCCATGAACCCATATTTGGAAATATTATGATTTCCAAATAATATGAGCCCATAGTATTTGGAAATCCATCGGCTTGGTTTTTGGTAAGATGATTGCCCTGTTTCTGAGAAGGGATAGTCAAAAATAGTCAAGGCTAATTGCGTGCAGAAGTCTGAACTTCATGTCAATGAACCAGCCGAGAACATGCAAAGCTTACAAAGGCCATTCAGTAATGAAGTTATTTTAATAATCTTGAAGTCAGTAAGTTAAAGTATTAGGACTTGTAATCCTAATTTCATACAGGGCTGATTTTGTAAAAAAAAAAAAAAAAAAAAACTTAAGCTTGTATAACCCAGCTTTGTAATATCTGATCACAAAACTACAAAACTGAATGATCAACATAAGAACAACTTGCTGGTTATAAAAAATAAACTGGGCTATCAGTCTGTTAAATTATGGAAAGCACAAACCAACGGATTTTACCTTCTCGATCTTAGCACAAGGAAGAAAGAATACAAGTTATTTAATAACTTGAAAAGATAAGACAAACTGTCTTGCCTCGCACCCTCTGTTCCTGTTACTCAGTGGAAATCCAAACTTAATCAAATCCCCAAATCCCAACATCACTGGCAGAGCTTAAGGCTTACTGACTTCAACATAGATAAATGGCCCCATTAATGTCAGGGCAGTTGTGTTTGTCCAAAGAATATATGTCTGTATTTTAAATTGCGTTATCCAGTTTATCCATGGGATAAGAGTTGTTTACCTTCACAAATTCCAGGCTTCTGAGCTGAACTAAACAGGGCAAGTTTAAAGGCAGGATCTCAGAGCGGTTCATAGCCTTTTGACAGCTCTGATGTGGTCTGCTGAGGCCGGAATCAGTGAAATCCGGGCTTATCTCCCAGCTCCTGGGCTGAGTGCAGTTGGCCTTCAGGTCTTTTCTACAACCTGCAGCCCCAGCGAAGCCCCTGCAGAGTTGGAGGCTGCAGAGTGCATGGACGATGCTGCAGGATATTGTTTGGTGTTGGATCAGCATTCACAGATGTGGGGCCAGGGCATTGCTCAACAGCTCACGAGGGCCAGGGAAGATCTGCCACGACATTGGTGCCACTCCTTACTAGGTCACTTCAGGCTCACATCCAGTTGCGTCTGTCCAGCCCAGCTTGGCGTTTTCCTCATCCTTTTGTTTGTGGTTTGCTGCGTTTCTGTGAAATGAGGTGTTTCTTCATCACTGGGAAGGGCAGAAAGGTAGAGACAGACTAATAAGAGACGGAGAACACAGGACTCTAATAAACCAGCACCCATCTTTGCCTCCATTCAGCCGGCCTTGTGCTGGTTTGGGAACAAGTTGCTGACCAGGGTTTGGGAAGTGCAGTGGCTGCTTGCTGCCATCTGCTGTGCTCCCCGTTGCTAGCAAGCCTGGGACCAGAGCTCACTGCTAAGGGGACAGGGGAGGAGGCACAGGGGCAGCCTCCTCACCACCCAGCAAATCTCCGTAATAACGTAGCTACAAATGCATGTCACAAAAGCAGCCACCTTTTCCATCATGAATGGGCCGCAGTGATTTTTTTCAGGACATAAAATATATTTTCCTATACGCTAACATGTGGTTATGGCTTCCATATATAACGCTGGAGGGGGATCATAGGGACTGGTAGAAAGATAAAATCAAAATGGTGTTTACCTCCTTTTTGGAAACTTTTATTTACCACCACTATTTCTCAATACAGTTTATTTTTTGTGTTCTCATTATACTTTATATAGATTTCTATTATTAGATGCTGGGTGTGGTGGCTCACGCCTGTAATCCCAGCACTTTGGGGGACCAAGGCAGGAGGATTGCTTGAGGCCAGGAGTTCGAGACCAGCCTGAGCAAGAACCAAGAGCGAGAGACCCTGTCAGTAAAAAAAATAGAAAAATTAGCCAGGCGTGGTGACAACAGAGCAAGACCTTGCCTCAAAAAAAAAAAAAAATTGCCTCAAAAAAAAAAGCAATTTTTACTGAATTGAATTAAATTAAATTTAAAATAATAAAATTATTGCTATGCCATTCATTATCATTTATGAAGTCATAAAATAATACTAACAGCTTACCTTTATTGAGGGCTTACATCTCACCACATGCTAGATATTTTCTAAAGTGTTATACATATATTAATTTATTTAATACTCTTTTTTCTTTTTTGAGACAGGGTCTCACTGTGTTGCCCCGGCTAGAGAGTGCAGTGATGTCATCATAGCTCACTGCAACCTCAAACTCCTGGGCTCAAGCAAGTCTCCTGCCTCCGCTACCCAAGTAGCTGGGACTACAGGTGCATGCTATCATGTCTGGCTAATTTTTTATGGGCACAGGGTCTGGGTATTGCCCAATCTGGTCTCAAACTCCTGGCCTCAAATGAACTTCCCTCCTCAGCTTCCCAAAGTGCCGGGACTGCAGGTATGAGCCACCACACCTGGCCTTATTTAATCCTCTTAACAACCACTCAGATATATAAAGATGAAGAAACTGAGGCACAGAGCATTTAGGTGGATTTAGATGGAACTGGAGACCATTATCCCAAGTGAAGTATCTAAAGAATGGAAAAGCAAACACCACATGTACTCATTATTAAATTGGAACTAACCGATGAGCACATGTGTGCACAGGGGGAAGTGAAACCCAGTGGAAATCAAGTAGAGGGAGGAGGGTGTATGGGCTGGGCAAAAACCTACCTAACAGGTACAATGAACACTAGCTGGGTAATGGGCACACTTTTAACACTGACTTGATCATTAGAGAAGTGATCCCTGTAACGAAAAATATTTGTACCCCTGCAATACTTGGAAATAAAAATAAAAGAAACAGAGATGTTTAAATCATTGTACAACAAACACTCAATACATCTACCACCTATACTCTACACTGGACATTTTAATATATTTGCTTCAACACATTTCTATCTATCTGCTTCTCTATCCATTTGATGGGAATTTATTGCTAAATTAAAGTAAGTTACTCTCATTAAAATTATGAGATAAAAATAATAAGAACTAAAAATATGTTCTCCCTAGAGCCAGAAAAAACAAATGACAAGTTTTCAAAACTTAAAAAAAAAAAAAACCCAGTAGGATGCTAAATGTTTTATAAAATTAGTAAAGAAATGTTTTTACCTTTTTGACAGCTCCAATATTCATTATAACTATCTTTAACAATGGAGGATAGTTAGAATTGCAGAATTGAATTATATTGTAAAATTAGAGGGTTTAGCATTCACAGCAGAACACACATATGTGCCTTATGTTTCTAACTTGGGAATCAAGCTAATTAATTACATATTCTGTATGCTATAAAAGTTACCCTTAGAAAGTATTCTTGTATGAACTGAAAATATCATCTTCCAAATGACGTATTTTAACACTTATGTAATTCAAATATTGAGTGAAATGATCTTCTGGGAAAGACTTGCTCTGCCAAGTTCAGGTCCAAAGGAGTCTTTTTCTTCAATTATCCTATTATAACCCTTTGAAATGAACACAGCTAATGAAAATTCCAAGGGCCACTCTGTTTAGAGAAATGGTAGACCGAGGCACTCTCAACATTTCAGTTGGTTACACACACACACACACACACACACACACACACACACACACACAAACTTTGCAGCACCCTGGTACTCTTTAGGACTCAAACATCCAAGGGTATTTTGCATTTTAGTTAAAACTGTCTTAGTGCACACATTGTTTCTATACAATATTTCTACGCAAGCTTTGTCCATCTGCAAGTAAAGCGATCTGGGATCCGAGCTCTTTCTCTAGCTAGTCTTAATTTCATGGAATCCCTCCCTCTCTTTCTCATCTTAATGCCACTGGGACCATTCCTTGCTTCCTTACTGCCTTGCTCCCTCAGAAGTCTCTGCCATAGCAAAAATCAGCATTTGTTTCTCCAGAAAATATTCTTCCAGCATTTTTCCCCTCTTAAGATTGCCTTCAGCAGGGAGATAGTCTGTTATAGAAATAACACAGGCTTTTGAGTCAGTTACTCAAAGATGTTCACCATGCTCTTTGCAGAGTGCCGGACACCTATTCCAGGAGCTTGAGTTACAGGAGTGGGATGCATCCTTTGCCCTTGCGGAGCTTACTTTCAAGTAAGCTTAAGTTGGAAAGATAATAGTGTAAAAAATGGCTAAAATAATTTCTAGTGCTGATTAGCACAATGAAGAAGGTAAAATGATGTGATGAAGGCAGCTCTTTAGGATAGTAGACAAGACCTCTCTGAGTAGGTAACATTTGAATTTTGAGGTGAACGATGAGAAAAATGCAATTGTGGGAACATCTGGGAAAAACACTTTTCAAGTGGTTGAAGAGGGTACATAACGGCAGGCAGACAAGTCTTAGGAAGGTACTGAGGGTCCCAGGACACACAGAGCATAGCTGGCCTCGGACAGGGGCCGGGATGCTTATTCCTCTGCAAAGGAGGAAAGACAGGTGTGGGTACTGACTCTGATGGTTTAAGGGATTGGGTGGGGTAACAACCGAGGAGTCCCGGATGAAGCAGGAGGTGTGGTCAATATCTGCTAGTAAAGGGAGTCAAGATACTGGAGATTTGAGAAGAGGGGGAAAGAGACATAGCCAGGGAAGTATGGAAAGATCTTCTGAAAGAAATGGAATAAAGCCAGTGAAAATGGGACTCATGGGAAAAAACAAACAAACAAACAAACAAAACTACTGGAACAGAATAATTGGGTAAGAATAAGTTAACTAATGAAAGTGTTCAGAACAAGGATCAGAAGGTAAAAAAAAAAACATTTTTTAAAACACTGTGTTATTAATATGATAAACTGCTTTAGAAGTAGAAACTAAAACATAAAAAAACTTATTTAGACTGTCAATTTTTTTTAATTTAATTTTTTTTTTTTTTTTTTTTTTGAGAAGTGATCTAGAGTCCCACTGATGACATACCTGGACGAAAAGTTGGGCATAATGTTGTCATCCACGAACGCTGTCACTATTTGACATTTGACTCTCTTGAGGTCGGAGTTTCATGAATTTTGAAATTTCAGTTTGATAATTTGGATGTAATTAGAGTATTAGGAATTAGTTTAGACTAAGTTTGCATGTTCTTGTTTAACAGAGTTGCCAAGGATTTCGAAAGTCCTTGACTGCCAAGATGAGATGCCGGCACATTTTCCCGGCTTGGCCTTTCCTCAGTTTATCCCTCTTCGTAGACATCAGTCTGGGACGGAGCCAAGCATGTTGGATAGTTGCATCTCTTTGCTCTCTCCGTGAGATATTTAATCACTGGCTTAGTTAAACCACTGGATGAACTTACCGTGGCCAACACGCAGAGATGGATCGCTGTCGCAGAGAGCAGTGCTTCGAAACTGTTTTTTTACATGATGTCAGAAAGCACTTTGACTAATGGCAGATTCTTAGGAGGGCATTCATTCCAGACTCTTTACAGCTCTTTACCTAATTCCCACTCATCTTTCAAGTCTCAGTTTAAATATCACTTTATCCAGGAAGGCTTTTCTGAACCCCCTTAGCTAAGTTAGGACCACCTGTTCTATGCTTCCTTAGCACCCTGCTTTCTTAGTAATATACATCATCCTTATAGTGACTTACTCCGCGTAGAACTTCCTGGCCCGATTATAAGCCCAACTGTCATCTGGATAATAACAGATTCTGTGACTTGTTCAAGGCTGAAAACCCAGCACCCAACACATCTGCCTGTCAGAGGGTCGGCCCTTCGTAAGTATTGGTTGAATGTATGAATCAGTAAATGAGTGAGTAAGTAAGTGAGTAGAATGTGAAGAAAGATTTGATAGTGTATGAATCACAGGGAAAATATTCCATGTCCTTTTAATCACTTAATCTTCCTAGCAGCGCCGTGAGGCTGATGAGGTAGGCAATATACGTCAATCTCACCCATAAACCACCTTATTTTTATGTGGATCACAGACTTCTTAGCTTTGTGACAAGGAAAATGTCCCTCTCACAGAATTCATGTTAGTTCATTATAACATATTATGATAGTAAAGCTATCCTTTTTTTTTTTTTTTTCTGGAAACAGGCTCTCGCTCTGTCGCCCAGGCTAGAGTGCAGTGGTGCAATCATAGCTCACTGCAGCTTCAAACTCCTGCCTCAGTCTCGCAGGTAGCTGGGACTACAGGTGTGCACCACCATGCCTGGCCAAAGCTATACATTTTTATTTAACTTCCAACATAAGAAAATCTCACACCACGTGACTGGTTTCTCACTTTATAAATTTAGGTTGATGTTAGGGCTGGTATGTTGCCTTTCAGTCATCACACTGAAGAAGAGGGGGCTGAACTCTCATAGATCCTGAAGGATCTTGAGGATCTTTCAGACAGACACAAAGTACCAAGGTTTAAGAGACTTGGATAAAGTCAGAGTTTATTCAATGAAGCTTCTTTGAACATGAATGCAGAAGAAAATTGAAGGGATTGACAAGAGCCATTGTTATCACCCAAACCAGGCAGCCAATTATATTGCCTATAAATCTTGGCAGATGCCAGAATTTTCGGTCACAAATAAATATATGAATATCTGGTGGAAATAAATCATCACTGGCTCTCTCATTGCATATGGAACATAAATTTTAGCACAGAATGCAAGATCTTTTCCAGTATCCCCAGAACTCACCTTTCCCTTCTTATAATCAGCCAATACCTTCCAAGCATCCTGCAATCTGATTACACCAGATCACTATACCACGAACTTCTCTATTCTGAGTTTTGAAAGAGCTCTTCATTCTTCCTTGAAGTTTCTTCTTGCAACAACTTGCTCTCCAGAGAAACTCACAGTCATCTTTTAAGCTCCACACTGAATGTTTGGGTGCTGAGGACATGGTCAATCTAGGATTACGGGAGAGGCACTGACTTTAAATTGGTTTATAAAGGATGTGACATATTGTCAGAGAGGACAAGACACTTCAGATGGGTAATCAATAAAGCAACGAGACGGGTATGAAGAAGTTCCATGAAGAAGGAGGGGAAAGACTGTAGCAGAGAGGATAGGGTGAATGCTCAACTAAAGAGGAATTCTGGTTCAGTAGCCAGACTTCTTAACAAACAGATAAATTTAAAAAAAACTAAACCCACTATGAAATGTCAGACCTTAAATGTAGATCTTTCTTGGCACTCTGAACATTAACTAGTAAAGTCTTGAGGAACTTAAAAGTGCTACAGCCAATGGACTTATAGTTAAAAAAAAAAAAAATCTTTCCCCTTATTCTCTAGAAAGTCAATGGCAACTTTCCAGGGTGGAGCTAATTATAATGATAATAATACTGAATCACCAAATACCTACGAATTTCTGGATTTTAATCTCAGACCTCCAGATCACCCCTTAGAAATACATAGCAACAAGTCTGAGAACAGGTGCGCGATGCCTACACACCTTCCCCTGCCCCCTGGCCTCTTGTACAAAATCCTCTTTTATCTCCTTTGTGAGTTCAGGAGTCTCATCGAAGGCCAGTCTTGTGGATCGAAGATCTTTGGTGAAAGCCTGACTGAGAGAGTTTGACGTCTACACAACAGCTCTGTGCGAGTTGTCATTTGTGGAGAAACAGAGTCTCCATCTCCAAGGCTAACGTGAATTGTGTTCACAGGATCAGAAAACCCACCGAGTGAACTATTCAAGCAATTTCCAAGAGGAAGAAGTTATCTGGGAGAAGGCATTTATTCGTCTCTGGAAATTTTTCTATCCTCAGAACAGACACACAAGAAAATGCTCCATGTATCTTCACTTGATGGCGTCTTGAATAAAACGAACAAGAGACAGAGATAATTTTTAAAACAGCAAAATTTCCATTTCATTCCTTTCCAGACAGGCTTTTACTAAAAACATTGATCATGAAGGCACCAGTCTTAGTCTTCTGAACTTCAGAATTTAAAATAAACAACTATCAGTCTCCTCTCTGTCTCCCTTTTTACCCTTCCTACTGGGGAAAGTTAAATAGCACATTCTTTCCCACTCAACCAGAAGCAACAGAACACAGAAATTCTACTCACAGTTTTAAAATAAATGACTGAATGCAAAAATAACAATAACAGTCCTTCAGCTCAGCCAACCAATCAAATATTTTGCGGGATTAAAAGGCATGCGCTGCCAAATCTCAGATTTAAAAGAAATATTTAGATGCTATTAGAATTTCCATTTCGTAAAGTAAATCCAGTCTCCTAGCTGTTAACTTCAGCCATGAAGCTTTTCCCAACAGCCATGACCATGTATCTGTGCAGGGTCAGGCTCTCATCCTTTCGTGCCTAAATTATGGCCTTTTCATTCCACCCTGGAGTCTTGTCTCCAGCCTTTCTTCACTTCCATTCTTTTTTTTTTTTTTCCGGCATATTAGAGGGGTACAAATGTTTAGGTTACGTATATTGCCCATGCCCCACCGAGTCAGAGCTTCAAGCATGTCCATCCCCTAGACGGTACACATCGCACCCATTAGGTGTGAATATACCCATCCCTTCCTCCCCACCTCCCATCTGCCCGACACCCGATGATGTTATTACTATATGCGTACTTAAGTGTTGATCAGTTGATACCAATTTGATGGTGAGTACATGTGGTGCTTGTTTTTCCATTCTTGGGATACTTTGCTTAGTAGAATGGGTTCCAGCTCTATCCAGGATAATACAAGAGGTGCTAGATCACCATTGTTTCTTGTAGCTGAGTAGTACTCCATGGTATACATATACCACATTTTATTAATCCACTCATGTATTGATGGGCACTTGGGTTGTTTCTGCGTCTTTGCAATTGTGAATTGTGCTGCTATAACCATTCTAGCGCAGATGTCTTTTTTACAGAATGTCTTTTGTTCTTTCGGGTTCTTCATTTCCATTCTTAATTTGATTAATCAACACAGAACGATGGCGAATGTTGAATGGTTGAAACCTACTTTGAATTGCATCAAGCCTGGAGGTCAAGATTGTTCATTCTTCTACTCTCTGTGCTGTTGAACATCTTCACTCCTTCCTGTCCCCACATCAGTGCCCTTCCACATACCTGGGACATGCCTGCCCACACGCTCTTGCTCCTGTCTTTCCCTGAACCACCGGTTCTGTACGGAACTAAGTACCAGGTGTGGTGTCAGCTGCTTTTACATATATGTGTGTGTGTGTTACTTTCCATTGAATGGGAATATGTTCATTTTTATTTATATTGTACAGTGTCCAACAAATCACCACAGACAGATGTATACTCAATCCTTCTTTAGGGGTAGAAAGAGGATGATACAGTCAGGACGATAATATACTTTATTAAAGCAAAACTGCCAACAACCAGAACACAGCAATCAACCATGGCTCCCTGAAAGAAGAAAGAATCTTTCCAGAAGCGGAGAAATAAAAGTCCATTTAAGCAGCTAGGGTTGTGAATGTTCTCAGGGCGCATTGTTTTCTTGGACACAGTAAGGCTGACAGGAGCCCTAAGCACTCACATTGTTTCGCCCTCCTCACTGCCTTAGGCAAAAGGCCCAGGGAGAAGGAACAGAGCAATAGGCCTCAGTTTCTCAGGGGCCAGGTGCCCTCCAGCCCTCTGCCTCTGTGTGTCAAGGTTGACAGAGAAATAGTTTTTCCCAAAGCCTTTCTAAACAGAATTATTTATGTCTTGTTCACCTTTCAGCATGTCTTTCTTTTCTCTTTTCCTTTGCCTCCTCCCTCACTATCCTATTCACTCCCCTCTCTGACATTGGCTGTAAAAGACTTTGCATCTCTGTTTTGGGGCTGGAATCACACCAATTCCAAGCACAGCGGGCAGGCTCCAGGCCGGTCTGTCTCCAAGTGGAAGCTGCTGGAAGCAAGGCTGTCTCTTGTAGGAGACCAGTGCACAGGAGAAGCTACATATTTCAGCCCTGGAGGGGGAAGAGTGTCGGCTCCAAGGTGACCGATGACCAGATTCCACAGCCCGCTAAACAACACGGAGCTGGGCGGAGCGTGCGCCCTGCTGCTTGGAGGTGGCACTTTGCACATTTTGCCTAGACTTTGGCTCTCTCCTGCTGTAGACAGTGAAGCCAGTGATGAATGGCGGGATCCAGGGATTTGAAAGTTATGCAAGCGCTCAGTGGTCTCCAGGGAAATGGGTGCCAATTCAATTAAATCCGTCACGTGATATTGAACCTCTATTAGGCACTTATAACTGAGCTAAGCATTTTGGGGAAGGGAAGACACAAAAGAAGAAAATGACGTCATCTCTAACTCCTAGGGTTGCTGTACAGATTAGAGATGATACATTTAAATTCCGTGATGTGTAGCAGACACTCAGTAAAAGGGAGTTTTGAGAATCTGAACAGCATATATGTCAACGAGGCTTATTTATTCCCTAGGTATGGAGGGAAATATTGCCACGTGTCCTACAAGATATGTAGGAAGTAAAAGGGCTAAAGGGGTAAGAAATACATTTCACTTCCAAAGCATGGGGGTGTGATTGTATACACCTTAAAAAAAAAAAATCTCATCCCAGATAACCCAATGTGCAAATAACAGGCCGGTGGGGAGGAAGTGCTAGAATTACCTGCAGCCGGCTTCAGACTTAAATAGAACTGGCTTCCAGATTGTGTCCAAGTTACTTCACCTCTTCGAGCCTCAGTTTCTTTGTCTGTGAAAGAGGAAATACCTGTACCTCCTAGTGTCACAGTGAGTATGAAAGGAAATAGAGGCTGCCAGGGTAGCACGCTGCCCGCCACACTGATCACTCTGGCAGTGACACAGCCCAGGCGTGACCCACAGGGGAGAGGACGAGGCCAGTTTAAGATGCAGGAAATGTAAAACCCTAGAGACCTGTGTTCAAGAGCTCACTTGGTCATCAGTTCTTCGGGTGGTGTTGGGCAATGCATGTCACCTCTCTGGGTGTCAGTTTCTCCTTCTATAAAATATGGGATTAGACCCCATGGTAGTTAGTGTCGTTTGCAGCTCCAGTGCTCTGGGATTCTCCAAGTTTTTTTTTTTTTTTTTTTGAGATAGAGTCTCACTCTGTTGCCTGGGCTAGAGTGCCATGGCGTCAGCCCAGCTCACAGCAACCTCAAACTCCTGTGCTCAAGCGATCCTCCTGCCTCAGCCTCCCGAGTAGCTGGGACTACAGGCATGTGCCACCATGCCTGGCTAATTTTTTTTCTATATATATATTTTTAGCTGTCCAGATAATTTTCTTTCTATTTTTTTAGTAGAGACGGAGGTCTCGCTCTTGCTCAGGCTGGTCTCAAACTCCTGACCTTGAGCAATCCTCCCGCCTCGGCCTTCCAGAGTGCTAGGATTACAGGCATGAGCCACTGTGCCCGGCTGGAATTCTTCAAGTTGATGTCACCTTCCCTGGAATTCTCCCCTCCAGCCAGGTGTAGATGCAGTTACTGGGGAAATCACTGGAAAGCTTCAGAAATTGCAAGACTTCAGTTCCCTCCCTGACTCTAATGAGAATTTAGTTTTGTTTTTCAGAGGAGAAGAAAACACTACGGTCTGTCCCCGTCTCCTCATATTCTGCGGTGTGAACAGGCAAGCATTATTATTATTCTTTGCTGTCTCTGCATGTTATTAAACAGATGCCAAATTCAACTTGGCATGTCCCAAAAAAGAGTTTCAGAAATGCAGGCTGCTTTGAGATGTCAGATTTTTATGCAAATATAAAACATTAATACCTTTCAAAACTTAAATCACGTGGGTCTCCAGGAGAGAAGGAAGCTTATTTTCAGATGCTCAATTCAGTGCTTACTTAATAAGCATTTAATGGCCGTGAGGTAGATTCTTTAACGCTCCCTTTCTGCATAACAATAGGAAGCTGGGTGCCAACTTGGAATCATCAGTCCTCTCCAGATCATAGTGGTGCATGAAAATAGAATTAGCTTTTCCACCAGCTAGTTGTGAGGAACAGGTTTCCATGTAATGGCTCCAAGGTAAAACTAATCGATTACGGAGTTTGGAGGATGAGGCCCCCAAGATCTGTGGTCCGGTTACCATGGCAACTATATATAGCGTCTTCTCGTCGTCTTCCATCAACTCTTTGGAACAACTTTTTAATTTATATTACCAAATTAACCTCCAGAAACATTGGAGCAATTTGCCTTCCCAAAGGTAGGTAAACACAGAGTCTACAAACGTGAAGAAAACCAATTTTTTTTTTCCTTGAGGTGGGTGGGAAGATGGAGCAAAAATTAAATTGAGAGAAAACAGGAAATTTCCTGCACCCTCTGACATCCCTTGAAAAGACTGATGCTCATCACTAACTCACGCAGCCAGCGTGTGAGTGCAAAGAGGAGATGGAAGGAGGTTTGCAAAAATTCTGAAAATTGGGTTTGGGTTCAAATAAGTCCAAAATAAAAGTGTTCCTTGGAGTGACTTGTAATCATGAACTGATGTTCTCATCTAACACGAAGAGTTTATGTTTAACACATTGATTGCCAAACTAGAAAAAAATTTTTTTTCCTTGGGGCCATGGTGTTTTATTACAAAAATAGAATAAAAACTTAAAAAAAAAAAAAACAATCCTTTCTAATTTAATGAAAGATGAAATTTATTGACTTCTATTCATTTAACCCACATTTTTAGAATCAGTTTGTGAATGTTAATAGTAACAATGAGAATATCAACAAGTAAGATTTTAACCAACCAACTGGAGGGTTTTGCCTAGGCTTTGCTTTGAGAGGCCCCGGGCTCAAAACTAGTGTGAGTTAAATACAACTCACATGGCAGTTAATGTGTTAAATGACATTTATTAATATATGTAACTGCTTTAGAAAAGAATATATATTCATTATAGAATGTTTATATAAAATGGAAAAGAAAAAGTGTGTAATCCCAACACCTTGAAATAATATTTCATTGCTGGGCTTCTGATATAATAAATACATCTATTTCAGAGTATAGCTAGATAGTTAAATATAATGTATATATTTAATATATATTTAAATTTACATTATACTTTTTTCTAGTTTGTATTTTACCCTAACACAATAATAAATTTTACACATTTACCCAGTTACCAAATATTGTACTGCAACATGGACAGCAATTTTTTCTGTAAAGGCACACACATAATAAATATTTGTGGCTTTTCAGGTCACAAGGTCTGTCACAACTACTTAACTCTGCTATTCTTTTGAGAAAACAACCCCAGATAATATGTAAATGAGTGAGACTGGCTGCGTTCCAATACAACTTTCTTTACCAAAACAGGCAGTGGGCCAGATTTGGTCTGTCTACTAGAACATCATTATAAATCGTGGCATAATATTTTATTTTGTGGATGTACTTTGATAAAAAGAAAACAAATAATCCCTATGGTTAAGCACTAGACTTTTTTAGCATAGTGGCAATGCGTGTTTTTGTAAATAAATCTTTTTGTGTGCTTATAAGCCTTCAGAAAGGCTTTATTTTTTTGTACATAAAGTTTTATTGGAATGCAGCCAAGCTTTCTTCCTGTTAGCTGGAAGAACAGCTATGTGGACGCCCAGCCCAGGAGTGACAGAGGGTGGGTGGATTGGAGCGTTTGATGAAAGGAAAGAGGTTCAGTGTGACTTGATCCCAGAGTTCAAGGAGGGAAATGGCAATAAAACTCATTAGCTGCTGTTTCTGCTGCAAATATTTATTTGTGATTTTTTTTCTATACAGGAAGCTTGAAAATTTTATTTAGCCAAATTCATCAGCCTTTTCCTTCATTTATTCATGTCAAAAAAGTTTTTCAGCCCTCAATATTAAAAAAAAATACTCTTGGCTGGGCATGGTGGCTCACGCCTGTAATCCTAGCACTCTGGGAGGCCGAGGCAGGAGTATCACTCGAGCTCAGGAGTTGGAGACCAGCCTGAGCAAGAGCGAGACCCCCGTCTCTACTAAAAATAGAAAGAAATTAGCTGGACAACTAAAAATATATACAGAAAAAATTAGCTGGGCATAGTGGCTCATGCCTGTAGTCCCAGCTACTCTGGAGGCTGAGGCAGGAGGATCGCTTAAGCCCAGGTGTTTGAGGTTGCTGTGAGCTAGGCTGATGCCACGGCACTTACTCTAGCCCAGGCAACAGAGTGAGACTCTGTCTCAAAAAAAAAAAAAAAATACTCTTTTACAATTTCCTAAAATGCTCTATAGTTTTCATTTTTATTTTAAAAATATGAATGCATCTGCGATTTACTTCGTAGTTGATGTTAAAGTCAAACATTTTTCTTTCTTCCTGTTCTCTTTGCTTCCTTCTTTCCCTACTTCTCCCTTTCCTCCTTTTCTCATCCTCTCTCTTTTCTTTCTTTCCTTCTTCCTGATAGCCGGTAAGTACCCAACCAATTACGGAGTAATCTCTCATTTTTCTAAGCTAAGAAACGCCATCTGCTATGACCTGGATGTTTGCGTCCCTCCGAAATTCGTCTGCTGACACCCGAACCACCCAGGTGAATGGGATTAGCGGCCTTATAACAGGGCTCGAGGGATTGTGTTTTCCCGGCCCAGCAAGCGAGGAAACGTAGAAAGCACCGTCTATGCGGAACAGGTCATCGGCAGACACCGAACCCCTCAGAGCCTTTATCTAGGACTTCCCAGCCCTCAGAATCATGAGAAAATAAATTTCCATTGTTTACAAGTTACCCAGTGTAAGGTATTTTGTTATAACATCTTGGAATAAATTAAGACTCCATCTTTATCTTTTAACGTGGTGTTAAATACACGTGGATCTGTTTCTGAGCTGTCCATGCTAGTCCATTAATTTCTGCCTATATCTGTGTCCGTACAATATTGAATACTGTTTTGATAGTTCTGGATTTATTTATGTCTTTTAACACATGTCAATCTTCCTTTTTGTAGGTTGCCTTCATTATCTTTGTAATTTATTCTTCTAGAGTTGTTGGGAAATTAAGTTAAACAAATATTCAGAACTTTAAAGTAATTACTGTATTAATTTATAGATTGATTAGGGAAGACTCCATGTTTCTAGTACTAATTCATCCTGTCTAGTACATAGTATGCCTCCTCATTTATTAATGTCAGCTTTTTGGAAATATATTTAATAAATGCATTTTATTTTAAATTTATATCTAATAAATACATTTATTTCTACAAATTGCCTATTATTTTCTTAAATTTATCCACCAGAATTTTGTAATTTTTGGTACTATCATGAATTGTATCCCCTTCTCTACCATATTCTATTTTTTTCATTATAGCAGCTATAAAGAAAAGAATCACTGAGACTTTGGCATTTTTTTGTAATTAGCCAGCTTACTGAACTCTCTCTATTGTTTAAATTGAATAAATATGTGGCATTGTGTACTACTTCCGTAATAAAAGAACACAACATATTTCTTTAAGAAGAATAAAATCAAATAAAATACTCAAGACATCCGTTGGTGTCTAAGAGTTGGATATAAAAATATAAAAAGAAAAAAAAGGAAAAAAAATAAAAATAAATAAAAAAGTAATAAAAATAAAATACTCAGGACAGCATCATTTCTCAACATTCTGGCACTTTTTAACCAAGAAAATATACGAAATAAAACTTATTGTCCTTTAACCCAAACGTCTGAGATATATGGTATTACCATCATTTTATAAATCAAAAAAACGAGTTGTTCCCTGGGTCTCCATGTGTTGCTGGCATTTGTGTTCAGAGTTTTCCCATTGCAAATCCACTTTCTGCCATCCCACTCCACCTAGACTGTCCCGCTTGGTTTTTCTCCACCATGTGTAAGCCAGATTTTGTTTTTATTAACTTTCTATGTTCTACCTTGGGTCTCTCTATTCTATTTGTCTCTGAAGAAGTGGTCTAGTGGTTTTCAATCAAGCAATCACATCCAGCACTACTTTATGGATAAAAGACAGAGAATTAGTCATCTTTTGCCTTCAGAACACATACATAAGAATATCTACCCACATAACAATAATAAATTACAAAGGATTTTTTATGGTCCTCCTCTTTTAGCTATCCCTGTTTCCTGAGACAGCAGCGGTAACTCTGAAATATGAGGGATTCCCATCCTTTTCACCCCCACCCACTACTCCCTCCCTCCCCTAGCCCACAGCTCCCAAACCTTCCAGCGTGACCCTCATTAATTGCTCTGACCTCACAATATCCCTCATTTGTTCCCCCGAGTATTGCCTTAGATCTGTAGATCACTTTGATTACTTCCACATCTGGGATTCGTCACATGCTCGTGTTAACCATGACCATGTGCAGAATTACCCAGCAGGATTTAGGAGACACTTGGTCAGAAAAATCATCCCTACTAAGAACAACATCTGGAGAACATTAAGAGAAGATACTTTCTATTGAGAGTCCTTTGGAAATATATTTATGATGTAGAAACACACACTAGTGCACAGGCAGAAGCGGATGCCCTTTGTCTCCTGACGCTTGAGGGAGAGTGATAATTCTTCAGAAGATTCGAGAATTAATTATGCACCTAAACGCAAATGCCTGGCAAGTTCTTCAATAAACAAGGGATTTTCTCACAAAGTCTTGTTTAGAAGCAGGCGTCGCCTCCAATAGAAACGTCTCCATGAACTTCTCTGATACCATGTGTGTGATCAAATAAAGATTTTATAAAAGGGAGAGGGGAAGCAGGCCACGTTTTCCTCGGTTGGATCTTTGAACATCTCCAACTATTTTTCCAAAGCTTTGGGTTTTGGCAAAAGCCAAAATTAGCTTTGCCAAACATTTTTTTTCCCTTAATTTTTAAATCCATGTGCATTAAGGGAAATTTAATCCGTATGTTTCTGATTCATTTACACTTAACTCATCAAAATATTGTTTTGTTAGAGTCATTTGGCCCTTGACAAAACTTAAGAGCCCTCTTAGCAGCACACAAATACACATATACACACACGTGGATCACACAAGTACACGCACACATTCTCGGTTCCTTAGATTCAAGAGTCATTTCCCCTCTAAACTCACATCCAAATGGCTACGTCTTGGTAAATCATGGGCACTTAATTGCATTTAGCTGTGCAATTAGACTTAGACTTTTAAAAAAAAATGCTGTAGAGTTACAAAACATACACTTCTTCTGAGTGTATTTGGAATGAAGCATTTCAGGATTCCCCACATTAGGTGCATATCTTGGCTATGGATAAATGGCGCCTTTAAGGAGATGATGTCAGGCAACTTATTTATCTTCAGTGCAATATACAATAAAAATTGCATTGATTTCTAAAGTGTGGATTACCATCAGTTCGGAGGAGACCAGTGATGATGATAAAGATTTAGGGACAGGTGGACATGAGCACCCCCAGGGAGACTGGGATTAAGCTAATTAACATACACGAAGGTGCAGAATTTAGGAAGGTTGTGCTAAGGTTTTGTTTTTATCTTCCCAATGGCTGAGCATGAAGACATTATTTACTTGCAGTCCCAGATCCTGGCAAACATTTCAGTAGAGTTCCTGAAATTAAAAGTTGAAAACTATTAGAATGTATTTTTTTTTTTTTTTTTTTGAGACAGAGTCTCGCTCTGTTGCCCGGGCTAGAGTGCCGTTGCATCAGCCTAGCTCCCAGCAACCTCAAACTCCTGGGCTCAAGTGATCCTCCTGCCTCAGCCTCCTGAGTAGCTGGGACTACAGGTGTGCACCACCATGCCTGGCTAATTTTTTCTATTGTTAGTAGGGGGGGTCTCTTGCTCAAGCTGGTCTCAAACTCCTGGCCTCAAGTGATCCTCCTGCCTCAGCCTCCCAGAGTGGTAGGCTTACAGGCATGAGCCACTATGCCTGGCCTAGAATGAATTCTTAAGAGAGTAGCAAAATATACGGGGCCCTCTAACAATATGTCTCAAAATAGTAGGATAAATTCCAGGACATCTGAAGGCCTATGAAATTCTCATCTGATACATACGGGAATTTGGGCTTGTAGTTAAGGAGACAGAAAAGGCCTCAGCTGGTTTACCACGTGGGAAATGACCTCTATTTCTCTACCCAAGGCAACTGCTAGAGATTTGGTGAGCTCAATTGTCGTGTTTTCAAATCTACGTTGGAAGAAAGTTTGTTTGCAAAAACATGTCTGTGATTGGTGACGGTGTCTTTTATAAAGGGTTATGCCTTTCCTTTGGTTAACATGATATCATTTGTTTTCCCTTCTTCACAACTAATGTTTTTGTTTTCTCAAGGAAATGGCAATTGTTTAATGGTATTTTTCTAATTGGACAGCAGGTAGCCCTTCCTCCTGAAGCTTCCATTTTATCATGGACAATTTTGTCAGATTCTAACAGATTTTACTTTTCTGAACGTTTGTAAGTTTATCTAAGTATTTACTTCCAAATGAAATTATGCTAGTTTAATTTTGCTTACGATTAAATACTATTTATATTTCTCTTCCAAAGCTCTGAAACAGAGTACCACATAATGGGCTTTATAGAGGGAATACATTTAATAGCCAATTAGATTAACTATCAAATCTGTTTCTGGAAAAATAAAGAATCTGGTAATGGTTTGATTTCACCCAAACTACTCTGTATATTTTGATTTTCTTAAAAAAAAAGAAAAAGAAAGAAAACCTATTTCCTGAAGCTTACGTTCTTCAAGATTTTTTTTCCTCCACTTAATTGAAACCACTATTTTTAAGGGAAATGGAATTGATGAAAGATGATATTTTCTCATTCAGCAGAAATCTGTATCATGTGAATAGCACAGATTCTCCATTGATATAATTTTACCCTTATTTTTAGCTTGTGTGATTTTTTTTGGGGAAACTGTAGCAATCCCCAAATCCTGATTTTTTTTTTTTTAAAGCAAAGATAATAAGAAATTCAAAACAGTCGAGCTTTGTTGATGATTTCTCACTTTCACTTTCCCCAGCTGGGACAGCTATTTTCCCTCTCACTGCACACCCGATGGCCTCGGGCTGAGCACTGGGACCTGCTACGTCTTCCCCTCGGTTCCCGCCACCCAGGCTCTGCGTGGCCCACGTAGACAGGATCAAAAGGCCCCACAGTCTTCTTTTCTCACCTGTCAGAACAATTCGCTTGTTCTTTCATCATAAACAACTATCACATCAGCTACCACTTACGGAGTGCTCAGCACGCACCAGCTGAAGTTGATAATATTTAATGTTCACCCTCTAATGGGCGATCACAACATATTTGTTAAATAAACTTAAAATACAGCTGTCTGTGTCCGAGTCTGTCTTCCCTAATAGACTGGGAACTCTCTGAAATCAAGGATGATATTGTATTCAGGATTTTATACCTTGTCCTACTACATTCACATGCTATTATAAATACTTAGCAAATATTAATTGAGTTTAATTGTCTTTATAAAATGATAGCAACCGGGCATTGAGATAGTCTCCTTTCAAAGTGGGACAACTGCATCGTAAGACCAAGACAGACTGAGTCAGCGTCACCATCCACAGGACAGTGAACGCTGGGTTCCTCGGTTGTTCCACTGAGGAAGGGATTCACATATTTTTGTGGCTCAATCATTGGTTCAGGAAGTATTAGTTGACCACCTACTAGGTGCCAGGAACGGTTTTAGGTGCTGGGAATACAGCGGGGAACAGAGCAGAATTCTCTGGCCTCATGGATCTTACATTCTATTGAGAGTGAAACTGATATACCATTGGACAGTAAATGAATCCTATAACGCGTGACAGATCCTAGTCAGGAAACAAAACAGGGAAAAAGGAAAATACATGCAAGGGGTGGGGGGCAGGGGCTTGCAGCAGAGTGAACAAGGAAGGTCGCACCGATAAGGGGATATTTGATAGAAGCACGAAGAGAGTGGAGGGATGGCCGTGCTGGGACCTGAGGGCAAAGGTTGCAGGCAGAGGGAGCTGCACTGTGACAGTCCCGAGTGGCCGTGTGCCTTCTCAGGAGGAGGCGGGAGGCAGAGGACGGACAGAACAGCGGCAGCTGAGATCAGAGGGGTCAGGGCCAAACCCCATAGAGACTTGAAGGCGATGCGCGGGGAAGATGGAGGTTGTGAACAGGGCAAAGACAGCATGCTCTGATGCATTTTAAAAGGAACATTCTGGAGCCCGTGTGGGGAACACACTGAAGGGGAACGGGAAGTTAAATCAGGAGACCACGTGGTAGCAGATGCCATCTTCCTGGGGAATGGGGCTGATGCTTGCACAGGGGCGGGGCCGAGGGTCGTCCTGGAGACCGTGAGAAATAGAATCTGGGCATGTTTTGGGATTTGAGCCTATAGGATTTAGGATATATTGGAGAGTGTGGATTGGGAGAGAAAGACAGGGACCAAAGATGACTCCAGACTTTTAGGCTTTGAACACTGGTGTTGTGATTTATGGAGATGGAGAAGATTCTAGAAGAAGGAAGCAGGCTGGGGTGGACATTGCTAAGGTCCAGCACACAAGACCAGCCAAGGCCAAGGCCTTGTTCAACTGATCCCACTGGCAAAGATACCAGGAGCTTCTTTTAGATTTACAGTCTATTAGGTACGCAGATAGTGAAAAGAGGGGTAAGTGAAAGATGCCAGGTCCCTGTGATCCTTGTCCCACACACCAAAATAATGACCTGAAACAAAACGGGCTGGATGGTGACAGCGGAGTGTGGCACGCCTTGTCACCGAGAAGCCGGTTCTGGACTACAGTACGGTGGCTTCTGCAGCTCGATTCTGAGGGTGGCTGGCAGAAAGGCCCCTATTTCACCAGGACCCGGGAGACTGGTCCCCTGACAGCCTCCCGGGAGGAGCGGGAGGTGGGTGAGAGCTGGTCTCCTCGCTGCGGCTTACAGGCTTCTCCTCCTCGTGTGTGCTGGGGGACGCACAAGGCATCTGCCACGGCTCAGATTAGCTGTGGTTCAAGCCTTCGCCTTCGTGGCCAATTCTGACACCTGCAAGGTCGCCAGGGAAACCTGGCACAGCTGGTGCCCTCAGAGAATCAAGAGTTTGGACTTCGGGTCGGGGAGATGTCCACATCGATAGTTGAGATTGGGGTTTAGGGCTAAGGGTGGAGGGAGTTTGGCCAGGAGTTTATACATTTGAGTAACGTCGGATATACATTTATTTTTTAATTTTTTTAGAGATGGGGTCTCTCTATGTTGTCTAGGCTGTACTCAAACTCGGGCTCAAGCGATCCTCCCACGTGAGCCTCCCAAGTAGCTGGGACTACAGGCGAGAGCCACTGCACTTGGCTTAGGTATGCATTTTAAATGAAAACCAAGAAACTTGACAAGACAGATCACCTAGGAATGAAATGAAGAAAAGAGAAGTTTCACTTCAAGCTTATTCACTAATTTGCACGTATTCAACGATGCATTTATTTTCTTTACCAAGGATATAAAACACCTAGATTAAGATTCAAGCTGCCTCGAGTCTACGTGCCTTGAGTATTAGATAGTAAAAGTAAAAATTGAAAAAAACTGAAGATGTATAAAATTAAACATGAAGAAAGAAACACAAGGTTAAAAAAAAAAAAAAAGCAAGTATTAAGGCCCTTTGTAAAAAGGAGGAAAAATTGGGGAGAAGAGCGAAGAACAGTAGATAAACTGTCTGCAAAGATCCAGACCGTCTCATTTATTCTGTCCTGCCACTGCAAAAGAGAAAAATTGATTACACCACACAGGAATTTTCCACTTTATCTTACTTTCTTCAAAGTATCTCTTTTCAGCATTTAGGCAGGGCCGGGTTCAGAGGTGCACACCCTGAGAATAAAGGCATATTCCTGGGACTTTCAAAGAATGAAAACCATTTTTAAAGAAATCTCCAAAAAGACAAACACATCTAGACAAATGTATTTTAAATTTCTACCCCCTCTCCTTATAAGTTATGTTTTGAGAGTGAAAACCTTCTGGCCCTGGGGTTTTCCTTCCTATTTCCCACCCAAGCTGGAAGTTAAATGGTAATCAGAATTGACTTGTCGCTCTTCTGGACACAGAAAGTTCAGTGCGGTGGCATGTCAGAGTAAATAATGATCTTTAACCGACACCTTGTGGGATTATAACTGTAATCCTGCTTCACCTACTTCAGGCATAAAACAAAACTGCATCTATTTACATACATGTTTCCAAAGGGTCAATCCTAGATACTAACCCATTTCCTCAGAGCAATGAATGTCACTGTTTCCACGGTTGTGGCTGTTGCTGCCAGGTGGTCTTGCTGTTGAAACCATCTTTGGCACCTGGAGGAGTCATTGTGCCCTGAGTTAGGCCACAGGTGACCCAACTACAATACCATCAAGGCTTGGGGCCGGGCGCGGTGGCTCACGCCTGTAATCCTAGCACTCTGGGAGGCCGAGGCGGGAGGATGGTTTGAGCTCAGGAGTTCGAGACCAGCCTGAGTAAGAGCGAGGCCCTGTCTCTACTAAAAATAGAAAGAAATTAGCTGGACAACTAAATATATATAGAGAAATAATTAGCCGGGCATGGTGGCGCATGCCTGTAGTCCTAGCTACTCGGGAGGCTGAGGCAGGAGGATCACTTGAGCCCAGGAGTTTGAGGTTGCTGTGAGCTAGGCTGACGCCACGGCACTCACTCTAGCCCGGGCAACAGAGTGAGACTCTGTCTCAAAAAAAAAAAAAAGACGTGGCCTTCCAGGGGTGCAGAGGTCTGACTGCAGCTGGAAAGTGCTGGGCGTGGGCCCCCACCACGGAGTTGGCACGTGGGGGATCAGGAAGCCCTGCCCCATGAGCACGAACCGTGGCCAACATTGCTTGGAGCACACAGGTCCGGCCTCCAAACTTACAGCTTCTAGTCACAGGGCAATTTGAGCCTGTGGGCTTCACAGTCTATAAGGCACCACACCTGAGAGTCAGGTGACGCTCCAGTGCCCGGAGTCCGCCTCTCCTGGGTGAAGAGCCGTCCAGGCTCGTCCATTTCCTGCTCTGAGATTTCTCTTAAAGAAAGCACCAGCTGCCCGTTGTTAAAGGACCAATGGCTGTTGTAAGTGGCGAGAGTGCCAGGGTTTAATGAGTTCCTGGTGCCCAGCCCCGGGCCCCTGCTGCCTCTGCATCAACACCTGCGTCCTTGGTAGCACAGATGTGAACGTTTTCTAGGTCACTTGCTCAGTTTTTTTTTTTTTTTTGATCATGTTTCCCCTGGAAGCCTGATTCTCGCTCACGCTTAGTAGGAGTGTCTGATTCAAACAAGGGATGTGGGAGGGCCCTGTGGGTAGGCTCCTAGACGTCGTGGATATTCAGAGGAGCTCTTCCAGAAATGATGAGCTACAAACTGAATAAAGGGATAGGTCATTTAGGGTGACACAAAACGTAGCCTGCAAAGCAAGTTAAGGCCCAGCCACGGTTCTTGCCTGAGCACCGTAATCTCTGCATTTAAAATCTCAGAGCAGGTCACTGAACTTCGGAGGGCTGGTCTCAGGTTGGAAACACACCTGTACCTCTGCTCTACTTGGCCAAAAGGCTGCAAGCTGTCCCTGTCTGGTGGGAATTTGCTTTCTGACTAGAAAGCGAGTAAGAATTTCCTTGATTGCCCTTCCTGTTCTGCTCCAGTCTCCAGCTGGAGATGACAACATCCTAAAGAAAATAAATGAAACGGGATCAAAGAGAGCCTAAGATGATTCACACGCGCACATGCCAATTGAACAGCACGAACACGCAAGAACTCTGTATTACAGTTTATTTAAAAGTTGTCTTCAACTTCTATGGATAGATGATGCCATAGTAATTTGTTAATTCCAAGAGGAAAAATTGGTTTTACTCTCACCCCCTGCCTATTCAATAATAGAGACAATATGGCGTGGTGGGCCATTATGGCCTAGTTGGAATGTAAAAGATCTACGACAGCGATTTGGCTCTACTAACTTTTGGTTATAAGACTTTAACCAAAAGGCAACTCAGAAAGTCCGTTTACTTCTCAGTTTCATCATCTATTGAATGATTATTATGATACTTATTTTTCAAGGTTGTTGGGAAGGCAGCAATGTTTGAAGCATTTATTATAAAACTCATCATACAGGATCATGTAAATTGGGTATTATTGCCATTATTATTAAGAAACTTGCACTGACCTATGTGCATTCTTCTTTCTCTGTCCCCCTTTTCCTTGTGAAGCGACTGCCTGGAACTCATGTCTCTTGGTCCACCATCTACTAAGTTATCTGACCGTAGACGGGGCCAACAAACATGTGAATGACTCGCATCACTTCTATTCTCCACTTTTTAGCCCAGTCCCACTAATTGGGACAGTCAGAGGTACACTGACAATACCTGTACAAGACTTCGTCACAATTAACTCTTCTCTCCTTTAGCTAATGTAAAAACACCAGTTGACCACTAGATGTCAGGCTTGTTAAATAGTTAGGAGTGTCCTACGCAGCTCCCCACCCATTTGGAAACCACTCATTTTTTCTTCATTTTAAAAAGGTTTCCGTGACTTTTGCAATGTTTCATGAGGGTCGCATTCCCACTGGTTTAG
This sequence comes from Lemur catta, assembly GCF_020740605.2. Classification (NCBI taxonomy): domain Eukaryota; kingdom Metazoa; phylum Chordata; class Mammalia; order Primates; family Lemuridae; genus Lemur; species Lemur catta. The sequence goes on along the minus strand of NC_059152.1, from coordinate 6,192,372 downwards.
AATGGACCGATATGTGGATGGATTTTACCAGAATTTGCGAGCCTGTGATTCATGCCAGGATAGTTTTGTCTTACACAAAGATAAGTTTATTTTTTTATTTTTAAAAAATTGATACATAATAGACATACATATTTTGGGGGTACATGTGATATTTTGATAGATTCATGTGATGCATAAAGATTAAATCAGGTAATTGGAATATCCATCACTTTAAATATTCAAAGATAAAATTTTTTTTTTTTTAGACAGAGTCTCGCTCTGTTGCCCGGGCTAGAGTGCCGTGGCGTCAGCCTAGCTCACAGCAACCTCAGACTCCTGGGCTCAAGCGATCCTCCTGCCTCAGCCTCCCAAGTAGCTGGGACTATAGCCATGCACCATAATGCCCGGCTAATTTTTTCTATACATATTTTTAGTTGGCGAGATAATTTCTTTCTATTTTTAGTAGAGGTGGGTGTCTCACTCTTGCTCGGGCTGGTCTCGAACTCCTGACCTCAAGCGATCCACCCACCTCGTCCTCCCAGAGTGCTAGGATTACAGGTGTGAGCCACCGCGCCCGGCCAAAGATAAAATTTTAAGGATAGGTTCTGCTGCCTTTGCACCCAGGTGACAGAACTGCCGGTGCACCTTCATCCATGGACACAGGCTATATTGAGGAATAAAGACAAGTGCAAAGCCCTAAGGAAATCAAGTGGTGACAAGAGAGACCAGGCTTAGAAAGTGTTCTGATGACAGTGACAATCAGAGGCTGCATTTAAAAGAAAACACTTATTGTGATAAAAAAAATTCACCAAACCTTGTGTCTTACACATCAGGGCTCTTGGAAGAAAAAGTCTCTTCTCTTCCTTTAACTGCATGCAGACGGGCAGTGGGCATGTGAGTTTAGAATCATGAAGGGCTTGCAATAAACATATGAAAAGAAGCTCGACATCACTAATCATCAGGGAAATGCAAATTAAAACCACAATGAGATATCTGTTTCCCCAGTCAGAATGGCTTTTACTAAAAAGTTCAAAAACAATAGATGCTGCCGTGGATGCAGAGAGAAAGGAACACTTATACACTGTTAGTGGGACTGCAAATTAATACAACATCTATGGAAAACAGTATGGAGATTCTTTAAAAAACTAAACGTCAATCTACCATTTGATCCAGCAATCCCATTACTGGGTATCTAATCAAAAGAAAAGAAGTCATTTGATCAAAAAGACACCTGCATGCAAATGTGTATTGCAGCACAACTCACAATTGCAAAGACGTGGAATGAGCCCAAATGTCCATCAATTCATGAGTGGATTAACAAAATGTGATATATGTATATCATGGAATATTACTCAGCCATGAAGAATGATGAATTAACACCTTTGGCAACAATTTGGATGGAACTGGAGACCATTATCCTAAATGAAGCATCTAAAGAATGGAAAAACAAACACCAGATGTAACCTGAGGAAATACCTTTCTGGTGGAGGAATCTAGAGATTGTCCATTCCAATTCCTATAATACATTTTAAGGACAAGGGAATGCATGCCTAGAGTTAATAAGTTAACTGGTCAAATTCCTACCTATAGTCAGTGCAGTATATTTTGGGGGATTCTTTTGTGTCTTATGAACAATTTAAGTAGTGAGCAAGGAAAGCAATGTTTTGCAACGCAAAGCGGGAGAGGTAGGCTTCCCTTGTATGATACAGCGTAGTGCATCATCTCAGTGGTGGTGGCTGAGGGACCCCTGTACCATGAATCCTCAGAATTTTAAAACAATTGGCAGACTCAGCCTCCTAAGACCTTACTCAAAGGCTAATTTCTTTACTGGTGAAATGGGAGGATCTTAATTTTTCAGTTGAATGATCTTTGCAAAGGGACCCAAGCAAACCTTTGTAGGTTAGTGGAATGAACACAGGCTGCACAACAGATGGTGCTATGGTTGGAATGTAAAGAGACCTCTGGAAACTTAATATGGGAAGGGAAGGAGAAGTTCCTATACTCACAGGACAAAAATACTTTTAGGGCCGGACAAAAATACCTTCTGACACCCTGAACTGGGACAGATGGGACGATCTTACTCCTGCTATATTACCGTGCTCTATCTTCTACTCTCTGCTTCACCACCAGCTCCTATGGGCAAGGTTTCTTTAAGATGTTCCATTTGACACACAGGTGAGTTGTTTTAGTCTATTTGCTGTTGCTATAACTGGATACCTGAGACTGGGTGATTTTTAAAAAAAACATAAGTTTGTTTTTCACAGTTGTAGCCTCAGAAGTCTAAGGTCAAGGAGTTGCCTCTGATGAGGGCTTTCTTTTTGGTGGGGACTCTCTGCAGGGTCCTGAAGCAGTACATACAGGGCATCCCCTGGCGAGAGAGCTGAGGGTGCCAAACTGGCTTTTATAACAGACTTGCTCTCCTGATAACCTATGAACCCTAATGGGGGGATTGATCCATTCATGAGGGAAGAGCAAATATAACCCAATTGCCTTTTACATACCCCACCTCTGAATGCTGTTACATGGGGGATTCACTTTCACTATGTGTTTTGGAGGAGACACACATTCAAACAAATCATAGCGTGAAGCTACAGATACCTTCAAAACAGCCCTTGTTTCTGTCTTCCAGAGCTACAGTTTCCAGAATCCACTTGTTCAGATTACTGTCTTCTTGACTTAGCCCAGTATTACCTTTTGTCACCTCTTTGGTCCTGATGCTTTTTCTAGTCTATGTGACTGGTCCTCATCCCACCATCTTACCCGACTGCACTCCTGGGGGTCCCCATGGCCTCTGGGGTCCTGACTCAGCGTTCAGTTTGGGCTTCCTGAATTTCATCCCTGACTCCACCCCAGCCAGGAGGAGCAGGTGTTTGAATATTTATCTTCCTACAAAGATGATCTTTTGGAGAAAAAGAAGCGGGAGAGGGTAAGACAGAGATTATTTCTTTACCAATTATGTGGTAAAGAAATCAAGCACTGTGCTTGATGAAATCATCACCATTATAGCATACATTATCTTAATTCCTTCCACCAATACTGGAGCTAGATGTTATTAACCTTTAAAAAGCTATCAAATGTGCTCCAATTTATTTGATTTCCCAACAAGTATGAAATGATTAAGGTTCTATAACCTAATAGAAGCATCAAGATTTATTAATCAATTTATTAATCAAGAAGTATTCATGTCTACTCAGCTTCTAATGACCTTTTTGAAAATGAAGTTACAAACACGTTACATTTCACCTCCAGGGAATCTCCCTCAAATATCTAAGAGCATAGGCAAGTTTTTATTTCAATCTGACTTTTAAATTAAAAACATTTTATGTCTTATACATCATTTGTTATCTTTAAAAAGTGAGTTCTGGGGTACAACATTCTCAACAAAAAGATACATATGCATGGTTGTACAACGAAATGCATAAGATACCTCTATGTGTTTGTATGTGTGAGACACATGAATTTAGTTCCCTCTCCTTCTTTTTCATTCCTTAAATTCTTCACTGTCATTCACTATTTTTTAAAATGGCTTAGAGGATGGATTGGTACCTGTGGTTATTTCCTGTTGATGTTTAGAGGGCTGTTGGTTATGCAAACAGGTAGTCACTAGCAACAGTAAAACCATTGGATATTCAATGTGCTCTTTCAAATACGTATTTAAGGACGCAGTATCCTATGTGCAGAGATAATCAATAAATCTAGCTCAACTAAATTCATGCTAGCAGCCAAGACTTACCTCTCCTAAGAGACCAAAATTATTCGTAAGGGATCATATAAGAAGTGATCAGTCAGCCAGGAGAACTGAGGACACAGCTGTGACTCCCTTAGTAGCCAGATCAAGTCACACACTGCCCGTAACAAAGAGAAAGGGTTGCTGCCTTTGTTTGTTTTCCTGGCATCTGCTGGGACACAGCTGAGATAAGGTTGCTGGCCACATCTCTGTTATTCTGATTCAAGCAGAAAATCCTTTGCAGATCCACAGACAACGTTATTGTAACATCGCCAAGAGGAGAATTGGGTCAGTGTAATTTAAAGGATGAAAATAGTTTTGCGATGTGAGTGTAGAAACTCTGGGTTATTGGAGGATTCCTTTCCAGATAATCTTAAAGCAAAAAAAGACTTTTTAAAAACCATTGTATTCAAGAGAAACTTGAGAGATTTTTATTCTATACCTTATAGATCAAATGGTTTGGGGGTGGGGTGGGAGAGGGTTGCCAAGGGTTTATTGGAGTTAACAGCAACGACTTCCGCAACTTTTCTATGTGCTTCTCCTAAAATACCACTGTTCTGTATCCAAGTCTTGTCTAGACTATATTAAATGGAATCATTAGGCCATTTTTAAAGTGTTCATGTACTTGAACACGAGTACTTGAGTAACTTTTTTGTTAGGAGTTCCTGATTTGGGAATACTTGCCTGAGGGTTTCTCTTCTTTGCTGTCTTCTGCCATGATTGGAATTGCCAGGAAGGAGGAATTTTTCCATGGTTTGGAATTGCCAGGAAGGAGGGACTTCTAAGGAATGACACTTTGTGAAAGACAGCCACTGAAATAACTGATGCAAAGGCTCCACTCTCATTTCTCACCAATGTTGGTAAACTTTTACGAAATTTAAATTCACCTATAGTAATCAATAGGCATTAAAAACTCCATCTCTTTTTTTTTTTTTTCCTAACCAGAGTCTGCAATGCCTTGGTGTATGCAAAGCAGATAGTCAGGCCTATCTTGTGGCTGGGAAAGCTTTCTTGTGGCTGATATAACCACACTTAAAGTCAGTCAGGTTTTTTGCTTGGTGTCCGTGGATGAGCTACAGAGGTTACTTTGTGAATGTCCTAAAATTGATGTACGTCTTTCTTATGTGAGAGTATATGTGAATCTTCACATAACGTTACCAAGAGCAGTTTGTGGAGTAATGGATAGGTAGATAGGTGTGGTATAGTGGGCCCTGCCATCAGACTGGCTGGATCTGTATGCTGATGGGGTCCCAACACTACCCCAAAATATGGCCCCTTGGCATGTTGGATATTCTAAGCTGAAGGGATCTGAGATACGGCAGGTGCAGGAAGGACTCCCTGACCCCCCAAATCAGTTCATAACCTTCATGAGACAGGCGTCCTCCCGAAACCCCGAGGAAAGGACCATCCTTCTCTCTGACGATGGACTGACGCCAAGAGGAATGTGGACGGCCAGGCCTCGCCAGGTTTCCCCCAGGTCACTTCCCTTGGCTCCCACCCCTCTGCCCTATCACCTTTTTCCATGACCTTCAACTCTTCATCAAACCTAGTATTAAAACAAGCCACTCAGGTTTAACCACTCTTTTCAGGTCTTCATCTCCTTATGAAGGCTCCCGTGTCAAGTAAAAACGTCTATTGAATAAATCTGTGTGCTCGCTCTTGTTAATCCGCTTCTGTTGCAGAGCCCCAGCTGAGAAGCCAGGTGGGTCGAAGGAAAAGAATTTTTTTTTTCTTTCCCTATAATCCCAACCCGCCACTTGGCGGGTGGCCTCAAACAAGTTACTTAATCTCTCTGCTTCAGTGTTCTACAAATTGCAGAAATGATTTTACAGGATGGCTGTGAGGATTACACGTGAAGATTTTACAGGCAGGCACCCAGGAAGTGCTCAATGACACGCCAGCCCTCCGTAGCCATGGGTTTGGCATCTGCTGATTCAACCAACCTCAGATAGGAAACATTTGAACACACCAACAATAAAAAATAATACAAATTTTAAAATACACTCTAACAACTACTTATATGGCATTTACATTGTACCAGGTATTATAAATAACCCAGAGATGATTTAAAATACATAAGAGGATATACATATGTTATATATGCAAATACTATGCCATTTTATATAAGAGACTTGAGCATCCTTAAATTTTTGTATCCTTGGGGGTCTAGGAACCAACCCCCTGATGGATACCGAGGGGCAACTGTATTCTCAAAGCAATCTGTAATTACCAAAAAGTTAAGAGACACTGACCTAAGGTATTTTGAGAACTGTGTTTTAAAGAAAAAATCAGTACCTGAGTTGGGAAATCATGCTCAAATCTAATTTTAACAAAACTATTCATTATTAAAGCACAGAAATGCATTCATAATGAATAAGAAAGACCTTGCTAAATAGCTTTGAAAATCTGGAAGGTCAATTTGTGGTGTTCTTCCACGGGAGAAAAAGAATCTACTCGGTCTCAGGTTGGCCTCCAGGTAAAATACTTCCAATCTGCTTTTGGATGCTGTCTCATGCAAGCTTGTCTTGAAACCCTGAAATAAGTTTCAGGGATACAACCTACACTGGAACTCTTTGGTTGTGGATGCTTTCTCAGCATTTTCTTTTTCAGTTAGTGCAAAAGTCAAAAGTTACAAAAGCAACGAGATTCTGCATCTTTTAATGAAAGATAAAACAACAATATAAACATACACAAATTTACAGAGAAGGGATCAACTTTAATACATTTGGAGTAAAAGGTGTTTCTTCTTTAAATATGGTATAAAAATAAATGCAAGAAACATTAACCGAGAGTGTACAGACAACAAAGACATGAGCTTGTTTCTGACTGTGAATACATCGGTGAAATGAAACCTTCTGTGCTAATTTATTGTTTAATAAATGTGAAGCCATATGTATACTTATTGATATATGGTTTTTTTTTCTTTTACAATTCTTCCAGTTTGTGACTGACTGAATTTTCAGTGAACTGTGTGTCTAGCGGTAGCTTTAAGAGAAAGAGAGAGAGAGAGAGAAAAAAAAAAACAGGTTTTACTTCACTTGAACTTGTTAAAAAGGAAAAGACATAGATCCAGCTTGGTATAAGGAGAAAGAAAGCAGACAACGGTTTGAAATGGAGGCATTGAGATGGTAGAGTCCCTTGGAGATGGAATGTACACACAAAATAACAATTCAGGTCCTTTGCTCATGCAACATCTTGGTCTAATGTCCTCTGCGCCAGGTAACAACAAGGAGCTACAATGTGTGTGCAATGACTCCACTCTGCTTCCGTGCTACAAGGTGATCCTTTTAGTAAGACTGAACAAGGCTTGTTAACCTCTTTGACGTGAGAGATTTCCCCTGAGAAAAAAAATACAAAACAAGAGAAAAGAAAGAAAGAAAATCAAGTATGATCACTGAAAACCTGCTTACTAGTATCCTCTCTTTATTGCAGCTGATTTTTGTGCAAGGGTCAAAACTGAACCCTTTAAGTACATCTTAGTTCAAACTTCATGACCAACCTTCCTTCCCCCACCTCCTGCCCTCTGCTGACACATCAAACAAAACTCCCTCCCTCCACCCTCCTTCCCTTCTCACCCTCTTCCTCCCCACTGCAAACAGACTGATGGTTTCACAGCACAGATTAGCAAATCATAAAACATATCCATAAACGTTCCATCAAGGCTTAGCAATGAGGCAACACCTAGGATACCAGCTGGTGATAAACATGTTACAACAAATATTAGGAAGCTGCTCTGAAAGGTAACAATGTGAATGCATTCTTGTTCAAAGGCTGAAATTAGTGCTGCATTTATAAATTTCTAGAAATGTAAAGGATATGATTTAATTGAATAAAATCCATCTTTGAGGGTTTGATTGCTGGAAACTCAAGATTGAGTCTGTCCACTATCCTATATAGTAATGGAGAAAAAGGTGCCAATGGCACATCTAAAGATAAAAGTCTATTTGTTCCCTGTTTCAAACTGTTGAAGTCTTCCTGTCCTTTCCTCACTGACTTCCTCCAACCCCAAGCCCAGAAAAATCTGATATATTCTGATTCCACATATTGTGCTAATACATAGAGTACATATTCATTTTTTGGAAATCTTGAAAATCATCACGGTTCTTGTAAATTACAAGTACTCTAGAGAGAGAGGAAATTGAAATGTCTGATCAGAATGTTGATTGGTGGTTTTTGTTTCATATCTCATTTTATATGTTCTAGTGTAAACATAGGTAGTCCACTTATTTAATGGATTTATTTTTACTTCTCAGAGGATAAAATATAAGGGAAAATCAAAAGTTATTTTGTAAAATATAATATTTTTGTAATAAATTGTAGTCATAGCAATAGTCTTGATTTGCCACCTAATGTGGCTCAGAGTTTGATGGAAGGGTGGGTGGTGCTGGGAAAGAAATCATCGCTCCTGGCCTCTTAGTCCACGTGGACTGCTATAGCAAAAACAAAACAAAACAAAACAAAAACACTCAAAGACTGGGTGGTTGACAAACAATAGGAATTTATTTAATTTTTTTCACAGTTTCCAGAGTTGGAAAGTCTTATATCTAGATGCCCGCAGATTCAGTGTCTAGTCAGGGCCCTCTTCGCGGCTCATAAATGATGGACTCTCCTTGTGTTTTCACAAAGTGGAAGGAACAAGTGAATTCCCTGGGGCCCATTTTATCAGGGCACTAATCCCATTCGTGAGAGCCCCACCCTCATGATCTAATCACCACCCAAGGACCCCACCCATATCCCAATACCATCACCTTGGAGGTTAGGATTTCACATGAATTTTCCAGGGACACAAACACTCAGATCATGGCAGCCACATTTTGGGAAAAGGATAATATGTTTAAGAAATGATTATTAATTCCATAATCAAGCTTCCTTTATGCACCATGTAATTCCTGATAAGGGCCCTTTTGCTGACATGAACAGGAGCAATGAAAACCAAACACCATTTCTCTTGGTTTTGTCTTAGTTGGGGAAAAGGGTCCACAACTTAGCTATCAGCTAAGAGTGAGGACACCAAAATGTATTGAAGGTATTTCCCACTAGGCTATGCTCTAGTCACTTTGTTGTAGGAAAAATAATAAAAGAAATAGCAGTTTGTTAACAAGTGACTCTACTTGATATAAAATATGCACTCCCTGCCTGCTCTGGTCTGAATGTTTGTGTCCCCCTGAAGTTCATATGTTGAAAACCTAATCTCCAGTGTGATGGTATTTGGAGATGGGGCCTTGGGTGACCAGGTCAAGAGGGTGAAGCCTTTAGGAGTGGAATTAGGGCCCTTATAAAAGAGACCCAAGGGAGGTGGCTTTGCTATATTTTGCTGTTGCAGACTGTAATGGACTAGGATGCTGCCCCCACTTCTGTGACTATTTCCTCACCCATAAAATGAGGAAAATACTAGTACCTACTTTAAAAGCTTGTTCTGAAGACTGATACAAGTAAAGTGCTTAAAACTATTCTTGGAACATTCTGTGTACTTAGTTTATGTTGACTGTTACCTTATATTATTATTATTATTATTAATGCCAACATTGTATGTTCTCATCATTAGGATGCCCAAACCCAAAGTCACTATTCAAATTCTGAGAAGGGTGAAAAATTGCTAATGAATTGAAAGCTAAAATAATATGGCATTTCTACCCCAAAGCTGGACAATTAGTTAATTGAGTAATGTTGGAATCCAAAATACATTTAAATACTTAAAGATTATACTTTTCCCTATATTTACTACTGTGGGCTCTGTGCTATTAACATAAATGCATACCTGTGTGCATATATATTTATTCTGAAGCTGAATACCTGATCTTTAAGAAGTGCTTACTCTTTCTAATGCCATTTGTGGGATGAAGGGAAGTACACATGGGTTGAGGTACCAGAGTGAATTCTCATCTAGCAGAAGATGAGGGGCAAGGTATTAATATAAAACGGTATTAAAAAACTACAGATTAGGCCGGGCGTGGTGGCTCACACCTGTAATCCTAGCATTCTGGGAGGCCGAGGTGGGTGGATCGCTTGAGGTCAGGAGTTCGAGACCAGCCTGAGCGAGACCTCATCTCTACTAAAAATAGAAATAAATTATCTGGACAACTAAAAATATATATAGAAAAAATTAGCTGGGCATGGTGGCGCATGCCTGTGGTCCCAGCTACTCGGGAGGCTGAGGCAGGAGGATCGCTTCAGCCCAGGAGTTTGAGGTTGCTGTGAGTGAGGCTGACGCCACGGCACTCACTCTAGCCGGGCAACAGAGTGAGACTCTGTCTCAAAAAAAAAAAAAAAAAAAACACAAAGAAACTACAGATTAATGTGATTTGGTTCAAAATTCTGGGAAGAAGAATGAAATAGTTACATTGAAATTGGAAGGCATTTGAATCTTAGATAGAGTCATTTTTTATCTGGACTATGGCAACTACTGTGATCTTTATACATTTAGTAAAAAGAAACACGGCTATTTTTTTGTGTTTGTTTTTCATTTCTTCAAACATCTTTAAATCCTCAAAGCTACTAGTACTTGGCCTGATATGGACTTCGTTAAGAATGGGATGCAGCAAAAGGTTAGCTTGGCAAGCACTTGTCCCAGGAAATAATGAAAAAAACATTATTTCATAGAAGCCCATAGAGAAATACACACCTACAGTAAACCTGGGGGTTTGTAATAACAGAATGACAATGAGCAAAACGAGAAAATATATGTAGCATCTCAATATAGTAAAACAATAAAACTCTGTGTGATACAGACTTACCCAATATAGCAATAAGGATATTTGTTTTGTGTATTGAGACAATAAAAAAGCCAACTTGGGAACAACTAACAGCAAAAAGAACTTGAGTGCCCCACGGAGGTCAAAGCAAATAGCATGGCTGTCCAACGGGCCATCGAGATTTGAAGATTTACATCACTTATGTCTATTTGCAAACCATCTATGTGCAAATGCTGCCTCGTTCACATACAGGAAAGGAAAATGCACGGGCCCTACTCTAGTGCAAAAAGAAACTATTGTGAGTACACTATCACTTGCTTGATCTATTTTAGAAAGTACTAACTTGAAAATAATATGCATCCCTTCTCCCAGGGAAGTACTTATTGGCACAATATTTGCCTGTCAGTCATTTTGTGATGTTCATTTTCAGCGCAGTTCTTTGGAAGCTGTACGAAACCAGCTCCTGCCAATGATCTTTTCATAATTTTTCCAAGTTGAAGAATCTGCGATATATTTATAGCTACTTCTAAAGTTTTAATTCTAGGAAATAAAAGGGATAACAAACCCTTACCAATAGCACTTTTTTTTAAACCAAACTGCTTAAAATAACTCGGTAATTCTGTGTTTAACCACATAATTACATATGTGTTATGTGATTTAAATCCTTCTTGTCAGATTGTAAAGGAAACAGATTATAGTGGAAAAAGAAATCTATAGAGAAAGACAAAAGAAGAAAACAAAAACTCAAGATCCTATGAGATTTTGTAATATCTAGTTAATGGAGAATATGCTAGAAAAAGAAGCACATGATCAGTTTCAGGACAGTATAAAACTGAGACTTCAGCTGGCACCCAAGTGAATACAGAGCATCATCCTAACCTATAATACAATAATCATATAAACAAAGAGAGTTTTCTAGGGTCTCATAATAAAACTTTATCTCCACCAAACCGATTCCTTCCTATCCCAAATTCTTTGTAGAGATTTTGTTATCATTAGTGGGAAAAAAAAAATCCCCTAAGCAAAAATAACAACGTATGTGTTTGTTCTTAAATCTTCCAAATGAACTATCCAAGTTACGAAATTTACCTGATTAAAAGAAAATCATTCTTGGTCTTAAAGTAGTAACAGAAAGTTGACGATAAGGAGCCCTGAGTCAGGAGGAATCCATGTGAAGGCAAAGCTCGTAACTACAGCCTGAAAGCCCTGGGCATCAGGGAGACGGAAGCAACCTTCCACATTCCTCTCCTGCAGACCCTTCTCCACAAAGGAAGCAGAGAGAAGCTACATTTGCTTGGGTGACTAAGCCCACTTATTTTATTACTGTCATAAAAACACACAGTGGTCTTTCTCAGTCTAGAAGACACTGAACTGATGGAGGAGAAATGATGGGGTGGATTTTTAGACGATGGCCATGAAAGAGCTTATTACACGTAGAAGAGTGGAGGGTTATTCTTTTGGGTTTTTTTTTTTTTGGAAAAATTTAACCTCTTAACTCTTGCTATTCCCTTACAATTCCTGCTTGTCTCCTGTTATTGCCTCCAAATCTCTCCCATATGTTGCTGTAGACCCAGAAGTACATTCTAGAATGCCTCGTAGGCTGCAGAGACCATGGGGAGGGACTGGAAATGAGAAATGGAAAATCTTGTTATTGCCTTTCCACTGATTTATGTGATCCGATTGTCTGACCAGATGCCCAGCCCCACAGCTATGTAATAAAAAGAGCTGACCACTCGGTCATGAGATGCTATTAGACCAGAGATAGGGAGTGCTCTCGTGAGAGTCTGAACTAAAGGATGTTGTCTGTTTGCTCTTTTATTCTCATGTTGAAAAATGCTCTTGTTTCACTTATAGATACAAGTGTCTTTGCCTGCATTTCAAAATCCTTCCTTACCTGACTTCTGGGGCCTTTCAAACATCTACTGTCATTCTACAAAGCGGTTGTTTGGCAACCTTTGCATCTGCTGCTCACTCAGCCAGAGTCAGCTGTCTGTGCCTGTACCTGTTCAAATCCTACCCACTCTTCAATGATGAACTTCTTATCCTTGTCCTCACTGCAGCCTCCTAAATGCCTCATAAACTCTGCCACTTCCCTCTCTGAATTCTTCCTGCCTGTAGAACCTGCACTAGTGCATTTACATGCCATCTTGTATTTATTACCTTGGAAGTCAGCTGGCGTGGTGAAGAAAGTGACAGCTGTTAAGAGCATTGATATTGTGGATGTCCCCAGATACGTACTTGATTGTTTGCATGAGTTGAACTCATTGGCTGGAAATCTCACTTTAGGAATGAACTTCCAGAAATCAGATTCAAATGCCTTGGCATCAGTAACTTAGGGGAGGAGAGACATGGCAGGGTGAGGGAGGAGGGACACTGTGGACATCCTAAATGTTAACCAATTGATTGACTTGGGCTGTGTCTTTTCCACCGGGAAGGTGATAAGAAGGAATTGAAACTAGGCTCAGTGCATGGAAGCTCTTCTCTGATTTAAATGAAACCAATTCTGTTTAAATGAAACACACTTCCATGTGTGTTTACTGAAACAAGTGAGTGAATAATTTTTGCAAAACTGTGGAGTGTATATAAGTTCTTAGAATGTCAAAGATAAGCTCAAATTCTTGAGGTTTATGAAGGAAAGGAAAAAGAAAGAGGATTATGTAGCTGGTTTTGGAGTTGTTGTATTTAATGTGGAACACTGAAATGAATTCTAGTATTATGTACTAAAAAGAGAGAGCTTATGAACACTCATACATTTAAATACTGATCACTAGCTTCCTGTGAGAATTGAGAAGGAACAAGTAAGGCCAATTACTTTCATTTCTTTAGTTAAAAATATTTTCCTACAACATAAAGTAGAATATTTTCACTAGAGAAACTGAGTAAAAAATATAAAAAGATAAAGAAATATTACTTAAAATATAATTATTTACATGCTAATATGCTTTTTTATGCAAAAATACATATTAAATTTTTTTTTGCAAAACTAAAGTTATACTGTGCATAGTATTATGGCTTGAATAATATATATTAAAATGATTATATTTTGATCAACTACCCATGTTGCATAGGTTTCTTCTAAAATAATACTGTTTTCCAAATTCAATGCATTAGTTGGTAAGGAAATCAATTTAGAGAGATGCAACCAAAAAAATTTAGAAAAGAATTAAGCATTATAGAACAGATCAGAAAATATCAGAGTGCAATGCACATAATAAGGGAATGTATTGTTTGTGAAATGTTATTTCAGTTCTATACATACATAAACATACATGAGTAGAGTTTATACAGTAACTTTATATGTACACACACATACACGAACACACAAAAACATATGTACAATGCGTTGGTTCAATGTGGGTAGCATCTTAAAAGAAAGATGAAAGTCACTACTCTAAAATCTGGTTTTTAACATCTGCATAATATTCTATCAGTAGATACACCTTGATGTATTTAAGAAATTCACAATTATTGTACTTTCAGAGTGGTGATGCAATGAATATTCTTGTATACATGCAAACGTCTGGGTTTTCTTAGGATTAAAGTACCAGAAGTGGAATTACTGATTCAAAGTGATAGATTTTTGCGGCGTTTGGCACATTTTGCCAAGTTCTATTCCAGAAAACTGATAGCAATCCCTACTCTTATGAACAGTGCATGAGATCACCTATTTTCTTAACCCTTTTCTAACACTAGATATTATTTTTAAGAACTAACCTATTTGGAGGAAAACGTTATTTTGTTGCTTTCTGAATTATACATGGTAATTAATAGCAATAGGTTTTCTTTTTGTTTTCTCATATATTTGACTATTTGTATTCTTTTAAAACTGCCCACGTCCTTTGCTCATTCTTCTAATGGGGTGTTGCCCTTCTGATTATTTATTTGCAAAGAACTTGCATAAATTATATCAGATCTTCATCTGTCATGGATATGCTCATCAACTCATTTTTTAAAAGAGTTTACCTATTTGAGGACAGGAGTTTGGTATTTCTGTATGAGATAGAGAGAGAGGCAGTTCATAACTAAACAAACGACTATCTTCAAGGTGTATTAACTATTAGAGTAGTGGAATTCTGTTGTCCTCCCTGTTCTTTATGGCATTTTAATCAGTAATTTGAATGATTAAACTGATGGAATTCTGATCAAATGCATGCATGATGCAAACTTAATAATCTTGTTTAAAAGACTGGGTAACAAAGAGATACTCCAAAAACTTACATAAAGTTATAAAGAGGAGCTATAACTCACATGATAAAATTGAGTGGAAAGGAAGGTAGAGACCCAACATGGACTAAAATGAGTAAGTAAATAATAAACAAACTTAGCAGCAAAAGACAAAACTGGGGAGATGTAATCTCAGCACCTGAGAAAAGAAATTCTAGGGTTTTTTGGAAAAAAATTTATTTTAAGCCTCCAATGACTCTACTTTTTGCTGTGGTTGGAGGCTGGTGTAGGAAAACTGATGCAGTTTTCAGGCTAGATTGTAAAAATTATAGGATACAAAGATAGGGACGTAATATTCCCATTCTGTGCTAATTGGGCCACATCTCAAACATCATGTTCAGTTATGATTTAGGTGGGAGGACTATTGGTGAACTGAAGCAAATGTAGACGTGAGCAACTGAGATGGTGAAACAACAGGAAATTATTAAATGAGAAAGCATTAGAAGCCCACTTTCCCAATATAAGCTTCACTCAGATTCAATTTGATAGCGAGTGATTTTTAAGGCATCTTTATCAAGTTTTTTTTCAAGTGTTCAGCTTAGTTTTCATAGAACTATCTTTTTCTTCTCATACATTTCAGCAGCTTATATAATATTTTAATAAATTATATAAGTGCAATGACAGACAGCTATGGGAACAAACACAACGGACTCTCACAATTTAACTGCTGGTTGTAGATGTGTGGGGACTTAACTGGAGACTGGCGTCTCTGCTGTGACATTCGGTGTGCCTTTGACAGTCACCAGTGCAGAGAGCAGGGAGGATTGGTTTGTCGAAGGCAGTGGTTTTCAAAGTGTGGGCTTTGAAACAGCATCATCAGCATCAATGAGAATTGGTTAAAAATGAAAATTTTTTGATTGGATTCCATCAGAAAATGACTTAATTAGGCTTTCTGGAAGGTGGGGACCATCAATCTGTGCTATAACGAGCGAGCCCAGTGATTCTAATGCGGCTCAAGTGAGAACCACTGATGTTTGGTAAGGAGAGGTCAGGTGGGAATGCTTGTCCTTAGGTCATGATCTTTAAACTGCATCGTTCTGAGATGCTCATAACCAATCCTGAGCAGAGAGAAAGAGAGAGAGAGAGAGTGATTCTAACACAGTTTATCTGGGGTGAGGTCACAGAATTTGCATTTTCCAGGCTCCTGGTGATTTTGAGGTATGGGTAGTTGGAGCACACTTAGAAAAATAGTGAGGCAGAGAGATTTTAACTAAGGGAAACGAAAAGAAATCTTGGGCAGAGTTGATGTAAATCACACCTTCAGGTAATTCACCAGTACTCTGGAAACTGCTATTGAAACGTCTGCCTCTGGCATATATAGCAGCAGGGGGAACATTGCCCACTGGGGGCTGTCTGTCTACTCAGCAGTCTGCAGTGTTGCTTAGGAACCCCCAGGGTTGCATTGGCTATTCCATGACCAAAACCCACTATACAATTCACAGCTTATAGAACTTGAGTGGCAGCTTAAGAACTAATGATGCTACCAGGGAAAATGAAGACACATTGTCCCAACTAAATTAGGCTACATGGTCTAAGACACTTCACACCAATCGATTTACATCATGCTGCTGGGGAACGAAAATTGTCTTCTCAGGCAAGTTATCATCACAACCAGTTTCAATAAACTAAGATGGATAGCCATGTTGTCCGCCAACGGCAAAATAATAAATGAGGTGGGTTTCAGGTCTATAGCAGAAGAGAAGAGAAAATAGCTCGTCCTTGACTAGACTCACTTTATGTGTTTGCCAGTAATATCTATGGGAGAGGGGAAGGTCAATGACCAGTTTATAAATTATTTTCACTTAAGGTGCTGTAGGAATTTTTACAGCATAGTTTATCTGTATTAGTATATCTGCAATCCCAAGCAATGATATCCACAGCATTCAACCAGAAAATAATGTACACAAAGTTTACCTTTAAGGTAAGTTCACAGGGGCAGCGACATAAAATCAAAACTTTCCCTCTCACAGGTTCTCAATCTGTTTGTATACTAGGATGGATGTTTACGTGAAACAGATGATCTGCTTCGTTTATGATGGATGTTTATGTAAATTGAGGCTCTGACTAGCTCCATGGAGGTCTTCCTGCACTACAATTTCTTTAGTATAAATATAATATAGGAAATTACCTTTATGAATACATTTAAGGTTTGTCTCTGCTTCATTGTTTCTCTTTAAGGTGTTTGTAGCAGACAGATGTAGTGGTATTTTAACAGTTGGAGAAATGGTGTCAGTTTGGATGATTAAAAGGACAATAACAATTTTTACAATTAAGAAAGCATAAGAACTTTGTCAAAAGAGAATAAGGTCGACTTAGTAAAAATAACATTGAAATGCATGAGGGGACATAGTAACCCTTGAGAGATCGACCTTAAGAGACTTCTCTGACAGCAAGAAAAATAAAGAAATCAATGAGTAAACAACAGGAAATGAGATTTCTTGAGACAACGAGCCAAGGTGAAGGCATTACACTAGTGTGAGTTATTTTTATTCCACCCATTTGGGGAATAATAGAAAGAAGAAGAGTAATCTATAAAGAGTGATGGATTTAAAGGAAAAAAAGAAAATTGCTTCTAGTCCTGGCTCTACCACGCAACAAGTGATAAATTGATGAAGCGACTGCACCTTACTGTTCCTCTATTTGTTCGTGTGTGAAAAAGAGGCAAAACCTTCCTGACTACCTCCCAGCATTGTTATGTGTGTAAACAACAACAATGACAAAACAAACAAACACACAAAAAGGAGTGGATGCCCTTGGAAAATTAAAAATGCATTGCAACCCTTATCCATTTATTATAATTATTCTCCAAAGTGCTGGCGAGAGTTTATCAGTCTGGGTAACTAACGAAGACCCAATTGAGTTGGGAAAAGCAGTGATGCCATTTTTATAACCCAAGTTACAAAAATGCTAGGCTAGAACATGTAAATAAACTTCCTAAAATAAGCACAAACTGGAAACAGACTCAGACTGGAGAGGAGCGTATCATCAGGTGGCAAGACTTATTTATCTTCTATCAGGTGGGAGAGTATCAAGCAGCAGGGTGGATCAGTGGAAATAGAATTGGGGAACAAAATAAATTTGGGACCAGCACCGGCTCCTTCATTAACTAATAACATTCCTCCTGTGAGCCTTCACGTTTCTTAACCAAAAAATGGGTACAATAATGGGTATAATAATACCTCCCTTGCAAGGTCAGTATATGGATTATATTAAATGAGATAATACTATAAAGTACCCAGTGCAGAGCCTGGTACACAGCTGGTACTCAATAAATGTGAGTTGTTATTATCTCATTTTCCCCAGTTCCCTTCATAGCCTACATACTCGTTTATCTGTTTTCCCTATTCCATTTCTTTCATGGGTACTGTCCATCTTGTAGCCTGTATCTATCAGAGCCACCTAAGACTCTTAAAATATTTACATAAATTCCAACTCCATTAAGTCTATCCTATTATAATAAAATCACTCATTCTTTATCTTATGTTAAAATTATTTTATTGATCCTATAAAGGTGTCCTATAAAATTTAGTATGCAAATGCTTACGTTGCCTGACACAACTGCTGACTCTTAAACTCATTATAATATGGAGGAATACTGAACAAAGGAGACATTCAGAGAAACTTTCTAATTTCCTTACCCCATTTCTTCAGAATAACACCAAAACAAAGTATTCAGTGAAAAATATTACATTTTATTTTCCTGGATGGAAAAGGATTAACACTAAACAATTGTGCCTGATAGTTATTACTACATGATATATGTATATGTGTATGTGTGTCTGAATGTTATTCAACTTCTCTTTTAAAAGAAGGAAAAGCCTTTTTTTCCCTTCTGCTAAAGAAGGTGGTTGCCCTTCCTGGTCTAGTGAAATCCTAATTATCCACTTAAATGTGACTTTTTCTGGAAATTCTCAGATTACATATAGGCCCTCCCTCCCCACCCTCATACCAAGTAGAAATAGTTTATCTTTCCCATGTTCATCATAACATTATGTTTATACCATTGGGCACCTTTGCAATCTAAGTCTATACCTTCTCCATGTTCCCAAGACAGCACAATATTTGGAATATGGCGGACACTTGTATGGATTTTGATAGAAGGTGTGGATGATCAATCCTCAATTCTCCTTATTTCCTATTTATTCTTTCTTGAAAAGTTTGCCGTGTGTAAACAGTGTGGTGCTATTTTAGGAGTTGGAGAATTGGGTCAGATTTGGGGATGGTGTTGGAGGAAAGACAGCCCTTTCCATCTTCCTCAAGCTGCATTACTATTTTAATTATATCACAGAAATTTCCATTCTAATCTCAAGAACAATGTTCTGTCAGCATTACATTAGAAAAGGATTAAATTGAAACAATTCTTAAAGATTTCACTATCCTACAGCCATTTTCTCCAGGAAATCTTGGGGAATGTCTTTGACATTGTCTTTATCTCCCCATGGTGACTTATGAGGCATGTTTAAGAAAATTTTGTATTAAAGGACAGAAATTCCAATAGAGGCAGCCAAACTTTTGTAAAGTTTATAGTGTGATTCATTCCTGGAGTTCCTCATTCTTCATCCCTTTAATTCATGCAATCACATTGAATGTTCAAAGTATATATTGCTGTTTAAAGTCTTTCAAATATGCTGTAGACAGTCACATGATAACCCAAAAGTAGAACTGATTAACATTCCCCACCACAAGGATCCTTGAAGGAAACTGAAAACAAAAACTGTATCTTTGTTGAATCCAGTTTGCTTACATTTCAACACACATAACTCCACTTGACTGGCCATCACAGCAAAAGCCACAACACACACACACACAGCAGCATGGAGCTAACCACACAACTCAACAGACAATGCAGACAAACTTGAGTATAAACCAAGAGTTTTCTACCTCTTTTCATAACAGGTTAGTGCTGGCCCTCAGTGTTGGTGTACAGTTTTTATGGCATGGGAAAATAGGGAGGTTTCTGCCCTATAAAAATAAATGTGTTGAAGGCTTTAGTTTGAACTTACACAATGTCAGAAAGTTCCAAAGGCACTGGCACAATACAAAAAAAAAAAAAAAAAAAAAGAACCCCACAAACAAATATATATCATCAAAACACATGGCAAGATACTAAGAAAACACTGGTAGGAAAACTATTGGTTTCCCAGATGGTTTATGCAACAGTTTTCAATACCTTCCTGAAAGATAAAAAAATAAGAGAAGCATGCTAGAGGGTCCTTGGTGGGGCATATCTTGTCACCAACCACCATTTATAGCAAGTCTTTGGCATTAAGCTGCTCAATAGATCATTTTCTCCTTGCAGAGGTAGAAAGCACAGAACCCTCATTGTTCTTAATCTTTTAAGCCCAAGGAAGAGCTAAGGGAAAGAGCATAGAAATGCATGCACTATCTTTAATAAAGAAAGGGACACATGGAATAAATATAAAAATATAAAGAATAATTATTATTCCTTCATCTTATATATCATGATATACACGTCTTTCCAAACTTTAGCTGGATACATGGAGTTGTTCATGTATGGCATCTTTTTCTACTCTAGAAAGGGATGAGACAGAAAGATAAGTAGGAAGCATGACGTTCCGAATTTGAATAAAGGCAATACGTTTGCTATTACATCAAAGAATACAAGGTGGACAGTGGGCTAGAAATAGGGAAATTGAAAAACTTTCACTGGACTTAATGATTTGTAATTCCTCAAAAAATAAAACTTACCACATTCTGTGCAAATTTCTCAAGAGATGTTCTGCGATCCATTGAGTGTCCAGACTTACGTGTGTGGGGTGGGGAAGGGTGAAGGGAAATAAGGGAACATTAAAAATAAAAAAAGAAGAAGAAGAAAGCAAGGAAAACAGAGCAGAGAAAGACAGGATGATGAAGTGAGGCAATGCCAAATCCAGGTTCTAAATCCCGGGCCCAAGGAGGTAGGAGAGCCACCAAGAAGGCCTAGGACGCGGGCTCTGTTTTCGTCAGTGCCGACACCAAAAACTCCTCCGGTACAAACAAAATGGTGTGAGTTCAAGCAAAATCAAAGTAAGCTGGAATGAATATATATATGTGAATTTTTTTTATATATGTGAATTTTTTACACTGATATTTGCAAAGCCTAAATATTTGAAAATCTAGTGGCATATCTTCAGAAATTCTTTATAATTTTCCATCAGGGCTAAATTTCGGTTGATAACATCACTAATTGTATAAAGCATTGCTGTCTAACACAACTTTCTGAAAAGGTGGAAATTTCATTCTTTGCTGTCCAGTACAGGAGCCTCTTGCTGTGGTTTGTTGAGCACTTGAAA
Organism: Lemur catta; assembly: GCF_020740605.2. Taxonomy (NCBI): domain Eukaryota; kingdom Metazoa; phylum Chordata; class Mammalia; order Primates; family Lemuridae; genus Lemur; species Lemur catta. Next base: position 6,171,457 of record NC_059152.1, on the reverse strand, counting down.
TCTGGCTAGAGTTCTATGTAATTTTAATTAATTAGAATTTAAGTGTAAACAGTCCCATGTGGCTAGTGCCTGCTGTATTGCCACTGCAAATACAGAGTAGCTATTTCCAGGTGCAAAGGCAATGGACTTTCAAAAATCTCACTAGCCTAAATGATCATGATGAATTACACAAAATCATAATTTAATCTCAGAATTTCAGGAAGCTATGGATTATTTTAACATTAAAAAATAATGAATGCTGTTGATGTCTGTGTCCAGATTTTCCATCCCCTGTTATGTTGGTGACATAAGGAGTTATGAACAGTGAGACTTTGATTGCAAACATTAATTGAATAATGAGGTCTACTACAATGCTTTCAGAATGTGCTTGGCTACCATCTTAGGTGTGTAAAATTTATTGTAAGGATACTAAGTGATGTAGGATAAATGCCACATGAAAATATGCAAACGCAAACATTACTACTTTGGCAGCTATCATTGAAAAAAATGGGTCTATTTTTACTTATGAGGTCTGTGTCTCAAAACATACATTCTAACTTACTAGACAAAAAAAAAAAAAAAAAGAAAAATACCCTCTTCAACTTTTTCACCTAATGACATTGTTCCTTTCTTTTCCTTATTGTAATTTTTGATTTTCTTAAACTAAGCATACAGAAGACTAACATGAAACATGAAAATAGCTTCTAATAAACTTGTAAAGCATGAACATCAGCAGAAACAAACAAAAAATAATACAGTAAGCCATAAACAAACAAAAACAAAAACAACTTAAATGGCCCTTATAAAATGCAAAGGTTTGAGGGAGGGTCTTGGAATATGTTCACTTACCATTCGTCCAATACCCTGGGCTCAGCAGAGGAAATTACTCCAAATAATTACAACTGAGAATTAGGTCAAAAAAGGTCACAAAGAACCAATACCTTTTTCTTTGCCTGTAGAAGTTCCTGATAGGCACTGGATCTTATAAAACGTGGGTAGGAATCACTTTTCATCAGTTTGTAAATGTGCTCCTAAAAAGAAATAATGATTGAGGTGCTTCTGTATTATTTCTCGGGAAAAACAAAATACTATGATAAGAATATCACATGGAATTAAAGACCAAATCTGGTAGCCGCTAAAAATGGTAATGATAACGCTGATGGGAATACCTTATGTTTACAGGACATTCAGATCTTCAAATTCATTGTCTCATTCATGCATCAGTGTTTAAATTTGTTTGGAAGTTACCCAGGAGGTAAATCACATCCAGTCATTTAAAAGAAGTGGAATTTGGTTAAAAGAATGTCATAAAATAGCTTCAGATCAAGTTATTGATTTTTATAGATCAGTTGAGAATATAAATAAATCTGTTATCTCTTAAAATTATGCCAGGCCACAAGCAGATGATATGAAGTTTAAGACTGAGTCATCGTCCTGGATACCTTTGGCCTCTACATTTACCGGGAGGGAGCAGACTGCCCGGAGGAATGATTGCTTACGTACAAATTATATGGAAAATTGTCATCCACGCTCATTTTGGGTCAGAGCACAAGTCCAAAAATAAATTTTGTGATATTTAATTGCTAAATCTCTAAATTTGTGTATTTTTATGCATTCAGCGACAGATTAGGTAAATATTTAATCATTCACCTCTAAGAAGTCCGCAATGTTCTATTTTGATGATGAATATTGGTAAACAAAGACGTCAAAGGGAAAATATGTATTTATCCAATTCAGTCTTGGCCCAATTTAGAGAGATTGTGCTCTGGTCTACTCCAGCTCAGAGGAGCTTAAATGCTCCTTGATCTTCCTAGTCTAGTGAAATAGCAGTTAAATATAGAGTTTTGAACTATTGGAGAGTATCCTGGATGTCCAATTTCTTTTTTGTTTGAAGAAAATACGTATTTTAAGAAATGACTTCATTTCTCTGGTTTTAAATACACCAGCAATAATTTGAAGTTACTGTAATCCACTTAGAGACATTCAGGATGAAGCCTCAAGATAGCTCAAGGTTGATTTTCAAGAGTACCTTAAGTTTGGAACCGTATCAGAATTTCTCTGGAAAGTGGAACAAGGTCTGGTTTTGGAGTTAAGCATTTTGGGATTCAGATCCTAACTTGCTCAAGATCTACCACTTACAGTGTAAATTTAGACCAATTTATTCATCTCTTTGATCCTAAATTTTGTAATCTACAAAATAATGTTGTTGTGAGGAGTAAAGAAATAATAAATCAGAGTATGGGATGTGCATAGTAAGTGCCCAAATATACTTCAGTACATACCACGTACCCTTTTAAGGGTTTACCTGTATTGGTTAATTTAATCCTGATAAAACCCTGATGAAGTTGGCAACCATTAATATGTCCATTTTACATATGAAGAAACTGAGGCATGGAGAAGGGAAGTAGTTGCAGAGGTTTCAGAGCAGAGCTCAAATCAGAACCTAGGTCATTCAGTTCCAGAATTTTCTTGCTTACTCACAACATTGCATCTCAAACAATGGGAGAAATTTCTATTATTAATCTTTGAAGATAGGATTTTTTAAAAACTACACGCAGAAGAACTGGAGTTAAATATCTGAGCTTAATTGAAAAAGAAACCTAGAGTCAGGTGGTAATGTTTTCTACAGAAAATATTTTCTTTTTACCTTTTGAGGACCCTATTACGCATGAATATTTTGAAAGGACACAGATAACAAAGAAATGGGGTTTTTTTAGGCCTCTGGAAGGGCATTCCAAACATTTTACACATTGTTGGCTCTAGAAAAATGCTTGGCATTTTACCTTGAATTGAAAGAAAGGAAAATCAGCAGAGACGTGATCAGAACTTCTACCCTGCTCTCTGTCAGGTGTCTCTGCAGAATGCAATTATTTCCACATAGGAGACCGTGGCTGGCCATAGGGGACGGGTGTCTGGTTAGCTTTTAAATCCTGTGTTAGTTTTCTACGTAGTCACTAATTTCTTTAAACCAAAGCCAAGCAGAAATATATTTTCTACAGAGAGTGGAAATAAGGAAGGACATATGCATATCTCACTCTTCGGCTTCTATATTTTATTTTAGGAGTGTTATTATTAAACAACAAGATAATTTTTAGAGTTGATATTCTTCTCCAACGGAAGTTTAAGAAATGACGAAGTATGCATGTTTTGAATTTTTTTCTTTCCATAGACTAAAAAATTAACTTGAACAATTAATAAAATACCTGAATCTGCTATTTCTTTTTTTCATCAGAGACAAAAGTGGTTTGAGTTTGACATAACTTTAAGCTAATTCCGTTCTGACAATTTGTAATAATGAATAATTTAGGAATGTCAGAAGTTTTGAATTTCCACATTGAAGACAGCTTAAAGATTTTAAACACGTGTTCCCAGGTTGGGGTCATTGTTACATAGTGTCTGCTCACATACTAGGGGACAAAGAATAGAAAATGAAGTAAAAGTTTTCACATATTTCAAATATGCCCCCTTAGGAAAATCTCATATAAAAATCCTCAAATTCAGAAAACATTCCCAGGCTTTAAAAAACTATTCACTTTAAAGTGTCTTTGTTGTTTTCTAGATCAGTTAGAGTATTTTACAGTTACCTAAATTGAAAATGTTAGAAATAAATAACTGCCAGTTATAATGAAAAGAAAACTAAAATATCTCAACGGTCAACTTCTCAGGAGCACATCTGCGACATGAGGGCCCCCCACGGACCAACCTGAGCATCTTCGAATGTGTATCGTCCAGGTTCCTTCACATTCTGCGTGGTTTTGTCGTAACTCTTGGAATCCAAGTTAATGGCACTGGGAGCTCCCGGAGCCAGAAATTCTTGCCATATTTCCTGGACTCGCGAGGGCACTTCTTTAATTGGCCTTTTCTTGAGGTCCTCCACCGCCAGCCAGAACCTGGGTGACACATGACACCCAGGAGTTACTCTGAGGGCTCATACTCTGGACGTTGTTGTGATACTTACTGATCATGCAGCTCACCGTGAGGTCTAACAGCAAACTCACTTTCTCTGACGGCTTCCAATATCAGACCTACACTGATTTTTTTCCCAATTAATTATATTCAAAGGTATAAAATTCTTCACAAGAAATTATTAACAATAATCTCTTTTAAGTGTTGGTTGTTAAAAGTAGGTCTGCCAGGGCCCTGTATAATTTTAATTTCACAGAAGAAAAGTATCACTGCTAATCATTTATTAGAAGGGAGGAGGAGTTTGATGGGAATTAAAGGTATGGTATGTCCAGTATCCAATAGGGAGGATAAACCAGTGTATTACACTGTGTTCTTTGGATCTTTTGTCTGTCTGAACAGTGAGGGCTAGTATGGAGGAGAAACTTTTCTGCTCTACCTGGTAAGGGAATTACTAAGAAGATTTGCTGCAGTTAAAAGAGGCCTGGACACAAGATCAGAAAAGGCCCTGGCTGGAAAAATCAGGAAAATTAACTCATTTTAAGCTATTTAATTGAGAGAGTTGTGGACTGACAGAAGCAGTATGCTTTCATATGCAATTCTTTGAAAGACTTCAATTCACAGAGGTGTCACAGCAATTCAGAAGTCATGAAGACTTCTTACTTCTAAATACATACTTGTATATAGAATATATTTACTGAAAGAATATAAGAGTATGTTTCAGTTGATAACAGCAAATAGCAAAGTCTAGTTGATAAGATGCCACATTGTAATAATGGGTTGCATTTCTTTAAATTTTGCTCTAGGTTGTATCTTTTCGGTTAGATCTAGAAATAATGTTGAAAAGATAAGTCTGTATATGTTAACAGAAAAAAATCATACTTGAAAAAGGAAATGCTAGGCCTACATTATCCTCCATAGGCACCGTCATTGCTCTGACAGTGCCTGCAATGAAGAAATGGAGAAGACCCAGAGACACGGGAAACTTCAGGCCACAGAGTCTTAAAAAAGGCATAGGTGATAAGCAGTATCTTTGTAACTACTAAGTTTTAACTTGGGCATTAACAAAAGGCCAGAAATTGGTAATGAAGCACTTGAGCTAGAATTAGAATATCAAATACTACTCAGTCTAGTGATTTTTGAGTTTGCATTTCCAGGTTTTATTTTCCTGCAGATATATGTAACAGATAATCCAATTTGGACAGTGCTTTAAATGTGAAACTACTATTATGACATCTAGAAAGGAAGGCTCAAGACCATTCCCCCTTAAAACATGGATTTGAACACTGTGTACTCTAATGAGAATACCATGTGCAGTCTGAGGGGGCGTGTGTGCTGCATTGTAATTCATGCTCATTCAAGTTCACCCCGGCATTCTCTGAACACAATCAAAAGAAAGTCCCTGTCCTCAAAGAATGCGTAGAGAAAAAGATATGCCCTTCAAATGGCCATAATACCAAGGAGCACAGGAAACGCTCTCTAGGAAGAGAACAAGCTGGGTGGTCTGGGAGTGCCCAGCAGGACAGAGCCCTTCTGCTGGGGCAAGTGCTGGCTTGGAAAAGGGGGGTCTAGAAAAGCTATTATAAATGCAGTGACATCTGAAATGGACCTGGAAATAAGGGTAAAATATCAAAAGGCTGAGTAGTTAACAACGACAACACCTACACGGACATGTAGGTGTAGACACTGCTCCAAGTAATTTACCTGTATTAACTCATTTAATTCCCATAACAACTCTACAAAGTAAGTTCTATTATTTTCCCCATTTTAGAGAAGAGGAAACTGAGCATACGAACATTAAGTGACTTCTTTAAGGTTGCTCATTATTAGTGTCATAGCTGGGGTTTGCCCCTGGATAGTCTGCAGTGGACGACACGCTCATACCACTCCTCACACTGTCTCCTAACAGCACCATTGCCTTTCTTATCCTCATCATTACAGTAATCACTGCAATAACTTAATAGAATGTCAGTGGCATTGGTTAAAATCTCACCCCCTTTATTTCATAGTAGCTGGAATCCAAGTGTTTTATTTGCTTTTTAACTTTTAAATTTTATTTATTTATTAATTATTTTACACAAATGCTACTATTCTAGGTTTATTTTTCTCTTTTATAATTTAAAATAAATTTTGTAGATTTTTTCATATCAACATATGTAGATCTGGCTCTATGAGATGCATTGTTTTTCATTGTAGAAAGTTGTCTTCACAAATTATCATTCCTCCTCTAATTATTTTGACATTTTTGTTACCACCAGAATCAAAGAGATAAACATTGTACATATGTTTATAAATATAAAAGGAACTATGCACAAAGAGTAAGTTACTAGCAGTGAAATTGCCAAATTATTTTATAAAATTTTTAATTTTTTTTTAAATTTCAGAATATTATGGGGGTACAAACATTTTGGTTACATAAATTACTTGTGTACCATTTGAGTCAAAGTTATAAGAGTGTCCATCCCCCAGATAGTGTTCATTATATCCATTAGGTGTGAATTTACCCATCCCTTTTTCCCTACTCTTTCCGGTTTGATTTTCAATGAATGTTATTTCTATATGTGCATGTAAGTGTTGATCCATTAGCTCCAATTACTGGTGAGTACACATGGTGTTTGTTTTTCCATTCTTGTGATAATCCACTTAGAAGAATGGGCTCCAGCTCCAGCCAGGATAATACAAGAGATGTTACTTCACCATTTTTTGGAGAGGGCTGAGTAGTACTCCATGGTATACATGTGCCACATTTTATTAATCCACTCATAATTGATGGGCACTTGGGTTGTTTCTACATCTTTGCAATTGAGAATTGTGCTGCTATAAACATCCTAGTGCAGATGTCTTTATTATAGAATGTCTTTTTTTCCTTTGGGTAAATACCCAGTAGTGGCATTGCTGGATCAAATGGTAGTTGTACTTTTAGTTCTTTGAGATATCTCCATATTACTTTCCATAGAGGTACTAGTTTGCAGTCCTACCAGCAGTGTATGAGTATTTTGATGTCTTTGAGTCTTGATTTCCTTAACAGTAAAATGGAATGGTAATGCCTATTTCACTGGGTTTCCAGTGGGTGAAATGACATAAATTATGTAGAGGGCACTGCAGAGTACCTGGCATATTTTTAGGCACTTAGTGATAAAAAAGTAAATGTATTACTGCATTTACTTTGCACCTGCTCTATGCTAGGTGCTTTGCCTGAAAAAAGAATGAGCAAAAACACAACAGTAGAGAGCAGAGTCATATGTGAGGCACAAGTAGTTATGGATAAGCAGTGTTTCTTCACTTTCTTTCCTGTCCTAATATTTGAAGAAAACGCTCATATGAGTGACACGCTGCCATCAGTAGCAAGGTCCTTAGAGAGCTGCTGCTTAGGTAGGATGCACTGAGAGGTTAGTGTATGACTTATTTATGGTCAACAGCCCTGCTGACCAACTGAACCATTTTGTCTCCCTCAGTGTGTGACAAGCATACATAGGTAGAAGCAAAGTGTGACTCAGATTTAGGGGATGGTGGACAGTAGCTTAGTACTGGTTTACAGAAAACTGAGAATGCCAGCGGGAGTTGCTTTCATTTGGTTAAGTGATGCTGGCTTGTTACTTGTTTATTTCCTTATCCTGACACCCATGCTGTCAGCATCATTTCAAAAACTTAGAGACTGAGAGGTAAATCCATCTCTGTGTCCACTAAAATGCCTAAAGTATCCTTTACCTCTGCTTTGTTTTTTATTTTTTGGCATCCTTGCACTCAATCACTGATGATGTGAGCTCAATATAGAAAATGTCATTCAGTAGGCCCAATAGAGATCTTTAGCAGCTGTAGACCTTGCAGAAGTTCCGTCAGGATTGGTGCCCGTGAACTTGAAAGAGAATAGGAAGCTGCACCCCACAAGCTACGACAGGCACACATAGAGAATTAAACTGCCGCAGGTTCTGTCCGTGGTCACCTGCTTCATCCATGAGACATCTGTCAATGTCCTACATAGTTCTGAATGGTCTGGCATTGGCATCTGTTAAATCTCCTGAAGAGAATGTGACAATGCCTGGCGCTGCTTCTTTCCAGTGAAAATAAACGAATGCTGAGACCTTTCCATAAGTGAAATTTACAGGACTGCATAAGCCATGAAAATAGTAAAAATAGGATATCACGTTTCAAAAGAATAATGAATGAAAGAGCTCCTGGAAAAACAGTTTTATGTAGCGGAAAGTTATTACTCACTTTAATGATCATAAATAGAGCTATTAAAATCCACTCTAATGTCTCATATTTAAAAATGCAATTTCCAGGTGTCCCTTAAGTTAGCAGATTTCAAAAACATATAAGGATGATGTTTACAACAGATGGGGAGAGCAGGAGCCCGTCCCCTGAACAGCTCCATATGGGCCTGCTCTCAACTGCCCTGTGGCTGTATTTAAATGTGTCAAGTAAATGAGCTGCCCCAAGAGTTTTGTCTCGAATTATTTGATGTAGGTGCCCAGTCTCTTCTTCTTCATTGTACTTGAGAAATGATATGCAAAGAAGGCCAATGTTGACAAATAGGTGATATTTTAAATTAATTGCATAGATGTCATTAGCCATTCTCCCCTTTGCCAAACATTAGTCTAAATATTGCCCTTCTTTATGGAGTTCATTTCAAAAGCACTAAATTTATAGAGTTAAAAGATCCAATGACAGTGTAAAAATAAGTTATTATAAGGAATTGATATATTGGATAGCCTTTGCCTTGGTTATTTTTTTCCCTTTCATTAGGTGGCATAAATTCAATGAGTTCATATCATTATGATGTTGGTAGGAGAATAATTAACTGGTCTATTAAGTCCAAAATAACCAGACACATCATAGATAATGTCTCTGTGGATTAGAGCATAAGATGCAAGCACCATGTCTTACCTTAAATTTTCTGAGCTGAATTCTGACTCTAGAAATTTAAGGAACTGCTCTCTCCCAACTGGGTCTTTCAATGCCTCGTCCATGCCAAAACCCCATCGTTTTACCCTCTGCTGGCTCGGTTCTTTGCTATGGGAGATAAAACAAAGCCAAATACATTCCTTTCATTAGAATTCCTAGCTTGTGTTATTACTGTCCCCCTCAAAAATCATGTGTCCCTGGAAGTTTCCATCTTTAACTTATGTTTCAGAAAAAATACATATCTCTGACTAATGGCTCTGCATGAAATCATAGTGAGATATAAGTTAGATATTAATAATACAGCGTAACATTTATTGAGTTTTAGGTGCTAAGTAATAAGGGGCAAAGATCCAGACATTCTCATCCCAATGCTGTATTTCTTAACCACTACACAATGCAGTCTGATGGAGGTACATTGTGCTGGGGGAAATGCATTGTAACCAAAAGGTCTCAGTACTAGTTTATGACTCTGGTGTCAAATAAATATGTGACCTAGTCCTGACTGAGTCAAGACACTTTGGGATTCTGGCTTCCTATCTATAAAATCTTTAAGTTGGAGATGAAGAATTCTGGACATGTCCAGTGTTTAAGATCCATGGCTGGGCATAAAAGAGACAGTCCATAAATGCAATCTAGCAAAGTGCTACAGTGTACTAGTCCTCTTTTTGTAAAGTGATATGCAATGATCTATATTGATCATGTAATTCTTCCCCTATATATAGCTCATGAAAGAAGCTAGGGAGTTCTAAATTGTGCTTTGATTTTCTTAAGAAGTCAGTTTCTCTTAAAGTGTTTATGGTAAGTTCATTTTGTTTTAAAATTGAATTTATAAAGGCATAGCATTGGGCTTAAGTATGTATGGATTTAGCTTTCATTTTACTTGAGTACATGGGACTTCATGGCTATGTGGATTTTCAGGGATGCTAACAGCAATGAACTAAATTTCAGGAACCAAAGGTCCTGACTTTGACTAATCCATTTCGAAACTCTTTGAAGGTACCAACTTTGACTATTCCATTTTGGGCCACTGAATGCAAATCTTAATGCAAAGGCAAATGTCTAAGGTTCATAAACCATTACCTAAAACAAGAGTGTTATATCATGGGCCCGTGTAGACAGAGTAAAACTACACTTACAATTAACCAGCTATAGTATTCTTCCTACTTTACTCAGACCCTGAAATAAAGTGATATATTTGAGAGGGAGATAAAATGCCACCTACCTTGCTTCAAGTTCCCAGAAAGTAGTATCATCAGATAGCCACGGGTTAGAAGGATCAGGTGGCACAAGGAACGGGTCGTATTCTAAATACTGTTCTGTATAACCGAGTAGACTAGGGAGAAAAAAGAAAAAACATTTCCAATTTCCTTAGTTTTCTGACTAGGGTTACACCCTGTCCAAAGTAAGAGACACAAAGTGACCAAGGAATCCTTGCCCACTTATAGAATGATATCCAATGGCAACTTTTACATTTCAATAACCTGCATGTAGCAACTTGTGCTTCTTGGCAGACATATGGCCGAGGATTCCATATCCCCCATGCCCAAGCCATGCAAGTAGTATCTCTTTGTCAGAATGAAGCAACAGGAAAGTCAGTGCGTGAAGAGAAGCACTAAGGGTCGGTTCCAATCCTTGGTTAACCAAGTCCACCCAGAGCAGAACTGATTTTAGCCAACTTGGAGAAGGGATTAAAAGGGAATTTTTGTCAAAAATCTTTATAGGAATTAGATAAAAGGAGAACCACTGACAAAAAAATTTTTTTTAAAAGTCTGCATTTAAATTTAAAAAAGGGAGAAGGAATAGAAGTTGGAGAGGTAGGATTTGGCAATGTCCAAAAGTGAAGAATATGAATGCCATTAAGAACAGATTCAAATGAAGAAAAGGAAAATATTTAAAATCTGAGTTTCACTGAAATTCTGAAGTCATGCAGTAACAGTTGATTGTGAATGTTAAAACAAGCTTGCAGAGAGGCTCCACGTTGCCAAAGGGTAACCAGTACATTGAAGGTTTCATTTCTTCCAGTAGGAGTGAAAAGATTCAACTCTGTGGAATTATCCTCTGCATCTGATTCTTGGTTGCACAAGGATTGGACTGCTAGGCATTTAAGACAATAATGATCGTTTTGTCATTTAAACTACAGCAAAAGATTTCTTTGAAAGTTTCTATGTGCAAAAGGAAAAACAAAATCACATTATTTGCAGGATTCCAATTATTAATCTCAGCTCCTCTCCTAACAGTTCTCTTATCATATTTTAACATGATTAATTGTTGTATGAAAATTCTCAGTTTATATGGGCATCTTGAAATACTCACCTGTCAGCAACTTTTGACATTTTTAACCGATGTCTATCTAACTGTATTTGCCAATATTTTATCTGCAAAGAGGGTTAGAGAAGTAGTTACATAAGTAATGACATTCTCACAATTTTCAACTTTAAATTCTGATAGACTGGGCAATTCTGAACAAGGGTATATTCTAAGTTAGTAAAATTTCAAAGTTGGTAAAAAAATAAATAAAAGCAAGGGGCTCCTAAAGAGTTAACAAAAAAAGTTTCAATGTAAACATAATTGATATCGCTTTAGAATAGCAATGAGTTTGAACATTCTGCCTACTTTAACAAAATGTAGCTTTATTCTAAAAGTGTTATGGAGATTTTAAATATTTATTCATGGTGAAAACCTAAATCCAGAATCACATGTACTTATTATTTGTTACTATAATTTCAAAATAAATCCTGCCTCTAATACTAAAAAAAATCAATGATATGTGTTTTGAGAATAATTATGTCAGCAATTCATGAAAAATGCTCACATGGACATAATTACACACAGGAAAGTTTAATTAAAAACTCTCTGAATTAGTTTCCCTGCATGGTGATTATAAATATACTAGAAAAGTATATATTACACTCTTGATTAACTATATTAAAATAAAATATTAGGAGGAAAGAGTCAAAACAGGAAAAAAAAACCCATTACTAAATCAACCAAGAGATTTAACTATTATTTGATATAAAGGAAACTGGAGTTTGCTTTGAAATATTACTTGGAGCCAAAACTATTGATCAATTGCTGAAAAAAAAGCAGTATACATCATGATCGTACACCAGTGTTGATAAAGAAAAATTTCAACAGGTATAGAGAAATCAGAACTGTAGAAAACAAGAATAAGCACTCTTTTGTGAGGATAATGTCACATCCTTGGACACGGGAAATGTATGACCTAATGTTCCCAACCTCTTGTCCCCTCATGTTTAAGACAGAATTCTGGAGTACAAAATAACTGCTGATGCTGGAGTCACATATAAATCAATGTATGTGATTTTTAAAAATTGGTTAAAGGAAAAGGGATTGGAGTAAATAAAGAGTGGAGAGTTTTAAAAATCACTGCTATATATTGATACATTTTCAAGTAACCATGTCTTAAAATTAGATAATTTCACTATCTTTTAACTGTAAATCTTCTATATGAAACAGTTTACTTACTATACAACCTTTTAAAATATCCAGTGTTACCATTCACTATCTGGGTCTCTATAGCTATCACTCTGCAAATCTTCAACAGGTCATCTTATGGGTTGACTCACCTGTTGGTGTAACTCATCTTCTGTTGGAGGTTTAGTTTCCGGTGTGGGCGTGTGGGTAGGACTGTGACTCCTAATATCATTTTGTAAACCGTAGACAGACTATATTAAAATAAAAAAATAAACATTTTAGGACAAAAATTACTTATAGTCACAGACTTCCTGAAAAATAATTTTATATTATAAATTCAGTAAGGTAACTCAAAGCTTATCTGATTAACCTTCTTATCAAAATTCAAAAGACATCACTATCCTAAATATCATATGCATGTAAAATAGAAACACAACTCTTTCAAAAAATATGTGGTTAGATTATTAACTTTCACATAATAATTGATTCTATGTAGACAACGTGGTGAGTGTGATAAAATTTGGGAGTAGACCGAGAATACTAAGTTGGAGAATGTCAACACTAAATAACATATGGATTAATTTAAGAAAAAAATAGAAGTGGATATAGAATAGAATAGAAATTTAATAACCCTGAAGATTATTAGAAAGTAATCTAATGTTTACATAGGAGCAAAATGGAGTACTGCAGAGAGTGACGAGGTGAAGAATTCTATTGCTGATTTTGTTTCTGATGGTGGAATCAAAGACACCCCAGAGTGCTCCCACCTTCCCACAGCAGTATCGGGTTATTTACTTCATAATACTGGCCTTGCCACTGGGTGCCATTTGTAAACATCAGTGACCCCAAAGGCTGCACATATCTTTGGAATTCTTGATGCCCCTGTACTTTTCTTTAATAATTTGTGAAAAGGTCAAACCTACTAGATTAAAACTCTTTTTAGAGAAAGACCTATTGCTTAATAAGTATAAATAAATATCTGGTGACTAAAAGGATTAAAAAAACTACCCTCAACTGAGAGTGAGACATCCCACATGTCAACTCAAGGGAGATGCCAAATTACTTTTTCTTTAATATCAAAGCATTATTCCTTTAAATAAAATATTTCACGTGTGCTATTGAGAACTTTTTCTTTGGACACAAGGATGAAGGATGAGGGCATAATAAAACTGCCTGAGACCTGCAAAATTAAAGTTATGAGATACGGCTTGCAAAGAAACTATTAGGTCATTAACAATGAAATGTCTAATTTCCTTAAGCACTAAGTTTGACAATTGATATCTCTGACATTTCACTTTGACACTTCTTGTTTTGTATTTATTGTGAAGGTACACCCTTAGTCTTTAAAATGCATGTTTTGTCTTGTGATTATCTTTCAATTTTTTTTTAGAACAATTTTTGTGAAACCATGGATAAGTCAAAAATTTGTGTTATTTTCAAATATGAGTTCCATCGTGGAAACAATGCAGCACAGACAGCTCAAAATATCAATGAAGTGTTTGGGAAGGATGTGGCTAATGAACGCACAGTATGTTGATGGTTTGAGAAGTTGATAATTTTAATTTTGAAAATGAACCATGTGGGCAACCTTAGACCAAGGTGGATAATGACAAGCTGAAAGCTGTAGTGGAAACAAATCCATCTCAACCTACACGTGAATTAGCAGTAAGGTCTGATGTTACTATTCCAACAATATTGGACCATTTGAAACAAATTGGCAAGGTAAAGAAGCTGGATACATGCGTTCTGCATGAATTAAATGAGCATCAGAAGAGAAATCGTCTGGAAGCTTGCCTTTCTTTGCCGTCACGACATAAAGGCGAACCACTTCTACACAGTGTTGTTATGTGTGATGAAAAATGGATTCTTTTTGACAATTGAAAGCATTCAGCACAATGCTTGGATAAAGATGAAGTGCCGAAAGACAGTCCAAAACCAAATATTTATCAAAAATAGCTAATGGTGTCTATTTGGTGATCCAGTACTGGTATTATCCACTACAGTTTCATGAAACCTGATCAATCAATTACAGCAAATGTCTACGGCAACCAGCTGGATGAAATGATGAGGAAGCTTACGATTAAACAGCCAAATTGGTCAATAGAGACAGGCCAGTCCTCTTGCAAGACAATGCTCAACCACAGCTTACACAAACAACACTGCTCAAACTACTGAAGGTGGACTTGGAAACTCTCTGTCATCTACTGTATTCACCAGACCTTGCACCAACTGACTACCACTTCTTCCAGGCTTTGGACCACTTCTTGCAAGGAAAAATACTCAGTTCTCAACCAGCCGTGGAAAATGCCTTTCGCAATTTCATCACCACTCGCTCTCCAGGTATCTTCGCTGCTGGCATAAACAAGCTACCGTTGAGATGGCAAAACTGTGTGGGTAGTTTAGGTGCATACTTTGATTAATTGCACTGCTTCTTGTTTGTGATATAATAAGCTACACTTTTGATTCAAAATTGGACATTTCATATTTAATGACCTTAATATTACAATTACACGAGGGTAGATCTAGATGCTTAAAGGAGTCCATTTTCAGGCCTATCATCAAAACTTTTCAGTATCTCTAAATTCAAATATATTTTGTTCCTGATCTGCTTTCACTTGGGCACAACATCCTCTTAACACTGCCTCTTAGCTTTATATCTGGACCCTTTGAACTTGGTTTTTCCCTTGTGTTTCCCCATTATTTTGCACTTAGAGTCTCTTTAACAGATTTTAACAGTTTAACCATTGAGATTATCCAATTCCACACTATCTTCAGTGGGGCCCTTCAAGCCCCCCCCACCTTGTCTTAACACCAATCCCTGGGAACACAATTCCCACCACTGGCCATCCACTGCAACACAAGGACTAGCCCATGTGCTTTGAATTTACTATTAGCAGGACTGAGCTAAACGGCTTGGACTTGCTCTTTTCTTTCATTCCTTTATTCTCTCATTCATTCATTCTACATTTACTGAACGCTTACTATATACTGGATATAGAGCTAAGCAGTATGGAAATAGCTGTAAACAAAATAGATGCTCTTCCTCCTCCATTGGAACCCACAACCCGGTGTAGAGGAAAGAAGTCAGTTATAAAATAATCACACAGATGAATATATGATTAAAATTGTGATAAGTCTTATGAAGAAAAAAGAATAGCAAGCATAGGGCCTGGAGTACAAAGAGATTTAGTTTATATTGAAGAAACAGAAATAGCCTAAATGAACTGATACTAGCCATATTTCAACATGATTAAACAAAACAACGTTGTGAACTCTCAAATAACAGTTGAGATTTATTTATTAAAAATTATGTGCTATATATACACGATGGAATATTTCTTCAGCCTTTGAAATACAGGACAATTCTGTCACTTTCCACAACATGGATATACTGACAGGATGTTATGTTTAGTTAAATAAGTCAGGCAGAGAAGGACAAATACTATAGGCTCTCACTTATATGTGGAATATAAAAAAGTCAAAATCACAGAAGCAGAAAGTAGAGTGGTGGTTACTGAGGCTGAGGGGTGGGTAATGGGGAAAAGAAAGACTTTGGTCAATGGGCACAAAGTTACAGTTATGTAAGAGAAATAAGCCCTAGTGTTCTATTGCACAGCAAGGTGACTATAGTTAATAATAATGTGTTGCATATTTCAATGTAGCTAAAAGAGAAGATTGTAAATATCCTTTCCACAGAGAAATGATAAATATTAGAGGTGATGAATATGCTGATTACTCTGATTTGTTCATTCCATGGTGAATATGTGTATTGAATATATGCAATTATTGTTTGTCAATTAAAAATAAAGCAAAACTAAAAAAATAAGGCAGTGAAAGATCACCAGTTACATAATAGTTGCACTTTCCAGTATTTTCTATGTCTTTAGGTGTATCACATTAACTTTTGAAAAGGAAAATCATAAGACTAGGAGACTTGAACCTTCCATTCTTTTTTACCTAGGTTTAATTACTCAAATTTTTAAAATAATAACCTGCAGGTCATGTTAACAGTGCTTATAGTAAAAAGATAGCTGACAATTTTAACAGTGAGTTTCTGGGCTAAGATTAAAAATAAGTAAAAAGAAAGCTAGAAAAACACAGCAGCTGTGGTATCATAAAAGCAAAATGATCCATAAATTATCTTCTTTTGCCACATTTCTGTAACTATTTTATCATTTGTGCATTTCGCATAAGCGTCATAGAGGTCCCATTTGAGACCACAACCCAAACCATTGGCAGGTACTGCTTAAAGTCGTCCTCTAAGAGCCTGGCTTCTGGTTCTGAAGTTACCGTACAGTTTCCACTTTTTTGTCTTACATAAAAGTAACCATCAGGAGCTCTCACTTTCATCAATCTGAGAGCTGTTCATTTCCTGGAGACCAGTGATAGCTTTTAAACCAGATTATTGGCTACAATGAAAACAGCCATGAAGAATATAATTTTATATGTAGGGCTTATTTTATGGACAAAGGAGATAAAGAGATTGATGCTATTGTGGCAGGCCAGTGGTGAAGATTATTTGCAATGTGAAAGGCTTTGCATGTTTTAGCACATGGAAGTGTATTAAAATAGGGGGCAGGGTGGAGTGGCCTCCAACTAGCAACAGGTAGGGCTAGAGAGGAAGAGAAGTGAAATCTTCTTAATGTCTTAACATTTGCAGCAGAAAAATTCTCCCCTACTTTTTTTGGGGGGGCTGTGAAGGTCTGAATGTCTGTGTCTCCCTAAAAGTCATATGTTGAAAACATCACCCCCCCAATGTGATGGTATTAGGAGGTGGGGCTTTGGGGAAGTAATTAGGTCATGAGGGTGGAGCCCTTATGAATGGGATTGGTGCCCTTATAAAAGAGGCCAGAGGGAGTTTGTTTGCCCCTTCCATGTGAGTACATGGTAAGAAAATGCTATCTTATAAGCAGAGAACAACCCCTCACCAGATACTGAATCTACTGGCACCTTGGTCTTGGACTTCCCAGACTCCACAACTGTGAGCAATAGATTTTTGTTGTTTATAAATTACCTAGTCTAAGGCATTTTGTCATAGCAACCAAAAAGACTAAGACAGAGATTGTAAAATAGAAACTACAAAGTGCAAAAAACTTTTCTGCCTTTCTATGTGGACTGCAATCTCTGGGATTATTCTAACTAGGACTGGTGTGGAAATATTTATCTTTTTTTTTCTGGGTTGCTTATCTCAACTAGAGAATAGTTTGTGTCTGTATCTGACACCACGTGGAGAGAGCCGGCACAGAGAGAGATGCAGAGAGGCGAGGCAACCCAAAATGTGGGTTCAGTCACGCACGTGGCTTAGAGTCCAATAACCTTCTATGCAAAGTAACACTGTCAACTGTGGAGATTCTAGCAAATTCAACACTTCCAACTACGAGAGGCAATATTGATCAGAAGGTGAGAAAACCAGTTTTCTCCAACTGTGGAAAACAAAGGTATGCCTGCTACAAGCTGTGGGATTTTTTTCAGGACTTTTGTTTTTCCCTGGTAAATTTTAGTGCTCTACAGCTCTGCAGCGAGGCCCTGTTGTTCTACCATTATTGATTCCCAGGAAGTGAGACCACATCGTAGACAAAGACAGCTCGATCTCAATGATTCCATTTCTTCATGGCATTTCACCTTGGGATGCCTCAAGGGTTTCCCATCATCAAACGAAAGCTGATGGTATGTGAAGAACAACATTGTCAACGAGCGCTTTTCAAATTTTCGAAAAGAAGGCCGCCATGGGAAGCACCGAGGAGATTATCAGTACTGAACACGGTGCCAAAAAGAGACTATAAATGACCCCTTTAATACGTTTAAGTGCCATCTTGGCAATCGAGATGCTTTTTCTTCTGAATCAGAGCACGTCTGAGTCTGTCTATTGGTGGACATATGACACCCCGTAAAGTATTTCGAACAGCGACTCTTGACTGTTCACAAAGTGGGGAGAGGTGGCTTTATGCACTGTTTGGATTTCTGATAGCATTTTTGAATCTTGTTCTGCAAAGCTGAGTGCATCCCGGTGCAGCAGGCTGTGCTGTGCACAGAGGATGAAAGGGACCGAGCAGGCTGGGCCGCCAGGGAGAAACAGCGGAGGGGCTTGCTTTGCTCTGGCTTTGCCTCCTTCCCTCAGAGTTCTCAGGGGCAAAGGCGTTTGAGCCCCGCATCTGAATCGGTTTGACGGCTCTTTGCCGCGGCTGCTTCATCCTAACATCAAGGTAAACCGACTTAAAAGAAAGAAAAAGTACATGGACCATACTGGGCCTTTAAACATGAGGCTGTGTGTGTTTCTAGGGCTGGAAGAAAAAGACAACAGGAAATAGGGCTAAAAAAATTGTTTAGTGCCTACTGCAGGGACATGAAACTCTGGAAAACACTGTGGCTACTTAAGGACAAAGAAGGCCTTGAACTTTGTGGAACTCAGCGGTCCCAGCCTGCGGGCTGTGTCCTCGGGGCGACTGCTAGGGCCGGAGCCCTGAGGTGCAGCAAGAATTTTTTAATGGAATGAATAACAGTGTCGTCTACATGTACATGTGACTTTAAAAAAATATGTGGATATTATTGCTGTGCATTTGCAAAGGGTTGTTTAAAACGTCATTGAGTTCAGGATAGCTTTTTTTTTCCCCCCTCAGGTATTCTCTCGCATAATAGACACTAAACACAGAACTGCTCTCTTAGGGCTATGTCACAAAATTCTGGAGTTAAAAGGGGGTCTTTGTACTATTCCTTCTGTAATTAAACATCTTTTAGATGTGCCCTGTTCCTCAGACTTTTCCCTAAAAATGCCCTTTTCTCCTCAGTATCTCTTTTTCTCAGGTAATCTCTATCTTTTTTCCCACATCTCTGGGGCTCTGGAGGTGACGCCCTTCCCTGTTCCTCTCCTGTGAGAGCCAGGCAGTGCCCGCCTCGGCCCTGGGCTGCTCAAGAATCGGCAGGAGGCTGTTCCTGAGGACAGACGGCGGGCAGAAGACAAGGAAGAGCAGGGAAGATTCTCCAGCAAAGGGAGGAAAGCGTTTTTATGGCTGACGTCACGCAAACAGTGCCACCCGTCACCAAGATCAGCACGAACGTACCTTCCGTGTTTTGTGTGGGTTTCTCATTCTGGATGACTTCTTAATGTCCACTTCCGTAGTATTTACACATCCAGGCTGGAAATGGAAAAACAGAGAGACAGAGGAATCTTTGGGTGTGCAGTTCGGACCAGATGCCACAGTGACACACATCAACGCTTTCTAGGCGGCCACAGCCACTTCCAGCCAGTCATAAAACACCTCAGCCCCCATACTCACGGTGAAAAGCCTTCGGATACCATTCACAAATAACTCCCAGAGAAACAGGAAAAAGAAACTGAGCTTTGCATGTGACAGTGAGTGGCAGTATTCATAGCTGCTAACCTGGCCGAGAGAGCACGAGCGTCCACAGACAAGTGGGACAACACCCCTGCTGATATCTGCACACAGCCTCCCGTGGAGTCTGCCCTCTTTATAAAACACGGCACTGTTATTAGGGACTGACTGCTTTTCCCACGATGGAAAACTAAAATGGCATTTAGTTCAGCACATTCAGATCCCAGAGTGAATTTTCTTACATTGATTGTGAAGTCCAGGGACTGGGAATATTTGTTTTCCATAGAAAGAATGTGCCATGGAGTTCATGGTTCAAACGATGGAGACGAAGAAAGAAAATGGTAATCAGTAGGCCATGCTTCTCATAAATTCTCAACTTTCCTTTTCATTTCCCTAAGGCAGGTGAACCCCTTTAAAATGGGGAGTGGGAGGAAAAGTATGAGCTTTCTGACAGACTAAGGAGTCTCATCTTGGCAGGACTATTTTTCTGCTGCACAGAAACAGCTGCAAACTCCTTTTATATTTGTAGGAGGAGAGGAGGGAGAAAAAAAGAGAAGAGAGACAGAGAAAAGGAAAGGAGTCGAGGGAGAGAATATGAATCGGAAACAGAAAAGGCAGGAGGTTCAAAGATACGTGCTTTTGTAAATCTAGAAACGGCCTTAGATAGCACTTATCTTTTAGAAGTGATTAGAAGTTAATGGTTATGTGGACTGTGTTTCCTTTTGGTACAGGATTTAGGAATCTCTGGTATTATTAATAGTAAAAAACATTGAGTTGTACATCTCTGCTCAATTTCTCTATTTCTTCCCACAGATTGCAAGAAAATTAAAGCATTAGATGTCCTTGGAAGTCAGTCCAGAGAAACTACGAATGTGGAAAAGTCTTCTGTGGAGTTGGGATGGGGTTGGGGGGAAGGACAGTAGGCAACGATGATGTGATTAGAAGACTAAGATGTTTTCTGCAACCACTGGCAAGCAAAGCAGCTCAGCTTTTTATATGATGAGGACACAGAACATTTTCCTGATAGCATAGCTGTTCAGGCAAAGCTCCACCCTAATATTGTGATAAATAGGGAAGTAAATGAAGAAAGCATTTTTTTCTTTAGTTTTTCCACAAAGATTCCAAGTGGAATATATTTAATATATCCATACAAACACACATTGCACTATAAACGTTAAATAAATTGTAAGTTTGGTTTGTATATCTGCTTAGGAATAAAAACAGCTAAAGCACAGTGGTCACCCTGGCAGTGCAGGGGGAGGAAGAGCACCCAGCTGAGTGGGACTAATTTACTAAGTGACACTCAGCAGTGCACTTAAACTCTCTCAGCATCTGGTTGCTCAATATCTGCTATTCTGATTTAATTTTCCTGTGATTGATCTAGGCATTCTTTTTTTTTTAAGACCCCCAGTGATTTTAATATGCAGCTAGAGTTCATAACCATTGATCTAGATAAAGATCAATGCCACAAAGATAACGCTTTGAAAATACGAAAGCTCATGTTTTCATTTCTATTCCATTTCTAGTTCTTTGCAGCCTTCCCTCCCTAAGCCTCAGCCATTGGGGAAGGGGAGGAATGGAAATTCTTTAACCTCCTTTAAATATATCAAGAGCTAAGCATGGCAAGAGAGGTCATGGAGATTTTCTTCTAAACGTTGAGGGTGGGAATAATTAGGGTATGATATCCAGGAAAGGGAAGGCATATTTCTTCATGACCTGGAGGAAAGAGAGATAAAGGTATGATTCAGAGCTCAGCAGGTGCCTCGTTTTCCTCCTCTGGGGAAGAAACCTTAAGAAGGAAGATTGGGAGGGAGGGACAGAAACTCCCAGACAAGTATGAGGGAGCCTGTGGGGTAGCTAGTCCCAGGCCCGTATAGAAGCCCACATGCAATCATACCTAACATGACTCTTTAATATCGGATGAGCATTAACAAGAAAGATGTGCTTAAGGCAATGCTTCCTAAGGCTCACACGCAGCAGGGAAGAATTTGTCACATGCCCCAGTGGTAAAGGGCACAGTGGTTCTGAGAAGAAGGGTAGGTGGATGGGATCATGAGGTTGGGACAAAGGCCACCGTGTGCAGGGATTTCATGCTGGGAGCAGCTCTCTGGAACACGAACTCCAGCAGTGGGTGCCAGATGAAGAGATGGTACCCGTTGTAGCAGTCCTGGGAGCAGACCACGCATGCCAACCTGTCTAAAGCAGAAATGGACAAGGATCTAGAAGATGCCCTGGGCATGCTTGGCCCTCATTCCTCACTGCACAAGATCATATAGACAAAACCTCTGATGGTTAGTGACGTTGAGCATCTTTTCATGTTTGTTGGCTAGGAACAAAAACCCATTTGCTGCATATTCTCATTCATAAGTGGGAGCTACGCTTATGGACAAGTACACATGGTCATACAAAGTGACACAATGGACACTGGAGACTCAAAAGAGGGCAGGGTGGAAGGAGGTGAGGAGTGAAAAATTACCTATGGGGTCCGATGTACACTGTTCGATTGATGGATACACCTAAAGCCCAGACTTGGCCATTATACAATATATCCATGTAACAAAACTTCACTTATATCCCCTAAATCTAGTGAAATTTTTATAAACCCCTCTATACCCCAAACTCCTATCCAAAACCAATCTTGAACAGCAGCAGGGAAGGCCCGAGGAGAACTGAAAGTATAATCATTTATCCACATGCGACTGAGTTATCTAAACCAACTCTTTAAACGATGGCAGCACACAGCGCACGCACATTGAAATCTATCCTTCCAATAGGTTTCTGAGGAAAATAGACCAATCATGGAAAATACAGGAACTTTATTTTCTTTATACACCTGAGGAGTCTGAATTAATTGAACTCGAAAACTCCTTCCTTAATCAGCTAGGATCCTAGTCAACTTTACTTCATACCAGGTGGGATAATTAACAAATGGCCCCAGTTAATAGTGTCAACCGTTGAGGGAGCGAGGTGGAAAGGCCTTCCTCCCCATAGGAATGTGTCTGACTGGCAGTCCCAAGGAGAATTAAATTTTCAACCTCAAATTTGCAAGATGGTGACTTTTTAAATTTGATTAATGAACCATTAGCAGACATCTAAAATTCCCACTTGAGCCGATTATTAACACCACCACTAATCAGCAAATTAATAAGAAAGCATTGAGTCTAAAAGCCAAGGTTGTTAGAGACTAAACCATAAGATAGGTTCTATAACCCGGCTCCCATCCCAGGAAAATAAAATCTGCCAGTTCAAAATTCGTTGCTAATGTCTACACGGTTAAAAAATATAATAATAAACTGCATCTGGGATGCTTGTCTCCATGGCCCTCCAGCTTCTTGTAATTTCTAATGAGCCTCTTGGGAGCTAATGGTTGAGTAGATCTATGATATCTAAGTTAACTAGGGAATTCTTGACAATGAAAAAAGCTTCGAAGCCCAAAGTTGTCTAGTATACTTTAGAATAATTAAGGTTATGACTTAGTGCTGAGAAGCCCAGAACAACTGTTTCTGGAAGTCACAGACTGTGGCCAATGAAATATGGCAATCATTTTTTTGAATTCTTTTATTTCTTCCAGAAATACTTCTAACTGCATCTAAGTGTCAGATTTTGTGATCAGTGGTGAGATACAGAAATGAAGGCATAATCCATACCTCAGTAACCTCTTAATTCAATAAGGACAAAAGACACAGGAATAATCACACTACAGGAATGTAATGACTAGGTAGAAGTTGACATGGGGCATGACACAACAACAAAACATTTTGGATACCTACTCTTATGTACATTCTGTTGTTTCTCCCCAACATGGCCAATAAATATTTTTTAAAATGTTGTTTTAAAGCAATTTTTTGTCTTCATAAGATCATTTCATCCTTGGTTATTAAAAAAAAAAAGACACTTATCTTTTTGAAGCATATGTAATAGATAACCACTAGCTGGCACCAGATCCTCACGAAATGTTATGCGTAATTTGTTCTTGGCAGAACTAAACATGTCTTCCCAATACGATATAAATAACATTACCATTACCAAGTAGGCACTCCATAAAAATGTTCAAATATGTATTATTTGCTGGATATAGTATTAAGTACATAGTATTGTTGGATTTAAAGAATAACAAAGTGCTATTTACATTGGCCTAGAAGAGAAACATGTTATTTCTAGTGATTCAAAGGTGAATTTATTTTCAACCGAACTAAGCTGGGTTGTAACATTATTACAATATTATGTATTAGAAGGTAGAATTGAATATTGTGGAACCCATTCCTGAAGGAGGAAAAAGAACATGTCATTGAGAAATATTACTGCCACAGTATTCACATGAGTGTCTTCAGGAGGTGCAAAAGAGCAGCTGGAATTCTTGATTTCATTGTTGATATTTTATTTAAGAGAATCTAAATACCATTTAGTTCCTTTCAAGGCACAATACATTGTTTTTAGCTGTCGCAGAAGGCAGACTTGTGTTCAGGACCCCTCTGGAAAACATGGTGAAGACCAACAGTGAGAGGTAGGAGTAGAGAACAGCTCTCTTTGTTCAATCACTGTAGCTGGTGGATAACTGGGCATACAAACAATGGAATATTATTGAGCATTAAAAAGAAATGAGCTCTTAAGCCACAAAAAGACATGGAGGAACCTTAAATGTACATTAGTAAGTGACAGAAGCCAATCTGAAGAAGATACATATTGCATGATTCCAACCATATGACATTCTGGAGAAGGCAAAACTATGGAGACAGTAAAAAGATTAGTGGTTGCCAGGGGTGAAGGAGAGGGAGGGATACATAGGACCAGCACAGAGGGTTTTCAGGGCAGTGAAACTATTCCGTATGACACTACAATAGTGGATACATGTCATTATGAATTTGTCCAAACACACAGAATGTACAACACCAAGAGTGAACCCTAATACACTATGAACTTTGGGTGACAATGATGTGTCAATGTAGGTTCATCATGTTAACAAATGTGCCACTCTGGTGGGGGATGTTGACAATAGGGGAGGGTATGCGTGTGGAGGAAAAGGAGAATTCATACTTTCTGCTCAATTTTGCTGTGAACTTAATACTGCTCAAAAAAATAAAGTTGATTAAGAAATACCCAACTCACTCAGGAGTCCTGAGTACTGTGGGAGTGGATTATCAGGGTGGACTCAGAACCAAGGGGATGAGTCAGAAGGTTATTGCAATTACCGAGGCAGATTATGGTGATGTGGATTTGCATGTCAGCATTAGAGATGATGCAGCGTGGCTGCACCTGGGATGTATTTTGAAATTACAGTCCACAAAACTTGCTGATGGGGTGTGTCAGTAAACGTGCCGAGGGAAAGGGGACTCTTAGTTTTTCCCAGCTGGGTGAGGTGTTGCCATCTACAGAGGTGGGGAAGCCTGCGAGATAAAGAAATGTAAAAGAGGAGAGAAATCCACGATGACTCCTGGGTTGTATTTACATACAATGTTCATATTTACTGGAGTCTCCAAATGGGATGTAGCTCTTTATACAGTCGATATCGAGACTCAGGACTCAGAGCATTTCCAACACAGATACCTGTATAATAATTTATCCTTGGTTCGTCCTTTTGTGCCATTGCTTTTTTGCACCATCAGGGGTGATACGAACATATCACTGAACACACAACACGAACATATGAGGATCAATCACCGAGTGTGGCAGAGCTGCCTCCCATTACACAGGGCCTCTGCTACATTTCCCCAAATTCTTCTTCAGTGGGCCTACCACATTCTCTCAATGTGCTCTAGTTGAAATCAGGACACTTCAGCCCAAAATCTGTCTTGCATACTCCAACAATGTTCTCTTTTAATGGGCTAGGAATTGTCACGCAGGCACAGCTACCAACAGACTGTCACAGTTCTCGAGGAGCTACCCAGAGGACTTTAACAAGTACGTTTGCTTGTCACTTCTTTACAATCACTAGGATTACCCATGTTTAATGTTCAGCTTGAAAATACTTAAAATGTCCCCAGCTAGAATTGCTTTGAAATAAAAAAATCACTGGGTAGAAGCTAAGTTGTCATAATTATCCTTAAAATAAGGACTCCTCCAGGAAGAAACGAAAGCCCTGAGGCAAGTGTGCATGGATACTTCTTTTTCTATCACACCTGGCCTGCTGTGCACATGAATGATTGAGCTCCTGCCTTTACTATAATTTTTTTTTCCCTATGAAAAGCTGGCTGCAGTGTGAAGACATGTACAGATTTTCAACTGGAGGAGAAAATAGTGTCTAGGCACTTGCATAGCCATCACTGAAGTGGCATTTTGATCACATTATGTTGTTCCTCTTGTTTCTCATTTGTGGGAAGGTGAGTAGCAACACAGAATTTTGGGATTCCTTGTCCATGGGCTTAATGCCATCAAACACCTTAAACGTCTTGACTTTAACCCTTAACGTGTTTGTTGAATGTTGTAATTAAGAAATGAAACCCAGAATACCTCTCTGATGACAACAAAAATTTCCCTGGTGTAAAAATGAAATGCCAAAGAGTAGGGAAAATGGACTACTAGTTACTGAATTGCTGTTGTTAGTACTGATGATTTAAATGGTATGCTTTAAAGGCTAAACAGAACCAAATAAAATTCTTCATAGTATAAATAAATCATAGTAAGTTCAAAAGGCTTATAATAATGATTGCTATAATGGATAGTAATGGGACAATGATAAGTAAGTTTGTGGAAATTATCATATGTCGGAATTCACCTTGAATTACAATAGAAGCCTTGAAGTCAATAGCCTTGAATTATGAAGGATATGGAGGCTCCTAAATCACGTGTCCCCCAATGGGGAAAAAGCGTACCCTCCTGTCTTAGTCTGTTCAGGCTGTTGTAACAAAATACCATTAACTGGGTGGCTTATAAACAACAGACATTTATTTCTCATAGTTCTGGATGCTGGGAAGCCCAAGATCAAGGCACCAGCAGATTTGATGTCTGATGAGGGCTTACTTTCTGGTTCATAGAGGACAACTTCTCACTGCGTCCTCACGTGGTGGAAGGGGTGAGGCGTCTCTCTTGGGCCTCTTTTATAAGGGCACTAATCCCATTCGTGAGGATGGAGTCCTCATGACATAATCAGCCCCCAAAGGCCTTACCTCCCAATACCACCACCTTGGGGGTTAGGATTTCAGCACATGAATTGGGCGGGGGTTGGGGGGGGGACAGGATCATCCAAACTAGAGCACTCCCTTTACAGAGCAGACACACAGAGAAAGACTGTAACAGACATCTCAGTTTAGCAACTGAGACGCTTTCAGATTGAAATATTAATTTCAAAGATACACTCTGTTGCATTAAGCCTGATTTCCAAAAGGAGAAAAAGATTTAGTGGTGTTAGAAAAGAGGGCTTCACATAAATTTCTTTTCTAGGTTACGTATTTATTGCTAAGAGACAAAACTTTATTTCGGTTTCACCGTTAGGGGAAAAATCTTCTAAAATAATTCCCACGCATCCCTGCATACTTACGCAATCATATTCAAAACAACACGATCTTTTCTTGATGATCCAAGGTCATGGGGACAACACTTATTCTACTATCCTTAAGACAGCAAGGCCTTTGAGGCTACATGGTTCTAACCCCTAATGCTTTTTGAGCTTTTATGTCATTTTATGCCATTTTTAGGGCCTCTGCCTTCTCTCAGTCAGTTGTCACTTTTTGCTGCTCTCAGCATCCTTGCCTGAAGCAAGATCCCATCCTCCTCTAATTTGCTACTTGGGTTCCTATGCAGATCTGGAAACCACAGAAATGCTACTTTGGCACAGGGTCTCACATTTTAGCAAATAAACCCATCAAAGAGCACAAGTTAGAGTGTGAGAGTTTTAACCACTACTTTGGTCAAGACTTCTTGAGTTTAGTTCTTAGCTGAGTTTTGGATAGAATTAGATTTGGGGATGTGTAAGAGAAAGTATAAAAGCTATAACAAATAAAATGTGGATAATTTCTCATGATATCTTTAGGAAAATTTACCAGGACATAGATATTATATAAACTATTTAAGGGGATCAGAAGTAGATGGCATCATTTATCTGGAGTTCTAGGACAGAGGATGGCATGAAATTTGGGAGCTGGAAATTCATTCTGTGCGTGGAGGGGTGGGAAGAAAAGCTCACTGAAGTGACAGGGCAGCATTCTAGGCTTGCGTCTCCCCAGATCCTGAGTGAATGATGACGTACTCTGTTCTCTACCCAGCCTCTGTGGAAGGAGCCTTCCAGACTCAGCGCTAATTTTGGTTCAGTTTCCCAAAAAGGGCAAATAGTGTTCAAACCAGAACTCATAATTAATTCATCTTACGTCCAACCTGTTCCTTTCTCTGTTTCCTCCCTTTCAGTGAACACCTCCAACCATTCATCAAGTCTCTCACGCCGTCGCCAAGGAGTCCTCACTCCTCCTGTCTTCTCCTTACTTCCTACACTGGATTCATCAGCAAGTCTTGCAAATTTTACCTCCAAACACACCCTGAATCTGTTTGCTTCTCACCCCACTCATTGCTGCCACCCTGCTTCAAGCTGCCGCTGTCCCCCAGCTGGACTGTCACAGCAGCCTTCTCATTTGTCATCATTCCTTTCTTGCTTTCTCCACCCTTTCCCCAAGTTATTCTCTACACAGCACCCAGAGCAACCTTTTGACACTACAGCGACATCGTGTCACCCTCCTCTTCAAACCTCCGTACACTTCTTGCCACACTGAGGGTAAAATGCAAACACCTTGCCTTGTTCTACAAGGTGGGACGTAAGCAGGCCCCTGTCTACCTTGCCAACTGCACTTGGTAGTTGGGTCCATTCTTACTGGCTGCTCAATAGCATATTGGGGCTAGGAGATGTCCTTCCCTCCCGACACCTGCCCACACCTTGGAACTAGACAGGGTATCGTCAGTATTGAGGTCAATACTCTCCTCTTCCTCACCTCCCTGAGAGTTAGCTGCTGGCCCTCAGCACTGTCCTCCTAGGATCATCCCCACCACTATCCACATCCTCACCATTTCAGCAAAATCAGGACAGAAACAATGTTGAAAAGTTGCCAATCCATAGATGATAGAAGCACTGACTTAATAATAGGGAAAGCAGTTTTTATTCTCCTTCTACCCATGGCTCACATGAATAGCATCAGATATTACATAATAATAGGGACACTGTATCTACAAATCTATTCAGGGATAGAAAGAGCAGAGAGATGCTAAAAGACGTAGCCAGGGAGCAAAAAAGAACAGTTTCCCTCATAGAGGCTCATGATAGCCACATTGTCAAAATATTTTTAAATCCAAAGGAACAGATGGGAATAATAGACAGAAATGCTGTTCCTTTTTCATAACACAAAAGAAAGATTTAAATTGGGATGAACACATTCTGGATTTCCTAAAACAGTTAAAGGTATCAGTACTGAGATCACATACTACTGGTGGAGAAGAAAGCACTGTGAGCATGGGCTGATTTGACCATTAAGGACAGAAAACTGCATCCTTCCTATTGACTTCAACCTAATTTATCTCTCCTGAACAGCACAAAACTGATAATGCCAAAGGTTAAAATAGGTATATTATTGGTATCTTCCAAGGGAAATGTTACAGAAGATATTAAAGTTCTGGTACAGTTTAAACTCCAAATGAGCACATGAAATTATGCATGTAAATTACACTTAAGGTAGCAGATTTAAAAAGCAGCCTCCCTACCATCTACAGAATATTATACCTGCTGGTTCGAGCCCAGAAGCAGACATAGAGCTTTCCAGGGAATATTTACACCTGTCACATTTACATAGGACATTCCATGCTGTGACTCTTCCAGCAGCCTAGCATGGCTGGTGATATGTAGCCGCCTCTCACAGATGCCGTGACAATGGACATATACTGCCCGCCACCTGCCTCAGAGATCCAGCAGAGATGCAAAGTACATGTAACAAATGAAAAGCCCAATTAATCATTTCATTACAACTTCACTCATATGAAATAAAAACCAGTTGATGGGCACACAGCCAGCCCTGGTGCGATATAATATCTTGGTGTGCATTATGAATTAACAAAGAAAGACGGTATATGCTGCTCAGTAGAGCTTGCCTGGGGTTTTCAAAAAAAACTCTAGGCTTTTAGTCATAATTAAGGATTTGACTCTTAGCCATATCATAGCCAACAAAACTCAACTTCCTCAGAGTCTTGCTTTCTCTTGTTTGTAAATTAAGGACAACAGTTACCTATCCCACGAAGTCCCTGTAGGTGGCATAATGAATGCAAAAAGCTTTTGTAAAGAGAAACCGTGATCTAGGTTCTAATCAATGTTATTATTGTTGTCGATAGCAATCCACATGTATTGCTGTTCTCTTACATTTCGTAGCGAGGAAATCCAGGTGGTATGTGCTTTTACACATGTTTCAGAGTAAAGCGATCTGAACAGAGGAATAGCCCAAACAGCTAAGTGACTATGCCAGAAATCGACAAACTTCTCCACATAGCTGACAAAGTTCTGTTGCCTCAGATCTGGTCACTGATGTCTTGGTTGATTCAAATATCAGAGCCCTGTGACAGAAAAACTTGTGTGCTTTTTAAACTAGTTCAGTGTAATTAGCATCATCCAAAAGGATATATGCAGGTCTGAGGGAGATCAAGAATTATTAATTCACTATCAGTTCAAAATATATCCATCGAGTGTCCACTATGTGTCTGGCACTTGACTGAGGGCTGAAAATAGAGTTAGGAACCAGTGAAGTCTAGTCTCTGTCTTCTTAGAGGGGACAGCTGCTACTTTATGCCTGTCATTGCATTCTTAATAATAAAAATCATTTATAGAAGATGCTTTCATGTTCATCTTGAAAGTTTTGTCGTTCTCAAAATTATGAAAGAGATTAGTAGCTCTGCTTAAAGATTGTGGAAATTAAAGCTGAGAAAGCTTAAGTCATTTACCTGAAAGTTAATGTGGCTAGTGAGAGGCATTCCTTAGTTTAGGAACTACTCCTCCGTATTCTTCCTCCGGGGATTTGGCAGGGAAATCGCCTGGCACAGCTGTGAGAAGTATACAGGGCCCTGCCCTTCTCCTCCGCCTGATCCAGGGCTCTGCTTCTCCACCTCCTGCTTAGAGGCTGCTGCAAGGTGGTCCCATCAGCATTTGCATGGGTCACCCTTTGCAGTGGCAGGGATTTCATGCGTGCTAGAGCCTGACCTAGTTTTATCTTTTTTCACCAAATTTCCAAATTCTTTCCCTTTTCCCAAATTCAGCTGTTGAAAGTACCCTCCTTAAGAGTCCCCAGCGACCTCCTCCTCCTGGTATCCGTACTCTGTAGTGCCCTCCCACCCTGCACTGGGGTTGGTCTGTGTAACCAACAGATGGTGGCAGAAGGGATGGCATGCCACTTCTGAGATCAGACTACAAAAAGACTGAGGTTTCAGACATGGGGCTCCCTTTCCATTAATACAATGGGAAGATATGGGGGAAGCTCTGTCTAGGACAGCCTTGAGAAGAGGTCTAGGTGACCAGGAACTGAAGCCTCCTGCCCACCACCGTGTGAATGAAGAGGACCGTCGTCAGTCCCTGCAGATAACTACATCCCGGCCAACAGCTTGACTGATGGCCCCGTGAGAGACCCTGAGCCGGAACCACCCAGGAAAGCTATTCTTGGATTCCTGACTCTCAGAAGCTGTTTAAAGCAATGGGTGCTTGTTGCTTTATGCCGCTAAGTTTGGGGGTAATTTGTTATGCAGCAATAGATAATGAATATACTTACTCAAGCTTCAGACTGCAACACCAACTCTTCCGATTCTCAAGTCTTCCCTGATTATACAACATCATAGCTATCTGCTAACATTTTTTTACTTCCCTAGCCCCTGCCTTCTTTTCTCCTTTCAAAAGCATGATTGCTAAAATAATGTCAGTTATCAATTACTGAACAATGACTACGTGCCAGGTACTCTCCTAAGCAATCTGTATATATTATTTCCATGTGTTCTCAATGGTCCTATGGGGGTAAGTATTATTCCGATTGCAAATGTGGAGTTGGGAAATTGGAGACATTTAATAACATCTCACCCAAGAAAGAAGTTGGTATTTGAGCCAAATCTTATTAGCTGCAGTTGTATCTCTTGAACACTGCACCACATAAAACTGTCATAGCTGTGCTAGTTCTCTCGAAGTCAAAAGTATTTGAGACACGGAAGATATAAATGGAGAGAAGCTACCACGTGCAGAGTTTATGCACAGTGGGAGGAGTGGGAATAGAAGTGAGAATCTTTATGTAATCCATCATTTGGACATTTAGATCATGATACAATGTTGCCCTCCCAAATTTTTTCTCATCAGACATCTTTAGATTAGAGGAATAACAAATTCTGCATGAGGCTTTTCCAAATCATGGAAGAGGATGCCAAAAATCAGTAACATTATCATTCTTTATAGTAAAAATTTTGTTATAGAAATCAGTAAGAAATCTAATACAAGCCAATTTCACTTTTGAATGTGCATGACAAAATTCTAAATAAACAAAGAAAACAACAAAATTCAACATCACATTAAGAAAATAACACATCATGACCAAGTGGGTTTTTTTAAATTATGGAATTTCAAGGATAATTCAACAGTAGGAAATCCATTCATAGAATTCACATATTATTAATATATGTAAGGACATATGCATTAAAAGCTTTAGAAAATAATTTATCAATCAATTCTACTTGTAAAAACAAACATCCACATACTGCAATAGTGGTTCTCTTTCAGGGGTTCTCCAACATCAAAACTATTTCCATAAAAATATTAAGATATCACTGTCATTCTCTCAAGCATGTCCAGTTAATTTTTCCAGGGGTTGCAATGACATGTGATATATAGCAAGGGATTGAATGGAGAAGGAGACAGGTGAATGCAGCTGCCTTCTAGAAAGCTCAAGATTAAAGCGACTTGTAAAATATAAAACAGTGTCACTCTCCCCACTAATTTTCCTTTGGAAAATATTTCAATTTGTAATGAAAATTATGCTGATTATGTTATTTACTGATTGGCTGCTTATTGTTATCTTACATGACTAAATATTTTAAAATTTTATTTTAATTTTCAATATAATACCAGTAGAAAAAAAACATAAAAACAAAAACTATGGATACCCAATAATTTTTAGGAGTAAAAAGGAATGATAAAGAAGACCAAAATGCTTGAAAACTGCAATTATATGAGATAAAAATTAATGAATTATTGTCCACTTTCTTCATTATATGCATACTTAAAAAAAAATAACCAGTAGAAAAGAAAACCCCATTTACAAGAAAGAGATGTTTTTTAAAAAGAAAGAAACTTCACAAGAAATGCATAAAACCTTCCTGAGGAAAATTTAAGATACTCCTGAACACCACAAAACTAGGTATATGAACAAATGGATAGGATGATTCAACTTCATAAAAAAACTCAATCTTCCCAAGTTTTCTATAAATTTAACACATTCAAATGCCAAAAAAAAAAAAAATGTGTTCTTTTCTGGTGCTAGACAATTGGTTGCAAAGTTCACACAGAAAAATAACTGGGAAAAATCTAAAATGAAGAGCAATGAGCGAGAGCTGGGTGGATTGGGAGGGTCTAGAGCAACAGACATAAACGTACTGAAGTCAAAACGGTGATGTGCAGAAGGTGAGATCTCCAACCGAGATGCTGCCTTTGCCCCATTTTGTTGTCTGTGTTAGGAACTCATCATCCGTTTCCCAGCACAGGACCCTCCGCTACATTCCAATGATGATACACCAGGCTTTCTCTTCTTTCTTTCACCCTAAATTTTTCTGGCATAATTCTACAATGTGGTGTGAGATTTCTAAACTGCCATATCTCTGAGAAAGACTTCTTTGACTTTGCTTTTAATTAAGTCTGTTTCCTCCAACAAGTTATACCCTTCCTTTTCTGTGGTTTATTTTAAGTCCTAACTCACTCATCCCAAGTGCTTCCCTTCGTGACCTCTGGTGTCAGGGTTGGGCTTGGAGCAGCAGCACCCCGAGTTAGTAGAAGAAACATCGAGCTGCCACTCAGAACACTTTTGTTCATTCCCAGCTCTTCCTAAAGGAAAACGAGTCCTAGGGGAAAACAAAACTCAATCTCTGTAAACTTCAGTTTCCTTATTTGTGAAACGGGGATAAAATGAATGCCAACCTAACAGAGTAATGTGAGGATTCAAAAGACAATTTGTAAGTGACCACACTTCACACCACTACTGGCTTTACCAAGAGGTAGGAAGTTGTCATGATTGAGTGTGGGCCCTGGGGCCATCACACCTGCTTTCGATACCAGCTGCCTCACTTAGTACTCATGGGGCCTTGTGCAACTCAAATGTCCTGTGTCTGAGATTCCTTGGCTGTAAAGAGAAGATCACAATCCTTCCTGTGGTGGTTGTGATGATTGCTCAAGCTAATTCATGTAAAGTGTTAAGAACAGTGCCCGGTACCTGGGGAATGTTCCCCAGGCACTAACAAACTAATTGTTATTACCTACCACCCATCTTCTTGCCCAACACGGTGAAGACAGAGGTGTTGGTTCTCCCAATGTTGCCTCTGTTCTCCGGGGAGGGAGCAAGCAGAGACACAAGAATACGGGACCTCCCTGTCCTCCCTCATAAGCAAAGGTCACTAAGAATCAAGCAAGATAAACAGGAAGTCATCACTATAAACAACACATCTTCCTGTCTCTCAGACACATGAGCAGTAATTCAGGCTGAGGACTTCCTGGAGTTTTATGTTGCTTTGAGTGATACTTGATGAAGGAAAAGACCAATTTTAGGTCATCTGGATTCTAAGTAATATTCTCTGTGACTACCTTTGTCAGGGTCTGTTAAGAACTGGTGGTGAAATGTCAAGCATTAATAAAAGTTGCTGAGGGTAACCACACGATCACGTAAGTCTCTTCTAGTGTATTTTTTGAGTCTTTTAAAACGAAAAGATAAAAGGTAGGACAGCATATGAATAAACAAGATAAAATAACTACATGCATGTTTTAGGAGGTTTCTAGGCCTGATTTTCTCAGGAAAAAAAAATTACTAAATATACTCTTTCCTGAAGAAAATTGCCTTCCTTGGAGAATGTACTCAGGTTGCAATCGCCTCCCTTAACATAGTAAATAAAGAACAGGCTTATCAGAAATTATTATGGTGGATTAGGGAAATTTTTAAAGAAATTGCTTGTTCAAGATAACCAAACATGTTATCAACATGAAATAATTATAGCAAAAATTATATTATTATATATATTATTTTTATATATATTAATGTTAACACTTTCTCAAACATAATATGAGATACAACGTCTTAGTCCAGATTAATACAAAAGCTACATTCCCAGTATTTGAGATAACGAAGCCAGTGATGGGAATCATTTGAAAATTTAACACCACAGTAACAACAGCCAGAAAAACAGACGGTGCTAGCTGCCAAACTTGGTTCAATTTTTTTGAACTTATAAGAAAAAGACAGCAGTCACCCAATGTACTACCAGATTTCAAAGCATGTTATTCATTTTAGAAATGGTAAATATGTGAAAATCCATGCTGATTATGGAATGCACTAAAAACATGCAGGCATGTTCTCCTGGGAACACATCTGGAACCTCCTTTTTGGAGCTATTTCAGAGAAATGTCATATGTACGTCTTTGAGGCTGAACAAAATAGAGACAATTTAGATGATTGCTTTCACATGTGTGAAAATCACACGCCGGTCTTAACTAAATACCGTATCACTGGCTGACAGAGAATCAGATGTTAATTTCACATGCAGAATAATAGACTTTGGTCATGGGGAAAAATGCCCAGTCAAGGCTCAACCTTCTACTCTTGATAACAACTAGAATTTAAATCTCAAACTCTTTTTCCTCCCTCTTCATACTCTGTTCCCAGTTTGCTTAATATCATATAAAATCTGTAATATATTGAATTTAAAATTTGAGTTTAGGATAAAGAATTGAAGGCAGACTCTCTGCTCTTCAGAAGACCATGGTCTGATAAATGTTAAAACAAGTGCTCTAAAATCAATGAAACCACTAGAAAATGCTAATATACATGATTTTTTAAAAGGATTAGATGTACAAGGTATATGTACATCAGCTATTTTCACTACTTTGTGATTAAGATTTGCTTAACTTGAAGTCAGGAAGAACTCAATGATTATTATTTCTATTCTGAATATTCTGATGAAGTACATTTCCATTTCTCTACTTAAGTATTTTTATTCATGACATCTTTGTTGAATGGCTGGCATGCATTCAACCCTCAAGTAACAGACTGAGGAAGAAAATAAGGTGATCTAATGCTTGTTGTTTCCATGCTAGCAGGAACTGTAAAAATTACTAATCTCACCTTCTATTTGATGATTGCCTTTGCTCTACTCTATTTCTGGCTTATGACTCCTAATCTATACTTGAATCTATCATTTCCATCATTTGAAGACGGAAGTGATATTTAGATAGTTTTGAGTATTGGAAGTTTTTTATATTGAGATTTTATTTTCCAGTCATTTTCATAGTGGTCATGCAGAACCCAACATATGGTAAAGGATAAATAAGCCTCATTCCAACTCTATCTAATAACATTTTCAAAATATGAAGACACTTTCCCTGAGTCTTCTCATATCCAGGGTCACGAATCTCTTTAATAATTTCACAGTTTTTTTGTTCTTGCTAATTTATTTTGTCTCTTCAGCATTCATCCATTCACCTGACTCCAGTTCAGCCGCCATCTTTTTAAAGTATGGTATCCAGAACTGGACACAAGATTCCTAAATTGAGTCCTTTCAGCCCTTTGACAAATAGAATTTTTACTTTGATTTAGCTAGATCCTAAAATTCTATTAATACAGACTACTAAAGCATTAGCCTTTGGAGGGGTTCATAAAAGTATTGAAACATTAAATACACAGGTCAACCCACATACTACATTATCTTTGACATGCTATAATTTAGTGTATTTCTCCCATTATATTCTTGAGTAGTTTCTGGCAATTTTTCTCTGGAGTTCTTTGTAAGTGAAGAGTCCTTTATAGTGTCATGACCTTAATTTTTGTTCCAGAGTAAACATTGGTATGCTTAGAGAAGCTAACATTATTATATAGAGGTATTAAATACTGGAATGATTATTCTGTGTCAAGCTGACCTAAAAGTGACCTCAGGGTTTTTTAGAAAGTAAAATCATGTTGCATATATTTTCTACATCTCTAGGCCTAAATTCATGGAATATAGTATTATATTTTACATGAAATTGACTTTCAGTATATTTTAAAGATGCTGAGCTGCTGTTTCAGATTTCCCTTTCCCTAGATTTTCTGGCTAACGGCTTCTAACCTATTTTTAAGTAAATAAATGCCAGCGTCAAACTGAATCAAGGCAAACAAAATGCAAGGTAGGAGATTACCTTTCCTTGAATTAATAAAAGCTTTATAAGAATCAACTGCTATCTGTTACATTTTTTATTGAAATGTACAATGATAAGGATTGTGAAGGAGAAAACAAAATTTTAAAAAATCAACAAAAAGTGCTGTTAGGACACCTTCATTTCTGGCTTTTAAATATAAACATACTTTATATATTTATCAAGGCAAATCAATCCAGGAAAATATAATTACATAACTTAAAAGTCTTTCAGTCAAATTATATCATAATTTCATAAAATTTGAGTGTAGAGTTTTTTATTCTAATGAGAATATCAATCTCTAGACTTTTAAAATTGATAGCGATTATTTCACATTTTTTTCAATTAACCTTTTAAAAATCCATAACAAAAATGAGAGCCCCCTTTGTTATCTCTTTCAGGTACTAATAGTTTCTGTAAACTGGATATATTCACAAAAATTTAGACCCTTCTTGAAAAAATAAAGTATACAGGTTGCTACACAAGATCACTATATCTAAGTATTGGAGATGGGACTTATTGCACTGGCTCTGCAGGGTGAGTATTGCACAACCGTGCCCGACAGGAATATTCTACACACAGTAGCTGGGTTCCCCTGAGTCAGAGTGTGTGGCCTATAATGCCTGAAAGATGCCCTGAACTCTGGAATTTCGAAAACAGCAAAAGGTATGCAAAAAGGATATTTGAAAACCATGAGTAAAATATAACAAGACACCTATGAACATATATCATCTATCAGAATATTGCTGTTTTTCCTTATACCACCTTTTTTGGAGGTATGATTATTTTAGAAATTTCGTTTTGTCATTGCTTAGCTAATACTACAGCCAGAGAATAGAGATATATTAGGTAGTTGGCTGAAGAAACAGCCATTAAAAGTTCTCTTCGGAGAACCTTGCTGCTAACGTCCCTGCCATCATCATCTTTGTTAATGAACCCTCAGGAAGGACCCAGAAGGCTAAACCCAAGATAAAAGGCAGCACCAGTGTGGCAAACAGGGCCCTTGGGCAAACATCAGCATTTCAAAAGTATCTGAGACCACCTCAAATTGTTACAATTAAAAAAAAAAATGCCAAGAGGTGTCGCCTCTAAAGTAATGAAAGAAGTTGAAAGGTAAGGAAAAGAATGGTGAACACCATTCTCAGAGGCACAGTGACAACCTGGAGCTCCATGTATTTTCCTCTAGAATACAAGCAACAATGAGGTGTCGCACATCCTCTTCACTGTAGGTAGCACAAAGCCCCTCATAAGCATCTTCGGATTGAATAAAGGAGATGAAGCCAACGGCTTCAGAGTGGTTTCTGACTCCACATCCTCCTTGGGATGACTTTCCAATTGGCAGCCTAGTGAGGATGAGGTGGGGGCCAGTTGTGAAACACTCGTGTGTGCTCCTTGCTGGGGGGAGACATAGAGAGCTGCAGCCTGACTCCCACTGGACAGAGAGAAGACAGTTGCCAGACTGTGCCTCCCACAGGGCACACAAAGGACAAGGGGCCAGAAGAGCAGTTCTTAGGCAATGGATCCGGGGAGTATCATTTGATCAGCTGACGTGCTCAAGAGCATGAGAGTCGCAGAGCAAGGAACAGATGTGGGGGCGCAGGGGAGCAGGCATGGCTGAGTCCTCTTGGAGGACCAGGCCATGGAAGCTGAACGAGGCTGGATATGGACCACCAGATGTCCAGGGAGACAAACTGGATAAACATGGGAACATAATGCATTGACCGGTTTCTAGAGGTTGCTTAAAACAAATAAAAAAATAAAAATCCTACTTCATGTCTTTGCAATAGCTATGTGTGTGACCTCATAATCCTTTTTCTCCATGAGCAATAAAACCCAAACTGAATTTTGAGTAGCAAAGCCAGGTCACTCTCACTTTTAATCTTTTGAGAATTCAAAAGAGAGAGCAAATGCAACATAGCATTTTATAACTGCATTGCTATCTGAAATGGAAATACATATGTGCATCAACAAACCTTTGGAGTCTTTCTATTTTGGTCTGACTCTGAAGGTGGTTGAGAGGAAAATTTTAAGGTGTCCTTATCAATCTTGATTTGTCTCTCATGCTGTGAACCTGCTATTTATTCTAATAATACTTATGTAAATATCATTCTCTAGTGCCTTGTCTGTATTTAAAGAAATTTACAGAAGAAAAAGATATAGCATCAAAATACAAAGAAATAGAAGAGATTAGACATGCTGTCTTATGGATGCTTGTAACCATTCTTTAATTCCTTCCACAGTTTTCTGGTATTACGGACATTTATTATTTGTTACTCTGAGGCACACAGTTTAACATTATTAAGGAAGAAAACCAGCTAAGTTATTGTATGCAGATCCAATGTTACACCCTTGAAAGTATGAGCTGATTTGAATTTGAACCATGTAAAACGTTAGTCCGTGAAAGTTGACAACCAAAGCAGGTTACTGATGGGTTTGAAAAGAGGAAAATTAGGGAGGCATAACATTTTGACTTATACTTTTACCATAAAGCCAGAGAGAAATATAAACAGTAAACCACAAGGAACTGCTTTGTTGCAGTGCTTTTTTCTTTCAAGTGTATATAGAAGCATCAAGCACCTCCAATGCCATGAGCAAGTAAACAAGTGATGTCATGGTGGAAAAATGCATAGTTTTATAAATAAAAGATTGCACTGTTGAAATCTGGGTCATGCTATACAAAAGTGGCAATCTTTCCTTAGCCAGTTCACCAGGATACTGCGGGATGTGCAGCAGGGTTACCGCAGTCTTTCCTTGCCTTTCCCAGGGCACCGCTCACTTCCCAAACACTGAGCATAAGATCAGAGGTGACAATGGTGTGTTTGCTTACCACAGGCCTGTGTACATCCCAGAATGCTCTCTCTTGGCTATCAAGAATCTTCCTTTCGATTTTGTCTCTCTTCTTGTCCACTCTGTCAACATCGTAACAATGAATGATAGGCAGCGTTAATTGTAGTGCCTCTCTGGACAAAAGGCCACAACTTGAACAAATCTTCCAAAAGACTCACAAGGACTCACTTTGCTTGTGCCTCTGCTTGCATAAAAATGAACTCCCACTTCCGGGCAAACGCTCTCTGCAGCCTGGCCAGGCTCTCCTGCAAAATATACCCCAGGTGAAGACCTGCTGGTGTTCATCTTCACTACGTCCTTCCGGTTTATTTACTATATGTATTTGTCAATAAAACAAGTATAAAATTTCTAAAGTACTGAGCATGCTCTGGTTCTGAACGATAAGTCATGCTCACTGAATTCTGCTAATCTTCATATTAATAGTCTCGGAGGAAGCAGAAAGACCTGTTACAAAAATTAATTTTTGTGAATAAATGACTCTAGAGAACACAACTAAAAACCCACTATGTATCTGCAAAATACTAAAATATCCTTGTAATGATAAAAGCACTCCAAGTGAATCCATTGGATTTTTCTGTGCCCACTTTATGTAGAAACAGGAAAGCAATAAATTCCTACCGCTGGTTTAATCAGTCTATCCAGTACCTGACAATAAATGTAAACCCTTGGCAATCCACAGCCCATTTCCACACACTGCTTTGAATTCAGTAAATCACAACATAGCAACCATATGAACAAATGACATCAGATTAATTTTATCTGCTGGTGGTGACCAATCTGAAGATTTTGCAAAAACTATTTTCCCAGTCAATGGTCTTTAATTCTCAGAGTTTAGATAGCTTCACTACAGTATATAGCTGAAGTTTTCAGAGTTAAATTGATTTTTAGAAAATAAGATATGCTTCTAATTTGAGTCTGTGTATTTAGAATTTGAGTTTGTGAATTTAGAATTTCACCATACTCAATGTGAATGAAAAGAAGAAGCAAACAGAGATTTTTAAAGCCGTTGGTCTGTCTGATCTCTGGAAATCTGATCTTTACAATCCATGCATGTAGAAGGTTAACAGAGTGCCCAGGAAAAACAAAAAAACAAAAAAACAAAAAAACCATAGGACTTTCTTTACCAGAAAGTCCTTGGTACTTACAGCTTCATAGTCTGCTAGCTCCAGTCTTGCCTTGTTTTGCATTGTTCTCTTGCAGAGGTAAACGGCTGAAAGGGGGAAAAAAATGGATCATTTCTTGCCTGCCTATTAATACCAAGGTATTATAAATAAAAATATAGCATTATAAATCAAGAAACTTGTCACTTTTTTCCCAAGTTGTAGTTTTTGATCTTGATTTTTATTTAGACAAAAATAAAATAAATAATGATGTAATATTATTATTGGAAATCAAACACAGTGGCATTTATGTTATCCTAAGAAGATAAACATGTTAAGAAACTTGGTAACCATTTTTTCTATTTTTATTCAATGGTGGTCACAATTTTAACGTCCTAAGTAAACAAGGGAAAAAATAAAGCCTTTTAAAAGAGATATCAAATGGATGCAAAAATCTAGATACACAAAGGAATTGTATGAAGAGGGAATCATTATTGGCACATTTAACGATTTCTAGGTTTTACTATCAACTGAAAGAATCTGTTAATGGGAACTGAAGTCTTCCTGGCATCTTCTTTGCTTCATTTCACAAGGGCCAACCATTAATCATGTTGTCACTAGAAGAGTATAACATCTTACCTATGTAAAATACACTAGCTTTTACAATATTTCCATTCTTTTGAGAACTCAGTCCGCTCGGCTGCTGTGTCAAGTCCATCTGGGAAGCAGATTTACAGAACGGGGAACAGAGGGAGAAGAGGATGGTGACAGCAGTGTTGTGATTGAGCAACTTTCTTCAGTTATTTCAGGGTATCCTTGTGACTCTCATGATAATATCAAGACATGCAGAGCCCTCTGGTAGAATCTCAATATTTTTTGTCATTTTTTGCATGATATTTGATTCTTGTGAAAT